>NW_025814832.1:22637500-25037500 GCF_022079265.1 Lynx rufus | reverse complement strand
GCAATTCCACTCTGGCTAGGTCTCCCGAAGAAGTGAAAGTGGGGAGGGGGAGTCGGGGGGGGGGGCGTCTGGGTAGCTCAGTTAAGCGTCTGACTCTTAATTTCAGCTCAGGTCATGATCTCACAGCTTGTGAGATTGAGCCCCTCTTTGGGCTCTGCGCTGACAGCGTGGAGCCCGCTTGGGATTCTCTCTCTCCCTCCTCTGCCCCTCCCCTGCTCGTGCTCTCTCTCTCTCTCTCTCAAAATAAATAAATAACCTTTAAAAACAAAAAAGTGAAAACAGGGACTCACAGCAATATGGGCACACCCATATTCACGGCAGCGTTATTCGCAATGGCCAAAAGGTGGAAACGACCCAAATGTCAATTGACGCATGAATGGATAAACAAAATGTGGTATCTCCATACAATAGAATTTATTTGGTCTTAAAAAGGAAGGAAATTCTAACCCACATAACACGGAAAAACCTTGAAGACGGTATGCTTTGTGAAATAAGCCGGGAACAAAAGAGCAAACGTTGGATGATTCCGCTTGTATGAGATATCTAGATTCATAGAGACGGAAAATAGAATGGTGACTGCCAAGGGGAAAGGGGAAAGTAAGTTACTGTTTAATGGGTATGGAGTTTCAGTCTGAGAAGATGAAGACGTGCTAGAGATGGACGGTGGGGACAGTTGCACAGTGGGAATGTACTGAATGCCACTGAACCGAACACTTACGATGGTAAATTTTACAGGGTGTGTCTTTTACTACAATAAAAAAAAAAAATGACAAAGTCACATTCAAATTCAAATTTTAAAGCACGCTCTTGAAAGAATATGGAACAAATGAACCGGTCTCCCAGTGGGGGCAGAGGAGCAGGTCCTGCCCACAGAGGTTGCCCAGAAAAGCTGGGCACCTCCTGTCCGGAGGGCTTTACCCACCCACCCACCCCTCTCCATTATGCCTTTTCAGAGACCCTATTGTCATCTTTGGGGCCCTAGTAGTCCCCGAATAGGAGGAGCTCTCAGGCTGCCAGGGGGGTCTGAACCTTGCACACGGTGAGTCTTTGGCATTGATGAGACCTACCATCTGGACCAAAGGATGAACAAACTCTTGGGATGTCACCTCCCAGGGCACCAGAACCTTGGAAGAGCTTCCCTAGCAAAAGCTGGGCTAACCGTGGGGTTCCTGCGGCCTCACCTCCCTCAGCACACACGTCTGTTCCAAGACTACACATGCTTCCACACCACCTGTAACACATACACACACAAGGGTGTGCACGCAGAGGCAAGTCCCTGTTCTCAAATGCTTTCTCAGGCGCACACTCCAAGAAAAACATGCCTACACCTTGGAGGGCGCACATTCTGGTGAGCGATGCTGGCAGGTCCCCTGTGCAGCAGAGCCCCCTGCTGGCCCACGTCTGGCACACTTCTCTTCCTCACAGCCCAGAGTGGGCAGGGTGCCCTTATTCCCTCCACCCCTCTTCTCCCCACTGCATTCTCCAGGCCCCTCAGCCCCCAACCCTGCCCCTTAAGGCCCCTCAGCCCCCAACCCTGCCCCATCTCCTACAGACAGCAGGGTTCCCTGCAGAAGGACAGAGCGACTGTGAGACTTAGGAAGGGTCTCCCTTCGTCAAGGAGTACCGGAGAGAAGCCAGGACCCCTTTTCAGACTAGATCATATTCAGGGCAGTCATTCCTGGAGGCAGGAGAATACTTTCAATGATTCTGCTCCAAAATTATAGTCATTCTCCTACTCCACACTGGACAGCTCATTTCGGGAGAGACTGGAGGAGAACTCTGGGAGCAGCTCGCCCTATGGCCCCACACATCCCTCTCGGGAAATTCTTCCTGCTGTCCGACCACCTGGGCAGAAACAACAGGTGCACCCACTGGTTTCTCTCAGGGGAGCGCTGGGTTCTACTCAAGCTGAGACCACATCCCCTCCCAGAACAGGTCTCAGCAGATTCCGAAAGTCTCCCCCAGGGTACATGGGGCTCCCTGCAGGGAGAGGCTCTCAGCCCCACCCCTGAAACCACCCACCCCCTCATCCCAGGCCCTGCCCAACCCGCCTGGGTCATCCCTTCACCCAGCCTGTGAGCTGAACCTCTCCCTAATCCAGCCCATGATGCCCCAGAGGCAGCTGGAAGGGTGGAGGGGGACGGTGGCTCTGCAAGGACAAACAACCTCCCTTGCTTCCTGCCCACGAGAGCCGGGATGGTTTCTGGGCTGGGCCCTGCGGTCAGAAGACAGATGGCATCGCTTTTGGCCTCAGATCCTACCCCTCACCAATTGCCTGGCCCTGAATTTGGGACATAGTGACTGTCACAGCAGTAATTAAGATTGAACCCTTACTATATGCCGGGCATGCTGCACACGCATTACCTCATTAAACAGCAGAACAGCCTCTTGGGACAAGTGTCACACACACACACACACACACACACACACACTCATCACCTTGGCCCCTTGGGTCCCCTACCCTGACTGGTCCTAGGTAGGGAATGCTTGGTGCAGGGCACTGAGGAGTGGAAGACAGGAGGCTAGTGAGAGAGAGAGAGAGATCACTGTCGCAGCAGGAAGGCTGATGTGGAGAAAGGATCCCACTTGCCCCTGCTCTTTTCTCGCTGTGTGACCTCAAGCGTACTCGGTTTTCTTATTTCCTCAGCTACAAAATGAAGGTAAGGATCACAGCCTGACAAAGTTGCTGGGAAAGCATTCTGGGAACCAACAAATGGGAGGCTTGAGGGCCTATGGCCCTATATCCCACCCATCAGAGAGGACCCTGCTTCCGAAATGTCTCCCGAGTCTATACCCCCTTCACCATTTCACCATGTTCTTCACTCTGTTCCAAGCTGCTATCACTCCTCTGATCCCTGAGAGTCCAGACTAATTGCTTTCATATTATGACCACCAGGCCCTGTGGGACGTGCCTCCAGGTTCCACACCCACTACCCCCCTTTCCTCTGTGTTCTGCTACCTTGGTCTACCTCCAGTTCCTTTAGGGACTAGGCACTCTTCCAGCCTGAGGTCCTTTGCACACGCTGTTTCTGGAATGCTGTTCTCTTTTCCCCAGCTCCCTCCGCGCCTCACCAACCCACACCCTAATTAATTCCTACCTATCCAGTAGTTCTCAGCAAAAAGTCACTTCCCCAGGGATTCCTCCTCTGGGCGCCAGACTGGGTCAGCTCCCTGTGCACCGTCTTGACTCACATCACTCTTGAGTTAGTGTCTACATATTTATGAGTGTGCTCGGCACACTGTTTCTGAATGCGAAGGAAATCAAAGAGCCTCTCTTCAGGGACAACCCACGGTGGCCAGAACCCTGTCTCCAGGAGGAGTCTGTCTGGGGCAGGGGCTGCTTCAGATGTTGGCCATGTTTTTGTACCCCTGCCCCTTTATCAGTGGAAACTGGATCCAGAAAGTGGGGGTGCTGGAAGAAGGGAGTAAGGGATGAGGAACAAAAGGGAAGCTGCTCCAATGCCCTTTTCAGTGTCCTCTGTCCCCCCACCCCAGCTGGCCAGGCCTTTGTCCACCCAGGCAGGGCTGGCCCACCTCATTCCCAGATCTCTCTCCCCGCTCCCCCACATTCTCTTAACTGATGAACCCTCAGCCTCCAGGTCTCTTCCAAAAAACCTCCCGACTGCAAGCTAAAGAACTTGCCAGGGTCCCGCAGCTAGTGGCTGCTCTGACTCAAGCTCAGGTCTGTCTGCGGGCAGAGCCCAGGCTCTTAGCCACCTCATTACACGCCTCATTACTACCAGTTTCTCCCCGGAGGCCAGGGCGAAAGACACGCCCCCTCTCTGGGCCTCAGTTTCTTCCTGTGGGCTGGGCCACCTCTAGATTTCTGGAAGACTGGCAGAGAGGTAGGAGGTCGCGGAGGAGGCAGGGCGAGGAAAGGGTAAGGGGAGAGGCGAGCAGGCTGGGAGGAGCGCGGAGGGGCGGCAGCCTCAGACCAGCCAGACGTGAGAAACGCCAAGTATGCGAACTACGCCAGCCCGAGCTATGAATAGTGCGGCCAGGCTGGCAGCCCAGGTCGGCCCTTCCCGCCCCGCAGCCCCCAGCCCCGGCCCGCCCACGCCAGCCCTGTGCTGAGGGTCAGAAACGCGGCGGCGGGGTCCTGCCAGGAGCACAGGGCAGCGGAGGCTGAGTGGCGGGAGCGGAGGGGTGTGGCCATGCAAATGAAATGCGAATAGGGAGCAGCGCGCGTGTCTGATTGGCGGGTGGGGGCCGGCCTGGGAACGAGCGGGGAAGGGGCGCTCCACCAGAGGCGGTGCCCACAGCCAGCACCACCCAGGGCCCCAGCTCACACCCGCGTCCTTCCCGGCGGCTGGAGGTCCTTCAGGTCACCCCGTGGCTGATACCCACACTGATGCTGTGCAGCCAATGGAATCCTCTCACCCTCTTCCATCAAGGCCCTGTAAGGCTCTGCCGCCTTTAAGACTCCGTCCCTGGGGGGCGCCTGGGGGGCGCCTGGGGGGCTCAGTCCGCTGAGGGTCAGACTTTTGATTTCCATTCAGGTCAGGATCCCAGGATCATGGCATGGAGCCCATCTGGGGCTCCGCCCTGAGCATGGAGCCTGATTAAGATTCACTTTCTTCCTCTGCCCCTCTCCCTAGATAGCCCGCCTGCTCTCTCGCTTTCGCGCGCGCTCTCTCTCAAAAAAATAAAAATAAAGACACCGCCCCTGCCCACCCCAGCACCACGTCACCCCCTCCCCCACCTTGGAACTCACCTGTCTGACAGAGGGCTGGCACTTGGGAAATTACAACAGCCCCCAGGCCTGCCTTTGGATTACCACCCTCCCCCCCTCCTTTCTTCATCGGTGAAGGAGCACACTGGGCTAGGGGCTGGGGACTCAGTCCCTGGCCTAGTGCTGCCCCTTGTGTGTCCCCAAACAAGTCAGTCCACCTCAGAGCCCAGCCCCTAGTCCCATCCTAGGACTACTGACTATGTGTCACTGAGAGTGAGGAGGCAAAGAGACCTAGGATCAAGTCCCAGCTGTGTGTCCCCAGTCAAGTCTCTTCCCTTTCCAAGCCTGTCTTGGAGGCTTGTAAATGGGGTTGTAAATGGGGTCCTTGAGAGGGTTCAGTGTTAAGTGTTTGATACATACCAGTTGCTGAACAAATCTGAGCTCAGTAGTCCACAAAGGATTTTTTTTTTTAATTAATGAAACAGCCCCTGATTTTATGAAGAGACAGGCATGCAACAGATAAAAGAGGCCATAGAGCTTAGTGTTTAAACATTCCTAAACAGGATTCAAAGGGATCTGGGTTTGAATCCCAAACTGCCCACTTCCTAGCTGTGTGTCCTTGGACTAGTTACTAACCTCTCTGAGGTTTCTACAATCATAAAGCAGAAATAATCTTGTGCACAGTAGTATTTCCTGGCGTGGAAATAATAAATGCTAGTTGCCACAAATATGTGGTTCCCACAATGCGTGCCAGGTGCTTCGGGAATGTTCCTTCATCGGACAACAGGTCCTGGTCTAGAAGTTGGAGCTAAAGCAACGAACAGGACTAAGTCCCTACCCTCATGGGGTTTAAGGTCTCTACTACCCAGAGGAGGAAATCCCCATATATTTGAGGAAACGGGGGGGGGGGGGGTGTGTGGCGCTTACAGAGAAGAATATTTGAACCGGACATTGAAGGATGAATAGGAGTTTAAAAAACAGAGGAGGCAAGGAAGGGGAAGACATGGTATGGGACATTTCTGGTAAGGGGGAAAGAGTGATACATCCCACTCCTGCCTTGTCCTCTGCACCTTCACCTCCCGTTTCAGCCCTCATCGCTCGCTTGGTCTGCAGCATCCCATCGCCTAACACCCTTCGTGGTTCCAAAGTATCTATGGAAGCAAGTAAGCTCCTTAGTGTAGTGTGGCATGAGGGGTCTGCCATGATGGTGGAGGAGAGGGGTAGGATCTGGCCTTCATTGGCCTTGACAGTCTCATCTCTACTCTCGGTCTTGCACTCACTGATGCCATAAGAAGCCAGGCTATTTCACACCTTTGCTCATGCCAAACCCCTCTGTCTGGAATGGCACTCTCTCCCCACTCCATGAGTCCCTCTTGTTTCTTGCAGACATCTTTCAAGCCTTGGCAAGCTTCCTCAGTGAAGCCTTTTCCCCCTCAGAGCTGGAGCCTTTTTTGAGGAGGCAGGGGCTTTGCCCATATCTATTGATGGAGCCCTGGGCACCCCTACACCGCTCAAGAGCAAACGCTGATTCCAAGCAGGCACAGGGAGAACCCTGGTACACAGCAGAGTCATGGAGAAGCAGAACACAATTGTCCTGTCTGCATCCACCACCAGGTGATGTCTGCCCTCCCCTCTCCTTCACTATATCAACCCCTACGTGGATTTCAAGGCTTAGCTGGGGACAGGGGGAAGGGTCCACCTTCCCAGAGTGCGGTGGCTGTCCTCCAGGCTTTTTTCTTGTTGAGGAGGGTAGCAGTGACCACAGGACAGGCTTAGGATTCAGAAAGACCCAGATTTAAATTCAGATGCTAGCTGACCTTTGATGAAGTTGTGTGCCCTCTCAGGGTCTCAATTCTCGTATCAGTAAATATACAACCACTGCATGATGGCCGTTTCATAAAAGAACTTGGGGCATCCTCAACTTGGGGTGCCTGGGTGGCTCAGTTGGTTAAGCATCCAACTCTTGATTTTGGTCATGATCTCGTGCTTCATGAGATTGAGCCCCATATCCAGCTCCACACTGACAGTGCAGAGCCTGCGTGGGATTCTCTCTCTACCTCCCTCTCTGCCTCTCTCTCTCTCAAAGTAAAAAAAAGAAAAAAAAAATCCTCAACGGTAGGTTTGGAAACAGGACATGAGAGAAAGGAGATTAATCTTATCACCAACTGGTTTTTTACTAACCTCGTATGGCAATTCTACCCACCGACAGTCTTTCCACCTTTGTGACCCCATTCACACTCTGATGATGTCCCCTTGTGTCTGCTTCTGTCTGTCTGACTCCCCAGTTAGGCCAGGCCATTTTTATGTTAATATTTTTGGCAGGGAGCAGCAAAGAATGTTCTAGACTGGCAGACAGTATAGAGATAAATCTCAGAACCCATGGTTAATGAAATTGTACTGGAGCTTTTGGGTGGTAGGAAAGGCAGACAATGAACCCCTTGAGGGCAGGGCTGTGTCTTGCTCATCCAGATCCCAAGACCCACGGAGAGAGCTGAGAGCACAGACAGTGCGTAGGAAATGGTCACCAAATGAACAAAGGTCGGTTTGCATTGAGATCTGGCCACTGCCTGATTTTCCAGTTCCTGGAGTCTGCTCCTTCTAACCCCCACGACTGGCATATACATAGGGACACTCTATGTATATGCCAGGCCTGGGAATGTCCTCAGCGCCCCAGGCTGCACCCAGTCTCTCAGATAACACTTTAGCCAGCACAGTGGGGACCTAAGCGCGTGGGAGCCACCAGAGGAGGAAAAGCTCCCAGGAAGGAAGGCAAGAGGGCTGTTTTTCTGTCCCAGCAGCAGTCTCAGTCTGGTTGCTGCCTCCTACTCCCCTCTAGCAGACATCTCACCACCTCCTGGGCTCTGGGTTCAATCTCAGCTGCCCCCTCACCCCCACCAGGAGCTGCAGGGCAGTGGGAGGGCCCAGTGCCAAGGATTCATTAGAGTTAATGAAGGCTCAGCTCTGCAGATGCCAGTGTGAGATACAGGAGAGTACCAGAACCACCCACAGCCCCCCATCAGGGCCCGGGGGTGCTCAGTTCCCTCCTCCCCGTCTCTTGGGGAGGAACCAGGGGCCACACCCTCAGAAGAGGAAAGGAAGATTTAGAAGAATCATTTCAAGTATAGAGAGTGCCAGGATGCCAAGGACAGATCGGGGTGTGGGGACATGAACTAGAAAACAGCCTCAGGGTGGGGTACGGTTCTCACCCGAGCTCACCTGGGCTCACCAAGGCGCCACTGTCCACTGCTCAGTCCAAAAAAAACCCACCAACGGCCAGCCGCTCCTTCCTCTCCCTCCTTTCATAGAATCACGGCAGGTCAGAGCTGAAGAGACTCTGGAAACTTCTCCACTACCCGGGGATTACGTATAACTATGCAGCCACCTGAACCATCTCCCCACCTGGCTTCTGTCCTTCATCTTCCTCCCATTTCTGCCTGTCCCTTCCCTCTGCCTTTATCCCTTTGACCTTGGCCTTTCTCTAGGCCTTGGCTCCCCCATGAGTCAAGCAGGGAGTTGGGAGGTGGTGGGGGAGGGGGGGTGCTGCCTATAAAAACCTTCCAGTTGAAATTTTCAAAGATGTCTCCCCTTCATTTGGCTTCTCTCTCCCTCCCTCCCTTTCTCTTGGAGAACAATCCAGAG
This sequence comes from Lynx rufus, assembly GCF_022079265.1. Taxonomy (NCBI): domain Eukaryota; kingdom Metazoa; phylum Chordata; class Mammalia; order Carnivora; family Felidae; genus Lynx; species Lynx rufus. The sequence goes on along the minus strand of NW_025814832.1, from coordinate 25,029,189 downwards.
TTTCCTCCACATTGAGAATGAAGGAGAGTGTGATGGGAGGTGGGAGTCTCCGGCCTTTTGGGGGTTCTCAAGAGCAGGAAAAGCTCCAATAGGCCAGACTGCCACCGTCCCTCCTACCGGGGGCTCTAAGTCCTGTGTTGGCACCAGATTCCCTCCAAGGAGTGTTCTCGTGCTCTTTGAGGAAATTAAAAAGGAAGATGCGGCTGTGGATTTAGGAGCCCAGAATCAGACAGAAATCAATGCGGGGACTGATAGAAACCGGGCACAGGGCCAAAGTGAACTCTACCCTTCTCTATATTGACCCACACTTGGGGCCAAGCCTCTTGGAGTGGTTGTCCTCCTAAATGGCTTCCACATGTCCCCCTAGCTTGGCCAAATTCCTCCAGCCCACGCCCCTCCTGCCAGCCTGCCCTCGCAAAGAGGCTGGCACTGGGTCTGTTTCCATCCTTGGCTTGCGGGTCCCAGTCATTCCTAAGCCCCGCCCTGAGCTGTCTCTCCTCCCAGGGATTCAGGCTGAGCTTTGAAAGGGTCACTTCAAAGAGGACCTGCCTGCTGAGGGCCCAGCCAGACCCAGGGACGGCTCCTCCTCGGCCAGATTCCCGGAGGCTGGGGACAAAGGCCCCACTGTTCCCCCGACCCCCAGACGCCCCCAAATGCACTGGGCATAAGAAGTCTTTCTTTCCCCCAGTTCCGCTCTTTACAGGCCCCAGCTCTTTGCCACTGGGAGTAACCCTGGCCCCTCCTTCAGGAGAGGGCTGGGGCATGGGGGGACGGGGAGCTGGCAGATCCCCCTCCACTGCCACCATACCCCCTCGGGCTGCCAGGATGTGAAGGCAGCCTTGGAGCCGACTTCAGGACTGGTGGCCCATGTGCCTCACTGCCCCTCAACCACCAAGCCCTGCCCAGGCCTGCAGTGGCCTCCTCCTTCTCCCATCCTTCAGAACCACAGCCGTCCTTCCAGGCCTCCTCCAGGCAGCCTCCCAGGACTCCCTCTCCTCAGAGGAACCTCACAGCCCCAAACCACAGCAGCCATCTCAGGTTCCCAGGACGCTGGGGTTCTGCCCCTTCTCCCCAGTACCCCACAGCAGAAACCGGGTCTCACCCGCTCCTCTAACTTCCTACCACACGGTGCTGCTCCCAAAGCAGGGCCCTTAAAGTTTCTGTCTCAGCTCCTCACCCCATGCCTGAATTCCTTCTAGACCAGCTTGTGCTTGTTCACCTCCACTGACGGGAGCCTCATTACCTCCAGGGGCAGCTCATTTGCTCGGACCAGACGGGGTTCTCTTTATTGCGCCAAAAGCATGCTGTTCTCATTTCCATCCATTGGTGATTATCTGTTTCATAATAGCTGCTCCTAGTAGGTGAAATTATCTCATATCAGCCACTCTACCTGCATCACCCCCTTGAATCCTGTCCATGATTTTGAGGGGTGATTTCAGCGATATGAAAATTGAGGCTAAAAACAACTAAATAACTCGGTCACAAGGTCCCAGTCACACAGTGAGTAAAGGGTAAGAGCTGAAAGTTGAACCTTAGCAGGCGGAAGGCAGGGCCCGAACAACCAACCTGCCTCCCACCGTGCCGAGGGGCCCAGGCCTCTTGTCTCCCACGGTTGCCCGTCTGTATTAAAAGGACATCCCCAGGCTGGGGTCTTCGTTTTTCTTAGAGACCTTTGCCAGCAGATGAAGTGTGGCCTGGGCATGGCGGATGACTGATGTTATTTCAGACCAGCAAATGGGGAGCAGAGGGATAGTCAGAGGGAAAGAAGCCACCTGCCCAGGGGCAGTGGGTTTGAGGAGGGTGGAGGAGACGACCCTGGGGCTAAGGTTTAGGACTGGAGGTGGCTGGAAATTCAACCTCTTCCCATGGAGGAGAGGTAGAGAGGCAGCTATGATAAGCCACGCCTTAAACCAAACACTCTGTCCACCCTCCAACTTGAAAAGGGCAGAATTCTCCACCAAGGTGATGCCTTGGGCTGAAGATCTCAGGGCCACAGAGATGAAAAAGGAATGGGACTCAGTAATCCTACCTGTAGTCTTTACCCATGTGCCCGCTGCTCAGCACCATCCCCTTAGAATTCGAGGGGGGGGGGCGTGGAGAAGGAGGGAGTGAGAGCAAGCCAGAAGCCAGAAGACTGAGGCCCCCCAGTGGCCCCTGTTAAGCCTTAGAAGGCAGTCGTGACCGGGTGTGAGTAGCTTTCCTTTCCTCTCTAGGTTTAGATCAGGCACTCCCAGCACAGATAACACAGTGATGCACCTCTAGGCTGCCTTCCCAAGACTCCAATTCCAGCTACTTCCAAAGGGTGAGATTACAGGGCTCTGTGGTTTTTCCATATCCTGTCAATCAGTCCGTCAACAAACATTCTCTGAGCACCGGCTGTGTGCCTGGCCCCGTGGACAACAAGACAAACACCGCACCTTTGGGGCTGCTTGGAATGAGGTTGAGAGCACAGTCAATTCCTCAGCCCTGCCACTTACTACTAGCCGCGTGACCTTAGGGAGACACAATTTATTTGTGCCAGTTTCTTCACCTGTTAAGCGGGATAGTGAGAATGCATCTACCTAGTGGTAAACACTATGGAAGTGGTTCCTATTATTATTTTCTTGTCCTCAAATAACTCCAGGATAATGGGGGAGACTGATGTGTAGACCAACTGTCACAATGCCAGGGGTAGAGCTGGGCACGGGACACCCTGGGAGGCCAGGAGAAGGGCTGCTCCCTGGCCTGCACTTCATAAACATTTATAGAGAGCCGCTCTGTGCCAGGCGCTGTGCTGGCCACTGGGGACACAGAGATGAACGGGACACATTGTCCACTCATCTGTGCTCCTCCCCTCTCTCCCAAGGCCCAATCCCAGAATCCTGCACTGAGGGGGGGGGGGCATCATGAACAGAACAAAGTGGAGAGAATCAAGGCCTGGAAATCAGGACACCTGGGTTCATGTCCACCACGCACGGGGTACCTGACCTTGGGCCCTCTCTGGCCTCAGTTTCCCCACTGTGGCATGAAGGAGTTGGACAAGATGACCCCTCTGGTCCTGCCCCACTTCTGACAGGTGATGAATAACTCCACTCCCACAGAGCTTGAAACTCACCCCAAGTGCAGTCCCTAGGCCATCCCAGCCTGCTGGCCGGCCCACTGAGGCAGTGGGGAAGAGATGTCTGCCTGGCACTGACTGGCACTGCCTTGCTGAAGAGCTGGCACAATTTCACATGAAATAGGGGGGCCTGGATCTAAAGGCGGGTTGTTTGAAGGGGGTGGGGGGTGCTGGGGAAAGGCAGAGCCAGCTCCCACAGGCCCTATTCATAGCTCTCCCTGGGGAGGGAGACACAGCAGGATAATTAAAACCGGGCTTTGTCCAAATCCCTGACCAAGCCAATATCTCACCTTTGAACCCCTGCAGCCACAGAGCAGGGCTGATGTCCCTTTGGAAGGAAAACACCAATGAACTGAGCCACAGTCCAAGTGCTATGGGCCGACATGGGGTGGGGGTGGGGGTGTTGGAGGAGTAAATGAGCGGATTCCAGACCCACCAACACGGATGGGCGCCTGGGGCTTCGCCACCCTGAGGCCTCCGGTGGCCTTCCGGTAGCAGCCTGACAACACGCATCCAAGCTCCAACCCAGAGAGAGGCTAACCTTGTTCTTGGGCTGTGTCCACGATGGACCCAGACTCGGGGTGGGAGTGACAGCAGGGCAAGGGAGGTCCCGAGAAGCAGGATGGCAGGGTGAGCGTGTGGTCTCTGCAGCCAGATTGCCTGGCTCTAACACTTGTTTACGATGTGATCTTGGCCAAGCGATTAGCTGTCTATGCTTCCGTGTCCTCAACTGTAAAATGCCGATAATAACGGGACCCACGTCACAGTGGTGTTGTGAGAATAAAATGAGGTAATTTCTAAAAATCCTGACCTTGCTACCTATCTCTTAACTCTCAGCTGTATTAATAAAGCAACTCCCTCCCTTAAAAACACAACCCCCCCCACCCCCCGCAAAGAACATATACTCATTTGAATATATTTGCATCCCCTATGAATCTCTCCAGAATCCTGCACTGGAAGCCAACATCACAGGAAGCTACATAACCCACTATGTAACCCACTATACCGGAGGAAACTTCCTAGAGTGACATCCAAGCCAGACTGGCTCGCAAGCCTCTCCCTACAAGTTCCCCTGGATAGCTAACTCCCCTTCCGCAGGGGCTCAGGAGCAACCTGATGAGGGGGCAGAGAAGTCCCCATCCAGGCAGCCCAGCACAAGGCCTATGCAAGAGGGACTGGGTTCAGTCCCTCTCTGCTCAGGCTGTGATCCTTGAAAGCCTGCCCCATTCCCCACGGTGTCCTAAAGCCACCTTCCTAACAGCACTCCCCTCTCCAAAGCTTCACCTAATGCCAGGATTCTCATCAGGGTACCCAGGCTCTAGCCCGGGCAAGATCGCTGTGTAGTCTCAGACCCTGATACCCACCCTGCCCGCTCCCGGGGCTTCTGGAGGTCCTGGAAACCAGCATTGGAGGTAAGGGATTTACTGCTCTCATCATTCCCAAGGGGAGGGCAAGGCCTCAGATGCCGGAACTGGAGTTTCCAGGCACCTAGGGGTAGACCCAATCACCTTGTGAGCAAGTGGAAGAGGCTGGGACTGGGGGACCTTTGGGTTGTGTTTGGAGGCGAAATGACTGGTTATGTAATGGAGATTCAAATCGCATGCCAATGAGCACATCTCAGGGAGAGCAGCCACTTTGGGGAATAAGGCTGTTGCCCTGGCAGAGGGGGAGAACCACAGGGAATCAAACTCCATCCACCCCCAGCTGGGCCTGGGGTAGGGGTGGGGGGTGGGGGTGGACATGGTAGGGGGGGTGGAGATGAAGTATGTGTTGGTGAGGGGGAGACTCCAAGGGACTCAGGCTTAATGACCTCCACCCCCACCCCCTGTCCATCCTGAAATTCAAGTTTGTAATTAGGAAACACTTTGGCTGAAAGGCGCAGGGAGAGTCCAGGAAGAGAGATGCAGATTGAGGGAGAACTGAGCATACATCCAGCTCCTGAGAAACACACCAGTCTCGGAAAGAGTGTGCAAAGCACCAGACCCCAGCTCCAACGTGGGATGGTGGGAAGGGGAGGCAGCTAGGGAAGAACATCCATCAGTAAGCCTTGTCAGAAGAGGAAGAGGCCTCAGCCCAGACCTTGACCACAACCTGGACCCCTAGGAAACTCTTCCAAACTGGGAAAGAGCTGGCCTGACAGTGCCCAGCCCTTCAACTTGGGAAGGAGGGTGGTGTGTGTTGGGGTACTCCAGTAGCCCCAGGGCAGCCAGGCTCGGAGGTAGGGGGCTGGCTCCAAAGGGGCCCACAGGCCCTTGCTGGCCCATCCCCAGCTTCAGCAGCTGGCAGATGAAAGAATCCAAGCAAAGCAGCCCAGCGCTGAGTAATGCCCCTGGCACCCCGCGCCCAGACCCACCCACAGCCAGCCCCGAGGGAGCAGAGGGGAGGGCAGCGGAGCCCTCGGGACCCGGGATCCCGGTCCCAGGAGCCAGTGGGGCGGCAGACCCAGCTCCCCCGAAGCTCGTCGTGCGGCCCGGCCCGGTAGGGGGCGAGTGTGGCGCGGGGAGGGGGGTGTCCGGCCCCAGTGGCCAAGGACATCCCGCTCCGGGAACCCCCTCCCCCACTCCCTCTCGCTCCAGCTGTGCCGGGGCCTCGCCAACGGAAAACGAAAACTCGGGCAGAGGAAACAGCGGCAGGCGCCCCGCCTGAAAAACCCGGACAAAAGGCGCGGGCCTCCCGCCCCCGCTGCCCGGCCGCTGGGGGCCTGGCACGGCTGCCCAGGTCGGTGCCCTCTGCCCTGGCAGCCCCGTGCGCGTCCCGGCCCCCGGTCTGCCTTCCTCCTTCCCGCCCCTTGCCCAGGGCAGCTCTCGCTCCGGCTCCCTCCCCGGTCCACCACCAGCCGAAGTTCCCAGCAGCCGTGCCCGCGGTGGCCGCACCGTGCGCCCCCGGCTGTGCCCGCCGAGCGGGGGCGCCGCGACCCCGACCCCCCGCGGCCAGCTCCCCCGCAGCGCCTGGATCCGCCCCCTCCCCTAGCCCAGCGCCCTCACCTGAGGGGGCCGGGGCTCCGGGCGGGGCGGGATCCCGACCAGGCAGAAGGCGACTCCATTCATCGGGCGGCAGCGGCGGCTCTGCGGCCAGGGCACTGCCGGGGGCGCGGGCAGGGACCCGGGAGGGGCGGGGCCGGAGGGGGCGGGGCCGAGCGCGGAGCGCCCCCACCCCCGGGGGCCAGCCCCTTCGCTCCGCCCCCTGCGCTCGACGGGGCTCACCCGCCGCCTCTCCCCAGGGCAGCTGACTGGTAAAGGGGGCTCACGCAGGGGTTTGCGCCGGCAGCGGAGCTAGAGGGCAGTATAGCCCGGAGAAGGGAGGTGGTCTCAGGGAGACAATTTGGACTAGCCTCCCGGGAACCGGCCCAGATAGATGGTGATCCTGGCCGGCCCAGGAAAGAGGCCAAGGGCACCGAACCCAGAACTAGCACAGGGAGAGGGAGGCAAGGAGGAAGAAAGGCAGAGAGAAGCAGAGAGAAACACAAGCAGACAGAGGTGCTCAGAAACAAAGACTGAGAGACACAGAAAGCATGAAAGAGGCAGAGACAAGATAGAGACAGAGTAGAGAGCGGCAGAGAAAGAGACAAAGATGAAGAGAAACGCGGGTTGAAGAGACGGAAAGACGGAAGAAGGCTTACAGAGCTTTTCCATCCTCATGGAGACAGGGCAGAAATGGTGATGCCCATGGGGGTGGGGGCGGAAGGGGCTAGATAGGGCCCTTCTATCTAGGGCCCCCGTCCCAGGGAGAGTCTCGGCCCAGGACCCCAGGGAGACAGAGGAATGGAGGCTGGAAGAAAGAGGTGGGCAGGTGCCCCAGCCCTTCAGACCCCCAGCCAGCCAGCCTGGGGCTCAGGCCTCTGGACCAGCCCATAGATCTGCTCTGCAGTAGACAACAGTGAGAGCCCAGATACCCCCAGGCCTCCCAGTTACACGCTCTCCACAGCCTCCCTTTGGGGCTTCATTCCAAGATGGGCCCAAAGAGCCACTGGGGTCTTGACCCAGTTCATTTCCTTGCCCCCAAGCAGGACCCCTCATCAGGCCATCTCCTGATGAGCCAGGAAGAGATAGTCCTTCAGTCCTTCATTTCTGCTGGAAAGTTCTTTCTGCTATCTAACTGACGTCCTTCTTACTTCCTATTTCCGACAGCCCATGCTTACCTCTTTCCCATGCCTTCTTGCAGTTTTCAAGGGCTCCTGTATTCCTTCTCCCAGATTATGAAGGAAAGAAAGCAGAGGCCACAGGCAGATAGGAATTTGATTTGGACAAGACAGGCAACAAAAGTGGAAGACTGACTCTACCTACTGGAATCACCCAACCCCTCTGGGGCAAGGAGACCACCAAAAACCTGCTCGCTTCACCACCATCACCAACCCCAAGTCCCCGCAAGATCAGGGACTCAGGTCCTGGAGGGGGTTGAGGGGCTCAGCCACTAACTGGGCCATCCCTGCTCCTGTGAGTCTGAGGAAGGAGACGCTGACTTGTTTTTAAATCTGATGTTTTATTTCATTTCTTTTACATCCCCTGGAAGTCCATGCAGAGGGATGCTTTTACGATGATGGAAGGGCACTTAATGACCCCTCTTCCTGTCCTCCTCTCTCCATCAAGGTCACATGCAGCTGGAATTATCCCCCACTTCTGAGAAGTGCTTCCTGCTATCTAACTGTAATCCGTCATGCTGCCTGTATTCTCTTGCTTCGTTTTCAACAACGTTCCCGTTTCTACCTCTTTCTGTCCCGTGGTTCCTGTGGTTCAAGGCTTGCTGCCACCCTGGCTCAGGGTCCTTTTCTCTCAGAACAAACGGGCTGTCTGTGTGAGGGGGAAGCAAGCAGTAGCATCAGGGATCCAGGCTGAACTGAGGCTGTGGGGGAGGGGAGGAGAGGAGGGAGGTGACCACTGGGGTGCCCCTGGCTCACTTTTTCCAGAGTCTGATGCCCTCAGACCCTGCGGGAGGCAGTGAGAGGAAATGAGCTCACACCGGCCAGCAGATGAATTCCTCCCTCCACAATGCACTGCGCTCACCTCCCCCACCCTCTCCCACTTCCCAGAAAGTGCGCTCTTCCCCCACCCTGCTGCCCTTCCCACCTCTTCCTGCACCTTGACCCCGCACCCCCATCCTGTCCCGGCCCTCCCCCCATCAAACTTCTCCAGCCCCTCTTCCTCCCGTCCTTTCCCTCAGACTCCCCGGGTCTCGCTCCCTGGTCCCACCACCCACCCCCAAATCCACTCTATCGCGGGCACACTCTTGCTCTAGGGGTCCTAGAAGTACCGCTGAACAGGGGCAGAAGGTGTCCCTCACTGAGGACCCTCCTTATACTTCCCCTCTTTCTAAGACCCTCCCCCCAGCCCAGTCACCTGCCTCTGTTCACAAATGCTTACTGGGAACCCTAGTAGATGAGGGGTTGAGGGAGTGGAGGTCGCCCCTGGGAAGATGGAGATTAGACCTAGCTCCTTCCCTTGAGGAGTCCTCGGCTTTTACCAATCCTGACTCTGTAGCGACATCTCTGAAAAGGAGCAAAGGGAGGCTAGAGAAACAGAGGAAGGCTTCCACAAGGAGGTGGCCTTGAGCTTCTGGGGGCTTCACGGATGAGGGGGGCAGTGGGGTGGAGTGGGGAATGCGGGGAGCGCTCCAGGGAAAAGGACTCTCATAGGCAAAGGCAGGGAGGCAGGAGAAAGCAGAGTCTAGTGGCGTGGCTGGCACCAAGCAGAGGGTATGGAAGGTACATACGTGGGCAGGAAGCATGGAGGGAAGAGGAAGGAAATGTGGGCGGGGATATGACGACGGAGTGACTGGGCCTTGAGGCACTTTGATTCTAGCCTGGCCGGGGGCAGGGATTGAAGCAGAGATGTGCCACGTCGCCAGAAAGAAGGAGGGCAACGAGGAGATGGGAATGGTGGGGAGCGGGGTGGGGGAGACACTGCACCAGGGCAGGGGCAAGAAACATCAGAGACCCCAGGACGCGGTGACCAACTGGGAGTTGGGGGAAGGAGAGTGTTCTCGAGGGAGAGGGGGCATGCCAGGCCCCGTATGGGCCTTTGTATGTATTATTCCAGGTCAGCCTTACAAAGGAGCTGTGAAAGAGATACTATAATCCTCACTTACGGATAAGGAAACGGAGGCCCAGAGAGCTTGAGTCTCTTACCTAAGTCCAGCCAGGATCTGAACCCAGGCATGTGGGCTCCAGAGTCCACACACTGAACCTACAGGCTGTGTTGCCCGTGGACAACTGCGGGCAGAGGCCCGAACGGGGGACATGGCTTTGGAAGTCGTCAGCAGACCAGGAGTGTGATTCAGATTCTACAAGGGCAGGTGCAGGGAGGAGACTGGGTAGGTGACAGGACATGAGGAGCACCCACCTTTAGGGGCACGTGAGGAGGGAAGAGGGCGTGAGGACGACAGAGAAGACAGAGTGGAAGCAGGGGCCCAGAGGAAGTGGCACTGTGTTGGGCAGAGAGGGCACTTTCAGGGGACTGCAGGAGGCAGAGGCCAGCTCATACAGGGAGAAAGAGTCAGGGGTGAGGAAGTGGAATCGGGCTTGTTAAAAAACAGCAGCACACGGGTGCCTGGGTGGCTCAGTCGGTGAAGCGTCCGACTCTTGATTTGGGCTTAGGTCTTGATCTCATGGTTCAGGGGATCGAACTCTGCACTTGGGCTGGGCACTGGCAGCGCCGAGCCTGCGTGGGACTCTCTCTCTCTGCCTTCCCCGCACTCTCTCTCTCTCTCTCTCTCTCTCTCAATAAATAAATAAATAAACTTAAAAAAAAGAAAGAAAGCAAGCAGCACAGGTGAGCTGTGGGAGAGACTTGGGTGGGAGAGAGACCTGGAGTAAAGAAAAAACCAGAGCATGTGGGGCTCCAGAGGGAGAACCTGTGTTCCCCACCGTCAGGGAGGAGTCCTCGGACCAGAGCCATCCAGTCAGGATCAGGCCTAGCCCAGGAGCCAGCTAGGAGTCGTATGGTGTCATCAAGGAGCACTGACTCGAGAGTCCAAAGACCTGGGTTCAAGTTCCCATCCTGCCCACCTGATAGCTCTATGTCTTTGAGGAAAAGGACATTCTCTGAACCCGTTTCACCCTCTGTAAGATGGGAACAACAAGACCTTCCCGGCCTGCCTCCCATGTGCGGGTCACATTTGATAATGGATTCAAAGCACACCGTAAGCTGCGAAGGAGAAACAGAGGATCGAGGTTATAGGCCGGGCAGCCCTAAACCTGGACGACAGGGGCGGCCCTTCCACTGAAGGGGAAAGAGCACCCCCTGGTGGAGAAGGGCGAGAGGGCAGGACCAGAGGGGAGAGAGCCTGTTCTTATGCCTCTCTGGCTTTCGGGCCCCCAGGTTGTCCTCTGCTTGTCCCCCAAAGGAACCTACCCCCACCGAAATTTTCATCTCCAAAGCAGGTGTGGGCCCATTCATTCAAGTCAAGAGATGTTTATCAAACAAGCCACACCCCGTAAAACCCTGCTGTCAGGGCAGGGGCCGGATAAAAGATGCCCCGTCCTGCCATTCTCCCCTGGCAGCCCCTCAGGGGACCCGTGTTTGTCGCGATGCAGGGAGAAGAGGCCTTGGGCTGGGGTCTCAGCCCTGCAGGCTCCCAACTGTGTGACACTGGGTGATTGAGGACCCGGTGGCCTGGACTGAGTGTACAAGGCTAACAGATGACTTATACGGGCGATGACACCACCTAGGACATCACGAAGACGTGTTAAAATGTGCCGAGTGCCTACTGTGTGCCAAGCTCTTTACCAACATTATTCCATTTACTCCCCATGACCACCCTGTAAGGGGGGCATTATTAGCCCCGCTATATAAATGAGGACACAAAGCTCAGAAAAGGTTAAGTAACTTGCTGAGGTCTGATGCTAAGCTGTTGCTCTACGAAGCAGGATCCCTCCGGGAGGAGCTAGGCCAGGTAGTCCCTTCCAGCTCCAGGATGCTAAATTCTGAGGTTCTGTGTGAGGGCTTCTAAATTCTTCCAGCAACTGGCCTGCAGTCCTGCTTCTGCCACGGGCCCCCAGACCCCGCCTGGCTGTCCCGAACCACTGCACATCCTGCACACAGAAAGGCCCTGGCCCCTCTCCTCCCCGTCTCCATTCTGCCCTTCTAGGAAAGGAGGGGGGTGGAGAGGAGGAAAAGGGAGAAGAGGGAAACGTAGAGGGAAGGAAGAGAAGGAGAGGGGAGGGGTGAAGAAGGAGGGGAAGGGTAGCTCCCACCTCCCCCTGGAAGCTCTGGAAATCCCCGGCAGCTGCTCCCTCTCCTCTGTCTGGCTCTGAGCCAGCCCTGGGAGGGAGAGGGGAATTGGATGGAGAGAAAAGAGGGGCAGGACTCCGACCGCAGGGGGCAAGCCCCTCAGTCCTGGCACCCACCCCACCTGGCAGTTCCAGCCCCTGTGAGAGATTCCAGGCATGCTCCCCTTTAAGAAACCTACATGCCAAAATCCACACATACCACACAGACACATTGGGGCGGTTCTTGCACTATAAAAGGATTCTTTGCTTTACAAGAGGGCTCAGCACATGGGAAACTTAAAATAGGAGCTTCCCCTGGTGAAAGAAGCTCCGATTTCAGAAGTACCCCATACAAACCGTGCTCCCGGCACATCCAGAAAGCTGGTGACGCCCATGGGGCCAGCAGGGCTGGGGCTGCCTTAAGACATGGCCATCAGCCTGGGCACCTCCCTGGTTGTGCTGATCACCAGAGTCCCTGTCTTGCGGGGGGGGGGGGGGCGGGTGTCTCACAGTCTAGCAGTCACAGGCTGGCTGCTGTGCTGTTCAGCAGAGGTGTCCTAGGACACCTAGAAGGGACCTGGAAAGCCACCGCTCAGCACAGCTGGCAGGGATTTCACAGCAGCCCAGAGAGAGGACAGATATCCAAGACCTCCCAGTGTCCCTTTGATGGGGACGGGCAGGAGCCCAATGTCCTACTCTCCTCCAGCTCTCTCCTCCCTTCCACGGTGCCAGGGCACAGGGGAGCCAGGCTCTCTCCTCTGGGGAAGGGGAAACAGCTGACCCCCCCGAAGACGTATAGGGAAGGCAGATGGGGGCAATTGGGAGCAATCTGGGCAGAGCAGCACTCCCGGTGAAATGCATTTAGGGTCCTCTAGGCAGAAAGTAGTGAGGGTCCCTAGCCCTACCCTTCCTTTTTTTTTTTTTTTAATTGAGGCAACATTCACATAACATAAAATTAACTATTTTAATTCAGTGGCATTTAGTACTGTCCCCCCACCCCCCACTTGTTTGCACTCAGAGTGGAGCTGAGGGTAGAGTCAGTAATGACAGCAACAGCAGATAATGACGAATGGAGTCCCCTTCCCCCTGCCAGGCCTGGTGCTGCCACCAGCCATTTAAATTAACAACCAAGATGCCAAACAGGCCTGGAGACTAGACTAGCCCACAACTCCGCCCCAAAGAGCACACGCAGCCCAGGAAAGATGCCCAGAGCACTTCATGCCTCCCCAGAACTTAGGATCATCGTCGCACACCCCCCCCCGCCCCCCCCCCACCAACTGCTCACCCTCTATCACTCCTCCTGCCCCTCCTCATCACCGGCACAGACAACCCAAGAACCCCTCTGCCAGAGGCAGGGGGCCCATGCTCAGCCTGGAGGGGAGGGGTCTCAGAGCCCAGGTCCCCAGGCTACTGCGTTAGGCTGATCAATCCCAATGAGCCCAGGAGTGTGGCTGAACTCAGCAAGCCCAGGAACAGAAAACCCCACCACTCCAGACCCCACCCCAAGTCAAGACTATGAAGATTATGAAGGGAGTAAGACAGCTTCAGGAGCAGCCCCCTCACTCCTGCCCACGTCAGGCTGTGCCCTTCTTTGAGCGGGAGACTACAAGTCAGGATAGAGGCCCCCCTCGCTCACTTAAGGGGACTGGCCCCGCTTGTCCATTTGCTGAGCTCCCCGGAGGGGGTGAAGAGCTCCATCCTGAGCGGGTCTTCACCCCTGCCCCCTTGCGATGGAGCCTGTGTAAAGGAAAAGACAGCCCCCAGGGCCTGGCTGGGGCTGCAGGTGTGCATTTGGGGCGCCTATAGAGAAACTGCCCAGCCCACCCCATCTTTTCACTGCCATGAAATGGTGACGGCAGCTGCAGCAGCTGCCGTAACTGGGAGGGGAGGGGGAGGCTGGCTGGGAGAAGCCCCTCGAGGTGCAGGTGGGGGAGGGAGGGGGTTGGATCTTGAGGTCTCGCTAGGGGGTCAGCGGTCGTTGTGGCCTTGGACAGCTACCTCGACCTCCTGTGCCTCCTTCATTCCGCCCAGCCTGCAGCCCCCTTAGGCCTAGGATCCTGGCAGGGCTGAGACCTCACCGAGTGGGGAGGGGGGCTTCTAAATGCGGGTGCTCTCCTGGGTGGGGAGAGAGGCAGCGTGCGCGCCCTCTGTGCGCGCCTCCCTGTGTGTCAGCGTGTGTGCGTGTGCGTGTGTGCGTGTGTGTGTGTGTGTGTACCACCAGCTATGTGTCACACCAGCCCCATCCCTCCCCCCAGAGCTCCGGCCCCGCTCGGAGCCCCAGCGCCCCAACCCCCCCTCCCCCTTGGCGCGCCCACCCTCGTCCCCTGCTTACGGCCCCCGCCCTCCCCTCCCAGACACGCACCCGCGTCCCGCGCCCGCCGACCTGCTCCATGCTGCTGCCCGCTACGCCGTCCTCGCCGCGCCAGCCCCGGGGGGCGCCGGGGGCGGCGGCCCCTCCATGCGCCCTGTCGCCCTGTCGGTGCGGCAACCCGGCGACCGCCCAGCGCGAGGAGCACCGGTTGTCAGCCGCCCAGACACCCCCCCCCCCCTACACCCCGCCCCGCCCCGCAGGCCCCGCCCCCTCCCCCTCCCCCCCGCGGGTGGAGGCGCCGCGCTCACGCGCGCGCGCGCGCGCGCCCGGTCACACACCCACACACTCACAATCTCACACGCATAATGCACACCCACTCACACATCCAGGGCCGCATCCCTGCCAGCACCCCTTGTTCTGCCTGTCCTGGGGGCATTGTTAGCCCAGAGAGGACCATCCCTCCAAGGGAAGCCCCTCTCTTCGTTTCTGAGATTTATGAGTTAGAGGGGCCCCACCCCTCATCTTACAGGGGCCACAGAAAGGCTTGCCGGGGGTCACACAGCAGCTTGGACAGAGCTGACCCCGTGGCCCAAACCACTCGTCTCCCAGGCCGATGCCCCTCCTCGAGCGGGTCACAGACGCCCACGGAGCCTGGAACACAGGAAGACACGGCAGCGGCCCCCACCCTGTGAGCAGGGGTCTGGATCCTGTGACCCTGTGAGCGCAGGAGATGGTCGGGAGGCGCCCCTCCCTGTTGCCAGGATCCAGCCTCTGCTCAAACGTGCTCTGAGGCCCTTGGCTGGGAGTGGGGAGCAGAGATGGAGATTCCTGTCGCCTACCGTGTGCCATGCCCCAGGCATATGCCAAGCAGGAGGAGGGGCTGAACCGTTTGCCCACTGCCGGACAAGGGTCATCTGCAGCCCCAGATGCCAGCCAGGCACCTGACTTGTGGCAATGGGGCCACCCACTCTGGTGAAGACCAAAGAGCCAAAGAGGTGGCAAAGAGACTGCCTCCCCCACTCCCCTTACCGTACCCCCCCTCCCCCCGCCCCATCAGGGGTGACTCCTGCCTGCCCACTGCCCCTGTGCCTTGCCCCTGACAGGGCAGGGCTGAACTGAGGGTGATATCACATGAGCAGACATGTGAGAGGCAGGCATGCTGCCCAGGAGTGTGGAGTCCAGAGTGGACAGGGGTGGGAATTAACCTGCCCTGAGGTGGGGGAGAGTGTCGGTGGGTAGGGGCTGGCTGCCCAAACCCCCTGGGCCACTGCCCAGGCTGGCAGGGAGGGGGTTTCACCACCTCTCACTGCACCCTGGCCTCTTTGTTAGGCACCAGAGGGTGAGGGGGCAGGGGGCGGGAAGCTGAGATGGGGAGAGTTAAGATCCTCAGTGGGCCCAGACAAAGGGGGCTTTATAGGCTGGGTGTGGGGGACATCTGGGGGGAGGGAGGCAGGAATGCAGGCCGGGGAGGCCCTGAGCTCATGGGCAGCCCATTTTAGGGCTGAGGTTGGACTCCCCCAGTGCCCCCCCACCCCCACCCCATTCTCTGGCCTGTGGGGTATCTGCGGCTTTGCTCCTGGGACTACAGCCAGGCGTCCTGGCAGCCGCTCGTCCCCGGCCACCGGTCCTTTCAGTGGCCTCGAGGGCCCTGTCCGCAACCCAAGTGAGTGAGTGCCCTCTCGGCTGCCTGGGGAGGGAGGGACAGTTTTGGGTGGGGTCACAAGGCTATGGGGTCAATGGGGCCCTTTGTCTCTTCAGACGGAGTCTGTCCTGGGCTAAAGAGACAAGCAGCTGAGAAGAGTGCCAGCAAGCAAGTCCCCCAGACCCTGACCCGGCCTCCCCCAGGTCGTGGTGGAGCTGGGCCCTGGGCTGTGAAGGCAGGCTCCAGTCTGCCCAGTCCGTTTCCCTGTGATTCTCTTTCAGGGCGGAAGCAGCCACTGGGAAGTGCAAACAAGCAGGGGGAGGTGGCGGCAAGGCAGCAGCCACCCACGATGGGCTTCTGGAACAGCTGCTGCTTGGCTAGACCTAAAGTCTGGGGTTGGGCTTCGCGCGGTTGAGAACTGTCTGTCCCCAAAGATGCTGATCTGGCCCTGACAAATAGACTCCTACTAGTCAAAGTCACGGTGGCTCGATTGCTAAACCCCAAAGCTGGTTTATCAACACACCTGAGCACTCCAGGAAGCTCCGCAAGCAGGGTCCCTAAGAAGGACTGCAAGATCCAAGCGGGCAGCCCCCAGTCCTCCCTCTTCCCTGGCAGCCTGCCTCCTGGACAAGCTCTTCGTTTCCTGTTGCTACGCCTCACAAGGGCCAGAATCATCAGCAACAGCATTTCCTCAGACGGGCAGCAGTGGGGGATGGGGGCAGGGCCCTGCCCAGGCCATTTGACATACGTCTTATAGAATCTCCTTCCTAAGATTAGAAGAGGACAGTAGTCTTGTCTCTTGATGAGTGTCTTGGGCAAAAACCTCCTTTCAGGGGCGCCTGGGTGGCTCAGTCAGTCAAGCCTCCGACACTTGGTCTTGACTCAGGTCATGATCTTGCAGTTCGTGGGTCCGAGCCCCGTGTAGGGCTCCGTGCTGACCGTGTGAAGCCTGCTTGGGATTCTCTCTTTCTCCCTCTCTCTCTGCCCCTCCCCACCCCACCCCTGCCCATGCTCATGCTCTCTGTCAAAAATAAACGAATAAAACTTAAAAAAAAAAACAAAAAAAAACCACGTCTAGTTAGGGGGTAAAAAGACAATCCCAGTCTGGTCAGCATTTAATTTTCCAGCCATCTCTTCAAGAAGCTTTGAGTTCCGCTGGAGGAAGACGGACCAAGGATCAGGTCCCACGTCTGCCATTGACCAAGGATCAGGTCCCACGTCTGCCATTTAGTGGCCGTGTGGTATCTCACCTGTCTGAGCTCTGGCTTCCTCCTCCGTAAGCCGAGAGTGATAATAGTACCATCTCACAGGGTTGATGAAAGATTGGGATGTGAGTATAACATTCTTGGTTCACGGACAGGCACATAAATCATCGATAAAAGCGAAGTACTTTCTCCAAAGAGCTGAATTAATTCATCTCATGTTAATTATTATTAGCTTTATCAGGTGACGGTTTCTAACCTTGTTCCCAAATGCGGAGAGACCGTACCCTGACTGCAACCAGGTGCTGCTTTTGAGGGTGGCACCTGCCTTCAACTGGGTGGGGGACATGATGAGGGCATTTTCCAGCCTGGTGGGGATTTCTGTGTTCCCGCCCCAGCCTCCTTCCCTTTGCCTCGGGGGCTCCCTGGGGAGCAGGAGAAGGTGGAAAGGGATCTGAGAGCCACGGGTGAGGCAGACAACTCCCAGGGTGGGGGTGCGGTGAGCCGGAGAAGGGAGGAAGGAGGATTACCCAGGAGGGAGTGGAAGGAGATGAGCGGGGGGGGGGGGGGGGCGCGGACAGCGGGCCTCACTCCTCCACCTGCTGCTCTGTGAACAAAGCCAAGAATGATGCAATCCTGGCCTGGTTGCAGCTGAGGCTGCGAGGCCCTGAGAGGAAAAGTGGGTGTTGAGGGTGGGGAGGGCAGCGGGCAGCAGGGCGGATGCAGGGGGCCTGTGGACGCCCGACCCCGGATTCCCAGCCCAACGTGTAGCTCCTGGCCTCCTCCTGAAGCCCCTCACCCAAGCTCAGACCCCTCACCAAACAGTCACAGCTGCCTTTGAAGCAGGAGCCAGACATGATGCAAGTAAGACATCATTCCAGGCAGCCTCCTCCGAGGGGCTGGCACCTCTCATGGGGGAGGGAGATGACGAGACCCAGAGGCAGAGCTGGCTCAGAGGCCCCCTCCCCCGTTGGGCCCTCCGCGGGGTGGTCGGGGGGTGCGCGGGCTGCGGCTCTCTGTCCCCTTCCCCTCATCCTGGAGACAAAGGCGAAATCCTCTGGAGACAGTGGGGTGGCCAAGCTCAAGAGAATCCTGACCCAGGCTCTGCACACAGTAGCACACATAGAATTCAATAAAACCCAACGCAGACCCCGGGCTGGTCTGGGCCCCCAGTGCCAGAAGGCCTGGCACCCGCCCCACCCCCCCAAGGGCAGAATACCATTAGCAGTCATCAAGCCAGCAGGGCAGACTGGGGCCCGGGGGTGGTCTCCACCAGCTCCCCCCTCTGCCTAGGAGCCTAGAGAACAAAGGCTTCCCCCCTCTCCCTCCACTAGGAGAAAGGAGTCTTGTCCCACACACCAGGACCATGTGGAGGATGTGTCACAGGCCAGGGTCTCCGAGGGGACAGGGCGTTAAATGGGGGCAGCAGAAGAGAACCGGAGACGCTGAGTTCAGGAATATTCAATCCAGCCTCGCCCCACTGCGCCCGGCCAGGCAGGAGGGAATGGCATAGCCCAGAGGAGCCACTAGGTGGCAGAAAAAGCCCAACAACTCACCGGTTACACCTGTTCCCGCCACCCTCTCCCCCCTCCCCCTGCCAGCCTGACCCTCCAGCAACCTTCCCTCCCTCCTCCCTTCTTCCTCCAACCCACTCCTCACTGCAGCCTCCGGCGGCGACAGCCCTGAAGTCTTATCACGTTTCCTTCTGCTTTACAGAAGGCAGAAAGCCTTCAGCCCTTCTCTTCAAAATGCCGCTAATAATGCATGCAACATCTCATTTACTCGCCCCTGAGGTAAGTAAAAACCCTCTCCCTCTTTTCGAGAGGAAACAGACTAAGAAAGTATAAATAGACTTCCAAGATCACATGACTAGCAAGTGGTGGAGCCCACGTTCGAACCAGGTGGACAAATGCCGGGCAGGGTCCTCCCTAACAGTGTTAACAAGCGGGTGTAGGCATGGACCTCTCAGATACATCATGTCCACCATTCTAACCCCCCCCACCCCCCCATACCTGACCCCTTGAGATTCTAAGCGGGCCAGCGTTGGGCGGCGGGGGGGAGGGTGTCTCAGTCTCAGGGTGAGTGTGAAGTTTAAAAAGTTTGCCTGAGTGATTCAGGCTCACCAACCCTTGCTCTGGCTGAGAAGCACCGCACCCTAGCTTTATGCTTCTGCCTCACACTCCACAACGGCCTTCTGGGTTCTCTCCTTACCCACCTTGCTTCCGGTGTGAATTTCCGTTCTGGTATGGTTGCCCCCCCATCTCCCCCCCCCCCGCCCCCCCGCCCCAGTTCAGGACCAAAGGTGATTCCAGCCCAGAGGACCTTCCCCTACTGCCACCTTCACTTCCGGCCTGGCTGTCTTTGACCCACTCCCTTGTTTGCAGCACTCATTCTTGTGGGCATCTCTTGGTGCGCTGATACAGCCCTGGGCTGTGGGGGTGGGGGACAGAGCAGAAGATGAGCACGACGCAGCACCCACTGTCCAGATGCAATAAGAGTTCACACTGAAAGCTGGGCCTGTGCTCACTTCTGCATATGACGTCCATTCAGAGAAATAGCCCTACATCCAGAAGAAAAGGGTATCTACTCCTATTGTTGTTTCCTTCACTGACACCAGGGCATGTGTGTGTGTGTGTGTGGGGGGGGGGGTGGCAACTGCAGGGAAGGGGTGCCAGGAGATGACACCCAAGGTGCAGTGAAACTTCTGGAAATCTTGGGGCGCCTGGGTGGTTCAGTCGGTTAAACGTCCGACTTCGCCTCAGGTCATGATCTCATTGTTTGCGAGTTCGAGCCCTGCTTCGGGCTCAGTGCTGACAGCTCAGAGCCTGGAGCCTGCTTTGGATTCTGTGTCTCCTCCTCTCTCTGCCCCTCCCCGCCCTTGCACTCTCTCTCGGTCTCTCAAAAATAAGAGAAAGAAAAAGAAAGAAAGAAAGGAAGGAAGGAAGGAAGAAAGGAAGGAAGGAAAAGAAAGAAAGGAAGGAACTTCTAGAAATCTCCTTTAGCTCTACCAATGTCCCACACAGAATGGCTGCTACCAGACTGTCCCTCACATTTCAGACTCTCCAAACTACAGCCCCCCTGCCCTGAGGGTGCTCTCCACCAGCTCCCCACTCTGCCTGGGAACTGAGAGAACAAAGGCTCCCTCCCCATCTCCCTCCACTTGGAGAAAGGAGTCTTGTCCCACACACCAGAACTCAGCTGTGACCTGCTCACACTGATTTTTCCCTCCCAGTATAAACCTAGCTGGCGTCTTCTATTCCCCACCTGTCTTATCACCCCTGGATCTGCAGAATAAAGGCCTAGACACAAAACCAAGTTCTCAGAAGTGGGCAGGGAAAGCCAGGCTGTGATACCACATAGGATGCAACCAGAAGCCCAGGACATGAAGAAGGGTCCCTGAGCTGAGCTCTTTATTATTTTTTTTATGTTTATTTTTATTTCTGAGAGAGAGACAGAGTGTGAGTGGGGGTGGGGCAGAGAGGGAGGGAGACACAGAATCTGAAACAGGCTCCAGGCTCTGAGCCATCAGCACAGAGCCCCATGCAGGGCTCAAACTCATGAAGCACGAGATCATGACCTGAGTGGAAGTCAGATGCTCAACCGATGAGCCACCCAGGCGCCCCTAATTTTTACTTTGAGAGAGAGAGAAAGAGAGAGAGCTGGGAGATGCAGAGAGGTAGGGAGAGAGAAAATCCCAATGCAGAGCCCAACTCAGGGCTCGATACCAATACCATGAACCACGATATCATGACCTGAGCTGAAACTAAGAGTCAGATAAGCTTGGCCGACCGAGCCCCCCCCCGGTGCCCCTCAATGCAGACTTTCTGTTGGCAGAGAATTCAGTGGGGGGGGGGGTTCAGTGCAATTTCTGGTCCCTGGACAAAGCCTGCTGACCCTACATGGGGAACATCTTCCACCAAAGGGCAGCAACAGCTCTGGTGCTTTGCCAGCACTGACACCAGGAGGAAGGGGTCCACACCCCACCTTTGGACTATCCTGGGTTACAGTCATGTCACATAGTTCCCACTCATACTTCAACCACCAAAACTCCAATCTCTTGAGAAAATTCCGAAGAAGCCCGACAGTTAACAAAGAATCCCTATTTCATTACCAACAAGTTTTCCCGTGTGAACAGTGAAAATCCAGGTTCAAGGCTGGCTGACTGGGCAGGGGGCTGATCTCACCTTTCCTCAACCACCACCACCACCTTGGCACATCTACCCAACTGTGCCAGCCCCGGGAGCAGGGAGAAAGCTGAGCGGGACACAGGCTCCATCTCTCTCAGACCAGAGGTCACAGAGGAGCAAGCAGGCAGACACATGAACGAGTAACAGAGGACAGAGGACTTGGCCACAAGCGGCTGGCGAAAATTCCAGAGGTGACCCTGGAGCAAAACCTTGAAGGGTGAGTTTTCAAATGAAGAGGGTGACAGGTCAGGGTCCTCCGGCATGAGAGAAGCTGGAGTGGCAGGGGAAGGGATGCCAACATCTGGGGACTTCGAGTCTCGTGTCATGACCAGAGCACAGCCTGTGTGGCCGGGGGAGGAAAAACAACCTGGAATGTCAAGTTGAGGAGTTAAGATTTTCTTCTCTAGGATGAGCCACCGATGATTTTAAACTAAGAAAGGAACTTGAGCACCTTCTTTGGAAGGACTTTTCTTTTCTTTTTTTTTTTTTTACTTTTTTTAAATGTGTATTTATTTTTGAGAGAGGGAGAGACAGATTGCGAGTAGGGAAGGGGCAGAAAGAGAGGGAGACAGAGAATCCGAAGCAGGCTCCTGGCTCCGAGCTCTCAGCACAGAGCCCGACGCGGCGCTCGAACCCACGAACCGTGAGATCATGACCTGAGCTGAAGTCAGATGCCCAACCGACTGAGCCACCCAGGCACCCATGGAAGGACTTTTTAGAAGGACTGGAGAGGGGAGACAGCAGAAAGACCAGCTGGGAAGTCGCTGGACTTGCCCAGGTGACAAAAGGGGGACATATAAATTGGGGCATGACAATGGCGGCTAGAGCAGGATGAAGTCTGAAGTGGCAGCTTAAATGGGGATCAGTGCGTAGGATTAGACTGATCAAAATTCATTCTGAAAATCTCTCGAGAAGGGGCTCCACTAAAGGCCAGCGGTAACTCAGCTAACGCCTCTTCAGAGCTGGAGTCAACACCTGTGCCTTTGGCTGAGCGCCAGATGAAAAGGGTTGGTCTCCAGAATCCACGTGGCACAAGAATCATCATGCACAAGATGCTCACGAGAGGCGGAGAGAACCAAGACAGAAAATTCACTCTTCGCACCTCCTCCTCAGGGGACACGCAACAAACAGAACGAGGAGGGGAATCCCCACACGGTCACCACTTGCCGCGTGCTTGTACCTGAATTCTAGTCAGGCAGGTGCACAATGAGGCACCACTCACAGGTGAGATGGAACAGCCTTCGTGCCAGAAAGTGGTGGCTGGAGAGAATGGCCAGGGAACACAGGGGGTGACGCAGGAGGGGTCAAGTTTTGGGGGTAAAGAGGATGGCAGGGGGTCATTTTTTATTTGGGGCTTACTATTACCAAAAGAATGCCTTTCCCGGGCTGTATCGCCCAAGTCAGAGGCTCTATCTTTCCTAATTAAGTCATTACTAATATTAACAATGCTGGTCGGAAATGAGGAAAACCTACGTCTCTCCTTTGAAGAAATGCACACTAACACTCTTGACTGATGGTGTTAGCAAAGATTCCTTATGATGGACAACTGTGTCCCAACGGCAGCCATTAGAGCATTTCAATTGCTGGTTCTGAGTTAAGCCTTTTCCCCTGTAGTGTTGTTCAATTCCATTGCTTGGAGCACCTTTCCTTCCAAAAGGGCAGAAAACTTTAATGGGGAATTCATGCTATCATAGAACGGCTGTCAGAACCGATACGCCGTTTCCTCTCCACACGACCCGTGACTAGCGCGAGTGGGGATTCCCAGACTCCCCCGTGAGGCGCTTCTAACCAGTCCTATGAAAACACAACTCCTCCAAACTGGGCTTCATCTCACATGCTTCCTGCTCTGAAGATGCAGAGAAATTGCAGAAAATTCCCCTCGATGTGCCAAGGTGGCACAGTGGCCCTCTGAGTGGGGGACTTGGGAGAGGGATTAGGAGGGAAAGTGAAGAGGAGAGTTTCGAGTGGCTCCAAGTACGCCTGGTTGTCCATCAGAGAAACATTCTGTTCCTTTTGTCTCCAAAGGGCGCAGCTCCAGAAGAGACTGGGCTGGAGAGGCGCGAGGGATGCAGGTTAAACTCTCGAGAAACCTTGACTGCCAGCCTGGGGGGAAGACAGCGGGGAAGACCGCTAGGGGAAACATACATCCTCCCTCGCGACAGTCCCGCACCACTGCTCACCAACCGGAAGGCCATGGGCGCTTGGCCCCAGAAAACGCTCTGGAATTCTCCTGCGCTTGCCGGGGAAGGCGAAAGCAGCATTGAGCAATGGCCACAGGTCTGGGGGAACTTTCCAACGTCTCGAATTCTGACCAGACCAGTTCCGGATGTGTGCGGCTTGGCTGACATCGCGGAGAAGCCCCGATGATCACCAGGGGTGGGTCGCGTGAGCCTGCGGGGCTGGTGGCGGTGAGGAGCCGTAGGAGAGGGCAGAAAGATTGACAAACACGAACCCAAATAACATGAAGTAATTTCTAAACATTTTTATTTCAAATCTCTTTTCACCCCTCCCCCAAAAGACATGGGTCAGTACAGCAATCATAAAAAGGAGATACAAACACAAGAGTCAAATGTCCCCCGCACTGACACTTACAAAAACTGGGAGTTGTACGTGGGGTTTCCAAACAGGACCTGCAGCAGAGCTACTAACATCCCTTTATGAGAGTCAAACATGCCTATTAATACAGTATATACAGACACCCCATTCTGGAACTGATCTACAGGGACATCCCAACACCCACCCATCTATCCCCAGAAAAATACCAAAACACACCCAAAGTGCATTTGTTTATATCAAAACATCTTTCCCTTTCCCCACCCCACCCACCCCACAGACCCTCCCGCCCCGTTTAAGATTGGCCTGCAAGTCTATTTTAACCATTTAGTAATTTTTTATCGTTTATGAAAATAAATTATACAGCAACTATTTTAATAAATTAAGCACAAAAAGGGGAGGGGGGGGAGAGAGGAGGAAAACTAAAGGGGAAGACAAAAGCCAGGCCACACTTTGGCTTGGAGGAGGGCAGGGTGGCAAACAGGACAGAGGCGGTTGCAGGGGGTGCGGCTCCCCTTCTGGGAAAGAACTGGCAACCACCCTGAGCCCAGAATGACACCCCTCTTCATTGAGTTTCTTAAAAACAACCAAAAAATGTACAGCAGTGGCTGTGCCACGGGCAGCACCAGCGTGGGCGCTCCGATGACCGGTCTGCCCACAGAGCGGTGCCTGGATTATGTTGTCCCTTGAAAAAGGTTCTGGGCCGAACGGCGAGGGGCAGGTCCCCGTTCAAGGGAGCACCAGGGATGGAGTAGCCAGACCAGCCTTCCTGCCCCACCCGAGCTGGGCGGGCGGTGTGTGATTATCCTGGGTTCCGAACAAGAGTGTCCTAAGTTTTCTTCACACTCTCTCTCCAGGAGCCAAGGCTGCAGTCCAGCTGCAACCAGACATTCGCGCCTTCCATGGCTGGCTGCTTTTTACCTGCCCCTTCATGCCTCTTGGCACTTGGGAGGGAGCGGGGAGGGAGCAGCTCCAGGTACCCTCTAACTGAGATGAAATGAGCATGAAGGCAAGTCACAGACTCAGCATGCAGGACTGGCTTCCCAGAGGTAGATGGGGGTGGAAGGGAGGAGAGAAGGGGTACAGAGGACAGGATGGACGGGAAGCAGGGAGCAACTGGGCCGGCACCTCCCAGGAAGGTCAAGAAGCGATGGAAAGGACAAAGACAGTATGGAATCTGTATGTAAAGAAAGGTCTTTCCCTGGCAGATTAGACAATCGGTATTTTAAATACACTTTACTCTGTTCTTCGAACTGAAGCACCTGAGTCCCCAGTGCCTCCGTCTCTACGGCCCAAACCCCACCTCACTCCTCCCAATGCTTTGCTCTCCATCTTCTCAAGGCCTCCTGTCCTTTTGTGCTGAGCACGAGGGCTCCGATGGCAAAACGGGATAGGTCACGGGGACTGGCAGACTGGACTTTGCCTTCTTGAGTTTCTTTGAGGCCCACTAATCCTACAGCTATCACAGGGGGAGGGAGCCACGCTTTGCTTTCTTTCTTTCTTTTTTTTTTTTTTTCTTTTTCTTTTTTAATAAAAAAGATTTTACTCCCCAGGAGCAAATAAATCATTTTGAACTACTGATAAACACTGCTGCAGTGAAAAGAAAGATGGCTACATGTATGCAATAGCACAAATTCAGTGTAAGAACAGCTGTGTTGACAATTAGAGATAAAAATCATTTATCCATTCCCCCCTTTCCCACAAACCAAACCAAGAGGATTCCCATAGGGAAAATGTCTAACTCAGAAGCTCCTCCCTTAGGGACAGGGGGCGTGTCATTCTCTTAAAAGTGGAAAACAAATGGCAGGTCTCCCCACGATGGAGATGCTCTCAACACCCCAACTGGTGGCAAGACCTCCTCAAATGAAGACACACACACACGCACACACACACACACACACACACACGCAGACGCACGCTGACTTTCAGACCTCCTTCCTGCAGCCGTGGAGCTTTATCCCAGCACCTAGTCCTCCAACTTCAGGGCCTGAGGCCAAGAAGGAGGCAGCAGTGCAGAAGGATGTAACTGGAGGGAAAAGTCCCATCCCCATTTCCTGCTGGGACCCGAGGGCTTCGAGCAGCCTGGCTCCCCTGAGGGCCTCGGCTGAGGGCACCCCAAGGCATCCAGCTCTCCTCTAGGCTCTCACGTTCGGATCTGCCAACACCAAGCACCATCCCTGCTCCCCCGATCTTCCTGGATGGGCACCGTGTGTCTACAGCCGTCCCCACACTTGGCGAGGGCCACCATGAGCCCCAGGGAAAGGAAGGACAAGGGGAGAGGAAACCTGGTGGCGAGCTCCCGCCCAGCCTCTCCTCTCAGGGGCCTGCACGCCGCCGCCCGTGGCTCACATTCACTAGATCTAGGCACCAGCTGGCCAACAGCCGAAGGCCACCGTCAATGGCCCCAAACTCCCAGTCGTCCCCCACTTGCCTAGTCCTCACAGCAAAGCCCCACCCTCCTCACTCTGTGTTCCTGCCACAGCCCACGAATTTCAAGTAACAGCAAATTGTAGCAGTAGCTGTCACTAGCTTACGGTGGTTCACACCGGTCCTGAGGAAGGTTGCAGTAGGTTGACCACTAACAAGTAAGGGTCACACGAGCAAGGACCCATCCACAACTTAGAAATCAATGGTGGGTCCCTAGAGGTGAGAACCTTTTCCAGTTTGTGACTTTAAAATACAACAATCAAAGAGGAATGAGTTCCGTCTGTGGACCGCCTCTCAATGAGCACGACACAGGACTGGCAAAGGAGGAGTGGGCCCAGCCCGGAGAGCTAAGCGGAAGTGCTGGCGACAGGCCAGCCGCTCCTGCTCTCTCTCTGCTCTCTCACCAGGCCGGTCCCTCAGCCGGCTGCCCCACTCCCGCCTCTTCCTCCCCCTCATCTCCGGAGACAGTCTGTCTCCCCTCTGTGCAACTCTGTCTCGCAGCCCACCCTGAGGAAGGACGAGGCTACAGCCTGGGCCGTGACTAGTGCACCAACAGATCATGGACACAGGTCTACGTTACCCTTTCCCAGGAGGAGAAAGAAGGACGGTGGTGAGGTTGGGTCATGCCTCTTTAGCTGAGGTTTGCTTCTAGACCTGACTGTCTGAATGCTCCAGCTGAAACCCCTGGTCCCACAAAGGGTAGCACCCAGACTGTGCTGAGGGCAGTGAGGCCCCTGGTCGTGGGCAGGAGCCAGCTGACTTCTGGCTTTGGGTTCCACTTCACCATCACAAGCCCTCAGTACTCAGATCTGCCTGATGCTAGGAAGTTTCCATCTAAACTGAGAAAGGAGGGACTGACGCTGCTGCTCTGGATTGGGGCTGCACACACTACTCAGCACACAGCCTGCAGATTTCCGCTTCCAGCCTTCCATTCACGTGTTTCCTGTCTCACTGTCCTACCCTCGCCCAGGACCCAACGCCTCGCCACCAAAGAGCTCTCCTAGACCACCTCGTCTACCCCGATCTTAACCATCTGAATTTCTTTAAAGACAGCCCTTGACTCTTCTGCCACATTCTCCAATTGCTTCATGGACGGCAGTCACCTAAAAGATCCCTTAGGCCAGACATCATGTCTTTCCCCTCTTGTGTTTTCCACAGTATCTAGCCCAGAGCCAGGCAAACACACTAAGAAAAAGAATTTTAAATGATGGGTGGGTGAAATGGTATATATATATATATATATATATAAAAGAATCCCAAAGAGCTGCACATCAGCCACTCAAGGATCCCACTGGATTCCAGATATATGGTCTACTGTTGGGTGGCACTTTCTGCAAGATGGCAAGTTAATCTGCACCCCCAAGAGGCAAGACTCACAGACTAAGCCAATTTCTGGGATCACTATCTTAATTGGCGGGCAGTACCACACAGAATTCAAGGAGAGAAGAGGTACCTCACAACAAAACAAAGGTGGGCTGTGTTTATACTACAAGCTCATTTTGTGGGCCCCCTCTTTACTTATGCTTACACACAGGTAACACTGCAAGTCTCCTCCCAATTCCACTACAAGGAGGAAGACTGGCCATTCCACGCAGGACATAAGGCAGAAGGCCAACACTTCTAGATGAGACAGTCCTATAAATTACTGAGACACTGGGGCCTCACCCCCAAACCATCAGGAAACCACAAACCTGACCATATTATTTTATCTCATGAGATGAGGCAGATATAAGCACAGGGGAACCAAAAAAGGCAGTCTAATGGAATATTACTACAAAAGAACAATAAAGACAAAAACAGCTTGATTTTCACATCTTAATAGCAAACCTCTCTCCCCAGAGTAACTCTATAGAAAAGCAAACTCATAATATCGTATGATTTGACAATGGCCCGCTTCAGAAAAAAAATCAAAGACCACTGAAAAGCACTGGAGTCTTTCTCCCTCCTCCTCCACTTCTACCCGGAAGGTGGGCAACTCCCAAATCAGCATCTGACACACTGCCCCACGAAGGGGGGCCAACAGGATCTGACTCACGAAAATGCTTGGGTTGCTAGAAAAGACACAGGAAAATAAAAAAGCTCTTGCTACCTCCCATCACGGAAGTGGGACAACAGCGATAAACCTAAAAACAGGAGATGTAATGCTCTCCTCCTCTCTGATCCAATGACGTTCCATTAAGGCTGAGACACTGGAGAGCTTCTTCTCGGAAGAGCACAAGTACAACAGCTTCGTTTCTCACCGTCCTCCATGTTCCCTCTCACTAGCTGACAGACATATGGAGGGAAGTACCACTGACTCCTAAGTCACGGGTACAGCCTGCCATTAAGAATCTGGAAGCATGCTCCATTAACTTCAGCAGCTCATGATGAGGGCTCTCAACTGCTCAGGTGATGAGAAAATCCATTGCCTTGACAGCTGGCAGAGGCAATAGGAACGATGTTGCCATGATCGGAGTGAAATGTACAGTCATCTCGAGGGGAGGGGTGGAGGGTGGCGGGTGGAGGAAGAATGGGACTGGCTTGAGGTCACAGAACTTAGGAATTCCATAAGACAAAACTAGCACAGCTTCTATGAGAGGTGATGCTGAAATCACGTTTAAAACCTTAGAAGGAAAGGATGTGAGGAGCCACTACTTTCCCCAGCAGGGGCGGGCCCTTTGCTGGTTTTTGTTCAGCAGTCTTCTGTTCGAGACCACCCACCCTCCTTTCTTTCCTGCTGCTACTGAGGCTACCCATGCTTAAAGAGAGGCAGATTCTCATCTCTCAGAAACTCCCCACTTGATTTACACTTCTGACTCCTCCTCTCTCCTTCTTCAAGGTCAATGGTGAACGCGCGCACTCTGCCTTTGGCACCAGCTGAATGACCGTCACTGGCAATCCCTCCTCCTCTCCCCTCCCATGGACCTGTCTCGCCCTTGGTGCCACTTCCAGCCCAATGGGGCACAAACCCCAGCTGCCTTTAAAGGAAGTTTTCCATACGGAGAAATGCAAATACCCAAAACAAAACTTCTAAAAAAGGAACAGTGTTGAGACTTCTTCCAGTTTTCCAAGGAGCTTGTCCAGTTCCAGGATAGCACAGGGGCTGGACACGAAGAGGCAGAGCCCCCGCTCAAAGAGTGTGGTTGTGTGCTTCTTCCAAGCCCCAGAGCGGTGAGGGGAGCCAAAGTCCTTGCACAGAGGGTCTCCGCCCTTCCCGTTCCCTCGTTCTTCCTCACTCCCCTCCACGGTAGCTTCATTTGGTTCTTCAAAACTGGAGCTTGGCAACCAAATGCCTAGATGAAAAAAGGAAAAAATCAGAGCGGCCCACTGGAGTGGAACCAAGATGGAGAGCAGCCCAGCCTCGGCTGGGGAAAAGTACAGCTCAAACAGAGAACGGAGACCTGAAAAGCCAACGGCTCCCACCAACACGGCTGCCCGGCTCAGGATGTGGCAACGGCCTTTGCTGCAGGGACCTGAGCGGCCTAGGACTCGGACGCTAAAAAAAGGTCCTAAAATAACTAACAAACATATTCCATCACATTGCCTAACCTCTCTCTCTCCTTTTCCCTCACCTTTTAATTTTCCACCCACTCCCCCCCGCCCCCTTCCCTGAGGCTTGTCTGCTACAGGGACTAGAAAGTAAAAGAAAAAAAAAACTGAGCCCCTGGAGTAACCCCTGGTGAGCCCGGCTAGAAAACGCTATAGGTTGTTGCAGCTTCTGGCTACCGAAGAGGAGTGATATATAATCACAAATGCCAACGCGGCTTCTACCTCCTGACTTAATGAGGGCACTGTCCCAACTGTTCTTCTGTCTGCTGACTCCAAGCACCCTGACACGAAACTCCCCAGGTGACAGTACGCACAGACCAAGTGGCCCATTCAGAACTCCCAAATTAAAAGCAGGCTGACCAACAAGAAGTCATAAGGGCTGAATTTCACAAAATAGGGCCGTCCCCCTTCAGGAGTGGTACTTCCCTTTTTTCAAGGGGCCCTGAGGTCTGACTCTGGAGGGAGTATGGCATGATGCTTACTCTCTGCCACAGGCAACAGTCCCGGTGTCACACAGAGCGAAGAGACCCTGGGAGCTCAGTTCAATCCTTTGTCAATACACGACTGTCCCCCATACTCACGACAAATGGCTACCCCTGGCCTGTACCTTATCAGATCAAGCCCCTTCCCATCTCAGGGCCTTTATGCTTATTGGACCGCTTGCCCAGAATGCTCTGCTCCCAGATCCTCTTCTGACTCCTTGATATTCAGATCTCAGCTGAAAGGATACCTCCTCACAGGGGCCTTCCCTGATCATCCAAACCTAAGTACCACTCTCCCACCCCTAATCACTAAACTTCACCAAGTTTTATTCCTCGTAACAGTACAGTCAACTGAAATCAGCCTATTCACTTATTTACATGTTTGCTGTCTGTCTGTCTCTCCCTATGAGAATTGCAGCTCAGCGAGGTCAGGGCCAGGGACTATCCCGCACAGCACTTTTCCCAACCTACTTTGGGTACTCAACAAGTAGACAGATATCTGCTAAGCGCATAAACAAATGGGGGAACTCACTAACGCCTCTGGAAAACCATTCCACTTTTGGACCTCTCTGTTAAAACGGTTCTTCTAGGGGCACCTGGGTGGCTCAGTCAGTTAACCATCCGACTTTGGCTCAGGTCATGATCTCACGGTTTGTGAGTTCGAGCCCCACATCGGGCTCTGAGCTGACAGTTCGGAGCCTGGAGCCTGCTTCGGATTCTGTGTCTCCCCGCTCTCCGCCTCTCCCCTGCTTGCACTCTGTCTCTCCTGTCTTTTCTCAAAAATAAACATAAAAAAAACCCAGTTCTTCTAAAGTTGGACTAGAGTCTAGCTCCTTATAACTTCCATCCACTGTGGTCCCTGGAGCCACACAGACTAAGTTCAACCACTCTTCCTTTGTATTTCTTTCAGCCATCAAGCCCCTCTCACCTCAAAACTTCTCTGCTCCGTATTAATCATGTATTCCCCATATGATGAAGTTTGGAGCCCTCGGCCACCCCGAGCCCACCCCTGAATGTGCTGTGAGGGTTCCTCCCGAGGCACGGTGCCTACAGAAGCAGTGCTCTGACTAAAGGGTCCTAATTACTCCACCAGGGTGCCACCGTGCAGGTGCCGCCGTTCCCTCCTGCCTTCCCTTCCTAATCTCAACTGCAAAGCCACCAAGCAGAGAAATCCTCCCAGACATCGGAGCATTTCGATGTTGTAGGAGTCGCTTCCGAGGGCATACAACTTGCCTACAACTGAAGATACGACAAGAGACTGCACACCCAGCCCAGGATGCTTTAAGTTAAAGCTACGCAGCCTCCCAGGGTCACCATTTCTTGATCACTCTCCTTTCATTCCTTCTCCTCTTGTTAATCTTTACTAGGCCAGCTCACATGCTTTCCACCAAGAGCACAGGCTCAGGGATGTCCAGAGCTAAGGGGAGACACACAGCTGGGATCACCTTGGTCATGGCCCAGGAAAACCCGTGGGACATAAACGCCAGTCGTCACGCTCTCTGGTTATAAAGACAGCAGAGAGCATGGGGAGATGATGGCTCCCTTGGTTCTAAGGCTGTCACTCTGCCGGTTTTTCCCCTAG
This sequence comes from Lynx rufus, assembly GCF_022079265.1. Lineage (NCBI taxonomy): Eukaryota > Metazoa > Chordata > Mammalia > Carnivora > Felidae > Lynx > Lynx rufus. The sequence goes on along the minus strand of NW_025814832.1, from coordinate 24,997,975 downwards.
TTTGCTCGGTGTGGGAGGGGGCACTGGGAACAGAGAAGGTTAGAGGGAAGCAGACGTAGTGGGTGCTTCAAGAGGACACTCTACGCAAAGGGGAAAGACAGGGGATCACTGCACCCTGCAGATCACCGGAACGTGAGATCCTGCAGGTAATCCACACCACCAAAAATCACAACTCTCTGGCAATTTTGTTCCCTACTCATCCTTACCTTTCAATGCTCACGTAATTGCAATTTAAGAGACTAATTACCATTCATCTGCACAAACCAGTATTCCAAGATATTTTATGGGGAGAATAAATGACTAGAAGTCAGTTAATGTAGTGACGGGAGAACAGCCACTTAGATAAATGAATTCCTTAGCTAATTCACTTACTCTTTTCAATAATTTACTTTTCAGTGGTCCGGATGGAAATCTAAGTAGAAGAGTGAGCTTTTTTGCTCTCGCCCTCACATGCCAAGCCATGGGACTCGGGAGTTCCCACCAAAGCACACGCCTGTTGCAATTAAAGGCACGTCTGCCTCCCCTTTGATGAAGTTTCCTCCCCTTTGGTGTCCTGTTTTACACGTCATTTGTGCAACAGCAAGAAGAGTGGTCAAATTATGAGAGAAGACCGCACACTTACACTTGTGTGCCCTCCTCCTTATTTATATTCCGTGATTAGCTTGCATGCTGCTTGGCAAATACTCTTGAGGCCTCTCATGTCTATCTGTTCTTCTCCCATTTGGCGTATGTGCCCCCTGGACCCCATGACCAGATCTGGTAACTGTATGGGCAGATGCCTGGATCGAGAGTATACGCGTGGGGTGTGGGGGAGGGGGGCGAGGCCGACGATGATAACTGTCCAGAAACACTTAGCTGGGCAGCGAGACAGAGAGCTCATACCCTTGGTGGCGACCAGCAGGGGGCCCCTCGCTACGTGGAGGGTTCAGCCTCTTGCTTCTGTTTGGAAATGAGCTGCGCTTCCTTTAGAGACAGGTACACCTCTTCCTGAGGATCATAGTAGTAGAACTTTCGGATATAAGAGATCAGAGGTCTGTGAACACAAGAGGGATACACGTAAAGTGTTACATACAAAGATCATAAACAAAAGGCTGCTTTTGTTCAATCCTTCCTTCTTCTTCAACCCCTGGATGGCTGAGACTACACAAAAAACTGTCGACCTAAGAAAATTCCCACTTTCTCACTTATTACAGTTCTGTCTCCCTCCCTCTTACCACCTCCACTCCACTCTGCATAGCGACTGCAGAAGGGAGGCTGACACACACGCACACACCTTCCTCCCTTCTGGCTGCCGGCTGACATTTCCAGAGTTGGGTGCTAAGACACGTGAGAAGTGAAAGGGCGATGCCTGTGAACACTGACGGCACGATCAGCTGGCGGGCCTCACTAACATTTACAACCAACCCTCCATTCCATTCCCGCCCCACCCCTAGAGACCCCACTTTACTTAGGCAGTGGGAGATCCGGGATGTGATCTATCCGGACGAGCTGTCGGATTCGGAATCTGCAAAGGTGCTGGAGGGATTTGACGTTGCTGAATCGAGACACCGGATAGAGCAGCTGGACTGGAGTTGGAGGCAGTCCTTTGGGAACGAAAACCAAGAGACATATTCAGAGGGAACAATGCAGCTAACTACCACTGCCCTCGTGAAGAGAATCCAGGGAAGGGAAATGGGGCTTCTTTACAGTTCATATGTGCGTTCTGTGCAAAAGCTCCCTTCCACAAAGACCTGCTGATTTCCATTGTCAGAAGTATTACCGCTGTGTTTCACTCAAGGGACTCTACTCGCCCCCACCAAGGGCCCCCCGAGCATTACTCGTGACAGCTGACAGTCTTGCTCTTCAGAACAGCCCAATGCAAAGTGCCAAGCCACAGACTTGACTTGGAGCCAAGTGGCCAATCCCAGGCCCGAGGCTCTCAGTGAAGGGCAAGAATCAAAGCATCCCTCCTAGGAACGGGACGTACTTGCGCAGCACATCTAGCAGCATCCTGCACGGGACAACTGGGGCTGCTCAGAAGGGTCCCCAGCCGATTCCAGCTAAGAGGCTGGTAAGTAGAAGGCAATGGCTGGGATCAGAGTTTATAAGCCTATCACTCCTACCATTTACTTCAAATCAGGACAAGCAGGTTTAACCACCTCTTATTTCCCACACACACTGCCCCCCTCACCTCCTCCCACCCTTCTTGCTCCTGAAATTTTAGCCCGGGTGCAGGAACAGAAAAAAAAAAGAGGATGCTTTTAAAAGAGAAGCAACTACAGTAGCTTGGGCAGGCTAGAGTCAGTACTGCTCCATGCCAGAGTGCCTGCTGACTGATGCCAGCCAGGCCCAAGGGGAGTCCCACACCCTGGTTTCGTCAGCATCAGCAGGCTTGGTGCTGGGGAGTTCCAACCCCCCTCGAGAGTCAATGCCACAGAACAGAGACCTCCAGAATGGCAGGAACACGGACAATGGCTCAAGGGAGCAAAGAATATTCTGGTTCCGATACACAAGGGGCTACTGGAGGCCAATTAGCAAACTGCTCTCAGAAAGCAGCTCAGGTGCAAAGGCTTTGAAAGAATTCTTTTCTCAGTCACCGTCCCATCAAAAGAAATTCTGTAGATACAACTTGTTGGAAAATAACACATCTACTGTTTTTGGAGTTCAATTTCAAACAGTTTTAAAATTTTGTTTGAAGGCATGAGAAGAAAAAATTAAAGCTTGTGGACTATCTCCCAAAGCCTTTTCGTGGTCACTGATAATGGACTTTCTGAAAAAGAAAAAAGTCCGAATACGTATTCTGCTGTTACCACATGGGGCGCCTGGGTGGCTGAGTCGGTTGAGCACCCGACTTCGGCTCAGGTCCTGATCTCCTGGCTCGTGAGTTTGAGCCCAACGTCCGACTTTGCACTGATGGCACGAAGCCTATTTGGGATTCTCTCTCTCCCTCTCTCTCTGCCCCTCCCCTGTTCAGGCTCTCTCAAAATAAGTAAATAAATAACTTTAAAAAATTAATTTAAAAAAAGCACTTAACTCAGGGGTGCCCGGGGGGCTCAGTCGGTTAAGTGTTGGACTCATGACTTCGGTTCAGGTCATGATCTCATGGTTTGTGAGTTTGAGCCCCACGTCATCGGGCTCTGTGCTGACGGCACACAGCCTGCTTGGGATTCTCTGTCTCCTTCCCTCTCTGCCCCTCCCCCACTTGTTCTCTATCTCTCTCTCTCTCTCAAAATAAATAAACGTTAAAAAAATTTTTTTAAACTTCTAACTCGGGCGCCTGGGCAGCTCAGTCAGTTAGGCATCCACTTTAGCTCAGGGGTTCCTACCCTGCGTCAGGCTCTCTGCTGTCGATCCCCTGTCCCCCTGTCTCTCTGCCCCTCCCCCTCTGGCACACACTGTCAAAAATAAACGTTAAAAAAAAATTTAACTCATTTAGTCATTAAAACTATACTTTGAGGCAGATATCACTATTATCCCCATTTCATATATGATGAAACTGAGGCCAGGCTTAGAGCACTCTCTCATGGCACAGAACCAACCAAGCTGGCCTGCCATGAACACCTGCTCTGAGGAAAAGCTGAGCCCACAGAACCTCAAAGGAAGGTTCTCCAGGAGTCTCTCCAGAGCAACTCTCCCTCTGTTGTCTGACGGGGGCGCTGTCCAGGGCAGCCCCAAGCACTCTGATTCATGACCAGCTGCTCTCAGTCTTCTCCTTGCTCCTACCCCTTCAATCCTAGGGCTTATATTCTGAAGCACTGTAGCCCTCCTCCACCCACATGGTTGGTCGTCTCCTCCCACACGCTATTAAAAAAAAAAAAAAATCACACATGGATTTCTCTCTTGAATATATTTAAACTCAAGTGGTTTTAAAATGGTATTGGGTTCAAAGGCCTCTTTGAATTTACCCTTTCTCTCTCTTGCATTTTAAAAATATTCTTTAGTGAATTAAACTATGGCAAACAGAAAGCTTTTGGGGATGGGTTATAATAACGCTAAATTCAACATGATGTTTCAGAGATAAAGGTAATTTATATATCTAATTATTTATTCCCAAAGACACAGTACTATCAGACTTGTGGTTAAAGAGACCAGGATAATATGCAGCAAAAAATTATCTGATTGTTTGCCTACTTGAATTTTAATGACCACATATACTTGCCTATTTAATTGTGTTACTTATAGCCTTAGGTTCACAAATAGCGATTTGAAACCTGTTAATTCTCTGATATCCCCTGGTGTCAACCTGACCATTTACTGTTTGCCTCCAAACACAGCAAACAACTGGAGCTCTTGCATCCAGAGCATGTTAAGGGAAGAGGTTAGAGATGGAAAGAAATCCAAGACAAGACACCAGGTCAGCTGAAAGAGAAGGGACAAGATGGAACAGTGGTCATCAGGAACTTTCCTCTGGTCCTTCATACCAGGGGACCTGGGCTCCAATACAGTTTCCAGCCACTTCATTATTTTCTCTCCCCCTGCCCCCCCACCTCAAGGACCAGGTTAGGGATGACAAATCTCTCCCAAGTCTGAGCACCCCAACACATAGGTCTTTCTGCCAAACCAAACTGTTTCCTGAAGACCAGAATTATCCAGCTCAAAATGTCAATAGTACTGGGAGGGGCACCTGAGGAGCTCAGTTAAGTGGCCAACTTCGGCGCAGGTCATGATTTCGCGGTTCCTGAGTTCGAGCCCCACACCAAGATCTCTGCTGTCAGCATGGAACCCACTTTGGAACCTCCACCCCCCTCTCCTGCCTCTCCTGCGTGGATGTGCTTTCTCCTTCTCTCTCAAAAATAAATAAACATTTAAAAAAAAAAAAAAAGAAAAAAGAAATCCTGGGATACAGACCTGTCACTGAACAAACAATTATAAGATTAATGATGGTTACAAAAGAGAGACCTATTTCCTTAGAGTTGTGTAATTCAAAGTGTGATTAAAAAAACGAAAATTTGGGGAACCTGGGTGGCTCAGTCGGTTAGGCATCCAACTCTTGATTTCAGCTCAGGTCATGATCTCACTTCTGTGGGTTCAAGCCCTGCATTGGGCTCTGCGTGGACAGTATGGAGGCTGCTTGGGATTCTCTCTCTTCCTCTTTCTCTACCACTCCCCGACTCATGTTGTCTTTCTCAAAATAAACAAACTTAAAAAAATTAAAAACAAAAACAAAAAAAAGGTATTGGGGTGCCTGCTGGTTCAGTTGGTAGTGTGTGACTCCTGATCTCAGGGTTATAAATTCAAGCCCTACACTGGGTGTAGAGATTACTTAAAAATAAAATCTTAATGGGGTGCTTGGCTGGCTCAGTGGGTTAAGCGTCCAACTCTTGATTTTGGCTCAGGTCATGATCTCAAAGTTGGGAGATCGAGTCCCACGTCAGGCTCTGTGCTGACAGCATGGAGCCTGTTTGGGATTCTCTCTCTCCCTCTCTCTCTCTCTGTCTCATCTCCCATCACTCGCTCGTGCACTTTGTCTCTCAAAATAAACATTTAAAAATAAACTAAGAGGCACCTGGGTGGCTCAGTTAGTTAAGAGTCTGACTCTTGATTTTGGCTCAGGTCGTGATTTCACATTTCATGAGTTCAAGCCCTGCACTGGGCTCCGCGTTGGCAGCATGGAGCCTGCTTGGGATTCTCTGTTTCCCTCTCTCTGTCCCTCCCTGCTCATGATGACTTTCTCTCAAAAATAAATAAACATATAAAATAAAATAAAATAAAATAAAATAAAATAAAATAAAATAAAATAAAATAAAATAAAATAAAATAAAATAAAAATCTTTTTAAATTTTTTTTTTTTAACGTTTATTTATTTTTGAGACAGAGAGAGACAGAGCATGAACGGGGGAGGGTCAGAGAGAGAGGGAGACACAGAATCTGAAACAGGCTCCAGGCTCTGAGCGGTCAGCACAGAGCCTGACGCGGGGCTCAAACTCACGGACCGCGAGATCATGACCTGAGCCGAAGTCGGACGCTCAATCGACTGAGCCACCCAGGCGCCCCTAAAAATCTTTTTAAAAAAGATTTTCTTTTCATGTACTTCACAGATGACAAAGATTCTCCCAACTAATAAAGATATGTTCACTTTCAGTTTGGCTCGAACAGCATCAGGAGTTCTGTGTTAATCCAATCATAGTCTCTCTCTGAGACTGCTGCCCCGTAGCATAGGCATTTGGTTTATAACTGTGGAATGGACCAGACTGAGATGCAAACAGTGACCTCGGATCTGTGACAATCACGCTCCACTGTGCTAAAAAGAGATAAGGGGGAAAGCAACATCAGGTGCCATCATTTTTATTTTCACTAAGGGTCCCTCCCCTGATGTCAATTATTACAGTTGTTCTAATTTCCTTCCTTCTGCTCCTTACTTGCCACCATCCAGAACTTTCCCATTAGTCCTAGCTTTATGATTCCTAGGATCCCTAGCATCCCTTTATCACCAGCCTGCATGCCCTGTTAGTGCAGCCAACTCAGAAAAACTTGACTTTGAATCCTGGCTCTGCAATTCACTGTACCTCAGTTTCTTAATCTGTGCGGAAGGATGGGAGGGAGGAAAGGGAGAAGGGATACTGTAGTATGCCTTTAAGATTTTGTAAGGGTTTGGGGCATCTGGGTGGCTCAGTCTATTGAGCATCCGACTTCGACTAAGGTCATGATCTCGCAGTCCATGAGTTCGAGCCCCGCATCGGGCTCTGTGCTGACAGCTCAGAGCCTGGAGCCTGCTTCAGATTCTGGGTCTCCCTCTCTGTCCGTTCATGCTCTGTCTCTCTCTGTCTCTCAAAAATAAACATTAAAAAAATTTTTTTTTAATAAATAATAAAGGATCTTGTCAAGGTTAAATGAAATAATACCTGGCCCCTTGTAGGCATTCAGTTACCATCATCCCAAAGTCTCAACAAATAGGCTCCTTTTAAAAACTACGGAGTTAAAATCCCTGGTGCCGGCTGAGAAAGCTCAACCCAAATGCTAATGACTACCTCTTCTTCACACCAAGTCCCTCACAGAATCAATCTCACAGAAAGTCTAGACCTTTACAACAGCAAAAGAGGACAGCAAACAATGGTAAAGAACACTGGCTTTGCCCTCTGTCCCAGTCGTTCTGAGAGCGGTCACTTACAGTCTAGGAGCAAATACTAACTCTGCTTTGCCTTCTCAACTTGATTACAGCTCGAAGTGCAAACAGATATCCTATCTGCAGCATTCCTCATGGGTCCTAAAAAGACACCCTCCACTAATAAAAACACTGCTGTCTTCCCTGTAGTCTCCACAAATCCCAGCAAGCTCGCGTTTCACTTTGCTTTTGCTGTTACTTTGCCCCGTTAACAGAGTGGTGGCAAATAAAGCGCACAGTTTGGAGTTAGTTGAGCCTGGGTCTGAACTCTGACTTCAGCACTCATCAGCTAAGTGACTTTTAGAGTAAGGAACTTCACTTTTGAGCCTCAGCCTCAGTTTCTTCGCTGGCAAAATGAAAATGGTCTTATCTATAAACGGACCGATCTATTAGGTTGTTGTAAGTAATCAGAGATGTTTAAATAAAGAATCTGACAAAATAACTGGCACACGATACGATACGATACGATCTCAACAAATAGTAGCCGTTGTTCAAAGTTCTAGCCGCTTAGTTAACAATGGTAAGAATCTTAGTTAAAATTTCTGCAGACAGGGCACATTTGTAGAAGGAAACGAGCTATACCAGAGGAGTCCAACAAAGTCTCTCAATACTCTACAAGTAGATACATGCTCCAGACTTCAGAATCCTGTGAGAGGATTTCCCTGGTTTACCCATAAACACAGCTGCGTCTCTGCCCTTGTCAATCTCCGCCGTGCCTTGTACTGAGTTTTACATGCGCTTCTGCCTTTATCTTCCTACCTGTCTCCCCTTTGAGGAAACGAGGTCTCTGAGGGTAGAGATGTTGCTTATTTTTGATAATGATAACCCCCAAAAGCCACAAACTTTTTTTTTTATGAAGTTTGACTAGCAATTCTTTTTTTTTTTTTTTCTTTTTCTTTTTTTAAATTTATTTATTTGCAAGTTAGTTAACATACAGCGTAGTCTTACTTTCAGGAGTAGAACCCAGTGATTCATCTCTTACATGTGACACCCAGGGCTCATCCCGAAAAGTGCCCTTAGTGCCCGTCACCCATTTAACCCAGCCCCCCAAAAGCCACAAACTTAAAAAAAATTGCTAAAGAGTCAATTCCTGTAAGAAAGGATTCTAACTTTTCTCTTTAACCAAGTCAACTGCATGAGACCCAACTGTGTTGACAGCGCTGAGGCAAATATTAAATGAAGTGAGAATTAATACAGTTCGCACCCTGTCATGCCTTATTTAAATCACCAAGATTATAAAACACATTCCTATAACCTGGCTCAATCCTGTTACTGATGTTCTGCCTGAGGCTCCACTGGGAACTTCTTTTTAGAGCAATTTCTTGGCAGTCAGTGTGTTTAAGAATCTTAATTTGATTCACTGGGAATGTATAAAGTTCTCATTTTCAGTTCTGTTTGTAACTTACAAACTCCTCAATTAATATGCTTGTTTTGCTTTTCCCCAGCCCTATTACAGCAGGCTCTTTCAAACCATTCTTTCAGTAAAGTTTATTTAGATACCGCACTACTAAGTGGGCAGAAAGACTATGTAATCGCACTAGCAAGGACGGGAACTTCCCAGTGCACCCAGATGGAGAGACATCTTTATAGTCAATGCTGGTAGAGACAAGAGGCACAACAAAGACTACCTACTCTTTAACAGGAAGTTTAGTGCGAAGGACAAAATCCACAGCAGACTGCCACTGAATTCAGCCTCCTTGACACTCAGCATTGGCTTTCTAGTGAATACTCTTGTAGCTTCCCTGTTCCCATAGAAATTGCCTGAGCAAGTTCTCACCTCTCTGCTTCACACGGAAGTGTGAGATCCCTGGTTCAAGGACAAGGAGACACCTCTGAATGTTAAATATTCATCATAAGACACCTGGACATCAGAGGCGGGATCCGTTTTCTCATTCATGTGGTCAAAAAAGCAAAGATTCCTTCTCAACATATTGAAGGATTAATGTTCAAGGGCAGGGGATTAACCTAACCACTAGACTCTAGGAAAAGTGGTTACCATAAGAGCCAGAAAGAAAACTTCAACGAAGTATGGCTCTTTCTGGGGAGAAGGGGGGGGCACATTTTGGTACTGTACTGCATCATGACCATGTTAAATAATTAATGTAACTATAGCCTTACCCGGAACCCTGGATCTCAAGAAGTAGAGAAACTTCCCGTTCTTGGAGTGCATGATGGCTCTCTTAATGAACTCCACCACTGATTGACAGCGATCCTCAAATTTAGGATGACACCACAGGCTGAAAGTTCCTGCCACAGAAAATTAAGGAGAGGTAAAAATGTAGAAACTTACTTTCAAAAGATCTGGGAAGTCACCTTGAACGTTTTAATAATTCTCAGTTCTGGGAGGGTAGTTTGTGGGCAAGCTGTTGGACAAAGGTCCTGAAGCCACCTGTTCCTGTTTGTTCCACAATGAATGGGAAGAAAAGATGTTGCCTCTAATAAGATATTAGAATGCACACTAATCCTTAAATCATGGACCATGAGAAAAGACTGGCATAGCAAAAGCAAGTTTAAATGACATCCCCTCTAAAGATCTGTCTACCTGTCTTCAAGCATTCATGGAATAGTTGGGGAAAGAACGGAACAGCAGTTCTGCAAGTCTCATTCATTCATGTGTTAGGCACAAAAAGTCAAATTCTAGGTCTTCTTTAACTTCTAAAATCCCACTCCTGCCCCAAACATGTTGCAAAGATCCCACCCCAAATTCTAAAGTCCCCAAAGCCAAAGAAAAAAACAAAAACCCAAGCACTAAGTGCAAAGAAGTCACCCACAAAAGGGACAGAATCACTCAAGAGAACTGCAGATTTGAGTCTCTCTAGCCACTCTTACAGTATCACTTAAAAAGATGAAGACAGATGCTCCATTGCAAACTGGCAACGGAAAGACCCACACGGCTTCTATTAAAAATCCCACTCATTCAAGAAAGAAAAGCCACTTTGAACAAAAAGTAACTGGAGAACCATTTGAAAGTTCTCTCATTACCGGCATCTCACCTATCAGGGACCTAGAGGTCAGGCATTTATTCAACATTCTCCTAGCCTAGTCATTCAGTATTTTCACAGATTTATAAAAATACTTCATTCTGAAATGCTCTATTTTGCATGTTGTTTTTCTGCTGGTCTGATTTTGGCTTTTAGGAGGGCACAGGCAGTCTATGCCACGGTTATCTAACTAATTCTCAGGTCTGCGGACCAAAATTCCTTTCTCCTCATGCATCTTTAAGGCAGAGGTGGTGACAGAGGAAACCATGGACAACGCTATGCTGGCCTAACACGCTACCTTCCTGACTCGCATGAGAAGCAAACCAGATAAACACAGCACAACATGGCTGAGAGCAGAAAAGACGTGGTGGTGGCTGAGAAGAGCATGAAAAAAAACTCTCGCTTTGAGATGCTGTGTCTAACAGCTCGTTTAATGTTGATCACGTGTGGGGACAGTGTGAAGGATAGGAGGGGCAAGTCCCTGAAACTCCCCAAGGTTCCCTACGCTCAGCAAATTTGTAACATAGGCAGTTATTCTGACAAAGGATGGATCACCGTGTTACCCAGCCCCACCACCTGTGACCATCACAGGTTTCTGGCACATGTCAAACCCAGCATGCCATGATGCAAAGCCAATTCCGACAGTGGTGCTGAACAAATCAGCTTCTAGATGTGACTGCAGCATGAGACACAAGCAGGCCACAAAGGTGGAGGCACCACTAGGGAGGAAGGCAGAGAGTCTAAAGCATGTTGACCCGGCAAAGTCTCTGGGTTCTGATGACTACATAGCTGACCGAAAGAAATTAACACCATGCTGCTTGGCAGGAAGAGCGGATGTGACTATCAGGCAAAGAAATTCACTACAGAACAGTCACAGGGTGGACACTAAATTCTCCTCTTTGTGTATAGGATTTAATAGAAAGTCTCTCTAGATGTTAAGTTCAATTATGAATGAAGCTTGGGAGAATTTGTCTAGTGGTCCTAGATTATTTCTTCCCTCTATCAAGAGAGTTTCACTGGCTTTGCTCTGTTCAGCAGTCTTGTGCAGGCCCTCCTATTTTGGAGACAAAATGCTGAGAATACTTCTAAATGGAACCCTTACCTTCCTCCCTACCCCCGCCAACATTTCTTCTAGTGACTGAAACCAGTACCCACAACAACGTTCAACTGAGTATGAGATTCTCCTCCCTCTTTATAGTTCCACTTCTACAAATCCTTCCTATGACAAAGCCAGACAGCACAAGTAGAGGCAGGCAAAGGGGGAAGAAGGCTTTCTTCAAACAGCACCTCTTACCTCTGTAGTGCTCCATTCTCGTGTGGTGGGTGATACCCTGTGACCGGAAACTGAGGCTCAGGATATAACGAGGATCAGAGCTATCTCGTACCAGGAAAGAGCCATCTGGCTTCCCTTTCAGCTTCATCTCTGCATCTTCCCAGTTCATTGGTCCCCAGTACCAACCACACTACCAAAGATAAGAAGTGGTCAAGTGATTTACAGCACAGGGAAATGTTCAAGTTCTCAGCACAATCTATTTTACCACAGGAGAAGCCCCCTTCTTATCACTTCCTAAACATATCGCTAGGCAAAAGCTAAGAGTGTCTTAACCATTAGCAACGAACGGCAGGCTCGTTCTTTTAGACCTCCAAAGTAACAGAAGAATAAGCCTACAATTGCATTACTGAAGCCCTCCGAGGAAGAGAAGTGGGAACTGGGTCAGTTAATCTATTGAAGTCAGCTTCAACTACGTAAACATTTCTCCACAACCTTTCTTACCACGTTCAATATTTTTCCTCCAAGATTTAATTTTACAACGTCTCTTATGGAATTGATCAGAGCAGCATAATTGTTTTGGCGCCGTAAATACAGAGGCAAGATAACTACTCTTCCTCTAAAAATAATGAAAGGAGAGCCCAGTACAGAAGAAGGGGAGTGGGAGAGGAGGCCAGCCGCCGGTCCCCAGGCACCACCCACCTTCTCCAACTCTCGAAGGCTGGCTGCAAAGCTGCTTGAGTCGGGCCGGTAGAGGGGACACTGGAGATGCTGGGGGGGCTGGCTGTGCAGGGATTCAGCTGCTCGGATGGGAGCGATCCGGGGAAATGCGTCTGCAGGGCAAAAGGGTGATGGTCACTTGTTCCCTCCTTGCTCCCAACCACAAGCAGATCCTCCCCCCCAAAACAGAGATGCTAACTGAAGAGGGGCAAGGCATTAGAAGCTAAGCTGGAAAGGGTGGAAGCCAAAGCAGTGGAAAAGAGCTGGATGGGCTGGAACAAAAAGCTGTGTGGGCTCGTGGAAGCTGTGAAGGATGGGTGGGGGCATTTTGCCCCAGGAGAGGGGGAGGGGGGCTGCTCACTAACCTGACTAAGGTGACTACTTCAGGGGCTTCACCAGCCTAGAGCGATTCCAGCTTCTCCCACCTCGAGGTGAAGCGCCGGTAAAGCAGCCTTGGAAATAGTGACTCGCTTACTTGCCCAGGAAGAAGAACCATTTTGCCAGGCAAGTAGAAAAGAATGCCGATTTCATTCATTTTACTCCGTGGGTACTGGAGGCTGGCAAAGCAGGTATGGGCTACTAAAGGCTTGGTACTTATTTACAAGGCTGCAGTAAACATTAAAAGCTTAGAAAAACCAGGGAACTTTGAAAACTTTAAACCTCCTCACCATCCTGAGATTAGGGAAGTTTCCCAAGTGAGATCTACTCAGAGATTGCAAACCAGTCTCAGCAACAAGGAGGGGAAAAATTCAATAGTCTTTTTATCCCTAGCAGAAGTCAGATTCACCTCCACAGGGAAAACGGGTCAGAAAAACCAGTTCTTGGCCTCAATTCCAAGGAGTTCTGGCCCAGCCAAGGGGATAAGATTTAAGCTTTCTCGTAAGTTCTGTTACTTCCATAAATAGACTTCTCCCATCCTTCAAGAGTACGTCACTTGGTACTCCCAACTTTTACAAGGCTTGCCTCTAAGCTAAGCTAACCTGGGGCATGGGGTGGAGGAGGCGGAGGTAGGGGGAAAGACTGCAGGGAAGACCCCATCGGAGCCACAAGGACAGATGTAGGCAGCGTCCCACTGATATCATCTAGAAGAGAGAACAGAAGCAAGAGGTTCAGAAATATGAGCACAGATGAGTGAGGTGAAGCACAGGAGAGGGAGAAGGATCATCAGGCTGCCCTCTGGAGCAAGATGGCCTGACCTTCACCCTGGCTTTTTGCACAGAGGGCAACAATCATCTTAACCTGGTTTCCTCTGTCGAAAGCAGAAAAGTAAGGATATCCCTAGAGCAGTCTACAAGCAGTAGATTCGGGGCCAGATAAATACAGATCTAATCAACACATGGACAGCAAATGTTACAGCATGCAGATAAGACACCCATTTAACTGCTCAGGGAGATGACAAGGGACAGGGAATATTTGGGTCATTATTAGAAGCTCAGGAGCTTGTTTGCTCCTTCTGGAAAAGAACAACAGGTCCCTAAAACTCACCCCCTCCCACTAAAGCAAGAAGGCAGAGAAGGTCAGAGACCATACCTAGGAGGCTGAGGCTTCTTCTCGGAGGAGGGGGGGGAGTTGGAGGGTGTGGAGAGGTCAGGCCCCGCTGAGAGATGTCCACGTCCACAAGCGACACAGTTTCACCTGAGGGATTCACGGAGCAAGCATGTTATGGAAGCACCTTGCCTGAAGCCGAGGCCGGAAGCGGAAAAAGGTAAAGGGCAAGCAAGAAAGGCTCGAGGTCCTCAGCTCTCAAAACCCCCAAAACCTAATGTTTCCCAGAGCTGGAATCACTCCCAAACACCTGGGCAGTCCATTTTAAATTCTATCATTTCTTTGCCCTGTTAAAGGTCAAGGATTCTTTAGGACAAAAACACGGGATCGACAGTAGAAAGGCCAACTAATTGTGGCTGTGCCACTATGTAACCTTGAACAAGGGCTCTTTATTCAAATAGAGCCCACACCACTTATTTTTACAGACATGTATACCAATTTCTGCCTGAGGGAGCAAGGCAAGGAGCTTGTTAGAGGTCCAAATGGACATGGAAAGCAAGTGCCAGAAAAACATAAGAACAGCACGGTAAACTGAATGCAGATAAATGTCCCAATGTGAGCCCCAACTTCTTCTTAAATGGCTTTCCATATCTAGATTTTCCAGAATATTCACTCATAAGAGAAGCAATCATTTCAGCTATCAACTAGCTCCTAACAAGCTGAGGCTACAAAGGCTGAAAAGTGCATTTACAATCTTAATGATGAATTACTTCCACAGTCAGCAAATCAGCTAAGCTCCATAGGAGCCTGATGGGGGTTGGCACATGGTTTCCCTTACTTCCAGCATAAGTTCTATTCTCTGCCATATACACTCCTTCTTGCCACCCAAACCCATCTACCCTCTCTCTACTTCAGTCACCAGAGGGTAAAGGGTATTTTATTAACAAAGGTTGACAGCCAAATTTTGGTAGGTCTGACCTATGGGGCAGAATTTAAGATTTCTCTAATTTGGCCCTTAGGGTGTTATTTCCAACAATTTTTTTTTTTCTCATTTGGGAGGCTGAACCCTTCAGCTAGAATTTTATTATTTCCCAGTTAAGAAAAATGAGGTAACCAGTATCTCCAAAAGGCCAAGAGCTGGGCTTTCAGAATCTAATACATGGTTTTTCACAAAGGTCTTGAGCACTAATTAAGAAAAGCAGAAAAGCTCTGCAAGGGGCTGCTGGCTGGCTCAGTTGGTGGAGCATGTGACTCTTGATCTCAGGGTTGCGAGTTCAAGCCCCATGTTGGGTGTTGTGCTTACTTTTTAAAAAAAGAAAGAAAGAAAGAGGGGCTCCTGGGTGGCTCAGTTGGTTGAGCATCCGACTCTTGATTTCAGCTCAGGTCACGATCTCATGTTTTGTGATACCCCCAAGCCCCGCACTGGGCTCTGCAGGGACAGCACAGAGCCTGCTTGGGATTCTCCCTCTCCCTCTCTCTTTGCCCCTCCCCTGCTCACATGCACGTGTGTTTTCTCTCTCTCTCAAAATAAATAAACATTTAAGGAAGAAAAGAAAAGAAAGAAAGAAAGAAAGGAAGAAAAGAAAAAAGAAAAGCTGGGTTAAAAATCATCAGTGGAGGGGTGCCTGGGTGGCTCAGTCAGTTAAGCATCCGACTTCAGCTCAGGTCATGATCTCATGGTTCATGGGTTCAAGCCCCATGTCGGACTCTGTGCTGATGGCTCAGAGCCTGGAGCCTGCTTTGCATTGTCTCCCTCTCTCTGCCCCTCCCCCACTCACGCTCTGTCTCTGCCTCTCAAAAATGAGTAAAAGGTAAAGAAAGAAATTTTTTAAGTTGTTAAACGTCATCAGAAGTTATTGGAAGCAGGAACCAAAATCATCACATGGCTTAGTGACTGAGAGCCGAGCAGCCCAGAGTAACACAGTAAGCCCAGACAAGCATGTTTACTGAAGGGCCAGAGGTCTGGATGGTAGATATAGCATTTATATAAAATGTGTAATTCAAGAGAGATAAGGCTGGAGTTTTTTGTTGTTGTTTTTTTTTTTTAATTTCTTTTTTAACACTGATTTATTTTTGAGAGGCAGGGTGAGACAGACAGTGGGTGGGGGAGGGGAAGAGAGCGAGGGAGACACAGAACCCGAAGCAGGCTCCAGGCTCCAAGCTGTCAGCACAGAGCCGGCGTGGAGCTCAAACTCACGAACCGTGAGATCATGACCTGAGCCGAAGTCGGATGCTCAACTGACTGAGCCACCTAGGCGCCCCAATAAGGCTGCTTAAAAAACAGGAATACCAAACCTTAAAGTACAAATGTGGATAGGTGTTCCTTGCTTTAAAGAGGCAACACTGATTAACGAGAAAAACATGCTGCTACAAGATACGCATCTTTAATTCTGGGCTTGGGGTAAGAACAGTGGCCTCCTTCTCCACCTGTGCCTATTACAGACACCAGCACACTTGTTCTGGCAACTTGGGGCACTCCATGCAGTCATGGGGGTCCCACTAGCTTGCTTCTGGAAATGTCCATTCCTAAATCATAATTCTTCCAGGCATCTTTTTGAGGGATACCATCTCCAAAAGAGTTTGAAGTCAGGCCTTTCTGGTTAGTCCGCACTGAGGAGTACTCAGTTCCTGAGACTTCAGGCAGCGTGCTAAAGACTTTCTCGACAGCTTACTCAAGCAGGAGCTCTGTATGGGACTGATGTAACAAAAAGGCTCCCTATCTGAACAAGCTCCCCCACTAAAGAGAAGGCAGTTACCCAGAGAGATTTGGCCACTCTTCTACTTGAGCAACTGTGTTCCCTGCTGCAAGAGGAAAGACTTAAATTAGACGTGATGAAGAATTCTAACAGCTGCAAGAACTCCTGGCCCCTAAAATGGGTAAGACAAGAGTTCACGTAATCCCCTTTGCCCAAAGTCCTTAAAAATAGACCAGATAATTGTGGATCGTGTTTATTAGAGAATCCATGAACTCCCTTGGAAGCAGGGACAGGAATTGTACGCCTTCTAGAGAGTCCTTTATGCACTGTGAGCCTATAAATTTGCAATTCCTACTTTTAATTTATATGTGATGACCCTGAACTAAGCACTGCATAACTGCCAGGGCCACCTAATTACCAGTAAGCAGTCTCTATCTCAAACTATAAAGCATCCAAAGTCAAGAACACATTCCACGCCATAAAAATAGCCTCACCCCAAACCCAGCGGGTATGGAATGAAGACAGTAACTGTAGACACGCCTGAAGCTTCCGCCGTGATGCATCTGCAGGTGTTTCCTGACAGGTCTCAGAACACTTCTGCTTTCAGATGTCAGAAGAAAAAGAAAGAGATCACCCTTACCTGTGAACAGCGGGCTGAAGGAGACCGGAGAAAAGGCACTTTGAGTTCTTGTCAACCTGGGTTTCCTAGGGGGTGAGAAGGCACACAGAGAGAGAATAATGGAGGGTGGGGGAAATGAACACATATGCATTTAAATCACTACAACACTCAATTCCAGAGGCACTGAAAAACAAAAAGCAAATCCTAGTCACTGTCAGCCACACTTTTGTAATAAAGCCTAACATTTAAAGGGGGAGAATGAAACAAGGCAATTTCTAAACAGCTTTGGCTACACAATTCGGCCTACAAAGCAATGAGAAATCCCTTTGGATGTCTCCACACCCAGCGTATTACAAGAGTAAAACACCTTGGGTGGTAATTAGCAAGTCCATTTCTAGAGGAGGGAAGTCAGAGGCAGGGTTGATTTTCACAAGGAAGCAAGAAAAAGGCTCTTGACCTGAACAGGTGCCATCTCAGAGCAAAAGTTTTCCCTGTGGCCCTGCCCCAACATGCAGGAGGCCCCCCAGTGAAGCAGGGAAGAGACCTGGCCTTGAGAAGAGCGCTACAACAAGCATAAATGTCCCCGAGCTGTGGGGCAGAGCCACCAGCTAACAAGGGGGTGCCCTCGGGTCAGGGGCTCTGCCTGGCACCCCAAGAAATGGCCCCTTCCCCTCTCTGAGCTGCCCGTGTCACACAGCTCCCCCCAGGGCTTCTGGATGCTGCTCCAGGGACCCCGCTGGAAAACCCTGGGACAAGAGGCGCCAAAGGTAACTTCACTTTGTACCAATTTCAACTGGCTTTTCAGGGAGAAATGAAAGAAATCCAAAAGACTCTGACAAAGACTTTCTGGAAAGAAATGTGCTAAGCTCAAAAAAACTCCCCTCAGGATGACTGAATTGACGACAAGGGAAAGAACTTGCCGAAATGATAAAAATATGCTGTATCTGGACTGTGGCAGAGGTTATGTGACTGAATACACTTGTCAAAATTAATAGAACGAGACGCCTAAAAGAGGTGAATTTTAGATGGCTATAAATTAGACCTCAACAAAACAGACTTAAAAAAAAAAAAAATCCCATGAACTGAGTGCCTGCCTCTAGGCCTTACACCTGGCTCACCTTCCAAAATTAACTCTACCCAAAGTACTAAATAAAACTTCAAATGCACCATAGAGGAGAAGCATAGGAAGTCCAAAATAGAAACCCTACTTAAAATTATTTGACTTCGGAAGATCTTTGCACGTTTGTTTTAACACAGATGCCCAAGCTTCTCAAGACTCACTTCAAACAAAATTTCAAAAGCGTCTCGTGAAGACCTTCCTCAGAAACAGCCAAGACGCTGGATTCTTATCTCACACTCCCCTGCATCTTCTTCCGTGCTGAGACTTCTCATCTGATGATGGCGCGCACCGCGCCTGCCCCACCCAAGGCGCGCACAGGAGAGATGGCCGCATCCAAACGAGATACAGCCACACATGGTCCTCTGTTTGTACAAGTTGCTCATGACAGGCTGCAGCTTAGTTCCAACACTCCAGAGGGCTGCAATGGAAAGTTAATTTCCACTGGACATGAACTTTGAGACTGAAGAGCTTCCAAGCTGATTTTTATGTGATAACTTGTGGGTCTAACGTTAAACTCAGCAAGTAGAAACCTACAGCACTGGCCTCTCAAAGGGTTCGCACCTCAGCCATTTGGCCGTTTGCCTCTTTTCAAAGGAAGCTGCATTACTCTGCCATCTGCCCATGCTGGGGACGCGCCTCTTCGGTGCCAAGCACTGAAGAACGGCAGTACCCAAATGCCCACATCTTGCGGGGGCCTTCTCACTCCAGCTCATCTTCTCCCCCACCCCCGGCATTGTGAAGGAGAAAACCATAGTTTCTAGGATCTAGAAAAAGAAATACGTATGAATCTGAACACTGCCAGAGCCAGTTGAGAGCCCTGGGATGGCTTATTCTGGCAAATAAGGGGGCCGCAGGGCTGGAAGCTTGAAGAGGGAGAAGGTTTAGGAGGCTGAAAGGCTAATAATAAAAATGAGTGCTTCCTTCTTTCTTTGGGTGGAAACGGTCTAACTAACAGTCTAAGGCAGTTTCTGTCTCAAGGATCCTGAGAGCATTCTAATGGCAGTCATTCATGAAAAGACCAATCTAGACAACTATAAAAAACAAAGCAAGGGAACGATTAGCATAAAATTGAGGATGGTGGTTATGCGGGGGGGAGGGAAGAGATGTAATCAGGAAGCAACACACAGGGGTCTTCAAAGATACTGATAACATTCTATTTGCTGAGCTTAGCGGTGGGTACCCAAGTATGCAATTCATTATTATTATAGTACATGCACTTTATGTGTCTTTTGTATATATGAAGCATTTAAAATGGGAAAAGCCCGTCTAAGCTGGATGTGCTGTTTTTGGAAAGCGACACAAATGATTCAGGTCCAGCAACATTTTTAACTAAACCCTTCTATACTACATTCCTGTGTTATTTGCTTCCTCCCCAGATCACCCTGATAAGCATTAGGGTGTAAAGTTAAGTCATCGTAACTTTGCCAGTGGGCCACTTGCATCTTAGCAGCAGAAAGACTTGAGGGGTAGGGTGGGGTAGGATTTGGTGGGCTATACCTCAGGTGGCAGAAAAGCACAGGGGCAGCAGAAGACCTTAGGCAAAGGTCTTCTTTGGGGCTAGCAGTCCTTTGTGTCAGCTACGCATGGCTTGTGCTACAGAAAACAAAGAGAAGGCCTCTGTCCATTTCCACTCTGCAAATTACTAATTGTACAGCAACAGATCCCTGGGATAAAATGAGTTAAAAGCATTAGGCTACATGGGGCCGACAACACATTGATAAAACCACTGGCCACTTCTCAAATTCCCTGAAACCTAAAATATGAACAACGCAAGAATAATGTCCTCCCTCTCTTGTCCATGAATCCCCTCCACTGATGTCCTAAGACTCCAACATGTCCTTTTCTACAGTAACTCCCAAACTAGGATGTCCAAATTTCAGGTTTTGTGGCCACAATTTACCTCTGCCCCTGCTAACGCACACAGTGCCAAGTCAGCCAGCCTGTGCCATTTCCAACACGTCATAAGCCAGTGTCTGTTCATGTGCTACAGGCACAAAAACCATGTGTTCATTTTTACTTCCAATACACAGACATCTGTGCAGCAAGGTCAGATCCAAAACTCCATCATAAACCAAGAACCTATGGAGGGAACTTCCAGGGGAAAGCCAAGAGACGTAGTCCAAGATCTAAAACCTTAAAATATTAGCAGGGAAAATGTCAAGGAGTGAAAGACACGGGCCCAAATGGACAGAGATTTCTGAAGCTAGGTTGCTCATTCTGAAAGAGAGATGCCAACCACAGCCGCTTGGTGAAAAATAGTTGAAAAGATCAACGGAGTATTGACCCAAAACCCAAACATAAAGTCAGAACTTCCTCAGCACACACCATAAAATCATTTTGCTCTCAGCATGTCATGCTATTTCTCAAAAAGACCCCCCTTAGACCCGAAGACCCAAGGAAACAGAAAAGGCCTTCCAATGTCTCCTCACATCTCAGGTCTGTCCACGACAGCAGGGCCCCAAACTGATGCCAAGGCAGGCTGCCTCTCTTTCCAGAACCGTATCTTTTTTCCAAACAAATAGACGCAAACCACTACATAACCGTTCTCCATTTTTCCACCTCACAACTCTCAAAACTGCCAGTAATAGCCTCAACTGTTAACTCACAAAAGACAAACCTTGAAAAATGAACAAGGTACCCATTTCCAACCATGTGTGTATTCCGTGATGATTTGAAAAGGTTAGAGCAAATGCTACTCTTTACCAAATACAAAGGAAGACAATCAGCTCAACATATGTGAAACAGACAAGGGAACTTCACTGGTTTTCCTGAAATAGCAATTCTATATCACACCAAGGCCCACAGGCATCAAGCCCAGCTCTTTGAATTCCAACATATGTGTGTTACAAGGCCTCGCCCAGTTCTCCAGAACAGAAACCTGATTAGTTGCTGGGCCCATTTCTTCCTTCACTTGAAAAGAGTTCTCTAAGCTAATTCATACGAGACTTAAGACTCAGTATATCCAGGCAGGTCCACTTAGCAGACTCTAAAGAACCTGAAAGGAACTAAAGGTTTGTTTCATGTGAAAATATGGAAACTCTTAAGGCTTATAAAATGACTATAGGAAGTACTTTCTAGTGACAGCTGTGGGAAAGGTAGGTGTGAAGAAGGGCACAGAGAATCATACCCAGAGGTTACTGAAAAGCCCCAAATGATACAGCAGAGACGGCAGAGACTCATAATTAACTCCAACCAACAATAAGGAGGGAGGCATATACCTTCTGGCAAAAGACTGACATTTCTCACAGCCTCCAGGTCCCTACCAATCAAAACAAGAGAACAAACTAAAATTCCAAACTCATCCTTCTTCCCAACAGGGCGGACTTACTTAGGAGGTGCAGATCCATAGAAATCACACAACTACCCTGGCCAGACTTACCAAGTTTCTCACAGCTGCGAGGCTGCCAACAAGACTGGCACGTAGTAAGCTGTGGAAAAGCTAACAAGCAAATCTAACGGCACCAAATCCTAAGCATTAAAAAAAAAAAAAAAAAAAAAAAAAAACCCTACCAGTTCAATCTTATTCCTTTTCCAAAGGCACAAAATATTCCATCTCAATTTCTCTTGTCTTCAGTCTGTTCCTACAGGGACAGGAACAAGACAAGAATCACTCCCATTTTACAGATGGAAAAAAAAAGAGGAAGCATGAAGAAGACAAAATTGGCCTACATTCCCCAGCTGATGTTGGAGTTGGAAGGGGAATCCAGATGTTCCTGTTGTTCTCTGTACAACATGCTGCCTCCTAATAGCAGTCAACCAACTGTTCATACACAAATACCTAGCTCTTCTCCAATTCATCAGAAAAAGCCCTTGGACCAAAAAATGTAATTCTCCAGTGCCCTGAACTAAGCTTCTTTGCAGAGCTCCAGCCCAATTTGCTCTGCAGCAGAAATCTGTATTGTGCTTAGTGTGAGGGTTGGTAACAGAGCAGCCAATGACCATTAAATTCTGCTTCCAAAGGCAAAAAACCGTATAATGTTATATGCCTTTTCCTCTTCCTAATCTATTAGACGTAGCAGCCAATTTCACGCCACACCTCATATTTGGCGTCTCTGGAATCTTAGACCAAGTCCTGGTCAATATGGAACAAAGACAAGACAAACCACAAGAAAATTAGCAGTCTATCCTATGTCATTACCCACAGCTTTAATCTTGCCCTCCCCCAACCTGATGAAAATTTCACCTATGCTGGTAAGTGGAGCATCGAATGCAGAGCCTACTACCAAAAAAGCTGTTCCGGCAGCCACACATTTTTCAAGACCTGAGCTCCCAGCCTAAGTTCATTGGGAAGCAAATGCAGAAATACAGGTCTACCTGAGGAGGCAACACACGTCAACCTACTGATTTCTTTAGGCAGTCTGGGTTTGGTCTGATCCCCAAGATGAGCCCCTGGCACAGCTGGTCAAAAAGGGCAGCAAAGTCAAAACTGACCCCACACTTTCCTCCTGGGGTACCCAAACTCCGGGGAAAGGAGAAGTCCATGGATGAGTGGTTCCCAGTCCAGGTCATACTTCGGGGTCACGTGGGAAACTGCAGAAATTCAAAATTCTTAGACCCTCAGACAGACTGATCTCTGCCCAAAGTTCTCCCACGTGATTCTGGTGCACAGTCAAGTTCTCAAATTTATGGGTCTACCCGTTCTTCAGCCTTGGGTTGTGGCTGCCCGTGTGTCTCAAGAATCCATCATATGAGCTGCACCAAAACCAATTCCAATCTTTGTAAGAACCCACTCAGCAGTGCAAACCACAACGGCAGTTACCACAAGTCTCACTTCTTGAGACAAAAGTTGACAGCTTTCTAAACCCATATGCACACCCAACACTGGTTGCCACAGTGCTGTCCGTCCTTCAGAAATGCAGAGAAAAAAAAAAAATCAACACCTAAGTCTGGAATTTTCATCACTTGGCCTAGAACTCAGGCACCCATGTCTATACCTTACACTTAGAATACTCACATGGGCTTGAGAGCAAACTATTTTCTATTCTCACAATGTGTCCGCACACAGGCTTGAGATACCAAGTACATCTAAGGGACCACCCAGGAAAACATTAAAATTTTGAGTAGAGGGGCACCTGGCTGGCCCAGTAGGAAAAGTGTGCCGCTCCTGATCTCAGGGTTTGTGAGTTCCAGCCACACGTTGGATGCAGAGATAACTTAAATAAATAAAACTTTAAATAAAAAATAAATTTGGAACAGAGATGCCCAAACAATTGCTGGCCTACAACTGCACAAGTGTGTCACATCATTTGTATGATTGAGTGTGAAAACGGTAGGGGTGCTGGTGCACGGAAAGAATACTAAGCAAGGTGGTTACAACACCAACTTTTTGCCCCAAAGATTTGCCCCAATCATTTCCAGCAACCTCCCTACCAAGAGTAATGGTAGACAGACACCTTGGAAAACTTTAAAATCCAGGCCAGGGTGGGGGATGGGGGTCTGGTTTCAAGTCATCTCCCAACAGGAGAGACGCTAACCAGCTGAGGAGTGTCACCGGAGTGGACCCTTGGAGCGAAAGCTGTTCCCACAATTATAGCTCTGACCTTATGGGCGAGGTCACCACCTTTAGCCCCAAGTCTCTGCATCTTTAGGAAAAGCATATCGTTAAGAATGGTCAGGATCTTGTTCGCAGAATGAAAGGGAAATGAAACAAGAAAAGGAAGTTTGTCGGCCAGCCCCCCCAGCCAGTCTCACCTCCCCGCGTCCAGCTCCCGGCCCGAGGAGCCTCCCATGTCCGTCAGGCTCGCAGCTGAAGCAGCCAGCTCTCCAGAAGGCCTCTTGCCGGCCCCATCCCCACCTCCGGAGCCGCCGTTGCAGCTCTTCGTGCGAAAGAGGCGACTGAGACGGATTTTGAGGGAGCCCTTCCGAGAAGGGCCCGCGAGTGGCCGGAGGGGCCCGGGAGGAGGCGGGGGCGGGGGCGGTTGCTGCTGCTCCCCTCTACTGAAGCGCCCTGGGGGGACCAAGTCCTGCATCGGGAAGGGCACCGGGGGCAATTCAGGACCCGGGGGTTGCAGCAGAAGCCGGCCTCCCCCTCCTCCTCCGCGGCCCGGGCTGCTGAGCTCCTCTTCCGAGCAGCTGTTCGTCTCCAGGCTCTCGGCCTCCGACTCCAAGCCCTCCAAGACCAGCAGCGCGTCGCTCGTTTCCGTGGGGTCCTCCCCGGCCTGCGGGGCGGCAGCAGGGGGCTGGGGCTGCGGAGGGGGCGGCTGCGGGGGGCACGGGCACGGGCAGCAACCCGCACCGACCGTCTTGACCCCCGGCCCCGCCGGCTGCCCGAGCCCCAGAGCCGCCAACTGCGCCTCCAGTCCAGCCGCCGGTCCCCAGGTCCGCTCGAGCGCCAACCCCGGCGGCAGGGCCTTGGGGTCCAGGGCACAGCGGTGCCGGGGACACAGCAGTTCTGAGGGTCCCGGCTCTGGGGCCGCCTCCGCGTCCTCCTCCTCCGGCGGCCGACCCACGTTGCGGAACACCATCAGCTGCGGCGGCCGGGAGCCCCGCGGACCGGGCCGCGCGAGGAAGGGTGGCGGCGGGGGGCCATGGCCCGGGGGCGGCGGCGGCGGGCCTGGCTCGGGGGCCGCCTCTCCATAGCCGAGCAGGCGGCTCAGGACGCGGTACGAAGCGGCCGCCGCCGCCGCCTCGCCATCCCGGAGCTCGGCCCCCTGCATCGGGGAGAGGGAGGGAGGGCGGGCGGCTGGGAGCCGGGCTGGGGTGGGGACTAGGCCGGGCCCCGTCGGAGCCCCGCCCGCCGCGGCCCCCGGAGCGACAGCGCTAACGGCCGCCGCGGCCTCTGCCTCATAGAGGGGGGCGGGGGGCGCGCGGAGCCCAGCGCGAGCCCAGGCCGCGCGCCGCCGCCGCCACCGCCGCCGCCGCCGAGGACCGCCCCCGGATGGCGTCACTTCCGGGAGGCTATGACCACGCCCCCTCCCCCAGGGCGTGCTCGCGCCTGCCTCCACAGAGCGTGACGTGAAGTGCGGCCTGGGCCGCTATTGGCCGTGGGCTGCTTCTCGCCTGGCCGTTGGTCCCCTGCCCCGACCCTTGCTTTTTACTTCCGGGGCGCTGAGGCCAAAGCCGCCCCTCCCCGGTACGGTCGAGGGGCCCTGGAAAGCCGGGTTTAGCCCTGGCCGAGAGCCGCTGGCCTTGGGAGGACCTCTGATCTGGTCCCGCCTCTGCCGCTTGCGCTGTGTGGCCGTGGCCGAGTCATTTCTACATTGATTATCTGTATCCCTGTTGGCATCCAGTGAATATTGATGGAATGACACATGAATAATGTGTGTTCTAGAGCCAGTGGTGTGCTGATTTAAGTGTTCGACAGCCGACTCTCTGGAGGGAAGAGAGCAATATATGCATATATATGGTACATAAATTTATTCCAAATTTCACTGATGTAAAGGATGTAGAGCACACAATTTACAAATAATAATAGTACAATTGCAAATTCCATATAACTCATTGATTCTCAAGAATCCTTTCATTGGGGCGCCTGGCTGGCTCAGTCCATAGAGCATACGACTTTTGATCTTGGGGTTGGGAGCCCCGCGTTGGGTATAGACATTACTTAAAAATAAGAATCTTTTTCTTTAGATTTATTTATTTGATTTTTGAGAGAGGGTGGGGGGGGGGAATCCCAAAATCAGTGCTGTCAGTGTGGAGCCCTATGCAGGGCCCGATCTCACTAACCAGGAGATCATAACCTGAGCCAAAATCAGGAGTTGGATGCTTAACTGACTGAGCCACCCAAGAACCCCAAAAATAAAAATAAAAAAAAAAATCCTTTCATTGATTTTTGGCAGACTCTTGTATGGGTAGCCTGTGGTATGGAATTGCAGCATGAATGTTGGTTGATGTTCTCCTCAATGTCAGTGTAAGAGGAGAGTGAAAAAAATAAAGAGGGTCTTCTTATGGGAGTGACTTGCTTGCTGAATCAGAAAACAGTTTTCAAATACTAAAAGAACATTTCCTCAGTTTCTTTGCTATTCACATTGTAATGGCTATAGGCATACATAGCACATTAAATTAAAATCTAAACTGTTAACTTTTTCTCCATCACTTTCTTAAATCTAGATAATCGACACAACAATAAATCAAGGCCCTGATTTGTAGCATTTGCTGATATCCATGGTGTAAATACTCCCACCATGGCTGATTTCAATCTGCCGCACACGTTGTTACTGCAGGAAAGAGACGAGTGGTAACGTACCCTTTCGTAGCCGTTTCCTCATGCAGGTACAATAACAACTCCAAGAGCATAGGTAAGTAGTAATAGTAAAATTATTAGAAAGTGATGAGTTTTGAAATTTTATTACCTTTGTCTTAAACCTCATTTAATTATAAGTGTGTACAATTTCATTTTTAATAGTGGCTGTGTTTAACAATTTGGCTTGCAAAACTCCTGAAGTGTTAACAGTTGGCCTTCGCAGTCCTGGACAAGCCAGCTCCCCAGCACCTTTACGCCTCAGTTTTCTCATCTGCAAAATAGGGATAAGGACCGCTGCTTCGCTTACTTGCAGGCCTGTCGTGAAGATCAAATAAGGTAAAGCTTGTTGTGTAGAGGATACTGGACTGGAGGGGAGGGAGAGGACCGTACTGGAGACTGCAGGCAGAGAGATCGGTTAGGAAACCATTGCAATCCCATGAGAGATGCTAAGGGATGCAAGAGAGGAGGAGGAAGGATCAGCCAGCAGAACTTCGCAACTCTGCACCTCAGGGTGCATTGAGGCGAAGAAGATATGAGTCCTGGAGCCAGAGAGACCTTTTTAAAATGGAAATTTGTTGGGGCGCCTGGCTGGCTCAGTTGCTAGAGCATGCAACTCTTGATCTCTGGGTCATTAAGTTCGAATCCCACAGTGGGTGTGGAGTTTACTTAACAATAAAATTAAAAGCGAAAATAGAGGTGCACCTGGGTGGCTCAGTCAGTGAAGTGCCCAGCTTTGGCTCAGGTCATGATCTCACAGTTCATGAGTTCGAGCCCCGCATCGGGCTCTCTGCTGTCAGCAACAGAGCCCACTTTGAATCTTCTGTCTCCCTCTCTCTCTGCCCCTCCCCCTGTGCACACTCTCTCTCAAAACTAATTATTTAAAACTAAATAAATAAATAAAATGGAAATTTGTCCATAACCTGTGACTGTAACACTTTCTAGTTTCCCATCATCCTTAGGCTAAAGACAAAACTCCTTAAGGAGGCCTATGGGGTCCTGTGTGATCTGATCCCTGCTTCTCTCTGGCTTCATCTCCCACCAACCTTCACCTCTCTTCCTCACCACCTTGGAGAAATCTCCCTGCTAGGTACTTCCTCCCCACCCAGCTCCAAAACCACTCCTTTGTTGCACTGACTTGCACACGTGTAATTTTTCATCTGTCTGTGGGGTTATTTGATTAAAATCTGCCTTCCCTACTAGGCTGTAAATTCTGTAAGGGCAGGGGCCAGGTTTGCTTTTGGCCCATTCATGGACTCTCCAGGGCCAAGGACTGTTCCTGGCACAGAGTGGGCCGCTGGAACATAAGCAGGGAATGGTTGTTCAACCCCATGCCTTGCAAGGGGCTCCTGATACAAATTCATCTCTAATTCTGCACAACACAGTATCTTTCCTTGCCCATGAAGAAACTGAGGCTCAGAGAGTTATTCACCCAAGGTCACACAGTTCAAAAAGGTACAGTGGATTTCAAAACCACCCTCTCTCCTTCAGCTACCTCTCAGATGTCACTCAGATTTCTAGAGAGAAGAAGAGAAGTTGCTATAGGATCACAGAACACTTGAAGCCAAAGGAGATCACCCAAGGTCCTTGGCTGTCTCTGGCAAACCTTTCTGGCCCCGGAACAGGTTAGCCCATGAATGCAAGGTCTGTAGCTGTGCAGCGCCCTCTGCTGTCCAGCTACTTTCTTGGTTGGGGAGGGAAGCTATGTCCCCACCTGGCGTGTCCCCATCTGGGGTATCTCGGCTCTCCTCCAGAGCACACAGAAGCACAGGGAAACGCACATAGGCTCTTTTTTTTTTTTTTAAGTTTTCTTTATTTATATTTTTAGAGAGAGAGCGTGAGCAGGGGAGGGGCGGGGGGGGTTGCGGAGAGAGAGAATCCCAAGCGGGCTCAGTACTATCAGCACAAAGCTCCACGTGGGGCTTGATCCCACAAACCGTGAGGTCATGACCTGAGGTGAAATCAAGAGTCGGAGGCTGAAATGACTTCGCCGCCCAGGCGCCCCCACACAGGCTCTTTCTAAGGTTGGGCAAGGAATACTGCCTTTCTCCATTTCCTTAAATGCCCGAGCAAAGGAAGTGTATCTTTGTACGAGCTGGATTTGCATTTGCTGAGCAGGTTTTGTGTCTACACCTCTCTCTTTCACTGAGGACTATCTAGGGGGTCCCTGAAGTGGTAGGACCCTAGTTTAAAAGGTTTGTGAACGGGTCGCCCCGGGTGGTTCAGTCAGTTGAGCGTCCGCCTCTCGATGTCAGCTCCGGTCTTGATCTCAGGGTCGTGAGTTCAAGCCCCCCATGGGGCCCCACACTGGGCATGAAGCCTACTTAAAAACATAAGAAATGAAAATAAAAACTCAGAGAACTTAAACCAGTCCTGAGGTTCGCTTAGTCATTCAGCAATGGGCTGGGCTTCGGGGGTGTGGTGACGAGGCGATCGACACTGCCCCTGCCCCTCTGGAGCTTCCCAGCTAGCTTGAGCCCTAATCACCCCCTTTCCTAGATGTATGACCAAGAGCAAATGATTTAGTTCCTTTGAACCTGTGTCTCATTGGTAAAAATAGTTCCATAATAATCCCCCCGCCGCCGGGGCTGTTGTGGGGGTTACGTGAAAACTTACACAGAAATGGTAAAACGCTACCCAAACGTTGGTTGTCATTATTATGAAAAGCCTCTTGGGGGGCAAAACCGATTATTATTATGTCTGTATACAGTGTGTCTGTTGCCCCTCCGCTAACAGTCACCAGTAAGACCAAGAACTTGGAATGGGTCGTTCTGCCCTTCATCTCTCTCTCTCAGCACACGGAATCAGAGAGACCGCAGAGAGACTATGGATGTGTGATACAGGCCTGCCTCCACTCCCTGGCTTTGTGGCTTTGAGAAGGTCAACTTCACTGGCCTTCAGTTTTGGTTTTAGTTTTCTTCTCTATCCGAGGAAGTTCTGGGCTATAGGCACGTCCAGGTCTGACATCATAGCGGTTCGGCTGGGGGGTTGTCCTCAACCCCGCTCCTCGCCCTCCCCCCTGTTCCGTCCCCACTTAGGTTCCAAGGCAGAGTTGTGTGCAGGGCCCGCCTGTAAAGCTCATCCCTGTGAAGGGAAGTTTTTAGCAACCACCACCCATCCCTTCCGACATACTTCCGGTGCCCTGGGACATCAAAGGTTCAAGGGAGTGGGCAGAGCGAGAGGGGAAGAAGCCAAGAGACAGCACGTGTAAGTGAGGCCAGGTCTCTGGGTGGGTGGGGAGCACCAGTGATGGAAGAGGGAGGGAGAGGAAGGCAGGAGATTTGTTCTATGACAGCCTGCAAGAGTCTAGCGTAGGGAAGGATGTGAGGGGTGAGAAACCCGGGAAGAGCAAGAGGGGTTAGGCACAGTTTTCATGAAGGAAGGGAGGAGACAGGACTTAGGATGACAAAATGAAAGGGGAAGAAGCAGAAGCAAAACGTTGTTCGCTCTCTTCTCCCTGTCCCCATCACACACACACACACACACACACACACCCATTGGCTGTGGTTGTTACCTCCGTGGTGCTGGAGAAGAAAGGCTCACCCCAGTGTGGAGGTGAAGACTTCGTGGAGGCCCCTACTCTGTCACGAACAACCGTGCGCTCCTAGGGGAAGTCTTTACCTCTTTGGGCCTTGATTCACTCCTCGGGAAGGAGGCTTTATTAAGGTGTCTAAGGTTGAACAACAAGGTCGTGGTGGGTTTGATGGGGGGCAGCGTGGAGAGTCAGAAGTCTGGGTTTAAGGCTCAACTTTTTTTTAAGCTTATTTATTTATTTTGAGAAAGAAGGAGGGAGAAAGAGAGAATCCCAAGCAGTCTCTGCACTGTCAGCACGGAGCCCGATGAGGGGCTCGAACCCGCAAACCGCGAGATCATGACCTGAGCCTAAACCAAGAGTCGGACGCTTAACTGACTGAGCCCACACAGGCGCCCCTGAGTCTCAACTTAAAGTGAGCATCTATGTGATCTTGGGTGAGTCTCTGAGCCTCAGTGTCTGCATCTGTGAAATGGGGATGAGGATGTTGACCCTACTTACGTGCTTGTGGGGAAGATTCATTGAGATAACGTACATGAAAAACACTTAATAAACTGCCACCGTTTGTACAAAGATTGACTGTAGTTATATTAGGCTCTCTTCCCCACCCTTGCCACCCCCGATCTCAAATTCCAGTTCGGCAGCACGGTGTCAGGGGGATACGGGCAGCCACAGCAGATAGCCAGGACCTGCAGCTTGGCCCTTTATCGTGCCCGTCGCAATTGCTGCCAGGAGGCTGAGTGGAGCAGAGGGGTGGAGAGAGGGGCACGAGCTCATCTGTGGTTGCTATGGCGCCCCATCCAGGATTTGCCCATCTCTCCTAATGGAGCAAAGGGCAGAGGGAGGGAGGAGGGAGGGAGAGAACAACTGGTCTCTTCCTCTCCCCTCCCATTTATGTCTCCCTGGAGCTGATGTAGGGTGGGGAGTGGGGGGAGGGAGCCTAGATGCTGGATGAGAGGAGGAGGTGGTGCCAGGATTAAGAGGGTTTCCAATGGGGGGGGGGGTCACACTGAGAGAGGAGGGGCAGAGCCCTCATGCCTACATCCAGAAGCCTGCTGATGACGTTAGAGAGAAGGAAAAACAGGCAAGACAGCCCAGTGTGAGAGAGAGAGGGAGAGAGGAAGAGAGAAAGCCAGGACAGGAGGCTGGGAGCCAGCCAGCCTCTGCCTGGGCTCTCCTGAGCCTGCTGATCCCCCAGGCAGCCTGGACCCCGGGGTCCCCGAGAGCTGCCCCGAAGATGGGCACCAGGGCAGTGGTCGCGCCCCACCCTGTATGGGGGCTGCTGGGCTGCTGTTTCTTCTGCAGCTGGGCTCTGGGGGACCCACGGCCCCTCCGCTCTCTGCCGCCACTGTCCTCCCAAGTCAAGCCGGGCTCCGTACCTATGTGGGTACCCCCAGAGGGGGCTGAGGCAGCCCTGGCTTTTCTCTACTCTGGAGATGCCCAACAGCTGTCAGGGGCTAATTGCACTGAGCGCTACGAAGCCCACGGCGCAGGAGCCAGACCGAGGCTCCCCCCAGTCCTGTGGAGGGCAGCGGGCACCCTTGCCCAGGCCGCCAATTTCCTCAACATGCTGCTACAAGCCAACGACATCCGCGAGTCCAGTGTGGAGGAGGATGTGGAGTGGTACCAGGCACTGGTCCGCAGCGTGGCCGAGGGGGACCCAAGGGCGTACCGGGCTTTCCTGATCTTTAACCCTCCACCAGGGGCCAGCCACCTGCAGCTGGCCCTGCAGGCCACCCGGATAGGGGAGGAGACCATCCTTCAGGACTTGTCTGGAAGCAGGGTACAGGAGGAGAGCCCAACCGGGGCCCCGGACACCTCTGCCCTGCAGAAGCGGGTGCTGACCAATGACCTAGGGAGCCTCGGCAGCCCCAAATGGCCACAGGGGGACGGCTATGTGGGAGACATGCAGCATGTGAAGCTATCTCCCCCCTTTCTGGAATGCCAGGCCGGCCGGCTCCGTCCTGGCTGGCTTATCACGCTTTCTGCCACCTTCTATGGACTCAAGCCAGACCTCAGCCCAGAGGTCAGGTAAGTACGTTTGTGCAGTGTTCGACACATTTGTGGGTATGTGGGGGTGGGGGGCTCGAGTCCAGCCAGCTGTGCGTGGGCCATTTGGCACACGCATATGTATCTGGGGGGCACAGATGTGCGTATTCGCATTCAGCTGTGTATATTTGCAGTTGACTCTGGGATTCTGTAACTGTTAGCACACACAGGTGCGAGTATACATAGTGACATAGCGTGTATGAATCAATCCACTTACATGTGGGGATACGCATGTGTGCGTATGGACGTGTGGATGTAGCAGGGCATAGGTCTTGGCGTCCACGTCTGAGTAGTGGGGAGAAGGCAGGGGAAGGCTTGATGTGGATGACAGTGATGGCCCAGGCACGAGACGTCTCAGAAGAGCTAGGCAGGCACTCCAGGAGCCAAACCTGCTGCTCTCTAGCCGTCTAGAACTATAAAAGGAGACTTCTCCAAGGGAGGAAAAGTTCTTTGGGGGGCGGGGGCAGGGGTGGTGGGGAAGCTTGGAACCATTGCCCTTTCCGTCTAGGAGTCGGCCAGGTCCCCAGGGTCACTCCCAATGGCTATACTCTTAAGATCAAGTGGGTTCCAGTCCTGCCTGTCCTGACTGGTACTCTTCAAATAACCGACTTTCTCCTTCAGAATAAAGAGGTCACTGGGAGCCCTGGTGGGAAGGAGGCAGCAAATGGACACAGAACTGCAAGGCATGCGACAATCAACATTGTTTTCCCAGCTATGTGTCCCCATTCATTGCTCCAAGCAGGGTTCCCTCGTGCCAGCCAGCAGCCTGGCTCCTAGCCAGCGCTCTCCCCCGCTCAGCCCAGAGCAGGGGTGGGGAGCCCTTGGACCAGGCAGCTCCATTCCACAGTTCCTTTGCTGTGATCAATTCAGATCTGGTTTGGGCAGAGTGTGGGGGGGGGGGTGGTTAATAGCTGAGTTCTGTGTGTGTGTGTGTGTGTGTGTGTCCGTGCAGTGGAGAAGTGTGAAGATCCCCTTCAGACAGATCATCAGAGCCCCCGCTCCCACACGTCTTGACATGCCCCCTCCCTCCACCCATTGATAGAAACCAGGACATGCCAGGATGTTGAAAAGCCGAGGGATGTTGGGGGGACAACCCTCCAGGAAAGCAGATCGTTGCCCACAGAAACAGTGAGGATTAATAGCTCTAGAGACATGGAATGCAGCCCTGCCCTCTCTCCTGACACACTGCAGCCACTAGGCTGAAGGTTGCAAAGCTTGCATTCCTCCCTAGTCTGGGGCCCAAGGACACACGTCCACCTTGGCATCCTTCATGGTACCCCTAACTGCCAATTCACTGCCCTAGGGGGCAGGTGCAGATGATCGTCGATCTTCAGAGCGTGGACATCAATCAGTGTGCCAATGGGCCGGGCTGGTACTCTAACACACACCTGTGTGACCTCAACAGCACCCAGGTAAGGATAAGGAGGATGGTGACGTGGGGTGGGGCGCTAGGGTCCTGCCTCCCTTCCCCTTTCCCGTCACTGCCACCACCCAGCTCCCAGGAGTAGCTGACAAAAGTGTACCAGCCTCTCAGGGCCTCGGGGGAATCCCTAGTGATGAGATAAACAGAGATGGGATACCAGGCTTGTTAAAAGTGAGGGCACTTACTGTCAACTGTCTTTCAATAAAAAACAGAAACTAAAAAAAAAAAAAGAAAGAAAGGGAAAAAAAGAGGAAGAAGAAAATTCAGAAAGGATGCATTGACGGTCATTTCTGAGAAATTCCCAACTCCCCCGGCTTGATACGCAATAGCGCTTAAGGTTGAATGAATAATCAAAAATATGAACATTGAGGGCGCCTGGGTGGTTCAGTTGGTTGAGCATCTGACTTCAGCTCACGTCACGATCTCATGGTGTGTGAGTTCGAGCCCCAGGTCTGGCTCTTTGCTGACAGCTCCGAGCCATTAAATATATATATATGAACGTTTATATATATATAATATTTATATATATGCGAACATTTATATATTTACATTTATATAAATTTTATATAATTATATATATTTATATGTATAAGTATATATACATATATGTGTGTGTGTGTGTGTATATATATATATATATATATATATATATATATATATATGAACATTGAAAAAGAAAGTGACCGGGCTCCTGGCTGGCTCGGTCGATAGAGCATGCAACTCTTGATCTCGGGGTCTTGAGTTCAAACCCCACAGTGGGCGTAGAGCATACATTAAAAAAACAGTGAGGACGCTTACAGCTTACTCCCCACCTCCCACTGGAGACAGCCACCCTCATTCCTTTGAAATCTCAGTGTGCCTTTTGGTACTGGGTGCTCCAGCATCCATCCCCAGGACCGCAACCTGAGCCCCTATTAGTCATCCCCTTTCCTTCTCCTGGACTACATTCTCCTTGTCGACAGAGCTCTGGGTTCCTTCTGACCCACAAAGGATGCTCTGTTGGTGTTTGTTGATCCAAGTGTAATGGTTGGTTGGAGTAGGGGAGAAATCTAACCAAAGAAGGAGCTTGAAGAGCTCTGGGACCAGTAAAGGTGATGGAACCAAAGCCAGATGCCGGCAGAATCAAAGCCATGGATGCAGGAGAATCTGGATGATGGAAAGCAATGGCTGGTAATCCTGAAAGCCAAGGGCTGGGAAACTGGGAGGCCCGTGAACTAATCCGCTCCACGGTTGCGCTCGACTGCATGTTGTTCCTAGGCTGAAGCGGAGCCAAGGCGAGCCCTGCAGGCTGCTGGGAGGTGGGGCGGGTTTGGGCATCCGTTGCTCTTCAGGGCACATGTGTTTGAAACTGTAAGTCCAGGGATGGAGAAGGGCTGCCATTATTCGGTGCCTTATTAAACCCAGCCACAGCTCGTCTCCATACACATTTGTCTGACTCTGCAGACTGTGGCAAAAACAGAGCGTGTTCTAGGGCCCCAGGCAAGAAGGGAAGCTGGGCCCCAACTTCAGAAGCACCACCCTCTAACTTTTCTAGGTGAAAGGTGCCAGATATGGAATCTCCCAGGGTGAACCCCTTCCTTTATCCCACTGCTGTCTGTCCCTAACCACTCCCTGCAGCAGAGCTGACCTCATCCACGTGCTCCTCTTCCCTGCCTGGCTCTGAGGTCTGCTCGGTCCCCTGCTGGGCAAACATCAATGGGTGAAGGTGGAGTAAAGAGCTGGCCTTGGCATCCCACTGGCCTGGCATTAGCCTGGCATTAGGGCTGGGGAAAGCAGTCCTGTGCCAAAGCCAGATGGCACCTGGTAGGGGAAACTGCTCCTCTGTGGGGGCCTTTTCAACTCACCTGTGAGCCAAAGAGGGAGGCTGATGGGGACCCTTTGAAGCAGGATGTAGGCACATAGGTGAGATCGGACTCCGAGTTCTCCCAAATTCCACCTCGCCCAGCCCCTCGCTCCGACAGCTGGGCACTAGGAAATGAGACCTGTATGGCTCCTGTCATTGCAAGTCAGAATAAAAGGGTGATCTGTCCCCAAACTGTATGTTGAAAAGAGGTAACCGTGGGGCTAGAGTAGGGCTTCCAGGGAGGGAAGGCTTCCTAAGGACTAGGGAGGACTTCTGGTAGGGAGGGGCCCCTCGTATGGACCAGGGGCCGTGGATTGGAAGGTACATGTACCCTCCACCTCTTCCCAAACGGGAAATCCCCATATAAATACCTATCATGTTTGTCATCCCTGCAGTGTGTCCCCCTGGAGAGTCAGGGCTTTGTCCTTGGCCACTACCTGTGCCGCTGCCGACCCGGCTTCTACGGGGCAAGCCACTCCGGGGGTATGTTAATTGTGGTGAGGGTCAGGCTGGGCTGGGCCGGGCGGACGGGGCACCTGAGGGAAAAAGGCAGGCTGGGAGGAGACTTGTGGGGCAAGGGCGAAAGGTCAAGAGAAGCAGGAGAGGCAGGCAGGGTCCAACTTGGGGGTGTCTGCGCCTTCTGAAAATGACCCCACAACATGCCAATCTGATGCAAGTTGACCTTGGCAGCGAACCCTAGCCTGGCATCACCTCTTCCTAGTACGCTGTCCTCCCCTGGGAATATCCACTTCCTCATTCCTCCCCTTCCCAGCCCTTGCCCCGGCGGTGACAGACCATCGGACGGAGAGGGAGAGGGCTACGGTGACCTGTGCGAGAGCAGGCTGGGATGCCCCGGGCCATGCCCCTCTCCTTGCACCCATCTTGTTTTTTACAGGGTTAGAAGAGAGTGCCGCCCAGCCTACTGGGCAATTCGGGTCCCCTCAGGGCAGCTCTGGGAGGCTGCTGCGGTGCCGGCCATGTGCCGAGGGCTGCACCAGCTGCGTGGATGCCACGCCGTGCCTGGTGGAGGAAGCTCTGGCGCTGCGGGCCGCGGTCCTGGCCTGCCAGGCCTGCTGCATGCTGGCCGTCTTCCTGAGCATGCTGGCCTCCTACCGCTGCCGCCGAAGCAAGGCAAGCAAGGCCCCACGTCCCTACCCTACCCGCGTCCTTCCCACCTCGAGTCCCCAGCATCAACTGGAGACCAGAGACTACCTAAGACTAGAGCTCAGAAGAAATGGGTTCTGGTCTGAATTCTTCAACTCACCCACTGTGTGACATTAGGCAAAGTGACCCCGCTGCCTTAGATTTGTTTCCTCACCTGGAAAATGGAGGCATTGGACTTGGCTCAAAACACAGTGTAGGTACTCGGGGGAAGTGATCTGGACCCTCGTGGGGCTCCCAGTTGAAAAGAGGAAGCAGGCAAGTAAGGAAAAAGCGCAGCAAAACAGAGGCGAGGGGGGAAAGTGGGTATTGGTATAGCTGTGGCAGCTCAGAGAAAGGCCCCAGTTGTCCTGCCGAAGATGG
This sequence comes from Lynx rufus, assembly GCF_022079265.1. Classification (NCBI taxonomy): domain Eukaryota; kingdom Metazoa; phylum Chordata; class Mammalia; order Carnivora; family Felidae; genus Lynx; species Lynx rufus. The sequence goes on along the minus strand of NW_025814832.1, from coordinate 24,961,450 downwards.
TCCGGGAGAGACTTTCTGGAGAACATGACGCTTGAGCCAGGCCTGAGGGTCAGCTAAATGGTTACCAGGCAGAGAAGGGGTTACCTAGACAAAGAATCAGTCTGACCCAAAGTTTCGAGGGAACGTGTGAGATCCCTTCTAGCTCCAACAACTTGTGAGTTGAGCCCAGGTCTCCAGCGAGGCCCAGACTGGGATTGGGAGAGGCATGGGGCTGGGGGACTCGAGCTTTGTGCCACCTGGACCCTGCTTAGCATAGTGGAGCTAAGAGCCTGTGGTGGGAGTGGGGCCGCGGCTGTGGGCGGAGAGGGCAGAGCTGATGTTCCAAGGCAAGGCCTTGGTTCAAGGCCAGTAAAAGTGACCCCTAAAAAAGGCCTGAGACTCTCCTCCCACCATCGTCCAGCCTCTGTCCTCCCACTGCCCTGCTTATACGCCTCTCTCTTTCCTGGGTTCACAGAGGATCCGAGCCTCTGGAGTTGTCCTGCTGGAGACCATCCTTTTTGGATCCCTGCTTCTCTACTTCCCTGTGAGTTTGTGGCCAGAGTCTGGCCCCGCCTCATCCCTGGCTGGCGCCCTCCACAACCCAGAATCCTTCCTCCTTTCTGCTCTCTTGGGGAGATTCAGAGACCTCCAAATCCCCATACTCATACCTACAAATGACAGGCTGGCCTAGTGAGTTCTGGAGCCAAAGAGTCCAGGCTAAAAAGAGCTCTATGACTTACTGTGTGACTTAGGACAATTTACCTAACCTCTCTGATACTTGAGCCGCTCCTCTGCAGAAGGGAGGTGATGATGCCTCTATTGCAAGGCTGTTAGGAAGGTCAGCAATGGGCTTAGCATAGGCCTAGCACATTAGAGGAAGTACAGTGGTGGGGACACCTGGGTGCCCCAGTCTGTTGAGCGTCTGACTTCGGTTCAGGTCATTGGCTCACGGTTTGTGAGTTCAAGCCCTGCATCAGCTCACTGCTGTCAGCACAGAGCCCTCTTTGGATCTTCTGTCCCTCCCCACCCCATCTCTGCCCCTCCCCCGCTCACACTCTTTCTCAAAAATAAATAAAACATTTTTTTTAAAGAGGAAGTGCAGCTAAGAGCAGCTATTTTTGCCCCCCCTTCCCACCCCCCCCACCCCCCCACCCCTGCCCAGGTGTTCATCCTGTACTTCAAGCCCAGTGTTTTCCGCTGCATCGTTCTCCGCTGGGTCCGGTTGCTGGGTTTTGCCACTGTCTACGGCACCATTATACTCAAGCTTTATAGGTAGGGTCTGGGGCAGACCTTGCTCTCATGCTGCTCACTCCGGGCTGCCCCAGCTCATCTGGAACAGAGTGGAGTTCTTCCCAGCCAGCTCCACCCCCCTGTGCGCGGCCCACCCCCCAGGCCTGCCCCTGTCACCGTAGCCCTCCCCAGCATGCAACGTTTTGTGGGGTGGGGAGGCAGCACACCATGGAAGGGACAGGAGGATGGGTATTACGGAGGGGAAGGAAGCCACGGACAGAGGCCAGAGACCTGGCCCCCCTCTCCTTGGTCCTCCCCCTATGCCCCACACCCCTGTAGGGTGCTCCAGCTGTTTCTGTCCCGAACGGCCCAGCGGGGCCCCCACCTGAGCAACGGGCGGCTGCTGCAGCGTCTGGGGCTGCTCCTGCTGCTAGTGCTGGGCTTCCTGGCCGTGTGGACGGCGGGGGCCCTGGAACGAGGCATCCACACGCCCCTGGTGACCCGAGGCCACACGCTCGCAGGCCGCCACTTCTACCTGTGCCACCACGACCGCTGGGACTACATCATGGTTGTGGGTGAGCCGCTCCTGCCGAGCCCGCCTCACTCTGGCCCTCAGCCCTGCACCTCTGGGGGGGGGGGGGTTGGAGGCGGTGCTCCTGACCTAGTCCTCCTGCCTTGTCCCCAGACCCCTGGCCCAGGCTCCCCCCAGCACACCCGACAGAGAAAGGGGCTGCTGAGGCGGTGCCTGACTCGGTGGCCCCTGCTTTCCCACAGCCGAGATGCTGCTCCTGTGCTGGGGCAGCTTCCTCTGCTACGCCACCCGAGCTGTCCCCTCGGCCTTCCATGAGCCGCGCTACATGGGCATCGCCCTGCACAATGAGCTGCTGTTCTCTGCGGCCTTCCATGCAGCCAGGTGAGCACGGGCCCTCCTACCCACTACTCCTCCCACCCTCACACCACTCCTTGCCTCTCCCAGGCCAGGGAACCCCATCCCACAGCCATCCTCGCAGCACAGCTCTGCCTTGGCAAGGCGAGGAAGGCCTCCCATCTGTAGCTCTCTCCCTACCCGGCAGACACCCTTCCTGCACCCCGTGTCTCACCCGACACCCAAAAAGAGGAAGCATGCGCACTCCTAACTCCTCTCCTATTCCCAAGCCCCGTCTCCGGCACCTCCACCATGCTCCTTCCCACACGTGCTCAATTCTCCCTGCCTTTCCCCACCACCCTCCCACCTCAGCCGATCCAGCAACAGGCCTGCTATGAGGGTCTGCTAGGACTTGGCCCTGTGGTACAGGCAGAATCGACCCACGGGACACCCATCACAGAGGTGTGGAGGACAAGTCTGTGCTCTAGGCAACCAGAGAAGAGTAGTCTGGGAGGGCTTCTCGGAGGTGGGGGTTAACATGAGCTTGAAGTGGGACCTACATCCGAAGAGAGGGCAGGAAGAAGGAAAATTGCCCTTTCCAACCCACCCAGAACCTCCACGGAGATCAGGGCTCAGGCTGGGAGGTGGGCCAGTGAGACAGGTGAGAGGGAACAGGCCACTCCCTCCCACCCACCCGTAACGTTCGTTCCCCTCCCCTCCCACCCTCAGATTTGTGCTGGTTCCTTCCCTGCACCCGGACTGGACTCTGCTCCTCTTCTTCTTCCACACCCACAGCACAGTCACCACCACGCTGGCTCTGATCTTCATTCCTAAGGTGAGGTCTTGCCCCTCCTGGCTGTGAGCCAGACCCCAGCCCCTTTGTAAGGGGCGCGCCGTGGATCTGTTGCTGCCTCAGCGCCCTCTCCAGGTCAGAGTGAGGATGACACCCGGGGGTGAGAGGGCGGAGCCACAGGGCGCTGAGTGGAAGCCCACTTGGGGTGGGGGTCGGGGGGGGGGGGGAAGCTATTGTATCTCTCCGCCTCGAATCTCAGGGCAAAGGAAATAAGAGCTAGGGCTGTAGGGGTCCTTGTAACACAACTGGCAGTTTCGTTTGGTGGACTCTGAAAAATCATCTTGGAAGCAGTTACAGAGGGATGGGTTGGGGAGCTGAAGGACATGGCTAGGAATTGTGGGGGCAGGGGCTCAGGACCTCCCCTCCCCGGTCTCTGAGCTAGAGAAACTCAGGGAGAATGAGGGGGAGCAAAAGTCTCCATGCCCTCAGAATTGCAAATTAGAGAGGCTGTGAAGATTGGATTTCATGAGGCAGGTGGGAATAGGCGTGAACAGGGAACAAAGTTGACTCTTTTTCCCTGTCACACCCACCCTGGCCAGTTCCAGAAGCCGGGGGCTCCTCCCCGAGAGGAGATTGTGGATGAGATGTATGAGGACGAGCTGGACCTCCAGCGGTCAGCTTCCTACCTGGACAGCAGCATCGCCTCGGCCTGGAGCGAGCGCAGCCTGGACCCCGGAGACATTCGGGTATGTGCCGCCCTCCTTGCCTCCTTTGGATGCTAGCTTTTCGGGACTGGGCCAGGATCGCTGCTGCCCTGCCATCTGGGCTGTGTACCACTGCAGGTCCCCTCTTGTCCCCAGCTTTCCCTCTCTCTAAGACCTGCCTCCCTCCCTTCTCCACCATTGCCCTAAGCTGCTTCCCCCTGACTCTATTCAGATGAGGTCACAAACCACCCATGTGGAAAGACCCCCAAGGTCCCTGTGGCCCAGGTCGCAGACCCATGAGTGGAGCTCCACCCCCACTCAGCAGAGGCATCATGAGGGGCAGATTAAGAAGCCTCTCGGTCCCCATTACACTCGGGCTGCGGGTGACCCTAGGGCCAGCTATGGGGCTGGGTAGGTCAGGCAGTTAGTGGCTACCAGAGATTTCCACAACAGGATACCCATTCCCTGGACCTGGTGGTCTTAGAGGAAGGGAGTTCTTCCTGAGTCTTACCTCAGGAGAGCGTCTTTACTCTTCTTTTTCTGCTTAGGAGGGTCATAGTCACGGAACCCAAATGAGAGGCTCAGTGGGTAGGAAATAAGGAAACTTGGTGGTCTAAGCCCGTTGTCTGATAAAACCTAAGGTGTGGTTAACAATCTCAGGAAGCCATCTGTCCATTCCTTCTATCTCCACGGGGCTTCTGTACACCTGACTTGTTTGCATCTCCCAATTCCCTCCTTGTCCTAAGTGTCTCTGCCTGGCTTTCCCCCATGTCCTCCTCACCCTCTGGGCTCTGCTCCCCTGGGAAGAGGCTGACCTGAGGCCCCGTCGAGCAGGGAGGCCAGAGAGTATGGGGGCGCGCTGCCACAGCAGTGCTGCTTTGGGCCCCCCACTTTGTGGAACAGCACCCAGTCTCTCTCCCGATGCTGGCTCTGGGGAGAAACCCAAAAGTGTAAGACTCTCAAAGTCCCATTCCCTCACTTGCACCTGAATATGACACTTTTCACACCATTGAGCTCATGCGATCCTCTTAAGGAAGCTAACAGTAGGTGGCCGGTTCTTTTTTTGTTTGTTTGTTTAATTAAAAAATATTTTTCCATGTTTGTTTATTTTTGAGAGACAGAGCACAAGCAGGGGAGGGGCAGAGAGAGAGGAAGACACAGAATCTGAAGCAGGCTCCAGGCTCTGAGCTGTCAGCACAGAGCCCAATGCGGGGCTCAAACTCTTGAACCGTGAGATCATGACCTGAGCTGAAGTTGGACGTCGGCTGCTTGACGGACTGAACCCATAGAAGCAGAGAGAGGGGAGCCTGGGTGGCTCAGTCGGTTAAGTGTTCGACTTTGGCTCAGGTCATGATCTCATGGTTCCTGAGTTTGAGCCCCGTGTCAGGCTCTGTGCTGACAGCTCAGAGCCTGGAGCTTGCTTCTGATTCTGTGTCTCCCTCTCTCTGCCGCTGCCCCCAACCCCCACTCACGTTCTGTCTCTCCAAAATGAATTTAAAAAAAAACAAAAACAAAAAAACAGAGAGACAGAGAGCTCTAGAAATAGCCTCCAGGCACATGATGGGTCACCGGCCTCAAACCCAGATTTCCCACCCCCCAAGCCGGTGGCTTCCCATCAGATGACAGTGCCCCCAGAGAAAGGGGTGCACCCTGCATCCTTGGGTCCGAGAGGACCTGGCTGGGAGTGGACAGGCGAATTCTGAGAGTGTGCAAAGCAGGGAGGGAACACAGCTTGGTGAGAAAGAGATGTGCAGAGACAGTGGTCCAAATAACGGCCGAGGGGGAGGCAGGGCAGCCCCCAGGGGGATGGAGAGAGTTTAGCCGTGCATCTGACCGGGGGCTCTGCTCTCCCCACCCCTCCCCTTCCCGCAGGATGAGCTGAAGAAGCTCTACGCCCAGCTAGAGGTCCACAAGACCAAGGAGATGGCCGCTAACAACCCGCACCTGCCCAAGAAGCGGGGCAGCTGGCGCCAGGGCCTGGGCCGCTCCTTCATGAGGTGCCTGGCCGAGTTCCCGGAGGCCCTGGCCCGCCAGCACTCCCGGGACTCGGGCTCCCCCAGCCTCGGCAGCCTGCCCGGCTCCTCGCGCCGCCGGCTGCTCAGCTCCAGCCTCCAGGACCCCGAGGGGCCCCCGGCCCTGCGCAAGTCCCGCAGCGCCTACGACCACGACCGCCACAGCCGCCGCCGCGAGCAGGACCCGCCGCTCCTCGACTCGCTGCTGAGGAGGAAGCTGGCCAAGAAGGCCTCGCGGGAAAGCAGGGAGAGCCGGGAGGCGGCGGAGGGGCCCCCGGGCCTGGGCTTCAGGTCGGCCAGCGCCCACAACCTGACGGTGGGCGACAGGCTGCCCCGGGCCCGGCCCGCGTCGCTGCAGAAGTCGCTCAGCGTGGTGGCGGGCTCCAGGGAACAGGCCCTGCTCCTAGCCAGCCAGACCTACCTGGAGGAGACCTATCGGCTGGCGAAGGAGCGAGAGGAGAGGAAGAAGGCCGAGGCAGCCTCGGCCAGCCCAGTGAGGAGGCCATCGGCCAGGAGGCCGGAGCGAGCTCGAGGGGCGCCCCTGTCAGCCCCACCTTCCCCTGCCAAGAGCCGCAGTGTGCACGGCTCCCATGCCGCCGCCGCCGGGAGTCTTCAGGAGGAGGCCACGAAAAGGCTGCCTCACCCGCCCGTCCGGCACCAGGTCTCCACACCCATCATGGCCCTGTCCGGGGCCTGCCTGGGAGAGCCGAGGATGCTCTCCCCCACCTCCACGTTGGCTCCCGCTCTGATGCCGGCTCCAGCCCCAGCCCCGACCCCGCTGCCCGCCCTGGCACCAGTCCCAGTACCCCCCCAGAGCCCCAGCTTGCTCACCTTCATCTGCCCCTGGGAGAATGCAGAACTGCCAGTCAAGAAAGGAAATGTAGCTCCAGAGGGCCCCGCGGGGCCAGAGCGAGGCAACCACTCCCCTGCCCCGGCTCGGGCCAAGCTCTGGAGGGCCCTCTCGGTTGCAGTTGAGAGAAGAGGGACGGGGGAGAGTGGGATGGCCACAGAGGATGGACGTCTCCAAGGGGAAGCCAGTGAGGGGGACGAAGACAAGTCCAAGGTCTTCTCTAAATCCCACAGCCTCAAGACCCCTGTTCAGCAGGGTTCCATGCACAGTCTCGGCATGGCTATCAAAGCTCTGACCCGTTCTCGGAGCACTCACAGAGAGAAGGAGAGCGGGGAAGGGAGTCCTGAGCCGGAGGAGAAGGGCAGAGCCTCAGGAGAGGGCGTGGGGGCCTGCCCCCGATCTCCCAGGCTAGGCCGGCCCAAGGCCGTGAGTAAGCAGGCCGCCCTCGCACCCTGTGACGATGAAGAGACCCTCCAGAACCAACAGAACGCTCACACCAGCAGAATGCTCCAAGTCTACCACCAGGAGGGCAGCAGGGAACAAGAAGAGGGAGGCAGGAGGGCATCCCAAGGTCCCGGGGAGGCAAAAGTAGAGAGAGACGGTAAAGCGGGGTCTGCTGCACTGAGGCAAGCCAGGCAGGGCACAGTCGGGGACAAAACTGCCGAGCGAGCAAAAGAAGCCCCGGTGGGCTGGCGGGAACTGCCCAAAGCTGGCCTCCAGCCCACGGGCAGTGCTGACCGCAGGATGGCAGAGGTATGCCCCAGGGAAGTCGCCCAGTCAGAAGCAAGTCAGCCTGACCGTGGCAACAAGGCCCAGATCTGCCCCTGGGAGGTGAGTGAAGGGGCCCCTGAGAAGGGGACACAACAACAAGCTCTAGATGACTCCCAAGAGAGAAGGAAGGCGTCGGAAAAGTCAGGGCCCCAAAACGTGGCTGTCGTTGCTCGGAAAAAGCCAGAGAGGCTGGTCAGGGGGCAGGAGGTGGTATGTCCCTGGGAGGGTGCCGATCCTGGGAGTCTGTGCTCTTGGTCAGCCTCTCAGGACTCTGACAGAAACGACGGCAGGTCTGAGGCAGCGGGCCGGCTAGATGCTAGAGAGGTGGAGAAGCCTCAGCAGGGAGCCACAGGCCCAGGAGCTTGTATACCTGACACTACCAAGGCAGAGCTCTGTCCCTGGGAGGCATGTGAAGGAGAGAATGGAAAACCATTCCAGGAGGGAGTGAAGCTTCCCCAGGAAAAGCAGGAAACCCCCAAGAAAGCAACCTTCTGGAAAGAACAGAAACTGAGTGGAGACTTGGAGTCTTTTTGTCGGTGGGAGAGGACAGATTTCCGGGGTCCCTCAGCAGTCTCTACTCCGGCCCCGGGAACCCCTGTGTGCTCCGGGAGTTTGGGCAGTAGCATCTCGGAGGTGTGTCCATGGGAGGCAGGAGATGCTCCCGTCAGGAAAGCAGAGGTCTGTCCCTGGGAGCTGGGTGATGAGGTAGTGGGGAAGGAACTGCCGAGTCAGGGGACAGGTGGAGAATTTCTCCAGGGAAAGGGGAAAGCCTCTAGAAAAGGGCTCTTTGGAGAGATGGGGGAACAAACTGGAAAAGCAGTGCAGAAAAGTAGTCAACAGCAGGAGTCAGTGTGTCCCCAGGACAGCACAGCCCCTGGGCACCCCAGCCCATGTCTAGATAATTTCTCAGCCAAAGGTGGTGGCCAACTCCTCAGCAATGGAGGAAGCAGGGCAACACAGGTATGTCCATGGGAAGATCCCAGGCCAGAGCTGAGGGAAGTAACACCTGCCAGGGCAGAACTCTGTCCCTGGGAGGTAAATGAACGAATAAGAGAGGACTGGACATCAGGACAGGCAGCAAAAGCAGGAGAATCTCCAAAGGACAAGGAGAAAATGCCTGGAACGTCAGGAATCAAAGATGGCGCAGCTTGGGAAAAGCCTGAGGGACAGCTCCAAAATACGGAAGCAGTCTGTCCTTGGGAGAATGTGGACCCTGGCAGCTTCTCCCCACAACCAGGTCCTCAAGACACAGGTAGAGCCAAAGCCAGTTTCCACATGTCAGGCAGCGTGGGAGGCAAAACTGCTGAGATCTGTCCATGGGACATGGAAGAAACCATGCGTGCTGAGAAGGCTGAGGTCTGTCCCTGGGAGGTGAGTGCTGGAGCAAGGCAGGAAAGAGCTTTGGGAGTTGAGGCCATTAGGAAATTTCCAAATGACACAGGAAAGGCTTCTGCAGGTCCTGGACCCAGCGAGATAGCTGTTACCTCTCCAAAGAAGCCGGAGAGGCCAGCCTGGGAGCGGGAGGTGGCCTGTCCCTGGGAAAGCTTGGATCCAGGGGGCTCCTCTCAGCATTCGGACACTCTGGGCACTGACAGACCAAAAGGTAGACTCCAGGAAATGGACCATGTGGGGTGCAGGGCAGCTGAGGTGTGTCCCTGGGAAGCGGAGGAAGCACCTACCAGTGAGAAAGCCAAGATCTGTCCCTGGGAGGTGAACGAAGGAGCTACTGGGACAAGATTGGAACAAGAAAGGGGGAGTGACTCAGCAGGACAGGAGAAAATTCTAGAAAAGGGGAGACTCACCTCCCTGGGAGAAGACAGATCAAAATGGGAGACAAAACAGAGTCAAGAAGAAGAAGCTAGTTGTCCTTGGGAGAAGGACTTGAAGGCTCCCTCTGCTCAGGGCCCTGAGGTCTCAGACTCATCCCTCAGCACGAGTGGCAACGTGAAAGAGGGACATTCCTTGCAAGCGAGGGATGAGGCAGTGGAGGAAGGGGACCTGACACAAGATGCAAAGATGGGCTCCTTCCCAGAACACAGAACCCCAGTAGAAGCCCCGTCTTCAAAAGCAGGAGAATTCACTACTGAAGATAGGGGGAAAGCAAGCAAAGAGCTACAATCTGTCTGTCCACAGGAGAGCATGACCCCGGCAGGTGCTTCCTCCCACCCGGACGGTCAATGCCGTGACCAACCTAAGGCCGGCTCTCAGGACCTGGCTGGCGTTGGGGGCAGGCTTGCTGAGGTGTGCCCGTGGGATGATCCTAACCCTGATGGCAGCGCCAAAGCTGATATCTGCCCCTGGGAGGTGACTGAAAGGGTCCCTGACGAAGGGATGGCAAGACAGGATGGGAAAGGGACACCTCAAGAGAAGGGGAACGTCCCAGGAAGACCAGAGCCCCAAATTGTGGCAGTTCAGGAAAAGCCAGAGAGGGCAGATGGGAAACAGGAGGCGGTGTGTCCCTGGGAGAGTCAGGATTGTGGGGGTCCGTCTCCGCAACCAGTCCCACAAGCTTCTGCCAGAAGCGAAGGCAGTTCGGAGGCAGCAAGCAGTGTGGGGGCCAGGGTGGCAGAAGTGTGTCCGTGGGAAGCAAGAGAGTCTCCATCTGCTAAAGAAGCAGACATCTGCCCTTGGGAGGCGAAGACAGAAGCTGCTGAGAAAGGGGGACTGGAACAAGAGGTGGACGGAAAATCCCAAGGGCGAGGAGAGGTGATCCCTCAAAAGGCGGCATCTCCGGGGACTGAAGAACACTTTTCAAAAGCAGCAGCAAAAGTCAGCAGAGAGCAGGCGACAGTCTGCTCAGGTTCCGGGGAGCTCCTCCCCCAGCCAGAGGCTCCGGACACTGACCAACCCCAAGTCAGTCCCCACGGAGTAAGCAGTATGGGGAGCAGGATGGCAGAGCTGTGTCGATGGGAAATCACAGATCCAGAAGGAAATAAAATAAAAGGCACCATGGCAGACATCTGTGATTGGGAGGGAACCGGAGCCCCACCTGAGGAATCTGGCCTTCTGGCTTTAACAGCAACTCAGACAGAAATATTTTTCCCCCCAGCCCCTGAGAAGCCACCATGCCTTTTAGTCCACAGACCTCCGGGTAGCTTCCTTCCAGAGAGCAAGAGCCCCCGCCCTGAGGGGAGCAAGGCAGCCACTACTTTTACTCTAGAAGGGGTCCGAGAACTCCAAGGAGCTTCAGGACACGAGCCAAGGACCAGCTCAGTCCCAGAGCCAAGTCTCCAAGAAGCTGAGGCTCACGAGTCTTCCTCCTTCGCTGAAGACAAAGAAGTGGCTTCTATAGCTCCATATGAAGAACTCTCCCCTCCAACTGTCTATCCTTGGGACTGCGAGTAACAGATCCATCGGGTGAGGCCAGACATCTGGTGGCTGGTTTTCAAGAGCCAAAGTCCTTTCCAAGTCCTCCATGTTCCCCAAGAGCCGAGTCAAAGACACTTGGCCACTTGCCCTCTCCATGAAGGCCAGAAGTCAATCATTCAGATGACAAATTGTACAAGAAGGGTGCAGCTCAGACCCCAACAGAAAGTCTTGTCCTCTCGTTACTTCCCATTCTTCTTCCTGCTCCAGGGAACAAAGGCGAGACCCTCTGCTTCTGACGAATCCCCCCATCCAGCTAGAGGACTCGACACAGCTGTGTCTGGACACTCATAAGGCCAGTGTTTGGGATGAAAGGAAGTCAGCAGTGCCCAGCCCACATTTTCTCATAAAAAGACCCCTTTTTTGAGAAGAAACTATAAACCATGCAAGGCACTGGCAGCATTAGGGTCTGAGGAATGCTATAAAAGGTCACCACAGGAAGCTTAAGGAGCCACTTAAGTTCAAAGATAAATAAGGGGGAAAACCTTAAGTTTATTTATTTTGAGAGAGAGACAGAGAGAGAGACAGAGCAAGGGAGGGAGAGAGAGAGAGGGAGAGAGAATCCCAAGCAGGTTCCACACTATCAGCGCAGAGCAGGGGGGAAACTCAATGGCTCAAAAAAAGTACCCAAAATGCCTTAAAGACCTTGTCATTTTGACTTTGGAGCTCCAGTTTCTGCTGTATTGATCCTCATACCTGCCCTGGTTGGCTGCTCAGGTAGAGCCAATCAAGCACTCTTACTTCCTTATCAACATCTGGCATCCAAAGCAACACCAGAGACAGCATAGAAGGCAAGGCAGCGGCTCCATGGCCTCCCCACACTGGCCAAGGGAAAGTTCTCCCTTCCAGACACCCCCTCCAGTTTAAGGAGTGTGCCTCTTGCTAGCTTTTTCAAATCGTTCCTCCCCACTTCTGCCCCATCTTTGGCTAGTCTCAAGCTCATCTCACTGGCTCATTCTCCTCCCAGCCTTTCAGGGCTGTCACCAATGGGACCCCTCTCTGCTTGTCCACGCATCTGGAGGCAGGGGAATTTCTGGCTCTGATGTGAGAAGCACTCCAAACCGCTTGCTCAGTAACAAGAGGCCCACAACAGTTACCTTCCTGAGAAGCGAGAAAGAAGGTCCTGTTTGCAGTCAGCACAAGAATTAGCCTCAGAAAGAGTAGCGCTACAGGGCAGGTTGTCCTGAGGGCCGGTGAAAAGGCATCATGTAAACACAGTTTTCTTCTTAGTGAGCTCGGCTCTATCCTCTCAAGTCAGTTCAGGCTACCCCGGCTTAAGTAACCCTAGAGACCAGTGCCGGAATAGGAGGATGTTAACCAGAGGGAAACAAGGAGAAAAGCACTGGTCAAAAAAGCCCTAGAATTGGCAGGGGTGAGGTGGGGGGAGGAAACAGGCTGAGCCGGGTAGGGGCACTGAAGATGGCAATAAGCCCACCCTCTAACTGCACAGATACTGATGCCATTCACGGGGAAGAAAAAGACAAAACGAGAAGACCAAATACCCAATGGGGAGGAAAAAAATGAGTCTGCATACAAATACTGTAGGCAGATTCAGGACTTTACAGAAGTAGCAAAATGCTCCATTTCCAAAAAGAAGGAATGGAAAAACTTTGTCATTCAGGGACCAGATGCCCCTGTTCCCATATCTAGCCTCTCCCACTTACCTGGTCCCTTGGCCTGGGATTTCAGGGGAGTAAAAGGTAGTGTTGCTCTGGGCTCCTGCTAGTTAACCTCACCGCTCCTAAGTCGGTGAGAATTTTGCTAACCGCACAACAGAACAATTCCATTGTGTCTGGTCTAGCTGGGAACAGAAAAGTGATTCCTTTCACTGCTGTGAAATAAACCATGGGGAAAAAAAAAAATAAAGAATGCTTCCTCTTGACCACTAAGCAGTGGGTTCTAGCTTATTCATTATGGTGATTTTCTTTTTTCCAACGTTTTTAGAGAGGGACAGATCGGTCAAACAAGAGCAAGCCGGAGGTAACTACACTGTGGCCTTCAGGACTTTGAGGTGGTCTGGCTAATTCTCGGCCTGTATCCAGCTCCATGGCTGGCACTGCAGATGGTCTCTGCCTGGCCCTTCAAGCAAATCCTTCACATCTGGGCCATTTGCTCAGCTGGATTTGATCCCAAGGGGAAATGAAAATTGCACTTATCCTCTGGCTCCCTGGTGGCAGCTACCGCTTAGCTGCTATTTAGGATTATCTAGAGACCCCTGAGACAGATCTAGGGGAGTGGGATGAAACAGCTTATTTGAAGCACTGTTTTTATATATTCAGAGAAATCAATCGGTCATGTGCCCACTAAGCGTGTTTCTTCCCATCTCTGCTTCCCTGCCCTCCCTGGATTACTTCCCCTTCCTCCATACTCCCCAGCTGTGGATCCTGCTGAAAGCACTTGCCTTCTCATTTTGCCTTAATCCAGGGCTCAGGCAAATAGGATGTGGCCAGACCTCACTTCAGACATGCTGCAGACTGATGTACATTTTAAGCCAAAAGGGCTGAGACTAAACGGTATATGATAAAGAGTGGCTGCTCTGGATTAAGCCGCCGGCGCTGCCTCTCCCCGGGGCATATACATCTTGTTCCCACAGTCTGCATTCAACAGCTGTTGTAAAAAGATCAGCTTTCCCCAGTGAGGACTGGTCTGTTGTCTGCCTTGCTGAGACGGTAGTTGTACAGAGACTGAGGAGTTAGGTTACATCAGTTACTAGATGTAGAGGAGTTACATCAGTTACTAGAAACTGATTCTGGTTTCTTTGGATTCTGCTCTCAGGATAAGATCAGAACAGATTAATCCTGACCCTAAGGGACAGACTTGTTAAAAGAAAATTCTAGGCTTGAAAAATACAAAGTATGAGAATTAAGGTCCTATTTTTTAAGGGGGGCCCCCAGTGTGCTGATAAATAGTAAAAGCCAAGCTTGTTGCTGGTACAGTGGTTTCCCTGGTCGTACCTCAGATGACCCAGACACACAAGCAGGTGAAGCCCCACAACCTCCTCCGGACAGCCCAGCTAGAGCCCAGGAACAAGAAGGAGCTGGACTGCTTCACTCTCAACAGGTTCATATTCTAGTACGTTCGCTTTACCGATGGGGGCTGAAAAGCATGGTCACCATCTCCAAAGGGGGCTAGAAATCAGGGAAGTCTTACAGATGGAATTCTCAAATGGATCAACTCCTCCATGGCCCCTGCCTCCTATCATGCTTCCTGGGATCGCACTAGGATGCAGCCGATAATTAAGAACATGATCGAAAGGCTGAAAGATAAATGATTTCTTTGGATTTACATTCTTCTACGAAGTACAAATGATGACTACGTGAGTCAGTATATGAGAAAAGACCCTCTTCAATGAATGCTAATTATGTGTCCCAAACCTGGATCTCCCGGAAGTCACATCGCTCAGTTCAGCCTACCTTCCATTTGTGCCATCTGAAAGCTGGTCTACTTCCAGCGTAAACCCTGGGAGAGGTACAGAACCCGCCAGTTTGTCCAACACCCTGACAGTGTTTTATTTCAAACGCTGATCCCTGCCTTGTAATTAAAAAGAAAATTCTGCCAGTCTCTGCTGCAGGAAAAACAGGTATCCAAACATACTTTTGTTGAGACTCAGCAGCTAAAAACACAGTCTAAAAAGGGAGAAGTGGGTTCGTGGCTGTGCATATCAGCCATCCACCTGGGCCCGGCCATCAGCCGTGGTTGCCAAGGAGACAGCTGAAAACACTCAAGCAGGACAAGAGAGGACAAAGGTAAGTCTTTCTACAGCATGATGAAAAGATGACTGACTTCACAGTTCCCAGACTCCATAGCTTCTGGCCATCTCGTCAGCCATGTTTCACCCCAGGAGTCATTTTTGCCATCAGGGTTGCTGAAGCTTATGGGCCTCTCCTTGTGGCTCCTCATAGTCTTCTCCAGGTTTCAGCTGGGGCCCAGGGATCATCACCGTCTGAAAGAGCAGGAAGCTGAGTTATCTACCTTCCAGGCCCATGACTTACGGAGGAGAGATTCACCCCCACCTCCTCTATGGAGGATTCCCCTTCCCTGGTGCTGCATCACCCCATTTCTCCACTAGGAGGAGCCCAAGAGGAGTGGCTTAAGATTGCACAGCACTCTCAAATCACGACTTACCTTAAGGATGGGCTGCTTAGGGGGTGCCCATGGGGGGATGACCTTGCCATGCATTCTCCAGTTCCCATAGGGATTTACCAGATGCTTTTCAAACACAACATACTCCAGGACATCCCTGGGCACACCTTCCTGTCCATACATCAACCGGCCAAACCGGTCATAGATGGCCAGAGTCTGCAAGGATGAAAGCAAATCTGGCCTATTAGTACTCAGTTGGTTTGCATTTTTTTTTTTCCTTTTCTATGCCACACAACCATTCTGAAACAACCATAACAAAAAATTTTAATGGGTAGAAAAAATTACCTCGGAATTCTGAATTCAGACTAAGTGATCAACTACTGACAGTTTACTCTTGGAGGGTTTTTGACTGGGGACAGGGTATAGGAAGGTGGGAGAGGGAGGATCAAGAAGGGTGGGGGAGAGTATCCTCACACCTGTCTTAGCAGAGCTAACATCCACAGTGGGAAGGGCACCCTGACAGAGCAAGGAAGACCATGGTGAACCTTTCCTTAGAGCCCACAGTCCTGGGAAACTGTACCCAGGACTCCAGAGGTAGATACCACCCTGAGAATGAAGAAAAGCTGGGAGGAAAGCAGACTGGTGCCTCTACCTGCCGGGTGTGCATGCGGACGGTGACCTGGCCATATATGTTGCCCTGGTTCATCAGACTTGAACAGCGAACCTGAACCACCTGAGGCGGTTCTAAAGATTCTACGAAGCTCCAACGGACGGTCTTATATTTGATGTCCCAGACCATGTCCTGAGGGCAGAGGAGAAAAAATTCAACTGGGGTTTTACTTTCCTTTAGGAAAGCTGGTGCTTCTGGAATTCCACACCTATTCTCACTTCCAGAGATACTACAGGCATCACCTAACATTTCCCACCAAATGCTTTCTTATGCCTATTTTTTCTCACCTTTCCAAGTTTTTTAAAAAAAATATTTATTTGGGGGGGGGGGCAGAGAGAGAGAGGAGAGAGAGGGGCCCACACAGGCTCCACACTCAGCACAGAGCCCAACTCCGGGTTCAATCCCACGACCGTGAGATCATGACCTGAGCTGAAATCAAGAGTCAGACGCCTAACCGACTGAGCCACCCAGACACCCCACCGTTCCAAGTTTTGATTAATTTATTGCTCAAGTCCACCTCAAAACCACTCTTTTCATCTAAATCAACAAATCAAGACCCACCTACCTCCTCAAGGAACCTTCTCCAAATCAATGAAAAACATACTCCAAACTGCCAGTTAAAATACCCCATTACCCCTCCCTTACACTTAAAATTTTTTTCCTTAAAAAAACTTTTTTTTTTAGAGAGAGAGTGTGAGCTGGGGAGAGGTGCAAAGGGAGAGAGAGAGAGAACCAGAGAATCTCAAGCAGGATCCACACTCAGCGCAGGGCCCAACTCAGGGCTCAATCCCATAACCCTAGGATCATGGGTGAGACAAAATCAAGAGTCGGATGCTCAACTGACTGAGCCACCAAAGCGCCCCAAAGATTTTATTTTACTCATTTATTTTGTTTTGAGAGAGAGCACGAGTCGGGGAAGGGCAGAAAGAGAGAGAGGGGCAGAGGATCCAAAATGCGCTCCATGCTGATAGCAGTGAGCCTGATGCGGGGATCAAACTCACAAGCCATGAGATCATGACCTGAGCCAAAGTAGGCCACTCAATCCACTGAGCCACACAGGCGCCCCCCCAAAGATTTTATTTGTATGTAATCTCTATACCCAACATGGGGCTCGAACTCACGACCCTGAGATCCAGAGTCACATGCTCTACCAACTCCAGGGGCCCCTCCCTTACACTTTTATAGTCTGCTAGTTCTTGTACATGTTTCTGTTGACTGCATATATGTTGTTTTATTCCGCCCCTTGCCTTGTATCAGTGAAGAACAGAATTTTATAAGGAATAAAGGCTAAACTGCTAAGACCAAATTAGTTATACTTGACCACAGGAAGATGAGGCTAAGTTGATAGAAACTGAAGTTCTTATTGTTCTTATTCTTGAACCACAAAGTCCCGATATTGGGAAGTCTCCCAAAGTATCTTAGCACCCTGGCTAACACAAAATGTAAGCCTCGTAAATGCTAAATCCTTTATTACACTGCAGGCGTGTGTAGGGCTGCCTAACGTGGTCCACACCCTGACCTGAGCATCCATACCCTGAGGTTTCAGTACTGCTTGCTGAGGGACTTCCTCCTACCTCATCTGCCTGGCCCTTACCAAAGTCCATGTCAAGTCAGTACCATTCAGTCAAAAAACAATGGAACCTCAGCATTTGCCTTAAACTTCCTGTACTTTCAAAATCGGCCCTTCTTAAGAACCCAGAGGTAATGTCTAGAATCTATCCATTCAGAACTCCCACAGTTCTAAAGAGGTTGAGAACCTACCGGGAAACAGTTTTCAGTTACCAAGGTATGAAGCCGGTCATGGTCTGAGCTAAAAAAGAAAGAGATACAGATCATTGGCTCTTGCTTTATGACACTGTACAAAGCTGAAAAGAGCCCTCAAAATGGAAAACAATTCCTTTTTACAAACATTCTCTGCATACATACTGTAAGCCACGTAACGTGCTAAGTTACCTGGGCACACAAAGATGAACATGATTTAAAAAAAAAAAAACAAAAACAATCCGGGGGGGGGGGGGTGCCTGGGTGGCTGAAGTTGGTTAACTGTCTGACTTCAGCTCAGGTCATGATCTTGCAGTTCGTGAGTTCAAGCCCCGCATCAGGCTCTGTGCTGTCAATTCAGAGCCTGGAGCCTGCTTCAGATTCTATGTCTCCCTCTCTCTCTGCCCCTCCCCTGCTCATGCTCTGTCTCTCTCTCTCAAAAATAAGCATTAAAAAAAATAATAAAAAAATAGAATACCCTGAGATCTAATTGCAGGTTGAAGTTATGTTTGAATCTCAGGAGCAGAAACAAATTTCTCAGAAATTACTATACATCCTTAAGATGGGCAAGAGACCCTCACAGATCCATCATAAAAAAAATCAAAAGCTCCTCCCATCTTCTCTTACCTCAAACACATCATCAATACCAAATGGACTGGCCTTGCAAGTTTCACTATTCTTTTTTTTTTTTTTTTCCTTTTTTAAAGTAATCTCGGGGTACCTGGGTGGCTCAGTCAGTTAAGTGTCCGACTTCGGCTCAGGTCATGATCTTGCAGTTTGTGAGTTCAAGCCCTGCATTGGGCTCTATGCTGACAGCTTGGAGCCTGGAGCCTGCTTCTGATTCTGTATCTCTCTCTCTGCTCCTCCCCCCACTCGCGTGCATTCTCTCTCTCTCTCTCAAAAATAAATAAACATTTAAACAAATTAGGGGCACCTGGGTGGCTCAGTCAGTTAAGCGTCCAACTTTAGCTCAGGTCATGATTTCACCGTTCATGAGTTTGAGACCCTCATGGGGCTCTGTACTGATGGCTCAGAGCCTGAAACCTGCTTCAGATTCTGTCTTCAACTCTCTCTGCCCCTCCCCACACACACATGTGCGCTCTAATACAAACATAAAACATTAAAAATGTTTTTTATAAAAAAAATTAATGTCTACACCCAATGTGGGGCTCAAACTCACAACTCTGAGATCAAGAGTCACATGCTCCTCCGACTAAGCCAATCAGATACCCCATCTCTTACACTCTTATCTGTGAACCTAACCAAAAGATAAGCATCGGTCTTTTCTGGTCCTTTCCTTCCACTCCCCTACCACCTTTGCTGCAACCACAGTGACTTGTTATGCTGATTCTATGCAGTAGGCAGCAATAGTAAGAAAACAGACAGCAAACCCCAGCTCCTGTACATACAGAATTTTAGGAGGTTCCTAACAGACAGGCTTCAAGTAAACCTAAGGTCATCCATGGATTAATGTCTTTCAGATCCACATTCATGACTTTTCCCCACAGTTTAATACCTCCTGGGAAGTTTAAGTCTTTGTTCCTTTAAAAAATCTTGTCCCTGGGGCACCTGGGTGGCTCAGTTGGTGGAGTGTCCAACTTCAGGTTCTGATCTCATGGTTTGTGGGTTTGAGCCCCATGTCAGGGTCAGTGCTGACAGCCTAGAGCCTGGAGCCTGCTTTGGATTCTGTGGCTCCCTCTCTCTATGCCCTTCCTCCACTCATGCTCTGTCTCTGTCTCAAAAATAAACATTAAAAAACAATTTTTTTTTTAAATCTTGTCCCTAATGCTAGAATGGGATTAGTTTTATCCATGTGCTTTGCCTCCACCTCTACTCCTAACAAAAGAAAAGATTTCAAGTCATTTCCCCCACTGTAGCTCTAGATTAGACTAGACTGGACTAACCTGAGTTGTGACAGCTACCATGACCACCAGGCCAGGCACCTCTCAATGCACTTTTCCTCCTCACTATCCTGACCTAAAAATCTTCAGTGGAAATAAATTCCCTTATCTAAGAGTTCACTTACCATTTATGATAAAACTTACACTGAAAAATAAGAGGAAGACATCTGTTTCTAACAACACAATGGACTGAGCTCATATAAAACTACTCCCACTATAAACATCTAGAAACGTTGGGACAGAATAGAATACACACAAACATACATACATTTTTAAACTCTCCAGCCTACTTCACAAGAAAGGTAAGTCACTAGATGCCTAGGACTAGGCAGGAAAGAGAACTAAAACCAGAATGGAAGGAATATAACTTGACACCATGACAGCATATGGGATGATTAAAAGGATCTAGAAATAGGATCTGATGGGCACCTGGGTGGCTCAGTCAGTTAAGCATCCGGCTCTTGGTTTCTGCTCAGGTCATTATCTCACAGTTCATGAGTGCAGAGTACAGAGCCTGCTTAGGATTCTCTCTTTCTTTTTCTCTGCCCCTCACCCACTCATTCTCACTCTCTCTCAAAATAAGATAAACTTTAAAAAAAACTTAAAAAAGAAAGAAACAGGGGAGCCTGGGTGGCTCAGTCGGTTAAGCATCTGACTTCGGCTCAGGTCATGATCTCACGGTTCGTGAGTTCGAGCCTCGCGTCGGGTTCTGTGCTGACAGCTCAGAGCCTGGAGCCTATTTCAGATTCTGTGTCTCCCTCTCTCTCTCTGACCCTCCCTCATTCATGCTCTGTCTCAAAAGTAAATAAACATAAAAAAAAAATTAAAAAAAAAAAAAAAGAAAGAAACAGGATCTGATGGCTAGGAACAGACTCTTCCTAAATCCTTGAACCCTCAAAGAACAGGAAGTTGGAACTGAGATCCCTGCACAAAGCTAGGACCCTTAAGAATCCTGCACCTGCAGCAAAGGGAGACTACAAAAATAGTTCACCAACTGAGAGATAAAGCTTCTCTCTGTCTAGGGCTGGCTGGGTACGTGCATGGGGGCGGCGGGAGTGGCTAATAAAGTCGTAAGCCCACATTATGCTCAGATGTGAAGACAGAATTTATGATACCTGTATAAGAATTCCTAAGATAAGAAATTAACGTTAAAAACTGGCTGGCTCAAACACACACCTAGACCTATCTAGGTCACTCTAGAACTCTTAAATCAATCAATCTATATATATATATTTTTTTTTTTTTTTAGAGAGAGAGCACACATACACGAGCAGGAGAGAGGGACAAAGGGAGAGAGAACCTTAACCAGGCTCCACGCTCAGCACAGAGTCCAATGCGGAGCTTGATCCCTTGACCATGAGATCATGACCTAGCCCGAAATCAGCTGACTGAGTCACTCAGGTACCCGGGTCACTCTAGAACTCTTAACCAAAGGAAAAAAAAAAATCTGTGCCTAGAATAACTGCTAAAAACGTAACAGGTATAAAATACGAGTTCACTTACTTGTTTAGACAAAGGTGAGCTTCAATAAAAATATCCTTAGCTTTTTCAGGGAAGTCCTTTATTTTGAAATTAGGATCATGTTCTCTTATCTTCCGGACTCTGTAAAATTAAGTATAAGAATTCTTTCTTTCTTTTCCTTTAATGCTTATTTATTTATTTTGAGGGAAAGAGAGAGAGAGTGAGCAAGAGTGGGAGGGGCAGAGAGAGAATCCCAAGCAGGCTCCACGCTTTCAGTGCAGAGCCTGATGTGGGCCTTGATCTTATGAGTCGTGAGATCGTGACCTGAGCTGAAATCAAGAGTTGGATGCTTAACCAACTGAGCCACCCAACTGCCTATTTTTTTTTTTTTTTTAAGTAAGCTCTATGCCCACCTGGGGCTTGAACTCATTACCCTGAGATCAAAAACTGCATGCTCTACCAACTGAGCCAGCCAGGCACCCCAAGAATCATCTCTAAAGACTTCATACAATATCCATAACTCAAAGCTTACATTAACCTCCATTAATGTCTGTTCACTTATTCAAAAATTCTGAATGTGCCAAGCCCTATAAATTCAACCTTCCAACTCACACTTAATCATGCTAAAGAAAGACCAAGTCTTCTCAAAGTGAAATTTCAGAATTCTGGCATCAAAGAAAACATCCTATAAACACTAAGGAAGAAAACACAGGTTTCACACATAGACTCAAGAATCAGAATAACATCAACATTAGAAATTAGAAAGACAATGAAGCAGTGCTTTTAACTGAGGAAATTATTGAGCTCAGAATTCTTTACCTGGGCAAATTATAAATGAAATAGGAGAGTAAGCAAAAGAGCTTTTCCTAGGGCACCTGTGTGGCTCAGTTGGTTAAGCATCTGACTTCGGCTCAGGTCATGGGTTCAAACCCCACATTGGGCTCTGTGCTGATAGCTCAGAGCCTGGAACCTGATTCAGATTCTGTGTCTCCCTCTCTCTCTGCTACTCCCCTGCTCACACTCCGTCTCTCTCTCTCTCTCTCAAAAATAAATAAACATTAAAAAAAAAATTAAAAGAGTTTTTCTTAGACTTGAAAGATCTCATTTATTTACCATGCCCTCTTTCTCAGGAAGCTGATGGGGAATGTGCTCCACCAACATAACAGAATAAACTATGAAAGACAGACATAAGATCCAGGAAACAGGGAACACAACACAAGGGCAAGACAAAAGGAGTTATCAAGATGATGAGGAAAGTAGATCCCAAGATGTACAGTGGGCCTATAGAGCAACTGGTCCAGGAGCAACCAGTGGCTTGGTTGGTTGAGCATCTGACTTAGGCTCAGGTCATGATCTCACAGTTCATGAGTTGGAAGTCTTGCATCAGGGTCTCTGCTGTCAGCACAGAGGCCACTTTGGATCCATCCTTTGTCCCCCACCCCCTCACGCTCTCCCCAAAATAAAATGAAAACATTTAATAATAACAATAATAATAATAATAAAGCAACCAGTCCAGACTGAAAGCAGGTAAGAAAACTCCTGGAGGGATTTCTTCTTGAAGATGAAACTGATAAAATACTTAATGTTTTCAATGTATTGAGAAGAAATTTGCACAATGTGAGGTTGTGTAAGCAAATGAGGAAAAACAAACAGAAAACAAAAAAACACTCACACTTAACTCCAGAAAAGAAATATTAGGCAGGAAAAGTCATGATAATGTACTGCATGACTCAGCGGTCAACAATATTCTCATAGTTATAATAATGTAAACAGAGAATTCTGATCTAATCAAAGTGTTGAACATACTAAAGGATGAGAGACACCATAACCAACTGAAATTTATCCCTGGAATGCAAGGTTGGCTTAACATTAAAACTTCCATTAACGTAACACAATATGTCAACAGACTAAAGAAGCATATATCATATGATCATCTCAACAGACACAGAATAAGCATTTGACAAAATCCAACACCCACTTTACACTGTTTTCACCTGAGAGCCTTGCTTGTGCTGTTCTGTCTCCCTAGGATGCTCTTCCTCACCACACCCCTCTACCCAGCTAACTGCAAGCAATTCTTTAGGTGCCACCTTTAAATGTCATTTCCTGCGGGAAGCTTTCCCTGAGCTCCTAAACCAAGTTATCTTTCCCTGTCATATGATCCTATAACACCCCTACTTCACCACACCTATAATTATTTAATTGTGTGTAATCAGTATTTAATGGCTGTTTTCCTCCCTTAAATGATAACTCAATGATAAAATCACATGTGTTTTGTCCATCATCATCATGGACCTTACCACAAAAGAGAGCACAGTCCCAGAGAGAAATACATGAGAGGAAACCATCACAGTACAATTACTAGAAGTGTACAGTTACAGTTACAGTAAAGGCAGCTCCAAAAAGAGTCCGGGAAAGACTAAAAGCAGACACGATGCTCTACTCATTTTTGAGAAATGAGTTGGAGTTATCAAGTAAAGGAGGAAAAAGGCGTTTTTCAGGTAAAGGAAAGAATGTGCAAAAACACAGAGTCATAGCACAGTACCGTCAAGGAACTGGCAATTAGTTTGAAAACAGTGAAGTTTAGGATGAGGAAAATGGAGTAAGATGACAGTAGAAAGGTTAAGCAAGAACCAGGTTTACAAAAAGCCTTGAATACCACTGAAGAAGTCTGGATTTTATTACAGGTAATAAGGAAACATAAAAGAGTTTTAACAGAAAGGTGGTGTGATAAGATGTGAATTTAGAGAAGTAAATTATGGCCACGTGAAGTATTAACAATGACTCAATAAGCCTGTGCACAGAAATTTATAAATGACCCTAAAGAACTTTGGAGTGACAAATATAAATGTTTCCATCCTTTCAATTAAAAGAAAGACTAAGAAGGTTTTGGCTTCTGCTCCTTAGTTAAGACCTAGCTACCTCCATAGGCCAGGTCTGTCTTCTTGACCCTTTTTGACTTTTTACTCTCTGTAGTTCCAACTCTAAGGTACTTCTCAAAGAAAGATGCTTTTATTATTACTTTAAAATTTAAAATATGTGATCAAAAAAGTGTTCTACAAACTTCTAAGTCACTCCCTAACTGATGTTGACAAAAAATACCAATAAAGGTTGAGATGCTAAGAAATCAAAATGCCCATATTCTTCAACATTAACTAAATTCTATTACAGAAAAAAATACACTGTCAAGTCATCAAGGGAGTTATGTCCAACCCAGTTAACCTACAATGGCCTCTCTGGAATAAAGCAGCAACAAGAAATTTGTATTCTAATATCGATTCCCAGTTGTCTCCGACACCTACGACAATTGGGAGGTCACCTTCTTCTTCAACCGCTCACTTCTCTGTGCCAGTCCTTCCTTCGAGAGAGAGGACAAGCGAGCATCACCCTCTGGAGGAACATAGGCGTCAAAGATACCAGCTGTAATGAAAGAAGAAAACAAAGCATCAAAAGCTTAAAAAGTCATCTTGAGGTCATATAAAATTGAGAAGTATCATGGACATAAAGTAGACTTCTGTGTAGAGGGAACTATGTTACATTAGAAAAAACAGAGTAAGAGGCACCTGGGTGGCTCAGTCACTTAAGCCTCCAACTCTTGGTTTCGGTTCAGGTCATGATCTCAGTTTGTGGGTTCAAGTCCCACATAAGGCTCCACACTGACTGCGAGGAGCCTGCTTGGGATTCTCTCTCTCCCTCTGCTCCTCCCCTGCTTGCACGCGCTCTCTCTCTCTCTTTCAAAATAAACAAACTGGGGCACCTGAGTGGCTCAGTCGGTTAAGCATGCAACTTCAGCTTAGGTCATGATCTCACAGTTCATGGGTTCGAGCCCCACGTCGGGCTCTGTGCTGACAGCTCAGAGCCTGGAGCCTGCTTCGGATTCTGTGTCTCCCTCTCTCTCTGCCCCTTCCCAACTCACGCTCTGTCTGTCTCTGTCTCTCAAAAATAAATAAAAACATTTAAAAACATAAAAAAAAAACCAAAATTAAAAGAAAAAAAAAGATAATTTAAGTTTTCTCTCAGAGCCTCAATTTCTTCTTGTACAAAATAGAGCAATTTCACCCTTGACTTCTAGGAACAGTGTGAAAACAAGATCAAAGATGACCTCATAAAATATGGTGTACATAAAGTAAATCATTATCAGGGCTGAACTGATTTTGTAGTCAGTTAAATACAATGAATCACAGTCCAAATCATTCCACTTTCCAGAATATCTCTGACAGGAGATTTGGTCAGGGTCTCAGAAAGACCAGGCCTCACCTGTACAGGCCAGGTGCAGAGGACGCTCCAAACGCTCCGGAGGAATGACCAGTCCCGCTTTCCGGGCATGTTCTATAAACTCCTTTTCTGATTTGTATTTGGGTTCATAAGTAGGTGGTGTGAAACATTTTTTAGTTCTCACTGGAACTACAACTGTGGACTGAGTCACCAGGACTGGCTGCAAGACAGGAAAAAGTTAGGATAAAGGTAACCTGGAAAGAAATCTATCTTGAACAAACTCTAAGATAGAAAGGACATATTCAAAGAATGACTTAGAAACAATTATAAAGCCACATACCAGGGCAGGGACCACTTATAGGTGTCTTAACCAGAAGCCTGTAAGCAACCTTTATTAGCACTCAACATTTACTAAAGGCTTTCCCCTAGCACACGACTATGCCAAGTCCCAGGGATGCAGGGTTGATTAAAGCAAGACTTCTGCTCTCAAAGAACCTTCAATCCCATAGGAAACTTAAACATCAACCCAACACTGAAATGAGAGGAATGCTATTATTAAAGCCTAAGAAAAGTCCTGTTCTTGGCATCTCCTTTATATTTACTCAGATAACATACTGCTCATTCCACTGGGAGGCTAACTGTAAACTTTATTCTGTCATTCTGGCTCCCAAATGATCAATAACCTCTTTAAAGGCCAGATCTCTTTTCTCTATGACCGTGAGGTTTGTTCAGTCAGACGGACAACGGGAGACTCCCTCCTTCCAAGCTACTGTTCAACGTAAGGTATTTATAAGAACCGAGGGGGTAGCGAGCCCAACTTCCAAATCATTACTTCTTTACCCTTTAATACCCACCCCACCCCCCCCGCCAAACAGACACAGAACAAACTGGAGAAAGTTCATCTCCGAGAACTTGCCCGTCTTCGTGGCCTAACCCGGGCTCGCCCCACCCCGCCACTTAGCTTAGTCGTTGGGTAGCGTCTACCTCAAACTCTTTCGTAGCTAGGTGTGACTGGTATCGCCCAAGCCCACCAACGACAAGTGCAAAGCGAGTATCCCCCTCTACTCTGTGGTCCTCATCCGGCCCCAGGAGTCCTACTCATCCAGTCCCTACCCACCTGCCGAGACCACCATCCTAAAGCTCTGGATAAACAACACAAACGCCGCAGCGTGGGGGCTGCCATTTTGTTCCCGCAAAGGCCGCTGGGATGGGGACTAGGAGTGAAGAGCCGGGGGCTGAAGAAAGGGCGCAAAGGGTGGAGCTAGCTTGGGTGTGGAATTTTCCAGGGCGCGCGCCCTCAGCTGAAGTGTGAGCGGCGCGAACGCGCACGTGCGCGTTGAGGGGAGGAGGGCAGGGGGAGAGTACAGACTGCGCGCGTGCGCACTAAGAGGCGTTGGGGGTAGGGTGGAACGCACGGCTGTCACGCGCCAGAGAGCGCCGGAGCGGGAGCTGCGCCTGCGCTCGAGGTGTTCTGGGCGCAAGGAGTTGCCGCATTCTTGCAAGATTGGGAGGTTGCTGCACCTTGTTTCCCCTAAAAAAGGTGTTGCCCTTTGGAGACAAGTGTTTTTCTTTGATCACGAAAAGACCAAAAATGAATAGTTTCTGGATCTGGATCTGACCTCAATATGCTGTGTAACCTTAAACAGCCCTAGTTTTCTCAGCCTGAACCTGAAGAAAATTCTGTCAAACTAGAGATTAATGACTACTGTGTTTATTGAACAAACATAATGACTACTGTTTATTGAAGCAAAAGACACATGGACTGACAAAGACGTTTCTTGTTGGTCCTTTCGGGAAAGAGGCACCAGTTTAATAATAACAATAGCTTATACTTAGAAATGTTTACCAAGTGCCAGGCAATTTTGTAAACATTTTGCATATATTAACTCAATTACTCTTCACCACAAACAAGAGTGATACCCTACTTTTACATATGAGGTTGGGCCACAGAGAAATTAAGTGAGTAATTTAGTTACGGTCACACGGCTAATAACTGGCAAAACTGGGATTCAAATCCGAGCAGACTAAATCCAGAAACTATGCTCTAATTACTATACTGTACTGCTTCACATTCAGTTCTTAAAGGATTTATGATGTTGAGTTCATCCTAGAAAATACATACTATAATAATTGCTGAATGGCAAACACCTTCCACACTTACCTATAGGTTCTTATGTAGTCTGTCAATTACTGTTTATTGAGCACATGTCTACAGCATTTTGCAATGAGTTAAGAGCTCGTGGTACGTACATACAAGAGCTTACAGGCCAAAATATAATTATCACGAAAGTCCAAATAAAATGCTATGGACTATCAAAAGAGAGGGATTACTTTGGGTTTGGGAATCACTTGTATTGCCTAAAATCTTGACTTCTCAATTATACTGTAAATTCTTCAAGGGTAAGAATTCCCCACAAGTCTTAGCCACAGCATTGAACCTGGAGCATGACACATTAATCGTGACATGAAATTAGGTGCTATATGTATGTGTTAATTAAAGAATGTGTTATTAAGCATTTAAATGAGAGCTCATTTCTTTTTTTTAATTTTTAAATGTTTTATTATTATTTACTTTTGAGAGAGAGAGAGAGAGAGAGAGAGAGAGAGAGACAGAGAGAGAGAGAGTGCAAGCAGGGGAGGGGCAGAGAAGGAGGAAGACACAGAATCTGAAAAGGCTCCAGGCTCTGAGCTGTCAGCACAGAGCCCTATGTGGGGCTCAAACTCATGAACCATGAGATCATGACCAAAGCTGAAGTCAGTCACTCAACTGACTGAGCCACTCAGGCACCCAGCTCATTATTTCTTAATAGACTCTTGTCTGTCTACACCCCAGAAAATAAAACATGATTTTTGTTTTACTGGTCTCCCCACTGAAGTGAGGAAACTCCATTCCATGAGAATGGTTATTAATACAGAACATTGACATAGTCTATCTGAGATTATTTCCTCCACCGTTGAGTTTTTTATGTGTATTTATTTATTTTTGAGAGAGAGCAGGGAAGGCGCAGAGAGAGAGGGAGACAGAGAACCCCAAGCAGGCTCTGCACCGCAGCTCAAACTCACAAACTGTGAGATCATGACCTGAGCCGAAATCAAGAGTCAGATGCTCAACTGACTGAGCCACCCAGGCACTCCTCCACCATTGAGTTTTAATGTACCCACATGGTAACCAGTACATCCCAGGTCACCTCTGTCTGCCATCTGACCAGTTTCTTTCTTTCCTTCTTTCTTCCTTCCTTTCTTTCTAGATTTTACTTTTCTTTTTTTTTAAGTTTATTTTTAAAGTTTAGTAATTTTTTGAGGGGAGAAAGGGCAGAGAGAGGGAAAGAGAGAGAATTCCAAGCAGGCTCTGCACTTTCAGCATGGAGCCCGATGTGGGCTCAAGCTCACAAACCGTGAGATCATGACCTCAGACGAAACCAAGAGCCAGATGCTTAACCGACTGAGCCACCCAGGCACCCCTAAAGATTTTATTTTTAAGTAACCTCTACACCCAAAGTGGGACTCAAACTCACAACCCCAAGATCAACAGTCATATGCTCCACCACCTGAGCCAGCCAGGTGCCCCTCTGATCAGATTCTCAGGGAATGAAAACTTGTTCTATATCAGCCTGAGTGAAATATTAAGGGAAGTCAATATCAATTCATTCTGAGATGAATCATAAGTAGGCTTTTTAAAATAACTGCTCTTTTGGAAAATTTATATTATATTCCTACCTCATTAACTCCCCAGAACACTGGGAGCTGTGTTTTGGGGAAGTAACACCAACCACCAAAAGGATATTTTCAAATCCTACGACCCCAGTAGTTTGCCTTTCTGAAAAGGCAAAATTAAAAGCAATTAGAGGAAGTGATAAGGTGGCTGGGAGCTCTGCCTCTCGAAAAACAGTCTTGCGCATAGTAGAATATTCAAATATTTATTCAATAGATGGATGAGTAGAATCCCAGATGGAATATGATAAGACAGAGAGCAAAGTTGATATCCTATTTCTCCAAATACAGGGGGTTCCTTGGAATCCCTTGCTTTCCTATTGAAATTTCTAAAGGGAGCCAAAGAGGATGGGCTATCCCTTGAGCAGTGGGACGTGTACTTGCATTTTCCCCCCTCCCAGTGGCAGATGACATCAAAGATTGAAAGTTCTGAAATTGTGCCTAGTGACCTACATTCTAGAAACACAGTTGATCTGAATGAAGAAAATCCTTCTGGAGAACTGGGAGATTCTGATTATAATGTTTATTGATGACAGTAAACAATATGATACTTGGATTGAAGCGAGTGATAGGCTTGGCATGTGTTTATACTGTACTCCCCTCCCTTGAGTGAAAGCATGAAAAGCAAAATAAGTGAGTGGTTCAAGATAAAGTGACAGAAGAAACCAAGAATTCTGACTTCCTAAGAAATGTTCTCAACCGATCTTTAGCTAACAATGTTAACAAAACTTCTTGGTCACTCTGAGAATTAACTGTCTACAGCTTTCACATAGCGGTTAAGAACATTATAGCACCTGAATTTACATCTTCCTTCCACCTTTTTTCCTTACCTATAAAAAGGGGGTAATTAAATACCTAAATCACAGAATTGTTAACTCATTAAATGAGTTAATGCATGTTTCCACTCTGGTTAGTTATGGCCCTTGCTTCCAAGCTTTGTGATAGGCCTGGATGGTATAAACAGAGCCTAGCAGAATCCTGATAAGTGTAACGGCTCTTTGTTCTGGACACAGATCACGTCCCTGCCCCCAGTGTCCATCCCAGTGCAGTGTCACTAAAGCGAGGCTATGAAACACTATGTCCCTAACCTAGATATTAACTAGAGATCCTCAGGAAGCCCTGTATGTTAGCTGTCTTCCCCTAGGGAGCAGTTCTCACCTCTGTTGAAGCTAAGATCCCCGGAATGCGGGTAACTTCCAAGCCCACACGTGACCCTTTATTTCTGTGCTGCACAACTTTCTTCTATGAGCTGTTCTTTCTCATCTGTCCTTCCACTCATCCCTGCTGCTGAGGACAAAGGCCTTTTCCTTTACCTTTTTCTGCCCTGCCTCAAATTCCTTATTTCTAAAGGTATGTTTGGGAGGAGATATTGCTCATCTGGCTCAGCCAGAAAGGAAGCCCATGTATCCTGCTGTTCAAGCCCAGTCTAGAGTTAATCCCTTGCCTCTTCTTGCTCCCCTTTCACCCCAGCTGGCTAAATCAAGCAATAATCCTAAAAGGGAATTTCAGGCTATTTGTAACTTCCCCTCTCCGCTCCCCCCCCCCCCCACCATGCCACATTCAGGGAGGAGAAGGCAAAGCCCCTGGATCAGAGTAATCTGTTTCTAACCCACTTCCATTCTCAGGGATTACCTCTGCAGGAGGAGGGAGACAGAAATAAATCTAACACCTTAGCATTGGAAACTTGGGGAAGACACTCCAGAAGGGCTTGGATGGCTGCAGGCATGGGGCTCAGGAGCTTGGGAGCCTGTTTTCAAATGCTGGGCACCCTAGGAAAGTCCACAAACCTGAAAAGCAATGCCTGGAGTAATGTTTGGCAATAACAGGCACTCTATAAATGTGCTGAACAAAAGAATGCAAAGTATATAGATTGCGGGCAGGAAATAAATTGTGGGCAAAAACAATTCCCTCATTATGCCTACAACCTCATGTCCTTATATGCGCACCAACTAATGGCTAAAATCAATCGACCCACAAATAGGGGAGTGTCATATACTGGAAAGAACTCTGGGTTGGGAGACAGGAGACAAGGATTTAGTCCCACCATTGCTGATGTTTACTTACCCTGTGGTCTCAGGCAAGTCACTTTGTGACTCTGATCACTAATTTTCACCATTAAAACAAGTCATTCTCGGGGCACCTGGGTGGCTCAGTCGGTTGAGCATCCAGCCTCAGCTCAGGTCATGACCTCGTGGTTTGTGAGTTTGAGCCCCGCGTTGGGCTCTGTGCTGATGACTCAGAGCCTGGAGCCTGCTTCGGATTCTGTGTCTCCCTCTCTCTCTGCCCCTCCCCTGCTCATGTTCTGTCTCTGTCTCAAAAATAATTATAAACATTAAAAAAAAAAGTCACTCTCTAGAGCCCTAAAAACCAAAGTCCCATGCGATGTGTATTGAGCTCCTATTAATAACATACAAATATCTGAGTTCATTTATATACCAACAAGGACTTCCTTTAGAGTTCCTTCTGAACCAAGTGCTCAGTACATCTCCCCTCCACCCTATAGTCTTTCCTCTGTCCCCCATGGACACTGACATAGAAACATGTATCTTTCAGCTGACTGTTCTTTTGGGATGCTCTCCAGTGATTGAATGAGGGCCTCCCTCGCAGCGATTTGGGGTTGAAGCCAGAGAGGCTGTGTGAATGCAGAAAACTTCCACTAGAGGGTATCAAGTCTGCACTGGGATCTCAGACTGCAGGGAGGCCTAGCAATCCTAACAATTTCAGAATTTTCAAATACTACATCCAGAGATTTAGAGATCTCTGTTCATTGTTCCTTCACTGGTCTGCTCCTGACTGCTCCTTGGAGGGCTTAAGAAGTCTCTACTACCTTGACATCATTTTGATCTGATTTGACTTCAAATCAAAGGCAGCTTGGCAGAGTGGGTTCCATGAGGGCTCTGGCAACTGATACAGACCTGGCTCCACTACTCCCAAATTCAATGTAGCCGTCTGTGAAATGGGGATCGTGAAATTTACCTTGCAGGGTTGTTGTGAGCACTAAGGGAACTCACATATGGAAAATGTGACTGGCAGACAGTTAGGTGGCCAAAATTGCTTTTGCACTGGAGAAGAGTTCTAAGAATTGCCACAAACTGGAAATGGAGTTGAGGAAAGAGGGATGGATTTGCAAGAGCTGAGTACCTCCAAACAAGAAATGTCACAGTTGGCCATTTTGTTCTGAGTCTTACAGGTTTCCAGGCTAGTGCTGCTGAATACTCTTCAGGCTTAGCCCTCAGTCCTGTTCTACCCTCTGTGTCAGCCCAGCTGCGGTACTCGGTACTCTTCTGCCTTTTTCTTATCCTGGTTTCCTTGGAGGTGAGTTTAGTTTCTACCTCCTACTCACCTCCTGGACAAAGGTCTCTTGTGTTCTGTCCTGTGTGTTCTGAAGCGTCCCATCTCCTCCTGGTTCTGTTCTTCCCTTTTCCTCTCTTTTCTCCCATACTCACTTCTAGGGTGGAATGTGCCATCTGTTTCTGGGACTGAGCAGAAGTCTGGGAAAGGGAGAGGGAAGGCCTGTCAGGGCTTGCGTGTCAGCAGACACGTTACAGCTGCAGGGCAGACCAGGGTGAAACCACAAGCCAGAGGCCTCAGGGCAAGCTGCCGTGAGGCCCGCCCCTCAGCAACTCTCTCATCTGTCTTACCCCAGAGGTTTCCTGGCAGGAGTGGGAGAGGTTGGTATCGAGTCCTTGAGCCCTGACTCACTCCCTGACCTAGTTGGGTGTTACCCAGTTATCTCCCAAATCTCTCTCCAGAAGCCCTCCTTAGGAACAGGACCATGTCATCCCAGAAGGCAGAAGAGACAGAAGAGGAAATCAGACCACCTACTTATTTCATCCCCATCTGAGGATCCCCAAAACAAATAAGAAATGTAGGGTCTTTATGACTTTATGTGCCACCCAGGAGGTTGCACTGGTTATAAAATGAACAATCTTCTCACTAAGGGAATGGCTATTTTCCAGATTGCTTTATAGAAACAATCATGCTTAACTTTCTCAAGCAAGAATAAAATTGTTCTTTTATTTTATTTGGACAGGGACAGGGGCTGGGGAGATGGGGACTGGAACACGGAGCCAGGAAGTGACTGGCCATTATCACATAGTGAGTCAGTGGCCTAACTAGGGACAGAACTCAGGTTTCCTAACCCCACCCCAAATTCCATTCTTTTTCCTTCAGCCTCCGTACTTATGGACTCGAGCAATATTCTGGGTTTTCTGGACTTTATAAAGCCTGCAAATTCCTGAGGGTTCAATAGGATATCGATTGTATTTTGCTTATTTGTTTCATACATGTCCCTTTCAATATCTGTCCTATGGAAATGTGAGATATGTTTATTGCCTCCTCCACAGATTGTTGAAAACACTTAGAGTTATCTAAGATTCAAAGAAGACCAATGTCTGTGTGAGGTTAGATTTCAAGACTGAAAATTCTATTTTTAAATTATTTCTTGGTATTCAGATTCTAATATCCTTGTAAATTACCGTACCTGTGAACGCTGAAAATTATTTTCTTACCCTCCGCTTTATTCAAAGTTCCCAATCTCTCCCTAACCGGGGTCATGCTTCTTAAAGACATTAGCTGGTTTCCAAGAAAGCAGATTTTAGCTTTATCCCTTGGCAGAGAGAATTCAGTCATTGCACACAGGCCAGAACATTCTGCCAGAGCTCCCCATCTGGAAGAAAAGAGAAAAAGAGTTTCAGAGTTTCCATAAGGGCTGCCTAAGGGGAGGAAGGGAGAATGAGCTATAGAGAGGGAAGAAGAAAGCTACCAGGCTGTAACCCCAAACTCCATAGTCAGAAAAGAAAATCAGATCTGCAAGCTTAAAATCCTGACTCAGCAGTATTATACCTTCTCCTTCCTCCTAACCCTTCCCCAGGATTTATTTTCACCCCATTCCTTTATCTTTCACATGTACTTATCTGTCCTGACTGTCCCACTTTAGGACATTCTGCTTATTCTTTGTTCTTTACGTATCTCCCCGTTCCAATTTTGTGCTCTCCCTATGGATAGCTCAGAACGTAGGATGGCCAGGGCACTCTGGTGTGCTGTCGCGATACTGTGGTGCCTAGCTGGAGAAGCTGGAGATTCAGTCTGGATCATGGAGAGTCTCCCACTAAATACAGAAAATTCTAAATGTCCCCAACAGACTGTTGCCCAGCTCTACCTGAGCTGTCTCAGTGACAGGGAACCTAGAACTTGGTAAGGCAGTTCATCCTGCTGTTGAGCATCTGATTGTGACAAATTCCTTCCAGATTGATGTAATGTTTGCTTCCCCTTTTCACCCAATGATTCTCATTTGCCCTCTGCTGAACTACAAAATGAGTTGACATCTTCTATTCAGGTTGAGCCACATGAAATTGCCATTTTTCTATATTAAAAATGGCTGAACATTGTCAATTTCGTATTGTTTGCCTTACACTTGACAAAGTAACCTATTTGAGGACAGCTATTACTTCTCCACCTTAGTCTTCTCTTCTCCATATGTAACATCTCTAAACTCCCCCAATGCTTCCTCACCTGGTAAACTTACTGGATCCTGTTCCAACCTGTTCTCTCAATGGGTATACGCTCATCCATCAATGTCTTTTTCAATATGGGGCACCTAGGACTGGCCAGTTCAAAACCCAGTGAGATTATTATCTTTCTTGATTTGACATTGTGTTTTTTCATGAAACTGTGACCGCACTGGGTTTGGTGAGGCCTAAACCTTTTTCACATAAAATGCTGCCAAGCCAGTACCACTGCTTCCTGTACAATTGATTTTTTTTTTTTAAACCAAAATGTAGGTCTTCACTTTATCCCTGTCAAATTTCATCTCGTTGATTTTGGCTCTTGGTTCCAATCTGTCAAGATGATTTTAAATCTTGCTACTATCATCCATTCTATTAATTATCTTTCCCAGCTAGATCATGCAAGTTATTGATTTTTAAAATGTTCAATCGGACAATGAGGCCTTCTCTTTGTTGATATCAATCTTTTAATCAATATCCTTGCGTTCAGTTAAAAGGCTAGTTAAAAAGCTACATAACTGATTATCTACCCACAACTCCCCTGCCTCATTTTCTTAGCCCCATCTTCCTGCTCCTTGACTACCTTTTTCTGATCTGCCCCTGGCCCATTAAGCACCAAACCCACCCAGGAACCATACAACTACAGATTTCTATAAGGGGGCCATAAGCACTAGTTGTTGTTGTTTATATATATATATATATATATATATATATATATATATATATATAATTGTTTATATATATATATAATGTGTTATCATCTTGTTTATTTATGTATTTATGTATGTAAGTATTTAGTTTTATTTGAGAGAGAGAGAGAGAGAGAGTGCAAGTGGAGGAAAGAGGCAGAGGGAGAGAGAGAGAATCTTAAGCAGGCTCCGTGGTCAGCGGGGAGCCCAAAGTGAAGCCTGACGTGGGGCTCAATCCCATGACCCTGGGATCATGACCTGAGCCAAAATCAAGAGTTGGACACTCAACTGACTGAGTCACCCAGGTGTTCTGCACCAGCTGTTTTTTTAAAAGGAATCATCAAAGGCCTTCCTTCTTGATAATTCCCCAACTGCTGTCATGGGGATCTTTCCTCTGTGCAACTTTGTGGGAGGCTTTGTGACCCAACCCTCATCACCCCTAGCAGCCACTCCAAACATGATGTCTCTATACTCCTCTAGAATATAGACTCTGGCTTGGACTTGGGCATGGCTCCTCCCATTGGCTCTTGGTGCTCTCCCTCTGCCTACAATAGAACTGTTTTTTTTTGTTTGTTTGTTTGTTTGTTTTGTTTTTTTAGTTTGGGTATTATTCCATAAATAGTATTATAACCTTGCCTCAATCTTTTAGTGGCTATATAGTATTTCACTGTTTAGGTATACTACGTTAATGAGCACTTAGGTGACTCCCAAGATTTTGGTGTTATAAACACAGAAGACATGAATCTGTTTGCAAGTACTTAGGTAAGACAAATTCCCGGAAATAGAATTGAAGGGTCAAAAGATATGTACAGTTTAATTTCAATAGCGCCAAACTGCTCTCGGAGGAGTTGTACCATTTTACTTTAGCAGTGGTTCAGATCTCAGCAACATCACCAGTTTCAAATTAAATATGCTTGTTCTTGGGGAGCCTGGGTGGCTCAGTCAGTTAAGCAATTGACTCTTGGTTTTGGCTCAGGTCATGATCTCATGGTTCCCGAGTTCTAGCTCCGCATCAGGCTCCACCCTGACAGCACGGAACCTGCTTGGGGTTCTCTCTCTCCCTCTCCCTCTGCCCCTCCCCTGCTCACTCTCTCTGTCTCTCTCTCAAAATAAATAAATAAACTTAAAAAAATGCCTGTTCTTAAAAGATATCTTGCCATACTACTGTAAATTTGGAATTGCTTTTAATCTTTCCCTTCTCCCTCATTTCTCCTCTTTACACCCTCCTCTGATTGTCCCCCTACCCTGAATTCCAAATTCTTCTCATTCATTTGTGCAAAATAATTCTGCTATCTCCAGACTCCCCTTCTTAACTCTGACCCAGACCTGTATTTGCACATGCAAACCTCAAGAGAATAAATTTGTTACCATCCAAAGCCATCCTCCTTCGTAATAGCAATATTGAACTCTATTATAACTTATTATTAAATAGTAACTTATTTAATCCTTTCAACAACCTTATGATGCAGGTACCATTGTTATCCCTACTTCACAGTGACAAAGTTGAAATAGAAGTAGCTTTTCTAAGGTCATACAGTTTAGAAATTGCAAAAATTATGTAAACCTACACGGTAGGTCTCTAAAGATCATGCCCTTAACCACTGCAGACAGATAACCTCTCTTGGGAGATTAGTCTACTTAGGTCCCCATCAAATTCTAACCCTTCTGAGCAATGCCAGTGATACAATTCAGGTTCTGGTATTTACTCTTGACGCCTATCTCGCCCACAGCCTGTTCTATTGGCATTTCTGCCCCACAAGGGTGCCTGGAAAAAACAAGTTTCAGGAAGGCTTTACTTAGCCTGCAGCAGAGGAAAAAGTATCGGGTGGGTTCACAGGCAGAAGGGGACATCAGTCAAGCCCTTTCCCTTTGCAGAGGTGTGGCCTCCCTGTTCTGGTCTCTGGGTGGGTCTCCTCAGACAGGAAGGGAGCAGTTGGTTTAGTCAGTCTGATTTTCCCTGGAACTCAGCACACTGTGAAACGCAAGAGGTGCCTAAGGCCAATTTAGGCAAGTTCCATTCAACAAACATTCACTGAGTCCCAACAATGGGCCAGGCACTGTGCCGTGTTTGGGTACAACATAAATAAGTCACATGCTTTAGAAGCAAAGATAAGCACTCCAACCGCCAGTTACCTACATCTACATACCTGAGTGTATTGTCTGGCGGGCGAGAGGACAAGAGGAGAAAGGGAAAGTGTGGATAAGGTGCTTATCCTTGGGAGTTCTGATTTATTTTAAGAAAACGATCTCTATTAGGGAAAGAAATAATAACTCAGTCTCGGTAAGTATTTCTGGCAGAAGGGAGGCACCTTCCTGAATACTAAGTTCTTCAAAGGCAGGTGAGGTCAAATACTTTGCCTGTTTATCTCGAACGGTGGGGGAATGAAGGTAGGAGGGCAGGGAGCAGTCAGAGTAAGTTCCAAGGTTCATAATAGTGTGGGGGAGGGGGTTCCATGAAATGCGAATTCCTGTTTTTTCTTGGCAGGTTTTCTGGAAATTGTGATGACAGCTGGTCGTGGGGAAAAAAAATCACTGAAATCACCAGTGACTATGGCCATTTCCCTGCCTCTAGGTGGCTGGCTATCACCTGGGCCATTCCAGATGGCAGGCTGCTATGGATTCTTCATTCTCTTTCTCTTATTTAATAAAGTGAGGGTATTATTGGCTTTTTTTTAAATTTTTTTTTAACATTTATTTATTTTTGAGACAGAGAGAGACAGAGCATGAACAGGGGAGGGGCAGAGAGAGAGGGAGACACAGAATCTGAAACAGGCTCCACGCTCTGAGCTGTCAGCACAGAGCCCGACGCGGGGCTCGAACTCACAGACTGTGAGATCATGACCTGAGCCGAAGTCGGGCGCTTAACCGACCAAGCCACCCAGGCGCCCCTTGGCTTTTTTTTTTTAAATAAGAGGTAAAAGGTAGGAAGGAAGAGAGAGGTTCATTTTCCAACAGCAATGAATAAGCAAGCCACATCCTCTACATGAACCGGACAGCTTCTTGTGGGAGGATTAAAAGCTCTGGACAAGAGACTAAGCCAGCAGGGACACCCAGTTTCTGGTTTCAGATCGGGTCCAACTTACTGAGAGCTTTGGAAATTCAAAACCTATCTGTACATCCAGTTTCTCTTTTGTGCTGTGGGAATAATAAATGTTTGTCTCCCAATGATATTGTGAAAAAGGAAAGAGAGGAATCATAGATACACATTTAAAGGCCTCAGGAAAAATAGTACTCTGTAGAGACGTATTTTATTGTTTTTAATAATTTCTCAGACTGTTTCAGAAAAGTAAAAAGACCATGGCTGGTATGCTATTTTTTAAATGGAGGTTGAGAGTTGCTAAGGGACCTCTCTTGAGTAACTTCCTCCTCTTAATTGGGACAGAAATTCTGGCAGTTGACAGAAACATAAGAAGGGCCAAAATAGAACTCAACCATTCTACAACTTCTGGTTCTCAGTGGACCCCACTTAAGCATTCAGTTGTATCTTCAAAGCTAAATCATTAAAACAAGGGCGAGTTCTAATGAAGAGCACACTTATGAAGAAATATGGATAACATATAGAGAGAGAAAAGGCAAGGAAAAAATCCACTGATGAGCTACAAATGGCCATAAAAATCTGGAAACACAGGCGAACATACATAGTAAAAGGCTTATGGATATTACCATACATGCTATGTTCAATAACATTACATCACGTGGTCAATAGAATGCCCCGCCTTAGGAATGCTTAGTTCAATGTGATGTGCCAATCCACAGTGCATGAAGCACTAATGGAGTTTCTATCAATCCCTGAAATGAGTCTGTGATGCCTTGTCTCATATAATTTAACTTTGATTTTCATTTTCTTTATTTAAGCTTTTTAAAAAGTTTGTTTAATGTTTATTTATTTTTGAAAGAGAGACATAGACAGAGCATGAGAGGGGGAGGGGCAGAGAGAGAGGGAGACACAGAATCTGAAGCAGGTTCCAGGCTCTGAGCTGTCAGCACAGAGCCCAATGTGGGGCTCAAACTCACGAATTGCGAGATCACGACCTGAGTCGAAGTCAGACATTTAACTGACTGAGCCACCCAGGCACCCCATCATTTTCTTTTTTCTTTTAAAGTTTATTTGTGTGTGTGTGTGTGTGTGTGAGAGAGAGAGAGAGAGAGAGAGAGAGAGAGAGAGAACAAGCGGGGGAGGGACAGAGAGAGAGGGAGACACAGAATCTGAAGCAGGCTCCAGGCTCTGAACTGTCAGCCCAGAGCCTGATGTGGGGCTCGAACTCAGGGACCGTGAGATCATGACCTGAGCCAAAGTCTGATGCTTAACTGACTGAGCCACCGAGGCGCCTCTGATTTTCATTTTCACTGAATAAACCTACATACCTCAGAAGAAGTAATCAAAGGGTTTCAATCTGTGAAAACTAAGCTATTTGCTATGTTTCTAGGTTTTATGGTTATCTTGTAGCTTTGATGGAGAGGAACACAGAGAATAGTAAAAAATAGTAAAGCAAGGAGAACAGTAACGAGTTTAGAGAATGATGGAGGGTAAAAGTAGAAACACACAGAATGTGACCATGGAAACAAAACTGGGGTGGGGGAGGGATATCCAAATCCAGTGAACAGAGAGACATAGGAAGAGAGAGACATCCTCTGGAAAAGAACGCAACAGATCAGGAGGAAAGGACAGTGAGAAGGACAGAAAGGGAGGTCAGAAAGAAAAAAGCATTTTTTTTAGTAATTTAGGATTTATTTTTGTAAAAGTAATTGACAAATATTAAAATGTTATACTTGCATTTTGAACATTATAATATAAATATAAAACACAAAACACCCAATGTTCAACACTGATCTCCCATGCCCAACTTGGATTTAGATAGTGAGTATATTTTATTTTATTTTTTTTTTAATTTTTTTTTCAACGTTTATTTATTTTTGGGACAGAGAGAGACAGAGCATGAACGGGGGAGGGGCAGAGAGAGAGGGAGACACAGAATCGGAAACAGGCTCCAGGCTCCGAGCCATCAGCCCAGAGCCTGACGCGGGGCTCGAACTCACGGACCGCGAGATCGTGACCTGGCTGAAGTCGGACGCTTAACCGACTGCGCCACCCAGGCGCCCGATAGTGAGTATATTTTAAAGAAAGAAACTCAAAGTTTGTCACTGCTTGTAGTATATACTTTTATTAAGGGGAATTTCCTAGACTTCACAGACTGTTGGACGCATCCTTCATTAGCCAAAGCTGATAGATGGGAACATACTAGCTTTTTCTACAGAAAATTAATAGAAACGTAGTAAGAACTATAAGAACAAGAAAGAACTTTATTTTTATTATTTATTAAATTTTTTTTTAATGTTTATCCATTCTTGAGGTAGAGAGGCAGAGCGTGAGTGGGGGAGGGGCAGAGAAGAGGGGGACACAACTCAAAGCAGGCTCCAGGTTCTGTGCTGTGAGCGACATGGGGCTGGAACCCACAGACCGAGAGATCATGACCTGAGCCAAAGTGTGGCGCTCAACCAACTGAGCCGCCCAGGCACCCCTGGAAAGAATTTTAGAGATGATCTAGTCCAACACTCAACTTTACAGATGAAGAAACTAAAGACTGAGAGGTTCTAGAGACAAATAAAAGGATTTGGGTGGTGCTGCTGGAAAACCAAGAGATTGTGGTGACCATCAAGAGAAAATGACGTCTGTTAGTAAGTTTTCAATATTTAAACGAGGAGCGCCTGGGTGGCTCAATTGGTTGAGCGTTCAACTCCTGATCTCAGCTCAGGTCTTGATCTTAAGTCCCGTGATAGGCGCTGCGCCGGGAGTGAAGCCTATTTTTTTTTTTTTTTTAATGAAATTTTGGGGCGTTTGGGTGGCTCAGTCGATTACGCATCCAGCTTTGGCTTAGGTCATGCTCTCACGGTTTGGCTCTCACGGGATGGAGTTCGAACCCCATCCCCGTCTCTGTGCTAACAGCTCAGACAGAGCCTGGAGCCTGCTTCAGATTCTGTCTCCCTCTCTCTCAGTTCCTCCCCGTCTCACGCCCTGTCTCTCTTTCTCTTTCAAAAATAAGTAAACAGTGAAAAAAAGTTTTTAAATGAAATTTAAATTAAACAGGTGAGGAAAACTCATCTGAACTGTGTGTTAGGGAAGAGCAAAATGGGGACTCAAGCTCTAGTCTTACTGTTCCAGCCATTCTTTACTTTTTTTTTAAATTTATTTATTTATTTTGAGAGAGAGAGCAAGGACGAGCAGGGGAGGGGCAGAGAAAGGAGAGAGAGAGAGAGAGAGAGAGAGAGAGAGAATCCCAAGCAGGCTCTGTGCTAATGTGGGGCTTGATCTCATGAACTGTGAGATCATGACCTGAGTCAAAATCAAGAGTTGGACACTTAACCAACTGAGCCACCCA
Organism: Lynx rufus; assembly: GCF_022079265.1. Classification (NCBI taxonomy): domain Eukaryota; kingdom Metazoa; phylum Chordata; class Mammalia; order Carnivora; family Felidae; genus Lynx; species Lynx rufus. The sequence goes on along the minus strand of NW_025814832.1, from coordinate 24,920,505 downwards.
GGTGCCCTTGCTTTTTAAAACATTTTTATTTTATTTTTTATTTTTAAGTAATCTCCACACCCAGTGTGGGGCTTGAACTTACAACCCAAAGATCAAGAATCACATACTCCCCTGAATGAGCCAGTCAGGCGCCCCTTAAGGTTTTATTTTTAAGTAATCTCTACACCCAACAGGGGGCTTGAACTCATAACTTTGAGATTGAGTCGCGTACTCTCCAGCCATTCTTTGCATTGAATTACATCAATCAGCTCTGGAGTTTACAGAAGAAGATCATGAGAAGATGAGAAAAGAATGCCTGCTCTAAGTCAAGCCAGCTTGGGCTCTTGTACGGGTTCTACCAGTTACCAGCCACTGAGATCGCAGGAAATCAGTTAATCCAAGTGTTTCTGTTTTCCAAAACGAGAATAGTAACATCTGCTTCAAATGATATTTGGGGGTGTAAGTGAAAGAATACATAGTATAAAGTGTACAGCAATTCACCAAAGCAATAAGAATGGCCAATAGGAAAAGAACACCGAAACTTCTTCCTGACCATGAATCAAAGAAATGCAAAATAAAGAGCAACGAGGTACCACTTTCACCCACCAAATTGGCAAAGATGAAAACAAAGCTAATAACACTGGACGGGAGGGGTGGAAGCAGATATTCTCATAGATTGCCGAAAGGAGTGTCAATTGATACATTTCTGGAGGTCAGTTCGGCAATGTGTATTAAGAACTTTAAAAATGTTCCTGCTCTGGGGGCACCTGGCTGGTTCAGTTGCGGGAGCGTGTGTCTCTTGATCTCAGGGTCATGAGTTTGAGCCCCACGTTGGCTGTAGAGATTACTACAAAAAATAAATAAACTTAAAATAAAAATAAATAAAATCTTTAGCAGAAAAGTCTATGCTCTCTGATTCAGGGTTTTACTCTAGGTATTTTGCCTAAAGAAACAATTACACGTGTGGAGTTTTTGTTCATATAGATGCTTTATAGGATAGGAAGAAATACAGTAAGGATGAGTTCTCACAACTTTCCTCTTTCCTACACGGTAAGAAGAATGCTTTGTTGCTAGATGAGTAGGTCCTGGAGAAAATTAGATACAGCTTCGATTTAATTGACATTGAAGGCAGATATTTACAGGAACGTGAGAGGAATTTTATCAGAACATTTTAAGAGGGAGGAAGACATGATGGGGAAAGGAAGGAAGGGAAGGTGGAAACAGGAAAAAAGGGGCTGGCTGAGAGAAGCTTCAAATAATTGTCCTATGTGTGAGGTATTAAGAGACAGGAGAGAGAAGAGAGGATTCTGAGAAGTGCTTATTAATGCTAATTAATTATGTCTTATTAATGCAAGGTTTTATCTTGAGAGAGTCAAAATTTACTTTTTCTTTTCTTAAAAAAATTTGTTTTAATTTTATTTTTTTTAATGTTTATTTATTTCTGAGACAGAGAGAGACAGAGCATGAGCGGGGGAGGGGCAGAGAGAGAGGGAGACACAGAATCCGAAGCAGCCTCCAGACTCTGAGCTGTCAGCACAGAGCCCGACGCAGGGCTCGAACTCACAGACTGCGAGATCATGACCTGAGCGGAAGCCAGATGCTCAACCGACTGGGTGCTCAACCCAGGCACCCCAAATTTGTTTTAAGTAATTTCTACACCCAATGTGGGGCTCAAATTCATGATCCTGAGATTAAGAAATCTCATGCTCTTCTGACTGAACCAGCCAGGCACCCCTTTCTTTTTTCTTTATTCTCATTCTCTCTCTCTCTCTCTCTCTTCTCTTCTTCTTTGTCATCCTCCTTTTCTCTTATTATTCTTTTTCTTTTTCATTTATTTTTAAAATATTTATTTATTTATTTATTTATTTATTTATTTGAGAGAGTGAGAGAACACAAGTAGGGGAGGGAGAAGGGCAGAGGGAGAGGGAGAGAGAGAATCCCAAGCAGGCTCTGTGAGGTCAGTGCACAGCCAGACATGGGGGTTCAACTCACAAAATTGTGAGATTATGTCCTGAGCTGAAATCGAAAGTTGAACGCCCAACCAACTGAGCCACCCAGGTGCCCCCTTTTTCTTTTCAAAAATTTTTTAAAAATGTTTTATTTAGTTTGACTGAGAGAGAGAGACAGAGCATGAGCAGGGGAGGGGTAGAGAGAGAGGGAGACACAGAATCCGAAGCAGGCTCCAGGCTCTGAGCTGTCAGCACAGAGCCTGGTGCGGGGCTCGAACTCACAGACCGCAAGATCATGACCTGAGCCGAAGTTGGACACTCACCTGACTGAGCCACCCAGGCGCCCCTTTAATTGTTGGAGTGATGTTTCTTTAAAATCTTAGCTTGGGCTATTATCAGCTTGGTTTTACGTGGATCATATCTAAAACAGCAAAAATAATTAGAAACACTCTAAATATCCAGGAATAGGAAATTAGTTAAGTAAATTAACTAATCTATAGATTAACAGATTAAATTAAGATGTGATCATCTACAGTCATTAAGTCATACTGAAGAATATTTAATAGCATGAGTACATGAATAACATATTAAGCAAAATATATTATGATCCCAGTATGGTGTGCATGCATGTATGTGTGTGTGTGTGTGTGTGTGTGTAATGTATATGTGCATAGAAAAAAGATAGGAAGACAGTATACCAAATGTTAACAGTGATATTTATGGAATTACCAATTATTTGATATTTATGGAATTACTGGTTATTTTTGTTTTCTTTTTTTTTTTTTTAAGATTTTATTTTTGAGTAATCTCTACACCCAATGTGGAGTTCGAACTTAAGACCCTGAGATCAAGAGTCACATGCTCTACTGACTGAGCCAGCCAGGTGCACCCTATTTTTGTTTTCTTTTTCTTTTTTAAAAATTTGTTAATGTTTATTTTTTAAAGACAGAGAGATTGAGAGGGAGAGAAAGAGAGAGAACACGATCAGGGGAGGGGCAAAGAGAGAGGGAGACACAGAATCAGTAGCAGGATCCAGGCTCTGAGCTGTCAGCACAAAGCCCGATGCGGGGCTCAAACTCACGAATTGTGAGATCATGACCTGAGGCAAAGTTGGATGTTTAATCGACTGAGTCTCACCCAGGTGCCCCCTGCCATTTTTGTTTTCTTAATGCTCATCTAAATTCTCTTAATTCACTGTGTTGATCAAGCAATTCTTTTATAAACAGAAACACCCTCACAGTAACCTTTGCTTTTGATTTTTTTTAACGTTTATTTATTTTTGAGACAGAGACAGAGCATGAACAGGGGAGGAGCAGAGAGAGAGGGAGACACAGAATCCGAAACAGGCTCCAGGCTCTGAGCCATCAGCCCAGAGCCTGACGCGGGGCTCGAACTCATGGACCATGAGATCATGACCCTAGCCGAAGTCAGATGCTTAACCGACCAAGCCACCCAGGCACCCCTGCTTTTGTTTTTTTTTTTTTTCAATATATGAAATTATTGTCAAATTAGTTTCCATACAACACCCAGTGCTCATCCCAAAAGGTGCCCTCCTCAATACCCATCACCCACCCTCCCCTCCCTCCCACTCCCCATCAACCCTCAGTTTGTTCTCAGTTTTTAAGAGTCTCTTATGCTTTGGCTCTCTCCCACTCTAACCTCTTTTTTTTTTCCTTCCCCTCCCCCATGGGTTTCTGTTAAGTTTCTCAGGATCCACATAAGAGTGAAAACATATGGTATCTGTCTTTCTCTGTATAGCTTATTTCACTTAGCATCACACTCTCCAGTTCCATCCACGTTGCTACAAAGGGCCATATTTCATTCTTTCTCATTGCCACGTAGTACTCCATTGTGTATATAAACCACAATTTCTTTATCCATTCATCAGTTGATGGACATTTAGGCTCTTTCCATAATTTGGCTATTGTTGAGAGTGCTGCTATAAACATTGGGGTACAAGTGCCCCTATGCATCAGTACTCCTGTATCCCTTGGGTAAATTCCTAGCAGGCACCCCTGCTTTTGAAAGTGAGTAGCACAAGAACCACACAGCTTCTAGAAAAAATACAGAAAAATATCACTGCAAGCTTGAAGGAAGCACAGATTTCTTGGCAGAACACTAAAAGCACTAAACATAAAAGAAAAAATTGAAAAATTGGACTTCATCAAAATTAAAAATGTCTACTCATCAAAAAACACCATTAAGAAAATGAGTAGACAAATGACAGGGAAAAATATTCATGGTATATTTACTTGACCAAGGATTCATACCCAGATAATACAAGGAATGCCTAAAAACCAACAACAAAAAAAGATGAACTACCCAATTAAAAAACGGTCAAAAGACTTAAGCAGACACCACAAAAAAAGAAACATAAATGGCCAATAAGCCATGAAAGGGTACTTATGGTAAATGCTGTATCACCCAGATTTTTCTTTTGGAACGAAGGACTTATTCTTCAGGTGTTGAAAGGCTGCCAATAGACAGCCTTCGACTGTCCAGTCCATCTCAATGATTGATTGCCTCAGCTGAAGAGCCCTGACTTGCCTAAGGTCATTCTTTCTTTACACAGTGGCCTGTATCCAATGACAAATCAACATGGAGGTATAAAGGCCTAGCCACTTGCTCAAACTCATAACATTTTTGAAGGGTCATCCCAGTTTCAGTGCTCTCTGTAGGGTCAGCTGAAGCCTCTGAGACTACATCATAGCTCGCCTTTCCTCTTCCCAATCATCCTTTTGCCTTCCACACTATAGGTGTTGAACCCAAGTGCACTCCCAAAAAAATCCTCCTGCTGACTAATCTCCCTCTCGGAGTCGGCTTCCAAGGGAACCCCAACTGTGACAATGCTCAACATCAGTAATCATCAGGAAAATGCAAATTAAAATCATAAGGAGATGCCATTTCACATCCACTAGAAGGGCTTTGAAGAAAGACTGACAACACCAAATGCTGATGAAGATATGGAAAAACTGGAGCTCTCATACAGTGGTGGTGGGCCTGTAAAATGGTACAACCACGTTGGAGAATTGTTTGGCAGCTTCTTAGAAGGTCAAATACACACTTAACCTATGACTATTCTTAAGTATGTACCCAAGAGAAATGAGGACATGTAGCCATAAGATTGTACAAGAATGCTCATAGGTAGCCTTAGTTATAATAGCCCCAAAACTGGAAATAAACCACACGTCTATCAATAAGAGAATGGATAAATAAACTGCAGTCCTATAATACTACTCAGCAGTATGTAGGGATGAACCATTGATATGTACAACATGTTAGATCAAAAACATTGTTGTATAAAAAAAAAAAGGGGCGCCTGGGTGGCGCAGTCGGTTAAGCGTCCGACTTCAGCCAGGTCACGATCTCCCGGTCCGTGAGTTCGAGCCCCGCGTCAGGCTCTGGGCTGATGGCTCGGAGCCTGGAGCCTGTTTCCGATTCTGTGTCTCCCTCTCTCTCTGCCCCTCCCCCATTCATGCTCTGTCTCTCTCTGTCCCAAAAATAAAATAAACGTTGAAAAAAAAATTAAAAAAAAAAAAAGCCATAAGCGCGCACACACACACACACACACACAGACACACACACACACACACACCCCAAACACATATTGACTGATTCCATTGATATGAAGTACAAGAATAGGCAAAACAAATCTATGGTGATAGAAATCAGAAAGTAATTGCTTGGGTGAAGTGGGGTCAGGGGTGGAGATTGACTGAAGGGGCCATGAGGAAACTTTCCGGGGTGATGAAAATATTCTTTATCTTATTTTGTGTGGTGGTTATATAGTGGTTACAATTGTCAATAGGCACTGACCTGCACACTTATGATTTATCCATTTTACTGTATGTAGATTATATTTTTAAAAAAGCTTACGTACACAAAGAGTAGCACAGACACACTCAACAAATGTTTAATGAACAAACGGAGATGATTTTTCTAAGGAAACCAAATTATTAATAATCATAGAAAAGATTTCCTTCTCCTGGGTTATGGTAAAATGTGAGAGTCTCTTGGGATACCCCTTGATTAAAAGCTTGTGAATATTTATTCTTCACGGCAGTTTTTTTCCTCCCCCCATTAAAATGGGTAAGCTTTGATATCTACAGGAGTGGCAGAATCAGGTCTATGATGTCTGTCTGCATCATTTGCAGGTGAGTGGAAACACTAAAAGTATTATCAAGATAGTAACAGCGGTGAGAGAAAGAAGTTAAAAACCATCACTGGTTTCCCAGGGAGGTAGATCAGCATTTGGCTGCTTTTCCATATAATCCTGCCAACATCACTTTCAAAGCAATTTCTCTTATAAAATATGGCACAATCACCACCCTATTTTAAACATGGGTACTTAATCTCAAAAAAAAAAGTATTTAAAGTATTTGAAAGGTTTCAAGAGACGAGCTAAGGTTTATGGAGCCAGCTGATGTTAACCTATGCTGTTTTGCACTAAGGTTAATACCCTGGGGTACAGGAAAATTAAAGGGGAGACAGAGACTCCTTCTGGGGGTTTCATAGCCTAAAAAAGTAAACACGACAGAATGCCAATCGACTCTCAAGAAAAAGATTTTCGCAAACATGCAAAGCTATTTTAAAATTCTCTTTTATAAAATCAAACAGTTCAAAAGCCATTGGCTGCCATCTTCAAAATCTGAAAGTAGATACTTGGTGGGGTTGCCAGATTCGGCAAATAAAAATATAGGATGTTCAATTAAATTTGACTTCCCGATAAAACAATGAACAGTTTTTAATAGAAGCGTTCCCTCCAAATATTGCATATTTTTAGTATGAGCACGTCTCATGAAATATTTGAGACATATTTATACTAAAAAGCTATGTATTATCTGAAGATCAAATTTAACTAGGCATCCCGTACTTCATCCAGCAACGCTGAGTGCTACTTCTCTGCAGGACAAGAGGCCCCACCAGGCTGAGGGGGATGAGCCTTTGCGGTTAGTACATGGAATTACAAGGTTAACGATGGTTATGGTAAAAGAAGAACTGAACCTTTCTTTTTAATGTTTATTTATTTTTGAGATAGAGAGAGCACAAGCAGGGGAGGGGCAGACAGAGAGGGGGACAGAGGATCCCAAGCAGGCTCTGCACTGATAGCAGAGAGCCCTATGCGGAGCTTGAATTTGCAAACCATGAGACCATGACCTGAGCTGAGGTCAGACGCTTAACTGACTGAACCACCCAGGTGCCCTTCTTTTCTTTTCTCTTTTCTTTTCTTTTCTTTCTTTAAATATTTATTCTCATCTAATCTGAAGGAATGGCACAACTTTATTTTTGTTGTTGTTGTTAGTTAATTTATTTAGAGAGAGAGCGCAAGCAGGCGAAGGGCAGAGAGAGAGGGAGACACAGAACCCAAAGCAGGCTCCAGGCTCTGAGCGGTCAGCACAGAGCCTGATGTGGGGCTTGAACCCAAAACCGTAAGATCATGACCTGAAGTCAGACACTTAGCCGACTGAGCCACCCAGGTGTCGCCCCCCCCCCATTTCTTTTTTAAAGATTTAAGTAATTTCTGCCCCCAATGTGGGGCTGGAACTCATGCCCCAGAGATCAAGAGTCACATGCTTCACTGACTGAGCCAGCCAGCTGCCCCTGAACCTTTCTTGTGCTCCTGGATTTTTTACTCTGTCACACTGAAAAATATGGTGAAAAGCATTGAAATGTATTTCCAATCTTTTTAAGTGGTAATGAATTGGTTGTACTAAATAAATACACTTGATATTGGAACTCTACGGTTTGTGTAGGGGCTAAGTGCCTAGGATTTACCATATGGATTTATAAACCTAGAGAACTCATTTCCCTTGCTAGGTTTGCTTTTCCTAGTAAGGAATGAACAGACCAGACTTTGTAAAGTGATTTAAAGACTTCCAAATCGCCACATGAAAGTATTTTTTTTTCTAATGAGGTTATTCCCGCACTCCTTTTACTAAAGGATTGTCCACATTGTTTTGCTTTATAAGGCTTCTCTTAGGGGCGCCTGGGTGGCTCAGTCAGTTAATTGTCCGACTTCAGCTCAGGTTATGATCTCCCAGTTTGTGAGTCTGGGCCCTGCATTGGGCTCTGTGTTGACAGCTCGGAGCCCGGAACCTGCTTCAGATTCTGTGTCCCCCTCTCTCTGCCCCACCCCAACTTGTGCTGTGTCTCCCAAAAATGAATAAATGTTAAAATAAAAATTAAAAAAAAAGACTTACATTATGTCAGAGATGTCTCATATACTATGTTTCCAAGAGGAGAGTCTGCTTCTGATGGAGTCTGGGGTACCAGTACTCCAGAGGTGGGTTGCAAACAGCAATACTTCTCTGAGTCTGTTTTAACACTCTTAGGGAGAGCATTCTTTTCAGCATCAGCTGATGCTCTGCAGCACAGGATTCTGTTACCCTCATTTGAGCTGCCTGGTTATTCTAGCAATCAGATCTTTCTGTCTCCTTCCTGTTACCCGGCCTGACACCAGCTATCATGTACCCTCTTTGCCTTGACTCCCAGACACACAATTCTTTCATTTTCTTTAAACTCAAATGCCAGAATATTAGAATTTCTAGGACAGCTACATGGCTGTAACAACAGTAGAGAATATGTGAAATCAGGACTTTTCCTGTAAAATCTAGGACACGTGGTCTCCCCAAGATTTCAACACTTGTCCTCTGACAGTTACCCACAACGGTGAGGATATTTGGAAAGGAGACAGGACTGAGAGTCAGAATTCTTTTCAACATGGCTTTGATCACTGCTTTGCAGTTAACCTTGGGCAAATTACTGCCGCTACCTCTGTCCTGTTTCTGATCCCCTTGAATTTGAAGCCCCCTATACCAAAAAAGCAATAATAATAAAAATAAGCTTAAAGAAAAAAAGAACAGAGCAAAAGGCACTCATCTCTGACTTACTTTGCCTAGCCTTAACATTTGAGTTTGAAACCTGGCGTTTGTAACATTTGAGTTTGAACCTAGAGTTTCTCTTTCTCTTTACCATGAAAGGGGAGAAGTTATGGAAAACAAAGCTCTTAAAGATTTTACCATTTGATTTCCTTGTTTAGGAGAATGAAACTTGCGTCTGCTTTCAGGACTGCCATTTGTCAACTTCAAGTCTGAACCTAACCTGGATAGAGCCATAGTATTCTCATTCCCGGGAAAAAAATGAAAAGGGGTTTATAAATTAAAGAAAGTAATTTACCCCCTTAGACAGTAAGAAAAGTATTTTCTAGGAAATAGTGACTCCTTTTTCTCCACTCAACCTCTTCATTTCCTTTGATCCTGTTACCTCCCCTCCATATACTAATGTCCTCTTAAATTGAGATAAGACAGCAATGAATCACTCTAGCAAAAGTACACAGGACTAAAAAAAGATGCCACAGGGGCACCTGGGTGGCTCAGTCGGTTAAGCAGCCGGCTTCGGCTCAGGTCATGATCTCGCGGTCCGTGAGTTTGAGCCCCACGTCAGGCTCTGTGCTGACAACTCGGAGCCTGGAGCCTGTTTCAGATTCTGTGTCCCCCTCTCTCTGACCCTCCCCCGTTCATGCTCTCTCTCTCTCTGTCTCAAAAATAAATAAACGTTAAAAAAAAAAAAAACAAAGATGCCACATTCTGGCATCTCTTGTCACTGAGACCCATCAGGATAGGGCACAGCAAGAGTTCAGGTTTCCTGATGCAGAGCTCCTAAAACTGTGGTCTCCACTTCATAGTTAATGCATGTTTGGGGCGGCAAAAATATAAATCTCTCTTGAATGTTTGAATTGTGCCTTGTTGCCTAAAGAGTTTTGTCTTTTTTTTTTTTTTCTTTTGGCCTGCCCTAATTCCTGATGTCAGGTCCCTGGGGTATCTGTGATCTGTGCTAGGTCTCATTCTCAGTGAATGTATATTTTATACAGTGTGATCGCACTTTGAGCTAAAATAGATCATATCTAGAAATCGGCTGGTACGGCTTCCTAGGACGAAAGAATGTGAGCAGTTTGAATGCTTTTTGTCTCTTTGGTTTCTTACTGAGTCAATTCACAATACAGAGATGTTACCATATAGATTTATTTGGGGGGGGGGGGGGAAGGCACCATATCCCAAAGGCTAGCCTCCATACTGAGACCATTTTCCCAGAAAATACAGAATATCTGAAAATGAAAGGGACCTAGATGCATAATTTACAGTTTTTCTTCAGCTCTGGAATTACTTGTTTACTGGGGACAAGATGACTTTCAGCTCAGTCCTGTGCATAAGCAGGCCACAAGCCAATTTCTAGCTCTCTCTACACTTTTTAAGTGTTTATTAATCTTGGTTCCTATGCAAATTCTGTAGGGAAGCTGGCAGCAGATTTTTTTCATCCTCACTTATTTAAACTCCAAGATAAATCGCTCCTATAAAATCTCACTCCATAAGATGTGATCCCGCCAGGTTGGCAGGCCTAAATGTCTTGGGTCTCTTTTTTCACCTCACCCTTAACTCAGGGTTGGAAAGAGGTTGAGAGTATTCTCTTTGGTAGGCATGGCATCAGGTATTGAGTGAAGACCAATTCCTTTTTTTTAATGTTTTTATTATTATTATTATTATTTTAGAATTGCAATCTTTTTTAAATTAATGTTTATTTATTTTTGAGAGAGAGAGAGAGAGAGAGAGAGAGAGTGTGTGTGTAAGCAGGGGAGGGGCAGAGAGAGAGGGAGACACAGAATCCAAAGCAGGATCTGAGCCAACAGCACAGAGCCTGACGTGGGGCTCGAATCCACAAACTGTGAGATCGTGACCTGAGCCGAAGATGGGTGCTCAACCAACTGAGCCACCTAGACGCCCCATTGTTTATTTATTTGGGGGGGGTGGAGAGAGAGAGAGAGAGAGAGAGAGAGAGAGCATGAGCTGGGGAGGGGCAGAGAGAGAGGGGGACAGAGGGTCCCAAGCAGCCGGATATGGGGCTTGAACTCACAAACCATGAGATCATGACCTGAGTGGAAATCCGACTCTCAACTGACTGAGTGTCCTGAGTGAGGGCCAACTCTGATGTACATTCTTTTTGTCAGGGATTTAAAAAGCAAACAGAAATAGAGCCAAGGGTGGAGAAACTGAGGCTATCTGACTGTTGCCAAGCTGCTGAGACTTCTAATCCTCTCAGCTACTCTACCGGGCTGGTTCCCGCTGAGCCCTCACTCATTTTTCTAGATGAGAGGTCAAGGCAACAACATTGCTAAGTCAATTCCAGCATGCCAGCTCCAGAACACTGTAACCTTTAAAGACTTGGGATTCCATGAGAAATGTTGCAGCAGCATTCCAGAGACCTACGCATCAGACACAGACATATGCATTCTCGCCTGCAGCACAGGGTGTTGGTGTTCCTGCTTAACTCATCTTCTTGTGAGACTCTGGTGGCTAATCTCTCCTAAAAGTACAGTCAGAAAGGCTCATCTCAGTATGAAGATCAGCAACAAAGGGCTTGGGTTTAGTCCTGTAGTTGTCAGTCACTCGGGATTGGTAATTAATCCTGGAGTAGTGGCTGGGGAAAAGGAAGCAGAAGTACTGAAGAAAAAAAAAAAGCTGGGAGGAGCTAGAAAAGAAGGAAGGTAGGTGGAAATGTATGACTTTTTCAACTTCCTGATGGAAAGATACCAAAAGAAATAAAACTCCTTCTGACTCTGAGGACCCTTCTTTGGCCATATCTGGATGTATATATGATAATGTCAAATTGCCACCAAATATATATAAAGTTGACCCTTGAAAAACACAGGTTTGAACTGTGAGGGCCCACTTATACATGGATTTTTTCCCCCATAAATACAGTATTGTAAATGTATTTTCTCTTCCTTATGATTTTCTTAAAACATTTTCCTTTCTTCAGCTTTACTGTAAGAATACAGTATGTAATACATATATAACATACACATTACATGTTAATTGGGGTGCCTGAGTGGCTCAGTTGGTTAAGCATTTGACTCTTGGCTTCGACTCAGGTCATGATCTCACAGTTCATGAGTTCGAGCCCTACATCAGGATTTGTGCTGCCAGTGTGGATTGTGCTAACAGCTCAGGATTTTTTCTTTCCCCCTCTCTCTCTGCCCCTTCCCCACTCATTCTCTCTCCCTCTCTCTCTCTCTTAAAATAAATAAATTAAAAAAAAAAAAACAGGGGCACCTGGGTGGCTCAGTCAGTTAAGCATCTGCCTCTTGACCTCGGCTTCAGGTCATGATCTCCTGGTTTGTGAGCTGGAGCCCCACATCAGGCTCTGCACTGTTGGTGTGGAGCCTGCTTGGGATTCAGTCTCTCCTTCTCCCTGGTCCTCCCCTGCTTATACATGCTCTGTCTCTCAAAATAAATAAACTTAAACACACACACACACACACACACACACACACACACACACACACACACCTGGATGGCTCAGTTGGTTGAGCAGTCAACTTGGGCTCAGGTCATGATCTCGTGGTTCTTGAGTTTGAGCCCCGCAGTGGCCTCTGCGTTGACCATGCAGAGCCTGCTTAGGATTCTCTCTCTCTCCCTTGCCCTCTGCCCCTCCCCAACTTGTGCTATTTCTATCAAAATAAATAAACTTAAATAAACACACACACACGCACACGCACACGCACACGCACACACACACACACACACACTACACGTTAATTGATATCAGTAAGGCTTCCAGTCAACAGTAGGCTATTAGTAGCCAAGTCAGAGTCAAAGAGTTACATGCACTTTCAACTGCACAGGGGTCTGTGCCTCAATCCCTGCCTTTTGCAAAGTTCAGCTGTATTTATATACACATGCAAACATACACATCACCTGTTATACGTAGTATCCATTGGTATAGTATACATTTAAAAGCATATGGAATTAATCTGCTTTCCTTTCATGAAAAACACAGGATGGGTAGATGTACTCCCCACTTTTCCAACAGTCATTCCAACAGCCATTTTATGTTACAAAGAGTCAAAGCTGGGATCTCATGGCATCCAAGCTCCCATGGATTGCTCTCTTTCTTTTTGTGTCCCTGGTGCTTGGAACCCCCTCCCTACCTTCCGCAGGTTAAGACTCATAATAGCGAAATTAGAATTATAATTTCCATGCTTGAAAGTGACATTGAAGGCTTTAATTTCTACGCCAGGGAGGTTACATATTAATAGTTATGCTTAGTTTCGATCTAATATAGTGGGTTTTGTAATGGTCTCCCAAAGTCTTCCACATCTTTCTCTTCCCCTTTCAATGTTCCACAGCCAGGATGTGTTTCCCTCCTCCCTGAATATTTTGGCTTCCTGTCCCAACTCCTTTATATTATCTTTGCTTTAAAACATGTTTTCCAATGATTTACGTTTGTTCGACATATCATTTCTCCCAGCTCTTTATCTAGCATTCCTGCTATGAAGACCATACTGACATTAAGAACATGATAGACTTCTTTTAGAAATTCCTAACCCACAGGTAACATAATATTTTTCTTCGAGAAAAGCATTCATCATGCACTTGTCTCCTTTCCGAATGGGGAAACTGAAGCACGGAAATTGTAAGACTTGCTCCAGGCCATAGACAAAGTCAGCGGTAAGATTGGGACTTATGTCCTCAGACTCAGGCTAGTGCCTAAAATCTAAGGACAAAAATGTCTTAGAATGACTTCATTTATTTATTTTTTGAGGTTTATGTACTTATTTAAGTAATCTCTACATCCAATGTGGGGCTTAAACTCAAGACCCCAAGATCAAGAGTTGCACGCTCTACTGACTGAGCCAGCCAAGAGCCCCTAGAATAACTTTGGTGTTTTTTTCTTCCTTCCTTCCTTCCTTCCTTCCTTCCTTCCTTCCTTCCTTCCTTCGTTTCTTTCTTTCTTTCAAGTTTATTTATTTTGATAGAGAGAGAGAGAACGAGTGCAGGAGGGGCAGAGAGAGGGGGGGACAGAGGATCTGAAGCAGGCTCCCTGCCGATAGTAGAGTCCAATGCGGGGTTCTAAGTCTTGAACTGTGAGATTGTGACCTGAGCCAAAGTCAGAGGCTTAACCAACTGAGCCACCCAGATGCCCCTACGTTTTTCTTTCTTAACTTTTTACTGAAGTATATAATTTGCATGGGTTTTGAAATTTAGATCTTCATGCATCTATTTGACAGACCTGGAGCAGTTACTGTCTGCTGCTAAGGTTCTCATTACAGATGTAAGAAAAAAATTGTCCTCACCCTTTCTGTCTAATTGTGGCAGCCACGATTGAATGGGGGAATGGGGGGGGGATTTAGATTTTCAAGGGCTTCCTTAAACAGAAGCCTAGAGATCTGCTAGAAGTAAGGCTAATGACCTTGAGACATTACTGAATCTCCCACCCCCCCACCCCGCCCCATTCCTTCTGAAGCATCGTGGAGAGAAATGAATTTCCAAGAGCCCTCGTGTTCTTCATTTCAGTTATTCCAGAGAGGCCTGCCTGGAGCATATTAGATTGTTAGCCAGTCTTATTTATGAGAACTGTATTCTCATAAATTCTCCCAATTCAACCTTCCATTCCCCAATCCCAACTTATAGGTAGTGAGTATGGCTTCACTCCTGACTTGCTACATTGGAACTTCCTGGGTCATGGGATTAGGGAGAGGGCCAGGTAAGATTCTCTCCTTTTCCCTCAGCAGGGTCACAATTACTGCTACTATGAAGTCTATGGCCCTGGTGATTTTTTTTTAATTGCTTCTGTGATTTTATTAAAAAAAAATGTTGCTTCTAGTCTTAGGTTCACATAGTTTCTCTATAGGGCATATGTCTTGTACAAAAAGGAAAGGCTACAGACTGGATAAAATATTCTCTCTTGATCAATCGGTTAGTTGGGTCAATAACAATTGAGATGTATTTGTTCAGGGCTCAATACCTACAGTTATGAAGGAATTAGAAGTACATCTTGAAAAGATATCCATATAAACAAATTAAAAATATAATTACAGAGCAACAGACGAAATACAAACAAATCAGCAAAAGCCAGTACTTGGGAGCTGACAGGAAAGGGGTTAGAGTTGAGTGGAGTTAGTCAATGAGAGCTTTCTGGAAAAGGTGAGGTTTGAAGGAAGAAGCATGGGTTGGGCAAAAGAGGATAAGGAGGTCTTTCCAGCAATAACGCATGGCAATGGTAGAGAAGAGAGAATGAGTGAACTATAAGGGCCAAATAGTAAACAGGTTAGCTTGCTAAGACTGGAGAATCTATGTTACAGGGTGAGAAAAAACAAATCTAAGGACAGTTCATGGAGAGCCTTAAATGGTTATAAATCAAATTATCTTTAACAGACAAGAGGGAGTTTTATGGGTACTCACATAATGAGAATAACTTTTTAAGAAGCAGAGATACAGACGGACTGGAATAAAACAAAACTGAAGAGTTAGAAAAATAGGGAAGCTGCCGCAAAATTTTTCAGGACAGAAATAAAAATGGATGTGTTCTGCTGCGAATTCTGCCATTTATTAGCTGTATGACAAGTCACTGAATCTATGTGTGTCTGTTTTCTCATCTGTAAAATGGGAAAAATGGGGTCCACCTAAACAGGCTGTTGAAAGGATTAAACGAATTAATATGTGAAAAGTGTGTAGTAAGCGTTCAATACATTATTATTCAGTTACTAGTTAGATTATTAGCATATAACTAAGTTATTACTACTATTATATCCATGACCTAGAGTGGTCATTTGTTCTCTGATGTGCTACTAGAAAATTTAAAGTTACTTAGTTGGCTCCAATATATTTCCATTGTACAGTGCTGGTCTGTATGTCATTCAGCATTTGGGTTTGGAAATCAAGGAGTACTGCATGAGAAGGTTCTATAAAGGAATATGGGGATTATGGATGAATCTCTTTGTCCTTGACACTTTAAAAATACATACTTATATATATGTATAAATACATATTTATATATGATTAATATACATTTCTATTAAAATATATATAACCCCAATTTGTGAGATATCTACAGAACTACTATCTATGGAGGGAACCACAGCTAGTTTAACTTTAAAGAGGACACAACTGGCAAAGGGTCTTTTAGTTTAAAAAAGAAGAAACAAAGATGAAAACGGAAAAAAGATGAAAAACATATCTTACTGTGAACATTAAATCACGGAAACGAAAATCTTCCTAACTTTTGAAATCACTCCCTCAAAGGTCCAAATGGCATTGGTTTAAGTAACCTGGATTATTAAAAGTTTTCTGACAATTTTTTTTTCATAATCATCCCTTCAAGTTGCTGTTTAAAATGACAGGAATAAGTACTGCCAAATAGCCTCCAGTCAGGGCTTTCCGCTGGTCTGGAGGTAAAAATCCAGTTTGGGGTTTTGCTCTGAATTG
The DNA here is from genome assembly GCF_022079265.1 of Lynx rufus. Taxonomy (NCBI): domain Eukaryota; kingdom Metazoa; phylum Chordata; class Mammalia; order Carnivora; family Felidae; genus Lynx; species Lynx rufus. The sequence goes on along the minus strand of NW_025814832.1, from coordinate 24,904,316 downwards.
ATATTTTAACATTTTACCCTGATGTACCAGCCAATTGCACAGACTTCAACTTCCAAATGTAGCTGGGGGTGGGGTGTGTGTGTGTGGGGGGGTCCTCACGCGGCTTTCCCTCCGCTTCTCCAACCCTTCTGGGCTCCTTTCGGCTCGCGACGATCCGGCTTTCCCCAGTGGCGCCGACAGGTGCAGCGCGGGGAGCCGCCTTCCGCCCCCAGCACGCGCCCGCGACCCCGCACCCTCCCGCCCAGCCGGCCGCGCCCTCGCCGCTCCGCCCCCTGCCCCGGCGCGCGCGCGCACAGCGGCGGGGGCGCGCCCGGCCGGCGGGGCCGCGCACGCAGCTGCCGCCGCCGCCGCCGCCGCCTCCTTCCCTCCCTGCAGGCCCTCCTCCCCTGCCCTCCCCTCCGCCCCCTTCCCCGTAGGCAGCCCGCCCGCCCGCCCGCACTGCCTCCCTCCCGGCCGCGAGCGCTCCGGCTGGGTCTCTCCCCCGCCCCCCCCCTACCCCAGGCTCCCCGGTCGCTCTCCTCAGGCGGTCGCCCGCGCTCGGTGGATGTGGCTGGCAGCCGCCGCCCCCTCCCTCGCTCGCCGCCTGCTCTTCCTCGGCCCTCCGCCTCCTCCCCTCCTCCTTCTCCTCAGCCGCTCCTCTCGCCGCCGCCTCCACAGCCTGGGCCGCGCCGCGATGCCGGAGAAGAGGCCCTTCGAGCGGCTGCCTGCCGATGTCTCCCCCATCAACTACAGCCTTTGCCTCAAGCCCGACTTGCTGGACTTCACCTTCGAGGGCAAGCTGGAGGCCGCCGCCCAGGTACGGCGACCCTCGGGCGCCGGGGGCGAGCTGCGGGGCAAGCAGTTAGGCCGCGGGCTGGGCTGGGGGCCCGGCCGGGAGGGCGGGCAGGCCGGCGGGCCTGGGCGCTGCGGGCCTGGGGCTGGCGAGGCCGGCTCGGGGAGCGGCGCGCCCCTCTGGGGCGGCCGCGGGGCGCCCCGGCCGATGTGCTCTGCCCTGCTGGGCTGGGGCCCCGGGCCGCGCTGCAGGGAGCGCCGAGGGAGCTGGCGGGCCCTGCCCGAGCGCCCGCACCCCCCCTCCCCACCCCTGCCCCGGGCGAGCACACCTGTGCCGGGCTTCCCCCCGACCCCAGGCCCTTCCTGGCTCGGTAGTGTTCTGGGCGAGGCTGGAGGCTGTTGGGGGAGGCCAGAGGGGTCATGGGAGTCCACGCTCCGTCTCACCCTCCTGACTCAGTTCTTTTCTCTGGTTCTCCCTACGCCCCACGGAGGACACATTGGAAGGGGCGGTCAAATGAGACTCCGACCGCCGCGCGTTAGCGTGGACGGGAGATTCTAGAAGGGGGGGAGAGGGTGCGAAGGAGAATGCTAATCCCGGGCAGCCTTGCTGAGTTCTCCCCGCCTGCTCCGGCCCAGGGGCTGGGTTTCCAAGATGATCCGCCCCCTCCCCCTTCCTCTCAAGTGACAGTGCAGCAGTGACTTTGTTCTCTCCTAACCTCTAGAGAAGCTGAAGGAGGACCCCATCTCCGCTTTTCCTCCCGTCTTCCTAGCTTTGCAGGCTGTGAAGCAGGTGGATTTATTGTTACCGCGATGGTTGCTTAGCAGTAACAGTCCTTTGAAAGAAGCTGTTAGTTTTAGCATACCACTGTTGAAAATATTCCATTACTCTTCATTGCAGTTTTTGGTGAATCATGCCCCCCGCCCCCCACATTATCTTAAGTATTGTTTGATCTTGGAGACTTTTAGTACCGATGCCCTCCAAAGGTCCTGAACAATAGACATTTGTGATATACCATGTTTTATGATGTGTTCTGTGAAGTCTGCGGTGAGAAATGGGAACCGTTTAGCAGTTATCTTTAAAAAGAATGATGGTAAATATATTGTTTTAGTTCTTTCTCTACTGCAGTCAGAGAGGGAAAACCAGTAGGCCTCAAGCTTAAAGAACAGGGTGTATATCGCAGCGAAATGAAAGGAATGTATGGTGCTGGAATGAATTGAAAGTTTGAAGTTGTCTTTGAAAGCTGAGTACTCAGATTGAAAATACATCTAAAAGTGTAGAATTAAAAAGTATACTGTCACATATGAAGTGCTTGTGGGAAAGCACGAGGGCTCTAGGGTCTGGCTGTTTCAAAAGGCAAAGCTTAACCCGTTTGAAAGTCAGGTGATTTAAAAAAATTTCCACTAAGAATATGAATCAGAATGAGTGTATCTTCGGTCTAAATTAGGATTTGAGAGGGTTATTTGGGAGACTGTTTGTTTAAGCCAAGTGACTAGAGTGTTTGATATATATTGGCAGGGGGCAGATGGGAGGGATTGTAAACAGTAGTGTGTCTTGTGACTTGGCAAACCTGGGGGAAGAAGGACCTATGATGAATGAGTTCGCATTATGTGAAAAGACTGAGTTAGATTTAAGAAATCATTTGTTTCCTTACCTCATTAGTTGGCAACGTGGGTTCCGAGTTTTGAGAGGTATGCATGTTTAAGGGAATTTTTCAGAAAAAGACTATCTAAATAAAGATTTTTCAGTGATTGTTAGGAAGTGAAGTGACAGTTCTGTTTAAGTGTTGGGACAGAACAGGATGCAGTGACATGCTTCTCCTTACCGCCTTTCTACTTGCTTTTCCAAAGTGGTGAAAACTGTGTGGAAGACTGCTTTGGGCCATTGAGGGAGCACATGGTAACTAGATATTAATGGGGAATTATGGTACTAGATATTAATGGGGAATTGTTAATTTGATACAAGGAAGTAAATGGATCTTTGTTCGTAACAGGAGCTTTTCAAAGCAATTCTTTCCAGAAATTCTTTGCAGGTTAGGTGGTAACACGAATGAAAGATGGTATGATAGTGACTTGTAACAGGTTTGATTAAAGAATGATTGGACTTTTTAATTGCACACATTGCCACCTTTGGAAGAGGAAAGGAGTTAATGTTGGTAAAAAGTTAGCATTAGTAGTAAAAAGCACATAGTCATGTTTTTGAGATACATGTTTTAGAGCAACAATTGTGGCGTTAGATGGTATCTTATTGTGGAGATCTAAAAATGTGGACAAGATTATTATATCTCTAGAAATCTAGATTTATAACTGGTATTGGGTCAGTTTCCTAACAGTTGGGATCATATTACACAAAGTATGCAAGTTGCTTGGTTGCTTTAGTTGCAAAATTTTATGATAAGCTCAGAGTATTTGTACAGGTTACATATTAGAAGCTTAGTGGATTTTTAACCTGGTCTGGGGTGTGGGCTCCTGGGGAAGGTGAAGAAATTAGTCAACGTGCACCAATTTTAAAAGCAGTTGTCTTTTACATAAGTGAGTGTGGTCTAGGTCAGCAGGTTTTTTTGCAAATGTGTTATCAAGGGCCTAGAGAAATGGGACATTTCTACTACCACTGCCCCCATCCCCCTTTACATTAGGATACTTGAGAGCTTTTGTAGCTATTTCAAATTCTGATTTCTCTTGCTTTGTGGATAATTAATAAAAAATAGATAAGATGTTTATGTGAGTGGCTGCACTTTCTTGTTACTGGTGTATTGTGGTTTATACAGTAATTGGGCTTTCTCTTATGGAAATAGTTAACCTGTGCCAAAGAAATTAACTTCATCCTTCAAGGCCAGAAGTCAGGATATAGTAGACAATCCTTGGTCTTTGCCAACAAAATACTCATGTTGGTGATGACTAAATTGGCACTTAGCGGAGAGTTACAGATATAGTAGTTTGTTTGGCAGGCTAAAACCTGGCACCTAAATGGATGTTATTGTCAACCCTGTGTTATGGAATTTTATGCCCAAATTTTGCATATTTTCTTTAAATTTTTTAATGTTTATTTATTTTTGAGAGAGAGAGAGAGAGAGAGAGGCAGAATGTGAGCAGGGGAGAGGCAAAGGGAGAGGGAGACACAGAATCCCAAGCAGGCTCCAGGCTCTGAGCTGTCAGCACAGAGCCCTATGCGGGGCTTGAACTCACCAATCAAGAGATCATGACCTGAGCCCAAGTTGGATGCTTAACCGACTGAGCCACCCAGGCGCTCTTGCATATTTTCTATGCAGTCATTTTGGTTGTGTTTTACTACTTAAAAAAGTGATAAAATTAATAATTTGTGCAGCATTGTGTGGAATCACTAAATGGTCTTAAGAAATTAAATTGGAAAGATTGGTAATAAGGAACTGAAGTTGTTCAGATTTTCTTTTATTTCTTGAATTATATGTATGAAGAAACACCTAAATATAAGCAGCTTTTATATGTTAAGCTTTATCTACTATCATCTGGCAATGGATTTTGCAGTGAATTTTCCGGATAAATGAAGTTTACCCTTTGAGGCACTTTACACTTAAAAAAAATATTTACTGATTTGGATGGAAATATGCCAAAAATGTATTTTTTTAAAACTCTAGTTTCTTATAATCTAGGTTTGTTGCTTTCCTCTTTTTTAAAATACTGGACATTGTTCTGAACATCTGTCACTGATACTTGTAACCACAGATTTACCCAATTATTACTATAATTTACTACTTTCATATCTATAAAGTCTTTTTGTTTGTTTTTCTTACTGTTAGGTTATTACTTCTTGCTGCTTCTGGTGCCTGGTTGTTGCCGATTGTGCAATTTCTTCCCTCTTCTATTTTATTGAACTTGATCTGAAGAGGTCTAACTAACCAGATAAACAGGCTTTTGTGAGCTTAAAAAGAAATTTCTAAGTGAGAGTTTGATGGACTCTTCTGAGTGAAGGGTATGAGCTTCATTGTATGGACTTTGTATCATCTATTCTGGCTTCTATACAGGCTCTTTTTTTTTTTTTTTTTTTAAACTTCCTGGTTCTGGATAATTGGTGTTGTCCAGTACAACCTGGCCACATGTGATCTTGAGCAGTAAATTATCTATGCAACTTCTCCGAACTTTGCTACATAAATGAGCCTATTCTTATTGGAAGGTAAATCCTACTCTAATCTGTATGTGAGTCAGTGGCAAAGGACTGAGTCTTCCTAGATAGCTGCTTTGTTGCTAACTGGGATTCGTTCTCCAGATCTTGGAGATTCAGTTTTGAACATCATTTAAGTTTGTAGTTCTCAGTTTATTTGACCACTTGTAATCACTTTAAAATTTTACTTTAAATTAGGAAACATTTTATAAATACAGAAGAGTAACTCACCACTCAGATTGAGCAGATATTAATGCTTCCCCCCCCCCCCCCCCGCATTTGCTTCAGACTGTGCACAATGTTTTTTAGGAAATAAAAGGTCACAGATACCACTGAAGTCCATTTCCATCTCTTCCCATCCCTACTCTCAGGGGTAACTTCTCTCTTTAGGTAGGTGAGTATTATTCCTATGTGTATATGTAAGTAGCCACCAACTGTTATTTAAACTTTTATTGCATATGTAAGTAGCCACCAACAACACACAGCAGTGTTCTGTACATTAAAAATTTTTACATTAGTGGTAATGGAAAACATTACTACATTTGACTTTCTGCAACTTGTTCTTGTCAATGTCTCTCATTAAAAAACTTGGCTCAATTTGTGTTTGCTAATTATTTGCTCCTTATTGTCTTTAGAAATTATAGCCCTGTTCTGCAGAAGCAATGATTATTACAGAATTTTAACTATGAAACTGCTTGTGAGGCAAAGTGGCTCAGGCTTCAGACTGATTGGTATTTGGAGTTATTACACTGGAGATTTCCTTTTACTAAAATCTGAGGACTTTGGCAATCAGAAAAAAACCCTCTTGAGTCTTATAGTACCTGGAAGATGTATTTCTGGGTGATTGTAATAAAGACTTATTCAGGAAAAAAAATTATCTCATGTTGCTGCCTTCTTAGCTCATAGGAAACTTCCACTGTAAAAGTGTTACCAGTGGTAACACTGAAAAGCTGTCTTTTCAGTAGAGCTATTAGTGTTTGGTCCAGTTGAAATACAGTCTATATCAAACTTCAAGAAAACTTAACCCTAGGTTTGAAACAAGGAAAGGATATATTATTGTTCCATTCTTTAGTAGAATCAAATGGAGAAGTTGAAAATGAGTTTGTTATCCACACAATATATATGCCAACTTCAGCCTTTTGCTTCTATTTTAAGCTTGTAAATTGTGAAGGTCTTAATGCTGAAATTCCTTTGAATTATTACCCATATTTTTAATAGTGGAACACACAGGTAACATTCACTAACATGGTGATGTTAATATGTGAGAAATCACATACTGAATCATCAGGTCAGTGCTACTGTTGGGAAAGCGTCAAAAAGAGTAGTGTTATATTGTGGTAGTCAAGCACTTAAGTCCACGGAGATATTTTAAACCTTGGGCAGTATATGTATGCTGATACCCATGGTGCTATATAATAGCACATAGTTTTTAAGTTTTATATCATTCTCCTAGGCACTTTATAAACTGTTAGGTGAATGCTGTTAGATGATATTCAGAGTTAACATTTTTATGATTAGAGTGCATTTAATCTTGGTCTCTGTGTCTTTTTTTTTTTTTTTTTTTTAAGTAAACTCTGTGCCCAACGTGGGGCTTGAACTCACAACCCTGTGATCAAGAGTTCCATGTTCTACCAACTGAGCCAGCTGTGTGCTCCTCTGTGTGTGTGTCTTAATAATAACATCTATTAAGTAATTACTGTGTATCAGGCACTAAGGGCTAAAACAAGCACTTTCCATCCTGTTTAAAATGCATGGTCTGATATGAAGCAGAATATACTGTCTGGTTTTTAAAATTTGAGTAGCTTTCTATTATTAAAATAAGTGTTTTTGTTCCTTTGGTTCTTCCCTGCCACCCTGCAAAAAAAATTAGTAGTTATTCAACAAGCAGCTTATAAACAGGTGGGTTTTCCTTCAACACAGGAGAAATTAGAATGTACTGGTAACTGGATGTTGTACACTGTGCCTTTCCAAAGTACGCAAGCAGTTTCCCTCAGAATGTTACAGTAGTAGTGAGATAAATGTCATTTGGCATATGTAGTGTTGTACAGGTATCTTGACATTGGCAGATTAACTGCTTGGCTACCATTAAATTCACCAAAGCTGTTGATGGATGAAAATACGGTTGCCTAGATAAAGATTAAGATGCGTAACTAAACTACTGTTGTCATTCTGTTGGCATAAACTTCAAACTCTGGAAGACTTTTATTCATTCAACTTTTTGGAGACACCTCCCTGCCCCTCACCGCAGCCTCATTAAGTGCTTCATTTCTCTGTTTCTGAATTTTTTTAAAGTCACTTTATAAATAGGCAAAGTTTTGTTTGTTTGTTTGTTTGTTTTTGTTCAGATGTGTTATTAAATGGCCAGTTGGGACACAAAAGTTTTACTGCTGTTTAGGAATGTTCCTGGTGTGGGATTCCAGGGTGGCTCAGGCGGTTAAGAGTCCAAGTCTTGGTTTCGGCTCAGGTCATGATCTCACTGTTCCTGGGATCAAGCCCTGCATCCATCTCCAAGTGGAAAGCAAGGAGCCTGTTTGGGATTCTCTATCTTCCTCTCTCTCTGCTCTTCCCCCCCACCTTGAGAGAAACAGAGAGCATGCTCGTTCTCTCCGTCAAAATGAATAAGTAGGGGCACTTGGGTGGCTCAGTTGGTTAAACGGTCTGACTTTGGCTCTGGTCATGATCTCATGGCTTGTGAGTTTGAGCCCCACATAGGGCTCCGTTTTGACAGCTCAGAGCCTGGAGCCTGCTTCGGATTCTCTCTCTCTCTACCCATCCTCCCCCCTCTCTCTCAAAAATAAATGAGTATTAAAAAAGGGAACGATATGATCTTGGTGAAGTAAATGGTATGAAGGAATATTACCACTCGCAAAATTTATTATGTATGTGTGTGTTTATTTTAAGATTTTATTTTTAATTAGTCTCTACACCCAATGTGGGGCTGGAACTCACGACCCCAGGATCAAGAGTCGCATACTCTGCTGACTGAGCCAGCCAGTTGCCTCTACCACTTGAAAATTTTTTTTAAAGTTCAGTAAATGATATTTTTGTTTAGAAACGGACTTATGAAAAGGATTTTTTAAAAACTAAGCTCTATACCCATCGTGGGGCTTGAACTCAGGACCCCAAGAATACGAGTCTCATATTTTACCAACTGAGCAAGTCAAGCCCCTGGAAAGGATTGTTTTTAATGAGCCAAAATAGTTTCATGTTATATATTAGAGATTTTGACAGTGTGTTACAGGCTTGATAACATACTGTCTAATTTAGGTTAGATAATTTTAGCTTGAGATTAATCATGTTTATTAGTTATTAATAAAATGATTATGGTATAGCTTTTCCCTACAGATATTACACTACTCTCTTGTCCTTACCTAGTTCTGTGGTCTGTTGGTGATCTCAAGGCGCTATTGACCTACACGTGGATTTTGTTTGGACTGTGCAGTGTTTTTGCAAATTTTGCATTCATTGCCATTAGTTAAAATTTGGGAGATTGCACATGAAATCTGAAATTTGTGGCTTTTTTTTTTTTTTTTTTAAGTAATCTCTGTCTCTAATGTGGGGTTTGAACTCAGATCCTGAGATCTAGAGTTTTCATGCTCTACTGGCTGAGCCAGCCAGGCACCCCTGTGGCTTTTCTTTTTTTTTTTTTTTTTAATTGGAAGATCTGTCACTACTAAGTCTGCTTTTCAGTATAGCAATAATTGGTTGGCTCCAAGAATTGGTTACTTCCACCTTACTTTTACACAGAGCCTTCACTTGGCCTACTGTACTCACCTGCTTGGCTGGCCTCTGTAGACATTTGTTGATGATTTAGGGCATCTGTATATTTATTGCTTTAAATTTAGACTTTTCAAATGTCTGAAAATGAATTTGAGTTTCTGTTTAATGCAACAAGTATGTAAAACCATGGTTACAACCAAATTGAAAAATGGGCAAAGGTTATGAATGGACAATTTGCAGAGGAAAAACAATGGCAAAAAAAAAAAAAAAGGAAGAAAGAAACTTTTAGGAAAGATGCTTATTAGTGTTACTAGTAATAAGGGAAATTCTAATTAATGCAACAGTGAAATACCATTTAAGACTCATCAGCTTGTCAAAAATTTTTAAGTTTTCAGAGGATAATGAAAGTGAAATTTCTTTATTCTTTGCTCATTGGAGTATTAATTGAAAATACTCTAGAGGATAATTGGGTAATTCTTGGTAAAGAAAAAGGTGGATAAGAAAACATGGACCAAGATGTGTATTGTAGCACTATTTTAAATAACAACAACAAAAAAAATGGAACTAAACTAACTTCCTTCAGGACAGAAATGGATAACTGTGGTTTACTTACAGAATGGAATACCACTAGGCAGAAGTTAAAACTAATGAGTTAGGTCTACATCTGCCTGCATTTACCCATCTCAGAAACAATGTTAAATGAAAAAAGCGCATTGCAAAGGTTATATACACTTTGATACTATTTGTATAAAGTTAAAAACATTGCTTGCTGATATTTATATATGTAGCAGAAGTACTATACATACATGAGAAAGAGCTACATTAGCCTTTGGAGAGTGGCTGCAGGGAATGAGGAAGAGAGGATGGGGCTTTCGTTATGTCTGTATTTTATTTTGGGGATCTGAAGCACATAAGACAAAATCTTAAAAAGTTTATTTGGTCTTGATGGTGAGTCATTAGTGTCTGTTACATCCAGAATGTTTCTTTGGTAAGAAAAAAATTTAAAGAGTTTTATGAAGTTTTGACATGGTTTATGATATCACTTTTCTTCCTCTATCCTTACAGAAGGTCTTATGATGGGCTTGATGTATAGGTTATAATACATAATTAATTGCAACCTATGAGAAATGTTTCCTGATTTTTTTTTAATTTGAAAAATTGTAATTGTTTTAAATAAAGGTTCAAGTAGAAAAAAATTGCTTTTATTTCGCTCATTGGTCAGATGTTTAAATTCTGTGAAATACTTGTGTTTATTATTGCTTTTAATATAATTTGGAAAGTGTAAATTGCCTTGGGTTACTTAAAACAACTCATTTATTTTTACCATGGTGATGTATAAATACTCAGTCTAGGTTTTAGTGATGTCTGGGTTTTAAAAAATTGCCTGTGACATACATTAGGCTAAGGTGAAGATGTACATGTTACTAATCTAGGCTATTTCTGACACTGCTGGTTTTTCTTTTCCCTTTAGGTGAGGCAGGCAACCAATCAGATTGTGATGAATTGTGCTGATATTGACATTATTACAGCTTCATATGCACCAGAGGGAGATGAAGGTAAGAGCTGTTTTCCATTTGATTTGCTGTCTCTGTGTGTATGATGTGTGTATGGTGATATATACATTTTCAGATTAAGATATCAGTGTTTGTTGCTTTAGAAATAGGAAACATTTTTAGATGTTCATGGGAAATATTTTAATAATCTATATTATGAGATTAAGGAAATGCCACAATTTTAATTCTACTTCAAACATTAACTTATTTTTTGACTCTAGGCAGATTACATTTTTATAAATGTAAAATACATATAATATAGTAACATGCATATAAAGCCAAAGAGTTATTTTAAAAATAAGTACTTTGAACATGAAAGATTGGTTCATCCAGGCGGCTTAGTTCATATGTGGTTTTCTTAAAAGTTTTTTTTTTTCCTTCTTGAGCAATAGATTACAACAGGGATAATAAATCTTACTCGTAATGGAGAGAAAAATATTGGCCTTATGAGATTGAATGTGGAGGTTAGACGCTAGATGACCAAGTTAGTTACAGGGTAAGAATATGTTAAAAAGAAACATTATATAGAACACATGGGAATTCAGTTAGCATCTTTAAAATGAGAACTATTTTAGACCTTGTAATTACAATAAGGATTAAATTGAGTAGTCAGTTTTGGCCTGAAATCCTATTCCCACATAAGCTACATTTTTAAAAAGTTGTCAAGTTTGGCAGAAACTCACAAGTATATTGATACTGGAACTGAAGTGCTTTTTACTTTTTTTTTTTTAAGTTTATTTATTTATTTTGAGAGAGAGAGAGAGTGGGAGGGAGAGAGAGAATCCCAAGCAGGCTCCAGTCCGTCAGCACAGAGTCCAACACAGTGCTTGAACTCACGAACTGCGAGAGCGTGACCTGAGCTGAAACCAAGAGTTGGATGCTTAACCGACTAAGCCACTCAGAAGCCCCATAAAATCTTTTCATTTGATATCCGGGCGCTGGCTGGCTGGCTCAGTTGGTGGAGCATGTGACTCTTGGTCTCAGGGTTGTGAGTTCAAGCCCCATGTTGTGTGTAGAGCTTACTTTAAAAAGAAAAGAAAAAATCTTTTCATTTGATATCAAATAAGTTAGGAATTTGACCCTTTAATTTCCATTTAGTATTGCTCTTTCCCCTCTCCTTTACTCTGAAAAGAAGCATACAAGTAACATTTTATGACCAGGCAGTATTTATTTCGTGAGTTTTTCTTAGATTGTTTTGTCCATAGAAAGACCAAAAAAAAAGTATCAGTTGAGCAGATTATTGCCAAGAAGTACTGATGTTTGATTGTACATGAGATCAAACTGCAGTGATTTTAAGTTAGAGGAACAGATCCTTCCAATGGACTTTGAGTGAGTGCCAACATTAAAGCAATTGTTTGGTAAATGAAAGAGGGATGATTTAATTTCTTTACCTGTGAAGAAAAATATAAGCACCTTAGCCACGCATATCAATGCAAACATGCTTTGTTACAGGTAGAGAACATTTAAATTTAATACAGAGTTTTTAAATGGTGCCCAGTAAAATACATGTGCACCCTCCAGCTGGCATGGTTTCAGCTCAGGTTTGTTTTTATCTTCCTCTACTAAAACGCCAGGAAAGAATTCAGAGAACTTAAATGCTTTGAATATGCATAACTGAATGGTGCCAAGCTCATACCAGCCTGAATATCAAGGAAGCAGTGTTTGTGTTCTCACTAAGAGGGTCAGAAGAGAAATAAAAGCTTATAGGAAGTAAGGGGATTTGGAGAGAGATTCAGATAAAATATTAATTTTTTTTAGGTACTTAAAATATTTTCTTCAAAACTAGCTAAGGTATATTTTTCAACTCATTTCTCCTACAGCAATGGGAAAAACCTAGGGTCATGTGTAAGCACCTCTAATTTAAGGGATAAGAAAAGGGGAAATTATATTAATGTGGTATTTTAAGGTTTCAGTCAGAAACATAGATTTGGCCTTCTAGATACATACCCAGCTTAATTTTCCTCTTGGACAGAGTAGCATTTCTTGATTTTTACCTTATGGGCGAGTACAACACGTTTCTTTAGAAATTAGTAGTTGGAAATTTGACTGCCAGCTCCTTCTAGGACTGTATGAGTTGGCAGGGGAATATTTGACTCAATAGGACTCATTTTTTAAACCCAACTAATCTCATCTAGTCCGGTACTTGTTAATACTTACAGATTGCCTTCTGCAAAACTGATTTACGTATCTGTAGCCACTAAATCTTGGTGCTTTAAGGTAAAATCAGAAAATCGTTTGAAAGCACAAAATTGTTGCTTCTCTGTGTAAGTTTTTAATTGATGAGAAAAGGCCATCTTATGATATGTGCAGTAACCCAGAAAGACCTATTGGCATGTGTCTCCTTAAACTAAGGCACTGCCTTTTAAACAGAAATAATTTATTTTAAAACCTAATTGAGATCTTTGTAGTATTTAAAAAAATGAGAAATCAGTAAGAAAAACGGCTGAAAACTGTTTTTTTACTGTTCTGCACTTCAAGGGTTGGTGAAATCACTAGCACTTAAGCCCCAGTACAAGGAGTGCACCTCCCTACACAGGGCAGGGATTAGTATTGTCATCAGCTTCTGCAAGAGAAATACGAAACTTTTGAGTGCCTGAACTCAGGTCCTGACAGGTAAAGAGTTTTTTAATTTATCGTTAATAGATGGCTTGGGCATAAGCACATGGAGAATGATCACTTGAAAGTTTTGTACCAACTTTTCCCTTAGTGTATACTCTGTCAGGTATGTTTGTGGCATTAGCTGTATAAGGAAACAATTTTCCATTGGCGACATAATATTTCATAGAAGGTTCTAATACATACTTTCAGGTCCACTAGTATCACTTTGGTTTATTTGTAAGGCATGTAAATTTTAACACATTTATTCTTGAAGTAGAATTCTATTTTTCAGTGTGTGCATAAGAGCACATGTATGGGTTTAATGAAAGGAAACAGCTTAGTCAGAAATACTGCCAGATATTAATAATTCAGAACAAAACTATTAACTTGAAAAAAAGGAATGGTTCCTAACACTTGATCATAAGCTTCAATAGGCCTTTATAAGCCTATTAGTAATATATATTCTGTCATACAGTTAAGTGTGGTTGAGGAATAACATTAATAAACTACCATTTCTTTGCAATAGAGTTGTTTTTGTCATCATTCGGAAAATACATGCATGACCAATTAAGTGCTAGCCCTCAAATCTGGAAAATTGAAAGAGAAGGGAAAATACCCATTTTTAATACAAATATATTGAAATATGATACAGAATTTCATAAGGAAATTTTATTTTTATTTTTTTAATTTTTTAATGTTTGTTTATTTTTGAGAGAGGGAGAGGGAGAGGGAGCATGAGCAGGGGAGGGGCAGAGAGGGGAGACACAGAATCCGAAGCTCCAGGCTCTGAGCTGTCAGCACAGAGCCCGACTCGGGGCTCAAACCCATGACACATGAGATCATGACCTGAGCTGAAGTCAGACGCTCAACTGACTGAGCCACCCAGGCACCCCCATAAGGAAATTTTAAATAAAGAATCAAAGTATGAGTTTAATTATAAATAACAGTGTAGAGTAGGAGCCTCAAACCAAAGTTACTGTTGGGATTAAGCAAATAATAAAACGTGAATGAATTGGACTGGATATAGGAAAACAAGTGTGTTGGAACAGAGGCCAAACCAAAGAGTGCACGTCTCACGTAAATATTCAAATTTTAAAGAACTTTTCTGGCCAGCAACATTTTTGTGAGCTATATTGATTTCTTTTGAATTTGCAGCCTCCCAGGGAACTGTGGTGTGTTATGCATATTCTTTATCATTTGGACACGAAAATAAGACGTGAGCATAGCGGTCTCATTAAAAAGAGCAAAAACCCCGGGGCCCCTGGGTGGCTCAGTCAGTTAAGCATCTGACTTCACCCCAGGTCATGATCTTGAGGTTCACGAGGTGCAGCCCTGTGTCAGGCTCTGCTGACAGCTCGGAGCCTGGAGCCTGCTTCGGATTCTGTGTCTCCCTCTCTCTCTGCCCCTCCTCTGCTCGTGCTTTGTCCCTCTCTCTCTCTCTCTCTCTCTCAAAAATAAACATTTAAAAAAAAAAAAAAAAAGAGCAAAAACCCCGTGTGAAATTTTTCTAGTTTTTAATTGAAACTGATGTATACTGTGCTGTATTACTATTAAATATATTCATCAAACTGTGTTAGTTTGCTGTATGTGTTCCAGTGGTATATACTTTTTAAAGATTCAGAATCTAGCATAATACCTCTTCTTAGGTAGCTAGCTTTTTGGGGGCACTAAAATGGCCTTATTTGTGAGCTCTTATTTTTATTTTGTCTCTGGTTTAATTACCGGTCCTGAGTATACTGAGTTTTGGGGATTTTGAACATAAAAGTCTATCATGTGCTATTATTCTTCTGAAGAATGGGTATGTAAATGCAGAAGCTAACCACCACTCCAGGCTGTATTGAAGAACCGGATATTTTCCCAGGTCTTTGGTAACTTTCAGGACCTCCTGTTTTCTGAATTAAATGGTGATTTTATTTATTTACTCATTCATTTTATAAAATTTTTTTTCAACGTTTATGTATTTTTGAGAGAGAGAGTGCGAGTCGGGGAGAGCAGAGAGAGAGAGAGGGGAGACACAGAATCTGAAGCAGGCTCCAGCCTCTGAGCTGTCAGCACAGAGCCCGTCGTGGGGCTCGAACTCACGAACTGTGACATCATGACCTGAACCAAAGTCGAATGCTTAACTGACTAAGCCACCCAGGCGCCCCTTCATTCATTCATTTCAAAGTTTCTTTTGAGAGCATGTGCGCACACCCAGGTGGGGAGGGGCAGAGAGAAGAGACAGAATCCCAAGCGAGCTCTGCACCATCAGCACAGTGCCCTATGTGGGGCTTGAACTCATAAACGGTGAGATCTTTACCTGAGCCAAGATCAAGAGCTGGACCCTTAACTGACTGCGCCACCCAGGCGCCTCTGATTTTATTTTTTGTGCTAGTAAACTTCATTTTTTTAGAGCGGTTTCAAGTAAAAAGTGTAGATTTCCCATGTATTCCTTGTCCCACCCACCCCCTTTCCCCTCATAATCAACATCCTGAACCAGAATGGTACATTTGTTACAGTAGATGAACCTACATTAGCACATCATTAACACTCAGAGTCCATAGTTTACATTAGGGTTCACTCTTGGTGTTATACATTCTATGGGTTTTAACAAATGTAGTCACCATTACTGTACCACACACAACTGTTTCACTGCCCTAAAAATCCTCTGTGCTCTGCCAATCTTCCTTCCTAACCCCTGGCAACCACTAATCTTTTTATTGTCTCCATAGTCTTTTCTAGAATGTCATATAGTGGGAGTCATAGAGCAGTATGTTGCCTTTTCAGATTGGCTTCTTTCACTTAGTATTAATGCACTTAAGTTTCTCCATGTCTTTTCGTCATTGCTTGAGAGTTCATTTCTTTTTAGCTCTGAATAATATTCCATTGTCTGTATATACCAGTTTATTTGTCCATTTACCTATTGAAGGACTTCTGGGTTACTCTAAAGTTTTGGCAGTTAGGAGTAAAGTTGCTGTAAATATCCACGTGCAGGTTTTTGTGAGGATGTACGTTTTCAGCTCCTTTTGATAGATACCAAGGAGCATGGTTGCTGGATCCTATGATAAGAGTGCATTTAGGGGTCCCTGGCTGGCTCAGTTGGTAGAGCATCTAATTCTTGTTTGCCAAGTTGTGAGTTTGAGCCCCACAGTGGATGTAGAGATTATTTAAAAAACAAAACTGTTTAGTTTTTAAGAAGCTGCCAGACTGTCTTCCAAAGTAACTGTATCATTTTGCATTCCCACCATCAATGGGTGAGAGTTCCTGTTGCTCTGCATGCTCCCAAGCATTTGTTGTTATCAGTGTTTTGGATTTTGGCTATTTTAGTAGGTGTAGAGTGGTATGTCATTACTGTTTTAATTTGCAGGTGCCTAATCACATGATGTTGAAACTCTTTCATATGCTTTCTTGTCATCTGTGTATCATCTTCTGTGAGATGTCAGTTCAGATCATTTACACAATATTAACTGGATTGTTCTTTTTCTTAGTGTTGAGTTTTAAGAATCCTTTGTATGTTTTGGATAATAGTCCTTATCAGCTGTGTCCTTTGCAGATATTTTCTCCCAATCTGTGGCTTGTCTTTTCATTCTCTTGATATTGTCTTTCTCAGAGCAGAATTTTTAGATTTTAATTAAGTCCAGGTTATCATTTCTTTTTCATAGATTATATCCTGGGTGTTTTATCTAAAAAGTCATCACTGGGGCACCTAGTTGGCTCAGTTGGTTAAGTGTCTGACTTTGGCTCAGGTCATGATCTCACAGCTCGTGAATTGGAGTGCCATATCTGGCTCTCTGCTCACTGCTCAGAGTCTGGAACCTTCTTCAGATTCTGTGTCTTCCTCTCTCTCTGCTCCTCCCTCACTCACGCTGTCTCTCCTTCAAAAATAAATGTTTTAAAACAAATTTTTTTTAAAATAAAAAGCCATCACAATACTCAAGATCATTTAGGTTTTCTCCAGTGTTATCTTCCAGGGGGTTCGTAGCTTTGCATTTTCATTTAGGTCTATAATCCATTTTGAGTTAGGTTTTGTAAAAGATGTAAGGTCTGTATGTAGATTGTTTGCATGTGGATGTCCAGTTAACAGCACCATATATCAGAAAGATAGCTCCCTTGTATTGCTTTTTCTCCTATGTCAAAAATCAATATGACTGTATTTATGACTGTATTAAATACTTATGTATTTAAATTATGTATTTATCTACTTCTAGGCTCTCTATGCTCTTCCATTGATATACTTGCCTTTTGTTTTTCCAAAACCACACTATCTTGATTACTGTAGACTTTATGGTAAGATTTGAAGTAGGGTAGTGTCAGTCCTCTGACTTTGTTCTTCAGTATTGTGTTGGCTATTCTAGGTTGTTTGCCTCTCCATATAAACTTTAGAATCAGTTTTTCAGTATCCACAAAACAACTTGCTGGGATTTTGATTGGGATTGGGATTGAATCTATAGATCAAATTGGGAGGAAATGACATCTTGACAGTATGGAGCCTTCTTACTCATGAACATGGAATATCTCTCCATTTATTTAGTTCTTTGGTATCTTTTGTTAGTTTTGTGTTTTTTTCATATGGATCTTCTATATATTTTGTTAGATTTATACCTCATTGTTTCATTTTTGAATATGATAATGTAAATGATAATGTGGTTTTAATTTTAAATACCACTTATTCATTACTGGCATATAGAAAAGTGATTGACTTATATGTATTAATCTTATATCATGCAACCTTATTATAATTGCTTATTCCAGTTTTTTGCTAATCCTTTTGAATTTTCTACATGACCATGTCATCTATGAACAAGGACAGTTTTATTTCTACCATCCCAGTATGTATACCTTTTGTTTCCTTTTCTTGTCTTACTGTGTTAGGATTTTCAGTACAACGTTGAAAAGCAGTGATGAGAAGGGATATCTTTGCTTTCTTTTTTCCTCATCTTAGCTGGAAAGCTTGGAATTTCAAGTTGAAGAAATTCATCCATTTCTACTTTGCTGAGAGTTTTTATCATGAATAGGCATTGGATTTTGTCAAATGCTTTTTGTACATGTGATGATTGTGTGATTTTTCTTCTTTAGGCTGTTATGATGAAGTACATTAGTTGATTTTTGAGTGTTGAAACAGCCTTGCATTCTAGGATAAATTCCACTTGGTCATGGCCCATAACTCTTTTTATATATTTTTTCTTTTTCTTTTTTTTAAACATGTATTTATTTTTGAGTGAGGGGGATTTATGGGGGAGGGACAGAGAGAAAGGGAGACAGAATCTGAAGCAGGCTCCAGGCTCTGAGCTATCAGCACAGAACCCAACATGGGGCTCAAACTCACAAACTGTGAGATCATGACCTGAGCTGAAGTTGAATGCTTAACTGACTGAGCCACCCAGACGGCCCTCTTTTTATATTTTTATATGTTGCTGCATTTGATTTGCTAATATTTTGTTGAGGATTTTTGTGTTTACATTCATAAGAGATATTGGTTGATAGTTTTCTTGTATGTCTTTTGTTTTGATGTTATGGTAGTGCTGACTTCATAAAATGAGTTAGGAAGTTAGGAACTCATAAAATGAGTTCTGCTTCTATCTTCTGGAAGAGAGTGTAGAGAATGTATATAATTTCTTACTTAAATGTTTGGTAGAATTCACAAGTGAACCTATCTGGGCCTGTGCTTTCTGTTTTGGAGGATTATTATTGATTGAATTCTTTAATAGATATATAGCTATTCAGATTATCTGTTTCTTCTTGTGTGAGTTTTAGTAGATTGTGTGTTTCAAGGAATTGGTCCATTTCATTGAGGTTTTTAAATTTGTGGGAAGAGACTTCTTTATAATATTTCTGTATTATCTTTTTAATGTCCATGGGGTCTGTACTGATGTTCCCTCTTTCACTTGTGATTTTAGTAATTTGTGTCTTCTCTCTTTTTCCCTTAACCTGGCTAGAGGATTATTGATTTTTTTTTTTCAAAGAATCAGTTTTGTGGGTTTTTTTGTTGATTTTTCTCTACTGACTTTCTATTTTATTTTCTTTTATTATGTTTTTAAAGTCTATTTGAGAATGAGAGAGAGCACACATGTGCAAGCAGGGAAGGGGCAGAGAGAGAGGGGGAGAGAGAATCCCAAGCGGCCTCTGTGCTGTCAGCATGGAGCCTGATGTAGGGCTCAATCCCACAAACCATGAGATCATGACCTGAGCCAAAATCAAGAATTGGGCACTTAACTGAGTGACCCAGGTGCCCCCTATTTTTCTAGTTTAAATTTCATTGATTTCTGCTCAAATTTTTATTACTTATTTTTGTCTGCTTATTTTGGATTTAATTTGGATTTAAAAAACTTTTTCTAGTTTCCTAACATGGAAGCTTAGATGATTTTATTTATTTATTTATAAGTAAACTCTACACCCAACGTGGGGCTTGAATCAGAACCCCAAGATCAAGAGTTGTATCTTCTGACTGATCTAGCCAGGTACCCCTAGATAATTGAAATTAGATCTTCTTTTCTAATATATGTTTTCAGTACTATAAATTTCCCTCTAAGCACTTCTTTCACTGAATCCCACAAACTTTGATAAGTTGTATTTGCATTTTCATTTAGTTAAAAATATTTAAAGGTTTCTCTTGAGATTTCTTCTTTGACCTGTGTGTTATTTTATATATATATAATATATATAATTTATATATTTATATACAATATTAATATATTAATATATAATTAATTAATATTAATATATAATATTTGTATATATAATATAAATATATTATATATATATATAAAATTTAATTTCCAAGTATTTGGGAATTTTTCCAGCTATTTTTCTGTTACTGATTTCTAGTTTAATTCCTTTGTGGTCAAAAAGCAGAGGTTTTAGATTTCTATTCTCTTATTTATTTTTAATTTTTAAAAAATGTTTCTTTTTGAGAGAGAGACAGAGCATGAGTGGGGGAGGAGCAGAGAGAGAGGGAGACGCAGGCTCCAGGCTCTGAGCTGTCAGCACAGAGCCTGATGTGGGGCTCAAACCTATGAACCGTGAGATCATGCCCTGAACCAAAGTCAGATACTTAACTGACCGAGCCACCCAGGTGCCCTGATGTGTATTCTTTTAGTTTAGTGAAAAGTGTGTTTTATGACACAAAATATGGTCTGTCTTGATGAATGTTCCAAATGAGCTTGAGTAAAATGTGTAACACATTTCTGTTTAATGAAATAGTCTATAGATGTCAATTATATCCAGTTGATTGATGGTGCTGTTGAGTTCAACTGTATCCTTACAGATTTTCTGCTGCTGAGTCTATTTATTTCTGATAGAAGGATGTTAAGGTCTCAGCTCTAATACTAGATTCATGTATTTCTCCTTGCCATTCTGTCAGGTTTTGCCTCATGTATTTTGATGCTTTGTTGTTAGACACATACACAGTAGGGATTGTTATGTCTTCTTGGAGTATTGGCCCCTCTCTCGTTATGTAATGTTCCTCTCTTTTTGCTTTGAAATCAGCTCTGTCTGAAATTAATACAGCTACTTGCACTTGTTTTCATTAGTGTTAGTGTATCTGTTTCCATCCCTTTACTTTTTAAAAAATTTTTAAAAATTATTTTCTTTTAATGTTTATTTTTGAGCGAGAGAGACAGAGCTTGAATGGGGGAGGGGCAGAGAGAAAGAGGGAGACACAGAATCTGAAGCAGGCTCCAGGCTTTGAGCTGTCAGCACAGAGCCCAACGTGGGGCTTGAACGCACAAGCTGTGAGATCATGACCTAAACTGAAGTCAGACGCTCAACTGACTGAGCCACCCAGGCACCCCTCCATCCCTTTACTTTTAATCTGTAAATTTTTTTAAGTGGTTTCCCTAGATTTTGCAGTATACGTTTATAACTAATTCAGTCACTTTCATATAACACCATCATGCTTCCCAAGTAGTATAGGCACCATATAATAACAAAATATTCCCAATTCCTTCCTGCCATGCCTCGTATCATTGCTATCATTCATTTCCCTTATGCACAAGCACATGCGCACGCACACACACACACACACACACACACACAAAAGCCAACCTAATCAAATACATTGTTATTATTAATATTTTGAACAAATTATCGTTTAGATCACTTAAAAATAACAAAAATATTTTTATTTTACCTTCATTTATTCATTCTATAATGCTCTTCCTTTGTATAGATCCAAGTTTCTGACCTATATAATTTTCCTTTTCTCTAAAGAACTTTTTTTTTTAATGTTTATTTTGAGAGAGAGAGAGAGAGAGAGAGAGAGAGAGAGAGAGAGGGAGGGAGTGAGTGCATGCACAGGGGAATGGCAGAGAAAGAGGAGAGAGAGAATCACAAGTAAGCTTCCTGACTCAGGGCTCGGTCTCTTAAACTGTGAGATCATGACCTGAGATCATGATCAAGAGTCCAATGCTTAACTGATTGAGCCACCCAGGAGCCCCTAAAGAACTTCTTTTAACATATCTTGCGAAGCATGTCTACTGGTAACAAATTCCCTCAATTTTTGTTTATCTGAGAAAGTTTATTTTTCCTCACTTGTTTTTAAGACTTAATTTTGTTTTAAGTTTATTTTGAGAGAGAGCGCATGTGTGCATGCGTGCATATCAGTGGGAGAGAGGCAGAGACGGGGAGAGAATCCCAGGCAGGCTCTGCACTGTCCCTGATGCAGGGCTTGAACTCACAAACCATGAGATCATGACCTGAGCTGAAGTCAGACATTTACTGAACCACCCAGGTGTCCCTTAAGACTTAATTTTATTTTATTTTATTTTTTTAATTTTTTTTTCAACGTTTTTATTTATTTTTGGGACAGAGAGAGACAGAGCATGAATTGGGGAGGGGCAGAGAGAGAGGGAGACACAGAATCGGAAACAGGCTCCAGGCTCTGAGCAATCAGCCCAGAGCCTGATGCGGGGCTCGAACTCACGGACCGCGAGATCGTGACCTGGCTGAAGTCGGACGCTTAACCGACTGCGCCACCCAGGCGCCCCAAGACTTAATTTTATTTTAGAACAGTTTAGGTTCACAGCCAGATTGAGAGGAGTATTCTATTTCACTTTTGAAGGATCTTTTTTTTTTTCTTCAATGAGCAGCCGGCAAAAGCATATTAGAATGTAAGAACAGAAAGTAAGAATAATATGAAAGCTCTCTTTACAGAGAGGGGGCATTTGAAAGTGAATGCCACTGAAGGATCAGTTTCAAGGATACAGAATTCTAGTTAGTTTTTCTTTCTTCCCTTTAAATGTTTCATTCCATTCTCTTCTTGCTAGTGTGATTGATGAGAAGTTGAATGTAATCCTTATCTTACTCTTCTGTAAAGTGTTTTTTTCCCCTGTGGCTTCTTTCAAGACTTTTTCTTTATGTTTGATTTCCTAAAGTTTGAATATGATATGCCTAGGTTTAGAGGTTTTTGTTTTTGTTTTTTTACATTTATCCTGCTTGGTCTTCTCTGAGCTTCCTGGATCTGTAGTTTGGTATCTGACATTAATTTGGGAGAAATTCTCAGCCTTTATTGCTCCAAATACTGCTTCCATTCCTTTACTTTTCTTGTCCCTCTGGTAGTCCCATCATGGTTACACCTAAAGTTTTCCCATAATTCTTGGACATTTTGTTCTGTTCCCCCCCTCATCCCTTCCCCCACTTTTACCCTCAGTTTTGGAGGTTTCTTTTGTCATGTCTGCAGGCTCAGAGATGGTTTCCTCAGCCATGACCAGTCTAACAACCAGCCCATCAAAGGCATTCTTCATTTCTGTTACTGTTTTTGATTTCTATCATTTTTTAAATTCCTTTTTAGTATTTCTATCTCTCTGCTTACATTATCTGTCAGTTCTTGCACGTGTCTACTTTTTTCATTAAAGCTCTTAGCATATCAATCATAGTTAAAATTTTTTTTTTCAACGTTTATTTATTTTTGGGACAGAGAGAGACAGAGCATGAACGGGGGAGGGGCAGAGAGAGAGGGAGACACAGAATCGGAAACAGGCTCCAGGCTCTGAGCCATCAGCCCAGAGCCTGACGCGGGGCTCGAACTCCCGGACCGCAAGATCGTGACCTGGCTGCAGTCGGACGCTTAACCGACTGCGCCACCCAGGTGCCCCTATCAATCATAGTTTAAAACAAAAATCCTGGTCACATAATTCCAACATTCCTGTCATAACTGACTCTGGTTTTGATGTTTGTTTAGTCTCTTCAAATTGCATTTTCTGCCTTTTAGTATGCCTTCCAATAGTTTTTGAGACCCAGACATGATGTACTGAGTAAAAAGAACCACAGGAAATAGGTCTTTAATAATGAGATGGGGGGCACCTGTGTGGCTCAGTCAGTTGGGTGTTCAGCTCTTGGTTTTGGCTCAGGTCATGACCTCACAGTTGAGTTCAAGCCCTGTGTCAAGCTCTGCGCTGGCAGCGTGGAGCCTGGTTGGGATTCTGTCTCTTCCTTCTCCTCTGCCTCTTCCTGGCTCATGCATGCTCATACATTCTGTACATTGCCTTTCACTCTGTTGGTTGTGTTCTGATGTACAACAGTTTTTAATTTTGATGAGGTTCAGCTTTTTCTTTTGTTGCTTGTGCTTTTGGCATAATATCCAAGGAGTCGTTGCCAAATCCAATGTCATGAAACTTTTGCATTTTTTAAATTAATTTTATTATTATTTTTTAATTTACATCCAAATTAGTTAGCATATAGTTCAACAATGATTTCAGGAGTAGATTCCTTAATGGCCCTTACCCATTCAGCCCATCCCCCCTCCCACAACTCCTCCAGTAATCCTCAGTTTGTCTCCATATTTATGAGTCTCTTCTGTTTTGTCCCCCTCCCTGTTTTTAGATTATTTTTGTTTCCCTTCCCTTATGTTCATCTGTTTTGTTTCTTAAAGTCCTCATATGAGTGAAGTCATACGATTTTTGTCTTTCTCTGACTAATTTCGCTTAGCATAATACCTTCCAGTTCCATCCATGTAGTTGCAAATGGCAAGATTTCATTCTTTTTGATTGCTGAGTAATACTCCACTGTATATATAATATGTATATTATATTTATATATATAATATATAATATATTTATATTCTATATAAATATATAATATATTTATATAAATATAATATATAAAAATATATATTATATAATATATATACTTATATTTATATATAAATTTATATATTTATATATATTATATATATATTTACTATATATTATATACAATATATAGTACATATATACTTATATATATATTTATATTTATATATAAAATTTATATATATAAATATAACATAAAAGATAAAATATATAATATATTTATATATTATATTTATATATATTATATATGATATATATATCATATATTTATATAAATATATATATATACATACATACATATATGTATATGTATATATATAGGTACACACCACATCTTTATCCATTCACCCATCAGTGGACATTTGGGCTCTTTCCATACTTTGGCTATTGTTGATAGTGCTGCCATAAACATAGGGGTGCATGTGTCCCTTCGGAACAGCACATCTGTATCCCTTGGATAAATATCTAGTAGTGCAATTGCTGAGTCGTAGGGTAGTTCTATTTTTAGTTTTTTGAGGAACCTCCATACTGTTTTCCAGAGTGGCTGCACCAGCTTGCATTCCCAGAAACTTTTGCATTTTTTTTTAATGTTTATTTATTATTGAAAGAGAGAGAGCATGAGCAGGTGAGGGGCAGAGAGAGAGGGAGACACAGAATCTGAAGCAGGCTCCAGGCTCTCAGCTGTCAGCACAGAGCCTGACGCAAGGCTCGAACTCACAAACCTCGAGATCATGACCTGAGCCGAAGTTGGATGCTTAACCGACTGAGCCACCCAGGCACCCCTGAAACTTTTGCATTTTTAAAAAACACTTATTCATTTTTTGGGAGAGCACAAACAGAGGAGGGGCAGAGAAAGGGGGATAGAGGATCTGAAGTGGGCTCTGCACTGACAAGCTGACAGCAGTGAGCCCGATATTGGGCTTGAACTCATGAACTGTGAGATTGTGACCTGAGCCAAAGTCGGACACTCAACCGACTGAGCCATCCAGGTGCACCTGCATTTTCTTTTAAGAGTTTTGTAGTGTGAGTTCTCACATTCAGGTCTTTGATTCATTTGAGCTGATTTTTAAAAAAAGTTTTATTTTTATTTTATTTTTGAGAGAGAGAGAAAGAGTGCAAATGGGGGCAGAGAGAGAGGGAGAGAGAGAATCCCAAACAGGTTCCACACTCAGCTTGGAGCCTGACTTTGGCTCAGTCCCACTAATCATGAGATTATAACCTCAGCTGAAATCAAGAGTCAGACTCTTAACTGATGGAGCTATCTAGGCACCCTGAGCTCATTTTTTTAAGTTTTGTATTTTAATCCAGTACAGTTAACATACAGTGTTATAGGGGTGCCTGTTCAGTGTAAAGAGCATGTGACTCTTGATCTTGGGTTGTGAGTTTGAGCCCCATATTAGGTGTAGAGAGTCCCAAAAAAGGCAGGGGGAACCTTACAGTGTTATGTTAGTTTTAGGTGTACAGTATGGTGATTCAACAAGTCCAACTTTAGAGGCACTGGGTGACTTGGTCAGTTAAGTGTCAACTCTTAAGTTCAGCTCAGGTCACCATCTCACAGACTGTGGGATGGAGCCCCACATCAGGCTTCGAGCTGTCAGAGTGGAATCTGTTTGGGATTTTCTCTCTCCTTCTCTCTCTGCCCCTCCCCTGCTTGTTCTCTCTTTCTCTCTCTCTCTCTCTCTCTCTCAAAATAAATAAGAAACATTTTTTAAAAAGTCCAACTTTATTCTTTTGCGTGTAGATATCCAGTTTTCCCAGCACTATTCTTTTTCTTTTTCTTCTTCTTTTTTTAATTTTTTTATTTTTTTAATCTTTATTTTTGAAAGAGAGACAGAGTGTGAGTGGGGGAGGGGCACAGAGAGAGGGAGACACAGAATTCAAAGTAGGCTCCAGGCTCTGAGCTGTCAGCACAGAGCCCGACGCGGGGCTCGAACTCACGAACTGTGAGATCATGACCTGAGCTAGAGTCGGATGCCCAACCGACTGCACCACTCAGGCGCCCCTTCTTTTCTTTTTTTAATTTACATCTAAGTTAGTTAGCATATAGCACAATAATGATTTCAGGAGTAGATTCCAGTGATTCATCCCCTATGTATAATACCCAGTGCTCATCCCATCAAGTGCCTTTCTTAATGCTCCTTACCCATTTAGCCCACCTCCCCACACACAACCTCTACAGCAACCCTCAGTTTGTTCTCTGTATTTAAGAGTCTTATGTTTTGTCCCCTTGCTTGTTTTTATGTTATTTTTGCTTCCCTTTCCTTATGTTCATCTGTTTTGTATCTTAAATGCCTCATAGGAGTGAAGTCGTATGATATTTGTCTTTCTCTGACTTAATTTCTCTTAGTATAATACCCTCTAGTTCCATTTATGTAGTTGCAAATGGCAAGATTTCATTCTTTTTGATTGCTGAGTAATACTCCATTGTGTGTATATATATATATATATATATATATATATATATATATACCACATCTTCTTTATCCACTCATCTGTCGATGGACATTTGGGCTCTTTCCATACTGTGGCTATTGTCGATGGCACTGCTGTAAACTTTGGGGTGCATGTGCCCCCCAGCACTATTTCTTTTTTAAAGATTACCTTTCCCCATTGAATAATTTTCGTACCCTTATTGAAAATCATTTGGTCATATATGCAAGAGTTTATTTCTGGGCTCTTGATTCTATTCCATTAGTCTGTATGTCTGTCTGTATGCTAGTACCACACTTTTTTTTTTTTGGTTACTATACCTTTGTAATCAGGAAATGTGAAACTTCCAACTTTGTTCTTTTTTCAAGGTTGTTTTGGCTCTAAAGGTCTTTATGAGATACTATGTGATTTTTTTGGATGGGTTATTAAATTTTTGCAAAAAACATTGTTGAGCTTTTGAGAGGGATTGTACTGAATCTATAGATTGCTTTGGATATTATGAACATCTTTTTTTTTTAATTAAAAACATTTTTTTAATGTTTGTCTATTTTTGGCAGGGGTGGGGCAAAGAAAGAGGGGGACAGAAGATCTGAAGTGGGCTCTATGCTGACAAGCAGAGAGCCTGACATGGGGCTCGAATTCACAAACCATGAGATTATGACCTGAACTGAAGTTGGACACTTGACTGACTGAGCCACCCCGGTGCCTCTAAGTTTAAAAACATTTTTAAGTAATCTCTACACCCAAGGTGGGACTCAGACTCACAACCCTGAGATCAAGAGTCATACATGTTCTACTGACTGAGCCCACCAGGTGCCCCATGGATATTATGAGCATCTCAATATTGACTTTTGTTTTTTAATTTTTTTTTAGCGTTTTATTTATTTTTGAGACAGAGAGAGACAGAGCATGAACAGGGGAGGGGCAGAGAGAGAGGGAGACACAGAATCCGAAACAGGCTCCAGGCTCTGAGCTGTCAGCACAGCGCCCGACGCGGGGCTCGAACCCACGGACCGCGAGATCATGACCTGAGCCGAAGTCGCTCAACTGACTGAGCCACCCAGGCGCCCCTTAATATTGACTTTTAATCATAAACAAGGGATGTCTTTCCGTTTGTATATCTTCTTTAACTTCTTTTAGCACCATTTTTTAGTTTCGAGTGTATGAGTCTTTCACTTCCTTGGTTAAATTTGTTCCTGAGTATGTTTATATTATTTTTGATGTTATTGCAAATGGAATGGTTTTGTTAATTTCCTTTTGAAATTGTTCATTGTTAGTGTGTAGAAATGCAACTGATTTCTGTATGTTGATTTTGTGTCCTACAACTTTGCTGAATTTGCTTATTCTAACAGTTTTTTTGCTGGAACCCTGAGGATTTTCTATATATAAGGTCATTTTTCTCTGAACAGAGAACATTTACTTCTTTCTTTACAATTTGAATGCTTTTTATTTCTCTTTCTTGCCTAATTACTCGGTCTAGAACCTCTAGTACTATGTTGGATAGAAGTGGCAAAAGCAGCCATCCTGTTTTATTCCTGACCTTACGGGGAAAGCTTTCAATCTTTTATTAATAAGCGAGATCATCTTGATACAATTGAATCTGTTTGTTTTTTCTAAACTGCTCTTATTCCGGGTTTGTAGCCTGGTCAGGGGTGTTTACTAAGGTTTTCCTTCCCCTTTTGGGCCCTGAAATTCAGTATTTAGTTCCCTCCCGTCATAAAACTGCTGAAATCTAGGAGTCACCAAATGTCTTGAGGGAAAATTGAATAAAGAATGTTAGACAATCTGTTATTCCATTTTTCTGGGATATTGGCCATTTGAATTCTGGCTGCTTTGGTAGTTCTGAATTCCAATTTTTGTGTCTTCAGCCCAGCAAGACTGCTGCAAGCTTTATGGCTCTCCTTTCTTCATTGGCCTCTGTGTTCTGTTTAGGAGTCAGAAAATGCAGCAAGGGAATAAAGAACCTGTGCATATAGAGTTGTTCTTTGTGTGATTCCCATTCAAACACTTAAAAGTTCTTTAATCCGATTTTTATAATTGTTCTGATACCACCTAAGCTGTGATAGCCAGAAGCAGAAGTCTAGATGCATCATTTAAAAATGCGAAACATAACTGGGGCCTGGCTGGCTCAGTTGGTGGAGCATGTGACTCTTGATCTTGGGGTCGTGAGTTCAAGCCCCATATTGGGCTAAGAGCTTGCTTTAAGAAAAAAAAAAAAAGTGAAACAATTCATTATGAGATCTGTAGAAGACGGTATTTCATTCAACTATTTGTTTAAAATATATTTTTTAAATGTTTTATTTATTTTGAGCGAGAGAGAGAGAGCGAGCATGAGTGGGGAGGGGTGGAGAGAGAGAGAGAGAGAGAGAGAGAGAGAGAGAGAGAGAGAGAGAGAATCCCAAGCAGATTCTGTGCTTTCAGCACAGAGCTCCACGCAGGGCTTGATCTCACACCACGAGATCATGATCTGAGCCAAAATCAAGTCAGACACTTGAATGACTAAGCCACCCAGGTGCCCCTCATTCAGCTACTTGTAGGTACAATTATTGGCCTTAATCTGGATACACATTATCATCAGTATTAAGATGATGGTTTAATGATCTGAAGATTGTTATTAAAGCTTAAAATACTTTGGGGCGCCTGGGTGGCGCAGTCGGTTAAGCGTCCGACTTCAGCCAGGTCACGATCTCGCGGTCCGTGAGTTCGAGCCCCGCGTCAGGCTCCGGGCTGATGGCTCGGAGCCTGGAGCCTGTTTCCGATTCTGTGTCTCCCTCTCTCTCTGTCCCTCCCCCGTTCATGCTCTGTCTCTCTCTGTCCCAAAAATAAATAAACATTGAAAAAAAAAATTAAAAAAAAAAAAGAAAAAAGCTTAAAATACTTTGTAAACATTGCATACGAATAATTTTTAAAATGTGAACAATTACAAAACAGTTATAGGTTATCTTCATTAACATGGTGTTTAATATATTATTTTGTTTATTTTTTTTTTAATGACAAAGAAAGTTTATATTTGTTGTCATAAAATCAAACAACATAGAATATAAAATAAACAGTTGGGGTGCCTGAGTGATTCAGTCGGTTAAGCATCTGACTCGATTTCAGCTCAGGTCATGATGTCATGGTTCATGGGATTGAACCCCATGTCGGGCTTTGTGCTGACAGTATGGAGCTTGCTTGGGACTCTCTCCCTCTCTCTGCCCCTCTCCTGTGCTCGCTTTCTCTTTCTCTCTCAAAATAAAAAAATAAACATTAAAAAAATAATAATATAAAATAAAAAGTCCTTTTTTTCCCTCCCTTCATTGTACCACGTACCCTTTAGCCCCAGAAGTAAGCACTGTTAATAATGTCATATGTATTATTTTATACGTGCAAATTTTTCCCTTTAATTTACAGAAGTGAGATTTTGATATACAGGGCTTTAGAACTTGCTCTTTTAAACTAAGGTGATATTCACTTTTTAGGACAATATACATAGATCCGTCTCATAAAAACCTGGTATAAATGTGTCATTTTACAAGCCATTTTTTTCTTTTCTTTTTTAAAGTAGGCTCTACACCCAACGTGCATCTCGAACTCAAGACCCTGAGATAAAGAGTCACATACTCTCCCACCTGAGCCAGCCAGGAGCCCCCCCTAAAGCCATTTCTTAATGCACATTATCCCTCCCTTTTTTGGCTGTTGTAAACGGTAGTGCAAAGGATATCTTGTGTACCAGTGAGAATATAGTTATAAATTATATTACACATAAAAGTACTTTAAAAATTTTTAATACATATCAAATTATCTGTTGTAGCTATGATTATCAAGTATCCTTCCTAAAAAGTTGTGTCATTTTACATGCCTGTCAAGAATATAGGACTGTTCATATCCATTTTTAAAAAAATTTTTTTTGAGTTTATTTATTTATTTTGAGAGAGAAAGAGTGGACAGAGAGGGAGCCAGAATCCCAAACAGGCTCCACACCATCAGCACAGAGCCTGATGCGGGGCTTGAACCCACAAATTCTGAGATCATGACCTGAGCTGAAATTAAGAGCTGGATGCTTAACCAACTGAGCCACCCAGGCATCCCAGGACTGTTCATTTCCTTATATTGCCATTTATCCTGAGTATTGTTATCAATCTATACTGTCACCACACCGGATGTTATTATCAGTCTTTCTACTCTAATCTAAGAAATGAAAAAATAATATTTTTATTTGAACATTTTATTGTATAAATAAATACAGTATATAAAATGTATGTTCAAGCAATATAAAATTGGACAGAAATACTACAGATTTATAATTGTTACAAAAAGTAAAAGGCCAATAAGTAGATGAAAAAATATTTAACCCTACTACTAACGGGTTCATAAAAAGCAGAACACAGTCTCGTACTCTTCATTAGACATATAATATGAAGCAACTCTTTAGGAGGATATTTGATAATCATATCTACAGCAGGCAATTTGATATGTGTTAAAAATTTGACACAGTAGGGGTGCCTGGGTGGTTCACGGTTCTCTCTCTCTCTCTCTCTCTCTCTCAAAAATAAATAAACATTTTTTTTAAATTAATTGAAAAATTTTTAATGTTTATTTTTTAGAGAGTGACAGAATGTGAATGGGGGAGGGGCAGAGAGAGAGGGAGACACAGAATCTGAAGCAGGCTCCAGGCTCAAAGCTGTCAGCACAGAGCCCAGCTTGGAGCTTGAACTCAAGAACTGTGAGATCATGATCTGAGCTGAAGTCGGATGCTTAACCAACTGAGCCACCCAGGCGCCCCAAGATAAAATCTTAAATTTCTAATTCCTGATCTTATTGGGATATCTAAGTTTATATATGAAACTGTGTTTTGCTTTCTATACAAAATGTATGCATTTTAAAATAAGTAATCTGTAAGTACGATTAGCTCAACTTGGCGTCAGATTGAATATATTCTTGCATTAGAAGGAACAAATTGGGGGTGCCAGCTGAGCCAGCTCAGTTGAAAGAGCATATGACTCAGTCTTGGGATTGTGACTTCAAGTCCCATG
Source organism: Lynx rufus (assembly GCF_022079265.1). NCBI lineage: Eukaryota > Metazoa > Chordata > Mammalia > Carnivora > Felidae > Lynx > Lynx rufus. The sequence continues at coordinate 24,873,049 of NW_025814832.1, read as the reverse complement.
TTGGGTGTAGAGATTAAATAATTTTTTTTTTTAAAAAAAGGAGGGACAAACGATACTGCTAGTCAACCCTTTTCTTCCTTTTTAGTACAAGTCAGAAATGAGAAACATGACGTTTGGAGTTGTGCACACTTAAATTCTTTCGCTTTCATTTTAGTTGGTTTTGAACGGTAATGGAAAACTCTGATAAGGAGTAGTCCAGGTTCCATAAGGTTATGTACGAATATAAAGTATATCAGTGTATCATAGTTTTAAAATTTATCTTATTTGTATTTAGTGGGTTTTTAACGTTATTTAAACAGCTTTAACGTGATATGGATTGCTTTAGTGGCTGTTGTTTTTAAGAATTTAGATAACTTGTCATTTGATTATAAAAGATACATTGGCTTCCTAAATTAGGTTAGGTTCCCTATAATCTGTAGACCAGGTTAGGGGCCCAGTCACGTGTATCATTTTTCGTAATAATGATCATGTTTAGTAGTAATGATAAAAATACTGGAGAATTCATGGTTTATTGTATGCCAGGCAGAGTGTATTACATATTCATAGAGACAACAGCCTTAGGTACAGAGAGGTCATGTAATGTATGGTAGGTCATAAGACTGGTAATTGATGCAAATCCAGGTAGTTTGGCTTCTAGGGTCTACAGTCTGTTGCTGGTTATTAATTTAACGACACCATATTGTAAGTACTTGTTTGTATCCATGCTTATTAGAATCTAAGTTCCTTAAGGACCAAGAGCCATGATTCCTTCTTTTTCCTCTGTGGTCTTTGATAGTATCTGATATATAATAGGTAAATATTTAGTAAAATGAAGTAAAATCTAAAGAGATGGAGTGTCATGTTTGTTAGGACTGAATTTCTTCGTATGGTATTGACTTTTATGGGTAACAGAATTACATTATATTTGGGATTATTTTGTCATTAACTTTAATTTCTATTTTATTCCCTTTGAGGAATATAGTCAAAATATTTGCTAATTGTAAAGATTTTGTACTGGGGCACCTGGGTGGCTCATTCAGTTGAGTGTCTGACTCTTGATTTCAGCTCAGGTCATGATCCCAGGGTCAGAGGATTGAGCACCGCATGGGACTTTGCATTGAGTGTGGAGCCTGCTTAAGATTCTCTGAGTGCCCAGGTAGCCCAGTTGGTTGAGCGTCCATCTTTGGCTCATGTCATGACCTTGTGGTCTGTGAGTTTGAGACCCACATCTATCAGCACAGAGCCTGCTTTGGATCCTCTGTCCCCCTCTCTCTACACGTCTCCTGCTTGTGTGCTCTCTCTCTCAAAAATGAATAAACATTTTAAAAATTATTAAAAAAAATAAACATTAAAAAAAAGATTGTCCCTAAAGTTAAAAAGATGATTTTGTATAGTGTTTCATTTTTTTTAAGTTTATTTGTTTTTGAGAAAGAGCACACGAATGTGAGTGGGGGAGGCCAGAGAGAGAGGGAGATAATTCCAAGCAAGTTCTGCACAGACAGCATAGATGTGGGGCTCAAACCCACGAACCATGAAATCATGACCTAGGCTGAAACCGAGAGTCAGATGCTTAACTGAGCCACCCAGACATCCCCAGTGTTTTAAATATTAAGACAATGAAGAGCATGAAAATTGTAAATTATGTAATTTTTGGATTAAATGAAAAAGAAAAATGGATTCTATAATATAATTTTGTATTTGCTGAGTTCCCCACCCCCAGTTTTAATGAGGTATAATTAGCAAATAAAAATTATATATATATTTAAGATACATAGTTTGATGTTTTATGATACATAACATCATGAAGTAATCATCACAAGCTAATTAGCATATCTATCACCTCACACAGTTAATTTTCTTCCTTTCTTTTTTTTTGTGTGTGTGTGTGGTGAGAACATTTAAGATTTACCTTCTTACAAATTTCAACTATACAAAACAGTTTTGTTAACTATAGTCACATTGCTATGTATTAGATCTCCAGAAGTATTCATCTTGCATAGCTGAAACTTTGTACATTGTAATTAATGTCTCCCCATCCCCCTAGCTCTTGGCAACCACCGTTGTACTCTCTGCTTCTGTTTGATTATTTTGAATTCCACATACAAGTAATAATTGCTCAGTACTTGTCTGTTTCTGGCCTGTTTCACTTAGCATAATGTCCTCCGCATTCATTCATGTTGTTCTCAAACATGTTCTCAAATGCCAGAATTTCCTTTTTTAAGGCTGAATAATATTCCATTATGTACATACACACACGCGCCCCCCCCCCCCCCCGCCACCTTGTCTTTATCCATTCATCTAGGGGCAGATACTTAGGTTGTTTCCATGTCTTGCTATTGTGAATAATGCTGCAATGAATGTGGGAGATACTGATCTCATTTCCTTTGTGTATACATCTAGAAGTGGGATTGCAAGATCATAAGATAGCTCTATTTTTTATTTTTTAAGTTTTTAAAATTTATTTATTTTGAGAGAGAGCATGTATGCACACATGAGCAGGGGAAGGGCAGAGAGAGAGAGGGGGAGAGAGAATCCCAAGCAGGCTCAGCACAGAGCCCAGCTCGGGACTTGATCTCATGAACTGTGACGTCATGACCTGAGCCAAAACCAAAAGTCAGCCACTTAACCAACTGAGCCACCCAGGCCACCCCTATTTTTAATTTTTTGAAGAACCTTCATAACTTTTCCATAATGGCTGTGCCAATTACATTTCTACTGACACTATACAAGAGTTCTCTTTTTTCCACATCCTGCCACCACCTATTTATTATCTTTGTCTTTTTGATAGTATGTATGCTGTTCTTAAAGGCAAAGCTGGAAGAGTTATTCTCCAAATCAGTGCTTCTTAACTTTTTTTTCCCCAAGACATTCATAGAAAATGATAATGTGTTCTTGGTACACTGGAAAGAAGAGTCTCACACAAGGAGGGTGACAGAAGTATCTTATTGTTCAAGCACTATCTGGCGGACCCAAGGGCCAAGGAAATCAGCATCTTGGCAGACTTGTAATTCATATTTGGAGCTGCCACAAAACACTGAAAAACTCTACTGTAAATTGTTTCAACATATTAACATTACAAAGGATCTTAGCTACCAAATCTCATATAACAAAATATCATTTTATTTATTTATATATTTTTTTTACGTAAGTAATAACTTTATAAATTTACTGTACTTTTTTATAAATAGTTGATCCTTGAACATTGCAGGGTTTAGGGGCACCAACCTCCTGTGCAGTTGAAAATCTGCATATAATTTGGCTCCTCCAAAACTTAAGTACTGGTAGCATACTGTGTCTGGAAGACTCACCAGTAACCTAGAGTTAACACATATTTTGTGTATTATATGTATCATATACTGTATTTCTACAATAAAGTAAGCTAAAGAAAAGAAAATGTTATTAAGAAAACCATAAGGTGGGAATGCAGTTTGTTGTAGCCACTGTGTAAAATAGTATATAGAGGTTCCTCAAAAAATTAAAAATATAATTGTCATATGATCCGGTAATTCCACTACTGAGTATTTGCCTAAAGAATATGAAAACACTAATTTGAAAGGATATATGCACCCCTATGTTAATTGCAGCATTATTTACAATTGTCAAATTGTGGAAGCAGCCCAAGTATCCATCAACGGATGAATGGATAAAGATGTAGAGTGTGTGTGTGTGTGTGTGTGTGTGTGTGCGCGCGCGCGCGCGCCTGTGTGTGCAGTGGAATATTACTCAGCCATAAAAACTGAAATCTTGCTATTGACAACAACATGGATGGAGCTGGAGAGCATTATGCTAAGAGAAATAAGTCAGAGAAGGACAAAACCCATATGATTTTACTCTTATGTGGAATTTAAGAAACAAAACAAAGGGGGAAAAAAGAAATTAAGAAACAAACTCTTTCATACTCTTTTTATTGAGAGAGAAAGAGGGGGCAGGTGAGCAAGGGGCAGAGAAAGAGGTAAAGAGAAGTGGGGCTCACCTGAAGTGGGGCTCATGCTCACCCAGGTGCCCCAAGAAACAGACTCTTAACTGTAGAGAACTAATTGATGGCTACAGGGCAGGGGGCGGGGGGAACAGGTGAAGGGGACGAAGAACACACTTATCTTGATGAGCACCGAGAATGTGTAGAATTGCTGAACATCTATATTGTACACCTGAAACTAATATAACAGTGTATGTTAACTGCACTGGAATTAAAATACGATTTTAAAAATTGAAAATAAAAAAAGAAAACCATAAAGGAGAGAAAGTACATTTACAGTACTGTATTTATTTAAAAGATCCATGTAGAAGTTAACCTGCACAGTTCAAACTCGTGTTGTTCAGGGTCAACCGTATTTTATTTCCTCATGCTTTTCTTTTTTCCCCTTCAGTCCCCAAGTCTTTTCAGTTTTATTAGTCTAAGAACCAACTTTTGTGTTATTTATTCGTTTGTTTGTTTGTTTGTTTGTTTAGAGAACAAGCTGGGGAAGGGCAGAGGAGGGGGTGGACAGAGGATCTAAAGTGGGCTATGTGCTGACAGCAGAGAGCTTGATGCGGGGCCTGAACTCACAAACCGTGAGATCATGACCTGAGCTGAAGTCGGGTTCTTAACTGATTGAGCCACCCAGCCAACTTTTGATTTTAAGTCCTCAATTGCATGTTTATTTTCTGTTTCCTTAACTTTTGCTCTTTATTATTTCCTTCTCCTTTCTTCAAGTTTGTTTTGCAGTTGTTTTTTTTTTAAACTTTTTGAGATGGTTGCTTGGCTTATTAGTTGCTTTTATAGTAATACATTCATTTAAAGCTAAAAAGTCTCCTTCTAAAAATATACCACTTTTAGGTGCATCCCACACTTTTTTTTAGTTTGTTTTGGGGAAAATTCTCCAGGCAGTGACTGTGGTTTGATGCAGCTGCAACTCCTCCTGCCTTCTCTTTTTTTCTTTCCTTTTTTTAAATACAGCTTTATAAGGTTTATGTAATATTGGACATGTAATAAACCGTGTGTACTAAAATGTATAATTTGGGGGCACCTTCTTGGGTCTGTCGGTTGAGTGTCTGACTCTTGATTTCAGCTCTGGTCATGATCTTACAGTTGTGAGATCCAGCCCCCTGTTGGGCTCTGCACTGGGTGTGGAGCCTGCTGAAGATTCTCTCTCTCCCTCTGCCCCTTCCCTGTTCACTGACTCGTGCGCGCGCGCTCTCTCTCTCTCTCTCTCTTAAAATAAATAAATAAAATGTATAACTTGATACTTTTTGACCAATGGATACAACCAAGATAACATACCCATCACCCCTGCAGTGTTTCCTCATGCCCCTTTGTGATCCATTCTTCCCCTTCTCTCCCCATCTCCAGGCAACCACTGATCTGCTTCCACGTTTTTTTGACATACAGTGTCTTTATCATTCAGTTCAAAATACTTTCTGATTCATGGAATATTTAGATGTACCTGGAGCTTTTCTAGTAATTGTATTATGGTCAAGTAACACACTATTGGCATATCTGGGGGATAGTATAGGTTGGTTTGGTTCCAGGCCCCTGAAATAAAGTAAATCATCATGGTAAAGTGAATCAAATGAGTTTTTTTTTTAGTTTTCCAGTGCATATAAAAGTTATGTTTACACTATACTATAGTCTGTTAAGTGTGCAGTAGCATTATGTGGTTAAAAAAACCCAAACAATGTATATACCTTAACTTAAAAATACTTCATTGCTAAAAAATGGTAATCATTATCAGAGCTTTTAGCAAATCACAATTTTTTTTTTTTGCTGATGGAGAGTCTTGCTTTGATGTTGATAGATGCTGACTGATCTAAAGATTGAGGTGGCTGTGGCATTTTCTTTTTTATTTATTTAACGTTTATTTTTGAGAGAGAGAGAGAATGCGAGCAGAGGAGGGGCAGAGAGATGGGGGAGATAGAATCCCAAGTGGGCTCCATGGAGCCCGATTTGGGGCTCAATCTCACAAACCGTGAGATCATGACCTGAGCCAAAACCAAGAGTCTAGTGCTTAACTGACTGAGCTAGCCATCCAGATGCCCCTGTAGCATTTCCTTAAAATAAGACAACAATGAAGTTTGCTGCATTGGTTGACTCTTCCTTTCTTGAATGCTTTCTTTGTAGCATGTGATACTGTTTGATAGCATTTTACCCACAGTAGAACTTTCAAAATTGGAATCAGTCCTCTCAAATCCTATTGTTGCTCTATCAGTGAAGTTTATGTAATATTCCAGATTGCTCTTGTCATTTCAACAGTTTTCAAAGTATCTTCACCAAGAGTTGATTCCATCTCAAGAAACCACTTTCTTTGCTTACCCATAGGAAGCAGCTCCTCATCAGGGCACCTGGGTGGCTCAGTCCGTTAAGCATCTAACCTCAGCTCAGGTCATGATCTCACGGTTCATGGGTTCGAGTCCTGTGTCAGGCTCTGTGCTGCCAGCTCAGAGCCTGGAGCCTGCTTTGGGTTCTGTGTACTCCTTCTCTCTCTCTGCCCCTCCCCCACTTGTGTTCTGTCTCTTTCCCTCTCAAAAATAAACAAACATTAAAATATTTTTTTTTAAAAAAGGAGCCACTTCTCATCCGTTCACGCTTCATTATTGAGATTGCAGCAGTTTACTCACACCTTCAGGCTCCATTTCTAGTTATTTTGCTGTTTCCATCACATCTGCATTCTGAGTGTACTCAACATTTATTGATTAGGTTAGTGGTCTTACATAGGTGCAGTTTGTGGCACCCCAAAACAATTATAATAGTTACATCAGAGATCACCATAACATATACAAGTTTGAAATATTTTAGGACTTATCAAAATGTGACACAGAGACATAAAGTAAGCAAATGCTTTGGGGGGAAAATGGGGCCAATAGACTTGTTCTACACAGGGTTGTCACAGACCTTCAATTTGTAAGCAAAGCATGATATCTGTGAAGGACAATAAAATGACGTATGCCCGTATATGATTTTACTTCTTTGGACTTTAAGACTTGCTTTTGCTTTATGGACCAAGATTTGGTCACTTCTAAAATGTTCGTGGGTGCTTGAAAAGAGTGTGGTTTTGTAATTGTTGGATGCATTGTTTTATATATGTCTTAACCAAATCAAGTTTGTTAATTTTGTTTAAATTTTCATTTTTACTGATTTTTCCCTGCTTATTTTATGAATTACTGGTTGGTGTTTGTCACGATTTTTCTTATTCTTTACCTTTAACCTTTCTGAATGATTGTGTTTTGGGTATACCTCATGTAAACAGCTCATTGTACTTTTTTTTCTTTGAGTTACAATCTGAAAACCTTTGTCTTCTAAATAAAGCTGCTAAGCCATTTACATTTAATGTAATTACTGTTATTTTTCTTTAAATCTACCATATTTTATGTGTTTTGTCATATTCTTTTAATTAGAAAGGTCCTAAAAGTAATGCTTGTTTTTTGGATGTATGTCAGTACCCCTGGAATTACAACAGCCATCCCTAACTAAAAAAATCCAGTGGTAATTGATCATTTCACCCTTCTTCTGGACACTACAAGGATCTTAGGAGCACTTAATCTCCATGTATCTCCATCTGACTTACATGGTATCATTGTGGTATAGTTTAATTTTCCTCTCTCCATTTTTAAAAAATTTTAAGTCATAAGACATTATTTTGTTATATATAGTATAATATTTCTTTAGCTTTACCAAAATATTTGTTGTTTTGTTGTTCATCCTAGCAATCCTTTTAGAATCATCCTTTTTTGTTTGAAGAATACCTTTTACAATGTTTAGTATGGGTCTGTTGATGGCAAAGTCTCTGATTTTGCTTCTTTGAGCATATCTTTGCTTTATTTTTTTTAGCCTTTATTTTAAATTCCTACCTTATTGGGGCACCTGGATGTCTCAGTTGGTTAAGCCTCCAACTCTTGATCTTGGCTCAGGACATGATCTCATGGTTCCTGGGATTGAGCCCCAAGTTGAGATCTGTGCTGGCAGCATGGACCCTGCTTGGGATTCTCTCTCTGTCCCTTTTTCTCTGCCCCTCCCCTGCTTGCTCTCTCTCTCTTTCAAATAAATAAAACATTAAAAAAATAAATTCCTACTTTATTGAAGTATAATTCACATGCAATAATATGTTAATTTTAAGATATTATTAACACTTAATTTTTAGTGTTCATCTTGCATTTTGGTGAGTTTTGACAGATGTGTATTACCAGTGTTATAATACTCATTTTTTAAATTTTTTTTTTCAACGTTTATTTATTTTTGGGACAGAGAGAGACAGAGCATGAACGGGGGAGGGGCAGAGAGAGAGGGAGACACAGAATCGGAAACAGGTTCCAGGCTCTGAGCCATCAGCCCAGAGCCCGACGCGGGGCTCGAACTCACGGACCGCGAGATCGTGACCTGGCTGAAGTCGGACGCTTAACTGACTGCGCCACCCAGGCGCCCCAATACTCATTTTTTAAAACAAAATTAAAAAAAAAATTTTTTTTTTACATTTATTTTTTGAGAAACAGTGAGACAAAGCGTGAGCGGGGGAGGGGCAGAGAGAGAAGGAGACACAGAATCTGAAGTAGGCTCCTGGCTCTGAGCAAGCAGTCAGTACGGAGCCTGATGTGGGGCTCGAACCCACGAACTGTGAGATCATGACTTGAGCCGAAGTCGGACGCTCAACTGACTGAGCCACCCAGGCGCCCCTTAAAACAAAATTTTAAATACATGGGGCACCTGGGTGGCCCAGCCAGTTAAGCGTCTGACTTGGTTTCAGCTCAGGTCATGATCTCATCCATGGCTCATGGGTTTGAGTTCCACTTTGGGCTCTGCACTGAAAGTGAGGGGTCTGCTTGGAATCCTGTTTCTTTCTCTCTCTCCCCCTCCCCCACCTCAAAAAATTAAATAAATAAATAAAAATTTAAGTAAAATCTACTTCCAATGTAGGGCTCAAACACATGACCCCGAGAGTTGCATGTTCTACCAACTAAACAAGCCAGGTGCCCCATAATATTCCTTTTTTTGTTTTTTAATTTTAGAGAGAGAGAGAGAGATCTTGAGCAGAGGACGGGGGCAGAGGGAGAGAGAGAGAATCCCAAACAGGCTTCATGCTCAATGTGAGCCTGACATGGGGCTTGATCCCACAATCCTGGGATCATGACCTGAGTTGAAATCAGAGTTGGATGCTCCACTGACTGAGCCATCCAAGCGTCACCCCCCACCTTCATAGCATTCATTTTTGAAGAATTACTTTTCCTTGCCGTAAAATTCTAGATTGGCAGTTATTTTCTTTCAGTACATTGGCTATTTTATTCCACTGTCTTCCTCCTTCCATTGTTACCCTTACAAAGTCAGTTCTAGGCTATTATTTTTTTGACAACAGCGCTCCCCTCACACTTTCTGAGTTCTTGGTTCCATGTTCTCTGTAGGTTCCCCTGTAATTCCTCCAGAATGGTGTGTTTTTTTTTTTTTTTTTCCCAGTGCAAAACCATTTTGGTTTTTATGAAAAAACAAGGTATGTTGCAAGTAGCAGGTGGCTATTGGAAGCGTCTGTTGAACTTTGAATCCTTTTTCATTGCACCATGAACTGCTTTCTGAAACCACAGAAACACTATGGTCGATAGGTTGCCATCTGAATAAACAAAACAAAACCTAATCACATTTGATTTAGTATTGAAATATATAGGCATATGTGGGTTATCTAGAGTTATGTGGATTAGGTTGCCTAATTAGGTTACATACAGATGTGGCTTGGAAGAAATGATATTCTGAGTTCCAAATAGACCATTAATTTATTTTTATTTTTTTAAGTTTTTATCTAAATTCCAGTTAACATACAGTATAATATTAGTTTTAGGTATAGAATTTAGTTTTACATACAATGCCTAGTGCTCATCAGAACAAGTGCCCTCCATAATCCCCATCACCTATTTAACCCATCCCTCACCCACCTCCCCTATAGTAACTATCAGTTTTTTCTCTATAGTTAAGAGTCTGTTTCTTGGTTTCCCTCTCTTTTTTTCCTCCCACTGTGTTTTAAATTCCACATATGAGTATTTGTCTTTCTCTGACTGACTTATTTCACTTAACATAATTAATCCTGTCTAGCTCCATCCACATTGATGCAAATAGCAAGATTTCATTCTTTTTTATGGTTGAGTAATATTCCATAGTGTGTGTGTGAGAGAGAGAGAGAGAGAGAAGACAGACAGACAGATGTGTGTATACCCCACATCTTTGTCCATTCATCAGTCAATGGACAGACATTTGGACTCTTTCCATACTTTGGCTCTTGTTGGTAATGCTGCTGTAAACATCAGGGTGCATGTATCCCTTCAGATTAGTATTTTTGTATCCTTTGGGTAAATACCTCCCTAGTGCAATTGCTGGGTCATAGGGTAGTTCTATTTTTAACTTTTTGAGGAACTGCGGTACTGTTTTCCAGAGTGGCTGCACCAGTTTGCGTTCCCACCAACAATGTAAGAGGATTCCCCTTTCTCTGCATCCTTGCCAACACCTGTTGTTTCTTGTGTTGTTAATTTTAGCCATTTTGATTAGTGTGAAATGATACCTCGTTGTAGTTCTGATTTGTATTTCCCTGATGATGAGTGATGTTGAGCATCTTTTCATGTGTCTCTTGGCCATCTGCATGTCTTGTTTTGGAAAATGTCTCCAAATGACCATTTATAAAGGAACTTTTGAAGTACAGTTGAATTGGAACTTCTGTTACTGGCATTTTTAGAAGATTGTATATTTGTATCTCAGTATAATACGAGAACAGAATCCACTCGAAGCTTGTGTAGATGATGTAAGCTATAACAGTTTTGGCTGACTTTATGTTTTTTTTTTTTTTTCTATTTCAATCATTTTAAAAATGTGGCTTTCTGAGTATACTCTCTTGTATTTCTCTCTTTGTACTTCCTTTCCTGTGATTAAATTTCATCATGTTTAAACATAAAGAGGAAAAAAGTGTTGCATGGTTCAACTAATGTTTTACCTTTTAGTGCATGATGTTCATGCTCAAATATTAATATAGGAAGAGTTTTTTGATGCAGACAGAGAGGGCATATATAGAGGGCTAACATGAAAAAGTTAAATGGAGTGGAGAAGAGATGCTTTTGTCCTAAACTTAATACTTATTGCTTCTGCTGAATTTTCCTGGTGAAACACCAACTTTAGTTAATTGAAAACTTAAAATTTTTTTCATGTTTATTATTTTTGAGAGAGAGCATGTGCAAGTGGGGGAAGGGCAGAGAGAGAGAGAGACACACACACACAGAATCTGAAGCAGGCTCCAGGCTCTGAGTTGTCAGCACAGAGCCCAATGCATGGCTTGAACTTGCGAACTGTGAGATCATGACCTGAGCTGAAGTCGGATGAGCCACCCAGGCGCCCCAGAAACTTACTTTTTAATACAAAAGTAGTATTTCATGAAAAACTGAACTTTGCTTATTTTGGGGCTTGTTATAAATCAGTACATAAAAAGCTTCCTCATTTTTTAATGGTTAATTAGTATTCCGTGAAATGAATTTATCATAATTCATTAAGCCAGTCCACTGCTGATGGATATTTAAATGGAATTCTATGCTGCAGTGAATAGTATTGTATATATCACACATCATTTTGCATATATGAGAAGGTATTTGGGATAAATTCCTGGAAGTTGAATTATTGGTTCAGAAGGTATATATATTTGTAATGTTGATTGATATTGTCAAATTGCACTTTATAGAGACTATACTAATATCCAGAAACTTGTTAATCAAACACTCTATTCAGTACCGTATCATCTCAGATTTTTTTATCTTTGGTAATCTGATAGGTAAAAGGTAATCTTATAATACCTTTACTTTGTATTTCTTTATATTATCAAATTAAGAATCTGTGTATTTTAAAAAACATTCATATTCGGGGCACCTGGGTGGCTCAGTCAGTTAAGCATCCAACTCTTGATTTCAACTCAGGTCATGATTTCATGGTCATGTATCAGGCTCTGCAGTGACTGCATGGAGCCTGTTTGGGAGCCTCTCTCTCTCACTCTCTCTGCCCTCCCCTGCTCATGCTTTCTCTCTATCTCAAAATAAACAAACAATTAAAACAATTCTTGTTTGAATTTTCTGTGATGTGCCTGTTCATATCATTGCCCATTTTTAATCGGATGCTGTCCTTTTTTACTGATTTTTTAAAAAAATCAATACTAAATCTAAGGGAGAGTAACCCTTTTTCTATCAGTGAGAGAGAGAGAGAGTGTGTGTGTGAGTCAGGAAGAGGGGCAAAAGGAGAGGAAGAGAGAATTCCAAGCAGGCTTCATGCTCAGTGCGGAGCCCAATGTGGGGCTCGATCCCACAACCATGAGATCATGACCTGAACTGAAACCAAGAGTTGGCCCCTTAACCAGCTGAGCCACCCAGGTGCCCCTATGACTTCTAGATTTTAAGGCATGTTTAGAAAGGTTTTTCCAGGCATTGGTTATTTGTAAAAGGCAGTATTTTTATAGTTCTGGTTTTAAACATAAGTCTTTCTTCCACTTGGAATTTATTTTCATATTAGATATAAGGTATGAATCCAACTTAAATTTTTGCCACAACATCTTTTATGGAATAATCCATCTTTTCCCTCATATTCAAAATGCCACCTTTATTGTGTGTTAAATCATATATATTTGATTCTCCTTTTTACTTTTTGAATATTCTGTATTGCTAAGTGTAGTTCCATACTCACAATTATTGTAATTTTGTAATATTGTTTTAATAGCTATATAATAGGCCCTCTCATTACATTTCTTGTTCTGAATTCATCGAGTTTCTTATTTATTTTTACATATGAATATCAGTGTCAGATTGTCCCATTAAAAAAGAAAAACTATTGGTATTTTTATTGGGATCATATGATATGTAACCTAAAGACAATAACAATGAGATTTATCCCTAAGATTATTATTTACCTTTCCATTGTTTGTCTTTTGTGTCTCTGAGTAGTGTTTGAAATTATCTTCATAAAGATTTTACACATTTCGGGTGCCTGGGTGGCTCATTTGTTAAGCATCTGACTTTGGCTCAGGTCATGATCTCACGGTTCATGAGTTCGAGTCCCACTTCAGGTGAGCACAAGCCCCATTTCAGGTGAGCTGCATTTCTGTCTCTCCCTCTCTCTCCCTCTCTCTCCCTCTCTCTCCCTCTCTCTCCCTCTCTCTCTCTCTCCCTCCCCCCACCACCCCCACCTGCCCTTCGCTCACTTGCACCCCCCCCCAAGGAAAAAAAAAGATTTTACACATTTCTTACTATATGTATTCCTAGGTGTTTTATACTTCTTGTTGCTATTATGAATGAAGTCTTTTGTTATATCTTCTAGTTATGGCTCTTGATTTCTCTGTGTTAATTTTTTTTTAATGCAAACTCTATGCCCAATGTGGGGCTTGAATTCATGACTCTGAGATCAAGAGTCACATGCTCTACTGACTGAGTCAGCCAGGCACCTCCACTCTGTGTTAATTTTGTATCTTGTTTTACCTTACTGAATTTTTTAAATCATTTCTTTTCACTTGATTCTCTTGGATTTTCCTGAAATACAGTCTCATAACTGATACAGCTTTATCTATACTTACTAAGTTTTTACCAAGAGTGGCTGATGAACGTTTAATCATGTTTTCAGCATCTATAGGGTAAACTGTTTTTTTCTCTTAATCTGTTTTTACTGAACTAGTTTAGTTGTGTTTAAAGCAACTATAAGAAATGTTTTGGAGTTAGGATAGATGACACCCATCTGTTTTTAGTATGACTTGCGTTTCCTTAAATTTTTTAAATCTTTTATCGTGAAAAATATTGTGTACCTCAGAAAAGTGCCTATGGCAATTGTACAGCTTAGTACTATAATCCTAAAGACCTATTACCATGCCCCTTTCTGATCACATCCCATCTTACCTTACTTTGACTTTCAAAGTAATGATTTTCTTCTTTTGCTTTATAGTGTGACAACATAAGTACACATTCATGAATAATATAGCTTAGTTTACGTTTTTTGTACTTTATATAAATGGAATCACACAGTAAAATACTGTATGGCTTCTTTTGCTCAATATTAAGTTTTTAAGATTTGCCCATGTTGTATACAGCTGGAGTTTATTCTTTTTTTTAATTTTATTTTTTATTTTTATTTATTTTTTTATTGTTTATTTTTTAAAATTTACATCCAAATTAGTTACCATATAGTTCAACAATGATTTCAGGAGTAGATTCCTTAATGCCCCTTACCCATTTAGCCCATCCCCCCTCCCACAACCCCTCCAGTAACCCTCAGTTCTCCATATTTATGAGTCTCTTCTGTTTTGTCCCCCTCCCTGTTTTTATATTATTTTTGTTTCCCTTCCCTTATATTCATCTGTTTTGTCTCTTAAAGTCCTCATATGAGTGAAGTCATATGATTTTTGTCTTTCTCTGACTGACTAATTTCACTTAGCATAATACCTTTCAGTTCCATCCATGTAGTTGCAAATGGCAAGATTTCATTCTTTTTGATTGCCGAGTAATATTCCATTGTGTGTGTGTGTGTGTGTGTGTGTGTGTGTGTGTGTGTGTATACATATATATGTGTGTGTATACACATACACACACACACACACACACACACACACACCACATTTTCTTTATCCATTCATCCATCGATGGACATTTGGGCTCTTTCCATACTTTAGCTATTGTTGATAGTGCTGCTATAAACATGGGGGTACATGTGTCCCTTTGAAACAGCACACCTATATCCCGTGGATAAATGCCTAGTAGTGCAATTGCTGGGTCATAGGGTAGTTCTATTTTTAGTTTTTTGAGGAACCTCCATACTGTTTTCCAGAGTGGCTGCATCAGCTTGCATTCCCATGGAGTTTATTCTTTTTTGTCACTACCCTGCATTCCATTATAGAAACATACCAAAATATATTTATCCTTTCTTCCATTGGTGGACATTGATGGACATCTGGATTGTTTTAGTTTGAGGCTATTGGGAACAATGTGGCTACATACTTTTTTTTTTTTTAAATGTTTATTTATTTTAGAGAGCAAGCTGGGGAGGGACAGAGAGAGAGACGGAGACAGAAGATCTGAAGCAGGCTCCACGCTGTCAGTGCAGAAATGGATGTGGGGTTCGAACTCACAAATCGATCATGACCTGAGCTGAAGTCGGACATTTAACCGACTGAGCCACCCAGATGCCCTGCTATGTATTTTCTTAATGTTCAGCCTGGTGCACATAGGCATACTTTGCCATCAAGTATATGCCTTGGAGTGGAGTTTCTGTGCTATAGGGTGTAATTATTTTCAAGGTATGTCAGTTACAAGTGAGTTCCAGCTGCTCCACGGTCTTCGGTCTTTTTTTTTTTTTTTTTTTTTTCCAAGTTTATTTAGTTAAATAATCTCTACACATAACGTGGAGCTAGAACTCATGACCCTCACGAATTCACTGCTGCATGCTCTTCTATTCGGCCAGCCAGGCACCCCAGCTGCTTCACATTCTTATTAACACTTGGTGTTTTTAGACTTCTTGCTGTTAGCTAATCTGGTAGGTATGTAATGGTATCTGACTGAGGATTTAATTTTCATTTCCTGATTTTAATGAAGTTGGTTACCTTATTGTATACATATTGGGCATACATATTTCCTTTATTGTGTCAAAGTATTTTGCCTATTTTTATTCTGAGTTCTATGTCTTTTTCTTGGAATTTAAAGGAGTTCTTTTTATGTTCTGGATGTAAGTTCTTTGCCACTTATGTGTCACAAATATCTTCTGCATCTTAAGTTTAATTTTTTTAATTTTTGTAATTTTTTTTTTTTTTTGAGAGAGAGAGAGAACAGGGGAGGGGCAGAGAGAGAGGGAGAGAGTGAATCCCAAACAAGCTCCATGCTGTCAGTGCAGAGCCCAATGCGGGGTTTGAACTCATGAACCGTGTAATCATAACCTGAGCCAAAATCAAGAGTCAGGTACTTAACTGACTGAGCCACCCAGATGCCCCTCCCTGCATCTTAACTTTCTTAATGGTGCTTCTTAATGTACAGAAATTCTTATTTCATGAGAAATACAATTTATCATTTTTTTCTTTTTAAAAACTTTTTTAAAGATTTTATTTTTAAATAATCTCTATACCCAGTGTGGGACTCGAACTCACAATCCTGAGATCAAGAGTCGCATGCTCTACTGACTGAGCCAGTCAGGCACCACCCCCCTCCCCTTTTCTTTTTCTTTGTGACTATTGCTTTTTGTCTTAAAAAAAAAACAAAACTTTTTCGATTCTAATATCATGAAGATATCATCCATATTACCTTTTTATTTTTTATTTAAAAAATTTTTTTTTAACGTTTATTTACTTTTGAGACAGAGAGAGACAGCATGAATGAGGGAGGGTCAAAGAGAGAGAGGGAGACACAGAATCTGAAACAGGCTCCAGGCTCTGAGCTGTCAGCACAGAGCCCGACGCGGGGCTCGAACTCACTAGCCGTGAGATCATGACCTGAGCCGAAGTCGGACGCTTAACCGACTGAGCCACCCAGGCGCCCCCATATTACCTTTTTAAAAAAATATTTATTTATTTTGAGAGAGAGCACACAAGCGAGCAGGGGAGGTGCAGAGAGAGGGAGAGAGAGCAAATCCCAAGCAGGCTTTGCACTGACAGTGCAGAGCTGGATGCAGGTCTTGAACCCACAAACTGAGATCATGACCTGATCCAAAACCGAGAGTCGGATACTTAACCAACTGAGCCACCTAGGTGCCCCTATTATCTTTTTTTTTTAAGTTTACTTATTTATTTTTAGAGAGAGTGAGAGCATGAGCATGAGCAGGGGAGGGGCAGAGAGATGAGGAGACAGAATCGCAAGCTCTGTGCTGTCAGCGCAGAGCCCCATGGGGCTCAATCACACAAACTGAGATCATGACCTGAGCCAAAACCAAGAGTCGGATGGTCAGTGGACTGAGCCACCCAAGTGCCCCCATCCATGTTACCTTTGAAAAGCTTTGTTTTGATTTATATAATGTACTTCTTAAGGTATGGTATGAGTTCAGGTCCAGCTTGGTTTCTAACCCCCAAAGGGAGTTAGTACTTACTATACTTACTAGTACTACTTACTAGACTACTTACTAGACTACTCAGTACTTACTAGACTTACTTACTAGAACATTATCCTTTCCCCACTGCTTTGTAGTACTCCATTTGGTAGTTCATGTAATTGATACTTCTAGTATCTGTTGATTAAGATTTTGGTCAACCTTTTGTGAGGTTAGTGCTATGTTAAAATAGACTTGATTTTTTATTTTTTAATTTAATTTTGTTTAATTCCGCTATAGTTAACATACAGTATTATGTTAATTTTAGGTGTACAGTATAGTGATTCAACAATTCTGTACATTACTCGGTGTTCATCCTGATAAGTGTACTCTTTAATCTCCCATCACCTGTTTCACCCATCCCCCTCACCCACCTCCCCTCTGGTTTGTTCAGTTTGTTCTCTGTCATTAAGAGTCAGTTTCTTGGTTTCTCTGTCTCTTTTTTTTTTCTTTGTTCATTTGTTTTGTTTCTTAAATTCCACATATGAGTGAAATCATATTTGTCTTTCTGTGACTGCCTTATTTCCCTTAGTATTATACCCTCTAGCACCATCCATACTGTTGCAAATGACAAGATTTCATTCCTTTTTATGGCTGAATAATAATAATCCATTGTATGTATATATTCCACATCTCTATCCATTTATCTGTCAGTGGACACGTAGGTTACTTCCATAATTTGGCTATTGTAAATAATGCGATAAACATAGGGGTGCGCGTATGTATCCCTTTGAGTTAGTGTTTTTGTACTTTTTGGGTAAATATCCAGTAGTGCGATTCCTGGATCATATGGTATATTTTCAACTTTTTGAGGAACTTCCTTACTGTCTTCAACAGTGGCTGAACCAGTTTGCATTCCCACCAGCAGTACACGAGGGTCCCTTTTTCTCCAGATCCTTGCCAATACTTGTGTCTTGGGTTTTTGATTTTAGCCATTCTGACCAGTGTGAGGTGATAGCTCGTGGTAGTTTGGATTTACATTTCCCCAATGACAAGTGATGTTAAGCATCTTTTCATCTGACTGTTGGCCATCTGTATGTCTTTGGAGAAATGTCTATTCATGTCTTCTGCCCATTTTTTTTCAATATATGAAATTTATTGTCAAATTGGTTTCCATACAACACCCAGTGCTCATCCCAAAAGATGCCCTCTTCAATACCCATCACCCACCCTCCCCCCCCACCCCCCATCAACCCTCAGTTCTCAGTTTTTAAGAGTCTCTTATGCTTTGGCTCTCTCCCACTCTAACCTCTTTTTCTTCTGCCCATTTTTATATTAGATTATTTGCTTTTGGGGTGTTGAGTAAAAATAGATTTGATTTTTATGACTACTAATATTTTTTAAAGTCAAGAAAAATATGAGATACTTCAGCATGTAAATAATGTTTTATGTTCACATTGTGAATGCAAGAGATCAGAGAATCAGTGAGACCTACAGGAAGCCTGTGGTTCACAAAGGAAGGAAGCTATTTTATGTATTCTTTATTTTTTATATCTATTATTTATGTAGCATAGTACTGGTTGAATAAAAGGTTAAATTGAGATACAGGATTGTTAGCATATATGAACATATTTAACAAATTTTCAATTAAGAAAAACTCATCTAGATTTTATTAAGTAAAGCAGGAGTTACCTTATAATTACCGATTGTGTTATCCACTGATAATACAGATTGACTTTAATGATAACGGTAGGCTCCCTCATAGTGGTATGTGCTTATTTACAAAAGGTATTAGGGGTGCCTGGGTGGCCCAGTCAGTAAAGCATCTGACTCTTGATCTCACCTCAGGTCTTAATCTCAGGGTCGTGAGTTTAAGCCCTGCACCGGGCTCTGCACTGGGCCTGAAGCCTTCTTAAAATAGAAAAGAAAAAAGAATTAGTATTAGTGACATAAGATTGCAGCCATTATGGCCTTGGACAATTTATGAAAATCAAATATGCAGTCTTAAAATTAAATGTGAATATAAATACCCAGGAGTACTCCCATCTGTAAGATTTGTAATAAAAATTAATATGAATGGAGTTAAGAGTTCTAATGGAGTGGTGGACCCAAGAGACATATCAGTGTTAGCAAAATGACAGAATTCATATAGCATCAAAGTTGTCCTGTGAGAGCTTCAGCGCCTAATGATGTCTAAAGAAAACGAAACTGCCTCAGCCACTGGAAGGACACTGTTACAACAAGTATTCAAAAAGAAAAACCACAGCCCCCTTCCCCCAGTTCGACTGACTGACTGGAAGAGTGTCCCATAATACAAGAGACTTTTTAAGAATTCAAATATATGATTACTACTCTTTTTTCTAACCTTTATTTATTTATTTTTTGAGAGACAGAGCATGAGCTGGGGAGAGGCAGAGAGAGAGAGAGAGACACAGAATCTGAAGGAGGCTTCAGGCTCTGAGCTGTTAGCTCAGAGCCCAACATGGGGCTCCAACCCATGAACTGAGAGATCATGACCTGAGCAGAAGACCAGTGCTCAACGGACTGAGCCACCCCATACAGGCACCCCATACTACCCTTTTTTTCTAAGAGAATTTTAGAGGAGGGTTTATTCTTTTTTTTACACATGTAATATAGTTGCTATGTACACTTGAAAGCCCGTATTAGAATGGAATACAGCAATACAAAACTTGATTGTTGTTTTTAATTTTTTAATGTTTATTAATTTTTTGAGAGAGAAAGAGTGAGTGAGAAAGAGTGAGGGGCAGAGAGAGAGAGAGGGAAGCATAGAATCCGAAGCAGGCTCCTGGCTCTGAGCTGTCAGCACAGAGCCTGACACGGGGCGTGAACCTATGAAGTGCGAGATCATGACCTCAGTCAAAGTAGGACACTTAACCAACTGAGCCACCCAGGTGCCCCACAAAACTTGTTTCAATTTAAAAACTGCTATTCTTGGGGCACCTAGCTCGTTCAGTTGGTGGATCATGTGACTCTTTTTTTTTTTTTTTCTAAGTTCATTTATTTTGAGAGAGAAAGAAAGAGTGAGCAGGAGAGAGTCTGAGAGGTAAGGAGAGAAAGAATCCCAAGTAGGCTCTGCACGGTCAACACGAAGCCCACTGTGGGGCTTGATCCCATGAACCATGAGATCATGACCTGAGCTGAAATCAAGAATCCGATGCTCAACGACTGAGCCATCCATGCACCCCCAGAGGGGTACATTCTTAAGCATTAAGGTGATTCTTGGTTTTCCTCTAGGCTAAGTATGATTCTATATATAGGAATCAAGTTAGAGCAAATCTCGAGTTTTTGCCAGCAAGTCATTTCAGTGAAGATTTCATCAGTATTGTATATATGCCAAGTCATGAGTTCTTTTCAAATTTAGGAGCTAGTTTATGACGGTAGAAACAATTTTGGCAGTAGGAAGGGAACTGAGTTCTAGTCCAACTATGTGACCTTAGGCAAATCATTAACTTTTATGTATCTCATTTTCTTCATCTTTAAAACAAATATTTGATTAAAGTTCTTTTAAAATCTGAAATTGTAGGGCATCTGCGTGGCTCAGTTGGTTGAGCCTTGACTCTTGATTTCATCTCAGGTCATGATCTCACAGTTCGTGGGATTGAGCCACATGGGGCTCAGCGCTGACAGCATGGAGCCTGTTGGGATTCTATCTCTCCTTCTCTCTCTCTGCCCCACCCCTGCGCTCCCTTCCTCTCTGAAAATAAATAAACTTAAAAAAAATCTGAAATTATAGTTTAATGGTTTTGTGAAGATTTAGCTTTATAAAGACATGTTTGAACCATAATAGTATTAGAAACATTGAAAATTCAATCAGGGTGATTCATAAAAAGGAGTGAATTGTGGGCATCTTGCCTGGCTTACAGAATGTTATTAAATCTGAATCTTTGTTACCCATATCAAACTTAAGTCCATGACTGATAAGCCTACCTCTCTGTCTTTTTACCCTCTCTTTTAATAACAGTTTTATTGAGGTAGGATTCACATACCATACAATTCACTCATTTAAAGTGTACAATTCAGTAATTTTTAGTATACTCACAGAATTGCACAGCCATCACCAGAATCAATTTTAAACATTTTCATCACCCCATTAAGAATGTACCTGTAAGCAGTCACTTTCCCTTTCTCCTCAAACTCCCACCCTAGGCAACCCCTAATCTACTTTCTGTCTCTATACAGATTTGCCTATTCTGAACACTTCTTATAAATATGTGGCCTTTTGTGTCTGGTTTCTTTCACTTAATACAATATTTTTCAAGGTTTATCCTTACTGTAGTATATAGCAACACTTTATTTCTTTTTGTTGTCAAACAGTATTCCATTGTATACCACATTTTTATCTGTTCATCATTTGATGGACATTAGGGTTGTTTCCACTTTTTGGCTATTGTGAATAATACTACTACAAACATTTGCGTATAAGTTTTTGTGTGGACATATGTTTTTATTTCTCTTGGATATATACCTAGAAGTGGGAGCTGGGTCTTATGGTTATTCTGTTTAATAATTATCTGAGGAACTGCTGGGCTGTTTTCCAAAGCGGCCGCACCAGTTTACATTCCCACCAGTAATGTACCAGGATTCTAATTTCTCTACATCCTCCCTTACACTTAGTATTTTCTCTCTTTTTGATTTTAGGCATCCTAGTGGGTGTGAAGTGGTGTTTCATTGTGGTTTGATTTGCATTTCCCTGACGTTGAAGGATGTTGAGCATCTATTCATGTGCTTATTAAGGCTACCTCTTTGGCTGACTTCTGATGTTGGGAATGTGATGTGGTTGAAGTTGATCTACCTTTTCCCTCTTTTCCCTCAAGTGTCAATTGAGCATTCTGAAGTATCAAATAAGCAATCTTTTGTTACTACTGGTAGAGAGTAAGTCAAAGCTGTAATTTAATCCACGCATGTTTTCACCTGTAGTTCTGTAAAATGCAACAACAAAGAATTTTATTGGAAGTATGACCTGTATTTTACATTTGATTTTTTTAAATTTTTTATTTATTTTTGAGAGAGCAAGAACCAGCAGGGGAGGAACAGAGAGAGAGGGAGACAGAGAATCCCAAGCAGGCTCTGCACTGTCAGCATGGAGCACAATGTGGGGCTGGAACCCACAAACCATGAGATGATGACCTGAGCCAAAATCAAGAGCTGGATGTTTAACCGACTGAACCACCCAGGCACCCCAGTATGACCTGTATTTTGGTTGGAATTGTTACCTATCTTTGGTTAGGGGACAGAACTTTCATTGATATATTTTAACACCGAAATCTTGGCCATTTGCTGTATCTTTCAAACGTTCGTGAGTAAAACTACAACATAGAAAGCAGTATCTTGTCTGGGACAGGGATGCCTGGGTGGCTCAGTTGGTTGTACATCCAACTGTTGATTTCGGCTCGGGTCATGATCTCATGGTTCATGGGTTCGGGCCCTGCATCAGGCTCTGTGCTGACAGCTCAGAGCCTGCTTGGGATTCTGTCTCCCTCTCTCTCTGCCTCTCCCCCACTCATTCAGTCTCTCTCAAAATAAATAAAAGCAAACTTAAATATCTTAGTCACACAAAGATGTGAATGAAGCATGTCTGGGAATCTGGTAGAAAACCTTTTCACATTTATATTAGCCCTATTTCCTTTATGTTATGAAAGTTTTGTGTATTAATACAGATGTATAATTGTTTTTCATGAGCCTTTTTAACTTAGGATGTGGCCTAAAATAGGTTAGTTTGAAATGATACTTTTGTTACTACAAACTTAATTTATTAAATTAAGAATATTTAGTTTTAGGGACACCTGGCTGGCTCAGTCGATAGAGCATGTGACTCTTGATTTCAAGGTTGTGAGTTCAAACCCCACGTTGAGTGTGAAGCCTACTTAAAGAAAAAAAAAAAAAGAATATTTAGTTTTAGTAGAGATTTTGCTCTTAAAAAAGTTAATTGTTGCAGTCTAGATTTGTCTTAGTTCAGTCAGATATGTGAAGTAATGTTTTTTATTTCCATTCCAGAAATACATGCTACAGGATTTAATTATCAGAATGAAGATGAAAAAGTCACCTTGTCTTTTCCTAGCACTCTCCAAACAGGTAAGAGTCATGGCTTTTGTAAGATCCCATGTGACATCTTATTTCTTCCAAAGTAGTGACATCTTACTTCTTCCAAAGAAATTTGTTGTGTGCCTTTTTTTTCCCCCTCACCGTTTTTTTTCTCAATATATGAAGTTTATTGTCAAATTGGTTTCCATACAACACCCAGTGCTCATCCCAAAAGGTGCCCTCCTCAATCCCCTCACCGTTTTAAGCAGATTAAATATTAAGACAAAGCTTTTGAAAGAGGTTCATTAAAGCTTTTGGGCCACCAAGAAAAAAGATGACCAAAACTAATGATCATCCTATCCTAGAACATAATGCATTGTTTTTCACCTTTTTAGTTTCAGCTTTTAAAAAAATACAGTTACCCAGCTCTGCCTTTCCATACTTGAATCCACATGTCTGAGGTGAATTTCCCACAGATGATTTTGATGTATATTATGCAAGTGAGGGCACGAAAGGAAATATTTGTTGATACGATACTATTATTAGGTATAAAAGCACAAAGAAAGGGGTGCCTGGATGGCTCAGTGGTTAAGCGTCCAGCTTCGGCTCATGTCATGATCTCATGGTTTGTGAGTTCGAGCCCTGTGTCGGGCTCTGTGCTGACAGCTTGGAGCCTGGAGCCTGCTTCAGATTCTGTGTCTCCCTCTCTCTCTCTGTCCCTTCCCCGCTAGCACTCTGTCTCTTTGTGTCTCTCTCAAAAATAAATAAACATTAAAAAAAAACACACACAAAGAAAAAAGAAGACTGAGCTTAATGTAGTATAAGAAATTACATACAAGTCAATTGGTAAAGCACTATATGACTTTGATTTATGATCAATTTGAAAAGCAGCAGGTGAAGTACACTTGTGATGAGCACCGAGAGTTGTATGGAAGTATTGAATCACTGTATTGAAAATCTGAAACTAATATAACACTGTGCATTAACCAACTGGAATTAAAAGTTAAAAAAAAAAAAAAGCAACAGGTAATTTGTATAAAAGAAAATGCAAATGACTAAAACATGTGAAAAGACATTTGACTTCCTAGTAATGAGAAATATGAAAACAGCATTTACTGATACACCAGTTTTTGTCTGTTATGTAAGCTAAAGTTAAAAAAAAGATTCTTAATGATTTGACTACTTTGATATTACTGGTGGGAGTGCAAATCCATGCAGTGTATTTGGAAGGCAGTCTGGAAATATGTATCAAAAGCCTGGGGGGCCTGAGGGGCTCAGTTGGTTAAACTTCTGACTCTTTAATCTTGGCTCAGGTCATGATTTCACAAACTGTGAGATCAAGCCCCCTGTCAGGCACTGTGCTGACAGCATGGAGCCTACTTGGGATTCTCTCTCTCTCCTTCTCTCTCTGCTCTTTTCCTGATCGTGCTCTCTCTTGCACTCTCAGAAAAAAATAAACTTAAAAAAACATGTCTAAACATGTTCATGTCTTTTGACTCAGCAGTTCTGAATATAAAGAAAAATCCTAAATGCAAGAAATGCTTTATGCTTAGAAATGTCTGTTGAGACATTACTTAAGGCAGTAAAAAAATAAGAGTGAATATATTTACCCAACAGTAAGGGAATAATTAAGCTAATTATGACATATCAGTATGGTGGAATATATATAGCAATTAAAAGTGAGGTTATGAATTCTTAATGCTGTGAAGTGCTTGTTATAGTGTAAAATCGAAAAGCAGAATACAAAATTACATATACAAGGTGATGAATCATATCCCTAAAATTGTACAAATAAAATGGTATGTCTGGTTGTTGACATATTGATTATTTTTATTCTTATTTATACCTCTTTTTAGTTTCCATAATTTTTAAAAATGTTTATTTACTTTGAGAGACAGACTGTGAGCAGGTTAGGGGCAGAGAGAGAGAGTGAGAGGGAGAGAGAGAGAATTCCAAGTGGGCTCTGCACTGTTAGCACAGAGCCCGATGTGGGGCTTGAACTCGTGAACTGTGAGATCATGACCTGAGCTGAAGTCAGGAGTCGGATGCTAAATCGTCTGAGCCACCCAGGTGCCCCAGTTTCCATAGTTTTTATACTGATAATATATTGCCTAGTATTTTTAGAAAAAATAAAAAAAACTTTTTTTACATTTATTTATTTTTGAGAGAGATAGAGCACAAGTGGGGGAGGGGCAAAGAGAGAGGGAGACACAGCCTCCGAAGCAGGCTCCAGGCTCTGAGCTGTCAGCACAGAGCCTGACGTGGGGCTCGAACCCACAAACCATGAGATCATGTGAGCTGAAGTCAGACACTTAACCAACTGAACCATCCAGGCACCCCTAGAAAAATTTTAAATCGGAGAAGTTTTATTTTTTATTTCAGTCCTCTTTTCATTTTGCCTTTTTCTAACTAGGATTTCTTGTATGAAATGATCATAAAAATAAATGTTTTGCCATGAACATGTATTAAAAGATACTGAATAATATAACATAAAAATTGAGATTTCTCTTCCTCTGATCCCTTCCACTTCCATCATCTGGTGAATCCTTCAAGAAATATTTCATCTAGGGGCGCCTGGGTGGCTCAGTCAGTTAAGTGTCTGACTTCGGCTCAGGTCATGATCTCACAGTTTGTGGGTTCGAGCCCTGCGTCGGGCTCTGTGCTGACAGCTCAGAGCCTGGAGCCTGTTTCAGATTCTGTGTCTCCCTCTCTCTCTGCCCCTCCCCTGTTCACGCTCTGTCTCTGTCTCAAGAATAAACATTTTTTAAAAATTAAAAAAAAAAATAAATATTTCATCTATGTAGAAGTATATACATACATTTTCATCTACAAATGGGATGACAAATCTCAGTGGCTTACAGCAGAGAATTCTTGCTTACACACAGCCCTGAGGACTGCTGCAGCCTTCTTTCCACCTTTACCTAAGAGCTCCACTCAACTCACAACTCTTCTCTTTCTAGGACCTGTAGTAAGCAGCTTCTGCAACTCAGGGATGGGGACAGAAACCACAAAGATACATTTAACGCTTCTGCACGAATGGTGGTATACTTGATGTCCATTCTCATTTCACTGGTTGAAGCAAATAGCATGGCCAAGCCCAAAGTCACTGGGGCAACAATTACCAGATATTTGACTAAACTTCTATGAAAGAGTCAAAAACCAGACAATAATAGAAATATAGAAACTTGCTACAAGACAAAAATAAAGTCACAAAAAACCCCACAAAACAAATGAATATCCTTAGAGATATTGTTAATAGCACATTCATCAAATAAGAACAGGACAGAATGTTATCAAACAGAATTAGAGCAAGAAAACTTTGGAAATTATAATACAGTAGAAATAAAAAAACTTAGGGAGCCTGGATGGCTCATTCAGTTAAGCGTCTGCCTCTTGATTTCGGCTCAGGTCATGATCTCATGGTTCATGAGTTCAAGTCCTGTGTGGGGCTGGGCACTGACAGTGCAGAGCCTGCTTGGGATTCTCTCTCTCCCCCTCTCTCTCTGCCCCCTCTCGCGCACATGTTTGTGCCCTCTCTCTCAAAATAAATAAATAAAAACGTAAAACAAAAAAAGAAAGAAAAAACTCAATAGAAGTTTTGGAAAATGAAATAGAGGAATCTTACAAACGGGAAGAAGATTTGAGGACCAATCTATCAGAACCAACATCCATCTAGTAGAAGAGGGGACAGAGAAAATGAGAAGAGAAAATTATTAAAGACACAAACAAGAAAATTCCTTTGAACTGAGGGGATTGGAATCTTCATTTTGAAAAGGTACACCACCGAGAGGGACTAACTTAATAAATGTAAAAAATGCCGTATCATTGCAAATCTTAGAACTTCCAGGGATAAAAGTGAGGCTCTCAAAGAGTTTCTCCCCAAAGTCAGGGGGTTGGGAGGAAGGAGGGAATGCTAGCAGGTTACCTTCCAAGTTCAGGAATCAAAATAACAGTAGACTGGGGAGTGGGTAAAATGGGTGAAAAGGAGTGGGAGATACAGGCTTCCCTTTATAGAATAAGTTGGGGGGGATTAGAAGTACAGCATAAAAAACATAGTCAGTGGGATTGTAATAGCTTGTATGGTAATAGGTGGTAGCTACACTTGGATGAGCACTGCAAAGCTTATAGACTTGCCAAATCACTATGTTTTATACCTGAAACTAATGTAACATTGTGTGTCAACTATACTTGAATGAATGATATTTTGTTTTTAAAAAAGGGATAGTAGTAGACCATCAGGAACAATGGAAACTAGACCCTAATGAAGCCATTCCTTCAAAATTATGAATGAATATGATTCTCAACCTAGAATTAATTCTGTGCTTAGCCAAATTGTGAATTTAAAGAGGGTAAAATAAAGATATTTTCAGATTTGCATGGTCATAAAAAAAAATTAACTCTTTGTAAAAAATAAAGGAGTGGGAGATGTAATTTAGCTAAAACTTTACTTTCTACAGTAAAAAGAAAATAATATGTAAAATTGAAAAATGAAGAAATAGCTGTATAAGCAAGGTATTTAGAAATCACAGAGTTGGGGTCCCTGGCTGGCTCAGTCGGTTAAGCTTCTGACTCTTGATTTTTGCTCAGGTCATAATCTCCCATTTATGAGATAGAGTCCCGCATAGGGCTCTGCACTGACAGCTCTGAGCCTGCTTGGGATTGTCTCTCTCCCTGTCGCTCTCTCTCTCTGTCTCTCTCTCTCTCTTTCTCTCTCTCTCTCTCAAAATAAATAAACATTAAAAAATAATAATAAAGGGGCACCTGAATGGCTCAGTCGGTTGAGTGTCTGACTTCTGCTCAGTTTCATGATCTTGAGTCCTGCACTGGGCTTGCCGCGGTCAGCCTGTCAGCACAGAGCGTGCTTCAGATTCTCTGAAAAATCCCCTCCCACCCCTCCCCCATGCAAGCTCACTTGCCCTCTCTCTCTCTCTCTCTCTCTCAAATAATAAATAAAACATAAAAGTTTAAAAAATAATAAAAATAAAATTCATAGGATATATAGTGGAAATGAGTTTGCCATTCTAGTCCTTTCTAACTCAGCTCTACTCAAAAGCAACCAGTTTCCTATGTATCCTTTCAAAACTATTCCATAGTTTTGTAAACATGTCTGTATATACTGTTTAAGAACACAGACGTTAGGGGCACCTGGGTGGCTCAGTTGGTTGAATGTCCGACTTTTGGTTTCGGCTTGGGTCATGATTTCATGGTTTGTGGGTTTGAGCCCTGCATCCGGCTCTGTGCTGACAGGGTGAAGTCCTCTTGGGATTCTCCCTCTTTGCCCCTCCCTTGTTGGCTTTCTCTCTCTAAACAAACAAACCAACCTAAAAAAAAAAACCCATAAAGGTTAGCATGCCACACATCATATTCTGTACCCTTCTTTTCCCCTTAATTGTGTGTGTATTTGGAGAAATACCGGGTGATACTGATGATACTGACATTTTGAAGAGTGAAAAACAGGTTCACAGGAAATGGTGGCATGAAGGCAGAGACCTTTACTCTCTTTTTATACAAATTAATCTGTCTTTAATTTTTTAGCATTTAGTAGGCTCATTAAATTTTTATTGAAGTATTTCAAGGTCTACATGAGGTTTTATAGCAGTTCTATCCTAAGCAGGATAGCAAATAGAGTTTTTGGTAGAAGTTGCAATTTTTCTGTTGTTTAATTTATAAATGAATTTATTGTGTGTTTTAAAAGGTTTACCATTCCAAGCAGATAAGTATTGCATACACTGGATATTGAAATAAGGTGTCTAATGTGAGGAACAATGTAAATTTTGTACACAAACAGGTATAAAATTAGACAGTCTGGCAATCACTTCTTCAGTATGCTGTAAATTTGATAAGTTGACGTTTATTAAGAAGTCTTTTCTCTCCTGTTTTTGCCCTAAAATTCTATATTAGTGTAAGCATTTTGTAATTAGTATTGTATGTGACACTACTTAAATTTATTAATGATTTTTTAAAACTTTAACTTGTGTTTTGTTTGAATTTCAGGTAATAACCTTTTCCAATACTTTGTATTTTGTTTAGTATGCCACTTTTTTGGAAGTGGTCACTATCAGTATCTTGTTATGGTTTGATGGCCTTGGAGATTTAAAACCGAGTAAAAGTGTAAGCAGCCTTTCTTATTTAGTTATGAGTTTTGAATCCATTTGTATTCCAAATAGGAAAAGGCAAAAGTAGATTTTCCATGGAGTATGAATTACATAAAAGAAATTTTAACAGTTGACTTAGTGAAAACAGACTGGCAGTTTCCATTTATGGGAATTGCAACATAACATGGCATCATACAACTTCCCTTTAAAGGTAGTAGGTTTTTAGAATCTATTAGATATTCCTTATATAAACTTTATTAATGTGACTATATCTGCTTTTTTAAAGATTAGTGAATTCCTAAAGAAAACACATTTTATACTATAATTCTTTAGTATGTAATACTATATATACATATCATTTGGTATCACTCATTTAGAATTCTTTCACATTCTTTTATTGTGTTCTTATTTACTGTCCCAGTAATCTGTCATTCTCTTTAAGAAAGTATTCATTGTCCCCTTCAGACAGAATGTCTGATTTTTAAAAAATCAGAGTCACAAACATTTATTTAAATAAACTTCAGTTTTTTTCCCAGCATGATTATTTTAAGAATATGGCACTTTTGGGTGCCTCGCTGGCTCATCAGGAGAGCGTGCGACTCTTGATCTTGGGGTCATGAGTTCGGGCCCTGCGTTGCGTGTAGAGCTTACTTAAAAAAAATTAAAAAAAATAGAACATGGCACTTTGTTGAGTGATGACTTTGCCACAAAGGTCTGAAATTTTCACTTGAAATTACTTTCAGAATGAGTTTGAGGTACATAAGGAAATCAGTTTAATTACTTAATTGACATACTTAATAGACCACAGTGTTTTGTCCAGAAACAGTTTGCAGTTTGTCATTCACTTATTCTGTAGACTTGGACTCTTCGTGACTTTTGGACCTTTTTAAAAAAGTTGAATTTTGCAAGGTGAAGATTTGCCTTTAGAACATCCGAAAGCATATGTCAGAAAGATAAAGAGTCAAGAACATTGTAAACAATGTCAGTGGCATTGATTGCTCTGTGGCATTCCAAAATGACAGTTTAAAACATTAGGGTATAAAATGTTTTAGAATGATTGCCTAATTACTTTATAATCATACTATGTCTTTGATTTGTTAGATTCCCATGCTCTAGCTCTTGTTATAAATAGGCACTTTTAAAAGGATCGAGTAAAAGTCAACATTTTTCTGGTTGGTTTTTTGGGGGGGTTTGTAAAATGTAGAATGGGATTATTGTTTTGTCATGCATCTGAATTTCATAGATGACTATAGATAATAATTTTTCTGTTGTGAAAGAAAGTATATATACTCACAAAAACTCCCATTTTGTCTAATTTGGTTTGCCCTTATACAATAATAGAATATATATTCAAGTTGCATTTTTATTTGCATTTAGTAATTATTGATTAAATGTATTTCTTTTATCATTTCAAATGATTGAGGTGACTATAAGAGTTTTTATGCCCCTTTGCTAGCCAAATCATTGATCTTCCATATATAGTTCCTTACAAAAGTAGGGAATCAGTGTTCCATTTGGATTGAACAGATAAGATCTTATCTTACTGATAGAGTAATTGGCATGAATTCATCTAAATGGACCAGTTTATATGGCATAATTGGCAAAGGACATGAATTTTGGATTAAGCAGGCCTAAATTTTTATCTCATTCTTGCTGCTTACTAATCGTGTGACCTCAAGCAAGTTATTGAAGCCAGTTTCCTCATCTTAAAAAAATGGAGACTATACCAACTTTCAAGTTTCTAAATATTTTTAAAGCACCATGCACAGTAACATGTCATACATTTATTAACAAATGTTCATTTCCTCTTCTGTTTTTATCTTTATGTATTGGTGATTTGAGATGAAGTTAATACAGTTAAAGAACTTAAAAAAATTTTTTTTTAACATTTATTATTGAGAGACAGAGAGAGACAGAACATGATCATGGGAGGGGCAGAGAGAGGAGGAGACACAGAATCCAAAGCAAGTTCCAGGCTCTGAGCTGTCAGCACAGACCCGACGCAGGGCTCGAACTCAGAAACCGTGAGATCATGACCTGAGCCGAAGTCGGGCAGTCAACTGACTGAGCCACCCAGGCGCCCCAATACAGTTAAAGAACTTTATAAGCAGTCACCCTAAACATGATGTTAAGATTTACTTTAGGATTAGTCTGCCATTTCCTTTAGTAAATACTGTATTCTCTCCTTTGCTGGGAGAAGTGTTTGAGAAAGGAAAGAATGAGTTGAACATTGTAACAGGTCAACTAAGTTAGTGTCTTAAGGACATATTTTTAATAACTTGAACTAATATCTATATTAAAGTGGTTTTCATTCATTTTCAATCACAGGTACAGGAACCTTAAAGATAGATTTTGTTGGAGAGCTGAATGACAAAATGAAAGGCTTCTACAGAAGTAAATATACTACCCCTTCTGGAGAGGTGCGTTATGCTGCTGTCACACAGTTTGAGGTATGGTATTCTTCTCTAAAATATTACGATCTTGATGTATAAACATTCTGACAAAGTTCTGTTCTGTTATTTGCATGATTATTCTGTTCCCTTCATATTGGTTTATGTCTAATGTCTGTCCCTCAAATGAATTTTTGAGAGCTTTCATCACTTTGTCTTTTAGATATTTGAGAAACTGGTTTTTTTTTTTTTAGAAACTTTTAAATCTTATCCATGTTAATTCATTTAATTTCTTCTAGTATCAATTCATTTACCTACTGCTGCTGCTCCTAATCGAAAAGTTTTCTGTGCTACCATTTCTTTCCTTATACCCTATTTACTTTTCAAATAAGTAAGTAGAATGAATTCATCATTTACTTAACTTCTTTTAGAGTGCAGCCAGCCATCTAACATTTTCCTTGGAGAAACTTTTTTCCAAAAGTATGTGCTTCCTCTACTTCTGCATATTTTGTTCCTTCTTTTCAAGATACAGCATCTTGTCATCGGTTCTTTTTTTTTTTTTTTTACTTCATTCTGTTTTGTTCAAGTTTCTTTCAAAACTGAACCACTAAACGTTATTTTGCTTAACAAGTTTGCTCCCTTTTTTTTTTTTTTTTTTTTTTTTGAGAGAGAGAGAGATAGCGCAAGCGAGGGAGAGGGGCAGAGGGAGAGAGAGAAAGAATCTTAAGCGGGATACATGCTCAGTGTGGAACCCAACGTGGGGCTCATTCTCACAACCGTGAGATCATGACCTGAGCTGAAATCAAGAGTCACATGCTCAACTGACTGAGCCACCCAGATGCCTTTCTTAAAAAACAAATTAATTTGTTCTTTGTTTATTTTTAAAGGAAAAAATGAGGTCTCTTTAAGTAGGTCAAGTGGTGGCAGTTTTATGTGTAGTATATGGAAATGCCATTAAACGAATGACCTGTTTAGAACTGATGAGGGCATCTGTCTTTATTCCTGTTGCTGTCATTTCGGATGAAGAACAAAGCACATCGAAGATTCGGCGGGGGGGAGGTGTTAATAAATCCAGAGAGGCAACCTGTGTTCCCAGCTCTGAATCCTTACTGTGTACTTGTTGACTCTCCTATGCTCTGTGTTTTGTAACATTACTGCTGAAGCCATTTACATTGAATTTTTGAAATGTTGAAATGTTGAAATGTTTT
Organism: Lynx rufus; assembly: GCF_022079265.1. NCBI lineage: Eukaryota > Metazoa > Chordata > Mammalia > Carnivora > Felidae > Lynx > Lynx rufus. The sequence continues at coordinate 24,840,372 of NW_025814832.1, read as the reverse complement.
GTTGAAAATATTCTAAAATAGTCTAATACTATAGACTGTTAAGACCTGTAGCAGACCTAATTCCTGGATTATTGTTTATTGTTTGTTTCTGTTTGTTTGGGGTTGCTGATGGGGCAGTGATAGTAAGCCTTATGTTCTCCTTGTAGTCACTGCCTAGCTTGTTGCCTGACACTGAGTAGAAAGTAAACATTTAAACAAGTGAAGGAATGGATGATAGAAATAAGACAATGGCAGTTACTTCATGAAATAGTTGGTTAGGTTAATTCAGTAATATTTAGATTTCATATTCTTTTCTTAAGGCTACGGATGCTCGGAGGGCTTTCCCTTGCTGGGATGAGCCTGCCATCAAAGCAACTTTTGATATCTCGTTGGTTGTTCCTAAAGACAGAGTAGCTTTATCAAATATGGTATGTATGTGTTTGTAAGTATATTTAAATTTTGAATAAGTGTTTAGAATATTTAGTTTGCTGGTTAGATGGAATAGCGTGAAACCACCTAGCACACAATGCTTGATACAGAATGGGAACATAAATGTTAGTTTTCTTATTTCCAGTAAGCCCTCTTTTTTAAAACTGCCTGATTTGGAATTTCCCTCCTCATGGAAGAAATTCCTTATAAACTTTAATTTGGAAAACTAAACAAGTGATGAGTTTAATAAATATTACCTGAAAAAAAATCTGGCTTTCTTTGTTAATAATGCCAAAAGATATAGCCATGTAATGAAGTGTGTATTTAGGTTATTGGTTGATTGTACTCTTGGAATATGCTCTTTTCACTGATGTCATTGATCTCTTTCATAAATAGAGTAGGCATTTACCACATGAAGTATATTGATTAAGACAGAGAGTACCCTATAGCCTATAATATGAATCTGGGGAACTTGGAAAAGCCTACTGTACCTGAAAATAACTGGCTTTTGCCTCCTTTATCGGTAGAGAGAATTCCATAGATAGAATGCCATTCTCTTCTCGAATATTCCTAAAAGGAGAATAATACATTAAACTGAGATATTCTTTTACCGTTTAGTATGAATGAAATTATCAGGTCTGTTCTTGAGTAAGTCTTCCTTGGAAGAAAGAATAGAGAGATCTTGAGGAAATGGAGAGCCTGAATAGGAAAAAGAGGGGTAACAAAAAAGAGAAATGAGGAACTCTGTAGGTAAAAGTGGAGATTCTTCCACAAATTTGCTTAGAACCAGCCTTGGTATAGAGAATGCGCTAAATTTAGAACTCTGTACCCTTTGAAATGTAGATTTCACAATTACACTTCATTAATAGTTATTTGCCCTCTATCCTTCTTTCACTTGAAAAGCATTGAGGTCTTACATCCCAGTGCCGGCATATAATAGGTATCCAGGAAAAGTTGCTGCTTTTCTCTCACAGATCCTTGGTAGTTTTAACACTTTAGCCCCCAACCTCTTAATGTATCCTTTAAAAAAAATTTTTTTTTAATGTTTATTTACCTTTGAGAGAGAGAGCGTGCGCGCTCCTGCGCAAGCAGGTGAGGGTCAGAGAGAGAGGGAGACACAGAATCTGAAGCAGGCTGCAGGCTCCAGGCTCTGAGCTGTCAGCCAGAGTCCAGCGTGGGGCTCAAACTCATGGACTGCGAGATCATGACCTGAGCCGAAGTCTGACACGCAACCGACTGAGCCCCCCAGGTGCTCCTATCCTTCTTAATGGGAGAGATTTTGACAGCATGAAAGCAATGGTTGAATTGGGATAGATAAGTAAGCAGTACTGGAAAGGGGGAGGGAGAGGCAGCACAGTTTATGGCTAGTATTTCCTCTAAGGTATTTAATGTAAGCCTGTTTAAATTTTCTACTTCTTTCTTTGTTTCTTTTTCTCTTTCTTTCTTTCTTTTCTTTTTTTTTTTTTTTTAAAGAATGTAATTGATCGGAAACCGTACCCTGATGATGAAAATGTAGTGGAAGTGAAGTTTGCCCGCACACCTGTCATGTCTACATATCTGGTGGCATTTGTTGTGGGTGAATATGACTTTGTAGAAACAAGGTCAAAAGATGGTGTGTGTGTCCGTGTTTACACCCCTGTTGGCAAAGCAGAGCAAGGAAAATTTGCGTTAGAGGTAAATGTACTTGAAGAGGATTGTTCCAACAGTCCATAACTCCAGGTTGGGGAATTTACATTTCTGATCAATTATTAGTACAATTATTTATAATTTAGTCTGAAATTTGTTGTGCTACGTTGATTTTATTTTTAATAGAATTTTGGAACTACCAACCTTGGTGTTATATTAACATTTTACAAGATAATGATTAAGAGAATATTAGAGTGGCATTTATTTATCCAGACAGTGGGTGGGAAAATAAGTAATATATTTTTCATACCAAGTTTTAAATGGCCAACCTTAACAAAGCTTGGGGCTAAGGTAGTCTTCGGAGGTAGGGCTCCCCAGGGTTGGTTTCTAGTAACTTGAGGTGCTTTGGCTTGCAACAGGATTCCTGTGTGGATTTCTATATGAACTACAATGAAATATTTATCAGGTGGTTCTTTTGTTTATACTTTTGTAGGTTGCTGCTAAAACCCTGCCTTTTTATAAGGACTACTTCAATGTTCCTTATCCTCTACCTAAAATTGATCTCATTGCTATTGCAGACTTTGCAGCTGGTAAAGTAAATTTCATTTTATTGCTGAATTGTAATAACTTTTTTGAATTTTGTGATTTTGAGGAAGAGTTATGTACATATATCAATAAATGTTTGTATTTATTTTATGAAGGTGCCATGGAGAACTGGGGCCTTGTTACTTATAGGTATGTTTATGATACATTCCCCTGCCTTGTCTTTTCAATCACTGATTTCGTAAGAGGTTCACACCTACTTGCAGTTGAGTAGCTTCTGCCTTATGATCTGCGGTAAATTCTCCTACCTCCCCCACTTCTGTGCACATTTCAGGAATGCACATGAACACCCTCTGGTGCTACTATCTGAGATTGTAAGATTTTAAAGTGAGCATCTGGCATTAGTAACATTTTTAGATCTATTTTTGGCTGAGTTTCTCATTTCGGTGCCTTCTCTTCCTCCCAGAAGTTTCATAGTTATTTTTCCAGCTTGAAGAACCTTCTCTGCTTTAATATTTTCTGGCCAGGTTTTTACATGTCTGTCACCACAATACAAACATGTGGGTTGTATAATTTTTAAAGCAGGGTCTGTAAACAAGTTTTTGCCCTGCCTGCTTCAATGAGTTAAGTTTTGGACAGCCTGTTCAGTGTTCTTTTCCGGACTGTGGAATGCATCTTCTCCCAATTTGCCAGTCCCCTTCTTTTAATGGAAGGACTGTCTTCTGTCTCTGTCTAGCACAATAGTCTAATCCCTCAGACTAAATTCTTTAAAAATTTCAGGCAGCTGTCCTATTTACAAACTGATGATTTAACTTGTGTCACACCTTTGATCTTCTGTTGTATGAATTCTGTTGGAATAGCTTTTAATCTTCCCAGAACTTTTTCTCCTTTGTATACTCGGAGGAAATGTTTTCTTGATATCTCTAAAGCCTAACTTGACCATCTTATTTAGTGGGGGGAGCTCCCCCACTTGTGCATGCCTGCTTTTATTGCAATACTTTTATTGTTTAAAAAAAATTTTTTTTTAAACACAGGGAGACTGCATTGCTTATCGATCCAAAAAACTCCTGTTCTTCATCACGCCAGTGGGTTGCTCTGGTTGTGGGACATGAACTCGCCCATCAATGGTTTGGAAATCTTGTTACTATGGTATTTAATATTTTTAAGTGCTCAAATATATTTGTCTTCATCCTGCTGTACATTATTTTGGCTACATAGTATTTCAAGTTTGACTGGAACACTGTGCTAAAAAATAAATGAATCATAGAAAATCTTTATTTTAGAAGGTCCACTTTGAAAAGTGTTTATCAGAATCTCAGTATTAACCAGGAGCACGTGGACAGTCTTTATTCAACACAAAACACTTCCTAAACTGTTGTAGGGTTTGCCTACAAATGGGAAGTCATACTAATTTGGGTGACAGGGGTTCCTTTTAGGTACAGAGATTCCGTGCAGTGAGATGCCAGCCTGACACTAGTTTCTTGGGAATATTTATTATGTAGTCCAGTAGCTGAAAAATAACCTGATAAATAACAACATGATCTTTGATTAGGCTGAAATGCTTTTAGGGGTCAGTTGTCTCATTGACTAAAATATTACATGGAAATTTAATAGAAACGGAAGCAAAGTAGGGAATAACTATAAAGTATATTAAAATTTCCAACTGTTCCATTGAGATTATTGTTTATTATAATGTTTACAGTGAATGATCTCTGTCCTTAAGTCTTGACCTTTCCCCTCTTACTCTAAGTAAGTGCTGTCTATGGCAGCCAACTATGTTAGAGCTTGGGAGCACAGGGTTTAATGAGTGAACTAGAAGTACCTCTGCAAAGAAAGAACTGGAAATTCTGGAGCCAGCCAAATTCCCTGATAGCATTTTAGGTTGCCAAAGAGCAGAACCTGACTTGGATGTTAGTTGAGTCCATATGTCACAGGAATAAGCAAGAAAGTACGGCATTTAACAACTATTACATGTCTGAGAGAGTTTTTAAAGAAAGCCAGCCCTTGAGATTAAACCATTTCCTTTTGCTTTGGATGTTTAAAATTTTACGTAGGAGTAAAAAAATTTTTTTGACATATAATTTCATGTGGAATTAAGTGTGCTAGTAAACTACCAGCAATACATTTTAGTGGGGGGATATGTGCACATTCTCATATTGCTTTTAAACAACTTTTTACTGGATTTGAGTAACTGTTCTAGTTATTAGATGTCAGTTGTTTCATTAAGTGAAATTTAAGGGCTTAATGATAGGTTGGTGAATAGCTAGCTCTGTACCAGCTTATCTTCGTGGGAGCTACTAGTTAAATAAGTGCACAGAGCACTTAGACAAATAGCCTTTCATCACCTAGTATTGAAAACATCTGATCTTTCCAGAATTTTAATGCCTTTTTGTTTTTCACCATTGCATTAGTCCTTTAGCATCTCTATCATGGATTCTTATATTGATTTCTTTTTTTAAGAGATTTAATCAGCTTTAATGAAACTTAGATTAAGATCTCTTTCTAAAAAGTTGGTTTTTTTTAAGTTGGTTTTATCTGTGACTCACTTATATTCCTTGTCCACTCTACTATTAATTCTTATTAACAGGTGAGAATTTTGTATTCCATAAATACTTAAAACAACATTCATTACTGAACTACTTACTGCCATGATATTTCTGTTCATTTTACCTAATATTTATATAAGCAGTACTGCTTTTCTGTTTATCTAGAAAGTTTAACTTGTCAGTTGACAGTAACTTTTCTCAGTCATTATAAAAATCCTTTCTAGTTTTCTGTGTTTGGTCCTGGTAGCTTTCTGGTTTATCAAACTAACTTTTACCTGACAATTTAGGCTCTTGCCTACATTTATCTGTTCTCTTCCCCTTTTCCATATAAGCACCCTCCCCCCCCCCACCTTTCTCCTTACATCTTTTCTACCTTTGGTAATAAAAAGTGACTTAGCTATGTTTTGAAATGTCCCTCAGGCATAATGCCAATATCACCAGTAGGCCTTTCTTAGCATCTCTTTTAAACACTTTTTTTGTTGTTCATACATGTGACTTACTAAATGTTTTTCACTGAATTTTGGTTTATTAAGTTGTAAGTTGTAGAGTATAGTGGAAGAGACATGTGACTTTTTCAAGTTAGTGGAATGAAAAGCATTTTGTTTTCCTTACACATTTCTTTCTTTTGTTTTTAGGAATGGTGGACTCATCTTTGGCTAAATGAAGGCTTTGCATCATGGATTGAATATCTGTGTGTAGACCACTGCTTCCCAGAGTATGATATCTGGACTCAGTTTGTTTCTGCTGATTACACCCGTGCCCAGGAACTTGACGCTCTAGATAACAGCCATCCTATTGAAGTGAGCCATACTTTTCAACCATCGGCCTTTCTCTCATATTTAATGAAATAAGTAATTTGTTATAGAGATACTTAGGACTCTGAAAAGAAAATTACATGAGCAGTTCACTTGTTTTTATAGCTTATATTTTTAGTCTTGAAAATCTCACAAGGTTAAGTTCTAATTATGTTTCTTTTTAAGGTAAGCAGTATAAAAATTTGATCTTTGTAGAAGTAAGTGCTATATACCCATAAACATTCACTAAGTACATTTTTATTGCATAGAATGGGAGAACCATGCCTATTGGGCAGTATGCATAAGGGAACATTTTGATTCCATTGTTTGTTTCAAAGAAAATTCTGAATGTTTTTTTTTTTTTATTGTTGTCATTATCTGTTTTTATGTATATTTTATTTCTCTTGACTTATTTCAGCTTAGTTTATATGAATTAATTTTGCTTCCAAAGAACTAGACTTACAGTCTACTTTGATGTATTTAACGAGGATCCTATATAATTGTAAGCCATTACAATTAGCTGCAAGAAATAAAATGTTTTTCATCTCTCCTTTCTTCCTTCTCCAGTCTTCCAGTAAATAGATCCGTAGTGATTTACCTCCCAGCAAAGCGGAGCCAGGACCCTCAGAGATGATGGGGATCATGTCATATATTCCACTTTATTTAGTATTAGTTACTACATGCTTTTTAAGGATCATCATTATGCATTTATCAGTGAGCTAAAGGCAGAAAAGTATCTTATGAGTTAGGAGGGTTTTCCTAGAAAGCTTTTTATGTAATTCAGTATTACTGGCTGTCTGCTTCCTGTTATAACCCTGAATCACACTGTCTGCCAGGTCAGTGTGGGACATCCTTCTGAAGTCGATGAGATATTTGACGCTATATCATATAGCAAAGGTGCATCTGTCATCCGAATGCTCCATGACTACATTGGGGATAAGGTAAAAAAGCAGTTTAAAAAAATCTTCCATTCTTTTATGGTGAAATCATAGAGTTTTGCATGGAAAAAAAATGTCTGCTTTCATTTAAATTAAGTTCCTAAGTAATTTTTCTAGATTCTAGAAGAATATACTCTGATCTGGCTTATACCTCCATTTCTTTTTATACTGACTCTCGTGGTCTCTTAGATGAATGATGTGTAAATGTGTTTGGGGGATGTGTGGGAGGCTGGTATAAAACTTAAAAGCAAAAGTAGAAGGCAAAGCGTATGCATTCTTAAATAAAAGGTAGTAGACATTCGAGGGATATGTGTTTTTCAGTAAATCTGACACTCAGGTAATTTGAGTACTAATATGCAAATACACTATAAATTCCAAGGTCTTAATCTCCTGGATTTTAAAAATTGTGTTTTCTCAGGACTTTAAGAAAGGAATGAACATGTATTTAACCAAGTTCCAACAAAAGAATGCTGCCACAGGTAATCTTTAATAGCTTGAGATAGGAGTGGAGAGAAGGTGTTGGCACTCAATCCAGAGTGGGACATTTAATTTTTCCTAAATGCTTAACATAGGAAATCAAGTTGACTTATCTGGTGCCATGTGTTAAGTCACGGATCAGCATGAATCAGGACCTTCCTTCCGGTGCCCTCTGGTAGTCTGCTCTCCATGGCTCGGTGTCCTGCCACTTCCAAGAGTCTGAAGAGTTCTGTTTGGCCATTAAAATTGCTGCAAATTAACCATTTTTAGGAGTAAACTTATGGAATAACAGAGTTTCAATGAAGTAAGGTTTAAGATTTTTAGTGTATAGTGGTCTGTGACTTATTGTGAATGGGAGTCCAAAGAAAGAATAAAGGTGTAAGTGTTGATTGAAAATGACAAAGAACCGGAGTTGGAGTTTTGAGTTCTTAGTGAACAAAAAGTTTAGAAAACAAGATTTATATAATGTCATTAGTATCTAATAGAATGACAAAAGTTCAGAGAGGCCTGGCCATGGGCTGTTCCTGAGGTTTATGACCTGTGAATTAAAAATACATACATCTATCTGCCTCTCTGTTGAGGACACGATGTAATCCTGACACTCTGCCCTTCTACCCACCCCCCCCCATTCCCCTGGCCATAAATGTCCATCTCAGTTTATGAAATAGAGAGGCATTCTGTTCCTTAAAGCAGAGCCAAAGAAGAATGTGCTCTTGCAAATTTTCTGAGTCTTTAGCATGCATATATACATAATACATGAGGAAAGAGCTTTCTGGTTCTTAAACTGTAATGTACATGCAGTAACCCAGAGCTGAAAATGTTTCTAATTCAGTAGATCTGGGGTGAGACCGGAGGATCTGCATTTCTAACAAGCTCCCAGGTGAAGCCAGTGCCACTAATCTTTAGGCCACACTTTGAAAAGCAACACCTACCATGTACCTTTTTTGGGTTTATGTTACTTCTAAAGACAGTTGGCAGTTCAAAGACACTGCAGTTACCATCCATGGTTTTTATCCTGTCTGTCCTCACTACCCTTTGCTTAATTCACGCCTTCACAATCTCTACTGAATTCCACAGCTGCCTACCAACTCACTACTTCTTGCCTGCCCCACTCTCTTCAGTTCTCCCTGTCACTCTGAGGCTAGCCAGGGTTATCTTTCTAAAGCAAATACTTGATTGCATCACCTACTGATTATTTCATCACCTACTGATTAAAAACATTTGAGATACTTCAGTCCCTTCACAGTATAGTCTGTTCTTTCTAAGCCATACATAGTCTTTTTTTTTTTAATTTTTATTTATTTTTGAGAGAGATACACACAGAATGTGAGCAGGGGAGGGGCAGAGAGAGAGGGAGACACAGAATCTGAAACAGGCTCCAGGCTCTGAGCTGTCAGCACAGAGCCCTATGTGGGGATTGGACCCATGAACCATGAGATCATAACCTGAGCCAAAGTCGGACGCTTAACTGACTGAGCCAACCAGGTGCCCCAAGCCACACATAGCCTTAGCTGGTCAGCCCTTGCCTACTGTTTCAGCCTCATTGCTGGATATGCCTTCTAGATTCAGCGCATTGAACATTTGCTATTAGTAATGTTTTGTGTCTTTCTTACACTTTTTCTTTATATATAAACCATTTATTTGTCCACCTGGAACGCCTTTTTCCCTTTGCCTAATGAACAACTCCTCTTCAAGATGCAGACCAGAAGCCAACTCTTGTGAAGCCTTTATTTTCCTTGAATTTTTTTTTAAAGTTTACATATGTATTTTGAGAGAGAGAGAGTGCGAGCAGGAGAGAGGGACAGAGAGAGGGGGAGAGAGAAAGAGAAACTCAAACAGGTGCCTCACTGTCAGCTCACAAACCTGTGAAATCATGCCCTGAGCCCAAATCAAGAGTCGGATGCTTATCCAACTGAGCCACCCAGGTGCCCCTTCTTTGGATTTTTCCTTAAGGGCTTTTCCTCTCTTCATGCCCCCATTATGGCGTGTATCTCCTTGTATTGCTGTTTTGCTTACCATGCCACCAGTGCCATTTGACCATATGAGTTTTACTTCAGCCTTAGAGCACTGAGTGTTTTTTAAACCTCTGTTAATTGAATGGATAGCATGGTTTTAGGTTTGTAGGTGATGCTTAGTGGTGATCTTGAATATGTTTGTTTCTGTTATCTTCTTGCTTGAACTTCCCTGTTTGTCTTTTCTTTACTATAATTTGTGATGGATTTTTTTTTTTTTTTTTAAGTAAACTCTAGGCTTAACATGGGGCTTGAACTCAAAAAACTGAGATCAAGAGTTGCACCCTCTATTGACTGAGCCAGCCAGGCACTCCTATAATTTGTGATTTTTTTTTTTGAATAATTTGTGATATTTTTTTTATTAAACTGGAACAATTAGGGGCATCTTAAACTATAAGACCGGTTTTTGTAATAGAGTTTATTTAATGGAGAGGCAAGTGGACATTAACTTGACCCCCCGTTTATCTCCCGAACCTGAAAGAACCAAAGAATTGGTTAGCAAGATAGCGTCAGGAGCTATATAAAATTTCTGGTTTGTTTCAGAAAATAAAAATGTAAACATTTTAGATTTTCATTGTTCATGTTTATCTTCTAGAGGACCTCTGGGAAAGTTTAGAAAATGCTAGTGGTAAACCTATCGCAGCGGTGATGAATACCTGGACCAAACAAATGGGATTTCCCCTCATTTATGTGGAAGCAGAACAGGTAACCTTATAAAAAGTCCTCCAGTTTGTCTGCTACTGTACTACATGGAATTCAGGTGGTGTTACCTCATTTGCTTTTCTGTACTTTAAGTATTCTAGGTAACATTTAAACTAGCCCTTGCATTGTTTTCTTGGTGATCTATTATCTGTATACTAAATGGTTTGCCTCCCCCTCCGCCATCATTAAAATCATACATACTTATAGTAGAAAACAAAATGTTGTCTACTCTTACTGTCCCCAAGGAAAACACTGTAAACTTGTTGATATAACTCATTTTTTTAAATTTACTTAAGTAATCTCTACACCCAACATGGGGCTTGCACTCATGATTTTGAGGTCACTAGTTGCATGCTCTTCCAACTGAACCAACCAGGTGCCCCTTGATAGAATTCTAAAATGACCAAGTCAGTTTATCCTAGGACTGCAAAGTTGATATAACATTAAAAAAAACTATCAGTATTTTGATTCATAAACACTACGCTAACAGAACATAGGTAGGAGAACCACATGATCACTTCAATAAGATGCAGGAAAAGCATTTGTGAAAATTCAACACCCATTTATAATATCATTCTTAAACATCAGCGCTTTTTAAAATATTTTATTCATTTTTTTTAAATGCTTATTTATTTTTTTTTTTTAATTTTTTTTTCAACGTTTTTATTTTATTTTTGGGACAGAGAGAGACAGAGCATGAACGGGCGAGGGGCAGAGAGAGAGGGAGACACAGAATCGGAAACAGGCTCCAGGCTCTGAGCCATCAGCCCAGAGCCCGACGCGGGGCTCGAACTCCCGGACCGCGAGATCGTGACCTGGCTGAAGTCGGACGCTTAACCGACTGCGCCACCCAGGCGCCCCAATGCTTATTTATTTTGAAAGAGAGCATGAGCGGGGGAGGGACAGAGGGAGAGAGAATCCCAAGCAAGCTCCATGCTCAGCACAGAGCCCAACCCAGGGCTCAATCTCACAACCATGAGATCATAACCAGAGCTGATACCAAGAGTCGGATGCTCAAGCAACTGAGCCACCCCGGCACCACTTAAGATTTATTTTTTAAGTAATCTCTACACCCGGTGTGGCACACGAACCCACAACCCCAAGACCAAGAGTCACATGCTGCACCATCTGAACCAGCCCGGTGCCCCTAAAATTAGTTTTAATGTTGGTTGGGTGGCAATGGGATTTTGATCAGAATTGCACTATTACTAGTTGAACTGTTACCTGAATTCAGAGAGTTGTACCTCAGAATGAGTTGTCTTCCCAGCAGGACTGAGCTACCCAGGCGCCCCCGGTCATTGCTTCTTTACTCAAATTTTTTAGCTTTTCAATTCTGTCTTGTGTAGTCAGTTTATCCATAAAGGTCATTGGCCTAATTTGACATTGAATTTGGGTGATACTAATCTGTTATATATTATGTTATTTAAAATGTTCTAGGACGTATTAACAAATGATAAGTAAAGCAAACGATTGCATATTTGCAAAGTTTTTTTTTTTTTTTTTAATATGCACTTCGGTTGTTTTAAATTGTTTTTGCAGTTTTCCTCCACCACTTTTTTTGTGCTTCATTGCAAAGCTTATCCTTTGAAACAAAATGTGTGCCTCTTTCATGTTTAGCAGTCACTCTAAACCTTTGAATTCTGAACGTTGAGTCCATGTGCTAATGTAAGGTTGCCACTTTTTAGAAGCTTAAGAGTCTAAAGACATAACCTCCCTCTATAAAGATTAAAATAACTGGCTGCAGTATTATTTATTGTTACGTATCCTTGTGAAAATGGTAACATTTTAAGGTTCTTGTCTGTATACATAACCCTTCTGAGGGGCCGTATTACATAGAACATGGCCTTTTATTTAGAGGCTTGTTATTTTGGGGCCTAAATGAGAAACAGCGCCTTTTCTCCCATTCTATACTATTGTCCTCTTCCTCACTGTTGCACTTTGTGTTCTCATGAGACATTTGGCTGTACTGGTTTCACCGTCTACTTTGTCACAGAAGTGTTGGCCCCTCCAAAAAGAAGGGGAAAAAAAAGTGTTGATACTACTATTAATAGCCTTTGTTTATGCTTTCTTAGGTAGAAGATGACAGATTATTGAGGTTGTCCCAAAGAAAGTTCTGTGCCAGTGGACCATATGCTGGTAAGCAAATGGCTGTAAGTGGGAGCTGATGAGTGAATGTGGACACCATTCCAGTAGTGTTCCAATTAACAGGAAGTAATTACATATTTTTTAATATTTTTGATAGGATTAAATAAAAACAAGGAAATGTAATAAAATACAAATGAAATCTAGGAAAGCAAAAGAGGAGATTCATGAGGTATTTGTGGTGTTTTGATATTCTTCAGTTTTTTGAAATTCCATGTCTCTGTATGTTATTGGAGGCTACAAGGAATGAAGAAGGATAGGAACACCCAAGAAGTGATGTCTCTATCCTTACAAGAATCTTGCTGCACATTTGTGTGGGTGGCTAATTCTTTGTCTTCTTTTTAATTCTTGGGCATACTAAGTAAGTAAACAAGTAAATAAAGCACAAAGATTATTTAGAGTTATTATGTACCATTTACTGTGCTAAAGCAGTATCACTGACCCTTATTTTATAGTTTCAGCAACCCTACTGGGTAGGTAGTATTATTTCCTTTCTACAAATGAAGGAGCTGAGGCATAGCTGGGTTAGTTAAATTGCCCAAGGTCGCCTACTTTTTAAGTAAAGCTGTCTGACAAGTCAGATGACAAGTTTATTATCCAAAATAAATCCGTAAGTGTCACAGTTTCTGTTTTCTGCCTCATACCCACAATCTGCATCATAGGACTGAGAGGTTTTGCAGTTTTTTTCAAATACTCTGTGACTGACCAGTATAGGCAGTATTAAAACCTGAAATGTCCCATTGTTAGGAAATTTTAATTTGTGGTTTAACCTGATAGCACAAAACTAGATAACTTAGTAAAATAGTTAAATGTAACTATAGTTAAATGTACTGGGCAATGGGCAAAGGACTCTCTTCTGTTTGGCATCTTAATTCAAAGTCTGTTTTTCTGTCGGATCCCTAAAAGACAGGTATGTTATCTGCCTTGCAAAAGCTTTGAGTTTTAGCTATGACTTTTTAGTGATGGAATCCGTCAGCTCTAGGGTATATCCTATGTAAGAAATTAAGTCAACCCTTCACTACGTATACTTGTTAAGAACTGCACCTTAGAATGTTTTTAAATGCTATATGAAGACTTTGACCTACTTGAAATTTCTTTTACAGTAAAATCATTACTGTCTCTGTTACTCTATAAAGGGAAATGATTAAATTAAAATCACTGTTTTAATTTAACACAAATTTTAATTAAGAAACACTAAATAAACTGTTCTCCTTTTCTCTTTTAGGCTATTGTGATTTTTGTTAATAAATTCTCTCTTCCTTTATACTAGTATTATTCAGGTTATGGAAGAGTTTATGTACCGTTGAAAATGAGCTATTGGCTTAACAGACTCAAGCTCATATGTAAGATACCAGTCCTCTCTCTCCACCTTACCTTCTATTTCTTCCAATGACAAATTATTTTTCAAGTTTTCTATTTGTTCTTCTGTTGCTTAAGGAGAAGACTGTCCCCAGTGGATGGTTCCTATCACAATCTCTACTAGTGAAGACCCCAACCATGCCAAACTGAAAATTCTGATGGACAAGCCAGAGATGAATGTGGTTTTGAAAAATGTCAAACCAGACCAGTGGGTAAAGGTGAGTCCATAAATGGCCTAGCCATTTTTATCTTACCTAAATGAATTGATTTCTCTCACTTCCTTTATACATTTTATGGCCGGCTGTAAATTCTGCTTTAGTTTAGATGAGGACTTGCAAAGACAAAAACATTACTAAACTGTCCTGTGTGAAATTTAGGGCCAATTTTCAAATATTATCTGATATCTTCCCTTAGGTAAGGGAGTGGTACATAAGCAGATAAAAAGGGATATGATCAAAGGGGAAAAAATAGTAGATTATGTGTAAAGTCACATTAATCAAAAGGTCTGTGGTCTTGCAACTTCCAGCTGCGCTGTCATTGTAACAAGATGTTAACCTCCACGATGTGCTGTCATTGTGTATGCACAGTTATCGTCAAGCGAGGCCACACATATAATAATGAGTTTGTGTCACTGAAATGTGAAATTCCTGTAACTGGTGTTTTAAAATCATTTCATAAAAATAACAGTTGGTAAAGATTATTTCCCATTATTCTGTACTCTGTACCATTCATAATAAAAGTATCTACTATAAACTTTTCTCCCAATTATAGGTTCCTAATAGGAATCATACATTATCTCAGACTTTTGTATATGTATATGTGTATATGTGTGTGTGTGTGTGTGTGTGTGTGTGTGTGTGTGTGGATACACATACACATATATGATTTTTTAAAAATATACTCAGTGGAGGGGTGCCTGGCTGGCTCCGTCAGAAGAGTGTGAGACTCTTGATCTCAGGGTTGAGTTCACACCCCACATTGGGTATAGAGATTACATAAAAATAAAATCTTTAAGAGGTGCCTGGGTGGCTCAGTCGGTTAAGCGGCCGACTTCGGCTTAGGTCATGATCCTCACGGTTTGTGAGTTTGAGCCCCACGTTGAGCTCTGTGCTGACAGCTTGGAGCCTGGAGCCTGCTCTGGATTCTATGTCTCCTTCTCTCTCTGACCCTCACCCGCTCACACTCTGTCTCCCTCTCTCTCAAAAAATAAACATTTAAAAAATTATAAAAATAAATAAATAAATAATTATAAATTATAAATAAATAAATAAAAACTTAAAAAATACAGATAGATACACACATATACATACTCAGTAGAATACTATGTTACCATTTGAAATTACATCTGGAAGATTATGTAGCTATATGAAATTTTTCTTATAAATGAGAAAAACCTATGTATGCTGTGATTGTAACTGGGTAAATAAAGGTATTATTCCTGCAGTAAAAGGTAGAGGGAATCAATAAAATAGCAGTTGTATTATCGTGAGGTGATTTTAAAAAAATACTTACAGGGGTACCTGGGTGACTCAGTCAGTTAAGCATCCAACTCTTGGTTTCAGCTTAGGTCATGACCTCATGGTTCTGGGATTGGTCCTGCATCAGGCTCTGTGCTGAGTGTGGAGGCTGCTTGGGATGCTCTCTCCACCTCTCTCTCTGCCCCTCCTTCCCTGCTCGTGCTCACTCTCTCTTTCTTTCAAAATAAATAAATAAAATTTAAAAAATACTTACATGTAAGTAGTAAAATTAAAAACATAAATAGTGAAGTACTTGTATCTTCTACCTTATTTTACCTTTAAGGTATTTGGTATATAAATATTATCAAAAATATTTTTGCCTGTCGGTCATTAGCCTACAGAGAATGATAACAGTCCGTGATTATCTCACTCCACAAATTATATGAAATTACTTTTAAAGTCCATGCAATTCTTTAAAATCTAGGACCTGAGCATTGCTATTCTGGTGAGACTGTGGGCTGAGTAGATGAGTCTTTTTGTAAAGGTTTAGTCTTCCTCAGAGATTCCACTGTCCCCGTGTTCTTACGTATAGTAAATATTTTCTGTGAACTTAAAACCATCCACCGAGAGTAGACATAGAAACCGATCTGTGTGATTCCCTCCCTCCCAACCATATCCTTACTACCGTCTCTCACTCTGTCCCCTACTATGTCAAGTTTCTGTTTTCTTTCACCTGTTTTCATCTTTGACAACCGCTTTTTATCTTTATGTGTTGTTTCATTTTAATCCCTGCCTGCGTATGTGATCTTTGTTGTTTTCACTCAGATATACTGAAAGCAAAACTCCTTTCACACCTGCAAAAGACTGCTTTAAAAAACAAATGGATGCGGCGCCTGGGTGGCTCAGTCAGTTAAGTCTCCGACTTCGGCTCAGGTCATGATCTCATGGTTCATGAGTTCAAGCCCTGCGTTGGGCTCTGTGCTGACAGCTCAGAGCCTGGAGTCTGCTTCAGATTCTGTGTCTCCCTCTCTCTCTCTCTCTGTCTCTCTCTGTCTGCCCCTCCCCTGCTTGTGCTCTCGCTCTCAAATAAACAAACACTAAAATTAAAAATTAACAAACAAAACAAATGGAACTGTTTAATTAATAATGTCCATTGGGTATCTTTTCAGTTAAACCTGGGAACAGTTGGGTTTTATCGGACCCAGTACAGCTCAGCCATGCTGGAAAGTTTATTACCCGGCATTCGTGACCTTTCTCTGCCCCCTGTGGATCGACTTGGATTACAAAATGACCTCTTCTCCTTGGTGAGCCTCTCTCAAGTAGTATAATGGATTTTGTTGATTAAAGGATTTTGTTTTTCCTGGAGTATCTGACTGAAACATAATTAGAAGAATATGGCTCTTCCTGAAGGTTGAACACCTTTTGGGACTAGAACAAATGACTAATTATTAATTAACATGACAAGATTGAACCTATATAATTTACTGGAAACAAATCCCATGTCACTACTCCTAAGCCAGCTTTTTGCAATGAAAACTATCCTTCGTAAGGCAAAAATTCTTTTCGGTAGAAATAGGTATGGGCCTTGAAGAAATTTCCCTACTGATGTTTGTTTTTTTTCTTTTAATAATTCAGAATAATTTATATTTTTCTAAAATGGTGATTGTACTTGGCTGGAAACATCTAGAATTTTTTAACATTCCATTACTACTCAAATAATAGTCCATTAGCTTTAGAATTATATTTATGTGGGGCATCTGGGCGGCTGCGTCAGGAGAGCATCCGACTCTTGATCTCAGGGTCATGAGTTCAAGCCCCACATTGGGCGTGGAGCCTACTTTAAAAAAAAAAGGATTATATTTCTTTTGGCTTTGTTCCAGAAAGGATTTAAATCAGCAATTAGTAGTATTATCTTTATGACTCCAACATAGGTTAGATAATTTCCAGATGTCTGTGATAAAATTGTCAGATTCCTCCTACTGTTCCTTTAAAGTGGACTTGAGTTTTCCCTCCCTTCTGCTAACTGGTTTTGGATTCCTCCTTTGTATAAACACAGATTAGCACTGATGCACAAAACCTCACATCTGCTGATCTCATTGCTGAGAGAGACCTGTCCCAGGAGAGTGGTGTATTTGTGCAGTTGGCTGCTGTAACACGAGTTCCTTTTCCTAGCTCTGTTAGTTAATTCTGAAAGGCCTTCCAGTTTGCCTTCTTTCACAAATAAGTAAAGGACAGACTGAAGTTGACACAGTTGGCAGGTCCAGCTTTGAAAGAGCCTCTGTCAAAAACCAAAGCCCTAACTATTGTTGTGTCTTTTCTGAAAATATGAGAATTTTAAAAATAAAAACAAAGCCAAGGCCCCAGACACTGGATAGAAATAGGAAGTTAACGGCACTCCTTTTTGTTTTCTTTTTTTTCCCTTGCTTTCTTTCTCATTGAAGTATAGTTGATGCACAGTGTTACATCAGTTTCAGGTGGACAGCATAGTGATTCCACGAGTTTGCGCCTCATGCTGTGCTCACCACAAGTGTAGCTATACCACCTGTCACCAAACAAAGTGTACCTAAGTTGCTCTCTCACAAATAACAAAAAGTAAATAAGGGATATTGTCATGATAGGAGTTTTATTCTCATAATCCCCTGTGTTCTTTCAACCAAAGAAATGACTGACTAGCAGTAGATAATGCTGAAAATGCATGCTTGTGTTTCTTTGTTTTGTTTTTGTCTGAAGACTAGATTAATTTATGTTTTTTCCTATCCCAGGCTCGAGCTGGAATCATTAGCACTGTAGAGGTTCTAAAAGTCATGGAGGCTTTTGTGAATGAGCCCAATTATACTGTATGGAGCGACCTGAGCTGTAACCTGGGGATTCTCTCAACTCTCTTGTCCCACACAGACTTCTATGAGGAAATCCAGGAGTTTGTGAAAGATGTCTTTTCACCCATAGGGGAGAGACTAGGCTGGGACCCCAAACCTGGAGAAGGTAATGGATGCACGGAATGGGGAAAGAATTGATGAGAAATTGGACCCTTTTTACTCAGCTGTGGTTAACAGTATCAGTAGCATCTTGGTATCTGTTGGGTGTTACTATGTTTTCAGCTCCCCAGAAATTAAATCTTAGGTCTTTTAAGTTTATTGGTGAAGTTACATGGGTCACCAACATAAAAACAGTGGTGGTTATGTGTATTCACTGTTAAATACGATTCGTAAACAACACAAATGGTGGAAATAGAGGCCTTTTACAGCGTTCCAAAGGCCTGTCTATAGTCAAGAAAAGCTAAAGGGAATTTTAGATGATTTTATTTATTATTGCCATAAATATCAGGCACCTTATATGTACAACTTGGAAAGATACCAAGAGACAGTAAGTGAATTCAGGAAGTTACTGACATTCTACATGTGTTCTCTCCTCTGATTATTTCCATAATTGTATATTTACTCTTTTGCCGTCATCATATGTTGGGAATGGTGATCTTGTGGTTTTATATATAATTGTTTTCTACCATCTGCAAATAACTAAAGGTGGTATTTCATCCTGGCAGTCTTGATCTCAGGGTCTTTTGCAATAAGAACAACAGTAACAATTACCTAGAGCTCTGTGTTTTCCCCTTGTGGATTCAACAAATATTTATGCGCCTAGTAAATACCAGGTACTATTCTGGGAGCTGGTGGTACAGCAGTGAAGAAAGCTTTGCCCTGTGTGGCTTACATTCTAGTGGGAGACCCAGCAAACCATTGAACATACGATAATTTAGGTGGCAATGAGTATCATGAAGAAAAATAAAGTTAGGTAAGGTAGATAAAGAGTGGTAGGCCGGTACGCCCTAGCCTGGTCAGGACAACAGTCACTCATGATGAAGTGATAATATGAGCATAAGCAGAGACCTGAGAGAGAGCTGTGAGGCCATCTAGAGGGAAATGGTCCAGACAGGGAACAGCCAGTGCAGGAGATCTGCAGCAGGAGCAAGCTTGGGTTGTTCAGGGAATAACAAGGAGGCTAGTTACATCAGGACGGAGTAAGTGAGGGGGACAGAGTGGGAAGCAGTGCAGCTCCTATAGGACCTGTGGGACCTAGTACATTTTCGACTTTCACAGTTAGTGATATGAGAAAGTGACTTGAGAGCTGATGCACAAGAACGTGACTTGACGTACTCAGCTGTGTGGGACCCAGACGAGTGGAGAGGCAAGAGACAGGAGCAGGGAGATTACAGAGCTGTTCCAGTAATCCAGTTGAGGTGCCGGGTGCAGCTTACACTTGCAGGTGGCAGATTCTAGGCATGTTTTGAAGGTAGAACTGAACCTATTTGGTGGTGGACTGACTGCAAGGGGAAGAAGGAGGAGCCACCACATTCTGGCCTGAGGACCGGAGGGGTGACCTTGCCAGATACAGAACAGGACGGCCGTAGAAGCGGGCTGGGAACAGAAGGAATCAGGAGCTGGGTGTTGGACATGTCAACTTAGACATCCAGGTGGAGAGTCAAGCCTAGAGGTCCAGGCTGAATAAATGCATTTAGTGTGTAGATGGTGTTTACAGCCACGAGACTGGACGAGATCACGCAGGGCCTGAGTGTAGGCGGACAAAAGAGGTCTGAGGGCTAGGTCCGAGGCCAGGCCAAGATTTGGAGATTGAGTGGAAGACGAGGAGTCCGCAAGGGAGACTGACTGGCCACTGAGGTGGGAGAGTCAGGAGGGAGGAGATGTTCCAGACGTCTTAAGCAGTGCAGAAGGAGCGTTACCCACTGTGACAGCTGGTGCTCTGAGTCCGGCGAGATGAAGGGGGTTGGTGAGGCCATCAGCAAGTTCTGTGGAGCGGCGGAGAGCACTAGTGGTTCTCCAGAGCGGGAGGGGGTAAGCAAAGGGCGCATTCAGACAACTTTTTTTTTTTAATTTTTAATGTTTATTTTTGGGAGAGAGAGAGCATGAGCAAGGGAGGGGCAGAGAGAAAGAGGGAGACACGGAATCGGAAGCAAGCTCCAGGCTCTGAGCTGTCAGCACAGAGCTGGATGTGGGGCTTGAACTCAAGAACCGGGAGATATGACCCGAGCCGAAGTCAGACGCTTAACCGACTGAGCCACCCCCCAGGCGCCCCACATTCAGACAACTTCTTCAAGGAGTTTTTGCTGAAAAGGCAATCAGAGAAAAGGGGATAGTCTGGGGAGAGATGTAGAGTCAGTGGAGGCATATATATATTTTTTTTAATAAAGAGGGAGATTTTGTAACATGTTTTTGTGCTGATGACAATGCTAGAGTAGTAATAGAAAAATCCGTGATGTGAAAGAGACGGGGGGTAATTCCTGGAGCGATGGCCAAGCGATGGAGAGGAGTCGGGACCCAACGGAGGAGTGTGCTTTAGACAGGAGCACAGAGCCCTAGAAAGAAAACATAAGAGGGTATGTGGGGTCAGATCCACGCAGACTGGTGGATGTTGTACTTCTCTTTCACGGCTCAAAAACACCTTAATGAAATAGGGAGAATATCTT
Source organism: Lynx rufus (assembly GCF_022079265.1). NCBI lineage: Eukaryota > Metazoa > Chordata > Mammalia > Carnivora > Felidae > Lynx > Lynx rufus. Next base: position 24,819,889 of record NW_025814832.1, on the reverse strand, counting down.
TAGTTTTCTAGTTTTATAGATAGAAGAATCAAACAGCAAAGTAATAAAACATTCCCTTGTGTCACACAGCAAGTGAGTACCAGAGTCAGAATTACAAATTTGTTCTTCTAAGAACCTCACTAGTGTCCTGTTGTGTTATGTATTGATCTCCTATTGTTTTCTTGAACTTATTTTTTTACTGAGTTATAATTTAAATGTAGCAAAATGCACAATTAAATGTTACATTTCTTGGGGCGCCTGGGTAGCTCAGTCAGTTAGGCATCCAGCTTCAGCTCAGGTCATGATCTCGCAGTTCATGGGTTCGAGCACCGGGTCGGGATCTGTCCTGACAGCTCAGAGCCTGGAGCCTGCTCCGGATATTCTCTCTCTCAATCAATCTCTCTCTCTCTCTCTCTCTCTCTCTCTGCCCCTCCCCTGCTCTCTCCAAAATAAATAAACATTTTAAAAAAATTTAATGTTACAATTCAGCGACTTTTGACAAAAAATACACTGAAGAGGTTGCCTCGGGGCCTCTTCCCAGTCAGTCCTTGCCAGGCTGGTTCCCCTATCCATCCCCTCCAGGCAAACACTATTCTGCCTTTTTTCACCCTAGATTAATATTATCTCTTCTAGAATTTTATGTAAATGGAATCCTAATATATTTTTTCCTGCTCTTACATCTGGCTTCTTTCAATATAATGTGCTAGAGATACATCCAGGGTGTTCATTCCATTTTATTGCTTAGTGGTATTTCATTGTATGTACCACGACTTAGCTATTTTGGTACTGCAATCCATCATTGCTAGTGTTAACTTTTTTTTTTTAAGACATAGTATATAATAAAATGTACCTTTTAAAGTATACAACTCAGTCTTTTTTAGTTTGTTCACAGCATTGCACAACCGTCACCACCATCTAATTCCAGAATAACTTCTTTAGTCTCAAAAGAAACTCCATACCCATGGCAGTCACTCCCCATCCCCTGGCAATCCCGATCCCTGGTAACCACTAATCTGCTGTCAGTCTCTATGGATTTGCCTACTCTGGGCACTTCCTGTAAATGGAATCATACCCCGTGTAGCCTTTTGTGTCTCACTTTTTTCACTTAGCACAATGTTGCTAAGGTTCATCCGTGTTGTCTGTCAGTACCGCATCCTCTTATAGCTGAATAGTATTCTACTGTATGGATGTACCACATTTTGTGTTTTCATCACTTGGTGGGTGTTTGGATGGTTTCTGCTTTTTGACAGTTGTGAATACTGCTGTGAACATGTGTGTACAAATTTTTGTGGACGTAACACTTCCATTTCTATTGCGTGGACTTGCCGGATCATACGGTAACCCCATGTTTAACCTCTCTAGGAATTGCCAGACTGTTTTTCCAAGTGGTCACAACATTTTACGTTCCCGCCAGCAGCATATGAGGGTTCTAACTTCTCCACATCCTTGACAGTGCTTGTTATTGTCCGTCTTTTTTAGTCATCCTGGTGGGTGTGAAGCAGATCTCATAGTGGTTTTGATTTGCGTTTCCCTAATGACCAAAGTTGAACATCTCTTTATGTGCTTATTGGAGTAAACCGATCCATCAGATTTCGATTTTTAAAAATCTAAGATTTCAGTTGGTTATACACAGCGTACTAGTTCAGTATGTGGACTTTTTTCTGAATCTTGGGTCAAAACTGCATGATCTAAGCCTGTTTCTTTCACATATAATCCTTATCAATGTAATTACCTAGATGGAGTGAACATTTAGTAAATTCAGATCATTGGCATTTGTAGACAAAGTCAGCAAATTTATTTGCTTGTCTAGTGTGTTTATTAGCACTTCATTTCACTCTTATGATTTGAACAATATAAATCAGTGTTCTCTCAAGTACTAGGGTAATTGATTGTGTTTGTTCAAGATGGTAGACGTGGTATAAGATACCCAAGTAGCATATTTGTGAAAATGGGATTTTTAAGCAGTGTTGTGTCTCTTTTACTTCTTAATCAGGTCATCTAGATGCACTCCTGAGGGGCTTGGTTCTGGGCAAACTAGGAAAAGCAGGACATAAGGCAACATTAGAAGAAGCCCGCCGTCGGTTTAAGGACCACGTGGAAGGGAAACAGATTCTCTCTGCTGATCTGAGGAGTCCTGTAGGTTTTCATGATAAATAACCTTGATTTCTAGATGACTGCATCATTCTGCACACAGTGTGGGATGTATTTAATGGTAACCAGAAATGACTTAGACACTGACCCACACATTGTGTCTGACTCTGTGTTAATATGTGCCATTTAGGTGGTTTGTAGCCAGCTTCTCGTTTGTTTAAAGTTTCTCAGACTACACTGTGCTTAAAGCTGATTATCTGTGCGCATTCCCCTGAGAGAGCCGGTGTGCATGCCGTCTCCCTGCCTGGTTTTCAGTATGGGCTCCGAAGCTCTTTGTCGCACAGTTTGTACGTAACATCCACATACAGCTGTTTACAATCGTGTTGACTTGCTTTCTGTCTTAACATTAGAATATTTGGAACAAGATGCATTTAATCAGATGCCTTCTTTGTCGTTCCTGTATTCTCTTGTAGGTTTATCTGACCGTTTTGAAGCATGGTGATGGCACTACCTTAGACATTATGCTAAAGGTGAGTACATTTGGAAAGGGTTTCCATCTTCTGCTGTAAAACTTGGATTGACACAGTACAAGCTTTAAGTGGTAAAAAAAAAAAAAAAAAGTCCTGGCGAAAGAAATATACGTAGATATGCATGTTGCAGACAGGCAAATATTAAGAAACTATGGGAGAGAGATATCATGTCTGTTCACGTGTACTACCAATACGATGCCAGAAGTCATCTAGTGTTCTCACTTTTTTTAATTTGTAAGTTTATGTATCTTAAACCAAAAAATGAAGTGTTCATTTTGATTAACAAGTCAAGCTCTTAAAATTTTCCCTTCTGAGGGGCGCCTGGGTGGCGCAGTCGGTTAAGCGTCCGACTTCAGCCAGGTCACGATCTCGCGGTCCGTGAGTTCGAGCCCCGCGTCAGGCTCTGGGCTGATGGCTCAGAGCCTGGAGCCTGTTTCCGATTCTGTGTCTCCCTCTCTTTCTGCCCCTCCCCCGTTCATGCTCTGTCTCTCTCTGTCCCAAAAATAAATAAACGTTGAAAAAAAAAAATTAAAAAAAAAAAAAAATTTTCCCTTCTGTGTAAACTTACATAGGATCCTTCCCATTTTGAAGAAAAGGTTTGTGTCCGTGCTTAGGGGAGAGAGAATCAGGTGTCTCCAGGGTTTGAGTTATGTCAGTGCCTCTGATGAATGGACAGGAAATTAATTGACTTGCCTGCGTAGCCTCTGTAGTTTCCCCAGAGGGTTGGCATGTAATTAAACTCTAATACAGATACTGTACTTCTCCAGTCCCTGTCCATGCGGTTGTCAATCTAAGAAATCACTTGACAGGTAGGGGGAGCTGAATGTACTTATATTACCATCGAATAAAATGTGCAAAATGTGTCTAAATACCCAAATTACGTGTCAAATCTGCAAAGCCCATTCGTTTAAAGACCTGCTCTTAGTGGGAACAAACAACAGGAATGGGATGTGCTTTGCTACTTCCATCTTTAATGGATTAAGAACACTTTTCTGACCTCAAGTAGATCAAAATTGCAAATCCAATTTCTAGTATTTCATTTTAAACAAATCCTGTTTTTTTTTTAATGCTTATTTATTTTTGAGAGAGAGAGAGAGCATGAGCATGAGCAGGGGAGGGGCAGAGAGAGAGGGAGACAAAGAATGTGAAGCAGGCTCCAGGCTCTGAGCTGTCAACACAGAGCCCGACACAGGGCTCGAACTCAGGGACCGCGAGATCATGACCTGAGCAGAAGTCAGATGCTCAACCAACTGAGCCACCCAGGCGCCCCCAAATCATATTTTTTAAATGATTAAAATATTTTGAAAAATGTAAACTTTAAGAAACTCAAAATGTGCCACTTTTCTGATCTTGGACAAGAGTTTCCTTTCTAATAATATCAAAATTATACTTTGGGTTTAACTTAACTTTCAATTAAATGACATTGAGGTCCCTTCTCAGTCTTAATATTCTGTGAAACTGTACACTATGAATCCTGTATTTCTTTGCATATGAAATCAGATATTTGTAGGTTTTGTCTTTTCCATAGCAGTATGGAACAAAATAGGGGTTCTGAAATTCTCATGACAGATACCTTGACATTTTCATGTCATAGCACACTTTTAAGAATTTATTCTAGTATGTATATTTAATAAGTGTTGGCATCTGTTTAATGTAAGGGAGCTGACTATAATTCTGATTTACTGTCGAAAGAGCTCTAATGAAGGCCAAATTAGGTTTCTTCAAGAAACCAGTTGATGGGAGATGAGGATTGTCTTCTGTTGGTAATTTAGGAGTAATGAGGCCCGCTAAAAAAGAACTTTGATTTCAAAGTATATTTGGAATGTGGTGTTATGGTGCCATCTAGTGGACTGGTTTAACAGGTTCTCCTTGGGGAAAACCATGCTTCTTGAAAGCCAGAGTTCAGACCTTGAGTCCTGGAGCTGAAAAGGACCTTAGAAATTATCTCTCCACCCCACTCATTTTACACAAGAGGAAACTGAGATCCAAAGAAGTTAAGGACTTAGTCAAGGTCACACAGCTAGTTAGACACAAAACCAGGACTAGAACCCAGGTCTCCTGACTTCTATTTTACTACACTGCTGCTCAAAAGAAATCAAAGGAAAAGAAGAGGAAATGGGGGCCTGTGATGGGGTGTGCGGACACTGGTCAGTGTAAAATCTTCAGTGAGAAAAAAAGTCAACAGAGTCTATTGATTAAGTTGTCTTGGAGAGATATCTCATATATGCTTGTAATTTTTGTATGCATAATGTTTTGTTTCTGATGGTGGAAAAAAGACTCGGTATAATCAGTGTGGAAGATTTAGAGACTAGAAAAGTATAAAGAAAATACTTACCTGTAATTTGAAATGTTTAAAAAGGTCACAAAATAGGTATAAGATGATCTAATGTCCAATTTGGTAATGTACATATTGTAATAATTTAATTTTTTCTTTATGCTTCTCATTTCCCTAATTTCCTGCATTCAGCATGCGATGCTTTTGCAGTTGAAAAATTTGATGATACAGAATTCCACTGATCAGAGACCATCGTTAATATTAACATGCATTTTTGACTATTAGAAATTGATGACCTTCAATGGTATTGGCAATCATCAGTTTGTTCATTTAACACAGAACATTAGTCAGACATCATACCCCTCAGATCTTGAATTTAAACTGCTCAGAACTGATGACCAGCCATTCACATAGTACTCACTTACATTTAGTGACTTACTATAATGGCAAATCACAAATTTAGTGCCTGAACATCCTGTTAAGTTTTATCTTCTGTTAATTTTATGCCCTGCGCACCTAGCCAATGAGAATATAGAACAGAAGTTTCACCTTACTGGGGGAGAAGCTCATATAAGCATGTGTCTGACTTCCAGGGGACAGTTAACTATCTCGATCTGTATTTTTTCACTATAGCTTCACAAACAAGCAGATATGCAGGAAGAGAAAAACCGAATTGAAAGGGTCCTTGGGGCTACTCTTTCACCTGAATTGATTCAAAAAGTCCTCACGTTTGCACTTTCAGTAAGTTACAATGAAAATTGCTTTTAGAGGGAATTGTAACCTATCAATCTGTGGCAGCTGTCTTTGATTCAGTATTCTCTTGATCTGCTTTAACCCCTTCCTCTTAGTCTGGGGGAAATGGAATGGGCTTTTGTTACTGACCTCTATCTATATCTGCCTCTAATGGTGGGAATCGGGATAGTTGGAAGCAGGAATAAACTGGCAAGCCTACTTACCTTACCCCTGTGCCTACTTTCTGTCTCTTCCTTTCTTTATCCTGTAGGAACCCAAGCAAACATCTATTTAGTAGCCTGTTTTTGCCTGTCTCAGTGCCTCATTCTCAATTTGGCTGATCTTTAGGAAGCTTTCTGGTGCCAGTTATTCCTAAAATAAGGAATGAGGGTCTTCAGTGTGATTACTTGGGTACCTCAACAGCATTTGCCCTTTCTGGCACCAGAAGATGTTTTGAGTACAGTAGACTTTTCGTTCTCTTTCTATTTCTAGGAAGAGGTACGCCCACAGGACACTGTGTCAGTAATTGGTGGAGTGGCAGGAGGCAGCAAGCATGGAAGGAAGGCTGCTTGGAAGTTTATAAAAGACAACTGGGAAGAACTTTATAATCGATACCAGGGAGGATTCTTAATATCCAGACTAATAAAGGTGTGTGAAGATTTTTATTTTGAGTAGCTTGCTTATCATAGATGTTATTTAGAGACATCCCTGATTCACTAGGCCTATAGTCTTTGCTCTTTAAGGGTTTCTTCCAAAAAAAAAACAAGTTCCTTAAATAATTATTAGCTTTATTAAAGGGCTTGTCCATCACCCATCCTGCACCTTCTAGAATATTCTGAAGTTGGGAGAATATAAAATGATTTGGTTTTTAGGTAAATGGAAGTTTGTTCCTAGCGTCTTTTAGTTACATTTACTATTTAAACCATTGTTTTTTTCAGCTATCAGTTGAGGGATTTGCAGTTGATAAAATGGCTGGAGAGGTTAAGGTAAGCAAAGTACTGTTTCCTTTTTACTTTTCAATCTAGTAAGTAAAAACACTAATGAGCCAAATTGTAATGATACGATGTTGGGGTAATGCTGTATTTATCCTTGTTTTTGCTTGGAAAAAGACAGCTTGGGTTGTGTCTTTAATGCTTGAAGAATTTAGGGTTGGAATCATCTTTGAGCGCTTTGCAATATGGTTGAAGGAACGTGGTGGAACTTGGAATCAGTCGATCTGAGTATAAATCTGTGCTCTGCCCTATGTTAGCTATGGGACTTCAAGTAAGTTTTTTAATCCCTGTGAGCCTGTCTCCTCATCCATAAAATGGAATGATGATAAGATTATTATTTAAGTAATGTAGTGGGACTGGAACAGAGTAGTAGGTCCTCGATAATGGTTCTTTTTTTTTCCTTTCTAAAAACAACCTTCAGGGGCGCCTGGGTGGCGCAGTCGGTTAAGCGTCCGACTTCAGCCAGGTCACGATCTCGCGGTCCGTGAGTTCGAGCCCCGCGTCGGGCTCTGGGCTGATGGCTCAGAGCCTGGAGCCTGTTTCCGGTTCTGTGTCTCCCTCTCTCTCTGCCCCTCCCCCGTTCATGCTCTGTCTCTCTCTGTCCCAAAAATAAGTAAACGTTGAAAAAAAAAAAAACAACCTTCATAGGTCTGTCCTGTGCACGAGGAGACAAGATGGCTATGCAAGGAATCTCCTCTTAGCCCTTACAAAGGAGAATCTTCAGTTTAGTGGTAAAGTTCAGCATTTGAGGAACAGATATATACTGATGAGGGAAATCTTAATGTTAAGCCTTCCATTGCATTTAATTGTGAAGTTATTTTTGAAGAGTCACTTTTACCTTTACTTCTTGAAGGCAGTGGGGTTACGAGGTGTGAATGTGGAGGCTCTGAGGGCTGTTGTGTTGTTTCACTCACTCTGTGAGCCATTGTTTGGAATTTTAAGATTTCAGGTCTTGAGAAAACAGTGAAAGACTTGATCTCTGCCTTCATTTAACTTACATTGTATGCTGTGGAAAAAGTTACTTTACCGTAAAGGATAGAAGTACTCTGAAGGAGAAGTACATATACCTGGTTTGGAGGGGAAAGGCAGTGAGTGGCCAAGCTGAGGCCGGGAAGATAGGTAGAGGCCAGACTGGAGGGCCTTGGAGGCCATATGAATTTTCCTAAGAGTGCAAAGCCCTTGAACTGCTTGTCAACAGGGGAGTGAGTTGATGTGATTTGTACCATAAAAATTTCAGTCTGGCTGCAGTATGGGAAAGAGAAACATTTTGGGATGCTGACTGCAAGCAAGAATGATAGAGTAGCTTTCAGGAGATGGAGTTATGAAATTCAGGGGCTTGGGTTTGTTAATCTTTAATTCAACAAATATTTACTGATTGGCTTCTCTGTGTTGTGAATGTACCTGGCAGAGGAAGAAGGAAGAACCAACGATAATTCCTGGGTTTCTTATATGTAAATAGTGGTGCTATTTGTGGAGATGGAATGAGGGGCAGTTCTGTATTGTACTTGGGCCCTAAGAACCCAGCCCCAAGAACGAGCCTCAGCGAAGGCGCCATTGTTGTTTGTGTGAACGAGGTTATTGATTTCCAAAAGTTCTAGACTTAATCTGATGAATTAGTCATTCTTTCCTTTACACCTGTGACGACTGGTTCAAAGTGAAGACCCCTATCCTTTCGTTGGTTGGTATTTAAGAGTTGCTCTGTTTACTATGAATCTTGGTATACTTCATTGGAACGTAGTTTATTGAATCTTTAATCAATAAGCTTTGGATAAATTATAATAAACTCAGAAATGGTTTTGTTGTATGAAAGATGTGGTCTGTGGAGCAGCAATTTAATCTTTGTGGTCTTATCGCCTTCACAAATTAATCTTTGTTTGAAGCAGCCGGAATGTGTGCGTCCTTAAGGACTCTGCCTGCCAAGTATTGTGCTAACAGTTTTTATGGATTTTCTCTTAAACTTCTGGACTAAATAGTTTCTTACCAATGAGAAAACAGAATGATTAATGTACTCAAACTCACAGGCTAATACATGACCGAACCGAGATTTGAGTCCCAACCTAATTCCAAAGCCCTACATTAACCACTAGATAATGAACCTAAAAGGCCAGAGGTTCTGCCTCTTTGTTACCTTTTGATTAGATTTGAAGCATTTATTTGGAGAAGAATTCCTGTATGCAGGTCTAAGGGGCTGCTTTGTTTTCTTTTAGCCTGGGAGTAGCAGCGGTAAATTTTCATGATTAAAGCTTTTGAATCCTTTACAGAACAGTGGGTAACTTTTCATGACCTGTGATACTTCTAACTTCTTACCATTGCTAGTACTGATCCTACCTTCTGGGTTGTGTTATACCAGGCTTTCTTCGAGAGCCACCCAGCTCCTTCAGCTGAGCGCACCATCCAGCAGTGTTGTGAAAATATCCTGCTGAATGCTGCTTGGCTAAAGCGAGATGCTGAGAGCATTCACCAGTACCTCCTTCAGCGAAAGGCCTCGCCACCTACGGCGTGAACCCTGAGCGCCGCCACCGCGGTTCTGCTGCTTGGCTGCAGGGATGAGGTGGGGCTACCGAACAGCTGATTCATATGCCGAGAATTTGGAGTCTTCTTTCAAACCAGTGGGGGTTGGACGATGAATGTAGTTAACTGGTTCCTGCTCACACTCCAGAATTAAATTCTATTGAAAAAGGAAAATCAGCAATTCAGCAAAAAAATAAGTAAATAAATAAAAATAAAAAATAAAAAATGTAAATATGATAGTAATAAAATAGAGCATAACGAAACTGTGAAACTTCCTGAAGCCTTGTCAGTGGTTAAAAGTATTTAACACTCTCCTGTTAATGACAGATGTTCTGTTTTTATAACCTACCAAAAGGAAACTAGAGGCTTCTGGGTGAAGAAGATTTTTTGTGAAGTGGGTTCTGCGAGCAGCCTACAAGCCAAGGGTAGTGTCCATTGCTCTGGGAATGGTTAAACGTGAAAGGCTGATAGCTGGTATAACATAGAGTCTGTGCATAATTCCAAGTGTTTTTTGGTTTTTTGTTTTTGGGGTTTTGGTTTTTTTTTTTTGGTTTTTTTTTTTTTTTTGGGCATGGGGACTGATCAGGAATATATATTTTCCTGCATAACTCAATCTGAACCAAGGATTGTAGTTTTCCTCCTTGCCTTCCCTTCTGTGTGACCCCCTTGGCCAAAAAAAAAAAAAAAAAAAAAGTTAAAAAAACCAAACCTATCCTGGTCTGGGTTTTTCCTCCTCCTAGTTCCACCCCCAACCTCCTCCTCCCCCCCCCCCCCCGGTGTCCTTCTTAGAGATAAAGAAATAATAAGGAAACATCTTTTATAGCCACATTAAATAAGAGAAACTGATATACATTATTTTTCTTTCTTTTTTAAGATAACTTTTAAGAACCCTGAAATGCATGTAGGTGAGACATAGAGATGAAAGGGTTTTCAGCCAGGCCATCCTGAAGGAGTTACTCTGCTAACAGCGGTCTTAGTTGTCGGACAGGCCAACTGTTAAGCCTCTTTCCAACAGTGTCAACACTGGCTTCTCCTGGTTCATTCTGGACACGTAAGAAGTCCGTGGTAACTGCTGCAGGGGCCGCATATTAGTGGTAACTGGTTCAAACAAAAGCTGTAAGCCTGTGTGCCACTCTTCGCTTTAACAGTGTATCCTACTAACAAGCCTCACCTCACTAATCCAGCGAGTTTTAACTCTAAACCTCTTTCCTTTTCTCTGGCCCTACCTTTTTTCTTTTCTTCCCTTTTTCCTTTTCTTTTTAAAAATATTTTTTTGTGTTATTAACAGGAATTCATATTTGGTGTGGCTTAACTGTATTTCAGAAGGTCATCAGATTGTGAGACTGCTTCCTTGAAACATTTTTGTGCTATTGTTTTAAAAAAATAATAATTAAAAAACAGTTGGCGTTAATAAAAATGTCAATGTGAAATTGATGTCCTGATTTCTTTTATTCTCTTCAATAAGAAATTATAAACGTTTCCTATCATTCACTAGGATTATAAGAAGTTTTGCTATCATGGGATTTTTTGAGTCTAAGAAAATCCAGTTTCTGAATTCCTTAATGACTAAGACCTAAACAGAAAAATCCGAAGAGTCCTTCTGAATTCATTCTGGATCAGTCAGCATTCAGGAGTTAACCTGACACTTGCCAGTTCCCGTTTCTTGAGGCTCTCTTGTCCAGGTGCCACACGCAGGGCAGCCATGAGGCCATCTAGGCATGTGCTTAAGGCACCAGCAAAGTAGGGACACCAAAAAGACTGAGAAGAAATCTGCTTAGTATTCTCATTTTACAATTAGAAATTCTAGAAAGAAGTAATTTCATTTTCAGCGTATATACAAGTTTTGTGTATAATAGTTAATTGGCTTGAATTATGCTGCGGCACAGGTGGTGGAGGGTGTCTTCTGCGTCCCCTTCAGAGCCGCTCCCATCCTATTCTGTGCCCCAGGAGGGCATGGCCCACACAGACTGCACTGACAGGGTCCTTTGCCCTCTGACTTCAGGTTGTGTTGATCCAATTTGTAATACCTTCAAGATCAAAAGGCATGAGGAGAGGACGGTCAGGGCATTTATTCACCAGGCTTCCTCATCCCCAGGTCACATGGGTCGGGTCGTCTGTGACCCTCTACCAAAGGCCACGACTCCTGTTCAGAAGCCCTCTCTAGCTTCTAGCTCCGTCACTTTGCCCCTTCAAATCTAGGGAAAGGATTATTCCCTTACTAGCTCTGGATCATTCCATTATTCCTTGTTGGTTCCCCTGAACTTTGCTCATGTTTTTGTAAATAGTCCCTTTATTAAACCTTCGTCAAGTTACCTAGTTCAAGTGTGTTCTCTGTTCTCTACTAATATCCTGACTGATTCTGGCACCAGAGTCCTGATAACGGGTCTCTAAAGGTCTTCAGCCTTTTTGGTATTAGATTTACTGCTTGTCTTCCAAGTAGCTCCCTATCGGGTAATATATTCATTTTACAGGTGAGAAAGCAGGCTCAGAAAAATTAGGTAAAGTTACACAACAAATAACTTAGGGGGCACCTGAGTGGCTCAGTTGGTTAAGCGTCTAACTCTTGGTTTTGGCTTAGGTCGTGATCTCATTCTCTCTCTCCCTCCCTCCCTCTTAAACTTGAAAAAAAAAAGAAAAAAAGAAAAAAACAACTTAGAACCAGTGGTCAGCCCAAGATCACCAGCCTCTAAAACCTGTTTTCTTCTCACTAATTGTCATGTCTTCACATTTAAAAGGTCATACAGTCAGACCGGATTCAGGCAACAGCTTTAAAGATTTTTAATGATTTTTCCTTGGTTAAAGATTTTAGTGGAAATCAGAAGGTTGGAAAGAAAGATGAATGTGGGGTACCTGGCTGGCTCAGTAGAGCATGCAACTCTTGATCTTGGGGCCACGAGTTCAAGCCCCACATAGAGCTAATTAAAAATTTTTTTTCAGGGGCGCCTGGGTGGCTCAGTCGGTTAAGCGGCCGACTTCGGCTCAGGTCATGATCTCACGGTCCGTGAGTTCGAGCCCCGCGTCGGGCTCTGTGCTGACAGCTCAGAGCCTGAAGCCTGTTCCGGATTCTGTGTCGCCCTCTCTCTGACCCTCCCCTGTTCATGCTCTGTCTCTCCCTGTCTCAAAAATAAATGAATAAAACGTTAAAAAAAATTTTTTTTCAAAAAAAAAAGATGAATGTGTTACTTCCTATAGGGAATTTGATATTATCTTTTATTAATGGGAAGCAGTAAACCATTTTGGAATACTACATGGTGCTGCATGAATTCTTAAACTTACAGTTTCAGGGAGCAAGGAGCCCCTCGAAAGTATTGGTAAAGAATAGATCTCTGTAGTGTGCGATTTAGGGGGTATGAGTGGAGTTCTGGAGCTTTGAAAAGATTCTTTCAATTCTGTTACCCAAACAGGTCCTAGAATGTGATCAGAAAGACTTGGAGCCACATTTGTACGGTTAGTGATTATTTTTTTTAGCAGGGCAGAAAATAAACAAGCTTTTGGTAATCTACTTACGGCACTGAATCTACACTTAAGAGATAGCCTCATTTTTTACTGAATAAATTACTTGATGAGAAATTGATCTCTTCTTACTACATACTGATTTTAGGCTCTCCAGGTTTTTGGTGTGTGTGTGTGCGTGTGTTTTTTTTTTTTTAACGTTCATTTTTGAGAGAAAGGGAGAGACAGAGCGCAAGTGGGGGCGGGGCAGAGAGAGAGGGAGACAACAGAATCCGAAACAGGCTCCAGGCTCTGAGCTGTTAGCACAGAGCCCGAGGCGGGGCTCGAACTCATAGACCGCGAGATCATGACTTGAGCCAAAGTTGGAAGCTCAGCCAACTGAGCCACCCAGGCGCGCGCGCGCGTGTGTGTGTGTGTGTGTGTGCGTGTGTTGTTTTAAATTTTTTATAAGACTGGGGCGCCTGGGTGGCTCAGTCAGTTGAGCGTCCGACTTCGGCCCAGATCATGATCTTGCGGTCCCTGAGTTCGAGCCCCGCGTCGGGCTCTGTGCTGACAGCTCAGAGCCTGGAGCCTGCTTCGGATTCTGTGTCTCCCTCTCTCTCTGCCCCTCCCCGCTCATGGTCTCTCTGTCAAAAATAAACACTAAAAAATTTTTTTATTTTTATTTTTTTATAAGACTGTCTTCTCCTTTGAGATAATGCAGAAATTCACCCAAGGTGGACCGTGCCTTCTTGCACCGCCCCCAGCGGGCACAGACTGTTCAAGGTGCTTGGTTTCCAACACAAGCACAAGAGACAGGAGACCCTGATGGTAATAAAATGTTAGGCCAAACAACTGCCTTCCCTGGGAAACCAAATCAGAGGATTGGTTGCTGTACCAGGACATTTGATGGCAAATGGGATAGACGGCAGGGTCAGAGGAGGGAAGGTTTATTGGGCTGTTCGTGCCACTTGTAAAAAAAAAAAAAGTCTGCTCGGTCCTGCAGTTCCGCTGCTGGTATCTGGCAGGTGTAGCTTTCAGCACTGAACTTCTGGTTCCAACACTGGGGTAGAGTTAACGACAGAAACATAGCTATCGATCTACGCTTTCTTGGGGAAGTTGCCAGCAGCTGACAGGAGACATACTGTATACCAATTAAGATGACAACCGAAGAAAAATATAATTAAATCTTGCCATAGTTTGGCTGACCATGCCAGCATGGCCCTCTGAGCCATCTGCCCCTCCCCATACCCCCAGCCAACTTGAACCATTTTCATCAGTTGGACAAGTGGTGCAGGTATGTAACACTGCACTTTAATTTCAGCCCACTCTATTAGGCGGCTGATTATCTACTTTGTATTGTATATGCTAATCTTATGGATATTCTCTTTTTTTAAATTGTTTAAAATTTATCGTTGAGAGACAGAGTGCGAGCGGGGAAGGGGCAGAGAGAGAGAGGGAGATACAGAATCCGAAGCAGGCTCCAGGCTGTGACCTGTCAGCACAGAGCCTGATGTGGGGCTCGAACTCACCAACTGCGAGATCACGACCTGAGCTGAGGTGGATGCCCACCAACTGCGTCACCCAGGCGCCCCACAGATACTCTCTTCTTAATGCTTACTATTTAGACTTCTACTAAGGCAGTTAAGATGAAGAAAGCCACATACTGAATGGCTAGTGGTTTAATAGAAGTCTCAAGAAAATACAAGATAATGAAGGAGAGATGGAGAACCAGTTTATAAGAAAAAGTACAAAATATTTAAAATGTTTGACATGAGTGAGGATGGATGACATGATTGTTGCTTTCTTGATAGGTCAGTTTCCGCTTCTAGGAATAGAGCACTTGAAAGTTGGACATGTGAAGGGGCCTTTTAGAGTGTGAAGAGGTGCCTTCTCTCACTTGGTTCTTTTTCTCTGCCCCCTTCACCACCACTCTCCGGGGCCTCTGGCAACCACCAATCTGATCTCTGTATCTATGAGCTTGGTTTTTTGTTCTTGTTTTTTTTTAGCATTTCACACTTGAGAGACATCACTTGGTATTTTGTCTTTCTCAGTCTGACTTACTTCACTTCGCATGATGCCCTTGAGGTCCATTCGTGTTGGCGCAAATGACAAGGCTTCATTCTTTTTATGGCTGAATAATATTCTAGCGTGTGTGCACATGTGATGTGTGTGTGTACATGTGTCCATGCTACAGTTTCTTTCTTCATCCATCCGTTGGTGGACATGGGTTGTTTACATATCATGGCTATTGTAAGTAATGCTACAATGAATGTGGGGGTGCGTATCTTTTTTGAGTTAGTATTTTCATTTTCTTCAGATAAATACCCAAAAGAGGACTTGCTAGGTCATATGGTATTTCTGTTTCTAATTTTTTGAAGAGCCTCCATACTGTTTTCCAGTATGCATCTGCACTAATTTACATTCTCACCAACAGCACGTGAAGGTTCGCTTTTCTCCATATCCTCACCAACACTTGTTACTTCTTGTCTGTTTGATTCTGGCCATTCTGACAGGTGTAAGGTGATAGCTCGTTATACTTTTGATATGCATTTCCCTGATGATTAATGATGCTGGGCATCATTTCATATGCCTGTTGGCCATCTGTCTTTGGGAAAAGGTCTGTTCAGGTCGTGTGCCCATTTTTAATTTATTTGCGGGGTGCTTTTTGCTATGGAGTTGTAGGAGTTCTGTAGAGATCTTGGGTACTAGCCCTTTATATATGACTTGCAAATATTTTTTCCCATTCAGTAAAGTTTGCCTTTTTGTTTTGTTAGTGGTTTCCTTTGGTGTGAGGAACCTTTTTAATATTATATAGTCCCACTTATTTTTGCTTTTGGTGTCAGGTTAAAAACAAACAAGACAAAACATTGCCAGGACTTACGTCAAGGAGCTTACCAACTATATTTTCTTCTAGGAGTTTTATGGTTTCAGGTGTTAATTCTTTAATCCACTTTGAGTTCATTTTTGTGTATGGTGAAAGATGGTGGTCAAGTCCCATTCTTTTGCGTGTGGCTCGCCAGTTTTCCCAGCACCATTTATTGAACAGACTGTCCTTTCCCTGTTGTATATTCTAAGCTCCTTTGTCATAAATTAATTGGCCATACATATATGGGTTTATTTCTGGGCTGTCTATTCTGTTCCATTGATCTACGTGTCTGTTTTTATGCCAATACCATATTGTTTTAATTATCATAGTTTTGTAATATAGTTTGAAACCAGGGAGGGGGATGCATCCAGTGTTGTTGTTTCTTGAGATTGCTGTGGCCATTCAAGGGTTTCTCACTTCCCTCATCTACTAATAGAGTACACGGATGATCTCTAACTGGAAAGATAACAAAACAGTACATGACTTATAAGGTCTTTTGCCTACCAAATCTGGTCTACTCTCCCTGCCCCGCTGACACTCTTCTTTCCAGCAGATGGAGTGTTCTAGAGCTGTGTGTCCAAATACACTAGCCTCTAACCATATGCAGCTATTTAAGATTAAATTAAAGTAGGGGCACCTGGGTGGCTCAGTCGGTTAAGCGTCGGACTTCAGCTCAGGCCATGATCTCGCGGTTCGTGGGTTCAAGCCCTGCATCGGGCTCTGTGCTGACAGCTCAGAGCCTAGAGCCTGTTTCAGATTCTGTGTCTCCCTCTCTCTCTCTGCCTCTTTCCGACTCACGCTCTCTTTCTCAAAATAAATAGACATATAAAACTTAAAAAAAAAAGATTAAAATAAATTAAAAATTAAGTTCCACGTTTCAAGTGTTCATTAGCCACATATGGCTAGTGGCTGCTGTAGTGGGCAGCACAGGTGTCTACATCATATTCCATCATTGAAAGTTCTGCTGGACCCCCTGTTCTACATGGAGTATGTGCAAGTGTATTTTTTATTTAAGGTAGCAAATAGTTACATAATATGTTCTTCTTTACCAACCTCTTGTAATATTGCTACTCATCTAAGAACATTGTATCACCAACCCCTATCCACTTTAAATTTTATTTCTGTTTACAAATGTGATACATACTCATTTTCTAAAATTTGAAGAAAAAAAAGAAGAACGAGCACTGGATGTTATATGGAAACCAATTTGATACTAAATTATATTTTAAAAAGAAAAAGAAGGGGCGCCTGGGTGGCTCAGTCGGTTAAGCGGTCGACTTCAGCTCAGGTCATGATCTCGCGGTCCGTGAGTTTGAGCCCTGCGTCGGGCTCTGTGCTGACAGCTCAGAGCCTGGAGCCTGTTTCGGATTCTGTCTCTCCCTCTCTCTGACCCTCCCCCATTCACGCTCTGTCTCAAAAATAAATAAACGTTAAACAAAAAGAAAAAGAAAAAAGTGACCATCTCTTCTTAAAAACCTGCCTCCCGGAGACCGTCATGATTACAGATGCGTTTGGGAGGTCTTCTTCCAGCTATGTTTTTACACTCTAGTGTATGCATTTTTTTTTTATGTTTATTTATTTATCGTTGGGAGAGAGAGGACATGAGTTGGAGAAGGGAGAGGATCCCAAGCAGGCTCAGCACTGTCAGCACAGAGCTTGCCACGGGGCTCGAAGCCGTGAACCGCGAGATTGTGACCTGAGCTGAAATCCAGAGTCGGACGCTTAGCCGACTGAGCCACCCAGGCGTCCCCCTACCGTATGCATTTAATTATTTTTAGTAACGAAGACAGGCCGTGCCCCTTTTGTTGTTCCCCTTTGTAACCGGTGCCCAGCTTTTTCCGTCTTTGCCTTAGGGAAGCTAAGTGTGCTCGGCTCAGACCTGTGACCCCTGATGTCATGCTCTAAGTCATGAGGCTAATCACTAGAAGTCACTTGAGCACAAATTAACGGTTGGCAAGTGCATACCTTGAGGAGCATTTCTTCCTTGTTTAGATTCACTGGCTCAGGAGTGTTTTCCAGCCTGACTGCCTGATGTTAAATGCCAGTTTTGTAGAGTGCACACATTTGAAGAATGTGGCTTTAAGCTCCTGGCTCGATTAGTTTAAGTGGTTCGTGTAATGAATTCACTCGGTGTTCTTTCCTCACTGGAGATGTGAACTGGCACTATATTTGGAACTAACATTTGCAACCCTATGCACTGCTGCCTGGGTGTTTAGTGACAGATTTTGGTTGTTACCACTCTTAGGTGGATTTAGGAAGTTATATGGTGACGGATTTCACTTTGATGGGGAGAGATATAGCTGGCTTAGGGTGAGAAAAGAAGAAAAAAAATGCCCTTCTCCTAGACTGCAACCTGCAGGGACTTCAGCTTGCGGCAGTTGTTGAAATGAGGCCGTGAGTGCCTCCCACTGGGCCCTGCTTACCTGTCGAGTGCCTGCCTCGTGAGCCCGCGCAGCGCTGTTAACCTCCTACTCTTCCATTCTCACCATTAATTTGACCATACCTCACTGCTTCCAGTAAATAAACGTGCCGTCCATCTGCAGACGACCCGAGTGTGCGCCAAACGAAGGGGAGACCTGAGACAGGAAGAGTCTGGGCGCTTTTGAATATCCATATTATCTTCTGTGATCCCCGCTTGACCACCCCACCCAGGGTGGTGGACACAGGTTCTCGTTGGTGTTTGAGCATCACAGAAACAACACGACAGGTGACGACAGCACCAGCCTTTCCCGGTAACCATCAAATAATACAGTGACACTGTGTGCTAACCTCACGACCTGCCATGTGGTGCGGGACATGTGTGTTTTGATCACGAATCAAAGGGTCAATGAAATACCCTGAGGTATTAGTGAAATTGTTTTTGGAAATATCAGAAGAAGCTTATCAGGAAAGCCTGATAGAACTGAACTTAAGGGCAGAATTCAAGGCAAGATTCTTTTTTTTATTTACAGAATGAGAGAGAGGGGGTGGGGGAGGGGCAGAAAGAGAGACTCCCAAGCTGCACTGATAGCGCAGAGCCTGACTCGAGTCTTGAACTCAGGAACCGTGAGATCATGACCTGAGCCCAAGTCGGCCGCTTAACCGAATGAGCCACCCAGGTGCCCCTCAAGGAAAGATCCTGATGCATTATTTCCTATGGAGTCCAGATATCGGGCAATGGTTACAGAAGTTTTCAGTATAAAAGGATATTGTACTGGGCACTGAGGCTACGGAATTAAATAAGGCAGACTTGGTCTCTGCCTCATAGAGCTTACAATCGAGCAAGGACAAGAAATAGTGAACGACTTACTCCTAAGTGTCATGGATCTTTGGAATGGGAAGTGCAGGGCGGTAGAAGAGGACATTACTAGGGAATCCAACGTAGCTCGAAAATTCAGGAAAGGCTCCCATGAAGAAATGATGTTAAACAGGCCTGGAAGATGAGTAGTTGCTAGCCAGGCAAAGAGGAGAGGGAGAAGTGTTCTAAGCAGAAGGAATAGCATGTGCAATGGGCCTGTGGATGAAAAGAACCTGACCTATCTAAGGAACCAAAGGTAATCCAGAAGAGCTGGAACAAAGAGGACTCTGGGGAAAGTATGAAAGAGGAATCTGGAGAGGCCGGCGAGGGCCAGACTAGGGAGAGACTTAGGCCATATTAAAGATACTATACTGGGGGCGCCTGGGTGGCGCAGTCGGTTAAGCGTCCGACTTCAGCCAGGTCACGATCTCGCGGTCCGTGAGTTCGAGCCCCGCGTCGGGCTCTGGGCTGATGGCTCGGAGCCTGGAGCCTGTTTCCGATTCTGTGTCTCCCTCTCTCTCTGCCCCTCCCCCGTTCATGCTCTGTCTCTCTCTGTCCCAAAAATAAATAAACGTTGAAAAAAAAAAATTAAAAAAAAAAAAAAGATACTATACTGGGGGCAGCTGGGTGGTTTAGTCAGTTAAACGTCCAACTTCAGCTCAGGTCATGATCTCACGGCTCATGAGTTAGAGCCCCGCGTCGGGCTCTGTGCTGACAGCTCAGAGCCTGGAGCCTGCTTCAGATTGTGTCTCCCTCTCTCTGCCCCTCCCCCGCTCATGCTCTCTCAAAAATAAACAAACATTAAAAAAAAAATTTTTTTTTAAATATCCTATATGGGGCACCCGGCCAGCTCAGTCAGTGGAGTGTGGGACTCTTCATCTTGGGGTCATGAGTTCAAGCCCCATGCTGGGCGTAGAGAGTATTTAAAGGAAGAAAAAATATTTAGGTAAATACTTTAGGTAAAATATAATGGGAGACCATCCCTTTCCTCCTCTGTAAAATGAGAAAAATAATACCCCCTCATAGAGTCACCAGGGAACAAAATGAACAATGCATGAGAAAGGTCTCTGTCAGTTACAAAACATTCTAGGAATACTACTGATAGAATATTAGCAGTGGCACTAATGAGCTGTGCTGCCTTCTTAAGTAAAATAACTAATAGTTCAGCCCTCCTTCTGAGTGGGAATATGAAATAATCCATAAAACCCTGACTTACTCAAGGGAACTGATGGAAAGGTCAGAAGTTTATTTCGGTCGAAATTTCCAGCATGAGGTTCAGGAAGCCTAGGGATGAGCTCAGATGTTTGGAGCAGGATCACACCATTTATGGCCATGTGTATTTCCCCACTCCATACCAACTCCCCAACACCACTTCCAGAAAAGATCAGTATTCTGCCTCCTCAAACCCACCAGAGCAGCACCACTAAGACGTCCTTTCTTCTTGATTTCTTCCGGTCAGCGCTGGGGCCCAGCATCTCCCAGGGTAGCTTTTGTAGAAACTGCCATCATTCCAAAACATTAAACTCCTCTGAGCTGTTCGTGGCAAACTAATTACCCCACTTAGCACCTGCATTACGGTGTAGGAAAATCTCAACACCTTTCCAAATCTGTGGGATTTCATTCTTCCGGAGGGTCTGCGAAGGAGGTACAGTGAAACCTCAGAACGGATGCAAAACCTGGGGTTCACCTCTCCGGTGTGACCGGCATTGATATACTGCCATGGAGGACTCAATGGTTGATTTATGAGGGGCCACTTCCTATCTGTCTGCGACACATTATTACCCAAGTACAGAAGGGCAGAACTTCTGCAGGTGTAGGCATTTGATTTAGGCCCCATTCCTACAACCCGCTTCCCAGGTCTGCTGGAACAAATCAGACACAATTCTTCTCCAGAGGCAAATGACTACCATAAGCGCTCCACACTATTACACACTAGGGGTTGCAAACTTGTATTTTCTCTTTGGCCTATAAAATGCTTTTTCAATCTTTCTGAAAATTGATGGGGTGCCTGGGTGGCTCAGTTAGGCGTCCAACTTCAGATCTCACAGTTCGTGAGTTCAAGCCCCGCATCGGACTGGACTCTGTGCTGACAGCTCCGAGCCTGGAGCCTGCTTCCGATTCTGTGTCTCCCGTCTCTCTCTGCCCCTCCCCCACTCCCTCAAAAATAAATACATATTAAATCTTTTTGGAAATGTAAACGCCAGTTTTTAAAAAATCAGAGCATTTTACATAAAATTCCAGATTTCCAGTTTATCTGAATAATCAGAAGATCTGTCTGCAAACTGTCGGGAGCTGAGTACTGACTTATATGACCAGCATTTAAAAAAAAATTTTTTTTTTAAGTTTTTTTTAATGTTGATTTTTGAGAGCGTGCACACGTACAAGTTGGGGAGGGGGCAGAGAGAGAGGGAACGAGAGAGGATCCCAAGCAGGCTCCGCACTGTCAGCTCAGAGCCTGACGTGATCTCACAAACGAGGAGATCATGATCTGGGCAGAAATCAAGAGTCTGACACTCAACTGGCTGAGCCACACGGATGCCCCAAGACGATAATTTTTTAAACCATAATTAAATTTTTTTAAATGCATCACTGGGAGGATGGGCAAAACGGATGAAGGACAGTGGGAGATACAGGCTTCCAGTTACGGAATAAGTCACGGGGATCAAAGGCACAGCACAGGGAATACAGTCGATGGTACTGTAAGTGTTGTGGGGGGACAGGTGGTAGCTACCCTTGTGAGCGCAACCTAATATATATAGACTTTTGAATCACGATGCTTTACACCTGAAACTAAAACGACATTGTATGTCAGCCAGCTACACTTCAACTTTTAAAAATTTACGTAAAATAATACATAAAAATCCATCAATTTTAATTAATTAATGAGCACTTAAAGTGCATCACGAGGTGTCAGGAGACCCAGGTTCTCCTAGAGGCGTCAACACTGACTTAGAAGACCTCGGGGCAAGACACTCTCTGGAACTCACGTCCTGTTTTGCGAAATGGGATGGTGGAAGAGATAATGATAAGAACACCAATCTCGGTGCCGGGTGGACAGATGGGACAGTGCTGTGTGAGTAATGGGACACTCTGGATACAAATGGTCACCATCTCAAACTTAGGTTAGGTTATGGTAGGTAAATCTTAGGTTAAAAAAAAAGCCAAGGTCTGTGTTAGGTGCCAGAACCTTATGGAGGAAAGAACAAGAGCCTGCCTTCAAATTGCCCACAGTCTACGGACTTCAAGCTGTATTACCAAGCTGTAATCATCAAGACAGTATGGTACTGGCACAAGAACAGACACTCAGATCAATGGAACAGAATAGAGAACCCAAAAATGGCCCACAAACGTATGGCCAACTAATCTTTGACAAAGCAGGAAAGGATATCCGATGGAATAAAGACAGTCTCTTCAGCAACTGGTGCTGGAAAAACTGGACAGCGACATGCAGAAAAATGAACCTGGACCACTTTCTTACACCATACACAAAAATAAACTCAAAATGGATGAAAGACCTCAATGTAAGACAGGAAGCCATCAGAATCCTTGAGGAGAATGCAGGCAAAAACCTCTTTGGCCTTGGCCGCAGCAACTTCTTACTCAACACGTCTCCAGAGGCAAGGGAAACAAAAGCAAAAATCAACTATTGGGACCTCATCAAGATAAAAAGCTTCTGCACAGTGAAGGAAACAATCAGCAAAACTAAAAGGCAACCGACAGAATGGGAGGAGATATTTGCAAATGACATATCAGATAAAGGGTCAGTATCCGAAATCTATAAAGAACTTATCAAACTCAACACCCAAAAAACAAATAATCCAGTGAAGAAATGGGCAAAAGACATGAATAGACACTTCTCCAAAGAAGACATCCAGATGGCCAACCGACACATGAAAAAATGTTCAACGACACTCATCATCAGGGAAATACAAATCAAACCCACCATGAGATACCACCTCACACCTGTCAGAATGGCTAACACTAACAACTCAGACAACAACAGATGTTGGTGAGGATGCGGAGAAAGAGGATCTCTTTTGCACTGCTGGTGGGAATGCAAACTGGTGCAGCCACTCTGGAAAACAGTATGGAGGTTCCTCAAAAAATTAAAAATAGAACTACCCTACGACCCAGCAATTGCACTACTAGGTATTTATCCAAGGCATACAGGTGTGCTGTTTCGAAGGGGCACATGCACCCCAATGTTTACAGCAGCACTATCAACGATAGCCAAAGTATGGGAAGAGCCCAAATGTCCATCGGTAGATGAATGGATAAAGAAAATGTGGTATAAATATATACAATGGAGTATTACTCGGCAATCAAAAAGATGAAACCTTTTCATTCGCAACTACGTGGATGAAACTAGAGTATATTATTAAGCTAAGCAAAATTAGTCACAGAAAGACAAATATCATATGACTTCACTCATATGAGGACTTTTAGACACAAAACAGATGAACATAAGGGAAGGGAAGCAAAAATAATATAAAAACAGGGAGGGGGACAAAAACATAAGAGACTCTTAAATATGGAAAACAGAGGGTTCCTGGAGGGGTTGTGGGAGGGGGCATGGACTAAATGGGTAAGGGGCACTAAGGAATCTACTCCTGAAATCATTGTTGCACTATATGCTAACTAACTTAGATGTAAATTAAAAAAAATAAACAAATAGAGAACAGCCAAAAAAAATTGCTCACAGTCTAGTGGAAAAATAAAAATGGAACTAGAAAAACATTTGCAATGTAACGTGTTAAGGGTCAGTCTAACATATGTGGAATTCAAATAAATATGACTTATCTTCCCTATAATGGGATGAAGGTTGGTTATGCACAGTGATATGTTGTTTGGGTAAATCAAAAGGTCTCAAATTAGGGGTGCCTGGCTGGCTCAGTAGGTAGAGCATGAGACACTTGATCTCAGAGTGGTGAGTTCAAGCCCCAGTTTGGGCAGAGCTTACTTTAAAAAAAAAAAAAGTTCTTGGGGTGCCTGGGTGGCTCAGTCAGTTGAGCTTCCGACTTCGGCTCAGGTCATGATCTCACAGTGTGAGTTCGAGGGCTGCATCGGACTCTGTGCTGACAGCTCAGAGCCTGGAGCCTGCTTCAGATTCTGTGTCTCCCTCCCTCTCTCCCTCTCTCCCTCTCTCTGTCCCTCCCCAACTCACATTCTGTCTCTCTCTCTCTCTCTCTCTCAAAAATAAATAAACGTTAAAAAAAAATTAAAAAGGGGCTCCTGTGTGGCTCAGTCCGTTAAACATCTGACTTCGGCTCAGGTCATGATCTCCCGGTTTGTGGGTTTGAGCCCTGCGTCTGGCTCTGTGCTGACAGCTCAGAGCCTGGAGCCTGCTTTGGATTCTGTGTCTCCCTCTCTCTCTGCCCCTCCCCCACTCATGCTCTGTCTCTGTCAATAAATAAATAAATAAATAAATAAATATTTTAAAAAAAGTTCTCAAATGAGTTAGCAGAATATAAATTTAAAGCTTCAGACGATCTCTTCCAAGTGTTTAGCTTAAAAAAGAAAAAAAAAATGTGTGCATGTGTGTCTATACTTTCGTCCACAGCCTTTTGCTTAGACCCAATTTTCTTATAGCCATTTTAATTCAACAATTTAATTTGTGAATGTATTAATTTACTAACTGAATTTAACGAACTCATTTCCTGTTTAACCAAAAGAAACCCCGGGATACCTGGAGCAAAGAGACTTCCCGCTGGCTGGAATGCAGTCTGCAAGGAAGAAAGGCCATGCATGCTGGGGTTGGTGGAGATCGATACTCTCTGTTTACACAATCATGCCTCCATAAATATTATTCACAGCCAAGCTATTTAGCCGACTATGATTAAGCTTTGTTTCTTTTTCAGGGCTTTTTTTTTTTTTCTTTTAACTTTCCTGGAGTTAATTATTAATGAAAACAAATACATTTCTATTTGTTTCATTTTCCATGTCCCTCTAATGAATTCATTCTTCACTATCACTAAAAGTGTAAATTTTCCTTCTATTCTTTTCATCTTATTTCTTGGAGGTATCCTTTCTGGGGCCTTCTGTCTTCCTGCCCCAATCTTTGATTACTCTCTACGCCTGTTGCCAAGCCACCTGTCACCCTGGGATTTCCCTTCATCATCATCATCTTGGGGATTCTCTTCACTTCTCACCTGTGTCGAATATTCTGTTTCCAGAATCACATGTTTCTTGGTTGATTCTCTCATATTGATGTACCACATCCTCCAAGAGGTTTCCTGAGAAAGCATCCACGGGTAGGAAGGAAGGGTTGTAAGATTTCACATGTCTGAAAAGGTGCTTACTTTACTGAATTTGGAATTTGGCTAATATGTAAAACCACAGGTCATAAATAACTGGAAAGTGTTCCTCCACTGCCTTCCAGCATGGCTGATGAACAGCGCCTACCATTTTGATGATTGTTCCTTCGAACGTGACCTGTTGTTGTTGTTGTTTTAAATCTCTGGGAGGTTCTCGTAACCTTCCTCTATTTACTCAATGATCTGAAATGTCATGACCTCTTTCTCATCCATTATGTTGGGCACTCAGTGGGCCTCTTATTCTGGAGATCTAGGCCATTCAGTTCTGAGATAGATGATTTCTTAAATTATTCCTTCAATGATTGCTTTCCCTCCATTGTTCTCTATAACTCTTCTGAGCTGCATATTAGTTAGTCCTCCTGGGCTAATTTTAAAAATCATTTCAGGGGCGCCTGGGTGGCTTGGTCGGTTAAGCGTCCGACTTTGGCTCAGGTCATGATCGTGATCACGGTCCGTGAGTTCGAGCCCTGCGTCGGGCTCCGTGCTGACAGCTCAGAGCCTGGAGCCTGTTTCCGATTCTGTGTCTCCCTCTCTCTCTGCCCCTCCCCTGTTCATGCTCTGTCTCTCTCTGTCTCAAAAATAAATAAACGTTAAAAAAAAAAAATTAAAAATAAATAAATAAATAAATAAAAATAAAAATCATTTCATGTTGGGGCGCCTGGGTGGCTCAGTCGGTTAAGTGTCCGACTTCGACTCAGGTCATGATCTCACAGGTTTGTGAGTTTGACCCCACATCTGGCTCTCTGCTGTCAGCACAGAGCCTGCTTTGGATCCTCTGTCTGCCTCTCTCTCTGCCCGTCCCCCGTGCACGCGCACTCTCGCTCTCAAAAATAAACAAACATTTGAAAAAATAAAAATCGTTTCATGCCTCTATTTTCTGGCTTTTTTAAAAAAAGGGTATTTCCTCAATATTTCCCCAACACTTTGGTTGAAGTTCTTGGTTTCATATTTTGAAGATTCTTTTTAAGCTTATTTATTTTGAGAGAGAAAGCTTGAGTCAGGGAGGGGCAGAGAGAGAGAATCCCAAGCAGGCTCTGTGCTTTCAGTGCAGCGTCCAATGCGGGGCTTGAACTCAGGAGCCATGAGGTCGTGACCTGAGCCAAAGTCGGACACCTATCCGCCTGAGCCACCTGGGCCCCCACCCCCCCCCCCCGGCATCTTTTTTCTTTACGTTAAGATTCTGTTTTGTTCTGTTCTCTGTGCCATTTCTGTATACTCTGATTTCCCTTTATCTTGTTTATTTGTTTGGTTTTCATCTTTCACGTTAGAGTTTCTTCAATTACCTAGTGATCCTTGACAGTGCGTTCATGATTAAGACAGAGGCACTAGGGACACCTGGGGTGGCTCAGTCCATTAAGCGTCTGACTCTTGATTTTGGCTCACGTCACGATCCCAGGGTTGTGGGATTGAGCCCCGCATCAGGCTCTGTGCTCAGCGTGCTCAGCATGGAGCCTCCTTAAGATTCTCTCTCCCTCTCCCCCACTTCCGTGCGCTCTCTTTCTCAAAAAAAAAAAAAAAAAAAAAAAAGACTGAGGCACTAAAATTGTCTGAAAGTCCCGTGTTCATGAAACAGTTCACGAAACAGGCTTCTCAATTGGTGAGCATTACCATAGAGGGCTAATTTTCACTGGGGACTCTCAGCTCTTAGTACCTGTCACGTGTTGAACGGTGGGCCCCCAAAAAGATATGTCTACATCCTAATCCCCACAACCTCTGAATATGACCTTATTTGGAAAAACAATCTTGGCCGCTGTCAGTTACAGACTTTGAGATAAAACCATCCTGGATTATCTGGGTGGGCTCACAATAGCAAGTGTCTGCAAGAGACCCAGAGAGGAGAGGAGAAAGTTCTGTGAAGACGGTTGCATCCACAAGCCAGGGAATGCCTGGAACCCCGGAAGCCCGAAGACGCAAGGGAAGAAATGCTCCCTCGAGCCTCCAGAGGGAACATGTCTCTGCTGATCCCTCGCTTTCAACCTTCTGACCTCCCAAACCGTGGAAGCATACATTTCTTTTGTTTGAAGCCACAATGTTTTTGGTAATTTGCTCACAGTAGCCCTAGGAAATGAATATGGTGTCCACAGGAATGTCCTCCTGGGCTGGTCAGTCTTCCCAAAGAAAGATCCTCCAGCCTACTGGTGGTAGGGTATTAGCTTGGCTAGGAGGATGTTAGTGCCGAGGTGACAAGGGGGCCAGGTCTCACCATCCCCTATGTCGTCTTTACCTAATTCCCTGTTTTTCAGCACAGGACTTTGTCTAAGCTATCCTTAGCATCCCAGAGTTCAGAGTTTTTCTAGATTAACCCTTTAAGAAGGTGTATTCATCATGTTTTGTTTTGTTTTAAGCATTTCCTGATGCTTTGACATCTCGGGGCCTTGCTGATTCTGGACAGACAGCCCCTCCCAGGCTAGCCAATTCTTAGACATAGTAAACTATCCTCCTGCCAGTGCACCTTTGATCTACAAGCCAACCAATCCAAAACCTTTACCTCAACTACCTACTTTACCTTGCTCCCACAGGGGCCACTATTCCTCTGCCCTAATCATCTGAGGCCATATAGCAGACAATTAGAGACAGTCCCTATGACCCAGGGCCCACTGAAATTGTTAAACTAACCAATCCTAAACCCGTTTGACCTATCTCCTCTGTTCCTTCCTGTGTCAGCCACAACAGGGGCTCTGGCCGTGCTGTGTATCCATACAATGTAATACAATGACAAGGAATGAACTTTTGGGGCACCTGGGTGGCTCAGTCGGTTGAGCATCGGACTCTTGATTTCGGCTCAGGTCATGATCTCATGGTTCGTGAGTTCAAGCCCTGCACTGGGCTCTCTGCTGTCAGCACAGAGCCTGCTTCAGACCCTCTGTCCCCATCTCTGCCCCTCTGCCGCTCACACACTCTCTCAAAAATAAACAAAAAGGTCTGCATTGTGACTGTATTGGTGGGAGCATAGGTTTATACACTTATCAGAACAGTTTGATAACTGTGCCCTTAGAATGGGTGCACTTTATTACATGTAAATTATACTGTAAAAAACTGATTATGTCTCAAATAAAATATAAACAACAACCAAAGTGCCCAATAAGAAGGGACTGGTTATAGGGGCGCCTGGGTGGCTCAGTCGGTTAAGTGTCCGACTTCGGCTCAGGTCACGATCTTGCGGTCCGTGAGTTCGAGCCCCGCGTCGGGCGCTGTGCTGACAGCTTGGAGCCTGGAGCCTGTTTCAGATTCTGAGTCTCCCTCTCTCTCTGACCCTCCCCCGTTCATGCTCTGTCTCTCCCTGTCTCAAAAATAAATAAACATTAAAAAAAAAAAAAAAGGGACTGGTTATGATGCAGCCATTCAAACAACTTAGATTTTAGCAACATGGCAAAAATGCTTTGCTGTATCATGTTTTGTGAAAAAGGCAGAACAGAAAATTTTATTTTTATCATGTGTTTGCCTATGCAAATTCTGTAGGCAGATGGATAATGTCCAGATTTTTTTTTTTTTAAGTGGGTTGATTTTTTTGTGTGTATATTTAAAAGCAGTAGATAGAGGGGCGCGTGGGTGGCTCAGTCGGTTAAGCGTCTGACTTCAGCTCAGGTCATGATCTCATGGTTCCTGAGTTCAAGCCCAGAATTGGCTCTCTGCTGTCAGCACAGAGCCTGCTTCAGATCTTCGGTCTCCCTTTCTCTCTGCTCCTCCCCCTCTTGTGTTCTCTCTCTCTCAAAAACACACATTAAAAAAAAAATTTTTTTTTAAAGCAGTGGAAAAATGGTTTAGAACCCAGAATCTCCACTGGATTGCCTGTTGCCTGAGTTAGGGTTCAAATCTGAGGTGTCACTTCCCTAGGTGACCTTGAGCTCTAACCTCTTGGAGCCTTAGTTTCTTGACTATAGAAAGGGCATAATAATAGTACTCATCTCTTAAGATTGTCATGAGGATTAAGTGAATACAGGTGAAGAGCTTAGAACAATAAAAATAGTAAGGACTTTATAAATGTTAGCTATTATTTTCATGAGACAATGATACTGTCTGGACAATAAAAATGTGCACTGGGACGCCTGGGTGGCTCAGTCAGTTGAGTGTCCAATTCTTTTTTTTCTTTTTAATGCTTCTTTATTTTTGAGAGAGCTAGAGACAGCGCGTGAGCAGGGGAGGGGCAGAGAGAGAGAGGGAGACACAGCATCCGAAGCAGGCTCCAGGCTCCAAGCTGTCAGCACAGAACCTGATGTGGGGCTTGAACTCATGAACCGTGAGATCATGACCTGAGCTGAAGTCAGACGCTTAACCGACTGAGCCACCCAGGTGACCAGGAATACAGGAATTTATAAGACATACACTCTGACCTCAGGAAGCTATAGCACTGTTTCTCAGTTGCCAGGGCGGGGGGGGGGGGGTGCGGATGGAGTAGGGTGGTGGAGCAAGGAGCAATTTTTGCCACCAGGGGCCATCAAGCAAAATATCTGGAGATATTTTTGATTGTCATGACTCAAGAAGGGTGTCCTACTGGCATCTAGTGGGTAAAAGCCAGGGATGTTGCTAAAAAATCCTGCGGTGCATAGGATGGCTCCCCCCCACCCAACAAATAATTATTAGGCTCAAAATATCAGTAGTAACTGAGCAACTCTGAGTTAGGGTCCAACAGGGGAAAAAGATAGATATGTGCATACAAAATGTGCAAATGTGAGATAATAGGGAAAAACATGTTGTTGGTATCTGCCCCTGGTTCCCCACACAGAGCCCCCAAAACCCTCGTAAATGCCTAAGTGATGGGAGCACTAGTACCTGTGGATGAGCTCACGGATGGAAGCTGGTGACCAGAAAGAGAAAGCCTTACATAAGAAGCAGCTTGGAATTTCCAGCCTTGGCCCCCTCCCCTTTCTCTAGCGGGAAGAGGGGCTGGAAATGGAGCTAATAATTGATCATGCCTACATGAGGAAACCTCTCTAGAAATCCCAATAGCAGGGGCTTTAGGGAGCTTCCACGTGGGTGAACACATCCATGACGCCCAGGGACAGAAGCTCCTGCATTCAGGACCCTCCCAGACCTTGCCCTATGCATTTCTTCATCTGGCTGTTCATCTGTATCCTTTGTCATAGCCTTTGATGAAGTGGCTAATGTATGCAATTCCCTGAGCTGTAATTGCAAAGTAATTGAACCGGAGGAGGGGACTGTGGGAACGAACCTTTGATTTGTAGCCAAACAGAAGTTGAGGGTAACCTGGGGACCTATCCTTACAATTGGCATCTAAGTAGGGTGGGGGCAGGCTCGTGGGACTGAGCCCTTAACCTGTGGGGTCTGACAGCATCTCCAATTAGCTAGTGTCAGAATGGAGTTCAACTGTAGGACACCCAGCTGGTGTCAGAGAATTGCTTGGGGCGGGGGGGGGGAGCCCACATCTGCTGTCAGAAGTTTGTGAGTGTGGCAGTCATGTGAGAATAAAGGACACAGGCAGGCAGAAAAGAGCTGGGTTTTCCCCCCAAACAACAAAGCAGATAATCAAAATTGAAGTACATACTCAAATAAAGACAAGAACAGGAAGATTACAAGAGTCTGGGCCCAGAATGCAGGATTCCCCGGAACACCTGGCCAGGAAGAGAAGCCTCAGTGAGCTTCCGGATTTGTGACCCAGTGGGCATACTTCAATGATCTTCAATTTTTAGCTTATTCTATTGGTATTTCAAAAGCTGAAGTCAAAAGCTTTTAAAAGTTGAAAGGCTTCATTAACTTCTGCATTACATGATCAGTGTGAAAACCCATTCAGAGCCAGTCCAAATACATGCAGTTGATACTACTTTAAGTTTATTTATTTTCGAGAGAGAGAAAGCACAAGTTGGGGAGGGGCAGAGAGAGAGAGAGGAAAAGAGAGAGAATCCCAAGCAGGCTCTGCATTGTCAGCGCGGAGCCCGATGTGGAGCCCAGGAACTGTGACATCGTGACCTGAGCTGAAGCAGGATGCTTAACCGACTGAGCCACCCAGGTGTCCCCTAGTACTATTTTTTAATGCAACCTGATAAAGAGTTGAGCCAATTTAGAAATCTTGAAAGTACATTTTTAGGTGGTGACAAAAAAAAAAAAAAAAAAGTTACATGGTAATATTTTGGTTCTAGATTAAAACTGAACTACGTCGGGGAAAATATGCCAATGTTTTAGCAGTGGGTAGAATGTGAGATTACAGGTGGTTTTTGCTTCTCTTTTGATGCTTTTCAAAATTTCCCTAGTGAGGAGCATGTATTACTCTGGTAATCAAAAAAAGAACAAAGGGAAGGAACAAAGGAGGACTGACTAAATGAAAGGGGAAAGCGGCAGAGGCTGTCTGGTGCGGGTGTCCGGCGTGCCCACAGACACAGTAGGGGGCAGGGGTAAAACTGATTAAATAATTTACTCCCCCTCCACCCTTCTCTGAGGCCCTTCCAACTCAGGGTTCACAAAGCTTCTACCTCTACATTCATGCTTTTCTCCTTCTTCCTTCCATGTCTCCTGTACTGAGTCCCTTTCTGCTTTGGTGGATGCGGGGGGGGGGGGGGGGGCAGCGCAAAAAACCATCACCTATTTTCAGAAACTGTTTATAGAGGCTTGGTTGCGCCAGGTGCCGCAGGGGCCGTGCCCATGGGCTTACACCTACTCCTTCAAACTTTCTCCCTACCCCTTACTCGATTTAAAAAAAAACAACTAATTTGAAAGATTTTTCTTTCTGATCAAAAAAAAGTAACATCTGTTCACTGACGAAAAATTGGAATACACACAGAAGACTCAAAAAAGAACATAAAAATCATCTCTGGTACTACCATCCAGAGACATTCATTATTAACATCTGGTTTATACGTTCCCAGTCTTTTTCCTATTCATGGATACACAGATAGAACATGTGCTTCTCTTCTTTGAACAAAACCGGACATCTATATTCAATGTGCAAAAAAATATTCAATGTGTTTATTGACATATATCATGCCTGTAGTCAAGTGCATAAAATGTATGAGTCTTAAAAGTGTACAGCTTGATGAATTTTTAATGTAAATACCTATAACTTATTTTCTGTACGTGGCAATCTATTGTGAACATTGTCTACACGATTAGATGGTCTTCTATGGCATAATTAAAAAAAATTTTTTTAACATTTATTTATTTTTTAGAGACAGAGAGAGACAGGGGAGGGTCAGAGAGAGAGGGAGACACAGAATCTGAAACAGGTTCCAGGCTCTGAGCTGTCAGCACAGACCCGACGCAGGGCTCAAACTCACAAACCGCGAGATCATGACCTGAACCGAAGTTGGGCGCTTAACTGACTGAGCCACCCAGGCGCCCCCTACAGCATAGTTTTTAATGGCTAACTACCAGTATAGCGGTCATCATACCAACATAGCAGCTTGCTTAATCCATCTATCATTCTTAGAGATGTAGGTTGTTTCTATTTGTTATTCTTGTATCTGTTTCCTATTGCTGCCGTAACAAATTACTACAAGCAGTGGCTTAAAGCAACACAAAGTATCTTCTTACCATTCTGGAAGTTAGAAGTCTCAAACGGGTCAGCAGGGCTGTTTTCTTCCAGAAGCTCTAGGAGAGAAGCTGCTCCTTGCCTCCTGCAGCTTCTAGAAGCTGCCAACGTTCCTTGGCTCATGGCCCATCATGCCAGCTTCTACTTCTGTCATCACGTCACCTTGCCTGGCTCATCCTCCTGCCTCCCTCCTGTAAGGACCTTTGTGATTAAACTGGGTCCACCCAGATAATCCAGGAAAATCTCCCCATCTCAAAATCTTTCATTTAATCACATGGACGAGGTCCCTTTTGCCACATGAATTAACACATTCTCGGGTTCCAGGGATTAGCATGGGGACATCGTTGGGGGAACATTATTCAGACTCCTACAACTATCAACAGTCCACTCACCCATTTTTCCTACCTCTGGTGTTCCTTTTCTTCTCCCTCTTACTTTAGTGACTACTAGTTTGCAACCCCATTTCCATTTCCCAAATGTTTTGTTTTTGTCTTTACGCAACGTCCTTCAAGACATAATTTACTCTTAGGACCTCAATGATTGTTTCCGATCTACTGACTTCTAACCCCAAGCACCAGCCCTTCCCCAAAGTCCCAATCAAGAATGTCTAGTTTCCCTTGGATATCTCCTCATGTTAAAAACTAAATGTTTTTAAAACTGGACTCGGGGCGCCTGGGTGGCTCAGCCGGTTGAGCATGCGACTTCGGCTCAGGTCATGATCTCGCGGTCTGTGAGTTCAAGCCCCGCATCAGGCTCTGTGCTGATGGCTCAGGGCCTGGAGCCTGCTTCGGATTCTGTGTCTCCCTCTCTCTCTCTGCCCCTCCCCCGCTCATGCTCTGTCTCTCTCTCTCTCTCTGTCAAAAATAAACATTAAAAAAATTTTTTAAAAACGAATGGTGTTTAAAAAAAAACTGGACTCACGACCCCTGCTCCAACCTCTACCCCACCTTGCTACACCAACTCAGCTTCTATACCTGACCTTGGTTTGAAAATGACCCACTCTCACTCAAGCTGGAGACATAGGACTCAACCTCCATCTTTCCTCTCCTCTGTATCTAATAAGCCACTAAATCCCATCAATTACTTAGGGATTTAGCATTCTTCTAATAGGGCCACCTAATATCTTGACTGTTCTTGACTGTTGCTGGAGTGTGTAATCAGAAACCCTGTTCCCATCCAAATACAATGCTTGCAGGGATGAACTATCTTCTTCAGCAAGCCTTCTAAGACTGCCCCTTCCTAGGATACCATATTTCCCCTCCCCCTCTCAAGGAAGTAACCCATAATTAAATATCCACTGTATATGTACACTCAGCTTTTTCAAGCATTTTAAAATTTAATCTTTAAAGTATGGTTTTAATGCTTATAGAGGAGGCAACTGAGAGGCTAAGGAACTTGTACAACGTGATAGATCTAGTAGGTGGCAGGACTTGAACCCCTCCCCCGCCCCGGTCTGATAGATTCCATTGCCAGCCTTTCACTTCTGTTCCACAAGGCTTCCCTAGAGTTCATGCCAGTGCTTACAAAACTTGCCTGTTCATTAAAATCACCTAGGGAGGGGCACCTGGGTGGCTCAGTCGGTTAAGCGACCGACTTCGGCTCAGGTCATGATCTCGCAGTTCGTGAGTTCGAGCCTCGCGTCAGGCTCTGTGATGACAGCTCAGAGCCTGGGGCCTGAGCTGTTTCAGATTCTGTGCCTCCCTCTCTCTCTCTGACCCTCCCCCGTTCATGCTCTGTCTCTCTCTGTCTCAAAAATAAACGTTAAAAAAAAAAATAAAATAAAATCACCTGGGGAACAGAATCTAAGGCCCCACACCAGAGCTACTAATACTATCTGAAGGTAGGGCCTCCAAATTCGATTTTTAAAAATTCTTATAGTCTTCATTTGACACATATCATTTATTACTTATTACTAATTAGTATATATATATTTTTTTAAGTTTATTTATTTTTGAGAAAGAGAGAAAGAGACAGAGCATGAGCAGTGGAGGGGCAGAGAGAGAGGGAGACACAGAACTGGAGGCACGCTCCAGGCTCTGAGCTGTCAGCACAGAGCCCGACACGGGGCTCGAACTCACGAACTGTGAGATCGTGACCTGAGCTGAAGTCAGAGGACTAACCGACTGAGCCACCCAGGCACCCCTATTTTTTTTTTTTAATATTTGTTTATTTAAGTAATCTCTACACCCAACATAAGGCTCAAACCCACGGCCCCGAGATCAAGAGTCACACGCTCTACTGGCCGAGCCAGCCAGGGACCCCACTAGTATGTTTAAAATACATGTTTTGTTCTTTGAACCAGGATAGGAAGTGCTGCACTATTTATCTTGGTGACCATCTGGTACCTTAATAGAGCAGGCACTCAAAGTATTTGTTGGTTGCTTAAATGCTAACCTGAGGTGTGCTGTGAGCTATACTGTTACAAGAGTTCTGAGAATAAATACACCAATAACAATAATAACAGCTAGCACTCACTAAACCCTCTTTATATGCCAGGCCCTCACTGTTCTAAAAATGTACTCGTATCCACTTCCTAGGACTTTTTAATAACTCTAGGAGGCAAGATCAGAACACAACCCACGGGGCCCCTTGTTCAAAAATCATTAAGAATTTCACATGGTGACAACAGAGCATTAAACCAAGTGAGGGGCCAGACGTTCTAAGCGCCTGTGTGACTGTACAGGTCTCATGCCCACGGCTAAGACTCTTAGGCCCATTTTACAGATGAGGAGACCGAGGCACAGAGGTCTCAAGTAAACATTCCCAAGATCACTAAGCAGAGAGAGCAACCTTAGCTAGGGAAGGCTTCCTTGCACCCTCTAATCCTCTCCAACCCTCCAAGGTTTGGCTCAAATCCTCCCTTGTCTACTAAGCGTTCTCATAACTAAGCCAGGAAACATCTCTCTTCCTTCTCTGAGACTTTAGCTCCATACAGTTCTTATGGCCATTTTCATAGTCCTATGTTAAACTTGAAATGCCCAGGGGAGGGGAGCACCAAAATTAATGTAGTCCAATGAACAAATTAACAAGAGTACCACCTTGAAGACAGAGAGGGACGAAGAGGGAATTCCACGTGGGGGACAGGCCTGGGACAGTGATGAGCTACTTCTGCAGGATACAGTGACATGGTTGGCTTGATCAGACCAAAGGTAACGCATGCGGTCCAGTATGAGTAACACTGGAAAAGAGGGTGAGGTAAGTTATAAAGCACGTTATAACACAACTAGACAGTCACTTCTCACAGACCAGAAGAACATGTTGCATGCTTAGTTATGCTTCATCCATTTCATAAATATTTGAGCACCTACCACGGTATGAGACACAATTTTAAGCAACAAACAAGACAGACATGATCCCTGCTCTTGTGGAACACGCATTCTGGCGGGGGTGGGGTCAGATAGCAGCAACAGATCATTCTGGGTATCGAGAAGTTCTGAAGATATTCAAGTAGGGTCCTGTCACAACGAGTATCTTGGAAACTACCTGAGATGGGGTGATCAAGGAACGCCTCTCTGAAGAAGTGACATCTGAACTGAGAAGAATGGGAAGGAACAACCGGGGGAGAGTGACCCAGGCAGAAGGGACAGCAAATGCCAAGGTCCTGAGACTCACAGATCAAGGTGTGTCCAAAGAACCACAAGAAGGCTAGAGCCTAGTGAGCAAAGGGCCTGGCCACAGGAAACAAGAGAGGTGTTTTATGATAATAGTATTTCTGCCCTGCTTTTCCGTGCAAATGATCTCTTTTCTAAATTACTTGAAGAAGTGTGATGTGGCAAGTCAGGAAGATGGCAATAATATCTTGCCCCATTACTAAGCAGGGGGCACTCAGTTCTCCAGGGGTTGTATTCACCTCCGTTCTTTCTCAGTGCTGAGGAAGCCACGGTTTGACCCCTCTGAGGTCAGTGAGCTTTGCTCTGGAGGAAAGGGCATCAGGCCACAGCCTGACGGCTTCTCCCCCTGCAGCCAGTCTTCTCACCCACAGGCACCGTGGGCTGCGTGACTGGGTGGGGACATGCCAGCAGGTCTGTCCCTTCACGAACACACTTGCTTCAAAGATGCCGGTGAGCGTCTCCTGGCACAAGACACTTGTAACGAGCACTTTGAGGAGAGGTTCCCATTTATGTTCAAAATGGCACAGATTCCCCCCATTTCACGGATCCAAGAGGTTAAGTAACGTGTTCAAGAGCGCACGGCAGGAAGTGGCAGAGTAAGACGAAAACCCAGTTCTCTTTAATTTCAGAATTTGTCCATCAGACGTGAATATTCCTGACGTTCAAGAAGTTACACAGAATAACATTAAAACCTGCGGACACCAAGTGCAGCTCAAGAAATACAACTCGAATGGGGTGCTTGGGTGGCTCAGTCAGTTAAGCATCTGACTTTGGCTCAGGTCACGATCTTGCAATCTGTGAGTTTGAGCCTTGCGCTGGGCGCTGTGCTGACAGCTCAAAACACGGAGCCCGCTTCGGATTCTGTGTCTGCGTCTCCCTCTGCCCCTCCCCAACTCACGCTCTGTCTCTGTCTCTCTCAAAAATAAATAAACATTAAAAAGGAAGGAAGAACGAAGGAAGGAAGGAAGGAAGGAAGGAAGGAAGGAAGGAAGGAAGGAAGGAAGGAAACTTGAAGCCCCTGTGTACCTCTCCATTCTACCAGACCACATGGCCTCCAATTTCTCCTACTTGGGAAACACTGCAGATGTTATCACATCATTATCCATTCCCTAGTGTAAGCCAGAAGTCAAGTAGGCACCAGTGCTCCCTCCCTCTTCTTCCAATCAATTACCAAGTTCAATTAATCTTGATATCTATTCCTATTTCCACTATAACCTCCCTTTCTCGCTTATACATATATCATCTCTTATCTGGATTATGGCGATGGCCTCCTAACTGGTCTCCCTGCATCTCCTCTCCCCTCCTTCCAGTCTAATCTCCACATTATAACCACTGATTTTAAGACCTTAAAACAGCTGCTTTTGCTCTTAGAATACAGACAAAATCATACGCATGGCACACAATGTCTCATATGCTTTTTCCTTTACTCAACACTCCCAACTTTATCTCAATCCCTTGCTCTCTGTGCTCTGGGGGTATTGGCCTTCTTTCAGTTCCTTATAATGCCCGTGCTCCTTCCTTTCACAGGGCCTTTGCACATGCTGTTCCTCCCTTCTCCATCTGAATAACTCTTCCCTTTCTCAGGTAAGCTTTCCCTGAGCCTCTGACTGGATCACTCTTCCAACTTTACATTTGTTTATGAGATTCATTAATTAAAGCCTTTCTTTCCTAATAAGCCAAAGACCAAGAACCACTTGCTTAATACAAAATAATGCTTAATAGGTAATAACCAATGCATATATAACATATATAACAGGCCAAGCAGTGTTCCTAGCATTTCGCATGTATTAACTCACTTAAGATCTCCCAAAAAACCTATATGAAGTAGGTACAATGATTAGCCCCATTTTACATATAAGCAAAGTAAGTCACATAGGCGAAAATGTGGCACTGCTGGGAATATGAACGCAGCAGGAAGTTTCTGGAGTCTGTGTGCTAAACTCTCATGTTATGGTGCCTCACTAGCATTTGCTGAATGCAGGATAGTGTGGAGTGCTTTTGATAGGGACTAGACAGCGCCATCAGTAACCTTAGTTCAATTAAAAAAATTATTTCACTTGGGTTTTGGTAAGGATCTTACCAAACGACTGGAACTTTGCGGCGAAACGTGTATCTTCCCAGCATTTTATTCCAGCTACTTTAAAAATGTGTTTGCCCTCACTGGTATTATCATATTGAGCAAACTGCTGGAGGGCAGGAGAAAGTTGGATTGGAGTGAGGCAAAACTGTGGATCATTTGCAGTATGGATAATCCACATAAGGACAACTCAAAGGATTTTCCTGCACGTTGTCTTACTTAACCTCCACTGTCTCCTAATAAAGTTATGCACACAGTACAGTTCTCCTTCAGTTAACAGATAAAGCAAAGGCTGGGGCTAGGTGGGCTGCTAAGCCATAGGAAACCAACCAGTCACAGGATGGGGTGACTGGTTGGTTTCACACTTTCAGCTTCTGAACTGCAAAGATAGCTCTAGCAGAGAAAGACCTCTTCTTCTTTTAGGGATTAAAGGTAGCTAACCAACCTTCCCTAATTCTAGAGTGGAACCTCTCAGGAAGGATAGAGTTCCTCCTAGGTTTTCCCAGTTTGGCTAGAGTAGGGTAATTATTCTGCAAGCTCAAGCTATATGGTAAAGAGCTCCACAAACTAGCTACATCCAATGAACCCTAACTCAATATGGTGAAAAT
This sequence comes from Lynx rufus, assembly GCF_022079265.1. Lineage (NCBI taxonomy): Eukaryota > Metazoa > Chordata > Mammalia > Carnivora > Felidae > Lynx > Lynx rufus. The sequence goes on along the minus strand of NW_025814832.1, from coordinate 24,781,111 downwards.
GTAGTAATTCAGGAAATTCTTCACCAGGAGCCTATGTACCAATCTAAGAGGAAGTCAGTGTATGCACGTTTTCTTTATGTGCATTTTGCTACAGAAAGACTTTCATTAGTTTCTTGCAGGATTTGAACTAAAAAAGGCTAAGAACTACAATCCTTTATGCCTGCGAACACATTCTTTCTGGTTCAAGAGTGTGCGTTTACCTTCCCAGGTTGAAACACCTGGTAGCTAAGGATAAGGGCATCCAAATGCCCACCCCACCTTAGTTAGGCCTCAAAACCTATAAATAAGGCTAAGGGAACTGGATTAGCATTCACCTCCTGGAAGGGGAGGCTGCGTGTAAGGCCAAAGGCAGTCAGGAGCGCTTATGGTCAGTCCCCAAGCAGGCCACTAACCGGCTGCGTAATCTTGGACACGTTGCATACCCTCTCTGGGCTTCAGTTTCCACATCTGCAAACTGGAAGTTGAGCTGCATGGTCTTCAAGGTCCTTCCCAGCTGAGAGCCTGGTACCAAGTAGGCCTGGCCAAGAAAGCAGCTTCCTGTGGGCGCGGTGCAGGGTTTTAACGGTCCCCCCCGCCTCCCCCGCTAGGGCCCGCGAAACCCTCCTCGACACGCCCCTTGGAGTGACGGCGCTTTCCCAACCGCAGCCCGAACATGGCTCCGCCCCTTCCCGGGGGCGTCCCATCGTGCCCCGCGCCGGGCTCCTAAAGCAGCGGGGCGCCTCCCGCCTTTCCGCGGCCCCGACCCCGAACTCCTCTCCCCAGTTCTCCCGGGCGCCCTATCCTATCAACGTCTCGTGTCCCAGCCAATCACGCGGGCCAAGAGTCTCGCCTTTGGTCCACCCTCCTCCCAGCGCTCAGCCGGTCTGAGCTCAAGGCCTTTACCAGGCCAACCCAATCAGCGGCTGGCTCTGGCCTGCCCCACCCCAATTTCCCTCTCTTCAGCCAACCCGCGCGCCTCGTTCCGCTGCCCGCCCAGCCAACCCGGGTCTTGAAACCAGCAGGCGAATGGGCGCAGGGCGGCCCTTCAACGCTGACCGCCTGGCCAATTGGGGATTCCGCGTGGCCAGGAGGGCAGCCAATCAACATGGAGCGCGGTGCCGCCGCGGAGAGGTCCGGCCCGAATATCCCTCCGCCTTCCTCCCTCCCTCTCTCTCCCTCCCTGCGAGCCGCCGTTCACTTACTGCCTCCCTTCCTTCTTTCTCCCTCCGCCACCCGAGCACCAGCCGCGCTCTGAGCTACCCCCGGGGTCCCTCCCCCGCCGCCAGAGGAGCAGCTGCCGCCGCCGCCAGCAGCAAATTAGGAGGGAGGAAGGAAGGAAAGGAGGAAGGAAAGGGAGCCGGGGCGACTACCAAGAGGGAGCCGGTGAATGGGCTTGTGGTGACCCCCGCCCCCCACCCCACCCTCCCTTCCCACCCGACCCCCAACCCCCATCCCCAGTTAGAGCCGCCGCCCGAGAGGCCGGACCGTCATCTTAGGAGGAATCCCCGCCACCACCTCCGCCATGGAGCTGATCACCATCCTCGAGAAGACCGTGTCTCCCGGTAGGACGCGGGGGCCGGGGGTCGGGCTGAGGTGACCGGGTGGGGGGAGGGGAAACCCTGGCCCCTCTGACCCTGTCCCCTTCCCGCTTTCCTTCCCCCCCAGATCGGCTGGAACTGGAAGCGGCGCAGAAGTTCTTGGAGCGTGCGGCCGTGGAAAACCTGGTGCGTGCCACCCCGCCGTCCCCCATCCCGCCGTCCACCCATCCCCTGCGTGCGGGCCTTCCCGCCCTCCCGGAGGCCCAGGCCTCGGGAACCCACCCCGCCCCATTCCGTCCCCCTCCCCCCCCGTCCAACCTAACCCCGCCGTCGGGAAGCCGGTGGGTGTGTCCCGCCCCGGGCCCCGGCAGCTGGCCAATGGCGCGGCGCGCCGGGGTGACTGCCGCCCAATCGCCGCGCGGCCTGAGGGCGGCGGTGCAGCGGGAGGGAGAAAGAGGGAGGGAAGGGAAGTTAGGTTGCGCGGCGCTGCGTGTTCAGCAAGGGTGGGGGTGGGGGAGCCGGGCCTAGGGGCCATGTGGAAGATCGGAGCCCAGCTGCCCGCCCTGCTCTGACCCGGGCCGGCTTCTCCTTCCAGTCCCGTGCCCCCTATGATTCTCTCCACCTACTTCCCAGAGTCTACCCTTTCCTATGTCCCTTGGTTGTGTGCTCATGGCCAGGCCTGGTACCCGAATACCTCCTAACCCATTCCGGCAATGTTTCTCCCTTTTCTGCCTGGTTATTCCTCCATGGGTTATTTAGTTTTGGGTTCGGAGGGGGTTGGGGTTTTTGGGTTTTTTTTTGGTTTTACTTCGATGGGTAGAGACTGATCTGTATCCATACAGCGGGCTGAGGCTCATCCTTGATCGGGCCTGTTTCCAGATGAAATCACAGAGGAAAGTTCCTCATTTTAATATTTTCAAGTTTAAGGGGTATAGAAAAAATGAAGATGAGTCCACTAGACCGGATCTCTGCATAAAAAAATGTGTGATGGATGGGGTTGAAACAGCCTCTGTGGCAGTAACGATTCTCTTTGAGGTCCCTCTTACTGGGGGGGGATGGGGAGCAGGTGGAAAGGTAGTTGATACTTGACATCTTTTAAAGGTAATAGAAAATAAGCCTAAATAACTCCATAACCAAATGTGTTCCTTTGTTGTTCAGACAAAATATAAGCAAAAAAAGTGACAAGGCTTATTTTATACAAACTGCCTTAAATCCCCCCCCCCTTATTGCTAGTTTTTACTATTCTTTTTATCCTTAAATTTTTCACAGAAAGGGTTTTTTTCAGTAGTCAAGACCAGTAATAATACGTCCATTTGGGGTATGTTCCTGTTTCTGCCTCTGCTAATTGATAAGCGTTTTGTCTTATTCCTAACATTTTATTTCCGACATTCCTAATATTTTTTAGTGGTATATAATTAATAAAACCTTTAAGAATTATCTTCTGCTGTGACTGCAGAACTTGTTAGTGGTAAGAAATTGTCTGCTTTGGTTTTTCCTATTGGAAAACTTTTCCAATTGGACAGAGCTCTCTGTAGGGAAGAGGAGTGTATCTTAAAATTTGTAAACAGGGAGTAGTTTAGGGGTCCTATGTGTTACAGAAGATTGAGTACACTTTTCAGAAATGCAGTATGTTTGGTGGACAGCTCAAGTCCAAAATATATAGGAGCCTTTCGTGTGTTAACTGTTGACTCTTAAACATAAAATCATTTTTCTTGGCAAATTTGCCTTGACATTTTTATCTTTCAGTTTTCTCCTGTTTCCAAATATTACAAGATTTTCCAAGTTGTCTTTTTTCATTGTTCCCCTCTTGCTGAGCACTTCAAGCTAAAACAGAGGACTAGCCTTCTAAATCTGTGTTTTAGGTTTTTAAGTATTTACCTCTGTTATACAAGATTACCTGCCTATGTGAGATCAAAAGCCACCCTGAATATTCATCTTGGACTAAGATTTCTTTTTTTTTTTTTTTTTGACTTAGACAATTTTAGTTTCTACCCTGTCCTAATATATTGGTTCATTTAATAAGTGTTTATTGAGTATCAGGCATTATTACCTAGAAGAATCCTTTGACTACTAGACTGTCAAACTTATTTTTTTCTGGGAGACCTAATAGGAAGATTCAGGCACTAAGAATTATGTTGGTAGGAAAATCTGTACTCTTCCTTGTTAAGTGCTGAGTCTGCAAGGGAAGATGGATGACTTCCTTGTGTACCCTATAACATTTTTATAGAAATCTTGAAGTAGTATTGTAGCATTTTCTGAGACGTGATATGTCCTGAAAAACTTAAGTTTCCCCCAGCATTGTGGTGCTCTGGAAGCTATCCTCAATCAGTGAAATTCCCGAAAGAGATTTTCATTCACAAATGCATCTTCTCTTAATAGCCCACTTTCCTTGTGGAACTGTCCAGAGTGCTGGCAAATCCAGGAAACAGTCAGGTTGCCAGAGTTGCAGCTGGTCTACAAATCAAGAACTCTTTGACATCTAAAGATCCAGATATCAAGGCACAATATCAGCAGAGGTGGCTTGCAATTGATGCTAATGCTCGACGGGAAGTCAAGAATTATGTAAGTAACTTCATTTCCTTTTGGTCGTGTTAGCCCTCGGGAACAAGAAACATCCCTTCACCCCCACCCCATCCTTTCCTCCTGGACCCCCTACAAGAAACATCTTGATCAGTTCTGTCGTTTACATAGGATGGAGCTGACAGTGTAATAGGTTTCTGAGATCTAAGCCTCACTTAAAGATAAAAATTGTATGTGATTAAAATTCCCTTTCTCAGTTCAGCTTGTCTGTACTGTGCCATGATTTCCCATTAATGAATGCATTGGAATTTTTTTCAGAACTAAGGTAAACTGTAGCGGTTTGGGGAACTTGCATTAGATGCCACAACTTGTAGAATCTGTGAATTGACATAGTATATGAATTGGTGGTTCCTAAACTTGAACTATCCGAATCACTTAGGAATGTATAACAGTAGTATATTTCCAAGCTCCCTCCAGAGATTCTGTTTTGGAGTTAGGCTTGAGTATTTTGTAAATATTCCTGTCTTCCAACATGATTTTTTTTTCACAGCCAGCCCCTGCTCTTGTTGAAGTTCTGCTGTAGATAATTCTCATTGTTTGGTGATATAAGGCATGGCACAGTGTGGGGTTCAAAGGGGAACTAAATGGTGTCCTGGGCCATTCAAGCCCAAAGAATTGGCAAAATAGAGTATGATGTTAATGATGCTTTTATCTACTTAGCAAATTAGGAAAACTTCCTTAAGAAACATCTGGCCTTTAATCAGGGCGTTCAAAGAGTGGACTGATGAGGTTTGAGGAAAGTAGGATGTCCCTTGCATCATGGAGTTCTTGTGACTTTGTTGTTGAATTAAAATCCATAATTCTAGCTGCAGCGAAACATTCAAAATATACGGCCAGATGTCCTCCCCACCCACCCTACTTAATGAGGTTCTTAGTGGTCTGTCTTAATGTGGATAAGGCACCAAAAACGGTAAGTCAAGCAGTTGGTCCTTGGTATTTAGGGGGAAACCGGTGGGGGGCGGGGGGGGCAGGATTCCTAAATGTGTACTTGTACATGTCATGGTTCTACACATCATATTTACTGTTTCCTGGTTTTAGGTGTCAGCATTAGGTAAATATGTGCCCCTTGAGGCAGTAAGCTCTCTTTCAAGTTATATATCCCTTCTCTCTCCAGTCTTACACGAAGGTACTTATGACTGGGAACTAGATTATGAAAGCCAATTTATTTTGAATCTTTTTTGGAATATGTAGAGCTATTTCTATCCACATTGGGTCTGCTTATGTAATAACATTATAATCTTCCCTTCAGTAATTTGATACAAATGAAGCTCATTCATCAGTCACTGGAAATCTTGGTGCGTGTAGTGCCCATTCAGTTTCTCTTCTTCCTTGAATTACGCAGTAGTAAATGAGAGGAGACCTGATTAGAACTGTAATTGACTCTTTTTGGCACATCACTCTTTTAACACTTTTTTAAATTTGGGTGAATTTTGTATATGCGTTGTTGAACCCTTCTGCATGGAAAAAAAAGACCAGCTGATATGGCCTTTTTTCCCTTTCGTAGCACCTCTGGTAATTAGTACTTTCTCAGTGTTGATGGTTATTTCTTTTTTGAAATGTGGGTCTTGGACACAGTTGAGAGCTACTTCATTATTCTTCTTATTTCTGATAATGAATATAATCATTAGGATTACCCCAGGTCAAAAAAAAAATTTTTTTTCTGTACTTAGGAGTTGGACATTTGTGACCCCTAAATCACCTCAAGTAATATTAATGAAGAGTTTTCCAGAAGCAATTTAAAGGAGAAAAGATAAAGTTACAATGGGATTCGGTGCTCTCTGCATCTGTACTAGGAGACGGTGTGGCATAGTGGAAAGGCACCTTGAACTGGAACTCTTAGTCGGACTTGGGTTGATACCTGTTCGGCCCCTGCTGTTTTGGACCGGTCATCTCATCCCCACTTGCCCACTCCATGTCTTCGGTGTGCAGTTTGTCGGTGTACCATTCTAGCTCTGGTAACCCTAGAGAGCAAAGCCTTCCTTTAGAATCAATCAGAACAGTTTGTTACTGGGCAGAGCTGTTGGCAGTGGGGATAGGGGATGATATACTGTATAGGGGAAGGATGGGGAGTTCATTATTATTAGCTACAAAGCAGGATACTAAGTGACCTGACCCAGTCAGCAGAGCTGGCCTGAATATCTGGCAGCTAGTCTTTGTCCTGTGTTCATGCCAGGAACAGTTAACTGTTTGCCTTTTGAGTGCACTGGTGATTCTTAGTGAGTTCATTGACTGAATTAGCTGATTGTGGTAATGATTAACTCTGGGTCAGTTGTGGCTTCATCCTTTATCTGTACCTGTGCCTTTACCCTTTACATAAATCCTTGTATGATTATCATTTCAAAGAAGACCAGTTTAATGATAAGCAGATCTCCTTTTAATTGGCGTATCTAACTAGTTCTTGGTATCTGTTGAAAGCGGAGAGAAAAGTTCTCTGATTCTTGGGCAAACAAAACAAATCCTTCTAGATTGGAAGTTAAAGAAGGATTCATTCTTAGGTGTTGGTAACGTCATTAACTTTGTGTCTGCGCTTAGTGATGTTCCCTGACCAAGGCCTTTCTATGAAAGTCATCCCGGGTGCTAAATTGTCAATGACCAGAGGGAAGAGGCTATGTTCCATGTTTCATGAGTGGGAAGATCTCTTCCCTGAATCAGGCTAGACCATGAATCAGACCCATTTGAATGCCCCAGAGTTAGCCTCATTCTAAAACCCCCCATTTTCTGTCCACAAAATAAGGCCGTGAGCATCCTCCCATTGTACCACGAACAAGGAGCCTGGAAGGTGAATTTTGTCATCCCTTGCCTTCTAACGTTGTCTCCCTTCTGACTGTTGTTTTCTTACATTGCATTGAACGTTGACGTGAGGTATCTGGCTTTGGAGAATTCCATTTAGAAGCAGGGGGTGGTTAGTTTTGTTTCTAGGCTCTGGGACAATGTTGATTATGCAGGTATTAGTACTGAGGCTGGTTTTGTTTTTGTTTTTTGACAGCTGACTATACCATTTAGGCCTTTTCTACTTTCGCATGTTGCAGAAAATTGAGACTGATATAAGAGGTTTGGCGGTAGGCAAAATGTGTTCAAATATTATTAGAAATTGATATCTTTCATCTTGTTTTGTGTGTGTGTGCAGGTTTTGCAGACTTTGGGCACAGAAACTTACCGGCCTAGTTCTGCCTCACAATGTGTGGCTGGTATTGCTTGTGCGGAGATCCCAGTGAACCAGTGGCCAGAGCTCATTCCTCAGCTGGTGGCCAATGTCACAAACCCCAACAGCACAGAGCACATGAAAGAGTCGACATTGGAAGCTATTGGTTACATTTGCCAAGATATAGTAAGTACTGCCTTCTGTATCTAACATACATAGCTCTGATTCCCCCTGGTTGTCCCATGCATGGTACTACGATTGTTCTTTATCATACGATGGAGGAAACCAAGCTACTACAGAGTGCTTTTGCAAGTAGGACTGCTTTTTTGTAATCTAGACTTTTATATTTGGATAGCTGGCTTATCCTCATACTGCTAATCATGCCCTAACGTAAAGAGACTTGAGGGTTGTAAACTCAAAAGTAGAAATCTGTATGCTTGGAGAGGCATAGATTCTAGACTCTTAAAGAGGATATTCTCTGCCTTAGAACATCCCTGACCTGGATCCCTTTCTCAAGATCCTCAGTGTACCAAGGATGCTGTGTTATTTTTCTTCATTTATTTTTTTTTTTACAGAAACAGTTTGCCAACCCTTGCTGTAGTTGGCTTAGCCACCATAGGCACAGCATAGTTTGTGAAATGCAGCCCTCCTGGGACTCTGGCTGCTGCTGAGGTTACCACCCTTGGTGTCTGTTTTCATATACAGACTTGATGAAGCAAAGACGTCCACAGCACTTTACCTGGACTTAGACTGCCTAGATGGTGTGCCTAGGTATTGATCTTTGGTCCTCAGAAGCTTTACTTCAGTCGGTACAGATAGACTAGAAAAAACACCAGCCTGCCATTTCCCTTTCACAAGAGGGGGAAGAAAAAGTCAGGATTACCTCATGTCCAGAGTCATCGTGCTAAGAAATCAGATGAAGTTGATGAGTTTAACTTGTTTCAGATTGATTTTGGACGACTAGACCTTGGGATATTTTGCAGGTGATTTGTCCCTAAATGGAAATGTGTGGAAAGAGATCAGAGAAAGTCATGATACTCACTCGAGTGATTTCACAGTTAAAAGGACTGCTGATTAGTCATGAGCTCATTATTTTACTCACTGCGCTTCTCTGCTCGTTTCAGGACCCAGAGCAGCTACAGGATAAATCCAATGAGATTCTGACTGCCATAATCCAGGGGATGAGGAAAGAGGAGCCCAGTAATAATGTGAAGCTGGCGGCTACTAATGCACTCCTGAACTCATTGGAGTTCACCAAAGCAAACTTTGACAAAGAGGTGAGTCTCTTTCGACAAAAAGGTTTAGAAGGTGTGGTTTAGAAGGTGCGGAGTAACAATTAAATGAAAGGGCTTTTTGTTTTGTTTTGTTTTAAGTTTTGTGATTTAGTGCACTACTAGGTGCACTCATTTCCATTCAAGATTTGTGTTATGTAAGAAATGGTCTTGGAGTAGGTGTTTGCCTTTTTTCATGAGGCTTTGGGGAAAATGTGATCTGAAGTGTTTCTAAGCTTAGGTTTTTCCTTCTGCAGATCAAAATGTGGATGTGCTCTGAGATTTTAAAAATACAACAGAAGTTGTAGAGCTTACTTCAAAAGGGCGGGGGGCACCTGGGTGGCTCAGTGGGTTGAGCATCTGACTTAATTTCAGCTCTGGTCATGATCCCAGGTCGTAGGATAGAGTCCTGTGGCGTCTGTGTGCTGAGCGTGGAGCCTGTTTAAAACTCTCTCGCTCTCTTTCTCTGTAAAGAAAGCAGGGGGCTGTGGGGTAACTGGCTGGCTCAGCTGGTAGAGCATTTAACTCTTGATCTTGAGGTCACATGCTTGAGCCCCATGTTGGCCATAGAATGTACTTGAAAAAAAAATTATAGAAGTTGAACTATTTCACACCTCCTTAGAAGGGTGCTTTTGAAAATTAATATATAAAGAAAGTTTATCTTGCCTGAAAGTATTTCCCCCTATTACTTAAGTTCTGTTAAAATCTATAGTAACCTAACATTTACATCTTAACCATTGTAAGTGTACAATTCAGTAGTGTTAAACATATTCCCGTTGTTTTGCAACCAGTCTCCAGAACTTTTTCATCTTGCGAAACTGCAACTGTATGCATTAAACAACTCTCTGTTTTCCCCTTCCCAGGCCCTGGCAACCACTCTTTCACTTTCTGTTTCTATGAATTCGATTACACTAGATACCTTATTTAAGTGTAGTCAATCATACAGCATTTGATTTGCCTTTTGGTGACCGGCTTATTTCATTTAACATGAGGTCTTGGGTTCATACATGTTGCAGCATGTGTCGGAAATTCCTTTCTTAGGCTGAATAATATTCTGTTGTGGGTATACATCATGTTTTGTTTATTCATCTGTCGGTGGACATTTGGGTTGCTTCCTTTCATCTTCTGGCTGTTGTGAATACTGCTGCTGTGGGCATGAGTATACAGCTAGGTCTTTGAGGCCCTGGTTTCAGTTCTCTGGGACATATATACTCAAGTGGAATTGCTGGATTATATGATCTGAAAGTTTTTTTGTATCTATGTGTGTTGACACTTCAGCAGTGCTTTTGCCATTTCTTGGTCTTGTGGACAAAGTAGGGAGGTCCAAGAAGACAAAGCAAATTGTAATTCTAATTGTTTAGAAAATAGGCTTTTTCCTTTCACATTTCAGAAGACTTAGCATAGTAGCAAATAAGTTCATTGCTCTGTTCTCTGGTATCTTACCACATTTGATGGGGATTTGCCACCTCCCGGAAAACAAATTTGTCCCCTAAGTAAAGCAGATGTTTTGAATTCTCAAATTTTAAATATAAAGAAATGGATTTTCCTAATGTAGGGATTTTTGTTTGTAACCATTTTTATTTAAACTCTGTGACCTACATTTTCCTTTCTACTTCCTCCTTGGAGTCTTGTTAGTGAAGGTCATTTTGGGGATTAAAAGATTAGGACCTCTTTAGAGGGCAGGTCATATAATAGACACTGGGGGCAAACTCTTTTATAGCTTTCACAGTGCCATTACTATGTCAGGGCAAAGCTGCTCAATTGGTCCAGGGTTATGGGAGTGCTAGGTTTTCCCTGAAGAGGTAGTCTAGGATCTTCATATATGTGAAGAATCTTATTCTCTTCTTTTTATTCTTCCTACAGTCCGAGAGGCACTTTATTATGCAGGTGGTCTGTGAAGCCACACAGTGTCCAGATACAAGGGTAAGTATGAGGTCAGATAGTATCTGTCTTCCATCTTTCCTAGGAAATGCCATCTCTAGCATAGTAGTTTGAAATGTTGGGAATCAGGGGCACCTGGGTGACTCAGTTGGTTAAGCGTCTGACTCTTGGTTTCAGCTCAGGTCATGATCTCATGGATCGTGAGTTTGAGCCCCACGTCAGGCTCTGTGCTGACAGCACGGAACCTGCTTGGGATTCTCTCTCTGCCCCTCCCCTGCTTGTACTCTCTCTCTCCCTCTCAAAATAAATGAATAAACATTAAAAAATAAAAAATAAATAGATGTTGGGAATCAGGTGATTTCAGAAATAAGGTTTGGCTAATATCTAACCTTGTTTTTAGTAAAAGAGGGAAAAACAGTACTTGGAAAGTTAACATAATGTAAGTTGCTATGGTCTTATAAAAGGTTTAAGGAAGAAATGGTTTTTCGTCCCCCTTGCTACTTAATTGCTGTAATTACACAAGTGATTGTTTTTCATTGTAGCCATTGAAACAGCTTTTGCTGTTGCTGTAACCTAAACCTTGACCCTCGAGACAGGTGGGAGTAACATCCAGTCTCAGTGGCATTTGTGACTTTGGTCCCACCATAGGTTCCACAGGCACCTTTAAAGTTGAAAGAAAGAGGAAAAAGGAAAGAGGAAAAATAAATAGGGCTAGTGAAAAAAACTAAGGGAAGAGATTGATTTTTGGGAAATGATGACATTACCCAAATGTACCTCAACTGACCCTTTAGGTTACTGTCCCATTTGTGTGAAGTAGTTCTATATCTTTGTCAGACTACATTGTTAAGCTAAATAGCAAAGTAATCTTTTCTTCTTAAAAGGTACGAGTGGCTGCCTTACAAAATCTGGTAAAGATAATGTCCTTATATTATCAGTACATGGAGACGTATATGGGTCCTGCTCTTTTTGCTGTAAGTATTTCTGTTCTATGTATTTCAGCATGTAGCTAGTTGCAAAGCCCATCGTTTTTGCTGTCTTGTTATTTCTATAATTTTTTTATTTAATGTTCTGAAATCAAGAAAACTCCTGGAGTCCTGAGTGTTAATGTTGACGCTCATCACTAATGTACTAAGCAGACTTGTACTATCTTTGTGCTGGTAAAGAGTGTATTTTTAAATCAGTTTCCTGTTTCTACCTTTCCTTCCAGACATAGCGTTCATAAATCTACATTTTTGACACTTGAGTGTCTGTGGTTAGAAGCAGGGGTCTAACTTGAACTAGCACTTATCGGGGTCTGCGGTGTCATTTTTTTTTTTCCTCTTAAGATCACGATTGAAGCAATGAAAAGTGACATTGATGAGGTGGCCCTACAAGGGATAGAATTCTGGTCCAATGTGTGTGATGAGGAGATGGACTTGGCCATTGAGGCTTCTGAGGTGAGCCTGGGAGAAAGTCGGTGCCAGGGGGAGAGGGCTGTTTCCCTTTGGGCTTTGGGACATAGCTCCTTTATGGGCATTAGTCTCCTCTGGGAAGGCCTTGTTTTGACTCGGCTTAGAGGGCGTCTCCACTTGTAGAGATTTTGCTTTCTCTGCTAGCCAAAGCTTCTCAGGAGGGAGACAGACCCTTAGTGAGGCATGTCATGCTTTTACCGATCAGCCAGACAGGATTTATTATAAATGTTGGTATTAGTACCGTGAACACAAGGGGGCAGCTGGCAGTCACCATTTAATGAGGTGATGTCTGACGCCGAATTATTTCCTTTTGGAAGTCCTTATGCAAGCATGGGATGCATAATTGCTAGTTTACTAACTCTGGTGAAGGAATTTGATCTAGACAGAGGGGTTAGTTCTGCACTTTGCAGTTTTTGAACTCAAGCTTTGTTTCCAGCCTTCACTGTCTTGCACACTAAGAAACAGTTTTATTTTTGGCATCATTACGTAAACTTAGTACATCTCTTGATCCAAAGGTTAGTTAGATGACATCTTGTTAATATGAATTGAGCTTGTGAAAAAGGAATGTAGTTCTTACGATTGCCTTGGCCCTTTAAGGTGGATTTATATGTATGGCCTAAAAGAATCCCATTGAAGTAGACCAAAAAGTGAGCGCCTCCAGAGATCACAGCAAATGTTACATTTGCTAGGTGTATTTCTGTACAGACCCCTGGGCACCTCTTATTGTATGCCTCTAGTATCCGCCTGTTTGCCGCCGTCCAGAATTTGCTTTTATGTTTTTCCTTAGGCAGCCGAACAAGGACGACCTCCTGAGCACACCAGCAAGTTTTATGCCAAGGGAGCACTCCAGTACCTGGTTCCCATCCTCACACAGACACTAACCAAACAGGTGAGTTACCTCACAGATCTAGCCGAGGAAGCTGTGAAACCTTGTTGAGGATTGATTTGCTGTGGAACAGTTTCCGTGAGGGAACTCGGCAACTCTTCAGCCGGTTGGTGTTCTGTTACGCTTGACTCGGGAACAGCCAAACAGATCTCTAAGATCCTCTGGACTCTGAGTTGTTTGTGAGGGAGCACTGGGTCTGACCGTTTCGGTCTTGATGGCAGACGAGCTACATCCGCTGCCACTCTGATTTGAGCCTTGTCCAAAGGCATGCGGGGGGGACCTACGCTACGAAAGTTGCAGTGAAGGTTAGCGAGAGAGATGTACTAGTTTGGGCCACTTAATTTATCTGCTAACATCTGGATTGTTTTCATGAGTTCACAGTACGTGTGTACGCTTTTCAAATGTTGGTGAGGTTGGCTAAGAATTATTCACATCCCAGTGAAGGACGTCAACCCGTGGAAGAAATTTCTGATCCTTCATGATTATTAACATCCGTAAGATTCAGGACAAAGGAAAAGTAATGACTTCATAATGATGGGGGTATAATGGATATATATAGAAGTTTATTTTATAAGAAGTGTATCTTGGCATCATTCCCTTTTGATTTGGGGCATGACAGTTTTTCTTGGTGTGTTTGGAAAGATTGTGTATCTCCTCCCTCCTGATACATGTAAAATATTACCAGAGGGCTGGGAGTGCTCTGAGGAAACCTTGTTGTCACTTTGAGCACTGCAGAATTTCCTTGGAAACAGGGAGGTTACTTGGTTTTAGGAAAGTACATGACTTTCAATACAACAATCTCAAAAGATAAGTAGAGACGTATTTGGTTTGAAGTGGACTGGGTTCTCTCAAATTTTCATCTCATCTTTGAGTTTTACAGCCACTTTTTATCTTTTGACCTTAGTGTCTTCACTTTTGTATATTTTTGTTGTGTTTTTCGCATTTGGGAACAAATCATTCTTTAGGTGTGTAATATCCCGACGGTGCCTAAGGCAGCCTACCTTAAATTGATTGTGTGGTGTGAGTAGCCACAGTAAGAAAGCTAGACCTTGAATTCTAGTTTCCGGAGAAATGCGAATGGAATCTTGGTTTTGACGTTGGTTTTGGTTTAACTTTTCATTGAACTGTAATAATTATTAGCACACCAGAAGCCGCCTCACGGCTTCTTCCGAGTCATTCACTCCCTCACCTTTACTACCGTAAATTAGTTTTGACTGATTTTGGCCTTTACATAACTAGAATCATACGGCATATACTCTTGCTCTGCCTTTCACTTGCTGTGTGTCCCAGTTTCATCCTTCTTGTTGCATGTAGCGGGAGTCGTCTGTGTCCTTGTGTAGTATGAAGTAGGACTTCCCTCTGTCTGCATCACAGGCTATGCTGCGATGAGTCTTTATGGAAGAGATTCAAACATAAAGGTTTTCATGGGGTGGCTCAGTCGGTTGAGTGTCCAACTCTTGATTTTGGCTCCAGTCACGATCTCCTGGCTCATGAGATCGAGCTCTGCGTTGGGCTCCATGCCGACAGCATGAGCCTGTGGGGGATTCTCGCTCTGTTCCTCCCCTTCTCACGTGCCTGTGTGCTCTCTCAGAATAAATAAGTAAACTTTAATATTGTATATACGTATATATACGTTCGTACGTGTAAAGGTTTTATATTTTATTTACATCCGCAAAACTTAAGTTCCAGTGACATCTGGGAGTAGTCAGAAGACCTTTGGAGGTAGTGATTTTTTTTTTTTTTTTTTGAGTTGAAGTAATTCTTTGAACAAAAACTGAACTAGTGCCACATTCTCTTCATCAGGACGAAAATGACGACGACGACGACTGGAACCCCTGCAAAGCAGCAGGCGTGTGCCTCATGCTTCTGGCCACCTGCTGTGAAGATGACATCGTCCCACATGTCCTCCCCTTCATTAAAGAACACATCAAGAACCCGGATTGGCGGTACCGGGATGCAGCAGTAATGGCTTTTGGCTGTATCTTGGAAGGACCAGAGCCCAATCAGCTCAAACCACTAGTTATACAGGTGAGGCTGGGGGCTTTTAAATGGGATATTTATTACTTGAGCTTTTTACTTGAGAGTGTGCCTTTATTTTAAAAACAAAACTGTACGTAGTCCTCCACAAAGGTAATTTCTGGATTGTTAACAAAACTCAGGACTTGACAGAAAGGCAGAAAAAGTCCCCTTTACTCACGTGCTGAAGGATAACATTGTTAACTCTTAGCGTTGATCTGTGTCGCTGTCTTCTGTGTGCACGTATGTGTGTGCGACAGGATGGGCATCTTCCTGTGCAGCAGTCTCAGGACTTGTGTTTTCACTTACCTGCTGTGTCATAAACCTTCCCCGTAATTTTTATGTGATGATTCTGTCCTTGGGACACAAAGATAGCTGTGTAACGAAAAGTCTTGTGGAAACGGGGTGTTTATTTTACTATTACAAAGCGCTGCGAGAACCCATTGGAACGGAGTGCAGTGCGGTGGAACTCGGCCTCTCCCAGTGGAGCCACACGCCATCGCCACTGCACAGAGGTGCACCACCTGAGAGATTCGGCGGAAGTCTGCTGGAAGCTTTTTCTTGCTAGACTTCTAATAAAACTCTCTGCTGGGATTTGGTGAAGAGAGGACTGTTTCACTTTTCCTTTTGTTTTTATCATACTGTTAGATACAGGACAGACGTATCTTCTAAAATGACACACTGTCTTGATGCTTTGGGTTAAAACCCAACCATCAGGGGTACTGGGTAGCTCAGTCAGAAGACCGGGTGACTCTTGGTCTTGGAGTCGTGAGTTGGAACCCCATGTTGGGTGTAGAGAGTACTGAAAAAAATTTTTAAGGAAAAATCCCAACCATCGGCATTTCCTCCTCTGAGGTGTCAGTCGACATGAATCTTAATCTTTGCTTCGCTTTGCTAATTGCTATATTTGCAGGCTATGCCCACCCTAATAGAATTAATGAAAGACCCCAGTGTAGTTGTTCGAGATACAACCGCGTGGACTGTGGGCCGAATTTGTGAACTGCTCCCTGAAGCTGCCATCAATGATGTCTACTTAACTCCCCTGCTGCAGTGTCTGATTGAGGGCCTCAGTGCTGAACCCAGAGTGGCTTCAAATGTGTGCTGGGTAAGGGCTCTTCTTTCCACGGAGATATGGAGCTGGGCTGAGCCATGGGCAAGGAGGTAGGAGGTGTGGGAGAGAAATGGGTCTACCTCACTGGAAGGCCTTTTCTGAATAGCATCTCCTTTCTCATTTTTTCAATTAAAATGTGGGGGATGCCAATTGCATGAGCCAGTGGGAGCTGTTGACTCATGGTGAACTGGTTCCCAAACCATTTAGAACAGTCATGCTAACCCGGTGGGAAAACTATCTGGACCTGGTTTTCTTTCTTCAGTTGCTTGGGGAACAAGAAATTTTGATTAAGGTAGAGAGTTGCTAGCTACAAAAAGTACCATTGCTGAGAAGGGGGCAAAAGAGAAGGAAGGTAGGCGGCCCAAATGCTGAGTCAGTGCAGGCTGAAGGTAGTTCATTAGGGACCTTTGGGGGTGTGGGGGAGGAAGTTCAGACAAGGAAGGAGTGGGGCTAAAAAGCCTTTCTGTAAGTGGAAAAAGAAATGACGTAGTGGCAGGTATTTGTGGTAGATGAAAGAACTCTGCTGCTGAGAGAGTTTGGGGTGGGACAAACAATATAAATAAATACATAAATATTTAATTTTAAGGATACCTCTTGTTAAGTGATTATCTTAGGACTTTGACAGGAAAAGTTGAGGATTCACTAGCATTGATTTATTCTTAGGTCAGTTGGAAACGAACACTGCCCATAGTTTGTTAAGGAGAAATGAGGTTGTCCTGGGGAGGGGTTCTTTTCAGGACTAATGTTGACTGTCTCTGTTTAAGGCTTTCTCCAGTCTGGCTGAAGCTGCTTATGAAGCTGCAGATGTGGCTGATGATCAGGAAGAACCAGCTACCTATTGCTTATCTTCTTCTTTTGAACTCATAGTTCAGAAGCTTCTAGAAACTACAGACAGGTGACTGATATATACAGAAGTGGGTGGTATCTTTGCATCCAAATCCTTTTGCCTTGTGTGTGGTGGGGGGGGCGCCTCTGTATAACCTAATCATGGGAACATAGTAACAGGAAGCATTAAAAGAGTCTTCTGGTACACTATTTGTTTAAATAAGAGAAAGGGACACCTGGCTGGCTCCGTCGTGAGAGCATGCAACTCTTGATTTCAGGGTCATGAGTTTGAGCCCCATGTTGGGGCTAAAAAATAAGAGAAGAAAATACATGGGCGCCCTGGTGGCTCAGTCGGTTAAACGTCTGACTTCGACTCAGGTCACGATCTCACAGTTTGTGGGTTTGAGCCCCGCGTTGGGCTCTGTGCCCCTCCCCCACTCACACTCTGTTTCCCTCTCTCTCTCAAAAATAAACATTTAAAAAAAGAAGAAAATACAGACTATGTCTACCTTAGAATGTTGAGGTTACAAGTGAAGTCAGAAAATAGTCTCATATAAAGAGGAATTGGTCTAGAGAGGTCCCTTCGTTTTTCAGTGTCTACTTGTAACAGGAGCCTTTGATTATGGTATAAAGGAAATCGTAGCTCTTATTATGGATTTAATTGCCACACCAGATCATTAATTACTACTTTTGAAAATAGGTGAAGAACTTGGCATTAAAATGCAGTTGTTTTAGAAGTGAAATGAAGTGAAATGAAGTTGTTTTAGAAGTGAAAAAGAAGGGGCGCCTGGGTGGCGCAGTCGGTTAAGCGTCCGACTTCAGCCAGGTCACGATCTCGCGGTCCGTGAGTTCGAGCCCCGCGTCGGGCTCTGGGCTGATGGCTCAGAGCCTGGAGCCTGTTTCCGATTCTGTGTCTCCCTCTCTCTCTGCCCCTCCCCCGTTCATGCTCTGTCTCTCTCTGTCCCAAAAATAAATAAACGTTGAAAAAAAAAAAATTCAAAAAAAAAAAAAAAAGAAGAAGTGAAAAAGAAGATCAGGTCATGATCTTGTGGTTCATGGGTTCGAGCCCCATGTCAGGCTCTGTGCTGACAGTTCAGAGCCCAGAGCCTGCTTCAGATTCTGTGTCTCCTCTCTCTGCCCCTCCCCCACTTGTGCTCTGTCTCTCTCAAGAGTAAACGAACATTAAAAATTAAAAGAAAATATTTTAAAAAATAAAGATTTGTTTTTAAGTAATCTCTACCCCCAATATGCAGCTCGAACTTAACAACCCCAAGAACAAGAGTGACATGCTCCACACCACCTGAGCCAGCCATGTGCCCGTGAGATGTAGTTCTAAGGGGTTTTAAGTTGGAACGACCTTTTATTTTTGGTTGTATGTGAGCTATACCTAAAGCCATGCTCAAAAGAAACCAAGAAGGCTGGGTTTAAACTCTTCCATGCTTCCTTAGTTTATCTTTACTTTTCTGATCAAGAGTATATATAATACCATCTTTCACAGATGAATGAAGAAAATTATCTTTTTCTTAGCTATTGAGGCAACGTCTTCATTTATCCACATGCTTTCGTCTGCATTTTATCCCCTCCCCCCATAAGCCTAAATTCTTTTTTTTTTTTCTTTTAATGTTTATTTTTGAGAGAGAGGGGGGGAGACACAGAATCTAAACCAGGCTCTAAGCTGTCAGCACAGACAGCACAGCTCACGGGGCTCAAACCCACAAACGGCGAGATCATGACCTGAGCCAAAGTTGGATGCTTAGCTGGCTGAGCCACCCAGGCACCCTTGAGCATTTTAAACTAATTTGTTTCCCTATAATGTCAGCCCATTTCCAAAGAGTTATTCTAAAGTTTAACCAGCTCTGGAGACCCATAATGAAGATAGCCGTTGGCTTCACAGTTGAAAATTTATTTCCTGGTTGTATTGTGTTGTCAAACTCAAACCACCTTTGCAACCGTACCAGTTCTAGGATCCTTATTTTCTTCCCTTTTTGTTTTTTTTTAAACGTTATTTTTGAGACAGTGTAAGTGGGGGAGGGGCAGAGAGGGAAACAATCTGAAGCAGGCTCCAGGCTCTGTGCTGACAGCTCTGGGCTCAGACTCACGAACCATGAGATCATGACCTGAGCTGAAGTCAGATGCTTAACTGACTGAGCCACGCCCCAGGCGCCCCATAGGATCCTTATCTTCTTTGCAACAAGGTCTATGTCATAACAACTCTATTCTTTTTCTCAGGTGAGACTTTAAGATTGTTGTTGTGTCTTCCTTACAGACCTGATGGACACCAGAACAACCTGAGGAGTTCTGCATATGAATCTCTGATGGAAATTGTGAAAAACAGTGCCAAGGATTGTTACCCTGCGGTTCAGAAGACTACTCTGGTTATCATGGAGCGACTGCAGCAGGTGCTCCAGATGGAGGTGAGACTGGGCTTTCCTGGCTTGGTCGGAGGTGGGAGGCCCGTCCTCTCTTCTTGGTGTTTATATTTACGTGTAAATATATATTTTCTCAGAACGATGTAAGGTTTATACAAAAAACGTTGTCTCTTTAAATCTGCATTGCTCATCCCAGTTACTTAGACACATCACATTATATACATCTGTGAGTTTTTTATTTCCTACGTTAGAATCAGTAAAGATTATTTAATGGTCTTGCTAAACCCAGCAAAAATGGAAGCATTGAGGAAGTTCAGCGCTCTTTTAGAAGGTGTTTATTCAGAATATGATGATCTTCTTTTCTTTGTAGTCACATATCCAGAGCACATCGGATAGGATCCAGTTCAATGACCTTCAGTCTTTGCTCTGCGCAACTCTTCAGGTACAGTGGTGCTTTATCGCTTACCAGTTCTGAGGCCGACCAGAAAGTGTTCTCTTTTCTTCTCTGTCCGTAAAGACAGAATTTGTCTTTTGCCCAGTTTAGGGGAGGAAACTGCTCGTTTTATGATGTTGTACAGCTATGTTGTGTTGGCAGCTTCCAGTCTTGGGTTTTTTATTGGGTTGTCCAAATGTAGCCCAGCCAGATTTGGCTCCCAGCTGTGGTTCACTCAGCTAAAAAAATGAAGCCTTGAGTTTTTCTGCCATCGTCTTTTGAAACAACAGTTCCTATTGGAAGCTTTATTATAATTTATGTCATTTATAGTACCTGTTATTCAGAGTAGTCTTTTGAGGGGAGACCGGGAATCTTTAAATCAAACGTCACCCATTCATGACTGGACTCATGGAGTGGCTGAGGTGCTCTTCCCTTTTTTAACCAAAGGTAGGAAAACCCTGGAAATTGTCTAATGCTTACATAGGTACTAGGTTTTAGTATTGAGTGATGCTAACTAGGTCATCTTCCCTATGAACTCTCTTTTCTTTCTTAGCCAAACTTAATTTTTTTTTTTTTAAGCTTGACTGTTAAGGTCTTTCTTTAGTTATCCGACAAATGCAGGAATGATCTGGTAACATTAGTTGAAACAAATTAAAGGCTAAGGAGGGAGGTTTGAGGAATATTGAATTAGGATAATTCAGTTGGCTTTATTTTATCAAAGCTATTTCTTTCCGGGGCGCCTGGGTGGCGCAGTCGGTTAAGCGTCCGACTTCAACCAGGTCACGATCTCGCGGTCCGTGAGTTCAAGCCCCGCGTCGGGCTCTGGGCTGATGGCTCAGAGCCTGGAGCCTGTTTCCGATTCTGTGTCTCCCTCTCTCTCTGCCCCTCCCCCGTTCATGCTCTGTCTCTCTCTGTCCCCCAAAAAATAAATAAACGTTGAAAAAAAAAATTAATAAAAAAAAATTTAAAAAAAAGCTATTTCTTTCCTATCATCTGTAAATAGGTTAGGATATAGGAAGGATTGCTTTTTTGTTTGATGAGTAGGAACTATAATATAACCTGTTCTTCTTTAAAGCTGAAGTAAATTCAAGTGCCATTCCCGGAAGATTGGAATATGGAGGCTACTGATGGGTTTATCAGACATAAATGAAATGCAGAAGAAATGAGTTTATGTACCATGGAAGATTATCTTGTGTTCATTCTGAATTGGGGAATAGAAGGGATCTTAAAATGCATGTTTTGTTGCAGGTGATTTACACTGTGAAAGCTTTTTATTACAAAAAGTGTATTTGGCATTTCCAAAAAAAAAAAAAGCTAGAAAGTCAAGGAATTTAATTGATTTTTTTGTTGTTGTTGTTTGGTTTTTTTTTGTTTTGTTTTGTTTTGTTTTTAGGAAGGTATGTTTAGTGTTCTGATTGGAAGGTTTAGAATCAACAGATCCTGAACTCTTTCTTGTTCATTTCATAGAATGTTCTCCGGAAAGTACAACATCAAGATGCTTTGCAGATCTCTGATGTGGTCATGGCCTCCCTGTTAAGGATGTTCCAAAGCACAGCTGGGTCTGGGGGAGTGCAAGAGGATGCCCTAATGGCAGTTAGCACACTGGTGGAAGGTCAGTGAGCCAAAATTGGGCAGGGAGTGTCTTTAGGGTATGGGAGTTTCAATGGCCATGGGAAATTTTTGACCAGAGAAAGCATAGTCCTGTCTTCTCATTTACTGGGGCATGACTGAAGTGCAAAGTTGGGTTGAATATGAGCATAACTTTGTGTATAACTGCTTTGCCACTCTCACTGAAATAAATGGGTGGCCAGTTTGCATCTCAGATTGGCAACTGTTCTGGGGAAGAAACTATTATCATCTACCCCATGTTCGTCAGGTTCCTTTTAACCCTGAAAGTCTACTTGCTTTATTGAAGTTTGGTTCCTTTCAAGGATGGAGGAAGGAAAGGTTTCTGTTTTCTTTGCTGGAACTTGCTACCTTCTGGTTCAAGTTGTAATGCTTCAGACTCCAGGTTGACACATCATGCATGGTCCCTCGTATGGGATGGAGTAAAACATTGAGAGTTCTAGGAATTAATTGGTTTTCTGGTTGTTATATGTCTGACTATACAAAATTGCTTTGGGGGAGCCACGTCTGCTTAAGACTCTTCGAAGGGCCATTTAAAAGCACATTAAAGAGCACTTCAGAAACCTGGAATGCTTCTTCAGGGATGGCCTGTAAAGTGTATTACCAAGGCCATTACCAGAGGACTACTTCTCCGAGGAGCAGACCTATTTCTAGCATAAGAAGCATATGTTCAACTGATCTGGCCACATGTAACCACCCTGACAGGACCCGGCAGTTCATTATGGCTCCCGGAGTGGTGAATTCGGAAAGAAGCCTAGTCTGCTTTCCCTGACTGGCTTGTTAAATAAGTCCTTGATGGGATTGCCCAGGGATGGACCCTGTTTTAAACCTGGCTGCCAGAGAAGACGTTATAACCAGGTGAAGAGGTGGCCAAGAGGCAGCATTGTTAGCTCATCCAATTCAAAATTAACCCTGACGTTCCGTGAAAAAAACCACTTGGGTTTTTTTCAGCCAAAGTGAAATCCCGCTCCGTGGAGATTTGGCATTATCTTTGGGGCATAAGAGTTAGGCCCTTCCAGCAGTTAGGAATTTGACTTGTCTGAGACAGCCTTAACATCTTCATTGGAGAATTGGTAATTAATGCACGCGCCACCCAACCTGTTGTGTGGAGCGAATACATTTTGGGAGAGCCAGGATGGTTATTTTTGCTCACTTCTGTGATATCCTGTGGTGCTAACAGTTTGCTTCTTTGCAGTGTTGGGTGGTGAGTTCCTAAAGTACATGGAGGCCTTTAAACCCTTCCTGGGCATTGGATTGAAAAACTATGCTGAGTACCAGGTAGTCCATGCTTTTCAATAGAACACATTTATATTCTCGCTTATACTGGACAGTCATTGTGGTACAAAGTCCAGACAGTCTCGGTGCATTGGCCCTGGGTGTGAACTACTTATTCTGTTGCCCTGAGTGTCTGAACTCAGGGCAACTCCCCAGAAGTAGTCCGTGAAAAAAAACAAGATATTAGCTACACCAGCATGGCGCCCTAAGAGCCGGGGTTTTTCCTTCTCTTTTTTTTTTTAACCACCTGGCTCTTGCCACCATCGTTCCTGGGGAATACTGTCATTTCTGTCCTTTCTTAATGATAACCTTGGACGGCCTTAGTTTTTTTCCTGAGGTACTGGTTGTTAAAATGAACTGATCTCAGAGAGGGGAGGATGTTTTCTTCTTGCACTCTAGGCTCAGGTGATAAAAGGAGCAGCAGCTAAGTAAAAATAATGCCTTACCCCGCAGTTGGCCTTTTCTGCTCGGAAGATCATTTCCTGGATTCTTTGCAGGTTTGTTTGGCAGCTGTGGGCTTAGTGGGAGACTTATGCCGTGCCCTGCAGTCCAACATCTTACCTTTCTGTGACGAGGTGATGCAGCTCCTCCTGGAGAACCTGGGGGTGAGTGTCTGCACGCACAAGCCAGTCTACTAGGATCTGAAGAAATCGTCAATTGGAAACATGGTTAAAAACTCAGTGAGAGGGAACTCTTTAAGTTGCTGGAATGTTGGCTGTAGGCTTATGAAGAAAGGAATTGTTCGTTTTAACAAAGTCATTCTATAAAGTAAGGTTGTAAAGTTAAAGGAATGCATGTGCTCGCTGCATGGAATGGGGGGAGGGGTGGGGGTGGTGCAGGGAAGCCAGTAAAGTGCATACATAATCAATCCCTCTTTTCAGAGATTATGTGGTCTGTACACAGCATATTAGTAGTTGTTTGTTACAGCCTTTGGACGGGACACGTGACTTTTATTCATTTGCTTTTCTCTCTCTATCAGAATGAAAATGTCCACAGGTCTGTGAAGCCACAGATTCTGTCAGTGTTTGGTGATATTGCCCTTGCTATTGGTGGAGAGTTTAAAAAATATCTAGAGGTCGTCTTGAATACTCTTCAGCAGGCCTCCCAAGCCCAGGTGGACAAGGTAGGCTTAAAGCTATCTTTAAGTCCAGCCCTGATTGGATGAGGGGGATTTTTGACAGTTGTACAACTAAAGGGTCTTGGAATGATGGACGTTCTGTTTTGTCTCTTACAGTCAGACTATGACATGGTGGATTACCTGAATGAGCTAAGGGAAGGCTGCTTGGAAGCCTATACCGGCATTGTCCAGGGACTGAAGGGAGACCAGGAGAACGTGCACCGTTGAGTATACAACCCAATTGACTCAGTCCAGAGTTCACTTAGCCAAAGGGGCTGTGCCTCTAGTTCTGTCACTTGTGAATGGAAAGGAAGGGGAGAAGGAAACGCCCTGATGAAGAGAGTTGCTTTGGGAGAGAATATGGCCTTTCGTATTTCTGTTCCTCTTCCTCTGCTGCTTTGTCTCCCCTTTCTTGGGCATTGTAAGGGATGGGATCCAGCAAGGCTGTGGTGCTGGTTGGCATCTACACCAACCCCGAGTGGCAACTGTGAGCACATACGCACCCCTAGTGCAATTGAATTAACGGGCTGGGAGATCAGATTTCCTCTGTCACCTGATATTTCTGTTACTGACTAGGGAAGTATTTGTCCTTTACCTCTTTTGATACCATGGGCTTAGAGGAAAGGTCCCATTAGTTTCTTCTATATTATTTCTGCTTGTAATAAAAGGACTGTCTGCCTCGTGTGGATGTGAAGAATGACATCTTAATCTGCGAAAGGACAGTTCGGTATAACTATATGCAGCTAATTCTCCCACCTGAAGCCAGCCTTGTGAGGGGGATAGTGTATTTGGAAACTTTGAAATGGGGGGTACAGTCCTGCCACGGTGGGACAGTTTCATCAGACTTTCTCTTTCTTTTATAGCGGATGTGATGCTGGTACAACCCAGAGTAGAATTTATTCTGTCTTTCATTGACCACATTGCTGGAGATGAGGATCATACAGATGGAGTAGTAGCTTGTGCTGCTGGACTGATAGGGTAGGTTATATCCTATTTCCAGTAGCTAAATAGAACTTTTGGAAAATCCGAAGACATGTGGTAAAGAATTTTGAGGGTAGCCTGGATGGTGATTGTGTACTTCTTTGACATGGATACTTCTTTTTTTAATGTCTGTTTATTTTGAGAGGGAGGGAGAAGGGGCAGAGAGAAACAGTCCTGAGCAGGCTCTGCCCTGTCAGCATAGAGCCCAACATGGGGCTCAACCCCATGAACCATGAGATCGTGATCAGAGCTGAAATCAAGAGTGGGACGCTTAACCTACTGAGCCACCCAGGCATCCTGGTATTTCTTTAATAGAACCCATGGTGTCCTGTTAGGAGTTCTCACAGGTGAGAATTTACTACAGACCTTAGCTTGGGTCTTATTCCAGACTCCAGGTTTCTAATTTCTTTTCGCTAAACTATGAAGTGAGTTCTCAGAGGTATAGGAGCAGCATCAGATCTGTGTCATTCCCATATTCTGAGGCTGGTCAACAGGTTGCCTATGTTTAGCCTCCTGTTGAGAGTTTCTGAGGCATCATTAGAAGAGAGAACCATGAGTTAGTTGTGGAACCTGCAGTAGTCATCCTCTCTCTTTAGAGTTCATTTTGTGCATCTGTTGAGGGTAGGTGCTCAACTTATCCCTAAAATTTCTTCCAGCTTTAAAAAGTAAGTGAATACAGGGGCACCTGGGAGGCTCAGTTGGTTGAGTGTCCGACTCTTGATTTTGGCTCAGGTCGTGACCTCACGGTTCGGGAGTTTGACCCCTGCGTCAGGCTCTCTGCTGGCAGCTTGGAGCCTGTTTGGGATTCTGTCTCCCTCTCTCTGCCTCTCCCCTGCTCGCGTTCACTCTCTCTCTCTCAAAATAAATAAACATTAAAAAGCAGGTAAATATGAAGAAACCCACAACTAGCTTAGCACTGGTTTGGAAGGCTCAAAATGATATGATAGCAGTGTCGGGCCAAGGAGCTCATTGTCAGGTGTGTTTGTTCTGCACAGGGACTTGTGTACAGCATTTGGGAAGGACGTACTGAAATTAGTAGAAGCTAGGCCAATGATCCATGAACTGTTAACTGAAGGACGGAGATCGAAGACTAACAAAGCAAAAACCCTTGCTACATGGGCAACAAAAGAACTGAGAAAACTGAAGAACCAAGCTTGGTAAGAGCTCATCTCCATTGCCCTCTTCTTCTACTCTCTTGGGGAGGAGGCACAGTTTCTTCAGACTATTCCAACAAGGGCTGCCTGTCTCATGGCATTTTGTTTTGTATCCCTTCCCATATAAGTGCTTTTGAGCCAAGCCTTTGTTCCTCAGGCTTGTACTAGTGGAAGGGTCGGGCATCCTCAATCTTTCCTTGAGCCAAATACTTGATTCCTTGTGGTGATGAAGAGCAGAACTTATGTAACTGGAATTCAGTGAAGGCCCCACATGATTTTGGGTCCTAATAAAGTCATCGGTAATGGCATTTTCCCAGAATTTTCTTTTCTACTTGCTATTCCCTTCCTCCTGCTCTTTATACTTTTTTTTTACTGCAGCACTTTTAGACATTGCATAGCTCTGCAGAAGATATCCAAAGTCAAGAGTTGTGCGACGCTTGCTTTTTTTTTTTTTTTTTTAAATTTTTTATTTATTTTTGAGAGAGGGGAGGGGAGAGGCAGGGAGGGAGAATCCCAAGCAGGCTCCGCATTGTCAGCATAGAGGGGCTCGCTAACTGTGATATCGTGACCTGAGCTGAAATCAAGAGTCGGACACCCAGGCACCCCTGACCCTTGCTTTCAGATGTAGTCCTTATTTTTTCAGCTGTCAGCATACTCATTGTCTTACTCCAAAGATCTCGATAAAATTAGCTATTTTGAGTTTTATCTTGTTAGCTTCCCTCCTACCCTCTTAATATAGGTGCTAATGAGAGCAGGTAGCTGGCACATGGGAAGACAAGAAAAACAATTAGTCCTTTTATTAGGACAAACTAGACCAATTCATTTCAGGCTGGTGAGCACTTAATTGTGGGAATCAGAAGCGTTTGACTCTTCCAACTGTATGTGATCTCAAAGTTGACTTGTTTTCTGTCTGTTTTTAGATCTGTTACCATTGGGATGATAACCTGAGACCCCCACTGGAAATCTCCAATCTTTTGAAAAACCCGGAAGTGAGGAGTGTGCACGGATGCTGAATGTTTGGGAATGAGAGGATGAGTGAGTGAGGCTTGAAAACACACCACATTGAAAATCCTGCCACAGCAGCAGCCGCAGCCGCCAACAGCAGCGCTGTTAGTGAGCTAAGTAAGCACTGACTTCGTAGAAAACCATAACGTCGGCCATCTTGGAAAAGAGAAAAACGATGGATGTAATTGCTTAGGAAAAAAAAAAAAAAAGGAAGTTCTCTCTTCCCAGGACAGGCTAGAGCTAGCTTTTCTGTCTTTTGGCCGGTGCCGAGTGGAGTGACTGGTTTGGGAGAGGAGGAGGGACTGGGTTCAGCTGTGGTGCTTTGTTGTAAAAGGCAGTCTGGCCTTTGCTACTGACAAGAAAGATGGAGCCTGGGTCTCAAGCCCACCTTTGGTGTACCATTGCCACACGGTACTGTACGCGTGCCGGCTAAAAGGAGGGTGAGGGATTCTTTACGGTCTGAGAATGAGTGTGTGTGAGTGAGGCGGTATCCACATTCTCAACTTCAAGTCATTGCAGTTTCTTTTTCCCAGAAAAAAAGGGGTTAGATGTTGCATTTCATAAAACTAACCGAAGTCCTGTCTACTGATGCAGCACAAGAGATGTGTAAAAAAAAAAAAAAAAAAAAAAAAAAAAGAAAAAAAGGAAAAAAAAAAAGGAAAGACGCTCTTTAGGTTTTGTTTTTTGTTTTGTTTTTTTAAGTACCTTCTAGGGAAAACACTGACGAATGGTCAGAGCTCCCGTATCCTGATCTTTTCATCAAGGCGCCTTTCCTAATAATATGGTTCAACTGTGAATGTAGAAGTGGGGGGGAGGGGGGGAGAAAAAGAAAACTCTGGAGTTAGAGGATCTAGAAAAAATTAAAATACAATTGTTACAAATAAAGAATGCAGACTTCAAAACAAAAGAAAGCCACAACCCAAACAAACCAAAATTTAGATGCTCAGAAGTAGCAGCACAAAAGAAAAGGTCTCTCCTGACATGTATGGTGGCAGTCTGAACACCCCCAGAAAATTGTGCCAAAGAGTTTAAAAACAAATACACAATAAAAGTAAACACATGCGCACACACACACACACACACACACACACACACAGCAAACTTCAGGTAACTATTTTGGATTGCAAACGAGGATAAATTTAATGTTCAAACAATCTGATAAAATAACCATTTGGAAACTGCTTGGCCTTCTGTTCTCTTTTATTTGATTGACTACAATGCGGTATTGGTCTCTTGCTGCACTTCAAAACCAACTAATCAACAAAATAAAACTTAAAAAACGAAAGTATATATATACATACATATATATATACTAGGACTCTTGTGATGAAAATGGCACTTGAAAAAGGTTTTATTTTTCCACTGAAGTTGAAGATTAATAAAATGGTGTCAGACATTCCCCTGGTCACACACTTTAATATTTTTTTAAAAGTGTGATGTGCTATGAGAACCATAAAGCAGACTTCGCTATTTTCCCTTTTACAAGGGAACAGGGCACCCGGAATTTTGGGTTTAGAATCTTTCAGCAATAAGGAGGGATGTCGGTGAGCTTTGACCCCCTTTTGGTTTTTGCAGTTACTAGTAGTTTTTTGCTGGCATTTTGAATATGCTGCTTTCAAAAACACCAAGGAAGATCTTTAATTGCTTCCTGGTGTTTGGAGGATTAAAAAACAAGACCTTAAATTCCCACTTTCATTTCCATTCTAGCAAAAGAAATGTGGGCTTACATTTTTCTCTTTGCCATTTTCCCCTCCCCATCCAAGCCTTCCATTCATAAGTGGGATTGGCTCGGTTTTGCTCATCCATATGGCAGCATCTCTAATCGCTCTTGTACAGGGTATCAGATATTGTGCCTTTTGGTGCCAGGTTCAAAGTCAAGTGCCGATCTATGAACCAGTGTACAAAAAAAAAAAACACACACACACACAAAACACAAAAAACAGGTGTTTGAAGGAAAGACTCCGTTGTGAATAAAGAGTTTGTACCACCTGCTAAGCCCTACTAAGAAGAGACCTGACCCTCTAATCCCGTTTAAATGTTAGTTGTCCCTTGAGGAGAGGGTGATACACTAACCATTCCTGATAGATAGGGGTTGGTCAGGGCTTAGGGAGGGGGCAGGAATGTTGGGGAGAAAAAAAATCTGATCATTCCTCAGTGCTACCCATTTCTGTCCTGTGTGGGCTGCTTAGCTAGACAGCAGGAGAATAAAGTACACCGAGAACCATAATGGAAACAAAACCTTCCGTGTGTTTTGTCATGTTTTGTTCCAGGGAAGCAGTTGACAAGTGCTGTTATTAACGCTTTCTCCCAGATCCATTCAGTGATGGAGAGGAGGAAAATGGGCTGGTTGGACTGTGGTCTTGGTGCCTTGCAGGCGTTCTACACTGGTTATGCATTTAATCCTCTTTCCTAGTTACTTTTGGCTAGTGGGTTTTCCAGAGTCTGGGCTCTTACCCTGAATCGATTGTACCACCTAAGGTAACTGGGTGCAAGATGTATTCAGTCCACTCACTGTCCGGGCCTTCCCCACCCTAGTCTTGGCACATTCCTCCAAGAATGTAGTTACCGTCTGCTTGGGAAGATGTCAGTGCAAATGTGAAGCAAATGGGCATCGGACTAGGCTTTGGTTTGCCGTAAGTGGCAGCTGCCTGTATCAATTACGATTACACTTATTAATTTTGCTTTTCATTTTCCTGGTTCCCCTCAGCTCCCCTCTGTTGAAATGTTGAACTTCGGACTGTCAGAGGCAACTGTAATCTTGCCTTAGGGACTTGTGGAGAAAGGGAGGGGAAATGCTCAGTGCAGTGTTTTCACTTTCAGAACCAAGTAATCTAGTCCCTCTGATATTTAAGAAGTGTGTTAGTCCGACTTCTATGAGAAATCTCAACTCCATCAGCTTTTGATAGCATCTCGGTTTTGAAACAACTTCAGTCTGTAATTGGCATTCAGAATGCCCTTGGCATGCCAGTCTGTGATGGCATTAAAGACCTGTTAAAACACTTGAGCCCAACTTTATTAACCAAAACTGATACCACCATCTTTATCTTCTAAATAAAGTCCGCTTTATTTTTATTTTCAACATTTTGCTGCTTCATTTTTGGTTCCACATGGTGTCACCTTGGAGGCGAAATGAATGGTTTGAAAGAAGCTGGAACGTGTGGTGGTGATGTGCGTGTGAGTTGGGGAAAGGAAGGACACATCGGTCTTAAAAACAGACACTGCGTAGTGTGATGGGAAATGAGTGAAAATAACTGGCCTACAAAGCTGTGGGGAGGAGGTTTTTGTTCCGAGTGCTTCTGAACCCGCAGGAGATGGTCTCTGTCTTGTGCATATTTTTCAGGCGAATCTGGTTGGTTTAATGGCTCCTCCAAAATTGGCTTTTTACATGGCTTGCAGTGTGTATTTAATTTCTACTTCCACATCCCGCCCCCCCCCCCCCGAAATTTGTAGAGGGAAGAACACTAACTTGGGATTTAAGAAATTAGGTACGTTCTTCACTGTTGCTTATTAGCGTAGTGATGCCTGCAGGCTACTTTCTGGGTTTATGTTGGGCAAGTGAACTGAGGGCTGACCATAATTTTCCTCCCTTAGCCTCCATGTGGCCTTCCACTTTTCTGATTGCACCCCCGTCAGAAAGTTTTGATCATGCATACCCCCATGTGTTTATAAATTATATACCTGTACTACTGTACCCCTATATTGTGTAACATAAGACACAAAAATAGATATTAAAAAGCGATTATATGAAAAATACATAAATAGAAGTTCTAATATTTTATTTCTATGCCCAATTTTGGAGATTACTGGGTTATAAAGGGTAACTTCTAATTCTTCTAAGACATTAAATCCTGGGCAATGGCAGTCAACCAAGGACATTTCTCCAGGGAACATGCACCGAGAGAAAAAGAATGATACCGGTTCGTGGCGCAGGGAGGGGCTGCTTCTCCCAGGAATTTTTTTCTTCCTTTTCAGGAGTTCTCCAGGTAATTCCCCGTTCCCACATACCCCTCCCCGACAAACACTCAAGAAGCGCACACAGTACGAGGCTACGGTTCCACCTGGCCTCACTAAAGGTTCCAGCTCCGACCTGCCGGAGGTGAAAAACACTAAACACTGAGAAAATGTTATGTGTCCCGTTGTATCAATTTTCACACCAACTTTAGCAATCACTGTTCTCATTTTCCTAATGAGAAAAGAGGCGCAGGAAGACATTCATCAGACCACGTGGGGCTCGAATTCAAAGCCAGGCGTCTCAGATACCAACACCCAAGCTTGTCTCACATTTGCCCTAGACAGATGCTGTCAGTGCCTTAGCGATAAAAAACGAGGGTCTGTGCTGTCCATATTTGTAATGTGCCATGCATTTCCTTCGCAGCACTATCTAAAAGTCTATTTTAAATGTTTTATTGCCGGTTTTCCCGATCATAATGTAAGCTCCCTGATGCAGTGACCTTGGCTGTCTTCCTTACCACTGTATCCCCAGCCTAGAGCAGTGCCTGACATATAGCGGACCTTCAATAAATACTTGTCAGTACAGTTTGGGGAGTTGCCGGAAATGGCATCACCTAGCGGTATCCAGAAACCTGAGAAAGGAGGGCCTCGGGATACCTGGGCTCCCAGTTCTTCCCCCTCCTCATTTGCTGGATGACTTCAGGCTAGCCTCTTAGCCTTGAATTAGCTGGAGGAATGGGAACAAGATTAGTCAGTAGTCGTTATATGGTGTCTGTTTCATGCACTTACCCAGTGCCAGGCTTATAATAAGCATCTTATGTAGGGTGGTAGAAGTAATCCTCATCAACGCTGTAACCAAGGTACCAACTTAGTCCCATTTTATAGATGAAGAAACAAGCACAGGGGAGGGGCTAAGAACCTTGCCGCAAGTCACGTGGGCTAAGGCAGTGCTTGTCCCACTGGGCGGCTGCAAACCACGTGGGATGCAGTGGAGCCTCTGCTCCCAGCGAGCTTACACCGTGCGAGCAGGGAGATCCCTGGATGAAGCGTTCTTGGAATTAAACAGCAAAGCCGCGTTGCCTTGATTCAATAATGAGGTGCGCTGTTGACCTTTTGACGGTGGTCAAAGTCTTAATTTAGGGGTCAGGGGTGGCATTTTCTCCTAAAATCAACTTTCCTCCCAATTGGGAGTTTGAACCGTCTCCTCGTACTTACCCGTCTTCCCACTGAGCCAGAAGATTTTTGGGAACCAGGGTTGGGGGAAGGGTGTTAGAGGTGCCTGGTGGCCAGAAAGGCCACAGGGCTGCTGAGTAAGCTCTACATCTGAATTACCCGGGTGCTGTCAGCTGATCCTGGGCAGCACAGCCAGAGCTGTTCCCTCTCCCAGGAGCCCCTAGGCCGTAAGTTCCTGAGCTGAGCTCTCCTCCACGTGAAAAGGACCTCAGCTGAAAGTACATCTCAGCTCTGGCACCCGGACTGAGCTCGGGATGCAGGGGGGCAGCCTGTCACCATCCTGAGGGAAAGAGAATGAAGAAATGACTCTGTATGAATAATCTCTCCCTGTTATTTTCTGAGCTTTGCCCTTCAAAATATTGTACAGTCTTTTGAGTATGACCGTGGGTAAATTCTTCAACTTCCCTGAGCCTCAGTTTTGTCATTTTTCTTTTTCTTTTTCTTTTTTTTCTTGAGAGAGTGTGAGCAGGGGAGGGACAGAAAGGGGGACAGAAGATACAAAGCAGACTATACCTTAAGAGCAGCAAGCCGATCGTAGGGCTGGGACCCACGAACTGCAAGATCATGACCTGAGTCAAAGTTGGACGCTCAAGCCACGCAGGCACCCCTCAGTTTTGTCATTTGTAAGATAGAGATCCCAGTGAAAGGTAGCTCATATAAAGTTCTTAGCACAGTGACTTACCATGCACTAATTAATTGATCAACAGCTATTATTATGTGCCAGGCACTGTTCAAGGCACTGGGGATGCAACAGTGAAGGAAGCAAATAAGGAGCCCCGTCTCCTTCTGATGGGCTCACGGTCTAATGAATAGCGACAAATATTAAGTATTCAAAAATTCAATATAATAATTTTAAAAATTCTAAAAAAAAGTTCTGTTTAGGAAAGAGCACACATGAACATGGTCTTGGAGAATATGAAGCCATTACACACACACACACACACACACACACACACACACACACAACTATTTCCACTCAAGTCTTGCTTAGTTTGATTACAGGACGTGTGTTACTGCCACAGGAATTTGGGAATTTGTTGAAGGAATGAGTCTTTTTTTTTTTTTTAATTTAAAGTAATCTCCACCCGCAGCATGGGGCTTGAACCCACAACCCCCCAGAGATCGAGAGTCACATGCTCCAACTGAGCCAGGCAGGTGCCCCAGAGGAATGAGTCTTTCCATCACTGCCCAAACCTCTGATTTGATGGCAGACCAGTCCCTGGATGGTTCTGCAGCAAACCCTCATTTTCTGAGGTTTAGAACCTGAGGGCTAAGGTGGCACCCAGACCCTGCACTGTCTGTCACGTGTGTCTAATCAATTTTCCTGCCTGCCTGCTTCTGTTTGAGTCATCTGGGTTTTATTTTGATTCACTCTCTTTGCCGGCTGTTAATGCCACCTCCTCCTACTCTTTTCAGGCAAGGTTGGGACAGGAATGACAAAGTTTTTCTCCAGAGCAAGAGTCCTGGGAATGGGAGACAGGCTCTCCCTGATGGTTTCCATGGAGGAAACATGTAAGGGCGACTCGGCCCTGCTTTTGTGGTCCTTTCCTGCTGGGCCTGTGAATGCCCTGTAGAAATGTTTTACCACTCCTGCCTGACCACCACACCCTCTTCTCTCCTTCTCCCACCTCACTTCCCCTTTCACCAAAGGTTTTTACCTTTTCCTGTCTCTGTTATGATGAGCCCTGATCATTCAGACCAATCTCTAGCTTTCTCAGATGAAGAAACTGGCCTGGAGAGGTGAGCTAATTAATCCAAAGTCACTGCCTCATTCATTTATTCATTCAACCAAGCACACGCCTTCTTACCCTTAAAGATGTAGCTTAACAGTCCAGGTGTCCATTGATAGATGAATGGATAAAGAAAATGTGATATATATATACATATACATGCATATACATACACATACATACATATATATGTATATATATATGTGTATATATAGATAAACATACACACACACGCACAATGGAATATTATTCAGCCATTAAAAAAGAATGGAATTTTGCCACTTATTAACAACACGGATGGATCTAAGGAGTATAATGCTAAGTGAAATAAACCAGAAAAACACAAATACCATACGATTGCACTCATATTGGAATTTAAGAAACAAAAAAAACCAAATGAACAAAGGGGGGAAAAAGGGGAGAGAGACAAACCAAAAAAACAAGACTCGGGGTGCCCGGCTGGCTCAGTCCAGTGGAGCATGTGACTCTGGAGCTCGGAGTTGTAAGTTGGAAAAAAAAAAACCCTCTGCCCCATCAGGTATAGAGATTACTTAAAAGTAAAATCTTCAAACAACAGACTCTTAACTATAGAGAACAGATGGTTCCCAGTGGGGAGGTGGGTGGGGGGGGGATGGATGAAACAGGTGAAGGGGTTAGGAGTGCACTTGTCATGATGAGCATGGAGTGATGTATGGAACGGTTGGATCACTATAGTGTACCCCTGAAACTAGTATAGCACTGTATGTGAACTACACTGGAATTTAAAAAAATAAAAATAAAAATAGAAACTGTGCATCGTAAAGAAAAGATAGGCCATTATGAGGTTTATATGCAGGGTGGAGCTTCAAAAAGAAAAAAACAAGATTTAGCTTAAACGTCACCTCACCGGAGACCTCTATTTTACCTAAAGCAGATCCGACTCCCATTTTTCTCCGTTGCTCCCCCCTTGTGCCTTTTTACCCTTTATCATGATTCATAATTTTTAAGTTATTTTTTTGGTCTGATTCTCCCACTAGAATATAAGTTCCGTGAAGGCAAGAAAGACATGTTTGTCACTCAGAGCCTTGCTCATCACTAGTCTCAGTACCCAGCACTTGACAGGTGTCCAAGAAGTCTTTGATGAATAAATGTATGGTGGGCAAGTACCATCACCATCGGGGCATTTGTGATATGAAGATGGATGGGATACAGTCCTTGCTCTCAGAACTGTTTGGAATAACAGAACCGGAAACAGGGAGAATGCAAGGAGATCAGGTCCTGATTGGCGGGAGTGGGCGGGTGGGAGGGTGTATTTTAGGGTCACCTAAACCAGGCCTAGTCTCTGCTGGGCTTTTGCCACCAGCCATCTAGAGCCCAGGATAAACCTTTTGGCTGTCACTTAGGCCTGTACCCTGAGCGGCCCAGAAGAAGCAAGGGCGGAAAACTTATTCTGTAGAGTGAGTGCTCAGATGGGTACCTGGAACCATTACCCTTTCCAGTGAGGGAGGCTGTGCCCATTTCACAGTCAAGCTCATGCCCATCCAGTCCCCAGAGACAACCCCACACCTTGCAGCCTAGCCTCTGATCTTTTGCCTGGCCTTCTGCTTTAGAAGAGAACTTGTGCAGCAGTAAGGAAGGTGAAACCTGTCTACCCCCGGGGATTAGTGGGGTGATGGATGTCCTAGCCCGGTAGCCTTCATATCTAGAGGACAGGTGGGTTGTCCCACATGGCTCTGAGAAAGCTTGTGACTCAGAGAGCAAGTGGCTGACCTGCCTTCCTGTTCTGGACTAGGAAGGAACCCATCAGGAAGAGGAGGAAGGAAGCCAGTTGAGGATCCCCTTCTTTGAAGAGAGTTCACAGTCCCTGCAGGCTCTCCTGGGAGGGGAAGCTCACCCCTAAATCCATCTTCTTGCTACAGGGGGGCAAGATGGCTGCTGTTGCTGCTTCTCAAAGCTCACAAGGAAAACGCCTTTTCTTTCCTCCTCTCCCCCTTCCAGAATCAACCCCAGGGGCGAGAAAAGTAGGCTCCAGTTCCCAGCAGCCTGAACCTTCCCTCCAGATGGGAGGCTTCACAGCTAAATGCTGAGCCTACCCTAAGCCTATAAACCTGCTTCCCTGGTTGGCCTGTCAGAAGTTAGCCAGAGTCCTTCAGAGTTTCCTCTCATCATTCACTACCTGCAGCCAAGGCTGACCATGCCTCTGCCCACGGTGTTTAATCCACCAAGGAATAATCAAAATGACTCATGAACACCTCCTGAGGATCCACCCAGCACCTTTAGTTCTGATTCCCCATTCTTCCCCCAGGGGTGCCCGGGTTGGAAAAGATCTCCAACTTTATTTAGAGAGGTTAAGTAATTTGCCCAAGGTCACACGGTGGGAAAGTGGCAAAACAAAACGAAAGGAAACACACACAAAAACTTGTGCCTCCTGCCCAGCAGTTTGGCAAGTGCTCAAATCATCTTTGTGGAAAGGGTGAAATGTGTTGTTATTCCTTCATTTCACTGGCCTGTGGGTGAGGGGATTGTGTCAGGGGGAGGAAAGCCGCTTCCCTTCTTAAACGAACCTCTGACCTCCTTAGTTCACTCTCACTTCCGAAGAAGTTACCAAATTTAACTCTAATCTCTCCGACTAGACCCTATGGTCCGTGTCTCTGTTATCAGAGCAATGCCCCCATCCCCAAGAGCAAGG
Source organism: Lynx rufus (assembly GCF_022079265.1). Classification (NCBI taxonomy): domain Eukaryota; kingdom Metazoa; phylum Chordata; class Mammalia; order Carnivora; family Felidae; genus Lynx; species Lynx rufus. The sequence goes on along the minus strand of NW_025814832.1, from coordinate 24,744,889 downwards.
AAGAGTAACTCGAGTATTTTCCTTCTCGAGAGCAAAGACCAAAACCAAAACCCAAATCCAAATCCAAATAAATAGCTTCACTTTCCCCCCAAAGACACAGCCCCCAAGCAAACCCCAAAGCGCCACCTGAGCCCTTGCGCGGCCCGCAGGCGCCCCGACACGCGCCACGCCACGCCACACTGCGTTAGGGAGGCGTCGGGGAGGGGGCGCGGAGCGCGGGCCGGGAGCGGCGGGGAGCCGGGGGGCGCCGGGCGCGCTGCCAGGCCGCGCCGCACCGCGGGGGCTGGCCGCCCCTCGCCACGTGGTGGTGGCAGCGGCGGGGTCCCGGGCGCCTTCCCAGCTGGAGAAACCCGGAGCAGCCGGGGAGGAGGAGGAGGCGGCGGCGGCGGCGGCGGAGGAGGAGCGGGGCGGGCGGGAGGGAGGGGGGCTGGGGGGAGGGGTGGGGGGTGGGGAGAGACCCGGCGGCGGCGACAGGGCGAGAGCGGAGCGCGGTGCCAGGGGGGTGGGGGCACCGGTGCCCGTCTGGGGAGGGAGCAGGCGGAGGGGGTAAGCTGCGATTACAAGCAGGAACCGGCAGCAGCTGTGAGTCCCCGGCGGGGCTGGGGCGGGGGGGGGGGGAGGGGAGCGGCGCCCGGGGCCGGCCGGGGTCGCAGGGTGGGCCGGAGGAGGCGACGGGAGGTTGGCGGGCAGTTGGCCCTGGCGGGCCGGGAGGGGAAGGGTCCGGCGCCGGCCTGCCGCGTTCCCCCTTTTCCCCCTCCGCCGCCGCTGCTCAGGCCGCACCGCCTCGGGAGCCCCTTCCCCGGCCCAGGGACCGCCGACTGGGGGCCCGGGGCTTGGCCAGCGGTGGGGGAGGGGGCTGCGTGGTCTCGGCCCCCGAGAGGGGAGGGGCGACAATTTCTGTCCGCCGAGCTAAAGGGGTTTAAAGGGCGGCTCTTAAAGGGGCCGCAGTAGGGGCCCGGGGCGGAGGAGGCACCCCCTCCCCATCCGCCCTCCGCGGCTCTCACCCGGGGCCGCCGGGCCGGGGGGGAATGCGGAGGAAGGGAGCGTCTGTCCGGGCTGCCCAGGGGACAGAGCCCCCGCCAGTGGGGCTGGGCCCGAGGTGGCGGGCTGGGGGTCTGGGGGGGTGTGGTGAGCGCTGGCGAGCGGAGTTGGGGGGGAGGGGATGCGCCTGGAGAGGAAGGGGTTAAAGGTGGGGCCAGCCCTACAAACACGCGCACACACTCCTTACTCAGACCCGGTCACACGCGTCTCCCTGGCACTTAATGGGGGAGGTTTGGGGGGGGTGCTGGGGCCCGGGCTTGAGCCCCCTTCACTCCAGGCTCCTGCTGCCCGGCTTTGGGAGGTCGCGGACCCCGCTGTCTCAACTCAGACCTCACGCCGAGCCCCCTCTCCTACGCGCACACACGCTCCGGCGCGCGCGCACACACCTCGGACATTCCCATAGTGCCTCACGTGACACACGGCCCCGAACGTGCCCACCCTTCACACACGCTCACGCACGCGTGCACACACGCGCACACACAAACACACACGGCTTCCTGGCCACTTTCCAACTCCATTCCCGACCCCCAGCCACCCCCGGCGCAGCCCTGCGAAGGCACTCATTGACTGTGACACACCTACACTCATTCACAGACACACACACTCCCCCCCACACATGCCAACCACAGACACACATTCATAAACAGGGCCAGAAGTACACACGCACCCTCTTGCGCGTACTCTTTCGGAGCCCTGAGTCATTCCTGCCCCCTCTCAGGGCTCCTCACTTCCCTGTGTGCAGGCACATTGGCGGGCTGGGGAATTCTTCGGTGGACCCTTTCCAGGGCCCCCCACCCTCTGTGTGTTCCCTCTGACGCTCTGTGAGGACTTCCTGTGGGTCCCAGATCAGGGGCCGGGAGGGCCTGGAGGGTTGCCACAACCCTGGTCTGAGTGGGGGAGGCACTTCCTTTTCCTGAACTCTGGGATCCTGCAGGAAGAAGCTGGGAAGTTGGGCGGGGGCCCCCACAGAGGACGTGCTGACAGTGGTGGGGCTGACTCTCCCAGAAGCACTGGGCCTTAGTGAGGAGCCAGGGGTGCCAGAGGCCGGGGATGAGGAGCGTGGCAGAGAGGTATTTGGGGAAGCAAGGCCTGGGGTGGAGAGGGGCTGAGGAGTGAATCAAGGCAGCCCGGTCTGGGCTCTAGCCTGGGAAGGCAGTCCTTTCCTGTCCACAGGTCTCCCTGGGCTCTGGAAGGAACTCTTCTCTGCTGCTGGCCTGGTTTACTTGTCCCTACTTGTCAGGCCCTCCCTGCCAGAAGTCTTCATGTAGTTACAGCCCCTTCCCCCAAAGGCAGCAGAGAAGAGAAAACAGGGCTGAGTAGTCTGCGGGTAGGCAGGGGTGGGAGCTTCCAAGCTTCCTCTCAGCTGGTCATAGCATTCCTTGGGCCAGCTTGAGGGGTATGCGGGACAACCTCCAGGCTGCCCTCTCCACTGTTGCTCCTGCTCTCCCAGGAGGCCCAGTGGGGGCCGAGGCCCAGGCCCTTGCCATGGAGTCCATGTTTGAAGATGACATCAGCATCCTGACCCAGGAGGCACTGGGGCCCAGTGAGGTGTGGCTGGATGCCCCAGGAGACCCCTCACTGGGAGGGGACATGTGCTCTGCCTCCCACTTTGCCCTCATCACAGCCTATGGGGACATCAAGGAGCGGCTGGGGGGCCTGGAGAGGGAGAATGCCACCCTCCGCCGCCGTCTCAAAGTCTACGAGATCAAGGTCAGAACTTGGAGAAGATGGGGGTCTGGCTGTGTGTGTGTTGTGGGGGTTGGGGATCCCAGGAATCGCAAAGAGGGATCAGGGTGCACACTCTTGGGAACCTGAGGGTCCCCCGTGAGGGATGTGGCTGCTTTGGATGGGAAGGGTCAGGAAAGGATCCTGAGCCAAAGGGTGGGACCTTGCATCTAAAAAAGATCTGGTTGGCGGGAGATGCCTCCAGGCCGTGTGGATCCCACTTGAGCAAGGGGAGGGAGAGGTGAGGACTTCAAGGCAGGTTGTGAGGTGGGAGCCCAATCGAGGCTGAAGCCTGGGCAGGGAGCCGGGCACCAGCTCTCCTGAGGACCTGCCTGCCCACAGTACCCGCTGATCAATGACTTTGGAGAGGAGCATGGCTTCTCTCTGTATGAAATCAAGGATGGCTCCCTGCTGGAGATGGAGAAGGTCAGCCTGCAGCAACGGCTCAACCAGTTCCAGCATGAGGTGAGTCCCTCGCTGGCCTCCCAGCCCAGACTGGGTTCCCTGGACCCCTTGCTCCAGTGTATTTCTGACAGTCCCCTCTCTCTAACCCCCCCCCCCCGCCAGCCTCTGTCTCCTTGGTCAGCGATGGCCCTAGTCTTCCCTAGAATGGGTTGCAGCCTCTCCCACCCCTCTTCCATTGGGTGCTGGATGTGTGGGTGGGAGGTGTGGGGAGCTGCTTGGCCCCCAAGTCAAGGATGGGCCTGACCACGGTGTGCTTTCCATCCCCTCTGGGCCCCATTCAGTTGCAGAAGAATAAGGAGCAGGAAGAACAGCTTGGGGAGATGATCCAGGCTTATGAGAAACTTTGCGTGGAGAAGAGCGACCTGGAGACAGAGCTGGGGGAGATGGTGAGGCCCAGGGAGCCGGGGGTGCTTGTGGCTGGGACCTTTGTTGTGTGATTGTGTGTGACCCCATGTGTGTGTGTTTGTGGTGTGGACCCCAGTGGGTTTGAGTGCCCGTTTGCCCTTGTGAGGGGGGCTGAGTGTGTCATACAAGTTGTGAGTGACCCTCAGGACACCCTGGCCACACGGTGACAGCGTGTCTCCGGGCGAATGTTTGTGTCTCGCGCTGGGTCGAGTCTGTGCCTATACGCTGCGTCTGGAAGGCTGTGTGGGTGAGGGTAGAGGTAATCAGGTCTCTGTGGCTGCTGGGACTGGTCCTGGCATGTGTGTGATTCTGAGTAAGGGTATGGCCACGCGCGTGAGCAGGTGTCAGAATCAGGACACATGGTCTCTGCCAGCTCCTACCTGTGAGTTGGGTCGAGTCTCTTAGCCTCTGTCCCTCCTCTGAAAAGGGCAAATGATAACAATACTGCTGAGTTGTTGTTTGTGACGTCTGAGTTGGGACGTTTGTGTAAGAATGCTTCGCCTTAATAATCATAAACACTTAACATAGCACTTAACTATGTGCCAGGCACTGTTGTTATCTCTTTAGATATATTTACTCATTTTAATCCTTGCAACAAACCTAAGAGGTAAGTGTGGTTATCCCCGTGTTATAGATGAGGTAGGTGAAGCCCAGAGTGGTTGTCACATGTGCAAATAGAACTTATTATGCTTCTGAGGGCGTAGCTATGTCTGGACTGAGGGGCTGTGTGTTCTTAGAAGTGTCCCGCAAGGAAGAGGCATTAACTCTGACCTTGCAAGGGGCAATAGCCAGAAACATCTGCATTGCAGTTGCTGGGAGAGGAGACCTCACACTCATAGCCACTTGAGAGTGCAGTTGGGATGTGTGACCTGGGGCCTCTGCTCCGTTTAGGGGTGATGGCTTCCCAGACATGGGGAAGTCCTGGCTTTGGGGGGCCCACAGGGGTACCCTGGTCCTGTGCAGACCCTACCCCTTTGTCTCACCCTGCAGCGGGCCCTGGTGGAGACCCACTTGCGGCAAATCTGTGGTTTGGAACAGCAGCTACGGCAGCAGCAAGGCCTCCGGGACGCAGCCTTCCCCAGCCCGAGCCCCCCACCTGCCCCTGCCCCACCTTGTACTGATCTGGACCTGCACTACTTGGCACTGAGAGGGGGATCTGGCTTGAGTCACGGTGAGATCTCCGCGACCCCTGATATCCCTACCCCAGAGTCCCCTAGACTAACCCCCATTTCAGTACTACTCTGGAATTGATGGTGAGCACCCCATTATAATGTCTTATTAAATTTCTCCCATAATTACCCTATGCCTCTTTGCCACCCGTTCCCTCACTTCATCTACTCTTATGCAGTTTCTCCCACTGACACCCCCCTCTACCACCTGCTTTCTCTGGCTACCCCCATGCAATTCCTATGTGTGTCAGCAGAGGGCACCTCCACTCAGAGTCCCCCAGCCGGTCTTACAGTGGTGATTAGCGGAGGCCACAGGGTGCTTGGAGATTTGAATGTGGCCAGGGAATCCTTTCAGGAGGCCATCTTATTTTGTCCTTGGTCTCCTAGAAGATGAGAAAAAAGCAGCTCAGGCCATCCTCCCACACTGCCCTCAGTAGAGGCCTCCCCGGGGGTATTTGTCCTCTGGCTATCTTCTGGATCTCTGATGGGGCGGTCCTCACCGGTTTCAGTCTTTGCTGACCTGGGAGTCGGTGGAGGGTGCCAGCAGCTGGACCCAACCTGACATTATCCTCTCTCCTGCCAGTAGGCTGGCCGGGCCCCACACCCAGTGTGAGTGAGCTGGAACGACGGCGTTTGGAAGAGGCTCTGGAGGCTGCCCAGGGTGAGGCCCGGGGGGCTCAGCTTCGGGAAGAGCAGCTCCAGGCCGAGTGCGAGCGGCTGCAGGGAGAGCTGAAGCAGCTGCAGGAGAGCCGGGCCCAGGTAAAGGACCCCGCCCAGCGTTCCCCGGAGGTCTGAGAGCTGCTGGAAATAGCCGTTAGAGTCCCAGGACGTCCTTCCTGGGTTTCGACTGGCTGTGGGAATGGTAAAGAGGGGGGTCTGGGCAAGGTGACATTGGCGTCTGACCTCCCGGTCTTCCTCCCTAGGATCTCGCCTCCAACCAGTCAGAGCGGGACATGGCGTGGGTGAAAAGAGTCGGGGATGATCAGTAAGTCACATCTGAAATCCTCTCCATCTTAACCTCTGTGCCCTGAGGGTGGCATTTCCCAGGTCCCCGTTTTGGGTCAGTTCTCCCCTCTGTTGTTTGGAGGGCCCCTCTTCCAGCATCAGGCCTGTGGGGTTTGGCTTGCTTGTGTGGCTCTTCATCCTTCACAGGAAGGAGGCGAGGTTCTGGGATGTGCCCCCCGCTTTCTTCTGACACCCAAGCTCGTGTCTCCTTGAGGTGTCAGGGGTTGAGGCATTTCCTCAGCTGCTTTGCTGCTATGTTCTGGGTCCCCTGGTGAGTTTCTGGGCCTCTGTGAAGCCCCATTTTTTCTGTGCCAGTAACAAGGCCAGTTAGTTGGGTTAACTGCCCCCTCACTGATGAGGAGGAAGGAGGTGGCATCTTTCAGGGTCTGTGCTTTGTTTCCCACCTCAGGAGAAAGCTGAGGCCGAGAAGAGGGGCTTACCTGAGTTCTACAGCAGCCGAGAGGGGGGTTAGGACAGGCTCCACTGGGTGGCCCCTGTAGAATCTTGCTGAGAAAGAGGGCAGCAGGAAGGAGGGAGGGAGCTATGTCAGTGGGGAGTCTAATGGCAGTGGCCTCTGGGGCAGCACTGGGCAGCAAGGGAGAGGGTGAGCGGCAGCCTGACATCAGTGAGCCTGATGCTTTTCACATCCGCACCCTGAACTCCTCCTCTCCCACTTTCTGAGAAATAGAGAGCAAACCTCCTTCCGCCTAAGCCCTCTCCCCTGAGACCAGTTGTGTGGCCCAGACTCCCTACTTTCGTTGGAGGGGAAGCATGAGGCCCAGAGAGGGACAGGAACTAACCCTGTGTCACACAGTATACCCAGCTATGGGACCCCAGGGTCCTCCTTCCAGCGGGCTTCCTTCTCACCTTCCTCCCAGCTTCTGGCTACTTGGGGATACCCCTCACCTCCCTCTGCACCCTGGGGTGAGGGCCTGGGTGGAGCTGTGATAGTTGGGGTGGGGGGCGGTGAGAACCAGTTTGTGGGAGTGGTGGGTGGGATCCCTCAGCTAGGCTGCTGGGGAGTGTTGAGGGCTCCTGTGGAGAGGGTCTGCCTTAGCTCGTGGCTGAGGCTTGGAGCCCATCCTAGCCCATGTGCCCAGACCCAGAACACACACACACACACACACACACACACACACACACACACACACACATTCTAGAACCCTAGTTTGCCTCAGAAGTTATACTGTAGGGCTCTTTATGGGTCACTGAGTCCAGCCCCCTCTTAGCAGACCGGCAGTGAAGGCTCCCTCCAACCGGTTAAACCCAGAGAGAGGACTTTTTTGGCAGGGCTGGAATCTGAACAGCCAGACTTTGAATCCTTCCAGGGATGCAGACTGGCTTTGCTTTAATGACTTCACCTCTGTGGCCCCAGGTATCCTTCATGGGCTCAGAGGTCAGTCATTAATGAGAGGTGTGAGAGGAAGGCGTAGGGGGTGGGGGGCCAGAGAAGGAGTGGAGGACCCCAAGGGACCAAAGCTGTATGTGAGTGAGTGAAGGAGAACTCCCATGAGGTGCCTTTGGAGGTTGGATCATCCACGCTGCCATTGGGGCCAGAACAGCCTCTTTCCCTTCCCACCCCCAAGGCACCTGCTCCACCCAGTTCCTTTGGCCACAGTGGCTTTGCCCAGGGGCTGGCCAGACCACTCTTACCAGAGGTGACCTCCAGCTCCTCCCCTCCGTCCTCACCGTTGGGACTCTGCATCGGTGCCTCCTGGACCTCTCTCCCCGGTGCCAGTCAGGCTCTGCCTGCCCCGCCTCACACTTTTCAGGCGGAGCATCTCTGGACAGCCCCAGCTTGGCAAGAGTTAATTCTCAGAGGAAGTCCTCACTCCCCCGGCAGTTTTATTTTCTTATAAACTCAGCTCCTTTTGGTAATTGCTTCCCGAGTGTTCCCTCCCCTGTCCTCCCACCTGAGGCCTCAGTCACCTGCTCTCAGCTCACTTTCCCCCACCAGCCCCTCCTCTTTCTTCGACTTGGTCCAGACCCTCCAGGCGAGTGGGAATTTTACCTGTGGGCTTTCCCAGGAGAGGAATGCAGGGCTGGGTTATCCAGATCGGGGTAAGAAAGCTGAAGAGGGGGTCAGAGAAATTCCTGAATCCAGGCCACCCCTAATGTGGGAGTCATGTGTGTTCCTGAAAGTGCTTACCTGTCTCAGTCTGGACACCTCCAGGGCAGCCAGTTTTATTGTGGGAGTCCTGGCTGTTCAAAGGCCCCCCCCTCGTAGTGCCCTTGCCCCTGTTAATCCCCACCCCACCGCACAGTGGTCCTACTGGTACTAAGTGGACAGGCCTGGGAGGCAGCCCTGGCCCCAAGGATTCCAGTCCCTTCCATCCCAGCCCCCAGCCCACCAGCTCCAGTCATCCGTGTTCCTCCGAAAGTGGGCACCCCGACCAGGCCACTCTGCCACCTTCCATGGCTGACCTCTGGGCAAGATTGCCCTGCTGTTTGCTCAGCCCAGCACCTGGTGGCTGGTGCCCAGGGGACAGATTGTCCCAGAAGAAGAGCTGCTGGAGGCCAGTCAGGGGCCAAAAGCAAGGATGGGGGAGGAGAGGCAGTGGAGACCAGCCTGCTCCTTAGGATGTGCAGGGAAGTAAGGACGCTGGGGGGGGGGGGTCTCAGCCGAGGCGGGGGGGTGCAGAACCCACGGCCCCCTCCCCTCTGAGCCCAGCTCAGAGTCACAGGTCCTGAGTGTGGCCTTTCTGAGGGTGTGGCTAGTGCTGACGGTGGAGGGGAAATTGTGGAGAGGGGGTTCCTTAAGGGGGCTGAGGGCTCAGGCGGGCTGACTCAGTGAAGGGGGTGAGGGCCCAGTGAAGGAGGGGAGCCCCCCTGTGAGAAGACGGGGGCTTAGTATGAGTGATGAGGGAGAGAACGATAGGACTTGCTTTTTTTCCCCAACGTGGGGGGCTCAGTGTTGCAGCCCTGGCCCTTTTCCGCCACCCCCCCCCACCCCTCTCTCCGCCCACAAGCCTCTGCGTGGGCTGCGGTTAGTGGTGGGGGAGAAGTGTGAACTCGGAGAGAGAGGATGGAAACTCTGCACAGAGGTCAAGGGCAGTGTGGGGTGGGTCAGGACGGAAGTCGGAGACCCCCGTGTACCCTGAACTTAACTTCATGCCCCAGAACCAGCAGACCCAGGGCCTCCCCCTTCACGCTTCTCACCCTCCCTACTTCCTTTCTTTCAAATTTCCTTCAGCCAAGGCAGGGGTGCTCACAGGAATTAACCCCTGAGCACTTGCAGCCTTGGGACTCCCCGAGGGTGGGGAGGGGCTCGGAAGGTGAGGCCCCCCACTCCCACCTGATTGTGGTCTGAGGGATTGGTGGGCTTTGAATCGGCCTCTGCCTCTTCCTTTGCTAGGAAGGCAGAGAGCAGCTCTTACCCACACTGTCTCCCTAGAAGGGAAACTGCACATCCTCTCCTCCTCATTCTTAAACCAAAGCCATTGAGCTGGTTGGCGTCTCCAAAGAAGGATCAAGGCGGGTTTCTTTCTTTCTCTTGGGCATATTCCCAACTCTTCGTCCATATGCCAGACACCACGGAAGGCGGTTTACCTACACCATCTCATTTCCTTCTCACAGAAGATGTGGTGACAGTTCTGTCCCCTTTTAGTGCTGAGCAAACTGAGGTACAAAGAAGTGAAGTACTTGGAGAAGTTCAGCGTGAAGTTAAGTGCGAATACCCCGCAGGCCCTCAGCAGATGGGGCGATAGTACCTCTGTGGTGTTTCTCTGGTTCAGGTTCTTCCTCAGGTAGGAGGGCCCTTCTGGGAGGGGTGACCAGTGAATTACTGGCCCAACCTGCTCAATTTTGAAAGTGGAAATTTCAGTATGTTAAAATGTCAGAATCTTAGTAATTCTGCCAGGGCCGCTAGTGGGAGCCAGGACGGTCCGGGACAAGTTGGGATGCCTGCCTCCCACCCCCCCGGCCCCCCACCTTGGTTCCCAGTCCCACTGTGAGCTGCTCAGCTTGGCTGTGTCTGGGGAGGCTTTCTTGACACTGTGAACTTTTAGCTGTGCTGGGAGCATGGCAGGGGCTGCCATGAAGAGCCGGGCTCTGGGGACCGCAAGTCATAGCTGGTCGAGGAGAGTGGAGGGGCTCAAGGCGCCTAAAAGGAAGTGGTACAGCAGTGGGTTGTTGCAGAGTGACTTCCTCCTCCCCTGGCCCGCAACCTCAAGTCCGCTCCACGGCCCGGTGCCTGTGGTTCCCTCCCCGAGGGTCGGGCGGGAAGGCTGCTGCTGGGTGTGCCCGTGGGTGGTGGAAAGTTTGGTCCCTAAATTCCCCCACGAGAGTGAGGTGGCCGGGGACAGCTGGGGACGGCAATGGGCAAAGAGGGAAGAGCCGGGAATGCTGGATTTCTGTTTTCCTCCTGATTCTGAGTCAGCTAGTGATTCTGACCACATGACCAGCTCGGATGCTGACCCCAATCCTAACCCTAATGCCGATCCCACCCCCGAGACTTGAACCCTGCCCCTCATCCTGTCCCAAGCAGTGTCCACAATCCTGACAGAAAATGAACTACCAACCCCAGCCCTCATCTGACCCTGACCCCAGCCTCGATCCTGACCTCAAGGCCATCCCTAGTTCTAATCCCGCGGCCCAACCACTGGCCCTCACTGTGGCCCAGCCCAGCACAGGCACCCAGTGAACTTCCCTGGGGAAGATGCCACAGGGTCTGTGTGCCTCACAGCTGGTTCGGGGTAGAAAGAGCCCCTTTCCAGAGCAGGGTGCTTCGGTCTCTAACCTTCCTCAGCTCAGTTGCTTTATCAATCACAGTGAAGATTATTGTTTCTAGATGAAAACTTGAGATCCCCGAATTATTCATGGAAAGAATGAATGAAAGGATAAGTCAATGAAGGGTGGAAAGACTTGCAGTGGAGGGAGCCTTCCTTCCTGCCAGCTCTGCCATTTGCACTCTGGCTCCTCCGAAGGTGCCAGCTCAGCAGGCTGAGGTGCCAAAAGCAGGTTTGAATCTCCGCTCTGTGACCTTGAGCCAGCTTCTTAACAGCTCCGATCCCCCACATATGTCTGGCACCTTCCTCTCCCCTCCCAGGGCAAGGGTGGTGATGCCCAGGCTACTGTAAAGCTCCCCAGCTCCCTCTCCTCCTGCCCCTCCTCCTCCCCCTCCTTCGCCTCCTCCCCTTCCTCCTCCTCCTCCTCCTCATCTTTCCCTTCTGCTGCTACCTTCCTGTCTGACCTTCCTCCCTTTCCTGATCATCTTGGAAGGCAGCATATAGCCTAATGGTCAGTAGCCTGGACTTTACCGTCCAGGAGGCCAGGGCCCAGTTTCAGCAACTCCACTGCTACTAGGCTTTATGACTTTGCAAGCCTCAGGTCTCTTATCTAGAAAATGGAGATCACAGTGGCAACACTGTAGGGTTGTTGAGAAGATTCAGTAAAGTTCTTTAGCATAATGCCTGGCCTATGGTAAGCGCTCATAAAGGCTATCTGCCGTTCTTTTCTCTCCAGGTCTCTCCCAGGTTCTGAGAGACTCAGAACTTTCTCTCATAATGTAAGCAATCGAGAAGTGCCCAGATTTAGCCGTCTGCTGCCGTTCACCTGACCCTTCCCAGACAGTCTCGATGGTGGAAAATAGCATTCAGGTGTGGGCCAGGAAGCCAGGAAATGGAATGTGTGTTCAGGTGCATGCGCGCAACCCTTGGTTGTGTAGTGCAGTTGAGATTTTTTCCATCGAATTGGCAGTGTTTTCTAATGTGAGTCATTCAGGTCGTTAGTGTATTTAGCACCCTGGGCCTGAGCATCTTGAGGTGGGAAGAGGCGCCTGATGAAGGGGGGAGGTCCTGAGGGGCCCCACCACCTGGCCCAGGGTCCTAGGGGTCTTTGTGAGGCCGCCTGGGGCTCCAGGAGGACAACTGTCACTTGCCCTCCCCCATCCCACTCCCCCTGCCCCACACCTGGTCAAAGCTGGGGGAAGGTCTGGGCGGTCTGGGCCAGGGGCTTCTTCCTTCCATTTCCTGCTGTCCTGTTTTTCCATGAGGAGGGTGCCAGGAGCAGGGCGGTAGAAACTGGGGTAGCTCCTGACAAGGGGAGGAAGGCATGTAGGGGAGAGATAGGGGCCTGGGAACTGAGTGTGGCAGGTGAGATCTCTAAGGCTGGGTGTGAAGGCGACGACCTGTATCTGTCACCTGAGATACAGCAGTGAAGGCGGATGGGGAGAGAAACTTGCAGCTGCTTGGCCAGAGAGGGCGCCCCATCAGTGCCCTAAGAGCCCCTCCTGCTCCCACCTCTCAGGGGTCAGTATGATGCTCTCAAGCCCCCAGTCTGATAGGGGAGACATAGCTCCTGCACTCAGTCTGAAGCGGGGAGCCTGTCATTGGAGAGTCCCCAGTTTAATGTGGGACACACAGGCTAGATCCTCCTGTCTGATGGGGAAGATGCCGTTTCTTCCCACAGACACATGAGATCAAAGTCGGGGAACACAGGACATGTAACACAAGGGCTGAGATGTGATGGGATTGAGGGCTGCAGCGTCTTGGCCAGAGTTCGTCCCCCGAGGGACTCCTTCCTCTCTGCTCCTGTCCATCCCTGTGCACCCTCAGATGGGTAATGAGTGCTCCCTCTCCCTAGGAAGTGGGCTTGCCCCCCAGAATCCCAGCCTCTTTGCAGTAATTTGGCTTTGGCCCAAATGAGTTAAAAATAGTTTTGTTGTGGGAGGGGCTGTTGTCTCCCCCATCACCCAGCTCACCCCAGGATTAGCAAGAATCAGCCAGTGAGCAGAGCGCAGAGCAAGGGAGCTCGGTCATTATCTACCCTCTGCACCTCGGCTTTTCCTGCCCTCTGAAGCCCTAACCTCATGACTTCCCCTGCTCTCCTCCAGGGTCTCTCTCTCTCTCTCTCTCTCTCACACACACACACACACACACACACACACTCTCTCTCTCTCTCTCTCTCTCTCTCCCCCTCTGTGTCTCTCTCTGTCTCTCTCACCCTCTAGCACACTGTTCCTCATGCTCATACTGGCCTCGCTCTTACCTTCACTCCCTCCTGTCCACATGCATCCTCTCTCCCATAACCATTACCTCAGGATGGGGACAGGGCCCACAGGGTCTGGACACCTGCCCCTCCATTCATGCCCAGCACCCTACAGCTCCAAGAGCAAGAGCGCCTCCCCTGGGAGGAGATCCATCTAGAGTGGCTGAGTCTCTGCCTGCCACTCCCCTCCAGCTCAGCTCCAACTTCCACAAAGCTCTGGAGTCCCTTCTGGACTTGGTAAGGGGGTGGAGACATCAGAGGAAACAAAAACCCCTGTCTCCCAGGCTCTGTCCAAGCCCTGAACAGAGATGAAAGCAGTGACCCAAGGCGATGCAGAGCTACCTGTGAGGTCTGGAAGGGCTCCCTGGAGGTATGCAGCCCAGGCTGGGAGAGGGGAGGGGCAGTGCAGAGAGAGATTACCTTCGGTAGTTCTGGGTCAGAGTGACCCACAGAGAAAGGAAGAGAAAAGGAAGTGGGTTAAGTCTTGGCTAAGTTCAGAGTCTGTTCCAGCTCCATGCAGGTGGGTGCCCAGGAGGAAGTGGGAGGAAGAAAGGGAAGCAGAAAGGCACATGGATTGGGAGGTTCAATTCATTCTTCACTTCCTGAACATCTACTGGGTACCAGGCCTGGGCAAGGCGCTGGGAATATAAATACAGCCACATAATGCTCCCTTTCGAAGAACTCCCAGGGCAGTTCCAGAACAAGACAACTTCTGTAAGTGCTTATTGTGGGTGGCGCCCTCTGGAGGTGTGCAGTACACGGCAGCTGTTCACAAAGATCTCCAACTAAAGGGCTCTCTGGAGGCCCTGGGAGGTGCAAGACTGAACACTCAGAGGCAGCTCTGAGGTGAAAGCAAGGGCAGTGGACCTGAAACTTGGCTGACTTGGGTTCAAGTTTACCAGTTGGTTCCTCTGCCAAACCAGAAGGCTGTGTCTTCACTTATGGAACGGGGGCTCCTCTTAGGCTGTACGACACTGGTCCCCCGTCTTTCCAAGGTGAGGACTCCTCATGGATCCCCTGCCCCCAACAACACAGATTGCACTTACACTTTTACTGGTTGCTCTTTGAGAAAATTCACAGTAACTAAAGCTACTATAAATTCGGCGCAGTTTTTTTTTGATGAATCTGTGTTTATTCGTCACCACAGCTTCTGGACAGATTAGAAAAACGTTCACACATCCCTGAATCAGATGTGCTCAGGCCATAGACTATGCTTGATGAACACATGGATTCAGGGACCCCCCTGGAATCACTGAGCTCCCCAGCCTCAGCCGTATAGTCTGGGAGCCACTGCCCTAGCCCCAGGTGAGGTTCACTGGGAAGAGAGGGAGGCTCCCTGGAAGAGGTAGTGTTGGAGGTAGAACTTAAGGCCAAAGGGAATTCTGCAGCTGGGGTAGGAGAGCCCTGGAGGGAAGGGAGAGCCAGCTGCTCCGGCACAGCCAGTTCTCCCTCCACGCGGTGACAGTAAGCCCACTTCCCTTCTCCTCTTTTTCACCCGCTGCCTTCTGACCTCAGGGTCAGGGCAGGCTGGCGTCCAGCCTTGACTGGGCGGGGGCTGGGGTGTCCTTCAGGGTGAATTTGGCGCTGGCTTACACGGAGCTGACAGAGGAGCTGGGCCGGCTTCGGGAGTTGAGTTCCCTGCAGGGGAGGATCTTGAGGACTCTGCTGCAGGAGCAGGCCCGGAGTGGCGGTGAGAGGGGGCCTGGAAGGGGCGGCCCGGAGCTGGGTCCCAAGGGAGGGGGGGGGGGTAGCTGTGGCTACCGTCTCGCGTCCTGGGGCCACCCCGGCCTTCCTTTCCCTGCCGGGTCGTTTTTCACCCGCTCGAGTTCCGAGGAGAGAGGGTAGGGTGGGCGTCGGGCGCCGGCACGCCCATGGCTCCCCAGTGCTGACGCCTTCTCTCCCCACCACTGCCCTTCCCCTCGGCTTGCTTCTCTTCCAGGCCAGAGGCACTCGCCTCTGTCGCAGCGCCACTCCCCGGCCCCCCAGTGCCCCTCCCCGTCCCCGCCCGCCCGAGCGGCGCCCCCGTGCCCCCCGTGCCAGTCCCCCGCCCCCCAGCGCCGCTCCCCCGGGCCCCCGTGCCCCTCGCCCCAGCAGCGCCGCTCGCCGGCCTCGCCCTCCTGCCCGTCGCCCGTCCCGCAGCGCCGCTCGCCGGTGCCGCCGCCGTGCCAGTCTCCCAGCCCGCAGCGCCGCTCCCCGGGGCCCCCCACCTGCCCCGCCCCGCAGCCCCGGCCCCCGCCGCCCCCGCCGCCGGGCGAGAGGACGCCGGCCGAGCGCGCCTACGCCAAGCCGCCCAGCCACCACGTGAAGGCCGGCTTCCAGGGCCGGCGCAGCTACTCGGAGATGGCGGAGGGCGCGGGCTACGCGGGGGCCTCCCCGCCCTGGCTGCAGGCCGAGGCGGCCACGCTGCCCAAGCCGCGGGCCTACGGCGGCGAGCTCTACGGGCCCGGCCGGCCGCTCAGCCCGCGACGCGCTTTCGAGGGCATCCGGCTGCGCTTCGAGAAGCAGCCCTCCGAGGAGGAGGAGTGGGCCGTGCCCACCAGCCCGCCCAGCCCCGAGGCGGGCACCATCCGCTGCGCCTCGTTCTGCGCGGGCTTCCCCATCCCAGAGTCGCCGGCCGCCACCGCCTACGCCCACGCCGAGCACGCGCAGTCCTGGCCGTCCATCAACGTGAGTGGGGCGCCCGCTTGTCACCTGAGGGCCGGCCGAGGCCCCTCGCCTCTCAGGGGCAGCCTAGGCCCGTTACTTCTCTCTCCGGGCCTTTTGCTTGCGTAGGTGGGGCCTGCACCGTTACCTCTCTCTCAGGGCGGCGGTTAAGGGCATGGGCTTCAGAGTGACAGTCCCAGCTTTGATGCCGGACTTCACCGCTTAGCAGCTGTGGGACCTCGGACAGGTCACTTATCCCACCTGATCCTCAGTTGTCGTATCTGCAAAATGAGGGCAGTGATTATATGATCTAATTCCATTGGAGGGTTCCTAACAGGGAGGCAGTGAGCCTGAAGCCCTCTCCTGTTAGACTGGTGATGGAGGCCATGCCGACTGCCACAGGTCTGGGGCCCACACAGGGCCAGGCCTGCTCATCCAGTTCCCTCCATCTGGTCTCAGAGCCCCTGCTCTTTTCCGGCTGTCCTAGAAGACAGCCTATCTCAGGGCTCTATCATTTCACTGAAATAATGAGTTTCCCGAATGTCAGAGCCAACCCTTGCCACCTGGAAGGACCAAAATATATTCTAAAGCCAGACAGAAAATTATTTTTGGGTTGTACATTGTTTGGGATTATCCATTGCTTTGAGTTATCTGGGAGCTGTGTCTTAGTCACTCTGGGGGCATGTCTGGGTCTTGGCCTCCCTCATTACCGTAGATGACCTGGCAGGCTGAGCACACGCACCTCCTGGGGCCGTAGGCCCTGGGTTGGGGGAGTGGATGCTGAGCTGGTGGGAGGTGGGCAGGGAATGGGGAGAAGGAGGAGTGGTGCTGGACAGAGGGTGACCAGACCCTTTCTGCATGCTGCAGCCCTCCCTGCCCTGGGTCTCGGGAAAGGGCAGGCTGGGCTGTGGGGACCGTGAGGGAGGGCTGGGGACCATAGGTGACTCCCCTCTCTCTCCACAGCTGCTGATGGAGACAGTGGGCTCTGACATCCGCAGCTGCCCCCTCTGCCAGCTAGGTTTCCCTGTTGGGTACCCGGATGATGCCCTCATCAAACACATTGACTCCCACCTGGAGAACAGCAAGATCTAGGGTGCCTCCCCCACCCCCTGGCTGTTTCTCCATCTTCTCTCATCACCCCCACTCATTCACTCACTTTGAATGCTGCATGAATCTCGTGGGGGGCCCTTGCCCCTTGCGACCCCCAGATACCTCCACTAGCTACCGAGTCAACGTGTGTGCCGTCTTCCCTGGTCCAGGCACCACTCAGCCCTGGCTCTTCCTGGAAGGCCAGCCGAGGCTGTCCCCAGCTCCCTGGCTTCCACTGGGGAGGTGAGGATCTGGGCTGAGATGGGGAGGGGCGTACCCCACCCAGCCTCTCTCTCTGCCTTTCTGTTCTCAGACAGGGTTGGATCCGTCGCCACCACCCGCCTGCCCGCTGCTTGGGCCTGGGGGAGGGGGAGGGTATCAGAGGACTCCAGGAGCTCCCCTAGCCACTCCCCGGATGTCCATCTTTCTCAGGCTGTGCTCTGTCCAGGGAGCGCCTCCCTGTGGGGTCCCAGAGCCTGCCTTGCACACTGATGCCAGTTCCTCCATCCCATGGCCAGCTGGGGGCTCTTGGCATGGGCCCCTCCCCCTTGGGGGAAGGAGGCATCTTGTTTCTTGCCATTCCCTGCAGGCCGGTCTTGTTCTCCTCTGCTCCCCTGGGGAATAAGGAGGGTGGGAGAGGAGAGGGAGGACCCTGGAGGACTGGAGGGATTCAGCCTAAAGAGGCTGCCCTGAGGGTGGGGATGAGAGGCGGGGGCCATCCTGCAACTTGACCCTCAGGCCAGGGGAGTATCTGTGCTAGCCTCCCAGGCCCCTGCCTCACCCTGGAGCCCCTAGCACCAAGACGCAGATTGTTAAGACAGATGCTCCCCTTCACCCTTACCCCTCTCGAGTCCCTGACACCACAGGTGCCCTGGAGCCCGTGTGTGACTCGGCCTCTGATAGCTGGGTGGGTGTCATCATCCCTGCCTCCCAGGCCAGAACCTGTGGATGGGCCCAGGGTGCTGTTGGAGATCAACTTCAAAAGAGCTAACCCCCTTCCCACACCCCAGCGACCCACATTCCCTCTGTGAAATCTACCTCAGAGTCGTACCCTCAGAAGGATGGGTAAGCAGGAGGCCAGGGGGTCCCCAGGGCTGAGGTGGGGAGCTTCCTATGGCAAGAGCCTGCTGCCCCACGATGAATCCAACCCCCCCACTGCGAGCCTCTCCCAGGTCTCAGCCCCGGGCTGGTGGCAGTGGGCGCTACCGTCAGTGCATGTACCATTCTGATCCAACACTTCCAGGCACCCCCGCCTCCTCACACCCCTCCCCTCCTCCTCAGTGCAGGGGAGTGAAGAGGTGTATCAGGCAGGAAGGGGCCAAGGACTCCAGAGACATGGCATTGTACCTTGAGTGTTCCCCCAGGGAGGGGAAATGAGAAGGGGGCCTGGAGAGGGGAGGTGGGGGCCCCTGAGCTCTCTGAACAAGTTTAAAGTCCAAATAAAACTTACCTGTTCCATCTGCTCTTGGTCTGTGCCCTCCGTGGCTGGGGTGGGAAGAAAACCTTTGGTAGCAGGAGGTCTGGCAAAACCCAAGGAACCACAACTATGGCAGGGTGGGCCATGTTTTCTTTATTTTGATGGTTTTTTATTTTGAGAGAGGGTGAGAGCAAGGGAGGGGCAGAGAGAGAGAGAGAGAGAGAGAGAATTCAAACAGGCTCCGTGTAGTGCCAAGCCCGCCTCGGGGCTCGAACTCACAGACCAGGAGATCATGACCTGAGCTGAAATCAGGAATCGGCCACTCAACTGGCTGAACCACCCAGGCACCCTGACATGGAGTGTATTTAAAAGAGATCCGGAGCAGTAGAGGGTGTCTTTGTGACAATGCAGCCAGCCAGCCAGCCCTGAGCAGCTGTCTGGGACTCGAATTTTCCCTCCCAGCAGGTCTGGCAGGTAGAGGTTCTGAAGCCTTGGGGCTTCAGCAGCAGCTGTTTCTTCATCAAATGATTTTTGCATGCCAGGAACCAAGCTGGGCCTCTAAGAGAAAGAACATCCGTGTTCCATGTCCTCGTGGTTCTGAGAGCAGGAGAGGGACTGGACCCCAGGCTCAGCAGCTGCCTTGAAAGCCCCACAGACTGGGAGGTCAAAGCCAGGCCATGAACCTGTGACTTCTGCCCCAGACGGGGCGGTGCCCTCTGTGTGCAGGAAAGGCCTCAGCTGTATTCACCAACTCTGGGTGCCTTTCATTTCCATGTGACCCTTTCAGGCCCAGGATTCACTTAAAAGGCTGGAACAGTTGCTCATCGAAGTCCCAAGGTTCAGCTCCAGATGCAGGATTCCTCCCCATTCAGCACCAAGGTCCAGACCCCAGTGGGGAGATGGCCCAGCTTCCCCTGCTCCTCTGTTGCAGTTAACGACTACAGCTGGCTTCTAAAAGTTCTTCCAGCCTTGATTCCATCTGCAGCCAAATCCTGAGTGCCAGGAAAGGTGAGAATAGCCATCCCTATGGGACATGGCTTCATAAGCCATGGGAAAGAAGGTTCTGGAGCCTTGTGGAACATAGGCACTCAGTGCAACCTGGGTCTCCTCCATCTCGGTCAGCTCCTGTGGAAGAAGGCAGCACCCAGGTTTCTGGGTCTGGGTCCTCTTTGGATCTCTGGAAACATTTGCTAGAAGGGCATGAGTGAGTTAGGGGTGGTACAGGGACACGAGGCAAAGAGAAATCCCATTCATTGAGGAAAGGGGGAAAGGATGACCCGGAATGAGCTACAGGTAGGGGCATGACCTAGGTAGCCACTTCCGGTCCTTGGCATGTCTAAAGGCGCGAGGGAACCCAGGTATCCCACACCTAGACATCTTCCGGGTCACTGGGGTGAAGGGCGCATGGGGACAGAGGGTGCATATTTTGGCAGTTTGTCTCCTTGATTTTTAGGGACTTGGGAAGGGGCTGGCTCAGTTACAGGGCAGAAAGTGGCTACGGGCTGGGTAGGGAAGGGGGGAAAGCTAGTGTCCCCAGCCCGGGTCCTTCAGAACTGCAGGCTTTCATTTAATGACCCCCCCCCCACAGGAGAGGACGTGAGAGGTGGGGGGGGGGTGCTGAAGGAGGACTGAGAAGCCCTGCCCAGAACACTCATCGCTCTCCTCCCGAGTGGGATGGTGATCAGACAGGACCCTGGCTGCTCTGGCTACCTGTGGCTCTGTGGGAGTAATGCGGGGGGCATGAGGGGCTGAGAGAGTGTGGGGGCAAGGGATCCAGATCACCAGGCTTCTGGAAAAGTGAGGAGGATGACACAACTTTCATAGGGGCAAAGTGGAGGGAAGACCCCGCCGCGTCTGGAGAAGACGCCCAAGGGACCCGCTCGCTCTCGCCAGCACAGACCCAGAGCCAGATGTGGTAGGGGTCAGGAGGACTTCACAGAAACCAAGCTGCCGTGGGTCTGTCTCCAACTGCCCAGTGAAGGTCCAGCGCCCAACAACATTCTCTCCAGCTCCAGCTGCTCTGCCCTCAGTCCCTCCTTCACCCACGACCTGCCTCGTCTTTGGGGACCCTGCAGTCCTGCCCCTCCCCCACCAGGATTTCCTTAGCCAGACCTTCCAGGCCATGGAGACCCCTGTCCCTCTTCGGGGTCCCCGTGGAGGCTGTCAGGTGATCCCCTGAGGAACGAAACAGCTCCTTTCAGAAGCTGGTGGTGTGTGTGCGTGCACGCATGTGCATGTGCAGGAATGTGTGGGTGCGTGTGTGTGTGTGTGTGTGTGTGTGTGTGTGTGTGTGTGTGTGTCAGGGGAGAAGCTGATCGCTGACAAAGAGGAGGGGTGTGTGGGTGAGTCAGCCGTGTTAATGAGAAACGACTCACCCTGCTGATTAGGACTAATGCAGAACAGAGAGGGTGGGGGTCTCACTCAATGACATCTTTATAGGGTAGGGGTGAACAGGCCAGCTCCCGCAGTCCCGTTTC
Source organism: Lynx rufus (assembly GCF_022079265.1). NCBI lineage: Eukaryota > Metazoa > Chordata > Mammalia > Carnivora > Felidae > Lynx > Lynx rufus. Next base: position 24,724,466 of record NW_025814832.1, on the reverse strand, counting down.
TCCCTCAGCAAGGACAGGAGCAGAGCAACCTTGGCTTCTGCAGGAAGAATTGAGGTCAGACACGAGGATGAAGACAAGGAGGGCTCTCTCACTGGGATGGGGTGGGACAGGGTGTCTGGGAGCAGAGGCCAGCTCTTGGGAAAACTGAGGGATCTTCCAGCACCCTGCCCCTGTTCCTGCCCTTCCTCCAATTTCTCTGGGTGGATTCCAGAGAAATTCTTGGCTCTCGGGGCTGTGGCCCCTAGTTGCCCATGTGCCTTTAAGGTCCAGCTGTGTCTGCAGGGCCTTGAGGAGGTTCCAGCCTGCAGCGCCCCCTCCCAAGGCAGCCTGGAGAGGAGGCTTTGGTCTGGGGCACTGTCTATACAGATGTTAATGACCCAGGGAGGCCTGGCCAGGCGGAGGGCAAGAGGGGGCTGGGGCAGGGGGGAGGCCCCGGGCATCAGCTGGCTGCCCTGTCCCTGTGGCAGAGGCAGAAGCCCCTGAGAAGCCACAGCTTCACCCGCGCCCCCCCCACCCCGTCCATGCCAATTCTGCCAAAGGCAAGGGCACCAGGCGTGCCTCACAGATGTTCCAGTTGGCTGTGAGAGTGTGGGCATGGGGGGAGGGAGGGGAGAGGCTGGGAGTGGGGACAGGATGGGTGTTGGCCAACACCTCCTAATTTGCATTACCACTGACACCCTTCTTGACCAAGAAAATGGAGCTAGAAATAACAAGGGGGGGGGAGGTAGTTCCCTGGGGGGCTCTTTGAGGTTCCCTTTCCTTGCCTCCAACACTCCCACAGTGCAGGGAGGGAGGCAGGAGGTCAGGCCTTTTCCAGGCCCACAGCTGGCCCCTGTTGGGGGTGGGGGTAGTGCACCCACTGTCACTCCTTCCTCCTCAGAGTGGGCAGACACCCCATCCTGACCTCCCACTTCCTTCGGCCCAGACACCCCAGATGCCCCAGACACCCAGCCCTGCCTCAGTCCTTCTTTGGAGCATAGTCCACTCACCCTTCCCTCCTCCAGGAACCCTCTCCCTGGGGGCCCTTCTCAAAGACAACGTGAGCCGAGCTCTGCCCTCATTGTTCTCTTCAGTCTACGTCCTGCTACCCTGTCAGATTGGGCATTTCCCAGGGCAGGCCTATCCTGGGAACTGCTCAAGGGAACATTCTGCATGACAGATAGTCCCAACAATAGCACGGGGGCTTGTGAGTAGATTCTAGCAGTGGCCGGAGGTGGACCAGGGTCCAGTGCGAGGGCTGTTGGGTGGGAGGGAGCGGGGACCCCCAGCTCTGTGAGAGGCCTGTGGTCCACTTTTACCTGGAGGGAGTTTCCGTGCCAGACCTCTCCTTTGTGAGTTCCTTGGAGAAGAGGACCAGGACTGTGGCATCTAGACATATTTCTCACCCACCTCAGCGAGTACTGCGTAAACGCCCCCCCGCCCCCGCCGCCCCCCCCCCCCACACAAGCGCATTTGGTGCTCATTGATGCGCATTGAATTCACTTCTGTCCCAAACAGGATAGGGAATGCCGCGTGGCAGCCACAGCCTGAAGGTGGGAGTCGGGCCGAGCTAGGAAAGGAGGCTCCCTCTCGGCCAGAGGGGTCCTGGACCTGGAAGAGCCAAGTGGTGAGGGTGGCGGCAGAGCAGAAGGGCCTGGCAGGGAAACCAGGTCGCGAGAGACAGCCCAGAGAGCTGTGAACACGATGTGGGAAGGAGCGAACGGTGAACTGAGAACTCCCCCCGCTTCCCCCCCTCCAGAGATGCTATTTTGGAGGGAGAGAATATATATGCAGTGCAGGGGGCAAGGCAGGGGGAGTCTGCTGGCTTCCACGAGGGTCAGCCAGACCACCTGCTGCCTCCACTCTCCTGCCAGCTGTCTCCACTGGCCCTGGAACCCGTCCCCGCCTCCAAGCACTTCCCTCCCCATCGGAAAAGTCTTCTTGCTCTCTTGAACACAAGAGAAAGCAGCAGCAGCTAGGAGATTAGCAGCTGGCCCCTTGGTACCCCTTTGAGGGTCTCCTGAGGCCTCAGACCTAGGGAGAAGCTTCTATTTCCAGTCCTTCCTTGGAAAGAAAATGTGGAGGGCACTGTGAAGCAGGGGACCAGTATAGCTCGTGGGCCTCAGCATTTCTTTCCCCCAAGCCCCTACTTAGGCATTCTGCATGGATCGCCACCCCCCTTAACCTCACACTTAGGGAGCGAACTTGGTGTTAAAAGAGACCAGGGCAGGGGCGCCTGGGTGGCGCAGTCGGTTAAGCGTCCGACTTCAGCCAGGTCACGATCTCGCGGTCTGGGAGTTCGAGCCCCGCGTCAGGCTCTGGGCTGATGGCTCAGAGCCTGGAGCCTGTTTCCGATTCTGTGTCTCCCTCTCTCTCTGCCCCTCGCCCGTTCATGCTCTGTCTCTCTCTGTCCCAAAAATAAATAAACGTTGAAAAAAAAAATTTAAAAAAAAAAAAAAAAGAGACCAGGGCAGAAGGCGCTTCCACGACCAGCAGCTGGCTTTGCCCATAAGAGAGCGGACCCCTCCAAGTGTGGGAGCCAGTCTTGCCCCTTCTGGGCCAAGAAGGCCGGACAGAGGTTGATGTCAAGTGGAGCCCTTGCTCGACATGAAGGGAAATTCCTGCGCCCCGGTTCAACCCCTCTGAGGGGCCTTGACTCATTTTGGGATGAAGGCTCCAATGCCCTGTGGGTTTCTGTGGTGGCTGGGGGCAGGGGGCGGACAGGGTGCACAGAGCAGGCGAGCCTGGCGAGCAGCGGAGACTTTTGTTTTCGTTTTTGGAGCCTGGCTCTTTTTCTGCCTGACAGTCCAGCCTCACCTGAAGGGGCAAGGCTGGCTGAGACGGGAGGAAGGCCCGACTTGTAGCCAGTGAGGTGCACAGTGAGGGCACAAAAGAGGGAACGTTAGGTTAGACTTTAGGAAGAACTCCGTGTGAAGACACTGAACCACATTTCCCAGGTGAACCCAGGGATCTGGTCCCTTAGATGTTTTCCACGGTAGATTCCGCCCTCCCTCTGAGCCTGGGAGCTGGGGCTGGCTTTGGGCAGTGCAGGCCAGAGGCAGGAGATGAGCCATCAGCCACTGTAGGTGGTGGGGGTCTGAAGGCTCCAGGGATGAGGGTGAGTTCAGGGGCAGAAGACATATGTTCTCAAGCCAGACTGGTATGGGATTTGAGTTAGAGAGCCACAGGTGAGAAAACCTGTCTCTCCCCTCAGTCCTCCTCCACCCTGTCCTGTGTCGCTTTTCTCCTTCTGACCTCAGACCAGGGAGGGAGAGGAGGACAGAGAGTGGCTGTGGTGAAGGGGTACTGGCCCCATCCCCCTGCAGGCGCCCGGAGGCCTGCAGGGGGAGGGGGTGGTGGAGTGAAACTCCCCCGGGGTAGAGGTGTTCAGCAGAGGGGCAGGGGGAGGCAGAGAGCCCAGCCAGAGCCCCCTGCTCCAGAGGGACACCCAGCCCAGTCTTCCCCACCCGAAGGGAAGTAGGTGGATGGGGCTGATCGTGTGCCCATCGATCGTGTCCCTCCCCCTTCCTGGGACCCTGGGCCTTGTGGGTAGTGCAGGCGCTGAGCTCTCCTGCTCCCCAGACAGCAAAAGCAAACCGTGGCTGGGAGGTGACAGGGAGGACGGGGAGGTGGTGTGAAGGGGATAGTTCACCCAGAAGCACGGGTGAGGGGCAGGGAAGAGGACAGTTTCCCCCTGGGGTCAAAGAGCCCCTTGCCTGCCTTGGCATCCCACTCCCTGTAGGCGGGGACTGGAAGGGGCAGAGGGCCGAGTGGGACTTGGCAGAGGGGTTCTCAGCCACCACCCACCCTGAGCCCTCAGAACTCTGGGATTTATGTGTCTCTGGTCTCGGGCACTGTCCGAATCCCCTGCAGTGAGCACATGTGGGTCTCCTCCCCAGCAGCCAGCAGACTCAGCCTGTCACGCTTAGCTCCAGGTGCACAAAGGACATGACCGTCCCAGTTACACACACACACACACACACACACACACACACACCCTTCCTCACTTCCCAGGCCCCCAGCGACACCCACCTGCAGAAACGCACTTCTCCCAACACACATGGCATACACACACAGAATCTCACACAACCAGGAACACAGTGTCACATGGGTATGTCCCAGGTGCCACAGGGACACAGTCACACACTGCCTCGCATTCACATATGACCTACGTGGCCCCTGGGAATGGTGCACACCAGCACACGCGTGAGGTCCAACACGCACGCTCCTGGTTTCCAAGCTGACCCCATTACCCCGTGGTGTGCTGGTCCGTGTTTAACAACCGGCTCTCCAGTCCAAGCTGCCGTTGTGCCGGCCCTGAGCCCTGGGGAGGGGTGAACATAATCTGCTCTTTCAAGCTGGCTCGAGCCAGAGCCAGCGCAGGCCCACCACCCTGTTATCCTTCATAGAAATCACATGATAAAGCTTAACCACAAATGGGCAGCCCCCAGGAGGCCTGCACCTGAGCTGCACTGACTCACCCTGGGGCAGATGCTTTCCCCATGGGGGTGCCTCCTTTCCCTCCCTTCTCCCACCCCCTCCACTCCTGTCCACATTCCACTTCCTGTCCCCTCACTTGTCCTCTTTCTCTGTCACCCGGGGCTGTGGGCTGTGTTTGGCACTCAGGCACACAACTTTCACCCTTGCTCCCCCCCTCTCCCTCCCGTGGCAGTGGCCACCAGATGTGGAGGGGGACAGGCCCATAGCTAATTCAGGCAGGCTTCCAGGAGGAGGACAAGGAGATGCCCTGTGTTTCCAGAAAAACACAAACCTCTCTGCCTCCTTGCGCCTGGCCTGCCCCCCTTTGACTTATTCTTCTCCCTTGTCATCAGGACAAAGGGTCTGATCGACACACCCACACCTACACCACCACCTGCCCAACTGCGGGCCTGTGAGGGGAGGTGGGGAGAGCCTCTCCTCCGAGAGTGTTCTGAGAGTGAGGACCTCCGCATCTAACCGTGCTCTGGGAACATTGAATCACTCTTCAGAGCTTCCGTTTCTCAATTTGAGAAGGAAAAAAAAAAAAAAAAAAGGAAGGGTCTGGACCAGGTGGTTTTAATTTCCTTCTTGGCTCTGACATTTTGGCATTCTGTATTTCTGACAGTCTTCTAAAATCCGTTCTGTGGGAAGTATCCCTTATTGCTAATCCTGATCTTTTCCCAGCTCATGAGGGAAGAGAAGAGGTGTGGTTCGGGACCGGGGGACAGTGGGTACCACAGCCGAAGGAGCTGGAGACTGGGCCTGGGTGTCTGTAGGTTTGGGTTTGGGGCCGGGCAAGCCATGTACATTTGGGGAAGCTTCCAGCAGGCTCTGCTGCCTTTGCTACAGCTCCTAAATTATTCCTGAGGAAGAGGAATATATAAGAGGAAATGGGGTGAGGAAACGATGTGGGAGGGGGAAGGGAGGAGGAAGGGAGGGAGGGAGGGAAGAAAAAAAGGGAAGGGAAGGGAAGGGAAGGGAAGGGAAGGGAAGGGAAGGGAAGGGAAGGGAAGGGAAAGGAGAAAAAACATGAAATGAAACAAAATGAAAAGGGAAGAGGAAAAAAAAAAAAAGTGTTCACCCTGGATCAAGGGAAGCAGCCAACCTAACCAGTAAAGTTGCCAGGTGGGCATGAAGGTGACAGGAGAGGTGTTCCTGGTGGTTGACAAAGGCTTCCATGTGCATCTGTGAAGTGGGGGCAGTGCCAGGCCCTCCTGAGCTGGGCTGTCAGTGCCCTGGGCAGGGGCAGGGGCAGGGGTCCAGGAGGCACCCCCTCCCTGTGCCCGGGGCCTCCTGCCCCTGCAGTGCTGCTCCTCTGAAAACAACTCAAACCACAAAATTGGCTTGCGGTTGGGTGAATATCAGTCACTGCTATTCAGCTTGGCTTCCTAGGATGACTAAAGGGGTTGGAAGCCCACCTTAATAGCCCCCCAAATCTTCAGAGGAGTCAGAGGCAGAGATGGAAATGTGGTTTGTGTTGGAAACTTCTGCTGGGATCCGAGCTTCCGCATGGCAGGGCTGTAGGCACTGTGTCCCAGCATGTCTGTGGGCCCTGGGGTTTGCGGGGGTGGGGGGGGGGGGTGGGGGGGTGGTCACCAAGGTAGGAGGTAACATTATTAATTCCTGGGCCGCTTCGTCCAACTGCTTGGAGCAGGGAGGGGCTGAGGATGAGGACACTCAGGGCCCCTAAGGGTGTCCTCTCAATCTGCGTCTTCCAGCTCCAATTCTCAAGGGAGCCAGGAGCCAAGCTGCTGCTGAGGGCGGGAAAGAGCACAGTGGTCCTCTGGGCAGGGCCTGGGTATCAGCCTGGCGGCCCAGGTGGTGCCTGGGCCTGGGACCAGAGTGCTCAGTTGGAATTTCCCCTCCCTGCCCCCACCCCCAGGTGGCCATGTGACCTGGAAACAGTCCCCTCTGCTCTCTGGGCCAAGTTCTGCTGAGGGTCTTTCAGGCAGGGTGGTAGAGATGGGAGAGGCCAGGCTGAGAAGGGAAACGCCCAGCCCCGGGCCCGCAGTCAGTGTCATGTAGACAGATAGTTCTGGAGTTGGACAGGGTCTCTCCATCCTTCCCAGAGTCAGGGAGAGAGAACCCAGGTGATCCTGGGTTCCAGGTGGAGGTAGGGCAGGTAAGAGCTGAATATTAATTTTTGTAATTTTTTTTTATTTTTGAGAGAGAGAGAGCAAGCAGGGGAGGGGCAGAGGGGGAGGAAGACAGAAACTGAAGCAGGCTCCAGGCTCTGAGCTGTCAGCACAGAGGCTTGAACTCACAGCCTTGAGATCATGACCAGAGCCAAAGTCTGATGCTTAACCGACTGAGCCACCCAGGCGCTCCTGCTTTTGGATATTAAAACTCTTGGCCCCCTTTCCTCCCTCCTCCTTTCTGTGCATCCACAAGGGAGGAAGTGGCATCCCTTCATCTCAATGTTATGCAAAGTGGGGTTAAAGCATCCTTTAGAAAGTTTTGCTATTTTTATTGATCTGTAACATCCCAAAGGAAGAAGTGCACTTGCCATGCAAATACAAGACAAGTATCCAGGCCCCTCCCCCCAACCCCATGCCACCCTCGGCCTCACCTACGGAGGAAGGGTGAGACGGAGTATCCCAGCTGCCTGGTCCTCCCGATTCCAGATTCCGGTTCCGGGCTTAGAAAAGGAGTCAAGTAACCGGAGGCAGGCGGGTGGGTCCTACCCCGGCTCTTTTTTCTTTTTTTGGTGACTTTCTCATTAAGACTTGATTTCTTCTTCTTGAGATGAAAGGCTTGGATCCTTTCAGTGCTGACCCTTTGCACTTCTGTGATGCCAGTGAAGAAAGAGAAAGGGCAACTGTACCTGTACCCTTGACCCTTCTGCCCTCACCCCATCACCTGGGTCCTCGTAGCCCCCAGTGCCCAGCCCCGTCCCCCCGTCCTGGCCCTCACTCTCTTTCTGACTGGCCATTGTCTCAGTCTCTCTCTGTCTCCTGCTTTCACTCTGCCTCCCCATCTCTCTCTTTCTGTTTCGGTGCCTGCATTCCCCTCGCCTGCCCTAGGCTGGGGGTGGGCACACGTGAGTTCTAGATTGCTGACTCAGGCCATTCTAACCACACTCCCCAGGATTCGCTTTCCCCAAACTCCCCTGTCCTCACCTAGGGTCTGGGAACCGGGTCATCACGACCCCGGTTCTTGTCCCTTTGAGCCTTTATGCAGGTGGGAAGGTGGAGGGTCTGCACAACCTGTCTGGGAACCGACCCCCTCCCCCCACTCCCCACTGGCTGAGGGCTGGGGGTCCCCTGGTGAGCGGAAGGCAAGTCAGTTTTCTGAAATGGGAAGTGCCTACCTCCTCACTGATTCCTGAATCCCCCAACCTCTGGGGAGGTCCAAGGTGGGGGGGGGGCTTCTTCTCACTTTAGGAGGGGGAGGGGATTTGTTTCCTGACCTAGGCTACCGACGTGTGATTCTGGGAGGGATGCAGAGTGCATGTGGACAAGAAACATAGGAAGGAGATGCACGGAAAAAAATGCGTGTCACGCATAGACACGCCAGAAGCATGACATGTGTCCTCCTCCACCCCATCCTCACCCTTGGAGGTTAGCGGGGAGCCAACCCCCAGAAACAGCCATAGACGTGTGTTGAGTGTGTGAACACACACACACACACACACACACACACGCACGCGCGCACGCTCTGTGCTCTGGAGCACACATCCTGAGCTAGAGGAGCTGGACCGGGGAGCTGGGCTGAGTGGGGGAGGGGCAGGGCAGGGAGGGCAGGCTAGCTCCACCCCCCACCCCATGCCCCATGCCCACCGTCCGCCTCCCCGCCTCCCCATCTCCCCATAGCTGGCAAGGTCTCTGCCCCCTTGACTTTTCCCAGCTTCGAGGAAATACCTCCCTTTAGGGGAAAGCGAGATCGTGAGGGGAAGCAGGGGAAGCACTGACTCGGGCAGAGGCATGAGCCTGATTTTCCAGTCTGGGGCGGGGCGGAGGGATATGGCACTGGGGACGCCCAGGCGGTGGGTCCTGACTCAGAGCCAGAACCACAGAGCTCCTCTGCTATATTGTCGTCGGGGAACAAGAAGCCACCAGGTTTATAAGAAACTGCGATTCATCTCTGTCCCCTTCCACCCCTCTGCAAGGGACCAAGGTTAGACTCGAAGAAGAGTGTAGGCAAGGAAGAGACTCTGCCTCAGATTATCTTTTGGGAAATCTTCCCTGGGCTTGTTAAAGAAGGATGGTGGCAGGTTCAGGGCGGTTTAGCTCTTGAGAAGAGCTGGGGCCAGAGGATGGGACCCTCGATTTCCCCAAATAAGTTGTCAGAGAAAGCCCGCTCCTCACTCTCAGCCTAGAACAGGAGTTCTTTTTTTTTTTTTTTTTTATGTTTTTATTTTATAGAGAGAGGAACAGAGTGCAAGCAGGGGAGGGGCAGAGAGACAGGGAGACACAGAATCCAAAGTAGGCTCCAGGCTCTGAGCTGTCAGCACAGAGCCCGAGGAGGGGCTCGAACCCAGGAACCCTGAGATCATGACCTGAGCCAAAGTCAGAGGCTCAACCGACTGAGCCACCCAGGCTCCCCAGAACAGGAGTTCTTAAGTCACACTCACTGTCTTCAGAGCTACTGCCGAGGCTGTGGCAGAGCTCTCTAGAACCATAGACAGTCGGGGTGACATAGGAGGAGCGGGGCAGCTGGTAGCTCCAGCTGGCTCTGCTGCCCCCTCTCAGCCACTGGCTCACAGGTCCCAAGGTGAGAGCAGGAGGGAGAGTGAGTGCGGGTTCTGTTAGCAGAAGGGCAGAGCTGAAGGTGTGACGAACTTCGGAGCCGGCAGAGAGCGGGAGACAGCACTGCCTGGCAGGGAGCGTGCGCAGTGGCCTCCTCCCGTCATTTCTAAGAGCTGCCCAGGTCCCCTCCCAACTCAGACAGAAACACCTAACAGCTTGGATGTCTGGCAGTGGGCCCGGTTGCCAGGGGCAGGGAGTTCAGAGAAGTGAAGCATGCCCCTGCTCCCCAATCCTGCACCTGGAAACCAGGACTCCTGGATTCTTCCTGTCTGGAACCGTTTTCCGTTTTCCTCCACTGCTGCCAGGCCCAACCCGGCCTTGGCTGGGCATCTGAGCCGGTCCCTGCCCCTTTCAGTTCCTAAGTCTTGCTTCCCACCCCTTCTGAACCTAAGTGGGATGGGATTTGCTGAGGAATGGGGTTCATTTCTGCAGGGTCATCGGACAGAAAAGGACACAAGGACTGACTTCCCAAAGCACAGGGGAGCGCCCACCAGGTGACTGGGGAAGCCTTAGGGTCTCGCCCTTCTCCAGAGAAAGGGAAAGGACTCTGAGCCACAAGTGGGCTGGGTAGGATACCTTGGGAGAACAGAAGGATAAGGAATCAAAACAACGGAGAGCCTGGGGGAAATTAAGCATCGGTTTTCCTCATCTGTAAAATGGGCAGAACAACAGTATCCTCTTTGCAGAGGCGGTCGGGTCACTAGCTGTGTGACCTTGACAAGGTACTTAATTTCTCTCTACTTCAGTTTCCTTCTCTGCAGAACAAGGACAATGATCCCTGCCCGGCTGACCTCATAGCATTGTGACGGCTAAAGAAATCAAACGCATGAATTGCTTGGGGTGTTCCCTTGTCTCATCCTCCCCGCCCCAAGCAGCAGTGTGGAGAGTGGGATAATCAGGAAGGACTCAGGTTTTTCCACTTTCCAAACTCACTGGAAGTTCAGGGATGGGACAAGGTATAAGCTGGACTCAGCACAATGTCTTGGGTAGTGGGAGCCCGGGAACCCTGGTACACAGCTCATTCCTGGGGCCCTGAGCCTTGGGTGGTGGCCTTAGGTCAGTGTGTGTGTGTGTGTGTGTGTGTGTGTGTGTGTGTGTGTGTGAGAGAGAGAGAGAGAGACAGACAGACAGACAGACAGAGAGGGAGAGATGAAAACGGTGGACCCAGTATCTCGATTCACAGCCTCTTGTCCAGTTACTAAGGACTTGCCTGACCATAGCCATCCCTCCCCAACCCACAGAACACGTCAGGCTCCGGTCCAGTGATTGGAAAGAAATGGAAGCAGGCATGGGAGGGGGGCAGTGATGGGCGGCCACACCAGCTTCGTGCCCCCTGTGGCTGGAGATGCGGGTCCAGGGGCTGTCTCAGGGCCCCGCACAGAGTGCCAGCTGCCCATGGCCCTAGTGGAAGAAGGTTGGCAGGACGCCTTGTGACACTTTCTGGGTAACTGAGGGGGGTGGGCAGCAGACGACAGGCTCCCGGGGAAATCTCAGACTTGCGTGTCACAGCGGATCTTTGTCTGGGGTGGTAAGTGGGGTTAAACTCAAGGTCAGACCCAGCCAAATCCATTTTCATGCCAACATGGCCTCGGGTGTCCTCCGTTGCCGTGGGAGGGACCCAGGTGTCCACTGAGCTGAGGATGGCCCTGCTGATGCCTGATTTGTCCCTCCGCTCGGACACCGGTTCCTGGCCGGCTCCCGCCTGTGCCCGGGGTTTCCGAGGAACAGAGCAGGGCACGGGGAGCCACCATTCCACTCCCACAGTGCAGGGCTACCGTCTCCATAGGTTGGAGGGATCTCAGAAAAGGAAATGGGACTGAGCTGCAATCCGAGGGGCTGTGGGAAGACAACTGAAAGAACTTCCCAACCGTAAGCAGATGGAGTGGGAGGTGGCTGTAAGCTGCTTCCATGGAATGAACACACTTCAGTGGTGTTTCCGAGTTCTGTCTGATACAGGCAGTCACCGATCTTCCATCCATTAAGTGCTTGGATATCATCAACCTGTCCCGGGCTCCCGGGTCCCCTACCTCACTCCTCCTTGCCCTTTCTTTGTCTTGTGCCTTTCCTGGGACACTGTGACGCTTCATGGCAGGAGTTGGGAAAGAGGAAAAGGACGGAAAGAGGGAAACGGAAGCTCTGAGAACAGGCTGGAGGGCCAAGTGGACCCCAAGCAGGATGCAGGGGTAGGTGAATTTGTTCAGCCGGGCAAGAGACGTGGGATAAGTCAGCAGGCTGCCTTTGTAGCAGGAGGGCTTGAGGCCAGAAGGTAAGAACAGCTTCCCGAGGGGGCCACAGTCTCGGTTTCTAGAATAGAATGTGTATATATGTCGCGGGCGGGGTGGGGTGGACAGAGGCTGCATCTTCCTGCCTTCGAGGAAGAAGATGGTTCAACAGGAAGGCCAGGAAGGCCAGAAGGCAGACTGCGGGTAGGGTCCCAAAGTGTCCCCATGAAACAGCGCTGAGGGAGACAGAGGGCCAGCTGCTGGGCCCGAAGCCTTCTTGTCCTCACTCCTAGCTCACCCGCCCCTGCAAATGTTCCCCAGCTCCCCCACCCCATTTTGGCCCAAAGCCCCCCGGGGGAAGCTACATGGCGTTCTCACCGCGGACCCAGTGCCGGCTGCAGCTTCTTCCCTCTGACCTATTTTTTAATCATCTGATGGGATTTCACCCCACCCCCCCCCAACCCAAAGCCCTGGCCCCCTGGGCCCGTCAGCTCCACGGCGTGTCAAAACTGCCCCTGTCACTTTGCGTTGGTTTCTCAGTCCAGCCGGCCCCTCCCCCAGGGCTTGAGAGCGATGGCTAATTACCCAGCTGCTGAGCCCCTACCCCCCTGCCCCTCCAGTCCCAGCCCCAACACAGGGGCCCAGGACCGCTGGGAGGAGAATCTGGGCCTCCTCACCCTCCTGCTGCGCAACAGGAAGTCCTTCCGTCTGTCTAACCTCCATTCTTCCCTCTGACCTGCCCCTAGCCCAATCACAGACACAGAGGGTGCTGGTAACGGATGGGACTTTGGGATACCCCTTGAGGGACCGAAAGGGCCGAGCAGTTTCCTGTGCCGGGTTTAGGGAAATCTTCCTCTGTGCTCCCCACCCCACCCCTGCTCCCGCCCCACAGAGAGGGTCACTGGGGACTAGTGGTGGAGCCCGGATCAGAACCCAGAGCTCCCCATCTGTCTTTCTATTTGCCTCTGGGTCCTCTCCATTGATGCCTGTTTCAGTTTCTGTGCAACTCTGCCCCTACCCCTGACCAGGTGTGTCCCCTGCCACGTCCCTTGCCGTGGCCTGGCAGAGCTGCATCTGGTGTTTCAGGGCTATCCAGCTTGCTTTCGGCACCATTTAAGAATGGGACTTGTCCCCTCATCTCTGACCCCCACTTCCACCCACGTCCCCTTTTCCCTTCCTCTTTCGTCCATCCCTGGTCCAGCCCATCAGCCTGCCCCAGCTCATCTCCACCCTACGATGTTAAGCAGAGGGACAAGCCAAAGGACTCAGGCCGGAGATGACAGGCCCAGAGCAGACTCACAGACGGAGGCCCGGTCCCAGACAGACAGACAGAGAGACGTGTAGCAGGCGCACTGAGATCGAGATAGATCTCAAGACCCTGATAGATGTAGAGAAACAGAGACAGACAGACTCAGAGGCCCAAAGAGAGCAGATAAGGTAGATGTGGAGCCTGCACTCAGGACAAGCACACAGAGGTTTGACAGATCCTGGAGACAGAGGTGGATGTAAGGAAGACCCACCGCAACGCAGCAGGCAGAGACACAGGGACCCGGAGGGGCCCAGAATCAGGCAAACATACCAGAGCAACAGAGACCAGAAGCCCTAAAGACAAAGAGAGTCGTGGGACAAACAAGGATGCCTAGGGCTCACAGGAAGCCAGTCTTAAGAGGGCCTTGGAGAGAGCCTGGCCCAGCAGGGAGTCTGCTGTCCTATGGTCAGAGGCCCTGGGGGTGGCCTTATATGAGAGGCACCTCACCCGGCAGAGCCCATGACCAGGAGCTGTCCCAAAGAGCGCAGGATGACAAGAGGGGAGACTGGCTGTGAAGGGGTTAACTTGATTAGATCCCACTCACCCTTCTTTTTCTTCCCTCTCCTCCCTGTGGCAGTGCCCCCCCCACCCCCAAGCTCCCTTTACCCTTAGCCCAGGGTATTCCCCTCCCCTCCTGGTAACCGGACCCTGCTTCCTGCCTGAGATTAAGGGCCTGTCTGCTGAGATTCCCCCGGGAAGGGGGGGGGGTGACACAGCCTCTCCCCGGGGCCTCCCTGAAGCTTGGGCTTGCCCATCCATAACCTGGCCTGCCCCCCGTGATTACAGAGTTGCTCAAGTACCCAACATCTTAGCGTCCCTTCAGAAAGACACAGGAGCCCAGGCCTTGGAACACAGTGGGGGCGGGGGTGCTGTATGGAGGCACAGCAGTGGGGGGTGGGGTGTGTGGGGTGTGGGTATTGTGTGAAGAGCTGGGGCGGGGGTGAGAACAGTTAGCGACCAAAAGAGATGGTCCCTGATAGGTGCCCATAGAGGGTGAAGGACTGAAATGGAGAAAGACCCAGGCATGGCCTGGAGCCAAAGGGTAAGGGCTGTCCAGCCTTGAGGGGGTGTGGGGCAGGGAAGGGTGAGCCAGCCTGGGGGTAAGAACCCAGAGCCTTTGACCTTGAGATGAGCCCACACTGACCCCCGGGTGCTGGGTGCCGGGGACACAGAACTCCTGCAGCTGTCATGGGGGGAGGGGTTCTACAGGTGCTCCCCTTCTGCCCTCCCTGGCTGTTAATCCGATGGTTCCGGCTGTGCTCTCTGAAGGACTGGCAATCTGGGCCGAAGGGGGAGGGCATTCAGGGCGGGTGAGGGGTGAGCAGAGGCAGATACCCAAGGAGCCCAGAGAGGCTGGACGTGGGACAAGAGAAGAGGTGTGGCTGTGGGGACTGTCACAGGGTTTGTCCAGCATGGCCCTGTGTGCTGTGTGTGGGCGCACACATGGGTCATGTATGTGCACAGAGGCTGCTGGGCTGCGAGGGGCAAGTGGGATGAGGGGCTCGAGAACTCTGGCCCTGGGATCACGTTGCTAGGAGTTCTTCAGGGGCAGTGGCTGAGCCTAATTGATCTCTGGGACCCCAGGATCCCTGGGGTCTGGCCCATCTCAGAGACATGAGTCTCCAGGGAATGGTGGCTGGGCATTTCAGGAGGGGAAACCTGTCATCTCTGAGCTGGAGTCTTACGGAGAGGTTCTCATTAGGCCCAGGCAGGGCCCTTAGTGGAAGGCTGGAGGCTGGATTTGAGGACCCTTTGTGAGGGACCCACGGATACCACAGGGGGGAGAGGACAGCTTGGAAGAGAGGAAGAGAGGTGCCTCAGATCTGTGCCTGCCTCGGGGCGGGCAAACCCCTCCCCTTTACGTTACCTCACAACTCCCTGGAGATGCAGTTCACCCGGCTTGTCCTTGGAGAAGGTCTACTGGCTCTTTTTGCTGACAAGGAAACCAGAGAGGTTAAGCTGCTCGAACAGGCCACACAGCCAGCAAGGGTTGGAATCGGGGTTTCCATTTCCCTCTGCCCCACCCCCAGCACCCACAGGCAGCTCTGCCTTTGTAGACCTCCCTCTCACTCGCCCCTTGCCCTCTCTTCTGTCTTGCACGCCCCCCCACCCCGACTTGAGATTTCCTCAGTGGGGCACGTGTGGACTTCATGGTCCCTGCCCCTCTCCATCTCTAAATGCCTTTCAGAACAGCCCAGGCCTGGCACTGGCTCTCTTTCCTTTCTTGCCTCATCCCCAACATGCTGTCCCCTTCTCTGTCACCTAGCCACCTTCTCACGGTCTCTCAGGCTGGGCCTGGGAGGGTGAAAGGGAGACATCCTGGGTCCTGATGCCTCTGAGTCTCCACGAACAGCCACCCTCTCCCAGCTTCCCCCAGCTGGCCACCCAGCCCTCCCTGCCCTGTGCCCCGTGCAGTGTGACCACATCCGGGAGCCTTCTGGATCCTGGGGGAGCTCAGCGATCCACACATTTTAAGGAGACAGCCCTGGGTGGCTGTTAGATTCTGGGGTGAGGGACGAATTATCCGGTCCTGAAGCTTCAGTCAGAACACCTTCTCCACGTCTGTGGCAGCCATAACTCAGTCCTTGAACCCTCTTCCATCCACTGCAGCCAGGCGCACACGCCCAGCAAGGTCAAGGCACACTGAAGGTCTTTCTGTGGCCCTGGGCTTGGGGGTGGAAGAGTGGGGTGGGACGGGAGCTGAGAGTGGGATGTACAGACTTTCTGGAGCCCAGTGTCACTCGTAGTCCTTCTTGAACGCACGGATTCTGGGGACCGGCCACAGGTCTGGGAATCAGAATCTCTGGAGGCAGGTCCCGGGAACCCACACTGTAACAGCCTTCTGGCACAGTTCCTGACCCACAGGTGTGGCGAGTCTTGAAACGGCCTGACAAGGAACCTTGAATACATGCGGGGAACAACAGGGTGAAGAAAACTAGTGTCCAAGCTGGCGGGTTAGGGGCAATTTTCTTTTGTGTTTTCCAGTGCGATTGCACGGACTTTTCATTTGTTGTTCTTGTTCTGTCTCAGAATGGGAAGGCAGACACTCTTGGGGGAAGGACACTGGACCAGGAGTCAAGACACCAGGGCTGCAGCCCTGGCTTGGCCGCCAACGGGATGTGTGAGTTTGGCGGGCCATTCAGTTTCCCACAGTCACCACCCAGCTTGTCTCCTAACATGGGATCTTTGTTGGAGACCATGACTCTCAAATCCTGGACACAGACCCTGTGTGTCTTTGCTCTGCCTCCACCCCCCCCCCCAGGGCCAGCCTTCTGGATGCTCAGCAGGTGCATGGGATGGGGGAGGAACTGGGAGGGGCAGTGATGGGGAAGTGAGGGGATCCCAGGGGACCTGGTGTCCTGAACCCCCTTTCCCACGCCTCCAGCCTCAGGGCCTGGGAAGAGGGTGAGGTGGCAACAGGAGGAGGAGGTGTCACTGCCAGGGTTCTCACCCAAGCTGGCAGAGGGGCGGGACTGGCGGTGATGACGCCAGGGCCACTCGGCCCCCGCTTTTCACAAGCACTTTCTTTTTTGGAAGAAATTGGAGTGAGGGGGTGAGGAATCTGGGGTTGATGACCCCCTAACAGCCCATCGAGTTACAGAGAGACTGCCTCCAATCACCTTCTTCCTCCAGGGACTGTCCCCAGGTCCACCTGACTCTGAGATTCATAATCCCTTCTGCCCTGGAAACCGGGGCGGGAGCTCAGGTCATCCTGTTCAGAGGCAGGGGGATGGATCTCTTGACCTGAGGATTGGCATGGAAGAGAGGAGGGAGAGAGAGAAGGAAGAACAAAACTCCATTTGGCCTTCCACAGTCAGGTACTTAGCAAAAACGTCCCCCAAAAGAGATGTCAGCATTCAAGTCTCCTGGGGAAATTAGTCATTCAGGGAAGTGTTACTGAAATGTGTCGTGTTTCTCAAAAAGTAGCCAGGGGTCCCAAGGTCACCATCTCTTTCAGGCAATGCTGCCCCACTCGGAACAGCAGGCAGAAACTTCCCGCCTCCCTGAAGCATGGGGAAATGGTGGGTAAAAGGGTGGGAGGGGCCAGTCCCCAGTTCTGGTGCTGTCTTGTATCGGGTCTCCATTTTCAGGGGATGTGCTGATTCTCCCTCCCTCCACCCTCCCTGGGTCATGCCCGCCTCCTGGGGTCCCCAGCTTCTCCTTCACCTGCCAACCTGCCTCTCGGTTCAGCTCTAGTTGGGAGCAGAGAGTCCCCATGGAGCCCTAAGGGTGGAGCCCTGTTGGGCTGGGACAGCGATATAGAGATGGGGCCAGCCCCCAGGGGAGAAGTGAGGAGGGCTGGGAGGGTGCGGGGAGAGGAGAGGTTAACCTTTAACATGATGAAAATATGAAAGTATTTTTCAAAACCCTCTTTAAAATGTAAATCTTTATCTATATATTGACATGCAAAAAATTCCATGACACCTTATTGAGTGAAAAAAAAACACATTACAAAGCAGCACGTGTGGTGTTTATATAAAATGTGTGTGTGTGTGTGTGCGCGTGTGTGTGTGTGTGTGTGTGTGTGTGTTCGCGCATAAGACAGAAAGGCTGTGTGCAGGGAGTGACGTCTGGAAAGGTGCTCACCAAAATGCGAATCCTGTTTGCCTCTGCGGGATGGAGTTTGGGGTGGTTTATTGTAACAGTCCCATTTTTACTGCTTACATTTTCTAGGAGTGTGCTTTATCCGTATGTGCAAGAAAACTCCCAATGATGCTGTTTTCAACTGGGGGGAAAGGATTGTTTTCATCCTAAGACGACTCTGTTGCTCAACAGAAAAACAAACTAGAGAAAGAAAAGCCCTAGTAGTGGTCCTATCTCGCAGGCAGTCCTGCAGAACAAGTTGTGGGGTGGGGGGCGTCCTGCCCCGTCAGCGGGCTCTGAACCTGTTCCCAGCAGCCATCCGAGCAGAGGGGAGAATAGACTGGAAAGTGCTGCACAGGTCCACCCTCTAGGGTAAGGCTCGCAGCCCCTCTGAAAAGGAAATCAGCTTATTTCCCCCATTCTGTGGTTGGGAGGCTGCCTTTCAGGCAAGGGAAGTGACTTGCCCAGGTCACACATACCTGAGTGACAGGCAGAGCCAGGGAGGAGACTCTGAGCACGGGCAGCCCAGGGCTGCTACCAGTGCCCTGGCCGCCCCCCGCCGGCCCTGCAAACCTGAAGCTGCAGCGGGTGCAATCCCTTTCAAGGAGCTCTTCCCGCTGCCCCCAGCTTCCAGCTCCGCCTTGGGGCTGTTGGAACGAGATGCATGGGACACAGCCCAGCTGGGTCTCTGCCCCCCCCCCCCCCGCGAGGAAGAGCGCAAACACTTCAGGCACAGGCACAGCCACCTAGCACAGAGCCTGGGCACACAGTGGGCATCAGTGATCTGCTGAATGTTCGCGGTCTAAGCAGTTCGGACTGGGTGCAGACCCCGCTGCTGCGCCGAGCGGCGAGTGCGGCCGCAAGGCCCTGTGAGTCGCATCTGGGCCATCACCGAAGGCTTCCTGTAGGAGGGGACCTTTGAGCTGAGCCTGGAAGGATGGGTGGAATTTCCACGAGGCTCCAGAGGAGAGAAACAGGCTGGCGTTTCGGGTGGACGGGTGGACTTTTCCAGAAGGCAGTCTTTACGCGCGAACTTGGCGGCGCGCGGGGACCCGCCACGCCGTGGGGGCCTCCGGTCCTCGGCGGCTGCTTCGAATTTGCCGAGTATTAGCCACGAGGGGGCGGGGTGAGGCGGGGCGGGGCCGAGGTGGGGGGGTGGGGGGGAGCCCAGAGAGCTTCATAAAGCCACAGCAAAGGCGCCGCGACGCTAGTGACAGCGGCCCGCTGGAGAGGGAGCCCGGGAGCAGCTGCGCGCCCGCCAAACGCGGGCGCAGGACCCAGGCGTCCGAGCCCGGGCTCCGGTGGGGCCCCCCCCGCCCTCGCCCCCGCCCCCGGGGCCCCGCCCCTACTCTCAAGACCCCCACGCCTGCCCCCGCGCGGAGAGGGGCCGGTCCCCGACGGCTGCGGGAAGGTGCCAGCCCGCCCCGGATGGGCATCGTGGAGCCGGGCTGCGGAGACATGCTGACGGGCACCGAGCCGATGCCGGCGAGCGACGAGGGCCGGGCGCCCGGCGCCGACCCGCAGAACCGCTACTTCTACCCGGAGCCCGGCGCGCAGGACGCGGCCGACCGTCGCGGGGGCGCCAGCCTGGGGGCGCCGTACCCCGGGGGCGCCCTGGTGCCCGCTCCGCCGGGCCGCTTCCTCGGAGCCTACGCCTACCCGCCCCGGCCCCAGGCCGCCGGCTTCCCCGGGGTGGGCGAGCCCTTCCCGCCGACGGCGAGCGCCGAGGGCTACCAGCCTGGGGACGGCTATGGGGCCCCGGACCCGCGCTCGGTTCTCTACCCGGGGCCGCGCGAGGACTACGCGCTGCCGGCGGGGCTGGAGGTGTCCGGGAAGCTGAGAGTCGCGCTCAACAACCACCTGTTGTGGTCCAAGTTTAATCAGCACCAGACGGAGATGATCATCACCAAGCAGGGACGGTGAGTGAGACGCGCGCCCGGAACAAGTGTTCTGTTTTGTTTTGTTTTATCCTTCTCGTGTCGGAGCCCTTCACAGTTCGGCTTAGACTTTGGGGGTAGCAGGGAGGGAGTTGTAGTGGGGACAGGAAAGGTCTGAGTGTTGTTTTCTCCTAAGACATAGAACTCAGAAGGGAGATGGAGAGTGGGTGCAATGAGAAGTTGTCCTGGGTTAGGGGGGAGGGTACCTATGGTTTCACCCAGAATTGAGGTGCGCCCTTGGGATCACTCTCTGCCTCAGTGGGGGTCACGGTAGGCAGAGGGGGACATGTGTGTTGGGTTTGACAGGGCAGGACCCCTCTTAGCGCCTATGTGTGGGGAAATGGAAGAGAGGGCAGGGTCTTCCTGTACCCAACCCCTCCTATCCCCCCCTGCTCCCTACCCACTCCCAGCCCTTTTGCCAGTGTTGTGCACAGGTCAGTTTTGGGAGGTGGGTAAGACTGGGATTTGGTGACACCGGGAAGCAGTCGCCAAGTTTCCCTTCCGGTAGTACTTTGAGATCATATGTCTGGTGTGAGTGTGTTTGGGGGGGGGGATGTGGTAAAGTGTGTGGGGGGCACAGATCCCTTCCAGGCGCAGGCCCTGACGGAAAGCACACATACCCATGGGCCTGAGCAGGTGACGCTGAGCCCCCAGGTCCCAGTTGGCCACCAGTCCCACTCTGCTCCCCGTGAGGTCTGTCCCCTGAAAGTCTGCCTCATCCCTGTCCAGATACTTTCCAGTCTACCATCCAGCCTGGGGAACCCCTGGCTCCATAGGCTTAGTGTCCTATGAGCCCAGAGCATGCGGGGTAGGGTTTGGGGCTGAGGGTGCTGCTTCCGGAGAGAACCTCCTGCATGAGGAAAGAAAGAGAAACTTGCTGTTAGTGCGTTATTTGTTTAGTAAGCAACACCGAGTGGGCCCGGCCTGTGTCTGGCATGTGAGAGTATGCACCCACCCTTCCCAGTGGGGGCCTGTGTGGGCAGGGGACCAAGGAGGACCTCTGTGTGGAGGGGCTGTGTCATCAGTGCGCCCGGGAGGTGTTGAAGGGCAGATACCCGGTGTGGGGGCTGGGGAGGGAGAAGGGAGAGGCCACCACGCTGGGCCAGGGTTGGGGGGTTGGCATTCAACGTAGACATTGCTGGGATAGTCTTCCCTCCCAGTGATTTCTGTGGGGTGGCCTGGGATTGAGGGACCTGTCCACCAATCACAAACAGCTTCAAGTTGCTGAGTTGTTTCTCTTTCTCTGGGATGAACCCAGGGAAGTTGGCATTGTCTTTTATTATGGCATTGGCCTTCATCCCCTAAACCTTCTGATGGTTCCTCTCTGTGCCCCCCCAACCCCGGCCCGCTGGGAGTGCTCCCAGGCACAGCCCAGGCTTCTAGTCCCATCAAGTTTGAATTGGAGGGGACCCAGAAGATCCTGTCCAGTCCCCTCCCTGCACAGACAGGGAAGCGGGCTCAGAGACACTAAGAGACTCTTCTGAGGTTGCACAGCATAGCCGTCACTGGCAGAACTGGCACCAGAATCCAGACGGTACCCGCCTGGCTTTCTTTCTCCAGCCCCTCACGGCCAGGAGTAAAAACAGCAGCCTATACTGTCCAAAGGCATTGATGCATTCAGAGTGCTTTCACTTCCATTATTTTACAGTATGCTACGTAGGTCAAGCCGTCTCCCCATTTATAGGTAGGGGTGCTGAAGCCTAGGGACCGAGTGGCTCGCACTCTGTCACCCAGCAGACCTGAACTCAGGCCTCCGCTCTCCTCAGATGGTCAGGAAGCCCTTCCCACCCTGGGAGAAGGCCCTGGCCTCCCTACAATTGGCCCTTCCAGCCTTGAGGGGTGGGGTGGACGGAGCATTGGCCAGAACGTCAGGGACCCAATGGGCGCCGGACTGGCGGCGGGCTGCCCGTGGCCTGGCGAGGGAGGTGTCTCACAGGGATGTGTCTCTGCGGGTCACCATCGCTACCCTGTGGCCTCCTTCTTTCCTTCGTGTTCTTGCTGAATAATTCTCTCTTGATGAGTTTTGTTGTCTCCCTTTGAGATCCATACACCTACTTTCTTTTATTACGAAAAGTTCCAAAATATACAAAAGCAAAGAGAAAAACCTTACAGGCCTCCACCTACCCATCACCAGCTTCGGCAGTAGTCACCCCTGGTCCAATCTTGTTTCTTCTTTATTCTCACTCACTCACTTCCACTCCCCAGTCTGCAGCTTTATCGGTGATGATGTTAAGGATTTAGTAAGTAAATCCTAGACACTATGAAAGAGTTTTCATCCTTCAAATTTCTCGATGCACGTCTAAAAATGGCTTTTGAAAAGTAAACACGGGGCGCCCGGGTGGCTCAGTCGGCTGAGCGTCAGACTTCGGCTCGGGTCATGATCTCACCGTTTGTGAGTTCAAGCCCTGCATTGGGCTCTGTGCTGACAGCTCAGAGCCTGGAGCCTGTTTCGGATTCTCTGTCTCTCTCTTTCTCTGTCCCTCCCCCACTCATGCTCTGTGTGTCTCTCTCTTTCAAAAATAAATAAATGTTAAAAAAAAATAAAAAATAAAATAAAAGCGAGCACGATACTATTAGCAAACCTGAGAAGAAATTCATAAATAGCATCAAATTTCCCAGATCATTTTGTAATTGTGTGTGACTGTGTCACAATCCTCACGCTTTCGATCCATCCTGAGGGACAGCTTCGGACACTCTGAGGTTCCTGTTAGAAGGGGACCTCACCATCTCCTTTGATGCCTCCCTTGGAGCAGGCCTCAGGGGTCCCATGATGGGGTGGAAGGGACAGAGAACATACCATCCCCAGTTCAGTCCCACTGGCCCCAACTCAGCCCCGTACCTGAACTTGGGCTCCAGAGATCTGGGAAGTCGGCGGCCATTTCCTTGTGCTACTGACGTCTGAAAAGTAAGCCTTGGGCTCAGAGAACGGCACCCTTCCTATCCTGCTTTGGAGAGCTGGCCTGTCCCCCCGTGGGTTCCAGTGACCTGCCAGTCACCACCGCATCACCCACGGCCTTCTTCCTTTTTGAAAAATCCTTCCAGCCCAGGCCCACCCACAACCCCACAGCCTTTTGCCTTGGGCTGACTCACTCCCTCCCAGATCCTTCCTCTCCCACCCACCCTAGACCCATCCCTCACTATGGACAAGCGACAGTCACTCTCTCCTCCACGGGCAGTAGCAGCAAGGTGGGGAGCGGCAGTGGGGGTGGGGATGGCAGTTCCCAGCGCCAGAGACTGACCCAGGCCTCTCGGGTGGGACTGGGAGGGGAAAGTGAGATAAAATGTTGGACCGACCAAGTGGAGACGTTGGAGTTGAAGTTTGTGTGTTTGTGAAGTTTCGGGGTGCCTACACCGGACTTGCGCTGTGTTTCTGTGTGGCAGCGCGTGTGTGTGCTGTGAATGTGTTGGTGTGCAGAGAATAGTTGATGGTAGACATTCTCAGTAGAGGAAGAGAGAGGCGGGTGTCTGTGTGTGTGGGTGTGTGGGTGTGCATTCATTGCTGGCAATCCCCACTTTTCTGGGTGTGATTAGTTGATTATTATAATTAAGATAACTTTGGGTAGTTCTGTTGTTAAGGAGCTCAGTTCGCATTTGTGTATGTATGTGTGAATTTAGGGGTTGATAAAACAATTTCAGTGCTAACCGATCCTGGATCACTGGCCTCCTAGCCATGGTGGTTTTCCCTTCTCCACGTTCCCGACTCGGAGAACTTCTTAGATCTTTAAAACAACTAAAAAAAATTTTTTTTAATGTTTTATTTATTTTTGAGAGAGAGAGAGAGAGAGAGGGAGAGAGAGCGTGAGCAGGGGAGGGGCAGAGCGAGAGGGAGACCCAGAATCCGAAGCAGGCTCCAGGCTCTGAGCTGTCGGCATAGAGCCAGACGCGGGGTTCGAACTCACGAACCGTGAGATCATGACCTGAGCTGAAACCAAGAGTCCAATGCTTAACCTTAACCAACTGAGCCACTCAGGTGCCCCTAAGACAATTTTTTTTTTTTTTTTTTTTTTTTTTAGTTCTAAGCCTCTTTAATTTGGACTCACTGGCTTAATTTCTCTTGGGGCAGGTGAAAACAGCTTTGTTTTCCATCGGCTGTTAGCTAGTGACTATCTAATTTCCATGAAGTTGGATCTGAGGTTGATGGGGGGGGGGGGTAGGGGAGATCCTTTGATGCCTGAGCACATTTTGCATTTCGATAGGTACAAGGTAGTGCTAGGATATCCTCCTAAAAGGTGATACTAATCTACACCCGCACCAGTAGTGTGTGAGAGGACCCCTTTCCCCACAGACTCAGCAGCGTTGGATATCAGTTGTGAACCACTTTGCCAACATGACTGACGAAAAATCACCTCCTTTTAATCTGTATGTAATGACGGTGAATTGGAACATATCAGAGGCGTTCAGGATGGGGTGGAGGGTGTGGTGACCCTGCGAATCGTTTCAAGATGGGATAGTCCTGAGCCCTAGCTCAGGAATTTAGAGTCTCGGTCCCTGTCCTCTGAGGGCACGATGGTAAGTGGTCTTTTTGGTTTTTTATTTTTTTTATTTTTTTTAACGTTTACTTTATTTTTGAGAGAGAGACAGAGCGCGAGCGGGGCAGGGGCAGAGAGAGAGGGAGACACAGAATGCGAAGCAGGCCCCAGGCTCTGAGTTGTCAGCACAGAGCCTGACGTGGGGCTCGAACCCACGAACCGTGAGATCTTGACCTGAGCCAAAGTCGGATGCTTAACCGACTGAGACCCCCCCCCAGGCGCCCGGTAAGTGGTCTTTTTGAAGGGCTTCCTTTGGCATCAGACCCTGTTCCTTCCCAGCAAAGTGTCATGTAAATCAGGGGCTATTTTGGGATTCCAGCTGGTGGTGATTCTAGACTTTTAGGGTGAAATGAGACCTCCCTTCTCTTCCCCCTTTCCCCCATTCTCTTCCCGCTTCTCCTGCATTTCCCTCTACCAGAGCTAAGCAGGGTAGAGAGATGGCCCCCAGGGCATGTATGCTGCAGTCAGGAGCCCCCGACACTGTTCTCCCACCAAGGATCCGTCAACACGGTTCTCCAGTCCTTGGCTGCTTCAAGTATAAACTTGGAAGTAACATTGTACATTTCAGGGGCTCCTGGGTGGCCCAGTGGATTAAGCATCCGACTTTGGCTCAGGTCGTGATCTCACGGTTTGTGAGTTTGAGCCCTGCAGCGGGCTCTTGGCTGTCTGTGTCGGGCTTGCTTCGGATCCTCTGTGTCCCTCTCTCTCTGCCCTTCCCCTGCTCACGCTCTCCCTCTCTCAAAAATAACTAATAAAAAACAGACTTTTTTTTTTTATTACCTTTCAAAGGACTGGCTACTGCTAAGTAGAGACACAATGAATACGTTCCTTCTCTTCCTTTATTCCTACAAGTTTGAAGGGGAGCTGGTTATGATACAAAAAATGTGTGCGACCCGACTGCGTCATAGAAGGAGTCGGTGGTAGAGGCGAGTTGAAAATATTGCCCCAACCTTAATTGTTCAAGGCCTCATCTGTCACCTTTGATTTCTCAAGTCAGCTGGCCTGCTGAGCCCCTGGGCTCCAGAACTCTGGACGCTTGCTTGGCGTCCTTCAGCCCTGAGGGCCTGAGGGCTTTGATAGCTCGGGGCCTGGGAGAGGGTGGGGTGGAGGAGGGACCGGATGAGCTGAGTTTCGCATCTTTCAAACTTCTTAACAGCTCTCAGAGGAAAAATGAACAGGAGTTACTGTCCCCACTTACAGGTGAAGAAACTGAGGTTTGGTTTGGGAATTAACTTATCTAAGGTCATAGGGCCAGTAAGCCTTTTTTTTTTTTTTTTTTTTCCTCAGCATAGGAGAGTCCGGAGAAGACAGGAATGTCGGGAGACCTTCCCAAGGTCCTTAAGGGTGTCGTTCTGGGAATGCCTAAGGACTAGGATGCCCCCCAAAAGTGTTCCTAGGTCTCTGGCACTCTCCCTCCCCCAGGTCTCCTGACTCAGGGACTGGTGTCTTTCTTCCCACCCTGCATGACTTCTTGTAGGAGGAGGGGAGAGGTGTGTGGGAATGAAACGTAATTCTGATGAGGGTGAGATTCTGCCATCCTGCAAAATCTGCTCTTCCTGCTTGGGTTGGAAAAGAAAAGCCAAGCCATCAGGATCGGTGATGGTGGAAGTGGCGAGATGGGTGTGGTATGAAAGTGCTTCCTTCTCCGGCTCTCTTGCTCTGGCGCGATAGAGGATAATACAGCATCCCAACCTCGACTCCCTCCACTTTTCCTGCGAGCCAGGCCTTTGAGAGTGGGGACTGTGCTCAACAGAGTCCTCTTCCAGGTGGCTGGGAAGTTCCACCTAGGATTTTAGCTACTTCTCTGAAGGCTGAGGCCTGGGGCAGGCCATCCACAGACATCTGGCCCCGGGGGTGCTGGGGGCAGGGGGGAGCCTGGGTGCCACAGGGCTGGGAGCATCATGGCACCGCGAGGACCACAGTGGAGAGGATGGGGCGGGGACTGAGACCAGACGAGGGCTTGGGAGACTGAGGCACGAGGGCCTATGGGGAAGTGCCTCTGGGGGGCCGGCTTGTGGCTTTGCTCCCGGCTAGGAAGCAAACTAAGATTCGAGACCGTGTCCATCAACTGACCCTCTGAAAGAAGAACAGCGAAAAAGCACTGATTCATAGTGTTTGCTGATTTCCGTGGTGTAACTATCCCTATGGTGGCTGATTTCAAGCTACGCTTGTGGTATCCCTGGATGCAGAGTTGGGAAGAGACGTGCCGTAGCACGGTTATCTAGTATTTTCCGCCAGGTGGGAACAAGAGATGTAAGTAACCTCAAGATGGGGCGCCTGGGTGGTTCAGTCAGCTAAGCGTCTGGCTTCAGCTCAGGTCATGATCTCACGGCTGGTGAGTTCGAGCCCCACGTCGGGCTCTGTGCGGACCGCTCGGAACCCGGGAGTGTGCGTTGGGATTCTGTGTCGCCGGCTCTCTCTGCCCCTCCCCCGCTGGCTCTCTGTCTCTCAAAAATAAATAAACATTAAAAAATTGAAAAAAGAAAAAAAGTAACCTCACGAGCAGAGATAACAGGAAAATGTAGTAAACGAACTGAGAAGCGATGAGTTTTGCGTATTTATCACCTCGGCCGATAATGTATTTAATTGTAAGTTGATATAATTTCAGTTTTAGTTATGGCATTGTTTAGCGACTGGCTGGCATTTCCGCTTGGCTCTCTTGAGGGGTGGAAGCTGACTCCAGCACATCGCTGAAAGCCTTGGCACAGGGGTGGCTGTCTGCGACGTTGGGGGGCTGACGGATGTTGGTGGGTCTTTCTGTTCTCCCTAGGCGGATGTTCCCGTTCTTGTCATTTACTGTGGCGGGGCTGGAGCCCACCAGCCATTACCGGATGTTCGTGGACGTGGTCTTGGTGGACCAGCACCACTGGCGGTATCAGAGCGGCAAGTGGGTGCAGTGTGGCAAGGCTGAGGGCAACATGCCAGGTAGGAAGCCCCCTGGAGAACCCTGGATGCTCTTTTTCGCCGAGACTGAGCGCCCCCTGGTGGACCCAGGAGGAACCCGCGAGCCACTGCCCGCTACACCTAAGCCTTAACTCCCCATCCCACCCTTGTCCCCTCCCACTTCTCACCCCCGTTCTGTTTGTCCTCTCTTCTCTCTTCTGCCTTAGCCTGTCTTCTGCTCAGTCCTCTGTGCCCACCTCCCCTTGCCCTGACCCATCTAGTCCTGCCCCTGCAGCCTTTTCGACATCCCCCTCCGAACAGGCAAAGAAGCCCCATCTCACCAGGGCTCTGGTCCCCCGGGGGCTGCATGCCAAAGAGGTTAACTGTCCACAGGAAACCGCCTGTACGTCCACCCAGATTCCCCCAATACTGGAGCCCATTGGATGCGCCAGGAAGTTTCGTTCGGGAAACTAAAGCTCACGAACAACAAAGGGGCCTCTAACAATGTGACCCAGGTGGGATTCCTCGCCACCCCCCACCCCTCCTGGCTGATTCTGTTCTGTGAAAGTCCCTTTTCTTCCTCTCTGACTCTGGTTCTTTTCCATGCACCGTGCGGGGAAGATGAGGTGGGAGGAAGCTGAGTCTCAGGGGCAGACACGGGGTTGCATTCAGGATGACATGGGCCAAGCTGGCCCTGGGGCTTTCTTCATCAAACCCGAGGCCGCCATCACTCGTGTGCCATGCTGGGCATAGGGTTGGTGCCCGCGGAGTCTAAGTTGAACAGAGCCTTGAGAAGCCTTGCTTGTGCTAATACCTTGGTCACAACGGACATCTGTGGGTAGGAAACAGGGCAAGAGGGCAGAAGTGGTGCCCTGGAGAGGCTGGGCACCAGAGTTAGAAGGCCTGGGGGAAGCTACGTGGTAGCAGGGCAGGGGAATGGACGCTATGACCTCAGGGTCCCTTCTAGCCTGGCCACAGGACCAGCCGTGGGTGGGGGTAGAGGACCCGTAGACCCCCACAAGCATCTGGCTCTCTCTCAGATGATCGTGCTCCAGTCTCTCCATAAGTACCAGCCTCGGCTACACATCGTCGAGGTGAACGATGGGGAGCCGGAGGCGGCCTGCAACGCCTCCAACACGCATGTCTTCACCTTCCAAGAGACCCAGTTCATTGCCGTGACCGCCTACCAGAATGCAGAGGTGAGGGCTGCCGGGCGGGGCTGAGCCTCGAGGGACAGGAGGGGAGAGGGAGGCCCACAGGCTTCCTTGGTGGGGAATTCGGAAGTTCTCTGGCACCAGACTCAGGACTCAGGTGCCTCTATTTCCCCTCTCTCTAGATCACTCAGCTGAAAATTGATAATAACCCTTTTGCCAAAGGATTCCGGGAGAACTTTGAGTCGTAAGTGCCACTGGGTTCAGCTCACCTTTGCAGAGGGCCTCCTCTTGGTTCCTCCTGGGACTCGACTCCAGACTGGTGCTGAGCACGTCTCCTTCCCTGGGGGTGGGCAGGGGTGGGGTGGATGCTGGAGGGCCGGCAGGGCAAGAGGGTCCAGGGAGGGACGTGCAGTAGGCAGGCTTACAGGTCAGTGGTTCTGTTTGTGACCGCTTTTCTTGCCTCCTTTTTTTTTTTTTTTTTTTTAGCATGTATGCATCTGTTGACAGCAGCGTCCCCTCCCCGCCTGGACCCAACTGTCAGTTGCTTGGGGGAGACCACTACTCTCCTCTCCTACCCAACCAGTATCCCGTTCCCAGTCGCTTCTACTCCGACCTTCCCGGGCAAGCCAAGGATGTGGTTTCCCAGCCTTACTGGCTGGGGCCCCCCCGGGACCACAGCTATGAGGCCGAGTTTCGAGCGGTCAGCATGAAGCCTGCATTCCTGCCCTCCGCCCCTGGACCCACCGTGTCCTACTACCGAGGCCAAGAGGTCCTGACGCCTGGAGCTGGCTGGCCTGTGGCCCCCCAGTACCCTCCCAAGATGGGCCCAGGCAGCTGGTTCCGCCCCATGCGGACTCTGCCCATGGAACCCGGTCCCGGAGCTTCAGAGGGACGGGGCCCGGAGGACCAGGGCTCCCCCTCCGTGTGGACTGAGATCACCCCGCTGCGGCCGGAGTCCAGTGACTCAGGACTGGGTGAAGGAGACTCTAAGAGGAGGCGTGTGTCCCCCTATCCTTCCAGCGGCGATAGCTCCTCCCCTGCTGGGGCCCCTTCTCCTTTTGATAAGGAAACCGAAGGCCAGTTTTATAGCTATTTTCCCAACTGAGGGGATGACATGGGGAAAGGCACAGAAACAGTGTTATCAGGTTGGAGGACACCAACTAATGCAGACGACAGACTCAGGACTGAGAGGCCCCAGCTCCCTCTGTCTCTTCTCCTTTTGTAGTTGGTTGAGGAAGAGGGGGTTCTGGGGTTCACTTGCTGCTTCCGGCCCACGATGAAACCTGAGAGGAGTGTCCCCTGCCCCTTCCTCGGCCCTAACTACAATCATTTCCCTGGTGCTGCTTCTGGCTGTGGGTTCCCAGCTGGAGAACAGAGAACGGAGAACAAGAGGGTCTTGGCCACAAAGGAGCTTTCCGCTCTTCTCTGGGACTGGGTAGGGGTCCGGTGGGGCTGGCTGGGAACTGGAGACCGTCTTCCTTTATAGAACTAACTTTGCGCAGTTTCGTTTGCGCCGGTGACTTTGGGCGGCTGGCCCGGACCCCCCCCCTGCGCAGAGACAGTGGGGTCCCAAGGAAGGGCGGGGAAGGGGGGGTTGGTGCACACCTCAAGAAGCGAAGCCTTTGGGGGTGGTGATTATGGGGGCACGCACGCTTTTTTCTTTTTCCTTTTTGGAATGGGGAGGCTATTTATTGTACAGAGAGTGGTGTCTGGATATATTTCTTTTGTCTTCATCACTTTCTGCAAATAAACATGAAACTGGAGAATGTGTCCTGCTTCAGGGCCCTGGAGGGGGACGTGGATGGGGACTCACCCCGCTGGGATTTGCAGGTGCACCAAAGCTCTCCAACAGCAGCTGCAGTTCCCAAGGACCTGTGCCTTCTTCTAGAAACCCAGAGTGGCTTCACTCAGGGGATCAACAGAGCAAGACCACATGTCCTGAAGGCTGATGGTTGATTCCACCTTGTAAGGCACCTTGGGACAGAGAACGGTTCCTCTGCCTGACCTGCGGAGGAGTGGGAGGGCAAGACCCCAGGACAGGGCTGGGTGGGGGCTGGGAGCTCTGTGGGGAGAAGCCTTGATTTCTCTTTGCATTTTTTTAAAGATTAAAAAAACTTTTTTTAATGTTTGTTTATTTCTGATAGAGTGCAAGCGAGGAAGAGGCAGAGAGAGAGAGGGAGACATAGAATCTGAAGCAGGCTCCAGGCTCTGAGCTGTCAGCACAGAGTCCGACTAGAGGCTCGAACTCACGAACGATGAGATCATGACCTGAGCCGAAGTCAGAGGCTTAACCAACTGAGCCACCCAGGCGTCCCCTAAAAAAAAATTTTTTTAATGTTTATTTAGTTTTGAGAGAGACAGGTTAGACATAAAACCTCGAAGCAGGCTCCAGGCTCCCAGCCGTCAGCACAGAGCCTGATGTGGGGCTCAAACTCACAAACTGCGAGATCATGACCTGAGCTTAACCTGAACACTCAACCAACTGAGCCACCCAGGGGCACCTCTGCAGTTTTAGCAGCTTTGGTTCTCCATCGTCCTCTTAGGGTTATTCAAAGGTTAAAGGAGTAAATATAAATTGAACCACACGAAATTGCTGTTTTTGTAGGTCAAGAACAGCTAAATATGGCAATTTCATACGATTTGAACTAGCACATGTAAAGGGTTTAGAACAGTATCTGATAAACAGCACTCAATCTGTAAATTATTGTTATAATTCTCTAGCTCTGTTTCTCTCTTTCCCTCTCTCTTTATACACATACTGAATTGTATTTGTAAAATAACACCCGCTTCTTTTAAAGAATGTAAGCAATGCATAAAAATAAAAAGCACTAAATTATCCCAAATCTTACCACCCATCAATAATTATCATTAAATGCTAACTGGGTTAGATAGATACACAGAAGTATATTTTTATAACGTTGGAATCATATTGAAAATGCTTTTTTAAAAACAAAATTGGGGCGCCTGGGTGGCTCGGTCGGTTGAGCGTCCGACTTCGGTTCAGGTCATAACCTCACGGTCCGTGAGTTCGAGCCCCACGTCGGGCTCTGTGCTGACAGCTCAGAGCCTGGAGCCTGCTTCAGATTCTATGTCTCCCTCTCTCTGCCCCTTCCCCACTCACGCTCTCTCTCTCTTTCTGAAAATAAATAAACTTAAGAAAAAAGAAAAAGAAAAAGAAAGGAGCTTATGGGAAATGTCCAGAAGTTAGAATTACTCCATTTGCCTAGTCCCAGTCCAGGGTATCCCCCACTCCGATGGGGGAGGCGGGTGTCACCATGGGCCCTTGGGTGTTCTCTCACTTCTGTTGGAGCTTGGAAATCTCCGTTTCTGTCACAGTTCACATCCCCTCCTTTCCTGGTCTCTATCCAGAGGCCATTTTCATCACCTCCTAGTTAGAAGAAGGAAAAGATATAAATCCATCCTCCTTGGATTTGGAAGCTCATAATTTTGTAAATGACATGAGCGGTTCTGTCATCCTGCGCTGAGTGCAAATTATTCCTCCCACCCCTTAGGCTATCACTCCCTGGAGTTATTAAGTGTTGGTATAAAATTAGGCCTATTTCCTTTTCTGGGAACTGTTGTCAGTAATTACAGTACTCTTCTCCTCCACTGTTTTTATTTTTATTTAAGTTTATTTATTTATTTTTAGTAATCTCTACACCCAACCCGGGGCTCCAACTCACCACCCTGAGTCGCATGCTCTTCCCACTGAGCCAGCCAGGCGCCCCATCCCCCACTGTTTTTAAATGGTTTTGTTCACTTCATTAGATATATTTACACCCTCTATTATCTTTTTCCAAAAGTGTGGGGGCGTATGTTTTGATGCTTTTTTATTTGACTCATAAAAGTTCATTACTACTATTCCTTCTCTACTAAATGTACCTTTTACTGAAAAGAAAAAATACTGAAAATACTAAAATACATCTTTCTATGCATGAACACGGGATATTTCTTCATTTATTTAGGTCATTCTTTTTTTTTAAATTTTTTTAATGTTTATTTATTTTTGAGAGAGAGGGAGAGACAGAGCGTGAGCAGGGCAGGGGCAGAGAGAGAGGGAGACAGAGAATCTGAAGCAGGCTCCAGGCTCTGAGCTGTCAGCACAGAGCCCGACGTGGGGCTTGAACTCACGAACTGTGATATCATGACCTGAGCCGAAGTCAGACGCTCAGCCAACTGAGCCACCCAGATACCCCTCTTCAGGTCATTCTTAAGGTCCTCAGTAAAGTTTTATAGTTTACAGGTATAGCTTTTGTATATCTTATATTTATTCTTAAGTATTAAGGTTTTTTTCTCTATACAGGGCATTTTTAAAAAATACATATTTTCAGGGTGCCTGGGTGGCTCAGTCAGTTAAGCATCTGACTTCAGCTCAGGTCATGATCTCAGGGCTCGTGAGTTTGAGCCCTGCATCAGGCTCTCTGCTGTCAGTGCAAAGGCCGCTTCAGGATCCCCTGTCTCCCTCTCTCTGCCCCTCCCCTGCTCATGCCCTCTCTCTCTCTAATAAATAAACATTAAAAAAAATAAAAATACGTATTTTCTAATTGTTAATTATAATTGATTTTTGTATGCCAATCGTAAGATCCAGCCATTTTTTTTTTTTAATTTTTTTTTCAACGTTTATTTATTTTTGGGACAGAGAGAGACAGAGCATGAACGGGGGAGGGGCAGAGAGAGAGGGAGACACAGAATCGGAAACAGGCTCCAGGCTCTGAGCCATCAGCCCAGAGCCCGACGCGGGGCTCGAACTCACGGACGGCGAGATCGTGACCTGGCTGAAGTCGGACGCTTAACCGACTGTGCCACCCAGGCACCCCAAGATCCAGCCATTTTACTAAACTCTCATTATTTTTTAGTGATTTGCTATAAATTCATTACTTTCTTTATGGCCAATTGGATTATTTCAAATAATGACAGTTTTATTTCTTCCTTTCTAATCATTATACTTCGAATTTCTTTTTCTTAGCTTATTGCACCTGCTAGAACTTCAAGTGCTAGTTTCTTGCCTTTTGGGGGATTCGTTCCCTCCTATTTATTCCACTTTTTCCCTCATATTGGTTTGACATTTCTATTATTTTAGTGGCTACTTCATACATCTTAATATGTACCTTTAGGGGCGCCTGGGTGGCTCAGTCGGTTAAGTGGCCAACTTCGGCTCAGGTCATGATCTCGCAGTCCGTGAGTTCGAGCCCCGCGTCGGGCTCTGTGCTGACGGCTCAGAGCCTGGTGCCCATTTCGGATTCTGTGTCTCCCTCTCTCTCTGACCCTCCCCCATTCATGCTCTGTCTCTCTCTGTCTCAAAAATAAATAAACGTTAAAAAAAATTGAAAAAAAAATGTACCTTTAACCTAATAAAATCCTAATGTGAATGATATTTTACCCTGTGTTCTGTTCAATAAAACAATTTTAGATTAGCTCTTATTTTCCCCCCTCTTGATTTACTATTGTTTTCTCTCCTAATTTACTGATTTTGAACACTTCCAAATACATATACACACATATCTATTTGGGGGGGGGTTGGTTTGCTTGTTTTGTTTTTTTCACATATATATATTTTTAAGTAAACTCTACACCCAGTGTGGGGCTCTAACTCACAACCCTGAGATCAACAGTCCCATTCTCTACTGACTGAGCCAGCCAGGTGCCCCTTCAGTTCTTTTTTCATCCACACAGATGATACTCCTGTATTACTTTGTTGAGATAATACTTGCTTGGGTTTAATTTTATGTCACCATTCTCTTGCTCACTTTTCCTCTTTGCTTTTCTGCCTCTTTTTTTTTTCTTCAACTAAATTCTTTACAACTTCTTTTAAACAGGTATCTTTGTAAATTCCTTAAAAGCTTGTTTCTTACAAAGATTATTATTTTTCTCCTTGTTGTTGGATGGTTTTTTTGCTGAGTAAACAATTTTAAGTGGATAGTAATTTTTTCTTATTTTATAGAAGCTATTCCGTCATCTTTTGGCTTCTATTGTTGTGAAATCTGCTACTAGTGTAATTATCATTCTTTAAAAAAAATGTTTATTTATTTTTGAGAGAGAGCAAGCAGGGGAGGGGCAGAGAGAGGGGGACAGAGGATCTGAAGTGGGTTCTGCGCTGACAGTGGAGAGCCCTATGTGGGGCTTGAACCATGAGATCATGACCTGAGCCAAAGTCAGAGGCTCAACCAACTGAGCCACCCAGGTGCCCCAGCTAATTATCATTCTTTTGTAGGTCATCTGTCTTACTCTTTCTGCTTTCCAGATCTTCTAGTTATATTTGGTGTGTAGCAGATTTATTATGATGTGACAAGGTATGAATTTATTTTTCTTGATCATATTTGGGATATACTGTACTTCCTGAAACTGTGTATCCATGGTTTTCATCAATTCTGAAATTTCTTAATTATTATCTCTTTAAACATTAATTCTTTCCAATTTCGCCCTTTGGGACTCTAATCAGATAGATGTCAGAGATTTTCATTCTATTATTATTCACGTCTCTCAAGTCTTTATTATGTTTTTTCTCTTTGTCTCACTTTGCTGCTTTCTGTATAAATTCTTGAGATATATCTTTTAGTTTAATTCTACTTTCAACAGAATCTAAAATGCTGATTAGCCTACTCACTGAAAATTTTTTTTCACAGTTTACAAAGTACTTTTCATAGTTATTTTGTGCATCTCCGTTAAGTTTTTTTAATGTTATGCTTTGCATTTCTTTATTTTTATTTTTATTTTTAGTAATCTCTACACTCAATGTGGGGCTGAAATTCATGATCCTGAGATCAAGAGTCTCATGCTTTTCTGACTGGGTCAGCCAAGCACCTCATGCTTTGCATTTCTATAAGTTCTATTTTTTTTTCCAAATTGTACAATCCTGATAATTTCCTATTGTATGTTTTCCCTTATAACTACATTCTTTATTTCTGTAAATATTCTACACACAACCATTCTGTGTTTTGTATTTGACAATTCCAGATAATACTGGAGGTTGTTTGTGGGGGGTGTGGTGGTAGTGTTGTCTAAACATGTTGATTCTTCTGATTATCACTCGCAATGGATTTGCCTTCTTGCACATGTGGGTGTCTTTGTAAGGTCATGTTTGATTTTTAACCCATGGATGTCCTGTAAGATTAACTTGGGGAAAATTTCTTCCACAGATGTTGCCTCTGATTCAACAGATGGGGAACACCAAATTATGGCTGGACTTTTCCCTCTAGCAATGTAGTCAAATTTCTTGGCTCAGGGCTCCAAAAGAGTGAGACAGAAGCTTCCAGGCCTACCCTTTAGAGCATCACTCTACTACATTCTATTGGTCAAGGCCAGCCCATATATAATGAGAGGGGGAATAATTTTTCAGTTGGATGATAGGGGTAGCATGTACTGCCTAACCATCATTCTAGGATTTTTTCCCTTCACCATCATGTTGGTAGATTGAAATTGTCCATGGGACATTTCAACGGATACGGCAAGTGCCACAAGTGAGGGCGCACTTCTTCCCAGATTGCTATTTGTTAAACCTTCATTGCCACACCACTGGAAGCTGGTTTATTAAGTTGGGGCACTCACAATGAAATCTGAGAGGAGTTAGAGAGGTCTTCTCTCCTAGGATATTATTCAGTTCTCTTAAGTTCTCCTTTCAAATTTCTCCCTGGCTGACAGCATTCTAAGAATGGGATATGAAAAGAGAAATTGGGGGTCCAATTTTTTCTTTTACACGCTCTCTGCCTTTAATTTTGCCTCACCTTTCTTAGCCACTGTCTGTGACATACCCAAGTCCCATGTCTATTCTCATTTTCTTCAGAGAATAACACTGTTCTTTTTTTTTTTTTTTTTTTTTTTTTTTTTTATTCATTGAAGTAATCTCTACATCCCACATGGGGCTCAAACTCATGACCCTGAGATCAAGAGTCATACACTCTTCTGAATGAGCCAGCCAGGCACCCCACAACAGTGTTTTTTCAGGACATATGTGACTGCTCAGGGTAGGAAGCGGTCAGGGGAAGCTCAATACCCATGATTTCAGATTTGTAGCCAATCCACCAATTTTCAACACCATGCCTCAATGCCACCTGCCATTGTGTTTGATACTCCTAACACCTGAGTCTATTTTAGGTTATTTGGTGGTAAATCAGCTCACCTATTGCTAATCCTGTTTGTAGGCATTTCAGGGTACAGCTGCATTTTAGGTTGTCATTGCATCTTGCTTAATCAGATACTCCTCCTCCTTCTGCTTCCTATATCCCAAAAAATTGTTGAAATGTGTTGTCTGCCTTTTCCTCTGCTATTCTCTTTGCTTCTGTGGTTCTATGCATTAAGAGAACCTCTAATTTTTTTTTACATTTATTTATTTTTTGAGAGACATAGAGAGACAGAGCACAAGTGGGGGAGGGGCAGAGAGAGAAGGAGACAGAGAATCCGAAGCAGGCTCCAGACTCCGAGCTGTCAGCACAGAGCCCGTCGCGGGGCTCGAACTCACAAACCGTGAGATCATGACCTGAGCCAAAGTCGGCCGCTCAACCGACTGAGCCACCCAGGTGCCCCAAGAAAATCTCTTATTATCATGTTAATAACTAATATACATATTTAAACTAAATACTCTTCATTGATTTTGAATGAAAACTTGTAAATCTTTTAGTCATCATAAGCTGGCCTCCCTCCCTCCCGATTTTATTTTATTTTTTAAAGTTTACTTATTTATTTTGAGAGAGAGAGAGAGAGAGAGTAAGCAGGGGAGGGGCAGAGAGAGATGGGGAGAGAGAATCTCAAGCAGGCTCCTTACTGTCAGCACAGAGCCAGAGGCAGGGCTTGAACTCATGAACCATGAGATCATGACTGAGCTGAAATCAAGAGTCAGACATTTAACCGACTGAGTCACCCAGGCACTACCCTTTCTCCTCATTTTAGGAAAATTTTTATTTAATTTTATCTCTGATTACCTTCAGTTAGTATTTATTTTTCTAGGATGTGTGTAATTCTTTGGCTTTGTCTCTATCCTTTGTTCTCTTCCTATTTTTATCTTTTAAAACATATATTATGTGCTCTGGGAAAAATTTTCAAATTTATCTTAGTAATGGAATATTAACTTGGGGATGATTGAAGACTAATTTCTAAGGAGACAGTGATCCAGAAGTTTAAATACTTGTACTTACGATTTACATGGATGCTTTGCGAGAGTCTATGGCTACAGCTATGTCTTGTATGTTGTTTTATAAGAGCTAATAATGACAAGAGTTACAAATAGCTGGGTTTGAAAGTAACTGTTGGGGTTAAGATGTGGATTTTGATTAAGCACAAGTTTAATCTTTTCTCAGACTCAGCAAAACCCAGCTTATTTGTGTTACTCATACTTAAATTACCAATGGTTTCTCCAAGTAGGGAAGAGGAACACAGGAATTATTTCAGGAAATATCTAAACACACACACACACAACTGCCTATGCTTATATCCTTATATGACAAGTACCCTTTTATTTTTTAAAAAAAAGTTTTATTTATTTAAATAATCTCTACACCCAGTATGGGGCTCAAACTCATGACCCTGAGATCAAGAGTTGCATGCTCTTCCAACTGAACCAGCCAGGTGCACTCTATGATAAGTGTCTTTATGTGATGAAGGAGAAATTGTGGCATAGATATGTGGCTGAATCATATCCTAACACACTAAATCAGATTGATCTTTCACAACACTAACTTGGTTTTCCTTCAATTCAATTGTGTTCTTTAGAACCTTCATTGAGAGTTTAAATTCTGCCATTGGATTTTAGTTTTCTTTTCAATTTCATGTTATCTCATCTATCTCCCCTACATCTTGGCCTATATTATTGTATCTCAATTCTCTCTTAACAGATTTCTTATTTCTTTGAGGATGCTGAAAAGTTCCCTGGAGTTTTCTTTTGGATCTTGAAATGGCAAGGTAATTGTGTGAAGCAATTTACTAATTGGGATTATTAGCTATAAATCAGTTAAATGAATAGTTGAACTATAATACTTTGGGGGTAGAATAATAGATATTGTGTCTTTAGACCATACTCTTCTTTATGAAAACTCTACCCACACCCTCTTCTTTCCAGGGCTCAATCCCTGAAGACCATATTTATACAATGTGGCCCTGCTCTGCTTCATACCTCATCATAGCTGATTGGAAGAAGGTTAATACATGAAGGAATTGGGTTGAAGAATCATTTGGGATTCTTAAGTTTGGGATATTGCTTAAGTTTGGGTTGTATAAACTGTGGTGCAGTGGGGCAGCCAAGTATATGAAGATTCAGAGAATGCAGTTTTGGGAGGACAGGAGCAGATGTGTGAAGAGATAAAGTAATAAAATATGAGAGAGGGAGTGAGTGATAGCAAGAGCCAAAGTGAGAGTGAGGAAGAACTTCCTAGTTCTAGTTCCTCTTAAGTTCCTACTAAACTTCCTCTCTTTCTCCTCTGAGCCACACCCATGTGTTAATGATAGTTTCCGTTTAGTTTGGAGTGGGAGTCTGGGACTACTAAGAGAGCTTTGATTAAGACATCCATTTCCAATTATAATAGGCAAATCACGTCATTGTGAGTAAGAGGATGAAGAAATGCAGCACATTCAGTTCCTACAGTAGGAGGATGTGCATCCAGCTCACTCCAAAGTAATATCAGATGATTAGGAAAAAAGGTGAAAAGGTGTAGGAGTGGGATAGGGTGGGGGAAGAGAGACCACATCCTCATTTTGCCCCTGTGGAAATTATTTTATGATCCATGAGAAGGTTGATCCTGTCATTCCTAGGCATTACTAAAGATTTATTAAAATGCAGGTTTCATATGAGTATATGGTTGAGTCATATTTTTTCACCCACTGTGCCAATCTTTGCCCTTTAATTGGTGTATTTATACCATTTATACTTAATGTAATTGCTGATATGTTGTGAATTAAATCTGCCATTTTATTTTTTGCTGTAGGATTATTCTCTCTTTTTTCATTTCTCTGCTTTCTTTTTTCTAATTTCCTGAGTTACTTGAATATATTTTTAGAATTCCATTTTGATTGATCTATGCCGTCTATATCATATCTCTTTATAAATTTGATTTTAGTAGTTGCTCTAATTATTACCTTATATATTATGTATGCCTTGTAACAGTCTTCTGGTGTTATTTTACCAGTTAGAATGAAATCTAGAGGCGCCTGGGTGGCTCGGTTGGCTGAGCGACCGACTTTGGCTCAGGTCATGATCTTATAGTTTGTGAGTTTGAGCCCCGCATCGGGCTCTGTGCTGACAGCTTAGAGCCTGGAGCCTGCTTCAGATTCTGTGTCTCCCTCTCTCTCTGCCCCTTCCCCGTTCATGCTCTGTGTGTGTGTGTGTGTGTGTGTGTGTGTCTCTCTCTCTCAATAATAAATAAACGTTAAAAAATTTTAAAAAAAAGAATGAAATCTAGAAAACTTACTTCCCTTTACTCTTCCCATTTTTAGTATAATTGTCTTAAAGATTTCCTCTATGTATATTTAGAACCACATCAGATCGTGTTATAATTTTTGCTTCAGCCATCAAACATAACTTAGAAAATTCATGCAGAGAAGATTACTGAATTACTCATATTTTTGCTTATTGTGTTCTTCCTTCCTTCTTAATGTTCCAAAATTCCTTCTTTTTTAGTTTCCTTTCTGTTTAAAGAACTTTCTTTCTTTCTTTTTTTAGGGCAGATATGCTGGTAACAAATTCTCTTAGTTTTTCTTTATCTGAGAATGTTTTGATTTCTTCCTTATTCCTGAAGGATATTTTTGCTAATAATTTTCTAGGCTGACAGTTCTTTTCTTTCAGCACTTAGAAAATATACCGCCTCCTTCTGGACTTTATGGTTCTTGATGGGAAATCCACTGCTATTTGAGTTGTTTTCCCCCTGTAGTAAAGATGTCATTTCGTTCGCACTGCTTTCAAGATTTTCTTTGTCTAGTTTTCAGAAGATTGTGATGTGTCTTGCTGTGCATTTGAGTTTTCCTATTTAAAGTTCATTCAGCTTCTTGAATTTGTAGGTTTAAGGCTTTTGACAAATTTGGGACATTTTTGCTGTTATTTTTTTGTGTACTTTTTCATCCCTGTCCTTTTTCTCCTCTTTTTGTGAGACTGTGATGACAGGAGCTTTAGCTCTTTTGTTATAGCCCCACAGGTCCCTGAGGTTCTGTTTGTTTTTTTGTTTTCAGTCTATTTTATCTCTGTTGTACAGTTGGATAATTTTTATTTTTCTATCTTCCAGCT
The DNA here is from genome assembly GCF_022079265.1 of Lynx rufus. NCBI lineage: Eukaryota > Metazoa > Chordata > Mammalia > Carnivora > Felidae > Lynx > Lynx rufus. The sequence continues at coordinate 24,684,440 of NW_025814832.1, read as the reverse complement.
CACTGATTTTTCCTCTACTCCTTCCATTTTACTATTGAATGCATCCATTGAGTTTTTAGAATTTCTATTATATTTCTGAGTTCTAAAATTTCCACTTGGTTCTTTTTCATGTCTTCTATTTCTTGCTAAAACTTTCTATTTCTTTAATGAGGGTTTCTATTTTTTTCATGTATTTCAAGTGTACTTGTTGAACCATTTTTACTATGACCACTTTAAAATCTTTGTCAGATGATGTTAACATGCCTGTCATCTGTGTTGCCATTATTGATTTTCCTTTTCTATTAAATTTGACAACCTCCTGGTTCTTGATATGACAAGTGACTTTGTATTGTAATTTCTTTTTTTAATGTTTATTTATTTATTCTTGAGAGAGAGAGAGAGACCACGTGCACAAGCAGGAGAGGAGCAGAGAGAGAGGGAGACAGAATTCCAAGCAGGCTCTGTACTCTCAGTGCAGAGCCCCATGGGACTCAAACTCATAAATCATGCAATTGTGACCTGAGCCAAAATCAAGAGGACGCTTGACTGAGCCACCCGGACATCCCTGAAATACCTACATTTGGGCATCATGTTGTGATACTCTGGATCTTATTTAAACTTTTTGTTCTATCTGGTTTCTTCTAACACTGCTCAGGCAAGGAAAGAGGTGGCATCCCTTCCTTATTTCCAGATGGAGGTGAAAGTCCAGGTTGTCATTTCCATTGACACTGTGTGTTGGGGTGGGTGGTGGGACTGCCATCAGTGGGGATGAAATTTCTGCCTCTGTATCTAGCCTTGGCTTGACACCAATCCAATGGGTTGGAGGAAGCGAGAGTCAGTCACCTCTTTACAGTCTGGCAAGGTTAGAAGTCTAGACTTCCCATTTGGTCTTTGCTGGCATGTGTGGGAATTAGGCCACACTTTTTACTGTACTGTTTGGCTCTAGCAAAGTGACTATTTGCCCACAACTATCTGCATTGCTAAATTATCCTTTTCCTGATAGCGTTTCATTGAAGAGAACAGGCTTTCACAGAGTTTGTTTGTGTCTCTTGGTGTTTCCATTTCAGGTTGCTGGCTTCTCCAGCACCTAGTCTGGGATATATGGAACAAAAAGAAAACCCAGAGACCTCACCCCTGTGTCATTTTTCAGGTCACAATATCCCTATGCTAGTCTGCCTTCTTCTTTCCATCTTTCAGAGCCTTTTAATGTATGTTTTATATATAAGATCCAGCAGTTTTTTGCTGTATTTAGTGGGAGGAATAAAGAAAAGTATGTCTCCATCTACCTGGAAATGGAACCATCCCCAATAACATACTTTTAATTGCAGTATTTTATATTATGTTTTGACATATGGTAGCAACTCCTCCCTTTTTTCCTTCCCTTCCCTTCCCCTCCCTTCCATTCCCTTTCCTTTCCTTTTCTTTCCTTTCCTTTCCTTTTTAAATTATCTTGGTTATACTCATGCACATATTTGCCAGATTAACTTTAGACTCAGCACTTCACATTCCCTCTTAAAAATCCCATCGTGGGGTGCCTGGGTGGCTCAGTGGGTTAAGCATCCAACTTCAGCTCAGGTCATGATCTCATGGTCTGTGAGTTCAAGCCCCTCATCAGGCTCTGTGCTGACAGATCAGAGCCTGGAGCTTGCTTCAGATTCTGTGTCTCCCTGTCTCTCTGCCCCTACCCTGCTTGCACTCTGTCTCTCTCTCTCTCTCAAAAACAAAACAAAACAAAACATTAAAAAAATTTTTTTAAATCCCATTGGGATTTTGATTGGGATTATGTTAATTTATAGATTATTGGAGGGAAGTATGTACTACATTAGAATATTGAGTCATTCCAACTAAGACCAAGATCTCTACTTTTATTCATGCTGTATTTCATGTCCCTCATTGAAAATTCAGAGTTTTCTTGTACAATTCTTGTTAGATTTATTCTTACATAGTTACACAGGTTTTTTTAAATTGTAAATGGCATATTAACTAGCACTTTGTTAAGTGTTAGTGTATATAGAGTCATCAGTTTCTGTACATTTATCTTATATCTGGCCACTGTACTCATCTTTTCTTTTAAGTATATTTTTAAATTTTTTTGACGTTTATTTATTTTTGAGACAGAGAGAGACAGAGCATGAATGGGAGAGGGTCAGAGAGAGAGGAAGACACAGAATCTGAAACAGGCTCCAGGCTCTGAGCTGTCAGCACAGAGCCTGACGTGGGGCTCGAACTCACGGACCGTGAGATCATGACCTGAGCTGAAGTCGGACGCTTAATCAACTGAGCCACCCAGGCGCCCCTCATCTTTTCCTTTTTTCCTTTTATTTATTTATGTATTTATTTATACTCTTCTTTACTTATTTCATTGACTATTGTCTTTTTCTTCTACCAAGCATCCCCTATCCCACATTTCTTCAGGTAACTCCCCACCTCATTTCTTTGAGTGACTTCTAAAGTGCATATGTAATCTGATACAATCACAACATGCTCATGTTCCTGGATGAAAGGCTTGTATAGCCAATCAAGACCCTTTCTGGGAGTTTTTGGCTCTAGTTGACAGGGAAGAGGTTTGTTTCTTCTCTGATCAAGGAGTTATCAGATAAAATTGTGGATGCCACTAGTAGCTGATGTTCTCTAATTGCATAGAAAAGCCATTCTAATTTGGAAGACAATGAAACTGAAACAGAGTATGAAACTAAGACAATTGAGTGAAAGAAAGAGAGAGAGAGATGGAGAGAGAGAGCAGTGTTTGTGTTTGTTTCCAATATACCCTTGTCATTCCTATCCCATGAGCCAATAAGCCCCCTCTTTTTTAAATTACTTTGGTTTTGTTGTTGTTTTTAAAGTTTATTTATTTATTTTGAGAGAGAGAGAGAAGGGAAGGGGCAGAGAGAAGGAGAGACAGAATTCCAAGGATATTCCAAGCTGCTAACAAAGAGCCTGACGTGGGGCTGAACTCACCAATCGCGAGATCATAACCTGAGCTGAAGTCGGATGCTTAACCGATTGAGCCACCCAGGCACCCCTAAGATTTTTTATTTTTAAGTAATCCCAATGTGGGGCTCAAACTCACAGCCCTGAGATCAAGAGTTACATGCTCTACTGACTGAACCAGACACATCCTCCTGGATCAGCTAGTTTAATCTCCTGTTGTACTTTAGGGCTCAGACTATGTGCCAAATGGTATTGAAGTCATTGGGGATTTGATAGAAAAACATTAGATATTGAATGTGATATACTACTGGTGGTCTTCAGTATGGTGTTACAAGATAAAAATATTTCTTTTATTTTATTTATTTTTTGTTTTTTTTAATTTAAATCCGAGTTAGTTAATATATGGTGTAATAAGGGTTTACTGATTTACCACTTACTTACAACACCCAGTGCTCATCCCAGCAGGTGTCTTCCTTAATGCCCCTTGCCCATTTAGCCCATCCTTCCACCCAATACCCCTCCAGCAACCCTCAGTTTGTTCTCTGTATGTAATAGTCTCTTATAGTTTGTCTACCTCTGTTTTTATGTTATTTTTGCTTCCCTTCTCTTATGTCCATCTGTTTTGTATCTTAAATTCCACATGAGTGAAATCATATGATATTTTTCTTTCTCTGACTGACTTATTTTGCTTAGCATAATACCCTCTAGTTCCATCCATGTAGTTGCAAATACCAAGATCATTCTTCTTGATTGCCAAGTAATATTCCATTGCACATATATATACTACATCTTCTTTATCCATTCATCAGTCAATGGACATTTGGGGTCTTTCCATAGTTTGGCTATTGTTGATAGTGCTGCTATAAACATTGGGGTGCATGTGCCCCTTTGAAACAACACTCCTATATCCTTTGAAAAATCTTTCTTTTAAACTGGCCCATCGGAGGAAGTTGGATAATTAGCTTTGTTAAGAAAGATCTAGGGGCGCTTGGGTGGCTTGGTCGGTTGAGCGTCCGACTTCGGCTCAGGTCATGATCTCATGGTCCGTGAGTTCGAGCCCCGCGTCGGGCTCTGTGCTGACAGCTCAGAGCCTGGAGCCTGTTTCAGATTCTGTGTCTCCCTCTCTCTCTGCCCCTCCCCTGTTCATACTCTGTCTCTCTCTGTCTTAAAAACAAATAAACGTTAAAAAAATTTTTTTTTAAAAAAAAGAAAGATCTAGTGTCTTTGTGACCAATGACCTAAGACCACTGAGAGTTCTGTGCTACATGTAATTGCAAAAGCTGAATTTTTTTTTCTTAAAAAAATTGTTTTTAATGTTTATATTTAAGAGAAAGGGGGGGGCAGAGCATGATTAGGGGAGGGGCAGAGAGATAGGGAGACACAGAATCCGAAGTATGCTCTAGGCTGTCAGCACAGAGCCCAGTGCAGGACTCAAACTCATGAACTGTGAGATCATGACCTGAGTCGGTTGACGATTAACTGACTGAGCCACGCAGGTGCCCCTGAATTTTATTTTCTATGCTAAAGTTAGGAGGAACCAGAGAAAACAATACTTTATAACTGTAATCTGATTGTTTTTTTCCCCCATCTTTCCCATCTTTCTCTTCTGCTACCTCAGTGTTGGGTAACTCCCCTCATAGTCCCGACAGCTCTCTTGGCTGATAGCCACTCCTGGTGCTACAAGCTTCCTTGTTCAATATCATTAAGAAAGAGCAAGACAATGTCCCAGGATTTTCAGCAAAAGTCCTGTGAGTCACTCTGATTGGGATGCTATAGATCATGTGCCCCTCCCTGAGCAATCATTTCCACTAGGTAAATTAGAACATACCGATTGGCACACCTAGCTATGAGAGTAGAAAGCAATCCAAGATTAAATCTCTTGGCAAAGAATGGTTGGGGGAGGAAGATGTTTCCCAAACGAAATTCAAGGTCTCAGTCCAGAATGGATGCTGGAGAGTGAACCCCAGAAGTCCACACACTAAGGAAGAATCTTAAAAGGCCTAGATGGACGGTCAGAGCCCGTTGCTAAGAGACAAACCACAAGAGACAGGCTCAGAATCAAGTTTCATGACTGGGCAGGATTTCTGGCATTGGTGACTTGTGCACATGGCATCCCTAGGAATTGAAATGGCAGACAGCCAACTAGGATTTAAGGGAGTTGTATCACTAGAGAAATCCCAAGCCTGGCAAATGGGGGCCTCTGATTGCTCAGCCCTGAGATAATTCCAACTCTAACTATGCCAGCAGGAAGTGGGGCACTTGAGCAGGACACCTCCCGAGAGGGGAATTCTCTTTAAACTCCTCTCAGGTCTGGCCATGAAGGACAACGGATGAGGTATATCCAGGCAGCGGCCAAAATTAGGGGCAATCAGACATGCTGAGAGACACCCTATTTCACTGCCAAGGAAGTGAGTCCTTGCAGGTCCTGTCCTTCTGCCTGTGGTATTTTCTAGACTGTAGACCTCTGTTATTTTCCTTTCCTCATTCTCTTTAAAAAATATGTTAAAAATTTTTCTTACAAAAATATTAAGTGCTCACTTTTATAACACCAAATAAAATAAACAAAAGATTAAGTGAGACCTTTGTCTGTTTCCCAGACCCACCCCCATTGGGTCTACTCCTACTCTCAGAAGGTTAATCCATTAAAGAGTTAGGTATGTGTCCTTCAGAGGTTATCCTACATACATACAAGTACAAACATACACCTAAACTGCACACGAGAGTAAAATTGAAAAATTAAGGTCTCCCTCTATCAACACTGAGGCCCATTCCTCAGAAGGAATCATTTTCAACCACTTCTCTCTTTAACCTTCTGATAGTATTTCCATAATGCCAGAACATATGTTAATATCTCTGTGCGTAATTCATCCAATGTAAACAGCATGTCCTGACTCACTGCAATGAAAGGTGATGAATTTAGCTTGCTTCCACTGTTTCCCTTCTTTCCCTAATCCTTGCCAGTCACATATTTATTTACTTCTTCTACCATTTACCTCTAGGGCTTTTTTTTTCTTTTTAATTTTTATTTAAATTCTAGTTAGTTAACATACAGTGCAACATTGGTTTCAGGAGTAGAATTCAGTGATTCATCATGTATGTATAACACCCCGTGCTCACCATAACAAATGCCCTCCTAATACCCATCACCCATCTAGCCCATCCCCCACCCACCTCTCTCCATCAACCCTTAATTTGTTCTCCATCATTATGAGTCTCTTGTGGTTTGTTTCCCTCTCTCTTTCTTCCCTCTTCCATATGTTTGTCTGTTTTGTTGCTTAAATTCCACATATGAGTGAAATCATATGGTATTTGTCTTTCTCTGACCGACTTATTTGGCTTAGCATAATACACTCTAGCTCCATCCCTGTCATTGTAAATGGCAAGATTTCATTCTTTTTGATGGCTGGGTAATATTCCATTGTGTATATATATATACCACATCTTTATCCATTCATCAGTCAATGGGCTGATGGGCTCTTTCCATAGTTTGGTTATTGTTGATAATGCTGTTATAAATATCGGAGTGCATGTACCCCTACTTTTAGGAATTTAATAATATATTTAAACGTTTATTTCCCAACTTCTTTGGATTGTTACATGTATAAAAATGACTTTATTTTATTCTCATACTTGATTGATATTTTAGCTGGGTATGATTTCTCCCTAATATCAGTTAGGATTAAGTTTAACTATAAATAAGAGACCCAAAATAGTAGTGGCTCAAACAAATTGAAGTGGTTTTTTTTTCCCTCATGTAAAAGACTTCTGGGAAGTAGGCTCCTCCCAGTTTTCTACTCTGCTACATGTAAGATATGGTCCTTGTCCTCACGTCCAAACTGATGGGCTCATATTGGCTTTCCAGCAGCAGGATGGATGGAGGAAGGTGCAAAGAAGGAAGCGACAGCCAGAAGTTAATCACACGGACACACTTAGCTTCAAGGGATGCTGGAAATGCAACATTGATTCTGGCTAGCTATGTGCCCAGCTAAAATCCCAAGGTTCTATTACTGAGGAAGAGTTACATGTATGTTGCAGTGGCTGTCTGCCCTCCTGTTCCCCATCCTCTGGGGGAACGGATGCTGGAGACAAAGAGTAGTCTTGCCATTCCCTTCGCCGTCTGCAGGTTTTGCAACGGGGTTGCTGATGAGATATCTGATGACAATCTGATTTTCATTCCTTTGAAGGGAGTCTGTTCTTTCCCCCTGGGTGGTTTCAAATGAGAGAGAATTACATATGCAGAGGACAAATCATTTGCTGCTAACCTGCACTGTTCTTTTATCAGATGCCTTCCTTCCTGTGCCCTCTGTGTTCACCCACTCAGCCGATGTGGGTGTTTGCCAGCTTTGTGTCTGTAGTCTCCCTCTCATTCTCCCAGGGTGACGGTGCCCTCCTGTGGCTCTGGCTACCACCAGTTGGGATGAATCCCAATTATCCCCATAGCTTAATCTTTTTCTTCAACCTCTGGATCCAAAACAATCTAATCATCTACAGATATGAGTGACCCACAGCCACCCCCACCCCCACGTGCCAATCTAAACTCACCACTTCCTCTCACTGCATGGAACGTCCTTCTGTGTCCCTCTTTCGAGGAACTGCACAACACTTTGCCCTTTCACCCATGATAGAAACCTGCCACTTTTGTGTGGTCTATGCCTCTATATGTCCCTCCCTCTTCTTGAATTTCCTCTTTCCTTTCTTCCCTTGGCTAATTCCCATTCATCTTACATAACTAGGTTGAGGGACACGTTTTGGGTTCTTTCTTCCTCAGTCTCTGGGGGTTGCCCCTTTCTTGGGTTCCCAGAGTATCTGGAGAGTCCTTGTATCCCATCATCATCGTGATGCTTTTGAATTATCCAAACCTTCGTCTGGATTGTGAGTCATCTGACTGCAAAGACAAGATCTTGTTTCTGAATCCCCAGCATTTAGTAGAGCATTTGGCACACAGAAGTGGTATCTTCCATTTTATGCTGTCTGGCTCGTTTCCCACATACTTCCTCATAACTGTACCCCTTTTCCTTTGGGGGAACTCCCTCCTTTACTCCACATGTTCCTGAGGAGCTATAAGCTGGGCTGCTCCATCCTGCTTCTGCCTCCTCACTAGAGGTGGATGTGTGGCCCGGGCAGAGTCAATCACAGTCTCCCACATCCCTGGCAACAGGTAGCATTGACCTGAGCAGGGCCAATCAGACCCTTCCTTGGGGTTAATATACAGACAGGGGAAGGAGGTCCCCTTCATGCTGGGATTGCTAGTTGAGGTGAAACAGGCCCGGGGCTGTGGGTGGCCACCTTCCCTCTACATGAAGAGAGTCTCTGTGGAACAGAGCCAGGCAGAGATGAGTGGAGAAAAGACAAGGGCAGGGATGAAGTTCTGCTGGCCTTGAGTCCCGAGTTCCAGCTCTGTTGGCTTCTGTGCTTGTTCCCTCACTCCTTTAGGCTCTCACAGTACCTTAGTTCTGACTAATGGAGAACTCTGTAGCGGTTTAATGAAAACCCCAATAAACAAAGCGGGCCATCCCCAGTGCCCCTCTCCCTGACCTTCACTCCCTCTGAGCATGTCAAGACGCCTCCTCCTCTGTGTTCTTTGGAGAGGGCCATACCACCCTTGGCCTGAACTTAGGGTGTCAAGTTGGAACTCCTTAGCCTGGAAAGTGAGACCTTTGCAAGCTGACCCCAACTCCTAGCCAACGTCCTGCCCTCCTCCCCAGCAGCCTCTGTGCCAGAGAAATGCTCGCTCACCACTGTCTGCACATGCCCTGTCGTTTCAGACTGCTGCATCTATGTATGAGCCCCAACGTGGATTGCTCTCGTTACGCTCCGTGAATCCCAATCCACCCTCCAAGACCAACCTCAAGGGGCACCTCCTTTCCAGCCTCCCTGGCCCACCGAGGCAGATTCCAGCCTCACTTGCTGTAGCAGTCAGCACCTTATACACCAGCACACTGACTGTAATGATCATTTCCTCATCTCTCCTTCCCCTGCTAGACAGAGTTCCTTAAGGGCAGAGGGCTGCTCTTCACCCACTTCTGTAGCCCCGTCTCCCCCTACCCACGGTGGATTGTCAGCTAACATGTGGTGAGTGAGTGAAGGTCTTAGGACGAGGCTTCATTTCCTTCTCTGTAAATGCTAGGAAGAGAGTTCTTCTGACCCCACACACCCCCACGTTTCAGGTTTCGGAAGAGAGGCAAGTCCTATGACCATTCACAGGACCCACTCCACGCTAAGAGGGTGGAGAGTGCGAAGGCAGCGTGGATGCCACCTGACTGGCCTGCGTCTACACTGGCTTCTGGTTCAGTTAGTGATAGGGCTGTATTGTTTTAGAGAACTCTGATGCTCTGCGAGATTCTGAGTTTTGAGCAGCCCTGTCTCCTCCCTCACGTTCCACCTCCCAGTAGTGTTAGAAAGAACCAATAAGGTTAAAAAAAAAGGGGGGGTTCTCGGAAATCTCCCAACCCTCTATTCCCATGGTGGGGCAGACTCATCCCCAGGAAGTGCGCGGTGAGCTTTGGGGGAGTTGGAGAAGAAGCCTGGGGAGATTCTCCCTGTTGTACACACACACGTCCTCTGAGTGTGCCTTTGTGTTGCTGCATGAGGCTTCCCACACCAGTGAGGGGCAACATGACGAGGGTCTAGAATCCAGAGCAGCTGTGTGACCTTAGGTAAGTCACTTAACTTCTCTGGGCCACAACTTCCTCATCCGGAAAGTAGAGATGATATAGGGTAGCTGTGAGGAATAAATGAGCTGATATTTGTAAAGTAGATAATAAGTGCTGTGTCCAAGCGTATTTAGAATATAGTAGAATTTCATGCATTGCAATCCAACTTTGGGATCCCAGAACACTTTTTTTTCCCCCTTCATAAAGAGACCCCTGTGGGTGGAGTGAAGGCAGTGGTGGTGGAAACGGTCACAGAAGCAGCTGGGGGAGGGGGCGGGTGTGTGGAAAAGACACAGTGAAATTTCTCAAGTATCCACAAGAGGGCACCCAATGGTGCAAAAGAACCCACTTCATGATGGAGAGCCTAGCATGGATTTGAGGATCTGTACCAAAACAGGTCAGTCAGACCCAGACCACAAATGTGGTAATAATGGCTGACAGTGCTGGCCAGTAATGATGAATGACTCATATGGAAACATCTCCAAATTCAGGCTGTGTGTGCCCCAGTAAACACCACCTCTTACTCCTCAGAGACCCAGATATCCCCAGCCTTTTGCGCTGTCCCTGCATCTGCTATTCTGAGGACTGTCTGGATATTCAGGAAAAGGAGGGTCAGGTGCTTCTGTGCCTAGATACACTCGTCTGCTCACCCCGACCTCCACCCCTGGGAGCCAGACCCCCTGCCCCCCCCAACACACACTAGCATCACCCACTGGGCCCTCAAATGGTACCAACACTCACACCATGGTGGATCCCTCTCCAACCGCTCCCCTAGCTACCCCAGCCTGACCAGAGTTTAGGCTGGTCGCTTGAGTCTAGCTCTGATCCTCATCTATGGCTTTTCAGAGGGAACTGTAAGGGAGCTGGGGAGGTAGTGGGACCAGAGACTTCCCTCTGCCAGCTGAGAGGGTGACAGCTGGGGCGGGGAGACAAGAACATGCCCAGCGCCTGCTTCTGTAGAGCAGAGACATCACTGCCCCTGGGTCGCCCTAGTAACGGGTAAGAAAGGCGGAGGACAGGGACGGGAAGTCGCACAAACTCTCTCTCTTCTCCCTTCCTCCCCACCATCCAGGCCCAAGGCCACCTTTCCCGCAGCGATGTGAGCACGCAGCCCTCCCGCACAGAGAGGGCAGAATCACTCCCGCCCCCTGCCGGGCAGGATTCCCCCACACGGAGGGAACAAACCACTGGGCTCTAGAAGAGACCCGGGTTCTATGCCTGGCATAGGCATCTCCCTGACCTGTTCCCTCATCTGTACGGTGGGGATCACGATGCCACCCAGCTCGGGCGGGCAACGCAGTGGCAGACTGGTTCCTGCAGGAGATGGAACCGCGCTTGGAAGGTTGAGAAGAACAGGGATCCTGCCAGCCATAGGTGGGAATGGAAAGAGTTCCTAAAACGACCTAACAGTGTAGTTGGGGCGGGAACAGAGCCGAGAGTGCAAACCTAAGTTCCCTCTCAAAAGACCGGGTCCCTCATCTCTGTGGTCCCCTTACCATCAGTCCCTGAGACAGAACCCAGCGTCCTTCTGTGAGCTGACGGATCCCCTCTTTAGTTAAGGAGCGTCGGGCCTCTGGGGCCCGGGGACCAGAGTCGCACGGCCCAGCCCGGCGATCGGCTGCAGCGGGCCCGGTGGCCGCGGGGCGGAGCCCGAGGACCGGAGACGCGCGTGCGCGGGGCCTCGGCCGCGGGGTGGGAGCCAGCGCGCCGCGTCCTCGGTCGCCTCTGCCCCGAGCTGCGCTGCCGGGCTCGGGACGCGTCCCCAGATCCCGTGGCCCCGCCGCGGGGGAGCCCGCCTGGGACGCGGGACGCGAGGGCGCGGGGAGCCCGGGCTCCGGGGCGGGACCGAGGGGGCCGGAGTCATCTGCGCACACCAAGGCGGGTCACCTCCCCAGCACGGGCACCCGGGACCCTGCCCCCCAGCCTGCACCCCCCACCCCCCTGCAGAGACGGCAGGCCCAGGGCACCCCTACCTACCGCTGGGAGTGACCGAGGCGGGTGGGGAGACCATAGGAGGACACGGAAAAGGCACCTCAGGCGCCACAAATTAAAAGGACGACGGGGCAAGAGGCGGTTGGATTAGGGGAGCGGGGACTTTGGAAGAAAAGGGCGGTGGGGTCGGTGGGAGGCGTTGGAGGCGCGAGCCGCTGCAAACATCATTTTATGGAGGGTCTGTGGACCCTTTCCGGGCTTCAATTCTCTTTGCGTGCATTTGATTAAATCGCTGCTGGTTGTTTCTTGCAGATAAAAGTGATGCGAATCGATTGTAGAAAGTCTGAGAATTTGCAACACAATTCAGAAAATTAGAAATGGCTCCTAATGTTATCATCCAGGGACAGTCATCTGTAAGCAAACTGTATGTAAATGTGTATCCTGCTTTTAAGCTGTAGCGTTCTATCAAGGTCGCTTTCCCATACCCTCAAATAATTTGTGAAAGCATTTTTGAAGTTGTATCATATTTCAGTGGAAGAGGACAGGCCCACTCGTTCAGCCAATTCTTTATTTGCTGGAAGGTTAGGCTGTCAATCTCTAAATAGTCTTCCCAGGCTGCAGCCAACATCTTGGCACAAGAGTCTGTGCCAACACATGCTTCGTCTTTAGGATCAGAACTAAGAGTAGAATCATTGAGTGAATATACAAATTCTTTTTCTCAAATTTATTTGAATTCTAAAAGAAGTACCAGGTCCTTGCAGAAGATTAAAGCAGTCCTCAGGATACAAGAGAGAACACTGAGCTCCTACCCCCACTCTGTCTGGCTGCCCTCAGGTGACACTCACTGTTCCAAGCTTTTTTTTTTTTTTTTTTTTTTTTTTTAATGTTTTATTTATTTCTGAGAGAGGTGGGGGAGAGAAAGAGCAGTGGAAGGGCAGAGAGAGAGGGAGACACAAAATCCGAAGCAGGCTCCAGGCTCTGAGCTGTCAGTACAGAGCCCGATGTGGAGCTACAACTCGTGAACCCGGAAATCATGACCTGAGCTGAAGTCGGAGCCACCCAGACACCCCCACGGCTCAAACTTTTGTACTGAAGGTTCGAGATTTTCCCATAGGCACTGAGAGAGAAACATACCCTAAGGTGAATACGTGTATATCATAGGGGAACAGCAAATCACACAACCAAAGCTCAGATTTGTTTGAAATCAAATAAATCACTGTAAGAAAAATACATATTCCCGGTAGACAAAACCAGCTAATCAAATAACATCAGGAAACGATGTCGGGACTGAGGGCCTGGTCTTGTCTCCCACTGTCCCCATGTCTGCTTTGGTGGTCACAGGGATAAAAACCTGGCGCACTCCCTGTGAGCGGAAAGCCCTCAGACCCTTGAGGTTGGGAGGCCCCAGAGTGGGTTGGTGCAGGTTGAATGGGAGCCCTGATGCCAGTGCCATTACAGCCCATGATTCTGGAGGACAGGGGCCCAAGGGCCCGAGGAAGGAGTGGCCTATTTGGTGGGACCTGGAGCAAAGACTTGAGGTCTTCAGCTTACCTGGGAGCCTAGCCTTCCAAGCCAAGAGGTGTCTTCCCTGCCCAGATCTGGCCATCCCTGGCTCCCACGGCCCTGTTGGATTGAAGAGCTCCCCTCCATATGGCTGGGGGGTAACTGCCTCTCCTTTCACCCTCCCTGGTAGTATGAGAGCCTGGAGGCTTCCTCCACTTCCCCCAGACAGAAAGACACTCTTGACGCTAGCCCTCAGAGCTGAGCTGAGAGAAACCACAGGGTTTGATGCATGTGGGCAAAGAAAGGTTACAGATCATTTGAGATGAGCCAGAAGTCTGAGAGATCATGTAGCAGGGTCCTGGGGAAGGCCGAAGCATTGGGTCACCAATAAAGGGGACCCCCAGGCTCTCGCACCCTGAACTGACCTCAGGATCTGCATCAAGGAACCAGGATGGAAGCAGATGTCCAGTAGCTCAGCCAGGGGCTACCCAGCACCCTGTGCTTTGAGTGTTGGTGCAGGTGGGCCCACGTTCAACAGGCAAGTCTGGGCTTCTAACATGGTGGGGGTGGCAACTGTCGGTGTCTGTGTCTGTGTCTATGCAAGGAGTGCCCATCTTCTCCCAGGCCTCACTGCATATAGGACAGCGCCCTCCCACAGGCCTTTCCAAGGGCCTGGCTCTGGACCAGTGGAGAGCTGAGTAGGGTGCCTCGGGTCTCATTCCCTCTGCCAGTACAGAAGGCAATGTCCTGCGAAGCCCTCTCAGCCCCGGCTCTGACTACACCCCAACCTATCCTTCAGGCCAGAAATCCTCGTAGAAGCCTACACTGAATCCCCTTCTCCACTAGGTCCCCGGTGTCCCTGCCTGGCCCTGTTCCATCACAGATGGGACAACATCATCTCTGGTCTCAGGGATGGCAGGGCCCTGCCACCCAGGTCTTATATTCTGGTGAGGTGCCAAGATGGGTAACAATACAGAAAGACGGATTCGTCCCGGGTGTGGGGAGAGAACCTTGGCCTGGGAGTCAGGTGCCTTGATTTTATACTTTTGTCTTTGTAAAAGGGGGCAATAGTGTTCACCATGTAGACTGTTACAAGGATTGGAAACAGCAAGTCATGTAAGGTACTTCAGCCCCTCCCCAGTGAGTTCCTTTTCTGGAATGTTTTTCCACCTCCTACTTAAGGGACTTTTAGATGATGCCTATGACAGTGCTTGCAGAGATGTGTTTCTCACACTGCCTATTGACGGTCATGGGTCTGATGAGGTGGGCTCCCTCCCTCCTTAGATCTGAGGGCAGAGTTGACATCCCCCCAGTGAACCCCTAGGGTCCCCCCCCCCACAACGAGGCACATGAAAGGGCATGTGATGAAAAGTCTCAGTCTGTGCCTAAATTAAGTGCTCAGGTGTTCATCATTATCATAACAATTGTGTTTTTTCTTTCCTAATATTATTTGATTAGCTGGTTTTGTCTACCGGGAATATGTATTTTTCTTACAGTGATTTATTTGATTTCAAACAAATCTGAGCTTTGGTTGTGTGATTTGCTGTTCCCCTATGATATACACGTATTCACCTTAGGGTATGTTTCTCTCTCAGTGCCTATGGGAAAATCTCGAACCTTCAGTACAAAAGTTTGAGCCGTGGGGGTGTCTGGGTGGCTCCGACTTCAGCTCAGGTCATGATTTCCGGGTTCACGAGTTGTAGCTCCACATCGGGCTCTGTACTGACAGCTCAGAGCCTGGAGCCTGCTTCGGATTTTGTGTCTCCCTCTCTCTCTGCCCTTCCACTGCTCTTTCTCTCCCCCACCTCTCTCAGAAATAAATAAAACATTAAAAAAAAAAAAAAAAAAAAAAAAAAAAGCTTGGAACAGTGAGTGTCACCTGAGGGCAGCCAGACAGAGTGGGGGTAGGAGCTCAGTGTTCTCTCTTGTATCCTGAGGACTGCTTTAATCTTCTGCAAGGACCTGGTACTTCTTTTAGAATTCAAATAAATTTGAGAAAAAGAATTTGTATATTCACTCAATGATTCTACTCTTAGTTCTGATCCTAAAGACGAAGCATGTGTTGGCACAGACTCTTGTGCCAAGATGTTGGCTGCAGCCTGGGAAGACTATTTAGAGATTGACAGCCTAACCTTCCAGCAAATAAAGAATTGGCTGAACGAGTGGGCCTGTCCTCTTCCACTGAAATATGATACAACTTCAAAAATGCTTTCACAAATTATTTGAGGGTATGGGAAAGCGACCTTGATAGAACGCTACAGCTTAAAAGCAGGATACACATTTACATACAGTTTGCTTACAGATGACTGTCCCTGGATGATAACATTAGGAGCCATTTCTAATTTTCTGAATTGTGTTGCAAATTCTCAGACTTTCTACAATCGATTCGCATCACTTTTATCTGCAAGAAACAACCAGCAGCGATTTAATCAAATGCACGCAAAGAGAATTGAAGCCCGGAAAGGGTCCACAGACCCTCCATAAAATGATGTTTGCAGCGGCTCGCGCCTCCAACGCCTCCCACCGACCCCACCGCCCTTTTCTTCCAAAGTCCCCGCTCCCCTAATCCAACCGCCTCTTGCCCCGTCGTCCTTTTAATTTGTGGCGCCTGAGGTGCCTTTTCCGTGTCCTCCTATGGTCTCCCCACCCGCCTCGGTCACTCCCAGCGGTAGGTAGGGGTGCCCTGGGCCTGCCGTCTCTGCAGGGGGGTGGGGGGTGCAGGCTGGGGGGCAGGGTCCCGGGTGCCCGTGCTGGGGAGGTGACCCGCCTTGGTGTGCGCAGATGACTCCGGCCCCCTCGGTCCCGCCCCGGAGCCCGGGCTCCCCGCGCCCTCGCGTCCCGCGTCCCAGGCGGGCTCCCCCGCGGCGGGGCCACGGGATCTGGGGACGCGTCCCGAGCCCGGCAGCGCAGCTCGGGGCAGAGGCGACCGAGGACGCGGCGCGCTGGCTCCCACCCCGCGGCCGAGGCCCCGCGCACGCGCGTCTCCGGTCCTCGGGCTCCGCCCCGCGGCCACCGGGCCCGCTGCAGCCGATCGCCGGGCTGGGCGGCGCGGCTCCGGTCCCCGGGCTCCCGAGAAGCCGGTGGTCAGCTCGCTCCCCGGCCACCCGCCAGCCCGCCAGCCCGCCCCCGCTCCCGGGGTCGGTGCGGGAGCGCGCGCTGAAGGCGATGCCTGGGAGCGCGGGCCCCTTTCCGCCCTCCGGACCTTCAACTTTGTCAGCCTGGACTTCCTGGCCTCGAGGACCTTCTGGCCCCTTTTTGCCAGGTTTCCCGGTGCGTGTGAGGTGGGTGGGGCCGGAGCTCCCGCGGCCCGAGGCTCCTTAACTAGGGAGAGGACAAACTAGGATATTGGGAGGAAGGATGTTGTGTTTTCTCCGTGGAGCGCACTGTGTTGAAGCCGGGGTTGGGTACCCCTGCCTGACCACCAGCGGGAATGGGAGCCTGATGGGGAGGCGTGCTGGACAGCAGATCGGAGCACTGGCCAGGCTTTGAAGATCTTCAGTCTTGTGTCTCCTAAAGCGCACTTCCTGCTTGTTGGGCACCCCAGAGTTTAAAAAAAAAAAATTCTTTTTTTAAATGCTTATTTATTTCTGAGAGAGAGAGAGACAGAGCACGAGCAGGAGTGGGACAGGGAGAGAGGGAGACACAGAATCCCAAGCAGGCTCCAGACTCTGAGCTGTCAGCACAGAACCCAACGTGGGGCTCGAACTCCCGAACTGCAAGATCATGACCTGAGTCGAAGTCTTATGCCCTCCGACCTCATGCCCAACCGACTGAGCCACGCAGGCGCCCCTGGCACCCCAGAGTTTATATTCTGGTCAGTATCACCATCCTCTTAGACATCTCTGTCGGCTCCTGAGGGAGAGTGGGAGGAGGGGTCAGGATTCAAGGCTGGGCCAGATGTGGCTGAGAAACGGACTGCCCCAGGGGTCCCTGTAGCCAGGGCTTTGTGGAGGAACCTGATCACACATGTTATGGCAAACCTGTGCGTTGGATTTGCACCGGCATGGTAGATTAAGCACGCTTCTGCTCCTTCTTTCACACCAAACCCCACAGACCGACAGGAAAGGTGGGGTGCCGGCTTCATACTATGTCAAAAACAGAAATGCCGAAGAATTCCTATAATACGGAGATCGGTCAAGAACGGCCTTCCCGAGGAAGAAAATCACAACACACATTTCTGTAGAAGACTGTTCTGGAGCACGAGTCAGGGTGGCTGCCTCTGGAGCAGGGAGCGGTGCCTGGCTTCCCCCTCAGTCACTGCTGCTGAGCAGCAGGCGTGAGTGACACTCGCAGAAATGTTTTCACAGAGGGTGGGCCCCATGACTGGGAAGGAAGGATCTAGATGTCCTCGCGCACAGAAGACGAACTCCCAGCTCATCCCTTCTGGCGGCGCATCGTCCTCCCAGTGGAAGCTCTAACGTCCTAAGAGTTAACTGAGCAAACATGAGACATTGTGAAGAAGTACAATTAGTTCAATTAGGATGACCGGCAGTGAGACACGTGGGCAGGTCCCAACGACCCACGCCTCCTGATGTCCGTGTCCTTGGTGGTCCCCTCTCACGTTGGCCCTGGGCTGGCCTATGACCTGCTTCAGTTGGGGCATGGAGGCAGAAGTGTGCCAGTTCTGGGTTTAAATCTTATGTTCTCTGTGCTCTTGGCAGCTCTGAATCACCATTTAAGAAGTCCGGGTACCCTGCTGGCCAGATGAAGTAGAGAGACGGAACACACAGGCCCTTAGACTACATGGAGAGAGAGAAGCTTGACTGTCCCGGCTGACCCCACCTCAGCTGACCCGCCAGCTGAATGCAGCTATATGGGCCACCAGCAAGCCCGACAGAACCACCCACTGCGCCTGCCAAGAATACAGAACCATGAGCAGATAGTTGTTTCAAGCCACTTAGTTTCGGGTAGTTTGTTAAACCGCAGCGAAAGACCGAAACAGGGAGCAAGATAACATCACACGCAGAAGGCCTGGGAATTAAACGTTCATTGGGGGCAAAAAAACTATTTTTCAGGGGCACCTGGATGGCTCAGTTAACCACCCAACTCTTGATTTGGGCTCGGGTCATGATCTCACAGTTTGTGAGTTCAAGCCCCGCATCAGGCTCTGTGCTGACAGCTTAAAGCCTGGAGCCTGCTTCGAATTCTGTGTCTCCCTCTCTCTCTGTTCCTCCCCTGCTCGCATTCTGTCTTTGTCTCTCTCTCAAAAATAAATAAAGATTAAATATATTTTTTAAATAAATAAACTTAAAAAAAGTTTTTTAAAGTATTTTTCAGGGGCGCCTGGGTGACTCAGTCGGTTAAGCGTCCGACTTGCGCTCAGGTCATGATCTCACGGTTTGTGAGTTCGAGCCCTGGGTCGGGCTCTGTGCTGACAACCTAGAGCCTGCTTCGGATTCTGTGTCTCCCTCTCTCTCTTCCCTTCCCCTGCTCATGCTCTGTCTCTGTCTCTCAAAAATAAATAAACATTAAAAAAAATAAAAAGTATTTTTCAATTTTTTTTCTTATATGGTCTCCTGTGCTTATTCTTCTAGAATACCAGTGACATTTAGAATCACATTGTCAAGTTGCAAAGATGCCATTAACATTTTTTGTTACAAAAGTAATACGCGTATCTGTTCATAATAACATGTCAAACAATGCAAAAGGCATCATAATAATTTCCCTCTCTTCCATCCCACTGACACAACCACTGTTTAGAGTTTAGTATGTACCCTTGCATACCATTCATTATGCTTCTAGAAACATAAAAATATATACCCAGAGTCATGATTTTTTCTTTTCACTTTATAATAATGAATATTGGATCATACAATTGACATTACTTAACGAAATTTGCTTTTCTTACTCAAGAGTAAATCATAGAAATGCTTCCTGGTCAATAAATACAAATCTCCACCATTTAATTTTTAAAATTTAGCTCTTCTAACTTTTATCACACAGTAGTTTAATTTTTTTTTTCAATGTTTATTTATTTTTGGGACAGAGAGAGACAGAGCATGAACGGGGGAGGGGCAGAGAGAGAGGGAGACACAGAATCAGAAACAGGCTCCAGGCTCTGAGCCATCAGCCCAGAGCCCGATGCGGGGCTCGAACTCACGGACCGCGAGATCGTGACCTGGCTGAAGTCGGACGCCTAACCGACTGCGCCACCCAGGCGCCCATCACACAGTAGTTTAAAGAGCTAAATTATTCCAGAAGGCTTGTTATGAAAAGTGTTAGCGTCCCACAGCCCCCTTTATTTGTTCTTCAGAGGCAACCCCCTTTGATCTTTTTTTGGCTCAAAATAACATGTTTATATAGCTGCTTATTCATTTTTCAACTTGGGGACATTATCTACTTCCCAGCATGGATGATAAGGATTTGTAACCTCCCATCCCTGTCTCATGAACATGCCCACTTCCCCACACATTTGCAATAGAATTAGATCTTAAGTATGGCTGGAAATATGATATGCTAGATCAGTATTCCATGTTTACATTAGGGGGACCATGTAAAACCCTATTCACAACTGAAACTCATAGAACGCTATGAATACTCCTTTTCTGAACAATTTTTAAAAAGTAATCTCCACACCCAGTGTGGGGTTCGAACTCACAACCCCAACATCAAGAATCACATCCTCTGCGGGCTGAGCCAGCCAGGGGGTGGGGGAGCTATCCACACCTGCAGCCCACTCTCACCCTGGGGAGTCCTTTGGCGTCTCTCTTGAATTGGATTTCTGATTCCTGTGTCCTGTGTCTTTTCTTTCTTGGCTTCTGTTCTCATTTTGGTAGAGGATATGTTCCAGTAGCTTCCTGAGAAGGGCTGTGTGGCAGGTAAGTGTTTTCAGGATTTGCACATCTTGAATTTTTTCATTTGGTTCACACGAAACTACTAGTTTTCCTGGCTACAAAATTCTAAGAAATAACTTTCCCTCAGAGAAGTTATGGTTCACGGTCTTCCAATTTCCAGTGTTGCTCCTGAGAGGTCTAAACCTTTCTGATTTTTTATCTTTCATATGTGAACTTTTTCTCTCTCTCTCGGGAAGCTTGTAGGGTCTTTTCTGGATCATTAGTATTTGCGTTTTGTGATGCTGTGCTTTGATATGAATCTATTTTATCTTCGCTGAAGAGATCTCTGCTGAAAGCTTGTGGTCCGCTCCAACCTGAAATGTTCAAAATCCACATTTGGTGATGGGCTATCACTTGGGAAAGCCTTGTTACCAGGGGGGCAGAGAGGGAGTGACCTTTTCTGCTTATGTTTGAGAATGGGGCACTAAAAACGTATTGGAATAGCTAAGTTCATGAGTGGGCTTATCTCCAGTGGACTCGTGTAGAAGTCAGGCTGGATCTTTTGTGCATCTTTCCTCATGAGCTAGTTGGACTCTCTAAGAAGGAGCCCTTGACCTCTCGCCCATGGGGCTGAAGCGTCATGGCCGGAGTCTGGGCGCTAAGTGGAAGAAGAGGTTTGGGAAGGTGGTCTTAAAATTTAACTTATGTAAACATCCCTTATCCTCCGTGGTCCTGCCCTTAGCTACACCTGACATCTTGTGGCTCAGAGACCATGTATTCTAACCTCTCCATCAGATAAATCCCCAGTTTTCTTTGGGGAATCAGAAAGGAAGGTTGCTCAGCTGTGTTGAATGGGAAGCGTCTGAGGACGAACCTGTTTCTTAAACAGGATCTTCAACGTTTTATTTATTTTTGGGACAGAGAGAGACAGAGCATGAACGGGGGAGGGGCAGAGAGAGAGGGAGACACAGAATCCAAAACAGGCTCCAGGCTCTGAGCCATCAGCCCAGAGCCTGATGCGGGGCTCGAACTCACGGACCGCGAGATCGTGACCTGGCTGAAGTCGGACGTTTAACCGACTGCGCCACCCAGGTGCCCCAAACAGGATCTTAAATAACCCTCCTTCCTCCCCCCCCCCTTTTTTTCCAACCTTACCTTCTCCCCCATTTCCAGACGTATCTGGCACCTTCCATACCAGAGGGAACCATGTAAAACCCAGAGTTGCCCTAGGCTTTTTCCACTACTAGGTTCACAGGCAGCTTCTTCAGGTCAGTTATCACTCACCATTTTTGTTTCCAGCTTCCAACATTTTGTGGATCCTGTGTCCTATCTCAGTCACCATGCTTGTCTTTTAATGCCTGTAAATGTCCCTTTGGATGTGATAAACAGACAGAAACTTGGCTCCACCTAAAGAAATCAAGTGTGGTGGTGATGGTAAAAATGAAAGTGACAGTAAAATCTATTTTTTTCCTTATTTTTAATCTCTCTAAAGAGACTTACTATAAAGACTAGCTCAAAACGGATCATAGACCTAAGTGTAAAACTATAAAACTTCTAGAAAACACTGGAGACAATATTTTTGATTTTAGGTTAGGCAGAAATCTTCTTAACACTACACCAAAAGCATGATCCATAAGAGGAAAAAAAATTGATAAAACTGGATTTCATCAAAACTAAAAACCTACGCTGTTCAGATGACACTGTTAAGAGAAAAAAAGGATAAGCCATAGGCTGAGAGATAATATTTGCAAAACATGTATCTGATAAGGGCTTTGGACCTAGAATATGTAAATAAGTCTCCAAACTCAATAATAAGAAAACAAACAGCCTAATAATAAAAGGGCCAAGAACAGGTGCTTCCGTAAGGGAGATATATTCATGATAACAAACACATGAAAAAATTCGCAGATCATTACTCTTTAGAGAAATGCAAATTTAAAAAGCCACAATGAGATACCACTAACATGTCTATTAAAATAGCTAAAAACAGGGGCGCCTGGGTGGCGCAGTCGGTTAAGCGTCCGACTTCAACCAGGTCACGATCTCGCAGTCCGTGAGTTCGAGCCCCGCGTCGGGCTCTGGGCTGATGGCTCAGAGCCTGGAGCCTGTTTCCGATTCTGTGTCTCCCTCTCTCTCTGCCCCTCCCCCGTTCATGCTCTGTCTCTCTCTGTCCCAAAAATAAATAAACGTTGAAAAAATAAAATAAAATAAAATAGCTAAAAACAGGGGCACCTGGGTGGCTTAGTTGGTTGAGCATCCCACTATGGATGGCCCAGGTCATGATCTCGTGGTTCATGGGTTCAAGCCCCATATCGGGCTGGCTGCTCTCAGCGCAAAAGCCCACTTTGGATCCTCTGTCCCCCTCTCTCTGCCCCTCCCCTGCTTGCACTCTCTCAAAAATAAACAAAAACAAATAAATAAAATAGCTAAAAACCACAGTTTGGCAGTTTCTAATAAGATTAAACATATACTTAACAATTTTTTGTAAAGCTAAGCACACACCCACCTAGTGTAAGGTTCAGCAATTCCACCCCTCAGTATTTATCCAAGTGAAGAGAAAGTTTAAGTCCACACAAATATCTGTACAAGGATATCTATGGTGGCTTCATCCACAATTGCCAAGAACTGGAAATAACCCAAATGCTCTTCAGCTGGTGAATAAACAAATTATGACACACCCATACAAGGGAAAACTTCCCAGCAACAGAAAGAAATCGACTGTAGATATATGCAATCGCATGAATCTCAAACGCATTATGGTTAAATGCAAGAAGCCAGGCTCGAAAGGCTATATATTGTATGATTCCATTTATATGACATTCGGGATAACTATTGGGCAAAACTATAGGGACATAAAACAGATCAGTGGCTGTTGGGGGCTGGGGGGAAACTGACAACATAAACACACAGAATTCTGGGAGGTGACTGTGGTGGTGGTTTCACAACCGTATGCATTTGTCAAAAATAATAGAACTGCGGGCACCTGGGTGGCTCAGTCGGTTAAGCGTCTGACTTGATTTCAGCTCAGGTCATGATCTTACGTTTTGTGAGTTTGAGCCTCGCATGGGGTTCTGTGCTGACAGCACAGAGCCTGCTTGGGATTCTTCCCTCTCTCTCTGCCCCTTCCCCCCTCACTCTCTATCTCTCTCAAAATAAATTTAAAAATAAACTTAAAAAAAAACAGAACTGTATCTAAAAAGAGTAAATTTGTATGATAATCAAATATTGCTAAAATAAATCCATTTCATTTCCTTTAGCAATGCTTTGGCAAGGAGAAAAATATGTGCATATATTCAATCTGTAGTCTTTATCTCAAAACCATTCCATACGCATTAAATTTTTTTTTCATTTTATTTATTTGAGAGAGTGAGAGCAAAGGGGGGAAAAGAACAGGGGCAGAGGGAAAGAGAGAATCTCAAGCAGGCTTCAAGCCCAGTGCAGAGCCCAACTTTGGGCTCGATTCCACAACCCCGGGATCACGATCTGAGCTGCAATCAAGAGTCATACGCTCAACCAACCAAGCCACCCAGGCGCCCCTCCATATACATTTTTAAAGTAGCTTCATAATTTCTATTGCTAGGTTCACTACACTTTTTTATTGAAAGACACTACACAGAATAAGGCAAGGTATTACAGACATTTAGAAATACTGCTTTGTCGCTTTCCTGTTTTATGAAACTGATCCAAATTGTTCCTTTGGTATCATGCTTCTTGTTTTCACCACTGAAACTAACCATTTGAGCACTTTCATCTGAGCTACTTAAAATAAGCAATTTTGGGGGCGCCTGGGTGGCTCAGTCGGTTAAGCATCCGACTTCGGCTCAGGTCATGATCTCACGGTCCGTGGGTTCGAGCCCCGCGTCGGGCTCTGTGCTGACAGCTCAGAGCCTGGAGCCTGCTTCAGATTCTGTGTCTCCCTCTCTCTCTGACCCTCCCCCGTTCATGCTCTGTCTCTCTCTGTCTCAAAAATAAATAAAACGTTAAAAAAAATAAAAAAAAAAAGAAAATAAGCAATTTTTGCATCATGTAGGACGGTGTTCCTGGAAATTTTATCCCAGGATACCCACCAGCTATTTGTGACCTGCATGATGTAACCACCTGTTGGACAAATTTTTCACGTATAGGGGCGCCCAGCTGGGTCAGTGGGTGGGGTGTGTGACTCTTGATCTTGGGTTGTGAGTTTGAGCTCCACGTTAGGCATGGAGCCTACTTAAAAAAAAAAAAAAACCTTTAAAAATAATTTAAAATGTTTTCATTATGAAATTATAAAACAGACCATATAGGGGCACCTGGGTGGCTCGTTTGGTTGAGCGTCTGACTTCAGCTCAGGTCATGATCTCACAGTTCGTGGGTTCGAGCCCTGTGTCGGGCTCTGTGCTGACAGCGCGGAGCCTGGAGCCTGCTTCCTATTCTGTGTCTCCCTCTCTCTCTTCTCCTCCCCCGTTCGTGCTCTCTGTCGCACGGATGCGAGATCATGACCTGAGCCAAAGTCAGACACTCAATCAACTGAGCCACCCAGGCCCCCCCACTGTTATTATTGTTTTAAACTCCAGAACTTACATCTTTCAACCCTACATTTCTAACATATGGACTGTTTTTTCAAAACTGCATTGCCATTATGATGTCTAAAATAATAATAATAACTTTTTGATATCACCTAACCATCTAACACCTAGTCCGTTTCTTTCCCGATTTTCCAAATTTTCCAAAAATGTCTTTTTGCAGTTGGCCCATTTGAATCTGGGTCTGGTCAAGTCCACACACTTTTATTTTATGTATTTATTTTTTAAATTAATTTTTTGGAGGTGATAAATAGTCTTTTTTTTTTAAGTTTATTTATTTAAGCCCTACACCCAATGTAGGGCTTGAACTCATGACCCTGAGATCAAGTCTCATGCTCCACCAACTGAGCCAGCCAGGCACCCTAAGTCCACACACTTTTAATCGAGAGTATTCCTTGCTCTCACACTTCTTCATACTATTATCTTGTTAAAGACATCAGGCTGGTTTTCCTATACAATGTCCCATATTCTAGATTTGTCTGTGACTTTGTGATGGTACTGAACTTGTCCCTTATTTCTGTATTTCCTGTGAACATGAAATTAGATCTAAAGGTTTGATGAGTGGGGTACCTGGGTGGCTCCATAGGTTAAGGGTGGGAATCTTGATTTCGGGTCAGGTCATAATCTCTCATTTCATGAGTTTGAGACCCACGTCTGGCTCTTTACCCCTCCCCTGCTTGCTCTCTCTCTCTCTCTCTCTCTTTCTCTCAAAATAAATAAACTTAAAGAAAAAAGGCGATTAATGTTTAACTTTTCTATTGGATAAGGATATTTCGGTGGTGCTGAGTGGTGGCGCTAAGTACTTCACATCACATGTCCCCACAAGGCACATTATGTCAGACTGTCCCATTCTTAGTGATGCCAACATTGACCTGTGGCTTCTGTTGGTAACAGCTCAAAGTCTCCATTATAAAGTTGCCTACAACTTTTCATTTATTCCATGGTTTAAAACATAACCTGATTCTCTTAATATATAGAAAAATGTGGGGGCGCCTGGGTGGCGCAGTCAGTTAAGCGTCCGACTTCAGCCAGGTCACGATCTCGCGGTCCGGGAGTTCGAGCCCCGCGTCAGGCTCTGGGCTGATGGCTCAGAGCCTGGAGCCTGTTTCCGATTCTGTGTCTCCCTCTCTCTCTGCCCCTCCCCCATTCATGCTCTGTCTCTCTCTGTCCCAAAAAAAATAAATAAATAAACGTTGAAAAAAAAAAAAGAAAAATGTGGAGATGCATAGAAGAGAAAATGACCATTCATGTTCCTGCCGCCAAAGACCATGATAAACGCTGCCTTTTAGCTCATTTCTTTCCATTTAGTGCATTTATTTTTCCTTGCTGGGGTCATAGTGATGTAAAATTTTATATTCTACAGAAGCGCTAAAACGTTACGAATGTTACTTTAATTACAGCAAATGTACTAATTGTCAGTGTTACTAAAACTTCTGGGCCTGACTAGGGTAAGACAGGCAATAGGGAAGAGGCTTGACTTTCTCCAAGGCGGGGGGCTGGGGAGTGGGGTGGGGGTTGAGGGGTGACAAAGGAGAGCTCTGCTGCTGTCCCCAGCAGCACTCATTCCCACTAGGCCCCTCAGGCTTTGAAGCTTCACCCCTGCCTCTCACTCACTCATGGAGAGAAGTACACTTTGACTCTGGCATCCCAATCTTGAAACTATCCATATAAAAGCACAAATGAGGAACAGACATTTATTGCAGCATTATTTTTTTTTTAAGTTTATTTGATTATTTTGAGAGAGACAGAGAGAGTGCAAGCCACGGGAGTGGCAGAGAGAGAGGGAGAGAGAATCCCAAGCAGGCTCCACACTGTCAGCACAGAGCCCGACTTGGAGCTCGAACTTAGGAACCGTGAGATCATGACCTGAGCCAAAGTCAGACGCTTGACAAACTGAGCCACCCAAGCGGCCCTGAGGTTTCTTTTTTTTTTTTTAATTTTTTTTTCAATGTTTATTTATTTTTGGGACAGAGAGAGACAGAGCATGAACGGGGGAGGGGCAGAGAGAGAGGGAGACACAGAATCGGAAACAGGCTCCAGGCTCTGAGCCATCAGCCCAGAGTCTGACGCGGGGCTCGAACTCACGGACCTCGAGATCGTGACCTGGCTGAAGTCGGACGCTTAACCGACTGCGCCACCCAGGCGCCCCAGTGAGGTTTCTTTTCTAAGGGCACGAATCCTATTTATGAGGACTCCACCCTTACCACCTAATCACCTCTCAAAGGCCCTTCTCCTTCTTCTTCCTCTCTCTTCCTCTTCCTCTCCTTCTCCTTCTCTTCCTCCTCCTCTTCCTCCTCCTTCTTTTTTTTGAGTAATCTCTACACCCAAAGTGGAGCCCCATTTCAGTACTCTGAGATCAAGAATCACACGCTCTGCTGACTGAACCAGCCAGGGGCTAACCCCTCCCCACTTCCTAATACCATCACATTGGGGATTGGGTTTCAACATATGGATTTTGGTGAGAAGGAACATAAACATTCAGTTCATAGCACTAGCCAAGCGAGTGTTAGCTTTTGCCAGAAGTAGTACAGCTTGTTTTTGTTTTTGTTTTTGTTTTTTTGGTGCTCTCCCCAAAACCTTTGTGGTCCACCTTCACTCCTTCTCACAAAACCCAGTGTTCAAAATGCAATTCTGATAATGGTTGAAATTGTGGTCTCGTTTCAACAGTAATGGGCTCAGTTTTCAGCTGCCTGAATCTATCGCTTTCGAGGTACACTGTATTATACTATACTATTATATTGCTTGTTATATTGTTTTGTATATACTATTGATTTGTTTTATAATGAGTATGTATTCTTTTATTTGTTTATTTGTATAAAGGGTGGGGGGCACTGTTGTTTGCCTGATGTGCCGTTTTCCCATCACATACATTTTTTTTTTAAGTTTATTTATTTTGAGAGAGAGACAATGCAAGCAGGGTAGGGGCAGAGAGAGAGAGAGGGAGACACAGAACCCAAAGCAGGCTTCAGGCTCTGAGCTGTCAGATGCGGGGCTCGGACTCAAGAACCCTGAGATCATGACCTGAGCCAAAGTCAGACGTTTAACCGACTGAGCTGCCCAGCACCCTGAGGAACATTTTGGAAATAGCAAGGCCCAGGAGCACCTGGCTGTCTCAGTCAGTAGAACATGTGACAACTGGCCCCACTCTGGCCATGGTCTTTGTAAAACCTGTTCTCAGAGCAATGGAATGTTCAGCCAGGCTTAAAACCCACTGCATTAGATCTTAATAATTCCGTTTTCAGTAATTTAGCCTAAAAAATCAGATGACAAAGATTCAAGGACTTTCATTGCTATATTATGATATATTTTAAAGGTTATAAGTCTAAGCCTCTTATTTTCCAATGGAATATTCCACATACTTTAAAAATCATGTTTTTGAAGGATGTGGGAATGTGATCCTGATGTAGGGTGCAAAACCACATGCGGTGTGATCATGTAACATTTATGGAAGAAAATGTTAATCTTTGAAAGATAGTCCCTGGGGGCACCTGGGAGGCTCAGTCAGTGGAGTTTTTGACTCTTGATCCCCGGGTTGGGAGTTCTAGCCCTATGTTGGGCGTAAGATTACTTAAAAATAAAATTAAAAAAGAAGAAAGAAAGAAAGAAAGAAAGAAAGAAAGTCAGTCCCTGGGATATGGATTGTAAGCCATTTGTATTTTTGCTTTACTCTTTTTTGTTACTTTCTAACTGTCCAACAATGAACATGCATTAATTTTAACAGGGGCGAGGAGGGGAAAAACAAACAAACAAAAAACTTGTGCTATGTTGTTTTAAAGAAATACAAGGAGAAACTGACAACCTAGGAAGAGAACTTAGTCACCACCTCTCCAGACACGCGGCCCTAAATTATTCTGCCTTCAGATATCCCTGCCTCCAGCCTCTTGTTCTCACCCCTTGTGGCTCTTCCGTCCCGTGCCTCCCCTTCTCCATCCTCCGCTCAGCCAAGACACCTTTTTCCAGATACTTATCCCCTGACACATCGCAAACCCACTGAGATGGAGGCGGCTAGTGGCAGAGGATGCTGTGTTGGGGGAGGTCATCCAGGATAGGGGTGCCCGAGGCCTGCTGTCTCTGCAGGCTGGGGGTGGGGGGTGGGGGGCAGGGTCCCGGGTGCCCGTGCTGGGGAGGGGACCCGCCTTGGTGTGCGCAGATGACTCCGGCCCCCTCGGTCCCGCCCCGGAGCCCGGGCTCCCCGCGCCCTCCCGTCCCGCGTCCCAGGCGGGCTCCCCGCGGCGGGCCACCGGGTCTGAGGACGCGTCCCGAGCCCGGCAGTGCAGGTCAGGGGGAAGCGGGGCGCCAGCGCACCTCCAGGCGGAGACGACAGAGGACGCAGCGCGCTCGCTCCCACCCCGCGGCCGAGGCCCCGAGCACGCGCGTCTCCGGTCCTCGGGCTCCGCCCCGCGGCCACCGGGCCCGCTGCAGCCGATCGCCGGGCTGGGCGGCGCGGCTCCGCTCCTCGGGCTCCCGCGAAGTCGGTAGTCAGCTCGCTCCCCGGCCACCCGCCAGCCCGGCCCTCCCCCTGCCCCCTCCGCCGGGGTCGGTGCGGGAGCGCGCGCTGAAGGCGATGCCTGGGGGCGCGGGCCCCTTTCCGCCCCTTCCCCCGACCTTCAACTTTGTCAGCCCGGACTTCCTGGCCTCGAGGACCTTCTGGCCCCTTTTGCCAGGTTTCCCGGTGCTTGTGAGGCGGGTGGGGCCGGAGCTCCCGCGCCCCGACGCTCCTTAACTAGGGAGGGGATGAGTCAGCTCACAGAAGGATGCTGGGCTCTGTCTCAGGGACTGATGGTGAGGGGACCACAGAGATGAAGGGTGCTGCCCCTTCCCCCCTGGACCGGTGTGTGAACCCCCTCACCATTTGGGGAGATACTTTGTACTCCTTTCTTGGCAAAAAGTATTGGGAGACTTAGGGCGCCCACTGGTGTCTGCACACTCGCGCCCTCAATTCTGCTTCCCTCTCTCCAGGAGGACCTGCCTGCAAGGGGGGACCGGTGGGGGCAGCAGAGCCCGTGGTGACGCCAGCCCACATCCTCTAAAGCCACCTTTGTTGGTCGTTCCACTGCGCAGTGGATTATGCCCACTGGATTATGCCCAGTCCGCGGAGGGGAAACAGGCAGGGAAGAAACGGCAGAGCCGGGAGAGCTGACTTCCGGGCCTCAGCCAGATCTCTTAGTCCAGTGCTCTTCCCAGACCACCCTGCCTGGCAAGTAGCAGAACGGAAGTATGGCGGCCTCTGGTGGTCCAGGGAGGAGGGGAGAGGCTACCCTGGCCTGGAGTGCCTTGCTAAATGACAGAGGAGGGAGAGAGGGCAAATAGGACCTGCCTTTCCCACCTCCTGGGCCCCTCGGTGAGATGGCTTCCCACATCAGCCAAGACCTCTTTGCCAAACTGGTTGTGGCCTACTTCCTTCTCGTTCCCAATGTCATCCCTCCCGGGAGGCCACAGGTGGACCGCTCCCCCTGCCTCCATACCCTTCAGAAGCACACTGCAAAACATCTTCTCCTCCCTCCCTGCCCCTAACATTTGGAGGGCCCAGGATAGGAGTACAAACACGAGCCCATACATCATATGTTAAATACTTAAAGATTACAAACCAAGCTAATAGCTTAAAATAGGTTCTGTCTTCCAGCCTTCGCAAAATATAACTTCATTAGGACCTGAAAAGCCTGGTTGGAACTTAGAATTCTCACACTCCTCTGAGCTCCTGGCCAGTGCAGGGAGACCTGGCCCCCGGCCAATGGCTGACCCCCGTGTCTGTCATGCATTGGGAGGGGTAAAGGCAGTGGCCGGCACAATCTCCGGCAGGGTGTATCTGGGAAAGATACCTGCGCTGTGACCTGGAAGCCAGTTGGTCAGGAATTCCGGGTACCCACGGATCCTAGCCCCTTGAGGCACCATCATGGTTCCTGTCCCAGTGTGTGATAGCTCTGGGGGCTGCACAAGCAGGAGGGCTGTTAGCAGAAACCCAGGGAAAAGTTCTCTTGTGAAGGCTTTGTGTGTGTGTGTGTGTGTGTGTGTGTGTGTGTGGGAGTGTGATCCTGGACCCGTTGTCCTTGACCGGCTGTTACCTGGCAAGAGAGGAGGCAAACAGAGCCTGACCACCCTCCCCCGGCCCTCCTGGGCAGTCTCTAAGAGTGGTTGGGGACACCTGGGTCTCCCAGAGAAGGAGTTTCCTGACCCAGTGTGTCGTCTGAAAAGTGTAGGTGGGCAGTGGTTGAGCACACTGACAATCCGCAGGAACGTGGGCTGATAGTGTCTCCACTGTTGTTTATCACTGCCCAGCTGGGACCCAGACACTGCCAGATTCTTGGGGGCCTTTGAATCTGAGCGGACAGTGGGTGCAGGCATCTGCCAGGTGGGCTCAGGCTGTGCCTGAATTGATCCTTTCAAGAGACGCAGGCGCCCTCTTGAGGGTGCTGGAAGAATTTCACCGCCTTGGTCCTAGATGCCCAGACTCTGAAGCCAACTCTCATCCCCATTCTCTCTCCTGCCTAATCCAATTTCTTCTTCTATTCACACCCTTCCCATAGCCCAGCCCACCCATCATTTTGAGAGGCCTGTCATATTAGGAACCAGCAAGATCCAGCATCCCCGGGGTCTGGGCATCATGGGGCAAAGTGACAACGGTTTGGACTTACCCGAGGTTGCTAAAGATGCTTCCAGTACCCTGATGTATATGGAGGGGGTCCTTTCTGCGAACTGAGGATTTTATACCATGGCGTGGGTCAAGGGCTGTGGGCACCCACCACTGCCCCACTGAGTGCCTTTTGTCTGCTGCA
Source organism: Lynx rufus (assembly GCF_022079265.1). Lineage (NCBI taxonomy): Eukaryota > Metazoa > Chordata > Mammalia > Carnivora > Felidae > Lynx > Lynx rufus. Next base: position 24,653,334 of record NW_025814832.1, on the reverse strand, counting down.
GAGCGGGTGGGGGAAAGCCCCCACCCCATCCACCTCAGCAGGGAGGCAAGTGCTGGCCTGTTGGCCTCCTTCCGCGCCCTAAACAGGCACTCCAGCTTCAGGGGGATCAGGCCCTCACCCTGATCTCAAGGAGGGAACGTGAAGTGCCCCTGAGAATGGCAGAACCCAGCACATAACAAATCAATCCAATCCCCTCACCAAACTCCAGCACGGCTTCCAGAAGCACAGGGCCGTGTCCCTAGAATGTCCCCAGGAGACCTCTTTAAGATGCCTGTCTGAGAGAGCTCAGTGCTGCCTGGAGAATTTAGTGTTTGTTCCTCGCAAACACCTGATGATGGGCTCCTGACTTACCTTTCTTAGAGCATTTACCTGAAAGGGCTTATAATGATGACTCCTTCCTCTGTCCCTTTGAGGGATACACGTATCTCCTACATTCAGGAGTGTCTTCCTCAAGGACCTGGAAGCCATTCCTTTGAAATGTGATCATCAAGAAGGCTGGGGCCTGTCTCCCAGGCTCTGTGGGAGGACAGGATCCCACTTTGATCACTGCAAGCTAGCAGGCACCCCTGATGCCTCATTGCATTTACACTGGCCAATCCTTTGTAATTTTTCACTTCTTTGACTACTGGAGCCCTTGCTCGCCCCCTCCCTCCTCCCTCATTCTCCCTTGAAATGCCCAGTCTCCTCTGCACAGACCGAATGAAACTTGCCCCACTGTCAGTGGTTCCTGAATAAAATCTGTCTTCGCCCCTTTAATGTCTGTTTATCTTTGACACCTAGCTCCTTGGCCGGCTCAGCAGTCTTTCCCTTCTCTGGTTTATTATCAACACGTACGCACAGGCACCCTAAACCACCCATTTATTCAGAAGATTCAGGGCATTGGGGGGTTAGAAGTTATTCTTGGCCTTTTTGCCCCTGACAACCCAAGCATCCCCATCAGTTATTCAACTGATAAGTTTTAAAAAGACCATTTCTGGGGCGCCTGGGTGGCTCAGTCAGTTGGGCGTCTGACTTCAGCTCAGGTCACGATCTTGCGGTCCGTGAGTTCGAGCCCCGCGTCAGGCTCTGGTCTGATGGCTCAGAGCCTGGAGCCTGCTTCCGATTCTGTGTCTCCCTCTCTCTCTGACCCTCCCCCGTTCATGCTCTGTCTCTCTCTGTCTCAAAAATAAATAAACTTTAAAAAAAAAAAAAAGACCATTTCTCTGAGTGGAAAGGTTGGGGGTGGAGGGCCCAAAGTGTGTGAGGTGAGGACTGACGCTTCCTGCCTGGCTCCCCCTGCCTCTGCCGCCATTGTTGGGCCCAAGCATTTCCCTGCTCTTCAAGCTCTGACCTTCACTCATCCAGGGATGTAGGTCTCTGGCTTTACAAACTGGGTGCCTTCTACCTCACACCTCTCCCAAGCTCAGTTAAGATGTGGGGCGTCTAAGCCCATACTCCTCCCCTCTGTCCCAGCCCTGCCATTTCTTCCATCCAAGGCTGGGGGTCCAGGTCTGGGGGGGGGTGCTGCCCCAAGCCCAGTGGTGAGTAGTGCTCCTGTGTGTCACCAGACTAGACTGGGATAGGCTTGAGAATGGGGCTCACCATTGCTTCCTCAGACTGGACTTGAGGACCCCCCACACGCATCTTCTCGGTAGCTGAAAGGTGGCCGCCATCTTCTGTGCCCACAGCTGCTTTGGGCCCCGCACATACAGTCCACAGAGCACAGCCCAGGGCCGGAGCTCCAGACTCCCCTCAGTCTGCCCTGAGAGCCCTGTCCGTGATGACCCACCAAACCTTGGCCAGATGGGGAGGGTTTCTAAGAAAACGACAGTCCTCCAGCTGGAGAAGCCTCACCAATCTGACCATTCCCCGCCCGCCCCCCCCCTGCAGTGAGTTGGTACCCCGGGCTTGGGGAGGATGCTGGTCAGGCCACAGCGGGCCTGGTTCCCGTGGGCAAAGAAGTGGCTAGTCTCCTATCTCCGTTTGAAAAATAACTTCAGAATTTGGTCCATCTGAAACTCTAGTTCTTAAAAATCTGTGGAAGTGGAACACAAGCCGGTCAGTCAGGTGCTGCGTTGCTCTGAGTGGAGAGGGTTGGGGAGGAGGGCAGTGCACCTTGTATTAAAAAACAATCCCTGAAAGTGGGCAAGCTTTGGCTTTTTTTGGAGTGGGTTGAGGTTCTTTCTGGTGCGTAGTGTCAGGATGAGTGTATTCATTTTAACTTCACGCCCTCCGGATATAAACTGTGCAAATGCGGAGGGGGCTGGGGAGAGGAAAAGGACTAGGATTGGAGGGGCGGCCGTGGCTCCGGAGTCCCCTCTGTTCTTGACACACACACACACCCCCTGGAGAAAGTGTGACGTGCTCTTGGCACAGCCATCTAAACCAGAGCAGGGCTTGGGGGCCTGTTGTTGCCACAAGACAGGGTGAGGGGCTGAGGCAGCTAATGAGATCAGGAGCCTGGGCCCCTTCCCATACATTCTCTTTGGACATATAAGAAATCAAATGAAGGAGGGGCGCCTGGGTGGCTCAGTCGGTTGAGCGTCCAACTTTGGCTCAGGTCATGATCTCGTGGTCTGTGGGTTCGAGACCCACATCGGGTTCTGTGCTGACAGCTCGGAGCCTGGAGCCTGCTTCGGATTCTGCGTCTCCCTCTCTCTCTCCCCCTCCCCCGCTCATGCTCTGTCTCTCTCTCTCTGTCAAAAATAAATAAACATTAAAAAAATTTTTTTAAATAAATCACCCTTTAAAAAAAAAAAAAAAAGAGAAATCAAATGAAGGAACAAAGTCTCCAAACAGAAAGAGAAGGCACTTGACCAAGACCACACAGCTTTGGTAACAGAGCTCAGATGTAAACTTAGCTTTGGCTGGGTAGGGGAGCAGGAGACGTGTAGCTGGCCTTGTTCCCCGGCCCCTTCCAACTCTCCCGCCCCCACCTCTGCTCCCATCTCTCCGTGGACACTCACTGATCTGGGGTGGGAGGAGACCTGACCACCGATGCTGGGTGTGGGGGTCAGCACTCTACGCCAGAGGGGGGACACGAACCACAGTTTCCAGCCTGGTTGAAGAGTGTGGGTTTTTCCTCTAGGTCCCCAGGAGCAACAGATATATTTGAAACAGGCATGAGGAAACCCCATCTCTTTTTAAAAATATCACCCTGAAAGCCAGCATCAGAACGGAGGTGCCTGGGCAGGGGAGAGGGGCGGTGAGGTGACAGTCCAGGCAAGGGTCGCTCAGGGCCCAGCCTAAGCCAGGAGCAATCCAGAGAAGGGGACCAGAGCTCAGGCCTCTGAGAGAGAATGGACAGGATGTGGGGATTAAGGGAGAGAGGACAGGGGATTTTCAGCCCAGGGGAGTGGGGAGCTGTGAGGCTTCACTGAGCTTGACCACACGTGTTTTTAAATGAATGGTCTCAGGCCCAAGTTCGGGGTTGTCTTTATTGGAGCTTGGAATGTCACTGCGATTCACCTTAATCAGAGGCAGACTGTGCGAAAATGAGCAACAGTGGCGGACCCCCAGCAGGGGCCATCGGGCTACATTGGGAACCCTGCTCGCCTGCAAGCAGTACACAGGCACACGCACACATGCACACACTCCTACACAAACTCACACTCTCACGCGTGCTCACTCACTCCCAGGGGGTCTGAGGCCAGGCACCCTGCCGGCTCAGTTCGCTCCCCGCCTCTTGGACAGGTCTTGTCCACACAGCGGGGACCTGCCGAGCTGTGACTGAAGTTTCCTTCCGCTTGAGGACCAGGGCCGAAGGAGCCAGAAGCTGCAGGCATTTTGCAGTTTGGGAGACGGGGATCCAGGAGGATGGGAGAGATTGCCAAGGACCGAGCAAAGGGAGCCCCGCTGAGCCAGGGCACGGGGGAGAAGATGCTGGAGAGGGATGGGATGGACAGGGGGGTGGGAGAAAAGGCCATCTCTTCTCCTTCGTTCACTCCAACCACACAGCCGGGGCCAGAGCCCTGGGCATAGGAAGCCTGGGGAGCATCAAGGGGTCCCCTGTGTCCTAGGAAGGCACTAAATGGGGAACAGATCCTGGAGAGCCTGGAGTCTCCCCCAAGTACCCCAAAGGGGACAGAAGGGGAATGACAGAACAAGAAGGGTCTTACATGCTGGTTGTCTGGGAAAACAAGACTGGGGAAGCACGAATCCTGCTTCCCACCCCAAACAGGGGGTGGGCGGTGGGCCGGGATGCAGCCCCTCTGGCCGGCAGAGGGGACAAAGCCAGGGCTGCCCCCTTGGTCTCCAGGGCGGTGAGTGGGGAAGCCTGGCCTCACCCGTGTGTCCGTGGGAGGTAGAGGCAGGAGGGAGGAACCTGAGCCTCCTGCCCCCCGAGGGCCAGGGCTACCAGAGCACGGCCCCATCCAGGTTCCCGTATCCCGGCTCGGCCCGCAGCCTCCAGTACGTGTTGTTGGTCACCCACCACTCCTTCCCACTGCTGTCTGTCTGCCGCCTGGGGGAAGGAGAGGGGTGAACATCCCGAACTAAGGCCAGGGTCCCCGGATGCTGCCTCCCATAGCCGGCCCCACTCAGAGTGAGGAGGGGCTGTATGGGAGGTGGCAAGGAGCCTGGATGGCAGAGGCCTAGGGAGAGGGCAGAGGTACCTGAAGAAGCGAGCCTGGTGGACGATGTTGTTCTCCTCCATCACTCTGCGCCTGTCCCGCTGAAGCTGCTCGATCCTTCTCTTCTGGGCTTCAGCGGCCTGTATGTTCCCCTCCTCCAAGTACCTAAGCATCCACATGGCAGTCAGGGGAACTGCCCCTCCCCCCCCCCGCCAAACCCAAGACCTCTGTCCCCTGCCCAGCTCTGCCCCCAGATGGGACCCATCTTCCTGGGGCAACACCAAGAGGGAAGAACAGGCCGAGCAGGATGCGGAAGCTCATGTGGAAGAGGGAGGAGCCCAGAGGCTCCAGGGTGGGGCCCACCTGACACTGACCTCTGGTCTGGCCGGAGCCGCGTGTCCGTGGAAGGCAGTGACCGTTTCAGCTCTGCCGTCAGCTCATTCAGCTCCAAGGCAAACTGAGTGAAGCCGAAGTTTCGCTCGTGGTCTGGGGGCATGGAGTCTGGGGGGGAAGGCAAGGGGCTGGGGCAGGTGGACTGTGCCATAGGCACCCTCACCCCTGCCCGGCCCTCCCTGACCAGGCCACTTACTGGGTTTCCAGATGCACTGACCGCCGGGCAGGGATCCCCGGTATAGCCCCTCGTGCCACTTCCCGGAGAGTCGGTGGAGGACACGGCCGCTCCGGCTGAACACGGCCCCCTGCACCTCATGGACGTTGGAGCTCCAGTACTTGGCCTGGGGTGGGGGTGGAGGCAGGGGACTTAGGGAGGTGTCCCCTCCCCTCCCCCAGGGTGAGCTGCTGGCGGCAGACAGGCAGGGTCAGGGTGGGGATGCCCACCTTGCAGAAGGTGATCTTGCAGTGACAGGAGCTGTCCTGCGTGTTCCGGATGAGCACCTCCCCATAGTGCTCGATCCAGCGCTGGCCGCTCAGAATGTTGTGAATGCAGGACGTCACCTTATTCCACTCAAAGTGGTCCCCAAATCTGAGGGAGACAGAGCAGGAGAGGGCAGCTGGCTGGCCCCGGGAACAAGTGCCACCCTGAGCCAGGATGCCCGTCATGTGGGTCTGTGGAAGGAACACTGCGGTCCTGGTTCTGCCTCTGTGTGAAGGATGACATATTTATAGGGCACTTGGGTGGCTCAGTCGGTTAAACGTCTGACTCTCGATTTCAGCTCAGGTCACGATCTCACAGCTCATGAGGTCGAACTCCTCTTCAACCCCGAGTTGGGCTCTGCGCTGACAGCACAGAGCCTGCTTGGGATTCTCTCTCTCCCTCTCTCTCTCTGCCCCTCCTCTGCTTGTACACAGGCATGCGCTCTCTCTCAAAAATAAATATTAAAAAAAATATATAGGGGCATCTGGGTGGCTCAGTCGGTTGAGCATCCGACTTCGGCTCAGGTCACGATCTCGCATTCCGTGAGTTCGAGCCCCATGTCGGGCTCTGGGCTGATGGCTCGGAGCTTGGAGCCTGCTTCCGATTCTGTGTCTCCCTCTCTCTCTGCCCCTCCCCTGTTCATGCTCTGTCTCTCTCTGTCTCAAGGATAAATAAACGTTAAAAAAAATTAAAAAAAATATATATATATATGAACAAAACAAAAAGGATGACATATTTACAAAGCACAACAGCCCTCACAAAAAATATTGAGTCAACAGGTCTCCATTCATTGACAAAGCTCCTGAGTGCCTACGTCATGGGGATAAATACACAGAGTCCCTGCCCGTGGGTGCCAGGGACCAGGGTAGGCCCATTCACACGTTACCCTGTTTAATCCCCCCTTCCTCTGGGTCCTACTCATTACTCTTATTTCACGGAAGAGCGGACGGGAGGCTCTGAAGCATTAAGCCTCTTTGTTGCGTGCATAATTATCAAAGCTGCCAGACAGAACTTCTAACTCTGAAGCCCAGGATCTTCCCGGCCCTGGACTGGCCTCTCGCTAACTCCTGGACCATGCCGGGTAAGCCCCCTTCTTCTCTGGCTGCTGTCCCCACTTGGAAAATGACGTGAGCTAGAGGACAGTGTTTCCGATGTGGTTTGCGATCAGTCCTGAGGTCAACTTAGGTCTCTGTGGGTCTGTGTATGAGGGTGGGTGCGTCTGTGCGTTGGCTTGAAGTCTCAAATGGATTTCTTACTGTGAGTCACGGTCAAGAGAGTGTGAAAGCCACTGCATCAGATGACCTCAGTGAGCCCTTCCAGCTCTACCGTTCTAGGATTTTTCCTGTTTCTGTATGCACAACGGCTGTAAAAATAGGTGTGAAATGTATAGACACTACCCCACCCCAACCAGCTTCAGGCCAGACCTTTCGATCCTGCCCCTATCACCTCACCACCCCAGCCTGGAAGACGGCCCGTAGGCTGGGCCTGGCTGCTGACCTTAGCAGCCCCATAGGCTGGGGCCTTAGGGACACCCACCTGGGCAGGCTGACATTGACGGTCCCCACAGGCACAATCTCCAGGGATTTGCCCCAAAACTTGTTCTTCCACTTCATGTCTGGAGTTGGGTCGGGAGAGGGAGAGGGAGGGCAGAAAAGAGACCAGAGAGTGTTCCAGCCTCTCCCCCATCTGCCCTTCACCCTCATGTCCGCCTCCCCACCCCTCACCCCCCCCAATTCCTCACCTTGCCAGAAGATGAAGTTCTCAGACTCCGCATGGCATGCCGAGATGGGGGGGTGGTGGGAGACCTTGGTGAACAAAGAAGGTCTCTTGACGTTGCCCCTGAGGATTATGGGGTCTGCTCCTCACCCCAGGGCTCCCCAAAGTCCCTTATCCCCAATCCCAGTTCCTCTCCAAACCAGAAGACCAGTTGGTTCCAGGTCTCTTGTCTCTGTCATCCTCAGCCACCACCCAGATTCTGTTGCCCTCTCTGTTCCCATGAGGCCGCACATGCTTCCTCACTCACTCCCTTCTGGAGCCCCAGGACCCTTGTTCAAGGCTACCAAGTCCTCTAGTAGTGACAGATGAGGCTTCCTCCTGTGCCCTGCCTGAAAGCCAGCCCTCCTGGGGGCCCTCTTCCCTTACTGCTTTCTCCTTCACCATCGTCACAGCCTCCAAAAAAAAAAACCCCGGCCTTGCCCTCCTTGGAACGGCTCCATATCTGGAACTTGAACTTGGGTATCCCAAAGCCTGCAGCCTTGCCTCTCTCATTCCCTGTGGTCCATGACTCTTCCCAAGACTTTCAGCCACTCTGCTCTGTTGTGCCCTGTCCGCCCTGCTCCACCACCGTCCCCCCGCCTGACATTGCTGTCACCTCCACCTTCTCACAGCACCCTCCACAACCTTCTGCCACCACTTGTCACAACACCTGGCATCGGCCTCCTCTGTGCCGCCCCTGGTTCCCTGCTCTTCATTCACCCCCACGGAGCCGAGGAACACACGGAGCACACACCTGGAAACTTCTAATGCTACACTCTGTCTACACCTGGGCCCAATCCTTCTCTGAGGACCCACACCCAACCCATCGCCTTCAAACCACATTGACACGCCCACCCTCAGAGGGAGACTAGAGGTGACAACTCCTCCCACCAATTTATGGCTCCCACCCTGACCCCGGCCCCCTGAATCCACTGCCAGGCCTGGACCTTCCTCCTGGTGGAGCTGCCTCACACCCCTTCCTGCAGGCTCCGCCCTCCTCCACCCCACTGTCCTGCAGCCTTTCCCTCTACTTTTCTCTTTCTCTCCAAATAGAAGTATTTCCTGGGGTGCCTGGGTGGCTCAGCCAAGTTGAGTGTCTGACTCTTGATTTAGGCTCAGGTCATGATCTCACAGTTCATGACATCGAGCCCTGAGTTGGGCTCTGTGCTGACACAGGGCGCCTTCTTGGAATTCTCTCTCTCTGCCTCTCCCCTGCTTGTCCTTGCTCTCTCTCAAAATAAATAAATAAACTTTTTTATGTTTTTTTTTTTAAGGAAATATCAGGGCGCGTGGGTGGCTCAGTCAGCTAAGCATTGGACTCTGGCTCAGGACGTGATCTCACGGTTCGTGAGCTTGAGCCTGGCATCTGGTGACCTTGAACGCTGCTTCTCTCTCTCCCTCTCTGCCTCTCACTCACTTGCGCCCTCCCTCTCTAAAAAACAAAACAAAACAAAAAACTAAAGAAATATTTCCTGTTTCTTCCATTTAAAAAAAAAAGAGTAAACCTTTCTTTTCTGGATGCACACACTTTTGCTCACGTACGCACAAAACAAACACTGGCAGCAGCAATCTCCTCAGAAGGATCTGGGGCTCATTTCCTATTGTACACATTCCTGTACTGGACGAACTTTTCACTGTATTTTCAAAAACACTTGGGGCGCCTGGGTGGCGCAGTCGGTTAAGCGTCCGACTTCAGCCAGGTCACGATCTCGCGGTCCGTGAGTTCGAGCCCCGCGTCGGGCTCTGGGCTGATGGCTCAGAGCCTGGAGCCTGTTTCCGGTTCTGTGTCTCCCTCTCTCTCTGCCCCTCCCCCATTCATGCTCTGTCTCTCTCTCTGTCCCAAAAATAAATAAACGTTGAAAAAAAAAAATTAAAAAAAAAAAAAAAAACACTTAAAATCTAAACAAACAAAACACCTGCCTCAGCTCTATCCCCACCTCTGGCTGAACCCCTCTCTCTCTCTCCTCTTTCTCTCCCAGTCAACTGTTTTGAAAATAAGCTGCATTTTTTCTCTATTTTAATTTTTTTTTTTTTTTTTTTTTAAGGAAGCTCTACGCCCAACGCAGGGCTCGAACTCATGACCCCGAGCTCAAGAGTGGTGCATTCCACTGACTGAGCCAGCCAGGTGCCCCATTTCATTTTAATTTTTTTTAATGTTTTTTATTTCTTCCTGAAAGAGAGAGAGAGAGAGAGAGAGAGAATCTGAAGCAGGCTCCAGGCTCTGAGATGTTAACACAGAGCCCAATGCAGGGCTTGAACTCACAGGCCATGAGATCATGACCTGACCTGAGCTGAAGTTTTGTGCTTAACCGACCGAGCCACCCAGGCGCCCCTAATTTTAATTTTTTTAAAGTCTCATTTTTCCCTACGATACTTCTTTTTCCTAGCCACCCGCTGTAACCCGGCCTCGGCCCACAGCCCTTCTCAGAAACCTCCCTCACTCAGTAAACCAACCAACCCCGTCAAAGTCCTGTGGACCATCCACCCGCACTTGGCCTCGGAGCTCCTCCGCCTTCCCTGCCCACCCTCCTCAGACCCTCTCCCGTGAGCAGCCCGTGACATCATCCGTCCTCTAAGCTGGTGACTCCTGGGTCTGTCAGCCCCCACCTGTTCCCAGAGGAGTTCTGTACCCACACGGCCCAGGGCCTCCCGGACATCTCCCCGTGGAAGTCAAGCCCACGTAGACAAGGAGTCTCGCCAATGCAGTTACCTTCCTCACACACTTCCCATCTTGCTAACTGGCACTTTCATACACCTGCTGGAGCCCCCCAACCAGAAATTCAAGGCCATCTCCAGCTTTTCCCTATCATCGACCACCTCCCCTATCTCTTACATGTAACAGCATTCTGTTGACAACTGTGTCCTGTCAAGGGCAACATGACACAGTTCCTGAATCCAATGTCCTCGCAATCCAGATGCCACAGCCTAAGTGCAGGTCTTTGTCAGCTCTTAACAGGGATGACTGAAATGGCCTCTTAATGGCCTTCTCTGACCCATCCGCACACCACGGTCTGAGCAATCTTTATAAAGTGCAATTTGGAGCATTGTCACTCTACTGCCTAAAACCCTCGATGACTCCCCATTGAAGGCAACCATTTGGCCTGCAGGGCTCCTCAGGGCTTGGGGCTGTCTTGCCACCCAGCTGTGTCTCTCATACCCTGTCTGGAGCCTCCCATTCTCCCCACCCCCTGGATTCTTGGTGCATGTCAATCCTCCCTCGAGACCTAGGTGGAGATCAGCCCCTACAGCATGCCTTCCTGGCTGAAGGGCAGCCTCAGAGCCTCCAGGGTCCCAGCTCTAGAACATGGTCCAGTAACTCCCCATTTCAAGTCCACCCCCCACGCTCGGCAGGGAGCTCCCTGGAGCAGAGAGCCCTCTGCACCACCGCCATGTGGCACAGGGCTCCGCCCGGAGCCAGACGCCCTGAGTTCTCTCTCCCGCGCCCTGGCCCCTCTGAAGCCCCAGCCACCCGTGAGGGCCCCTCTTCTTCCGGGGCCCACACCTGCTCACTGATGAAGCGGAAGCCTCGGTCAGGCCGCTCACACTCGTAGGTCTCCCCCAGGACGGGGTTGAAGGGCTTACAGCCTGCTCGGTGGTAAGTGGACGAGTAGGCAGAGACGGCAAAGGCCGCGATGTACACCTGCGGGTGGAAGGGCGAGGAGATGCCGCTGGGGGAGGGGGGCGGGGAGAGGCCGCTGGGGTGGGGTGATGGGGAGATGCTGCTGGGGCAGACAGATGCCGCTGGGGGTGGGTGGAGATGCCACTGGGGGGGGGGGGGAGATGCCGCTGGGGGCGGGAGAGATGCCACTGGGGGGGGGGTGGGAGATGCCGCTGGGGTGGGGTTGGGGGGGTGGGTGGAGAGGCCACTGGGGGTGGGGAGATGCCGCTGGGGTGGGGGGGATGCCACTACAGGGGGGGGAGATGCCGCTGGGGGTGGGGGGGAATGCTGTTGGTGGGGGGGGAGATGCCGCTGGGGTGGGGTGGGGGGGTGGGGAGGAGATGCTGCTGGGGCGGAGAGATGCCGCTGGGGGCGGTGGAGATGCCACTGGGGGCGGGGAGATGCAGCTGGGGTTGGGGGGGATGCCACTCGGGCGGGGGGGATGCTGCTGGGGAGGGAGGCCAGGAGATGCCGCTGGGTAGGGGAGATGCCGCGGGAGGGTGGGGGGAGATGCCGCTGGGGGTGGGGGAGAATGCTGTTGGTGGGGGGGGAGATGCCGCTGGGGGGGAGAGATGCCAATACAGGGGGGAGATGCCGCTGCTGGGGGGGGCAGGGAGATGCCACTGCGGGGGCGGGGAGATGCTGTTGGGGGATGCGGGGGACATGCCCCCGGGGGGTTGCAGAGAAGGGGGGGGTGCCGCCCCACTACAAGCAAGGACCCGCGGAGGTAGAGCTTCAGTGGCGGGGAAGAGCCCCGCCAGGAGTGCCGGGGGTACCATGCGCTCGCAGGGGTCCGCCACGCGGCTGGCCTGGTCCAGGAGGCTGCTGTACTCCAGCTCCTCGCAGAGCCGCTGCAGAGTGTTGAGCGGCTCGTTGAGCTGCACAGGCATGGACACCTTGGACAGGTCCTTGCCGATGTTGTTCCGAAGTATGTTCCACAAGCTCACATCAGCCCCTGGCCCGCTGGCCGCTGGCAGGCAGCGGCGACGGGGTGGCCCCGCAGCTCTCCCTGGAACACACGCCCCTGGGCCCCACCCGGCCACGTCACTCTTCCTCCCGCAGGGTATCCAGACTTGGGGGGGCACACAGGCCAACCCCAGCACCGCCCCCAGTCCTGAGGTGCTCCTAGATACACTCATTCCCAAGCACCCCTCTGGACTCTGCAGTCGAGCCCCCCGGGGGGATTTAGGTGGGTAGCAGGACCGAGAACCACTCAGAGAGGGCACCTCCCGCTGCTGGAAACCCTGAACCCCAGAAGCCCCTCCTGAGCCCCCACCCTGGCCTTCAGTTCCCCTCCATAAACACAGAAACCAATGTTGGGATACAGATTATTCAGCCCATTTTACAGATGAGGGAACAGGCTCCAAGAAGTAAAATGACATGTCCAAAGCCACACTGCTAAAGAGTGGCAAGATGGGACCATCTGCCTCTGTATCAGGCCCCATGCCAGTCTTCTCAGAAGACCGCACTGATGGCCAGCCCCCAGGCCTGAGCCCGACCCACCTCGGGATCCGCTCCTGGAACATTCTGTAGCTCACAGCTTAGCCTTCCTTATCTCCTGGGGTCACCCTAAGCTGTTAGCCCACCAGTCACCACAATAGACTGCCTCCCAAGGGGTCTGGGCTGTGGACAAACACGATTTGTACCTCCCTCCAAACCCCTCCATGCCTGCACACCCAGCTAGTACCTTTCTGGTAGCGCTCAGCTCCCCTGAGGTCCAGCACCTCCTCAGACAGGCTGGTGGTGATTTCACTGGTGCACGACTCCTCCTCCTCTGAGCCCTGGGCCAGGACAGATGACAGGCTGGGCAGACTGGGCCTCCCCGGGCAGCTGGGCAGTGCCCAGGGCCTGGCAAGACTCTGCCCAGCTAGTCCTTTGATGGGAAGGGGGAAGACACGTATTTGGGGGAGGGGAGGATCGGAGCCCTAAGACTGACATCATGGAGTGTGCCTTGCCACTTTGGGAGGGGATGCCTGGCCCTCTCCCTGCAGGGAGGGAGCACAGGGACTTGGCGAACACCAAGGAAAGGTAGCAGGGCATTGCTGAGATCCAGGGTTCAGGGCCAAGGGAAGTGCTGGGGCTGACCCGCTCACAGGAAGAGGGCTGGGGTGGGGCTGCGGCAGCAGTCTCGGGAAGACCCCACGGGGATAAAGCACATCAAACTAGAGGAAGGGTCCCCAGCAGATTTCTGAGCAGGGCCACACAAACCCAACAGGTCTGGACGTGTTACCCGAGAGAGCAGCTGAGGCGTTAGAAAGGATTTGGGAATCTACAAATTCTAGTCTCTCTGGACCCCATCCCAATTTTCCCAGGGTTGTCCCCCACCTCACCTCATTCTCAGAAGAGCTGGCAGAGAGGAGAACCTCACAGGCATCAAAGAACTCTGTGTGGGAATCAGCAAGGGACAGGACACTGCTCTGGGACAGCTGGGGGGTCAGCCCCCTCCCCTTCATGTACAGGGCTTCTTGCTGTGGGAAGGACAGGTGTCAGGCAGGGCTCCCCGGCCCTGACAGTTCCCTTGAGAGGGAAGCATGCTGGGGACTTTTACTGCCTGAGTGTGGAGCCCACCAAGCAGAAGACGCAGAAGGGAGAGAGTGTGGTGGGATACGAAGGTGTGGTGGCTGAACTGGGGCCTGGGACAGGGGAACGTGGGTTCCATAAGAGCCGCTCACATGGCCTAGGCACTCACTCTGAGATGGGTTCCAAGCCTTCCGTGTGCATTAATGCAGTCAATCCTGACACTTACCCTAAGCGGTAGGTACTGTTATGACCCCCTACTTTGCAGACCAGGACACTGAGGCTCAGGGTCACAAAGCCGCCAAGCACTGGGGCCAAATTCAAACCCACAGAGCCCGGCCCCAGAGTCTGTGCTCAGAACACGGAAGTCCCAGCTCAGCCAATCCTCAACTGGGGGATCCTGGGCCCATTGGTCAGATTCTCTGAGTCTTAGTTTCCTCCACCATGAACTTGAGGGTAAGGATCATGGCCGCATAGGACTGAATTAAGCAAAAGCATGGGGCACCTGGGTGGCTCAGTCACTTGAGTGTCTGACTCTTGATTTCGGCACAGGTCATTATCCCAGGGTCGTGGGATTGAGCCCTACATCGGGCTCTGTGCTGAGTGTGAAGCCTGCTTAAGATTTTCTCTCTCTCTCTCTCTCTCTCCCCCTGTCCCCAACTTGTGCGCTCTCTCTCTCTCAAATTAAAAAATAAATAACTCTTAAAAAAAAAATAGTAAAAGCACTCTGGGGTGCCTGGGTAACTCAGTCGGTTACACCTCCAACTCTTGATCTCAGCTCAAGTCTTGATCTCAGGGCCCTGAGTTCAAGCCCTGAGTTGGGCTCCACTACTTAAAAAAAAAAAAAAAAAAAAAGTATAAGCAATCTGCACACTGGCAGGGCAGGAATGACCAAGGTGAGGCTGCTGCCAATGTTACATGAATTGGGTTGGAGCTAGGATTTCTGGGCCCTGTTTTGGGTCTGAAGACCAACCATGCCTTCACTTCTGCTAAGAAAGAAGGTGCAGGAGAAATGGTTCCCACAACCCAGCCCGGCTCCTACCTCCTCAGGGTTGAGGGAGCTGAAGGAGTCTGCAGTGGTGTCCGAGGAGATGGAGAGCGAGTGGAGGCGCCTCGGGCCAGCTGAGGCCTCAGAGACCTGCGAGGAGACAGTGAGGGGACAGGGAGCCAGGAGGACAAAGCCCTCCCCGCCCCGCGATACTGCCCTCTGCGCAGATTGCCTCCGCCAACCACTCTCCCCAGACCCAGCTCCGCTCTCCTCCCCAGGCCTGCGGTCCTCAGCTTCAAGCCCTCTCCTCCCACACGCTCCCCTGTCCTTGAGCCTCACCCCCATCCGCGACAGCTCTGAACCCTGGTGCAGGTCCCGCAGTCGGTCCCATTCAGCGGTGAGGGCAGCCAGGACACTGCTGAGGGAATTGTGCACTGCAGGGCAAGGGCAGGCATCAGACTCCTCTCCCTCTCCCTCTCCCCGCCTGCCCCCCACCGCCCTCCAGCATGCACTCACCCTTCTGGGCGAGGGCCCAGAAAGTACGCTGCAGGTGGGCATAGTCTGGAGGTGGCAGCCCACGGGGGCCTGAGGGGTCCCGGGACTCCAGGTAGCGAGACAGGTTGGGAACAGAGCCGTGGAGACGACCAACCTGGGGGTGACGGAGAGGGGTCGAAGGTGACAGCCTCCTCCAGGACATCCCACCCCGGTGACTTGGGGTCCACACCCCACCTCACCCGTCCGATGGTGTCGTCCTTGGCGAAACTCTGTGTGCACCACATGCGGCTGGTCCGTTTCCCCTTCTTGGGTCTCTCAGTTGTCACTGAGGCCTGGCAAGTCGAAGGCGGGAGGTGAGGGGTGAGTTTCACTCAGGGTGGGGCAAAGGGCAGCAACCATGAAAGCCAGGAGAGGGGAAGATGGCCACGGAGGAGGGCACAGAGACATCTGACGTCCCAGAGGAAGAAGATGACACCCTAGTAGAGGCGTGGGTACAGCAGGCAGGGGTCACTCCAAAGGGGCAGAGAGACAACCCTGAGGCCGTCTGGACACGGGAGGTGGGTCAGCTAGGTAGATGTGCGGCTCTCCAGGAAACCGCAGCACACGAGGGGGCCTGGGGGCCTGTCCCGGGGAAGTGGTGAGGGTGAGGGCGGCAAGCAGGAGTCCCCTGGGCAGGGCCCTGTCTCCTCCCCTGGCCCTCACCTGGTGCGTGGGGATAACAGGGGCCGAGGGGATCCGGTGCAGGGACTCCAGGCTCTGGAGGAGTCTGTGTAGTTCCTGGAGCTTCCCCTGACACTCAGAGAGCTCTGCGGGAAGAATGAATGAGGATATCCTCTCCCAGCACTGCCTGGGCGCCCCAGAGTCTGTCCCTCGGCTTCCCTTCCTCCTCCTAACATCTCACCCGGGCGGCCACAGAAACCCTGACACTGCGTCTCCCTCCTCGGCTCAGGACGCCAAAGCAGTTCCCAGTTCCCGCCACTGGTTTCCCAAGAGGGCTGGCATCCTCGGTCCCCATAACATACCTTAACTTTGCCGCCTCCGCACAGGGTGCGGGGTGGGGGTGGCCCTGACTCTCTGTCCCCACTTGGTGGCACCTCCCCATCTCCCTCTCCCAGGCCAACATCTCAGCTGCCTACTCCAGGAATGGGTTCTAGAGCACACCCCTTCTCTGGCACTACTCCACGGGACACCCCCCCCCCCCCGATTGGCTTTCTGTGTCTTCTTGTTCGTGAGCCCCGGCCCCGAGTCCTGTCTATGTGCCTGAGACACAAGCCCCCGCCATTCTCGGTGAGGCTGGTGCTCCCCAGGGCAGGCCCGAGGAGATCCTGTTGGCTTGGAGGCCCCAGGTTCCCGGAGGCAGGGCTGGAGGTAACGGTTCCACCTCCTTGTGACAGCCGACACCTCCAAGACCCAATGGCACCCGCCCTGCCCACAGAGGCACAGTGCCAGGGGCCCCTCACCATGAGAGCAGCGGTCTAGCCCATCACTGTCCCTCAGCCAGGAAGACACCTTCTCCCGAGGTCCGACCCCAGGGAGAGCCGAAGCACTGCCTGCTGCTGGAAGCTGGGCACCAGGAGCCTATGGGTGAGTCAAGAGTGAGGCAAGGCAGCACCCCCTCCATGGATCTCGCAGTTCCCTGAAGCTCCCACCCTGAGTCCCCATGTTACTGCCTCCCCCCCTCCCCAGGACCTCCCTTACCTTCCGGTGAGTGGTGCTGGGCAGCGAGCCTCGGGGCATGTCTAGGCGCTGGGATAGGCGGTGGGCACGAAGCTGGGCCACCCAGCTCTGGAACAGGTCTTGGGATTTGATCTGCAGAAGTGACGGAGAGGGAGAGGGAAGCATGAAAGGAAGGATTGCTTCACAGGGACAAGAAGTTGGGGCTCTGCTTCCCAGGCAAGGAGAGTGTCTCCCTGTCGTCCCCGGCTTGTGCAAAGGCTCCTTGCAGGGAGACAGAGCACAGCTTCCCCGGGGTGACCGAGCCCTTAGCTCTGCGCCTGTTCATGTAACAACCAAGAGGGACGTCTTGCCATTGGCTGTGGTATACGATGGGAACTCCCTTGCTGTCAACCTCAGGGACAGACCCTCAACCCGCCCCTCTCTCCTGCGTGCCCTAGTGTCTCTGCTGGGCTGGGGCCCAAGCTACTACTTGGCTCCCAGGGATGTCACCTTGAGGTGGTAGATGTTGTCTTCAGTGTCAAGGTCAATGCGCTGGGCCTTTTTGTTGATGGACATAACAGACAGTCGGACGTCAATGGAGCCATGAAGCTTCCCCTTGGTGATCTAGGGTGGATGGTGGGCAGGGAAAAATGGGACTGTTTTTAGGCCCCCGGGACCCCAGAGCCATCATCTCCCTGAGGTGACCCTAGGCTCCAGGGCCAGGCAGCAGGTTCACAGCATCAGCAGGGACTCGTCAGTTGTCCTCTGGTGCACAGAGCACCCCACTACGTCAAGTCATACTCTGAACAAGGGAGTCAGAGAGCAAGGAAAACTAATCTCAGCAACGCGAAGGCTGAGAAGGGAAACACCCTCTCAGAAAGAGATCCTGAGGATGCCGGCCTCTAGTTCCTGTCCCCAGCACCAGAATGAAACAAGGGTAAAGATGATAAAGCTCCCTGGGGCGCCTGGGTGGCTCAGTCGGTTAAGCGTCCGACTTCAGCACAAGTCATGATCTTGCGGTTTGTGAGTTCGAGCCCCGCATCGGGCTCTGTGCTGACAGCTCAGAGCCTGGAGCCTCTTTCGGATTCTGTGTCTCCCTCTCTTTCCCTGCCCCTCCCCTGCTCATGCTCTGTCACTTTCTGCCTCAAAAATAAAACAAACATTAAAAAAAAAAAAAGATGATAAAGTCCCCTGTTCGTGCAGACCATTCTGGGCCCACACTCAGCCCACAACCCCCAGCAGAGGCCCTGACTCACCTCTTGCCGCGTCGTTGCATAGTGAAGGACTCCATCCTCGAGCACAAAGTATCTCTGTGTTTGCCCAGAAGGAACGAGAACCCAGGAGGCCGACAGAAAAGGGTATGGGGAGAGAGCAACCACACACATGGACTTTTCTTCTCCTCCACACACACACCCAGTACTGCCTACACCCTTCCCCCCCATCCCCCACTCGCCTCTGCATCTGGCCCCTCCCTTTGCCCAGCCCACCCTACCTTGTGCCAGCCCTTCAGAGGCCACTTCCTTTTCTTGAGCAGGTGGCCTTCCTGCCTCTCGGGCATGATACCCTCTGCTCCCAGCCTGCCCTGAGGCTCCTCCTCTACCTCCCACAGCTCAGAGGCCTGCAGTCCAGGACAGAGAAGTAGGAAAGCAGCTGGTGAGGTGACCAAATCTGCCCACCCCCCCACTTTGGGGCCAAGCTCTATCCACCCACTGCCTTCTTCCCCATCTCAGACCTGCAGGGCACTGCTGGGCTTTGCAGACTGAATGCTCTCGGCCAAGGAGTTAGGGACCCTCTCCTGGAAGTCCATGGAGATGGGAGCAGCCACTCCCTGCTGAGAAGGTAGAGCAGGGTGGAAGGAGAAGGATGTCACCTTGTCCTGAGGGGACCCTTGAAGCAAGAGAGAGACCCCATTAGCACAGACCCTGCTATCACCTTCCCCGCCTCCAACCCTTCCCGCACCCTCTGAGATAAGGGCTCACCAACATCTTCTGCTCACCTGCCATGCCTCTCTGAATCTGTCCCTTCCCCACCCTGGGCGGGTTTCCCTGTCTACACCCTCCAGCTGTGGCCACTGCTCCCGGAGAGGTGGACTAGCACACCGTCCGTCCGCAGGCCAGCGCCAAGAGACAACCACAAAAGTCCGCCCAGCCCCACCTTGGGCCCACATTCTCAGGCTCTAGGAAACACTTGGTGCTTTCTCTGGAAGATTCCCTAGGGCGGGGGGTGTGGTGCGGGGGGGAGCAGAGAGGAGGCATGGGAGTGAAAAAAAAGAGACTCTAAAACAGGGCAGAGGAATTCCGAGACTGGACAAGCAAGATCTCAATCTGGCTTCTCTTCCTCCAGGACCCCTGGACACTCCTCCACCTGCCGTCGTGGGTTGGAGACTTCTCTGTCATCCCAACTCCCCGCTAATCAGTCTCCAGATCCTCTGTCTTCGGCATCGGGAAACTGAGGCCTGAGCCAGCCCCCACTGTTCTCTGTGCCTCCACCGTAGGATGCCCACCTGAGACCCTCGGTGCCCCTCAAAGCCTCCATTCTACCATCCCGGTCCTTGGGGTTCCTGAGAAGTAACACCCACCCGGAGAAAGCAGGGGACCCTGCTTCAGTGCCCATTGAGGCACTGTGGGCGGGAGAAGAGGCGGCCAAGCACATGCCAAGGTCCACACAGGTCCCGCAGCAGTGCCCACAGGCGCCCTTGGCACCAGCCCTGGCCATCCTGGCTCCTCGAGGAGATCAATAATGCATGAGGTTCTGTGTGTGTGAGACAGGGAGGGGACTGGAGGGGCGAGGCTGGCCTGAGGCTGGGGAAACAGCTCAGATCTTCCAGTGGAGCCAGCAAGCACCTGAGTAGCGAAGGCCGGGAAGGGACAGGGATGCGGTGGGGTAGTGGTGGCCAGGAGGTAGGGACGGAGGGGCCCAGAGTGCGAGAGGCTGACCCGGGGGGGGGGGGTAAAACTCCTGCATTCGGCCATTGAAAGTTCCCAAACTCTTCTGGTGTTTGGGTATCTCTGTGTCCTTTTCCTGGCCCCCTAGAATCCTGGCCCCTCACTGCTGGCGGGTGGAGGGTGGGGGGGCTCTGTCAGTAGAGGGTGCAGGGTCGAGGGGAGCCCGGTGGGTGCCCCATTTCCACTTCCATTCCCACCCCTGTCTCCAGAGGGGCAGACCCGCCAGCTTCAGGTGGGAGGAAGCCTGCCTGGGGAATGTCAGCCAAAGCCAGCGCGGGCCCCTTACCCCAGGGTCCATGGACGCCAGTGCTCCTTGGCCCGCGCGCGCCTCTCCGCCTCTGAGTCACCGTCTCCGAGTCGCCCGCTCCCTCCTCACGGAGCCTAGCAGTGGCAGCAGCTGCTGCAGGAACCAGGAAGGAAGGAGACGTCGGAGCCTCCCCTCCAGCCGGATCTCCCCACCTCCCCCTTCCCGGCCCCTCCTCCCGCCAAGCTCCGGGCGGCCGCTCAGCTCTGCCCCCCTGCTCCCGGGAGGACTCAGGGCTGAGCGGACTCCCCAGCACTGAGGTAGCTTGGGAGTGGGGGCAGAGTCCCCACTGGGCGCAGCTCCAGATAGACCGCGGAGGACTGGGGAGCTGCTGGCCTCAAGCCAGTGGTGGTAAAGGGTTTACTCCTACTAGCATGGCCTTGACCCTAGTTAGTACTCAAGGCCATTTCCTTATTAACGCCCCCCACCTCTCGTTTTACATCTGAAAATAGATTGCAAAATTTGGAGCCAGCAAATGTATCAGGTTGACAGGAAGGGATGGATGCCCCCGGGGGACCACAATAGACAGTGCCAAGAGCACGGTCAGCAGGCCAGCTGCGGCTAGAGAGGGCCAGGCAGCCCTGTGTGGGCAACCCCCACAGAGGCTCTGTCATGGTGGGTGATGCCCCACCAGGTCAGGACCCACTGGGGCTGGCGGTACCCGTGCCTAACGCAGAACCCCCAGCTGGCATGGTCTCTGGATCAGGAGAGAGGGTCTGCAGCAGTAACCAGCTGGCTGTTGGAAAGGGCTATTTGGAGCCACTCAGGTCCCCCCGGCCTCCCTTTCTGAGCACCTCTGCTCTTCTGCTGGAGTACTGTGTTTAGCACAGTACTCAATTCTAATTAAAACTTAGCCCTTAAGAAAGGTCTGAACCACATTAAAATGAATGTGAAAAGGACGGACACCTTTAAGGACAGTGAACCTGCTTTCTGGAAAGAAGTGGGTTTTTAATGGCGGGGCCTCAGGCATTGCCAGCAGGTGAAGGAGGCAATGCAGGGTTCTTTGACCTCAGCTCCACCAAGGCCTTGGTTTACCCTCCAGGATCTTACACATCTCTCAGGAGATGCCTGTTTGCCATGCCATTCAGAGCCTCAGCACCTCTCCTGCTGCCCCGGGAGGGCATTGTTGGCACCCCGCAGGCTTCTGGAGTCAGGGAGAGCACTGGGCGGTACTGGCCAGATGGGCTCTGACACCCAGAAGCCTCAAGGGCCTTTTAATTCACTTCACATCGATCAACCATCCCTGGGGCATACAGCACAGTGCTGGGCACTGTGGGAAGCTGGTCCTGGACCAGGCCACAGAAAAGCTGCTGCGCACCGTCACTGCCAGAACGGTGCCTGTCCAGGACTGAGGAAGCTGTGGCACTGCCCCAAGTCTGGGAGGAAAGTTTGACAGCCACTTTGCTCACGCCAGTCAAGGACAAGGGCAGGCTTCTAGTTAAGCATTCTCTCTCCTTCATTAGCAACTTCTGGTTCTCCAAGATTTGGAGGAAGCCTCCCACTTGAGAGCCTCCAGACCCCCTCCTAATACAGAATTCTGTTTTGCCCCAGCTCTTTTGCTCAGAACCAGCTGGGATAGGTTAGCTACTGGGCAAAGCCGGAAGCTGCTTTCAAAAGGACAAGCATGTAAGAGATGCCATTTGTGGGATTGGTCCAGGGAGGGAAGAGACCTGGACATGGAAAGAGGAAGGATTTTCTAGGAGAGGAAGTGAGAGTCAAGGGTGGCCCTGAGAATTCGTCTACAGGGAGAATAAGCTTGCAAACAGCAAAAACAGAGTAAGTAAAATGCATTTCATTTTATCACAAAGCAGTGCTCCCAACCTCTTCCGTAACATGGCACACCCCGAGGGTGGAGAACTGACATTTAGGCACAACCGGGACCCTAATGAGGAAGGTCTAGGGCAGAGATCCAGGGCAAGGTCTTCAGAGCAGACAGAACCCGATTCAAGTCCTGTTCTGCCTCTTATCAGCTGCACAACCTGGGGCTGGCTGTCGAACTGCGCCACCTCGTAGTTTTCTTCTCTGTGACAAGGGGAATAGCATGTAAAGTGGTGGGCCCGGAGCCAGGCACAACAGGCTCTCCAGAGATGCCATTCTCAGCACGGTTACCCAGGTGAGCTATTCCAGCGCGTTGGACCCACGAGGGGATAGGATGGGAGACACGGGCAGCAAGGGACAGCGGACACGGAAGCAGAGAGCAACGCCCTCATCTGCTCAGTTTCTCTGCTTTGGACGTGGACAGCTGAAAGACTGCTTCTATGAGGTCTCCGGTTGGGAAAACTAGGGACAAAGACACTGATTAAGAGCCTCCACCGGGAAATGGAGTAATGGAGCGCCTCCCCATCTCTGAGTGGCCCTGTATCTGAGGAGGTCGTGGTCAGTGAAGTCGGGGAACACATGCCACTCCCCACCCCAAGTTCTTCCACATCTCTGATGGGTGATGGCACGGCCGGCAAGGGTACAGTGTGTTTGTGGGCAGGCTGGGTACAACAGGCTGGCTATGAGTCCGGAACAGGGTCAGGGGGGTCAGGCTGCCCGCTGGCTGGCACGACGGCGTCCCTTTCACGTTGCTGTCTGATGTACTGATCCAACAGGGCAGTCAGCTGCAGGGGCTGGTGCTGAAGCAGGAAGTGGGTCTGGGCCATGAGGCAGGTGAGTCCTCCTACCAGCTCCCCCTGCACCAGGGCCAGGCTGGGAAGCTTGGAGTAGTTGATGAAGCCCTGCCTGCTGAGGATGGTGTCGTCAATGCAGCCACCTGGAAGAACACAGGGTTAGCTGGGCTCCCCACAAACGCCTCCCCTCCTCTGAAAACAATGCTCCCACCTGATGTTCCGGTGCGCGCTCTGCCGCCCTGCCTCACCTCCCACCCTCCCCCCCGATCTGGTTCTCACTCCAGCCCCAACCCACTGCCACTCTGTTTGGGACCGAGCCCCTCTCTTCTTTCCTAACTCTTGCCTAGAAAACCCTTACGTAAGACATCCACCTGGCCCAACCCCCACTAAGTCATTGTTGCCGAACCTTTCTTAAAAGAACAAGGAGCATGTGTGTATGGGGGCAGGGGGTCCACAGAGACCTATGAAACCAGTCTTCTCTATAGAAGAATCACCTCTGAGGATTCTTACCTTTGGGGGGGGCGGTGGGGGGCGGGGGAGGGGGGGGCTCTGGGAAACATTGCTCACTGTCCCTCAGTGCCCTTGACCTGGGCTATTTGAGTTTCTCCGTCTGTGTGGACTTCAGCACCCCTACTCCACTGCTAGTCTCAAGGTGTCTGAACTCTCTCCCTGCAGGGCCCTCTCTCTGCCTCCCCTCTTTTTCCACCCAGTGCAGATATGACGCAGGGTAGTGAGCCAGCACAGCTTCTGGACTGACACAGGCGGCCCTCAACAAATGGCGCTACTGACTCAGGCCCCATCCGTGAGAGGATGTCCCTGCCAAGGATGTCCGCAGTCTTACCCACACGTACTCAGCAGATGGCACCAGGCTGCTGTAGCCCCCACTCCCCTTCGCCCCCATCCTCAACCCGCAGGGGTGCGTGCTCACCTAGCAGGGGCAGAAAAGGGACACCCTTCAAGATGCGCACCATCTCCTTGACTTTGGGCTCCTCACTGACCAGCAGCAAGTTGTGCCCCACAAAGAGGGGCAGCAGGTTCTGGTACTTGGAATCTGCTAGGAAGGGCTTCAGAACCTGGAACGGCAGGAAAGAGGGCTCACTGGGGACCAGTGGCCTGATCACAGGCCGGGTCGTGCTGAGGGTGCAAGCCGACGGTCTCCTCAGCCCCTAACTGCAGTTTAGGTGCCAGACTGGAGGAAGGTGGCTTGTGGAGTGGGGAGGGACGGCGGGGTCCGATTGGCAGGGGGCAGGGGAATCCGGGCACCCACACCAGAGGGCTGCTGCCTACCTGGTTGGGGAAGATCTTCATCAAGATCTTGTGTTTCCGCAGCTGGTGCCGCACGAGAAGCTTGTCCTCGGCACTCAGAGCCACGTTCTGACAGACAGCTATCATTCGGTTGTCTCGGAAAACTGCATCTATCTCCCGACGGAGGAGCCGGATAAGGCCTGTGTCCTGAAGTCAGGAAGGAATGACCAAGGGGACATAAGCTGCCCTTCTCTCCTTGTACCCCTTATTCCCTCAGGGACGGGTGCTGGGGCTCTCAGTGACGCCCAAACATGGGAAAGATCTGTGTACAAGCGGGAGGGTTGGGGCCCCGTCTCCCAAGTCGAGTACTGTCTCCCACCCCACCCTTTCATTTTCATCAGCTAACGACGGTCTTTACAGCAGTGTTTTCAAACCTGAGAACGCTCATCCCCTTGAGCTGGCCACCCATCTGACCCAGTCAACATTTGACAATAATGTGGTCAAAATTACTTTATCCCTCTGACACTGTATTCGTGTTGAGGGATTTTACCAATTATAAAGACAAGATCACTCTTTGGCAGCATTAATTCAGAACTGAGGCATTTGCACAGGACAAGACTTCATTTTCTGAAGACCGTGTTTCTCAAAGTTGACAGCTTGTGGACCTGACAATGAGCGTGGAGTTACAAATTCTCCACTGGCCCTTCTGTTCTTTTTTTAAGGACAAAAACTCTCTTATCATTTCTCTAGGAAAACATGGAAACTTCAAGCCCTTTCAAGACAGGAGACACGGGGCGCCCGGGTGGCTCAGTTGGCTCAGTGTCCGACTCCTGATTTCGGCTCAGGTCATGATCTCATGGTTCGTGAGTTCGAGCCCCACATCGGGCTCTGTGCTGACAGCACTCCACCTGCTTGGGATTCTCTCTGCCTCTCTCTGTCCCTCTCCCACTTGTGTGCGCACGCACGCTCTCTTTCAAAATAAATAAATCAACTTAAAAAAAAAAAAAAAGACAGGAACTATCCTTTCCCCTACCCCACCTGCTTGGACAGCTTTTCATACACACATTTTTGGAGGCAAGTAAAGAATGCAGGAAATCCAGGAGGCCTGTCCGATCCACGGAGCCCCAAACGCCAAGCAGAACCAAGTGCACATTTCATGTTAAAGCATGTGGACCACAGGGTCAAAGAGGGGAAGTAATGACGTGGAGGGCTGTGTCCTGGAGCACTACTTCATTATGGCCAGCATCACAGCACCAAGGACAGTCTCCTCCTTACCTCCTGCGGGGGGCTGGGAGGACATGGTAGGCATCGTGGGTTGACAGCAGGCTTGGGGGGGATATACTCAGTGAGAGCCATCAGCTTCTGCCGCTCAAAGTGCATCACGCGACGATGGCGGGTAACAGCCTTGGAGCCACAGCGGACAGTCTGGCGGGTGGGCAGCCGGCCTGGGAGGGGAAACGGCAACGCTGTGATGGGTGACCTCTGGGAGTCCTTAGTCGGTGGGCTTCAGATGGAGAAAAAGCTCATCTCTGGGCAAGCCAACCACAGCTCACAGAGCTAGACTCAACACAAGAGGGGAACAAGGAATTGTCTGCTAGGAATCCTAAACTCCCCAAACTTTTCTTTAACGGGCGACCTTAGGTCAGCTGCTTGATCCTTGGAGGCTCCCATTTCGCCAGCTCTTCTTTATGCACAGAGATGGGGGAAAAGATGAGAACAAAGGCAAAGTATTTTGACTACATTAAAAAAAGGGGGGGGGTGAGGGTTGAGCAATTTTTTTTTCTAAAATGGCCAAAGAGTAAATATTTTAAGTTCGAGAACCATACGGTCTGTCGCCACTATTCAACCATGCCACTGTATCATGAAAGCAATCATAGCCAATACGAAACAAGCAGATGTGGCTGTATTCCAATAAAAGTTTATTTCTAAAACATGGTGACCAGTCCTGCCACAACATGCCAACCCCTGGCCTAAGCCAGTGGTTCTCAAGGTGCACTCCTCCCACCCAGCCAGCAGCAACAGTATCATCTGGGAACGTGTTAGAAATACAAGTTCTCAGGGCCTGTCCTAGACCTACTGAAGCAGGAGCTCTGGAAGGGAGCCCAGCAAACAGTGTCCTAATAAGACCTGCAGGGGTTACAGATGCATGCTGATGTCGCAAAACCACTGCTCTCAGCACTGCTCTGAAGCCTTCTCCCATGATTTGAAGCAGGAGGGAAAAGAAGTTATACAGAGCTCACAGCTCCCCCAAACAGGCCTCCCTTGCCTCTCTTCTTGTTTGCAGCCATCGGTGAAGAGTAGCCCTCGGAAGACAAGGGAGCCACTTGAAAGCCCTAAGCCCAAGTGACCCCTTCATCTTGGACAAAAGGACCCAGGCTAGAGCCTCCCACCTGCAG
This sequence comes from Lynx rufus, assembly GCF_022079265.1. Classification (NCBI taxonomy): domain Eukaryota; kingdom Metazoa; phylum Chordata; class Mammalia; order Carnivora; family Felidae; genus Lynx; species Lynx rufus. The sequence continues at coordinate 24,627,339 of NW_025814832.1, read as the reverse complement.
CCTTTCCCAAGACTGAGATGGAATCTCAGGGAAAATTCAGCTAGAAGGTGGTTCTAACAGGGAGCATGCAGGTTTGCTGGGGTGAGAGGTTTTATTGCCAGCAGCCACAAAACCTAAGAACACAGGGCTCTGGATCAGATGGAACCAGATTTTAATCTCTCTTCTGCCACTTACTAGCTGTGACCTTGACCAGTCACTCAACTGGTCTAAACTTGAACTTCTTCACCTGTAAAGAGGCCATGGTAATGACTTCTTCATGACAAGCTTTAAAATTTAAATGAGATAATACATGTAAATCATTTATCACTGTGCCTGGCCTGTATCATGTGCTCAAAACCATTCATTAAACAAACATCTATTTCATGCCTACTAACGCCCACACCACGCCACCTGCTGGCGATGGTGAATGAGCATGGTTCTGCCCTTAGGGAGTTTGAAGTCTAACACAGGAGACAGACACATAATAAACAAATGCAAAATTACATGATGGGTAAAGGGGGTCAATAAACAGGGTGCAAAATACAGATTTCTGCTTTGCAGAAGGTGGCCAGGGCAGGCCTGAGAAAATGACATTTAAGCTGAGACCGTAAAAAGGTGGCATAGCGCCAAGGTCGGGACGGGCAGTGGTTCCAGCAAAGGAAACTGGAGGCGAGCAAGAGCCAGGTGGTAGACTATAGAAACCCAGAAAAGGAAGGAGTACTCGGGCATAGGGAAGAAATACAGCAGTTGTCGCTGACGTTGTTGCTGCGCTGCTGTTATCACTAGTATCTGGAGTCACAGGGAATTAGCTGGAGGAAGGAGGCCAGCGATCTGGCTGGTGTCTGGGGTCATCGAGAGCTGTCTGGAGTAAGAGATTACGGAAGGGGATCAGTGGTGGAGGAGGGGAGAGGAGAACTAAGAGCACCGGCCGGAACGCGCCGTGAGGACCTGGGCCGCTCCTTACCCGCCTGGGGCAGGAGACCCCCTCGCAACTTCCCAGCCAGGGCCGCAGCCATCTCCACCGGAAGAACAGCCAGGAGCCGAGCGAGACAGAAGGAGCTAAGGATTGTGGGAAGCCCTGAGGCCGGAAGCAGCCGCCGGATCCCCCGGCTGGAGCAGTAATCCGCATGCGCGCAAAGCCCAGGAACGCCTAGTCCGCGCTCCCTGACGCCCCAACTGGCGTCCAGTCTCCTAGCAACGACGGTTAGCCTCTTCCGCACAGCTCTTTTCTCGGCATCCTCACCCTCCACTCTCTGCCCACAGTCCCCCATTGGGGACTAGCAAGCCCTTCTGCACCCCTCAAACTCCAGACCCGTCGCCTCGATTTACTTTTGTCTTCTACCCCGCCTCATTAATTTGCTCTGAATCAACACTTTCCCTTGTCCCTCCAGTCTCTGAAATTCTCTCTTCTCATACCATCCTGGGTTCCGCCATCCCGGGGACTAAGTTGCTCTGCTTCCTTTCGTGCTAATCCCACGCCAGGCCAGTAGCCTTTAGATCATGCCCGGAGGTGAGTAGGGGATGGAGAGGTGGGTAGAACAGTTGGATAACAGTAGGGTCAGGCTTCCAAGAATAAGGGAATCGTTCTCGTCTTTTCACAGGTAATTTTGCCCAGAGTCCAGAGGAAGGAGGCGTGTGCATCACTGAAACCCTTATCACTAAGCGGAACTTGGCCTTCCCTGAGGATGAGGATCTGTCAGAGAAGATGTGAGTGCCGGCGGGAGGAGAGGGGTGCTGGACAATTGAAACACACAGAATGACCAGTCCCCTGAGCTGTACTGTTTCTTCAGCTCATCTTTGTCCCTCTCTTTACTTACTCCACGCATCCAGTCAGTGGTAATGTCCAATCGACTTTGCCTCCTTAAACAGTATTCTATTTCTTTTTTTTTTCTTTTCTTCTTTTTTTTTTTTTTTTACCATGCCCGCTCAACTGCCTTGAATAAGGCTCTTAAGTAAGCCATCGCCTCTCAATAAACTCTTCATCAGTTTCCCTGCCCCCAGTCCAGGCTCCCCATATGGTTGCCAAAGTGATCCTTTTAAATGACAAATCTGATCAGGCACTCCCTGGTAGAACCTTCCTTGGCTCCCTAGTACTTCCAGGATAAAATCCAAATACCCTAGCATGACCCTAGTTGACCGTTGCTGCCTTTTTCGCCATTCTCCACAATTCCTCCAAGACCCTCTGTTCTCACACCGTAGCACCTTTTCAGATGGTGCTGAGCACCTGGGAGCTTGTTAGTAATGAAGACTCTCAGGCCCACCTCAGACCTACTGAATCAGAATCTGCATTTTAACAAGACCCCCAAGGGATTCGTGGGCAACTAAAGTTGGAAAAGGCCTGGATTCTCACATACTGTTCCTTCTGCTTGAAATGCCTTCTCCTCATCCCCCTCTCACCTTCCTGGCTAACTCCTACTTGTACGTCACCTCCTCCAGGAAGCATTCCCTGCTCCCCTATTGAGGACTCAGTGCACAGTCCATGTACCCTTATGTGTCTGTCACCTTCATGTGTCTGTCACCCACTTGTCCTAGATGTTTGGCCTGCTTCCCTAATAGTGATGGGCAGGGACTCTCATTGGTCTCCAGTGGGCACTCAGTAAATATTGTGGAATTAATGAATGAGTGGATGAATCAAGTGATTTTCCTTCCATGGACCACTCGAAAGGGAAGTGAGGAAGGATATTCCTGCAAAGATTGTCTCATCCCTGTGCCAGTGCCCGCTTCCACCATCTGAGCTGGCCCGGAGAAGCCTTCCCTGGCCTCTGAGTCTCTCTGGGAACCATAAGCTGTTCAACCATTTCCCAATCCAAGGGTCCTATTCCTCTCACCCTCTGATTCTTCCCGGTGCTACTGATCGAGATCCAGGTCTCCAGGTTGACCTGGTTTCATGATCTGGACACTGCCTCATGAGTCAAGAAGTCCTGACATCTCAGCCAAGCCACTTAGTTCGAAAACCCTTTCCTGCCCCCTCCCATCTTCCCTGCCAAGGGACCACAGAAGCGGGATCTGTTACACCACCTGCTGACTGTTCCCCCAGGTTTCACACTCTTGCTGAACTGCAGACTGTCCGCCTGGACCGAGAGGGGATTACTGCTATCAGCAACCTCGAGGGCCTCCAGAATCTTCACAGCCTCTATCTGCAAGCGGTACCTTCTTGCCTCCTGCTCTCCCTCCCCCCTTGCCCTCTGTGGACCAAGTCTGTTTAATGTGAAAGCAACCAGTCAGGCCATCTTGCCCATTCCCTGGTGTTCAGGTAGGCAGACCTTCATTGAGACTGTTCCAGAGGGGGCACCTGGCTGGCTCAGTCAGTGGAGCATGTGACTCTTGATCTCAGGGTTGTAAGTTCGAGCCCCACGTTGAGGGTAGAGATTGCTTAAAAATAAAATCGTTTTTAAAAAAGAAAATGTTGGGGCACCGGGGTGGCTCAGTCAGTTAAGCGTCCGACTTCAGCTCAGGTCACGATCTCGCGGTCCGTGGGTTCGAGCCCCGCATCGGGCTCTGTGCTGACGGCTCAGAGCCTGGAGCCTGCTTCCAATTCTGTGTCTCCCTCTCTCTCTGCCCCTCCCCCGTTCATGCTCTGTCTCTCTCTGTCTCAAAAATAAATAAACGTTAAAAAAAAAAAAGAGAGAGAGAAAGAAAAGAAAATGTTCCCAGATGAATCAGGAATTCTCTTGAAAGACCAATCCTCCCAAAAGATCTCCTGAGCATGCTCCTGAATCACTGTTTGTTTTTCTTGTGTATGTCAGACACTTCTCTTGGTTTAGAAGTTCTTTTTGGTGTCTACCCTAAATCTCCCGTGTTCTATAGCTCGAGCGCATTTCCTGTTTTAAGGAAATGAAAGAGGGAACCAGAAGATTCCTCTGCATCCTTTAGAACCCTGAAGGCTGTCTGGTGGTAGTGGGTGGTTGGTTGATTGGATATACATATTCAACTCCTCCAGGTTGAATATATCCAGCGCCCTTAACCTTTCTTCACAGAAACCTTCGGAATCAAAGTAATATATGTTCATTGTTCCCTCCGTGTACATAAGCCACCACCAAGGCTTTTCCTATTTCCCCGTGGCCCCTTGGTTTCCTTCTTGATTTCCAGGTCACTCTTTGGTTGTGGGATGAGCAGGGTATACTTTAATGAAGTTTATCTAACCCCTAAATTTACACCCCTAACCATCCACCCAGAGAAAGCAAATCATTTCGAGGTAGTGACAACTCCAGTTCCGGGAGTGGGGTGATTATTCCCAGGGTGCCAGCCCTCCAGCTGCAAGAGCAGACATGGTCTGCTTAGTTTCCCCACCTCATTTGCTTTCTGCAGAATAAGATCCAGCGAATTGAGAACCTGGCCTGCATCCCCTCCTTGCGGTACGTGGGGTCAGGGCTCAGGCCCGCGGGGAGGGGGTCGGGAGGGAAACACGGGGACGCCCCAGAGAACTGACTGGCTCAGACATCTCCAAGCCCAACGTCTGGTCAGCTCAGGACCCCGCAAGCCTCACTCTGCTTCTCTCACCCCGGAAGACCATGTGTCCCCATCCACTGTGTGGCTGCTCAGCCAGGGGCCCCGAGTGCCTGCTGCCTTCCTCCCTTCCTTTGGCGGTTCTGTGACTCAGCTCTGTCTCTGCACCCCTCCCTTCCCCTGCAGCTTCCTGTCTCTGGCAGGAAACCAAATCAGGCAGGTGGAAAACCTCCATGACCTCCCACATCTCCAGTTTCTGGACCTTTCAGAGAACCTGATAGAAACACTGAAGCTGGGTAGGAATGTCCTTGCCCCAGCTCACGGGCTAAGACTTGGGCAGGACCCTCCCTCCCTCCCTCCCCTCTGCCACCACCTCCCTATGCTTGTATTGGCGGCAAAGCCTCTGGGGGTCCTGGGAGGTGGAAAAGAGGCAGTGGCTTCGGGCCAGAAGGTGGGTATGGGACCCTCACTGCCCTCTCTTTGGTGTGTGCAGATGAATTCCCGCAGAGCCTTCTCATCCTCAACCTGAGTGGAAACAGCTGCACCAACCGGGATGGGTACAGGTGAGGATGCACTGACGGTGGGAAGAAACGGGGTGATGGCTGAGCTCCTCGTATTCTTAACTGCACACGGACTCCCTCTCGGCCTGCAAACTTGGGGTCACCATCCATGGCACCTTCTCGTCTCTCACCCCAGCTCAAGTGGGCGGCTTTTTCTCTTCCACCCCGCCCCCCCCAGAGGTCCACATGGAGCCAGCCCTTAGCTCTTTGGGGCTGAGCGCAGGCCCGTCTCCCAGCTTGTGAACACCACCCCTCTGGGTGCGGTTCCTATGGCTTGTGCCTGCACGCCCTCCCAGGCCCCCCACCCGGGGCTGCCCTCCTGGGTAGCCTCTGCCCTTTCTGCCCTGCAGGGAGCTAGTGACAGAAGCCCTGCCGCTGCTCCTGGACCTGGACAAGCAGCCTGTGTTAGAGCGCTGGGCCTCGGACGAGGAGGATGAAGACTCAAGCGACGAGGACGAGGAGTTCCCGGAGCTGAGTGGTCCGTTCTGCACAGAGCGAGGTGGCCGGGCTTTCCAAGGCTTGCGCCCTCCCTAGAACTCACCTCTGCCCTGTGGGGCACTGGGGAAGCTAAGATGGCAGCGGGGGCGAGGGAGGAGGCCCCAGGCCCAGACCAGCATCTGGGTCAGAGGATGGTACAGCCGGGGCCAGGTATCAGCCTGGCGTGCAGGCGACTCACCCTCCCCATTAGGGCCCACAGAGGGTTAGTTTGGGCAGGGTGTCGGCCAGAGAACTCCCGCCTCAGCCCAGGGGCCGTCCTGCCAAGCCATCTGCCGCCTCCCATCTTGGCCCCTCGCAGGCTTCCTCGAGGAGCTGAAGCAGGAGATGAGCAGACACAAGGAACTCAGGCAGCAGGCAGCCCTGACCGAGCACCTTCTGAGGATGGGGACAAAGCCCGCCCTCACCGACCTCCCCCAGCTGCCCGGGGGGGCCCCGGCTAGGGACAGCAGTCCTTCTGTCACTCCCACGCAGAGGAAGGAGACACCCCCCAAGCCCGCCTCCCTGCCACATGCCACCTCTGCCACCAAGAAACCCTGCCCTCTGGTTTCCAGCCAGCAAAGCACTGTCCAGGCAAAGAAGGGGGCCCGAGCAGCCACAGCCCCCAAGGCCTCACTGGCTGGGGCCCCCAGCACAACCAAAATGGTGACCAAAAGAGTCAAGAAATGAAGTGCAGCCCCTCCCTATCAGCAAAGCCACAGGAACAAGGAACGGGGAAGAAACAGGGTCTCCTTCTCAGACCCCTCTCCTGTGGCAGGAGCCCACCCCAATAAAATGTCTCCAGGCCCTGAATGCGTCTTTCACGTCACTTGGGGGGCATCTCAGGGGAAGCAAGCCGCCAGGGTAGTGGGAAACAGTCACAGAAACACAGAACCTGATTCTAAAGAACACGCGTCTGACCTTTCGGGAACTACCCAAAGGGCTGGCACACCTCAACCCCTCCCCCCCAGCTTCCTGGGTCCTGAGTGGGCATCACCTTGTGGTAGATGCCATCTCACTGCCACTCCCAGGGACTGCCCTTCCAAGGCTCAAGCCAAGGACCCAACACCCCGCGGTTCTAATTCTCCCCAAATAGTAGCCCCATTTTGTGCCAGGCGTGATCTCTTGCACACACGTGCTCACGCACCTGGGGGGGGGGCACCTCTCCTCACAGGCCCCTTCCACAACCTTCTCCATCACCCAAGTGAGAAGACTGTGCTGCCTGGCAAGCCCACCAGAAGCCCTGTAGCCAGCTCAGGGCTGTCCTTTGCCCTCATTTGGCGCTCCTGCCCCTGCCAGACCTGGGATCAAGTTCACCGAACAGGGAAATAACATACTTTATTGAGGCAAAGGCCGAGCTGGCCACCCAAAACAAGGCTGAGGGGAGCAAAGGGATTGCACTGGGGTCCTGTGCCCACCCCGGCCCCATGGTGCTCAGGCATACACCTGGCTCTCCCTTTCCACAAAGGCCTGGAAGAGGCCGCCCAGCTCCTGTGGGGGTGGCACCTGCTCCCCGGCCAGCAGCCGCCGCGCAGCCTCCAGGCCCTCCTGCTCCAGATCCCGCTGCTTCTGCCGGAGCTGCTGCCCCCGATCCTGCCCAGGAAAGGTAGAGATGGGTCCCAGGGACAGGCTTCCCTCTGGACGGAGGGGAGATGCCTGCCATCTGCCACAAGCAGGAGGAAGGACAGGGCACCCGGTCTTCTTCTGGGCAGCTGGCTTTGAAGGCAAAGACTCTGCTCCCCCCAACTCTGGAGTCTCTCCTCCCCTCCCGGATCCCCTCATATTTCCAGAATCCCGACTGGGGGCGGGAGAAGTGAGTCATGGCCCCAGAGTAGCCCCTATTCCCCGAGGGTTACCTGCTCGCTCTCTATCAGCCCCAGGGCCACCTGGTGCCGGAGGTAGAGGGTGTGCCGGCGATCCACCTGAGTCTGGAATCGGGGCTGAGTCCGAACAGGGTCCCGTGCTCCAAAAGTGGGGGACAGCACCTGGGGGGCCTGGGCCGCCCCCGCCCCGAAGATGAAAGGTTTGAACACTGACCTAACGGGACAGAGATGGAGGGAGCAAAGGTTATCACATCCCCCCGATCTTCCCCCGCCTGGCACCCTCTCCCCCGCCTTCCCCGCCCCCATTCCTCTCACCTGGATGGGTCTGGAGTAGCGGTGAGGAAGTGGACGCAGGGCTGTGTGGGATCCCGGGGCAGGATGGACACCATGCTGGCCGTGGTGCGAAAGCCTCCAGAGTCCATACAGATGCCGCTCTCCTTGTTCCTGAGGATGCCCATCATCACCTCTGCCGTGATGCCCCCTGCGAAGGAGGACAGGCTGAGGGGCCCTCCGGGCAGAAGGGGGACCTCTGGCCTTGGATCAAAGCTGTGGGAGAGGAGAGAGGCTGGCACCACTGTGGCCCTCCTGGCCCCCACCCCACCGCCGTCCACGCACTGACCTTGTTGCTGCTGCAGAAGCTGTTGCCCGGCCCGGAAGCGGGCTTTGGCAGCCTCCATGCGCACAGGCTGCTGGGTCAGGGAGAAGACCTGAGCGAAGTCAAAAGTGCTCTGCCCATCCCACCAGCCCTGGGCCAGGGCATGGGTCCGAAGGTCTGCGTGCTCGGCCGAGATGTCCGTGCCTACGCTCAACTGGTTGGAGATGTTACGGGCCCCTTCTGTGGAGAAGTAGGGGGAGGGGGGTGGCTCATTTGTCATTAAGCACCTACTCTGTGCCAGGTGCTAAGAAGATGATGGTGAAGAGAACGGACCTGCCCCCGTGGAGCGGGAGACAGACAAAATGATCACAGAAATAAACGTGAGCTTGCAACCGTGGTGCACGTGATGAAAAGGCACCTGCTTGCATATAAGGGGGAAACTTGACCACCAGGGAGTCCAGGAAGGCTCCCCAGAGGAGGCGGCCAGCTAAAGTACAAGAGAATTTAAGCAGGTAAAGTGGGGAGAGAAGTTCCCCACTGGGCTCACTTCCCACCGTCCTTGGGTGTGCCTGCCAGTGAGAAGCTTGCACGTGGATCCGCCCTGCCCTTCACCCAGGGTTTTCCCACCCCCTCCCGAGGCTGGCAAAAGGGGACAGCTCTGGGAGGCGAGCCCCGGCGCTGGGCTCTCACCCTGGATCCTCTGTGCGGCCCACAGCCTCCCTGCCGTCTCTAGCACCCACGCCTCAGTCCGGTCAGCCAGCAGGAATGTGTTGTGGTAGCAGAACGGTGTGGGGTCCTCCCGGCAGCTGCCCCCTTGCCCGTAGCGCGCCAGCAAGTCTGTGATCACACGCAAGGCCTCCAGGGCAGAGCTGCTCCGTTCCAAAGCCAGCCTGGCATGAAGGGGTGCACGGAAGGGGAACGCAGCGTCAGTGGCTGGTGACGGAAGCTCCAATGGACGGAAGGCGCCCAGAGAGGCCCAAGTCACAGAAAAAACTCTGCCAGAGTTGGTTGTATTAAAGCGCAGTTAGGCGGGTGTTTTTCAAGTTCTTCTCTGAGGGTCCCAGGAAGAGGCCTCAAACGTGGTTTCAGAGAAAGAAGGGGCCCGAGTTCCCCAGCCTCTCTTCAACCAGAGCTGCTCTGCTTTTACTGGTTTTGTAAATCGGGACTCCGTATGAGATTTCAGTTGGGAGGAAAAAAAAAAAAAGTACTTCTATTTAAAAAAGAAATTTGAAACCACTGCCCTATTTCTGGGCCAGGAGAGGCCCAGAAGTGGCCACATTCGGGAGCTCCTTACCAGACTGTGGCGATGGGGCCAGGAGAGAGGAGGAGCAGGGGCGGCCTCCCTGGTGACGGCAAGGGGGACAAAAAGGAGGAGGCCCTGGTGAATCTAGCTGAGGGGAGGGGAGGATGGCCTGGGTCTGTCCTCGGCTCTCAGCCTTTCAGTGTGTAGAGATGAGGGAAGGCAGGGTCCGCACCTGAGTAGGTCCATGCCTAGTAGGGCTTCCCCCTCTCCAACTGGCTCCTTGGTCCACACTGCCTCATTGCCAATGCAGACACCATGCTCATTGGCGCCCATCTCAGCCCCCCACAGCCAAGAAGGGCGGCTCAGGATTACAGCGTGAGTCCTTGACACCTGTTCCACCTCAATGTAGGTGCACTGCAGGTAAGGGAGGAGAGAGGGAGTCCATTCAGAAAGGGTTTTATCATTCCCATTGTACAGATGAGGAAACCGAGGTGGACAGCAGCTAACTAACAGGCCAGGTCCAGGTTGGTAGACTGGAAGGTCACGCTCTTCCCACCACATCCGGGGCCTTGCCAGGTGCGAGGCGCAGAGGAGGAGGGTCTTAGAAGAATGCCTAGATCGACCACACCTCCCGCCGCTTCCATAAGGCCTAACCCACCTGGAGCCGGCTGCCAGGGGCATGAGTGCCTGCCGGTACAAACACCACCTCCTGCACCTCGTCCCGCGGTCGGTCGGAATTCTTGGCAAAGATCACAGCTGGGATGGCCGAGGCCGGGGGCACGGAAACAAAGCAATCGCAGGAACACGGGGTGTCAGAGCTCCACGAAGCCATCTGGGGAGAGGTGGAGGTGCATGTGTCCCCCTCACGCCGCCTCTCCACCATCCTGGCCAGAGCTCAGCCCTAGGGAGCCCCCCGCTTCCCAACACGTGTAAACAGGCACTCAGGGAAGACACTGCTGTTGGGTTCTGGACACACTCGATGCGCGGCGTGCACAGCCCAGGCTCCAGGCTTGGGAGGCAGCAGGCGGGCGCACACCGCAAGCTCCCAGGGCCCTGCCCAACGGGGAGCCCGACCCACCAGTGCCGTCGCGGGACCACCTCCCTCGCCACCCCACCCCACTCCCTCGCCACCCCACCCCACTCCCTCGCGCCTTTTCTGTCCACATTCTCGCCTCCCCAATACCGTTTGCCCCTCACCCTGTCTCCTTCCAAGATTGCCGGCTTAGTCCCGGGCGCCACCGCCTCCGCTTCGGGTCATTGGGCGGAGGCTCACAGGTGACCTGGAAGGCTTTGGCCCGGGGGGCGGAGCCGGAACCAAGCGCCTGCAGTTCCTTGGTTTTCCACCAGGGCGCGCGCCAATACTACTTCTTGGAGCGCTGCAGCGTGGGAGACCTTGCCCGTCCGCCTGCCCTTCCTAGCTCGGACGGCTCACGGGCACTTCCAGCCGAGACACCATGGGGAGAGGCATCTGCAGGTGGAAAGGAACCCACGTAAAAAGAGAGGAAAGAAAAACCGGCCAGATTTGTTAGAGAGCGCGGATTGCTGGGGCATCTGGAGGAAAAACCTCAGCTCGCAGCGTCCTGGTTTCAATTACAAAGGTGCAACCTAGCCCTACCTCCCCCCCAGGGCATAAGATCTGAAAGATTGTTACAGGGAAGGAGGTCTAGGGATAACTTAAGTTAATGCATTAAAAAAATAATAAAATTTTTTTTTTTTACATTTATTTATTTTTGAGAGACAGAGCACAAATGGGGGAGGGGCAGAGAGAGAAGGAGACACAGAATCCGAAGCAGGTTCCAGACTCTTGAGTTGTCAGCACAGTGCCCGACGCGGGGCGCAAACCCACAAACAGCGAGATCGTGACCTGAGCGGAAGTCCGATGCTCAACCCAGCCACCTAGGCGCCTGTAATGCATTTTTTAAATGCACATATGCTCAAAACCCATCTGACTCCCCAAAGGTAGGTTCTGGCCCACAGTGCTCAAACTCATAGGAAAATAGCTTTGAAAGGAAATTTGGAAATTTCTAGTCCAAAGATTTTGTGCCTTTATATATAGTGAAACTGAAACAACGAAGGAGAAGTCTTGGCCAAGGGGGCACATACCGGTGTGGGGATTTGGACTCTGATCCCAAATGTTCTGCTTTCCAGGTCATTTTCCTCTATAACGCATCTCCATTACCAGCATTTAAGCAAACGCATCTCACCCCTTTTTGCTCTATGAAGCCCTCCAGAAATGGGGACAGGAGAGATACTGCAGATTATCTACTTCTCCCACATCCATCCTGCCAAACAGTCAGGGCTGCTGTTCAGAGCCCTGGCCACAGCATCCCAGCCTGTGGTCTCTCCTGGGATGGGAATGAAGGCACAGAGGCCATGGCTTCCCCAGGAGGCCGACTGTGGGCAGGTGTACCAGATAAGGGTGTTGGGGGAGCTGAAATCTAAGATACTTCCTAATTGCCTGTAGGTATCTGAGGCTGATTCTGAAGAGGAAGCTGTCCCCAAGGAGGTGGGCTTCATTTTCAGAAGGGGGACTGCCACTTGTAAGATGAATTGACCTAGAAGCTGGGCTGGAGGCAGGGAAGAGCATCGCCTGGAACTCTAAACACTGGCATCTTGTCTTGCATCTGCTATGGAGCTGCAGTGGCTATCTGGGCAGGTCACTTTATCTTTGAGGGCCTCAGTTTCCCCAGTGGCAAAATGATGGCATTGAACTAGATCAGTGGTTCTCAGCCATGGTTTGGGGAGGGAGGGGAGGCATTAGTTTTCAACCATGTGACTCCCACAGCACAACATAATACTTTAATACTCCACTACTCAGTGTTCCACAGACTGCCCGCATCAACATCACCTGAAAGCTTGTTAAAAATGCAGAATCTTGGGCCCCACCTCAAACCTACTGAATCTGAAGCATGTTAACAACACCCCCAGTGCAGGGGCGCCTGGGTGGCTCAGTTGGTTAAGTGTCTGACCTCCACTTAGGTCATGACCTCAAGGTTTGTGCGTTTGAGACCTGCGTCAGGCTCTGCATTGGGATCCTCTCTCCCTCTCTCTACGACCCTCCCCTGCTTGCATTCTCTAAATAAATAAATACTTTTTTTTTTAAGCTATTTTTTAAAAAAACCACCCCTAGTGTCAAGTTTGAGAAGCGCTGCTCTAATATGTCCCTAAGGGCATAACTTGGTGGGGTGCTGGAAAATGAATCAGGGTGTCTTGAAAAACTCCATGGGTGACTCTAATATGCCCTCTACCAGGCGGAAACAGCCAGACTATTTGGATCCTGAGACTCTTTTCAAACCTGCACGGCTAACATGCTGAGCAGTCGGGCTCACCAGAATTAATGGAAAGTGAAGGCGTCTTCAGGTGCGCTGTCGGGGAGGGATTGTGAGCTTGCCCTTGGACGGCATTCCAGAAGCAAACATCAAGGCTGCGTGGTGACGAACATGAGCACCCAAAGCAGCCTGCCGCAAAGCCAGCTCCACTCCTGCACTTCCCCTGCTGCCCGCGGTGGGGCAGTGTGTGTCCGCGGGACCACAGCGCAGCCCCAGGCTGCAGTTCCCAGGCGGCCTGCGGCTCGGTCACTTTCCCATTCCTGATTTCACTCGAACACCCTAGAAGGCCTGTACTCCCACCTCCCAAGACAGCAGATGGCCACTCAGAGAGGTTGCCCAAAGGGTCAGCCCACATGGTCTGACTTCCCTAATTCCCTCCCGGCCCCTCCAGGATCATCCCTGTGGGGGCACCAGATCTGAGGCATCAATGGTGGCCTTGGGCTCCCTCAGGGGGGCCAGGCCAGCCAAGCAGCATTGCTGCCGATCGGAGCCAGTGAGCAAACATCAGAGCCCCACCAAAGGCCCCCGCTAAGAATGCGGGTCAGCAGGAGGAGCTGCGAGGGGAGGAGGGGTGGCCCTGGCCCTGCCCAGACAGGCCCAGCCGGCCCCACAGCTGCCCTCCTGTCCCTGGGGGCAGCGATGGGCTAAAGGAGGAGAGGACTCACCAGGCTCCTGGGGTCTAACTTCCCCCCGCCCCCAACCTCTTGGAAGACAAAAGAAGCACCCCAAGGAGTGGGGCGGATGGGCACGAGGTCACCATCACTGGAACTTTGTGTGCCCGCCCCTCTTCCCAGGCTTCCAAATCCAGGAGCAAGAGAAAATAAACAGTTGCTCCCCCCAAAATGAGTCTGCTTCCAGCTCCACCCCCTAAATCATTCTGATACCCCGCCCCCCATATCCCAAAGTGGCCTTAAACTTTGTGACTCCGGATTCTCCCAAACAAGTGATGAGAGGAGCCAATCTGGGTACCAGATTTGGCTCCAGGAAATTGGGCTAGGGGTGGAATGGGGGAAACCAGAATCCCACTAGGGAAGATAATAATTTTGGCCAAAATGTAGGATGGGAAGGTAAAACTACACAGTAATCTGGCCTGCCCCTTTGGAGTCCCAAATTGATCCTCTGTCAACCTTCCTAGCTTTGGGGCTCTGGAGTCATAAGGTGTTTGTTTTTCATTGCACATGAATTAGGCACCAGCTGCAATACCAGAAATTGGGCAGCCCGGGAAAGTGTATACAGATGGGCATTTCTGCATATCCAAGGATGCCCGATGGGTCCAGTGAGGGTGCGTTTGTGCACACTGTGGTTGTGTAACTGTGGCGGGCCCTCTAGCTGAGAGTTGCAGTAGGATCCTTCCCTCATACTTTCCAGCTGGGCGGGAGCCCATCAGATATCTTGGCTGCCTTTCATCGCCTTGTCCCTGATAGGGATCATCCTGGGTGAAGAAATCGCTGTCAGTCACCCCCGCCTCACTGACAGCCAGAGGGACTGATCACACCCCCACGGGGGCGGGGTGACGGGGCCCCAGAGGCTGGTTCTCCCTGGGAAGGCAGGGAACCAGCATTCTTGGCAGAGGAGGGGAAAGAGGGGGCTTATATGTGGAGGAAGGAAATATCTACACCCTTCTTATCCCCCAGGGAGGGACAGTCAGCCCAGCTATCAACCCTGAGGGAGCTCCTCCTTCCTTCGGCATTAGCCACCTCCAGGGAAGGATCTGACCCTTCTTCAATCGGCTCAGCTCTGCCCCAAACAAAGGGAGGTGAGGCTGCGCAGGGCTGCAGGATCAAAGGGAAGTGTCCACCCCACCCGGCAGCCGGCCTCGTCCTCACTGCTAAGGGACACTGAGTCAAAAAGGAAACCAGAGCTGGAAGACAAATGAAGCAATGATGTGGTTGATGACTTTATTACGGCATAAAAAACACAGGCTGTTTCTTCCTCCTCCTCCCCCCGCCCCCAAAGTGGGTTCACAGCAGTTAAAAGAAAAAAAAAAAATCCTACATTTCTCCTCTAGGGGGCTGCCTAGAAGGGGGGCAGACAGCCAAGCAACCTAGATCTATGAAGGAGGGGAGCAGAAGAAAACCTATCCGAAGCCCGCACCGGCACCCTTGGAGCTCAAGGCCTCCGTAGGGGGAACATCGGTGTCCCCCTACAACCTCGAACAGCCATTCAGGAGTTCCCCATAGGATGGTCACTGGGGAAGACTGTCCTGGTGGCACCAGGAGGGGGTGGCTGGTTTCGATGGGTGGAGGAGAAAGGCATCCCACACCCACAGTGCCCTCCCTCTCTCCCCCTCTCTCCACCTGCCCAGGCAGCCTGCAGGCGCTCCCAGATCTCTCCTGCCCCCAACCCTCTCAGCAAGGAAAGGGACCTCTGGTTGGGGTAGCAAGAGGTAGGGAAAAGAGGGAGCAAAAAGAAACAACATTACTTCTTAAACTACCCCAGGCCCATGAGCCTCTCAGGGAGAGTCACCCTGTCCCTTTTAAGAAGGGCTCCCTTTTTTACACAAACACATATTCCTACCCAGACCCCAGACCCACTTCCCATTTAGCTCCCAGTCCTGGGGACTGGGCTCCAGCATCCCTAAGGGAGGAAGAGATGCTGTGGGCCTATGTCCTAGGACCTTGGACGGGGTGAACAAGGTGGGGTCTCTCTAGCTGGAGACCCCAGGCTCAGTAGAGAAACACACACACACGTACAAACAACATGCACACACACGTGCCCTAATATTAAATAAAATACCTTTTGCTTATAACTTAAAAATCAATACACAACTAATCCTCGCATAGGGGTCCACGTAGAGAAAGAGGGGCAAGGGGGAAGGGGAAGTCAGGGGGAATGTTATGGCCTCTACCTCTAGCCTGGGAAAGCCCGCTAGTTCCAGATCCTTCCCCCATCAGCTTCCTTCCCTTTGCCTGACTCTGGCTCTGCCCCTGCTAGGCTTTCCCCTCCCCAGTTCCCACTCCAGGATCACAATCAGGATGTATTTCTAGCATCTAAAGAAGGGGACAGGAACAGCTTCCTGGATATCACCTCAGAAGACAGACCCCTTCCACTAGGAGAACACCTCCTTCATATGCAAAGGGAGTCCCCCTGCCCAGAGTCAAAATGGGGAGAAAGGAGCCTTCTAACACACACTCTATAGGAGGGGCCAGTCTTGCAGGCAGCAGAGAAAGGAAAGGGCAGAGCAAAGAAAGAGCTGGGGCTTAGTGAGCAGGTGGGCAGGGGCAGAGTCCTCCGCTCCAAGTGGGGACCACTGTAGGTCCCTGTGCTGGGACACCTCACCTACTCCCTGGTCAACCAAGTAACCCTCTTCCTCTCGTCCCGAAGGGAGAAGCAAATGATGGGTGACCTGGGATGAGGGACCTACACCAATTCTAGGGTGGGTGCTTCTGGCTGTTTTGAAAACCTACATCAGGTAACAGATGGGGAATGTGGACTATACTGAACTTTATTTTTCATAAAAACCATGAGTTAAGGACTGAATCCGAGTTAGAGAGGGAAGGGGTTAGCTCCTTCCACTGCCCGCCAAATCCCTTTCTCTCCTTTTAGAAGGGGACTTTTTTTTGCCCTCCCCCTTCCCAATCTAGCTCTCCCCTCGACCCCACAGCTCTGGCTGCACGGCTGTCCCGGATTCTGGCCGCTTCCTCTCTTCCTTCATGGCCCCATCAGAGTGGGTTTGGAAGGGTTAACCGGGAGGCACATCAAAGGAGTTATTTCTACAGCAACAACCCTCCCAACCAGATAGAGACCGCTCCCTAAGGGGGACCCCTGCCTCCCCTACCCCACCTCAGCTCTCCCTCGGGAAACCATAAGGACAGAAGCACTAAAAGCGGGATGAAAGGGACCCGGGCCGCAGGGCGGGTCCGGAGGCGCTTTTATGTCCCGGTTCCCAGGCGCTAAGGACGTGTCCAGACAACTACCCTCAGCGCCCGGGGCGGCCCCACTCCTCTCTGCTCCAGGGACGCGCCGTCTCTTCCAGCAGGTCCCCTCCACCCTCCAGGCGCGGTAGGGGTACCCCACCCCAACCCCCGAGCCTGGGGACAGGAGCGAAATAAGGGATGAAGGGGGGGGGGACAGAGGGGCATGCGCAGCTCCCCCAGCCTAGCCAAACACTTTTCGTCCGGCCCCGAGACCAAAACACCCCTACCTAGCGCCCCGTCTCCCCGACCCGGCACCACTTTTCCTCCCCCTCAATAAATAACCACCTTCTCCTCTTCCTCAAGTCGCCCCCCAAAGGCATCAGGCCAGGAGGAAAGCTCTTCGGATGCCCCCAGGGGAGACCAATGGGGGGGGGGCGGTACCGGAGGAGCTCAGTTGGAGGGAGCCGCGCCGCCCTCGGCCTCCCGCTTGCCTTTGCCCCCGGCGGGCTCCACCGCTCCGCTGGCCTTGCCCTCGCCCGCAGCCGCCCCGGCAGCCTCCTCCTTGGCGCCCTCGTGGGTTTTCATGTGTTTGGCCAGGTGGTCGCTGCGCATGAAGACGCGGCTGCAGACGGCACAGGGGAACTTCTTGGTGCCCGTGTGGGTCTGGAGGTGGCGCTGCAGCTCGTCGGAGCGCGTGAAGCGCTTGCCGCAGAAGAGCCAGTTGCACACGAAGGGACGGTCGCCGCTGTGCCAGCGCAGGTGCGCCTTCAGGTGCGACGTCTTGGCGTAGGCTTTCCCGCAGCCCGGGATGTGGCAATTGTGCAAATGCTTCTTCTTGCCCCCGTCGGGCCCGCACGGAGCCCCCAGTCGCTCCGCCTCCAGGCAATTGGGGCAGCGGCACACGGTCTGGCCTGAGCTGCGGGGCACTGACCGCCGGGAGCCTTTGGGCCGGGCTGCTCCGTCCAGACTGGAATCCAGCCCCTGGGACTCCGGGGCGGCCGCTTCCAAGGCCTTGGCCCCGTCGGGAGGCCCCAGGAGGTGCTGCCCTCCGGCGGCTGGGAGGAGGTGGTGCGGGTGCGGGTGGGGAGGCGGTGCGCAAAGCTGGTGGTCTCCGACGTAGCCCCCCAAGCCAGCCTGAAGCGCCCCGGGGTGGCCAGGCGAGGTGAGCGCGCCCTGAGTGTGGGGGAGGTCCATCCAGCTGGTGCCCGGATGAAGGTCCCACCAGGAGCCATCCTCAGTGCCTGGGTGAGTTGGCCGGAACCACGATTCGTAATGGTGGGACATGTCCGGCTGCAGGAGCTTGGAAAAGGGTCCCGGGGCCAAGGGACTGTCGCTTTCCAGGTCCTCGCAGGTTACCCGAGAGGAGGCCCCCGGCAGCTCATAGCCCTGTGAGAAGTCCACCTCAGGGCCCAGCGGGAGGCTCTGCAGCTCTCCAGGCTGCAGCGGGGAGGGGTAGTCCCCGGCCTCCGGGCTCGTGTGGCCCTGGTATGTTTGGAGAGGCTGCAGGTCGAGGCGCGGCGGGGAGGCGTGAGGCGCGTCCGTGTGCTGGCTGCCCAGAGAGCCGCAGACAGCGGTTAGCATTGCCGGGATCCGGGGTGGGGTGGGGAACAGGGATGGTCAGGGGCACCTCAGGTAGGACCTAAAGGAGGCAAAGAGGAGGTGAAGTGAGCAAAGTAACCAAGTCACTTTCAGTCCTAACCCAGACGGCCTCCCCGCAAAGTGCTCCTCTCCCGACTGGGACTGGCCGCTGCAAAAGAGGAGCACACCTCCGAGTGGGGACTAACGACCAGTTAACAGAATTTGGGAGTGCTAGGAAGGGTTGAGGGTGTGAGGTTCTCAGCCAAGGCGGGGGAGTCTACCTTCTCCTAGCTGATCCCTCCTATGGGGCCCAGCTCATCCTGACAGTTGGGCTGGTCCCAGGCTGGTAGGTCAGATACACCTACAGTTCCATGCTAAAACCATCCCCACCCTATCTGCCCAGACCAGTGCAAAGGGCAGTGTGGCGTTTACCTTCTGCAGCCCTGCTTCCAGCCCAAATGGAGGCTCTACACCCATCTCGGCTTCCCTAGTTTAACTCAGGACACAGATGAGGAGAGGGAGGTGGTCTGTTTCTGAAACTCAAAGCTTGAGGTGACCTGATTTTCCAAAGCTCAAAGCAGGTTCTGAGATATTGGGGAAAGAGACCTCGTTCCGCCCCTGAGGCATGTTCAATGAGGAAGAGCATTTCACTGTTCTCTACCATTGCCCTCCGCTCTCTGTCCAGATGGCTCCAGCAAACCCACTTCCATTCCTGGCCCCCACCCCTCTCCCTCAGGCAGGAATTCACCTCCCTGGGGTGCAGGTTCAGTGTTGATTCCCAGGGGACTTCTCCCCACCAGAGAAAGTTAAGCTTCCTCTCCTGTCCTGACCCACACAGCCACACAGCTGGCTGTCTGGCTGTTACCCGTGCCCTCCTCCAATCTGGGGGAGACCCAGATGTGAAGCTGGGAGGGGTCAGCTTCCCCAGAGAAGGGGGTCAACGAGAGAAGAGCTTACTAGCAAGCTCTGAAAGGTAAAATTGTCACCCCCTTACGGGATGCAGAGTCGAAGTGGGGACAGCGGAGGGCAACAAGGAAAGCCAGAATCACAGACACTGAGAAGAATTACCCCAAGAGACTATATAAGGGGGCGCATTCTAGGCTTGGATCGTTCTTAGGTGTTCTGCAGACAGTTCTAATATACAGACAAACTGAGAATCACTGCTTCAGGCCAACCCTCTTATTTAAAAAAAAAAAAAGAGGAAACTGAGGCAGCATTTGGAGAAATGACTTGTACAGACATTCATTTATTTGTTCAATCAACAAATGCATACTTTATGTACCTCTGTGAACCAGGTCTCCGGACTCCTGGTCTGTTACCCTTTCCCTACACCGTTGGGAACCAAAAGATACCCACCCCTCTCTTTCTTAACCACATATCTGTGACTTGAAAGTCCTTTTTCTCTCACCACCTCTCTAAAGCCTGGGAGCCCTGGTGCCTCAGGTGTCGGGCTTGTGTGCCTGGCCTTCTCTGATGGTGGGGGAGGAGGTGCAGTGGTTTAGGGCAGGGACTTCTTCCCACAGCAGGGTTCAGCTGACCCTACCACCTTTGGCCTCTGGGACCAAAGAGGTGTCCCTGGTAGTTTTGGAGAGGGAGGGAGAGGGGGACTGGGGCGCCTACTCAGGCTCCCGCTGCCTTACCACAAAAAAGGAACAAGGGTGAAGCAGCAGGGATGGAGCCTCAGGCCCAGGCGGGGCAGCCCAGAAGGGGCTGGGCGGGAGCAAAGAGGCCTGGGACCCTAATAGCTTTTGGCGTCTGGGAACTGCCCCAGGGACCGGGGGGCGGGGAAGCTAACGACCCAGGCTCCAGAGTGGCCTCTCCCGACACAGGGCCAGGGAGTCCAGTCCTGGGATGCCGCGGCCTGCCTGCAAAGTTTCGGGAAGGGAGACAGCAGGGCGCGCACTCCCGGCTTCCCGCTCCCCAACGCAGGAAGCCGGGTAGAGACACCCTTCTTCCCCCTTCCGCCGCCTCCCTCTCCCGATCACCGGCGCTCAGGTGGTCAGGACTTCCGTACTCCCAGTCCTCAAGGTTCCAGTCCTCCGGTTGTCCCAGTCGCTCCAGTTTCCCCGGTCTCCAGCCTCCTCGGTCCCTCGTCTCGCCCTTCCGCCCAGGTTTCACTCGGCCGGGGCTCCAAGCCCCTCGGATTCTTTAGGACCACCTCCCCCAAGGCCACGGGAGGCTGTGGCGAGTGCGCGGCGCGTCTTTCCGAGAGGAGCCCGGGATCGCGCACCCCTGGCCGCCCAGACCCTGGCTCCTACCTGGAGGCTGCGCTCGGGCTCCGGGCACGGCTGGCTGGCGCGCTACCCACGGGCGCTCATGGGCCCCGCGCGCCGGCGGGCTCTCCGGAGGCGAGGGGCAGGAGCCGAGGACGAGCGGGGGCCGCGACCGGACCCGGCGGCGGGCGGCGGGCAGCGGGAGGCGGAGGAGGGGCGGAGGGCCAGCGGGAGGGCGGAGGGCGGGCGGGAGCCAGGGAGCGAGCGAGCGAGCGAGGCCAGCTCCGCCCGTGACTCACCCGCGCTCTCTGCCTTCATCCTCTGCCCTGCGCTCCTTTTTCCCCGAGTCCGCGGCCCCGCCCACCTCACCTGCCGCCGCCTTTAACCCTTGCGGGCTCGGCCGGACGGGAGGCCCGGCGAGGCCCGGCCGGCGGAGAGGGGGCGGGCTCGCTAACTAGGTCGCCTCCCGCCCCTCCCTCGCTCCTCCCTCGCCCCTCCAGTCCTCAGGAGGGGGTCCTGGGCGGAGCGTTCCCCAGGTTCCGAGACACGCCCCTCGGGTGGAAAACTGCCCCGGAGCCGGCCCCGGGTGGCGGGGGAAGCAGGACTCGGACCCTGGGGGCCTGGAGGAGGGGCCGGGTTCTCCGCGTGAAAAGGAGACTCCTTTGGGGCGCCGCTTGCTTCCAGGGCGCTCGATCCACCCGCCCGGCCCGGCAGCGCGGTCCGGGTACTGAGAGGAAAAGGAAACAGGACTGAGCGCCAAGGCTGTGTCCGGTCTACCTCGGGCCTAGGCCGTGAGAACTCTGGGCTGTGGCCCTCCTCCACCATTCTCTCCGCCGCTCCTCTCCACCACCACCACCCTCCCCGGACATTTTCGCCCTGCCTTTCTGGCTTCCCCCCCTCTCCGGCCACTCGCCTTTTTGGGGTGGACTCCTCTTCTCCTCTGCCCTACTCCCCTGCTCCCCAACTTGCCCGGGTCTGCCTTCCCCTATTCGTCTCCCAGACCCCCTGAGTCCCCACTCCCCATCTCCCCTTGGGCAGCAACCCCAGCACCTCCTAAGACCACCTCTCAAGTACGCGACCCCCTCCGTCCGGGAGCTGCTCAGCCTACATACGCCCTGCCACCTTGCCCCCCGCGCACCCAGCCCTGAAAGCTGGGGCAGGCTCCTGAATGGCCCTGGGAAGGGACACTTCTGGAAAGAATTGAGCGACCCCTTGCCACGATTCTCACCTGACTGTCTAAACCCAAGTTTGGAGAAGGGTCTGGGATTCCTTTGAGGAAAAAATGCACATACACAGGGCAACGTTCTGGCAAAGTTTCAGGGCGTTCACGGCGCCCACCGAAAAACTCTCAAGGTCCCAGTTGATCGAGATACGGAGCGCCCGGTGGTTAGAGGAGTTCCTCCCTCTTCCTCGCCGGGCTGGCCTGTGCGCCCGCCCGGATAGTCCGATGCTCCCTTCCCGATTGGTGATTGGTGCCTCCTCTACCCGCCGCCTTGACCTCCCGAAGCGACTCCTTTCTTGCACCGGAATTCTGATCAATTTCCATATTTTTTTTTCTTTTTTTTTCTTCGTTGCGCCGTTTGGCTTTCCCTACGTGTTTTGCCATCGGCCTTTTAAATTTCGTTTTTTGTCTTTACAGTCGTATTAGGCACAGCAGCACCAAAGTTTAGGCTGATTGAATCTCACCTCTGCAGCCGCGATTCCGCCACTATTGCTTTACTAGACTCGAATTTCCGTTTGGGACACGCTCGAAGTGCCACTATAAAACGGCTAAACTGAATCCACAAGCCACTTGAAAATCAGTCTTTGTGTGCTCCCCGCCCCCTCCCCAAACACACACGTTCTTAGATTCAGAGTCAAGGTTTGATTCGTTCTGTCCATCTCCCTCTTTTCTGAGACTCAATTCCCTCATCTGGGCAACCTGAGTTCAAGTTGGGAGACTTTCCTGGGGCTTAAAGGAATTGATGCACCTAAAACACGTAGCCCCTGGGTCCCCTGGTAAGGTCGCAGAAAAGGGAAGATGTGGTTGTAATTATTAAATAAGTAGGTTCCCAGCAAATGTTCGTTGGGTTAAGGTATATTCACAAGATCTTTGGACTGGGAGTTGGTGGACCCAAATTGTAGCCCCAGCCCTGTACTTGCTGAACTGAGCTGGTGGGTTAAGTCACTCTGAGCCTCAGTTTCCTCCTCTATTAAATGCAGGCAGAGCAGTTGCCCTGCAGAGTAAAAGACAAGCTCCTGGGGAGCCTCGGGGTGTTGCGGGATGTCAGGGATCATACTTTCCAGTCAGTCGAATTTCCTTCTTCCGGACACTCAGACCCCCTGTGATGTAGAACTCTCTAGAACTGCTCTGGGTCTTTGTGGCCACTGCAACATCAACAACTCTCTATCAACACGGTTTTATCTCCTTTCACTCAGCCTGCAAATCTCTGCAATTTGGGTCTGCATCCCAGTTCACAGTCACGTCCAGAAGGGAACCTGTGATTCAGGCTCCTATGTTAAGTCTGATTTTACCCATAGGCATTCTCTACCTCCACCTCCCTGCAGCCCGCTGGCCTTCTGGCTATTCCGGAAGCTACTGCTCTTAAGATCTTAACACTCTGCTGAGGGATCTGAGTCCACCCTCCCATTTATTTATAGGCACCAGATTATCTTATCTTCCTGGCTCCTTCCATCATTCCCTGGAAAGCAACAGAGAAAGGGATCCAGCCCCTGGATAGCATACTTCCCACCCCACTTTCACCCCAGGCCCCCTTTAATCTCACCCCACCCTGACTGGCGGCCGCCTCGGGTCCCAGTCCAGTCCTCTCAGAAAAATTCAGCCATCCTGCTTTCTTGCCCTGCCTAGCTGTCTGCCTTTCTTCCAGGTCCCCCTCTACTTGCATTCTTCTGGTTCCAGTCCTTTCCATTTCCCACTGGCCAGACGTTTTCCTACTAAATGGTGCCCATGGTCTGATGTCGATATGACTGCTAACAGAACCACTGCCCGGTACTCTTACGTCTTCTCAACATTGAACAATGCTGCTTACCACGTCGGCTCCCACACAGACTGAGATTTGCCCAGGAATCGGGCCACTTCTAGCCTTCTTCGTCATTCCCCCAAAGAGGTAAATAGACAGATGTTGCCACAAATGTCCAGTCCTGCTACCCCTCTTCTTACACCTCATTTACGGTCAGCAATCAGCAATCATTTTGTACCTGGAGGAGCCTCACTAGTCCCCGTGGCCACCATAGCTGCCGTGTCTTTATTGAGCATATACTATGCTCCAGGTGCTTCCCACAAATATCTCTAATTCTCATGGGCATGCAGCAAAGTCACTATTATTATTGTTCCCATCGTGCAAACGAGGAGCTGAGGATCAAAGATGTGAAATGACCTGCCCAAGATTACAGAGCTGTTAAATGAGACAGAGAAGGAAACTGAGTCCAGATCTGTCAGGCTCCAAAGCCATTGTTCTGCCTGCTACTCCATCTGGCCTCGCTAGGGCAGAAGTGATGGCCCAGAGAGTCCGGCTCCCCTAGATGCAGAAGGTGAAGGGGGTGGCATTCTTAAACTGATCTCCCTATCAAAGCCATCCATGATCCCGACTGTAATAGGACAAACGGGTCCCATCTTGGATTGCGGGGACAAGTCACAGTTATATCTGGGGTCCTTTCTAAATCTCAGTTGTCCTTCTGTGGAGACTGACCTACGAAAGTATTAAAGCTGGTCTGCCCGTAACAATTGTCCAATGCAAGCCCTTGTTTTACTGGTAGGGAAACTGGACCCCAGAACAGGGAGGCACGTAGCTCAAAGTCACACAGAAAGTCAGAAGCAGAGCAGGGACCAAAACCCCCCCATCTCCTAATTCCCGATTGTTCTCTCTTCTCCACTTTCCACTCCCGCCTTCAGGCTGCACTCGGAAACCTGCTAACTAATGATCCTGGACACCAACACGTTCCTCCTATCCTTCCCTCTTCCCACCCTGCTCTCCCATGTTCCTGGGAAACTGGGCAGAGTCCAGAGCTGGGACCAAATGGTTCTCTTTCATTCATCCGTATTCATTCAGCACTTACTGAGGGCTTACCTAGGGCCAGGCACTATACGGGACACTAAATCTATTACAAATCCAACTCTCACTGGCATCCACATCTGTTTTTAGTCTAGAAGATGAACCCAGCTGAGGATAGTATATCTGTATGCTGGGGGGGGGTGTACCCATCGTGTCTGCGTGTACCTTTAGGGCTTGAATGTGGGGTGTCTGTCCTGTCTCCATCATAAAGGGAGTTCCCCACAGGACATGTACAGAGGTTTCTCCCTTACTACCTCTGCGGGTCTTCTATCGCGCATGAACTTCCATGTGGTGAGCGTGTGCCTTACATGTCTATTAATATTCGCCCGTCTTTTCTCTCAGAATGAAGCCCTTGGTTATCTATTAACTGGTGAATCCCCGCCCCACTTGGCCCCCAGATCTCAGCTCAGCCAAGTCCACAGACCTCCAAAGAATCCTCTTTGATTCTCCATATAGAGTCCCCCAAGATAAGAGTCCCTCTTATCTCCTCCTTCCTGATTCAGAGAGAATCAAGCCTTCCAAACCCTTCTCCGCGATCCTTTTGGAGTGGAGACTTGATCCTCTTGTCCCCTGAACCGGACAGGGAACAGCCCAGCCCCTCTTACCAGTCCATGGAGCCCAGAGCTGGCAGCGGCAGTGAGGGGCAAGCGGGGGGGTGATGGGAGAACCAGGCTTTTATAAAGGAGGCGACAGCCGGAGCCAGAGGGGGAGGTGAGAGTCTCTGGCAGGGCTGTTGCCAAGTCCTCGGCCCTCTCGGAAGCTTTTAGGATAATCCAGGAAACAGTGGCCCCCCGGCTCTCCTGGGGGGAGTGGTAGGGGGTGAGATCTGAGTCTCCGAGTTCTGCCAGGAAAGGAGGATTTCAGCTGGAAGAGGCAGCTGGGGGTGGGGGACGGGGGAACAGGAGGACTTCCCTCCCCAGAAGTTGGACGGGCAGTGGGAGAGGGACAAAGTGGTTCTCACAGGATCAGCGGAGAGATCTGGAATGGCTGGAACTGTCCACATTACATCTCCCTCCTTCTGAGGTTTTCTCCATAGATTTGGTGGGAAAGAAGGAAGTGCCACTTTTAAGACTTGAGACTGAGACGCAACTGCCCCCCCTCCCGCCCCCGCTTCAAGTCAGTCCCTCCCTGCAGAGCTCCCCAACAGGGATGGTCTCCCCTGCCTCTGCTGGAGCCTCATACCTCCTCCTCCTTTCCTTCACCCCCTTTTCAGATACTTCCCAACTCGGAACGCTCAGGACCTGATGTAAGCCACCTTTTGAATCTGGGATCTTTCATTGTGAAATGGGGTGGGAAGACCATCTCCCCGACTTAGGATAGGGTGGGGCAGCTTGGGATGGGCAAGAGGTCACCGAAGACTAGAGGCAGAGCCCAGCCAAGAACTTTTATAGACGGTTCAGGAATCCTGGGACTCCAGGAGAGTGAAGAGGCTGGGAAGGTGGCCTGGAAAGGGAGACGGGGCCTGGAGGTGAATTTAGGTGGTGGCCCCACATCCCCAACGATTTACAGGAATTTAATTTTAGGGTGGTGGTAAGTTTAGGCGTGTTGGCTAACAGGCGCATGTCCTGGAGCAGAGGGGGACAAAGGACCAGGAAGGAGAAAGGAGATCAAACAGAATAAGACCGGTTTCCCCGAGTTCTCTGAAGCTAGGAATTCTGACCCACATTGGAGAGTGGCCTGGAGACTTTTCATGAGATCGCATCCCATGCTCAGCCATAGCCCAGCGCCCTTGGCCCTGAGCGCAGGTGCTGCTGTGCACCCCTCTGCACATGCGCAGAACCCGGTGACCCAAGGTTGCATGCCACCTCCCCCATTGAGTCTAGCACAGGGTGAGTCAAGGAGCCTTCATCCTGAACTCTCATCCTGCCCCTCCCCCCACACCCCCAGAAATCTCTAGACTGGGGATTCCCAGTCCCTTCATTAGCTTTTCAGTAATTATCCTGTAAAGGCCCTGACAGGTCCTTCCTCTCCCCATTTTAGAGATGAGGACACTGAGGCCTTTAAGAGCGCTAAAAAGCTCAGCAGAAACCCACCCATCAGGCAGGAGAGAATAGAGTGTTGGGGGACTTGGGAGGCAGAACTGCACCCCTCCCTTCAATCCTACGCTAAGTTGGGAAGACAGGGCCAGCACAACTCCCTGGGAGAATCCAGGCGTCAGGACGGTGGCAGGCTCCAGGGAGGGGCTTCCCTGTCCCTCCCCACCTTCCAGCCCAGAAAATCAGAGTGAGGGGGGGGAAACAAGCTGGAGAGACCACACAGGTGGAGTAAATAATGTTAATACAGGAGCATTATCACTAGGGCATTTCCTCATGGATAAATGTCTCAAATACCAAAGGATGCCTCCAAATTATAGTTAATTACAGAGTTGATTTGCATAAATTATAAGGTGAGCATACAAATTCTTTCAATCGGTTCCATATGCTTAGGTAGCAGGTCCAGTCCAAAAGATGGGAGAATCTTGGGGTGGGGGCAGTTGGGGGGGGGCGAGAAAAAGACTCAGCCCTTGGCCTGGACCTGCTGGCCCACACCCCTTCTCCCAGCCTTTGGATCAGAAAGGGTGTGTGGGGACCCTGACCGTGTTTGCCGAGAGAGGGACTATTAACACGACCCAGGCCCTGTTTGGCAGGGGACCCCCTCTCTCCTTCTGTTCACACCTCCAAACTAAGAACAACGCGCTTTCCCACCACCAGTGGGGGGTGGGAGGGAGAGATGAGGTAGGCCAGCGGTGGGCGCATGAGGGCCTAGAGCTCTGTGCTGGGGGGTGGAACTCGGGAGTCGCCTGTGGCCTTCAGAGGGGAGGAGAGGGCTGCTGGAAGGAGCTGAAGACCAGCTTGTGCTATCAGCTCCCCCTGGAGCCACCCCCTCCCCCAAGTGCAGTCGTTCCCAGAGCCAACCCTGGATCCCAAGTTTGATGTTGCCGCTGCCTGCACCTTCCAGGTGGCTCCTCAGAGGCTCAGACTCCCAGACTTTCGTCTCCAGCTCCTGGGCCCATTTCCTCTGCCCTCGCCTACCAGCCCCCACCGCCTCCCTCACCCACTTCTAGCTACTAAGACTCCACTTCCTCCTCCAGCTCTCTGATTTGTCCCTCCCTCACTCTGGGCCCCCATCCTCACCGGGAGGCTTGCCTCCTTCTCGTCCTTCTCCACTTTTCCCTCCTTGTCCAGCCTCCTTCCCCCAGATATCCGCCCCCTCCGTGGTCAACGTTGCTTTTCTCATCCACCAACAGCTTTCTGCTGCCCCAGCTGCTCAGCCTCCTGTCCTCAAACTTTCCTACCCTGTGCCACCCCACAATCCCTTGCTGCATGTAGTTTTCTCATTCCCCCCATATACCTGCTCCAAAGACGGAAGCTACTGGATTAGTTTGAGTAGAAAGGAGGAGGCTGAGCTGAGGTCCCCCAGGTGCCATGGGTGAGAGTTTGTTAACCTCCGTCTTCTCATTCTAAAGTCAGCAAGAGGGGCGCCTGGGTGGCGCAGTCGGTTAAGCGTCCGACTTCAGCCAGGTCACGATCTCGCGGTCCGTGAGTTCGAGCCCCGCGTCAGGCTCTGGGCTGATGGCTCAGAGCCTGGAGCCTGCTTCCGATTCTGTGTCTCCCTCTCTCTCTGCCCCTCCCCCGTTCATGCTCTGTCTCTCTCTGTCCCAAAAATAAATAAACGTTAAAGTCAGCAAGAGAGAGGGGGCAATGGAGAAAGAGCCTAACGTGGCTCCTGGTACTCAGTAAGTGCTTAATAAATACCTGTTGAATGAATGAATGCATGCATGCATGAATGAATGAATTGGAAGGTGGGCACTGGTCTGTGAAAATTCTAGGGAAGTACCAACGTGGTGATAGGAATGACTTCTCTACTTCTCAGCTGGGTTATTTTTCAGGCCTCCTGAAAAATGAGCTTTCTTGCCACTTCTTGCCCAATAGCCTAGCTCGTCCTTTAAGCCAATAAGCGATTAATTATGCTGAGATGCCACTGTAGCTTGGCACTCTCCATCTCCAGCACCTCTAGTGGCTCCCCAGTGCTACCTGTGACATTTGAGACCCTCCTATATGGCCTCCGTCACCTTTGCGATCTCCATTTCCAGTGGTCCTTGTACAGACCCTCCAGCCCGTCCCAGCACGTCTAGCCACCCAACGCATCCAGCCTTCCTCCTTTTGCTCCAACTATTTTCACCCCGGCTCCCCCATATCAGCCTTCAAGCCGCTGGCTCACAGCCTGCTTTCTCTATGAAGTCTTCTCTTCTTAGCACATCCCTCGCTTGCTCCTCTGAACTTGCCTCGTTCAGTGGCAACTAATTGCCACGTGCCCTGTTTCCATGGAGCTGTTGTTCTTATCTTTCCTACTGGTCAGTAGGCTCCTGGAGGGCAGAGACAGCCTTTTTCATGCCACCCAGCCCTCAGCCTAGCTCCTTTCTTTAAGAAGGGGGTGGCTAAGCATTGGGCTGAGTGGATTAGAAAAATGTGTCCCTGGCACCAAAGCTTCCAGAAGCATCTCAGTTGGGGAGATGAGCAGTGAGGGCGGAAGCCCAGGTCAGGTGAGAAGATACAACAGGGGCCTTGAAACCCAAAGATCCATGAAGAAAGTGAGCCCAGCTTCCCTGCCATTCATCCACTACACACACACACACACACACACACACACACACACACACTGCCACGCCACCCTCCCCCACCCTAGACCCTGGACCCTGGTTGGGGATGGAGGTAGAAGGACCCAGCAGGATGTCTAGGACATGCAGACCTTGGGTGAGAGCCCAAGGGCTCTGCCTTGTCAGTCTGCTTGGAACAATGAATTGGAGGTTTGGGGGAAAGGGACCCAGGGCAGTGAGTGGAAGCTGGAAGAAAGAACTGGCCAGACAGCCACCATGGAGAAAAGCAGAGGCAGAAAAAGCAGAATCTCCTTTGGCCCTCTGTGGACGGTTAAAATCCTCACCAGGGTGGCAGGATCCTGATTACGTCATGCCTCAGCTCAAAAACATTCAATAGCTTCCCATTACCTTCAAGAGAAAGTCCATACCCTTCAGCCTGGAAGGTAAGCCCCATTCCCCATCTGATCTCAGCCCACCTTTCCAGCCTCACCCCTCTCTCTCCCCAGGTCCCAGCCACCGAGGGGGGGGGGGGCCTTCTACTCCATCCTTATTGTCCACACATTTTTATGACACATCCTGTTCCATGTCTAAAATGCTGTTCCTCATTTCTCTGCCTGTGAGCTCCTGCTGATCCTTTGAAGGCCCACTCATATGCACCCCCTCCTCTATGAAGCCTTCTCTAGTTCTCCAAGTTCCCCTTTTCTGTGTTCCCAGAGTCCTAAAACACAGAGCACTTAGCACTGATAGGTGATATAATTGTGTGTGTGTGTGTGTGTGTGTGTGTGTGTGTGTGTGTCAGATTGAGACCCTTGGGAGACTGGAATTTTCTCTGGTCATTCTCTGGTCATCTTCGTACTCCGACCCCGCCCCCCCGCCCCAACATCTCATACAGTGACTTAGTACTGATTGTGCAGTAAATATATGTTGCACTGGATTTATTTGCATCCTTCGCCGAGGACAAGGGACTGCCAGGCCAGAGGTTGGTGGGTTCTCTGTAAATCCCTTTGTCACAGCCACCCATAGCTTGCCTTGTGTGCATGCATCAAGATGTTGCACCAAAAGCATGCCTTGACCCTTCCCCTTTACCCGCCACTGTGCCCAGTGCCCTTTCAGGAAGCGAAGATCGAGCCAGCAGACAAGGCTCACTGAAAGTGCCCACATCCCGTGTCCGGGCCATTCGGGCACTGCCACCAACCTGCAGCCAGGGTCAGCCAGAGAGCCTCCAGCTGGATCCCATGAGAGGGGAATTAGAGGGGATGGCTTGATATCAGGACCTGGCAGGCAAAATCGGGCGGGGAGGGGGGAGGGCGGGCAGTGCCCTGGAAAGGGGGCCGGTCTCATTGTTGTGGTCTGTCTGGGAGATTCCTCCCCTTTTTAATTTGCTTCCTGATTGAGGGGTTGGCTCTGCCTGCCCAGCTCCCCCGTCATTATCTGCTGCCGGTGGCTCAGGTGCTGGCGAGCCTGGCGTGGCCCCTAGGTTATTACCTGGAGCTCTGGGGGTGGCAGAGGCCTGCCCCTCTGGCCGGGGTGGAGGCCTGTCTGGAATTTGCCCTGATCCTACCACCCACAGGACAGCCATCCCGATGCCTAGCATAGTGGACACACTCACAGGGCAAGGGGCTGCTTTTATGGAAGACAGCTGGTTCCAGGGAGACTTCAAAATCTAGAAGAAGGTTCATCTGTAAGGCGCCTACGGTGGTGATTCGGGAACCTGAGGCAGTTAACCCCAAATCGGAGCTCTTCCCAAAGGCTAAGGAAAGGTACTAAAGTTAGACGTCAAGAAGAACTTCCCAGCCATGTTGGGAATGAGAAAGAGAGGGCAGCGAAGCTTGGTGGTTTCCACCCTGAAATCTCCCTCCTCTGCAGCGTCCAGAAAGCCAGGAGTCACAGAGGAGCAGGGGTGTCATTGACCCAAGAATCCATGGTAACCAGGACCCAGAATCTAGGAACTCCCTGTCTGTGGGCGCTCCTCACTGAGTGCCCTGGAACGTTAGACCTCAGACCTCTGGCCAGTGCCCTTGGGCACAGCCTGGAGACCTAGAGGGGAGAAACCTTGCCTCTCCCTCTCTCAGAGTCCCCAAAGCTCCTGCCCTTTGCCCCGGCTCTGATTGGGCCTGTGGGCTTCAAGGACAGGAGATAATATCAAGATAAACAGGAAGTGCCGAATTAGAGACACGAACTTTGTTGTTTTAGAGGGCGCCCAGCGCCAAGCAGTGGTGCCAGCTTGGTAGCCCTGGAGCCTGGCGTCTGCCTGCTCTCCGTGCAGCCAGCTGCCCCTTCACACCCTCACTGAGGACCAGGGTGAGAAGGCTCCCTGGAAAGGAAGGGAGCGGGGAGGCAGGGCATGGCAGGGAAGGGGTTAAACAAGCGCTTCTTTTTTTCCTTCACCAGCTGAACTTTTGTAGTGTCACCTCTGATTCACACTGGGCACTTAGTCACTCATTCAGCAAATATTTTTAAATGCCTGCTCTATTCCAGGCACGTGCTCTCGACACAGCCCCCCTTCCCTCTGTAGCGAACACCCTACTCACTTAAATGTAAGCTCCGTGGGGACAGGAGTTTCTGTTCACTCCATTCCCAGTGCCTGGAATGGTGCCTGGCCCTCTACAAGGGCTTTATAAGTTTGTTGAATGGATGAATGGAAGGAAGGATAAATAGGTGGGAGGAAAGAAAGAAGGAAGGAAGAAGGGAAGGAAGGAAAGAAGGAAGGAAAGAAGGAAGGAAGGAAGGAAGGAAGGAAGGAAGGAAGGAAGGAAGGTGGCCACCCTGAGAATGGGCATAGCAGGGTCCCGTGAATTTTCAGTCCCTTGGACTTCTTTTTTTTTTTAATATTTACCTATTTTTGAGACAGAGAGAGAAAGAGAGAGAGAGGGAGAGATTGAGCGCAAGCATGAGCAGGGGAGGGGCAGAGAGAGGGAGACAGAGGATCCGAAGCAGGCTCCCGACAGCAGGGAGGCTGACGCAGGGCTCCAACTCACAAGCCATGAGACCGTGACCTGAGCCAAAGTTGGACCCTTAATTGACTGAGCCACCCAGGTGCCCCCAGTCCCCTGGACTTCTTAAGGACAACATTGATGATCCACAGATACTCTCCTCCCCATCCTGGCTGCCCCCAAATGAATCTTTGAGTCTCGACACAGTAGGTGGCCATGGTCCCTTCTCTTGCTCAGATGCCTGACTTCTGCTTCTAGGCAGAGGAAGAAGGGCTGATGGGGAAACAGAGGCAGTGCATGCAGGAAAGCCCACCCGGCCCCTCCCTGGGGATCAAGGTGCTAGTGTTCGCCCAAGGCCCCCCACAGCTGACTACTCTCCTGGGTCCTGGGGAGCTGGTGTCTGTCCCAGCCCTCCTCCACCCTCCATGATGGTGCCAGGTAAGGCTTCGGGCATGGCAGGGGCTGAACCGAGAGCCACCCCACCTTGTTCCTGTGGCTCCATTACCACCCCCCCCATCCACACCCAAGAGGTGAGATCCTAGGGCAGCTGGCATCTGACAGCCTGGCATCGACTCCTGCCAACAGCTTGGAAGCTGCAGTAATTAGAAGGGAAGAGGGAGAGGGGGGGGAGAGGAGAGCGAAGGCAAGCTCCAGAGAGAGAGAGAGAGAGAGAGAAACCTTCTCCTGCCTGCCCCAGGGCAAACTACTTCAAACGAATTCGTTTCGCTCTTGTGAAACTGAAGACAATTTCCTTTTCTGTCATAAAACAAATTATTGCTCATCAGGAGTGCTGGGCTAGTCTCTCTCCCCAGGGTTTGCTCCTGCTCCCATGCAGGGCCCCCAGGTGGGCAGGAAGATGGGGAGTGTCTGGGGAGGGCCCCCCCGCACCAGCACAGGAGGGGATTCACCGGGAGGCCCCCTGAGGAGGAGGAGGGGTGGGGAAGAAGGTAAGATTAATGTTCCCATCAGGAGTGAAACAGGCTGTATCCCCTTCGTCAGCCTCCTCCACTGACCAGGGGAAGGGCCCAGGACCATCCACTGGCCCTAACCACCAGCACTGAAAGGGACCCGAGAGATCATCCCATCCATCGCCCTGCCTCAGAGCCAGCCTGGGGGAACCTCCACCTCGTCCCTCAGTCCCTCAGGCACCTGTTCGTGGGGTGGAGGGGCGGGGACAGGAAAGGGAGGCCCAGAGAAGCTGAGGAACTTGCCAGAGATCACTCAGCAAATTAATTAATGGCAGATCCAGGATTAGAATCCAGTGGGTTCTCTTCTAGGCCATGACTGGAGGATGCCTGGGGACTTTTGTTAGCACTTTTTATGACTCTGGATTTGCTCCAGTCAGCCCAGGGCATCCAAATACTCCTATTAGGCGGTAGGGCTCAAGAAAGAGGGGACCGACCGAGGGAACAGGTGCCCTCCACCCTCAACAACTGGCTCCCAAAGCAAGCCTGTGCCTCGGTAAACTCCTCCTGGGAACCTCTGGTCCTAGACCCTCCAGAGAAGCCATCAGACTTTCTCTCTTCCTGCCTGGCCCCTTTCTCTTCACTGGCCTGCAACCTGGGCCAGAGGTCAGGGAAGACACACTTCTTTCTGCTTCAACTCTTGCCAGTTCTTTCTCATCACCTCCCCTGATAATCACCCTCATCCTCTCCCTCTTTTCTTCAATCCCTGCTGTCATGGACTTTTCTGGGGTGTTTCCAGTCAGTGACGGGGTGGGGGGAGATCTAAGCCCCATCCTCTGAGAACTCCTGGCTTACCTAAGCAAGACCCAACACACGCCAGGAGAGACACTGGAAGGCTCTGGCTGAAAGAATGGGGGGGGGGGCATCGGGACTGGGGAGATGGGCCAAGGCAGGAAGGAGGAAGCGAGGCCAGGTGAGGGCTTCCTGGAGAAGGACAGAAGGAAGATGTGGGAAGGTGTTTGGAGTAGGAGATCTGAGCCGCCGCAGGACTCTTGGAGATGAAGAGGAAGACGGGCCCTGGTTGGGGAGGCATCATGGTGCCCGGGAAGGGACTGGGGCCCAGGACACAGGGTCAGGCAGGCAGCTGGGAGGGTCCAACAGCAGAGTCGTTTCCAGTGATGTGGAAACCCAGCTTTAAGCCAGGGTGGATGGAGAAATGTTTGGGACTGGCTCCCAGACCGGAGCAGCCAGACATCTGTGGGGAGCAAAGCTTTGGGGATGGCGTCCGTCTGAGGGCGGAAGGGAGACTGGAGAAGTCACCCAGCCCACCTCTCTGCCTCCAGGCACACCGTTCCTTTCCCTCCCTCCCAACCCGCTGGCCAGCACTCTTTTGGCTCCCAGGAAAGTGGAGCCTACCACCTGTCCAAGTTCCCCACTTGATAACACCCCTAAAAGTTCTTCCTTGTATCCGACCACAATTCCCCTGGTGGCCAGCGGAGGGCTGGGCAAGGAGAGGGGCAGGAGGGAGATGGCAGGCAACTGACCCCCCCCCCCCAGTGGTTTCCCCTTGGCGGAGAGAGAGACAGGGAGGAGGAGGTGAGTAGAGGGCAGGGCTGGGAGAGGATCATGTCGGGGCGAAGACTCTGGCTCATCGGACACGCCACGCTGGGAATCCGAGAATCCGTGGTGGGAATGGGCCGGGCTGGCAGGAACAAAGGATGAAAGGGAGGTTATGCGGCCGGCTGGGGACGTACACACCCACTGCTGACGTACTTCAGCGCTGTGACCTCAGCCTGCCGCCGTCAGACCCCATCTTATCGCACTGCTCCAGTGGGGTCCCCCTGCACCCAGCCCCTTAACAGGGCCTGAGATCACAAGGGAAGTCAGTTAGACTCCCAGAAGGACCTGCCGTGAGGGTGAGCTTGGGGAGTGACCTTTCCTAAGATGGACAGAGTCAGAAGAGGGGATGTGGGAAGGGGCAGGACATGACAAGGCTTAGAAGGAAAGGGGGGAGGGGCGCTCAGTTGGTTGGTTAAGCATCGGACTCTTGATTTCAGCTCAGGTCATGATCTCAAGGTTCCTGGGATTGAGCCCACATTGGGCTCTGCGCTGATAGCGTGGAGCCTGTTTGGGATTCTCTCTGTCTCTGTCTCTCTCTCTCTCTCAAAATAAATAAACTTAAAAAACATTTTTTTAAAGAAAGAAAGGGGGGGAAGGGATGGGGGAAAACTGTGATGCCAGGGCCCCCTGGCTTGAGGATCAGAGTAGCCATGGTCAAAGGTTCGTGTCTATGTAAGGATTCTGACAATGGGAGGGCAGGGCCCTGGTTGGCCTGGAATATAGAGGATTTGGGTTAGACACTGAGAAGAACGTCCTTGCTTTTTTGTAGTAGGACCCCTGAGTGCAGAACCCCACCGACAACATGGGAAGTGTACAATCGTGCATCCCGTGCACGGGCAGGTGGCCACCTGCCTATACAGCCAGTCAGGGAGCTCGGACTCTCCCCCCACAGCTCCCCGGACCCACCCAGCTTCCTGTGCCTCCCAAGAAAACCGTCACCAGCACGTCACCTGGTCCCTGGGACCAGCGGGGACGTGGAGGACTGTGGTGTTAGGGTGGAGGCTGCCTCCCGCTTACCCCACTCTGGGCAAGGGATGGGCTCTTACCCTTTTTCTCTGCCAGCCTTGATGCGAGGGGCCTGGGAGGGCAGAAGCCCCCTGATTGGGAACCTCATCTGCTTCTAAAGAGCTCACCATCGCTGGAAGCCCTAATCAGACCCTCAGGTGCAGCCACACGTGCACGGGCCCTCCCCTCTACCCCTCACACCTGCAGACACAGATGGATACGGCTCCTCCTGCGCAGAGTTTCACAAGTTATCACACAGGCAGATTCTCTGTCCTCACACACACTCACATTCACACACACACACACACACACACACACACACACGCACGCACGCCCCTCCCTTACCCACACACCCTCCTGGGTTATCACTCACTGAGAGGCTCATTCAGACCCTGGTGCAACTCCACTCCTCACACACCGGCAGCAACCGCTTGTGCATGCACGTGTGCACACCCACACACCCCCTCTCGTGTTGCTGTGACACACGGCAGTCGCACACACTCTTCAGGCTGCCACAAGACCCTTCCCCGTTCCGGAGGAGCCCTGGGCTCATGCGCGCCCATCACACGCTCCACTCCCACACGGCCTTCCGCGTAGTGAGCACCTGCTATGTCCCAGGCCCAGGGCTGGAGACAGATACAATATGGTGCCTCAAGGGATTTGTTTGCTTGGCGAAGGGAGACTAGGGCTAATTAAACAGATTGTTGCAAAGCAGTGCAGCCAGTGCTGGAAGAGGAGTAGGGATAGAGGGCTGTGGAGACTAACTCAGTCTTGGGGGTCCAGAGAGCCTTCCCACCCATGGTGGACATCTTGCCCATGCTCACACAATCCCCTGCTAAAGGCTAAGTGTTTTATGCGCATCGTCTCATCTGTTTTTCACCACCGCCCCGTGAGGTGCGTGTGCATATCCCCATTTTACGGGAGAGAAAACAGAGGCTTAAATAAGCGAGAAGCAAAGTCATGCAACCCATAAAGCAGCGCAACCCAGATTCCATCCCAGAGCCGCCTGAATCAGAGCCCATGTGCTCACGGCCACCATTAAACCGCCTCTGTCATAGATTTGAACTTTCACGCTCATGAGGCCCTCACCTGCTCCCTGGTGCCTCCCAGCAGCCATCCTAATGCTACCCAGACCCTCTGACTCCCAACCCTCGGGGACACACACAGGCCCACCTTCCAGCCCCCTGCTCTCAGGCACCCTCCCTCCCAGAAGACAGGGCCACTTGTCACTAGAGGAGCCATAATTGGCAGGTGCTGAGGCCCCCGCCAGAGCTTTAGAACAGGCAGGCGGGAGGGAGGGGAAGGGTTCCTGAGGCAGGGGGCTTGGGAGCTGGGCCGGGGGGAAGAGGGAGGGGGCTGGCTCCAGTGCCCTCTCCTCTGCTCTGCAGGTGTAATTAGCCCTGGCAGATGAAAGGGCGTCTTTGAAAGCGGGTGAGATCCTTGTCTGTCAGCAGGGCGCTCTGGGTGGCATCGGCAGCTTATCCTGAAACCACACACGGCACCAGAGCCGGGCTGTCTGGGCGCTGCCCGGGAGGCAGAGAGGTAGACCCCAGAGGTGTGGGCCCTTGACTCCCCACTCCCCAGTATCTCAGCCCTGAGCACCCTACCTCTTTGGGCAGGAGCTTCTCAGAACAGAAAATCCTTCAGAGACTGGCAATGCCAATCCCATAGTCTGATGCCCCATCCCTGGGGCCTGAGGGGACATGGTACTCCCTCCCCTCCCCCACCAAGCTGGACAGGAGGCCAAGGACAATGGCTCTAGGCAGTCCTTTCATCCTAAGATCTCAAAGAGCCATCTAATTAACCCCACCCTGGTCGGGGACTTCCTCTGGAGTCCCTTTGGAGGGGTGTGGTCTGGGACCAACAGTTCCCAGATCCCAGCTTGGATAGGAGCCTCCAGAGGACAAGGTCTCCCAGAATGTTCATCCTGTTTGGGACCTGGGAGTCTAGAGGGCCAGCAAAGTAGGGGTGCTGACACCTAACTCCAAAAGGGGGGGGGGCACAAGGGTCTCAGGGGAGCCTACGTTTGAGACCCAAAGGGGACAATCGCTGGTACATCCCATCCCTCCCCTCACAGATGGGTTCAAACTCAAGCAAAGGGTGATCTCACAACCGTGTGGAGTGAAAGAGGCCAGATACAAGAGTACACGGTACCTGACTCCATTTATATGAAGCTCAAAACTAGGCAAAAAAACACAACGACAACAACAACCTATGTTCTTTGAAGTCAGAATAGAGTTTCCATTACCCTTGGGGGGTTTAGTTCCGAAGGGGGCACAGCGAGGGCTGTGGGACAGCGGGAATGTTCTGCTCCTTGAGCCGAGTGCTGGTTACCCAGGTGTGTGCACTTTGTGAAAAAGCTCACTCCATATTTTACTTATGATTTACTTAGATCGCACACTTATAACACTTTTCTATATGCATGTCATAGTTCTATAAATGTTTACATTAAAATGTTTTTACACATCAAACCAAAACTTTGTTTTGTGCTTCCTTTAAGGGGCCCTCACATCTGTCTCTTTCCTCAGCGGGAGGATCACAGGGGTCACTCCAGAACCAAGACCTGGTGAAGCCAGATTCCTGGAGAATTTCTTGACTGGGGGGGGGGCGGTAAGAAGGGGATGGGGGAGGTGAAGCTGTACAGAGTCAACACATTGGTCTAGGATTCATCCCCTACCTCCCCTCCCCAATACTCACACAAACACACTAATCAGTTTTAGTTTGCTGAAAGCCAATGGATGCTTTGATGCCAAGGGAGCCAATGAGATTGCCAGAATCCCTGCTCTCCTCTGCCCCACCCCCTCTATCGGCTCCTGAAATCCATTCCCGGTTGGGTTCCACCCTCCCCCCACCCACCCATGGTCAGTTCTGTCCCTTTCATCTCTCTCCTCTGCTTCAGGGCCTAAAAGAGGTAGCTGCGGAGAGGCGGAGGGGTGTTTGTGAAGGAGGCTTTGGTCCCCACCTCATCAAAATGACATCCTTGCGTCTTTGTCCGTCTCTGCCCTGGAAAAGGGCAGCAAGCACTGCTCTCCTCCACTGCCACTGAGGAAGAAGGCTTTGAGCTGGACCTTCAGGGCAGCTTCCTGATAACAAGCATGTTAAGTCCTGGAGCGAGGGGCCCTTGGGTGGCTCAGTCGGTTAAGCATCCAACTCTCGATTTCGGCTCTGGTCATGATCTCACAGTTCGTGGAATCAAGCCTGCCATCAGGCTCTGCCCTATCAGTGTGCTATCAGCACGGAGCCTGCTTGGGATTCTCTCTCTCCCTCTCTCTCTGCCCCTCCCCTGCTCTCTCTCTCTCTCAAAATAAATAAACTTGAAAAAAAAAAGAAGGCCTTGGAGAGAATGAGAATAGAACCAGGACAGAGATGAAGGTTGCTTTGAATACTGACCTGCCTAGAGATAAGATGTCCTTACAGGTTCCTAGGCTTGCTAGGTTTCCACTGCAATGAATCTCTCAACCAAGGGCTCCTAAATGTGTGGGTTTGCTAGCTGGTACCCCAGAACCCATAGCAGCCATAGCTGCTACTGAAATTAGCAGCTGCTACAGCCATAGCAGATACTGAAATTGCCTGTGTTGTGTGACCTCAGGAGGGACTCAACCTTTCCTGATCTGAACTCAGGGGGTGTTCCACTGGTCTCCACTGGTTTGAGTGACAGGTGACTGGTCGCCACTGGTTTGACAGTGTCCGTAATCGAACGTACTAGAGCTCACCTTCTCTAATTTTCTGGCAGAACCCAGTGCACCCAGAACTCATCTTCTCTAAGTAGCTCCCCTACAACGTGCCGAGAAGAGGGATTTGTACTCTTCTGATCTTCCTTCTAACAGGCAGAGTCCATAACCTTCTTAAGTATTCCCAAGGATCTGTGTTCATTGTATTCATTAATTGAATCAGAAGCATCCAGAACAGTGCCTGGCACATAGTAGGAGCTCTAACACATTTAATGTTTGACGAGTGGTTCTTATGCTTGGAAAGCCCCTCCTCCAAAAGCCCATCCTGCATCCCTATTGCTGCCATTTTTTTAAAGTTTATCTGTTTGTTTGTTTGTTTGTTTAAGTAATCTCTACACCAACCTGGGTCTCCAACTCACGACTCAGAAATCAAGAAATGCATGCTCTTCCGACTGAGGCAGCCATGTGCCCCCTATTGCTGCCATTTTTTTTTTAATTTTTTTTTCAACATTTTTTATTTATTTTGGGGACAGAGAGAGACAGAGCATGAACGGGGGAGAGGCAGAGAGAGAGGGAGACACAGAATCGGAAACAGGCTCCAGGCTCCGAGCCATCAGCCCAGAGCCCGACGCGGGGCTCAAACTCACGGACCGCGAGATCGTGACCTGGCTGAAGTCGGACGCTTAACCGACTGCGCCACCCAGGCGCCCCCTATTGCTGCCATTTAAATTGTTAGTTGTCGGGATGCCTGGGTGGCTCAGTCGGTTAAGCAGCTGACTTCGGTTCAGGTCATGATCTTACAGTTCGTGGGTTCAAGCCCTGCGTCATGCTCTGTGCTGACGGCTCAGAGCCTGGAGCCTGCTTGGGAGTCTGTGTCTCCCTGTCTCTCTGCCCCTCCCACTCACCTTCCGTGTGTGTGTGTGTGTGTGTGTGTGTGTGTGTGTGTGTCTCCCTCAAGAATAAAAAGTTTTCTAAACTGTCAGTTGTCCTGCCCTCAGAAGACAGGGGTCATCTACCATCAATTATGATTGAGCGCCTACTGTGTGCAAGCCTTTGTGATATGTGACTCTCTTCATAATTTGTCTTGGCTCATCCAATGCCTCTTACTGTGTGTCCTGTTGCCTCCCCTTCAAGTTCAGCCTTTATGCAACTGTAGTGGTCTATTCTACAAGACTTACCCAAGATTTAATAAAATATAACAAGAGACAAGAGGCTTGCTGTATTTGCTCATTCTATTTCTTTTCTTGTCTTTTCTTGTCTTTTCTTTTCTTGTCTTTTTTTTTTTTTTTTTGTCTCCATGTAAGAGAAATGAAAACTTCTCCATTCCTCTGTCCTTTCCTCGCTGTGTGCCTCGGGCTCACTGCGTAGCCTTCTCTGTGGCCCATGTCTCTGTTTCTTTGAGGGAGTCTCTCCCTTTATCTTGGGGGAGTATCGCTGTTTCTTCTTCCGTGTGTGGGTGTGTCTGCTAACTCTCTGGCTGGCTCTCTCTTCTTCTCCGTTTCCTTTACAACAGATAGGTAAACAGGTGACTGAGAAATAAGCAAAGGAAAAAAAAAAAGAAGCTGGAGTGGAGTGTTTTCTCCCAGGTATCAGGGTCGCAGGTAGCTCCAACCCTAACTGGGAACAAGTCCCGACAGGTGCAACTCCTGTCCAGATGTTGTGCAATGCTAGGCGCGTGCCCGGAGCCCCATCCTGGGTCTGGTTCCGGGCTGAGGACGCGGGGGGGGGGGGGGGGTGCATTCAGACCAGAAATATCCTTTCAGGTCCCTGTTTGAGAGACAGACCCCCGCCAGGTCTGCCCCTCCCCACCCGGCCTTGCGGGGTTGCAGGGGGCCGTAGGGGAAGGCCGAGAGGTGGCTTGCCGGAAGAGGCCAGTTTGGGACCCGGGAGGGGAGTTCCCTGCGTCTGGGCCGTGGGGGGAGCTGCAGGCCGGCGGGGTGAGTAAGGCCCAGCGGACGCAGGAGGCTCAGTGGCGGCGGCGGCGGTGATGGGGAGGAGGGTAATTACGCAGGGAGGCTCTCGCCACAGCACGTCCCCACAAATGAGAGGCCCCGGGCCCCAGACACCACACAACAAAGCAGGAGGCAATTATTTGGCTCCAGTGGGAGGGGACAGCCCTTCGCCGGCCCACTGCCGCTGAGGGCGCTGGGGTGGGGGTGTAGGGGCCCCTCTCACCAGCCCCCTGTGAGCTGGGGAGGGCCCCGAGGGACTCCTGCTGGGTCACCCTCAGAGGGGGTCCGGGTTTAGGAAGGCAGAGCGGTGGGAGGCCCTGGGCATGATTAGAGCCATCCCTCAGCCAGCCAGGAGACTCCCACAAGGCCTCAGGGAGGCCTCCTGGGCACCCCACAGGGGTGAGGCCAGGAGAGCCTGGGGGCCCCGTCTGGAGGCTGGATCGCGCGAGGCGTTTTGTTGGTCCTGGGGAGGCCAGTGGCCAGTATCTGAACCCCCACTCCCTTCCCCAGCTGTGGCCACACAACTGGCAACCAGGAGGCTCTGGGGCAGGTGGGGAAACCACAGAGGAGGGAGCAGGAGCCAGGGAGATTCCAGAGCACGTGGCCAGTCCTGGAATTCACACAATTGATATGCAAATCAAACGCAAAGTTGTCCTCTTTCCACCACCACCCCTCCCCCAAAAGTCAGCAGATCAGGCCCCGGCGGAAGCAGACCTTGCCTGATCAGCTGAGGGTACCCCGGCCTCTTGCGGGCCTCCCTCTCCAGTCCCCCCATGTTTGCTACGGGAAAGCTGTCAGCAACTCCTGCCAATACCTTGGATTCACGTGGGACCTTCCTGCAAAGGACTTTCCCCTCCTTGATGAAAAAGCCCAGAGTACAGATGGAGAAAAAGAGGCCTTAAGAGATTCAGGTACTTTCCCCGGTTCTAACAAAACACCTGGAGGATGGCAGGGCTCCTGGAACCTTCTGACAACAGCCCTAGGTTATCAGCATGCCAGCTGGGGGAGGAGAAAGTGCAGGACTAGGAGCCCTAAAATCTCCCTGGTCTCTGCTCTGCCCCTAACTTGCTGGCTCATCTCAACCCTGTCACTCCTCTAAGCCTCAGTTTCCCTGAATGTCAAATGACCATCTCTGGACAAAAAGGCTCTTCCGGACATGGAGTCTCTTTTTTGCACCGGGGCCATCCGGTGTTGCTGCTAAGAGGCCTCTGAGCCAACTGTCCTCTTCCTTGTCCTCCCCAGTATTACCCGCACTGCCCCAGGCCAACC
This sequence comes from Lynx rufus, assembly GCF_022079265.1. NCBI lineage: Eukaryota > Metazoa > Chordata > Mammalia > Carnivora > Felidae > Lynx > Lynx rufus. Next base: position 24,585,259 of record NW_025814832.1, on the reverse strand, counting down.
AAGGATGAACCCCTAACCCCTGTCTTTCTCTGTCTTCCACATCTCATTCAAAATCCACTTGAGGGAGCCTCCCCTGATTAATTCTGCTGAACTAATCGCTCCTTTCTGCTGGGGCCCCCTCCATCTATGAAGGGCTAGGCATTCACAGCTGTCCTCTATGTTTACCCTCATTCGTACATTGCTGAAAGAGCTCCTAAGTAATTTTGAGAATATGTGTGATGTCCCATTGTGCCCCCCTCACTCCAGGGTGGAGGCAAGGATTGTGTTCCCCCCCTACGAGACTGGGGGGCTTCCCAAGGACCTGGGTTGTGTCTTGGGGAAAGAGAGCCCCCATCGGGGTGGGACTGTGTCTCTGCCATCAGATTAGGACTTTTCTGCCTCCTCTATCTGCCCCAGCCTGGATTTGGCAGGAGCCTTTCGATAGTGAGGAGGGACCCGGACAGTCTGCGTCTCCCTCCTCTTCATTGGCTGATTTCTCATTTCTTAGCTTCCCCTCCAACCCCAGACAACAGCCAGGGTAGCAGTTTTTGCCATCTGCCTCTCCTGTGTAGGAATGATTCTGCCTCGTCCCTTCCCTCCTCCTCCTCCTCTAGGGCTTCTTGCCTCCCTCATCCCTCTCTAGGGCCTCAGGGCGGGTGTTCCCCATTTGCCACACTGGTGCATCCCGGGGGGGGGGGGGCTCCCTGGGAGGCCTGAGAACCCTGCTCAGCTGCCCTTCACCCCATCAGGACTGCCATCACTACTCCCCTGGAATGCCTGGGTCCCTAGCTCGCTCCCCTCCCAGACTTCCTGGGGTCTGCGGTGCTGGGGATCCCAAAGTCCAGGACTGCCCCCTCCCCTCGGGAGCTGGAGAGGCTGTCCGGGTAAGCCCAAGGGCCCCATCCTAGCTGCAGGCATCTGTCTGTGCCTCCCTCCCCCCACATCTCTGTCTCCACCTCAGGGAGCCTCCTTCCCTTGGAACCCCACCACTGTTGTATTAACTTGCACACTACATTTATTGGTCCAGACCAAGCAAATGAATGCAAATGCAATGCAAACCAGGTGCAGAGAGGCAGCAACACGGGAGCAGCCCTGACCCAAAGAGAGGACTCATCTGGAAGAGCCCTGCCTTTCTTTCCAGAGATGGTAATTTGACAGTCAGGGAAAATGAGGCTTAGAGAGGAGAGGTGACTTATCCATGCATTCCTGGTTGGGATGCCTAGTCCTTTGGAAAATTCCCGGAGCCAGGGACCTGAGTTGTGCAACAGGCGCGCTCCCCTTTCACCGCCCCCCCGCCCTCCCCAGACCTCATTTAGCTGGGGCTTTTCTTTTACACAGTTTCAATAGTTTTCCTTCTCTAGGATTTTCCCCTTCCCTGGCTCCTGCCACTTGCTGCCCTCACTCCACTGTTGCTCCCCGAGGATGGGCCATTTCTGGGTGGCTCAGTCGGTTAAGTGTCTGACTCTTGATCTCAGGTCATGATTTCACGGTTCGTGAGATCAAGCCCCGCGTCAGGCTCTGCGCTGACAGCACGGAGCCTGCTTGGATGTCTCTCTTGTTCTCTTTCTCTCTGCCCTTCCCCCACTTGTGTGCTCTCTCCCACGCACACGCTCTCTGTCTCTCTCAAAATAAACATTAAAAAAAAAAATAGAGGGTTTCTGTGAGTGCCAGTGATGTATACAGATGTCTTCTGCTTAAAGACATGTGGCACTGGGGGCCCTGGCTGACATATTCTGACATTACCATCTCAGCAGAGAGCAGGAAGCTGGGACCCCTCCTCGACATCACCAGGTAGATTTGGGATTGTTGGAGCGGCCAGAGAAGAAGGTCTGGAGTGGAAAGAGGGGTAGTCACTGTCTAGAAATGCAGTCAATCATCGGATGTTTATTGACCGCTTACTATGTTCCCGGCATGGAGCAGGGTCCTGGGGATGTGGTGGAAAAAAACAAGAAAGCCTGCCCTCAGGTAGCACAAGGGGGGCAGTTCTCAAGCGTGAGCTATGCCAGCGTCACCTGAGATGCTCGTTAAAATGAAAGGTCCCTCTTCATTCAGCAAGTCTGTGAGGCCCGGGAATGTGCATTTAGACAAGCATTTCCCCTTCTCTTTCCCAGTGGTGTTGATGCAAGCGGTCTGGGGACCACGCTTTAAAAAAAGCCCTGGTGTGGGGCGCCTGGGTGGCTCAGTCAGTTAAGCGTCCGACTCTTGGTTTTGGCTGAGAACCATGATCTCATCGTTCATGAGTTCGAGCCCTGCGTCGGCACAGAGCCCGCTTGGGCTTCTGTCTCCCTCTCTCTCTGCCCCTCCCCCTGCTTGCTCTCTACCTCTCTCTCTCTCTCTCTCTCTCTCTCTCAAAAATAAATAAACATTTGAAAAATAATAAAATTAAATTAAATTAAAAACCCTGGTGGCATGCCCTGGGTAGTGAGAAGAACCTGGACCTCTCACAGCTCCCCAGCGAAGCAGAGGTAGGGGGGAGTCAGCTGGGGTAGGAGGGGAGATGCAGGGTCTCCCGTCATCACTAAGGAACAGGCCCGCCTCCCTCTTCCGATGCCACCCCTCACAGACTAGGAGCTGGCACACTCAGACCCCCCAGCTGATTCCTACCCTTCACCTCTCTGGGGGTCCCAGAGCACCTTCTCCACAGTCCATGAAGGGTGAGCACCAATGGGGAGGGAAGACAGAGCCATCGGAGTCTGGCAGGCACCCCTACCATACTCTGCCCACCCCCCACCCCCCGACCCTACCTGCCTGTTCTCACTGTCCAGGCTACAGACAGAGGGGCCAAGAGGAAGGGATTTGAGGAAGAGAAACAGAGGGTGAGAGCCAGGCAAAGGGAGGGAGGCAGGCTGCCCCTCCCCCCCCTCCCCCCCCAGCGCCTGGCGTTTGATGCTGGGGGTGCTGAGACATCTCCTCTCCCGGAAACCCGGAAACCCGAGGCCAGACAGATAAACACAGATGGAGGGAGAGACTCAGCTGCTTTATTTATGGGCCTGGTGACAGGCCCTCTCCTGTCTCAGAGTCCCTAATCTACCAGGCCCGGAAGAGGCATCCCACCCCCTCGCTACCCTCTTCCCTCCCTCCTGAGACTGGGGCTCAGCCAGGCTCGAGCCTTCCCCCAGCCCGTCAGGCACAGGTCTGCGTGCCAGCTCCTGTGGGCTGGGAGAGAGTGTCCAGGGGCTGTCCCCCAACAATACGGGGATGCACATCCCACTCCTTGCCCTCCCCCACCTGCACCACCCTGTCTCAATGGGCCATTGGCTCTGCAAGGAAACCCACCCCCATGAATGTGCCTAAGGACAGGTGGATGGCCTAGGTGCCATTTCAGAGGGCCCTTCCCACTGAGAGGTTGGGCAGTTCAAGTGTCTTGACTTGGGAGATGTCTGAGGAGAACCTCTGGGCTGGCCCCTCGTGGGCCTATCCGGAACAGGGACTGATGGGGGATTCCCTGATGTCCCTATAGGGTCGGACCCAGAGCTGAAGGTTCCTGTGCCCCTGCAGTGTTCCCCTCTAATGCCAGTTTGCACCCACACAAAGGAGGCTCCGGGGACGGATCACGTTCATTCCTCCTTCTCGCCACCTTTACCTTCTCCCCACCCACCCTGACGCACACACCCAGGCACTTTCTTACTATGGGTTAATTCCCATGCGGCTATCAAAGTAGGATCCAGCAGTGGCCAGGCCTCCCCATCAGCTGAGAAACATGATTTCTCTGGCCCCTTGCCCTGCGCCTGGCTGTACAGCTCCTTTGTTCTGTACCTTTTATCCAGGTCTGCCCCAAATCTGGGTAGGGGGAGAAGTAACTCAGCCTTGCAGGGAGACTCCAGGGTCAGAGGTCAGAGAGCAGGGAAAGGGCAGGAAAAGAAGGAGGTCAGGGAAGGGACAGATCCCTACCTGGCGGTGGTGACTTTGAGCCTGGACAGAAGGAGCCTTTAAAGCCCCAGAGATTCGGGGATTTGGCTCATAGGATCAGACCTGTTCAACTCGCCTCTCTCTCTTTGTCATTTAAGGGACTTTGGTTCCTCTGGGGGCTGGGGAGGCACTTCACCAAAATGACAAGCTTCCCATCCCCCTCTCATTTCAGCCACCCCCGGCCTGTCTTCCAGCCCTCTCCACCTCCCCCATTCCTCTGCACTTTGTCCTAGAGCCCAGCCACCACTCCCCTGCACCCCGCCCAGGGCAAAGGGGTGACTTAGAATCCCAGCTCTGAGATACTGATTTACTGTGAAGTCCCAGGCAGTTTCTGTTTTGGATAAATGGGCCTGGCTTGAGGATAAATGGTCAGGGCGCCTGGATGGCTCAGTTGGTTACGCGTATGACTCCTGATTTTGGCTCACGAACTGTGAGATCGAGCCCCGAGTCAGGCTCTGTGCTGGATATGGAGCCTGCTTGTGATTCTCTCTCTCTCTCTCTCTCTCTCTGCCCCTCCCCTGCTCATACTCGTGCTCTCTCTCTCTCAAAATAAATAAACTTTTTTTTTTAAAGGATAAATGGCATTCGCTGGACTCTCCCCCTAAATCCACCCTGCGTTCTCTTCTAGGAGCTTCTCTCCACTGGCTCCACTCGGCCTGCCCCCTAGAGCGTCTTCCCAGTTTCCAAGCCACCACCTCAAGAATCCCATCCATTTGTTGTCTGCCCTTGTTTCTGGACTCTTGATGAGTCAGGGACGTGCTCTGTCTCCCCCGTCAGTCTGGGAAATCTTTGTGGTCAAGAACCATGTCTCCCCTATCCGACCAACAGCTCCCTGAAGGGGTCGCCTTCTGGACCTACTTCCAGCACTGGGCACAGGCCCCTGCCCCGGGTGGGGGGAGCCGAAGCAGTGAGGAAGGGGGGTGGGGAGACGGGAGAAACTTGATTTCTCTACTCATTAGACGGGTCCCCGCAAAGATAAGCCCAGGGAGTAAAGGGGAAAAGCTTCCCACTTTGGCAACTTTTAAGCTGAAACTGAAAAGAAGAAAGGAGGAAGAGAGTACGTTTTCCCCTGAGATTTTCCCCAGAGATGCAGAGCCTTCCTCCAGCCCCACCTCCCTATTTCACTTGCTTCCCCCTTGAGGCCCAAGACAGGGGACAAGAGGGTCTGTCCCATGTCTTCCGAACTGGCACCGCGCTCCCTCCTCCTCCCCCCTTGCCTGCCTTGCCAGCCTGAGGGCGCTGGCTCCCCGCCAAATGTCAGACTGCTCAGCCCCACCCAGGGTCCTTACTCAAGGCAGAACCTGCTGGGGAGGCAATGCCTCCAATTTCTCAAAGAAGCTGCCAAACTCGAGACCCCTGGTCCCTGAGGAGAGGCGGTGTCAACATGTGAAGCAGCTTGGGGACCACTCTGAACTCAGGGATGTGTCTCTACCCACAACAGGGAAGATGGATGTGTGCTCCGCTCGCTCGGATATGGTTTCACCTCCTTCGGTCCCCTCCCCTCCCCGACTCTGGGATCCATGGTCTGGGAGAGGTCATTGTGTCCATCCCCCCGCCCAACCCTCCACCATGCTGGATAAACATCTCTGTTGGTTTGAGACCACCACCGCCCTGGCGAAGATGCTACTACGGTCTCCTGAAGCCATGAAACACACAGTCCGTCCTCTACACTTGGCCTTGATGGTTGGGTCTTGAGTTGACGTCCATCTTCATTGCTGGGTCCCTGAGGCTGCCCATGCTGATCGCGGCTCTCCTTGCTCTCTCCTGGAGATGACGGACTTGCCCTGTCCACTGAGGTCTCAGCCAGAGACCCCCACAGAGCTGCCAGGCCGGCCAGCTTCTGGCCTTCCCATTTTAAGCCTGGGCTACGGAGTTCCATCCTGACTTCTGATGGATGGAAAGCTGTTGTCTTCCTTTGTGCCAGCTGCCCCCAAAGCCAACAAGAGCTCTCATTTACTGGGCCCTCGGGATGGGCCGGGCACACACGTTTTCTTACTTAACCTTCACAACAACCGCTGAGGTGGGTCCTATTGTCACCCCCATTTTACAGATGAAGAAATGAAGGCTATGACACACTATGGTTGCACTTCCCATCCAGAAGGCAGCCCACTTTGGGCCAGAACCAGAGTCATTATTGTATTGACAGCAAGAGTGGCCTGCCTGTGGACAAACCCCTGGCCTGGGCAACTGAGGGAAGGGGCAGACTACCAGGGAGGCATGGCTCTCTCTTGGGAAGACAGCTTCTTGAGGACTTTTCAATCTGATGGAAGAGACAAGACCACTGCCCTCTGGGAGCTGCCAGTCTGAGAGAGGAGTCTGATTGTACTAAAAAACAAAAAACAAAGAAACAAAAAAACAGTAGGAGTGCCGGGGGGGGGGGGGGTTCCGTCCGTTAAGCGTCTGACTTGGGCTCAGGTCATGATCTCACAGTTTGTGGGTTCGAGTCCCAGATTGGGCTCTGTGCTGACAGCTCACAGCCGAGAGCCTGCTTCAGACTCCGGGTCTCCCTCTCTCTCTCTCTGCCCTTCCCCTGCTCACACTCTGTTTCTCTGTCTCTCAAAAATAAACATTAAAATTTTTTTACATAAATTAAAATCAACGATTCCCCTGACCCCTGATGCCAACATCCAGGGTGACACCAACCAGAGGCCTCCACCACCACGTCTGTGTCCTAGGTATGAGCCCGGCCTTGCCGACCCTGTCCTGGGGATAAACAGGAAGGGACTCCTCTTTTCTGAGTTGCTGGAGCAAAGGACAAGAGAAAGCCCCTTTCTGAGGCTAAGGGACTCTTGTTGGTCGCAAAGGCCTGCTGACTTCCAGGGCCGAGGGCCTCACCTGGAGGGACGTTCTCCTGATGGCATCTGGGCTCTCCCACCTGGAAGCAGGGGGATGGCTGGAATGAACTCTGAAGGCATCCTGAAACTCCATCCTATCCCACTTCCTCCCCATCCCGGCCAAGCTCTGGGGATTATGACAGTGTGGGCAATAAAAAGTGCCTAATTGGTTGTTGTCCAGCCGAGGCCGCTCCCCAGTTCCCTCCGCGGGGGCGGGAAACCGGCCTTGTCAGTTTCACTTTTGCTATTGCCCAGTTTCCTGATTGTTGCTGGGTGCTAGCGGAAGCAGGGCATCCAGTGGGGGTTGGTAGCTAGTCCCCGATGCTGCTTCCGAGGTGGTGCACCCCAGGAGGCAGAGGGCCAGAACCCCTCTTGCCCTTAGCAAAGAGGACAACATCCCTGTTGGCCTGTGTGGGGAGGCGGGAGGAGGTACCCGGGCCTGGGGGGGTCGTGCCCTCCCTCCACTTCTGCATCAGAGGGCAGAAATGGAGAACTCTGGCTCTGGAGCCGCACTGCCTGGGTTGGAACCCTGACCGTGCCATTATTCAGCCGGGTGATCCTGCTGAGCCCTTAGACTCGCTGTGCCTCAGCTCTCTTGTCTGCAAAGTGGGGCGAAGTACACGCGAGGTGCGTAGGGCAGTGCCTGGCTCGTAGTGAGTGTTCAGTAAAAACTGTCAGCCACTAGCAGTGTCTTGGCCTGGCCGTGGGGTGGGGAGACACACCCAAGCCAGACTGAGTCTGGACATGGTGGGAATTGGGAGGATGGTGTGAGATGACTTCCTGGGGCCGAGAACATGGTCTCCCAATGGCCTTCTCTTCCGGCACGGAGATCCCGGCAAGTTAGGAGGGTCAGTGAGACCCTGGGGTGGGAAGTCCTCTGCCCCTCGCAGAGCCCTCTCCTCACCTCCCCCTTTCCTCTCCCAATCTTCAGTGGGAGGGCTGGGCCACTCTTCTCTTCCCAGGTCTCATTCCAGGAAGGGCAGAGCCAGGCACAGGCTCTTCACCTTCCCGGCAAACTTGCTGTGTCCCCCGCCCAGGCTGCATCCTTTCCCCTAGGGAACTTTTGAACAGACTGTTCCCTCCACTGGAACCACCCGCCCCGCTTCCTTGGCAGCTCTCACCTTGTCCTCCTTCCCCAGACCATCCTGTAGCCCCTTGCCCAGCCACCAGTTCCCAGGCACAAGCCCTTCCCTCCCCCACCTGCCCCAGCCCTGAGACTCCCTCCCCCCCCCCCCCCCCCCCCCCCCCGCCCAGGCCCTGCAACCCGAGGCCCTCATCTCTGCCCTGTCCGGCTGAGTGTCCGGTCTCCCCGATCAGACTGGGAAGTCCAGAACTGTGTTTTACTACCGAATCCACTGGACCACGTAAGTCATCCGTGACCCTCCACGTCTGTCTCAGGCGCTGTTACCCCCCTTTCCCATTCCTCGGGCTCCCCGTTTTGATCCAGGAAAGTGGCACAGTCACTGGGCTGCCTGCCACCTCCGACTGCACCTGGGGGCTTGGCAGACAGACAGCCACCTGTCTCAGAAGGCTCAGGTGGATGCGGGCAGGCAGTGGAGGCCAAGAGGCCTCCCCATCAGAGTCCCGCAGAAGCCCCTCCAGTGCTGGATGCTGTCAAAACAGACCATTCGGTTACAGGGTCCAAAGCCAGCCAGGCAGTGGCTGATGCTGAGGGGCGAAGTAGAAGGAGGCTCCAGAAAACCCCTCACCCAACTGCTGCCCCTCTCAGGACTCCTTAAGCTTCTCTTCCCTGCCCCTGCTCTGCTGTCTGCCATCTCTTGGGGGGCGGGGGGGTGCGATGCTCCTGGGTGGGGGGTGGAGTAGGAGGAACGCTGCTTGGCCCCTAGGGGGGCAGCTGAGATTTATGGGACTGGATTTTTACAGGCTGGGGAGAGGCCCCAGGCAGGAGCTGTGGAGCCCAAGAGAGGAGCATAAAAACTTCCCGACATGAAAGCCAGGCAGGAGGCACCCCCAGGCCCGTGGGTGGTGAGAGATTTACAGCTCTTGCACAAGGCCTGGAGGGGGCCTGGGGAGCTGCGAGGACACTTCAGAGCCAGAATAACTCCCCACCAAGGCCTTCACCTTTCTCCTCTAGGAAAAAAAAGTTACTCACCAATAGAACAGGTTGGAGCTGCCAGAAAGATGGTTATCGCTGTGGGGACCCCGCCCCACTTGGAGACTAGGTGACTCCCAACTTCCTCCCCCACCCTGGACTCTCCTTTCTGCCCCCAGGTCAGGGAGAGGTGCCTGGGGCCAGAGGAGGGGGGCTGACGGGGAGACTTCCAGAAGGTGCTTCCCTCTGGAGGTAGGGGCGCTCTTGGTCCCATGGCTCCTTTTCCCAGCAAGTGGAGGCAGGAGGGGAGGGTGGGTTCTGGCCAATTCTGGAAGAGTCCCAAGACTTAGGGAACACTTTCAGAGTATGATTGTGGGGTAGGAGTCTTCCCTGAAGGAGACAAGAATGGAACAATAAGGACACAAAAACACTGAAAGCTTGGTCGCCCTGGGCTTGATGGCCATCTTTTATTTAAACCAATGACCCAAGAGGCTGAGCTGAAAAAGGTGTCCAGGGCAGCAGCCCCTACCCTCCGTTCTCAGCTGCCAGTTTGCCCTTGGGCCTGACCCCAGGCTCCTTCCTGGTCCCCGAAGGAATTATCTAGTAGTCAATGGCCCTGTGTCTAGGGCTTGACATCACTGGGGGCAGGCAGCTCAACTGTTTTAGGGGTGTGTTGCTGCTTCCTCTCCAACTCTGGACTCTGCACCCCATCACCCTAATCCCCCACGTCCCCTGCACCCTCACGGCGAAGCCCTGAACCTCGGCTGGGTGGAGGAGGGGTGATGCTAACCACTTAAAAGGGCCCCGGGTAAGCATCCTGGGACAGGTGAGGAGCTAGAGCCTTTGAACTTGGCCAGAGGGTGGGGGCTGCCAGAAGATGGAAATCCTCGGCCAGGTCTTGCGGTATCATAGGCAAAGGGATGCGGAGGAAGCTCCATAAAAGGCTGACCCACCCTCTTTCCAGCCTGGCCTTCCCCTCCCCATTCCTTAGTCCAGCCTCCCAAGACCAGAGCTGGCGCGGAGACAGCCAACTGAGTAATGTCTCGGGTGCCCAGCCAGGTGGGCACAGACTTGCCCGTTGCCAGGCCCCGCCCTGAGTGGTCGGCCGGCACGCCCCAGGAACAGGCCAGGGGCACAAGTGGGGAGAGGACAGAGGCACTGCCCTTCCACGCGGGGCACTGCTCTAATCCAGCCCCATAGGGAAGAGGTTGGGGTGGGGAGCCCAGTGCTGGGTAGCAGGTGGGGTGGGAGGGAGCAGCTATACTTTCCTTGGGTCCTTCCTTCTGCCAATTGGCAGGCAGGGAAGGGAAGGGAAGGGAGACTAACCTGAGGTCAGTGCTCTAGCAGGGAGGTAGAGGAAGTCAGAGAGGGAAACGGCTTTGCTCCTTTGGTCCCCAACCCCCCCGCCCCCCCTGCCACCAGCTTCAGACTACAGGCTCGAGGAGGAGTGGGCCGGGCTGGTCAGGACCTGCCTCCAGCCTGCCTTCCTCCCCAGCAGGTCGGGGGAAAATTGCTCTCCTGGTACTGCTTTTTATTTTTTGAAGCCAGATCAAAGGTGGGACCCAGCTGGGAGCCCTAGTAAAATCTCAGCAATGTGGAGCCATAGAGTTTCAGCCCAGGAACCAGGAGCTGTGGGAGGGACGGGCCCAGGCCCTGGCTGCAGGGGTCACGGGGGCGAGACAGGAGTCAGGAGTGGAGCTGGTAGGTGGGGGCCAGTCAGGAAGGATCAGTGACTTGAAGAACCCAGGCAAGGCTGCGGTCAGCCTGCTTTCCACTGCTGCTCTCTCTAAGCAGGGACCCACCCACGTATGGAGAACTCCAATCCCGGCATCCAAGCCAACTGGAACGGTGTTCATATTAGCCAAATGTCATCCAGTCTTCTGTCACCTGCTCCAGGGCGTTATCTTGTGTAGCCAGGAAGCTCTTAGATTAGATAACCATGTTCCCTCCTGCTGCACAAAAAGCACGTTCCCCCTTTCTGTGCCTGAGTTCAGACTAGAGGAGAAGTGTCTCCTTTCTTTTCTACTTTCTCGGTGAAGTCTTGAAACCGAGAATCATTCCCGGGCCCAGCTCCATCTCACCCCTCCTCCCCTTGTTCCTGTCTTGTGTCTTCTCATGGAGGCCAAATAAACTGCCATTCTGGGGGGCGCCTGGGGGGCTCAGTCGGTTAAGCGTCGGACTTCGGCTCAGGTCATGATCTCGCTGTTCGTGGGTTCGAGCCCCGCGTTGGGCTCTGTGCTGACAGCTCAGAGCCTGGAACCTGCTTCCGATTCTGTGTCTCCCTCTCTTTCTCTCTGCCCCTCCCCTGCTCACGCTGTCTCTCAAAAATAAATAAACATTAAAAAAATTTTTTTTCTTAATTTAAAAAATAAATTGCCATTCTGGTTCGGGGAGACCTTCTTCCTCTCCAGGGTGGTCACATCTCTTCTCTGGAATCACGTTGCCATCCCCAATATCAAGGCCAGAAGGCGTTAGTGGGGCTCCTCATCCTCACTGGTTCTTAGGGTGAACACATGTCTGGCACTATCATGAAGACATGTTGTGTGGGGACCCAGACACCCCCCCCATTTCTTCTCCCGTGAGTCTTGAAGTCTGGGGAGGTTCGATCCTGACTGGCACCCTGTCAGACATGAGGTGTATTCAACAGAATAGAAAAAGATCTCCCCAGAGCCTTGACTGGCCCCGAGAAGCCCTCCTCCATGGTAACTGGGATTCCCTCCTTGTTACCCCAGGCAGCAATCCTTTGCCCCGGTTCCAGCTTCTCCCAGATGCTGAGGTCTGTGGCAGGGTAGAGAGATAGACAGGGACACGTGCACATGTATGCGTGAGTGTGTATGGGGGCCACGCACACTCAGGTGGGTCTGGATATAGAGGAAAGCAAGGAGAGAGTGCCACATTCTGCTCTCACTAATGCACTGTGTGACCTCAGCCCACTCCATCGCCTTCTCAGAGCCTCGGTTTCCCCCGGCTGTAAAATAGGGGGTTAATTGTCCCTCCTAGGGAAGCTAGGAGGGTTAATTGGGCAATGGCTCTGAAGTGTCTAGGAAGAGAAGGAGATCTATAAATACAAGTGGTCATTAGAGGGTATTTCACAGCCATTTTGTGGGCCCCAGTGTATTATTACTATTATTACTGTTATTGTTATCGCCACTGTCACCCACTTCCCGAGTCTCTGCCAGCTGGGTCGGGGCTCCCAGGTGACGAAGTTATGCTCCTGAGCCCAGCATCCCAGCCAATGGCCTCACCGAACCCTCATCCTCCGCACTCAGGGTGTCTGGGGAACCTTCAGGAGGCTAGTGATGGTGACCAAGATGGGGCTTTGACAGGAGAGGGTCAGGAGCCCAGAAGAGAGAGGGAGACAGGGCCCACCTGGGGAAATTCACTTTGTCCCTTGGTATGTTTCCAGTCTGCCGTGGGAAGCCTGGACTCAGAGAAGCAGACACAGAACTGTGGTCCTCGGGGTCCGCAGGGGTGGAGAGAGGCTGAGGGCTGGGGAGAGGCTGAGGCAGAGAGAGGAAAATGTTACCAGACATGGTAAGATGGGCTGATTGGTAGGAAAGGATTCCTTAAAGAGACAAATGGCCCTTCAAGGAGCTTTTGAGGTGGCTAGAACATACTGTTTCCAGGTGAAGCAGGGCACAACCCTGGCAAACAGTAGGCACTCAACGCATGCTTGTTAAAACTCAATTTCTGGGGGTGCCTGGGTGGCTCAGTCGATTAAGCATCCGACTTCGGCTCGGGACATGATCTCACAGCTCGTGAGTTCGAGCCCCGCATTGGGCTCTGTGCTGACCGCTCAGAGCCTGGAGCCTGTTTCAGATTCTGTGTCTCCCTCTCTCTCTGCCCCTTCCCTGCTCATGCTGTGTCTCTCTCTGTCTCAAAAATAAATAAATACACAAAAAAATTTTGAAAAAAAAAAAAAGAAAACTCAATTTCTGTGCTTGTCTTTCCCTTGCAGTAAGGTTAAGACGAACCAACCAACCACCCAACCACCCGGCATCTGCTTTTAGAAATGCCTTGGATGCCCCCTAGTGGCAACAAAGAAGGCTGAGAGGGCTGAGAGGTGCCTTCTACCTAAAGGGCTTCTCCCTGGGAGGGGAGTGGGGAGCAGGGGGGAAGGAGGGGCCTGCCCTTTTTTCCTAAGGCTCCACAGATCTCATCCTAAGGGGACTAAGGGATGGAAAGAACCAGGTAAGAAGGAAGAATCCTGTGGGGAAGGAAGGGCGGAATGTTCTTGCTGGAAGATTCCATGGCAGTTGGTGGACAGTCATCGGTCTGGCAGGGCAACCAGAGGACAGAAGGAGTTGACAAGTCAGGGCATGGGTCAGGAGTGGCATCCCATGGCAGTGGAGAAAGAGGGGTGGCTGTGTGTGTGCACCCGGGGTACGGGGTGGGGTAGCTGCCAACGGGTAATAGGGAGACACATTTTACAGCCTCTGTCACTGTTTTGTGCTCATGGAAGACTAAGGAAATGTAGATCGTTGAAACCATAGATGGGCCTGGGAGGAAAAAAAAAAAAATCAGGATTCATTTAAACTAGGTGTTTTTGCCTGGGTGCTTAAGAGTGTCAGGGGTCATTCGAAAAGTCGGCAAATCTGATTTCTCTGTAGGTGGAAAGGGAAGACATGAGAACGTGGAAAAGCAGAGGAGGTCAATGGGAGAAGCAGAGGCTACTGGGAAAATCCTTAAGGGAGGATGAGCAGGCTTTAGAAGGCTGAATTGGCTGGAACTCTTCAAAAATAAAGCAATCAAGCTTGGGTTGTAGCTATGAGTGAGGACCAGCAGATAAGTCAAGGGCGGACACTGATATTCTTCTGGCTTCCGGACAGAAGGTGCTGCACCACACCTTTCCCACGAGGCTCCAGAAGGAATCTGGAGCTTCCTAAGGGCAGAGACTGTGGCTCTGCATCCCTTTCTCCCTCCCTCTGGTGCTCTCTCACCCATCCTTGGGGACAGATGCATTCTCTGGTACTGATGAATGAAAGGGGGCAGCTGCATGCCAAAGGGAAGGACAAGGAGAATGTCAGGAAGCAGGAAAAGCAGGGGAGAATGAAGAGGGAAGGGGGTGAAGAGGCAGGCAGGGAGGGAGAGGCGAAATGGAGGTGGAGGAAGCTGGGCCTGGAAGAGAAGGGAAGTCCATGAAAAGTGTTAAAAGGATGCAGTCGTTTAGTCAGTCAACAAACACTCTGCACCTATCACATATCACACAATGTGCTGGGAGTGGAAGGTGCAGTGGTGAATAAGACAAAACGGGCTTTAAGGGGTGGCGGATGGGGAGTTTGTGAGAAAGGGGGAGAAATTGGCCAGTTAGAGCACAAAGAGGCTAAGCATAGTTGGAAACAAGAAGGAAAATATCACAGAGAGAGAGAGAGAGAGAGAGAGAGAGAGAGAGAGAGAGAGAGAACCTGCCTCCAGGCCCATCATTGGGTGAGACACAGCCAGAACCACCTGTCGGCCCTGGCTCCGTGAAGACCGAGGCAGGTAAGCCGGGCAGGGGAGAAATTCAGGAAGGGGAGGGACAGGAGTGGGTGGGGGTGGAGGGTCAGACTGTTCACAGTTTTTCACTTGGGCACCCACAGTGGAAAGATGTCTGTGCTACTGAGTGGTTCTCAACATTTGGCTGCCCGTTGGAGTCACCCGAGGAACTTCCAAACACCATCACCAGGGTCCCACCCCCAGAGATTCTGATTTTCTGGCCCTGGGATGGCACCTGGACTTCAGAATTTATTAATAGCTCTCCAATGAGTCTAAAGTGCATGGGGGCCATCTTGAAAGAAGCCACCTGTGGGAGGGAAGGGAAGTTGTACGGTGCTTTGAGGGGGTTGTAAATGAGGTTCCAAGACTCCAGTGGTTCTGACAAAAGGATAAGGGGCTCCTGAGAAACTGCCCCCTTCCTCGGCTATGCCTCTGGTAAGAAAGGAGCAAGATAGCCTGGAAAGAAAGAGAAAACAAGGCAATGGCGGTCTTTGAAAGGGAAGAACAATTCAAGTAACTCAGAACTGCCCAATTCTCTGTTGTTGCACCCTGCTCCCCCACCCACACACATGCACACTTCCCCCCACCCCCTCTGCAGTCTTCATGATGGGGCCTCTGGGGGTGAGAGAGGCACAGCTGCCACAAAAGGTTTGGCAGTGGCCCAGCAGGATATTCAACCTCACCCCCCCCAAACTCCCTGCACCCTAATATAGCTGAGTCACTGAACCCGGGTGGAGTCCTCTGCTTGACAGTGAAGCAATCTGAACTTGAAAAATGGCCTGGGAACAGAATGTATGGTCTATATAAACAAGTCCTATGTAGATGTAATTGTATGCAAATATTCATTCTTTAACTCAACATACACTTCCTGCCAGTCCTCTTGTACAGGTTTCAAACCTTCCACTGCAGCTCACAGTGTATGTAGCAGGGGACAGATGTGAAAATAAAAGTGCAGTGTTAGCGAGTGAAGCCCTCGGCAGTCTAGAGAAGGAAAAAAGCCGTGGTTCAGTGGGAGTTAGGTGTTCAGAGTTTGAGCAGGGTCTTGAAGGATGTTCAGGAGTTTACCAGGAGACAGGAAGGATAAAGCAGGAAGGGAAACAGAAGAGTGTTTAAGAAATGTAAAATATTTCCTTGAGGCAAAAGGGTAGGATCTGTAGAAAGGGAATAGGGTGGGGGAGGAAAGATACGCAAGTGTGTGTGAAGGACATTGTTTGCCCCCTAAAAAAGGAGTTTGGGCTTTTCATCCAGAACGGCATAGGGAGCCAATGAAGGTTCTTAACTAGAGGAGTGATAGCTTTTTTTTTTTTTTTTTTTTTTTTTTTTAAATTTTGAGAGAGAGATCAAGCAGGGGAGAGGGGCAGAGGAAGGGAGAGAGAGAATCTCAAATGAGCTCTGTGCTGAGTGTGGAGCACCAAGCCCAACTCAGGGCTTGATCCTACAACCCTAGGAAACCAAGAGTCAGATGCTCAACTGACTGAGCCACCCAGGCACCCCGAAGGAGTCTTGCTTTTAGAGTCTTGTTTTTCAAAGGCGAAGGCTGAGAGGGGTAGACTGGAAGAGAAAATTAACATTTATTCATCAATTACTGTGTACTGGGCATTGGGCTCTGTATTTTATTTGGTCACTCCAACCCTTTATGATAGCTTTTTTCAAGCTGCCAGTCAAGATCAAGAAAAGGAACGAAAAAAAAGGAAGGGGGGAAGGGGGAAGGGAGAATAACTATAGAAATTATCAGGGCGTCGCGGGTAGAAAGGTTTAGTATTGTTTTTGGAAACTTTGCTACACATTTTCACCTGAGTTTTAGGGTACTGTGTCGGGATTCAAATGTTATTTCTCACTGCGGCTTATGGTGTTTTAAAAAAGAAAGAGAAGCCGCTGCTGTAAGGTGTAGGTGTGACTAGCCTCATTTTGCAGGTGAGGACGTAAGGCGCAGGGAGTTTCAGTACCCTGCCCCTCTGTAAGTGGGACGTAAATTTCAAACCCAGGCTGGTCTGAAGCCAGCGTGGATTCCTGCTCAGTAATGCCAGGCAGCCTGCCCAAGTTACGCATGTACAGCAGACCTGGGAAAGAAAAACGTACCCGGGTCGCGCCTCCCAAGGGCTGTATGTACTCACACAGCACCTCATTCAAGGAGGTAAATCGGAAAGGCCCAACTCTCTGTCCGCCCAAGGTGCTGGACAGAATGTATATTCCAAGAGTGCCCTAGACGCACAGAATCGGATTATGAGCGGCAGCCCCGGGAATCTCCTTTTAGAGAGCTTCAGGTGATTCTGGGTGGACCGCCCGTTGTGGGGGGAGGGGAGGGGCGGGTCGCTGCAATAACTAGGTGAGGATGAACAGGGGCTTGAACTGAGATGGAGAAATAATCCCTTCTCTCAGAAGTGTCACGTAGCCCAACTCCCGCTATTGTGTTGAACTCCGATGCCTCGCGGTACAAAGTCACCTGAGGGCTCATTTCCCTCTCCCGAAGCGATAAAGGCGAGGGAAATTAAAAAAAAAAAAAGGCTGGTGGCTTCCCACTCACCAGCCAAGGGGTTTGAGTAGCCGAAAAGCAGGTGGCTCCCGCCACTCCAGGGCGACACTAGATTGAGGTGTAAAGTGTGTACTATTTATAGGGCATTTCTGGGCCTCACCCTAAGGACTTCTGATTGGCTTTGGGGTAGATCTATCACTCATCTTTTGGGTTCGAGGTGGGTGGAAGGTCAACCACGACCAATACAAAACCACTCCTCAGCTAAGCCCCTCCCCATCTAGCTTCCTGTTGCTGTCCATCAACCACCTCGTAGGCGGGACTTCACGTCCCGCCAATTGGCCGACGAACATGTCGTTCACTCTTCAGTAGGTTTCCGGTTGGTGCCCTCTACTGTCCATCAGTGACATTTCACAAGTCTATTGGCCAAACCAACGTCGCTCTAGACGCCTCTCTCTGATTGGATACTAGTGCTGTCGGTCCCCAATGTACTGAACTCTTATTGGTGAACGCTGCCGTCGCTCGGGCGGTGGCGGGCTCCGGGATTGGCGGGTGCTGGGCGGGCGGTGTCAGGCTCTCGGTGGCGGCGGAGGCGGCGGAGGCCAGGGAGGAAGATGTCGTAATGAGCGGTGGGTCCTGACCGCTGCCGGCGGGGTCTTTCCGGCCCCCAAGGGTCGGGAAGACGGGCAGAGGCCGCAGGGAGGGGAAGCCGGGGCCGGGGGTTCCCCCCTGGGACCGGGCCTGGCGCCGGGGCCCGGCTCCGGGAGGGGCGGGGGAGGGAGGATTCCCGCCCGGAGGAGGAGCGGGGCTGGCCAGCCGGGCGGAGGCACCCGGAAGGGGGCGTTCGACTCCCCGCCCCCTCGGAGCCCGCTGGGCGGGAGGGCGGCGCTTCCGGGGGCTGGTGAGAGGTGCGGGCACCCGGGCGTGCCTGGCACCCCCTTCACCCAGTTGCCTACCCACCTCAGTGCTTCCGGCCTGTGGACATAGCCTGGGTCTGCCCCGAGGAGGCGGCCCACGCTCCTCTCGCTAGCCCTGTGTTGGGGGACCCTCCTGCATTCTGACTCGGTACCTACCGGCGATTCAGGGCCCTCCCGAGTGCAGAGAGGGGCGAGGGAGTGCTTAAAATGCAGACGGCGCCAACCATATGGGCACTGCGGGGCCTAGAAGCCAGCCTGGTTCCCGATATACCCCAATGGAGAGATGGTGTGTCAGGACATGAGGGCACCCCCCCCCCCAAAGGGCAGATGACCTCTTGCCTTAGACTGCGACGTGGACATAAACCTCGTAATGTTTTCACTTGGGTCCTTGAACACCAGCTAGATACCCGCAAGCTCTTAGCAGAATTATGAGCCGTTTAAGAACTTGCTGACAAAGCTCCCAGCCTGTTAGCTGATGCTCCGTCGGTGGGACTGCTGAATCCCAAAAGCCAGGTGCAAACCTAAGGAATGACAGAAGAAATAAAACGGATATTTACTTTCTTTCTCCACCCTGCCTCCCATTGCTCCCATAGCATCCCATTGCTGACTTTTGGTTCTCAGCCTCCTACCCGTGCTTCTTGGCTTATGTTCCCAGTGGCTTTCTAATTTTAGTTGAAAAGGAACTGTGTCTTCTCTTTGGGCAATTGAGAAACCTGTCCTCACCGCATTCCTTGGTTTTGACTCCAGTATACCGTCATGTTTATTTCTTAATTAACTTGATCCAGGGGGACTCCATCTGGCTTTTCTCAGTGCACATTCTCCCAAAGTTTGTTTCTTCTTGAGGCTACTTCTTGCTCCCTTATTTGTGGTTTCCTAGAGAAAGGGAGGGAAGAGCTTGTAGATCTGCTTTAAGCAAGGAATTGGCTCACAGTCCCCCATTATGCTGATTTAATTGCAGAAAAAAGGGTGATGACTGTTTCAAGGTATACTAGCATGCACTGTCTACGACTTGGCATGCTGTATCCCAGAAGGCCTTAAGTATCACAATGGAGGGCTAAGCGTTGAGTTGGTATTTTGGATAAGATTTTTAGGGCTAGAAAGTTTAGGGTGTTGGCCAGTTCACAGAGAGGTTGTTGAGGGAACAGTGGTGAAGTCAACACCATAGAAGTCATTTTGATTAATAACACAAAGAAACCTGTTGTCTGCAATAATGAATATAACTGCAGTGTCTTGTTTTGTTTTAAATTCTTGTGTGCGATGAAGGGGGCGAATCTGTCAGACAACCTATCAGTTGGGCTGATGATGTCAATGTTCCCGTGGCTTCCAACAGGCATTAATACCTGTTGGAAATGGATTCTCATTGGCTGGGGCGATTGGTAAGTTTTCTAATTCTGGTTCTTCCGCTTGGTTGTACAGAGGCTTAACCCTCTTCATTTAAAAGCAGTAACAACAAGGAAAAAAAAAAGCCGGTCTGACATAATTATAAACTCCCTGAGCTAGGCTGCTAAAGACACAATGTCTTTGCCAAGGAGACCCAAGTGGAATTAGTTCATAATTGGATCCTCACCTCACTGCCCTGTAAGGGGAGCTGGCTCCAGGAGGAAGAGTTTGGCACCAGTGTTGACAGCACATAGACTGGCCGGCTTTTTTCTCTCAGATTCTATTAAAGTTTGGGCCTCCGGAGGCCTGTCGGAGGAGAGAAGCTGAAAGAAGATTTTGGCAAATATCTGGGTAAAGGAGCTTCGTGGCATAATAGCATATAGGGCAGTTCATTTTGATATCTTGTCCTTGAACTTCCTCGTTCTTTCGTTGATTACTAGCAGCCTTTTGGAGAAGTTGCAGGGTCCCTTGTAGCTTGAACAGTCCTTTACAATAGGCATGTGATAATTCCTGACTCTGCTTTCAGAGAGTATTGCCCAACCAGGGCCCTCATGAAGACATCCTAAGCTTGTTGCCACTGGTCGGTAGACCCTGGTACTGGCTTGAGTTCAGCGATCTTCTAGACCTTTGTCACCATACATTGCTGTGATGGAAATGTAGCATCTTCTTCTGTGACTTACCTTCACTCCCTCTGTTCTCTGTTTACCCACAAATTGGAAGGCTTGCTTCCAAGGATAGAAAAATGTAGTAATTAAAGTGTATACAGAGTATTAGAAATTGTAGAGATGTGAACTCTTCTGAGTTTAAACAATTATGGGGTCTAGTCTGAAACCTTGCGGGCTGAAGACTTGAAGTAAAATGTATTTGGAGAAGCGCCAGTACTTATGAGTTTGGATAGCTTAACGGGATTAGGGAACTTCTCATAAGTTCTAAACGAGGAACACTTGACCCACATGCTGGACTGAGAGGTGGACATCATTATGGAATGAATTCGTTGACGTTTTTGCTTATTTGTTTTTTGCTACAAATTAGGAGGGTAAAAACATGGGGCATTACCAACTCCAGGGCACTGTCAGCCTAAGTTTGGGGAAAGGATTAGAGATTGCCCTGGAAGAGATGTTCCCCGGTGGTACTGGTAGATTTGTCCTAGTTGACAGGATTCTGAAAGGGAAAAGTGATTTTTCCACTGCCTCACACGATGCTAGAAAGAGAACCCAGGAGCAAGCTCAGTCAGCACTCGCTGCTTAGCTTCCCCCACACGGCCAGGAGGTGCTCTTTCTGGGTGCTCCGAGGCCGTCACCGGCAACAGGGCATTACCGTGTGCTTCTCATCAGGACGTGCCCTGGGGAGCCGAGCTCTGCTCAGGAGCAAGGGAGCACAAAAGGGCTGAGTGCCCAGGTTAGATGCTGTTCAGTCTGTCCCCGTGAACGGCTTCGAGCAGTGTTGAGATGTCCAGGCTGTTTGTGTCACCGGAAGAGCATGTGTGCAGGTCCAGCTGTTTGCATCCCTCCTTTGGACATCTCATTCCTTAGCTGCAGCTGGTGTCAGCTTCAGAGTTGTGTGCTGTACCTGGCCGGAAGCCTCACCGCGTCGTAATGCCAACGTTTAGCTTGGGGGACTGTTGTTTTTGAGACTGAGGGCTCTGAGATGCCGGTTTGCTCTTAGGCCATGACTTAGGCTGTTAGGTGGCCTCTTTCACCTCATCCACGGGGTGAAAAGTGGCCCAGGAACGACCAGCAGACTCTGGCCTGCCCACTGCCAAACGTCCTCTTTCTAGAGCTTCCTCTTTGGCGTATTTGTTAGCTTTCCCCTGGGGTTCAGTGGAATCATGGAGCGGCTTCCCAGAGAGTGTGACTAGGGACTAAGAGACAGCAGGCAGGGCTGTGTGATTGAAAGTGGAGTATTTCTGCCCCTGGCCAGTGTCGGGCTGAAGGCTTCTCAGATTAGCCTAAAGACAGACCAAAACCTTTCCCAGCCTTCCAAACGGTAAATGGTAAGCCAACCCTCTCTTCCCAGGGGAAATGAAGTCAGTGCTCATTTCACAACTGGTCCGAGCCGGGGATGAATGTGGGCGTGACTCACAAGTAAATGTGCCAAAGCAGAGAAAACACGTGTTTGTACGCAGTGGTCTTCTAGGGGGAAAAAGTGTATCTTGGTTTCTTTTTCTCTCCTGTTCCCTAAGAGCGGTCTGGGACCAAGTATTCTTTGTACCATTTCCTGGGACTGCTCTGTCAGGGTGAAGAGCTGCCCTGGGTCCCCACGCACTTCTCCAGTGTCCCTTCCAGTGCCACTGGCTGTGACCCAGGCAGGATGCAAACTAGCAAATGACAGTCACATTTCGAGGAGGCATATTCATATAGCCAGCCCTCATTATCTTAACTCATTTGGAAAAGAATTCCCCTTCCCTGGTGCAGGTTCATTGAAAGAAACATTGAAAAGCGGTGCCTGGTGTGTGGTGATGAGGTGTGTGCTTTGAGATCTTTGTCCGGGTGCAGGACTGGACTGTGCGGGTCTGCACACAGGTACTTGTCCCTGCGTGAGGCAGTGGGCGGGCTTGGGAGTTCCATCTGGGACAGCATCAGCTGAGCTGACCTGGCGGGTGGATTCCAGCCTCGTGCCAGGACACGCACATCTGTGGGTTTTCTCCTGTGGTTCTTAAAACTCCATTTAGGCTCTCCCACTCTGCAGTCTCCAGGATTCATTCACTCATCCATTCAAAAAATATACACTAGGCACCTACTATGTGCCAGGTAGGAGGGATACATGGGTGGGTAAGGGAAGGAGAAGTTCCTTGCTTTAGGAAGCCTACATCTTAGTGGGTGACAATAAATAAGTAACTACTGGATATTAGACAATGAGAAGTGGTACGAAGAAAAAGAGAAGACAGAAGAATGTGAAAGGGTGCAATATATAGGGTGGTCAGGGAAGGTTTCAGTGAGAAGGTGACATGTGAGTGAAGCCACAGAAGGAGGGGAGAGATTGAGCCATGCTCAGTCTGGGGTGGGGGGCGGGGGAGGTTGAGAACTCAGCCAAGGAGGACAGCAAGTGCAAAGGCCCTGAGAAGGGGCTGTACCTAGTATGTTGGAAAGCAGCAAGGAGACCAGCGTGGCTGAAGTAGTGAAGAGGAGGGACAGGATAGGTCAGATAGGGTCCTTATGTGTCACGGTGGGGACTTCAGTTCTTACTTTGAATGGGAGACAGGATGCTCTTGGGGGGCTCTGAGCAGAGGAGTACTGTGATTTCACTTAAGTGTGATGGGTCTCATTCTGGATGCATGTTGAGAGCAGACTGACGGGAACAAGATCACAAGCCCGGCTAGGAGGCTTTTGCAGTTAACCCAGTGACAGATGATGAGGATCTGAATCTGGGTGATAACAGGTGGTGGTGAAAGCAATCAGATTCTGAATGTATTTTGTACTTTCAAAATGCATTTTCTACCTTGAACCGAAACACTGTTTGCTGGCTGTCATATGTAGAGTGTGGAAAAAAAGAAGGGTCAAGTATGCCGTACAGGGTTTTAGCACCGAGCTGCTGGAAGGACAGAATTCCATTCACTGCACGGGGAAGTTTGAAGGAGACACAGAATTAGGACGATACCAGGCATTGGTTAGATCTGAGATGCTTGTTGACATATCCAAGAGGAGGTGTCAGTAGGCAGTCGGATATACAAGATATAAGTTTGGGAGTCATCGTTATATAGAACCTGTATGTTACTGGTTGTTAAAATGCTGTGAGGCTAGATGAAACCGCCCAGGAAATAGGTATAGACAGAAGAAAAATAAATGCTGAGACTGCACCCTGGGGCAACTCAACCAGTTAGAATTTGAGAGGAGAGGAGGACCCGGCAAAGGAATACTTTGAAAAAGTAGCTAGAGACATAGATCAACCTGGCAAGTGTGTTCCCGAAGCCAAGTGTAGAAAGTGTTTCAAGGAGAAAGAGGGGTCAGCTGTCAGATCAACACATAAAATAAGGTCTAAGAATTAACTGTTGGATATAGCAATGCAGAGGTCACTGGTGGCACAAGCAGTCTTTGTGGCATGGGCAAAAACCTGGAGCAGGTTCAAGAAAGACTGGCAGGAGAGGAATTAGGGGCAGCACTTATGGGTACCTCTTGCAAAGGGTTTTGTTTGAAAAGGGGAGAAATAACAGCTTTTAACTGCTGAAGGGATTTTTTTTTAATGTTTATTTTTTGAGGGGGGGAGATGAGGGGTAGAGAAAGAGACAGAGAATCTGAAGCAGGCTCCAAACTGTCAGTGCAAAGCCCAGCGTGGAGCTTGAACTCGTGAACCGTTAGATCATGATCTGAGCTGAAACTAAGAGTCAGATGCTTAACCAACTGAGCCACCCAGGTGCCCCGTGAATTTTTTAAATTTTTGTTGTTGTTGTTTTAGAGAGAGAGAGGTGAGGAAGGGGTAGAGAAAAAGAGAAAGAATCCCAAGCAGGCTCTGCAGTGTCAGCACAGAGACTGACACGGGGTTTGAACTCACAAACCGTGAGATCATGACTTGAGCTGAAACCCAAGAGTCAGAAGCTTAACCCCCTCAGCCCCCAGGTGCTTCAAACTGATGAAGGGAATTTTAACTTCCTGATGAAATCGTGGGCCCACTAAGAGGCCTGGCCTGAGCCGCCTTTGGCCTGAGGCATTAGCAAGCCGCCACTCAGAGTTGTTCTCATTTATGGAAAGTCAGTGAAGTTCCTTTTACCCTTACTGAGCTCCTTTATATGGTTATTGTGGTGCTGGAGTCTTGCTTGTCTGCAGTTTGGTGTTTTTAACCACCAGTGTTGCTGCTCCTTCCGTGCAGGCTGGTTCTCTCAGCCCATTTATGAACTCCCTTCAAGGTCCAACTTTGTTCTCTAAAACCAGCCACGGCTTGCTTTTCCCTTACCAAGTCTGAATTCTTCCAGGCCAGGCAACTGGGAGAAACTGTTTTGTTGGCTTCTGGCCCAGCTGAGCTGACCAAAATAGCCTGCAGAAGGACTGTTTGTGCAGAGTGAAATTCCTCCAGGGGAAATACCATAGCGGATGGCCAAGAAGGCCATGGTAGGAACCCATGAGGCCAAAAAAGAAAAAAAAAAAAAAAAGCCAGGTACCGCCAAGTCCTGGCTATGGAGTTTGACCCAAGTTCTCTCCAGAGGGAAAAGAGCTTTCTAAAGCTTATTGTGGTATTTCTTAGGTCCCCTTCTCTCTCATTCCCTGTGTCTCAAGAGTAATGTTCTCAAGTGAAAGACCAGTGGTGCGGCCCCCAGTCTGATGGCCAGGGCTTCGGGGTCCTGTCTGAGGCCTCCTCCTGTTACCGGTGCTTCCTGAGCCAGGCCATTGGAAAGACCCCTAGGACAGACACCACTCATTGCCCTGTGATAGGGGAAGGGGCCTGTGGGACCTTTACACAGGCACACAGCACGGGCTCTTGCCCCAGACTTGGGGGTTGGGAGGGAAGAGGTCAGGAAAGATCTTCCCTGCTTAAGTGAATTATAAACCGAGCTGTAAGGACTGGAGTTAGCCAGACAAATGCCAGAAAGAGCAGGCTTAGGCTCCAAGTGAGAGAGGGCGTGTTGTAGTTCCAGAAATGGAAAACACTGAAGTGCCTGTGGGGAGAGTCTGAAGAGCAAGAGATAAAGGAGAGGTAGAGGGGGAGGGGCAGAGTGTTTTTGGCTTTTACAAGCTTATCCTAAGATCATCTGAAGCTATTGAAAGGTATAATGGGGGGGGGGGGGTTGGCAGCTGGATGGGATTTGCATTTTAAAGATTCTTCTGACACTGATAGTGGAGGCTGGCTTAGAGGGGGCCAGGCCAGAGGCTGGGGAGCCATTTTGAAGACTCTGGGCAGTATTCCAGGCCGAGCAGAAGGTGGTTAGTGCCAGGGTCGGGGCAAAGGGGATGGAGAGTGGTGAGTGGATTGGAGAGAGGTTTATATTTAGGAGCTAGACTCATGAGGGCTTGATGAGTCATAGGCAAAGAGGATGATGTTCAGGTTTCCTTGTGATTGGAAATACCAGACAGAAGTTGGTTGCACCAGAGACTATTATTCATCGAGTCCGCAGGCACTGAAGGGCCCCTGTGTTGTGTGTAGCAGTGCAGTGAAAACCGCCCCGCCCTCCCCCCCAACCCTTCTGCGAATATCGAGAGACATTAAGCCTGTGATTATTTAATGGGTGGCGAGTGTTACCAGAGGGGTTAACCTCATCTCAGGGGTCTGAGTAAATGACAGCTGGGTACATAGTGGGCTCTCAATAAATTTTTCTGGGGAAAAACCAGGCTGAGACATGAAGGGTGAGTAGGTGTTAGCTAGTAAAGAGAGAAGAAGAAAGAGCCCTGAGCAAGGAAGGGTCAGTGGCAGAGATGAAAGCTTCAAGGATCTGGAAGGGGGCCTGTGGGGGCCAGGGATGAGAACGCTGGGGAGAGGATGGGCAGAGGTGGCAGCTCGGTGTGGGAAGTCCTGTGGCCCGCCCAAGTGGAAGGCTCACAGAGGGCCGGATGTACCCGCCTGCCCCTCAGGAGAGCTGGGCCACATGCAGATCCAGGAGGTGGCAGTCTGTGGACAGTACCTGGAGCCCTGTGAGTGGGCATGGTCACCTGTGGAACAGGTATTGGGTGAGAAGGATGGGTGTTGAGGAACAGAACCCGAAAGGGGAAGAGGAGGCTGGAGAGATAGGAGAAGATCCATGGGAATTTTGAGGCGTTGGGAATAGTCAGGGTCAAGAACGGCTGACGAGGGTCTGTTGGATCTAGCAGGGAGGAAGTCTTGGGTGACCCAAGCAGGAGCAGGGAGAGCAGAGAGCCAGGGTCAAAGTCCTGATGCTGCTGCTCAGGGAAATAAGCAAGTGAGAAAGGAGGGAAACAGTAAAGTGCCGGCAGCTTTTCCACCAGGCCTGTACAGAAAGAGCCCCGAGACTCAGGGGCTGCTTCTCAGCTGGTGTTCGAACTAGACTGGCTTCCAGTCTGGGGAAAGGAGAGTCAGGGGTGGTGCCATCAGGCCCTAGACCCCACCTCACCCCACCCCACCCCCCAACCCTCCAGTCTGGAAGCCTCCCTTGATGCCCTTGGCATTCCTTGGAGCCTGAGAGAGCTACTGTTGCTTGTGTAATAAATCACTGTAAAACTTCACCAGCCAAGGGACTGTTGGGAAAGTTCTAGCTAACCTGAATTAATGAAAAGTCTGAATGGCACAACTCTGAAAGGAATGCAGCTTTTTCTTTCAAGAACGCTTAGGAAATCCCACTCACCAGTGCTGCTAAGTGTAGGTTTCAGTGACCGGATCTAAACTGCTGTTAAAAGCACGCAGTACAATTGAAATGGTCGAAGTGGCATAAAACAATTACGTGGTTTTGCGCAAGAGTCCCTTTGCAGTCTTCATACACTATTTAGCCTCCCTTTGAATAGTATGAAGACAAAGTTAAGCACAATTTATGTCCAAATTACACATTTTAAATATAAGGTTCCAAATTAATGAGGTTCTAAAGTACCTTTGATCATCGTCTTGCAGTTACACATCTATGCTTACTTCTGAACCACTTTTCATTTCCAAACACCCAACTGGAAATGCTTCTCTTTTCCCTTTCATGGTTAATCCCAGGATATAGTTCTCCAGTGGTAGGGAGATCAGTCTCTGTTTTGGTTGCCCAAGCCTGCACCCGAGGGGCCACAAAGCTCTGAGTGACGCTAGGAGAGATACTTACAAACACTGGTTTGAAATCTAGAGGGTTATTTCAAGAGCCAACTGGGGAGGAAAATGAAACCAAACCCAAATGGTACAAGGTCGTCGCGCACCAGCAGGCTGCTTCGGTAAATGCTGCTGTAACTTCCTAACTGAAGAATTGCTCCGAGCCCAACCTGGTCTCCAAACAGTTTGAGTCCAGGGTAACAACAACTGTAGAGGGAGAAAGGGAGATGAGTAAGAAGCTCAAGGCCTTTTTTCAAGTCGTTTGCACTCTGTCCCATTCTAGTGTCCTTCTATTTCAGAGCAGAGGATGTCTGCGGGAGTCAGTCACCAATTTTAGCTAAGTGAACCTGAGCCCAGGGGAGCCTCCTGGGAGAGCCCCTGCCTTCCCTTCCCATCCTTGGCTGCAAGTAACTCATTTTGTGTTTTTAATCGCAACATGGCCTGAGAATTGAAAAAGTCTTATAAAAGTTCGTTTAGTCCAGCTTCCCACCCCATCTAGACATCCCATCTCTGACAGAGACACACATCCTGCCTCTGTCTAAACGATTCCAGAAAAGGGAGAACATTACCTCAAAAGGCAACAGATTCTATCTTTTGAAAGTTTTCCCTTCTATTAATCCAAAATCTGCCTTCTTTTTTTTTTTTTAAGTAAACTCTACCTGCAGTGTGGGGCTCAAACTTATGACCCCGAGATCAAGAGTTACATGCTCAACTGACTGAGCCAGCCAGGCATCCCCAAAATCTGCCTTCTTGAAGTTACCACCCTAAAGTCTTGAACCACCTATGGGATAAGTCCCCTGGTGGATATCACTAGTCTGGCATCCTGGTCACACCATTGCTCCTGTCCTCTGACCAAGCTCCAATTGAAAATGCCCCTTTCAAAATGTCCCTCAGAATGAAAGCTGACACTCCAGATGTGGCCCAGTTGTGCAGAACGCACTGGGACGATTAACTTCTTCTTCTGTGATTGAACTTTTGGAAATGCAGTCCAAGATTGCAGTAGCTTTTTTGGCAACCACGTCTAGATTCTATTGCCTCCCGTTTAGCTTTGAGAAGAATCTACTGGGGCTTTTTCACAGGAGAGCCACTGTTAAGCTCTGTCTTCCTGTTCTGCATGCATGTGATTTTTTTTTTTTTTTAACCCAAGGGCAAGATGTACTCAACTACAAAGTTTAAACTACTGTTTATTGATTACCCACTGTGTGCTCGCTGCTCTCCATAGTAATTATTGATGCCTCCTAGAATCCCAGGAGGTCCCGTGCCCTTTGTCTTACAGCGCAGTGAGGCTGAGAGGGATGCCCCTGCCACCCCACAGATGACAGCACAGACCCAGCTCTCATTTAGGTCTGGATGGAGCCTCATGCTCTAAAAGCACTGCACATACTAGTTTTTAAAGATCTCTGAACCCTAATACTGACACCCATTGTATTTATAACCCTCAGTTTTGTGACATCTGCGAGTTGAACTTGCCTGCTTGGTCTTTGCATGGTTTTCCAAACTTCAGTGGTGAATCGACTACTCTAAAGCCACGTTTTCCAGCCTCTAGGGCGCAGAACCAATTTAGTGAGTCACAGCCAGCATTTAAAAAAAAATGAAATAGAGTAGAAAAATACCCAAGCACATCACACAGAGTAACGTAGATTTTGTTTCAGGAAACTCAGTGCCTGAGCATAGGACAGGGAGGCGTGTGGGTGCGCGCATACTCAGTCTTTATGTAAATTGTTTTTATAACTGTGGTTCGTGGTCAGAATGCTTTGAACATCACTGCTCTAAAGGAAAAATGTTTTTGAGTCAACTTAGATTGTCTTCATTAGAATGCTGCAACCTTACTTAATTGTGCACAGAAATCTGTTTATCAACTCATTGATCTAGCTCCTATAAAATTAATTAACTACAAAAAAGCCAGTAAGAATCACATCAGCAACTTCCTTCTGGGAGGCTGACACTTGATGGAACCCGTATCGCGGCTGTCAGCAGCAGCGTGCCACAGCCTCGACACCTCAGGCTCCCTGAGCTGCAGACGCCTACCCTGCAGCGTCTAGTGCAACACAGCCCTCCCACGCTTCTTAAGAGCCGTCATCCCTCACTTTGCACAAATGTGTCGTGAATTAAATGTGCAGAATTAAGTTGTCTTAATTAGCCCACGCAGTTAGAGCGGCGCCACTTGGCACTGGTACAGTTGTGAAAACACACACAGGCCCCGAAACAGGCAAAGCCCGGTAAAGCAACAGTCACCCAGTGATCTCTATAGCATGCGTTCATTTTTAAAAGACCATCACTGAAAACACCGGAATAAAACATTCTGGTAGAAAAAGCACGGGCCTCCCAGGAGAAGCTGCCGACCCTTGCCCTGGGGCCCACCCCTGAGTTTGAGACACCCTGGTGGACCTTGCAGCAAACTCCCCAGGGTGTGTGGATCTCAGCCCTTTTAGGTAGAGGCACATTCAGCTTAGCCCCCAACCCAGACTATCCTGCCTGTGTTTTTGGTTTTGTTTTTGTTTTTTTCCTTCTCGTTTATAAGGATATTACGAAAATTTCAGTCAGATCCCTTGTTGAACTAAAACACACAGCAAAACACCCTTCTCTTGGTGTATCCATGCAAAACCCCAGGAAACAAGCATGACTCATTTTTTTTGCAACCCTGTGCTTATTCCTTATGATCACTGCTTCCTTACTGCAGTAATTGTAGCGTGCGGTCATCTGTTCTAGCATTTTGCCGAGGATCAGTGTCTGTATTATTGCAGGATCTCCTAATACGATTTTGCCTAGAGCTGCCCTCTGGCTTCTCATATACTTTGCGAGTGTGCCTGTAAAGTCTTACTCTGGAGTGCAGTTTGTGTGGCCGTAGGGCCTGGAAACCATTGAAGGCATCGGTCTTACTGGCCCATCATCTGTCCTGGGCTTAGTTCCTTCCCCTTGACTTTTTCTTTCCCTTCCCCCTACCTTTCCCGTGGAAGATTGACTCTCCGCCAGAGGCCAGCCTAGACGGAATGGTTTGAGTAGTTGCCCTCTCTCCATGACTTCAGTCCTCTTCCCAGGAGATCAGGGGGCTCACTGCCTTCTCCAGTCTCCAGACTAATAACCTGGTTTCTGTACTTCCTGAAAGCTACTTTCCAGAGGTTCAAGGTACAAGTCTTACCGCCCAGTGGCCTTCTCCTTAGTGAATTATGAACTACAAGATGGCATAGATTCTTTGCCCCAATTCTCATGATTTCCACTTTACTTATATTTCTCTTAGATCGGATTTAAGTTCAGAGTATTGATTCCCTTTGTTACTTCCTCAGCGTTCTTTAGTTTTCTTTATTTAAAATTAAAAAAAGCACAATAGAGTATATTCATTGTGGGAACATGAGAAAATCCAGGAAAACAAGGAGAAAAATTCTGAGTCAAATGAAATTCTACCACCAAGGGATAATGGCCTTTAACATTTCAGCATTTTTAAAGACTTTTCCTGCTGTACTCATATTTAGAAATATAACACATTTAACAAAAATAGAGTTTACTCTGTTTTCATTCTTTTTGTTATATTCAGTCATTAGTTCTAGTCTTGGTGACACCTTTGGGGCCATACCTACTATCCTATATGAATTTGCTTAAAGCAGTTCCCCATGTGCTGAAGATCCATACCTGGGCCGTTGTGCCTTTGTAATAAAGGCTGAGAATAAAGCACCTAAGTTTTCCTCATGGAGCAGACGTGTCCTTGTAGAGATCCTGGCTGAGGGATGCTTCTCTCCCAGGTTGGCTTGGCACCTGGCTATAGCAAGAGCGAGCAAGAAGCTTGGGTTAGAACTAGGGAGTTAGCTGCGGGGGAGGCGGGAGGGTGCCTCCAAATAGGGATTCCGATCTAGCTAGGGAGAGTCAGCAGTACCCTGTAGAGAGAGCTCCATTAGGTGACTGAAGCTGCTCTTGGTATAGTCTTGTATCGTCATGTTCTCCCAGGCTTTATGATGGCTGGAGACAGGACCAGCTGTCCTCACAGCCCCAGATGGCCAAGTTGGAGGAGAGGAAAGAAGGTCATCTACTAACGGGCACCTGGGTGGCTCAGTCGTTTAAGCATCCAGTTTCAGCTCAGGTCATGATATCATGGTCAGTGATTTCGAGCCCCGCGTCAGGCTCTGTGCTGACAGCCCAGAGCCTGGAGCCAGCTTCAGATTGTGTGTCTCCCTCTCTCTGCTCCTTCCCCACTCACACTCTTTCTCTGTCTCTCAAAAATTAATAAAGTTTTTTTTTTTTTTAAAGAAAGGTATAGGGTTGCTAATCTTGGGTGGGGAGATGTGAGGAAAGGTTAACATCTCTTGGAGAAGCAGCAGCAAAGAGGCGAAAGGAGTGTCTGAGCCAGTGGGCTTGGGTTCTGTTCCGGCATCTTGTGCATTGTTCTGTCTCTTTCCTTCCAGCAGGTCCACAGACCAGCATGGCTGCCACTGCCGCTGTCAGTCCCAGTGACTACCTGCAGCCCGCCGCCTCCACCACCCAGGTGAGTGGGCAGTGGCTTCTGAGGGTTGGGGCTGCATCGGCCTGGAAGCACTCCCGGAAGCCGACATTAAACCACAGCCAAAAGCTCTGTACTGGCTAGGATACGAGACCCGGGAAGGTTCGGTTGTCCGCTTTCTCTCAACTAAGAAGCCAGGGCTGCTTACCTAAGATGGCACAGTTGAGCCGAGGGAAAAGCAGGGTTAAACTCAAGGTCCCTTCCACCAGACCCCCTGACCATAAAAGGGAAACAGAGGCTGTGTCCCTACACAGAGGCTCTGTCTCTGTAGCCTCAAAAGAGCAGCCCTCCCCACTTTACCAGAGTGTTTATTCTTCCTGTTGGCCCTCCCTTCCTCTTTCCCTCCCTCCCTTCCTCAGCCCTTCCTCAGCTGAGGAATCAGGGTCCCCTTCACCCCTGTGATGGGCCAATGGACTTCTGTCTAAGAGCTGAGGATGGCTCCGTGAGCCCTGAGAAACAAGGATAGTGGGAAGTAAGGGTGTTAGTTTACCCTGCTATGGGGGCTTCTGGAGAGTTCCTTCCTGAGGAAGGCATTGCCCATTCTTTCTCCCTGAGAGAAAGCAGAGCCAGCAGGGAGGGGGAAGATGCTGGCACCCTGCCTACCACAGCGGTGGCGAAGAGCTTGCCAGGGGCCACGAAGGGCAGAGGGTGGCTGGGCAGCGGGTTCACACCTCACTTTCTCTCCGCCTATTCTCTCACAGGATTCCCAGCCATCTCCTCTAGCCCTGCTTGCTGCAACATGTAGCAAAATTGGCCCTCCAGCTGTTGAAGCTGCGGTGACGCCTCCTGCTCCCCCCCAGCCCACGCCACGGAAACTCGTCCCCATCAAACCTGCCCCTCTCCCCCTCAGTCCTGGCAAGAATAGCTTTGGAATCTTGTCCTCCAAAGGAAACATCCTTCAGATTCAGGGGTCACAACTGAGTGCGTCCTATCCTGGGGGGCAGCTGGTGTTCGCTATCCAGAACCCCACTGTGATCAACAAAGGGACCCGGTCAAATGCCAATATCCAATACCAGGCGGTCCCTCAGATCCAGGCGAGCAATTCCCAGACCATCCAGGTACAGCCCAGTCTCACCAACCAGATCCAGATCATCCCCGGCACCAGCCAAGCCATCATCACCCCCTCACCGTCCAGTCACAAGCCTGTCCCCATCAAGCCAGCCCCCGTCCAGAAGTCAAGTACGACTACCACTCCTGTGCAGAGCGGCGCCAATGTGGTGAAGCTGACAGGTGGGGGCGGCAATGTGACGCTCACGCTGCCCGTCAACAACCTCGTGAACACCAGTGACTCCGGGGCCACCGCTCAGCTCCTCACGGAGAGCCCCCCCACACCACTGTCTAAGACTAACAAGAAAGCCCGGAAGAAGAGTCTGCCTGCCTCCCAGCCCCCCGTGGCTGTGGCTGAGCAGGTGGAGACGGTGCTGATCGAGACCACTGCGGACAACATCATCCAGGCAGGAAACAACCTGCTCATTGTTCAGAGCCCTGGTGGGGGCCAGCCAGCCGTGGTCCAGCAGGTCCAGGTGGTGCCCCCCAAGGCCGAGCAGCAGCAGGTGGTGCAGATCCCCCAGCAGGCCCTGCGGGTGGTGCAGGCGGCATCTGCCACCCTCCCCACCGTCCCCCAGAAGCCCTCCCAGAACTTTCAGATCCAGGCGGCTGAGCCGACGCCTACTCAGGTACCGCACTCACCCTCTGCACCTGCCTCCCTCTCGTTCACACTGAATGGCTGACACTCCGTTCCCCCTGGGCTTGCTCTGGAAGATGGTGCTGATGCATTTCCCACTTTGACCTGAGTGCTAGGATTCAGCATCGTCTGGGGTGGGCAGGAAGTGGCCATTTGGGCCGGCAAATGGGCCCTCTTCGGTTCATAGGGCTACGTACAGCTCACCCTTAGAAATAAGCCGAGATGTCCCTATATACCTATATTGTGGTCTAGTTTTTCTTTCAGGGAGTCTCTTTTGGAGGATGGGTAGGGGGCAGATATATACTTTTTAATAGTAAAGTTCGTTTTTTTTTTTTTTTTTATTATGGAACTACGTACTCAGAACGGTACAAGAATGAAACGAATTTCAGTCAGAACCATAGAATTTGATGTAAAGCAAGAAAACTCTGGTCATTGTTAATGACAAGAAAAAAAATAGGGAGATACAGGCCAGCTTGATGGCAGGAACTCTTAGGCTAGATTCATCTGTGATGCTAAGAACTTCAACAAAAATGTTCTTATTGGGGCTTTTATTAAGGTGGTGTATTACTCTGGAATATCTTTGGCTCTGTGTGAGTTGGTTTTATTCTCTGTGTATGCCTACTAAGTGCCAGAGATGGTGCCTGTGCTGCAGATGGAGAACCTGGAACTCAGGGAAGTTAGGAAGTATCCAGTAGCTCATGGGGCATAGGTGATAAGAGCCAGGATTCAGCTTGAAGTTCTGACTTCAAACCCCACGCTCTTTTCTGCTTTTCACTTTGACTTGCTGGATCTCAGTGGCAGGTGCTACAATTAAAATTGAGGACAAGGATTTTTTTTAATGCAAGAAAACAGCTCCTGCCATCGAGGAATTTATCATGCAGTTGTCTAGAGAGAGAGAACCAAGGCATCACCATCAGCGAGGGTAGGGAGTTGTGTCCTCTTCCTGGGCGGAAAAGGAGTGCGCTTGAGTTTGACCTGTGGACATGGGAGTCACACAGGCGGAAATCTGAGGTCTGCCTTAGAGTGCCTCCTCCCTTCTGGCACATTCTGTATTGTCAAGTGATTTTCTTTAAACTGTTTAATTTACTTACTATAATATCTATGAGGTTTCATCATCAGATCTGCCGTACAGAGGAATTGAGGTGATACCCGCTCAGGTGCACACATCCTTGGCAGTACCTCCCCTCCGTTCCCTGAGGTCCCAGATCTTGAGATTGATGGAGGCAGGGCTTAAACCTAGGTCTTCCTAAGGACATAATCATGCAAATGTGCATAGATTTAACTACAACATTATTTTATTATTTTTAAAATATTTTTTAAAGTTTTAATTTTTTTTTTAATTTTTTTAACGTTTATTTATTTTTGAGAGACAGAGAATGAGCAAGGGAGGAACAGAGAGAGAGGGGGACACAGAATCCAAAGCAGGCTCCAGGCTCTGAGCTGTCAGCACAGAGCCCGACGCGGGTCTTGAACCCACAAACCATGAGATCATGACCTGAGCCGAAGTCAGTTGCTTAACCGACTGAGCCACCCAGGCGCCCCAGTTTTAATTTATTTTTAAAAGAGCGACAGAGCACGAGTGGGGAAGGGGTAGAGAGAGAGAGGGGGACAGAGGATCTGAAGCGGGCTCTGCTTTGCCAGCAGAGAGACCAATGTGGGGCTCAGACTCACAAACCGTGAGATCGTGACTGGAGCCGAAATTGGATGCTTAACTGACTGAGTCACCCGGGTGTCCCTACAACATTATTTTAAAGATAAAATAGTTTTCCAATATCCTCAGGTGCTGTATATTATACCACTAATTCTCTGTTAACTGTAGATGTAGGCAGTTTCCAGTCTTCTAGCTAAATAAATTCCTAAAAGTGGGGCAAAGGATATGGACATTTTTTTAAAAAGGCATTATATTCTGATTCAGACATGGGCAGTTCACGGTCAAATCTGGCCCACCCATCTGCTTTCATAAATAAAGTTTAATTAGAAAGCAGACATGTCCATTTGTGCTGCATTTGCACTACAAGGCAGAGACCTCATCATGACCTACAGAGTTTAAAATATTTAGTATCTGCCCTTTACAGAAAAAGTTTGCTGACCCTTGCTCTATTTTATGAACAAAAAATGTTCTAGTAACAGAAACTTCAGATACACGGAAAATAGCAATTAATGTGCAAAAGGGGCACATATGAGAAAATTGGGGATGAGAACTGTGTATTCATTAAGAGATGCTGTAAGGTTTGTTTCTTTGCTTTTAACTGAGAAACACAGTCTCAGATAACCCAGGAATTTAAAAATAGCACTAATCAAAATCCCAGCAGGACTTTTTTAACAAATAACTTTTTGCCCCTGAATCATTTGAGTGTAAGTTGCCACCACAATCCCTGTCACTTCCAAATGTTTTATAGAAAGGGTCTCATTATTACATGCAAGGACATTCTACATAATGACAGTACAACCATCACACCTAGGAAATTAGCAAAGAAACATGCTAGCATCTAGTTTAGAGACTCCACTCAGGTCTCAGCACTTGT
This sequence comes from Lynx rufus, assembly GCF_022079265.1. Lineage (NCBI taxonomy): Eukaryota > Metazoa > Chordata > Mammalia > Carnivora > Felidae > Lynx > Lynx rufus. The sequence continues at coordinate 24,549,882 of NW_025814832.1, read as the reverse complement.
CCTGATGATTCCGTTATGGCAAAAGAGTCTTCCCACGTAGTTGGGAACTACATGCATGTAGTTGTCATGTCTCGTTAGCCTCTTTCGGTCTAGAACAGTTCTCCGTCTTAACTTGATGTTTGTGACCTTGACATTTTTTTTAATGTTTATTTATTTTTGAGAGAGGGAGAGAGAGCGTGCATAAATGGGGGAGGAACAGAGAGAGAGGAGATGCAGAATCAGAAGCAGGCTCCAGGCTCCGAGCTGTCAGCACAGAGCCCGATGTGGGGCTCGAACTCACGAACCATGGGATCACGGCCTGAGCTGAAGTCAGCTGCTTAAATGACTGAGCCACCCAGGCGCCCCTAATTTTAATTAAAAAATATATATATTTTTTAATTTTGAGGGGGGAGGGGCAGAGAAAGAAGGAGACACAGAATCCAAAACAGGCTCCAGGCTCTGAGCTGTCAGCACAGAACCTGACACAGGGCTCAAACTCACAAACTGCGAGATCATGACCTGAGCCGAAGTCGGATGTTCAACGGACTGAGCTACCCAGGTGCCACAATCTTGACACTTTTGAAGGCTACAGGCCAGTTATTTGTAGAATATTCCTCAGTTTAGGTTTGCGTGATGTTTCCTCATGACCTCTGGGCTGTGCTTTTTTTTTTTTTTTTTTTTTTTTTTTTGCAGAAATACAGAAGTGATGCTGTGTTCTCACCATATCCTAAAAAGGGTGCATGATTTCAATTTGTCTCCCTACTGGTGACAATTAAAGTAGCAAATATGTTCACCAGATTTCTGCACCTTTTTTTCTTTGTAGTGAAGTAGTATTAAGAGGAAGATACTTTGAGATTATGTAAATATCCCATTCCTCATCAGACTTTTGCCCACTTGTTTTAGTATCTTTCATTAGAAGAGATTTTCTTAAAATTAATGTTTTATTTTAGAAGAGGTTATATTTACAGAAACGTTGTAAAGGTAGTGCAGAGAGTGTCTGTTTACCTCTCACTTGAGTTTCCCCCAGTGTTAAACATCATACATTACCAGGTACATTTGTCAAAACTAAGAAACCGACATTGTACAAGACTGTTACCTAACTCCAAACTTGATTTGGATGTCACCAGTCTTGCCATTTATGTCCGCCTTCTGTTCCAGGATCCAGTCCACATACCATGTTGCACTTAGCGGGCACATCTCCCTGGGCCCCTCAGGTGATAGCTTCTTGGTCGTTATTTTCCATGATCTTGACAGTCTTGAGGTGTATTGGTCAGGTATCCTACAGAATGCCCCCAGTCTGGGGTTATAGGTTTTTGGAAAGAATACTACAGAGGTGAGATGGCCCTCTAATCACATTATATGAGGAGTACATGATGTCCATATGCCGTCCTGATGATGTCATGTCCCTGATGTTAACCTCTGTCGCTGGTTAAGGTCGCATTTGCTAGGTCTCTTCATTGAAGTTACTACTTTTCCCATTCTCTGTTCTTTTTTGTTTTTAAGTTGATTTACTTATTTTGACAGAGAGAGAGAGAGAGAGCGAGCATGTACGCACACAAGTGGGGGAGGGGCAGAGAGAGAGACAGAGAATCCCGAGCAGGCTCTGCACTGTCCATGCAGAGCCTGACATGGGGCTAGACTAACTCACGAACTGTGAGATCATGACCTGAACCAAGATCAAGAGATGGACACTTGGGGCACCTGGGTGGCTCAGCTGGTTAAGCCTCTGACTTCAGCTCAGGTCAATTCTCACAGTTCATGAGTTCGAGCCCCACATCAGGCTCTGTGCTAACAGCTCGGAGCCTGCTTCAGATTCTGTGTTTCCCTCTCTCTCTCTTTCTCTCTCTCTGCCCCTTTCCTGCTCACGCTCTGTCTCTCTCAAAAATAAATACACATAAAAAAAGAGAGAGATAGACACTTAACCGACTGAGCCACCCAGGCGCCCCTCTCTGTTCTTTGGAAGGGAGTTGCTAAGTCCTAATATGGGAGTTGCCCATATTCATGGGCAAGAGTAGGGGTTAAGAATTAAGCTCTGCATCCTGGAAGAGAAAGTATCTACATAATATTATTGGGAATTCTTCTATAAAGATGACTTTTTCTTCTTTATTTACTTATTCAATCATTTATTTCTAGCAGTAGAGGGACTCATGTATATCTATGTTATACTTGGGGTTATAATCCAGGACTGTGTTATTTATTTTGTTACTCACATTGGTCCCACCCTCGGCCATTTTTATCGGGTGGCCTCTGTATCCCCTGACATACTCCCATCCTTTTCTCTTTTAAATCAGCTGTAAATAGTCACATACTATGAAATTTACCCTTTTAAAGTGTACAACTCAGTAGGTTTTAGTATGTTCACAGAGTTGTGCAGCCATCCCCACTGTCTAGTTTTAGAACATTTTCATCACCCTGTACCTTTAGTAGCCACTCCTCCTCTCCCCTTTCCCCCAACCCCGCTGGCGACCACTAATCCATTTTGTGTCTTTATGGAATCGTCTATTCTGGATATTTCATTAAATGGAACCTTACAATAGGTGAGCTTTTGCAGTCGACTTGTTTCACTTAGTAATAATGTTTTCAGGGTCCATCCCTGTTGTAGCAGGTTCTTCATTCCTTGTATTTTCCTAGCCCCAGCCCTGGGGTGGATCATTCTTCCCAGGAGTCCTGGTTCTGATTGGAAATTGTGTCATTCTCTTCTCCATCTGTTTATTTATGTCAATAGGGACTATTAGGTTCCCATTTTATCCAGTGGGTTATAACCCATTAGTAGTATTATTTTGATGTTCAGGTTTTCCCATATTTGGCCAATGGGAGACCCGTCAGGCTGGCTCCCGTGTCCTCTTCCCATGACACCACCATTCTTGTACCTTCGTACTTTCTGGTACAACAGGTGTTCCAAGGTCTTGTACTTTCCCTGCCCCCAAACCTGGAATCAGCTCTTTCTCCAAGGAGCCCTGGTTCCTTTTAGTGGAGCATGAGTTTTAGAAGCTGAGACCTGGGTGCTGGGTGAGTTCATTATCCCTGGAGTATTGCTGCTCCCAGCCTCTCTCAGTGGACACAGCCAAGAAGTATACATAAATATACATAAGTACATATGTACACATATATGTAATACCTACATAGATAAAGATACGGACACGCATATACCTACATATATTATCACACATTTCTATCTCTGTTTCTCTATATTGAAACCCAAGAGTTTCCACCAGTACCTCCGATTCCTGTCCAGTGCCACACACTTTATTCTCGATTCTCCCTTTCCATATTTGTAACCATCTTCTGTGACAGAACCCTCGCTTCCATTAGCCTTAATATACCCCTTTCTGGATCACTGCCCCCTGGATTTCAGCTCTCCCATGTGGACAGGTGCCTGCTGGGGCTGTGACACCTGTGCCAGGCTGCTGTCATCACTGCCCCACAAATGCCCTCCTCGTCCCACTCACGCTCTAACGTGCATATTTTTAAGGCTTTTGATAGACCTTCCCACATTTCCCTCCAGTAGGACCAGACCACCTCACAACTCCTGCTCCTGACGTAAGAGTGCCCGTTTCCCTGCTGTCTCACCAACAGTGAGCATATTTTATTTTTCCATCTTTGCCAATCTGAGGTGGAGGACAACTGTTCCTCATCGATCGTGCCTCCTAAGAGCTATTTTCGTTTGGCGGTCATTCATGGTGCATCTTTTGTGAAGTTCCCATTTAGCTCCCTTCTAATTCTCTACTTCTGACGCTGGTGTTGTATCTTTCATGCTGAGGAAATTCGGTGTTTGGTTTCCAATCAGTCGTCAGCATTTGCCACCTTAGTGTGGGGATGCCATCGACAGTGTGTGAATGTAGGTCTGGGCCAGCTGGGGAAGACTTGGGTGGGTGAAGAGGCACCCTCACTTCTCACTTGGGTGCGGAGGGATAACACTGTTCAAAGTGCAGGGGCCCAGCCTCTGCTGGGGCACTGACCCTTTTTCTCCGGCCCTTCCCAGGTCTACATCCGTACGCCTTCCGGTGAGGTGCAGACGGTCCTCGTCCAGGACAGCCCCCCAACAACAGCTGCAGCCACCTCTACCACCACCTGTAGCAGCCCTGCGTCCCGTGCTCCCCATCTGAGTGGGACCAGCAAAAAGCACTCGGCCGCAATTCTCCGGAAAGAGCGCCCCCTGCCAAAGATCGCCCCCGCTGGGAGCATCATCAGCCTGAACGCAGCCCAGCTGGCAGCAGCGGCCCAGGCCATGCAGACCATCAACATCAACGGTGTCCAGGTCCAGGGCGTGCCTGTCACCATCACCAATACAGGAGGTGAGAGTGGGCCCTTGGGCCAGGGTGTGGGCAGCAGGCCTGCTCGCCTCACCCCTGGGAGCCATGGGCCAGCCCGGGGTTCCCAGGAACCACAGCAAGAATACCGCCCATCATTTGCCTGGTCCCTTCTAGCTTAAGAGCATGTCCACTTGGTCCTTACAGAAGTCCTAGGAGATAGTTTTTGTTTTTTGGGTTTTTTTGTCTTTTTAAACGTTTGTTATTGAGAAACAGAGACACAGCATGAGCAGGGGAGGGGCAGAGAGAGGAGGAGACACAGAGTCTGAAGCAGGCTCCTGGCTCTGAGCTGTCAGCACAGAGCCCGATGCGGGGCTTGAAGTCATGAACCGTGAGATCATGACCCAAGCCGAAGTCGGACGCTCAACCGACTGAGCCACCCAGGCGCCCCTAGGAGATAGTTTAAGATGCGTGTCGGCCCCACCTGACAGCTGAAGACCTTGAATATGATGGAGAAATAAGATGTACTCAGGAAAGCTCTCCAGCTAACATACACATGCAAATTAGCATGGTACAGACCAGAGAGGGATGTTCAAGGGAGGTTCCAGGTAAAGGGACTTGAAAGAAGGCTCCTAAGAGGAGACAGCCTTGAGTTAACGGTTAGAAGGAAAGGAGGGAGCCTTTGGCAGTGGGAATGGCTTACGCTACACTTCAGCTGGGTGGTAATACTTGGCAGTATTTACAGCGCCACGGCCCTTGCACATAATCAAAGGAACATGGGAGCTACCTAGCAGAATGGTTCCTTGTGCTTTAGCTGGGTGTTCTTAATTTTTTGGTTAAAGTTTTTTAGAAATTTATTTATTTTGAGAGAGAGAGTATGTGAGTAGGGGAGGGGCAGAGAGAGAGACAGAGAGAGAGAGAGAGAGGGAGAGAGAGAGGGAGAGAATCCCAAGCAGGCTCCATACTGTCCACGCAGAGCTTGACATGGGGGCTTGAACTCAAACGGTGAGATCACAGCCTGAGCCAAAATCAACAGTCAGTGGCTTAACCATCTGAGCCACCCAGGCGCCCCCTCGTTGAGTGTTCTTCAGCTGGGTGAGGAGCACTTTTCAAGCCAGTGGGAGTTCTCTCATCCTTAATCTCCTCTCATCCTTAAATGAATCTATGTCACTCTGGTTTAGAGGCATAGGATTGAATCCACTCAGAGAGACACCAGTGTTAGGTCAGTGACACTCCCCGTGCTTTGAATGGCTTTATGCATGTTGCAGAGGACTTGATTTGTCCCGTTTCCGCACTCTTATTAACAAAAATCCCTGGAGACGTCCCTGAGAGCAGAGTTGGTATCTCACAAGGGCCTGAGGTTGGAGGCGTTTCTGAAGAAACACTCCAGGACCACTCAAGACAAGACCCTTCCCCACTGAGGTCACGTGGGCAGAGTCTGACACCGAACTCTGCCTGCGTAGTGTAGTGTTCAGGACACTGCCCCGGAGGTCGACTGCCTGGGTTCAGACGCAGCTTCTACCAATTATTACCTATGACCTTGATATGCCGTTGAGCCTCAGCCTCAACCATAAAAGAGGGATAACAGTCTCTAACTCAGGGGGTTATGAGGGTTAGATTAGTTAACACCTTTAAAGTCTCTAACGTGGTCTCTGGCACCTGACAGCCTCCCAAAAGTGTGAGCCACTCCGATGATCATCTGTGTCGAGTGCAGCAGGGAAGAGGGGCGCCAGGCTTCGTGACCCTGAACCCTGCCCCCCTCTCGTCCACAGGGCAGCAGCAGCTGACGGTGCAGAACGTCTCCGGGAACAACCTGACCATCAGCGGGCTGAGCCCCACGCAGATCCAGCTACAGATGGAGCAGGCGCTGGCCGGAGAGGCCCAGCCCGGGGAGAAGCGGCGCCGCATGGCCTGCACGTGTCCCAACTGCAAGGACGGGGACAAGAGGTGATTCGAGGGGGAGGGGCCACGCCCCCAGCCCGGCACGGACCCTGTTGCCCCGGCCCTTCTCCGGGACGCAGGTGGGAGAGGGGTGAGGTAGCAGCTGCCTGCCACCCGTCCCCCTCACCTTTCCTGTGCCCTCCGACCTGACCTCTCGTCCTCTCTCCGACCTGTCCTGCCTCCCTCTCCTACCCCCTCCCTTTCTCGGCTTCCCACCCCTCCGTCCCCACCCTCAACCCAACTCCCAGGTCTGGAGAACAGGGCAAGAAGAAGCACGTGTGCCACATCCCCGACTGTGGCAAGACCTTCCGCAAGACGTCCTTGCTGCGGGCTCACGTGCGCCTGCACACCGGCGAGCGGCCCTTTGTCTGCAACTGGTTCTTCTGTGGAAAGAGGTTCACACGGAGCGACGAGCTCCAGCGGCACGCCCGCACCCACACAGGTCTGTCCCCTCCCCTGCGGCACGCTCCGGGCCGCACGGGGTGCTTCTGGCCTCTCCCTCAGCCCACTCAGCAACATCGAGATTCCCAGCCGCGCTGAGTGAGAGCTACACTCTCACTTCTTGGGGGGTCCAGGCCTACCCAGGAAATTCTTTCAGGCCAGTCCTTTACTGTAGCGTTTGCCAGAGTGATGCCATTCACGTTACGCAGCCTCGATGACGTCTGCTGTAGCCGCACGGTTATTTATTTAACAAGCCCTGCTGTACCGTGCCAGCCACTGGACAGTGCGTGTTACCAATGAACTAACTTAATCCTTATAACGACTCTGTGGGGAGGGTTCTTTATTATGCCCATTTTTTTTTTTAATTTTTTTTTTTTCAACGTTTATTTATTTTTGAGACAGAGAGAGACAGAGCATGAACGGGGGAGGGGCAGAGAGAGAGGGAGACACAGAATCGGAAACAGGCTCCAGGCTCTGAGCCATCAGCCCAGAGCCCAACGCGGGGCTCGAACTCACAGACTGCGAGATCGTGACCTGGCTGAAGTCGGACGCTTAACCGACTGTGCCACCCAGGCGCCCCTATTATGCCCATTTTACTGAGACATGGGGAGGTGGCTGGGTCACCAGGCCCTCTGGTTCCCAGGTCAAAATCTCTTTTTTTTTTTTTTTTATTTATTTTGAGAGAGCATGAACAGGGGAGGGGCAGAGAGAGGGAGAAAATCCTAAGCTGTCAGCGCAGAGCCCAACACAGGGCTCCAGCTCACGACCCGTGAGATCACGACCTGAACCGAGATAGTTGGACGCTTAACTGACTGAGCCCCCCAAGTCCACGGTCTAAATCACTGTCCCACACTGCCTCTGCTACTATCACTTTCCAAATGATTTTCCTCAGATTGTTTCACTGTTTTTACTCCTTTACGTCTAGTGCAATATTTTTGGCACCACAGGCTTGATAATAGTTACATATTTTAATGCACTGGCAAATAAATGCAAAACTATGAAGTAGAACAGTGTTCGTCCAGCTACCACCTAACACTGTCGCGGGCATCTCCAGTGGCCTGTGGCACATGCTTTGAGAACCACTGCCAGGGCGAGTGTCTCCAGTGAGCAGACCCCTGGCCTGGGACTAGGGATGGGGCACGTGACCCGAAGCTACAGTCCCTGGCCAGCCACCCTCCTGGGGGAAGAAGAGTAAATATTCAGAATGGCAGCTGACAGGTCGGTGGGCAAGTGGGGTTTTTCAGCAAGTGGGTCAGTCACAGGGACAAAGATCAGAAGGAAGCAGGTGACAGCCCTACTTGGGAAGAGTCCTGGGTGCAGGTACAGGGACACGAGTACAGCATTTCAGGCAAGGGACAAGGGAGGGGAACAAAGTAGACTGGGAAGTGACGTCATGTGGGGGGTGGAGGGAAATATGAGAAGTATGAGCTGCCGGAGGGTTTAGGTGAGTCGACCACAGGGAGCAAGCGTGTAGGCAGGAGGCGGGTAGGTTATGATGACAAGGCAACGCCAGCTTTACAGGGTGCCCCTCACACCTCACATGCATCCCCTCTTCCGGGCTGGGACAGCGTCCACATGTGGGCTCTGAGTGACGTGCATCTTGTCTTCCCAGGGGACAAACGCTTCGAGTGTGCCCAGTGTCAGAAGCGCTTCATGAGGAGCGACCATCTCACCAAGCATTACAAGACCCACCTGGTCACGAAGAACTTGTAAGGCCAACTGAGGCGGGAGGCCCTGAAGATACAGTCCCCCGTCTGTGTCCTGCCTGGGCCCCTGGTGGAAAGGAGGCTCCGGGTGCCCTGGGCCACCCTCAGCCCCTCCCTTCTGTTCTGCGACCGGTCCCATAGGAAGGGGCTCCGTCGCCCAGTGCTCACCTCCTTCTGAAGCCCCTTGGCTCTGCCCTGGCCCTTCCCTCTCACCTCGAGCTCCGGCCTGCCCAGACTGTGGACAGTGGCCGTGCCCAATGAGACGTTCTAAACCAGGACGAATGGGAACCCTTATTTCCAAAGGAAAAACATGAATTTCACTCCGTCGAGGAGCAAAGTGAGCCCCCCCCCGACCCCGTCCTCTCCCCCCAACACTGCCGGAGTTGCATTGTGCCATGCCCCTCTCTCTCCCGCCCCTCCCCGGCCCCGCCAGCCACCCAGGATGCCCCGGGACCCTGTCCCCAGGGCACGGCCGGCATCCACCTCCGGGGAGGCTCACGGGGCTGCCTCACGCCACATGCCACATGCCCAGCCCTGCCACCGCCCTCCTCCAGCACATTCCAACTTTCTATTTAAAAAGTCGAGCTATCCACTGATGCCCTCTTTTTCTATGGAGAACGTTGCCTTATACTCTACTTCAGATGATGAACACTGTGTATTGTGTGTGCTTTAAAGTTTTATTTAATTGCTCCCTTCTTCCTGTCCTCGTTACTTGCCTCCCCCACGCCTGCTTCAGTTGAGGGTTTGGGGGGCCATGAGGAGCGTGGGGTTTTTTCTCTCTCTAGCAGTTTTCTTTTCTAAAGGACACAGCATTTCAACTCAAATCTGGATTCAGATGAAAACACCTCCACCTCCTGATCCTCTGCCCTCAACCCGCCCTGACCGGCCCCAGCCCTACTTGTGTATAGTGTATATTGTATAATAGACAATTGTGTCTACTACATGTTTAAAAACATATTGCTTGTTATTTTTGAGGCTTTTAAATTAAACAAAAATCCAACTTTATTTTTAGTTGTAACTGCTTGAGGTATGTTTTATGAATTAAGTGACAGATTTGTTATCCTTTATTAACGATGTACTTTGTTGGTCAGCACTGGGCTGACAAAAATTTTTTCTTGCTAATAAATTTAGTTGCCTGAGGCAAAATCTGCAACTTGGCAGGTGCAGCTTCTTTGATCTTTTACCACAGAGAGCTTGGGGGGCGGCGGGGGGGCCTCCAGAGGAGGGAGCCCTGGCTTCTCACGGCAGTCCACGCTGGGACCCAGGCAGGACCTGCCCTCCCGGCCTGAGCAAATCCAGGCCGCAGCCTGAAAGGGACCGCGGCCACACGGACCTCCTAGCGTTGGCATGCAGCCCAACAGCAGCCGGGTGGGACCTCGGGGCAGGGCCTAGTGTAGGTGTTCCCGCTTCCAGAAGCCAGCTTTGCGGGAATCAAAGCTGGCACGCTCTGCCTGCAGTCTCGAGTCACAGCAATGCCTTCCTTATCAGCGGGCGAGTTCCTTCCACTCCCCAGTCTCGAGAGGAAGGCTTTGGCCTCAGAACCTGTTAGTAGGAACTGTTATTCTGGGGGAGAGAGCTTAGTCCCTGGGGATCTTGGCTTTGTCCCTTCCCAGAGGCTAAAGAGTCTGGAGAAAAGGCAATTTCTTAAAGGGCCAAGATCCCTTTCCAGGGCTGGGACCCCAGCTTTACTCAAGAGAGGACCCTGGCCACACATTCCATTTTTCCTCTGTTCCCCGCCCCAGCACCCCAGAGAGGACAGCGGGTTGATTTTGGTTTTAACAAGTGCTGCAGCTCTGAAATTCTGGTGGGGATCTTGGGGGAGCAGAGCTGTGAGGAGGACAGCAGGGCACATGTTTAAACCTAGCAGGGGCCAGAAGAGCATCCGGGCTGAAGGGAGAGGTGAGTCACACAGACAACAGCATGTGCTTTCCTTTCAACAACGACACCTCTTACGCTCAAAGGGACACAGCCAGGGATGCTGTTTTGCAGGAGTGGCAAGGCTCTTTTTTTTTTTTTTTTTTTTTTTTGAGCTATCCATTCCCTCACTCTGTTTCCTTTGTCACTGGTGGCCTGCATTTGCAAGCAGATAGCTTTTACTCAGAGCCAATCCACCCTCACGTCGGAAGAAATAACAAGGATATGATCTCAGACGGATCATGGATTCTCTGCCCCTGACCACTGTACACAAACCCTTTGGGTGAAACCAGACCTGAATGTGCTCTGGCACAGAAGCCTCTCGACCAGCCCCCATCACTCCTGTATCTCATCGCTGCACTGGCAGGAGGAAGACGCGAGGTGGTTTCTCTCACTCACGTGTGGGTCACAAGGCTGGAAAAAATGTCTGGCTGTGTTCTGAACTGGGATTGGTGGAGAGAAGGGGATTACTAATAACGTGGCCACTTTCTGCCACATTTCCCCCCCCCCCTTAGCTTTGCTTTTAGTCGCAAAGAATTCTCCTTTCCTGGGAGTTGATTCCAAGCCATAGGCTTAATGCTTCATGCGCAGAAACTGACCCAACTCCCGGGCATCCTTTGGAAGTGAGGGTGTCAGCCCCCGGCGGGCAAAACTGCCTTTTGGCACTCGGGATTTCCCTTCTTCAGGGAGATACTCAGGTTCCACAGTCAGGCCTCACTATCTCTGCTTCCCATGGGATGCCTGAGTCAGATGGGGAGTGGGAGAGTGCTCTCTGCCCAGTGTGGGTGATGGCATAAGGAAAGAACAGAAGGACCTGGTGGCGAGTTAGCCCTCATCTGCCTTAGTTTACTGGAGAGTTGCAGGGGGCAGGGTCTGTGGATGCCGTGATGTAGCCCAAGCTCACCCCAGGGCACCTGATAGGCCCTGGTGGAAAATCTGGGGGCAGGCCACCCCCAGCAGCTCAAGAGTGTGGGTCACACTGCCTGAGTTCCCTCCTCTGCCCCCTTCCCTCCTCAAGGTCGTTGGCATCAAGTCCCCCCCTCACTGCCCCCCTCCCTTCTGCTCAGTGATGCTCAACACTGGGGCTCTTTGATCCCAGGTACTAGGATTACAGGCCTGGAAGGAAAGGGGACTGGGTCCCTCCTTTCTGAGACCCTCCTTCCTAAAGGCAAATCCAGGCAAAATACCTTAAAAACAAACAAACAAAGAAAACAAAAAACAAAAAACCCAACTAAGCCAGCAAATAGAGCTCAGGCTTTCTTCAAACCTCAGTCCATCTTTACAATCACCTTCTGAAGGCCCTTTGAGGCCCCCCACTGGAGAATGACCGAGAGCCACCTGCAGCCTCTCAGGTCCCTGTACCCACTGGGGGCTCATGGCTGATGGAATGCGGCTGTGGTCTACACGGTGGTGGATTCCAGGAACCCTAATTCCGTGATTCACTGCCTTGGGAGACCTCTTGTGACCTGACCAAGGTCTTCGGGGTTGGGATGAAGTCACTAAAGGAAGTGCAGTCATGTCGGTACAAGTGGCAACTAGGTTTCCCAGTGAAGGAGCGTAGGAGGGAAAGGAGGAGGCGGGAAGCGAGCCTGGGAAAATGGACTCCAGAACAGGGACAGGCAAACCACAGCGGGCAGGGCAGAGGATCAGGGCTTGAGGAGGAGAGTCAAACACTTGTTCATCGCCATTCGGGGCGGGAGGAAATGAGAAGTGACCACAGGTCAGGCCAAAAGCAAGGACCAACCAGGACTTCTCAAATGAAACTAAGAAGCCACTAGGTCATATTCCTTTGGGCCTGCCTGGGAACCCACCATCAGGCCCCCTCCCTCTGCCTGTGGCCCACACTCCAATGACCAAGGGAGCCAGGGCTGATGCCCTAAGCCTAAGCCTTGGAAAACTTAACATCCCTCCAGGCAACGAAAGCACTTGGCCCTGCTCCCACCAGGCGCAAAACCCCCCAATGCCCCCCCCCCCCCCGCCATGCCTAGCACCCAGGTACAGAGAAGCTTCACAAAGGCAGTTTATGCACAAACATTACAGAAGAGCGTTTCCTGGCTGCGACTGAGCAGGAGCCAGAGACAGTAAGGGATGTGGTCCCTCCCACGAAGGCACGTCTGATGAGGCCTGGGGCTGCCCATGAATGGACGTGTTTGGGAAGTGACCCGTGAGCACACGCAAGGGTTGTGAGGGGTTAGCCACACAACCACGGGCAGGACACTAGGGTAAGGGACAGCCTCCTCTCCAACACACTGCAAGCCTCTGATGACCTGGCTCCCATCTAGGCCCCCCAGTGACCACACTACTCAGGGCTCAGGTATCTGCTGGCTGAGTACCAAGTACCCACCCTCCTGTGTGTCCTCAGTGCACCCCAAGGCTGGACCCAAGAGTGCCTGAGCTTAGGGCCCCCAGCGCACCCCATCTGGCCTGCCATCGGCCTCCTGGAAGGCTGGGCGCTACATTTTACCGCATCACGGCCACCTTCTTGGGCCTCCCACCTCCCGCCGTCCTCCTTAATTCTCCCAGGCCCTCTTCCCTTCTCAGACATTCTCATCCTCCCCCATGGCCTCAGATACCACCTCGGCGGCTCATGACGCCTAACCCAGTCTCATCAGCCTAGACCTCCCCCCTAAGCTCCAGACATGATTATCCAACCTGGCCAAACATCGGTGTCCCATAAACCCTCATGCTCCATGGGTCCAACTGGCTTCATTTTCCCCCCAAAACCTCCTCCTCCAACATGCCCCACTTCAATGAACAGCACCACCCATGTTTTCTAAAGTTATCATGGTGGGTGGATTCCCTCCCTTCCGGCGGCGCCCCAGACTCCGGCACCAGGCTCCCGGCTCCCAGCTTCTCCTTAGACAACACTGCCGAATCTCTCAATGTCTCCCTGTCACTGCCTCGCCCTCCCTTACCCACCACCCACTCGGTCACCAGAGTCAGGTCCCCAAACACAATCACTGAGGTCCAAGTGAAATATATAATTCAACCAAACAATTAGACTACAAGGTGACATAAGGACATAAATGCAAAAGCCCCGGAAGAAAACAGGCGAGGCACAGTCCCCAAACCCGTACCCAGCCCTTTGTTTCATATTGAGAACCAGTGTGCCTCCTCCGTACAGTGAAATATTACAATACGTTCTCTTTTCATTTAAGACTCTCCCGAGGAAAGATTAATAATTTTACAAAGTTGGGGGAGGCAGGAGGGTGGCAAAGTGTTTAAGAAAAAGCAGTAACCATAAAAAATTCATTTCTCCCACGCAGACAAAACCCCTGCTGGGGTTTCGGCAATAGCAGCAAGGCCGGCCCCTCTCCAGTTTGCGCTGCAGGGCTGTTTTCTGATCCAGACACCAAATCCCACTAGGCAGAAAAGCACAACACAAGCCTGCTTGTTATTTTCAAGACGGAAGGGAAAATCTAAAAAGGCAACCAGTTGCAAACTTCCTGCCTAATCGCCAAGGATGGGAGAGGCTGCTGGAATCTAGTACTTTTTCTCTCCATCTGGTCTTAAAAAACAGAAATTAGACACTCTGGTTCAACAAGAGCAAGAAAGATTTAAAAAAAAAAAAAGAAAAGAATTGCTGTCTAAAAGCCTGACCCTTTCCACTGCCTGATCTTCAGCAGGTGCACGAGCCCTGCCTACTTGTCCAGCCTGTTCCTCACCATCTTGCTCTAGGAGAATCACCTGTTTGTTCCACATTTCCCTAACACTGTGCCCTTACCCACATCGTTCCCTCTTCCCAACATGCCCGTTCCATTGTCTATCTGGCAAACACTTACTCAGTAAGACAAATCAAATGTCTGCTCCCTTTACGAAGCCTTTCTGACTGACCCCTGGAGACCACTTTCTCCTTTCTGCTCCCCTTTACCTCACAGAGATAACTGTTAAAGTACCTGTAACTCATCAGCCTTTAGATCTGCTTCCCGCTATAAACTACAAACCCCCTGTGGGCAGGAAGCATGTCACTTTCTTCGTCTCAGTATTCTCAGACCTAGCTCAGTGCCTGATCCAAAAGACGTCTTTAACAAAATGTCTACTGAATGAATAAATATCTATACTGAGCTCTTGGCTCTTAAGCAAACCATTCAGATGATCCTAGTCTTGTCCCAGAGTCCCAGGTCCAGGGTAACATAGCCCAGGAGTGCTAAGAGTGGGGCCCCATGAACAAAACCATCTGAGTTGAAGGGTGCTAATGACCGCTTACACAAGTTCAAGTGCATGCACTTGGAAGGAGCAGAGAACAGCAAACGTTCACAGGTGGGAAGACAACCTCAACAAGAAAGTAAGTCCAGTCAACTCCCTCAGTCATGTGGATGGAGGAAAACGATGTAGCAAAAATTTCCAACCAGCGAAGAATCCATAGATCAACATCATTAGGATTTGAGACATGTATTATTTCATTGCAGTAAATTGGTCTTCTAGATTCCATTTGGCTCAAGCTACAACCATATAATAAAAGATGATAGGTATCTAATGTTGGGCTTTATGAAGCATCACACTTAGTAATGCAGACACCTGGGTAGGGCAGGAAGTTCCCCTTACCTGGCACAGTCCTGGGGTGCCTGCCTAGATGGCTCTGGCAGCTCCCCTTCCTGATGTTGGTGGAAACCAGGACTACTGAGAGGACTTGACCCAAGGCTGCCCCAGCCAGGTCAAAGCCGGAATGGGTACTGGTAGGTTTTTCCATTTCTCAGCCCTGTGTCCACAGCCTGGAAGTGGCTTTGCACAGTCACTTGCTCCCCTGTGCCCCCAGTTATGGCTGGCATTGACATAGGAACTAGACTCCAACTACCTAGGAAGGGCAAAATGTGAAGAAGGGAGAAACTTGGCTAAGAGGAGGGAGGCCCAGGAGGGGTGGGGCTGTGGTAACCTTTCCATCTAGCAGAACACTGACTAGTGTGGACTCCGCTGCACCATGAAAGGAGAAACCATGAGCACCATGAAAGGAGAACCCAGGGTTCAGAGCTGGACAGGGAAGATGGCTCTGGTCTGGGATGGCTTGATCCCAAATGTCTCTCTTCCTGCCTTTCCATTCAGCAGTCTTCCTTCCCACCCCACAGCCTCTTCCTGTCCCCAGACTCCAGAGAACCCCACTCCCACCCCACCCCTGCCCCCCTCCCTGCCCCATAAATACAATCAGGCACAATACACAGTATCCATCCTGTGCGACCCACAACTCACTTCAACCTCTCCCACCCAGTTTCTCCTCCTAACTAAATTGCCCCTCCTGTGTCTCCCTATCACCTGGCCTCAGAGTCTGGTCCCTAACTCCGTTTTCCATTTGTCCTTTCCCTGCCCCACCAGCTTCCCTCCAGGGGCTACTTCCTGCACTAGGCTTGCCTCCAGGCACCTGCTAGGAGCCAGCCATTTAACACTGACCACTCCCTTTAAGCCCCCAGTGACTCATTCCCCGCTCCCAGCCTGGGCTGCTGCCGTCCCTATACCTTTAACAAACCTCCACGTGCATGTTAACGGCGGTGACAGCATTTCCTTGTGTCTCTGCTCCCGCCCCCGGAGGCGCCGCCCATTGGCTGCTGGGTTCTCCTGCTCTCGCTCTAATTGGCCTCGCTCCCGCAAAACTCCAACCAATGGCCTCTCGGCGCCTGTCTCCCTCCTCCGACCCTGAGCGCCCATTGGCTCTGAGGACTTAGTACCTGTTAGCCGGGCTTGGCAACTGGAGAATTCTTCCTTCCCCCGGGTAAAGTCCCAGGCTGAGAAATTGGTTCCGAACCCAACGGAACCTGGCGCCGGGCGACGCCGGGTCACGTGGCTGGCGGCCTCATGACGTGCGGGCTGCGAGGCGTCACCGCGACGTTCGGGCAACCTACCGAGCGGCCCCTACCTCCACCACCTGTGCGGTGGCGGTGTCGTCATGGACCTGGGACCGATGCGCAAGAGTTACCGCGGGGACCGAGAGGTGCGGCCGCCGCCGGGCAGGGCCTCCCGCAGGGAGGGGTCCCCGCGTCATCCCCCGAGGGGAGGGGAGTTTGGGGTCACCCGCGTAGGAGAAGGGTGTTCAAAGACAACCAACAGGGGGAGGGGCTCTGGGGAAACAAGGATGAAAAGAGGCAGCAGGTCACAGTGGGTACGCGCGCGAGCTCTGGAGGCGGCCCTGGCTGGGATCCTGCCATTCTCGAGGTGCATCTCCTTGGGCGATAACTTAACCCCTCTGGGCCTCAGAATTTCCTCACCTGGGAATTGAGTACTGCACTCAGGGATGTTGTGGACTTTGATATTTGCAAAGTGCTTAGAGCAGTGATAATCAGCTTCTAAATATTTGATAAGTGACACATGGACGAGGGGTACTGACTCAAGGAGGTGGGGAAGAGAAAGCTCCAGCTCTCACTCACTGCCTGATTCAGCCCCTTCCCTTACCATTTCCAGAAGTTCTTTTGCTTTTTCCTCCTGAGAGGAGGATCCAACAGAACTGTTTAGGAATTGAGGCCAGAGCCACCGTTTCTAAATCTGGTTGTGTGTGCGCATTTCCAGAAGCACTTGTTAAACATTTTGTTAAGCAGTTTTTCCTTAAACCTCAGACCTACTGAGAATTTGGGGGGGCGGAGCCCAGGAATGTGGCTTTTTTTTAATGCTCCCCAGGTGATAGGTTTGACACCCTAATTCATCGATCACTAGCTATGGGACTTGGCAACTTATGCCATGTGTTTGTGCCTCTGTCCTCACCTGTAAAATAGGACTAGCAGAACATGGGTGCTGTTTTTTGTTTTAATGAAAAGTGCCCGGAACAGTACCAGGTACACAGTAAGCGCTGTATGTGTTTATTAAATAAAACTCTCCTTTCTCAGGCATTTGAGGAGACTCAGCTGACCTCCCTGGACCCCGTGAAGCAGTTTGCTGCCTGGTTTGAGGAGGCTGTTGAGTGTCCTGACATAGGGGAAGCCAATGCCATGTGCCTGGCTACATGTACCAGGTAGGCATAGCTGTGGGCCCATCTGTGAGTGGGTACAGATGAAGTAGGAAACTTAGGAAACTCTCAACTTAATGGAATGCAAGTTTATGTTATAGCTATGTTATTAGCATGCTGGGTGGCCTCAGGCATGTTACTTGTCCTCTCTGGGCCTCCGTGCCCTTACCTGTAAACGAAGATCACACTTCACCTAATTCCATTTCAGTAATAAAATGTACTGCCTCGTTTATCTCTGCTCTTAACGCACCTCCCCCCAGCACCTCTGTCTTTCTCATCCCTATTTACCCAGTTCCCATCTGCCCTTTAAGAGCTACATCTCCTGGGGGGCACCTGGGTGGCTCAGTCAGGCTTCCAGCATCAGCTCAGGTCATGATCTCACGGTTTGTGAGTTTGAGTCCCGCATTGGGCTCTCTGCTGTCAGCGTAGACCCCACTTCAGATCCTCTGTCCCCCTCTCTCTCTGCCCTGCGCACGCACTCTCTCCCTCGTTTGCTCGCTCTCAAAAATAAACATTAAAAAACAAAACAGTTACATCTCCTGGAACCTCTCCATAAAGCTCCCTCCCTCTTCTGAAAGCTAGCACAGTGCTTGGTTGTATTATTTATTTAACAATCAGTCATATACCCCATGAGACACCTCTTGTATTAGCCTGTTATTCAACTCTTCCTTTCTCCCCTCTATCAAAGTGTAAGGCCTTAAAGGCAGGGCTCTTGTTCTGTGCCCCTGGATATCCCCCAGAGCTCTGAGCAGAGACCCTGGTATAACCACCCTTTCTGTGATCACTAAGCGTTGGCTGACTGCAGTATTGCTGGAGTCCGCTAGGACTGCTATGATAAAATACCACAGACTGATAGGCCTAACCAACAGAGATTTTATTTTCTCACAGTTCTGAAAGCCAGAAGCGCAAAATCAAGGTGCTGTCAGAATTGGTTCCTAATGAGGCCTCTCTGGCTTGTAGATGGCCGCCTTTTTGCCATGTCCTCACATGGCCTTTCCTTTGTGCATGCAGGGAAAGGAAGGGAGAGAGAGATCTTTCTGGTATCTCTTCCTCTTCTCATAAGGACACCAGACCTATTGAAATTAGAGTCTCCCCTTTATGACCTCATTTAACCTTAATTACCTCCCTCAAAGCCCTATCTCCAAATATAGTCACATTGGGGGTTAAGGATATGGGGGGGACTCAGGGGAACACGGTTCAGTCCATAACAGGCCCCAGGCAGTGATGTCACACTTGCACCTCTAGGACAAATCCCCAAGGGCAAGTGGGAATGGGTAGCCTGTGTGCCCTGACAGTGCAGAATAAGGGGGCACAGGTGGGGGGGTGCTCAGGGGAGCATCTGTGGGGAGGGGTGGTAGCAGGGACTGTGAAATGGGCTCTGATCACATGCTCTGATCTTTGCCCCAGAGACGGAAAACCCTCTGCCCGCATGGTGCTGCTGAAGGGCTTTGGCAAGGATGGCTTCCGTTTCTTCACTAACTTCGAGAGTCGAAAGGGAAAAGAGCTGGTGAGGGTTCACAGTAAATCCTCCCGGGCCTGCAGGGTCCAGCCCTCGCTTCCTCCGTCGCTTTCATATGCCATCCCTGCTCCAACCCACTTGCTGTCTGTGGTTAGGCACCGTCCTGCCTGCGGGCCTTTGCACTTGTCCTTCTCTTTGCCGGGAATGAGGGCTGCCTCTGACCATCCCTGTCATCTGTTTACCTAACTACCTAAGTCCCTCCTGTCCCTTCGGCTCTCAGACCCAGGAAAGTCCTCCTCAGTTCCTGTGCTACATCAGTCACTGTTCACCGTCGTTATAACTTATAGCTTTACTTTCTGCCCTTTTTCCAGTTTATAATTGTGGGTTTATTTATGTGGTCATGTGATTTGTATTTGTCTCCTCTGCTAAACCCCCAGTAAGTTCTGTGGGGACAGAGGCATCATCTGTTGTTTCTGTTATTCCCACCACCACCACCCCCAGCACCTCTCCTGACGTCAAGCCTAGAGCTGATACTCTGTGTGCATTCTACTCATGAATCCAAAGGAGTAGCCCTCCCGGAGTCCATGCCAGCCCCAAATGCATTTCTGAGGACTTGCAAATCTATGGATTAGAGACCTGGCAAGCCTCACTTTGGAGTCCACATGGCTTTGGTTCTCAGCATAGCTCTACCACTTACGGTGTGAACTTGGGCATGTTACTTAACCTCTCTGAGTCTATCTCCACACCTGTAAAAGTAGGCACACCTTTGAGGGTTTCAATGAGATGCTGTAGTGAATGCATCCGCTGGGGGCCTGCGTGCTACAGACTTCCTGCCTTCTTTCTGCCTGGTGGAGGTGTCCTCCCTGCTGTTCTGCTGGCTGACTGTGAACTCTCTTTCATTTTCAGGACTCCAATCCCTTTGCTTCTCTTGTCTTCTATTGGGAGCCTCTCAACCGTCAGGTGAGTGAGCATTCCCAGGACAGCCTGGGGCTCATGATGGATGAGCCCCGTGGAGGTCCCCAGGCCAGGCAAACATCCCACCTCTCACATACCTCTCAGGGAGCTGGTCTAGTTGGGGTCAGCAGTGATGGGCCGGTGGGTAAGGAGAAGAGAGAGGAAGGAGGCCTGTGTTGGTAGGGAGGGCGGGTGGTATTGAATGCTGTCTAGCCAGGGCCATGCCTGAGCAGGTGCGTGTGGAGGGCTCCGTGAAGAAGCTGCCTGAGGAGGAGGCTGAGTGCTACTTCCACTCCCGCCCCAAGAGCAGCCAGATCGGGGCCGTGGTCAGTCACCAGAGTTCTGTGATCCCCGATCGGGAGGTGAGTTGGGCCCCTCCTTAGTTCTCCGGGTGGCAGGGGCCTTTGCTCCTCCCCAGCAGCTGTCTCCGGGGGATGCCAGGGCCCTCCCTCTTTAGCAGAATGAAAAGATGGTCTTCCTGGGGAAGTAACGATGGGTAGTGGGCAAACTGGCTTCCTTCGTCTGACCCTCCAGTTGGACTGTGCTCCCAGAGGCCAGCCTGCCTTGATTACCTGTGTCCCCAGTGCCTGGCACACAGCACGTGCTTAGTAAATCATTAGTAAGTGGTCTGAGCCTTCCTCCGTTTCCTTCCCCTGGACAGTATCTGAGAAAGAAAAACGAGGAACTGGAACAGCTCTACCAAGAGCAAGAGGTGCCAAAGCCAAAATACTGGTGAGTGATACCTGCTGCTCCTTCAGCAAGGGGCACCAGAACCCTCATGTTTACTCACAACCACCTTATCTGTGGAATTACAGATCTATTTCCCCCTGGTAATCCTCCTCAGATGCATCCCAGCAACTTCCTTCAAGGGGCCCTGGGATGGGGACTCGGGACGGGGGGCCCTGGGATGGGGACCTGCTGGAAAAACGCACAGAGCACGAACCCGCTGCTTCTCCTTGAAGGGGTGGCTACATCCTGTACCCACAAGTGATGGAGTTCTGGCAAGGCCAAACCAACCGCCTGCATGACCGGATCATCTTTCGGCGGGGCCTGCCAACAGGAGACTGCCCTTTGGGGCCCATGACCCACCTTGGGGAGGAAGACTGGCTCTACGAGAGACTTGCACCCTGACTTCCAATCTGTTCGTGCCGACCAGAGCTGAGGCCGAGTGCTAAGAGAGGGTGTGGGGTCTGGAGCCAGACCCTTCTAAACTCAACCCATTTCCCTCCCTACCCCTTATATTTAAGGCTCTCCAGAGTTCAAGCTCCAAATTCTGTATTTTCAGTTGGCTTTCAAGTAGGTGGTCTAGTAGAGTGGATAGACATTTACAAATGGGAAAAAAAAAGAAATCCCACAATTATGTTCTTGACCTTGAATGTGATTTATTGGGAGAGCTCCCTCAAGAGGTAATAGCTGGTGTGATTCCCTTTTTCTGGTGACCCTGAGAGGGCCCCCAGCTGCCCTGTTACCAGTGTGACTGAGCCATACTGCCCAAAGCTGATTGGTTCCAGCGTAAGCACCTGAGCCAGTCTAGCCAATCGTTTTTTTCTTGTCAACAATTTGAAATTTGAAATGAAGAGATCCAGAGTCTGAGAGGCATTGTAGCCAAGTCGTTAATGGCAGCCAAGAAGATACAGCCTCCAGCTGCTGCTCTTGAAATTCCCTGAGTGACCTTGGATCCCTTCTCCCACCTCTGGGTTGTGCAATTCCTCCTCCTGCCTCAAAACACCCACTATCCTGTGGGGGGTGGGGGTGGGGGGAGGAGGAAAGGAAGAGGCAGGGAAGAGGAAGGGAAGGAAGGGAAGAAGGAAGTTAGGAAGGAAGTTGTTTGGCGCTTAAACTAGCTAGAATCAATGTCTGTTGCTTGCAACTAAAGGAGACTTAACTTATTTACTTGTGTACCCTACTGATAACTGCCCCCCATTATCTGAAGCACCACGATGTGGAAAAGAGATTAAATTTATTCTCTGGAGCTCCAAAGGCACCATAAGTGGAAGTTGCACGGAAGTAGATTTCATCTCAATGTGAGGAGAGACTTCAAATAGCCAGGACTGCCTAAGATGGAGTGGACTACCTGTTAGGTAGCAAGTGTCTCTAGAAGTATTCAATCCCAGGTAGTCAGGAGTTTTATAGAAGGGATTCATGTGCTGGTACCTATCAGCCTGGCAGATTTCAAGCAAGCTTTACTTTCCATGCTTGTTTATGAGAATTATATCTGCGTGTATATATACATACATATATATATTTCATTTTCCAGATATAAAATTGTTATAGGGATTATACCTTTCTGACTACTCCTACATCCCCTTCACCTATCTCCCCCCCCCCCCCACCTCTACTGATGATGACTCCTAGACACTGGTTTTCTTCCATGCTGGAATTACTCAGGGAGCTTTAATCAGATGTGATTTAACTGGCCCGAGTGTGGTCCGAGCTTTGGGAAATTGAAAAGCTCCCCAGGGAATTCAGTGTTGCCAAAAGTCGAGAGCCTCTGGTTTAGATCCTTGCCACTCGCAGTGTGGTCCACAGACCAGCAGCAGCAATACCACTTGGGAGCCCCAGACTCGTGGATCCCATTCTACATTAAAAAAAAAAAATTTTTTTTTGACCTTTATTTTTGAGAAAGAGAGAGAGAGGTTGGGGGAGGGGCAGAGAGAGAGGGAGACACAGAATCGGAAGCAGGCTCCAGGCTCTGAGCTGTCAGCACAGAGTCCAACTCGGGGCCTGAACCCACGAACCACGAGATTGTGGTCTGAGCCGAAGTCAGATGCTTAACCAACTGAGCCATCCAGGCGCCACCCCCCCCCACTTTCTACATTTAACAAGACCGCCCCCCCCCCAGGTGACCCTGACCTCCAAACCAACGACCTCCCATCCTCACCATTGGATTCTTCATCAAGGCTGGGCTGAGGCCTGTGCTGAACTGTATTTACTTTTCCTGAGCTCAAGTATGGTGACCAATGACAACCTGAATGAATGGCTGTGGAGGGGAGCCAGGCTGGGTAAATGTTTGCTGTGACTAAGCCAGGACCAGAGATCTATTATCTGTGCACGTTGGCATTGAACTTGCCAACTCTGTGAACTGCTTCATTCCACTGTGTGGGTGTGTGCCGCGCGTCAGGGTCACGAACCGGCTTCTCCAAGGGTGGCCCTCTCGGTGCTGGTCCCCCTCTGAAGCCTGAGTGCAGGCAGGCACAATGCTAACCCTGTGGCCACTGTAGGAGAGGGCGCTGGGGTGCATTTCTCTACTTTGCCTTGTTATTGGAAGCTGTGTATCCCCCCACCCCCACCCCCACCCCCTAGGTGTGGGCCTGGTTTCAGCTGTTCCTTTCCTGTTCTTTGACCATCACTGTGCTAAGTCCGTAATAAAAGTTCATCAGCAGTGTGTGAGACGAATATGCAGCCTGGCCTGGCCTCATCCTCACCACCCCAGGGAAGAGGGGAGTTGGGGAATTTAAGCCACACCTCCTCTCCCCTAGAGGTTGGGCAGCCAGCAGGGGGAGCCCGCCGCCCAGGGTTGGCCCCTTCTGGGCAGTGCAGGCCAGTTCTGGCCAGCCCCTCCTGCCTCCCCCTTCCCCGCCTTGGGTCGTGTCCCAGTGAAACTGTGGTCGATAACCCGTAGCCTCTTGCAGCTCCTGCACATATTTGCACTCTCGGTTCCTCCTCCTCCTCCGGCCTCGTGAAAGCTTGCAGCTGCCTCCCTCCGACTCCCTGGCCAGCCAGATTTCCCTTCGGCTTTTAGTATGCACCCACCACCTGCCCCCAACTTAGGGAAATATGTGGGGCTTCCCTGGAAGATTCCTGTGGACATCACTTTGGGGCTGGAGCAGGGTCTCCCGCACAAGGCAGAAGGGCCGTAGACCCTCTCTCCTAAGAGGGGTAATGGTGGCAATGCGGTGCCAGCTTTGGGTAGAAGCAGGGCTTGGTGCCCCAGGGCCCAGCATCATCCCCAAGCCCCACCTCCCTCAAGGAACCTCAAGATGGGCTCAAGTGGCAGGTTCCTATAGTCCGGTGTCTCAGAAGACACTCAGCCTTGAAAGCGGTTAGCTTTCCCCCATTGGTGCCAGAATCGGGATTCCAAGCCCCAGACATTGCCCTCTCCTCTCCCAAGCGGGTGAGAATCAAGAGTGGAAGGGGCTGTGTGCAGCAGTCACGTGCACAGCCAGCCCCGGCTTCAGTCTCAGCTCTGCCATTGCAAGCAAATGGCTTCACTTCTCTCCACCTCAGCTAACTCAGCTGGAAAATGGGGAGGACAGCACCTGCCTCAAGTGATGAGGGGATTGAATGAGGAACCTCGTGGAGTACTTGCCACAGGGCCTGGCCCATTGTAAGCTCCCTGTAAACCTTGGCTATTCACAGTGGACAGGGCTGGAGTATGGGGGAAGTCAGCTCCTCCGTGGGACATTTTATGGATTAAGTAATTGGATGGACCCTAGAAAGTTCCATGTGGTGAGGATAGGGGAAGAGGCCTTGGGGAAGGCAGCACCTGAGTCAGCCTTCCTTCCCTTCCTCCGGCTCCTGGTGTCCCTCACTCATCCTCAGAACTCCCCCTGGCCTGGGTGAGGCCACCCAACAAAGGCCCCCTTGTATAGGTCTGTTTGTTTGGGTAATAAATTTCCCTGAGCCACACTCCCTGGGGTGGAGTGGCCCAACAGCCTGCAAGCAACTGACCTGGAAGCTGCAGGACCACATTGTTTGGTTGCCACCTTGGTTTCTCCCTGTTCCCACCAAGAGCTCCAGAAATTTGTCCAATTTTTCCTAGTTCCCAGCTCCTGGGGCTTGAGAAAGATCTGGACCTAATAGCACAGGGAGCACACTCCTCTTCCTTAAACAGAAACCGTGGGCTATGGTGGAGTTCTTTAATAAAGGGAAACCAATGTTAACTGAGCACCTACTATAGGACTATTTATGGGACACTTAATATTGGCCATTCCCATGAAATAGGTACTGTAACAACCCTTTTTACAGAAGAGGAAACTGAGGTAGAGGTTCAGAGAACTTTTTTTTTTTTTAATTTTCCCCAAATCACCATTTTTACTAAGCTGTGGAGTGAGAATTTGAATCCTGATCCCAAACCAAACCCCTGCGATTTGGGGGTCAGTCTCCAAAGGACTCCTCCACTCTCTTAGAGCCCCTGATGGTCTCTCTGTTGACCAGAAGGAACTGACCACTGAGTTGAAACTAGCCCCTCCCTTTGCTATATTTTCACATTGGGGACTCTTCCTTTGAAAGAAAGAGGAAAGAAAGAAAGAGAGAAAGAGAGAGAGAGAGGGAGGGAGGAAGGAAGGGAGGAAGAAAAGATTTTATTTTTAAGTAATCTCTACACCCAACCTGGGGCTCAAACTTACAACCTGGAGATCAAGAGTCACATGTTCTACCAACCAGCTAGGTGACCCCTGGGGATCCTTTCTGATGCTTTATAGGAACACTTTGAGCACAAAGTTCTACTTTACTTACACGAAGGGAGTAAAGGCATTAGAAATGGGCCTCAGTAAATGTAAGACAAAAGCATAAATAGGTTCTCTGCTTTTGCATCATCGTTTATTACAAAGAGAAACCTACAATTATTTTTTTAAGCAAAATTCAAGGCTCCAGGACTCATCTCTGGGGCCTGTCCCTCTTAAATACTAGTAGGAGAAGGGGAGAAGAGAGTTAACTGCTCTTAGCTCCTACCAACACTCCCTACCCCCTCCCCCGAGTGCAGCGCCCTTTGAGGATGTGTGCGGAGAGCCATGGGGTCCCTCGCCTGGCCTTCTGCAGCACCACCCAGCGTCCTTCTCTCCCCACACAGCTGGGCACCAAGTTCCAGGAAGCTTCCCTCTTGTGATGGGAAGTGAGCTCAAGTTCAGGGTCTCCACCTCCTCCAGCTCCAGGAAACCACCCCATCATGTGGCTTCTGGAAAATTCACTCTCAGAATTGGTCCAGCGAACAGTTACAGGTAGAGAAGGTAGAGGGAGCAACTGAAACTCACCCTTAACCCTGTGCCCCTGGAGGAAGTGAAGTCTGTCCGCTCCCTCTCTCCATTTCTTGCCATGCCCACCTCCCTGCTGGCACCGCCACAGCGAGGAGGGCCGTCCTTCCTGGGTGGGGCTCTCATCCTCGGATTGGAGTGCTTCTGTATGTGCTGGGGGACGTGGGAGTACCCTGGGATCTCCCAGGCCTTCCAGAAAGCTGGGGTATATAAATACAAACCTAAAACCAGACATTTCCTGCCAGCAGGCATCAACTGCCCCCACGGCTTCAGCTGTGGCCAAGGAGGCCAGCGTGGCAAGCTCCTGTCTCAGATCCGGCTGACGGCAGGAGTGGGGAGGTGCTAGCATCCTCCTTGGCCCCCTTCACTGTCCTTTGTCTTCCCTGTCATCAAAGAGGTTGGGGTTCTCTGCCAACGTGGCTCGGACTTTCTTCTTCTCCTTGAAGCGGCCCGAATTGGAGACTTTGACATGCTTGCCCTTTGTGTTCTTGTCCACAATCTTCTCCAGGCGGGTGTTAAAGTTGCCGTCGGGGCCTCCGCCCTCGGGCCCAGGGGGCTCTGCGCTGCCCTCTGTTTGGGCATAGGTGTCGGGGATCTCATAGAGCACCTTGGGTGTGGATTTCTTTTTCCGCAAGAAGGTCAGCTTCCACCAGCCCACTTCGGTCATGGCGTTCCCCGAGCCAAGGGTGGGGCTTTCTGCAAGAGCAGGGTGGGACAGTGAGAGGAGGCAGTGGGGGAGCAGGGGGGTACCTCGGAGCAACCCTCTCTAAACTCCTAATCGTGGGCTATTTCAATAGTCCAGGCCTGAAAGAATTGAAGGTGAAGCTGAATGAACCCAGGAAGAGAGGGGAGAGAGGGGCCTGGGGAAGGGGCAGCCAAGTGGACATCAACAGGCCAAGGGGCCGCGGGACAGCCACATACTTTTGCCATGCAGGGTTGTAGGGAGCTTTGAGATTCCAGGCCCCTCAGGGCTGCAGGGAGGTGAACGGCTTGCCTGGGTCACCCAGCACCCAGGCCACTGACACCCTTCCCAATTTCTTCCCACTAGGCCACCAGGCCCTGCCGCCAGGAGCCGGCAGGTGGTTGGCTGGTATCAGATGCGTAGAAACACCCTGTGCATTTTGTTTAGTATTCATTGTAAAATAAATAGGATTTACAATTTTGAGAGTAATTTGGACTTCCCAGTGGGGACCAGCAGGAGTGAAGGAGCCATTGCATTTTTCCTGAGCGGGAGGAAGCTCAGGCCGGGAGTGGGAAGTCCCGGGGACTGTACTAGCCTGTGACCTCTAGCAAGTTACTTCTCTGGCCCTCAGAGTCCTCAGCTGTCCCTTCCAGCCCTAACATTTAGCTCTAACATTAATCCCTGCCCACGGAGGGAGGCATGCTTTGCAAAGTAAAACATGGTAACGGTAGTAATTATCGAGGAATGGTTCCTTTCCCCACCTAGCTTCCATGAGGACAGGAGTTTGCAGGGGAGCCAAAAGCTTGGAAATCTGGAAGGTTTGGTGAGGCCACAAGGTCCACATGAGATACGGTTTAGACCAGGCTGGACCCTCCATAAGGTACCCGACAGAGGTGGGGCTTGGAGGCTAGAATCCAGGCATCCCCACTGACAAGTGATGCATCCTGGCTTGGCCTCATCTTCTACTAATTTCCACACAGATGCTGTCTGAGCTAGTACGTGTTCTGGGAGATGAGGTTTCCTGGACGTCGTTGCTGGTGGGGGACGGTGGGTGGAAGGTGGAAGAAAGAGACAGCAGACTGGAGGAATTCAGAGCAATGGAAGGGCAGGCAGAGGGATGACAGATCAAGGCATCTGTGAGCCTGGAGAGGGTGGTGGTCTGGTTCTCAGGACTCTGCATGTGGCTGTGAAGGGTCCTGGGGAGGAGTCAGTAGCCACAATACACCAGAAAGCTAGATGGTCAGGAAGCCCAAGCACAGGCAAATCTATCACCTCCTTTTTTTTTTTTTAAGTTTATTTATTTATTTTGAGAGAGAGGAGGGGGAGAGAGAGAGCATGAGTAGGGTAGGGGCAGAGAGAGAAGGAGAAAGAATCCCAAGCAGGCTCGACGCTGTCAGCGCAGAACCCGAGGAGGGGCTCCAACTCACAAACCGTGAGATCATCACCTGAGCCGAGATCGAGAGTCGGACACTTAACTGACGGAGCCATCCAGGCGCCCCGTATGTTACCTCCTTTTATTTATTTATTTATTTATTTTTTTAAACAGTAGGATTTTATTTTTTTTTTCAACGTTTTTTATTTATTTTTGGGACAGAGAGAGACAGAGCATGAACGGGGGAGGGGCAGAGAGAGAGAGACACAGAATCGGAAACAGGCTCCAGGCTCCGAGCCATCAGCCCAGAGCCCGACGCGGGGCTCGAACTCACGGACTGCGAGATCGTGACCTGGCTGATGTCGGACGCTTAACCGACTGCGCCACCCAGGCGCCCCTGTTACCTCCTTTTAAAAACCAGTGGTCTTAGCTACATTCTCTAAAAAGACCAGAAAGAAGTATGACAAATGATTAATAGTGATTTTCTTTATGGAAAAGGAATTGGGGGTGTTTTCTCCCTGTATTGTTTCTGGTTTCCAGATCTGCCCTAATGAGCAAAGATTTTTTTTTTTTTTAAGTGGGAGAGCATATCAAATTTGGGAAAAACAAAAGTGGGATGCTGGTCTAGGCTTGGAATGGGTTGAGTGCCCGCCTCCATGGGCCCCTTGCTGCTGGTGCCCCCTGTCCCGCCATATACTCAGCCCCCCGTCCAGATCACATGCCTGATGGATTCCTTGCTACCTCTTTGGGAAGCAGATCCCACATTGCCAGCTCTGTCCCTCTAGCTGAGCTCAAGTAGCAAGAGAAGCCCAGGGGAGATCTTGTGCAGCTCCCACTTAGAAAGTGAAAGGGGGTGAGAGTGGCCAGATAAATACTCTCAGGGCACCCTGGAGAGGTGAGTGCACAAAGGGGACAGCCTGAGAGGTTTGCTTTGGCAGCTTGCCCCCCACCTGGGCTTAGCACAATCTTGCACAGAACTTGGTGTTCCAGAATGGGTTTCTGGAAGGAGCTGTGGGGAGGGCACTTGCTTGGCCTGTGGGTGCCCAGTCGCCGCCTGGTCTAGGGCAAGGCCCGTGACCCCACCACCGCCCATCCGGGGTTGCCAAGGAACTCAGAGAGGGGTGGAGAATCCAACTCCTGAGCCGACGATAACCATCTGACTGCCCACCCCCTTGAGAGAAAGTGCTTCTGCCTGTGCCGGCTAAAATACACCTGCTTTAGGGGCACCTGGGTGGCTCAATTGGTTGAGCATCCGACTTTGGCTCAGGTCATGATCTCCTGGTTCATGAACTCAAGCCCCACATTGGGCTCACTGCTGTCAGCGCAGAGCCTGCTTTGGATCCTCTGACTCTCTCTCTCTCTTGCCCTCCCCCACTCATGCTCTCCCTCTCAAAAATAAAAATTAAAGCAACATAAAAAAAAAAGACACCTGCTTTCGCGGGTGCTGCAAATCGGCATCCACTGGGCTTAACTCTCCCCAGAATGAAGGAAGTGACCGATCACAAGGAACCTTATCAGAAAACCATACAGAGAGAGGGGAATAGACCTTGGACCCTGCCCTGGGACCTCCACCATGGCACCAAGTCATCAGGGCCCTTGTCTGCTGGCCTTGAACTCTGGGCTAAGATGCCTTTTGCTGTCCCTTCTGTCCGAGAGGACATAGAAGCACTGGTAAGAGATGTTTGCCCCTTTCGGCAAGACTGACGTATGAAAATCTAAACAGAAGAGATAAATTAGAGTACTGTTTATTTTACAAAATAACCAAACTATAAGATTATTTTAAGTGGTGAGTCACCCCAAGATAGTGTAAAATCTGATTTGCTTTCAATCAAAAAAGTGATGTGATATGGGGCGCCTGGGTGGCTTAGTCGGTTGAGCGTCTAACTTCTGCTCAGGTCATGATCTCGTGGTTTGTGAGTTCGAGCCCCGCGTCGGGCTCTGTGCTGACAGCTCGGAGCCTAGAGCCTGCTTCGGATTCTGTCTCCCTCTCTCTCTGCCCCTCCCCCACTCATGCTCTGTCTCTCTCTCTCTCTCAAAAATAAATAAACATAAAACAAGTGATGTGATATCGAAAGCTATCAAACATCGGAAAGAGCGATATACTTACAGCCACATGCCCACGCCTAATCACAGAAGGTCAGAGGAAACGGGGGGCAGGGGGTGTCCTTGGGTTTTCAAGCAGACCCAGCATTTGGTGATATGTGGTGGGGCCATGCGGTCTGCGTGCGCAGGGCCCTTAGCTGGCCAAACTGAGGGCTGGGCCCTCGCCCTGGGGCCCTGCAATCCATGGGATGATAGAAATCAACCCCTGAGGACGCGAGTTAGCTACATCTCCGCTGTTTGCACAGCTTTGGAGCCCACAAAGGGCCTCACAGGATAGCCTGCCACCACCCCCCACCCTGCCTATGACAGCCAGCACCCTGGTGGGCATGTGGCCACCTAGGACAGGCCCCACCACCCTAGCTGAGTTCCATGAACTGTTCCAAGGGCCTTGTCCAGACTGAACCAGGCCCCTTCTGAGCTGGGACAAGTTAACCATTGACAGTGTTGGGGGTGGAGGAGTGGAGGGGACTTGAGGAAGTGAGTCAGCTTCTATGCTTGAAGACAAAACCCAGAACCCCCCAGCCCCTATCCCTCTGCAGGGCCCCTGATGCCATTTGTGCACTCTGGGTAAGACTGGGCTACCCTGGATAGGAATGGAGAGATGTTCCTACCAAACGGCCAGAAACATCCTCCAGGCTGGTGGTGGGGGCGGGGGGTGGGGGGTGGGTAGGCTCCAGCTTAGTAAGAGTTAATACAGAACTGCTCTGGAGGGAAACTTTCCCAGAAAGAGCTCTGCTGGAGGCCTGGATTAACTCCAAGAGCCAGTGGGATGAGTCTTGAGTGCTGCCTGCCCACCTAGGGGAGAGATGGGAACCAGCCTGCCTGGGTTCCCCCTCCCAGTTAGTCTTGTCAGCCATGGAAGTGGAACGGAGTGCCCTGACTGGGCTCTGTGCCTTGGTTTCCCCACCCCCTCACCCTCTGCCTGTACCTGTAATCCTGGCTGCTCCGGGCTGGAGGTGAGACCTTCCTTAGAGAAGGAGCTGAGCGTGGCAGCTGCCCGGGAGGGAGACTGGAGGAGGTAAGGGTGCCTCCAGGGTGCCGCGCCAGGCAAGGCTCAGGCCGGGCGAGCTGGGTAGGAGCAGCTGGACGGCAGGTGCAAGAGAAACAGGTGCAGGAGCGGGTACCTGCTCCGCTGCGGCTCCAGGAGTCAAGGTGAACCTGAAACCCAGCCCCTCCCGGCTAAGTAAACAGAAGCAGAGGCCGGATCAGGTTGATGAATATTCATTACCCCAGAAATCCAATCCCAGTGCCCCTGCACCCACCCAGAAGTCAGGGTCCTCCGGGGATCGCCTAGGCAGGAAGAGGAAACCCCAAGGGAAGTCTGGGGCAGGAGGAACAAGGGAGCCTCTCTCCTCAGTTTCCCCACCCTCGTGGGCCTGGCTGCACCCCCCAGCTGTAGCCAAGGTCACCCTCACCCATTTCATGCCCCAAAGAGGGTCGGACCCTCTCCATCACGGACCACATCTGGACGTGGCCCCAGGCACAACTGTGAAAGGGTTAAGCGCAGCCGTTGTTCCCCGTTGGCCGGGTGGGACGTGGGACGGGGTGCACCCTAGCTCCTTTGAACTACGGAGTCGAAACCAGTCCCTGGTTAAACTGGTTGGCAGACCGGTTCCCAGGCTGTCCGCTCCACCCCAAAGCTCAATGCTCCTCAGGCGGGCACTGGGTGGGGGGCTGCGGTTCCCTCTTTACCTGAAGGGCCCCTCCTCAGGGTGGGGGGTGGTCACTGGCCCCACCTTGGGCCAGGCTCTCCAGACCCACCCACCCTCAGACATCTCCATCGCTTAGAGGTAGGCTTCAGGGGCTGTGATTTCAGATGCCAAGTTCCATGTGCGTGGGCAGAGGGACATTTGTTTTTCTGATACTGGACCATGCTCCTATTGTACTCTGCAAAGTACCACTTCATGCCCCTTCCTCCAAACTTCCAGGGGTCCGTTGCACGGGCCTTTGGTGGATGTTATAAAGGGGGTAACACCTGGGGCCAGCTTTCTGGGAAGGAGGAGAGACGGGGCCGTGGCGAGGCTGGAAGAGAGGGAAAGGCAAGAAGGCAGAGCTTGCTCGGGCAGGGGGCGACATCCTCACGGATCCCCTCACTGACCCACCCCCTCCTGCAAACCTGCATTAGCCAAGGTGGTGCGCAGCGTTCACCCAGGGCTGCTTTCGCATGAGGCTCCGAGCCTTGGAGCAGGTTATTTTGCCGCCCCCCTCAGGTGGCCCATCTGTGCTGGCATTCTCTCCCCTAGGACAGGCATCGCTGGAGAGTGAGGAACATCCCCCTGTGTGTTCAGTGTCCCTGCAGCTGTGTGTCCCAGTGCGGCCTGGCTTAGATGCCCAATTCACCCACCCAGCTCCTTCCTCCAGGGTCTGAGTGTGTGCCAGGCTCTGAGCCAACTACTGGGTAGAGAAAAGGCAGACGATCCCCTTTCCTTGGGCTCCTAATCCCCTCAACCAACTCCCAAACTAACCACCTCTCACATCTGCCCTACCATTTCCAACCCTGTTTCTACTTGGTTCAACTTCTCATGGCCTTGTGAGTTCATATTCTCCTCCTTCCTCAACAGCCCCCCTACCTCTAGGCCTCAAGTGGACAGTCCTTCAAAGGCCCCCCTTGGCCCATAGAGGAACCCACTTGGCCCAGCCCTCTTAGGATGGGCCTCTGCAGCTTCCTCTCCCAACGTGCCATAAATCCTCTCACTAGTCCCTTTCTCTGCCTACCTTCCTGGCCAAAGAAGCTGGGATGAGGAGTGCGTGCTGTGTTCCTGCTCGGGAATGATCTCCTGTGTAAACTAAGACAAACTTGGGGGGCCTGGGTGGCTCAGTCTGTTTGTTAAGTGCTGACTTCAGCTCAGGTCATGATCTTGCAGTTCGTGAGTTTGAGCCCTGTGCTGGGGCTCTGTGCTGATGGCTCAGAGCCTGGAGCCTGCTTTAGATTCTGTGTCTCCGTCTCTCTCTGCCCCTCCCCTGCTTGTGCTCTGTCTCTATCTCTCCAAAAAAATGAATAAACGTTAAAAAAAATGTTTAAACCAAGACAAACCCCTATTCATCCCTCAAGGCCTGAATTAATTATTACACCTCCTATGCCACCAGGAACTTTTTTATTCCTTCAGAGTTTGCTCATATGCTATTTAACATGATGTATACCATGATTGATCATATGGGTGTATGTACACACATACATACATATATAGTATTGTAATGATCTATTCATGTATTTGGCTCCCTTAGAGAATTTTATCTCCTTGAACCAAGAATTATCTGCCACAGATTCAGACCTGACATAGTAGGGTCTTAATACAAGCTTTAAAACGCAAATGAGAAATAGAAGTCTTGTCTTTACCCTAAGAAATTCTTAATCTAGCTTGTTTGCCTTTTTCCCACAGTCCCTGGGTCAGGCAAATGTGAGACAAAGCCCATGTGATTTCAGCTACAGCAGGCTTGCTGTTAATTATCATCTTCCCAGGGGTTTATGTGAACTTAGGATATTATTTTGCAAGGTCCGCCTGCCTCTAGTAAGAAGTCTACTTCTTGGGGTGCTGGCTGGCTTGGTCGGTGGAGTGTGCAACTCTTGATCTCGGGGTTGTGGGCTTGAGCCCCACACTGGGTGTGGAGATTACTTGAAAATAAAATCTTATAAGGGCACCTGGATGGCTCAGTCAGTTGAGCATCTGACTCTTGATTTTGGCTCAGGTCATGATCCCAGAGTCATGGGATCGAGCCCAGAGTCAGGCTCCACACTTGGCATGGAGCCTGCTTGAGATTCTCTCTCACTCCCTCTGCTCCTCTCCCCCACTCACGTGTACTCTCTAAAATAAATAAAATGAAAAAATAAAAATCGTATTTTTTAATTTTTTAAAAACATTTTTTAAAAACATTTTTTAATGTTTATTTTTTTGAGAGAAGAGAGACAGAGCATGAGCGGAGAAGGGGCAGAGAGAGAGACACACACACAGAATCCGAAGCAGGCTCCAGGCTCTAAGCTATCAGCACAGAGCCTGACGCGGGGCTTGAACTCAAAAACCATGAGATCGTGACCTGAGCCGAAGTTGGACGCTTAACCGACTGAGCCACCCAGGAGCCCCTAAAAATACAAATCTTTAAAAAAATAATATAGCTGTCCCAGGAAGGTGCCCACAGCTTTCTAGATCCATCACTTTCTCTGAAAGCCCCATCTCTTTGAGAATGGACATCCCATCTAGAAGAGAACAGAAGAGGCTAAACACTCATCCCAGCTCAAGTGTTGGGAAGACACTGGAGGGTCAATGAGATGGTCACTACCTGGGGTACAGCAACCAAGGGTCAGGGCACCATTTCCATCTTTATTAGAAGGGGCTCCTCCTGGAAGCACTCCTGCCCACACTCCCTGACTCCAAACTCCAGAACTTTCTGATGCCTGGGACCTGGGGAGGGTGGGTGCAGAATCCTGTTCTCTGATTCCCACACTGCAGAAGGAGCCCGAATGAGAACTTCAGTGGGCAGGATTCGGTGGATGCCCACCTGTGGCCGGCCCCTGGAGAATGCCACCAGAACCAGGTGCGGGCTGTGGAGTCTCTGGCCCACCCTCCAGACAGGGACCAGCCTGGGAAATCAGGCCCCACCCTTGGCCTTTAGGAGATTTATTTCTGGGAGGAGCTGGGCTGGGAGGGGAGTTTGAGATAAGGCTATAAACTATGAATATTTTCTAAACAGGCCACTTTATTGCTTTATGGTGGTTTTTTTTTTAACCTTTAAATGCACCTCCCTAAAAACCAAGTTCAAGTATGATATTCCATATACAAACATGCAACGTGCACGTTTTCAGAAATTTGCCCTTGTTGAGTGAAGGAAGTAAAATACACCTAGGGAGCCCCAAGGATCTTGGGGCCCTATTGTGGCACGAAGACACAGGGACCATTGGGTTACAGTTGCAAGCAGTTCAGGGGGCCTGATTCTAAGTCCTGAGCTGCGGAAGGAGAGATGACGAAAAGAGCTGGAGAACGTGTAACCCTCCCCACCCCAGACCAAGTGACCCCAGTCCCTACTCATTACTAAATGGCTGCCTGCACATGTCACACCTCTTATTCCTTTCTTTACAAGCAGCCAATAAGCACCTGACTTCAATGTCAGGTGTCATGCAGCTGGGGTTACCCAGATAGATGAACAAGCCTGTCCTCGCTGCCCACAAGGTGCTCACAGATGATGTTCGGAGGCAAACTAAAGAAAAACTAGTCTCCGGGGCTTTTAGCCCAGCAGGCAGACACACACACACACACACACACACACACACACACACACACACACACCATGGCTGTGAGCAAACACACAGAAAACACGGACCATATAGTAATAAACATATGGTGGATAAAAGAAATGGATTATTTGAATGTCAAGGGTAAGCCTTCTTTTTATGGCTATTGCAGGAAGATAAGTAATAGGTGTTCTTGCCCAGAATGAGGTGTGGTAAGAAGGAACTTTGGAAAGGGGCAGGGACTGCAAGGGTGGGGGTTCCAAGCTTCTGGCACAACAACTGGGGGAAAAGATGGGAATCAGGCCAAAGCGGAGGGAGAAAGAGACCCGGGGCTGAGATGGCCAAGCAGAGTGAATGGGGTAGGCAGGGCCTCGGGAGAAGCCACATCCCACGGAGAACAAGAATGCAGGCTGGGGAGCCAGACAGGCCTGGGTTTGAATCGCAGCCCCACCAACTACCAGCTGTGTGAACTTGGACAAGTTACTTAACTAAGCAAGATCTGGCTAATAATAGTACCCACATTATAAGGTTGTTGGAAGGATCAAGTTAGATAAAGGCTTGTAAAACATCTACACTGTCACGTGGCACACGGTTATCACTTAATAAGAAAGCTAACAACAACAACAAAGGATAGTCAAGCAGCCTGCCTGCAGGCCGCCCCGGGGCTCCGTGCTTTCCTGTCCAAAGCTGGCACAGGCCTGCTATGCCCTTCTCCACCTCCCCAGTGTCCCATCTGCTAAATCCTCAGAGGATCATGAGGATCACAGTGAGGCATCCCACATGCCACCTTCCGACTGCTGGCAGACCCCCAGGACCCGATGCCCCGGATGCCAGACCACATATGTGCTTCTCTGCCCATAGGCCCCGAGGTTCTCTGTGGCCTTTGGAAAAGGACAAACACTGCAGAATGCCGCCCCAAACCCACACTCCTGTGCTGTCTAGGGCAGCCACCCTGAGCTGAGGCCAGCGGCCGGGCAGAACTATTCTCAAACATCCTTCTGTTCCACATGAGTCACCCCGGGGAGCTGTGGGTGGGGTGAAATGCTGGTGGTCTCTGCCTCCACCAACTCACCCTGTCCTGCTGTGCCCCACCTGTTGGTTCAAGGAGGAGAGATGCACCTTGAGGGTGGGGCAGGGCCATGCTTCTTGGGGTGTCCCAGGGAGCCAGGAACACATAGTTGGAGCCCAGTAAGTGTTTGTTTAATCATGGGGGGGAGTCCCAGCAATTCTTACAGCCTGAGTCAGGACTCTGAGATGGGAGCCAAATTCCCATGAGAGAGCCCTGAAGAGGCCCTTAGTTCTGCCCAGTGAGCTATATCCAGGGAAATCTTTCAATCCATGTGGGAATAATGATGATTAGGGGCACCTGGGTGGCTCAGTTGGTTAAGTGCCCAACTTCGGCTCAGGGCATGACCTCCTGGTTCCTGAGTTCGAGCCCCTCATCAGGCTCTGTGTTGACAGTGCAAAGCCTGCTTGGGATTCTCTCTGTGTCCCCCTCTCTCTCCCCCTCCCCTGCTCTCTCTCTTTCTCTCACAAATAAACAAATAACTTAAAACATTTTTTTAAATTAATGACGATTAATGTTTCACACACACACACGGTCTTCAAAGCATGAGAGATATATTAAAGCATGTTGTAAAATGCAAAGTGTTATATACGTCTAACATGTTTATTTATGTAAGCCTATAAACAGAAATACCAAGATAGTCAAGATAGGTGCTAGCTCCATGTTAAGGAAACTGGCTGGCAGAGAGGTTATGGAAATAGTCCAAGATCTCCCTGGATGGAAATCTAGATCTTCTTGTTGCTATAGCACACCACACAGTTCAAGAACAAATTTTTCTGAGCCCCAAGTGCTGTGCTGGGGGTGGGGGTGGTCCTTTCCAAAGAACCAGCCAGAGCCTCCTGGAGGAGCTAACATCCTGG
The DNA here is from genome assembly GCF_022079265.1 of Lynx rufus. Classification (NCBI taxonomy): domain Eukaryota; kingdom Metazoa; phylum Chordata; class Mammalia; order Carnivora; family Felidae; genus Lynx; species Lynx rufus. The sequence continues at coordinate 24,513,034 of NW_025814832.1, read as the reverse complement.
AAGGGGAGGGGCCCCAAATGGCACACCCAGCCCTGTGAGGTCCCTGGTAATCTATCCTGGGCCCACCCAGTCTCTTCCTCACTCTACCCACCTCTTGCCCAATCTCATGCCTTCCCTCAGCCTCAGCCAGCATGTGAACTTCAGATCAGTCAGCTTGTGGCTCTCCAAAGCTGCACCCTTAGCCCCAGGGCTCCCCCTGAACTCCAAAGCTATAGACCCAAGTGTCTCTTGCACACTTTTTTTACATGGGGGCCTCCCAGCACCACTAACCTGGTAAGTTCAAAGCCAAGAACCCCGCCTCCCCAATACCTGGTCAGCATCCTGCATCCCTGTCTCAGTTGGTAGCGCTCCTAATCCAGCCACTTTACATGTCATCCTTGCTGTCTATCTCCCCCATCCACACACCCACTTGATGGCCAAGTTCTGTCCATTTCCCTCCAAAACATCTCTCAAATCCAGCCCTTCCCCTCCTCCTCATGCCTTGTCCCAGGTCACTGACCTCGGCATGATAACTTCCAGATAGTCTCCCTGTCTCCAGCCTTATCTCCCACGAAACCATCCTCCTTGCAGTTGTTTTGAACAGGTTCCTCCCTGCTTCAAAACCCTTCAAACCCTCCAGTGGTTGCTCTCTGTCAGCGGAGGTAAAGTCCAAGTTCCCTAATGAGGCTCCTCCCTATGATATGACCTTTCCACTTTTACGGCTCTTCTCTGGCCACTCCTTGCCACAAACCTTTTACTGCACAGAGGCTGGCCTGCCTTCCTGACCGCCTTCATGAGTGTGAGACCTGATGCAGGGCCCCTCATGAAATTCTTCAACTTTTTAACAAGGGGCCCTACATTTTCATTTTGCCCTGGACCCCACCAATTATGTTGCCAGTCCTGCCTGCCTGTTGTTCCTTGCACCCCTCTTGCAGTTTGTGGCCTCCATAGCTTTGTCTGGACGGTCTCCTCCACCCGGAACACCTCTCCCCACAGGCCCCTCTTTGTGTAGCCCTTCCTTTAAGATTCAATTGAGGTGTTCTCTTTGGAATGCCTCCCTTGACCCTCCTTCCACCCCTTTCCTGTCCTAATCACACAACACATAGCAGGTGCTCAACACATGTCTATCAGATAAATTGAATAGGAAGGTAAAGTGTGACAAGTGCCACAAGTGTGCGACGAACAGTAAAGCCAGGCAAGGCAGGAAGAAGGCATTTCTAACGGCTTACAAGGCTCCAGGGTCGGCGCTAGGACCCTGTCTGCAAGCACAGTAATGCCTGCACCGTAAACCCCGCGCCCACCTGGCCGGAAGCTGCCCGGACCAACTCTCCGGCGCCGTCTGCCGTGATCTCGCAGCCCCTGCAGCCTTTTCTCGGCGTCCCCGCCCTTCTCCAGCTCTGAGCCCGCCTCGCGTCTCCCATTGGCTGTCTTCGGTTCTCCCGCCCCTCCCGGGCTCAGCCATTCGGAGCCCCGAGGTGGGTGGGGCTTGTGGCCAGGGGTGGAGCGCGTGCCCCGATTGGCTCGGAGGAAGATGGCGACGTGGCCCGAGGAGGTCCGACCGTGCCAAAACTGAGGCTCGGCCAGGCCTGCGCTGGATTGGTTGTAGGTGGGGCTGACTTAGGTCGCCGGCCGGAAGCGGAAGTGGAGGAAAGATGCAGGTGTGGAGACAGGAGCTGGGGGAATGGGGCACTGGTCCGTCACTCCTGGACTGAGCTCAACCCATCGGGCCCAGGCCCGCTTCTCCGGCCTCCCTCCCGGGTTCGGCCCTCCCCGGTCCAACATTCTGGCCCCTCAAGGTGGCGGTTGGGCCCCGGAAATAAGAGCGCGGGTGGCACGCCCCCTCCCCGCGCTCAAGCCCCGTTTCTCGCTGTGTTTCCCGCCAGGACCATCAGCACGTGCCCATCGACATCCAGACCAGCAAGCTGCTCGGTAGGAGGGGACGCCCCGCGCAACCGCTGTCAGGGGGAAGCCCGGCCCATTGCCTCCTGTTGCCAACAGCTGGGAGCCGTGACGCCCCAAGGCCCCTGACCACTCGCCCTGTTCTATGCCCTGTGCGGTGGCTACCTGCCGGCGCTAGGAAGAGCGGGAAGGAACCATTCTTAGTCTGTACTTGACCTGCGTCTTCTACTAACACGTCATTCCTAACACGTGTTGTGAGGTCATTCAGGCATCAAGAGAGTAGTGGCTTACTTTAAAGGCGGTCAGCTACTAAGCAGTAGATCTGAAATTGGAACTTAAGTTTGTCAGCCCCCAGGGTCGATGCTTTTTGTATGAAAAAAAAAAACTTACTTTCCTTTCGTTTTAATTCTTTTTTAAAATTTTTTAATTATTTTTGAAGGAGAGAGAGACAGAGCATGAGCGGGGCGGGAGAGCAGAGAGAGAGAGAGGGAGACACAGAATTCGAAGCAGGCTCCAGGCTCTAAGCTGTCAGCACAGAGACTGATGTGGGGCTTGAACTCACGAAACTGTGAGATCATGACCTGAGCCGAAGTCGGATGCTTAACCGACTGAGCCACCCAGGCACCCCTACCTTCCTTTCATTTTAAAAGCTTCCATCTCCTCTTGATTTTAGGAGGAAGAGAGACAGAGATCCAATTGGGAATAAAGACCTTTTAGTGGCCAGGCCATCTCCCTGCTGCCAGTATCTGATCTCTGTACCTCCTCAGTTCAGAGCCAGGCAAGGACCTCTTCATTATGACTTTTCCAGGGCGAGTGCACAGCTCCTGGATTTTAAAATGCTCATTGGATCAACTGATTTGATGCTAGCTTAGTCATTAAGATGACCTCTGTTTGACTACCTCGTCCCCTTCTAGTTCTATGACATCTACAGAATTTTTCTGAAGATTTTAGAGAAATACAGCAGAAGCAGTGTGAGTGATAGCTAGCGTGGGACCCCAATGTTTGGCTAGTTGGCAGGTGTATTAACAAAGGCAAAGTTCTGGACTCACCATTGTGGACCATTCGGTCAGTTCTGTGCAGTGGCCACTTGATGGAGCTTCTTTAGTGTCCTTTCACATTTGTCCCAGTTCTGCAGCACCTGTGCACTCTTGCTGTATGAGCTTGTCACTGGTCATGGGAAGGACCAATGGAACAGCAACCATTCATTCAGAGTTGGCTCTACCAGGTGCTGTTTTAAGCACTTGACATTGTAAAAATGATTTTTACTAGGATTTATCGAGTCCTTGCCATGTGCTAGGCACGGTGCCCCACGTTTTACTTTTATTCCCTCTTGTGTCCAGTACCGTATTATCCCCATCTTACATGTGGGGAAACCAAGGCACAGAAAGGTTAAGAGATTTGCCTAAGCAAATTGATAATCAGAAGCCAGGACCATGTGATCGCAAAGCCTAGCTCTTAGTGCTCTCCTCCTGAGGAAATGTACATGGCTCTCATCCCCCCACCCGCTCTACTAAAAACACAAATCTGGGCTCAGATTCCAGGAGGTCAGTCAGATTGGTATTCTCGTGGTGCCAGGTGTTACCTAGTCTGCAGGGCGCTGTAGGTATTAGGGGCTTTGCAGTTGTTCATTCATCCGGTACTTGGCATAATCATCTTGTATTTTCCATTGTCACGGTTAATCCCAGCCCTGAGGAAGTGGAAGTTGAAAAGCATCCTCTGTCAGTAAGAAAGATATAATTACTCATGGAAGCAAAAATATTATGGAGAATTTAGAGCGGTCAAAAGTGGCACTTTGATGTCAGGACTAATTCACAGTTTTTCTTTATCCCTGCACGGAGGCAGTTGCTCTATAAAAGTCACACTGCGATGAAGTCAGGTTGCTGGAGTCTGTTTAACGCCAAGGGTCCCTTTGAGGCTCTCTTTATTCCCATCTTCCCGTGATCCCCCACACCTTAACCAATATGAACACAACTTTTAGCCAGTGTCTTAGCGTATTTCACTTGAATTAGTGACAGCGTTTTGGCTGTCATGAGTGGGAATGCTATGATTTGGGTGTTTCTCACATAGACTGGCTGGTCGACAGACGACACTGCAATCTGAAATGGCAGAGTCTGGTGTTGACCATCCGAGAGAAGATCAATGCTGCCATCCAGGACATGCCAGAGAGCGAGGAGATCGCCCAGCTGCTCTCTGGATCCTGTGAGTGATTTGGGACTACATTACTGGAGCCCCGTCTTTCCTGGAGCACTGTATATCAGCCAACCTCCTCCCTTATTGTTTAGCTTTAGGACTAATCCCTAGAGAAAGATTTATTTGGGGGGGGGTACGTGCTAGTTTCTTCCAACACACAGTGGTGAAGGGGAAAGCTATGCATGCTAAGATTCTCAGCACATTCATCAGTCAGCCATGTGCCCAGCATAGTGGGCAAGATACTGTAATTCCCAGAGTCTTTGCTCTTCCTTGCTCTCTAGACATTCACTACTTCCACTGCCTAAGGATCGTGGACCTTCTCAAAGGCACCGAAGCCTCCACAAAAAATATTTTTGGCCGGTACTCTTCACAGCGAATGAAGGCAAGTGTGGCTGAAGCCGCTTAATGTGCAGCCGGACCCATCTGGTCTACAGGGTCAGAGCCTCTGGTCTCGCTGAGGGTCCGGTGGAGATGCCTACATAGCATATTTCCTGAGCTTTCTGTCCATCCCCAAAGTTTATACCAAAAGTAGATCCTACCCCTGGGTTTCCATTTTCAGGCCTGCTGCTTTGGGGAATGCTCACTGGCACCACGTTGTTAAAATGAAGTGGGTGGTCCAGCCAGCATTATGTAGAAAGGCAAGGGGTTTGCGTCTGATGTGATGTGAAGGCTGGGGGAGCTTCCCCTGTGTGCGGCTTGAGCTGAGATGTGGCTGCCCGAGTGCTATTCCGACTCACTTCCTATTTCCGTTCTTACCCAGGATTGGCAGGAGATCGTAGCCCTGTATGAGAAGGACAACATCTATCTAGGTAAAGTGGCCCAGCCTGGGAGGCTGGAGTCCAGGGGCAGCCCACTCCCAGAGTTCTGGGACATTAGGCTTCCAGGAGGCACAGTCCGTGTGGGGGATGAGGTTGGGGTATGAGTGTTTGCCAGGTGGGCCAAGAAATCCCCCAAAGAGTGTTGGGAGAAAGTGGAAGACCAGGCAAGTAGAGGGCCTTTTCTGGGCCTGACCAGGCAAGTATGTGTAGACCCAACACCACTGACCTCTTGGTGACCACCTCCCCCCTCTTCTCCACTGGGCAGAGGAAGCATGGGTCAACCGGGGGGCCATATTGGATGCCTGAGAGTAATTACAGGGCCGATTGTACTTCGGGGTATGTTTCCCCCAAGTATTAATAATAATAATAGCTGATTCTTGCTGAGTATCTACTGAATGCCAGGAATCATACTCCTGTTTCATGTGGATTCTGTTAGTCCTCATGGTAAATATTTTGGCCCCTATTTTACAGAGGAGGACTGGATTGGAGAGGATAAGGTGGCTGTGTGAGGTTCCACGGCTGGGAAGGGGAGGAACGGGGTGGGCGGTGGGGGGAGCCAAGCCGTGCTCTCCGCTGCCAGGCCTCGGTGTATTTGTGCGTGTCCCGGGGGCATGCTTGCCTTGTGGTGTGGGCGTCTGGGGTGAATTTCCTGGGCCCTTCGCAGTGGAACTCTCTAGCCTCCTGGTTCGGAATGTCAACTACGAGATCCCTTCGCTGAAGAAGCAGATCGCCAAATGCCAGCAGCTGCAGCAAGAATATAGTCGCAAGGAGGAGGAGGGCCAGGCAGGGGCCACCGAGATGCGAGAGCAGTTCTACCACTCATGCAAGCAGTACGGCATCACGGTGAGCAGGAGGGCTCCTGGGGCCCCTTGGCCTGAGCCCAGCTCCTTGGCTTCTGGGAAAGGTTCTGCACCCTTCTTGGGCCAGTGTCTCACCCATCTCCAGTCTCCGGGCATTTTCTTTAACCCACTGGGCTCCGCTTCCCACCACTCCTGTCTTAGCCTCCCTCGTCCATCCTCTTTAGGGAGACAACGTCCGGAGAGAACTGCTGGCCCTGGTGAAGGACCTGCCGAGTCAGCTGGCTGAGATCGGGGCCGGGGCCCAGTCTCTGGGCGAAGCCATTGACCTCTACCAGGCCTGTGTGGGGTTTGTGTGTGAAAGGTAAAGGACCTCTTTCTCTCCAGCAGCGGGGACAGTTGACCTATTTTTCCTGCTGTCCTCTCTTCTCTGCTTGTGTTTTCGGACATGACATTTGAGTTTAATTTTACATACGTGAACCTGTGGAAGCCTTGCCCATCTGGCCGCAGGGCTCAGGGTGGCGCCCGGCGGGGGCTCTGTGAGTGGGCAGTGGGAGGGTCAGTCTGGTGCTCCGTTGCAGCCCCACAGAGCAGGTGCTGCCGATGCTGCGATTCGTGCAGAGGCGGGGAAACGCCACGGTGTACGAATGGAGGACGGGGACCGAGCCCTCTGTGGTGGAGCGGCCGCACCTCGAGGAGCCTCCTGAGCCGGTGGAAGAAGACGCGGTAAGATGATGAGCCAAGTGAGAGCTGCTTCCTCATCCCCCCACACAGCTCCACCCCTCCCCACCCCGCCCTGACTGAGTTCAGAGTCTCAGAAGGAAGAAAAGAAGAGACTATACATAGAAGGGTCCAGGGGGGCCCTGTTCCTTTAATTTTCCGGCCTCCTTGAGGCCAGAGTGTAGATGAGCACTGAAGAGGCTCAGTGAGCCTGTTGGCTTTAATCTAGAAATCCTTCAGCCCCGTGAACTCTGAAGTTGGGCGGTCCTTTGGGGAGCGTGGAGCCCACTGCACTTGAACAGTGTGCCAGTGCCCCTTCCAGGGGCAGCTGAGGCCCCTGGGGAGGCAGGCCCCTTTGCTTTCACCCACTTTCTGTGAGCTAACACTTTTTTCCCCTTCTAGATTGACTGGGGTGACTTTGGGGTGGAGGTGGCTTCTGAAGGGACGGACTCTGGCATCTCTGCCCAGGCTGCCGAAATTGACTGGGGCATCTCCCTGGAATCGGACTCAAAGGTTAGGACGCTCTCACAGTCCATCCCTCTGAGAACTTTTCTGTGATCACTGCTTTGGTGATAAAAGAAGCGTTGTCTGTCTCTAAAGGCATTTCTTGAAGTCCATAGCTTTCAGACCAGATTGGCAGGGGGAGGCAGTTTCCACAGTGTCATATCCCAGGTTTGACATTTTTCTCCTGGCATTTGGGGCAAGGTGTTAGGTACAGGCAGGTGGTAACTCTAAGCAGGGATGAGAGTGGCAGCATACATGGGCCCCCCTGCCATCTTTACCACCTATGTCAGGGCTGTAAGTCCTTCATACAGTTGAAATGTGTAGGCCTTGGACTTATCAAGGGCTTTGGTTTATCCCGGCTCCCTTTGCTGGGGAAGATTCTTGCAACCCTGCCAGCGTTCTTTGCTTTCTACCTAGGAAACTGGGGGCGATGGGATAGACTGGGGAGACGATGCCACTTTGCAGATCACAGTGCTAGAAGCTGGAACCCAGGGTAAGTGCAGCCCTCCCTGTAGCCCTGGCAGAAGTGAGTGCTCAAAAGCCAGCCACCCTACCCCCCCCCCCCCCCCCGCCACGTGTCTCTAGAAACAGAAGAAATGCACTTGCCAAGATTGGGCTTCTCACACATTTAACTGTTTTCTCAAAATCTTGATGATGACGTGAGTGTGGAGGAACATTATAAGTCTGGAAGCTCTCAACTTTTGAGACCCCAAATATGGGTCACCTTTCCTGGTGGGAGGTTCCTGGAGGGCTGCTGGACTTGGAGGTGTGACCTGACCCCCTGCCCACCGCTGGAGAGGATGCAGCAGCGATCTGAGCCGCTAGAGGGCGGTGCAGGATGAAACTTCGCGGCCTACCAGAGCAGAGGAGGCCTTTCCTGGCCCTGAACCCAGCTCTGCGGCCCCCCTCACAGACTGGTGGCCCGTAGTAGTGGCTGGTAGTAGTGTCCGGTTAGGGAAAGGGTAACCCTATCCCCCTGGGATGAGATCGATAGTAGCTTTAGGGCAATGGGTTTGTGTCCATATTAACCCACCAGAACCTCTCGAACTTGAGGATCTTTTTCTGTGGTCCCCAGCAGCTTTATCACTTCTCTGTCTCTCCTCCTGGCAGCTCCAGAAGGTGTTGCTAAGGGCCCAGATGCCCTGACACTTCTTGAATACCCTGAGACCCGGAATCAGTTCATTGATGAGCTCATGGAGGTACCTTCGTCCTCTGGGAGGACGCTTCCTCTTTGTGTTAATCTCCGCCTGTTGCCTTCCCAGTGGACTGCTGGCTGGTGAGGTCCTCGTCAAAGTTCTTAGTCCTCACCTATTCCCTTTTCTTTCTGCCCAGAGAGGCCCCTCTTAGCCTCCAGGACAGAGAAGGACAAAGGGATCAAGTTTCTAAGGTAGAATAAGAGTGACAAGACATGCGGCTGGTTCCCAGATTCTTGCCAGCCCTTTCTTAATCCAGGGCTTCTCAGATGTGGATTCCTGTTCCCTGAATTTCATTCCTCACAGAGAGAAAATACCTTCACTGGGGCAGAGAGAACCCGTTGAATCTGTGTGTCCTTAGTTATCCATACACTGGGAGGAAGGAGAGGTGTCCAGGGCTTGAGAGGGCCTGAGATAGGAGTAGGGGACAGAAGCATGACAGTGAGAGGCTGCCTCAAGGTCTCACATTATAAATCTTTTTTTTTTTTTTTTAATGTGTTTTTATTTTTGAGAAAGAGAGAGTGTGTGAGCCGGGGAGGGACAGAGAGAAGAGAGAGACACAGAATCCGAAGCAGGCTCCAGGCTCTGAGCTGTCAGCACAGAGCTGGACATGGGGCTCGAACTCAGGCACCGTGAGATCCTGACCTGGCCGAAGTTGGACACTTAACTGACTGAGCCACCCAGGCGCCCCATCAAGCTCTCACATTATAGTTGCTAAGTTTTTAGCAGTAAAAGTATTCAGAGGAAATAACGCCTTCTCACCCAGAGTCCAACCCTCACGTCTCATTCTTGCGTTTTGAGCATCTGAGAACGTCTGAGTTCTCTTCTTGGTTTCAACCAGATCCTCTTCTGCCCTCAGCTCGAGATCTTCTTGACCCAGAGAGCCGTGGAGATGAGTGAGGAGGCAGACATCTTGTCCGTGAGCCAGTTCCAGCTGGCTCCCGCCATCCTGCAGGGCCAGACCAAAGCAAAGATGGTTACCATGGTGTCGGCGCTGCAGGATCTGATCGGCCGGCTCACCAGTCTTCGAATGCAACACCTGTTTATGATCCTGGCCTCACCGAGGTCTGGTTTCCCCCTTGACGTCGGGCTGTTCCGGAGCATGATGTGGGGCTCTGCCATCTTGAGCAGCCCCGACTCCTTGTGTTCCTCTTCTCCATGACCCCCCAGAGCTCTTCTCTGCCTCCCATAGCAGTGCTGTCACGGTTGGGATCAGGGGTTGTCTTGGGGCAAGATGGCTCTGCTTCCCAAGTAGGACAGGGGAGCTGGGAGCACTCTACCTCGCAAAGAAGGAGTTGAAGGGTGTGGAGGCTGAGAGGCCTGTTAGGGATTTGGTTTCCTGAGCCTCACCTTTCCCAGCAGCTGAATGGGGATGCTCGGGGTTGCTCGGCTGCACCCCTCACCTGAATACCCTGCACAGGTATGTGGACCGAGTGACTGAGTTTCTCCAGCAGAAGCTGAAGCAGTCCCAGCTTCTGGCTTTGAAGAAGGAGCTGATGGTGCAGAAGCAGCAGGAAGCGCTTCAGGAACAGGCGGCCCTGGAGCCCAAGTTGGATCTGCTGCTGGAGAAGACCAAGGAGCTGCAGAAGCTGGTGAGACCGGAAAGGCAGACCTGCCAAGCAGGTGGGGGACCCCCAGTTTCTACACAGCAAGGCACCCCTGCCTCTCTGCTTCCCACCCACTTGGTACCTCTGTCTTTCAGATTGAAGCTGACATTTCCAAGAGGTACAGTGGGCGCCCCGTGAACCTGATGGGAACCTATCTGTGACAGCCCCCACATTCTACCTTCCCGGCTTCCCAGCCTTCAGGAAGGGGGGTTGCGACAGCCAGGGCTGATGCGGCAGGGCCCTTCCTGGCCAGAAACCAAGTGATTGGAGGATGGAAGGCCGCATGAAGGAGCTGTCACCTAGATGGTGACCTTGACCCTCACTGTATTTTCTGGCAAGAAGCTATCTTGATTGGCCCTGTGGCCTGTCAGCCTGCAACCCCAGTTTCTGGTCCTTCTCATCATCTAGTTGGACTTAATAAAAGAGGAAGAGACTCTTGCTTCACCACTGACGGTTTCTGCTTCTCTGGGCCTTGAGTCAAGGCCATGCACCTGTTTGCCTGGGGTTCTTGATCGAGTGGGTTCCCTAGGCCATCAGCTGTTCCTGTGGAGTCCTGGGTTAGAGACTTTCCCTCTTTGCCTCTGGTGAGAGGGAGGGCCCCAGATGAGCATCTACAAGTGGTTCAGCAAGCTCTGGGGTAGCGGAGTCTGCTGGGCCCCTTTCTCTCCATGGCCAGGCCAGACTGCCCCACTTGGGCCAGAAAGCCAAGGGGAACAGTCGAGTGGCAGCCTTGTTGGAGCCAGCGAAGCTGTATTTTCCTTTTAATCACAGCTCACCTCCAGGCAGGGGGAAAATGCGGTTTGGGGAGGAAGGGTCTGATAAACAAGGTGGAGACAGGAGTTGTCACCTTCACTAGCCGCCTGTCCACTTCCTGCCCGTAACTGCCCACACTGTGATTGGGTAGAGCCCACCCCGGGATGGCGCCCCTCTCCCAAGCCACCTACCCATCCCCATTTCCCAGGAAGGGTAGGGGTTGGGGGTGGCCGGCAATTCGATTTTAATTTCATAGCAGAGCAGTTGATTCATGGCTCTTTGTCGCTGGCGTTGACTCCCGTAATGACTTTCCATCAAAATGAAAAGTGGAGTGACACCACTCATTATTCCTGCTGCTTGTTATCTCAGTTCTGGGGAGGGCCGCCCCCTCCCCGCTGCCTTTCAGCCGTCCCGGACAGTGAGTGATGGCCCCTATTAATCACCGACCCCGCGGACTCCGGCGGACACACGCTATCCGAAGGAGAGAGAGATAAGGCAGCATGAACTGCTCGAAGCCGCTCCTATCAATTAATGTCAGCCCGTCGCTTCCCCCCAATCTTTGCCTGTTCACCTCCTTTTGGAGGAATTGGGGGCTGGAATTAGTCTAGGAATTGGAAAAGGGAAAACATTGGTGTGGAATGTCGAGGTAAAACCGTCCTTAGGGTCGAAGGACACAGAGGGGACTGCGCGGGCTGCACCCTGCCCTCGGCCGCCGTGAAGGCGCCCGGCCTAGGGGGCTGTCTGCGTCTCTTCGTCCCTTTCCCTCGGAGAGGGTGGCCGCCAGCTCCTGCCCCACCTGTTCAGCTGCCGGCTGCACTGGCCTTCCGGCCTGCCTCTTGCAGCAGCCATCAGCTCACCGAGGCATGCCGCCCTCGCCCGCTCTCCTGTCCCTCGTCCAATCACCAGCTGCTACACAGACACTATTGCTTCCAGGCACCGCGAGGTAGGGAGAAGCCCTGTGGACCACGTGACTGCAGCAGGCTGGGTTTGGGCCTCAAAAGCTCTTGCTCCTCGCCCTTCCAGAGGGGCACCTCGCCTGCCTTCTCTGCCCTGCCTGGGGCCAATGGCAGGAAGTCACACAGGCTGAGGTTTGGCCATCTTCGCAGGAGGGGAAGTGGGTTTAGATAGAAAGGGTTCTCTCTGCAGATTTTGGCCACGTTGCTAAGCGGTGTGGTTAGGGGACTGTTCTCTCTCAGAGGGATTAGGCCTGGTTCGCTATTTGCCTGGTAAAGCGAAGGCCCGCTCCAGGCTGGTGTAAATTGTTTCTTAAAAGCCTTTAACCCCATAACATGAGGAACCTTTAGCTCCAGCTGCCTTTGGCCCGGGCCTCGCTTCCTGGGGCCTCACTTTCCCGACCACCCTGAGACACCGAGACCCTGCCTGGCTCTTTTACCCCGCAGGAGAATAGTCTCGCAGGTCCGCCCCCAGGTCTCCCCTAGCGCCACTCTGATTGCAGTTGGGTTCCTGCTGGCTTTTCTCTGGCTTGCCTGACAGAATCCATCACGGCGATGAAACAAGTTAATATACACAGGGGTCTTAGAGTGGTGCCAGGCACAGAGTAAGCGCTCCTGGGCAAATGCGAGCTCATTTCCGGGGTGTGACGTAATGGCCCGGGACTCTTCATCCCCGTCTAACTTGGCTTCCTGGAAGGGAATGGTGAGAGGCTCCCTTGGAGCTTGAGGACCAACTTCTGAGCAGTCAGGTTTCTGGGGCCGCCAAGAAAATGTTCCAGGAGAGGGGGAGGAGGTGGGCTGAGATTTTCTGTTAGTTTGATGTGAATTATAGTGCCAAGAGCTCCCCCTGCTTTTGTGTTCACTTTCATGCCACCTTTTTCCAGAGAAGATTTCAGGTTGTCACCACTCAGCCAACTGGTCACCCTGCTTCACTTTTTTTTTTTTTTTAATTTTTTTTACATTTATTTGTCTCTGAGAGACAGAACACAAATGGGGGAGGGGCAGAAAGAGAATGAGACACAGAATCTGAAAGAGGCTCCAGGCTCTGAGCTGTCAGCACAGAGCCCGATGCGGGGCTCGAACTCACAAGCTTAAGATCATGACCTGAGCAGAAGTCTGATGCCCAACCAACTGAGCCACCCAGGCACCCCCTGGTCACCCTGCTTCAGACAAAGAGGCAGAATCACTTTTCCTGGATCCTCCCTCCCTGCTAAACCCAGCTGCCTAGGCCCCACCACCGGCTCTTGGCTCATGACCGTGACCATGGGCTGAGCGGACTGCTAATGACTGTCCATCTGGGATCTGGCTGCCCACTAAGGGCTTGCCAAGGACATCTAGAACTAGTTTCTCATTCCCAGTGTGGGGCAGGGGTTATCTGCGTCATCCACACAGGAAACCTCACCCATTGAAAGAATTCCCTGCTTCAGAGAACTGGCCTGGAGCTGAGGACCAAAGGAAAGCCATCCCAGGATGGCAGGAGCTGACTGTGGCCTGGCGTGGAGTCCTGCTCACTCACTCGTGCGCACCCGCCCCTCCCCTCTCTCTCCCCCTCGTTAATTCCCCAGATGTTGCTTACACAGTTTCTCCTCTAGAAACACAGGTCCTGTGGCTCTTCCCTGCCTCTCTGACACCTGCTTGTCCTGTTACTAATTTTTATTTCATCTTTTAATTGCCACCTATTATCCTCTCCTCCGCACTCCTGTACACGCACGTACAAAATCTGATAATGGTAATAGGTTAGGAAGAAAGCAAGCAAGGCGTCATGATGATTAGCACGTTGTCTAGATCCGGACGGCCCGGGTCAAATCCTGGCTCTGTTCTTACTACCATGTGATCTTGGACACGGCCCAGGACCTCTCTGTGCCTCATTTCCTTCACCTATAAAATGAGAACAAGAGATACTACAGCCCTCCGGGTAGGGAGCTGTGGTATATACAACACCTAGGTGGTCCCTGGTCCAGTAGGACTCCTATGTCAGCTGTTGTGAGAGGGGATGGACCAGAAATAACCAGGACTGAGGTTAGAAACTTGTGCTTGGGGCCTAGCTGTGTGTCTCAGGTATCCCAGCAGGTCCCAGACCAAACCCATAATCTTCCCCATTCTGTCCTTCATCCCTTTCTGATATTTCCTATCTCTGCCAATTGGCAGGTTCCAAGCCTCTGCTTTGTCACCCCAATCATTCCCCTGCTTAGAAACTCTAATTAATGCCCCCTTAGCTCCCTAAACTCCTAAAGTGGCGGGCCAGCCCTTGGTAATCAGATCTCCATTTCCCTTCCAGCCTGGGTATCCATCCAAGACACCAAACCCACATGTGTCCCCAAAGCCCCAACCCTCTTCTTGGCCCCCTCAAGGCCTTCCTGCCCCCCCCCCCGCCCCCCGGCTCAGATATGACCCAAATACCTCCCCCTGTGGACATTTCCAGGGTCCGACAGAATTAGCCCCTCCTCCTCAGCAGCATCCCTGAAGCCTCCTGGAGATGCCCTTCAGAGCGCCTGTCACCACATCCCCGTGACCTGACATCTGTGCCCCAACCAGAGCTGCCTAAGGATAGGGACTGGGTCTTGCTCACTTGTGTGTCCCCGTTGGAATCTCAAAATTAACTTCTCCGAACTTCAGTTGTCTTCACGATCTCTAAAGTGACCTTGACCTCTAAAATATTACGATCATGTGGCTCCCCAGTTAGCAAAAAGGAAGAGTCCCACAGAGCACTACAAGTTAGGAAGAAAACTGGGTTTAAGTAGGCTTTTAAAATGGACCGGTGGTCAAACTAAAATTCCCTTCTGCATGCTTTCCAGTGAGAGCCTCTGCCCTGAGCATCATCTGGGCTCCCTCCCTCCCCTCTCCCCGCTTAGCCGAGGGCTCTCCTAGAGAGCAGAGGAAAGGGCTGTTGTCCTACCCTCTTGGAGACACCACAGCTTCTGCTCCAAAGCTGGGGCTAGTCCCCAGCCCCCACTACTGAATGGGGCTCAGATGCCTTCCTGCCCCCACAGATCCCAGAGCCCAGCAGGAGGGTGTCAAGCCTGCCCCAGGGCTTCGGAGGCTGGCCAGGGTGCCAGCCGACCGACCCGCAGACCCGCCTGTCCTCCAGGTGCCCTTCCTCTCAGCTGATGGGCAGGGCCTCCCTGAGTAAATTGGCCCTGAGTAAACTCTGCCTGCCACCCCTCTACTCATTCCCCAGGCTTCAAAGAAAACCAGTTTGAATATTTAAACTTCTCCTGTGTGTCTAATAAAAAGTTCTGCACTATTTAACGGCCCAGCTATCCATTACTGTCGGGAGCTGCCCTCTCCCTCCCAACCTGCCCCTCCCTCCCTCTCGCCCAAACCACGTGCAGCAAAGCCATTTGTCAAAGCGCTCCCGCCGCGGGCTGCGCTCGGCTGTGTCTGGAAGGACAAGCCGCCCCACAGGGGAAGGTGGGAATGAATAAAGGGGCTATGCAAATTGCTGCTTAATCTGCAGAGAAACACCCAGGCTTTGGGGAGACGCTCATTACTTCTTTTAACTGTGATTAACGGGCAAATTAAACCCAAGCCCTTAACTCTCTCCTGGCAGAGGACTTGAACGCAGAGCCTTGGGCTGGTGAGGGTGGAGGGAGGCTCTGACCTGGAGCTGCAGACCTAGGGGCTGGGACGGAGGAGCGCGGAGGATCGCGGAGGAGCATGAGCGCTGCCCCTTAACAGGCCGCATTGTTGTCACACTGTCCATTGTCGGTGGGGTTGGAAGGAGGGAGCCCCAATGACAGGGAGAAGATACACTTGACAGGGGGAAGGAGGACTTGGTGGTCTCTTCGGGGATTTTTTTTTTCAGCCTCTCCAGAAAGAACAGGTAGTGACCCTGGGATTTGCTGCCCTTCTTTCCCCCACCAAAAAAAAAAAAGGACCCCTGGGTGGCTCAATCGGTTAAGCCTCCGACTTCGGCTCAGGTCATGACCTCACAGTTTGTGAGTCCGAGCCCCGTGTTGGGTTCTGCGCAGACAGCCGAGAACCGGGAACCTGCTTTGAATTCTGTGTCTCCCTCTCTCTCTCTGTCCCTCCCCCGCTTGTGCTCACGCGCACGCTCTTTCTCACTATCTCTCCCTCTCTCTCAAAAATAAATAAATAAACATTAAATAAAAAAAAAAAGGCGAGAAAATCTCTTGGGCCTTTGCCACAACAAACTGAAGATACGACCCAAAAGGTTCCTGGTCAGACCAGCTCCAACCTGGTCCTGGAAAAGCATGTATAAGGAACCTCCAGATGTTCAACTCCAAAACTGACCTTGAGGCTGATTAGGCCAGGGGAAGGGGGAAGAGGTAAAGGAGCAAGGTGGGGGGGGGGTGCTTTCATGGGACTAGAGACCTGGGAATAGTTTGACGACAAGTTACACAGTTTATAGGCATACACAGGGAGATACCGAAGTTTACTCCATCTGTGTGTGTGTGTGTGTGTGTGTGCGTTCAGATAATCTGACCCAGCTCATAACACACAGTTGACCACTTTAACCCTTTTCGAGTGTACAATTCATGGGCATTAAGTACATTCACATTGTTGTGCAACCATCCCCACCACCCATTCTGTCTGTGTTTGCAGGTGACTGAGCCGTTCTGTAACACCTATCATCACCTCTAACCAACAGCAACAAGCAAAGCAGAACTCGGAAGGTAGGAAAGTTTTGCTTGAAATCGAGACAATTGGGGAACGCCCGGAGGAACTCTGGGGCGGTGGAAGCAGAAGCCTGAGGCTCCAGAGGAAGTTCGGGTGGAAATCCTGTAGGGACTCCCCATGAAATGCAAGTCCCCTAAGCCTGAGTGATTAGGAGGTGAAAGATGACATACAACGGTGACAGACTGTCTGTCAACCTGACGGGGCCGTGGAGAGACGTGGCCCCGTATTTTATTTTGTCGGAGAGTGGATCAGTAGGTCTGTCATAGAAACCAGGCCTGACAGCACGCTCAGTGACTCTGCTCCTTTTCCTTAACTCCTGCAGCCCAGCTCCACCATCTATTAAAACATCCTGGGCTGTCAGGGATATTAAAAGGCTCTGTCACTCCTTCTTAAAACAGTCATAAATACAATCTGGACATGAGCATTTGGGCAGGAGCCCCGGTGCTGAATGGGAAGAGACAACAGCAGGTAGGCCTGCCTTTCTTGACAGCTGAGGCTCTGGCACCATTCAAACAGGGACCCGTGGACTAATCTCCTTTTTCTCTCCAATACAAGAATCAAGGCCGTCTTCAACATCTGCTGAGGCCTGGCATTCTGAAGCCACTGCTCTCGAGGATGGGATGTGGCCTTTGTTAGCATGAACACAGCCCCCCTACCCACCCCGACTTCTCTCTGGTGCCTGGTGCACTGAAATAGCACCTGTTCTAAACGTCTGCTTGTGCAGCCCCGCCCCCTAGGCCTCCCCAGGCAGCGCAATGGGGGAAGGAACAAAAAGGTTATAAGAGAGCCCTAAGTTCTTCCTCCATGATGGAGTTTGCCTCCGGTCTCTCTTCTACCTTCCCTGCCCCACGTAACCTCGGGGCTGACCCACCTCGGTAGGAAGAGACTTGTTGGGGACCAGAAGCCGACCTGAGGCTTTCCAGTGGGTTCCCCCACTGGAATGCAGGCTGGAACTTGTAACCTTGCAAATTGGAGGACCCCAGTCAGTCCGGAATCCTTGAGTCTCTCCAAGCTGTGAGATCACAGCTCTTTCTGCCCCGGGAACTGCTAGCCTGAAAACAGGGAGGCCTCTTCCTTTCTATGTATTTGACAAGAACACGCGGTCTCCGACTGCTTGCTAGGAGCTGGCGCCTCTTTTCAAGAGGATCCTGTTTGATGAAGCGGGGTTCCTCTGGCTCGCAGCAGTCGTAGAGCCCAAGATCAGGCACAATCAATCCCCTGGCAAATTCTGACGCTGGGCTGCATCTCTGTCCACGGGGCTGGGTATTCACCAAATGCCTAGTTCGCTAAAACATACCACAGGCCCTGTCCGTGACCTTCTGTGTTGGCATCAGGGCAGCACCCAGCACCTTGGTGCCTTGAGCTGTCCTGTCTTCTGCACCCCCAGTGTGCGATGGCCAGAATCACTTCCCATCCGGGGATTCCACTTAGCTTTGGCTATTTTTTAAACCACGGACTGTGGTGTTTTCAACAAAATTACCTTCTCGGCAGCTTTTTCCAAATAGTTCAAGTCAAGAAGTGTCAGATTGTTATCTTTTCTTTCTACAGTATTTATTAAAAGCCTGCCTTATTTTGTGGTGCCGCCCCAGAGACCGCAACTAGCCCTGTGTGTGGAGGGAAGAGGAACACAGGTTTCTACCTAATACAAGGAAGCCCTTTCTGACAGCCAGAGGTGCCCACAAGGCCCAGGTGAGGAAGTCACCATCACGGAGGACCTTGGGCTGACACCGGATCAGTATCCGGTGGGGCCGCCGCAGAGGTTGGGCGATTGGGTGGATGTGACTCTGAGATTCAGTGGTTTGGGGCGCTTGGTACGTCCAGGAGCTGGACAAGGCCTAGCAGCTGTTCACCAGCTGCCTTCCATGTGGCCATCTTGCAAATTTACTCCCAGATGGTCGGACCCCTCACCCTCCAAGGTCGTTGGGCCAGCTGCAGGGTAGTGGGCCAGCCCTTCTTTGCTCTAGTAGCCCTCAGGCAGGACGTGGAGAGGAGGAGAGAGGTGAGAAAGGAGCAGAGCTCTCTCCTCTCTCGCTCATGCTGGCTTCCACTGCCCCCCTCCCCCACCCCCCCTTCACCTGCCCTGCATTTTCCCTCCCTCTTTTGGTCTCTTAACCCTCCCCCCATCTCCATGGCGATAAAAGGGGAGGTGGGGTAGGCTGTGCCCTGTATTTTGAGTCGCTCCACAATAGCCCCTTTCTCTGGAGACATAGGGGCTGCCTGTGGAACTAATCTCCCCCTGCCCATCAGCTCACAAAGGACCAGGGAGGCCCCTCCCTCAGCCAGGCCGCCCTCGGTGACCCCAAGCCCGTTTCCGGGTGCGCTTCCAGCCCTCCGGGGCCTGCAGCTGGGCCTCTCTCACGGGATCCTGCACGCAGGCGGGGTCGCCCCGGCTGACCTCCCCCGAGGACAGAGGTCAAGCCCCTTCTCGGGTCTCTGATGTGATTGGAAGGTTGCCGAGGCAGGGGGACGGGGAGGAGAGGGGGAGGGGACCTTCTCTTTTAATGTAAAATTGAAAGACTCCCTGTGCCTTCCTGTCCGTGCCTGTCTCCGGCGGGGGCCGGGTCGCCTGGCCTAGGACTCCTTGGAAATCTGGGCGTCTTAGAAATGGGTTAAACCCCTGGCAATGGAGCCTGGTCAAACCCAACCCCAGAATATTAGAATCATAAAAGTCTGGGCATGGGAAGTGGGAGAAACCGTCTAGGGCAGCAAGACTCGGCCCTGGTTTTGATTCTGGTACTTCCTTTGCTGTGATGGGCTTCTAGATACCTCTGGGCCTTTCTGCGCTTATCTGCAGAGTGGGAACGATACTCGTACCAACCTGACAGGTACTGTAGCAGGTGAGGTCATGCATGTGACATGATCTCAGCCTAATGCCTGGCTCATGGAAGGCACTCGGGGGTACCATGGCTGTGACTATATTAGGCAGGAAGGAATTCCCAGGCTGAGGAATCATCTCCTTAGCTCAGGCCAGGGCATCCCCATCTCAGAGTTAAAGATGGGGAAGGCACCACCCCCACCCCCCACCCCCCCCAGTGAAGAATATTCGAGGCAGGGTAGCTGGTGGGAACACAGACTGGGAAGTCAGAATGGTTGGGACTCAGTCCTACCTCCCCCACCTACCAGCTGTGACACCTCACTTTCCTCATGTCTACAATGGGGATAATAATAGTAACCACTGCATAGGGTTATTATGAAGATCCAATATGTTAACACACGTAAAGTGCTCAGAAGGGAATCTGGCTTGTTGTCCGCGCGATATAAACATTACTTATGATTATTATTGATGTTATGATCATTGGGTCTCTGTGGGCCTGATTTCCAGAAGAGCGCTTATTTCAAATATTCAAAGCCTTTGTCCCTACAAGTCCCCTCTCTTTTCCATGTCCCATGGCATGTTCTGATTTCCGGCAAGGAATAATATATGATCTCTCTGACTTGCTTGGCTGATGAAAAAATGCACATTCTGCCCATATAGACAGCAGCTCTAAACAAGGGACACAGCTAACCCAGAAGGGAGTAATTGGCCTCTTATAAAACAAGGCCAAGTGAAAGATAGGAGTTCAGAAAGGTCGAGGGAGGTCTGGCGGGAGCTGCCGACAGCTCTCCTAACCTGCCCGACTTATTACCGGAATCATTTCAAGGGATAATTTAATGTTCTCCCTCTGTGGCCCTGTTTGCTCCTGAAGGGAAAAATAAATAAATAAACAAACCCAACCACCCCAACCAACACATGCTTTATGAGAACATCACTTACTAGTTTTTAATGGCACCGTTATTAATATAACCGTCCCGGCACCTCCCCTACATCTGATCATGGGTGAATTATGAATTGTGAATTCTGATCGCTGCTCCCATTACTGCAAACATTTCCACCCGGTCCTGACAGGAAGAGAGAACCAGACTTTCATGTGTAGGGATTGCTCAGAGGCTGGAGCCTGGTCTGCTCCCCAACCCTGGGAGAAAATTCAGAGACATGGGGCAGGAGAGTGAGAGAGAACTGGGTGGGGGGGAGGGCGGGGAAGGGCAGGAAGATAGCCTGTCCGGTGTGTTGGTGGAGAAAGAGCTTGACCACATGCCTCTAGTCCTGTAACTGAGCCCAAACTCTTACCTTCCAGGACCTCATTTCCTTCTCCTATAAAATAGGGATTAAAAAAAAATTTTTTTTAATGTTTATTTACTTTTGAGAGAGAGACAGAGTCCAAGCAGGAGGAGGGGCAGAGAGAGAGGGAGACACAAAATCTGAAGCAGGCTCCAGGCTCTGAGATGTCAGCACAGAGCCCGATGTGGGGCTCGAACTCACGAACCGAGAGATCACGACCTGAGCCCAAGTCGGACGCTCAACCGACTGAGCCACCCAAGCGCCCCTAAAATAGTGATTTTTAAGACTTCTTTTTCCCTTTGCCATTTTTAAGCATTGATGATGTCCCAGGCATTGTGCTAAATGCTTTATCTCATTTAACGGATTCTCAGAACGAATGTATATAATACTAGTTTAGTCCCCACTTGGTCGATGAGGCAACTCGGGCACCAGATGTGCAGAAGCCCGCCTGAGGTCACACAGCTGGGATGCTGGTTTACAACCTGGATTTGTCTGACTCCAGGGCCCAAGCCTGTAACTCTTAGGCTACACTGCCTTCCGGGGACAGTAACACCTGTCCCCCTACTAAGCAGGGTGGGGGCAGTCAGATGTGTCCGCAGGAGTGAAAGGGCTCTGTCAACCACGCAGTGGTCTCATGGTGGTATAGAAGCATTTCCCAAAGGAAAGCAAAAGAAGAGATTGGGCTGGGGTGCACTGAGGTTAGAGCGGGGAAAGACAGCAACATCCCAAGGGGGACTGAATTTAATTTTTATTTTTTAGAGAGAGAGAGCGTGCACATGAGTAAAGGGCAGAGGGAGAGAGAGAAAATCTAGAGAATTTTTTTCTTTTAATGTTTATTTATTTTGAGAGAGAGAAAGAGAGAGCAAGTAGGAGAGGGGCAGAGAGAGAGGGCGAGAGAGAATCCCAAGCAGGCTCCGAGCTGTGGACACAGAGCCCCACATGGGGCTCAATCCCGTGACCCAGGGATCATGACCTGAGCCGAAATTGAGAGTTGGACGCTCAGCTCAACCGACTGAGCTACCCAAGCATCCCAAAGGGGACTGCATCATAGCAAAAGTTACTTTGGAAGAATGCATTATAGTTGATTTCATTTTAAAACTGTGGGCAGACAATGAAAGGAAGAACACTCTGTCTGAGTCTCCCCACCCCCACCGAGGGTGTTTTTATTTTGCTCTTGCTAGGCCCTCCTCAGAGGCTCTGAGCTGAGCAGGACTCTGGTCTAGTTGAGTGGAGGAGATGCGTCTTCCCGCTACCCGGGTTCCTGGCACCACGCAGGGCTGATGGCCTTGAGAAGGTGAGGCCTCCCAAAGGTGAGCTCTGGGAGTTCAGCCACAGTAGGGAGTTGGTGGAGCTGGCACGAGGGCACAGAGGTGGCCAGGGGCTGGGGAGGGTGGGGACAGACCCCCCCCCACATCTTTTCTGGCCTGACCCAGGTTTGCTGGCCACAGGGGACAGCCTCAGGCCCAGGCTGGCTGCTGGGTACTTGGTATTCTGCTCAGGCCCTTGCGTCCTGCCTCCCGGCTCCCTGCCGGTGGGCCTCCTCCCCCGGCCCAGCCTGGGCCATGCATTATCCTCGCAAGATTGAGGACCTAATGGAGGCGATCAGCACCCGGGGGAGCCACTCCATCCAGGCTCTGGAAGGAGGGCAGAACAGTGCTAGCTGGCTCCTTTACCTACCCTGAGATTGGGGTGCGCTTGGAGGGGGGGTGCTTGGAACTGAGGAGGGGCTTCCTGCAACCCCTCCCAAGGGCTCTGGACAACTTCAGTCCAGGAGGTGACATTGCCACAATCTTTCTCTTCCTCTCCATGGGATACCCTCAGTATCTGAGGTCCTCGCGGAGACCCCAGGCACTATCAGCTTTCTTGAAGCACTTTCTGCTGGCTTTGGGGAGGGCAGCCTCCCACCTTCACCCCACCCCCGCCCCTGCCTGCCAGCTGGCCAGCGTTGGGGCCAGCCCTCCATTGCCCATTGTTCCTGGCTCTCCTCCCACGGTGGGAGGTGGGGGGCTGAGCCTGGTCCCCCCACCCCCCCAGGTCGGGAGCGCAGGGCAGCCCCTCCCCCTTCCAGGCTTCAAAGGCCCGGAGGGACTAACCCTTGCCACTGTGGGGCCTCCTCTCTGGGAGCAGTGGGGGGATGGGGGGACAGCTGCCCCCAAAGCAGCATTCAGCGGCTTCCTGGGAGTGAGTAGAGCAGGCCAGGGGGTGATCATGAGCATGTAGGAGGTCAAATGCAGGGAGGTCCTGAGGCAGACGGCCTGGGAAAAAGCCGGGGGATGGATGGGAAGCTGCAAAGGTGATGTAATAACGCCAGCAGTGCATTCCTACCGAGAGCAGTCAGCCCTTCCGAACACTCACGGCGGGCCCAGTGCTGTGTTTTCCACTCGCTGTCTAATTTCATCCTCTTGGGAGCCAGTACTTCTAGAGAGATATTGCACAGAAGGAGAAAATCAGGCTCAGAGAGGTTGGGTAACTTACCTGGGCTCACACAGGAAGGATCTGAACATATTTGGACCCACATTGTCTGAGTCTGGAACCTTGCCCCTAACCACAGTGCCAGGCCACTGTAACAGGCAGCGGGGAGGAAAACAAAATGAGTGATGGGCACCCCCTCCAAAACACTCACCTGACTTCATGCACGTCACCAGGATAATGTGTTTCTTGCCAAGGAACACCCAGGGATCCCAGGGGTAAATGTTTTCACTGAGCCCACATACACAGTGGCTTTTTATATACTATATTCTGTATACTATAGGGATTTTTTTTCCTCCTCTTTCCAGCCCTGCCCCCCCCACTCCGCAACCCCCCCCCCCCCCACCGCACCCTGGACTTTTTACTCCTCTTCTTCCCAGGCTAACATTCTCTCCTCCTACCATCTGCTCCCAAGATGACAGACCCTGCCCACCTTGCTTCCCTAGGGATGGAGGAGTCCAGGACTCATCCCTCCCCCAGGTGCTGTAATTTGAGGGGCTGCCGAGCTGGAATGGACCCAGGGCCTCCCCAGGCTGCCCTCCCGCCACTGTGAGTTGGCTGGCCTCTGCCCTCTGCCCTCTTCTGCCATTAACCCTGTCACCTGCCGGACATCAGCCCCCGGGCCCGGTCTGTCATCCGTGGCCAAAGATGGATGGGGGGCGGCTGGGAAGCATAAGTGGCGACCCCTTAATGAGATCTGGCGGGGGAGGACTGGGCTGTATCAGGGAGCAGCAGGGCCAGGTTGGCAATAATGGCCCTTGTTGAGCGTGACCCATTTTCTTTCTGTGGAGGGGAAGACAGTGGTGTGAGAAGCCGCAGGACAGGCTTGGGGGCCATAGGATTATGTTGCCACCCACCTCCCTCTACCCTCCCTCCCCTCCACTGGCAAACCAGACTGGAGCAGGAAGAGATGGGCAGAGGCTAGAGGGGAAAAAGATGACCCCCACCCCTCATTCCTTCTCCTTGGCGCTGTGACCCCAGCTCCTTGGGAAGAAGCACAGTGACAAAGAATTCCTAGGAAACAGGAGACCGGCTGCCAAGGCAGTCCCAGGAGACTTCGGGGTCTCCTATCCATGTGCAGAGAAATTGGAGGGAGGGAGCCTCTGCGGGGTGTTGTCTATATAGTGGGGAGCATCTTCAGAAGTGCAAGGAGAAGGTTCTTCGGAAGCAGGAAAAAGAGTGGGATGCAGGAGTAGGGGGAAAACATTGGACGGTTGCCTACATATTCCTCCCTAGTGGTTCACAGGATTTTAAAAGGAAGAGATGCTAGAAAGCATCAGCTTTAACCTTTCATTATACAGATGGGGAAACTGATGCCTAGGGAGGGAAAGAGGCCCACCCAATTGGTGGCAGAGCCAGAGCTAGGATCCGGGGCTCTAAAAGATCAAGCTCCCTTACTTGACATCCACCTCACTCTCTTCTTGCTTCTTACCCAGGAAGAGAATAGAAGAGCTGCTAAAATAATCATTCTTGGACTTGTCTGAAAGGGCTTGTTCTTTCCCAGTTCCTTCCTGCTCCCCCCTCAACGACATAGATGGCATCGTCCAAGGAAGGGCTTGCAGCAGGTCTGGGAGACAGACCCGGGGAGGGCAAGGTAGGGTGCCTCCTGAGATCCGAGCCAGGAATGGGGAATGATTCACTCCCTGAGGATGAGAATGAGGTCGGTGGAAAATAGGGCTCTTTGAGTTTGAGTTTAAAGCTTTATGATTTGGGGTGAGTTTTTTATTTCTGCCCCTACGAAGAGGAAGGAGAAGCACCAAGTAGGTGCCCACAAAGGTTGGCTTCAAGACCCTCTGACCTTTATCTGGACATATCTGCTGCCACTCTATCCCCGGAGCCGTGGCCTTGGCTCTGTCTGTGATGATTTTTGGTTTCCCCTCTCCCCCAGCTGCCTAGGGCAGGTTGAGCAGGATTGATATAGTGTGGCATCCAGAGGTTGGGTGTCAGGAGGACACTGGTCCTGGCTAACTGTGTGACCCTCAGTCGTTCTTTTAGTCTTTCTGGGCCTCAGTTGCCTTATATATTATTTATTCATTTATTTATTTTTAAACGTTTATTTATTTTTGAGACGGAGACAGAGCATGAACGGGGGAGGGTCAGAGACAGAGGGAGACACAGAATCCAAAACAACATTTGCCTTATATTTTAAAGGCAGTGCTAGGGGCGCTTAAGTGGCTCAGTCGGTTGAGCGTCCCACTCTTGATTTTGGCTCAAGTCATGATCTCTCGGGTTCATAGGTTCGAGCCGCGCATCAGGCTCTGCGCTGTCAGCGTAAAACCTGCTTGGGATTCTCTCACTCCCTCTCTGCCCCTCCCCCGCTTGTGTGCACGCAACATACGCATGTGCTCTCTCTCTCTCTCTCAAAATAGATTAAATTTTTTAAAAAGACGGTGCTAGACAGTGGTCTGCATACTTCTTTTATTTTTTTTTAAGCAAACCTTTTGCCCAACGTGGGGGTCAAACTCATGACCCCGAGATCAAGAGTTGCATGCTCTACTAACTGAGCCAGCCAGGCTCCCTTCTTCACACTTCTTTTCTTTTCTTTTCTTTTCTTTTCTTTTCTTTTCTTTTCTTTATTATTATTTCAAACATTTTTAACAACAGGTGTAATTACGAAAACATGGAACCCTTCACGAATTTGCCTGTCATCCTTGCACAGGGGCCGGGCTAATCTTCTCTGTGTCCTTCCAATTTTAGTATATGTGCTGCCGAAGCGAGCACCCTTCACACTTCTTTTATTTTATTTTATTTAAAAAAATTTTTGTTTTTAACGTTTATTTATTTTTGAGACAGAGAGAGACAGAGCATGAACGGGGGAGGGTCAGAGAGAGGGAGACACAGAATCTGAAACAGGCTCCAGGCTCTGAGCTGTCAGCACAGAGCCCGATGCGGGGCTTGAACTTGAGGACCGCGAGATCATGACCTGAGCTGAAGTCGGCAGCTTAACCGACGGAGCCACCCAGGCGCCCCAACACTTCTTTTAAAAAGAAGGACCAGCACCAGATCTGCCGAGGGCTTCCAAGAGCTTTTGATGTGCATTTCCCAACTTTGCCTCAGGTGACTTCCAGTTGGTAGTTTGAAATAGGGCTTTGGTGGGAGTATTGGCACCACAGAAATTGGCAAATGTGCCAAATCGGGACTTCACAACCACCCACAGGCCGCTGTTCCATTTTACCAGCACACCACAGACCAGAACTCTAACATGCGGTATAAAAACAGAAAAAGAGCAGAACTGCTTTGGTTGAAGCAGGAGAGCCGCCTCCCCAGCAGGCTTTGCCCAAATCCGGGACTTGAAAACTGTCATACCAGGAGAAGCCTGAGATTTGCTCCAGCTCTCAGTTCTGCGGGTCTCAATAATAGGCCACAGAGGATACAGGAGGGAAATGCACAACAATAAAGAGGCTTGGGTTTTACAGCTGCATTCGGCCTTGTGGCAAGTCAGCTTTGAGGGGCCAGGAAGCGACTCTGGGAGATGCTTGATCCTGCAGGCCCCCGAGGCCTTGTGGTGGCCTCATGGTGGCCTCCGAAGGTCGGGCATTCAGGAGAAGTCTTACCTGAAGTCTCAGGTGTCTGAGAGGCAGGAGGAGGATGAGACTGCCTGGGGGTGGGGGTGGGAGGCATGCCACCCATCTCCTCTCCTGACCTCCCAACCCTGACATCCTGGGTGAAGGGATGTGGCTTGGGTCCATTCAGGCACGGAGAGAGCTGGAGCCTTCTTGGGGAAGCCCAGTGGACTTCATCAATATGTGGTGGGGAGGATACCAAACAAGAGAGGCCGAGACCAGAAATCAAAGGCAGGGCTCAGCCCTCAGCTCCAGCAGTCCCTGACCTTGACAACTTCTGTATTTCAGTAATGTTTTGTGGGATGGGACTGCTAAACCAGGGTTAAAATCATATTCATTTTCAATTTGGTCTTTTCAACAGGGAACGTAGAGGGTGGTCACCAGGGATCATAACCTCATTCAGCTAGGAGTGAAAGGACCCACTCAGCAAAGCAGGTTTCACTCCTACATTTGCCCAGGTTCTGTGAAGAATATAGAAGTCAATATTCCCAAAGCTTGCTTTCTTTCAGGTTTATTAGAATCAGCTAGACTGATTCATTCTTGCGGAGAGGGCGGAGGGGGGAGCAACACGCAGAAGGAAAGAAAAACAAATATTTGCAGCTGAGAGAAACCTGACATTTAATTGAGTTGTTTCTAAATCTGCCAATCACTAGAATTACTAGGAAGATTTTAAAAATACAGTGTCTTCCCCGGCCCCTAAATTTACAGATTTAAAAATCTCCGATGGTGGGGGAGGGGTTCTGGTGTTTGGGAGCCATTACATTCACTCTCCTGGCCGCCCACAGTGGAGACAGAGGCCATCAATTTGACTTTGTCTCCTTTCTTTTTAAATATATGTATTTATGGGGGTGCCTGGGTGGCTCGGTCGGTTAAGCGTCCGACTTCGGCTCAGGTCATGATCTCACAGTCCGTGAGTTCGAGCCCCGCGTCGGGCTCTGTGCTGCCTGCTCAGAGTCTGGAGCCTGCTTCGGATTCTGTGTCTCCCTCTCTCTGCCCCTCCCCTGTTCATGCTCTGTCTCTCTCTGTCTCAAAAATAAATAAACGTTTAAAAAATTAAAAAAATATATGTATTTATGTGTTTATTTTTAAGTAATCTCTATGCCCAACGGGGGGCTCCAACTCATGACCCAAGATCAGGAGTCACATGCCCTTCCAACTGAGCCAGCCAGATGCCCCTGACTTTGTCTTCTTTCTATATCTAAAAAAGATATCCTATGGTTAACCAGCTAGAAATTAAACAAAATTTTTGAAAACAGAAAATAAAAATAAAAGAGATTTCCCTCATTCTCCCTTAGCAAATATAGGAAGAGTTTTAAAAAGTTCCTCCCGGGGCGCCTGGGTGGCGCAGTCGGTTAAGCATCCGACTTCAGCCAGGTCACGATCTCGCGGTCTGTGAGTTCGAGCCCCGCGTCAGGCTCTGGGCTGATGGCTCGGAGCCTGTTTCCGATTCTGTGTCTCCCTCTCTCTCTGCCCCTCCCCCGTTCATGCTCTGTCTCTCTCTGTCCCAAAAATAAATAAACGTTGAAAAAAAAATTTTTTTTTAAAAATAAAAAGTTCCTCCCTGCAGCCAACCTAACTCCCTGCTGCATTTCTAACGCTCTCATCTGCATAACTTTACTGCTGGCTTTCAGAGTTTGCCTCCATGCTGAGTGTTCTGGGCTTATTTCTTCATTCTGCAAGAAAGGATTCAGTACCTACCAATCGCCAGGTCCTACAGGAGGTGTTGGGGAGATTGCGGGGAGTGAAATAGGGTCCTTGGCCTTTGCCTTTCAGCCTTGGGAGGGAATCAGAAATAAACTAGCAACGTGCGGATGCTGGGAGAGGGGAGACAGGGTGAGGGTTAGCGTCCTGAAGAGAGGAGGGCACGGCTGTGGCCTCAGGATGGTCTGGGGAAGGTGGATGGGAGGGCAGGGATCATAGTTCCTGGCCGAGAGAACAGCATATGTGGGGCTCAAGTTAAACAGCAGAGCGGACCTCCAAGAACCAAGTGGAAATCCATACAGCTGGGCATTGTGCTTCCTGAACCTTTCTGTCATTTCTATGCCCCTTCCCAGAAACCCCTCTAAGCTCCTCCATGACGCTCTGGGCCCTGAGGAGCGAGGAGCCCACAGCAAGACAAAGAACTTTTGTCTGATCAGCTGAGCTATAATGAGACAATGATCCCCAGGACCCTTATTTATGCATCCAGCATGGAGCTTTACTGATGTAAGAGCAGCACCGGATTACTGACTCACAGTCAGCCATGCATTTTACAAGAATTCCGCAATGTCTGTCTTGGATTTTATTTCTGCCTAACTTCCCTTTCAGCTTTCTTTTTAAAAGCCTCGCCTCTTTGCTGTCTTTGTACTTATCTCTTTCTGAAGTGGAACAAGTCGAGAATATGCGGGTTTCGGGGAAATCTGCTGTCCCCAGGGTCCTTCTCCAATGAAATGCAGGTCAAACTGAGATTTGGAGTTGAAAGCCGATTAGTGTAAACGTTCACATCTTAGAGAGTCTAACTAATCTGCCCATCAAGGCTGCTGATCCCATCCTGTCTTATTTGCTGCTGGGGGGTTATGTGTGGCGGGGGGGAGGCGAGGACCGGTGCAGAGTCAGCGCCAGTGATGTGCCAGGCAGAATGGAATCTTTGCACGGTGCCTCCTTGAAAGGGAGGGTAGCAGGGAGGGGGCAGATGCTGAGAGGCTCATGGGAGCCGTGCCAACAGATGGGTCTGCCTGGGTCCCTGACTAAACCAACTAACCCTTCCCGAGCCGATCCGGATGCGGGGCCAGAACTCATTATTCTTCCCTGGGATCCCGAGTGACGAAATAGGGGCCACGAAGGAATTCACTGGTCAATGCTAGTTGGGTGGGTGGGAGTCTGGAGGTTAGGAAGGGGCAGGCACGGGGTGGGGGGGGGCAGGGGAGGGGTTGCTTGGATTAAGCCCATGGGAGCTGAGCCAGCCGGGCAGGGAGGAAGGATCGCTTTGGCATTCTCCTGCAGTTACCAGGCCTCCCCGCCTGCCAGGCTGCTGGTGTGCAGAGCCCAGCCCCCTCCCCAAAGAGCCCCTGAGAGGGGCCAAGAGAGGGGGGAAGGCCACCCGTGGCCTTGTGAGGCTGAAGCACAAGCTCCTTCCTCAGCTGCCAGGGAAGAATTTAATTACCAATTAAAGCCCCCTCCATCTGTTTCGGGCCTGCCAGAGAGCTCTCTCTACCCTTTAATTACATCTCTGACAACAATTTAACTCAATTAGCTGGTAAACACAGCAGAATGCAGGCAACCCAGGGCACCCTCTTGTCCCTGCCATCTGTCTGTCCGTCTTATGCTTTCCCCACTCGCTCTCAGTCTGTCTGTCCTGCCCCTGCTTCCCCCTCTCCTTTTGGCCACCCCCTCACTTTGCTCTTTTCCTTCTCTCTTCCCCAACACCTCTTGTCTGTCTCACACCAGCTGGGTTCCATCCCCCCCCCCCCTTTGTCATGCCACCTTCCTTTCCCATCTGCTGTCTGTCTGTCTGTCCCTATCCCTCTGTTCTGTCTCGTTCTGTCCATTCCGTCCTTCTCCGCAGGCCGGTCTCCAGGGAGCCCACGTGTTCCCTTCCTTCTTCCAGGCTTCTTTCCTGCATTTAACCGAACCCACCCCTTCAACGTGTCTTCTTGGAGTCTCCTCCCTGGTTTGTCTCCCTAACCTTTACCATCTCCTTTTGTTTCGTCCACGGAGCTCAGACAAATGTGAGTCCGAGGAATAAGAGCTACCATGTTTTGAGGCTGTCTTTTGCCAGTCCCCGGCTAAGAGCTGTATGTATTTTGTTTTGTTGAATCTTCGCAAAAATTCTATGAAGTAGGTATCATACTCCCCACTCTGCAAGTGGAATAATTGATGCTTTGGGGGATTTTGCAACTCGCGTGGGATCGCAGGAGGGGAGCAGCTTTGCAGACGCCAGAGAGGGCCTGAGTATTTGGGGAGAGGCTCTGTGTTGCCCAGATGAAGGGCAGAGCAATGGGTCCCCAGATAACAGTGGATGGAAATTAGGGATGACTTTTGAGAATCTAACCTCTATTTCTGCTGGAGGGAGGCTTCCAGATTCTAGTTTGCCACAGTGTTGAAGAAGTTTCTCAGTCCCCCGAGAAAGTAAAAATAAATAAGTAAGTAAGTAAATAAATAAATAAATAAATAGGACCCCAAGGAGTAGGAGAAGAGAAAAACAAGTAGGCTATAATTATCCTAGCAACCCTCCCCTGGAATGAGAGCGGGAGGGCGGTAGAGAAGGGCAGCCTGATCCGTCTTGTGGACAGGCAGGGACATGATGGAGACCCCAGGTCAGCCAGGTAGTCACATGGCTGTGGCTCAGGCAGACCCCAGCCAGATAAAACTCATCTGCTTTCTTCTCCCGTCCTTCCTCGGCTGACTAATCATTCTTCCCGTGATTAAAACAGAAAAGAATTGGGGGTGCGGGTGGGGGGGAGACTACAGCAGAGAATCTATTTTCTACCTTCCTTTGGTTTTAAGATTTGTAGTCCTTCCCCAGAAGTTAGTTTCACTGGGGGTTTAGAACCCATACACCTTCACTCAGCTTTCTCCCACCTTAAGCAGGAGTGCTGGGATCCCAACTAAATTCCTCAAGTGCAGGAATTGTGCTCTGAAAGAAATGCCAAATATGGGCCGGGGTCAGCATGGGTAAGGAGACTGCTACATGACCTAGAATTTTCATCATTAGTAATCCGTCAAGGGGAGTCCTATTCTGCAGGTAGATACGGAAAGTTCTAGGCTGAGGCAACCAAGGGGCAGAGAAGAGAAGCAGAGAGCACTCCAAAGGAGGTTCCTTGTTCAGACTTCCCAAGCCTTATGAAAGCACTGGGTTTGTGAGCAGTTTCTGTAAACATGATCTAATAAAGACCACAGAGTAATGAGGCTAGTGGGTTTTTTGTTTGTTTGTTTGTTCTAAACAGACACATGATTGCCTAGAATTTCAGAGTTCAAGGCACCAGAGAGGTCTATTCAATCCAGGGTCCTTCCCGCTGCAAGAATTCTTATTGCAGTAGCCTTGAAAATGTCTTTCTTTGAATACTTCCTGTGACAGGGAACTCACTACCTCACTACGTATCCCCTTTCTATATTCAGACTGGTTTAATGTTTAGAAAATTATTTCTCATATTGTCTCCCCACAATTCCCATCCCTCTGTCCTTATTTTCACCTTGTGAAGTGATGGAGATTGTGTAAACTTTCTCCCCAGTTCCAGATGCTAATCGAATGTCTAGAAGGCAGCTAATAGGAACCCCGGAGAGTTTAGCCGTCCCTAGTTCCTTCAGCCATTCCTCAAATGCTCTCATTTCAAAATCTCACTGTTCTCTTTCTTTATGCCTCTTTTCATTAGCAATGTCTTTCTTTATACATACTGCCCCAGGCCTAAAATGAATGCTCTAGATTAAGTCCAATGGGCAGAGGACAGAGAAAGACTATCACCTCTCTTGTTCTAGAGACTGTACTTTTTTTTTTTTTAATTTTTTTTTCAACGTTTTTTATTTATTTTGGGACAGAGAGAGACAGAGCATGAACGGGGGAGGGGCAGAGAGAGAGGGAGACACAGAATCGGAAACAGGCTCCAGGCTCCGAGCCATCAGTCCAGAGCCTGACGCGGGGCTCGAACTCACGGACCGCGAGATCGTGACCTGGCTGAAGTCGGACGCTTAACCGACTGCGCCACCCAGGCGCCCCATAGAGACTGTACTTTTATTAATGCAGCTCTGAATCTATAATTTTTTTATGGCAACCACAGATCATAGTAGCCTCTATCAGCCTGTGGAGGTTACAGTCAACCAAACGTATTTCTTTGGGTACATGCCACCTTTAGGCCATGTCCTCCTCATCCCTACTGAATTATTAATGCTTTTAGTGACAAATAGGAAACATATCAGTTAACCCTTTTAAATTTCATCTCATGCAACTTAATTGAACACAGATGGAGCATTATCATGTCTCACTGTGGTCGATTTGGGCCAGTGTTCCCATCCTACCAAGGTCTTAGATCCTGAGCCCTTCACCCAAATATTAACCGGCTCTGTATCATCCCCAGGTCTGATGACCTTGGCTTCCTTCCATGTCTTCATCCAACCCTCCATAAAGTGTCAAAGAGTACTGTGCCTTGGGGCGCCTGGGTGGCGCAGTCAGTTAAGCGTCTGACTCTTGATTTCCACCTAGGTCATGATCTCATGTGAGACTGACCCTGCGTTGTGCTCTGCGCTGACAGTGTGGAGCCTGCTTGGGATTCTCTCTCTCTTCCTCTCTCTCTGCCTCTCCCCTGCTCACACTCTCTCTCAAAATAAATAAATAAACAAACATAAAAAAAAAAAAAAAGAATCCTGTGCCTCCTGAGAGGACTATTTTGAAAGAATCAATGTCTAAATGAGTCTCTCTCCTTCAAATGGAGGCCATAGTTGGGGTGTTGTTTTTTTTTAATAACTTTCAACTTTGATAAATTTCAAACTCAGAAGAATATCAAAAATAGTACAAAGAACTCCCATATGCCCTTTACCCAGACTCATTCACTGTTTACATTTACCTGTTTGCTTTATCCTTCTCTATCCACATGTGTACTTATGTATTTTTTTCCCTGACCTTTTTGAAATTTGGAGACATAATGTCCCTTTAGTATTCAGTTCCTAAAAGGCATTCTCTCGCGCAAATAACCTCAGCATGATGATCAAAACCCAGAAATTGAACACGGCTGCAAGACCACTATGTAACTCACAGTCCATATTCAAATTCCATCAACTTTCCCAGTAATGTCCTTTATAACTATTCCCATCCCCACCTTCCTCCACCTCCAGTCCGGGCTCTGATCCAGAATCATACATGGCATTCAGTAGTCAAGCTCTTTAGTAGGAGGCGATGGCTTTATTTCAACACTTTGCTAAAAGCAGTTTGGAAACTTTTTTGAAAAACACCAGCCTACGAAAAACAGTGAAACCATCCCACCTCCCAAGGATGAAGATCGAATACCACCGAGGACAGCAAAACAAATGTGCCGCAGACTCTGCAGGTACTTCCCATGAAGCCTTCGCCAATGTTTTGCGCCATGGAAACATTTGGAACAAGTGCAGCCACCTGATGAGGTAACTTTGGAGGGAATATCCTCAAAGACAGGCAGGACGTCTAGGGCATTTGCTTCTAAATTTGCCTCAATTCATGATAGTCAAACTGCACACCATCTTAGAGTTTCAGTTCCTGGAGAACAGAGACAGGATGATGGGCACACCCTTCTTGGTTCATTTGTTGAAGTGTCCGGCTGCTGGGGCTAAGCCCGGGCTTAGTCCCCCAAAAGGGCTATTTATACTTGCCAGAAGATGAACCTTTGCCCTCTAAGGTCAGTCACGAGGGAGGAAGGGAGGCAAACGAAGATGTACGGGGCTATCAATTCCCGACAACTCAAAACATGTGTCAGGCTGATGGAGGGTGGATAATGTCGACTTTGCACCAGGCTGTGCGGTGGTCGGCTCAACGCAGGCTCCAACGAGAACTCAAGTCAGTGATGACCAGTGTTTCTGTAGATCGTCTCCCTCGTGCTAGGTTCAAAGCCTTAGATTAGAGCCCAGTATATAATTGCTTCCCTTTCTCCCTCTCTTCCTCACATCAGTGAGGCACCAAACCTTTTCACACATCTCACACTAATTCTTTCCTCTCCTTTCTGGTCCAGGTCCTACTTTGCTGGCCCCCCGGGCTCCAGTCTCTCTTCTATCAATTCATTCTATGTATGTACTACCACTAGATTAAGTTTCCCTTTAAAAATCTCTATCTGTCTATCTATCTATCATTAATTTCTCCATGTCTATATTCAATACTCCTTAAGGTTCCACGTCCGTCTCTCACCCCATCTCTCATGGGGATCAGGTCCCCATGGCTCCTTTGGGGGAGGGGTGCCTGTTTCCAAGTCCTGCAACCCTTCCCTCTCGCCTGAGTATTGAAAGCATTTGGCATCCATGCTACTTATTTGGCACTTGGCGATGACTCCTTAGATCATTTTTAACGTTAACGCACCTACTCTGTCTTGTAAGAAAGACTGTAAACGCTTCAAGAGCAGATACCATGTTTATACTTCTTCCCATCTTGTATTTTTTTTTCCTGTCTAACTTTATTTATTTTTTTTCCCATCTTGTATTTAATGTAATGCCATGTATATAGTTGGAGCACTACGCCTGTTCAGTGCTGGTGATCATGGGATTTG
This sequence comes from Lynx rufus, assembly GCF_022079265.1. Taxonomy (NCBI): domain Eukaryota; kingdom Metazoa; phylum Chordata; class Mammalia; order Carnivora; family Felidae; genus Lynx; species Lynx rufus. The sequence goes on along the minus strand of NW_025814832.1, from coordinate 24,478,651 downwards.
TTTGAAAAGGATTTTTTTTTATTTTATTTTTTAACTTTTATTTATTTTTGAGACAGAGAGAGACAGAGCATGAACCGGGGAGGAGCAGAGAGAGAGGGAGACACAGAATCGGAAACAGGCTCCAGGCTCTGAGCTGTCAGCACAGAGCCCGACGCGGGGCTCGAACTCACGGACCGCGAGATCATGACCTGAGCCGAAGTCGGACGCCCAACCGACCAAGCCACCCAGGCGCCCCTGAAAAGGATTTATAACCAAGAAATAATAACAGCCAACACGTATTGAGCACATAACCATTAGACACAATGCCATACACTTGGACTAAATCAGTTGTTTCTTCCACAACCCAGTGATCTAGGGATATTATAATCCCCATTTTACCGATAAGGAAACCGAGGCTCAGAAAGGCTAAGGAATTTGCCCATGATCATCCACCTAGGGAGTGGAAAAGCCAGGATTCGACCCAAATGGTCTGAATCCAGAGTCCCTGCTCTGAACTACCCTGCTATGGCTGTGGAGAGGACATTCCACCCACCCCAAGACTTTAAATAATAATAATTGTGATGCTGATGATAGTAAATAATATTTTTCTAAGGAAAATAGGGTTCTGATCTGCTCAAGCAGCTTTTCCAACGTTTAATAACTTCATTCTCACAACGCACTTGGGAAGGAAATATAAATTCAATCCCTTTTTGTATGAGAAGATAAAACGAGCCGCAAAATAACATTAGAATTTCGCCTGGTCTTTAAAGGGCTACTTTCTTCTTTTCACTTTGTGTTTTGGCAAGGGATAGTAATGAGGAAGCCTCTAACCTCAGAACAGTCTAAGTCTACAGACCGTCTCCTGTGTTTCTGAATCCCAGGCCTGGCCAGAAATCTGTAATTTTCGGCCTCCACCACGGCCAACGCCACTCCCCATTTCCTAGTGAGCTGGGGCTTAGGGGAATTTGGTGAGGATGGCAGAAAAAGGGTCGGGTTGTGTTTTCTCCTAATCGAGGTCAAGTTTGGGGTTCCAATGGGGCCCAAAGTCCCCCCATGCCTCCAGAAAAGAAGACACAGAAAACAGGAAACATTGTATGTGTTCAGTCTGTGTTCACAGAAGACATCTCAGCAAGGCAGACCCTATCACAGCCAGCTGGTGTCACCAAGACAGGAGGGGAAGATGGAAGAAAGAAACAATGGAAGAAGAGACAAAGGGAGGGAAAATGGAGCAAAAAAGTGAAGAGTAGAAATACGGTGGGGGAGGGGGTGGAGAGCAAAGAGAAAAGCAGAGGACAGAAAGAGGGACAATTCGAAGCCATCGTCTTTTGCCCACTTCCCTTCCCCCATCCCTACCCCCACGGGTGAAAGCCTCTCGCCCCTCCCTGTAATCCAGAGGGGGACACAGATCCTCAACCTCCGACTTCCGGTGCTGTCTCCCCGGGCCCAGAGGTTGCAAACGGGGGAGGCTTGTAAACAGTTTGCACTATTTCCCTCCGGTTTCCTCAGGAGTTGCCCTGTTCCCGGGGCCATTCCTTTCCCTGCAGCCCTCGGGGAGCTCCATCCCCGCAGACCCCAGCCAGGCTCCAGCCTCCCCCCTCTCCCGTTCCCCCAGCTCTCTGGAGGGGCTCGCGTCTCCCCGATGCGCTCCGGTCTCTGTCTGAGCCATCCATCAAGGGTGGCAGGCTGAGGGAAACATGAAAAAGAGCCTATTTGGCTATTAACATCCCCTCCCGCTTTGTTGTCTCTCTCCTCCCCACTCCCCTTCCAGCCCCCCACCCCACCCCTCCCCTTCCCCTTTCGCGGGAGACAAAACCAGACTGACAGGCTGAAGACTCAAACATTAATCAAACTGCGCTCCGGAACAACCTTTCCCTCGCATTAATAAATACATTTGCGGCCCCTCATTGGACAGTTGGCCTAATTTGTTTCTTTTTTGCGGGGAGGGGGGAGCAGCCGCGCCCGCGCCCCCCGGCTCCCAGCAGCCCCGTGCAAAGCAGATGTTCCGCCGCGGACGCGGAGCTGCGCCGAGCCGCGCGCCCCGGAGGCCGCGGTTGTCATGACGACGGCCGGGCCGCCTGCTGTCGCCGAGCACGCTGTCTCGCCCGCTCAGTGATTACCTCCATCTCCGCAGCGTTCGCCATACGGCCCGGCTTCTAATCAGATCCCCTCCCCTCCCCCGCCTCCCGGCGGCCCAGCGGAGCCCACCCTCCTCCGCCCAGCGCACTGCCCCTCTAGCTCCCACAGCCTGGGGACCGGTGAGAAGGGCGGCGGGCGCATCCTTGATGGCCCCGAGGAAAGCGGAGTGGGAGAGACACCCTGCACTCGCTGCTTGGGGATGACTGGCCGCAGTTGGGAAGAGGTTCTGTGCACCTGAAGCCACCTTTGGTGGCCCTGGACACCCCCCATTCCTCCCACCCCCAGCGGCCCAGCCCCCAGTACTGTCCCCTGGAGGCTCTTCCTCCCCCCCCCCCCCACTTCTTGGTTATGTTGAGGCAGGTCACCTGAGGTCCCCAAGAGAGGTAAGCCAGGCAACCCTAGTTCCCCTTCCACCTGGGCAGGACTCTTCCATTGCGATTCTGAAAATGCTAGCAATGGTTTCTTCTGCACAGACTGGGGGGGGGGGTGTAAGGTGGGCTCCTGGAGCAGTCAGAGCATTTGTCCGAGCCAGGCCCCTTATGCTAAAACCCAGTGTTTTCTCAGACTAAGGAAGGAGTGGAGAGACACAGGTCTGGTACTCAAATGATGCAGCCTGGCCTGACTTTGGCCCGTGGTTGCTTTGACCCCCTAGCCATCCCACACACCGAATGCTTCTCATGCCCCCAGGCTGAGGGGTTTTGTTTATAGGTGATCTCACATGCACTCCCAGCAGGCAGCCTTGCAAGCGATGTACTGGGTTCTTTCTCCAGGCTTGCTAGTGGGCAAGGGGCAGTTGTAAGGCCTCAGGGCCTTGGGAACCTGGAAGTCTTGCTCCCACCCAAGTAGCTTGGCTTCTGAGACGAGACTCTGGAGGTCTTTCTATGGAAAAAGGAGAATCCTTTCCTTTGGACTCTGAAGCTTCATTACAAGACCCAAACATCCCTTTCCAAACATCTCTGGCTTCAGGAGAAACAGGGTAATAACAGAGGCCACAGACAAAAGAGGACAGAGGGGCGAGGGGTGAGGCCAGCCTAGAAGCAGAGCAAAACATGTGGGAGAGTGTTGCGAGGCTGTTGGTGCCGATTCCACGTTCCAGGCTAATGCACGAGCCAGGAAGTCCAAGGTGGTTGGAGCAAAAAGCAATCTGGTTTAGAGGGAGGGACCCCCTCAGAGTGATGAGGAGAAAAGTTCTCCTCCGCACCAGGAACAGCTTACATAAACACTCCCACAGCACCCAATGCCGGCCTCCTCCCATGTTTGCCTGCAGAGTCCCGGAGCAGTATCAGCCAATGAGAAGAAATGCTACTCTGGGCTCTTTCTCCCGAGTCTACTAAGAATCCTCATGTTAGAGCTGCAAGGGCCTTCCGAGATCTAAACCAATCCTTCATGTTACAGATGACAAAACAGAGACTCAGAGAGGGACCATAACTGGCCCAAGATCCCCTCCCTAGCAGATAGTGGGACCTCGGTTTGCTCTCTGCTGTGGTGGCTGCTGGTGCCCCTCCCTTTCCTCTCCCAGAGGCAACTAACTGACTGGGAAACTGGTTTCCAAGAGGCACAGGCAGAATCCCAAAAATTTCAGGCCTTTTTAGCCGGGTCGTCACTCTGTCTGCAGAAGACCTGTCACCTGAAGGCAACGCCACTGGAGTGACAGCTCCCATTGGCCCTGGCCAGCCTAAGGCCTCTCTCAGGGGGGTGGTGGGGTGGGGAAGGAGCTTTGGTGGGGCCTCCCTCAGTCGATTGTCTGCAGCTCTGTCTTTGTCTGTCTGTCACTCACAAGTGAACCGCTGGGGGGTGAGGTCAGACTGGTTGGTGGAAAGGGAGAAAGAGGCCTGTCCCTGTCAGTGAGGGGTAGGGAAGAAGGCAGGAGGATGGTACAGATTCTTCAGTCTCTTCACCAACCCCACCCCCACCCCGCAACTCCTCAGCTCCCCTAGGGAATTCCAAGCTTTGCTCATTTCAGGACCAGGATAGCAACTGCCCGCAAAGACCCTTCTCTTCCTGCCCTGTGAAATCTCGGGTCACCATTGGAGATCTACTCGCTTACCCTGCCGTGTCTGGAAGAAGGGGCTGCCAAGGAGTCTGACTCAAACCTCCTAGAAAGGGGGTTCATTGTGCCCCCCCATTCCACATCACCACCTCTTTGACTCCACTCCGGTGCTTGTCGGTCTCTCTGCCCTGCCTGCCTCCTCAGATTCCCCAGGCTCCCCCATCCCCCCACTGCAATCCCACACAAATCCATCCCCTGAGAGCCCCTGTTTTCAGGCTGCCCCAGCTTCTCCTGTACACTGCGCATCTCCCCAGATTGTGCGGTTTCCAGTCTCCCCTTGCTCCCCCTGCACACGAATCCACCTCCCCAGCCTCAACAGTTTTCAGGCTTCTCAGTCTCTGCCCCCCCTGTACACGAACTGTTTCCCCAGATCCTGCTGTTTCCAGGTTCCCCCATGTTTCCCCGGTATACAAATTGGCCTCCCTGGGTTCGGCAGTTTCCAGAACCCCCTTGCTCTCTCACTAGGCAGTTCCATCTCCCCAGATTCAGCTGTTTTCAGGCTCCCCTCATTTGCCCTGTACACGGATACCTCTCCCAGGTTCTGCTGTTTCCAGGCTCCCCTATTTCCCTTGTACACGGATCAGCCTCTAGCTTATGTTGATCCCAGCTGCCTAAGGGATTCAGCAGGTTTAAGGAGAGTGGAAGGAAGAGGTGAGTCAGGAAGAGGAGAAGGAGTCAGACTGCCATCAGGGAAGCTCCTTACTTCTCTTGCGAGCTGGAGCCCTAAGCAGCTTGCATACAGCAGTCTCTGGGCCTCTGGCTCTACGAATAGATCCCTTGAGCCGGTCTGCCCTGGGACACCCCAATTCCCTCCTTCCTGCTGCTGCCCAGCCTCTGAGCTTTGAGCATCCCCTGGGGGGCCCCCATCTTGGAGGGGGTGCTCATGATGCGCGCAGGATGCAGGCAGGAACCCTCCGAAGTCCTGGGCTATCTCTCAGCCCAGCCTCCTGGTCTCTCCCCTGCTCCCCCCCCCCCGCCCCCATGCCTTCCCAGCTCCTTTTTGTCTCTTTCCTACCTGCTGCACCTCAGCTCCTCTCGGTGCATTCAGGTAGAACTTCAAGAAGACCCCAAATGCACCCCCTCAGAACAAAAGAGGTACAGACCTAGAGACCCCCGCTTTTTTTTTTCTTTTAGTTGTTTTCCAGGATGGAGCGGTATTAATTTCACGTCCTGGAAATTGATTCTGTGCCTAGACTACCATCCTGGCACGCTTCTTCAGGCTTTGTAAACACTTGTTCTGTCCTTGGTGCACAAAAGTAGCCTTCCTGCCTTCTAATCCTTGTTGGGGTTTGGGCTAGAAGGGGCGGTGCAAGGCGCAGTGCTCCACAAGGTTTTCCAGGATTCTTACCTTCTCTGATTTGTTTCGGTATTGCCCCCAGAGTTTCTAATGGACCCTAGGGAAGTGTGTTTTGTTCTCCCTCTCCCTCCTGCACTCACATCCCCACCTACCCACCCATCAGCCTAATCCCAGCCATTCTGACTCTCCACCTGGCTGGTTCCAGCAAATATTCCGGGTTCACAGGGAACACATAGGAATGGCAGGCCCACGGAGTCCAGGAGATTGTCCTAACAGAAGAGAGATCTTTCTTCCAAGTGAAGCTCGCACCGTGGTTCAAGACCTCACTGCTTGTGCTCCCAAGACCACAGTAGCTTTAGTTTTCCCCAGCTGTCAGTGGGGTGACTCACCCCACAGCCCAGGGAGTGCAAATAAAATTACATATGCAGAGGAAACAGAATTCTTTTACCTAACATGGCAAATAGGAGTTATTCACATAAGTCTTCTTAGAAGAAATCTATGTGAGAAGCTTTATATATATTCATATATATGCTGAATATATATTCTCCTTCCTCTGTTGAAAATAAATGCAGTGGGGGGGGGCACCCATTTATTAATTTCATTATTTAAAAATTTCTGTTGGAGTTGCCGTACCTGGAAACCATACAAACTACTTATACACACTTGTCAATTAACATTAGTCTTCAAATGGATGATTTTTTTTCATTTTTTAAGGTTTATTTATTTTATTTTTATTTTTTTAATTTTTAAAAATGTTTTTATTTATTTTTGAGACAAATCATTTTTTTTTAAGCTTTATTTACTTTTGAGAGAGAGAGAGACAGAGACAGAGAGTGAGCGAGGGAGGAACAGAGAGAGAGGGAGACACAGATTCCGAAGCAGGCTTCAGGCTCCGAGCTGTCAGAACAGAGCCCGCCGCGGGGCTCGAACCCACGAACCACGAGATCATGACTGGAGCGGCAGTAGGATGCTTAACCGACTGAGCCACCCGGGCGCCCCTCAAATGGATGAATTTTAATGTGTGTAAATCATACCTCAAACAATCTGATTTCACATGCAAGGAAAGATGTGAATTGGGATTTTGAGTCAAGAGCCCTATTTTTGTTTTTTTTTTTTTAATTGCCCAGGAAGGCAGTCCTTGTTGTGGCAAGTCTATTTGTAAGTGTTAGATTCCAATGTTCTGCCGAAAGCAGGGGGCAGCCGGGCAGAGAGAGGTGAGCAGGGTTTCGGGAAACCTGTCACCTGTTAGCTCTGTGACACTGAAGAAATCACCCTTTCAGCTCCCCTTCCCTCGTCTGAGGGTCTCTAGCTTGCTCTCCCACAACCACCCAATTTCCTTTTTCTACCACAGAGTATAAACTCAGTTCAGTGCCCAGAGCCCCTCAGCCCTCTTGCCCAATCTTCAGCTACCCTAAGGAGTGGGGCCGAGTCTCCAGTGTTGAAAGGGAGATCTGGTTTTCTTGACAGTGTATTTATCAGAGTCCCTGTTTTCTCAGTGCAATTGTCCCTGGTTCCTAGGGTCCCTCCCCTCCATCCTTTCCATCAAGATGCTCAGGCCTCTCTCTCGTGAGATGCCCCCCAACCGCAAGCTTCTGTTCAGTTATCTAGGGATCTCTAGGAACGGACTCCAGTGCTCAGCACTGCGGGATAACTGCCGCTGGGTAGGTGGTGGAGCCCCCTAGATCTGGTTCCTGCTGGCTTTCACTGTCCCATCCCGATCGCAGCCGGGCAAGAAAGAAGTGGGCCTTGTCTTACAGCACCATCTTCTGGGCAGATCTGTGAGAGGCGATACTACTTGCAGCCATTCAGAGAAGGTGGAGATAATTTTTGGTCTCAGAAGTTTTCAAAATCTCATCTGCTTCCCATAACCAAGTTCTGAATTCTGGACTTTCCCAGTCATCTGTTAGGAGAGAACGTTCCAGGAGGCTCCTCCCAGCCTTTTGAACACAGGGCTGGACCCTCTGGAGTGGTAGGGATGATTCCTAACCCACGGGCCCCAAAGCGGCTGAGGCCAGTCTCTTCCAGTCATTCTGTCAGTGAAACCCTGTCTCTGCTTAATCTGCCCCATACGTCCCCAACAGACCCACCTCAGTAACCCCTGTCAGTCACTAAGGAGCTGTTGCCTGGGGGGTGGGGGCCTCCATGACTTTCAGAATTTTCTTCTTTCCTCAAGTTTTTCTGGATGAGGGCTCATTGCAGCCAGGAGAATAAGATACATATTTCAATGCCTTAAAAATCAGGTGAGGTGTCTGAATAAAAGGAAAATGTGGGTCTGGTCAAACGGAATCAGGTTCTCCTTTTTTTTTTTTTTCAGTATGTGTGTGCGTGTGTGTGTGTGTGTGTGTGTGTGTTTTCAGACTGGGAGTAGGTGAGGATGATAAGAGAGTACCAAACATATAAGCTACACTGTGAATTTATTACTGCTTAACACACATTTTCGGACCTAAATATCCAAATCATTGTCCCTAACGAAGTGGTCCCTTTGGAAGCTCTGTTTTGGAATAACCTGGAATTATCTGAATTAATTCAAAAGCACCAACTCAAATTCCGAATCAAACTCTGAATGGAACTCTGATTTCTGCAAGCTGTTTGGTGAGATCCTCAGCCTCAGTGGGTGGCGCTGTTTTAAGTAAAGAATGAGAAGTGGGTGTAGTGAAAACGATTGCCTTCTGTGAGTCACACACTGACCCTAAATTCTTGCCTCTTCAATCCACATTTCACATTGCTCAAAGAGTCTTGCTCAGAACACAGAGTCGCTATCACTTAATTGCTTGAAAAATCTTCAGTGGCTCCCTATAGCCTTCGGAATATAAGCCAGGCTCCTTGGCTCTGTGGGTTAAAAGCAACGGGCAACGGAGTCAGACCAGTATGGGCTTAAATCTCACCTCTGTGCCATGAGGCAAATTATCCAAACACTCAGGTCCCTCAGATGTAAAAAGAAGGCTAATGGTATCTGCCTTGTTTGGGTGTTTTGAGAACCATACTGTTTCTGGGGTGGACAGAATAGTAGTAAACTCAGCATGTGGTCATTACTCTTCAGCACAACCCTCACCTCCATCCAGGAGCCACCTGTCTAGGCAGAAGTCTCCTGTCTCAACACACCCCAGTCCTCCTCACAGGGATGCACATACCCATTCCAGCTACATTTACCCGCAAGTCTTTAGCCAAAGATTCTCTGCCTTCTGCTTTGCAGATAATATTGTTCCCTTTGTAGTGTCTCTTTCCCTGACTTCTTTCGACAGAACAAAGCCTGGTGTAACACACCATCTCCTCTGCCAATATTTACAATTTCTGCGTATGTAACTTTCTTCCCAGTCAGATCAGGAGCTGTGTCTTGCAATTCTTCTTAGAAGCTTCCACCACCCTCCAGCAAGGTGACCTGCTCAGAACAGACAGTTAGCAAATGCCTGTTGAAAAGAATTCTCTCCAAACGAAAGTGAATTTATTATTATTATTATTATTATTATTTTGCATCAGTACTGCTTTTCTTACCAAAGGGTCCACCTTGGGGAACGCCACTCATCTACCTACAGAGGATCAAGTCCACATGTACCTCACAACGGCTCTCGTTTCTTTGGGTCCTCATCTACGATATTTTCCAGTTTTAGTATTTAGTATTTATAGATGTCAAAACCATTTTCTACTTTTACCCCTCCACCCCTACCCCACTGCCAAGTCTGGAGTCTATCACTTGCAAATCAGTCTCCCTCTCTTCTTTGCCTAGTACCTGGCTCATGGCAAACACTCAAACACTTGAATGAATGAATGAATGAATGAATGAATATAATGCACGAATATTGTTAAATGAAGGAGACCCTATCTAGAGGGAAAGGGAGGCCTGTAGGTTTGTGCCAACCCTGTTTTGGGTAAAAATTTCAACTTTGCCTACATCAGGTTCTGGAGTTAAAGGGGTATTTACTGGAAATTCAGAGGTAAGATTTCTCTCTCTCTCTCTCTAGTTTCTAAGGTAGATTTAGGGCAGAAAGTGTGAGCTTAGGCGGGTCTCTAGTTCATCCCCTGCCTGGTTGGCTCCTCCTTAGCGGATCTGGGCCTCCCAGCAAAGACATCCTCTGTTCCGCGACCGTCCAGCCAACGGGGAGCCATCCATCACTGTCTTGACGCAAGCCAATCCGACCAGCTCTGCCTTCCTGCCAGCCAATGGCCAGAAAGCTGGGGGCGCGCGTAGAGGGAACTGGAGCCACCGGCTCTGGGTGGCGTAAAGGGACCCCGAAGGCCTGGCGGTACCATGTCCCTAGCCCGGTTTAGGTGCGGCGAGTGTTCCTCCTGCGAGCAGAGTCCTGGGGCCAGTGCTTCTGTGTGCGCCCTCTTGTCTGGACCCAAGCCAGACAGTCTCGGTTTCTGACTTGCCCCGGTGCCCATTCTGCAGGAGAAAGGGAGTGCCCTGAAGTCGCCTTCCCCTTATACACTCGAGAGACCCGCTGGGTCGCCCAAGAGGGCGAGGGGGAGGGGGAAGCAGAAAGACGGGGAGGGCCCCTGGGGATGAGAACAGACTGGAAGACCAGGCTTCCGCGGCCGCTCCCGCCGGGAACCGCCGGCCGCCCTTCCCGAAACCCGGTCCCCGGCAGACGGCGCCCCCGCCTGCCGGGTGCTGCGCGCTCCCCTCTGCGGCGGCCGGCTCCGGCCCGGGGCAGCGCTAATGAGGCGATCTGCGGGAAAGCGGGTGCGGGCGGGCGGGCAGAGCTCTAGGCAGACCGCCAGGCCCGCCGTTCTGGCGGCTCCGCGGGGCTGCGGGCGCCAAGGGGCCCGGGGACGCGGCAGACTCTCCGTCTCGGCCCCCAGACGGGCCAGCAGACTTGAGATCCCCGGGAAGGAGCAGCGCTCCCTCCCTGCCCACACTGCCCGGCTTCCGCTGCCTTCTCAGCGCCGTCTTTTCCCCGCCGCGGGCGTGGGTCGGCGGCTTTGCTGCACCTCCCTTCCCAGCAGTCCTTTAGTCACAGCGGGCGAGGACACCTTTCCTGTCGTCTCTCTGCGTTACTATGCCCCCTCCGCTCATTCCTCTTAACCCAGTACAGTCCCTGTGTGGCCCTAGGTCAGGGGGCGCGGGAAAGCCACCTCTCTCCAGTTCTCCTTCCCGAGCCGGGCTTTGCGGAAACTGCTGCAAACAGTTTAACTTTCAGAGCCTCGGTGTTGCCCCTCCGTAAAATGGGGATAGCATCGCATAGTCCACAGGAATTCGGTGAGGCTGTTTGTGTGAAGGGTCAGGACTTCCCATTCCAGTCCCTGCATAACTGGAATTACAGGGCCTGGGCAGGCGCGACCGGGTTGCTAGGAAGCTAATTTGCCCCTCTCGACCTTGCGGTCGTTTAGAGGCAGTGGATGGAGCCGGGCACCGGATGAGGCCGCATATTTGCCAAAGTATTAGGGGAGAAGTTCTCATTTCCCGTCGCCACACTGGCCCCTGAACTCTACAGCATTTAACTGCATATTCTTTTTTCCCTTTCAGAGTTGCCTTTTTGCATTATTTACTGGAATGGGTTATGTAGACAGTGCCTACAACGTATTTGTTTATATAACTATATCTTTATCATTTTCTCTAATTACAGAAGTAGTCATGGCCATTATAAATATCCAATCTTAGGGTGTTTTATAATGTAGGACGTGGTAACCCGCAGAGACAGCTTCTATTAACATCCAAGCCTCGCTGCTCTCTTACTGTAGTGGCTGGCAGAAATTCGTGTGTCCGAGCTGGCACGGAACTCGCAGGGCGGGTCTAGCGTGCTGGTTGCTAGGGCAACGCCCTGTTGTCTGGGATAGGAGGCCCGGGAGGAACTTAGGGGCAGGGGGTTGGTCCCGCCCTGGAGGCGGAGTTAGTCAGGGGAGCAGGACCCGGAGGGAGAGCGTTTCCTGCCTTTCCCTCCAGGTGGCGCTGTAGGATCGCGGATGCGGTCCTGGGGCGGGGCTCCCTGCGGCGCCGCGTGCCGGCGAGGGGCGGGGCAGGGGCGGGGTCTCGACGGGGCTTTTACCTGCCAGTTGCTCTTAAAAAGGTATCGAGGTCCCTGAGCTGTCCCGGGAGGGACCCTTAGGCACCGTAGAGGACTTACGGACAGAGACGCAGAAAGGGTAGGCGTCAGAGAAAGGGAAAAACGGGCGGTTCTGGGACGAAGCGAAAGAAGGAGAGTCACGTCTCCTAGGAAGTCGCTCCACCTTCCCGTTTTCCTCTGGGATCCGCCCCCGCCCTTCTCTCCTCATCCTCCGGACCTGCAACGCTTCATTTACACCCTCTGGAACTCACTGGGTGCTCTGGACACACACGCATGGTGGGGGCTGGTTGATGCTTCCTCGCCGCCAGCCTCCAGGCCCAGCCGTGGTACGCTTGCAGGGCTCTAGTGCCGAAGATGTATGCTAGTAATAGGAATTACGCGGTACGGGTCAAGCCAAGAAAAACGGGCGTGTTGTTGCTCAGTTTGTCTAGAGGAAGCCTTACGCCCTTCCCTTTTGGAAGCTGGGAATGGAGAAAATGACGTAAAGAATCCCCAACAGGGTCACTATGTGTGTACCATCTTTTGTATTGTTTTCCCCAAATGTGCGCCATATCACCCATTATTACTTTAAAAAAATGTTTTTTAATGTTAATTTTTGAGAGACAGGGACAGAGCACGAGCAGGGGAGGGGCAGAGAGAAAGGGAGTCACAGAATCCGAAGCTCCAGGCTCTGAGCTGTCAGCACAGAGCCCAATGCGGGCTTGAACTCACAGACTGTGAGATCATGACCTGAGCTGAAATCGGGCGCTCAACAGACTGAGCCACCCAGGCGCCCCAACCCATTATTTTTTACCGTGCCACACAATCATATTTGGCTCTTCTCATCACACACACGGGGCTCCGTGGTGTTAGTGTCACACCCCCTCAGGGAGATAAATCGTCCCCTTTCCCTTGACCCACCCCCTTCCCGATCGCGACCACAGGGTTACTGCCGGGACACCCTGGCACTGGGCATCCTGAAGATGAGCCACAGGGAGTGCAGGAGCCCTTATCAGAACTTATACACACTTCTCAGGCCAGGAGAGGAGACCATTGACAGGAGACAAAGCAGGTTTATTTAGGGTTCTGGGGCCAAGGATGCCTAAGGTCTGAGTTAAGGCAGCTCAGCTGGTTCTCATGGCCCAAGGGGCAGGTCAGGGCAGTGAGAAGGGGTGAGTCACTTCTGAAGCCAAATCTTTGCGTCTCAGAGTCCCTGGCCGGAGACCTCAGGAGTCAGTTCTGGGAGAGCCTAGGGGGACAGAGGGGTCTCTCCTCTCCGGAGGTCTTTCAGCTTTTGCCAGGATTGGGGAAATGCCCTGGGGGCAGGGAGCCCTGAATGCACAGCCTTCATTTCAGTAATGACCATTTAATTTGTTCCTTGGCAGACTGAAGAACCTAGGGGATAGGGAATAAGGTTGAAAGAATTGAGAGGGGGACTATCAAGCGCCTTCACACTGCAGTGAGGGCCGGGTCTACGAGCCCACTTTTCCTAAGTGTCCCTGTGACCCTTCGTCACTAGGTGGCACCAGCTCATCTCCGCCAGGCTTAAGTGGGGCTAGGCCAGCAACAGAGCAGTCCAAACTGGCTGCAGCCAGCTCCCGGCCCAGGCCGGAGCCTGCCGGGCCCTCCACCGATCGTGCCTCTGCCGCCCTGGGTGTGGCTGCAGGCCCCGTCTACCCACGGCACGCCACGCGAGCGCCCGCCCACAGTGCCACGTCTAGGCAGAGACTAGGCCCAGGCCAGACGCTTCCTGTGCCCGGACACCTCAGCAAACCCCTAGCTCTGGTCTCAGCTGGCAGTGTATCCTCAACACCCCACCCCAGCCCGCTGCTGATGTGGCACAGCTGGCAAAGCGGGCTGGCCCAGTGCTGTCCTGGGACACCTGCACTCAGATGCGGTCATTCTCACATCCTGCTGAGGAAAACTGCCTCGGTCCGGGACTTTGACAAATGCATTCGACTGTGCACACACAGTGGCAACACGGTGGGGACCCCAGGTATGTCCTTCAGTTCATCCCTCCAGCCATCAAGCCTCATTCCCCTCCACTGAAGTCCCTTCTTCCTGCACAGTCCCCCTCCTCGCTCTCGCTCGGCCCCTGGGGTTCTCCTGTAGTCCCAGCCAGAAACTTAACCTTCCCCTCATCTCGCATTCACTACCTACAGCTCCCTTGGTTTTTTTACTCAAGAATTCCATTAACTTGCCAGGTCTTCATTCTTTCCCCTTTCAGAAAAAAATAGAGGAGCTGGGCTAAAGAGCTTTCCATGCATTTGCTTTTCTGATTCTCATAGTAACTCTAAGAGGAGCGTCCTGTGATTGTGTGGGGGCCCCGAGAGGTTGGGTAACTTGCTGTGGGTCACCCAGCTTGCAGGGGGTAGGGCGGAACGTACATCCTGGGATGACTCCCACCAGCGCCTGTGTTCTCAACTGCTCTGCTCATTGCTCTCCAACCTCTTTCTGGCCTGAGAAACTGCCATGCGGCTCCCTCTTCCCGGTAAGGTGTGAGGAGGCACGGGGAACGGGGAGGAGGGAGCCGCATGGCAGTTTGCTGGAGCAGCAAAGGCAGTAAAGGAAGGGGGCAGCACACCTGGGGCTCCACACGGGATGGCTTGGGTCCATCTCTGCCTTAGCTATCACAGCAGGAGGTAGTTAGTGCACGAGGGCAGGAAGTTCCATAAAAGCAGGATTAGTCTGGGCAGAGAGACCTGTGGGCAGACAGAATGGAGGTCAAGCAGTCGGCCTGACAAGCAGGAAGTTTGCACAGCTGTGGAACCAGTCAGGCCACAGATCCAGGAACCGGTGCCCGGCCGCACATGCATCCCAGATAGTACCATGCAGGAGACTGGCCGGGACGGGCTTTTCCACAACCAGGTCATTCAGGGGCAAGGTGGCAAGTGGCGAGTGGAGGTGGTTAGATCCTGTCACAGATTTGAGGGTCCCTTAACAACCCCAGCAGAAACCCTGAACAGCAAGGGGTGAGGTGGTAGGAAAACTCCTATTTGCTATCCCTTCTGGGTTTGGGGGCCCATAAGTCCCCAGAATGCTTCGGGGGACAAGTGACCCAGCCATCTCCAGCGTGGTTGCTTACGACCCTGGTTTTTCAGCCAACTACACCAAGCCAGATGAGGTGGGTTGCTAGTAAGGCATGCATCATTTATTAATGCCCAGCTCTGTACCATCTTGGAGACTCTGGAAACCTCCAGTGACTCTCTCTGAGAGATGGCCTGTCACTGCCTCATCCCTTCCCTCCTGCACCCCTAACTTCTCAGCCTCGATAGTCCCACTGGGTCCCCCTGGGAGGCTCCCTCTGTCCCATTCCTGGCCAAGGCAGACAACGGGGGCCTACCTGGGCCACACTCTGTTCAGTCAGGCTGCTGTCATCTGCCTGCGGGGAAGCAGTGTCAGAGAGTGGTCAGACCAGGAGAGGGCATTGGGTAAAGAAAGGGAGGTGAAGGAAGGGAAAGGGGGCTTCAGAGGAGGTGGTGGGGTGGTGCAGTGGTTAGGGGAGCCAGAACTGCACCTGTATCACCGGTGAGGGGAAGCCCCACGGCCTGCCACTTGGAAGCCAGGACCCCGGGGCCCGTCAATGGGTGTATGGGGAGCAAGGGCACGAAGGGAATAAAGATGGGAGAAAAGGTTTCATCCAGACATGAGAAACCAAACTAGGCAGGGAGGGTCTATCTGTACCTCCACTCTCCAAACTCAAGGCCAAGGCAGCCATCTGGTGCCTTTTGGTGACTTTCTTTCTTTCCCCAGTCCATACTTGCCACTGGGGAGGATGGTGAGGTACTTGGGAATTCTAAAGGGGGGAGGGCAGGAGGAGATCGCTTGTACTAACTGCCATCCCCCCCGCCCCGAAAACTAGTAGTTGCTTCTGCTGGAAGAGTCTGGGTTCCTAGCATCCCGCCTGCGCCAGGAGGATAGGGGGTGGGGAGGGTGGGAAGGGCAGCCTGGGGGAGATGGGAGTGAGGGGCATGCAGGAAAATTCTTACCCTAAAATTCACCTTCTGGATCACTTGCTGGGGGTCGCTCTCCAGAATCACACTACAAGAGAGAAACCGGGAGGAAAATCAATGCCATGACACTCCCCTCTGCCTCTTCTCCCTGCTAAGCCTCCTCCCTCTGACCCCCACCCCCCTTACTGCATCCTGCAGCAGCCCCCCTCCCGGGGGTCCTCTCCCCCTGGTATTCCTCAGCCAGAACTCTCCCTTACTGTGGACAGTCCTCAGCTTTGGTTCCTCTCCACATCAAACCTGGTGACACACTTGGTTGTCACTGGGCAAAAGCTTTGAAACGGGGTGAGGGCAGGCCGGTCTAGAATGGTCAGAGGGTCAAAAGCAGAGACCGAAAACCTTTGAGCTCTGAAAAGTTCTATTCGCATTCTGGGTGTAGGGAGGGATTCAGATGCGGTGAAGGAAGGGAGGCCCCTGGGGATCCCATTTTGTTTCACTCTTATTCTACGCCACAGGGTCATGCTGTACATGAAAGTAGCGGGACAGGTAAAATAAGAATCTGGGGCGCCTGGGTGGCGCAGTCGGTTAAGCGTCCGACTTCAGCCAGGTCACCATCTCGCGGTCCGTGAGTTCGAGCTCCGCGTCGGGCTCTGGGCTGATGGCTCAGAGCCTGGAGCCTGTTTCCGATTCTGTGTCTCCCTCTCTCTCTGCCCCTCCCCCGTTCATGCTCTGTCTCTCTCTGTCCCAAAAATAAATAAACGTTGAAAAAAAAAAAAAAAGAATCTGCCTTCCGTTTTGATAGACCCAAGTTTCAAGGCTTTGCTCAGTTTTGCTCAGTCTTTCACGACACAGCGGGGGCACTATGAAGCTGTTGTGAGGATGCTTCAGGGTGCAGGTGCGAGGTCTGGCCGCTGTGGGTGGGACAGAGGCAGTGGGATTGACCAAGTGCCCCTCTTTACTCAATGAGGCTCCTCCAATGCAGACGCCGAGTTTTTCTTTCATACCAGTCCCAGGGAAGTGAACAGATACTTCTCGAAGAGCTTCTTCCAGGCCCTATCACTGGGGCACCTGGCAGCCCCTCACCAGAGATCCTTTCACCCATAAGACAGAAACATCCCGGGGTGCCTGGGTGGCTCAGTCCGTTAAGGGTCCGACTTTGGCTCAGGTCATGATCTCGCCGTTAGGGAGTTTGAGCCCCACGTCGAGCTCTGTGCTGACAGCTCGGAGCCCAGAGTCTGCTTCGGATTCTGTGTTTCCCTCTCTCTGCCCCTCCCCAATTCGTGCTCTGTCTCTCAAAAATAAATAAACATTAAAAAAAAATACAGAAACATCCCAGCCAAGGTTCCAGTCCTGGCACTGCCTCAACTGACATTCCCTGATTTTCCTTGGAGGGAAACTGAATTCCTCAGGGGGGCTCAGAGACCTGGAGGCATATAAAGCTTACATCCTCCCTTCCAAGGGCTCTTCCAAGGCCCTGCGCTTCATTTCATATTTGTAACAGTGTGTGCATTTGTGTGTGTGTGCGCGCGCGCGCGCATGTGTGTGGCTGTGTTCCTTAAAGAGGTTCCACCAAACTGCATATACTTCCGGTCCCACGAAGCCTGGGTCTTATCCCACTCACTTTGGGGTTCTGGCAATTAGCACAAGGCCTCGCCTCAACAGGCAGTCGACAGAGAGGGAAGGAGGAGGGAAGGAGAAAGGAGTCCCGCCGTACCCCATCTCCCAGAGTGTGTGTGGTGGTACAGTGTCGTGGAAAGAGCACAGTCTCTGGAACCACGCACATGGTGTTTGATCCTGGCCTTGCTGCTCCCTAGTCATGGGACCTTGGAAAGGTCCCTTGAATTTCTGAACCTCTGTTTCCTCATCTCTAAAATGGATGTTATGAAAGAGGCATGTTTTTAAGGTGATTGGTTTCTGTTATCCTTTGCCCCAGAGCCAGAATTTCCTTTTCTCCCTCAATATCAACGCCCCACCCCATGGAAATTCACTAATCAACCCTTCTCGCAAGAGCTCCCGGCTTCCCACGAACATCCTAGCATAGCAGTAGCATAGCAGTTTATTGAACGAGAGCCCAGAGCCGTGAACTTCACCTGCCTCGCCTCATTGAATCCCCACTGCCTATGAGGAAAGTAGTCAGTCCCCTATCCCCATCGGAAAGATGAGGAAAGGAAGGCTGAGGCAGAATGAGCAGTGGCCCAGGTCACGCATCTAGCTGAGGTTGGAATGGAGCTCTAAGAGCGGGAGGTATGCAGGCAGTAGGGAGAGATCTTCCAGAGAGGGGCAGGGGCCTGTGCTGCCCCTTTTTTTCTGGGCACTGGAGATCAAACCATTCCCCAAACCCTGCCTTTCAACAGTCTGCCAGAGTTCAGCATCAGATGACTTTGTTTGCTTGACTTTGGCTAACATTGAAATCAACCTCCATCCTCGTGAGTGGGGTGGGGGGATGGGAGCACTGGGAATATGCCGGGGTGGGGGGGCAGGGAGGGAAGAGTTGGCCAGAGAGCCAACAGTGTGCTTGGTACAATCTAGTGCTGTTGACCCTCAAAGGCACCTCCTGCTGTGAGTGTCCCTGAGCAGCCCCTCTTCTCTCCGGCCCTGGTCCTCACCCGCCATCCACAATCTCGTCCAGCACCAGGAAGGCTCCGTCCATGTTCTCCAGCAACCAGCGCTTCTCCACGTTCTTCCTGAAGGCAGACAAAGCTCCTGGCTATGAGGAGCTGAGTTTCTGCCTAGATGAGGCAGACTCTCTCTCCTTCCACCCATCCCCCCACCCCACCCCCGACAAGCACTGGGGAGGAGAACACCAAGGGCAGTGAGGGAGCACCTAGGCAAGGGATTCCTGAGCAGGTCCGTCATTATCTAGGATGAAAACAGCCTTGACGGTGTAGAGGGAAGGTTCCTGCTTCCTTAGGCCCTCCTCTGACCGACCTCCCACACGCGGGGCATTGACATTACACCCCCCCGAGTGACCCCTAATGCATTTCATGGCTAGGTTAGATGTCACAGCCATACTATACTTAATTGTCTCGATTGTGGACGTTTATTGTTGGATTATCCTGGTTTGCTTTACCCAAGCCATGTTCACTGGGATAGATACCAGGTAACTGAATGGGGAGGCAGTGGAAACCACCCTGGACTTCAAGGAAAAAAACAAAACAAAACGGAATTTGGGTCTCTGTTCTGATGTAAACAGATTGCAACCTCAGGCAAATCACCCAGCTTCTCTGGACCTCATTTTCTGGCCAAACCCTCCGGTGGCTCTGCTCTAGGTGGTACCACAGTGGTCCCGGGAAGGGCAGGGGCCTCGAGGCGGATGCTCTGGCTCCAGTCTTGGTCTTTTGGGGACTTCAGGAGGAAAGCAGAGGAAGGGCCCTGCCTCTGTGATCTATCAAGGCCTGGGGGATGAGGGCCTTGGAGGGCAGAGGACCTCACTCACCTTAACACGTGGTTCAGGGACTCAAACAGGCAGGTGAGGACAGACATGAGCATCAGCTGAGGATGGGTGGAGACGGGAGGAGGAAAACACGAGAGCTTGAGGTCGAGAAGGCCAAACGGAGAATCCAGAGCCTACCTGTGTGGGCAGCTGTCCCCTTCCAGAGAGGACAGGGCTGGAGACTGAGTGCAGCTGGACCTCAGGCGTGCGTGCCTCCCTGGCATGGGCTGAGAAGCACTGGAGTGCCCCACTGTGGGACACTGAGTGTACCCTTCCCCAGTGATATTTTAAGGAAGAAGCAAAGACTCCCTGCAGAGGACTTCACTTCTGGTTCCCAAGGACACTAAGAGGCACCGTGGATATGAACCATCCCAGAAGGAACCACTTCTGGCTGTTCCCCATCCCCCAGAGCCTAGAAGGAGGGGTACCAATGAGGAGCCTTCAGAACCCAGCTTCTACTCCGGAGCCCGAGCCGTAGACAGACCCTCCCCATCACCCCAACCTCCTGAATTCACCTCATTCTCGTGGGAGGAGCCCACCACATACAGGAAGAGGTCAATGCTGCTCTTGTAGACGATGGTCATGCCCCCGAAAAATGCAATCTCACCTAGAAGTGGAGGGGGCTTTCAGGTCTGGCCACCTCTGCCGGGTCCCTCCTCCTGATCTCCAGCTCTGCCGGTCTCCCCCTTTTTCCTCCTCTTTCCAAGGAACCCTTGACAAGACTAGCGCAAGGGACACTACCACCGGGGTGCTGTGTGTCCTTTCCTCCAGGCTCTACTCTATTTCTAGAGATCACCTCATTCTGAGGAGCCAACAAACCCAGTGCAGGGTTGACTTCCGCCCCCCGCCCCCACCCCCCGCACTATGTGCAATGCCTTGTGGGGACATACAATGCCACTGGCCTCTTCTGCCGAGAGAGAGGTCTTGCCGTGTTGGGGGGTGGGGTGGGGGGTAGAGCGGGATCGGGAGTGAAGGTTCCCTACAGGAAGGGAGAGAATAACAGCTGGGAAGGAGAGGAAAAAGAACCTCTGAGAAAAAAGGGGGTGGCCTGTGGGTACGTATGGCTGGTAGGGACAGATGTGTCCAGATGGAGAGGACGGTGAAGTGCATCTGAGAGTTCTGAGCAAGGAAGAGGCAGACACTTACTGTCAGTTCGGCTGGTCTTGCTGAAGACATTTTTCTCAAAGGCCATCTGCTCCTTCAGGGAGGGGAATGTATCATCATAATACTATGAGAAAGGGAAGGAGAAGGGGTGACAGGTTTCCACAGAGCCTGGATCCCCCCTGCACGGGCGGCAGAGAATGTAGGTGCTGGCCAACCAGAGCCCCATCTCCTCTGTTTGTTGCCCTTTAGGCCGTATGCTCACTGTTTCCCCATAGACACAAATTTTAAGCAAAGAACGTCGTAAGAGGTAGAGGAATTTTAAGCCCTGCCTTTCGGAGCCCTCTCCTGATTTCCTGGCGGCTTTTGGCCATTTGGCAGATGTGCTGTGCGCTAAGGACTGGGGTGGCCACTAGGTCCCACCGTTTCTACAGGAAGCGGAGTCTGCCGGAAAGATGGCAGAGCCAGGGGGCCCTTGCGACAACCATCACCGTCATGACAGCTACTTTATTATCCCCATTTTGTTGATGGGGAAGTTGAGGCATGAAGAAATCAGATGATCTCCCCCAACATCTCCTAGTTGTAAGGGGCAGAGCCAAGCAGGGTCTGACTGTAGACAGGGTTATGGGGAAGGCTAAGTATTTAAGGGAACGTTCCCAGCACCCACTGGCTAACTAAGCCAATGCTTTCGTATTTGGCTTTGGTGAGCCCGTTTCTCTGACTCAGTTTCTTAATCTGAACAGGGATGGGTCCCGCTGGGAGGAGGCCCTAGAGCCTAGGCATTGCTGGAGCACAGTGTGGTCGGCTGAGCTTTCAGCGTTCTGGATGTGAATTTTGCCACTTGGTAGTCCCCTCTGCAGGCATCTTAGTCGCCTCCCTGCTGGCCACTGCTGTGGCGAGCAAGCTCATTTGAATACCAGGAAGACAAAAAGTTTCAGTCCCAAACAAACAAACAAACAAACAAACAAACAAACCTAGAAGGCATTTCGTAGCTAGTTTAGGTGCCATAGCCCTGCTGTAGCTGATTGTGTTGACGACAGACATTAATTTTCTGGATTATCCTAGTTCGGTTCCCCCAGGCCGCGGAGGACACATACCGGACAACCAGATGGTTGGTGTAGTGAAAATCACCCTCCCGAGCTTCAGGTCGGAATACCTGAGTTCAGATCTGTGTTCTGATAGTGGTACTTGTGACCTCAGGCAACTCATTTAGCTCTCTAGACCACATTGTCTTCATTTATGAAACGAAAAAGTTGGATCGTCTGGTCTCTAAGATCTCTAAGCTACGTTCTCAGACTTCTCCGACTAAATCCTCAGTGTTTACCAAACTGTAGGAGAAAAGTGGAGGTTGCCTCTTTAGAGTTGGGGACTAAGACTCCTCGGCTCCAAGCTCAACACTCCACTGACCCCTCAGGAGGTCCCTTCCATGCCCAAGGTCCAGCTGGCCAGTGGAAAGAATGGTAAGAAGACATTTCAGGGAATGTGAGTGGAAAGAGGGGACTTCAGGGGCCAGCAGTCTGACAAGGCAGGAGGATGCACAGAATGATCTTTGGAGGGGGTCTAAGCCCGGCTGCTCTGAATCACAGAGCCCACAGTGGGGTCCTCCTGAGAGGGGAGTCAGCTGGGATGGGGACTTCTGTTTTGGGGGCTGGAGCACGGTGTGTTCAGGGGCCTTCTGGTGAGGGTGGGAGGTTACCTTGGCTAGGAGGCGGTGTCCGTCATTATCTAGGATGAAAACAGCCTTGACGGTGTAGAGGGAAGGTTCCTGCAACTGACACCAGGGGAGAGCTCCGTTGGCTCCTGACTCAAGGCAGACACCCTGCCATTGTCTCTATGGCATCTGCTGGCCCCAGGAGTCCATCCTCAGGCTCCAGCGACCCCAAAGGTCCACAGCTGGTTCTGGCCCAACCCTGTGCTACACGGGCCAACTCCAGCGCCTGCTCCACTCCCAGGCAGATGTTCCACTGCAGGCCCCGGGTGGGCGCTGTGCCCATTGGGTGCAGAAGGTCCGTCCGGGCCCAAGTTCTGTCATGCACTGACTGCTCCAGAGCCCGAGTCGGAGTGTATCACAGAACCTGGGCCGGGGGGACAGCGGCGCCGAGCCTCCTCCTTCCAGCGAACCCCGGGCCGAGGCTGGACCCGCGCTCTCAGCGCGCCCCCAGCCCCCTGGCCCGGGGAGGGGGGCTCCAGAAGCACGCACGTCAGCCGACGGCCCGTGGGACCTGGAGTCCCGGGCCGCCCCGCCACTCCTCACCCCTCCCGGCGGAACCTCGGGCCACCCCCACCCCCAAGCCGTGCCCATCACCTCTCCGAACTGATCCAGAACTTCACCCCACGCGCGCTCAAGCCGGGCCTCCTCGCGGGTCCGCGCCCGTAGAACTTTTTATCCCCTGCCCTGGCCCGGGCCCCCTCCCCTGGCGGGGGCCCCAAGTTCCCGGGCGCGGGGGCGCGGGCCGTGAGTTGGCGGACCCCCCCCCCCCAGCCCAGCTCCCATCGCCCGGGACCCTGGCGCCCGCCCGCTCCGTACCCGCAGCCCCGCCGGCTCCCCGGCTCTGGCTGGCGGCGCCGGGCCCCCGGCCTGGGCCGCCGCGGCCCCCTCCCCCGGGTGCGGACGTGGCCAGGCCTCCGGCCGCTGCATTCCGCTCGCCGCCTCGCGCTGACAGCGCCGCCCGCCGCCCCGCCTCCGCCCGCCCGGCCCGCCCTGCCCGCCGGGCCGCCCCCCGGAGGCCACCGCCTGCGCTGTCCCCGCGGCCCGCAGGCCTGGCGCCCTCCCCCTCTGCCCCGCTGTGCGTGTCTTTTCCTGTTCCCGGTGGTCCTTTCCTGCCTCCTGCCCTCCCCGCTCTGCCTTCCCGCCCACTCCGCGCCGCGCCCCGCAGCCCAGCTCCCTTCACCCCACTCCTGCCCTCTCTCCTCCTCCGCTCCTCGCTCCTCGCTCCTCTGGGTTCGGCCAAGTCCAGAGCTCTCCGAAGCCTCAGGCTGCCCCGGGACCAGCCCTGCTTTCCCCTCCTGCCTCCCCGCTGGCCCGTGAGTTGGGTTTGCGCGGGTGTGCGCAGGCTGTCCTGGGGCCAAAGCCCAGTTTTGTCTCTTGACCCCTGGTAGATAACTCGGGGACAAGTATCTCGAATCATCCTTCGGGTCTCAGGGGAAGGTTCTAGGAGTGAAAGCAGACAAGAACAGTTCTGGGGAGACCCTTTTATGCAAAATACTTTCTCCCACTCTTCAGGAAGGGAGCCGAGGTCCCTTCCTCCCCCCCCCCCCCCCTCCGCCGAATCTCTCAAGACACAGGACAGTTTGTGGCAGGACAGATGCCTCGCAGCACGAGTGCTTCACCAGGCATCAGGCGTTGCCATGCTTTGGTTTCTTTGGTCTAAATATACCGGAGTTCAAACGTTCACTTCAGGATACTTAAGGCCAGTGGGAAATTCACACTCCAGAGGTACAAAGTGAGTGGTACTTACCCGTTTACCCCTAACAACACCATGTAGGTATTTTGCATTTAAACACTGTTACAGGCGTCACCAAATGTAACTCACACGTGTGAGGGAGGTACCGTCACCCACATTTTAAGGGGTGGGGAGATTCAGGTTTTGTGTGACCTTATCAGGATGGTGCAGCTAATAAAGACTTCAGTTGACTGGGGATCGGAACCAGGTTTCAGGCTCAACGTTGGTTGTCCCTTCTTCTCAAGGCCTCTTACCCTGTGTACTGCACTCACTCATCCAGATGCCTGTCAAGGGGACTCTTCCTCTGCTGAGAAAGATCTTCTCACTATTCAAGTGTCACCTTCATCACCAAAGGGAACCTAACCCATGGAATCGAACTTGGTAGGTCTCTCCTGTTACATTCTCTGTCTCAGCACTCTAATTTATTATTACTCTTTATTTATTTTATTTTTTTAAGATTTTATAGGGGCGCCTGGGTGGCTCAGTCGGTTAAGCGGCCGACTTCGGCTCAGGTCATGATCTCGCGGTCCGTGAGTTCGAGCCCCGTGTCGGACTCTGTGCTGACAGCTCAGAGCCTGGAGCCTGTTTCAGATTCTGTGTCTCCCTCTCTCTGACCCTCCCCCGTTCATGCTCTGTCTCTCTCTGTCTCAAAAATAAATAAACGTTAAAAAGATTAAAAAAAAAGATTTTATTTATGTATTGTAAGTTTATTTACTTTGAAAGAGAGAGAGCTGGGGAGGGGAAGAAAGAAAGGAGAGAGAGAGAGAGAGAGAGAGAGAGAGAGAGAGAAAATCCCAAGCAGGCTCTGCACTGCCAACACAGAGCCTGATGCAGGGCTTGAACTCATGAACCGTGAGATCATGCTCTGAGCTGAAATCTAGAGTCAGACACTTAACCAACTGAGCCACCCAGGTGCCCCTTATTATTATTATTTTTTGAGAGAGCAAGAGGGCACAAGTGAGCGAGGGGCAGAGAGAGAGAGAGAGACTCTGGGATCACCCAAAGTGGGGCTTGTTTTCACTGAAAGCCGGGCTTTGCTCACTTGAAGCGAGGCTCCTGCTCACCCTAAACATGACTTGAGCTCACCCAATGCAGGGCTCGAACTCACAAACCACTCATGACCTGAGCTGAAATCAGATGCTTAACCGACTGAGCCACCCAGTTGCCGCTCTTTTTTAAAAATTTTCAAACCAAATTCGTCTTTTTCTTTCTTTTTTTTTCTTTTTAAGTTTATTTATTCTTTTTTGGGGGGGAGGAACAGAGAGAGAGAGAGAGAGAGAGAGGGAGGGAGGGAGTCCCAAGCAGGCTCTGCATTATCAGAGAGGAGCCCAACAAAGGACTCAGACTCACCAACCTGTGAGATCATGACCCGGGCAGAAAACAAGAGCTGGCTGCTTAATTGACTGAGTCACCCAGGTGCCCCGAGTTATTATTATTCTTTAAATAGGTTCCATGCCCAACATGGGGCTCGAACTCATGGCCCTGAGATCAAGAGTTGGATGCTGTGCCAACTTGAGCCAGCCAGGGGCGCCTCCCTAGTGATTTCTTACATTGTACCTTTCTCAATCTCTGAATATCGTCTTTATGAATTTACTTACGTACAAATGTGTATGGTCCTTCTCCCCAACAGGCTTTGAGTCCTAGGAGAACAGAGGTAATGTGTCTGTCTTGTTCACTGTGGAATCCCTGGGGCCCTGGACAGGGCCTCCCATGTGACAGGTACTTAATAAGCATTTGTTGGGGTGCCTGGGTGGCTCGGTTGGTTGAGGGTCTGACTCTTTTTTTTTTTTAATTTTTTTTTAATGTTTATTCATTTTAGAGACAGAGAGAGACAGAGCATGAATGGGGGAAGGTCAGAGAGAGAGGGAGACACAGAATCTGAAACAGGCTCCAGGCTCTGAGCTGTCAGCACAGAGCCCGACGCGGGGCTCGAACTCACGGACCGCGAGATCACGACCTGAGCCGAAGTCGGTCGACCAACCGACTGAGCCACCCAGGTGCCCCGGGTCTGACTCTTGATTTCAGCTCCTGTCATGATCCTAGGGTCATGGGATAAAGCCCTCTGTCAGGCTCTGCACTCTGCTTGGAGCCTGCTTGAGATTCTCTCTTTCTCCCTCTGCCCCTCTCCTCCTGCTCCTACTCTGTCTTTATAAAGTTAAAAAAAAATTTTTTTTAAAGCATTTGTTAAGTCAATGAGTAAATGAATTCAGGATGAGGAGGATAGTACATAGTCACAGACTGCCTATTTTATTTTATTTGTATTTTTTTTAATGTTTATTTTTGAGAGAGAGACAGACAGAGTTCAAGCAGGGGAGGGGCAGAGAAAGAGGCAGACACAGAATGGAAGCAGGCTCCATGCTCCGAGCTGTCAGCACAGAGCCTGACTCGGGGCTAGAACTCACAGGCTGCAAGATCATTACCTGAGCTGAAATTGGACTCTTCACCCACGGAGCCAGGCAACCGCCCCCCCACCGACTACGTATTTTAAACAAATAATAATAAAAACATGCTTATCAGTGAAACCAGATTTTACGTGCTGTAAAAATGTTTATTGAGTGCTTACTGTGTACAGGTACTTTCCCAGTCATTGGGATGCAATAGTGGACAAAGCAAACAAAATCTTTGCTTTCGTGGAGCTGATATTCAAGAGTTTTTGTGTGTGTGCACGCATTTCTGTGGGAAACAGAGGACACAAATAAATTAGGTATTACGTGAGTTGGTGATGACTGCTAGGAAGAAAAATAAAGCAGGAATGGGGATCAGGAATGTGAAGGGGTGGGGAGTGAGGGCAGAATGCCACTTTCATTAGGGTCATTTGAGAAAGTCTTCAAGAAGGTGACATTTGAACAAAGAACTGAAAGAAGTGAGAGAGCGAGCCACGCAAGCACCTGAGGAAAACATCTGCCGAACCTCTTTCTGTGATGATTTAGAAGACACATCTGAATCTTCCTTGCAGGCTATCAGAGTTATAATAGTGAACATGAATCAACACTATTTGGTGCAATGGGGGAAAAGACGCAGTCTTTTATTTGTTTGGATTCCAGATCATCAGAAGTTATGTCAACGGTCATGCTGGCTCGGTATGTAATAAAAAAAAAAAAAAATACTGATTTGATTATTTCAATGCCTTAATGTTTTTGGCAGCTAGTTCATTTTTAGCTCATATTTACAAGGACAGCATTGAAAAGCCTCCAGGGGGCATTTCCTAGCCTCTGTGTGGCATATGGTCCCCACAGTGGGAGAGGGTCAGCTTGCAGAAGAGGGGAGGGAAGGAGGCCAAGGAAGTCAGGGGACTTAGGGAGCCTGTGTGGCTCCAAGGGGAATGGGGGTGGGGGTAGGGGTGGAGGTGGGAGAGCTGGTTACAGGACAGTCGACTAGAAGGCACTAGAGAGGGGCATAGGGGCTGGGATGAAAGAGAAGGCCCTGGAAGGAAGCTCAGGAACCACAAAATCCTCCTCACTGCCGCCTCTTCCACCTTGGTTGTTGTTAATCCTGATAATCACCAGGATCTCTTTACATGTTTACGTGCTGTGGTGAAAAAGTGAGTTCAGAGGCCTCAAGTTGAACTTTTCCGGGAAGAGATTCTCCCCGGTGATGGTTCTTTCTCTAAAGTCTCTCAGCAGAGACCTCAGGATTCCTTTCTGTCCTCCGGGCCCCCAGGATGCCCCTTTAACGTAGTTCTATGTAAAAAATACCAGCTCAGTGAGCCCAGTGGCAGGTCAGTGTCCTACAGAGCATTGTCCCAAGAGGACTTCACAGCATAAGCCTGGCAGCACCTAAGAAGCCTGCAAATGTAGCGGATGGGAAGCAGCTGGAGAGCCTCCCTGGAATGAGGAAGCCAAAGCTGTGTTCAAAAAGAATGCAGCCTCCTGTTTCCCTGCTCTTTGCTCCCTTAAGGGTGGGTGCCTTTGGAGATGGGGGGGGGGGGGAAGGGGATGGACGGTGAGGGGCTGGGCACAGCTCTAACCAGCTAGAGTCGGAATGGATTCAAATGGGCTCCCCTCTGGGCCTTAGTATATCTTGGAGGTGAGGCCATTTTGTTTCCTCTGACTCACTCTCCTGCTGCCACATTTCCGTGCTGTCCTAGGATTTGGGCATCTGTTCTTGTGTGACAAGAAGAAACAGCTCCCTTGGGTAACAGCCTCTCTCTCTCTCTCTCTCTCTCTCTCTCTTTTTCTTGCTATAATGTCAAGAGGGGGAGGTGTGTGTGGAATGCGAGGTGTGGATGTGTGAGCTTCTGGCATCTTCCAGAGAGAAAATGAAAGCTTCCATGCTCTGTCTGCAGGATGAATTTCCAGTTGACCATCCTAAGGACAGTTCACGTTTCTTCAAGGCGTTTGGCCTTCTGTGGGATAATAAGGTTGTAGAGTGGGTGGAGAGTTGGGCAAGAAAGGAGCCTCATGCTCAGCGTTACCCAGTCACAGGTGGCTTTGTTCTTTATTTAAAAAAAAACTTTTTTTGAGAGAGAACGAGCGAGGGGTGGGGGGAGGAGGGAGTGGCGGGGGGTAGGGACAGAGGTTCTTAAGCTGGCTCTGTGCTGACAGCAGAGAGCCCGATGCAGGGCTCAAACACACCAACTGTGAGATCATGACCTGAGCCAAAGTCAGACTCTTAACTGAGTCACCCAGGCGCCCCCATAGGTGGCTTTATACACAGGATCTGACTTTTTTTTTTTTTTTTTTTAAGTAGGCTCCACGCTTGGGGCACCTGGGTGGCTCAGTTGGTTAAGCATCCAACTTTGGCTCAGGGCATGATCTCACAATTCATGAGCTCAAGCCCCACATCGGGCTCTGTGCTGACAGCTTGGAGCCTGGAGCCTGCTCCAGATTTTGTCTCCCTCTCTCTCTGCCCCTCCCCGTTCACGCTCTGTCTCTGTCTCAAAAATAAACATCAAAAAAAAAGTAGGCTCCATGCCCAACATGGGCTTGAACTCATGATCCTGAGAGCAGGCGTTGCATTGCTCTACCGAGTCAAGCAGGCGCCCCACAGGATCTGATTTTTAAACCTTGTGAATCTGTATGTTGTTATCTCCATTTAGCTCAGGAGGGCCCAACAAGTGAGTGGGAGAGCCAGATTTTTGAACCCAGCTCTGAGTCCAAAACACCCACTCTTCCCACCTCACAATAGCACCTCCCCGAAATTTATCCAACATTGTTGGGGGACAATGTGGTGAGACATACAGAAAGACTGAACTCAGCTTCATAAATTGTTACCAAGACGTGAATGAACAATGAGGTGTTTTCATTGGATAATTCCAGGAGGAGGGCATTTTAGGACTGGGAAAGAAAACATCCTAAAATCAGGTGAGGATTCGAGTCTGTGCTTGTGCATTACCACTGCTGTTCTTTTTTTTACCCAATTTGGATTCTTGCTCCGAGCTAGCGATTCTCTACTTTGGCTGCACATAAGAATCACCTGAGGAGCTTTTACAAAATCCTGATGCCCAGGGCTGCTCTGGGAGATTCAGACTTAATTGGTTGGGGGTGGGACCTGGGCATTGATATTTTTTACAAGCCCCCCAGATGATTCTAATGTGCAGCCAGGGTTGAGAAGCAATCTTCTAAGACAGCCGAGGTAGAGGTGCACAGGGAAGAGGCTGGCTTGCCAAGAGCTTTACCTCTTTTGAGGGTTTAATAGTAACAAGCTTGCTAATGATGTTTACCATGTTAAGAAAGGAGCCCAGATGTCTGGATTAGGTGGAAAACTAATTGATTTCTTTGCAAGACATGCTAACATTTAGTATTGACAGGATGTAATCCTAGAATCTCTCAGAAGGGCTGTAAGGAAATCTCAGGCAGTCATCTATTACACTCCCCTGGATTAGATGGAAGTTGGAGAGTGAGGAATGTTTATATAGATTAGCAACATTTCAAAACATTTTTTAAAAAAGGAAAAAGAATGGGCAACCAGAATAGCAGAAAGACTGGATTTCCCTTTAGGGGAAAAAGCAATTCCTGCTATTCCAGAAGAAATGCAATCCCTTCTCTGAGCGTTTCCTGGCAGGTGTCCTCCTCCCAGGATGACTGGAGGATGGATGTGCCTGCTGGTGGCAACAGCTTTTTCCAAGGAGGAAGCCGGGTCAACAGGGATATAACCCAGATGAGTAGAGAATTCATTGTATACTTAGCGGGCTCTTCGATTACATTAAATCCCTGTGCATTAGAACTAACTCTCTTCCTGGCTTCCCACTGCCTTCTCTCCCAAGCAGTCTCGAGTCACACGGGCAAGGCCTGGTTTTTCTGATGGCTCTCAGCCTCTCCCTTAGGGAGGGGAATGCATGTGCTCACTTTTTCCAGTGGTCTTCTCAGTCTGATTTAATGGATATACCAGGACTGATGACACATCAGCATGGGATTGTTCTTTTGCTTCTTGGGTAATTGTCCTATTAACAGCTGTCCAAAGCAAAGGAGGGGGAGAGGATGCCAGGGGAAGGGAGGGCGGTGGCTTCCTCGCTGAAGGACACACGCCCTGGATTTCACAGGGTTAATCAGTGGGTTCTGGGAAGGAGGTTTGCACCTGCTCAGACTTGATCTGGAACTCTAGACTGAGTAGAAGACAGTGTTTTGATCTGATCTTCTCTTGCTACCAAGGGGTATTAAATATCCAGGACGCCCACACCCTGCCAGGCCTAACTGCCTGCTGCTGATTGAGACCGTCTCTACATGTAGATCCTCCTCAGCCCTTGCAATGGGCTAGCAGTTCTTTGTCTTTCGTTCTTCCTTCTCACCCTTGAGTAACTGCTGAGCAGGAAACTTTATCCAGTCATTCTTTAACCCAATCATACGGTTCCTGATGCACCTCCCTCCCACCGTACGTTCAAAGAATGATTATACGCATCGAAGCGCAGTACTAGAAGTTGGCAGGCAAAAGGAAATGACGGGGACAGAGTGGGCACAAACAAAAGACTTTTCCACACCTCTCCCATCCCTTCTCTAGGGATTAACAAGGAGCCCCTCCGGTTCTCCGGTTCTCCGTGCTTGCTACTCCCTCGACTTCCAGGACCCCAGAAAGGAGAGGAGATGATGGGTGAGTGCTATCTCCACAAACTTGAGTCCTTCAAAGTGACCAAATGAATTCGGGCTTTCAAAGTGATGTGACGATATCATGTGTTGTCTCCCCAGTGTGGCCTTCCCACCTACAACTGCCATTTCATTTCAGTGAATATTTACTCGATCTCATGTTAGTCAGTCTGATATCCACTATAGGACTTCATTTCTTATCCCAGGCACTTGGTACCCTGCTATGAAGCTCAAAAGGAACTTGGAAAATACAAATGGGCCTGTCCAAAACACTCAGTTTTGCTGGTGCTAAGGTTTCCTGACTCCCCTTAGAGAAAGGATTGCCCAGGTTTTTGTTTTTTGGTTTTAACTGTGTCAAGCTTTAAAATTGTTCCGTATTTGCCATATCAAACAAATGACACTCTCCTATCTTCTCCAAATACTCTTGTATTTAAGCTCTGTAACTTTAGCTTTGGTATCTTTCAGTTCTATGGTTTTTAAATATTCCCTTCTCAACCCCCTTGGTATATATATTTAGAGTTAACAAAGCACACCTCAGGTTTTCCTCTTTTCTTATCCCACAGCAGTATTTACCTTCATGGTCTTATGAATTCAGGGGCTTAACAGTCCCCCATTTCCTTGGCAACCTGCCATATCCTTCAAAACCACGTCTTCCACGGTATTAATTTTTGCTTTTAGCAGGAACTTTTTTTTTAAATGATCATTTATTTTTGAGAGAGAGAGACAGAGAGACAGAGGGTGAGCAGGAGAGGGAGAACGGAACCGGAAGCAGGCTCCAGACTCCAAGCCATCAGCACAGAGCCCTACGTGGGGCTCGAACTCATGAGCCATGAGATCATGGCCTGAGCTGATGTCAGATGCTTAACAGACTGAGCCACACAGGCGCCCCTTTTAGCAGGAACTTCTAATCACAGGCCTGCCAGCTTCAGTTCTTCAATTATTCAGTTTATCGTCTATTTCATCCCTGGTACTGCTCTCAGGTTTTGGAGACTCAACAGTTAATGCACAGAATTCTAGTCATCATGGAGTCTACATTCTAGCATTTGCTGGGAGACAAATGGTAAAACGAATAAGAAGATGTGGTCTCTGAATCAGAATCTTCGAGATGCAGAAGTACCTCAGCAGTTAAGGACTGGATGAATGGACGCTGGTGTACATTTCTGAATGAAATGTTAGAAGTGCTTTAGAATCTGCGAACCGCCCCAAAGCAAGCTTCCTAACTCTAGAAACATCTGAGGATTCCATGTTTTTATCTGAAGAGTCAGTGGTTGGCCTTCTCCTTAGTTGTACAAGAACCAATGCTTTGCCCACTAGATTACAAGGAGCGTCCTGGGCTCAGGCATTTGAGTTGATGCCTCTTTGTCCCACAGCTGAGAACAAAATACTATGAACTTCAACTCAGTGATTGCCTAAAGGTGGTTTTAGGACTAACTGCATTAAAATGACCCAAGTCGCTACTAAGCGGGCAGGTGTTCAGCCCCCCCCCCCCCCCCCAGGGCTAAGTGAATCAGGATCTTTGGAGTGAGGCTTCAGAGTTTGTAGGTTTGACAAGCTCCCTGAAGCGATGCTGGGGGAGAAAGCAATGTTTGAAAACCACAAGGTTGTTGGCTAAGCGAGATAGGCCAGCACCTGAACGCGAGGAAAGTTCCTGAAAGGCAAGACTAAGCTCCGTGGTTGGATGGACTCGGGAGACAAGACGGGGAAGAAGAGCTCTACAGGGTATTTCTATCACGACGAAAATAGCTAATTATGCCATATCCCTCCCACCGCCAACGTCCCACCAACGTCGTGGAAACCCGCCCGCAGGGCCATTCCCGCGATGCGACCCTTGCCTGGGACCTGCGACGCAACCATCCCTGACTGGCGCGGGTCGCGGTGCCAGGTTCGCACAGAGCGGAAGCAGCGATAGCAGTTTCCGTTGCCAGCATTCAATATGGTGGCTCGAGCGTCGCCGCCGCGGGAAACACATGCTCTGTGTCCCGCCTCGGCCCCCTCAGGTCTCACTGGACTTTTGCAAGTCACCGTGGGAACCTTCTGGGGGGGAATTCCGCGCTCCGGCAGCGATACCGCCTCTCACTCCCAGCCCCAGGCCCTCATCCCCCGGCTGAAGAACGCACTAGGAGCCATCAGCTTGCACACTTTACTCGGCGCCCAGCCTGTAATACCTCGGGCGGCCGACGCACGGCGGAGAGGCCAGAATGCCGGGCTCTAGGGCCTTCGCCCCAGTTATTGGTGAGCCCACGCCGCGGGGCGGGCCTACGCGTCCACTGGGCCATGGGCCATGTCAGTCTTGGGAAATGGGGAAAGGGAGGAGGAGGAGACACGCTCAGCCATTGGGCTCTTTCGGCTGTCAATCAAAATGACATCCGGCGAAGGCCGCTGTCTCGGCTCGCTGATTGGAGAAACGTGTTCCTAGGAAAGCTGCGGAGGGCGGGCTTCCGAGTGAGGTGGGAGGAGGGGGCGGGGAGGGAAGCGGAGGCTGGGGAGCTCTAGGCCGGCCGGTGGTGGCGGCTGCAAGGCCGGGACTCGGGCTGAGAGCCTGCTGTGGCGGCAGCGGCGGACGCCGAGCTCTGCAGCGGGTATCAGGCACACTCCTTTTCCCGACGCGAGGGGCGTAGCGCCGCGGGGCCGAGGCTTGTGGGGTGAAGGGCGGCGGGGTGGAGCCCAGGGGCAGGAGGCGGGAACGGCGGGTGAGCGAGGTTCGCGTCGGGCCCGGGCCCTGGGCCTGGCTGGGAGGGGCCGCGAGGCCGTGGAGAGAGCCTGCTCGGGGGTGGGTTGGGCTGGGGAGGGCTGAGGGCGCGAGAAGGCGTGGTGTGAGGCCCGGGCCTGGACGGGGTGGGGCCATCCGGACGGAGGGCGGGGTGGGGTTTGGCTGTGAGGGTGGGTCAAGGCCGGCCGAGTAGCACTTGTTCGCTGTTGCCCCAGAAGGCTAGAAGCCCAGGCGCCGACAGCGGGCATGGCGACTTGGTCCCAGCCGGACTCGGGTATCCGGGGCGGGGTGGGAGCGGGCTCAGACCAGAGGCCTCTGGCCTTACTCCGTCTTTAAGGGGCCTTGTCCAGTTTCTCGAAGTGAACTGTCTCTTGGGGGGTTTTAGTCATAAATTGCGTGAGAATGGGAGGGTAGTGTAAGCAAGAATTCTGGGTCGCAGTTTTGTTTACTTTAACCAAATAAGGGGTGTGTGTGTCCGTCCGTCTGTCCGTCCGTCCCTCGTCCCCCTTAAGATGAAGTTGGTAGGTGGGTCACGACAGTGAAGAGAGTTACCTTGGTTTATGAGGTTAATGGAAGCTGAAAAGTTGAGACTAGAAACTGAAAGG
This sequence comes from Lynx rufus, assembly GCF_022079265.1. Taxonomy (NCBI): domain Eukaryota; kingdom Metazoa; phylum Chordata; class Mammalia; order Carnivora; family Felidae; genus Lynx; species Lynx rufus. The sequence continues at coordinate 24,444,947 of NW_025814832.1, read as the reverse complement.
CAGATTTACTCCCTCCCCACTTGGCTATCTGGCTTGAGAACTTGGCCTTATCCTTCTGTTTTGGCTCAGAAGGTCATATGAATGAAAATAAAACCTGCCTATGCAAATTATGGGTCGAATAATCCTGCCTCACCACCTCACCCCTCAGTATTCTCAGCCCCCCTTTTATATGAGAGAGAGGAAAAGGAATTAATATTTTAAAGCTGGGAAGACAAAAGGCATTATTCTTTTGCCAAGTGGTGTCCTGAACGTTGTCCTCATGTCCTTTTGCGCTCTTCTCTCACTAATAGCCTCTCTCTCCCTTTAGAACTGGAAGGGACAGGGGTTGTGGGTAGTTTTCTCCTGAGATGGGAAATCAACTTTTCTTGAAGATAGGAAATGGGCTTCTGGGGCTAAAAATAGAAGCTGGGTAGTGTGTGGATGAAGTGGGGGAGGGTTGGTAAATCAGACCACATGTAAAATATTTTGGATGCCCCGGGCATTGTCTGCTTATCCCACACAAGCTACCTTTTAGGGTATTACACATTTAATATCCAGAGACTGGGATCCTTTGTGAGCAGTATTTTCCTTTCGTAGTTTTCCTGCTTATAACAGATTTTTGGTTTTTGTTTCTCTGGGATATTTTTTCAATAAAATATAAAAGTGGCGTTTGAATGTGTTTCCTGCCTTCTGCCTTGATCATGGTGTGAAAATTCTAGAATCTTATCCTGTTGCTCTTGTGATTCCCATTTCAGGTTTCTCTGGAAACCCCCCTGGTAAGTGTGGAGGAGGCGGGACACTCTGACCCAAGACAAAAGGCCTGTAGCTCCAGCCAAAGAAAATAAACCTTAGGGAGAAAGAAAAAAAAAAAAAAATCCATCAGCTGTTCCTGAGAACAGCCTGCAGTGGAATCCACAGAGAGGACAACTGACGTGAGTGAGGAAATGACTGTATGTGGACTGTGGAGACAGTAAGTCACGTGGGCCCTGAGGGCCTGGACTGGGTTAGCAACAGTTGTATGTGCAGAGGTGAGGTATCGAGAAGGGAAAAGTGAATGTGGTCTGGAGTGTGGCCTTGGCTTCACAGGGCGTGCTTTCCTCTGAGGCCATCCAGGAGCTCAGCCCCTGTGTTCTGCCAGGGTGGGATACAGGGTTTGGCCCTGAGGAGGGTACCTTGCTGGCTGGAGCAGCAGAGCAGTGGCCTTGATTTGTCTTTTGGAAGATTTAAAAACCAAAAAGCATAAACATTCTGGTCCTTCAGCAATGCTTTCTCTGAAGAAATACTTAACGGAAGGACTCCTCCAGTTCACCATTCTGCTGAGTTTGATTGGGGTGCGGGTGGACGTGGATACTTACCTGACCTCACAGCTCCCCCCGCTCCGGGAGATCATCCTGGGGCCCAGTTCTGCCTATACTCAGACCCAGTTCCACAACCTGAGGAACACCTTGGATGGCTATGGTGTCCACCCCAAGAGCATAGACCTGGACAATTACTTCACTGCCCGGCGGCTCCTGAGTCAGGTGAGGGCCCTGGACAGGTTCCAGGTGCCCACCACTGAGGTAAACGCCTGGCTGGTCCACCGGGATCCGGAGGGGTCTGTCTCTGGCAGCCAGCCCAGCTCAGGCCTTACCCTCGAGAGTTCCAGTGGCCTCCAAGATGTGACAGGCCCGGACAACGGGGTGCGAGAAAGCGAAACGGAGCAGGGATTCAGTGAAGATTTGGAGGATTTGGGAGCTGTAGCCCCTCCAGTCAGTGGAGACCTAACCAAAGAGGTTAGTGGCCACATGTCGGGGTGGGCGAGAGGGATCTGGGGTCGCAGGGGTGGGGTGGTACTGAAGGAGCTTGGTCATGGTACTTGCCCTGTAAAGATCAGTGGTTGGGCAGGGTGGAGGTGGGGGGCTCTCAGGCATTGTTCGGTGACAGGAATGAGCTGAATTGTCTGACCGGGGTTGGGGGCTGGGAGCATTTCCTTGTGTTGAACCATTGACCCACCTCTAAATGTACCGTCAGAGCAGTGGGAGGTTCCTAGAACATGCCAGCGTGTTTACTGCTTGGATTTCAACATGACTGCTGGAGGCCCCGGGGTGGGGGAGGGAGTCATGTTGTGATGGGCTTTGATGCGGTGTAGATCTGTTGCTAAGACACAAATAGTTTGTGGACTCTTGCCTTGTACCTCCCCCACGTCAAAACACACATGCATATCCTGAAGTTCTCCTCCTTTGTGGTCAGGCCTGTTGTTGTAAGGTCCTTGATAAGTCGGCTCTCCTGGGCCTGAGCCAAGGGGTAGATTTAGATAGTTACTCTTGGCCAGGAGAGGGCCAAGGCTCCCATTCCTTGCTGAAGGCCTGTTGCAGGGAGTAGAGAGGATAGGGCTGGGAGCTAGAAGCTGCATTCTGCTGCCTAAGTCCACTTCCTTTGAGCCATCAGAGATCTTTAGCTCCTGACATGTGGCTGACATACTATTCTGGGCAGAAAGTGAGGCCCTTGCCTTTAACGATATGAATGGCTCCCGCTGCTCCTACCTCACCAACATGATGATAAGACTACTTTGAGCTCTGTGTTTGGCCCTGGCCTGCCGCTCGGCCTTCAGGAGCTTCAGAAAAGGTCCGCTGCACTCTCCTGACCATTAGGGAAAGAGAAGGCTGGATTGCGCTGGCCTGGGTTTTCCAGAGCTGTGAGTCTCGGGGAGGGGGGTTGGGTATGTAGAAAGTTTTACAGGTGCTGCAGATCTTGGCTGTTTTCTGCCCACCAGTCAGACCAGGCTTTGCCTCCTGTCCTGAATTCAGGCCTGTTCCTGAGCTCATTTCTTTGAATGCTAGTGACTGTCAAAGCGTGTGGCTTCCTCTGGGCCAGTGGTCTTCAGCTGGGGGCGATTTTGCCCGTCTAGGGGTATCTGGCAGTGCCCACAGACGGTTTGGTTGTCCCAACTGGAAGAGCTGCTGTTGGCATCTAGTAGGGAGAAGCCAGGGATGCTGCTACACTTACTAAAAAGCATAGCACAGGCCCCAAACGCCGGATCGATCTGGTCCCAAATGTCCGGTAGTGCCGGGGTTCCTCTATGCTCAGCTGGCTCGTGCTGGGTCTGCTTTGAGAGAGACTAGAATTATCTGAGCATGGGAGCTGTAAGCATTCCTTACCTTGTAGTGCCTCATCTATATTTTACAGAGCCACTGGGAACTTTGGCTTTTTTTTCTGCTTTCTCTGTCCTTTTCACTCAAATGGGCTTCAGTCTTGGTACGGTGGTCTGACAAAGTATGCCTCCCAGCCTCCTCTTCCGTCCGCCCCCCCCTGATGTTGCTCCCCAAGGGTGGTGTGACTGGGCTTGCTCCTGGGCGCTCTGCAAGTGTAGCTCCATTCCTGTTCCAGCTGGGAGCTCTCCTGGGATGGGATAGGGTGGGATGTTTGGATATAATTGGAAGGGTTGGGGCAGAATGGGGTGGGACTTTGACCCTGCTTTCTTCCATTTTTTGGCCTTCATGAAGGTTGTGTGTTCCCTGATTCCAGGCCTTCTCTCCTCCCATTGGGGGGTTGGGGGTGGGTCAGCCTTAGGGGCCTAGACTGGGTGTGGGGGAAGGGAGGGTTTATTACGTGTCCAGAACAACATTTCCTCAGCAACTCCGGGATAAAAATACCCGGGTCCAGAGCATGTGACAGGCGCTGCTGGAGCTGGTATTATCCCCGGGGTGGCAGCGCTCCCCCGCTGCCAGGCCGGTTCGATGGACAGCCATAGCCCAGGCCCTTGTCAGGGATAGGATTCCCCTCGAGGTTGGCGCTCTGCCCAGCGCGGGGGGTGGCTTGTGTACAGCTCTTCCCCGGCGAGGAGCAGTGTGTGACCAAGGAGAACATACTGTCCCTGACCTGACCTTAGGCTCAAGGGCTGCAGCAGTGAGGATGGAAGTCAGAACTGTGATCCTGATTCTGTTGGCGGCTTTCTCCTTCCTTGCTTTAGAGATGTGGGCCAGGGGTCAGGCAGAAGAGAATGCTCTTGAAAAAAGCTGGGGTAAAGCGGGATCGTGGGACACAGTTGTGGCCAGGATGTTGCAGAGCACTTGTCTCCTTCAGTGCTGGCCTTCGGGCTTGTGTCCCTCTTCTCTTGCTCGGAGCTAGGCCTGGCCGGCCCTGTGTGCAGATGGCTTTCCTTCTTCCTCCCTTCTGGCCTGTCGGTGGGTGACCGAGCCCCTGGCTCACAGCGGGGCCGGGTGCACTGGGTTCCTGCCCAGCCCAGCTTGTGATCCTTGGGCTTCAGGATGACCGGCCACAGCCCTTCTGAGAAACCGGAAAACTCCTTCCACTTCCAGGGAAGAACTAGATGCCCCCAAAAGCTGTGGGAGTGGTTTCTGCCCAGTCGTGAGTGGGCTGGGTGAGCAGGATGCGACAAGAGGGAGAGTGGCACCCCTTCCCCCCAGTGCTCTCTCACTGCGCCACCCCGGCTGGCTGACTGGGCTGGGTGGGGCTGCCCGCCCCTGGGTGCGTCTCCTTGAGGAGACGGAGGCGGCCCAGGGATGGGCTGGTTCCTTGCGGCAGCTTCTCCAGCTGCCCTGGTGCAGAGATTGGCTCCCGGCTGCAGCTAGGTAACAGGCGGTGGGAGGGGATTGGCTCCTTCCGCATCTCCAGCGGAGACTTGGGGGAGGAGATTGGCTCTCGTCGCAGCCTAGGTAACGACAGTGGGAGGGGATTGGCTCTTTCCGCAGCCCAGCTGCTGACCTGGGGGAGGGGATTGGCTCTCCGCAGCCTCAGCAGTGACCTGCGGGGTGGGAGGGGGAGGGGATTGGCTCCTTGCTGCAGCCTAGGTAACAAGTTTGGGGGGCGTGGGGAGGGGGAGAGAGGGAGGAGCGGGAGGATAGGCCCCGGAGGGAGCTTGCTCTCCTCTGCAGCTTGAGCACGGAGCATGGGGTGGGAGTCCCGTCTCACTGCAGCCTCTGCGGTGAGCTCAGGGTGGGGGCTGCCGGGCGCCTGAGTGGAACTGGGGTTGTGAGGTGGGAGGGGGCTGCTCAAGGATGGAGGAAGGGGGCTGGGCTGGGCCGCCCAGGCAGCAGCACGGGCGGGGCACCCTCCTCGGGCCCCTTGGAGCTAGCAAGGGGCCACCCTTCCAGCCTGGTGTGCTCCCTGCAAGCCAAGAGCTCCTTGCAGCCCCCTGTCCGGCTTCCCGGCACCAGCTGCCCCGGGGCTCATCTCGCAGACCATGACCCGCCTGGACCGCAGCTCTCACAGTGGTGGGGGCCATGCCAAAGGGAGCCGGCCCCTTAACTCTTTGCTGGCTGGTCACCGGGTGGCCCAGCCCCCCTCTGCTCCTGGGTCCAGGGCTTCTGTTCAGGTTGGTGTATGTGGGGGAGACTAAAGGGAGAGGTACACCTGGGAGGTCTTAGGATCTGGGAGGGTTTCGGTGGGAAAGGGATACCTGGTCAGGGCTGGGGAGGTGGGTCTACTCTGAGGATGTTGCTTTCTGGAAAGTGCTTTTTTACTCTCTGAATGGAAGGCAAGAGTTCAGGGTTTCCTCGGCCACAGGGGATGGCATGTGTAGGAAGCCCAAATGGCTCTTACTTATCGGTGTTCTGTGCTGGTGGCAGTGGGGGTGGCAGTTGGTGCAGGAACTGATCAGGAGCTACCAGGGTAGAGTGGGAAGGAGGCATTTTGGTGCCTGGGGTGGCAGTTGTGGCTGAGCGGTGATGGGGTCCACGTCCTTGAGTGGGCTGGAGCGTCAGTGAGTCCCGGGGTGTGGCGAGGGAGTGAGCGCGCTCATGTGAGGGGACACCAGGGGCCGGCCTTGGCAGGGGTGGGGTGCCCAGTGAGGATCAGCTGACTGCCTGAGGCTCTCTTGGGACTGAGGCGGCTTGCTAGGAGCAGCTGAGAGTGGGGATTCTGGCAGGGATGGATCTTGAGGTGAGCCTGGGCTTTAAGAGTTGTGGGTGTTCTGCCTTACTCCTTCCTCAGCCAGGGAAGGGAGGATGGCCGTAGGAAGGGCCGGAGACAGCCTGTCGCTGTCATTGGTTGCATCAGGTGGTTGCAAATGCAGGGATTTTCCTCTCTGGCCCACCCCACCCCTTTATGCAAATGAAATGGCACCATAGGCTGATGCAAGCCTGGCCACCGGGAAGCAATTCTGCATGACAGTTCGCCCTTGCTTGGCCTGGCCAGCATCCTACAAACCCAAGTTTTAAGGGATTCCCATTCCCAAAATGAGAAGTGTCTCCTGCTTCCCCCTTCTTTTCTTGTGTCGCCTGCCTGTGTCTCTGGTCCTAAGCCCACAGACTTGTGTGGGGATGGTCACGCTGGTAATTTTTACTAGCTCTTGTTTGTGGGCTTTCCTTCTTTCTTTCTTTTTCTTATTCTGGAGACCGGTATCTGGAAATGGATGAATGAAGCCTTGTTGGTACAGAGGGGACAGGAGCTGGGAGAGCTGCCCCCCACTCCCAGGACTTACCAGGTTGATGCTAGGAAGGGCCCTTGGATCCAAGAACTAAAGTCATGGTGATCTGTCTTTCAGGACATAGATCTGATTGACATCCTTTGGCGACAGGATATTGACCTGGGGGCTGGGCGTGAGATTTTTGACTATAGTCATCGCCAGAAGGAGCAGGATGTGGACAAGGACCTGCAAGATGGAGCGGAGCAGGACGACACCTGGTCAGGCGAGGGTGCAGAAGCTCTGGCACGAAACCTGCTAGTGGATGGAGAAACGGGGGAGAGCTTCCCTGCACAGGTACCTTCGCCTCCGCCCACTTCTAGAAACCCGTCCTCACAGAAGGCAGGTTCTGTCTGTGGGATGAACCTGAGTGTATCTTGCGGGCTGGGTCTCTAAGTCGCTTGGACTGAGGAAGGGGGAGTGGATGAGCAACAGAAGCAGAGGGGCCAGGCCTTGGTAACAAACAGCAGAGGAGGCAAAGCACCTAGCAGCTTCCTGTTTGCGCGAGGACGCTTCCACTCTCCCTCCGTTCTTTCCTGGAGTTTGGGACTCAGGGCCAGCCGTTAGCCCGGGAACAGAGGGAGAGTGCAGGCCTGTAACCATACACGTCCTCCTTCAGCTTCCTTGGAAAGGCTGGGGAAGAGGCCTTGGCCCGCAGGCAGCCAAGGCCCAGGTCAGTCAGACTTACAGTTGCTGTTGCCACAGGTGCCTGGTGGGGAGGACCAGACGGCCCTGTCCCTGGAAGAGTGCCTTAGGCTGCTGGAGGCCACCTGCCCCTTTGGGGAGAATGCTGAGGTGAGCAGGACTCCAGGGAGAGCCCACTGAGCCAGCAGGGTGGCCTGCACACCGTGTCCCCCTCTGCGGCTGCCTGAGGGGCCAGGTCCTGTGCTGGCCTTGTTCTGGCTGCTGGGGGTGAACTCAGAGGAAGGAAGAAACAGAACCTCAGGTGGTAGTCTCTGGGAGGAACGCAGAAGGTGGTCTTTCCTTCGCCTTGTTAAAGCCTCTGTGTTTTGCCCTAGTTTCCAGCAGACATTTCCAGCATAACAGAAGCAGTGCCTAGCGAGAGCGAGCCCCCAGGCCTTCAGAACAACCTCTTGTCTCCTCTCCTGACGGGGACAGACTCGCCATTTGATTTGGAGCAGCAGTGGCAAGATCTCATGTCTATTATGGAAATGCAGGTAGGATTATTAAAATGGGCCACGATCCTATCGGACAGTGTGGGGAGTGTTTTAGCGCTCAGTTGCTTTTCCACCTCTGGAAGAGAAAGTCACGCTTTTCTCTGATCTCAGGGAAGTGGGGACACTGAGAGGTCATTGTCCAGGTGTCTCCTTGGGGTACGGGGTAAAATCAGGATTGGGGTTTGGGTTAAAACCCCAGGGCTGAGCCTTCTAAAGCAGGACCGTCTTCTTGGTATGCCTTCTTCCTTTCCTTTAGGTAGGCAGTCACTCGACTGAGTGCTTCCGGGGCTTAGCACTGATAAAACTAGACATTCACACAGTGCTTTATAGCCGTTGTCATCTTTCCTGATCCTTACAGTCGTCTAGTTAGCCGTTTGTTGTTTTAAAGGTGAGGAAATTGGAACTCAGAGAGGTTAAGCGATGTGCCCATGGTCACACAGCAAGCAGCGCAGCTAGGTTTTCTCACTCCAAGACTGGTGTTCTTTTGAATGTGTGGATTTTGCACCGAGGAGGTGGGCAGTGTTAGGTGTTCTCTTCCTCTCTCTCCGAGGTGGGGGGGAGTCTGGCCAAACACAAGCGGGAGCCGGGCAGTCCTGCCTTGGGGTGGGGTCTCCAGGGAGGAACCATCTCCGCCAGTGGACCAAGCAGGGCCAGGAGCTGACCCCTGGGCTCTGGATTCCAGTGTGTCGCCCTTGTACCCATGCAACCGTGCCTGCGTCAGGTGCCCGCTGTGCCCCCAGCCACACTGGGGGAGGGAGTCTGCTCAGAGTGAACGGTGATGCTCTTCTCCCCTCCCAGGCCATGGAAGTGAACACTTCAACAAACGAGATCCTGTACAGTGCCCCTCCTGGAGACCCCCTGAGCACCAACTACAGCCTTGCCCCCAACACTCCCATCAATCAGAATGTCAGCCTGCATCAGGCGTCCCTGGGGGGCTGCAGCCAGGACTTCTCACTCTTCAGTCCCGAGGTGGAGAGCCTGCCTGTGGCCAGCAGCTCCACGCTGCTCCCGCTGGTCCCCAGCAATTCCACCAGCCTCAACTCCACCTTTGGCTCCACCAACCTGGCGGGGCTCTTCTTTCCACCCCAGCTCAACGGCACAGCCAACGACACAGCAGGCCCGGAGCTGCCTGACCCGCTGGGGGGCCTGTTAGACGAAGCCATGCTGGACGAGATCAGCCTGATGGACCTGGCCATCGAAGAGGGCTTTAACCCGGTGCAGGCCTCCCAGCTCGAGGAGGAGTTTGACTCTGACTCAGGCCTCTCCTTGGACTCCAGCCATAGCCCTTCCTCCCTGAGCAGCTCAGAAGGCAGCTCCTCTTCCTCCTCCTCTTCCTCCTCCTCCTCCTCCTCCTCTTCATCCTCCTCCTCTTCCTCGTCCTCCTCCTCCGCTTCTTCCTCCTTTTCTGAGGAAGGTGCTGTTGGCTACAGCTCTGACTCTGAGACCCTGGATCTGGAAGAGGCCGAGGGCGCCGTGGGTTACCAGCCTGAGTATTCCAAGTTCTGCCGCATGAGCTACCAGGATCCGTCTCAGCTCTCCTGCCTGCCCTACTTGGAGCATGTGGGCCACAACCACACGTACAACATGGCGCCCAGCGCCCTTGACTCTGCCGACCTGCCGCCGCCCAGCGCCCTCAAGAAAGGCAGCAAGGAGAAACAGGCCGACTTCCTCGACAAGCAGATGAGCCGTGATGAGCATCGAGCCAGAGCCATGAAGATCCCCTTCACCAACGACAAAATCATTAACCTGCCCGTGGAGGAGTTCAACGAGCTGCTGTCCAAGTACCAGCTGAGCGAGGCCCAGCTGAGCCTCATCCGCGACATCCGGCGCCGGGGCAAGAACAAGATGGCCGCCCAGAACTGCCGCAAGCGCAAGCTGGACACCATCCTGAACCTGGAGCGGGATGTGGAGGACCTGCAGCGCGATAAGGCTCGCCTGCTGCGGGAGAAGGTCGAGTTCCTCCGGTCCCTGCGGCAGATGAAGCAGAAGGTCCAGAGCCTGTACCAGGAGGTGTTTGGGCGGCTGCGGGATGAGAACGGGCGGCCCTACTCGCCCAGTCAGTACGCACTCCAGTATGCCGGGGACGGCAGTGTCCTCCTCATTCCCCGCACCCTGGCTGACCAGCAGGCCCGGCGACAGGAGAGGAAGCCAAAGGACCGAAGAAAGTGAGCCCGGGAGGAGAGGGGGGTTGACGCTCACCGGGACGGAAACTGAAGGGCTGGGCCTGGGCCTGGACCTGGACCTACAGCGGGGACTTACACGCCTTCTTATCCAACAGATCTTCTCAGACGGGAGAAACTGCGGGTCAGTGGACAGGAAGAGGAGGGCGCAGGCGCTGTCTGGCTCCGCTCCCCCCCGGTGGGGGTGGGGTGGGGCGGAGGTGGCCAGACCGTTTTGGGTGGACAGGGTCCTCCCCTGCTGTTTCCTTTGAGGGAGGGGGTGGTGCTGGCCTTGCTGCAGGCCGACCGAGGGGAAGAGGGAGGACCGTGAGAGGAAAGGTGTAGAAAGTCTCATTCCTGGAAGGAAGGAGGGATGGAAAGGGGTAAAAACAAAAACAAAACAAAAAAAACAACCCCAAAAAAATCAAAGCGGGAAGAAAATCAAAGGGCAGGTTAAAGGTCGGCTCTGGCCAGGATTCCAGGCAGCGGGATTTAGGTGGGACTAGGCCACAGGCACCAGTAAACCCTACTTCGCCCCACGGGAGGGTGGAACACGAGGTGGGATCTGGGAGGGGCTCTGTAGGCTCCTGCTGCTCCTGCCCTGTGGCAGCCCTGAAGGGGAGCCTTGGAGGTCTCCTGGAATGTTCTCAGTCGTCGGGGAGCCGCTGGGACCCAACGCTGGCTTGGAGGGTTTGGGTCCAAGAGCAGGGCGAATGGGAAAGGGTCACGAGGCCCCAGTGTCGCAGCAGCCCCAGCACCAAGCATGTCACTCACTGCCCCGCCACTCCGTCTCACCCGGTGCCCAGTCCCCCCTGAGCTGAGGCGCCCCCAGTTTCCATCAGAGCCTGCATGCCAATGCTGTTCTCTTGCCCCTCCCCGCCGCCTGGAGCTCTTGTGCAGCTGGGGTGCCGCCTCGAGGAGGGGGGATGATGTGGAGAAGCCAGGCAGCATTCAGCACAACACTGGGGGGTGACCCTTCCCTCAGGTCTCCCCTGCCAACCACTGGGCATGTCACTGGAAGACAAACCACAAAACCCAGCAACAAAAACTAGTCCTCTTAGAATTTCTTGCGCTTTGATTTTTTTAGGGCTTGAGCCCTGTATCACTTATAGGGTCTAGAATGCTTGTGTTGAGTAAAAAGGAGATAACCCCAATATTCAAAGCTGCTAAATGTTCTCTTTGCCATAAAGACTCCGTGTAACTGTGTGAACACTTGGGATTTTTCTCCTCTGTCCCGAGGTCTCCGTCTGCTTTTTTTTTTTTTTTTTGGGTTTCTTTCTAGAATGAGAAGTGCATGTAATGGGGGCTGAGAGCACCTCCCCCTAGGCTCTCGGCCACGGGCTGCTTCTCCACACCCCCATCTTAGCAAAGGCCCCAGGCAGGAGGACTGCCTGGGGGAGGCAGAGAGGGGAGCGCCAAGGTGGCCAGATGGTTCCAGGACCACAGTGTCTTTATTTTTAACTGTTTGCCACTGCTGCCCCCACCCCTGCCTGGCTCTGGAGTACAGTCAGCCCCAGGCGAGCAGGAGTGAGTTGTTGGGGGAGAAGTACTGATTCTCCTCCCCTCCCCGCTTGGCAGGGGTGAGGGGTGCATTCTAAATGAGCAGTAGGGATAGAAGGCACGAGCCTGGGAAGTGCTTTTATAAATTATTTTCCTTGTAGATTTTATTTTTAATTTATCTCTGACCTGCCAGGGAGAGGGGAGAGAGAGAGAGAGAAAGAGAGAGAGAGAGAGATGCTGTGAGCACATGACAAAATAAAATAAAATAAAATGGATGATTCATTCTCAAGTGCAATTTTTCCCTACTTTGAATAAAAAACCCTGACCCCATGAGGGGAGGACTGGCCATTGTGTGGCTAAGGCAGAGCTTACAGGGGAAGGTGGGTGGAGAACAGGGGAGGTTGACGATGAGGAATTTAGAAAGACAAAAAGTCTTAAGTGGGTATTAAAAAAACTCTTAAGTGGATATTAAACCTTCCAAGCAGGTGTTGGCACCTCTCCGCAGGGTTTGCCAAGCTGAATCCTCTGGGGAAGGATTCCGAGTCCTTTTGGCCGCTTTCGGCTGGGACTGGGCTAGGCGGAGGTGCTCTCACCTGGTCCAGCGGTGTGTTCGCCTGTGAAATGCCGCATTTTTAAATCTTGACCATGCTGTTGCTTCTCTGGTGGCCCCACCTGCCAGAGAGGCGCAGCGCATCGGAGGGCGGTCACGCCAGTGACAATGAAAACCTGGGAGGTCGACGAGACCAGCACATGCCAAGCGCTGGCGCTGGCGTGTGTCAGCAGGGCCACAGAACCGGGGAAGCAGGAGGCTAGACTCCAGGGGTTAAGGCATCAGAAAGCCTCCCCGGCTGAGGTGAACAGACTCTGGTCTCTCTCAAAACACCTCCTTTAATACCAAGCTTCCGAAAGAGCTGAAAGAGCCCCCAGGTACTTCGTGCTTGCTGGAACCGCCACCACATCTTGGGGTAGGTGCTTAGCAGACGCTCACCTGGCAGCCTGTGAAATTACTGGACGAGGCTTAGGACCAGAAGCTGTGATCCCCATAGTGGAACCTGTGATCTTGAACTCCAGTGTACCATTCGGCTTAGAGCGGCAGACCTTCCATGATGCTACTGGAGTATCCCAAGGGGTGGGATAGAATTCTGGGAATAACATCAATTTGTTTCAGTTTACAATGGCTTTTTAAAACCGCCATCTCTAGTTGGAAAGCGTTGGTCATCTCAAACAAGAGCTCTTTCCTAGTCAGGAGTTAACTAAGGTCTGTAAGCCATACAAAACCAACATTCTTAAAAAGAGAAGGACTGGGGCGCCTGGGTGGCGCAGTCGGTTAAGCGTCCGACTTCAGCCAGGTCACGATCTCGCGGTCCGTGAGTTCGAGCCCCGCGTCGGGCTCTGGGCTGATGGCTCAGAGCCTGGAGCCTGTTTCCGGTTCTGTGTCTCCCTCTCTCTCTGCCCCTCCCCCATTCATGCTCTGTCTCTCTCTGTCCCAAAAATAAATAATAAAACGTTGAAAAAAAAAAAAAATTTAAAAAGAGAAGGACTAAACGTTAACAACTTTAATTCGTGCTGGTAAAAAATACAAATGACGTATAGAAGACTAAATCGTGAGAAGTAAAACTCCGGAGAGGCCTGTTTTTGTATCCCTTCTAGAAATGTGTATATGCATTTTTGTCTGTTTAAGGACACGATTAGGCTGTAACTTTTACCTTGTTTTGCAACTTTTTTAACCTAACGTATTTAAGTATTTTTCGAGAGAAAAATTCCTCTCACCCTGTTAGTGTTGCCCCTGGCCTGAGAAAGTATATTTTTGTCTCTCATCCCCGCTGTCCCCTTACGGAGAGATGCACAGTTATGTCTAGGATCCCGCTGATCAGCTTGGCTTTGGGCCAAGTTGGTCAGCACTTGCCGTGGGGTTGACCTCTTTTTGCTGCTGGCAGGTGGAGTGGGTGCTCCGGCTTCAAGGCTTCTTCTGGCAGGAAGATCTGAGGACTCAAGTAAGGCCTGTCAAAGAGCTGCTGCACCTCCGACAAGAAGTGAGAAGGGGTCTTAGACTTGGCAGGGAGATGAACAGGCCTCAGAGTTAACTGAGGACCAAACTTCCGGGTGACCTGCTTGGGTGGGGGCAGAAGCCTGGCTTTACCTTGGCTTCAGCCTAGGTTCCATTCAAAGAGATTTTCCCCCCCACATCCTAATTCACGTAAGCACTGGGAAATAGACCCATTTCCAGCCTCTGCTGTGCACAGATCTCACCAGTGGAGCTGGGGTTACTATTTCAGGGTCAATAAAAATAGGAGAGATCTAGAACTGAGGGGAAATACAGTGATCTAGAGAAGGTTCGGTGTCACCAAGACTTGGCTTCCATGGCGGAATCCCTGCCCTGACTAGGTAAAGCTGAAGAGCAACTAGTCGAACAGCCGGTGGACGGGAAGTACTTCCCCTGGAGCCCTGACTTCCTCGGGCAGCCCTCGGCCCTTTTACAAGCCCCAACTACACCAGGCCTTGCCGCTTCTTAGGTTTCTTTGGCAAATAGCTGGAAAAACAAGTGCCTTACAGGAAAATAACATCCCCACCACCTTCATTCACATCTCCTACCTCACCCAGCAGGCAATGACCTAGAGCTCCGGCTTCAGCTCCAACTAACCAGTTTCATGGCATGGCCAGCAAGAAGTTCACTTCCTTATCAGCACTACCCACCTGCAAGCACAGGCACCAGATTGCTGGCTGCCTCTCTGGAGGTCCTGTTCCCAACCAAGTGTAGAAATTCTCTAGCAAAACCGACGTGCTTCATTGTCATGAGTGGTTAACCTTGTTTTCCTATCGTCCATCTGGGACAAGAAAAGGATGCAGACCTTTGGTTTGTCAAGGTAACAAGAACCTTTCTTTCACCTTTTACTTTTTTCTCAGAGGCCAGCGATCCTCCTCGCCTCTAGTTCTGAACTTTGTAACGCAGACGGAGCATGTGGGGACTTGGGATGCACATGGAACTTAGCACCCGATTTAAGTTTCGGTCCTTGCTGTGGCCAGGACTTTGAAGGTTCAGGTCAGCCTGACTCCGCTGAGATACAGAATTTAGCGCACAAAATTGTCTGGAGGAGTGAGTGTCTGGGCCCCCACTGAAGAGGTGTATTCTCAAAATCAGTTGGATAGAAACCCTGTCTTCCTTTTTTGAGTACACAAACATTGCAGAAACTCTTAAAGCTGGTTTCGTTTCCAGTCTAACTGCAGAATGGAGATGGGCCACATAGTATTTATTACTTAATTCCAGACGCTCTTTCAACCAAGGAAAGAAAACCTAGTTGGAGAGAGGCAGAGAAAAGGCCGAGGAGTTGGTGCTCCGCCTTTTGTTTTAAACACAGACTCAATTAGGCTAATTCAGTTGTCTTAAACCTTCCAATCCTCAACCAGGGGCGCCAGCAGTAATTTAAACAATGGGCCAGTGTCCCACAGCTGGGCCCTAAAGTTGCCCAGTCTGATCTGAGGCTCTGCAAACAGGAAATGGCAGGATTGGTCAAAGTCAACTGCAATTTTAAATTCCTTGTGGGGTAAACAGTGGCTTTGGTACTATCACAAACCATCAAGCAAACCAACAGTGCAGATCCAGACGTACTATTGAATATGTTAACACAAACTAATATAAACAAAAATTATAGAACTGAACCATCAGCATCTATTGTAAACAATGTTTCAGCCTTGCCTCAGAGTCCTGCTACCTCACTGGCCTAACTAAGCAAAAAAAAAAAAAGAAAGAAAGAAAGAAAGAAAAAAAAGCCTTTAGAAACAATACTTGCTCTACCTGCTTCCACAGAGCAGAGCCAGCTACACTTTTAATTCCGGCGCAGGATGGTTTTATTTCAGATTTCGTTGGCTTTCAATACCCAGCAGTGTACGCAGCAGGAAGCTCCCAAGGCCAAGGTCAATTAAAAGTCATCCATAGAAGAGAGATCAGCAATGGTGAACACATTGGTTAAAACAGCAATAACTTCGTAAGAAAATCTCTGTGCTGGACAGTCAAGCCAAGGTGATGCGCAGATCATGGACCGAGGACTGTCAGGGGAATCTTAAGCTCTGCTCTCATCAAGCTTCCTTAACCACACACCAGAACACCCGGATGCCTCTACTTGATTGCTTCCTACTGCCAAAAGGCAAGATGAAGCCAAGACTCCTTCCTTTGCTGGCTTGGTAGTGGAATTTGTATTTCAGTCAAGTTCTAGAGGAGGGGAAACACCGAGCCTGACCTCATTCAGTCCTGTCAGCTGTAAATACTTTTTAAAAGAAGACATCCTCATGAAAAGATCCAACTTGCACGGGAGATTAATACTAGATAAACCAATCAGGCTAATTTGATCTCACATTCAACCCGGGTCCCTACATAGTTTCGGATCTAGAACCATTGTTAGAAAACCTGGATTTCAGAATTTCAGTCCCACCAAATTGTTTTGGAGCAGCAATTTCCTCAATCATTTTCCCTTTCTCTGTGACAGAAAAGGTAACTTTGTAGCGCACATTCCCAGTGCCATAGGCCATAAAGATGTGCTAAGCATACAATGGCCAAACACCAAATGGCCATGTTAAAATCAAATTGAGCTGAGTTGGAATGAGTTCTGGAATAGAACACTGTATCTGAAAATAAGTAAAAACTCAACTATCAAAAATTATTTAAAATTGGTAGTCAAGGGGTGCCTGGGTGGCTCAGCCAGTTAAGCGCCAACTCTTGATTTCAGCTCAGGTCACGATCTAATGGTTCGTGAGTTCGAGCCCTGTGCTGACAGCGTGGAGCCTGCTTGGGATTCCCTCTCTCCCTTTGTCTTTGCCCTTCCCCCACTCATGCTTGCTCTCAAAAATAAATACTTTAAAAAAAAAAAAAAAAGGCTTTAAAATCCGTAGTCAAAACTTCCAAATGACATTGAAAAGCAGAAACGATTATTCCCGAGCACCGTCAGTTGGTAGAATGCCTCTGTGGTGGTGACACTGTCCATTTACTGCACTAACTTGAAGCTCAAGACCGTGGAGGAGCAAAGTATTTGGCTGGCTCTGCCAGTGGAGGACACCCCAGATGATGCTGTCACCAAATGAGTAAACTAGCCTCCTCTCGTGATGACTGGGGTAATCACCTCTCTCCTCTTCAACCCCCGGGTGAGGAGTCTACGATGGCGCAGCTCCGTTGAAGCCGTCCACATCGCTTTCGCACTGCCTGAGGCAATGCTCCCCAATACCTTCTGAAACCGATGTGAGACTGCGCCTAGGTCTGGTCTTTTCGACATCTCTGCATGCATTTGTGGCTTCCACAAGTACTTGAGAAAAACTTATCCTTGACCCTTAACGTAGACGTGACAGTTGGCTTTCAAAGAGACAAAACTGACCATCTAGCCTCACTTCAGTGAACGTCGCAAGCATTATCAATTTCGGCGTCTTCCCAGGGCAAGAATGGTATGGTGTCGCGGGAGTTCAGGAATGCCAGAGATGACAGGTGGGTTCCAAAGGTTAAGACCAGGGCTAAACAGCAGTGTCCTCCGGACACGCACCAAGGCTGGGGGCTAATTTCCGTGCATCTAATGATACACAACAGAACCGGAACGTCTCTGTCCACCTCACCCTGTCTCCACTAGCAACTGATGGCTCTGCTGTCGCCAACCACAAGGACGTACCTAGGCCTCTGCACAGAAAGGCCTCCTCCCCAGCTCCATTCCACCTTGTCTCCCCAAACTGCTAGGAGGCTTTTTTGTTTTAAAAGATTTTAAGTAATCTCTACACCCAGCACGGGACTTGAACTCACAACCCTGAGATCAAGAGTTGTATGTTCTGCCAACTGAGCCAACCTGGCACCCCAAGGAGGTTTTTTTGAAAAAAAATATTTACACATCGATTTGGAACAAATGCTTTGTACTAGTGAGTAGAGCTGAGATGAGCTCAGTGGAGATCCCATTTTCCCTTTTAATAACAAGGGTGTAGTCCCATTTTGGCTCTAGAATCATAGGCAGAAAACCTGTTAAGAAAGCAGATAACGGGTGCCTGGGTGGTTCAGTCAGTTAAGCGTCAGACTCTTGATTTTGGCTCAGGTCATGATTTCACAGTTCATGGGATTGAGCCCTGCGTCTACCTCTGTGCTGACAGTGGGGAGCCTGCTTGGGATTCTCTCACTCTCTCTGCCCCTCCCCTGCTTGTTCTCTCTCAAAATAAATAAACTAAAAAAAAAAAAAAAATGGATAACGTTTTAATTCAGTGATCAAACACGAGGCCAATTCCTGTAAACTTTGGAGTTGAGCTAAGGTCACATAAATCTACAAAATACATGAGCCAAGAACTAAACCTAACTCAAAAACCCACGTTTCCAAACTTATCCTAGTTTGGAAGTGCTAGCAGGTTAGAGAGCTAAATAAACCGTTTGAGCAATATGAAGACAGAATGATGTGACATTCTTTACACAGTATCTGTAGCAACTGTAAATGTTCAATAAATATTTACTATATAAATGATAAGACCACTCAAAGATTCAGACCAGGCAGGCATGAGATTTTTAAGTTTACAGTGTTCAAGAAATAAAACCAACTGTGGAAGTTGCTTCCTTATAGGCTGAACTTACAAGGTTATGAAAGGCAAGGAGGGTTTTTGGTAGTACTTAATCAAGACAGAAATCAACGATTATAAATCTATAGTTTTATTAAGACAAAAACTGACAATGTGATATGAAGTTTACATTTAAACAAAGTTTTCACAGAAACCTAACACATGCCTAAAAAGATTTTACAATGGAGTTCTAGATACAGGTCTAGACGATGTCAAGAACTGATGTATCTCTTGATTCAAGACAGCATTTTGGGTATTAGTTAATTCTTAGGATTAAAAAAACTTTTTGTTTTGTGTTTTAAAGTGAACCACTGCCCCAGTATGAAAGTTTAATCTTCTCCTGAGACCAGGGCTTTTGAAATCACTCAACTCTGTAAGTGATTCAGTGAACTTGTGCTGTCAGTGACTGAACCCTGCCACCAATGATTTCAGAGTTCAAAGTTCAAATAACAGGCTCCAAGAGTTTTCCACCCTAAGAGCGTGGGCCCTTGTCTTTCTACTCTCTCACCTTCTATGCCACCCTCTTCCCTTCCCCAAATACCTCAGCCAGTGGCTTGGATGGACAAGCTGATGTTTAAAACTTCATAATTGGAAAATAAAGGGTCTTCTTATCAATTTCAAGAATTAGCACCTCTAAAACAGAACCATCTGCCTCTGCATACGCTCCAAAAAGACCTTCCCTTTTCAACCAGTATCCTTCCCCAAAATGGCAGCTTTGGTAACTTATTAACTGGCTTAGTCCTCTGCTGGGAACAGCATTAAGCTCAGGCAGGGAACACCTTGGCTTATAAGTTTCAGGCATTCACAGCTTTTGAAGTCTCTCACAGTCCTCATTTAGGTTGCCAATGACCTTTTTGAAAAGATAAAATATTCTGGACACAGAACCGAATCACCACAAGTTTGTTCTTTCCATTGTTTCACCATTTCCCCAATCAGGCCCCAAATTTTAACAAAAATGATCCTACCCATCTCCGTTCCTTCCCACCCCCAACCCTCCCACCCCCAAATAATACACCAGTAATAGCCAAAAACTACACACATGCTACGCTGTAAAAATGCAGAGTTAACACTATTGGGAAGAAGGCTGTGGGTTGTGGAGATGCGCTTTGAAGATCTACAGTATCTTTTGCTTTCCCACACACCCATTCTGCAAGTTCTGTCCTTCATGGAAGGCCCTTTGCCTTTCTCAGCAAAGTACAGAATGGGCTGCCTTGCAACACTTCTCCTTCCCCTCCACTGGGATGGGTGTGCAAACTACACAGCATGGAAAGGCTTTAAAGCACTTGGGCTGCTGTAGGGCACAGAAACGATACTGGCTCTTCAAAGGACATCTTCTCAAGCCACCTCTATGGTGCCAAGACAAGTAGAATTCCTTCCCTCCCCACTTGAAACCCACAGTCAGATGTGACAGGGGCTGGTACTCAGGAGAGTTAATTCTTGTCATCTTTTTTGTCATCATCCTCCGAGGGGTAAGAATGCCACGTCAGCCTTTCCTCATAGAAGGATATGACCACCTGTGGGCACTTGACATTGGCTTCCTTGGCAGGGACTAGGTCAGCCTCATCAGAATTTTTCCTGCAGAACAAAGCAGAGAGACTTTGAGACCAGGTGCTGGTGGTCTCTTGACTTGGATCGCACAAGGGATAGGGCTTTAAAAGTATTAATTCAAGAAGAGTAGCCTAGGGAAGGGTGATAACATGGCCCAAGCAGCATTTAGTGGAGTGACATCCTCAGAGATCTTCTACTGAAAGTCCTCTCTGGGTATCTTTGTTAAAAGCTAAGTCACTTAACTCAGTCTATCACATCTGAACCTCGGCAAGGCCACAAAAAAATCATGACTCTCAGATTCTTGAAAAGCAGAGAAAAACTAGGGGCACCTGGGTGGCTCGGTTGGTTAAGCATCCAACTTCGGCTCAGGTCATGATCTCAGTTCATGGGCTCAGACCCCACATCGGGCTCTGTGCTGACAGGCCTGGAGCCTGCTTCAGATTCTGTGTCTCCCTCTCTCTCTGCCCTCTCCCCCTTGCACTCTGTCTCTCTCTCAAAAATAAATAAATGTTAAAAAAACTTAAAAAAGAAAAAGAGAAAAAGAGAAAAAGAAAGAAAGAAAAAGAAAGAAAGAAAAGAAAAAAACTACTACAATCTTCCCAAAGTCATATCTCAGCTGCCATGAACCCATGGAGATATCTCAGCTTTGTAATAAAATGTAATACCATGTTGGATAGTAAGATTTAATACCATTGGCTCTTGCCAATGCGCTGACTCATAATTACACTGTTTAACATTACCAAATGCCATGCTCACACAGATATTCCACAACTCCCAGGTGCTTTGAAATGGTGCTTCAACACTGGGAAGTAGAAAATAAGGGACTGTTACATAATTCTTTATATTTTTCTGAATTTAAGATGGTTTCAAAATGTGAAATTCATATACATATTACAAGGGACTTAGGAGTAAAGCCATTGGGAATGTCCTAGATGGGAGCAGTAGCATTAAGGCAGATAGCAGATATATAATGGGATCTGTGATGAGGCACCACCCAAAACTTCCACAACTCAGCAACAGGTACCAAAGCCAGAGAGCCCCAAGGAACCAGGGTTGACTAAGCTGGTAAAATAGGCTGTTGAACAATGGACTGAAGAGAATGGGAGGGAAAAGGAGTATAACAATATGGGAGCCTGAAGCAGGCTGTCCTTATTGACAATTCAACACCTTCTGAGGAAAGTTCAGTCATTTTATGGCCAAGAAATATTTGCTATTTTGGAAATGGACAAGTATCTCAACTTTCCAGGAAAATAACCTTAAAATGAACTTGGTTTTATAATCACAATCTTACTATTTCAACCTGTAGTGTTACATTCAGGTAGAACCTTTACAAACAGCAGTAATTTAATTAAAGGAGTGTAATCTTAAACAATATGGAGATACTAATGTAACCCAGAATGGTCACATGCAGACAGAAAGTATATTCTAATTGGACTGTAACTCCTGGTATTGATCCTTTCCCCCCCAGATGCAGCACCTTAAAAATGAACTTTTCTCCTATGGGCTAGCAATATATCAGCTAAAAGATGATCAGATTCAGTGAACACCTAGGGAATGCATAATAAGAAAACAGAGTTTCAGCTAATTGTGACATAGGCTTCCAGTGGTGTCAAAGTTAGGCCTCTCTGGCCACCTTCTAAACAAGAGGAATGAAGAGTAGATACGAGTTTCCAAGAAGGGTCTAGACTGACAAAAGGACAAAATCCTTAGAATGCTGCCTTGACTGGCAGAAGTTTGGAATTATTTACTCCTACATTTTTTTTAGGACAATAATTGAGACCCATGTGGGGGAAGAAAATAGCACAAGCATTTTTCAACAAGCAAGAAATAGGGAAGAAAGCCTTTCTTTTGGACAGAGTAGGGGAATTTTAGAGAATTTGGGATTAATTACAGTTCTTAAAATTCTCAAGACAACTGTTTTCATTAAGCCGTTTCATGGAATATTACTACCATTGGTATTTATACTTCTGGAAGGAAAAAAAAAGCCTTGTTCTATACTCAGTATAGTAAAGGGGACTTGCTGACCCCTACTGGCTGATCCTGGAATTACACAATTGGCACAAATTAGAAAGGATCTATCAAGGACAAAGGAAGAGCTACAGAAATTCTTAACCCTGAAAAGTTAACAGAAAACATCTGATCCTGGGGCCAGCCCGATCTTTATTAAGGAGGTGGTAGAAGGGGAGGGTGGTTCAATCACATTTCATATCTTTTTCCTTTATTTACAGAAGTGAAATGTGATTCCTCCCCACACCTTCTCCATTCTGGATTTTCTCCCACCTCCTAAAAAATGGGCAAAGACTGAGAATCCTAAGGGCCCCTACCTGTATAACTCATGAGTCCAGGTTGGCAGTCAGGCCGAGGGTCACTATCGAAGGACTAGGCCATCTTAAAGATTTCACACTTGGGCGACTGGAATTTCGAAGGTCCAGCTCTTTTCCTCTGGCATGGAACAGATGGGGAGAAGAAAAAACCACCACACAGAGCCACTGGCAGACTCACCATTTCATCAGGAACATGAGTTCTCCACTGGAGTCTGTAGCTCCAATAATCCGCTCTGGCTCCAAACCCCGGGCAAAGCCTCGTGGCTTTTCTGACTGTGAAAACCAGATGAATGGAACAATTTTAATTATATGGAATTGTTTCCAGACTGGAGTCACTCCGGTTTCTCTGATTAATATAATGACACTCTTGCCAATATTCCACCAATACCTTGGCTCCAAGTCACAGGCCTTTTTGCATCCTTGGGTGATTCTTCCATCAAGGTCTTAAGGTTTCCCCATATGTAAAAAGGGACATACATCTCAAGCAAAATAAATGTTCACAACTGTTTCTTCACCTTCAGAAGACAACTTACTTTAAGGTATTGAACAGATGAAAATAGCTACCTTACAGTTGTAATGATTACAACACTGAAAACGATCTTTTTACAGGAATGAATTTAGTTGCCCTTCTTCCTGAACCTTAGATAAAATAAGTATAGATTAAGTGAACCCCCAAAACACTTTGAAAGCATTAGCATATCTAAGATTCCAGAAGGAATGAGAGATGGCTGCTGAGGTCCAAGAAACAGCAGAATAAAAGTATTTAACTTTAAATTTTTTTTTTTTTTAAATTTTTTTTTTTTCAACGTTTATTTATTTTTGGGACAGAGAGAGACACAGCATGAACGGAGGAGGGGCAGAGAGAGAGGGAGACACAGCATCGGAAACAGGCTCCAGGCTCTGAGCCATCAGCCCAGAGCCCGACGCGGGGCTCGAACCCACGGACCGCGAGATCGTGACCTGGCTGAAGTCGGACGCTTAACCGACTGCGCCACCCAGGCGCCCCTTTAACTTTAAATTTAAAGAGCTTTTAGTTTCTTTGACAGCAGTAGGAATTCTAGACTAGTAAAAATTTTCTCTCCTTACCTCTTCTTTCTTCTTCTTTGGTTTGCTCTCCTCTCCCTTATCTTCAGAATCAGAGTCAGCTTTGCGCTTGCCTCCCTCTGATTTATCTGTCTCATGTGCTGTTTTCTGTGACTGTAGAAATTCAGCAATGAGATCAGGGCAATCCAGGTTCTCTTCTGGCTCCCACGTGTTATCCTCACTGAAATCAGAGGGCACAGTGAGTCACACTTTCCACTCAAAGTTAGCACACTCATACTAAGGAGACGCACAGGATGACAAGAGCTGGTGCCGTTGGAAGAGAGGAGTTAATGATGAGGAGGAACCAGATTCTGTCCAAGATCAAGAACTTGGTAATGCTGAAATTTCTTGGTGGGCGGGAGGGGAGATAAGGGACTTTTAGACTATAAGCCATGGAGGCCAGGCCTGGGTCACACTACATATTAGAGCACTCTAGGCCTTGCACATTACTAGACTCCTGAGAAAGTTGGTGACTACATGGATGGATTTACCCAGGTTAATGAAACTTACTCTGAGAACCCCTTCCACTTTAGGAGGTACTCCACTTTGCCCTTTACCACTCGACGGTCAAGAACTTTTTCCACCACATATTCCTCTTCCTCCTCTTCTAGCACCTCCTCCACTTTCTTCTTGTTTTGTTTCTTCCCCATAGTGCCCGCCAGCTTTCTGGTCTAAAGGGTGACGCTGCTAAAGTGACAAAATAAAAAGGGCATTAGGGCACACTTTTCTTGGTTAGGTGAATATTCGGATGGTTAGAAACCCAGGGGCATCACTGATGACTTTAATAGTGTATGCTTGTATTACGTATTCCACCTTTTCGGCTTCAGTAAAAAATAAAGTTTTCTAATATGTTCTGATATGAAAGCTAGTTCATAAAAAGCCCCAACCAATCTCACAGCAAAACTCCTTTATTCTTGCATAATCACCTAACACTTTTATACCTGTTCTAAGTTAAAAAGTTTCCAATACCCCTTTTAGTATAAAGCATGGCATCTAAAATGTTATTCAACTGAAAACAAGACTCCTAAAAATAAGGTATAGACATTAAACTTACATACATAACTTACATACACATTAAACTTATACATATAACCCTCTGATTCATACTTTCATCATATCACTAGACTTCCAACTTTTACGGTGCGAAGTAGCTTGTCCTATTTATCAAACAACTGGTTCAATCTTCCCCTTTGTATATGCATATATAATACAATGCATCCCTCTGCATTGTTACAACATCCTCTCCGGAGTCTCAAGGTTCTTTTTTAAAAATGTTTGTTTATCGGGGTGCCTGGGTGGCTCAGGTCATGATCTCACAAGCTCATGAGTTTGAGCCCCACATGGGGCTTGTGCTGACAGCTCGGAGCCTGGAGCCTGCTTCGGATTCTCTGTCTCCCTCTCTCTGTTCCTCCCCTGCTCACACACTCTCTTTCTCTCAAATATAAACATTAAAAAGTTTTTTTAAATAAATAAAATGTTTATTTATTTTTGAGGGGGGGGGCAGAGGGAGAGGGAGAGAGAGAATCCGAAGCAGGATCCGTGCTGCCAGCATAGCCCGACATGGGGCTCAATCTCATGAAACATGAGATCATGACCTAAGCAGAAATCGAGTTGCACGCTTAACCAACTGAGCACCCACAAGGTTCTTTATGTGGTCTTTTCCAAATGCCATCAATGATTTACAATGTGAAAGTTTCTTCTTCGTTTCTTATTCTACTTAGCTTATTTCTGAGGTTCAGAAAGACTTATAAAAATGCCAGAATGACCATGAAATTCTCTAATTGGGGCACTGCAATAATTTGGAAAATGAACAGGAAAAAAAGAGATAGTTATCACAGATAATAAAACCTGAGTTAATTCTTTTGTAAAATACTTCTTTAGGCTGAGTGACTTCTAAGCATTTTTTTCCAATGCTAAAACTCTAGTCCCCTATAATCTATTTTTAGTCCTTCAAATACAATTCGGACAGCTGGCAGGCTTAAAGCCATTTGTTTACCAATTTGTGTCAGTAGGTGGCGCTGTAAGATATCAACACATCAGAACTGATACATAAAACTGGCCCAAAATCTACAAATTCGTGGATCACAGCTGCCACAATGAGATACAAAGAATCAAGAGAATGGCAGATAATTCAAGCCAAATTACTACCATCTATGAATTTAAGACAATGCTGATTTGGGGCTAAACTGGTTGTTCATCCTTGGGAAAAAGAGTCTTACTTAGCCTAGGTAGAAACTCTTCTAAATATACTTTAGGGGTGTCTCACAGCTGGCTCAGTCAGAACAGCATGAGACTCTTGATCCCAGGGTTTGAGTTCGATCCCTACGTTGGGTATAGAGAGTACATAAAAAGAAAATATTTAATAAACAAACTTTAAAACTGACATGTACAGAATGTCTTTTTGAAAAAGTCCACTATAGTCCATATGAAATATAACAAATTTTCATGGAAGTCAGGATCATCATTATGAATCAGTTAAATTATCCACAGAAATTTTGGTTTATACTGAGATATTCCCATGTCTGCATATATGAGCAATGCTGACTTACTGAAACATTTAACTACTAGAAAATCTGGACACTGGTGGATACTGGAGATTCAAGAGAATAAGAAATGCTTCCTGCCTTTCTGATGTTTAATGTCCGATAAGAAAAATGTAGACACCACTTCCACTTAAAGGTATTCTGAACTTTTGCAAAGTAGCACGAAACAATGTTTTCTGGAGTGCTTTTAGTATGGTCTAAGGCAACACCTAAGCCCCACCTCTACAGAGGGGTTCAGAACATTACCTGTGCTCAGGTAAGAGGCATCTTTTCAACCCTCTTCCTTCTCCATTTACATACTGCGACTTATGAGTGGATTGCAGTTAGCTTCATGTGCCTTTGATTCAGAGGCTGTGTGTACTTCTTTCTGGCGGGAGATGCTTTCAGGTTTTCAAAATTCTGACTGCTATATGGCAAGTGTTATTTTATGAGGAAAGAAAAATCTAATTTCCCTTCTGGATAAATGAAGTTAATTGTGTTTCCTTCCAAGAATAAATGCTCTCTATTCCTTGCTTTCTTCCACTGTGAGTTGAAGAGGTAAAGCAGGATTCACTGTCAGTCTTTGGTTAACATGTGGAGAAAAATAAACTGACCATCACCTTTAGATAACAAAGGTTACCACAACTCCCTGCATTAATTTGGTCTTGGACATTGGAAGATACTCCCTTTCTCAATTGATGGAAGGAAAATAATGGGTTATAGACCATGCAAAACAGTAATTGTTCCCTAATAACCTCTCTACCAAGTAATTAAATTCAAGAAAGTAAAGGAAAGGCATTCTATCACTAAGGCTTCAGAATTCAGAGTTATTTAAAGCCCCGTGTTATCCACATTAATAGCTATACTTGTCTTACAAAAAGAAACAGCACTGAATACTGCCCATCCGATTGTCCTACTATGAACCAAAAGGATCAGGACAGCTTCTGGTTTATCTCTGGCTACTGTAGGCCTCTTCTCCCTGTATCATTAGCATGGTCCCAAGGAGGCAGAGTCATAGAACAGAACAGTTTAACTAGCTTAACTCACTGTCTTAACAACTCAAGGGGTGCCTGGGTAGCTGAGTTGACTAAGTGGCCAACTCTTGATTTCAGCACAGGTCATGATCTCACAGTGTGTGCTTAAGCCCAGCATTGGGCTCTGCACTGAAGGAGTGGAGCCTGCTGGAGATTCTCACTCCCTCCCCACCCCTCTCAATATAAATAAAGAAGCTTTAAAAAAATAAATAAATAAAAAAGAAGAACTCAAAAAAGAAGTGAAGAATAAACAGACTCCCACTTCTCTCTGAGCATTTTTTAAGGAGAGAGTGAGTGTGAGTGGGGAAGGGGGAGAGGGAGAGAGAGGCAGGGAGGGAGGGAGGGAGAGAGGGAGAGGGAGAGGGAGAGGGAGAGGGAGAGAGAGAGAGAGAGAGAGAGAGAGAGAATTTCAAGCAGGCTCCAAGCCCAAGGTGGCGTTCCATCCCAAAGACCTTGGGATCATGACCTGAGCCGAAATCAAGAGTCAGAAGCTCAACAAACTGAACCAACGAGATGCCCTTCTCTAAGCTTTTTTTTTTTTAATCTTTTTTAAATGTTTGTTTTTGAGAGAGAGAGAGAGAGAGAGAGAGAGAGAGCAAGCGGGAGAGGGGCAGAGAGAGAGGGAGACACAGAATCCGAAGCAGGCTCCAGGCTCTGAGCTGTCAGCCCAGAGCCCGACGCGGGGCTCGAACTCCCGAACCGCAAGATCATGACGTGAGCCGAAGTCAGACGCTCAACCGACTGAGCCACTCAGGCGCTCCTCTCTGAGCTTTCTTAACTGGCTCATCCCAGCATCTACCTCAGGTACCAGATTCTTTATATTAGAGATTCTCAGCCAGGCTTCCCAATTTGAGTTTTTCTCTTATTTATAGGTAGTTCTATGGGGGCCTGAATAAGCGGTTTGTTAAAATCAATGTAGAAGTTGATTAAAAATGCAACCCACTCTTCCTATAGAATCTATCACCTTCAGAGGAGCCAAGAGCCCTCTTAAATATTACGAGTCAATTCTCCTATGGTTTCCAAAGGGATTATTTCAAGAGAAATCCTCCCTGAATATGACAGTCTCCAAACACTAGCAGGGATATCTGGAATTGAGGACTCTCAATTGGAATTGCTTGGCAAGGAAATTTCAAAGTAACTCAAATCAGTGTAGTAGCACAATGGAAAAATGCCTTTCATCAACACAACTTGCCACTCCCCCCCGCAAGCATCCTGGCAACCAAATTATGGCATCAGTTATAGAACATGGCCTATGAACATGGCCATGATCATAGAACATTTATGTCAGAACTATTTATGACAAAACATCGAAGAGGGGTACACAGGGTGGAAAGTTCCTGATTAACTCAAATCTTAATGTTTGGACAGGTCTTCTTAAGGCTTATCATGATGTTGCAGATAAAAAACCTAGAGTTGGGGTGCCTGGGTGGCTCAGTAGGTTGAGCGTCTGACTTCAGCTCAGGTCATGATCTCATGGTTTGAGTTTGATCCCTGCGTCGGACTCTGCTGTCAGCACAGAGCCCGCTTTACTTCGGGTCCTCTGTCCCTCCCCTCCTCTCTCTGCCCCTTCCCCCATGCTTTACCTCTCCCTCTCTCTCAAAAATCAACAGTAAAAAGAAAAAAACCCCAACAAACTAGAGTTAACTAAGCTGCTATAACTTTTATCTAAATATTTACTGAGTCTGCCACATTTTAAGATGCCTAAAAAAAATAATACACTTGTATCGAACTTTAGAGTTTACAAAGTGCTACCTCACGTTACATCATTTGATCCTTCAAAACCATCCCGTGAAACAAACCACCGAGATGTTATCGACACCTCATAGATAACCAGATTTACAAGAAATAAATCACCTAAGGTCACATAATTAACAGAGCAAGCACCTCAGTAAGGACAGCAAGGCTGAGTGAGCTAAGGGCCCTGCTGCACACACACAACTAGGAGCTAGCCACACATCTGTACGAAGTCTTCCCTTTGGCCTGTACAAGAAAAGGACAGAGGTCTCTTTAAGTGGACCCTTCCTACAGTTTGTCATCAGTAAATGAGGAAGTGACTGATAATGATTTTCTTTTGAAAAGACCTTGTTGGGAATGCAAGCTGGTGCAGCCACTCTGGAAAACAGTATGGAGGTTCCTCAAAAAACCAAAAAGAGAACTACCCTATGACCCAGCAATTGCACTACTAGGCATTTATCCAAGGGATACAGGTGTGCTGTTTCGAAGGGACACGTGCCCCCCCCCATGTTTATAGCAGCACTATCAACAATAGCCAAAGTATGGAGAGAGCCCAAATGTCCATCAATGGATGAATGGATAAAGAAAATGTGGTATATATATATATACAATGGAGTAATTATTCGGCAATCAAAAAGAACGACATCTTGCCATTTGCAACTATGTGGATGGAACTGGAAGATATCATGCGAAGTGAAATTAGTCAGTCAGAGAAAGACAAAAATATGACTTCACTCATATGAGGACTTTAAGAGACAAAACACATGAATATAAGAGAAGGGAAACAAAAATAATATAAAAACGGAGGGGGACAAAACAGAAGAGACTCATAAATATGGAGAACAAACTGAGGGTTACTGGAGGGGGTGTGGGAGGGGGGGATGGGCTAAAGGGGGTAAGGGGCATTAAGGAATCTACTCCTGAAATCACTGTTGTACTATATGCTAACTAATTTGGATGTAAATTTTAAAAAATAAAAAATAAAATGAAAAAAAAGAGGAAAAAAAAAAGAAAAGACCTTGTAAGGTATGGCTGTTAAAAAAACCAATGATTCCTAATTGGTTACTGGAATACAAAGGTATTCATTGTTAATTAAATCAGGAGGCAGTAACAAAGCATTGGTTGTTAGGGCCCCAGCAAGTCTTTGGAATCTTTTAAATCAACAAGTGCTAGATGGTGCAGATTTTGTGAAGTTAAACACCTACTAAGTAGGCTGAAGACAGCACGGAGAAAATGCCAATTTTAAGAAACCAAAATTTATCTATAGTGTCCCAATGAATCCAGGAATGATGTAAATCTGAAGCAAGAGTCATGAACTCATAGCTCTTTCAAGAGAAAAAAACCCACACATCCTCCACTAAGGCAGTTAGAAGCTAGAAAACAGGAACAATGCTACTTGAAAGCAGAAGGCAGCATAGTATCAGATACAAGGCATTTTATTTTGTTTTTGAGTAGCTGGTACTGATTTCTTGCCAGCTTGAAAGATCAAATTGCAGGTGTCAGTACAAGGTAACAACCACAGACCTCTGAAACCAAAGCAGTAGGGCTTTTAGCTAAATGTTAAGAAAAAGCATTCAGAATGTTGGTCTGGTGAGGTGACCACCTCTACTAAGGAAGAATTCATAGGAAAGCAGACTTTGAATAGAGAGTTTTCACCCATAAGAATCAGAATGACCTACGGAGTTTAAAAAATACAGATACCCAGATCCAATGACATAGAAAGTACGGTGTGTGTGTGTATGTATGTATATATATATACACACACACACACACACACACACATATAATACACACATACTAACCATAATATAGTGTATTCATATTCAATTACAAAAATATTTAATGTAGGAAATTACAATTCCTTGGCCCAAAACCTGTCAGCCTATTTATGGTTTTTTTTAGTGTTTATTTATTTTTGAGAGAGAGACAGAGCACGAGCGGGGGAGGGGCAGAGAGGGAGACACAGAATCTGAAGCAGGCTCCAGGCTCTGAGCTGTCAGTGCAGAGCCTGGCATGGGGCTCGAACCCATGAATTGCAAGATCGTGACCTGAGCTGAAGTTGGATGCTTATCGGACTAAGCCACCCAGGCGGCCTAGCCTGTTTATGTTTCTATACATAAACACAGATATATATTAAGTGAAAATAGATATTATAATTTTACAACTTGCCTTTTAATAAAATGTACCATATCTTTGACACTGTTCCATAAAGATCTCCATTAAAAAAATTTTTTTAATGTTTATTTGTTTTGAGATTGAGTGCTAGTGGGGGAGGGGCAGAGAGAGAGGGAGACTGGAGAATTCAAAGCAGGCTCTATGCTGTCAGCGCAAAGCCTGACATGGGGCTTGAACCCATTAACCGCAAGATCCTGACCTGAGCCAAAGTCAGATACTCAACCAACTGAGCGCCACCCAGGTGCCCCAAAGATCTCCATTCTTAACAAGCTGCACAGTATTCCATATTGTATGGACACATCATATCTAACCATTTACCAAGTGATGAAAATTTGGGTTGTTGCCAATTTTCTATTATTACAATGTTCTTTGAACATGGCATCTGCATCTTTAAAACCTCCTTAGCAGATCTGTAGGACTCTTGATCTTAGGGTCATGAGTTCAAGCTGGGTGTAGTTTGCTTAAAAATAAACAAATAAAATAAAAAGCTCCTTAGGTGATTTGATGCATATCCTTGGATAAAAGCCATTGCTAGAAGAGGATTGGCAGAAACTACATTCCTCAGGTGAAATTACACACATTATTACAGATATAAATCAATTCTCAGAGTTAGCTAAAAGGCAGGTGAACATTTTACTTTCTCCATCCAATTGAGAATTAAGACTGGAACAATAAACTAACCAATGTTCATGAAAACAAAACGATCTCTGTATCACATTCAACATCATTCAATCTAGATCTTTTTTTTTTTTTTTGGTACTAGCAATTGGAAGAACACTGCTTGAAGGATCCTTATATAGTTCCTTCCACCAAAAGAAAGCTAGTATGAGCACCAGAAAAGTCCCTTTCCTGTCCCTACCTCTCAAAACAACTTTATGCCTATAGGTAGTTATATATATTTGCTCAGTTTCCTAATAAGCAAAATAGTATAACAACCCTCATGGGATTGATGCCTTTGAGGTGAGCTTTTATGACCTTCTAGGATTAAATCTATTTATATATTTGCATATATGTTCTACTTCATTCGATTACTGCTTCAAGTTTAAAGATAGCTTTCTGAAGCCCAAAATATTAAGACTCAATAAGAAAACAGCACTTCCATCCTGTGTATAGCTGAAACTCATGGCTAAGTTTTTAAAACCAGAGAGCAACTCCAGAACACACTCAAGAAGGACCCAGGTCTGGCTGGAACCAATAATTACGAAAAAGAGAAACCAAGATCTCAGTTCTAGAAAACCAAGACAGAAGAGCTGCCAGAGACTGAAAAATCACATTTCATATATCTTAAGTGTAGGAATTTCTTCTGCTCTTCCTTTTATCTGGCCTATACAAGAAAATGGCAAAAGGAATTTATCTTCCTATGAAGACAGATGAGAGAGGTGACAAAGGAAGTTCTAAATACAATGGAAAATGTCAACAAAATGGTTTATTTGTGAAAATAATTTTAAGGTTTCTGAAGATCAATGTAAATACCAAAAATCAGTTTTGATGATCCAAATAGTAAAGTTTTATAACAAACTTTAAAAGTTGAGATTTCAGGCTCAGTTTTCTTTTTTTTTTAAATGTTTATTTTCGAGAGAGACAGAGATAGAGACAGAGCACAAGCAGGGGAGGGGAAGAGAGAGAGACACACACACACACACACAATCCAAAGGAGGCTCCAGGTCTGAGCTGTCAGCACAGAGCCCGACGTGGGGCTCGAACGCACAAACCAAGAGATCACAACCTGAGCCAAAGTCGGATGTTTAACCAACTGAGCCGCCCACATGCCCCACAGACTGTTTTTACATACTAACTTTTTAAAAAAGGCAGCCATCCAATTAAATGAACAATGGTCTAAGTATTCATAGCACATTTATTGAGTTCAAGACAAAAATGACAATCATCCTTGATTTCGTTCCACTCATCTTCCATATCTAGCCTCTTATTAAATCCTATTGAGTACGTATCTTAAATATCTTTCAATTCATACATTTTTCTAGCCCTACTACTACTATCATCCTATTTGCAAGCCATCATCATCTCTTGTTTGGGTAACTCCTGACCAGATTTATTCTCAACACTAGCCCCTCATTTAAAATGCAGGTTTCAGGATGCCTGGATGGCTCAGTCGGTTAAGTGTCCGACTTCGGCTCAGGTCTTCTGAGTTTGAGCCCCACATCGGGCTCTGCACTGACAGCTCAGAGCCTGGAGCCTGCTTCAGATCCTGTCTCCCTTTCTCTCTCTCTCTGCCTTTCCCCCACTCGCACATGCGCACGCACTCTCTCTCTCTTGAAAATGAATAAGCATTAAAAAAAATAAAATGCAGATCTCTTCATATCATTATGTGTGGGCATCTGAGCTGAAGACCACTACACCTAACCTATCAATCACAATTACCTTGCCTTTTGCCTCATTCTTTCATTTGACCAATTCCCTTACCTAAAATGTCCTGTTCAGGAGCTTTCCCGAAGCCTCAGGCTAGGTTTAGGTTAATTCTTCCTATGAACACCCTCCTACAGTATTCATCATTTAACAATTATCTTTTTGGTACCCATTATGGGTAAGGTGCTAGACAAAGGGGGTGAGCAACAAAGACAAAAATCCCTGGTCTCTTAGAATGTGTGTGTGCGTGTGTGTATGTGTGTATATATATACACATACACACACGCACACACACATATACGTATACATATACTTGTGATAGTTAATTTTATGTGTTATACTGACTGGGCCACAATGCCCAGATATTTGTTCAAACATTTAGAATTTATTTTCTAATGTGGACGAGTGCCATGAGTGAGCATGAGTGGGGGGTGTGTGAATACATGCATGTGCAGGCAGAGGAGGGCACGGACAATAAGCAAGAAGATATTGTGATAATTGCTATAAAGGAGACAACTCAGCAAAAATCAGAAAAACACACCATGTGTAGGGAATAGTTGGTTCCAAGTCCTAAAGTGAGAAGAGGTTGCTTTATCTGAGGAACAGAAATGTGGCCAGTTAGAAAGAGAGGCTGAGGAAATGGCCAGGAAGGATGAGGTAATTACTGTGCAGATCACTCCCCACATCACTCCTTCTCTCATCTAGCCCCTTTTTCCATTATTCTCCTATTGCCTCTTTTGCTTCTAGCTTAGGTTTAAGACCTAGGCATTAATAACTATAAAAGTTTCTAACTACAACTCTCCCAGCATTTAACACTATCTATTAAAAAATAAATAAAATTAAATAAAATAAAACCAATAACAATTTACTAAAAGCCAGAGTGGAATATAGGGTGACCAACTCACTGGCGAAAGCACTGAGAGGTCCACATTGTAGGAACCCTCTCAGACCCAGGCAAATGGAGCTATTTGTTCAGGCCAGTGGGATATGCAGACACACAAGAATCACAGGCTTTTAAGAATCCCTTAGTGGTGAGTAATAACAACATAATAACAGCTAAAATTTACTGAATACTTAAAACAATGCATATAAAGGCATTCAATCCTCACATCAACTCTATTAAACCCACTTCACAAATGAGAAAACTGAGGCTTGTGAAGCAAAGAAAATTTCCCAAAGTCCCCAGAGCCAGGCCTGAAATATAAATACAAGAAAACAATGCAAGTTGAACTTCATTTCAACAAGAGAAATGTAAGAGTATATAATAATTAGCAAAAGAAAATTAAGCAAAAATAAGTAGCCACAAAAGCACCAGAGGCTTGGAAGAATGAATGACTAGGGTGATCAGGAAAGAGTTTAAAAAGTTGGGATTGAAGCCAAGCTCCAAGAGTATTTGAAAAGGTGGATTGAGGAGGGCAATTTGGGTAAGGAACGGTGGTGAACAAAAGCAATGAGGTATGTCTGAGGTAGATGGTGTGTAAACCAGTTTGGGCAGAGTAGACTAAATAGTAAAGGTAACCACTAAAAAATTTTCTACAAGGCCCCTTCTCCTTAAAACAAAGACCAAACTCCTCAGCGCAACACGTAACACCCTTTCATTCCAACCATTCCGTACTTCTACTCCCTCACAAAACCTACACTCCTGTCAAAACTATAAACTGCACACCGTCTCCACAAAAGGCTTTGCTCATTATTAAGTGCTCCTGCCCAACACCAGCAGTCAAAATCCTACCCATCCTTAAAGATAGGGCTTAAACAACCCTACTTCCATGAAGCCTACTCAACCTAGCCAACCACTGTTTCTTTTTTCTCAGTTTCCATTGTTTCTATTTTTTGTAATATTTAAAAAAATTAGACAGAGCCGTGACAAGGGGAGGACAGGATGGGAGGAGAGAGGGAGAGAGAGAGAAAATCCTAAGCAGGCTCCATGCTGAGCATCCCACAACACTGGACTCATGACCTGAGCCACAATCAAGTCGGATGCTCAACCGAGCCACACAGGCACCTCTCTTTCTGTTTTTATTCAGACACTCAATCAAAGATAGGTCTGGGCCCTGTGTAACATGTTGAACCCTGTATGGGCAGGAAGGATATATGTCTCAGATGCCAAAAATCGGGGAAGAGAAGTCTAAAGCTGTCAGCATTTTAGGGAATAATCAGTAAAATCTGATCTGCAACCCCAAAATGGAAAACAAGAAAGAAGTACACCTTTGCTGAGCATTAGCAACTACATACCAGTCATTAAAAGGCAGGTGAAGGCATGTGTAGTATATACTCAATTTGTAGTCCTCCTGACTCATGTTTCTAAACTGCTGTTAGTCTGTTTGTTAGCTATGACTGTTTGGGAGGTAAATGCTTTCCAGATGGAAAACTTTACTGAGCAGAAAACAACTTGTGCCACAAACCCAGTAGCAGGAGTTTCATTTTTAAAGGAATAGCTGCCCTTGAATTCCAGGATCTAGGACTAGAATACTGGTGTGCTAATCAAATTAAAATTTTATCTGAGCTCTATCAGAAAGTTGGCTATCCCCTTTCAGGATGCTGATGGGGATGAAACTACAGATACAGCTTTCGGTTAAGAGGCCACAGGGATATGCAAATAGTAGGACACAGTGATAACTGGCAAGTCTTTTAGTTTAAGATGAAATAAAATTAGAAAGCTGGACCAGAATTACAGCTAAGTTGGAAATTTTTTTTTAAGTTTATTTTTTTATTTTGGAGGGGGGAGGGACAGAGAGAGAGAATCCCAAGCAGGCTCTGTTCAACCGACTGAGCCACGCAGGAGTCCCGGCTAAGTTGGAACTAAAAGCAGAGACCAAAGCATTCACAGATAACAAAACAAAACCAGATCATTGACACTAACCTCTCAAATACCACAGTTCTGTTAGGCTCTCAATGTGTTAGCTACTATTAAAGAGAAAGGCACAATTTCACAGACAAATTAGGTTACCCCCCATTGGTCAGCAAATCGTAAAAGTGGGCGCCTGGGTGGCTCAGTCAGTTGAGTGTCCAACTCTTGATTTCGGCTCACATCATGATCTCGTGGTTCCCGGGAATGAGCCCTGAATTGATGTCCATGCTGGCAGTCTGGAGCCTGCTTGGGATTCTCTTTTCTGCTCCCCTGCTCGTGTGCACACGGTTTCTTTCTCTCTCTCTCTAAGTAAATAAATAAACTTTACAAAAAATCATAAAAGCTGAAAGCAGCAAAGATTTAACACAAATTATTCAATTCAAATACTAACATGATCTGAATTTTGCCCATATTTGAATAACTTTTCCAATTTTGGGAGAGGCTATTCACTTTTTCAGTAGACATCACTATCTGGAAATACAATTGTTTTTAAGTTTGTTTGTTTGTTTGTTTGTTTGTTTAGAGAGAGAGCGAGCTTGAGTGGGGGAGGGGCAGAGAGAGAATCCAAGCAGAATGCCAAGCTGCACTATCAGTGCAGAGCCCGATGTGGGGCTCAAACTCACCAATTGTGAGATCATGACCTGAGTTGAAACCAAGAGTTGGAGGCTTAACCGAATGAGCCATCCAGGTGCCCCTGAAAATACTATTTATTTAAATTTATGTAAAGACCCCAAAAGATTTTTCAAGATACTTCTAAAACAAAATATTCAAATTATATAGCTTGCTGTTAAAATCCAGAACCTGGGGCCTCTCCAGGTACTCACCTAAGGTATTTAAAATGGTCACTTGCACAATCTGCACACCAAGCTGAGTATATAAAAACTAATAAGACAGGGGCGCCTGGGTGGCTTAGTTGGTTAAGTATCCGACTCTCCATTTTGGTTCAGGTCATGATCTCACGGTTCATGAGTTCAAGCCCCAAGTCGGGCTCTATGCTAATGCAGAGCCTGTTTGGGATTCTCTCTCTCAAAATAAATAAAACTTAAAAAAAAAAATTTAACTGTTAAGACAAACATGCCAAGGACAACAGTTATACTCTGCCCAATGTTATTGATCAAAGACAGGAAAACTAATTATATAAATGCACATTAATTCATTCTGCTAACACATGGAATTCTAAGAAAGGATCTCAAAGCCATATACTCAACAATCTAAACTACCTACATTTAGGTGAACAAGAAGCGTAGCCCCATTCTATGTGAGCCCACATACTAGCCATTAGCATTTCGTTCCAAAAACTCTTCAGAGAAATAACCTATGAAGTGAAAATCTATCAAGCCTAATGCAAAATCCGTTATACTACCAGAGATAGTATATAAAAAAGGTGAGATTCTGATGGATAAACTACTAGAGAATGACAAAAGTGAATCAATTCTTTTTAAACGGTATGAAGTGAAAAAGAAACACTTTCCTGGTCCCTAAAATGGGCACAAGA
Organism: Lynx rufus; assembly: GCF_022079265.1. NCBI lineage: Eukaryota > Metazoa > Chordata > Mammalia > Carnivora > Felidae > Lynx > Lynx rufus. The sequence continues at coordinate 24,408,034 of NW_025814832.1, read as the reverse complement.
TATAATAGTTGCTTTTTATTTTTTTAAGCTTATTTACTTGTTTTTAAGTAATCTCTACACCCAGTGCGGGGTTCAAACTCACGACCCTAAGATCAAAAGTCACATGCTCTTCCAAATGAATCAGCCCAAGTGCTCTTATATAACGGCAGCTTCTTTTTAGAGGTTTGGTTAGACAATTACCAGTATCTTCCAGTCAAAAATGCAGAAGTCTAAGGTATTCTTACTTGGTCCCTTTCAATCAAGAAGCTAGAAGCACCAGGCTACACACTATTTACATCTTTAATGAAAAACAATTCAGGCTACAGCAGCCAATGAAGAAAAATGGCACCAAAAGGAAAATCGGAAATGAAGACCCTGAACCTGCCCTAAAGCTTTAGTAAGGTGCTACCAGTTCCAACAAGTTGCCCTTTAACAATACTACTTACAATATAAATGTCTGCAAGCACCTAGGGAGGAACACAGGTACTAATTTTCCAAATGTATTCATGCTTCTATTCCAAAACACTGGACCTTTTCAGAGCTATTCTAAACTGGTAGCATGATTCTTAATACAACTGAGGAGGCTATCTTACCCCTGACCAGAGTTTCCAGTACAACTGACCTTTTGTAAACTCCACCTCAATTGAGTTAAACCAATACAAGTCCGCAAATAAAGCCGTCCATGAAAAATCTTCATTTGAAGCTCTGAAGAAGTATTGCTCATTTTGGTTTCAAATTTTCCAACAACAAAGAAAGGCTGGCTAAAAATCACAAGAGCCTATGAAACAAATCTCACGATCTCACAAACTTTTCCTCTTTGTCTCCCCACTTCCCACATCATTTCACACTCTCTCTCACTAACTTAATTCCTTACATGTGAACTCATCTACACATTTCTATGATTTCACTGCCCTTTGCGACCAGTAACGATCCCAGATAAAAACTTTATGGAACTAATCGAGAAATCAAAGCAGAAGCGCTACACTTGGTATATTAACTCCCTGAAAGGAATCAAAGAGTAAAGATAGCTGAAAGCCTAGAAAAGAGGAGAAATCTTGTTTTCATCCTTTCTGCACACATTCTTTTTAACAGCCTCCCCACCGCGTGAGGAGGACCCATCGGGAAGCAAGGCGGCCCCTTTCACACCTAACTGAAATACTCCCGGGGCCTCCGCCCTATTTACCCTAACAGCTCCTCCCCTTCCAGATCCAAGCCAGGCACCTCACCGCCCCTCCCTCTCCTAGCCCCCACTCCAGGTTATCCAGCAGATGATCTCCCCAAGAAGCACACCTTGGGCTGCCCAGCCCCCTCTCCAATTTCCTCGAAGTTACTTCTCCTTAGCCCGGCGAGCGAAATGCCTCTGAATGCCCCAGCCAGACCCGATATTCTCAGACTGCGTTCGAAACCGAAGGTCTCGCAGCCGTCAACCCTCTCCACTCATGTCCAAGCATCAAGGTTGCCCAGCCTGTCCCCTTCCCAATTTACTCAAGTGTTTCCTCCCCAGCCCAATCCAGCAGCCGCGCACCCAACCACGTAGCATTGTCTTGTTGGTCTACCCAGGCCCTGAGGAGAGACCCGCCAGTGCTCGGCCCACCCCGAATCGCTTCTATCTCCAGCTCAGGATACGCCGCCCGCCCCGCCCTCTCCATCCTTCTCGCGCTCGGCGCCCGGCGCCCGACCCCCGCACCCGGCGGAGAGCTTCGCGCGGGAAGGGCTCGGGACCCGGCGCGTTCCTAGCTCCCGACCTCGGCCGCAAGCGCGGCCCCTCACCCAGGGCTACTGCTACCGCCGCCGCCACCGCCGCCGCCGCCGCGCACCTCCCCCCCGCTCCCCGCTTCCCCTCCTTTAGCGGGCTCTTCACCTCAGAGCAGCGCCAAAGAGCCCGAGAGGAATCGGTGCCGCGCTAATGGCGCGTCGCGTCGGGCCGGCCGGGGGAGTGGCGCCCAGAAAAGCAACAAGCCGGTGGCCGCAGTCGAGCCCCTCACTGAAGCGGCGTACCGCAGGCCCCGGCCAACGGCCCTCCCCTCGGACGAACAAAAGAGCCTCGCACTCGGCGCTACCCGCCGCCCACACTGCGCAGGCGCGACGACCCTCCGCACAGTACTTATGGGACTTGGAGTCTATCCCAGACTACAAGACCCAAAGTACTGCGCGCGTGCTACACCGCCCCGCGGAGTGTGCGCGGGGTTCGGGGAGTTTTAGTTTTTTAACAAGCGCCGGGGAAGCTCTAGTTTAGAACGTTGCGACCTAGGGAATTAGAACGTATGGTTTTATGAGCGAGCCCCATGATGCTTGGTGCGAAAAATCAACCACTTCTGGACAGTTCACGTGAATCCTTGACATTTTTGAATCTAAAGAGGTTTCTCACCAGACCTTAAATCGCCAATAATCTCTGTAATCCTCAATTTCTGCCCCAAATCTCTGTAAGGCTCCTACCTCTCAGTGTTTATAAATTACTTTCCCTTCAAAGTCTTGCCTGATTCTTTAGACTAGGTTAGGTCCCCCAGGTAGTTTCCTCATCAGGGCCTCCAGAACTTCTCGAAATTTTTCGTTGACTGCACCAAGCCAGAGCTCTAGTGCAGAACCCCCTTATCTCCGTGAGCACTCATCACCCAGCCACCTCCCAAGACACCGAGAAAGGCAAAAAACCACGCTTATTCTCCTTCGAGACAAACTGTTTAGTTCTGACTTCAACTATCTCGCTGTCCCCAACTCTGTTCATATGGAAATTCAGTCTCCCATAACGTTTACCCCACTTTATTGTCATTAATGTCTGTCTTCTGTTTTCTAACCTCCTGTAAGGGCAGAAACCTTGCCGCCTCGTGTTGTTCACCACCCTATACTCAATGCCCAGTACAGTCCCTGGCATACAGTTGTCAAGCAATATTTGTTGAATAAATGATTAAGTGAATTAATGAAATGTCCTACCTGACAGGGCAGGTGATCAAGCTTTCCTTCCTTCATCTCTTCACATCAGATTTGTGGGGTTTTGGTTGGTTGTGCTTTTTTATTTGTTTGTTTGTTAACTCTTTTGTGCTTCTTTTCCCTATCAAATCAGGAATAGAACTACCAGAAGATGATTTTTTTTTCCTTCTTTACTCTGAATATTCACATATCCTCCTAATCAGAGGTAAAGAGGAAAGGCAACCAGTCTATTGTACTCCACTTCAGAATGCGGGAGCTTGTGTGTATATAACAGTTTGGCTGAGCCAGGCACTGTGCAGGGCTCTGGAGAATTGTCATGTAAGGAACCCAGCTCAACAATATCATAATACTTTTGCTAAGACCGCTGTGGGAGCACAGGGAAGAGGGCAATTCTTCCTGAGACCTTGGGTTGGGTGTCTATGAAGAGGCAAAAATTCAGCTACTTACTCCCTCCTAAAGTGTCCTGTTCTGTGTGTAATAACTTTAATGATGAAAAAATTCTAATAATATAAGCTACATATTATTGAGTGCTTACCCCAGCACTAGGAATTCTCTTAAGGTCTTGATTAATGTTATTTAATCCTAAGCAACGCTGGGAGGTGGGAAGTACTATTTCCATTTTACGGAAAAGTTGTAGAATCTGACTAATGGCATTCATCAAGAAAGTGGTGGGATTGCAATCTGATGTCATGTCTAACTCCCAAACTATAATTCTGTCTACGTGAAATGCTGCCATCCCCAATTCCTCATATTGAGCTGAATTCGGCTTTCCCATGGAAATACCACCTACTCCTCCTAGTTCTGGGTGTGTGGCTGTACACAGTTCTGTTCGGTAAACGTAATTCCTCTTTCATATTCCTTCTAATATTGAAATTCAGCCTTTATGTCTCCCCCCCGCCCCAAGGTCTTACTTTTCCAGGCTAAATATCGCCATTTTCTTAAACCGTACATCATGGGAAAATAGTTTTGGGTCTACCATATCTAGTCTGTTATTAAATCCTGGCTCTTTATATGGGTATTTCAAAATAGGGGGAGTCATCACTGCACAGCCATTCTACACCATTCTTGAATTAAGGGAGTCAAAGGTACCTTTTCTTTTTAGGTAGCAGAGCACCACTGGTTTACGTGAATCTGCAATCAACTCAGAGCTCTCTTGTTAATGATCTATTCTGGAATTCTGCCAGGGATGAATGTCAAACTCTCAAGCCTAATGTTTCTCTGTAACAGTATCTTTTTTGAAAATCTTTTAGGATCAAATGGGTTTAGTTCTTTTCTCTTCTCATAAGAATGGTGGCATTTTAAGTTATTCAGACCCTCAGAGTTTCTTTTCCTTCTAAGGGTAACAGCAACCCAGTCATAGTAATCTTGCTCAAGACAACATTTGAAGTCACATTGCTCATGCCCACAGGAAATGTGTCTCTCACATGAAGTTCCTAAAATCTCAAGGAATGTGGGGAAGAGAGGAAGTCTGATGCTGCAAAAAAGAACAAGGACTTGGAATCAGGCTGAACTGGATTTAGTTCTGTCTCTACTTTTTGCCTGCTGCGTAACTTTGAACAAGCTCCTTAACTTCTCTGAGCCTCAGCCAACAGAGAAATCTGAAACATGGAAACATTACCTAAGACCTACCTTGCAGCATTTCTGTGGGATGGACTGTAATGTGTAAAGGGAATGCCTGTATATACTGGCACTAATAAACAGTAGGCTATTTTAGGTACAGCACATAGTTGCTTCTCATGTGATTTAAGGAGTGGGGGAAGTACAGAACTTTTTTTTTAATGTTTTTTTAAATGTTTGTTTATTTATTTATTTATTTATTTTTTGTTTATTTATTTTTGAGAGAGAGATAGAGCGTGAGAGGCAGAGGGGCAGAGAGAGGAGTCACAGAATCCGAAGTAGGCTCCAAGCTCTGAGCTGTCAGCACAGAACCCGACGCGGGGCTCGAACTCATGGACTGTGAGATCATGACCTGAGCTGAAGTCGGACGCTTAACCGACTGAGCCACCCAGGTGCCCCAGTACAGAACTTTTGAAATATTTTCTTCCCCACTGTCTGAAATTCTTTATTTCATTTTCCCCCAATTTTTAAAATGATGGTAAAATATACACAACATAAAATTTACCATCTTAACCATTAGAAAACTTTATTTTAGAGACAGTGCTAGTGGGGGAGACGGATGTGGGCAGAGAGAAAGAAGTTTCACACTCAGCACAGAGCTGGAGGCAGGGCTCGATCACCACAGCCCTGGGATCATGACCTGACCCAAAATCAAAAGTCCAACGCTCAGCGTTCTGAGTCAACCAGGAACACCCCCCTCCCCATCTTAACCATTTTTAAGTGTACAATTCAGTGGTATTAAATGCATTCATAATGCAGTACAACCATCATCATCACCATCTCCAGAACTCTTTTCATCTTAAAGACTGAAACTCTATACCCATTAAACAAAAACTCACCATTCCTCCTCTTCCTAACCTCTGGCAGCCATTATTCTACTTTCTAAGATTTGGACTACTCGAAGAATCTCATATAAGGGGAATCGCACAGTATTTGTCTTTTTGTGACTGGCTTATTTCATTTAGTGTAATGTTCTCAAGGTTCAAATGTTGCAGCGTGTGTCAGAACCCCTTTTTTTTGAGGCTGAAGAATATCCCTTTGTATGTATATATCACATTGTGTTTATCCATTCATCCATTATTGGCCCTTTGGGTTACTTCTGCGTTTTACCTCTTATAAATAATGCTGCTCTGGGGCGCCTGGGTGGCTCAGTCGGTTAAGTGTCTGACTTCAACTCAGGCCTCAGCTCAGATCATGATCTTGTGGTCTGGGAGTTTGAGCCCCAAATCCAGCTCTGTGCTGACAGCTCAGAGCCTGGACCTGCTTCGGATTCTGTGTCTCCCTCTCTCTGCCCCTCCCCTGCTCACACTGTCTCTCTCTCTCTCTCTCTCAAAGTAATAAATAAACATTAAAAAAAAAACATTGAAAAAAATAATGCTGCTCGGAACATGGCCTACAAATATCTTTTTGAGACCCTGCTTTTAATTCTTCTGGGTGTTAAAAGACAAAATTCAACTAAGAAAATTTAAACATTAAATTGGCTTTATTCAATGATTATGAATCGGGCAGCATCCCATCTAGCAAGTAGAAAGGGGCTGAGCATACAAAATAGAACGCTTTAAAAATTTTTTTTTTTTTAAATTTTTTTTTTTCAACGTTTATTTATTTTGGGGACAGAGAGAGACAGAGCATGAACGGGGGAGGGGCAGAGAGAGAGGGAGACACAGAATCGGAAACAGGCTCCAGGCTCTGAGCCATCAGCCCAGAGCCCGACGCGGGGCTCGAACTCACGGACTGCGAGATCGTGACCTGGTTGAAGTCGGACGCTTAACCGACTGCGCCACCCAGGCGCCCCTAAAAATTTTTTTTTTAATGTTTTTATTCATTTTTGAGAGACACAGAGAGAAAGAGTACGAGCGGGGGAGGGGCAGAGAGAGAGGGAGATAGAATCTGAAGCAGGCTCCAGGTTCTGAGCTGTCAGCACAGAGCCTGATGTGGGACTCGAACTCACAAACTGTGAGATCATGCCTCCAGCCGAAATTGGACGCTTAACGCACTGAGCCATCCAGGCGCCGCTAGAAGCCTTGTTTTTTTTTAAATCTCTACGCCCAACACGGGGCTCCAACTCACAATCCTGAGATCAAGAGTCATATGTTCTACTGACGGAGCCAGCCAGGTGACCCCAAATGGAAAGCTTTTATAGACAGAAGGTTGGCAGGGATGAGGAAAAATTAGATTACCTATCTTTCTTTGGGAGACGGAAGGGTCTTTCAGGCAGATTGCCTCACTGGTGCCCACAAGGTTACCTCACTAGCCTGACCAGTTAAGAGTTCATTCCTGGGAGGGGCTGAAACAGAAATTAGGTTAGATTTTAAGTCTTGGTTTGTTGACACGCGCTTAGCACGAGTGACTCCATTTTGGATCCGTTTTTGTCTTGTTTAACCCTTCTTCAATTCCAGAAGTGGAATTCCTGGATCATATGGTTTTAATTTTTTGAGGAACTGCCAAACTTTTCCACAGCGGCTGTACTACTTTACATTCCCTCCAACAGTGCACAAAGGCTCCAATTTGTCCACATCCTCACATTACTTGTCTTTTTCTGTTTCTTTGATAGTAGTCATCTCCTAATGGGTGTGAGAGTCTTTGTTTCATTTTAACTACTACTTGAAATTCTATTGTTAAGGATTTAGTCATTTGGGGCTAACAAGGACTCTCTTTTAAAAGGCAAATATACTTGAGAGCTGTCTGTCTTTCATACCTCCCCTGGTCAGTGTGATTCTCACGTGACTTCCTGGTAGTTACTGGATTCTAGTTAAAACCTATACTTCTCAAATCTTGCACCTATAGCCTTGACATTGATTGATTTTCTCATGCAAAGTGCTAACTGCCTGAAGAAGTACTAGCATTTTAAGTATAATAAAGATTGGCCCCATTATCAAGTGTTAGAAATTACAGTTGAAAAAATAAGGTCAATAAAACATAAGATATGGCACTATGAAACCTTATTACATTCAAATTGTTTAATAAATTATTGTTTAATATTCATTTATTTATTAAAATTTTTTTTAATGTTTATTTTTGAGAGAGAGAGCACGCAAGCAGGGGAAGGGCAGAGAGAGAGAGGGAGACACAGAACCCCAAGCAGGCTTCAGGCTCTGAGCTGTCAGCACAAAGCCCGATGCGGGGTTCAAACAGACAGACCGTGAGATCATGACCTGAGCTGAAGTCGGACATTTCAGTGACTGAGCCACCCAGGTGCCCACTAATAAATTTACTTAAAAACATTTATTGAGGGGCACCTGGGTGGCTCAGTCGGTTAAGCATTCGACCTTGGTTTGGGCTCAGGTCATAATTTCACAGTTTGTGGGTTCGAGCCCCGAGTTGGGAGTTGGACTCAGTGCTGACAGCGTGTGGAGCTTGCTTGGGATTCTCTCTCTCTCTGTCTCTGCCCCTCCCCTACTCACGAGACACATGCACTTTCTCTCTCTCTTAAAATAAATAAACTTTGGGGCGCCTGGGTGGCTCAGTCAGTTAGGCGGCCGACTTCGGCTCAGGTCATGATCTCACGGTCTGTGAGTTCGAGCCCCGCGTCGGGCTCTGTGCTGACAGCTCGGAGCCTGGAGCCTGGAGCCTGGAGCCTGGAGCCTGGAGCCTGTTTCGGATTCTGTGTCTCCCTCTCTCTGACCCTCCCCCATTCATGCTCTGTCTCTCTGTCTCAAAAATAAATAAACGTTAAAAAAAAAATTAAAAATAAATAAATAAATAAATAAATAAACTTTAAAAAATAAAATGAAAAAAATAAAGACTTTTATTGAGTAACATATGAGGCAATGATGCTAAGCCCTTATATTACTTATAATATAAGGTCAGGGTGTTTTCCTGTTTGGCTCACTGCTTTATTCATAATGCCTACAGCAGTGTCCAGACCCATAGAAAGGGCTTAATAAATATTTGATGAATGAATGGATACATTCTGCAGATATACTCTGCGGTTCTCCAAGTGTAATCCACAGACTCTGGGAGTGCCTAAGAGAATTACAGGGAGTCTGCAAGGTCAGAACTATTTTCATGATAATATGAAGACATGATTTGCTTTTTCACTGTGTTTACATTTTCACTAATGGTGCAAAGACAACAGCAGGTGAGATGGCTGGCACCTTAGTGTGAATCAAGGTGCTAGACTCATGGTATTCTCTTCTGCCACACCTATGCAATAAAATAATTAAGAAGCCATTTTCAAAAATTAAAAAAAAAAAAGCCACTTTCAAGGTGCCTGGCTGGTTTACTCTGGCTCATTCAGTAGAGCATGGGACTCTTGATCCCAGGGTTATAAATTTGAGCCCCCTGTTAGGCATACGGTTTACTTAAAAATCTTAAAAAAAGAAAAACCACTTTCACTTAAACTATGAAACAGTACAAATAATTAATTTTGTGAAATCTCTCTTCTGGAGTATGTATCTTTTAAATGTTCTGTGTAATGAAATGGGAGTTTTACATAAAACCCTTCTGCCACTTACTGAAGTATATGGTTGTGTGATTGAGATGTGTGAACTGAACGAGCTTTTTTTCCCCCCATAGAACACCATTTTTTCCCATCTAAGTACTAACCAGGGCTTACCCTGCTAGTTTCCAAGATCGGGAGTGTTCAGGACGGTACGGACATGGACTTTAGAACACAAGTTTTGTGGGGCACCTGGGTGGCTCAGTCGGTTGAGCGTCAGGTTTCGGTTCAGGTCATGATCGCACGGGTTTGAGTTTGAGCCCCGCGTCGGGCTCTGTCCTGACAGCTAGGAGCCGGTTCCAATTCTGTGTCTCCCTCTCTCTCTGCTCCTGCCCTGCTTGTGCTCTGTCTCTCTCTCTCAAAAAATAAATAAGTACACACTAAAAAAAATTTAGGACACAAGTTTTGCTTGAAAGAATGACAGGGAAACTATAGTTATTCAGACTTGCATATTTGAATGGAATGAGCCTGGCACATGAAAGAAAAGTGACTTAAAGTACTTTTGTCAATGATAAAATTTGAGCTTTCAAGAAAAAATTGTAATTTTGGAAAAGGTGCTTGGTATCCACCAAAGTGAGCTTGACAGCTTTCCAAGATTTTTGTGATGAGATCAATGATTATAATGCATGTGATTTTTTTTTAATGTTGAGTAGTGAAATGCATCAATATTTGGAAGATCTGTATAATTCAGTAAACCAATATTTTCTGAGTGGTTTCAGATTCCCCATTGCAATTAATCTTTAAGAAATTACCGTTTGTTGAGTTTTGCTAGTATCCACAGTTATTGGAGAAGGCTAAAAATACTCCTTCCTTTTCTAACTATGTATCTGTGAGAGACTGGAGTTTCTTCATTTCCTAGACCAAAATAACATAGCAAATCAGAGAAAATGGGGAGGAAATATGGGAATCCAGCTGTCTTCTATTATGCCAGACGTTAAAGAGATTTGCAAAATTGTAATGCAATGACACTCTACTAATTTTTTGGGGGAAGTGTAATTATATTTCATAAAACATATTAACATGTATTGGTTTATTATTATTTTAGGTGAGTTAATACATATTCTTAAACTTCTCAATTTTAATTTCTAATCCAGTGAATATCCCACATAAACACTCTTAACCAATTTTGAAGAATGTTGGGGTGCCTGGCTGTCCTCAGGACATGGGACTCTTGATCTTGGGGTCGTGAATTGGAACCCCAAGTTGGGCGTACACTTTACTAAAAAAAAAAATGTAAAGGGATCCTGAGAATAAATGTTTGAGAAAAGCTTTTCTGAGGTTTGTGCATAACCTCCATTCTACAGATGAGGAGACTAAGACTTAAAAAGATTTAGGATCAGGTTAAGCCCCCACAGTCCAGTGTAGTGCTGGGTATTGCACCAAGGCCGTCTAAAGCCAGAGCTTGTATTTTGTGACCCTTTTTCCTTGACATTATTATCTTTGCAAAAATTACCTTTAAACAGGTTGTTAACAGACGTTTCAACAACATAAAAAAATCATGATATCCAACGTATTTTCTTTTTTACTAACCAGCTGCGCAATTCTTCTTTGGGCTTGTTTCCGCGAGTCAAACGGGTGTTTGCTGGGCCATCTCAGTTCGGTTTTCGCTCTGACAATCCCTGGTTTTACCAACGTGAGTTGGTCAGTGGGTTCGCCCGCCCTTGATAACTCCGCGGGGGAACTGCAACCCAGTGGGTTCAAATGGGGAAGCTCTCGGGACTTTGAGACATTCCAGGAATGTGGGCGTTTTCTTCCCCGACCCTCCCACACTCCAGATGGCCCTCGGCCCGACAGAAATGAAGGCGACAACCTCCTCACACCTCCCGGTCCGGGGACCCTCTTTCGGACCTTTAATGACGCCCCCCTGGCCGCTGATTGGCTGGGCCTGACGACGACGAGCGGGACACGGCTCTGGACTGGCAGTCAGAGCCCACTCACCGCTCCTCACCCGCGTCCACTCTCCAGTGTCCCGAGTGAGTCTCAGGGGGCCGGGACTCCGGCCGGGGACTGGGCGGAGCGAGCGCGCCGCCTCCGGAGCGGGAATCTCCACTAAGAGCTCGGGCCTTCAGGGGCGGGGCGTCCTGGGCACCCGCGATTGGCGTGGCCGGGAGCCTTCTCCCGTCGTGCACCGGGGCACCGGCCACTTACCCGGAAGGAGAAGCCGAGGCTGGCTCTATGGTGCGGCGCTGGCGGTGTCGCTGTGGGGAGTGGGTGCTGCTCTCAGGTGAGGGGTCGTGGGCGGGACCGCGGGGACAGATCGCTGCTCCCCAGTGAGGCTTGAGCGTCCCGGCTGGCGCTTGGGGGTGGGGTTCTCGCTTGACGTTTTAGGGAAGAGGCTGTCTCACGTCCCGGGATGAAGGCGGGTGCTTGCTCCGGATCCAAGGAAGGAATCCCGGCTTTTCCATTTGTTTTCAAAGTAGAAAGCATCTTTCCTTTGCACTCCCCAAGCTGAATCGCCAAAGGAGAAGAAGGGTCATGGGGCCCTTTTGCTCCTAGTTCGTTAAGAATGGAGAGGGAGTGGTCAGAGTTAAAGAGTTTGGGGACAATTACCCAAATGGCTAGGGGTAGGAGTAGTGACAAGTATTTTACGGGGATGGAGGCGGTTCTTGCTAGAGTGTGGTCGCTTTTGTGATTTACCTTCCATGTGTAAGGAGTGGCAAATTACAAATGGACAGAAGGATGGAGTGGAGCTGCTTGGTTGGGAATACACAGAACTTGGTCAGAAAAGGGAGCATTCTCTACCACGTGTGGGTGTTTAGGCAGGAGAGCTTTTTGAGTTGCCATCTGGCACCAAGGGCTCAAGAATGAGTAAGAAGGGATAGGAGTATTGGTGGCTCAATACACTTTTATCACCTGATGTAAAATAAAATGTTTTTTCATTTATTTTGAGAGAGAGTGGGAGAGAGAGAGAATCTTAAGCGGGGTCCGCGCTATCAGCGCAGAGCCTGACGCCTGGCTGGATCTCGGGAATTGTGAGAGCATGACCTGAACTGAAATCAGGAATCAGATGCTTAACCTACTTGATTAAGGTGTTTTTAAATTGTTTTTAACCTCCTTTTGAAGTAGTTTATTTTTTTTTTAATTTTTTTTTTCAACGTTTATTTATTTTTGGGACAGAGAGAGACAGAGCATGAACAGGGGAGGGGCAGAGAAAGAGGGAGACACAGAATCAGAAACAGGCTCCAGGCTCTGAGGCATCAGCCCAGAGCCCGACGCGGGGCTCGAACTCACGGACCGCGAGATCGTGACCTGGCTGAAGTCGGACGCTTAACCGACTGCGCCACCCAGGCGCCCCTGAAGTAGTTTAAATGGGGGTGAAAATGGTGGGAAAGCCTTGAATTACTACTTTGAATTGTTAGGACACTGGAGAGCTTTACAAGGAATCTGCTTTGTATAAAGCAAACAACTGGATTCTTCCCGGAGATATTGGTGCTGTTACAGATGGAGAAAGAAAAGGAAGCTTTGGATGTGATTGAAAGAACCCAGGAAATGCAGTTAGTGCCGAGTGGGATGCATACGTAGCTGTAGCTGAGAGGATCGCTGACTTACCCATATTTAGATGGCCTGGATCCATCTCCCAGATCACGAGCCAAAGTTAAAGAACTTCCTCCTTCCCCTTCACAGGCAGAACTGAGCATTTTCTTGTGAGGAGTGGCATCTATGCGGAGGAAGCTGATGGAGAATAGTAGTTACTAGAAATTATTATTTGGAGTCTGGGTTTTTGTATTTGTTCCAGTGTCTAGCGTTTTTAAGGGCAAGTTACAATTGAAACTTTGTTGGTGCCCTTTAAAGTTAGATTTAAGTATACAGCCTATTGGGGGGTGCTGGGATTTTTTTTTAAAGTGAGTTTGTAGCTATTTGTTTCTAAGTGGTTTTAGCCCCAAAGGAAAGGAGAGGGACTTGCACTTGGAGGTGGTGGAGGGCCCTATACAAACTCTACTTGAGCCTCAGAACGATGACCATTTCATTACTAAATTATGGTCCTGAATTTGGCAAACCTTTCAAGGCACAGGAGATGTATTGAGCCCCACTGAGTGTATGAATGACTATGATTTCCTTGTCCTCATCTTTCCCATCATTACTTTTGTGAAAAAGACACTTCAGAATATTGAACCCTCTGCTTCTGTGCTGACAGTTTACCAAATGGCTGAAAAGAGAAGAGAAAATTTGATTATTTTTTTAAAAATCTGAGGTGGTTAACTGTTCACAGCTAGTTGGTCTGTTCTTTTCAGTCACAGGCATATGACTGCTTGTATCGGAGATGTTATACTTTGGGCGTTACGGAATTGGAATTTCCTTTCAGTTCAGGACCCCTTTGTGACGGTGATTTCATCAGATGGAAAAATCAAATTGTCGGCAAGAATACGAAGAGGGTATTACAGTCACAAAAACTCTGGTTTGCTCAACAGTGTAGCCCAATCCTGTCACATACCACGCAGTTTTGTCTCTGTGTGCAGTGGCTAGGGTGGAGAGATCTTCTGGTATTCTGGAAAGAATTGGGAAAGTTGTTTGCTCTGCTAATTTCGTGGTGTAAATGAGCTCCCCTTCTCTTGAAACGTTAGCCTTGTGTTAGCAAAACATAAAATACAAAGAAACTCATTACACACTCTTCTAATGGTAAGGCAGAACTAATAAGAGAATGTGTTTCAAATTAATTGTAGGACTGTAAAAATGAGTGGGTGTGTGAATGGGCATGGGGGGTGGGGAGGAGAGGGAGAGCTTAGAGATAGTCTTGTTTTCCCAGGAGCCAGCCTAGATCATTTGTTGGCAGTACATATTGGCTGAAGTCAGTTTTCATTTCAAGGTAAATTGGAAAGGGAAATTAAACCTTATTGTTCTGCTCTTAAGAGAGGAGAAGGGGGTGGAGGCTGTTGGAGTGGTTCTAGGAGTAACAAGATTAGTGCTGTATTTTAACAGAAGGTGACATCATGGGCCCCTTTGGACTCGAGTAACCCTGTGCTGTAGGCTTCATGGTCCCCTTGTCGGAGTGGGCGATGTCGCTGCACATGTAAACTGCCACACTGGGGGAAATCAGGGGCTTAGGCTTTAATGAATCTTTACAAAGGAGCGGAAAACATCCCGAGCCGACCTGTGTGCAGCTGTGGGGTGCTTGGGCAGAGGTACAAACCGGATAGCATGTCGAGAGAGGAAATGATTGGGAGCCATTGGCTTGGGTTCCGGAGAACAGATTAGATAAAGGAAGGTTGCCACTGGGCAACCCACTCAGGTGCTCCCGGAGCTCTCCAGCTCTATGATTTACCTCTGGGTAGGCGACTGTAGGGTTAGCAAGACAAAGAGAGACTTTTAAAAGCCTTGGTGTTTGTGGGGCGTGGTTGCCTCTAAACCGCCAGGAGGGGGCAGTGTTAGGCTCATTTGCTAGGGTGTGTAGTGTGTGCCGGTGAGACACTACTGTCACCTGCAATCCTCAAGCAGAGGTTTTACAGCTGAACTTGCCTGTTCTGGCTGCTGGAGGTGCACAGACCCAAACCTGCTTTGGCTGGAGGTGGCCTAGTTAAGGGTTCTGGCAGTGGTCTGCACAGGGAGTCAAATCATCTGGGTTTTTAGCTTGGCACTGAGCTACGGTGGGGGGATGGGGGGGATTTTTTTGCTTCCTCTTAAGTTTTACACGAGAACGAAAAAAGTTGCCTGGGTTTTCCCAGGGGTTCAATTAAGAATTTTCAGGGTTTTGCCTTGGTGAAGAGTGATAAGAACAGAGGCATACTAACCGTGATTGTTGCCCTGTCTTCTGTCCCTTATCAGATGTTTTCTTCCAATGGGCTTTTGCTGTAGGATGTTGGAAAACCAAGAGCAGGAGGTAAGCGTGTGGTCTCCAGGAAACAGGTGGGTAAAAGTTTGGTGGGATTTGGGAAAAGATGCAAATCATTGCTCCGTGGTATTGTACTGACAGTAATACCTCGGGGGTGCTGATGAGCTCAAAATAAAGGCAGGAGAAGGAAATCCATAGTAAAGCCATGCAGGGAAATGAGACTCCATTTTGACCTTTTCCATTCGTTGGAATATGGTTGAATGTCACGTTCACGAGGGCAAGGATTTTTGTCTCTTGTTCACGTTCTGCCCCCAGTGCCTTAGAGCCGAGTCTGACACATAGCGGGTAGTCAATAAATCCTTGTTGAATTGAATGAATAAATGAATGAAAGTTGGTGCTGATTGGAAAAATCTGGCCACCTGTGTTGTCAAAGTTGCCTTACTGTGTGGCTGAGCCGAAGCTGAAGGAGCCTTTCTTACCTCCAGGAGGTGATCACTGTGCGTGTTCAGGACCCCCGCGTGCAGAATGAGGGCTCCTGGAATTCTTATGTGGATTATAAGATATTTCTCCACGTAAGTGCATCACACTTTTGCATTGGGATCAACACTCTCTAGCACTGAGGGCTAGTGCTGAAGCAGAACCTTTTTGTGGGTATTTTGACAGTCCGGAGACAGAAGAAAAGGAGGGAGGAGGGGCATGAGCTTGAATAATGGGTGAGAGTTGCTTTCTAGCTGCCTGGTGGCACCTTGCTCTGGTCAGAGCCCTTGATCAGGCCTGATGGCTTGGATCCTCCGTCAGAGGGACCGTGGGGAGTTCATGTAAACTTGGTCTTTTTCTACCTGTTTTTTTTCTTTTTCACGTACTTCCTCCTGTAGACCAACAGCAAGGCCTTTACCGCCAAGACATCCTGTGTGCGTCGCCGCTACCGTGAGTTCGTGTGGCTGAGAAAGCAGCTACAGAGAAATGCTGGTTTAGTGTGAGTTTGCTTCTGCTTCTTTCTTGGATCTGAGACTGGTGCTTATGTGAGAACCAGAGTTTACAATAAAAAACAAACAAACCTGGCAACGTGTCAGGCACTTAGGAAATTGAGAAATGTGTTCTTAAATTATGTTTTCAAGTCAGTGGAAAAAGTAAAGACAGAGTTCTTATTTCTAGTATTTTGACCTAACAAAGTCATACAAATATCAAAAATAGTTTTCTTTTTTTATATGCATATTCATCCAGGGCTAAACAAGTGTACTGCTAGCATTTTATGTGTGCGTGTCACTGGTTATCAGAAACCTGTTAGCACCTGGACTTAACGTGACCAGTGGTGTTCCTGTCCATTTGACCTGTAAAAAATCTTAATTTTTTTTTTTCTTTTTTGTGCAGAGAAATTTTCTGAGAGACATAACAGATTGAGAGCCTTAGGGAAAGTAGTATTGTTCACTCCTCACTTATACCATCCCAAATAAGTCCTAAAACTGGAGACAGTTTAGAACAGAATGCCCTGGGGACAGGTGGCCTGTGGGTGCCCGAGCCGGTTAGTTAACATGTAGGACTGATGAAGCCGCTGTCATGGGTCAGGTCCTCGTTGCCAGTTGGGATTTCCTCTGACGGATCCTGCATCCTATTGCCTGGCCTGTTTTTTTTTTTTTTTTTAAGTCTATTTATTTTAGAGCGAGAGTGTACACATGCACACGTGTGTATGAGTTGGGGACAGGGCAGAGAGAGAGGGAGACACAGAATCCGAAGCAGGCCCCAGGCTCTGAGCTGTCAGCACAGAGCCGGATGCGGAACTCGAACTCACGAGCTGTGAGATCTTGACCTGAGCCGAAGTTGGATGCTTACCCTACTAAGCCACCCAGGGGCCCCTGGCCTGTTGTTTTTTTTTAAAATATGTTCATAATAGAAGCTAGGGAGGTTTAAAGAATTTGTGGATGGCTTGCTACAACTCAACTACTTTTAGAAAATTCTAAGCATGTGACCTGCTTGGGTTGGAGGAGATAGGTCTTAATTTACATGCAGGGACCCAGCAGGCTCCACATCTCCGCGTCCAGGTTTCTTCTTCTTATCTATCTATCTATCTATTTATTTAATTTATTTTTAAAAATTTATTATTTTTGAGAGAGAGAGAGCGAGAGAAGGGCAGAGACAGAAGGGGGACAAGGATCTGAAGCAGGCTCTTGTGTTGATAGCAGAGAGTCTGATGCGGGCCTCGAACTCACGAATCATGAGATCATGACCTGAGCCGACGTTGGACACTTAACTGACTGAGCCACCCCTGGCACCCCAAGTTTTTTCCTTTTTAAAATAAGAGCTGACAGGGGCACCTGGATGGCTCAGTTGGTTAAGTGGCTCTTGGTTTTGGCTTAGGTCACGATCTCTTGGTTCTTGGGTTCGAGCCCTGTGTCGGGCTCCATGCTTCCAGTGCAGAGCCTGCTTGGGATTCTCTCTCTGCCCCTCTCTCACAATAAATAATGCACTTAAAAAACAAACAAACAAAAAAAACCTAAAAGCTGATGGTGGGAGTGGGTTTTGTAAACAATGTAGTATAGCAGCAATGACGTTTTGAAGTCATAGATGTGATTCAAATACCAACTCTGCTGGTTACTAGCTGTGTGACATCAGGAAATTTACTTAACTTCTCTGATGGTGCCTGACACATGGATGTCCCGCAGTCGGTATTAGCCTTGCCCCCCTCCCCACCTTATTAAAAGCTATGTGCATTGATTTGTGCCTCTTTTTAGGGGGTTTCCTTGCTCAGGGGGTGGAATGACTGTCTTTAATGTCACACTCATCTTGGGTGTTCAACATTATGTGACCCCACAGCCCTGTACCTGAACTTCCTGGGAAGTCAACCTTCTTTGGCAGCTCAGATGAGTTCATTGAGAAGCGCCGGCAAGGTCTGCAGCACTTCCTGGAAAAGTGAGTGGGCGTGGTGGGCAAGCACCTGCCTCGTGCGGGTGGGCGGGGAGGTGGAGGGGGCCAGGCAGGATGGTCCCTTTGAATAGACAGGCACATTTATGGTAGATGCCTTTCTCGCACCCCCATACCTTCAGTGCTCCCTCAAGCCGGAAGCTCTTCAGCAAGTGGGGCTGGGGAGGGCAGCTGCTCAGGGTGATGCTGTGTTGTACGTCCTGTGTTTTCCCCAGGGTCCTGCAGAGTGTGGTCCTCCTGTCAGACAGCCAGTTACACCTCTTCCTGCAAAGCCAGCTCTCGGTGCCTGAGATCGAAGCCTGTGTCCAGGGCCGAAGCCCCATGACGGTTTCTGACGCCATTCTTCACTACGCTATGTCAAACTGTGGCTGGGTCCAGGAGGAGAGGCGGGGTTCTTCTCACCTGGCTAAAGGAGACCAGCCTAAGAGGTACTGGAGCTCTCATTTCTGAGGCACCGAGGGCTAGGACTACTGTAGCCCGGGCCTGTGAGGTGTCCGTTGGATAGAGAAGGTCCTATCACGGCATTGGTAGCCTTTCAGAAGAGGCCTCTTTCCCCTTGTGCATGGTTTTCTTATCTTGTGCGCTAGGGTCTGAGCATCTGGGCTACCTCGTCCCTGGGTAGCAGGCTCTCCTATTGAAACTTGGGGAAAAGAAGACTTTCTCATTCTGTTCTTTATTTCTCTCCCCGCCATTTTATGTAATTAATTAATTAATTTTTTAAATGGTTATTTTATTTTTGAGAGAGAGAGAGAGCATGAGCAGGGGAGGGGCAGAGGGAGAGGGAGGACAGAGGATCCGAAGTGGGCTCTGAGCCGACAGCAGCGAGCCCGATGTGGGGCTCGAACTGAGCTTCGAGATCATGACCTGAGCTGAATTTAGACACTTAACTGACTGAGTCACCCAGGCACCGCCCCCCCCAACTCCCGCCCTGTTCAAGTAACAATTTTGGGGCACCTGGCTGGCTCAGTCAGTGGAGCGCGTGACTCTCGATCTTGAGTTTGTGAGATCAAGCCTCACATTGGGTTTAGAGATTACTTAAAAATAAAATCTTATAAAAAAAAGTGACTTTGTTGAGTTATAATTTACATATTTTAAAAGTCATCCTTTTTTTTTTTTTTTTTTAACATTTTATTTATTTTTGAGACAGAGAGAGACAGAGCATGAACGGGGAAGGGGCAAAGAGAGAGGGAGACACAGAATCAGAAGCAGGCTCCAGGCTCTGAGCCATCAGCCCAGAGCCTGACGCGGGGCTCGAACTCACGGACCACGAGATCATGACCTGAGCCGAAGTCGGACGCTTAACCGACTGAGCCACCCAGGCGCCCCAAAAGTCATCCTTTTAATGTTACAGTTAATGTAGTTTTTAATTTGTTCACAAATTAATTTGTGCAACCGTCAGTCACCATAGTCCATTTTAGAACCCCAATTTTTATCATCCCCAAAGAAACCTTGGACCCATTAGCAGTGACTCCCCATTTTCCCAAACTCCTACCCCTGATGAGCACTAGTTTACTTTCTGCATCTGTGGATTTGCCTGTTCTGAGCATCTCACACAAGCAGAGTCATACGAGGTGTGGTCTTTTGTGCTTGGCTTCTTCGACTCCGCATTTTCAAGGTGCATCCGTATCGTAGGGGGTTTCAGTGTTTAATTCCTTTTTATGGCCAAATAATACTCCATTTGTATGGCCGGCCCACCGTTTGTTTGTTTGTTCACTTGTGCTTATCTATTGATTTTTGTTTCTCTGCTCATGCCCTTCTTTTTCCCGTCCCGTCCTTTCCCAGTTGCTGCTTTCTTCCACGATCGGGCAGGAGGAGCTCTCCCTCACCACCTCCCAGGGAAGAAAAGGACCATTTCGAGGTGTGGGCTCCCGTTGTTGACTCTGAAGCTCCTTCCTTGGAAAGCCCCCCTCTGCCACCCTCCCCCTCGCCATCATGCTGTGATTTTACAAGACCCGATGAGGGGACGTCTGCTCCTCAGCCAGTGAGGAGGGCCATGGCAGGGGACCATGCTGTGCCTTTGGACCCTGGGCAGTTAGAAACGGTTGTGGAGAAATGAGCTCTGGTCTGAGCCCTGGGTTCTGCTCCGAGGCGGCAAGGGGACTTGCTGGGGTGGGATCGGGCACAGGGTAGGTGTGGGCGGTTGGGCCACTTAGTGTCTTACGGTTGCCTCTGCTCAGGTTGGTTGCACAGAGGCGGGTCGCAATAGCTCCTCAGGCTTCCTCCGCAGGATTAAACACTGTACAGTTGTAAGGTAGGCATAAGGCCCGCGGGCTGTTGGTTTTGCACGGAAACACTGGGCGGGGGGTGGTATATTTACTCCCCTGGGAGCTGAGTTTCTTTAGATGTTCGTTAATGGACCCGAGAGCATTGCCTCAGGTGACTGGTTTTGGGGACCTGCAAGTGGCAGATTTTAAGCTGTCCTGTTGAATACTGACCCAACAGAAACACTTGCGTAGTTGTATTCCCAGGGGCTGTGTTTTTGCTGCGGCCCTTGGAGCACTTTGTTTCTGGGAGGCTGGCCTCTTGCCTGCCTCCTTTGGTGGACCAGGGGGTGAATGTTGATTCTCCCACCCCCTCGCTTGCCTTCCTTCACTAATCCCACGGAACAGAACAGTGCTGTGACTCCTCTGTCGCCGGGGTTTCCCGCATATTCTGAGGCCTCAGTCTCACCGCGTGGGGCCTGAGCTCATGGCCATCTGCGGAAGAGAAGCGGTCGGTCACAGCCCGAGGAAAGGCAACGGCTCCGGGTTTTGTTTTAGAAAAGGCTGTCCTGGGTCCTGCGCTGTCGCTGTCTTTTCCGGTTACAAAGCAGAGATGTGACTGTGTTTTCTGCACGGTTAGCGTGGGCTCCTTTCTTTTTTGAATCCTTCTCTTCTCCCTGAGTAATAGCCTCCTGCCCCTGGGGCTTCAGCTCCCACGGTGTCCCTCTGCTGTGTTGCTGTGTTGCAGGGAGGCCGTATGTTCAGTCCAATGGGGCGCAAGGGCTTTGTCTGTGCCTGGAGAGAGGGCTCTGGGGATGGAGGTGAGGAACGACACGCCTTCACACAATGAGGCATTCTGCCCTCCTGCTGCCATAATTCCTCTCCGTGGAGAGCCGAGCGGCTAGGAGCCCAGTGCCGCTGGCGGTGTGCATTGCGTGGCGCTTAGGTGTGGGTGTGGGTGTGGGTGTGCGGTTCTCCTCTCGCCCACCCCCCCCTCCTCTGGCCAGCCCGCCCTGTCTGCGGGCTCCTTTAACACCAGCCTGTGCTGTGGGACTGTCATGGCATTTAGTTCAGAGTTGAGGGGCTTTGGCCTGAAATAAAATTCCAAGTATTTAAGACGGTTGTTGCCATTCGTGTCTAACAAGCTGTAGCAGAGGAGGAGGGAGGGAGGGCTGGCAGTAGTTGCTTTCATAAATCATGAATTTATCAGCGTGGAAATAACGGTTCAGAGCCGGGGGCCGCAGCTCTCCGGCACTGTGTGTGCCGCGCTAGTCCACCGCTGGAGGAAGGGTCGTCTTCTGGAGAGCCAGGATCCGGCTTTTCTCGCACTTGTGGGCATGAACCTTGTTAGGGATAATTTACCTGCTGCCGCTTCCGTCCTCGCAGCCTGTCTGAGGTGCCAGGTGCTGAAAGAGAAATAAAGTTTGTCAACAGGCAGATGCAGAGCCCTGGCTGGGACCCATCCCTCTTTCCTGCCCGCCTCCCCTGGGTCTCTCCTTTATATGATGCAGCGGAGCAAGGCGAGGCTAGAAAACCTACAGAGGCAAATCCAAAATGTCAAAAGAAGTTCATTTAAAAGGGGAAAAAAACTCCATACGCAACCCTCACAAAAACCCGACAGATGCTAAGCTAATGGCATCCGCTCTGCCGATTGGTGGGGATGACTCATGAATATTAATGAGTCCAATGCTCCAAATGGTGCAGCTGTGAACCCAGCTGTGCCTGAAGCTCTCTGATCTCGAAACTTCCAGACAGGAGCCGGAGGTGGTCTGTGTCAATTCCCTACTCAGCCAAAAAACAGCAAGCTGGGTTGGCCTTCTTCTGTTCGCTCCTTTTCTTCCTGGAGTTGGTGCTCAGCAGCTAGTTCTGCCAGCAGGGTAGGCTGCTGGGACAGCAGGAGCCGTTCAAAGACACGGATGCGATTTTTCTGACTCCCGGCTTTTTTAATGATCCATTACCAGCAGTGCGTACAACAGCAGCTCAGTTAATCCAAGGCCAGGCGCCATCCCAGCACCGTCTTGTGCACAGTTGAGTGTATGCCATGGGAGGAGATGTCCTAAGAAGGGAGGGGAAGAGATTTTCTGATGCGGGCCTGGAGTTGCCAGGAAAACAGCAAAACCAAAATTTCCTCTCCATCCAGGCAGTGCCATTGGCCTGTCACGTTTTACTCCGTCCCTGCGTGTGCTAAGGGCCGGCTACCAGGGCTGGTGAGCTCAGTAGGGAAGACTGGGGAGCCCCTGGGGAGAGGGGCTGGCCCAGCTGTACTCAGCTCAGCTTTTGTGGAACTCAAGTATTTTGCGTTTGAACTTAGATTTGAGCTGGGCTCTGTGCCTGATGTAGTCACCTTTTTTCTGACTGCTGCTTCTGTGGCCCAAGTCTGGTCTCTCCTGTTACCCGGGATAAGTGTGCTCATGCTCATGGCTTTCATCTTGTTTGGTGGATGGAAGGGTGTGTGTGTGTGGGGGGGGGGGAGGTAGGTTTTCTTGTATGAAAACGTCTCCTTTGCATCCTCTGACTTGACCTCTGTCCAGTGAGGAAGGCAGGGCAAGTACTATACTCATTTTCTAGCTAAGGAAACTAAACTGTGGTTTTATGGGGTGGCTGTCTGGCTCAATCAGAAGAGCATGTGACTCTTGTCCTCGGGGTCATGAGTTCAAGCCTCACGTTGGGTATAGAGCCTACTTTAAAAAGAACAATTTTTTTTTTTAAAGCATGTTTTTTATTTATTATTTAGTTACTTAGTTAAAATTTATTTATTTTAAAAGTAAACTCTACCCCTGACATGGGGCTCAAACTCACAACCCTAAAATTGAGAGTCACGTGCTCTACCGATTGAGCCAGCCATCCCCCCCTAAAAAACATGTTTAGGTGGTGGGAGAGCATATTCATGTGAGAGTTACTTTCCAAGCTCTGAAAGACCGGGTGTTTGTTTGTCCCTCCCTCTCCCCCCCATTTATTTTTAAACTAAAATAAACCCACTGCTACTCAAGGTAAAAAAAAAAAAAAAATGTCCAAGTCCACTTGCACAGCTTTTTGGAGTTGTCTCAGAAGTCAGAGCCCCTCTGCAGTCCTCAGCTTTCTGACTGTGGAGGCCTTAGATCCACACCACCAAGTCCTAGACACCTCTCTGGTAGCTTAGTTTGGGAGGTGATCGTGACTCTAACAGTCTGATCGGACATTAAGTTAACTGCATGCTTGTGAATTTGTTTATATTCGCAACACCTTAGGGGTGGGGAGGACAGTGAGCCAGGAAGATGTGAAATGGGGTCGAAGGGGAGAAATGGAAATAGACCAGTGCCTGGCCTGCCTCACGGAGGCCGCAGGAGCATTCAGTCAGGGATCGGGGGTGGCATCTGCAGATTTCTGTGTGAGCAGCCAGCTGAGACGCAGCTGAAGCCAAGCAGATAACCAGCGCTGCGCGGGACGGTGACTTCCTCGGTCACGCCTGGGCACTGATCCCAAGCAACCTTCCTGGGCAGCCCTCTGCCAGCAGGACTCAGCTCTGTAGAGGGCATGTCACCTGGCTCAAAGTAACCTGTCCTTGAATTGTGGATGAGTGTCCCCCCCCTTTCCTATTCTCCTTACCCCACTCTACCTTCTTTCCTGAGGGTGTGCCCACCCCACTTTGGGAGCCCCCCACTCACCTCTTCTCATTTACGCCCTGCCCTAGCTCTCTTCTGTGCACAACGCTGAGGAACCACTACAAAGACCACGTATGCATTTGGCTTACCAACAGGGCAGTAGGGGCCACTGCTAGCATGTTATTAGAGAAATAACTTCTTGGGAAAAACCAGTTCCACTTTAGAAATGGCTAGATTTGGAGTGGTAGCTGGAACCTCACATCTCAACGTCTAATAAACACGGACAGTTTATGCTCCAAAGGATAACAAGAGCCACACTTTTTAGAAGACAGAATGCTCCTGATTCAATGAGCAAAGTGAATAATTTTACTCCCTTCCATTCAGGGGAGACCTGGTCCACTTCCGCCAGCAAAGGAAGAGAAAAGGGAGCATTTACACAGCAGTAAAAGGGGCAGGAGTAGTAAGTAGAGAGACATGGGAAAGCCAGAGTGTGAGAATTAAGAGACTACCTGAAAGTCTTTTAAGGTTTTTTTTTTTCTCCCCCAGAAGTGCAGGAACATGAGATGCTTCTGTAATCTTTGGATTATGGGAAACCCCCTGCCGAAATTTCTTAATCTATGGCTCTTGTGTCCCTCCTTCCGTCAAGCACCTTTTCCTTCAGACCATCCGTTTCCAAGGGGCCAGCTAGTTTAGATCCTTCCGTAAGTGCTCTAGCCCTGTGTATGGACTTCCCCTGGTGGCTAAGCTGGTAGGGGAGGCCAGCCCCACCGGCAGCCTGACCCAAGTCCCTTGAGCAGAAGGCCCAGAATAGTGAGAGCCCAGGGCAGTTTGTTGGAGGCAATGCAGGTTGCCTGCTATAAGCTACGAGACTTAGATATATTCTACCAATTAGGGCACATCTGTTCAAAGTGCTGAAAGGCGGGCACTGTCTCTTTAAGAGCCATCCCACTCCTCTCCTTGAGTGATGAGGGCTGGGAGCACAAGGGAGTCGAATGCTGATTAAACAGTCCTACTGCCCAGCTCTGTTAGAAAATTACTGTAATTATGATCCAGTCCCAGCAGAGGGATGAGTTCCAATCCTGCTAATAACCCTTCCAGGTGCCTTGGATTCGGAGCCCAGGGGAGGCAGCATTGACAGGGCTCTGGCTGGCACCAGGGCCAGCGATGGCCTTGCTGTCTGGCCCGTGCGGGCAAAAACAACAAAAGCAGTAGACCCCTCATCCTGTCTTGGCCTCCGGAGAGAGCAGTAGGTTTTGGTTGTGTTTTATTTATTTATTTTTAGTTCTTGACAGAGCTCCTAGGAGTTATTTTGCATGAGAAAACTTCCCTTAAAAACTAACGTGAAAGACCAGGAAGGGTAATTGCAGCAGGGAGATGACAGGTGCCCTGACACTTGCCACTTCTGCCTGAGGACCGCCCAGGCCTACCCAGTACAAAGCACAGGAAACCAGCACCCCCCATGGGCTGCACCTGCCCTCGTGCCGTGTTTCAGTGAACTTGGTTTCTTGCTCTGAGGTCGTACACGGCATCTCGCTCAGTCCTGATCAAGAGTTCTGATCAGGGCTCCGCTTGTAGATTTCTGCCACAGGAAAGGGAAACAAGGATCACAACCGCAGAGCTCAAGATACGAGACACTGGCACGCAGCTCTCTAAATCAGCAATTACAGGCCCATTCATTTGCAAACATTTTTGCAGTCAAATGCTCTCCCCCTGAGCTATACCCCCACTTTTGCAAACATTTTTGTAGTGGAATCTGCAGCAGTGCAGGCAAGCAGATCTCCATGGAGCATCGGGGTTGGCCTGCTGGTTCTTAGACCCTGAGGAATTCATGGCATTTTTACCCTTGGTCTTCCCAACCTAGCAGTAAGCTTCTATCACTATAATCCAGTGGCTAAAGCACACACTTCTAGAAGGCAGGACGGTTTCTCTGTGCTTGGCCCTACGCACACCAATGTCCCAAGACCATGGTTTTCAACCACGGGGGATTTTGTTCCCAGGGAACATTTGGCGCTGTCTGGAGACAGTTTTGGGTGTCAGACCGGGGGAGAGGGGGTGAGTGGAGAGGAGTACTACCAGCGTCTAGTAGGTGGAGAACAGGGATGCTGCTGAACATCCTACAGTGTCCCCAACAACATGAAATCACCTGCCCCCAAGTGTCAATAGTGCCAGGTTAGGAATTCCCCACTAACAGAAGAAGTAGTAAAGCTCCAAGTTCTGCCCCGCCCCCGCACTGCCCTAGAGACGTGGAAGAAATGATCTAAAATCTCCAGATGCCAGGTGCTTTCCCAGAGGTGGGGTATGTCAGTGACAGGCCCGGCGGGGTGCCGACCCATGGGAGGCATCCAGTACGGGCGGGTGGTGTGCTTGTGCCGCCTGGGGGGAGGGGGGGTGGGAGGTTCAAGGCAGAGTAAGGAGTGTCTGACCGCAGGTAAGAGGGAAGTGTCTGTAGCCTGTTTTCTGTTCTCTGATCTGATGAGGGGATAAAAGAGGGCCAGCTGCTCACCATCAGGTTAAGAGCGTCTACAGTAGAGCCAGATGCCCTCTTTGAGGACCAGCACTAGAAGCCTCTTGGAACTCGCTCCCATCACAGGAGGCAAGGGAGCAGCTCACTGTTGCCCAGGGCTACAGACGTGCTTCCCTCCGTGGCGCCTTGCCAGGTGGAGGGGTGGCTGGCCGCGATGGGGCCCCGTGATGGAACTGAACACACACAGCGGCCAACAGCCGGCCAGCCCCACGAGCAGCCTGATGCCAGAGATAGCGGGCCTCTCGGAACAGCCTAGGCATCAGGAAAAGAAGCCTAGTTGGCAGAGTTTGTCTAGGAACTGGGCTGGCAGGGGAGGACTTCATGAGAAGGAATTTCCCAAGTGTCGTATCCGGAGAGCCAGATAATCTGTCTACCGTCCACTCACTCCCCAAGTGACTGGATGCCCCATTTTGCCTGATTTTTAGGGGGACCTCTCATCCTGGTTTATACCTGTGGTCTTGGCCACAATGATCAATTATCAATAACTCCCCCTTTTGTCTCCAAACAATGTCTGGGAAATAAGTTATATGGTCACCTTGTTAATTCTAGTTCAGTTTCCTCTAATACGATAGTTTTTTTTGGGGGGGGGAGGCATTACATTTATAAAAGATTTTTGTACGAAGTGGGCTACATCTGAAAGTGTATTGCTAATTGAATCCTATAGAGTTGCAAAAGAACGGTCATCCGGTCATCCATTCACACTAAATAACAACAAAAACCTCCCACCAAAACAACCTGTTTTCTGAACAGTTAGTTTTTGATAGGGAAATAGGGAGAACACTTCAAATCCCTTGAAGAAGAAAAATCTCTTTTGAGTTGCTAAATTTCAAACTCCCTAACCAATCTCTAAATTCTAAAGGGAAATGAAATGGCTGGGCGGGAGGGAAGGGGAAGGAGCAAGGGACTATGGTAATCCACAAACTAGAAAATGAGTCTGAGTCACTGGGCTGTGTCGCAGGGATAATCCTCTGTGTAGACGGCTGCTTTTTCTAAATCAGCTCCACAGATTTTGCTGGTGCTCCAGGAATTAGCAAATCAATGCCATGTAAGATTTATCCTTCCAGAGCCACTCCTGGTGGGGAGACCTGTGGGGAGGGCTTCTCTTTGGCCAATGATTAAAGCACCTCTGAACTTGTCATCTGAGAGTTTTGTTCTTATATCAAAACAAAACAAAACAAAACATACTTTGGTTTCTTTCTTTTTTTTTTTTTTTTTCTTTCTTTCTTCTCTTCAACTCCATCTTTCTCAGACTGGTTTTTAAAGGCAGGAATGTACCCTCACCCCTTCCCCCCTGCACATGCGTGATCTTGGTCTTTGCACGGAACCACTGCTTCATTGTGATGCAAGTGACTGGCACCAAAAGTAGAATTTGAAAATGTGTCGCTGGAGGTGTCTAACTGCAGCCCAGCTCGGGTGATTCAACAAGCAGAGCAGCAGACTGAGAATTTCCGGGGTTGTTCATTGTATTTGCTCTTTCCCGGGCAGATTCTGTGTGATTTTTGTCCAAGTCAACACCTTTCAGATCCTCAGCTTTGCCACTTGCAGAGACTGATGGCAAATGAGGCGGTGCAACTGAGCAAGCTAAAAAAAGAAGTGAACGCTAACTTGAAATCTAGGCAGTTCCTCACAGGCTATGTTGAGATCAAGTATCTGTCTCCAATGGGAGGGGGTGCGTCTTGTCAGGTCCAACTTTTGCCCTTGCTGTTACTTTAAACAGAATCAGACTGAATTTAGGAAATGAGCAGCAAGAGGAATTCCCTTCTCTTTCCCATTTTTTATTCGCCAGAGGAACAGGTGCAGTGGGTTTTGAGTTAAATACAGATTTTCTAAGAGAGACAACCGTATGAGAAAATTTAACATTGAGCTGGTGCAAAACAGTGTCTGTGCTATTTTGCTATATGGATGACAGAGAAAACACACTAGGAGAAAGTACTTTTAGTGAAATGTAGCTGAAAGGCTGCTTTCAGAGCATTTAGGATTCTCAGATATCAGCTTGGACAATGCGGGCCAAATGGTAGCAGCCCCGGGTCAGATTGTCCAGTGGATGTCACTAAGTTAGTTGTTCTCGGATGTTAGGCGTTCTCGGTAAGTTATTACTTATTTACCTGTAAAAGGCAGATATACATTTGCTTCTTAAATTCAGGATCTTGGGGCGCCTGGGTGGCTCGGGTCATGATCTCACAGTTCGTGGTTCAAGCCCCGCGTCGGGCTCTATGCTGACAGCTCAGAGCCTAGAGCCTTCTTCAGATTCTGTGTCTCCCTCTCTCTGCCCTTCCCCTGCTCATGCTCTGTCTCTCTCTGTCTCAAAAATAAATAAAAACATTAAAAAAAAATTTTTTTTTAATTAAGGATCTTTCTGTTCTTCTTTTCCTTCCTTTACATAAAATCAGGAAAGGGAAAAAGCCTCCCTCTCCTATTTGCTGGGCCAGAGCAATCAGTGGCCATCAAGAAGCCATCCTACATATAATGTGGTTAGATATGCGGTCTAATGCCCCAGTTATCCAGTTAGTAAGGTGGGGCTTTGGTTAGGAGTCAGAGAAGTGGTAATCTGATTAGCCAGTTGCTTTCTGAGGCTGTTGGTTAAAATAGTGGCTGTCAAATTGAGTGGGAGCAGTTTTGGTACGTGTGGCTTAGATTCAGACAGACTGTAGGAATCTACTGCTTCCAAAAGGTCTCCTTTAGAACTTTCTCCTAAAAGAGAATGTCCTTCAGCCTGTAGATAGTCTTATCAACCCATCCGACTTCCTCTGTCTTTTCCTGTAACCATGTCAGAGATCGCCAGATGGCTATGGGCCAAATTCCTGATTAGTCCATTTGTTCATATCTTTGAGGGCCAATCTAATTTCTCTTTCTGCTGAGTTTTACAGCTAGAAGGATCAGAGTCTGAGAGTTTTGTTCTTGCAGTTGATGGGGGTGCCAAAGACCTGCACAGTATGGCATGTGGTTATTTCCTCCGGCCTCCAGGCATAGAAGAAACTATTGCACTAAGGGGGATTTTGTTTTATTTTTTTTTTTCAACGTTTATTTATTTTTGGGACAGAGAGAGACAGAGCATGAATGGGCAAGGGGCAGAGAGAGAGGGAGACACAGAATCGGAAACAGGCTCCAGGCTCCGAGCCATCAGCCCAGAGCCCGATGCGGGGCTCGAACTCACGGACCGCGAGATCGTGACCTGGCTGAAGTCGACGCTCAACCGACTGCGCCACCCGGGCGCCCCAGGGGGATTTTGTTTTAAATGCTGGAAGCCAATGACCATGATACCGAGAGGTTGCTGAACTGTGCAGAGAGTGAAGTTACCTTGACCTTTCTCCTTTTTCATCCCTCTTCTGACCCTGCCCCAGAAACCTGCTCTTCCTCTTCTGGTTTTCTGGTGTCTCATTCACACAGCAGTGGCACAATGGTGCTCTCTCCTCTTAGCCACCAGCCTTCTAGCGTTGGGTCCCTGGGGGTTCTTTAAGGGAGGGAACACTCTGGGAGCATAGAGGGGTTTCTATTTGCTCCTCCGGTAAACACTTCAGAGCAATGCCCATTGTGCTTACCTGTAGGTTGGGATTGGTGCAAAGCTTCCTGAAACGGGAGGCAATTGGTTGTTTTTGGTTCATCTGCTCATCTGCTGCCACCTAGTGGTTCAGTCTCCTTTAGCGCCCTGTGTAAAGCGGAGGGCACATTATCAACAGTTCTGTATTGCCTTTTATCTCCTTCTTTTTTGTTTGTTCTGCCAGACCCCATTGTCCCCTTTTCTTACCTCTTTATCTTCTCATACACAAAAAGCTTCTTTTTTTTTTTTTTAACTCCCGGGTCAGGCAATCTGGAAATGAATGGCTGTCATAAAATGTTCTGAGAAACTTGGGATGCACTGACAGCTCTCCAGTTTCCCTCTCTTGGTGATGTGAAATGGGTGTCTTACTGCAGGGCTAGAATACGGTTGTTGCAGAGGTGAGGAGGGCTATTGCCATTCCAGGACTGCTCTGAATAGGCAGTTTCAGAGGTAAAATTTCTAGAGCTGCTCAGTTGTACATTTTGCAAAATTTCTTGCACAGTGAGTCTGGCCATAAATGATAGCTAAGCCTTATTGAGCAGTTACTACATGCCAGGCATTGTTCCAAGTATGTTACACATGTTGCCTCTTTAATTTTCCTAATGAACTGAAACAGAGTCCCCACTAGATTCTAAGGTGGAGAAATTAAGGCATAAAATGTCAAGTAACTTGCTTGAGAGAACATATGTAGTAAATGGGGAACTGGGGTTTATTCTCATGTTCTCAACCACCTTGCTTTGCTGCCTCTTCAAGACACAGATAACCTGAGCGCTAGGTACAGACAACAGGGACAAGAATGGGGCTGTGCACACATAAGACCTCCTCAAAGCACTTCCTTGGCCCTTATCTGGGACTTGAGGTGCAAGACGCACTGTGGTTGCTCACCGGGGTCCGAAAAGGAACTCTCCAACGTGCTGACTCCAAGGACTTGCTTCCAGCCCTGTCTCATTTCAGAATCAGCACGTGAGGAAAAATAACCAAGTATGCAGCCAGAAGAAGTCTGAGAAGCCAACCAGAGAGCAGGCAGGCCTGGGTTCCAGAGGGGATTCTGCCCAGCAAGATAACTGCAAGTCTCCTTCTCTGCCTGAGTTTTTGTTTTCTCTCAGGCTATCCTTTTGTCCTTTGTTTGGAGGTGGCAAGAATGCCTGGAACCAGCACTTTGGATACCACTGCAAAAAGAAATCTGACACTGTCACACACTGCAAGGAACCAAATAGGAAGTTTATTTATGCTTTTCAAATCAGCTGAAACAACTAGCAACTTCCTCCTCCAAAGGTTTCCTTTTCTCTCACCTTCTCTGTGACAAGCCTGTGGAGAGGGCAGGTGTGGATGTGGGGACACGTTTAGAGGTGGGGTGAAAACAAAATGAAGGTGGGAGAAAGTACAAGGCAAGGTTAGCAACAGATCTGCTGACTCCGCCTCTTCCCACTCATCTTGCTGGCAGTTTGCAGTGACTGCAAGGTGTCAGAGGCTTGGGTCGGTTCAGTCAAGAGAAGAGTCCATGGTGTTGGTGGGGTGGCTGGGGAGGGGGGGCGGATAGGAACTCCTGATGAGCAGTCTCTTCAAAAAGGCAGGGCAGAGACAAGGATATGTGTCCTAAAGGAGGAAAAATATAGAAATTTGCTTTTATGATGCAAAATAAAGAGGGTATAAAAGGGCACAGAGTAAAAAGTGTCTCCCTCCTACCCACAGTCATGCACTTTCTCTGTCTTTGGAGGCAACCAGTGTTATTGTCTCTGTCCTTCCAGAGATATCTTCTACACATAGAGGCAATTGGAGACTACCCCTGCCCCCCCTTAAAAAATTTTTTTTAATGTTTATTTATTTTTGACAGAGACAGAGACAGATCTTGAGCGGGGGAAGGGCAGAGAGAGAGGGAGACAGAATCTGAAGCAGGCTCCAGGCTCTGAGCTGGCAGCACAGAGCCCGATGTGCGGGGCTCAAACCCACAAGCCGTAAGATCATGACCTGAGCTGAAGCCAGACGCTCAACCAACTGAGCCACCCAGGCGCCCCTCCCCCTGCCCCCTTTTAAAAAATCTCTAGGGGTGTCCAGGTGCCTCAGTCAGTTAAGCATCTGACTTTGGCTCAGGTCACGATCTCCCAGTTTGTGGGTTTGAGCCCTGCGTCTGGCTGTGTGCTGACAGCTCAGAGCCTGGAGCCTGCTTCTGATTCTGTGTCTCTCTCTCTGTCTTCCCCTTCCCCGCTCACGCTCTGTCTCTCTGTCTTTCTCAAAAAAATCAGTTAACATTAAAAACAATTAAAAATACATAAAAAGTATTCTCCACACCCAACGTGGGGCTCAAACTCATGACCCTGAGATCAAGAGTCGCGTGCTGTACCTACTGAGCCAGCCAAATGCCCCTGGAGACTCCCTTTTTACACAAATGGAACAAATTAGTCTACCCTACTTTGCTGCTTTTTTTTTTTACCCCCTTACCAACATTAGTGTAGAGAGCTTCCATTTCTTTTTTACTGTTGCATAGTATTTAATTCTATGAATGTGCTACAGTTACTTGGCTAGGTCTCTCCCAGACATTTAGGGCATTTCTGGTGGTTTGCTATTACAGACCACGTGTGTGTGTGTGTGTGTGTGTGTGTGTATTTTAAGATTTTATTTTTAAGTAATCTCTACACCTGATGTGAGGCTTGAACTCACAACCCCGAGATCAAGAGTCACATGCTGAACCGACTGGGCCAGCCAGGTGCCTCATGTGTATATCCTTTTGTGCGTGTGCAAATGTAGCTATAGGATTAACTTCTAGATGTAGAATTGTTGAGTCAGAGAGAATGAGGAGATAAACGACAGTGTCATTAAATAAATGACAAAGCAAAGTAGAGTGAATCTGTTTAGATTTGACAGCAAAAGCCCAACTCTTCTGCATTCGTGGCCAGGAAATGAAGTCCTCAGCAGGAAAGTCATACAGTCAAACCTTGAGTGACAGGCCTGAGCTGGTGCTTTACGGTTGTACAAGGGCATCGCAGAGTAAGATCTATACTTATGTATCTCCCTAAATGAATCCATGCAGCTGCTGCTGCACACTAGAGTGGCCCTGGTCTGGAAGGTTCCAAGGACAGTTTGTGTGTCACTGTCACACAAGCTCCCATTTTAGGCCGGAAGATGGAGCTCGCGACACCATGCTAGGGTGGGTACTCTCCAGGGCCATCCTAAGTCTAAACAAAAGCCACGCGGTTCCAAAGCAACTCCTACTGCTACCCCGCCCAAAGCAAGCACTCACTCCACTGTTTTAAATATGATGTGGTTCTTGCTCATAAAACACAAGCCATGTTCTTTATTACCTAAAAGTTAATTTGATTATGTTTCATGGGAATCCTCATACTGGAGTCCTAGTCTTGGCCAGTCATATTGTAATACGTGGGCATTTGGGGGAAATGGTGCTCTGGATTTGGGAACAGGGGGTAAAGAAACCCAGACCCAGTCTTGTGGCAGAAGTTCCTAGTTGTTCCCCAATATGCATTCTCCCCTTTTATTAACAAATCCTCTCCCCACTTCACTTTTAAGCTGGACACAGGTTCTACCTAGAATAAGTCTTATCTGTCCAACTTCTGGCCAATGGAATGCAAGCAGGGG
Organism: Lynx rufus; assembly: GCF_022079265.1. Lineage (NCBI taxonomy): Eukaryota > Metazoa > Chordata > Mammalia > Carnivora > Felidae > Lynx > Lynx rufus. Next base: position 24,374,951 of record NW_025814832.1, on the reverse strand, counting down.
TGTGTGCGGCATCTGTGAAATGTCCTTAAAACAAGCGGTTGTGCCCTTCTTTCATTTTATCTTTCCTGCTGGGCAGGGTACAGACATGATAGCTGGAGCTGCGGCATTCGTCTTGGGCCGTGAGGTAAGCTTTAGAATGCTGGCCACACACAAGAGGAGCAAAAAAAGAAGATATCTGGGACCTGATACCTTGGATCATTAACCTCCAGATTTTTGCAGAAGAGAAAAATGAAATTTCTATGTCAATGAAATCATGAAGAAAAGCCACTTCACTGGCAATTCTTATTCTTCCCAGAGAAATGACGGCATGGCCAACAGACTTCTCGGCAATAGTTCTGATACCTGGGTTTCATCTTTCTTCCGTCTCAAAGGCAGTGGTGAGATACTCCTTTGGAACAATCCCAATGAGGCTGTTCAGTTCTCCTACCCACCAGCCATACATGTTATACTCCTGAAACAGGAAAAGAGGATGGTTTCAGCTGGAATTTGGTCACGTTTCTGTTTATCTTTTATAGTGATTTCATGGGACACAATGTTGCGTGATTTCTTTGTCGACACTATCAGTCTGACTTGTACTGGCACCATGGACCCTTCTTGGGTCCATGATGGGATTATTATCCCATCAGGGATTATCCTCTGATAGGATTATTACATTTAAAAAAATCATCTAGAGAAAGAAAGCAAACCCTTCATTTTATTATCTTCCTGTTAACAATGTAAACCTCGTATAGGAAATGCCATTGCATTGTAAAGAGCATGTCTTTTACGAAGCAGAGTGGATTGGCTTCTTCTGAGAAAGTCGGGCACGTCCGAAATGCCAGAGCACTAAAGATATTCAGGGAATCAGGTCACAGTTCAAATCAATAATATTTACCACGCATCTTCCATGTGCAAAGTGCTGTTTGAGTTCCCATGAGGTATGTAATGATGGATCAGAGCGTTGCTTGCTCCCCAGGAGCTTATAGCATATAGAGTAATGGGCTTTGGAGTCAGACAGACTGGGATCTAATCCCCACTTGGTCATTTTGTAGCCATGTGACTTTATGTTCTCCTAGCTTACGCTTCCTTTTCTGTAAGAGCAGGGATAGTATCTCTCCCCTCTTGTTGTGGGAGTATAATCGTCTGATACATAGTAGGTGCTCTAAACATTAGATTCTTCTCCAGGAAGAGGTGGGAGGTTGATAGGTACCTCAGTAATGACAGGCAGGACATAAGGGCTCCAGAGAGGGGCAAATAAGAGAGGGAATGAAAGGGTTTAAGAGAAGGGGCAGTCACAGGGCTGGGAGTGGAGCATGTTGAATACAGAAGAGCTTCTCCAAAAGCACAGTGGGTGTTAAACATTATGGGAGTACTTCTGAAAGCACCAGAAAATATTTTCTTTCTTTTGATGGAAGTAAAATTTAGGAATATATAGGCAATATCTTGCATTCTGGTTCAGCTGGCTTTGGGGTACCATGAAGCTACCTGTCTGCTTTTTGCACCCTTGGCTGTTGAATTCTACTAGGAAAAGAAACGAAAAGAAAGAAAGAAAACCAGGTTGGTGACACAATAAAATTCCAGGATAACTGGGCATCTTTCTGTTTCTTTTTTGATAGAGTATCTCCCCACCTCTCCTCCTCTGCCTCCCCCCTCCTTCTCAGCGGATGACCTTTTTTCCACCTTCAAAAAGGAAAGAGAACCTGTCAGATGTGTCAACTTTCAGCCACCAAAGAGGAACTAACCTGTACTGACAACCATCCCTCTTTACCACTGAAGTGGAGGACGTATCCCTCCTCTGGTTTAAAGACTCTCTCCCCACGTGTGCTTGGGTTTAAGACTATCCCTCGCTACGTGCCGTTGTAACTCTTCCACTTTCTTTATTTCTCAGAGATGAGATTCCGTGGAGTCCGACCTCGGCCTCTATTGTAAATGGCTCCTTCCATCAGCACAAAATGTGTTCAAGTTTCTTTTGTCGTTGAAAACACTTATTTTTTAATATTTTTAAAAGCTGAGTTTTCTTTATCTTTTTAAAAAATATTCATTTATTTATTTTTGAGAGAGAGAAAGAGAGAGTGAGAGCGAGAGAGGCAGAAGGAGGGGCGGAGAGAGAGGGAGACAGAATTCCAAGCAAGCTCCACGCTGTCAGCACAGACAGCGTGGGGCCTGAACTCACAAACCATGAGATCATGACCCAAGCCGAAATCAAGAGTCAGAGGCCCAATCGACTGAGCCACCCAGGCCCCCCTGAAAACACTTATTAAATAGTTCCCACCACATGTCCACTTCCCATTTCTTTTTTTCTTTTTTTTTTAAACATTTATTTATTTTTGAGATAGAGACACAGAGTGTGAGCAGGGGAGGGGGAAGAAATAGAGTGGGGGAAACACAGAATCCGAAGCAGGCTCCAGGTTCTGAGTTGTCAGCACAGAGCCCCACACGGGGCTCAAACCCACAAACTGCGAGATCATGACCTGAGCCGAAGTCGGACGCCTAACCGACTGAGCCACCCAGGTGCCCCATCAACTTCCCATTTCTACTAGCCTATGCCAACTGCTAATTCACAGTCACACTTACTGAAAGGGTTTACTTCCCTTTCTACCCCAAGTTCTTGCTTTCTATTCCATCTCCAAGCCACTCTTCTCAGGCTTCTGCTTCTATCACTCCACTTACACATTTTGTCCGTGGTCGCCTACAACCTCCTTAACTGCTCAGACTGGATGGTACTTCTCAGTCCTTAACTTACTTGATCTTTCAGCAGTCCTGGCACCATGGACCCTTCTTGAGGCATTTTCTTCTCTTAGTTTCTATGATAATTACACTCTCCTGGCTTCCCTCTTACCTCTGGTTGCTTCTTCTCGTTCTCCTTTGCAAGCTCATCTTTCTCTACCCCTCCTTTTAATATGGTTGTTTCCAGGGTTCTGTCCTGGCCCTCTCCTGACTTAACTGCACTTTCCCTGAGCAACCTTATATACGTCCGTGCTTTAGCTGCCACGTAAATGACTCACAACAATAGCTCCAGCCCAGATCTAAGTGTTGGATCCTAATACCCAACTGCATATCTATTAAGCTGCTCAGACTCAACATACCCTAAATGTAACCCCTCATCCTGCTTCTGTCTCCATTCCCACCCCCAAACTATCTTTACTTCCTGTGTCCTCTATCTCAGTGAGTGGTAGCACCATGCACTCAGTTAATTAAGCCAGAAAACCAAGAGTCATTTCCAATTTCACCCCCCTCTTCCAGTCAGTCCTTGAGTTCTGCAGATTCTTTTCAAAGCATTACTGGAATCCATGCACTTCTCTCCATTCCCGTTGCCGATACCCTAGTCATGTCACTGTCATCTTTCATGAGGACTACCGAAACAACCCCCCCACACTGGTTTCTGTATTTCCGTTCTTGCCCCTCCAATCTTGTCTTCATTCTGCAGCCAGACTCATTTTAATGCACATTGATAATATCAGTGCTCTGTTGAAGCCTTTAAGTGGCTTCCCAATGCCTTTTGTCAACGTCTTGACAAGGTGGACGAGGCCGTGCATGACCTGGTCCCATCGACTGCTCAGCATTGCCGTACACCCCCTAAATCCAGTGGACCCTTAGTAAAACAGACTTTGTCTCACTATTCCCATGGCCCACAGGCTCTCTTATCTTGGAGCCTGTCCTCTGTCTGTTTAGCCTCTCCTGCCCTCCTCCCTGTCATGGGGCTCCCTCCTAAGCAGCCTTCAGATCTCAATTCCTGGGTTGCTCTAGACTCTCTAGAAGCCTCTCTTTGAAACTCTCTGTGTGAGGGCCCCAGCTCTGTGGTCCACAGTACTGTGCCCTGTGCTTCCCCGGAAATGAGTTCATCACCGTGCCTTGTATCAGTCTGCCTTTGTCTCAGAGCCAGTCACTAGCTGGAAAGTTCTGTGAGAGCTGGGACCTTGTTGGTTTTGTTTGCTGTTGCACTCCCAGCACTCAGCATGGTACCCGGCACAGAATGGGGCCAAAAAATACTTGTTCAATGAGGTTATGAAGAAATGAGGGGAGCATTGGGACTTATTCTTTCAGTTGAGCAGATTTAGTTACAACTAACTCCAAGATATTCCCCTGGTGGTTAGACTGGTTGTGGCAGGAAGAGAGCAACTGCCTTTGGAGACACTTTCCCCAAATGGCTCCCTAAATACCATGAGGAGAGTCTCAAATGCCATAACAAGTGAGACTGAGTTGATCCTAAGAAGAACAGGGAATTAGCTTTTGAAAACCAGTCTTTTTAAAAAAATTTTTTCTGATGTTTATTTTTGAGAGAGAGAGACACACACACACAGAGACACAGAGAGACAGAATATGAGTGGGGGAGGGGCAGAGAGCAAGGGAGACACAGCATCTGAAGCAGGCTCCGAGCTGTCAGCACAGAGCCTGATGCAGGGCTTGAACTCACAAACCATGAGATCATGACCTGAGCTTAAGTTGGACGCTCAACCGATTGAGCCACGCGGGCGCCCCTGAAAGCCAGTTTTAAATAAATGAATGTATCTACCACCCAGCACGCCGTCTCCCCACGCCTTCTCATTCCCTTCGTCTCCCAGGCCAGCTTCTCCCTACTGTCCACTCTGCCTTGTGGGAAATTACCCAGAGCTCCTTAGCCTCTGCCTGTCAGGACGATTTAAGCTCCTCTCCGTACAAGTTATGTTACTGTCCATTTTCCAACACTAAAGTTAGGGCAGTTTCCGCCTGATGTTTTCTTGTAGTGTTGCCTTTTGTTTAGCGTGTTGCTGGAACACCATTTCCAATAAAGCCTTGCTGTGAAGGGGAACACATATTCTGTCTTCCTCTCTCACTGTTACTCACAAAAACCCTAGCTTTACTCTTCCGCCTCCTCACAGGCAGAGGGTGGGCACAATGTTGTTTGACAGTCTTCTGCTCGAAGTCAACTTTCTGAAACATGTGTGAAGTGTGGTCTTCCACCTGCCACATGGTGTCGTCTTCATCACCTGAGGGGCTCAGATCGGGCATTCCCTTCCCGGGGACGGGTCAAGACACCTGACTCTGACTCCTGCTTCGTCGCATCCGCCTTTGGCCATAATGCCAGGAGCAGGGACTAAGCCTTGGGAAGGCGCTCTCTGCCAGCTCGAAGAGGGTGCAAACAGGGAGCAGATGAGCCTCAGCAGGACATCTGCCAAGGCCAGGCTCCCAGTCGGCGGGCTCTCGCTCGAGGGGAGCACTGACCCTGCCGACCGCAGATGTAGTAGCCTTACCACAGCGGTGAGACCCGCGATGAGTGAAATCAACTCTTTGCCCTTCAAAACAAAAGAGCAGGCAGAGGGTAAGGAGGATGGCACCATCTCAGAGACCATAAGCATCCTGCTGTGGGAGCCTAGGAGCTTAATCAAAGCACCTACAGGTCTTGGGATCTGACTGGCTTTTCCAGATTTCATCCCTTGGTTGGAGACGCACAAAGGGCTGCAGGGCCTGAGATGTTTAAAGCATGAATGGAAAATTTCTAGCCTTCTCTTCCGCTACCACCCCCCATGCATTGCCCCAGCCCAGTCTGAACACCACGAGGTATTTTAAAATAATTTCTACTTTGATGAATTGCTGGGGAGTCCACAATTGCTCATAATCAAAGGGAGAAAAATGCAGATGAGATCCGGCCGAGAACTATCACCACCAAACGTTCATTTCACTGCACAGTGCCAAAAAGAATTAAAACAACATTAAACTCACAGCAATCATGTTTAAGCCCTCGTTTCCAAGTGCCAAATTGCACCACTCTGGATCATACAGATGTTCGTTAATTATGCTAATTTTTATTAAACTATTAAAATGGAGAGAGTACTGGCTCAGCCAGGCAGACCCCGGCTCTGAATGAACTCTGCTCTTGTCTAGAGGTGCTAATTTACTGCATTTTTATGAAGTTGCTGATCCTTGGATTTTAGTTTTGAGATGGGAGAGAGAACTGAATTCTTGGGATCAACGTTTTCAATGAAGTTTGACTTCTTGTGCCCAGATGTTTTGAAAAACCAGAAAAAGTGCTGAGATGCTCCCGGGAGACCTAAAATCCTCAACGCGGAAGTGTTTCTACCTCCAAGGTGGGGATATGTGGCCATGATGTTAAGGAATCAGAACTGTACAGGCTCCTCAGTCCTTAACTCTATATACATCATGTATGGTAGAGCTAAGAGGTTAATTACACAAAATTGTTAACTGAAGATGCTTTAGATAAGAATATAAAAAGCTGTTTTTTTTTTTAAAAGGAAACAAACCCTTAACATAGGCACTTGCTTGTCGTCACAAAGTCTTTTTAGAAGCTTTTTACTCAAAAATAGTATGACGTGTGGTCTGTTCTCATCGTTATTATCTTGAGGCTTGATTAAATACCCGTTTCCCTCAACACCAACCCTGTCCCACCTCCTTGAACTCCCCAAATGAAGGGATCTTAAAAGTAAAGGTTGGTTATTTGGACTCCCTTATCTGGCTGGACAAGCTATTGGCCTAGATGAGCAGAACATTGAGTGAACTTGAAATAGACACAGCGCTCACCATCAGCAACAATCAGAAGTGTTTATGGGGGATTGCACACTGCCATAAAAGGATTTATGCTGCTAATCTCCATCAACAAGGAAAAAAAACCCAACCCTACCAAACCTGCCATAAAAAGAACAGCAAATTCTATAAACAAAAAGCAGTATGGCCACCAACCACGGGCACGTTGCACAGCTTGACTCTGCCTCCAGTGGTTTCCTATTGCTGTTTATGGTTTCAAGACTATCATGGACCTCCTCAGCGCTCCTCCTGTCACAGGGCCCTGAGTCCCTGTGTGGTGCTGCAAATACCCTGTCAGTAGGTGTCAGGGGATATCAGGGGGAAAACCAGCAGGCGCCTATCATAAGCCTTAAAAGAGATTAAATACCCCTACTCCATGATTGCTACATTTTAATTTCTCTCCTCCCTGCTGGTTCCTATTTGTATAAGCTCTTCCATGGCTCCCCTGGAGTAGCACAGACATGACCTGGAATGACCATCCTGTCTTGGGATAAGAATTCAATTTCTAGGCTCAGTGAATCCTAGGCTGTTCCAACAAAAGGAAAGCACCACCCTCTAGGGCACAGATTCTTAAAATGGAGTCTGCGAACCCCTGGCCTGTCCACGGATGGACATGAAGGGATCTTTGAGTTCCTTGAAATTGGTGTAAAATTGTGTGTGTACGTGTACATGTGTCTTGTCCCTGGGGTGAGGTCCAGAACTTCTGTCAGATGCTCGAAGGGTTTGTGAACCCTCTACAGTTTATGAACCAGTGCTCTTGGGGGAAAATACAATGATCTCTCTGGCCTGGATCCGCACTTTGGCCCAGTGTGGCCATCTCCATCCACCCTCTCCCCAGCCTCCGCGTTTAAAAACACAGCGAAAGGAAATCAGGAATCCTTGTTCCTGCCATGCTGGCTTTCCTAGGCTTCAGCCTTCCAGCTGCAGAAGAGTCTGCTCCTTCTTCTAAGGCTGACCAGGCTTGCTCATTCCTTCTAAGGCACCATCTTTCTCTCTCTTTTTTATTATTGACATATACTTGATGTACAATGTTATATTACTTTCAGGTGTACCACTAAGGCCCCATTCCTTTAACTGTGACTTAAAAGTTGTGCTGTCTTCTCATGGCTCTTGTTCAAAGCCACATGAGGGCTTTGGGAACAAGCCGCTTGACACTGTCTACCCTGAGAATGCTCCTAACAGAGATGTTCTCTGTTCACCCTGAATTGGGCTTCGATAAGCCTCCATGGAACAAGATTCCCGGAAAATGTCTCACATTTTGTTCTTTTAACCATCAAAGTTCACTGTATCAGCGCTTGTAAATAAGAGGATTCCTCTTCAAGAGAACAATCAGTCAGCTCCTGACATGAGAGATCGATAGGTGCCTGATATATGTATGGGAAGGGCCAATGAATCACAGAATTATTGGTTTATGATTGCTTATTTCTTTTATCAGTGGTTCTGCATCTGACATCATCATAAGTAAGGATGGGAAATTCGAATTCCTAAGCAGAGTAGATTGTAATATCCCATGGTCAGCCAAAAACATCGTATTTTTACTCTTGGGTTGGCCCTCAGTTTCTCTACTCCTTAAATCCAGCTTTGGAAATTTAATGCTTTCTGAGGATGTCATAAATTATTAAATAAATTGAGGGCTCTAACTCAGCGCCCTTCCAACTGCTGAGGAGAGCAAGGCGGGGGACAGGGATCGTTCACCAAAGACAAGCAGGTACCTGCTTTGCAGCATAAGAGGTTTTGTGGAGACATTTTACAGAAGGAAAAAGGAAGTGGTCAGTCGGGTGGACGGTGGATTCGTGATGTTGGAAGCTGTCAGAGGACTGACTGGAGCGCTCAGCGCTCCGCTGAAACCTTGGGTAGCTTGGCTGCCTCCCTGGGCTGTTTCAAACCATGGTTTAAGTTCTTGGCAGTCACTTTCTCTTTTTTCCATTATTCAGGGTTTTGGTCTATAAATCAGAATAAGAATGAATTGTTAAATTTGTCTCATTTGAGCCAGTTTTATTTATTATTACATTTCAGGGAAATTGCTAACCTGGAGGTTGATGGGCCTGGACTGGGGAGGAGGGAAAGGTATGTGACAATGTGAGAAAGGGGGCCCGGAAAGGCTGGGTGGTCAGCAACAGCAGGTGGGGGGGGGCACATGGTGACAACTGTACAGCTAAGAGTTGGTGTTCTGGGGAGGACTGTGTCAGCTAGATGGAGGGCCCGAGAGCCCTGGAAGGCAAAGGGGGAAATTCAGCCTCAAGTCTGGAGCTCATGTCCTAAAACTGGGTGTGAGTGGATAATGATCACGTTGAGGCCAGGCTGGTATGCAGGACCCGCGCACAGACCGGACATTGTTGGTGATGACGGTGTGTGCAAAACACAGACTGTGCACGGCAGAAAAATCGTAAGCTGTGAAGGAAAGAGGGAAGGCGGGAAGAGAAATGAGAGGAAGACACACACGACTTGAACTTTGCCTGAAAGAGAGAGGAAGGATAAAGGGAAGGTAAACACTCCGCAGATGGGAGCAAACAAGGCGCCAAGTGCAGAATTCAGGAACAATAGAGACGGCAGCATTTCGGCGCTGATAGAATTGTGATACCATGTGAGACCGGCGTATTAATATGTATTCCATAAACTGTGCGGCTCGCAGCTCTGCACCGCTCTGTTTTGCTCTGACCGCAGTACCAGCCTCAGGCACCACAACACAATTTGGAAACAATGTGACGGAAATGTTTAATCTGCTCGGCCCATCTGTGCTGCGTATTTCTCCAGATCTCCCTGAGAGAGGCGCCTTGAATCTCCACATTGCCTTTAATATTCTCCTAAATCACCTCCCCACTGCACTTCAAGGGCCATTGCTACAATATCACAGGTTCATCTAAAGTGCAATGGGGAGGGGGGGGGCGGGGGGAGAGGCGCAGGCCAGGATATTTTTTATTTTAAAATAATTTCCAGAGATCGTCTTTTCTGCTTCCTTAAAAAAAAAAAAAAAAGAAGAAAAAGAAGAAGAAACGTTATTCTACGATTGCCGTAAGGTTATTGAGGTTGTTTGGTACAAAACAGGGTAGGATAGAGTGGAATCATTCTCCAAAGAATTATTTTTATTAATCTCAATTCCCTCAATTGGACTTGGAAGGGGGGCGAGCAGATGCTTGTTTTCTCTTATCTCTTTTTCTCGCACCTTGCCAGGGTGATGTGCTCATTTGGGGCTGGTGCCTTCTCTGCTTTACGCTTAACTCTGCCCTGCTCCACACAAAGCCATCTTGTTCAGGATAGGTATGCTCTTGGTCCCTGGTCAACTAAATGCCCTCACCAGAAAGGGACGCTGTCTGTATTATTAATTTCAGCTTAAAACCTTAGGTTTTCTCTCTTAAAGTACAGATGTTGAGCATCAGATTTCTTCCTTTCCCCCACTTGATTCTGCCAGATTCAGTGACTTGGGCGAGGATATAGGAAGCTGGGGTAGGTTTCGGAGAAAGAGGGGATGATAAGTCACCATGTTCCAGACCTTAGACAAATGAAAGAGAGTTGCACATCACCAAGAAAATTAGGATTCCTTTTGCTTTGTGAATTAAAGAAATGAATAATTTAATCCTCAAGATTGTTCCGGCGAGGGAAAGGCAACGTCCCAGTTGCGGAGCCCTACAGCCTGTCGGTGTGTTACATCATCTGCACACATAGGCGTTTCCATGACAACCGCTTATAGCTTCATTTCCTGGATCCCTCTAGGGGGTGTCACAGCCAGATCCACCTGCTTTTCACCCTACCCTCGGTGGGGTCATGGTAAGGTCGCCAGAATAAATGAACGCGGGTACTAATGATCTGTTTACTGCTGTTTATGCTCTGTGTGTGTCAGGGGCACGCACATTTAGAGAGCTCATTATGGTTGCAATTAGAATGCACCATCGCTAGATATTTAACTCCTTTTTCTTTTAAATTAGCATTTTAATAACATTCTTTGAGCAGAGAAACAAAATGACCATTTTTCACGGACAAACTTCTAGCTGTAGGTGCAACTTTAATGGCAAAGTTGTGAAGGGGAAAGAAGGGAGGGGAAAAAAAAAAAGGCCATTTTTACTACTTTCACCCTCCTCCTTACCAAAAGGATATTTTTATTTGCTTTCTAACACACTCAATTTCCTAAATTTGTTTTGAATCCAATTATTTTGGGTGGTTGAAAGTACCGCACTCTTGTTGGACGGAAATTAGCAGCGATTGAAATTAACTTTCTATGTGACCTGTGAAAGGGGCTAAAATAATTACAAGTGTGTATAAGAAACACTCTCTCCAAAAGACCTTTGCTGTAGGATCAGGCTGTGATCCGAGGATACCATTATTGGAATATCTTTACACAGCAATTGCAAGGGCTATTTTCTTTAAAAAGGTGATTGCAACGATTATTTCTGTTTTAAAATTCTTAGTATTGTCTTATAGAGGATAAATGATGACAAAAACTTGTCATTAGACGGAGGATAAATAAGCAGCAGAAAGAATGAAAATAACAGCACGGCATCATTTGCCCTTTAAAAATGGTGAGGTCTTGAAGCACCAAAAAGCAAGAGAGAGAGAGAACAGGAAAGATACAACGCAGAGACCTTGCCCGGCTCAGAATGTTCCATAAGGCACTGCGTTTTAGGAATCGGCCAGCACCTTTGCTAGGTGTTTACGGATGCTCTGTTTGTGGAAAGTACAGTGAAAAATAACAATTTGAATGTTTCGATTATCTTTCCCAGTCCGTTCCATTTTCGTTATTTATTTCCTATAAATCGGGACCTTGCTGAACATAATTCTACAGACAAGGAGGTGGATGGGACAGCCAATGTGAACGAGGAGATAGATGGTGGGTGCGTGTAAGATAGATGCTATGCGTTTATGAAAAGGAGCAGTATGTCTGCATGTGAACATTCACAAAGTAGAGCAAGCAAGCGTGTAAACTATAATGGGTATTTATAGGTGGGAAAAAAGGTGCAAGGAAGATTGTATGGGAACAAGCATACCGAGTCTGAAAAGGGGGTTGCTTTTTTCCTACCCTCTTGGAATCCACGTCCAAGTTCTGCTAAGATGTCCCATGCTTGCTGCGGCTCCAGTGAAAACTCAAGCCTTTCCATGACAACAGACGGGGGGCTCTCACAGCCAGAAGACTCAGGAGGTCAATAGTTGAAACGCAAGAGTTAGAAAGCGAGATCTTTATCGACATCAAAACAATCCCACTAAAAAACCCCAGAACGATAGGAGGAAAATATTTAAAGACACAGCAGGAAAAAAAAAAGAGCCTTTATAAAAATGCAGGTTTAAAAATGTTTATGCTGTTGTATCAGCCTAGTTGCACCTTAGAATCTGCCATTTCATAAATAAAATACGGATGGCATAGACTATAATTTGGTGATAGCTACCCCAGGACATATCTAGATGCACTTCTGTTATTTTAATTAAATACTGCATTATGGTTTGTGACAACTACATAGCTACAGCGTAAATGAATTCGGAATTAAAGTGTTACTTAGGCATCCAGTAATTTTTGTTTCATTCCTCAGTTTTACAAAGCAAATAGCTATAAAATCAAGATGTTTGTTCATTTACAGATGGAGCAGGATGGTTGTTGCTGGGTTTTTTTTTTCCCCCCTCCTTAATCCTCATGCACAGAAAGAAGACAGAGCTCAGAGTCTGGCTCCCAACACTCATAGCTTATGAGCCACATCACAAAGAAAAACACATCCTCTTGACTATAATGTGAAATGCTGAATATTAATTGCTGGTATTATGCTTATCTTTCTAGCCGGGTTCTGTCTTTTAACAATTATTCTGATGGGCTGCAGTCTTGCACTGCCAGGAGATTTTTCTCCTTTGTTTAACAGTTAAAAACCTATTTGATTTGATTTTATTAAAAAAGAATCTTAAAGTTCACAATGTTCCTTGGAAGTTTTAGTATCTGGAACTCTTCCCAAATACAGAATATTAGTGGGAATAGTGGCAACAGAGAAACTGCCAAAGATTTTTGCTAAAAAAAAATGTATATTTCTGCATCTAAATGAAAAAAAATATTTTTCATTCTGGCAATATTAATGTTTCCTTAATGAAACTGGAGAGGGCATTACAATTTGATATAATCAATTGGTTAGTTTAAATGTCACTTCACTAGCAAAATCATGAGAAAGGTTCAGAGTATTCTCATCTAACAGGCACAGAATTTTCACTCAAAATTAATGTGGTAGAGTAAAAGGATTTTTGCTCAAATCTGAGGATTTAATTGTATCTTTAATGTGTCATATGTCAAGAAGAAAGTTTTTAAATAGCAAGTTTTCTGAAACCATTGTCTATTATTTCTCGTTTGAGGATCAATATAATCTTTTTATTAGCCCTTAAATACCATACGTCTGGCAGTGTCTGCTAATTCCAGCTTTTCTCTGTTCTCACCAATTGCCCCAAGCCCCCTCCCCCGCTAACTAATCCTATAAACTGCTTGGAAGTTACTGCCCTGTATGTTTGCAATGAGGTTATAATTGGCTTTTAATATTTTGCTAGTTGGGTGGGAGAGCTGGATCCATACACTACCAAGAAATGCTGGCAGGCAGAGGTTTGGGGAGGCTGAGCTCCTTTTGAGAAAATAATTACACAGAAACAAAGCTTTTGTGACTCCTTTTAAATAGAGCATCTCACCGAAATGTCATCCAGCCTCTTTGGCAGATTAGTGAGGAGTTTATTACTAAATCTCTGTCTAATAAACGTGCAGTTGACTCTGGAGGAGCCGCTTGTTATAATACTGGCAGTGGGAAATGGAGAGAATGTCACAGTTAAAGACACAAATTTTCCCCATAATATATTCGAATGGAAACCTCTGAATCCAATACTACATGGGCATATCTAATAAATTCACAATATTTCAGTCTCAACAGCCTTCACCGGTTAGTTTTAAAGATTTATGTGGTAAAAAATTACTCAGTGATGAATATGGTTTATTCTGTGCAGTATTGGAGGTATAAGGAATTAAACTACCGTCTTTAACAGTGAATTTATTATTACCTCTGTCAAAAGACGAAGCCTTTAACAGCATTTGTTATAAATTCACTGCAAAATAAATGGCTGGAATTTTTTTTGCACTGGAGCTGGTAAAGCATCGGGCGATTCTGAGCATTAACCTAACCCTGCCATGGCTTATATGGTTCTAGGTAAACATTTCTGTCTGGACCTCATAGTTAATTATCTGATTTGGGACTTTCCACCTGACTGAAAGGTGTGTGTGTGTGTGTGTGTGTGTGTGTGTGTGTGTGTGTGTAGAAAGTGAAGGCTCCTGTCCAGGACAACAGTTTTAGAGTAAGGAGAGTAAAGTGGAAAATGCCAATCTTACTCTCTTTAAAAAAACTGGTTTTACAATAAATGGCCAGAGTTTGGAGGATAGGGTTGATATGCAATTTGGGCTCTTGTTAGTAGGTTTATATGCATGCATATGCACACACACACACACACACACACACACACACACACACACAGAGGCATCCTCTCCCTTTTGTCCTCTCTTGGAATGGGTGTCCCCTCATTTATAAAAATTACCTGGAAGGAATGAGGCTGCCAGGGTTTGTTCTAGACGATTGGTTCCTGTCTGGGGGAAAGGAATGGCCTCTACTGAATCTGACCGGTGTATGACCGTTGCCTTCCAGCTGACCCCAAATCCCATTCCCATCCTCCTGACTCTATAGACTCCCATTGGGGTTATTAATGAGAGAAAACACCACCATCATCATCATCTTCGTCATCACAGCACAGTGTGGACCTGCTTGTTAACATGAAATGGGGTGGTGGGGACAGGTTCTGCTTCTCTTTCATATCATCATAAATAAGAAAAGATATTTTCCGATGGTATCCCCCTCACTCGCCCCCTTTGGTTGGGTCAGAGGTGAATAATTGCTCTTTGACAGGCATTGATCAGTTTCATCACACTGTTTGGGCAGCCTGTGCCCCAGGCCTATATTCTCCCCACTTACTACCCCTGCATTACCTCCCAAATAACCCGCCCATCCCCCCACTCAGCCAGGCTGAGGGTAATGGTGCCTGAGGAAGTCCTAAATGGACACTAGATGTCACCAAACACCTCCTTTCCCTCAGAGCCCTGAAATTTAAAAACCAAAAAAAAAAAGAAAAAAAAAAAACCCAACCCTTCATTTAAAGCAATTGAAGGAATTAACTTCTCTGTTTTTATGAGGCTTGTTGTCACATTCAACTAAGCACACTTAGAAGAGCAAGTACGGCTGCATTCAGATAATTTTTACAACATACAAATCTCTTCTGGAGGAGAGGGGGTCAAGGGAGGGGGAAAGGTCTACTCTCTTTAAGTAGTCCTTTGAGGGAGTGGGTGGAGAACATGGGGCTTTAAAAACCCTATTATAACAGACATAACACAGTCCAGGTGTGCCAGGAACAGACCTGCTGCATCCAGATTACAAGGAGCTGGGTTTGGAGCTAGGATCCAGCCTAATTTTAAGTAGCTTCAATCCCTCACTAGATGCTAAATGTCACTCAGGGCGACAAAGTCGGTCTATCCTCATCCTCATAAGGCCCAAAGCCTTTTGACAGCATCATGAGTGTGATGGTAAACTTAACTTTGCCTGTAAGGCTCTCTGTTTCCATGTTAATAGCACTGGCAGAGAACACAACAAAAGCGTGGTGTGGTCCATGAGAACATCTTCCCACCCCAGCTAAGCCACCATATAAATATAAACCTTCCGTGGTACCCAGCTGGTTGCTCCAAGGCCGATCGCCATGGGGTTAAGTAGTTGGGCAAATCTTTGAGGGGTCTAAGGCCAAGAACTGAGGCACAGCACATAAGCCCCAGAGATGTAGCCTACTGACTCAGTTTACCTTAAATAGAGGATCTCATTTAGGGACCTTGTCTCCTTTCTAGTCAATTGAGAAAGAGATTCTTTTTCTCTCTTTAATTTGCCCTTATCTGCTGGAGCATAGGAGGCTTAATTTTTTTTTTTTTTTTAGATTTTATTTTTAAGTAATCTCCACACCCAACGTGGGGCTCAAACTCACAACCCTGAGATCAAGAGTCCTTCGCTCCACTGACTGAGCCATCCAGGAGTCCCCAGGTGGGTTAATCTTTAAATGGGCGTTTACTGAAGTTCTCCCACACAGCACAACAAGCACCTTTAGTCCTTAAGAAAAAGGTTTCCCTAGTGAGAGACCTAGGAGCCAGTAAGAGAGTCACTTCTCTGAAAGTTGGGACTTGTGACTCATCTTATCCAAGTAGGGGCTTTGTACCTCCCTTTCTTCCACTTAAAATAAATGCCCATAGCAGTGCTGGTCCACAGAAGGGTCTTAGGGTCTGCAGATAAAAGGAACTAAGCCAGGGCACAGCGTTACTGCACGGAGGGTGATTCAGCACCTGCCCTGTCATGCCTGGTGCCCAGGCTGAATGGATTTTTGGAGTACACCTGTTGTTGAACCCCTGCCAAGTACTGATGGCCACTAACCCCCAAATCACTTTTCCCCGCTGTTGATGTTTGGAATGTCAGACAGGACTGAGCAGCAGCCGGCGTGTATTTCAAACACAGCAGATGGATTTTTATATTAGCTCCTATTTCATGTTCAGGCAGAGCGACCGCCACACTAAAACCGCAGCCTCAATGCTGCCGAGTTTGCTTCTGTGAGATTAATTCTGTGAAATTAATTGGGACAAGATTGAAAAGGAAATTAAAATGCAGCTGAGTGAACAGGCCTTTCAAACACCTTTTTCCTGCTCTATTCAAACTTGAATTCTGCGGTGGTCGCAGGCATCGTGGGAAGTAATTTACGAGAGGCAGGCTCTCCGGAGCCATCGGTTACGTATGAGGAGACCTGCACAAGCGCCACAATCTGGAGCCACTGAAGAGCGCTAAACACCCCGCTGTGGCCTGAGCTGCGTCCCTGCAGCGGGTGGAAACGGAGCTCAGTTCTTGGACCAGAAAAAGCTGTTCGGAATATATCCGGGCCCAGAGAACATCCGCTGGACGCACAGATCGGCTTCGTTATTAAAATCTCCCTTCAATATATTTTAAGACCCAAATTGGAACTCGGTGGATTAAGTGGGCACGAAACTGCATGGGGCCTAGGAATGGATGGCTGTGTTAGGGGAGGTCAGCAGGGCTGCTGCTGCCTGCGCCCCGTTGGTTACTGTTTCAGAGCTTGGATATGTGGCTCTGGCCTCTCATCCAACGAGAAGTCTGAACAATCCATCAATTTTGTCAGTGACACAGTCTCTCAGACCAGGAAAGGCTACGTGGGTTTCCGTGTAGGCCTCTGCACTAGATGGCTTTCCACTTCCAAGTAAGAAGCCTTTGTGCTTTTGAGTGTCTCTATGAAGAGTTCTCAGTGGGACAGGCTACCTGGTTTTCCTCCCTCACTTCACCAATAATTTACTGAACACCTAGTATGTACCCCGTATTGACCCCAGCAGTTTACTTTATTGTTAGCGGAAAAGAGATGAATGTAATAATAGTTGCCTTTTCCTAGATGCCAGGTACTTCTTGACACACACTCTCTAGGGCAAGCATCAGAACCCCTATGAACGGAAGTTATTCCCATTTTTACAGATGAGAAAGCTGAAGATAAGCAGGATTGAGTGACTTTGCTCAGGGTCACGTAAGTAACTCATCTGTTACTGACCAGCTTCCTTAAGAATAGGACAGGTGATGGGTATTTGGTATCTTTCTTACCCAGCCAGTCATCATCTCTGGAAATTTTATTTTAAAAAGGACAAACAGCTCTCTTTCTGGGATCATTCTTGCCTAAAGACCCTAACAGTCTCTCCTGGCCCTAGTGTTCTAGGATTCAAGGTTGGGTCATGTTTGGGCAACTACTAACAATAGCAGATGCCCAGGAATAAAGCCCCCACCCCACCCCACTTCCTCATCTAGGGTCCACTGCCTGTTCTTAGCCTGCTCCCACCGTATTTCTTTTCTTTTTTAATATATCTTTTTTTTTAAGTTTATTTATTTATTTTGAGAGAGAGAGAGAGAGAGAGAGCAAGCAGGGGAGGTGCAGAGAGGGAGGGAGAGAGAGGATCTGAAGCCGGCTCTGCGCTGCTGGCTCAGAGCCCCACGAGGGGCTCAAACTCAGGAACTGTGAGATCATGACCTGAGCCGAGACCAAGAGTTGGATGCTTAACTGACTGAGCCACCCAGGTGCCCTAACATATTTGTTTTATCATGCAAAGAGAAAGGGGAAAGCCAGAGGCATTTATGAGGGCCCAAAACAAAAGAGCTTATAATTGAAATTTTTAAATTCGTTTAATCTGAATACATAATTAAAGCTAAATGCATTTTTGTGTGGGATTTCTTTAGCAGTTTTGCGGGATCTGTCTCATCATGTTTACAACAGGAATGCTTGAGGTGGAAGGAAACTTAGAGGTCACCCAACACAACTGCCTCATTTTACAGGTGAGGAAACTGGTCGAGGCAAGCTGAGCTGCCCCAGTTGTGTCTTGTCTTATGTTTCTTGGGGGAAATAGACTTCTCCAGGTTCCTAAACCAGCAGGCCTTTCTTCCCTTAACAAAGGTTTTTCGGTCAGAGAGAAAAGTAACACGTAGATTTCTGGATACCATTTTTCTGGACTAACCTCGACTTGAGTCAGTTCTTTTCCTCCAGGTGTGAGAGGCAGGTTGCAGAGGATAACTGATTCCAACAAATCAAGCCGGTTGGGGTTAAAGTGGAATGAATTTAGGATTCATATGAGAAAAGAAAATTGCGGAGGTTAAGAGTTATTGAAGGTCTGAATAGACAAACAGCTAATGGTAGAGGGATCTCCTTTCCTATCTGTCTGAATTGTTTCATTTGTGCTTCTTAGAGGCAAGGGAATGGATTGGGTGGCCTTTTAAGGTTCCTTCCTGTCCAAGGACTGTTATTGAGTTAGGTGATATAATAAAGGTAAATCCAATCCGAAATGTTCCCCAAGCCAACGTTAAGTGGAATGAAGCTTTATGAGGGAAACTCCAGTTGAGTTTCTAGCTTCTCATTTCCTCCTCTGACATGCAGGGATTAACAACATGGAGAAGGGAGGCAGCTGGTGTGGCTTTTGGGGGGAGAAATGCGCTACAACAATGGTAAGGGATGAAAATAGACTTACAACCGTCCAAAAGATGGAGAAAGAAACCAGACAGAACCAGAACAGCGACGTATTCTCCCTGAATCAAACTTTGATATATTAGCTTTCCGTGAGGGAGGAGGGGGAGGGGGATTGGTTAAAAAAACAGGTAGGGGAGGCTCTCCATGTTCTTTGGTATCTCTTAAAAACACAACAGCCGTGGTAACTGCAGACAGCTCTGTACTGCAGGGAAAGTCACCCCACAGCCCCTTCTAAATGGAGGAGAGGGACCCCCAGTGAGAAGCCATTAACAAAGGCAAAAAAGACATGCAAAACAAACAAAATAATCATGACCGAGAGAGAAGGCCAGCAGACAGTCTGGCTCTGTTCTCCCCCCTCCTCCTGCTGCAGGCACCTCAGACAATGTAAACAGTTAATTTGTTCACCTGCAGGCTCTGGGCAAACAGAGGCCTGGTCACACCTGAGTGGATAACTCGATTACCCCTGTAATGCCAGCGTGGTAATGTACACAAATTCTATTACAAGGCAAACCTTGCTTTCGGGCATTTGAAATACCAATCAGGCCAATGTCCACTCCCTTCTTTGCTTCCAATTTATTCTTGGTGTATTGGAGCTGCACCAGAATGGCACCAGGATAGCACTGAATTAGGGCTCTGGAAGAAATCACTAGAAGATTGTGATCTCAGTCAGCAGGGCTTGCAGGCTCCCTACTCTTCTGCAAAAGGTTGGGGTCTGAATTTGGTCCTCATTCTAAGGGGACCGGTTGGAAACACTCAAAGGTACGTTAAGTCAGCCCAGTCTGTTTCCTAAGGCCCTTATGGTATATTTCAAATTGAGACAAACCCTTGGCCATTGATAGAATAAAGATAAGTGGCAAACGATGAGTTAAAAATACAATGGGTTTTCAATTTGCCTTTACGGAATCCACACACTAATTAAAGAGCAAGGTGTGTCTATTCCAAAAATGTGTTTGATTGACCTCATAAAGAACTTTTTAGGAAGTTATTTCAGGGACAGAACCTATTTCCTTAGCTCACGTATATAGAAAATGTATAATCTTTCTTTATAAAGATGATGCTACTGATCCCTCAAACAGTAGCCAATGAGTTCTGAATCTTCTTCACATTAGTGATGGATCTGCAGTAATCTATCCTTTTACTTTTTCCTAATTCTTTTATGATCAACAACACTGTCTGTGAGAGGGTTAGTTGGGGCTAGGGGTTAGTTAACTTTATGACTGAGGAAGAGAATAAAGTTAGCTGGCCCTTGTGGGGTTGGATTCACTATCTTGGCCTTATCAACACTTGCTCACACCAGTTGAGCCAACTAGCTCTGAACTCATCATTAGTATACCGCTGTCTTCTTTATCTGTAAATGACATAAAAATGTGGTTTACGGAGCCAGAATGTTTTCAAGAGTATTAATACAGTAATAAATTATGTACATAATGATGACCTTTTAAGCACCATAAGACCCTAAAAAGAATACATTTGATTGGCATAGTTTTAGTGTTATGTCTACTTTATTGCATTTTTAAATTTGAAAATTAGTTCCTGAACCTGAATTTTCAATTAAGCTTTTCCCTAACAATTATAAATCAGTGGGAATTTATGAGTGAGGGAGACGTATAATACACACGAGAGAACTGTATGACATGGAATGATTCTGTAGTTATGGTGACTACATCATCAAGAATGAAAAAATCGACTTTTGATCCAAGCCCCACACTCTATGTCCTTACCTTGCTCAGAATGTAGATGAGGTCACCCCGTTGGAAGGATAGTTCATCTGGCTGGTCACCATGGCAATCCCATAGGCCCTGGTAATAATTGGTATAGTCCACTGATCAAAGAGAGGAGAAATCAAAGTTAAAAGGACTCTGTCTTTTTCCATAGAGTCCACATTTTTGCTGCAAATGGAAACCAGAGTTCTGATATTGCCCCTAGGAAACCTAAGATTCAGAGGGGTTGGGATGAGATACAGCCAAACACTCAGCATGAGCAAAGGACTGTGGGAAAAGGAGATCATTAAGTAACATTAAATATTTACAGATCACCCTTAGTCAGATGCTATTCAACAATATGACAAATACATTCATTTATTAATAAAAGAAAATCAGGCAGGTAAGTTTTTGCTTGGTTTGTAAATAAGTAGTGCAGAGATTTCCTGCCAGATATTTTTTTGATCCAGGGCCTCTAAACTAGCCAGTGCTTCTCTTCAATGTGCATTTCAAAGAATGGGATAAATCTCCGACTTGTGCCCATTTACTGAGAGGCTGAGTCAGCCCACATGCATCTGTATCACAGTCTCCCATGTGGGTCTCTTCTGTTACACGGGAAACTTCATCCTGGGCACTTCCCACCCAGGTACTATATGAGGTAATCCCCAATAAATACGGTTACGAAGAGCCCAGGCTTTAAGTGGAACCAAGGGGTGTCTCATCCATTGCAACTAAATTCTGGGTGGGCTGGCCCTTTTCCAGCATCTCATTTGTAGACCCTGAACATGTCTGCCAAGATTTATCTGCAAACCCCCAGGGGGACAGAAACCAAAGTGATCTGCATTAAAAATGAAAGCAACTGAAGACGACACACCAAGCGTTTGAAGCAGCTGGGGAGATTTACTGGGCTTCTCAGCAAGACTAGATGGCAGTGATGCCACAGGACAGCCATTGATTCTTAGCAATGAAGAATCTGTATTGATCGTCTTCTACCCGGAAAGGTTAAACACTAGAGCACAAAGTGGGAGAGGATCTGGGGATTTGAATGGCAGGAGAGCTAATGCCCACCAGACCAGGGATGATGTGGCCGCGCTACCGTTCCTTAGGATGCTATGTGTGAGCGCTGTCAGCAAGACACCCACCAAAAATGAGATTCTTATTGATGGCAGTCAGGAGTCCTGGCTTCTGATGAAAACCCAAGTGACTTTTGGGCACCCTATTAGCACCAGTTTCTACCTTTCCCTTCATTTGTTTTGACCCTCCCGGGAGGAAGGATAGTGCTGGTCCCTGAGGATGAGGACAGGTGGAGGAAAGCAGGTGGGCGGTGCGGGTGGGCGGAGGCCCTGGCTATGTTTGCTTCTTAAAACGCTCATTCCTCACTTACCAGCAGTTCAAACAACAAAGGCACAGGAGAACCAAATCCCTGTATGTCTAAGAACTTTAGTAGGAACCTTAAAGTGCGCAAAACTCGAGGAGGGACAGAGCTATGTAATTAAGGCTCGGATATTGCAAACAGAAGTAAAAATGTTAACCATATAGAAATCAGGCATGTTTCCCTTTACAAAGATGATTGTTTATATATGCAGTAGACGACAGAGGGCACAGCTACACTGGAAACCAGAGTTAAGAACGTGTTTGGAAGAAAAATACACTGCGAGAAAAATGCTAACTATTGGAAAGACAAGGCATGTGTTTTGGGGGATACCAGGGCATGGAATAATAGAGAAATATCAGTTCCTGAAGAATGAAAATAGTTTTCTCAGAGGATATATTAATGTATTTTTTAGTCATAATGGAGTTGATTAATCACCTGAAGATTTGGACAGAATTATAAATGAAAAGTATATTGACATCAATATTCTTCATGCATTTATATATTACAGAGAAAATGATTTTATAAGAATAGATTTTTATTTTTATTAAAAAAATTTTTAATCTTTATTTTTGAGAGAGAGAGAGAGAGACAGAGACAGAGTGCAAGCAGGGGAGGAACAGAGAGGGAGATACAGAATCTAAAGCAGGTTCCAGGCTCTGAGTTGTCACCACAGAGCCCAATGCAGGGCTTGAACTCACAGACTGTGAGATCATGACCTGAGCTGAAGTCAGACGATTAAACCGACTGAGCCACCCAGGCACTGTCCCCAACCCCAATTTTTTTTAAACTTTATTCATTTTTGAGAGACAGAGAGAGCCAGAGTGCGAGTGAGGGAGGGGCAGAGAGAAGGAGACACAGAATCGGAAGCAGGCTCCAGGCTCTGAGCTGTCAGCACAGAGCCCTACTTGGGGCTAGAACCCACAAACCATGAGTTCATGACCTGAGCCAAAGTTGGATGCTTAACCGACTGAGCCACCCAGCTGCCCCTATAAAAATAGATTTTTAAAACACAACTTGACATTTCTGAATGGTAAGAAGGCTAACAAAGTTGTCTTGGTTTTTTCTGGCCTAGCAGATGGTCACTGTGGGGTACTGTTCCCCATGTGCCTGGATATGGGATAACTTTTAACATTATGAGTACTTTTTGGGTATAAATGTAAGCATCGATATTGGACACATAAGACACCAGGGAAGAATACCTGGAAAAAGATCTATTCTAAAAGCACATGGAAAGCAAGAAGCTAGGAGGAAAACAAAAGCCTTCCAAGAACAAATATAGAAAATGCCCCTGGTTCTTCAGAAGCTAAAGGCTAAAAGAAGATAGAGCTCAGGGATCCAGCAGATAATTTACCCAGCCCAAGAATCAGAATCGGCAGAACTAGCACCATAAAAGCACAGCTTTGAAAAATAAGCAGAATGAAGAGCTAGATATGGGGAGTTGCTCCCCAAACAGAGGTATTCTGGTACTGGGAAATCAGTGAGGAGGAACGCCTTAGCTGGACAAGACTGGGCCGTGTGTGTGCAGACATCCCGTTTGACATATGTGTGACTCACCTTTATGTGAATGTGTGCACACGACCTCACTACATTCCTTCCTTGGCATTCGACAGACACATACAGTGCACTTACAAAGTGCTGGGGATGGTGCTCGATGCTGGGAATTCTGCACTGGCCACACACAGAGTCCCTGCTCTTAGGCTGCCGTCCAGGTGGGGAGGCACGGGGACACAAAGAGTTGCACAGATATTTACTGATTTATGATTATGATAGGCCTTCCAAGGCGAAGCTGAGGGTGCTGTGTATAGTAGGGAAGCTAACCTCATGGAAGGCTTCCCAGAAGCTTTGGTTGTGTTATAAAAACCTGACCAAGAGTGGGTAGAGGTAAGGCGGAGGAGGGCTTCATTCCTGCTGCTTTGCCTCAGGAAGGCCTGGGAGGCCTGGAAGTTTGCAGGGCCAGTCCAGCTTCTCCCTAAACTTGACCAGGTCATTCTATAAACGAGGGAATGCATGAGGAGGCTTTGATGTCTTGAGATCAGTGAAGAATTGGGAGCCTGAGAGGGAGGATTTCCTCTGTGGGCTGGACCGAGGCTCCTTGAGGGTTACATTACTCTAGCAGCAGTCTGAGATCAGAAATGGTGCAGCATTCTGACCATTTAATTAATTCAAAGCATCCTCATGCTCATTTTGGGGACATTATTCCACCTAATTATTTTTTTTCCAGTCTGTCCATTTGGAATGAAAAACAAAAGAATAAAGCTTAATGCCAGCATTTCTCAACGTCTCTCCAAAAAAACGTAACTCTGCACTAAATAAAGCCTGGTAATTCAAAAGCAAAGCACTAATATATTCAGCATAAAACAGACAGAGGACCTAGAGCAATAATGACACCACTAATAACTAAAACAGTTATAACAATTAACAACAATTACAATGATAGAGAAGCTAATGGGTATGATCACTGCATTTAAATTGCTAGCAGAGCTGAGAAGGACTTTTTCTAGAGAAAAAAAGGGGGGGGGCAGCATCTTATTTTCTTTACCCCACCTAAGAGAAGCTAAGCTCCCAGCAAACAAAATGTCATAGGAAGAATAGTGACGGTCTAAGTTTACAAACATATTGTGTTTTTCTCTCTTCTCTAGGTGTTTGTTGCAAAGCATTTGTCATTCCACACCAAGTTCTTTATAACCAGTAATAGTCATTTCTCCTGTAACTGAAGCCAGGTTGGTACTACTGTTGACAGACTCAGAATTTGAAAATAAACCTCTATGACGTGGAGAGTTCTAAGGTAAAAGGACCAGGATACCTTTCTGCCTCTCTTCCTCCTTAGGAAGGGCAGAACTTGACTGTGTTCCTTCCAGAGTTCAAATGTCACCTTGGGCTTTTGTTTGGGAGACACTGGGTAGCTACAGAATTCAAGCTGTGAACAAGGAAAAGAGGCTAAAGGCAGGTCAGCATGTTGTTTACATTCGCTTGATGAGCCAAAGGACTGTGCTACTGAGGCCTGGCAGTGGGTGCAAATACTCAGCAAATTATGGAAACAAGAGACAGAATGAGAAGATGGATAGAGCCCGTCCTTGCTAGACCGTGGGTAGGTGAGAAATGGGCGTAGAAGGCTAAGGCAGTGACCCACTGGAAGAGACTTGAATATTCTCTAAGCCAGGCCGGATAAGCCCACCATGTTCATTCAGCCCACCAAAGCAGACTCAGTCTGACACCGTATTAACCATTTCAGAAGGAAAGGTATAAAAAAATCTGCCAAGTTCCACTGACGATGATCCCAGAACAGGAAGAGCAACTGAACATTGCCATTTGCTTGTTTTCATGGCCATTTAACCTTGAGTTTTGAAGTCACTCTGGTCCTTAATGTTGTAAGTAGGATCTTGAAGTGGAGAACATCCACTGATCCTGAGTTTCATCTCCTATGCTCCTTTTATTGGGCCAAAACTGTAGCTGGCTGATGATCAACTCACATTTGGCCTTGGGAAACAAGCTTCAAAAAGTAAGAGCTGCAAATACCTCTGTGGCTTCCCTCAGTTTCTTTCATGTGATCACTCCATTAGTAGATGCTAAAATGGAAAAAGTGCCTCGGAAATGGCAGCTCATGAGTGACCGCTTTTCTGCCCTGCGGAAATTACTACATAGGGGCTCCTTTTTTTGGCTGACTTTGCCCATGATTTTAGAGTGAAAACAACTGTTTCAAGATCTTTCTTGGTCAGATATTTGATGTACTTAAGAATGAGCTGTGCCTCCAGCTTGGCTTTTTATTTGGCATGGCATACCCAAGCCAATGGCCGGTAGTTTTCATATAAATAGCACAGGATGAGTTTTATTTTTGGTTACCTGCACACTGCCTTCTCATGATAGGGAAGGGAGATAAACTCTCATCACGGAAGACACTTAGTGTTAGACTGTTAGGCTGATGGGTTGCAATTTAGTGAGAATCTGAGGTGCTGAAGAGTCACTCATTAAAATAACCCTGTTACTAACAGTCATGCTGTAAACTGAGCTCTTTATAGATTGAACAATCAATACGACAAGGCTGTGATAGATTTTCTAGGTAACAGAATAAAATAAAAGAAATTACATCTTACAGGGTCATTAACACCCAATGAGGATAAACTGAATTCCTTTTTTCCTCCTCTTCTGATAAGATCTAGTTGGGCTTTAAAAATGTTAGCAATTCCATTATGGGAAAGCACAGCGTTTCTGGGAATAGGATCTCTGGAAGAGTTCTGGAGAAAAGTATGTGGATCTTAAAGGTCATCCTGCTAGTCATGGTATCTTTTAGGAGAAAAGTCATCCCACTCCCCCCCACCCCCCAAAGACATGTGACACCTGAGAAAAACTAAGTGAAGCAAACCTGTATAGCTTGTCTATTACATAAGAGTGCACACTGTCCTAGAATTCCCTTCATATTCCCTAGAATATGCCTTCAGGGGGCTGCCCACCCTTCCCTTGGACCTCTACGTTTTATTGTTATAAAGCTAAGAGATGCCATTTGGATGCTCCGTATTTGTCGCCATTTCTATAGCTCCTTTGGAGAAAAGGCACTGTATAAATTCAATAAATAAATAAGTAAACACAAATAATAAAAATTCCTGCCTCAGATTCTGCAGAGAGAGCAAAAAGTCCTCCTCTGTTTTTTAATCACTAAGTCACCAATCATTATAACTGGTGGGAAGTATAAACATAAACCATGGAAGCATATTTAGAGCTCACTACACTTTAACAACACCTATTTTGGAGGCAGGAAGCATGAGGAACAAAAGGTTTTTTTTTTTCTTTTTTAAACCTACTTGAATTAGAGCCATTGGAATAGCTAAGAAATAAACCTTCTCTCACCATCCCCCCACCCAAGACAGAGCCTCAGAAAGAAAGGTGGAAAGAGGAAATGGGATGAGGGAGGAGTCTGAAATTGAATTTCAAATGTTTATTTATTTTTGAAAGAGAGAGAGAGAGAGTGTGTGAGCAGGGGAGGGCAAAGAGAGAGGGAGAGAGAGAGAATCCCAAGTAGGCTCCATGCTATCAGCACAGAGCCTGATGCAGGGCTCAATCTCAGGAACCGTGAGATCATGACTTGAGCTGAAATCAAGAGTTGGACACGCAACCTACTGAGCCATCCAGGTGCCCCCTGAAACTGAATTTTAGACTTTTGCTAGAGACTGCTGCTTCCTGAATGGAGTTTAATATAAAGTTGGGCACAGGAAGCTTACAGTTTTCTACCCTGGCCTGTCCACATTAGCTGTTTTTCCTGCACTGATGATGGGAGTTGATTGAGAAAAGGCAGGAACATAGATTGGTCAGAAAACAGATTTTCTGTTGGAATTCTGCACAGCAAGTAGGAAACAGTAGAAAATAGGTTTCAAAAGGGACTTCATTATACGTGTTAATTATTATGAAGCGCTTACTGAGAGCCACACTAATCCCGTACCACCCTTGCCCCAGTTCTTTCTTTCTCTCCTGCTTTGGCACATGACTTCTGATGCTGTCTCTTCACTGTCTTTTCTCTCCCTGGGAGAAGTTGGGCACTTAAATGAAGTTAGGTCCTTCACTAAGCCTGTTACGTATTCACTTCCCATAGAACATGAACCTTAGGAGAAAGGGGCCTTGCTGAGTGGGTAATGAAGAGAACAAAAGGCACAAGAAAGGAAGAGAGAGGAGAATGGGAAAAGGAAGGGCCAGGGAAATGGAGAGGGACCAGGGAGGGAAAGATGGAAAGAACTCCTAGGCTTAAAACTTTCATAGAATCTCTAAGAAGAAAAAAATCAGCTAGTATCCAAATCAGCCACAATTTAGGCTCTGCTGATGGGATGAATGTCCTTGAGGTGGCCTTTGTGATTCACATTCCTTTACTGACAAGGACGGAATAGGTCCTTGGTCCACTTAAGGAGGCTTTAGAGGGGCATCTGACCTTAAGAAAAGATGGGCTCACTAACAGCCTAAAGCATGGTTAACAGTCTGGGATGAATAAGATGTGATTTTGTATTCAACAAACCTGTTACATATTCATTTCCAAATGTGCCTGGAATCAAAGCAGGCCATCAGAAGTCAGCATCACCAAGCAATTCTATCCTTCACCCCATGTTCACTTTCCAGATCTGACACATTTCCATTCCCCTCTGAACTCGCAATCTCCGGGCCTCTCAGAGAGGAGACATTTCCATTCTTTCCACTCTCAATCCTCTGATCTCTTAGAGATGAGGCAATTCTATTTTCACTGTACTGATTTAGGAAATACTGATAGGAAAAAATAAATATCTGCTTTGGTTTCCTACCCTCTGTCGGATAAATCTTAGCTGTTCTGGGAACATTAATTAAGGTGAATGGGTGCCTGCTTTTAAGGTTGAGATATTTCCCTATCCAGTCATCTTATTTGGGGCTTCTGAGGCCAACACACCAGCACCCTCTTAATTAGTGAAGCCCAAGCATCCTACCCAGTGCCTATATATCTGCAAAGCTCTCATACCTCCTTTATGTGGAGTCCCATTCTCATCCTCTTCCAGATCGTGCTCTTCATCTGAGGGGATAAACACCAGCAGCATTAGCAATTAGTGGTCAAGTCTTATACTATTTATGCCAACGGGGGTCTTCTTTTTCAGAGCTCAACGTGCTCTTTTCAAGGCACTAATTGGTCTTTTTTTTAATTGTTTTTTTTTCACATTTTTATTTATTTTTGAGATACAGAGAGAGACAGAACACAAATCGGGGAAGGGCAGAGAGAGAGGGAGACACAGAATCCGAAGCAGGCTCCAGGCTCTGAGCTGTCAGCACGGAGCCCGATGCGGGGCTCGAACTCACAGACTGTGAGATCATGACCTGAGCCGAAGTCGGATGCCTAATTGACTGAGCCACCCAGGTGCCCCTCTTTTTTTTTAATAGTTATCTCCCACCTTAAAATTGGCCCTTCTCCTTCCCTCCTCATTTATTTATTCATAAACATTTTTAAGTGCTCACTATATGCAAAGTGCTACGGTAGGAACTGGAGATTGCTGCAGTGGGTAAGACTGGCGGGGTCCGCGTCCTGTGGCGCTTCCAATCCACTGGATTATTCAGGCACTAAATATCTCTGTCATTGAAATCTTAATCCTTTCCCTCAAGCTCTTTCTCCTCTCCTTCTAGAATTCTCTTCTAAATGTCTTGTCTCTTTGTAAGTGTAAGCATCCAGACTTACAGTGTGTGTGTGTGTGTGTGTGTGTGTGTGTGTGTGTGTGTGTGTAGCTAAGCATGTGTTTAAACCCTCCATGATTAATTAGTCCTTAATGCATCAAGTTTTGTTCAGCTGTAGCGGAACCTGGTCATGTAAGTAATTTTATGTTCCTAGTACTTGGGGCTTGTAGTTATCTTTTTACTGTTGTTATTTAGCCTGCCTTGTTCATTAGAGTGTAAGCTCCTGAGGGCAGTTGGAATGGTCTTTTAATTAATTGTTGCAGGTACACAATGGGTTCTAAGTCAGTGCTATTGTCTAACTCTGATCAAGTGTTTATATGGTCAACGTCACCACATGATTGGCTTGTTTCTTGCCCTCATTAACCTGTTTCATCTCATACTACCTGATAACATGGGAATTGGGCCTTTAGAAAGAAGGCATGAGCATCAGAATCATATTAAGCCATTTTATACGTGGAGTAAAATGAGCAAAATTACAGTTGCTCCTCTCCTTTTCATCACCTCAACTCCCTCACACACACACACCCACACTCTCCGCCCCCCCCCCCACACATACACACATGGACACACACACACACAACAAATGGGGCATAATAAGCAACATTTTGAGGGCTGAAGACTTTGTTTTTTTTGTCCACATATACTTTCTCTCCCTGGGAGTTGGGGCACTTATCTGACTGGTTTCCCCACAGTTATGCCACTAAATGAAACTTTTGAGGAGATGGTTTGGGGACAGTTCCTTTTGTTTTAAATATAAGTTTTACAGAGCAATTTGAATTCTGGTATGTCAGAGTGGGGGAAGTAAATTCTAAGCTCTTGAGTAAGAAGAAACAGCACAAAAGTATATGAGAGCACTATAGAACATTAAAGAAGTAACTGATTTCGCATACAAGATGGATGATACGGTTTCCATGCAAAAATAAAAATTAAGGGATTGGTATTCTGGAGAAATGAGTCATATGTCACCAAGATTAAAAAAAGTACCAGGGTTGCCTGCGTGGCTCAGTCGGTTAAGCGTCCGACTTCGGCTCAGGTCATGATCTCACAGTCTGTGAGTTCGAGCCCCGCGTCGGGCTCTGTGCTGACAGCTCAGAGCCTGGAGCCTGCTTTGGATTCTGTGTCTCCCTCTCTCTCTGCTCCTCCCCTGCTCATGCTCTGTCTCTCTCTGTCTCAAAAATAAATAAAAACATTAAAAAAATTAAAAAAAAATACCATACACATAACCTATATTTGCCTTAAAAGATTCCGTGGGGAAAGATCCGTGGGGAAAGAACTCAGCTCTTCTTACCTTCACATATGGCTTCACAGCAGAGAATTTCCTACTTCCCACCTGTAGTGCTCCCCGTCCCTCCCCCATCTTCCCAGGAGGGATAAAGATGTGAGATAATGGAGGAGTGAAATCAAATATCGGAAATAGACCGTGCTGAAATAAATCACGTTAAACATCATTCTTTGCACATTGTCTTCCTATCACTTGCCCACTTCCTTCCTTCCTCTGCTGTGATGCTTTTCCTTTTTGACATGGGACCAATTTCACAGGATTGAAAACGCTAGAAGAAGAGTTGGTGCGGCGTCCGTTCTTGAGATACCCAATGATTTGGACAGGGAGCATCTCTTCTGCTGATAACCAAACAACTCAATCACAAAGACCAATAATTTGCTGTGCTTAGGCACTTTTGCAGGGAGGGTTTATTCTACCTCTGCTGTCTGTGCACAGATGTCTCTTCCTCCCAATTCTAATCAATGTAAATTGGGTCAGATCTCCGCTGTGAATTACAAATTGGATCCGAAGTTGGAGGGTCACCGTGCCTGTGACTCCACCTCCTTCCCACCACCATTAGATGGAAAGCTACACCAAAGATCTTTTCTAAATAAATCAGACTTTATTGTAAAACTCGGCCACTGACGAGACATAACCTCATTAGCATTGATTTTAAAATAAATTATTGAAAGTGGCTTGCCTGCTCTTTGCATTTGTAAAATAGGAGAATGTAAATGTATTTGCAATGATAAAAATGAAAACTAAACTTGATTCCTTTATCCTTTCAGGCAACAGCACTTAATCTAGTCATGATACAAAAATGGGAAAAATAAAAATCTGTTCTACGCAGTTCAATTCCAGACCAGATACTCTGATTTCCATTGCGCCTGTGGAGTCACCTAGAAAGAAAGCAGAACGCTGGCCATAGATCTTGTATATCATTCGCCACCATTACTAAGCTCTTCAGTGATGGATGGGAATGGGGAAGCTCTAATCCCCACATCTGTTCTATCTAACGTTGACCTTCCCGGGTGGCTGAGAGTGGGCTCAAGTCAAGAAGGCTAGCTACTGATGTGAGAGGCTGGGTGCTGTGCCTTTGAAAGTGTGAGTATGGAGGTATCATCAACATAGTGGAGGCAAATGCTCTCTCTATAGCTGGTTGTGAAAGGCAGTACCTCTCAGCACCTTCCCAGCTGCAGGGGGGCGGGGGCGGGGGATAGCACAATACAAACAGAGAGGCATACACTTTACCTCTGGTCCTTCAACCAAATCAAACTGGCATCCTTCAAATGCCAACGCTGAGAAAACTGATTTCATGGCAACAGAAAGAAATGTCTCTTTGCTCACAAAAGAGGGTGGGTTAAACAGCTAGATTTCTCATTTTTTTTTCCATCTGTAAGATGAACCTTTCATTTTAAAGAGATTATTTTGAAAAAAAAAATTTCTTTAGGCTAAAGAGCTTGTTGAACTTCTTTATGAGAATATTAGTAGGCATTTTAGTATTACATCTACTGGAATACATCTTCATTTAAGAGAGAATTAAAATTTATGTGCTAGCTCAACTTTAAACAGTAATAGATTATAATGGTCCTTGCTCCTAACAGGGCATATGGGACCCCAACCTTACATAGGTTTTAAACAATTAACCTCTGAAGATTACTGTCCACTTATTACGTTAAATGCTCTACTTGATTCCCAAATATCTCATTTCAACTGGGAAAACAGTTGAGGAAGATTCTGTTAGTTGTGTGAACATGTAAGAGAACCATGGGGCATCACAAATGAGCATCAGTATCCAGAGAGTTGATTTCAATCAACAGTCTTGGCACAGTGTCAGGGACACTAATGAGAGGCTGAAAAGAACAGGACACTGACTCCACCGTGGAGGTGCAGAGAGGGGCTGGCTTCCCATGACACCTGGCTCTTTTCTGAAGCGCTGCTGTGACACCGGCTTAACTGAGAATAACATTAAAAAAATGACTAGATCAGAAAGAGGGAAACCACTTCCCCCAAACAAAGCAAGGTGACAGAAGCTTAAAAAATGCCAAGTGTATCAATGTGCAACCAGATGTCAAGGTGCTCTGGTGACAGACGCAAGAGAAATGCAGATAGACTCAGGGTATAAAGAGAACGTGCAGGAAAGTGGAAATAGAAACCACTCCACGGCATGCACAGATATGCTATAAATCTGTGGGTGTTATAGCACCTCTTCAGACAATGCGGAAAAAATGAGCAAGATGCTAATAACACACTTAATCCTCTGTTGTATAGTTGGTAATCTAAACTGTTACTTGAAAATATTTGCATCCTATCTCTGTGGTATGGGTCTTGATGTACAAGATATTAAATCCAATTTGCGCTAACAGCAGCACGTGGAATGCGCTGAATTTAATTCCACCAATAATAATTGAGCACCTACTAATTGGAGGAGAAAGACCTGAATATAAATCACCGTGGTAAAGGCTAAGACGGAGCTCAATTCCTATTGAGTATTTGGGGGGGGGGGTGTCGCTAAGGAGACATGTTTTAAGCAGAATGCGTAGGGGGGCTTCATAGGGTGAACTCAGGGAGGATATTCCAGGTGAAAAACAAAACCAAACCAAAAAGTCAGCATGATTCTGGTGCTGGTCATGGTCATGATCATGGTCATGTTCTGGTTTTGGTGCTGGTCAAAGAGCCCTTGTGGCTAGGGCCCAGTGTGCATAGGAGTGAGAACCCGGCCAGGAAGCTTAGGCCTGATGATGGCATTGATGCTTTGATGGAGTGTTGCTTTTCTTTGAAATTGAAAAATCCCTTCTTCATAAACTTTGTGGTTTATTTATTTATTAAAACAATTGCTTTAATTTTTATTTATTTTTTTGATGGGGGCGGGGGAGGGACAGAGAGAGAGGGAGTCACAGAATCTGAAGCAGGCTCCAGGCTCTGAGCTGTCAGCACAGGGCCCAATGTGGGGCTTGAACTCATGAACCGTGAGATCATGACCTGAGCGGAAGTTGGATGCTTAACATACTGAGCCACCCAGGTACCCTGGTTTTCTTTTTTTAAATGTTTATTAATTTATTTTGAGAAAGAGAGTGTGTAAGCAGGGGAGAGGCAGAGACAGAGAGGGAGGGGGAGAGAGAGGGAGACAGAGAGAGAGAGAGAGAGAGGGAGAGAAATAGAGAGCGAGAGAGAATTCCAGGCAGGCTCTGCACTTTCAGTGCAGAGCCCCATGCAGGGCTCAATCCCACAAACTATGAGATCATGACCTGAGCCAAAATCAAGAGCCAGATGCTCAACCAACTGAGCCACCCAGACACCCCTAAACTTTGTGTTTTTGGTGTCTGTTTCTTTTCCTTTCCTTTCCTTTCCTTTCCTTTCCTTTCCTTTCCTTTCCTTTCCTTTCCTTTCCTTTCTTTTCTTTTCTTTTCTTTTTTCTTTCCTTAGACCCACTATCACCATTCCCTCTTCCTGTGGGTCTGGACAACAGTACAGGGGGAAAAAGAATTTCACAGAATGCTTGTTTTCATTTGACTTAAATTAAAAAAAAAACACCAGTTATATGCTTTATTATAAAGCAATCTGGTTTCTGGTTCTGTAATAACCCTCCCGGGCAGTGTGGCCAGCATCGGAATGCACACAGAAATTCCTAGGGAGAACTCTGTGTCTCTCTTCCCGTTTGCTCTCCTGAAAGCTCTCTGGAGAACAGAGTCAGATTCTGTTGTCACTGCAGCTGCTGTAAGGCCCCAGTTAAAGCTGTACAGTGGTCTCTGGCGTCTTGCTGGATCCCAGCTTTGAGGCCCCAGACAAAGTGAAACCTGATAAAAGTTGTCCTTTTATGGAATATTGAATCACAAAACTGGGCCTGTGCTAGCCTGTAAAATAATTGCAGGGAGGGGTGAGAGACGGCTCAGAAAAGCCTCCTGTCTCCCACACATCGCTTTAAAAGCATTTCTTTGTGGCGGGTCCCTACAGTTTAATCTACTGCAAATGAGATCTTAAAAATCAAGGGCCCCCATATGCTCAACACGGATGTTCAGAAATCCCACTGGATACCAACCTTGAAACCATATTACCCAGGACTAACATTTTTGTGGTCTTGGCCGAAAACCTCGAGTGCTCTGGTTTTCCCTCATGGGAAGGACGGTGCCAGCCACGTAGCAAATGCTAATTATCCCATGATCAATGTGATGTCGCACATTTAATTTGATGACCCATACATTATTCTGATTAGGAAAAAACATTTTTGTATTGACTTGGTATGTGTGATAAGCACTTTTCTCTCTACTAGGAAGCTCACTGAAATTATATTCTGGGAGGGAGACCTCACTTCCATGGTCTCCCCATAGAGACAAGGAGGCTTCTGTAGGCCCCAGCCCAAAGGCGAAGGAGGGGCAGAACCACCAATGCTAAGTATCTTCCGCAAAGCACATTTACCTGTTATAATGAGACGAATGTTAGAAGCCCAAGTCATTTGACTTCGGATGGGTATGCAGTGTTAGCACAGCCCCACGTTCCCGCTGGCCGTCCCTCCACCCAGCACCTGTCCTTGCAGTAAAAACGGGCCTGAGCAGAAGGTGCAGTCCACACGCCATCTGCTCAGGATTTTCAATTTCACCTGCTTCGTACGTATAGCTGAAAATGTCCAACTGGACTGTCTCAGGTTTGGTTGGCGGGGGTGGGGAACTAGCCATTCCTCAATTTTTCAAGGAGGTAACACTTCTTATTTACACGTCACCAAATTACTAGTAGCCAGCCTTTACTGAGTACTCACAGTATGCCAGGGCTCGGTTCTAAGTGCTTTATACACTACAGTTCCAGGCTTCTCACAGCCTTTCTCCATGATAGGTACTATTGTTATCCCCATTGTACAGGTGGGAAAATCACACACAGAGAGGGCTAATAACTTGCTCAAGGTCTCATAGCTAGCAGGTGGCTGAGCAGGTGCATTCTGACTTAGAGCCAGCACTTTTTCCTGCAGTATCTTGCTGTCTCTCACCTGCCGCTGCTTGGTAGACCTTGTGAGATGGAGCAGTGGGTAGGTAACGTCAGGCCCCCTCATTTTCCCTTTCACTTCCTCCAGGACTGGTAGTGTGGCACTTGTATAACGAACAGAAACTTCAGAAGCGACAAGCTGAGTGTGCGGATGGGAGGCTGGGTGATGGAGACTTGGGGCTCAAATATTCATATCATCATTCAATGCCAATACAGCCCACCTCCAGTGCTGTCTCTAAAGACTGTGATGGATAGAGGCTTTCAGGAGAGAACCTGTTGGCTGGGTACAGCACCATCCTTTGGAAACTTACAAAAGCAAGTAAGTTGCTCTGGCTCTCTGCAGTGTGGCTTCCTCATGTTCAAGGGACGGTTGTTGTGAGCAGAGGCTATGGCTTTCCCGGAGAAAGCAGACCAGTTGCCATGCTCTTGGAGCCCACCCCAACATCTGACCTGCCGTGAATTTTGGAGGAATGCCCTGGGACCCTCGGCAGTGCCGTGATGGCCACAGGTCGGAGTTAAGGAGGCAGGGGAAGAATGGTCTTTAAGAAGCCAATCACACACTCATCGATCCATCGTCTGGAGTAAGGTGATGGTCTCAAACTCATCTCGTTTCCTGAGGCTCCTTCTCTTTCCTCTCCTTTGCTCTGAGCATCATCCCCCTCCTCTCTGGCCTCTTTGAGAACTAAACCTAGTACATGAAAAGGCCCTTGTTTGCTTCCCACAGGGCTGAGTGGTTCAGTGAGGTTTTCCCAGAGCACTCTTCCACAGCTGTGACCCAAAGCGGAGTGTCACCCAGCTATTTCCCCCAGCCTGGACGGGAGTGGGTAGGCTATGAGCTCCTTAAGAAGATTCTGGCCAACTTGGGGAGTACATCTCCTTTTAGGGAGTGTTGTGAATTAGATCCATTTCTGCACCCTGCTGTTGCAATGGAGCAGCCTGTGAAAGGGAAGATTCTCAGAGGAGCTGTGTTTTAATGTAGCAATTTGATTCAATTTTCCACTCTATAAAATTACCCATCACTGCTCGTTGCTTTCTAACAGACACCTTCACTCTTAATTTAACAATCCTATCGAATTCTGCCAGGGAAATTGGAAAAATTTATCACCTGTGAAATTTTATTTTCCTTTGGTTGTATCTGTTTTTGTAAAACTTCATTAACGACAATGACTTGCTGAGGAAATTATCATTTTTTTTTTTTTTAACTTCAGACACAAGAAATGGCTCGACCTCAACCAAGATATCATTTGCATAATAAAACACAACAAAAAGGCAGGGGAAGTCGGGGCTGGCAGAGGCTGGAAGTGTGAGGAGAAGCAGGCCCTCCCTGGAGGGTGGGGAGGTGGGTGAGGTCCCCAGCAGGAAGGAGCCTCGCAGCCACAGCCTTGCTCCTTGACTCAGGAAGCAATGACGTGGCTCCCCACCCCCAACCCCCGCCCCCCAGGGAAAAGGCGAATGCAGTGCTGACAGGATTGGACCCTCTTCTCAGGAAGCCTTGAAATGCCAGTTGCTTACTGACCGTGCTTTTTAGCAACCAGCCCTGTCTTCAGGGGCCCGAGTGTTAGATTCACCTTAGTTCCTAAGTTCATCTGGGATCGAGGTTTCACTTGCTATAAATTTAGGCTTAACTTGAATTTCTCAGCAGAGCCCTGAACTCCTGGCAAATTTCCACAGGAGCGATCTTTCTGAATGGACTTGAAGATTCAGCGTTCCTGTGGTCTAACTACCTCACAATTAAAAGGCTCAGTCTTCGGTTTTCCACAGTCTGACCCCCACCGTGCTCTGCGCTGTTCAACAGCTGCTGCCGTTCCCACAAGAAGTGGCTAGGCGGAAGCAGTGATGACTATACGTTTTTTGAGATGCCAGCTATCATGCCTTTGGAAGAAAAGAAATCTGTACCTGGGCTTGCTGTAATGGTGGGCAGAGGAAACAGGTTTATGTGTAAGAGATGCGATCTGACTTGTGGTATGTCTGAACTAGGTCCTCCTGTGTTGTGCTCCGTCAGGGTCTTCTCAGGTTACGCAGAAGGTTTGTCAGCACTGATCTATGTTCCTTCAGGCTTCTGATATCCCCTTCATCATTTTGAGACGACTTTACCTTACTCTCACATTTACACAGACAAGAAGTTGAGACTAGAGAGTTTTGATGACCCAGCTCAAGATCCAGAGCAAGCCAACGGAGGCCAACGTGAGCATTCTTGACTCTTTAACCTCGCTGCCGTGTGTGATAGGCTACTTCACATGGCAATGGTCAAAGACACTCCCGGATCACTTCATCCTGCTCCCAGAGCTAGGGAGAGCCTCTGGACTGGGGATCATGGAGGCGCCACTGAAGCTTCCTCGTACTCTTTTCTTCAGAGATTTGGCTTCCTCGGGAGGGTTCAAACTTATATTCTTCCACCAGGTCAAGAATTTCTTTTTTTTTTTTAAATTTTTTTTCAACGTTTTTTATTTATTTTTGGGACAGAGAGAGACAGAGCATGAACGGGGGAGGGGCAGAGAGAGGGAGACACAGAATCGGAAATAGGCTCCAGGCTCCGAGCCATCAGCCCAGAGCCCGACGCGGGGCTCGAACTCACGGACCGCGAGATCGTGACCTGGCTGAAGTCGGACGCTTAACCAACTGCGCCACCCAGGCGCCCCAAGAATTTCTAAAACTAATGGAAGATAACCAGAAGATAAAATTTCTCACCTGGCAAGACTTCATAAATATCTTCTTCCTCCTCCTTTGTGGGCTCTTTTAGCCCCACACTCCCAGGCAAGATGACGGGTCTGCACTGGGAACTGGAATTTGGGGAGTCAAGGCCATCAATATCGTCATACATCTCTTCTTCTTCCTCCTTTTCCTCCTCCTCTTCATATGGAATGGTTAAGGAGCTCAGATCTGCCAGGGCAGAGATGATAATCAAGACGGGGAGAAAAAGAAAAGAATAAGGCAGGGAAGGAAAGAGGGAGGGAGGGAGGGAGGAGGAGGAGGAGGAGAAGGAGGAGGAGGAGGGATGAGAATAAAATATGTCAAAGGAAAATGAAACACCAGGTTAAGTGCTGTTATTTCTAATGTGGGCCTCGGTGGCAGGAAATCTACAGAAAAGGCCAGACTAGCACCGTGTCAGGTTTAAACCGTCAACATAAATCCTTCCTTGCAATAAAACTTGATCAGGATGAAGCAGCTCTGAAAAGTAGGAGTGTGCGACTGAGCACATGAGGCGAAGGGAAGAAAATAGGCCAGAAGAGGAAATGCCAGCGTGCTGCACACTGTTTGCCAAGTAGAAAACTGGAAGGGTGAGTGATGGCCTGTGCTTCTCCAGGGGGCATGGAGCTGTGGGGACTATGGCAGCTTCCACAGGGTAGCTGGGCTGCCAGAAGCTCATCTCCTCCATGATCTCACAAGATCGGAGTGTCAGACAAGTTTGTTTATGAAGAGGAAAAACAGGAAAAAGTGGAGGAAGAGGAGAAAGTGAGATACAGAAAAATGTAACAGTAATGCAAGACCAAATAGAATGGCTGAGCCGTGTTGGTTACCATGCCCTTTTGCAACCGCACAGTCTGGCTGACCTCAAAGTGGGTCATCGCACAGAGGATGTTGAGCTGTTGCGGCACTGGGGAGCACAGGGCAGGAGAAGGAGATTGGTTTTTTATTTTAATGGGGAACTGGGAAGGTTCGTGCTCTGATGTCTAGGACAGAATGCTCTCTGAAACCCTGCTGAGGGGCCTCTGCAGGATGGGCGAGTGCCGTCAGGGTACCCTGGGGAAGGAAAGGATGGAGAGACATCTAACGTTCATTTCAAAACACTATAAAGCTGTTTGGCTTGATTAGGCATTTAATAAAGATTTTGCAACAATTTTCATCTGAATTCTGGTGCCACCTCATTTGAGGAAGGGATCAAAGACACATTTGTGGCTTAAACCATATGTTATTATTTTGTTTGTTTTAAAATAAAATGGAGTGAATAATTTCTTCAATGTGGGATTCTGAAAGTACCACAGGGTACAGCTCAATAAAGCTGCTTTGAGTTTTATTGAGGCTTACACACTTAGGGGTATATTACACGCATAAATCCAAGGCACCTAGATGAGAGTGTACCCTGTAGTCTCGCCATCAATGTTCATGTTTGCCTAGTTCCAGTCTATTATACGTGACGCTCTTGGTAGATGCAATAGTTTGTTTTTGTGATAGCAAAGGCATAAACCGAGTAAAATAGGCAATTCTTGTAATTAAAGCTCTGGTGCTTCCTTCTTTTTCTCCACAATAAAATCTCACAGCAGAATAAAAAACAGAGATGAAAAGGCTTGGTGTTTTTGGGTTGATGTGCTCCTCCTTAGGTCTTGGCCCATGTATAAAGTTGGTGTTTCTGCCTTTCTGCAGCGGCAGGGTCTTGCCATGATGGCGTATCGTGGGTTATCTGATGCCAAGCGACAGACTCAAGTCGGCTACCTCTACCTGTCAGGCCACTCCGGACTAGACTTCCAGGGCCACTGGCACCGCTGTGCCTGCAGGTCGGCCAGCAGAGGGCACTCTAAGAGTGGTCATTTAACATCTTCAGGCAGGAGGACTTCCCATCCCA
The DNA here is from genome assembly GCF_022079265.1 of Lynx rufus. Lineage (NCBI taxonomy): Eukaryota > Metazoa > Chordata > Mammalia > Carnivora > Felidae > Lynx > Lynx rufus. The sequence continues at coordinate 24,335,334 of NW_025814832.1, read as the reverse complement.
AAGCAAGGAACGTTTTATTGTGGTTTGGGAAAGAACAATTTGCTTCTAATGTCCAATGGCCATGAAGGCCACTTCGATGAGAGTAGATTTCTACTTCTTACTAAGTTTAAAACGAGAAGATTTGGGACCTAAATTGCGTCTAGGCAACTTTATGTTTGATATCACAACTTTCCTTTCCAGAATATAAGGGGTTAGAAGACACCTAATTGAACTAAGCTGGTTTTCAAAATCTCCTTGTCTAGTGGGTACGGATATTACAGAGGTCATCTCCACGTTGATTCATACTTGAATCAACTTGAATCAACTCCACGTTGATTCATTACTTTCTGATTCATACGTGGTACTATTTGTTGTTATAACATAAGGCTGGTAGAAGGGAGAACAAGCAGATAAGAAGTACAGATTGAAGGCTGTGGATTATATTTATGCAATATAACTTCAACTGCAAATCCACTTAAGTATTGTTTCTGTAGTAATGATACTTACCCTTTAACAAGAAACTTATTTGATCCACCCAGTCTCTGGCCTCAGCTGGATTAGCAGCTGTAAACTAAAGAAAAATTAGTGAATTAATTTATTACCTTCATGAATTCATAAAATTTCCATGAATCCCATAGGGAGGTTCAAAGAGGAGAGCCTTGTGAGTTAAGTTGCGGAGTCAAGTTGAAAGCTCAAGATTCTCTGCCTAACTATTTACAAAAAAGACCAAAATCTTACTCAGAGTGATATTTCCCTTCAGCAATTCTGTATCCCCAATGTGGACTACTATTTGAGTCTGGACATTCATGTTCATGTGCATTCATTCGATTATCCATGCATTCGTCAGACATTACTTTGGGAAACGTTTACAGGAAAAAAAAGAAAAAGCAAACCAAAATTCCTGACTGCAAAGAACAATGCATCGGTTAGGGAGACAATATACACACTTGAGATGGGAACACTACAAAGAATGTTCATCTGGTAACAGATAGATGCTGAGAGAGCAAAGGAGCACTTACTGTCACCTGGAGTAAGCCAGAGAAGCTTGTTGAAGTAATACTGTTTTGGTTGGATTTTACTTATTTATTTATTTTAATGTTTTTTTTTTTTTAATGTTTATTTATTTTCGAGAGAGACAGAGAATGGATGGAGGAGGGGCAGAGAGAGAGGGAGACACAGAATCCGAAGCAGGCTCCAGGCTCTGAGCTGTCAGCACAGAGCCTGATGTGGGGCTCAAGCTCATGAATTGGGAGATCATGACCTGAGCAGAAGTCAGACGCTCAACCGACTGAGCCACTCAGGTGCCCCTGTTTTGGTTGGATTTTAAAAGAGTTGGCAGAAACTGCCTGCTGGAGGGAACCATGTGCAGAGGATTAGGAATGAGTCCACTGTGTATGGGGGAAGGAAGGCAGATCAGCTTGACTGGAGGACAGTGACAGGTGATGCCGGAGTGTTGCGGGTCAGGGAGGAGTTGATGAGAGGGCTCTGAGTACTAGGAGTTCAACCTAAAATGCAGGCAATAGGAAACCACCGTAAATTCTAGCAAAAGGAGCAGGAGATTCTTTCAATAGTTGTGGGTAGGAGGGGTTTGGACAGGGAGGAATGGGAGACAGAAGACCAGCTAGAAGGCTATTTAACTAGTCCTCTGGGGGAGGTGATGAGGACGGCCATTGTGATGGCTGTGGGAATAAGTAAGAAGGCAAAGATCCAGAAGATATCGTAGAGGAAGAATCCACAGACCATGGTAATGACTTGGGTTCAATGGGCCAAAGAAAAGAAGTAAACAAACTCTACATTCTGATTCACAAAACCAGCCAGTCAAGCAGCAAGCCTTAGTAATTTTTTATTTTAAATGAATCAACTTGAAGTGACTGTTCCTGAAAAACATTTTTATCATCTGGCCATTAGGGTAAGACAAAGATATGTGCTGTGTAAGAAACCTAGATTCCTGCTTAATACTTATTAATAGACATTGTCATTCTTGATTTCTTAAAAACTCATTTCCATAAAAAATATCTAAGGAAATTGATTTAGACTTGTCATATAAATTTTTATCTGGAGGAGGCACCATCAATACTGAATAATAAAAATAACTTAGAAACATACCAAGTATATTCATCTATTACGTACATATCTATAAAGGATTCTCTAGCAAAGTTTAGTGTTAAGATAAAACATTTGCGGGAGTGGGGGGCGCCTGTGTGGCTCAGTCAGTTAAGCATCAGACTTCTGCTCAGGTCATGATCTCGCGGTCTGTGAGTTTGAGCCCCGTGTCGGGCTCTGTGCTGACAGCTCAGAGCCTGGAGCCTGCTTGGGATTCTGTGTCTCCCTCTCTCTCTCCCCCACTCGTGCTCTGTCTCTCAAAAATAAATAAACATTAAATAAATAAATAAAATTTTGAAATTGCATATTGGAGACCTAGGTTGTTTTTATCAAAATGAGAGTTAAGATACTGTAGAAACATAAAACGATGGGTACTGAGAGCCATCTGAAGAGTCAAAGGCTTACTCAAGTGAGTGATATTAACCTTAATATTAACCTTAGCATAGCTTTTCTCGTTTTCCATAAGTTAGCTAAAGAATGGTTTTAGTGGGGTGCCTGGGTGGCTCAGTTGGTTAAGCGGCCGACTTCAGCTCAGGTCATGATCTCGCGGTCCGTGAGTTTGAGCCCCTCATCGGGCTCTGTGCTGACCGCTCGGAGCCTGGAGCCTGCTTCGGATTCTGTGTCTCCCTCTCTCTGACCCTCCCCTGTTCATGCTCTGTCTCTCTCTGTCTCAAAAATAAAGGTTAAAAAAAATTGTTTCAGTAAAATCGTGATAAGATAAAAATTACTAACAACCAGGAAACGATATTTGTACACATACACACACATGTAAAAATATATTTTTGGTGAAAATTATGACATTCCCTTATTCAGAGCTTTTTATTCCTTTAGTTAAATCCACTACTTATTATATTACCTACTATATCATATCAAATATATAAAAATGAATGCAATGAAGAATCAGCCTTTCCCACCCCAGAGCAGGTCCTCTAGTCCTTCCAGTTATCACTGTTACTGCTCACTAATCATTGTCACCAACATCTTAGAAATCCTTCCAGAGATACGCAGTGTGTCTACACACAGGAAGATTATTTTGGATAGCGAGGTGAATATGGGAAAATAACTTATTTTTCACTCTACAGTCAGATTTTTCTCTTTCTGGATGTCATGGAAGGAAGTGAAGATAATCAGGGAACGAGTAAAGAGAATGGGAATTAAAGCGGTGAAGTTAGAAATGATGAATGAGGAACTGGGTTGTGGGCTGCAACAGACAAGACTCTCACCTATGGAGTGAGACCAGGAAGGGGAGGGGTGAGGAGGTGGAAGCCAACCAAAGGCGGTATCTAGGATGAGAGTGACAACACAGAGCAGGAGGGAGGGCACCACATGGCACAGGTGAAGACATGTCAAGAAAGAAGGTCCTGGTAAGAAGTGAGCAGGTAATGAAGAAAGGATGGAACCCAGCATAGCACCCCCAGCTCGCACACAAACGTGGAGCGAAACTACAAAGCAGTGAGGACCAACCGCCTCCTCGGCTCATCTTACCTCATAGCTGCGCCTGTCCCGGGAGGTCAGTTCAAAGCAGGATTCTTTCTTGGAATCTTTTCGCAGGTGCGGGGCCATCCGGACACTGTAGTCCTTAATGAGAAAGGTCCCTTTGGGCTGCTTGCCTGCAAGACAGGAAAACCCCCTGTGTCCCTAGAGAAGATGCGACCAAAGGAAGGCGTCCTCTCTGGTATGTAAGCTAAAAGCACAGCAACAGCTGTTCTGTCCCCGAGGAGCCACGATAGTCAAGGAAAGGTCATTAAGGAGGCTCAGGAAGGGGTTACTATGACAGTGAGGCAGAGATCACTGCCAAGCTGGGGAAATGCAACATGAAAGGTTATTTTGCCAAAAGAGGACAACGGAGATGGAGAATTTATTAGAATGTTAAGAGATCTATAACAACAGAAAGGAGGAATTATTACAGCAGGGAGAGTGTGGCTGTAAACGTGAGGCTCCTGAAGGCTATTACAGAACCCTGCAGCGTTATTGCTGTCAGGGCCAGCAGAGCTCACGTTTGAGGGGAAGGGACAGCAGCTCAGGGGGCATTACGAGTTCCTGGGGTCCCCTCCTATGCCCTGTGTGGTATTTGGGCTAGACCGCTCTCTACGTCCTGCTGGTCCGGAGGGAATTCATGCGAGAGGGAGAATAATTAAAACTCAGTATTTTGTCCCCCTTCCCAGAGGTCAAATTGGGAAGTGGCATTGGGTGATGAGGAAGGAGGGAAAGGACCCTAAGGGAGGGAAAGGAGAGACCACCCTGGCTGTCACTTTCTTTCTAAAACATAAAATACTAGGAACAGGAAAAGACGGGGTGGTTCCCAATGATTTTGTGCCCTCCTGGTGTAGTTCAGGCAGGACATACAGAGGAGTGGAACCACAATGCCTGGGTGATGATTTGTGTCCTGTTATCATGTGGAATGAATTGCTGAATACAAGCTTTTTGAGGCTGATGGTGATAAGGTGGCAGTGGGATGACAATATTAGGAAAAGAAAAGAAAAGAAAAAGACTCCATCCTTACCTGGTTGAGCTAAAGGAAATACACACAAACACTCACTACGTCCTGAGAAAATGTCTTGGGCACAATAAGAAGTAACTGGCGAGAAGGGAGCCATGCAACAGTGCTTTCTGACACCGGAATCTTTTTTGTTAAAGTATCTCTCCTTGTTCTAACTGGCCACTAAAATGTTTTGTTGTTTCTTTGGTCACCAGGTTTTATTTCAGCCTGACGGCAAAATGGTCCATAAAAGTCTCCAAGTCTCTCCCTCTCCCGCTCTCACCTTGAGTATAGAGGATTCGGAATGAATGAACGTGACACCTGGTTTTATATCCAGATATGCCAACCACTTATTTAAATGCAGCTGGCATGAAGAAGAGTTTTACAATGATACACATGGTATATTAGTTTTAAGGTTTAAAATAAGAAAATTGCCCCTGGCGGGCTTGTATATGCCTAGAATTCAGGGAACAGATTGTGGTTGCTGGCTCGGATGGTGGTCTGGGCATCGGAAGGACGCTGGGGGTGTGTTACTCAGGTTTTGAGCTATGCTGCTAAGATCGCCATGTAGGGCTTCACACTTCACCCCTACGTGGGAAAGTCTCTGAGGAATATAAAAGGGCGAACCCAAGACGAAGCCAGTGATAACCTGCGGCAGGCAGAGAGGCAGCGTGAGCCGCTGGCCTTGAAGCCCAAGCACAAATCTTAAAGATGCCAGGTCACCTGGCAAAGGTGCTGTTCTTGATGCCAAAGCCACGGCAAGTCCAAAGGCAATTGGGTAGACATCTGATTATTCCCAAGACTGGATATCTAGGCATTGGGAGATGCCTCCCCCTGGGAAAGAAGGAAGAGAAGAGAAACGGGGAGTGACTGGAAGGAAAAGGAAGGGTGTACTCTGAATCACTGGCCTCTGTGCCGAGGTGGCAGAGCCCAAGGAAAGTCCCCACAAGACCTGATGCTTTGCAGGAGGGTATCCCCTCTTTGCAAGTTTGTGTTCACTGACAGTGATCATTTTTAGGCTTTGTTTAGTTGTCGCTGTCTCCGGTTTATGCTTATATCCTCTGTTTCTTCTCGTGAACTTAGTGACTGTGCTAAGCACGGATGGGAGGCCTTCTCGGGAGAGCGTATGAGTGGTGTGCTTGATTGACTCAATGGTGGCTCATTAAGAAGCTGTCTCTGGCCTGAGTCAACACTTCACTGCTGCTGCCATCTGGCTGGAGGGTGTCTCCTGGGCACAGCAGCCATTTGGGTCTCAACACTCCACGGCTCTAGGGATGTCCACGGGACTACTTCCCGGCATTCCATAGGATGAAGTTGAAAGCATAATCTTTGAGAGTCTGGACCCAAGGGTTCTGTTTCTGGGCCATTGGCAAGCTGTTTAAATCTTTCTCACAAGTTTCCCCCCCAGTATTTTAACTATATTATTAATATCCATAAAGAGTTTGAGATTCTTTAAAAAAAATACCAAAGTGTTCAACCTTGATAATATTGTGTTATTAGTCATAATAAAAGACAACCTTTTGACATGCTGACCACACCGTCCTAGTGTTTGAAGTGAAAATAGTTTCTAAATTGGCATCTGAGTTTTTGGTGACGGACAAGGTATTACTTAACAGCCTCTTTCAGTCTCCCAAGCATGTCCCTTTATGGGTGTTAGTTAAGGACTGCTATCTTGAGATCTAAGTGCTTGAGAATTTACGAAGTGCTTGCATCCAGGAGTGAGCTGCTGCTGTGCAGATGAAGAACACTTACTTTTCTCGTTAGCATAGTAGTAGAAGAGGCCTCTGCTGATAACACACCATCGTTTCTGCCATTCCGATCCAAAGAAACTATGATCTAAACGGAACAGCAGTAAGGGGACATAAATTCAGGTAACTACAACCACTGAAGAGTCCGTAAAGTCCAACAACACACAGTCCAGTGTGTTATTGTTTTATTTCCTAGGTTAATGGACTGTAAAACCCTCCCTTTCACTCCCGCAGGTTATCCCATATTGACTCAGAGTCCAGAGGGCTCGCTCCGTTAAAGGTCCAGATTCTACACGGGGTTTGCCTGTTCTGACCTCTCACAGCTGTCTCGCTATTTATCTTCCTTGATATCTTTCAGGTTCTAATCTCATCCAGTGCTTTTCAAATTCTCTATGATCCCTTTATGCGGTGCCTTTTAGCAAACCAAACTGATGCTCAGGCCATGGGCACAGGAAAGGCTCTCCTTGTACTAAAGCCAATTTGCTTTTTGAGTGCTAAACTTGGGACCCCGGGCCTAGGATGGCGGTATCTATTCTCATCCAGTGAGCGATGGGTCAAGAGGTGGGTTCCTCTGAAACTTGAAACTGGGCTGCTTCACACAGGATATAAAATGATACTCTTGGCAACGGTTTTGCTCTATGGGAGCACACTGAGAGATGAGAACAAGAATATCATCGGCAATTCATTCAACAAGGATTTATTAAGCACCTGTTGTGTACCAGGTGAGCAAAGCAGAACCAGTTCCTATTCTGACGAAACTCACAATCTGCTGAAGATTTGGGGGGGCGCTGGACTACACCAGACTTCTCTCTTGCCTTCCTTTTGGTCTCCCAGCTCCTGAGCGCAGAATTGGGCATAGAGACAGCACTTTCTACATTAGTCCTTTTTCCTCATTTCCCTTCCCTTCCTGGACTGTTCTGAGACCTGTGGGTCTGATCAGTACCTTTGCTTTTCTTCTCCAAGTATCCCTGCTTGATGATGTTATCCAGCTCTTGAGCTCCTCTTGTGATGTCTTCCACTCCTGAAAGGAACAACGGCAAAAATGCTTTGTTGAAACCTGGCAGAGTTTTCATTTATTTAGGCAACTTTAGATAATCTACATTAATGAAGGGGGTGCAGAAGGGCAATTGCTTAAGCACAGCACAAAATAAGATAATTTTTATATGATCGGGGAAAAAGAGTAAATTTTCTTTCTCCCTCATTATATCTAATGCTAAAACCACTTACAATGATCTAAACATACATTAGTTTGTGCAAGGGGAGGTAGCCTAAATATGTACTGATTGGCAAGAAAAGGACTCCAGAGAATTAAGAATTTGCAGTGGAGATAAGCTCCAAATTGGATAACCACACTGAGATCATCAAAAGTCAAATGAATAGCTACCAGCAGAGAGACGCTTTAGTGAGTGATAGAGTTCACCATAGACGCAGCCACCTCCGTGAGAGCAATAAACACACACTCACTCTTAAAACACACACACACACACACACACACCAAAACACAAAGCCATCTAGTGAACATAAATTTTATTAAGTTCACACAAAGAAGGGCTATGCAAGCTGAACTGACAATAGCCACCAAATCCTGGTTTTGTCCAAGTATGGGAAAGAGCCTAACAATGGTAGAAGCCTTTACCAAGAGAAGACTCTGGAATTGACATCAGCCTCTAATCGTATGCTGCTAACATCCTTGACTTTCAATTAGCCTTGTTAGGTACAAATTTATTGAGAAGTCAAGATCCTCATCCATCTTTCACCCTGAGGTTTATACTTATTTTATAGAAGAGAGGAGTAAAGGACAAAAAAAGAAGGGATTTACTCCTTAAAAAATCAAATGAAACAAGAACACAAAAAATTCTTAAAAAAATACGAGTCCATATTTCTTTTTTTTAAGTTTATTTTTTTGGTAATCTCTACACCCAATGTGGGGCTCGAACTCATGGCCCCAAGATCAAGAGTTGCGTGCTCTTCCGACTGAGCCAGCCAGGTGCCCCCAAGTCCATATTTCTTAATTAGGAGAAATAAGGAGAGTGGGCTGGCAGGATCCTAATGTTTATTGTTTTTAGTCTCCAAAACCAAAGCTCCTTTGGTTTCCCTTAAAAGATTTAGAAAGCAAAACAAAATACAAACCAACTGAAGGGACAACCACATAGGAATCAACTGGGTCACCTATACAATATCTTGAGACTTTTGGGTGAAGTAATTTTTTTTCAATTACACAATTGTTTTTTGAAATTTTCAATAACTAACATTTATTCAGTGGTGGCTATGAGCTGGCAGTTTACTTCTTGCTTAAAATATTTCTTGTTTAAAAATAACTTAAGAATTTTTTTATTTTAGAGAGAGAGAGAGAGCGAGCACAAGCATGTGTGTGAGCAGAGGAGGGGCAGAGGGAGAGAGAGAGAGAGAGAGAGAGACAGAGAATCTCCAGCAGGCTCCACACCCAATGTGGAGCCTGACGTGGGACTCGATCTCATGACCCTGGGGTTATGACCTGAGCCGACATCAAGAGTTGGACACTCAACCGACTGAGCCATCCAGGCACCCCTAAAAATAACATTTTAAGACAATTTAAAATGCAACTAAGATTACCTTTTGCTTCTAAGTTGTTTTGAACTTAGTTTTAAACAGAGATCTGAAGGGCTTTTCTTTTTTAGTGTGTCTAAGTGCCTGATTCTTTCTATTTGTCCTTATTGTCAACTTCCTTGTTCATGGACTATTTTCATTTGTGTGCTCTACGGTTAGCGAACTCTGTGGCTGCTATCAATCCTCCCAGATGGGTCTCAGGGTGCACACATGAGATGAAGAGCAGCAAAGGGAAGTTCATTTGTCTAGGACCCTTTCATTTCTCCCACCCTTCTGAAAATTCTAATACCTCTCTGGAAATGCTCTCCAAGAAAATAGAAACTGATCTTATGGAGGGTGGAGTGGCCGGGTTGAGGGCCTGATATGGTTGAGAAGGTCCTTTGCAGGAGAGCCTATCCTCTCTGCAGCACTATCAAAAATTGCTCCTAGAGGCTTAAAAATTAAATGAAAGACACAGGAGATGAGAAAAACAGGATCCCCTAAGCTTGGAGTTTCTATTTCTTGCAGTTTTTTTTTCTTTTCTTTTTCTTGTTTTAAGGTCTTGTTAAACTTAGAGATACAGATTCTAGTTAGAGATGCCGAGAGTCTGAATCATAAAAGACATGTTAAACGTTCTATTAGAATTCAAACCTCCTTTTTTAATGCAAATCTAAATGCCATTTTATGGAACATCTATAATTATGAAAATGGGAAGACATTGCCTCGTGTGCGGGGAGAGTCTGTGAGTATGAATATTACATTAATGTGCCCACACCAGCTCACTGATCCTGCTGGCAGGAGCATAAAAAATGCTTGAGTGAAACTTTTATTTAGATGTTAAGACTCCAGGCCCCAGCGGGGTGACAGAGACAGTCCCTGCGAGTTGCCATCAGAAAGAGAGCTTGAATTGAATTACCCAGGGGGGAAGGAAGTAGTGATGAGCACTGCTTCGCTTATTTAATTTCATTTACTTTCAGTACATTATCAGCATGAGGCTTTTCTCTCCCCACCAACCGAAACCCAAGAATGCCACCACCAAGAAAACAAAGACATAATGCCGCAGAGACGTTTGAACCTCGAGTCACTAATTCTAGGAAACTAGGGTCAGTACCATCACCGCCTTCTCTCCGAAAAGAGTCACACTCAGTTTGCTGAAACTGGGCAAAAAGGGAGCTGCTGACTTTTCTCTCTTGGTCATTCACCAACAGATTCTGAAGAGCTAGAGATATGGTATTTTATGTGCTGGGTTTTTGCGAGACGTGTTATGTTGCTTTCTTATTAGAGGGAATCTGTACTGAGGAACTCTCTTCCCTGGTTTCCCTTATGGGCAGTGGAAAAAATGGGATGAAGCGAAGGGGAAGTTTGAAATGGCTATGGAAAACAATTAGGAAATCAAATCAAAGCAATCTCTATTCTAGTGATTGTCTTCTGTGTGCAAGGGACTGTGTGGGGAGTCTAATAACAGAATTGTTCTCAGTGTAAGTTGACACTGAGCTCAATTTCATTAGCTCCATGATCTAGCAGATAAATCCAGACAACCAAGATGGGAAGCCATTGTGGCAATCAAGCTGTCTCCTACTTCGGTGTCAGCTCAGTGTCCTACTGATCAAGAACCAGTGATCTTGAGGGTGCACCACGTTGGCCATGGTCCCGGGGTGATGAAGTAGGAGGAGCCTTGTATGCCTGAATCCACACCTACTGGCAAATGAACAGGTCTGCAGAGCTACTTAATGCCTAATGGGAAGCATGTAAATGCTTTGTAGGATGATAATAAAAACAGGAAGAAGCCACAAATAATTGCATGGGTTGCTATTTTAAGGCCAAAACATTTATATGTAAGTATACAATTTTTAAAAATAATCGAGCCTTTTTGTCCATTACCTGAAAAAAAGATATCACCATCTTAATGAAAAAATAGAAATGATTTAGATTTATTGGGAAGAAATGGCCTTCTTGGACAAACCTAAGGGTGCATCACAGTGTATCAGCACAAAACAGAATTACATTCGTGTCATCATCTCTCTCTACCACTGCACTTAACTAAATCTCCCAGAATAGCCCATATAAAGAAAAGATTCACTTAGCTGAAGGATGTGGGGCCATAAAGATAAGATCAGCAGAGAAGGTGTTACCTAGAAGTGATGGCCACCCAACTTTCGTGGCAGATGAAGATAAAAGAAATTCTCGGACATCTTTCTCTCCTCATCCAGATTCCTTTAAACCCTTGTATCCCACCCATACCCAACTCTGCAATAAAACACGACGGACTAGGATTCTGTCTCTCAGCACTAAACATGACTCTTCAGTCAGCTATGGACAGCAACAACAATGGGGACCCTTTGAGTGTGATACATTTCCATAAAGCAGTCAATAAAAAAGACATGGGAGCTTATGTGAGTCACGGCTTATTTAATCAGCTGCGTTCTAGCCCACTGAGAAAAGAGAATTGGAGAAATCACTTGGCAACACCACAGCACAAGGCTAACAGTACAAGAGGCCATGCAATCTCGTTGCAAAAAGGTCACAACCCCTGCAGAACCAGGCAGGTGCCCGTGAACTTCCCTTAGAGGCAGCTGGCTGGTTTCTTGCTAAGCCAACCTGAAATGAAAATCGATGATTAAGAAAAAAAAAAGTTTTTTATGTTTATTTATTTTTGAGAGAGAGAGACAGAGTGTGAGCGAGGGAGAGGCAGAGAGAGAGGGAGACGCGGGATCCAAAGCAGGCTCCAGGCTCTGAGCGGTCAGCACAGAGCCCGACGTGGGGCTTGAACTCACGAACCACAAGATCATGACCTAAGCTGAAGTCGGATGCTCAACCGACTGAGCCACCCAGGTGCCCCTAATCAATGATTTAAAAAAAAACATCTTTTGTTCAACTGCCACCCCCCCTCCCCTTTAAACTGTGGACTTCTCCCATTGTCCCTTTTCCTTTTAAACCAAGTTCTTTCCAATTGTTTGGAAAAAGGGACCAAACTCCAGCCTAGAGACTGAGAGCTACCAGGGGTGAATTTCAGGCAGGGTGAAGTTTATCAGGTTCCTCCATTAAAGTACCTGTGTTAAGGGCCCCAGGGGATTGGGTGGATGAGGTTGGAGAAAATCTAATATTTGGAGGTGGGGGATGAACTATGTTCCATCTGGTCATAGATGGTCTAGATGGTTCCATCTGGTCTAGATGGCTGGTGGGTGACAAACACACAGTTCACAATGCCTCAAATGTACAAAGGGGAAGAGAGTATTGCAGGGAGGGTGAGGGTAGTATTCTCCTGGCTGGTGGTCGTTGGTCCTAAATCTCCTTTGTAGTTGGTTTCTGTGGCCTTTGTAAAATAAGTTCATTACAGTTTTCCCTCAGCTTCTTGAACGTCTGGGCTGCTTTTTTGCCTTTTTTTCTCAGTTTTCAGGAGCCAGTCAGTAAGTCAGTCAGTAAGTGACAATAAGCCAGTCAGTAAGTGACAGTCAGTCTGAGGTGTCAGGCGTGTTCAACTTCGAAGCATGACACTAACAGGGAAGTTGGTTTCGAAGACTCTTCCTCCCTTAGTCTCTTGGGACAGCCTCACAGAATTCTCTAACTTCCGTGGTTCTATTCGCTACCCGCCTCAGTTGACACCTTCACACTTTCCTGTCATTTTGCTTCACTTATTAAGGAATTTACACCAACACATGTAACACATGTGAGGTGAAAAATTCTAAATCATGAATAATAATCGACTTCGGATCGGAAAGTTTCAGAGATGCAGAAAGACCGCTCAGACGGCTTTAATTTCGTGGAGGAATAACTGGGATGCAGAGGAGAGGAAGAGGAGGGGATTCAAAGTACTTGGTCAAACTCTTCAACAAGCTGTGGCAGAAGAAGCTAGAAAACAAAACAAGGGGAATTAGAGTGAGACTGAAGGTCTAGCCGTAAGCAAACCAGCACAGGAGACAACATTTGGGAGATCTTGATGGACTCTTGTTGGCCCTCAAACTTTTTAAGGTCTTAAAAAAGATCTGTTAATCCAGGTTACTGGATCTGGCAATCCAGACCAGACTATAAAAATCTGTGGAAGAAACCTTGTTATCCTGAGGATAAAGAAAATTCATGAGAGGTTCTAGGCCAATAAGTAGTACTAAGAACAAAGGCAGATAATTGATGAGCGGAAAAATTAAAACTAGGGGCGCCGGGATGGCACAGTCCGTTAAGCGTCTGATTCTTGATCTCGGCTCAGGTCATGATCTCAGTTTGTGAGTTCGAGCCCTCACATTGGGCTCTGTGCTGATGGTGCAGAGCCTGCTTGGGATTCTGTCTCTCCTTCTCTCTGACCCTCCCCCGCTTGTGCTCGCTCTCTCTCAAAAATAGGGGCACCTGGGTGGCTCAGTCGGTTAAGCGTCCAACTTCGTCTCAGGTCATGGTCTCGCGGTTTGTGAGTTCGAGCCCCGCGTCGGGCTCTGTGCTGACAGCTCAGAGCGTAGAGCTTGCTTCAGATTCTGTGTTTCCCTCTCTCTCTCTCTGCCCCGACCCCACTCACACTCTGTCTCTCTCTCAAAGCTAAATAAATGTTTAAAGAAAAATTAAAAAAATAAATAAATAAAACGAAAAAAATAATTAAAACTAATATGTTCTAATGAAAAAACCAAATAAACTTTTAATCTGCATTTTATAAAGCATGTTTATATCTCATTTGAGCTTCACAACAGTCTGTGAGGTCTGTATTATTATTAGTTCTTTAATAGCACTCTTTATGAGTGCTCTTTATTAGCACTTTACAGACCAGGAAATCTTTTTAAAATTTCTAAAATCTTTAAAAAAAATTTTTTTAACATTTATTTGTTATTGAGAGACGGATAGAGACAGAGCATGAACATGGGAGGGGCAGAGAGAGGAGGAGACACAGAATTCGAAGCAGGCTCTAGGTTCTGAGCTGTCAGCACAGAGCCCGACATGGGGCTCGAACTCACAAACCCGAGAGATCATGAACTGAGCTGAAGTTGGATGCTTAACTGACTGAGCCACCCAGGTGCCCCAGGAAACTGAGTCTTAGTGAAATTACTGACCTTGCTGAAGCCTGCTCAGTTGGAACAGCCCACGCACTTTCCCCCACCCTGAGCCTGAGTTGAGGAGACGCACTCAGGGTGGCTGAGGAAAGACAGGGTCTGCCAGCCTCACTCTCCCACAAAAGACCCCATTTAAGTACAGAAAAAGAAGCAGACAAGTGTGTGGTTATTTTAATACTTGATGTCAAAAAATTATTATTACTATTTTTACAAATATTTTTTTAAAAATACAATTTATTGTCAAGTTAGCTAACATACAGTGTATACAGTGTGCTCTTGGCTTTGGGAGTAGATTCCCATGATTCATCGCTTACATACAACACCCAGTGCTCGTCCGAACAAGTGCCCTCCTCAATGCTCATCACCCATTTTCCCCTCTCCCCCATGCCCCCATCCACCTTCAGTTTGTTCTATTTAAGAGTCTCTTATGGTTTTCCTCCCTCTCTGCTTGAAATTATTTTTTTCCCCTTCCTTTCCCCCACGGTCTTCTGTTAGGTTTCTCAAATTCTACACATGAGTGAAAACATGATATCTGTCTTTCTCTGACTGACTTATTTCAACTAGCATAAATATCCTCCAGTTCCATCCATGTTGTTGCAAATGACAAGACTTCATTCTTTCTCATTGCCAAGTAGTATTCCATTGTATATATAAACCACATCTTTTTTATCCACGTAGGGACCTCATCAAGATAAAAGCCTTCTGCACAGCAAAGGAAACAATCAACAAAACTAAAAGCAACCGATAGAATGGGAGAAGATATTTGCAAATGACATATCAGATAAAGGACTAGTAACCAGACTCTATAAAGAACTTACCAAACTCAACACCCCCCAAAATTGTTTTAAGATACTATATTTATTTAACTTTTTTAATGTACCAGCTGACTAATCTATGGAATTGCTTTCCAGGGCAGGTCTGTGTAAAATCCAAGAAGTCAATAGATACACAGTACGGAGCACAATAAGAGAACATATGAGAATACAATAAAAGGATACACGGGTAAAGAAAATACAAGAGGAAGCCACCTGGAGCTCTCACAAATGGTGCTTGGTCACCAAGGTTTGGAAGATGTCTTTTGATGCAAGAGTGGTATCTAGAGGAATGGTATCCAGTGTAGGGCTCATGCAGGAATCTTGAACATGATGTATTTACTCTTTAAGGAAGAGCACTTGGTTTAAAGAGAAAGAAGATTTAGAAAAATGTTTATTTTTGAGAGACCGCAAGTGGGAGAAGGGCAGAGAGAGGGGGACAGAGCCTGATGTGGGGCTCGAACTCACGAACCACGAGATCATGACCTGGGCTGAAGTCGGATGCTCAACCGACTGAGCCACCCAGGTGCCCCAGGAGTAAGATTTTTAAGCCAAATACCCCAAGTTGGTTCCTTTTCACAAAACATTCCATCAACAATGCCATGCTACAAGGTAACATATGGAAACTATGACGACTCATGGAGGATGAAGAACCTTCTTATTTCTACAAAGAGGCACCACACTAATCGTCGGAGGGGCCTGTGGTCTTAGGGGATGCTCCTCTTCCATGTCTTCACGTTCAGTGGGATTTTACTTGTAAGAAGTGAAAGATTTAGAAAAAAGCCCTTCCAACTCCAGGTATGCTAACTTCAACACACTATTTCTAGCATCTAAATAAATGGTAATAGTAATCAGCAGCATCTTCTAAGTGTACATATTTCACTTTAAAAAATATATTTTGTTAACGTTTGTTCATTCTTGAGAGACAGAGCATGGGGGGTGGATGGGGCAGAGAGAGAGAGAGAGAGAGAGAGAGAGAGAGAGAAAGACCCAGAATCCGAAGCAGGCTCCAGGCTCCGAGCTGTCAGCATAGAGCCCAACGCGGGGCTCGAACCACAAATTGTGAGATCATGACCTGAGCCGAAGTTGCTGCTTAACCGACTGAGCCACCCAGGCACCCCTACATATTTCACTTTAAAGAATGACTCACTCCATATAATAATCCACTAAGTCTCAATCATCGAATCATGACACATTGGTGTTTTTGATCAATTGCAGGTGTTAATCTACAGGGCAGAGATTTCAAATAATTCCCTTTTAGAATAAGAATGGATTCAAAGTTTTTCTTACTAATATCTGCATTCTGATATGCTTTCTTAAGGGAAAAAGCCAATCGAAAAATAATTTATAGCTTATCTTACTTATGCTACAATCTATGGTACTAAATACATCAGATGCACTATTACAATGGTGGGAATCAAGAGCTCCCCCAGTGCTTTATCTCCTTGAGAAAATCGTGTTTCTTCAAAATCACGGGTGTTCCATGGAAGTGGGCCGAGCATATAAATGTGGGTGGACATGTGTCATGGTGGGAAAAAGGCTGAGAAGTCATGCGATCTCCACACAAATTGTTTAAACTCAGAAAGTCTCTTGTGTCTTCTGATTTTGTTCATGATGCGTACCTGTAACCCAGCACCCTCAGCTTTATTTTTATCCTAGGAATCCTAGAACCACAAAGATCCAAGCTGCCTGAAGTCTCTTTAGTAGCCAAACCACAGTAACTGGCAATCATACAAAGTGAGAATCCTCATACAAATCCAGGCAGCAAGGCTTCAAATGGCCTTGCGACTCTAATAAGTAGGTAGAGAGGATGGAAAATGCCAAATCATCTTTTTACAAAACTTTGAAGGATCACTGTATTCCCTCCTTGTCCTGAGTCAGGTCACCATTAGATAGATATGTGTCATTTAAAAGCATATCTATAAAGTGAATGATAAAATATCGTTTCTAAATCTATTTATTTACTACTCCGCTGGGCTGTGATAAGAACACGGGGGAAAGAAAAGAAAAAAGAAAAGAGCCTTGCCTAGGTTTGGAAGATTTTTTTTTAAATTTTAAATTGGTTTACCTTCTATTTGTCTACCAAATAGATTACTGTGGCCAGAAATCATTTTTCTGAAACACAGAAGTGGTCATGTCACCTTCCTGCTTAAAGCTAATGGTTCCCCATTACTTATAGGGAACCATTATAGGGTGGTATCGAATATCACCGATCCCTTATAGGATGAACATCAAACTCTCCAGCATACAAAAACTTTAAAATATTTGGTCTCACCTATTGTCCAGTTTAGTTTTCTTCTAAGCCCCATACCTCCCAATGCTCCAGCAACAGTAAAAGTAACAAACTGCCGTCTGGAACATGCCATGTACTGTACACTACAGAACTTTGCTCATCTGTTTTTCCTCTTTGGGAATTCCTCTCTCTCTTTCAAAGTAGGTCATGCTCCCCCTACCCCCTTTTAAGTTTGTTTGTTTATTTTGAGAGAGAGAGAGAGAGAGCGCCCTGTGCTCAAGTAGGGGAGGGGCAGAGAGAGGGAGGGAGAGAGAGAGAGAGAGAGAGAGAGAGAGAGAGAGAGAGAATCCTAGGCAGGTTCTGCACTGATGCGGGGCTCTAACTCATGACCTGAACTGAAATCAAGAGTCAGCTGCTTAACCTACTGGGCCACCCAGGCATCCCAAGGGCGTCTCTTTTAAGACTCAAATATCACATCTTCCCTGGATCTTTCTATTTTTGCCATGTAGAATTATACACTCCCTCTTCTGTGTTCTAATGCCATTTTCTATAGGGCATTATTATAGCACAGTCTTGGCTCCCAGGGGCACTTTTCCCCAGTACTCTCCAGTCTTGACTTAGTTATTATGTAAAGCTACTATGAACAAGGGAATTGAAAAGGGGCTACTGCTGCAAAAAGGAATACAGCTGTGGGTCTAGGTAGAAGGCAGTAGGAAGGCTAGCCTAGAAAGGGGAATGAGGGTAAAAGTAGGTCTTGCATTTGTAGGTGGAGACATGACACTACGGAGGAAATTAGGTGAACAAACATCATAGCACCTGGATTGAGAGGAGGGAACAAAGAAGAATCCAGTACACCTGTGCACCTAGGGGGACGGGCCAGTGTTTGCACCACAGCTGTCTAGTTAAGGAGGGTAAGAATTAGACTGAGGGGCAACTGGAACATGGGAACAACTGAGACCCATCGCAGGCTAGGGCTGTACCTTAAGTAACTGCTGGACTGATATGGGATTAAGAAGGATCCTTCCCTAAAATACACCACAGGAAACGCTGAGGAGTTCGGTGCTAATTATTTAATTTCTTGACACTTAAAGAAAAGCTGCTGGTGGGAAATCTGGTCCCTTTCATAGAGGGCAGTACAATTCATTATTCATTATTTCTCCCTGTATCCCCAGGGGCCTTGTACACACAGTAGGTGCCCGAAATATGTGTGTTAGGAGAAACTGCAACCACTTCTAGCCTAATGGGACTTGTGGTCTAAGCAGGCAATATGGGAGTTGAATATTTGTTAGATAAATCATTTTCATCTAAGCCACAAATGGTAATTTTTGTTCTGCTGTACCTCACAATTTTAATCTGAAGGTTGGTAACGTGAAATAAGAAGTTAAAAAGGCAGAAAGAAGCGTTAGCCAAGACAGCAAGGAGGAAACGGGCAGTGCAGAAGCCAGGATGAGTAACAGGACTGAGAATGATAGGAAGGGGGCAAAGAGAATTTTGGGGGGAAATTGGGGAAAAATGCCATGAACCTCAACTGGAGAGAATGAAGTTTCTGAGACTATTTCACTGCCTCACCGAGACCCGGCTCTCTTCACCTCAGACCTCATCATCAGCTTCCGGACAGCGTCAAAGGATGGGATCTGGAGGAAGCCAGACATGGGCAAAGGGCTGAGCCACATGCCAACAACCTGACAAATGGATCACCAAATACTTCTCAGAAATAGCTGTCGAAGGCAATTTTTGAGCTACAGGCCTTGAGTGGCTGAGAACTTGACCTCTTCTTGTAGCATTTCCCCAGTCTTATTATTTCTCTGAGGAAAAAAATGGTATTTTTCTCTTTGGTCTCCATTTGTTTTGCATCACATACGCTAAGATCCCATGTGTGTCTGAACACTTCATACTGCTGCTGGTGAACCCCATGTGGGGATTAGCGTACGAGGATCCTGGAGTCTCTATTGTAGTTACTCTCCAAAAACAAAAGATTTCAAGGAGAAGCCAAATGATAACAATTTTGCCTTCTCTGTGTCTCTCTGGTAAAAGACATTCAGATATCATCACAGCGCTGCATTGAGGAAACTTTTAAAGCAAACAAAGCAGAAAATCAAAAAGGAGACTCAGGAACTAATTATTGTGATTCTCCGGGGGTTTTTCAGGGTGGGTGATCTAATGAGAACTCACACACCCCATCAGGAAGGACTTGATGGGAATGCAATGATCTTAGCAATGTGGCTTTGACCTGGTATGTATCATCTACTGGACAAAGTGTCACTCCCCAGCCAGACCTCACTCCCAGCCAGCTCCCTGGGTGTGTGTCTTTGTACAGCGGCACATGATCAGGGACAAAAACGATGGCTATGATAAGGAACCTCTAGGGCAAAAATCGCCTCCTTTCCTTATCGCCTCCTTCCCTTATCAGTTACACATTTGAGATTTAAAATCTTTCTTGAATCTCCTGTTTCACCTGATAAAACTCATGTAAGTTTGAGGTAAGTCAAACTTTGTAAGGAAAAAAATTAAAGAGGGGAAAATGAGGGTGATGTTCCTAGACCCAAAAGTTTCCAACCAAATCACCAAGTCTGTAATTGCAAAATAAAAACACTAAATCTCAATATCTATTTGCACAGCTCATTAACTAAGGGCTCACACTCAGCAAACAGAGAGAGAGAGAGAGAAAAAAAAAAAGAACCTTCAGCACCAAATACATTTGGAAAGTTACTATGGAGACCTGTCTTTCCCTGGATCTAAACTCGACTCTGTCACATTCTGCTAGGCTCCTGTCAGATGCATCTGTCTGTCTGTCTTTATTGCTTATTTAGAAAGTTGCAAATCTGGATGACGCAAAGTGTCTTTTGTCAGACCATGCTGGAGAGAGAAAGAGAACATTCCTTTCCCCACTGAGCATTATGAACATTATGGCAGGCACTCGACCTGCTCTGCTACTGGGACAACATGATTTACAATGTGAAAAGGGAAAACCTAAATCACCAAGTAATGAAAACATTAAAGTTAATGCATCACAAGTGAGGAATTTATTACCATTAACTCCAATAAACAGTTATAAAACACTCGTCCTTTCCTGTCCATGCACAGGGACACAGACACTGGACTTCATTAAGCTCAACTTTCTTTTCTTCCTCACTAGACCAGTCATGTGTGTTCGAACCAACCACCATTTATTGTTAAGTGGACTGGTTCATTTTCCAGGACTGCAGAAAGCTGAAGGCACATCCATTTTGCTTCACGGTGCTTGGTACAGACGGATGAAATAGCAAAGTTTAGAAGACATGAGCTCGGTGTTGCTATATAAGTTTATTTAAAAGTCCCTAAAATGTATGTCTGTTAAAAGCAGAGTAGCTCTTCTGAGCGGCCCTTCTCAGAAGCAGGTATATAAGTAATAATGCCAAGCGAGGAGGGTGGCATATTGGATGCCAATGCACGTCAGGTGCATTTAGCGGAATAATTTTTCCCTTGTTATTGTTTGGTTTAGTACCTTAGAAGCCTCAGATGGAAACCCATTTCCTTCCGACATTTTTCTCTGTCACAGGGGCATACCAGTTTATTACCTTAAGGTTGTTCATGAACAAAAGAGGCTGCACATATTGGATGGCTAGGGTACATTGGTTACGGATTCATTTGTTTTAGAGGAAAAAAAGAACCAAAGTGTCTTTTTGGAAAGCCAGCTCTAATTGTGGAATTGCCTGTGTGTGACAGACAGGAGAGGCAGCATGAAACTCAGCCTTTCTGGACCAAATAGTTACAATGGTAACAGTGATAATAGTAATACTTTACATTTGGATAGTACTTTATTTAGTGTTTGTCAAATGGTTTCCTTTATGGCACCTCGTTGATTCTGATACAGATAGAACGGCCTTACCAGTCAAGCCTTTGGAGGCTGAAAATAAGGCTCAGAGAGGTAAGTGACTTTCTCACAAAAGCTTGAAAGGAGAGTCAAGACACAGACTGGTTATTTCTTTTTCTTTTTTTAAGCTCCAAATCCGATACTTCTTTTTTTTTGCTACACATTTTACATAATGAATCGTGTTATAGTCATAACTATAACGTAAAGTCAAGATGAAGAATGTGTTTTTAATTAAAAAAAGTTTGTTTGATGCTTATTTTATTGTTGAGAGAGAGAGAGAGAGAGAGAGAGTGAGGGAGGGGCAGAGAGGGAGGGAGACACAGAATCCGAAGCAGGTTCCAGGCTCTGAGCTGTCAGCAGAGCCCAACGCGGGGCTTGAAGCCATGAACCGTGAGACCATGACCTGAGCTGAAGTCAGATGCTTAAAGACTGACTGAGCCACCTAGGCCCCCAGAGATGAAGAATGTTTTAATTATAGGTTTCTCGGCCCAAATGTCATGGTTTTTAGGAACCCTTTCTGCTAAGCATGCCTACAGCACCAATACCGCCAGATGGAGCCTGGGAGTTGCTCAGGACGTCAGCCCCAAATGGGGACTTGATCTTTGGCCTTGCTAGGGAAGAGGTGGGCGCCTGGATGATCTCCCTGTCTGAGGCTCACAGGGATGTTTAGCTCTGCCCACCGAGCGGACTTGCTGGGCCTCCCATGAGCCAGACTGCACAGAACACATGAAAGAAGGGGCTAGAGAGGCTCTGGTGCAGAGTCTGAGCAGCATGTCCTGTGTTGCCAAAGCTCAGGTTTCTGCAAGAAAGACCAACTGCTAAAAAGTAGCATAGTTTAAGAAGGTAGTGGTACTTAAGGGAACTCTTTTACACTTTATTTCATCACATATTTTAGCATCTGTGTAAGGTTCCCTAATGAAGAACTCTTGCCTGGGGAGGTCACAGGGCTCTCCAGTGGTGACAGAGCAAATGACCTTGCCACTCATTTTACAGATGGGGAAACCAAAGCCCCAGCAGCCAGATTATGTGACTCACCCAATGATGTCATTATGTGACTCACCCAACGATGTCATTATGCGGCATTACCCAAGGCAATGTGACTAATTTGGTGTAGAGTTGAGAAGAGAAATAGAGTTTTCTGACTCCAGCATCATATCACTCTTTTGCTCCCATCATTCGGTAAGCTCGGCACAGGGGGTATAATTTCTGTGGGGAAATGAGACCAGGGAAGTCCCAAAGCTGGGACACACAGTTCAGTGGAGAGTGAGACGCCATCCTGAGAACAGGTGAATTAAGTAATAGTCCATGTCCTGAACACCGAGGTCCCTAGCTTCCTTTTACTGCTCATTTCCAAGAACCCTGGTGGTGGTGTATAATGGCACCGCTGGGAGATTCATGGATCTTCCTCTGGAAAAATGAATGGCTTCAGAAAAAAGGCCTACATCTACTGATGGTTGGGAGCAACCATCTTAGGCAAAAACGGTTGGGTTCTCCCTTATCACTCTCAATCTTAGGTTTTCTAAAGTAAAGCCCATCGGTTGGTACATTCCACCTTGGCACACAGAAGTTTCGGTTTGCATTTTGGTGCCTCACTTTTAAATATAAGCAGGGTCTAAGGATCACCAGACTTTGCAGAAAAGCTTCCAACATGCAAGACAAAGACCAAGACATGTAACAGATTAAAAGGTTAGGGGAAACAGAGCTAGGTTGCAGAAAGTAAAATGAAAACAACAGAGCAAACAAACAAGCCATCATTAATATTCCCAGAAGGATGAGAAGACATTGCATCCATGAGATAGGATGCTTAAAAAGGAACAATGAGAGAGCAAGAAAGGAGGGTCAGAAATTCAATATATGACAGCAGAAATTAAAAACAGAATCAACAGATGAGTTGGCAGATATAATTGAGGAAATCTTAAAGAAATTGGGCAAAATGATCAAGGAAAGGAAAACAGAAGTGATAAAAATATTAGAACATAGAGGGGTGCCTGGGTGTCCCAGTTGGTTAAGCATCCAACTCTTGATTTCAGCTTAGGTCATGATCTCGTGGTTCGTGGGTTCAAGTTCTAGGATCAGGCTCCGAGCTCACAGTATAGAGCCTGCTTGGGATTCTCTTTCTCCCTCTCTCTCTGCCCCTCCCCTGCTCATGTTCGTACTCTGTCTCTCACACATAAAAATAAATAACTAAACTTAAAAAATATTAGAATACAGAAAGTAAAAAGAAAGGAGTGATCAAAGAAATGATGAAATTTCTCAAAATGAAGAATATGAGTCTTCTGATTGAAAGGGTCCTCCATATTCCCAGAATCTGAATGAAGAGGGACTCATACCTTGGTAATCACTGTGAAATTTCAGGGCATGACAAATAATGAGAAGCTCGTAAAAGCTTCTGAATCAGGGGGAAAATAGGTCCTACACAAAGAACGAAGAATCTGAATGGCATTGAACTTTTCCACAGCAACACTAGCAGCTGGAAGTCAATGAAGCAAAACTTTCCAAAATCTAAGGCGAACCAATTTCCATTAGCATTCTTACACCCAAACTGTCAATCAAGTGTAAAGGTAGAATAAAGAGGTTTTCAGACATGCACAGTCTCAAGAAATCTCCCTCCTAGAGAAAGGCTGACACCAGAGGAGGTGCTCCACCTAAATGAGGGAGAAACAAGGTGATGTTAAATCCAGGAAACAGACAAAGGCAAGTCCCAGGGTGACAGTTGTGCCCTGGACCTCCAGAGCAGCCATCCAAGAGTGCGGAGGAGGACAGAGGTCTCCGGGAGAGCTGCTCCAAGAACAAAATGGAACTGATGGGCCATCTGATGCATTTGACCATATGGAAAGTAGTAGTCAGAGGAATACTACAATTCTGCCATGAAGCTTTGGGAAGAATTTGGGATGGCGACTTAGAAAACTAATCAAATGAAAAAGCTGAGGCATTTGCCAACTCTAGAAAAAAAAAAACAAACAAGAAATAAAATGTAATTACAGAAGTTTATAAGGGTTGGCAGTAAATAAAATCTACATAGTTAAAATCATCTAAGCCCTAAAACTAAACTAACTAAAAATGATGGTATAATCACGTTGGGAAGATGAAGGGAGGAGAAGGGAGGGTCGGGGTGAGATAAGCGTGTTAAATCCTCCTCTGCCACGATATGAAATCAATACATAATGTCTGAAATTGATAAATCAAAAAAATAGCTGTATAATAATATTATTTAGAAATGTGGAAGTACACACCAGAACTGATGAATGAATTGAAAGGGCTTGCCTCTGGAGAGCAGTACCCCAGGATTGGGAAAGGTTGACTGCCTGCAGTTCTATAGTATTTGATTTTTCAAAAAACATTCCAAGTGGCTGAATATACAAAATTCTTAAGCTTGATATGAAGGGTCTCTGTCAGAGGAATCCAGAAAAGAAAGAAGAAATCTGTATAGAATAAAGAGAAACAGTTTTATTAAAAACACTTAACACAAAGCCATGTTTGAATTAGGTTATCATTTGAAGAATATTTTAATAACCTGTAGTCTCTATGCAATGCCAAGACTCATTTGCAACTCTAATCTTGTACTTTGTTTTTGTTTTTTGTTTTTTTTTTTTTCAACGTTTATTTATTTTTGGGACAGAGAGAGGCAGAGCATGAACGGGGGAGGGGCAGAGAGAGAGGGAGACACAGAATCGGAAACAGGCTCCAGGCTCTGAGCCATCAGCCCAGAGCCCGACGCGGGGCTCGAACTCACCGACCGCGAGATCGTGACCTGGCTGAAGTCGGACGCTTAACCGACTGCGCCACCCAGGCGCCCCTCTAATCTTGTACTTTGTACCACAGGTCTAAATTCTGCTCAAGCGTTTCCTGCACTGCAAGGGAACCCACAGAAACAGGTGCCTCCTTCCACTGGAGATCTGTTTTATTTCACAGGTAACAAAGGGCATGCAATTCCATGATGAAATTTGGGGTCGGAAGCCCAGGAAATAAACTTGCACTGCAATTTACAGAATTGTATTGTATCACTGGGCACGACCAGAGTTGGATGAAGTACCTGCAGATACAATCAAATCAGGAAAAATTTATTTGGAAACTACCATGTGGAAGGCATTGTGCCAGAGAGAGAATTCCCAGGATGTCCTAGAAAGACAACTTCGGATCAGTGCAAAGACACAGAGAGTGCAGACGTGATTTTAATTTATAGGGTTGGAAAGGCACAAAGCCATAAAACAAGACACTTGTTGTCCTGCCTTTATGTTAAAGGTTTCGCCTTTTTAAAAAATAATCAGAAACACATAATCATCATTCTTGACATAAATTACACTTTAGATTGGGGGTGGAAATCCTGTTTTAAGAATAGGAAGGGAAGGAAAAGTAAAACCAACTGCATGTAATTTTTCAAGTGGAAACAACGGCAATATGAAGATATATGGGCGTCAGACCCATTGATAAAGGAAGGAGGCTGTGCTCTCTTACCTCTTGTAGTGTCACTCCTGTGACCTCTAGCATTTGCAATGCTTTGATTCCACCTTGCCCAAGGGACCTGTGAGTACGGGGGAAAGGGATGAAGGATGCCTATGCCTGACCTCACCTTTACATTGTCTAAGGACTGAAGGTATAAATCAGCTTTCCCCTTGAAGACGTGAGTGTCAGAAGCTCATGTGAAATGCTGGAAATATTAAATGATGTCCCTTAGGGTTTTATTGTTACTCAGTTTTCTCCTGTAACTGGGAGAGCTGTTCACATGAAGAATACTCTCCCCCAGGACCTCAATTTGTATAGAAAATGAAGTATGAAACTCCAACAACTTCTTGCCACTTTGGAAAGAAAATAAACAATTAGTGGAGGTTGCACTTAGTCTACTGGTCCTGTGCTCTCTCTGCCTGTTCTTGGAGAACAGCTCACACCAACAAAGGTGTGAGAATACCTTCATTACAAATCCTCATTTCCAGGATAATAAATTCGTGATGGTTAAAAAAAAAAAATCACCATAGAGAATTCAATGTGTTTTTGTAATGAGGAAAAGCAAAAGCTCTTCCCTGAATCTTATTTAGCACAGGAAGTATGCTAATAATTAGAATTGAGGACTAAGTGCCTGAATGCCAGGGCCCCATTTCTAGCTCAACACCTTCCTCTCTTCATCAAAGATTTGAAGGACAGCTACACAAAGAATATATTCCCTATTACTGAAACATGAATATTCATTTGTATAGAGCTTTACAATTTTTAGAGCACTTTTCAAACCTCTTATTTAGTTCGATTTAAAAAAAATTTAATGTTTATTTTTGAGAGACAGAGAGAGAGAAGACAGAGAGAGAGAGACAGAGCATGAGCCAGGGGAGGTGCAGAGAGAGGGAGACACAGAATCTGAAGCTGGCTCCAGGCTCTGAGGTGTCAGCACAGAGCCTGATGCGGGACTTGAATCCACAAACTGTGAGATCATGACCTGAGTTGAAGTCGAATGCTTAACTGACTGAGCCACCCAGGCGCCCCTAGTTTGATATTTTAAAAAGTTTATTCCTTTATTTTGAGAGACAGAGTGACAGAGAAGGTAGGGGAGGGGCAGAGAGACAGAGAGGGAGAGAGAGAATCCCAAGCAGGCTCCGTGCTGTCAATGAGGACCCCGATGTGGGTCTCAAACTCATGAACTGTGAGATCATGACCTGAGCCAAAATCAAGAGTCAGACAATTAACCAAGGAGTCACCCTGGCACCCCTGGTTCGATTTTTATAATAGCTCTATGAGGTAGATATTTACAGAATCTGGGATGAGAGGATAAAAGTAAGAAGAAACCACTTCAACAGTTGAGAAGAGAGACCAGTGAATTATTAAGGATTACCTAAGACACTGCAGAATCTTAATAACTCCAGGATTGTAAAACTTGGCCAGATGTATGAAAATATTGATCAGCCTGCCCGGCTCTGTGCTGTAATAGAGAACTGATCTCTAAATGACCCTCTGCTCCATGTTTCAAGATCATATGAAAGGATATTCAGAATAGTGTAATGTGCTCTTTTAACACGAGTTCTCTTGCCATCTAACTTGTGGCTGAATTAAGGATGAATGGCACTACTTCTCAAGGGGGCAAGAGAAAGCGTGAGGGCTGAGGGGGATTCCAAACAGTATTCGAGGAAAAATGAAGAAATAAGATTCTTCTTTCCTCCAGAAGCTTCATCTTCTGAAACAGGCCCAGTGATTTAAAAAAAAAAATTTTTTTTTTTTTAAGTAACACCAAGTCAAATTGGTGCTGCTTAAATAGTATGCGTTTCAGGGAATTGGGAAAAGGTCCCTCTTCCAAAATAACTTCTCAACTGACTTCCCTAATTCCTGATGTTCCACCATTCAGCACCCATTCCCTTAGATGAAAGCATTATTCCCTGTTGGAATACAAATGCCTCTGGGAGAGGTTGTACATTAAACTAGGCATTCTCACCCACTGCGTGGAAACAAACTGGTGCATCACAGATCACTGGCGGAGGAGGTGCAAAGTTCCAGCTCTCTCCGAGACAAGGCACAGCCATTTGTAACTGTGCAGTAGGCCACTGAGCAGAGCTAACTGATAGAAGCGTGTCCAGCAGTGACTTATCCATGAAGCGTGTACGGCTGGTGATGCTGCATGGAGCCATGATCAATCATTAGCACCTTAGAGTGGTGGTTCTTAACTGCAGCTGCACATCAGAATCACCGGTCAACCTTTCAAAAGATGTAGATGCCTGAGCTGCACCCTAGATATGCTGAATCAAGATCATCTGGAAATCAGGCTAAAGGCATGTTTGCTTTTGCAAGGCTCTGTGGATGTTCTGAATCTCAGCCAGGGCTGAAAACCACAGCCTCAGAGTGAATTTGTGGGTTGGGTGCTTGTCAAACTAATGGCTTGCTGGTGTGCCTTGGTGAGGTTGGCCCCCAGGTGGGGGGCCTGGACGCTGAGTTCCAAAACAGGCGGTAAGAGGCAAGAGAGGTGCCCTAAGAACAAAGTAACCAAAGACGACCTGGGTGAGAACCAAGGCAACTTGTCCATATCACAATTTTGACAACTTACTTTGGAGTATTAGTACCAAAATTTGAAGAAACAACCTTAATCTATAAAAGTTAGGACTTCTAAAAAAGGTTGGAAATATCAGGATCTATGCTCATATAACTCCAGTTTATTTCATCCTTTCAAATGGCTGAAGAAGGCACTTATAGTCTTTTCATTACTGTTAGTATCTTTTCTCAACCCATTCTTTTTTTAAAAATTTATATCCAAGTTAGTTAGCATATGGTGCAACAATGATTTCAGGAGTAGAATCCAGTGATCCACCCCCTACGCATAACACCCAGTGCTCATCCCAACGAGTGTCCTCCTTAACGTCCCTTGCCCATTTAGCCCATCCCCCCACCCACAACCTCTCCAGCAATCCTCAACTTGTTCTCTATATTTAAGAGTCTCTTAAGTTTTGTCCCCCTCCCTGTTTTTATATTATTTTTGCTCCCCTTCCCTGCTGTTCCTATGTTTTGTATCTTAAATTCCACATATGAGTGAAGTCATATGATATTTGTCTTTCTCTAATTTCGCTTAGTATAACACCCTCTAGTTCGATCCACATAGTTGAAAATGGCAAGATTTCGTTCTTTTTGATTGCCGAGTAATATTCCATTGTATACATACACACCACGTCTTCTTTACCTATTCATCCGTTAATGGACATTTGGGCTCTTTCCATACGTTGGCTATTGTCAATAGCGCTGCTATAAATATTGGGGTGCATGTGTCCCTGGGAAACAGCACACCTGCATCCCTTGGGTAAATACCTAGTAGTGCAATTCTGGATTGTAGGGTCTCATCCCATTCTTTAAAGTCACATCCCTAAGTCTTGCCCTACTCAGTCTGTCCTTGGTTATCCTCCAAAGGCAGTTCTTACCAGGTGAGTTAGTTTGGATTATTTTGGCCAGGGTGACAGAAAACCCCCAATAATAAAGGCCTTAACAAAATAGAAGACAATTTCTTACTCAGGTATAATAAGAATGGAGGGAGGCAGTCTGGAGATGGTGGTGTCTCCACTACCTTTAGCATGTGATTTCTTCCTCATGGTCCACGCTGGCTCCAGGTCCAGCCCAACAGGAAGGAGGGAAAGGGGCAAGGAAGAGAGAATCACCCTCCCCCTCGCCGGTAAGGACACTGTTGTGTGACGTGTCTCCACTGGTCAGAACTTAAGTCACATGGTCAAATCTAGATGCCAGGGAAGTATGGAGGCAGGGAGTTGCTCTGGGCGGCCACGAACCCATCTAGAAATGCAAAGAAAGGGGAGAAGGGAGACTGGGGGCCAGCTGGCAGTCTCAGCCACGCTGGGGATTGTGCACACAGCTAGAGAAGTTCTTGGTGGTCACCTTCTGAACCTAGAATATCCCACCGGAAAGAAAGCAAATGAGTGTGGTAAGAGAAGGCTGCTTATTAATTCCAGGTGTTGGGTAATTTGTGGTGATTAGACGAAAGTGTTTTCCACTAATGAAGAGTGAGAATTTGTTGAAAGTAGTTATCTGTGGCCCAGGATTCATAACAGAGGCCTCAAATAAATGAAGTGCCTGGTTTGTCTTTTGAAAGCTTATGTTTCCTCTTGGAATTATGTGATTCAAAAGTCCACCTCTCGCCTAACGAAGGACTGGAATGTGGTCCTTCTTGTCTAAGTCCCTGGAGTCACCGTCTGTAATCTGTCAGGAGCACAATAGCATACTAGGCAGTGGACTTCCTCACCAGCTTCTAGGACACACAGCGCTAACTGGGAGAAATGCTAATGCTAATTTCACATACAAATTCTGCTTGGATGTGCTTAAAAAGATTCTGATCAGTGAAAAGGTGTATTTTCCCTTGACTCTAGGACTCCACGCGCATACGGATATGTCAGTACCCTCCAGTTGTGATTGATCTGAGAGTGCAACCAAAACAACGCTGGTCTATCCAAACAGCATGTTATCCGAATGGCATGTTATCCGAAATATAAGAAATCTGTTTAGCTCTATGGCTGTGTTTGGATTGCTTCATTGACTAGGATGGTTTTAAAAGTAAAGCCCTGCTTTGTTTCCCATCTGATCTCCCTAAATCATCCAATAGAAGTGTTTCCTTTCTTTGTGTTTCTCATTTGTCCAGCTGATTGAATTGTATGGCCAGTTAGCTCAGTTAGAGAGGGCATGGTACTAACGAGACCAAGGTCACACGTTTCATCCCTAGATAGGCTGACTGGTGTGCAGAGTACAATTCTGTTCCATGACGAGTTGATTGCTTCTCTATCCCTGGCTAGCTGTTCTGAAAGAATGCAAGCTTTTCAAAAGGAGGATTTAGTAGGAGAGAGTGGGTGTCTCAGCAGAATTAAGCTGTACTGTGGGAAAAACTCTGCGAAGGCCCTTACACAGAGTTGATGGACCAGAAGTATATCTATACAAAGAGGAGCACAAAGTAATGAAATGAAATGGTCCCTCCAACAATAAGTCATCCTACTTCCAGGAGATGACGACCCAGAAGCACGGAGATTGAACTGCCACATCAGGAATGGGGAAAGAAAGCTGGAGAAGCAAGAACAATTGTCGTATTCACAGGCTAGGGTTCAGAGCCCTTCATTTCCTGCTTCCTGCTTGAGCCAGGACACCACATTCTGTCTCCAGTTTCCCACTCCACCTCCATGTTCCCCACCTGGTGGCGAGTTGTCATGATGATGCGGAGGAAAATCATGTTCAAAACAGGAATAAGATTTGCCACCGCTTTCACCTGTTCTAGATAGAAATGTCATTTCTCACCACAGGAAGACTTCTCCCCGCTCTTATCAAAGACCTGTCAGTCTGTCCACACAAGCGGGAGAACAAATGTGTTTTTTATCCCTCTGTGAACAAACGAGACTCAGCACCTGCGCGGCACTCAAGGGTGGCTGGCCCCTCGTCCTGACTCTGAGCCGGCTGCTGCTCTTGGGGAGAGAAAGTAAAAATGATTGATTCAACATCTTAATTAAGATAAACAAACAAAGAGGAACATCAAATAATAGACCTGACAGTTTGAAACAGACTGAAAGTACAGCTTAGCATTTCATAAAAGAAAAAGCGTTTGATGTGAGGATGGCAGTTTAATAATTTGTAAATATCACTGGCTTGGTATTATAGCTAATCCAAATATTTTCATTTCTCGTCATATGTTACCCTCTGCTGATGGCTTCTCCTCTTCAACTTACAGCTTTTCACCCTGGAGCCTTCGACAGGGGTGGAGAGGAGAGGAAGAGAAAGGGTCACAGGTTCTCTGTGGAATGTGAATTATATCATCAACTTCCTTTCTACTTTCTGATTCAGATATTCCCTGGAAAATACCACCGACCAGCCCAAAGGATTTATTGCCCTTTTCATCACTTCCCCCACAAAAGTATCAAAATTTGATCATTGTAGCTTTCCATTAGCTTCGGACTGTTTTACTAATTCTCTCTTCTTCCAAGTTTTCTCCTTATTCCTAAAATGTAAGGAAACAGGGTAATGGGACAGCCATACCACTGTAGGGAAATTATAGTGTCCCTATAATGCTGTTTTTATATGGTAAGAAGTAATCAGCTTTAGATCTATGGCCTAAGAAGGTGTTTAAATGCACTAAAGTCCTAGAAAGAAGGGTAGTTGGAGGTAAGAGTATCCTTTTTAAATTTTTATTTATTAAAAAAAGTTTTTAATGTTTTTATTTATTTTTGAGAGACAGAGAGAGATAGAGACAGAACGTGAGTGGGGGAGGGCAGAATCCAAAGCAGGCTCCAGGCTCTGAGAAGTCAGCACAGAGCCTGACACAGGGCTTGAACTCGTGAGCTTCGAGATCACCACCTGAGCCAAAGTCGGACACTTAATCGACTGAGCCACCCAGGCGCCCAAGTATCCTTTTATTACAGTTTATTTATTTATTTTTGAGAGATAGAGAAAGAAAGAGAGACTGGGGGAAGGGTACAGAGAGAAGGAGAGAGAGAGAATCCCAAGCAGGCTCTGTGCTGCCAGTGCAGAACGCGACTTGGGGCTCAATCTCACAAACCGTGGTGAGATCGTGACCTGAGCTGAAACCGAGAATCAGATGCTTAACCAACTGAGCCACCCAGGCACCCTTAAGGGTATCCCTTTCAATGCCTGTGTCTCCCACTGAAACACCTCTGGGTGGGCACTGAGGTACCAAGCAGGAAGTTGTGACAGCAGTCATAAAAAGATGAATATGGGAACCTCCCTGGTGGCCAGAGCATTGTGATTTAGCTCTTGTGAAAAAAATTCAGAGAAAGAGTAGGCAATGTTACCAATTTATTTGGAATTTCCAAGGGTGCAAGTCAGAACACAGGTCTGATCAGGCAAAGCTGGAGGAACACCACTGGGCAGACAGAGGCTTCTTGGGTTTTTAAAAAGGTATGTAAACAGGGAAAGGTGGGGATGTGGGCCCATCAGATCAGCCTGCAGTCTGATGTACTTCTAGATTCGGGACAAGACCATTCTCTTGTGGCTTTTCCATTCTTTTTGCTGAGGTTGTAACAGCAGCATTTAAAAATTTTTTATTATTATTATTGTATTTTTTTTTTTTTTATGGCAGTCGGAAGATACCAAGGCCAGGCCAGAGGCCACGCCGGGCGGGTGTGCCGGGCAGGGACCCACAGAGGGGAGCTGCAGTTCTGAGAATCCTCCACAGGGAAGCAGTATGAGATCAGGGTTTAGGCAGAGGTGGCCCCGGCCTCACCAGCCTTCCCTCATGCGGACTGAGTGTCCTCCTTCTTTCCTTCCACCGGGCGCGAGGTGAGTCCCAACAGGGCAGGCTCACCTTCCAGGAGAGGTCCGAGCCTCTGCGGCCCTCACCACAGCCCTCCGCCCCCCCTGCACTTAAACAACTGGCTCCCAGAACACTGCTCTGTCAGTGCGCTGAGGGAGGCCATGAGGGCTCAGGACGCCCGCTTCTCTGAAATGGCCTTATTTTAAGCTGCTGGGTTCGCATCACTGCCACGGAGAGGAAATCTGCACGGGGGACCTTAGCAACATGGCAGGCACGTGTTTTCCTTGGCAGTCTCTATTCTGTCAACCTCTCCATGGCTGGATAACTCTTGACATTTCTTAAAAAGGAATCTGTTCAGTCTTTGGCACTCTTCAGAAAATCGTGTCAGCAACAACTTGATTTTGTCTGAGTTATAGGGAGCAATACAATGTTATGGGTAAAACTCCTAAACAGACAGTTTACAACTTCGGTTCTATCTTGACAATGTCCTGCTGATATATATGATATTGTATGATATATACACTGATATTGTATGATAACAGTAAAGCCACTACTTATCTTCCTTGCTTATAAAATATAAATAACATCTGACACTTTTCTGATAAGTCTTAAGAACTACAGGTGTTCCCTGCTGTTCCTTATGAAACCTTTGGTAAGCTGAGATAGAGTAAAGCCAAGACACGATTAGCATTTTGTAAAAGTGAAAATCTCTTCAGGTTTCTCTCCATTACTGCAAACAGGTACTAATGTAGGTCTTTCATCAATGCAAAGTGGTGTAACGTGAACTTTCAGAGATTGGGGGAGACTGGAAACCGGGGCCCGGACTCACGAACTGTGAGATCATGATGTGAGCCAAAATCAAGAGTCAGACACTCAACCGGCTGAGCCACCCAGGCACCCCTATCACACGTTTTCTAAAATACATTTACTTTAGTTGACAACTTGGCAAATACTACATGTACCGGATTTAAAACTTTTCTAAGAAATTTAAAGTGAAAACTCTTCTAATATAGTAAGCAGAAATTCCATTTTCAGCATTTCATATGGTGAGAGTAGAAGGGAGGGAGTAGGGGCTAAAGTCTGTATTTCCCAAAATTTATCTCAGGTAGCCTACCTCTTATCACACAGTTTATTTCTTTACCTGAAATACTTCAGAACTTAAATGTTTCTGCCAAGTTTGAGAAGGTGTGTGGTATTGACTTCTTCTTGCTGATCTCATTTTTTTTCTTTATGGTCTATCCAAACCATTTTCAGACTCTCTAAATCAGTTACCTTTCTTTTAGGGACAATCAACAGAAAGCAAGCAGAGGAAAAGAAAAAGAGAGAGAGAGAGAGAGAGAGAGAGAGAGAGACAGATTAACACTTGCTCTCTCAGTGGCCTCCCTCCCAGACAGGTTGATGCAAATATGAACAAAAGAGAAGTTTCTGGAAAGACTGTAGCGGGACTGCTCTCAAGACTGGATCAGCAGCAGTGCTAGATAACTACAATTGGACAATTTTATCCCTCTGGGTCATAAACTAAGCTAGAGAGGTAGAGCCTGAGACACATATAAACAAAATGGAGAAAACAAATAAAATATTGACTCTGCTGGGGCGCCTGGCTAGCTCAGTGGTTAAGCATCCGACTCTTGATCTCAGTCAGCTCAGGTCATGATCTCATGGTTTGTGAGTTCGAGCCCCGTGTCAGGCTCTGTGCTGACAGTGGAGAGCCTGCTTGAGATTCTGTCTCTCCCTCTCTCTGACCCTCCCCTGCTCGTGTTCACCCTCTCTCTCTCTCAAAATAAGTAAGTAAATAAATAAATAAACTTAAAAAAATTGAATCTCTTCCCTGCATTTCATCCCCTAAAGATAAGTCAACCAACTAGCAGTGGGAAGAATGCTATCGTCATAATACCAATTCATTTAAATTTTTCATAAAATGCAATACTGTGCAGTTCTGGGTACAGACCATGTGCTTTCTCTTCTGGACCTAACATGACTAGGAATTATTAGAAATTCGGGTGATGCTACATCTAAATGAGTTTCCATGCCATGGTTAGGTGATACTGTTAGGGTCTGTGTCACTCATGGTTTTGTGTCTGTCTAGAAAAGGTTAGGCAAAGGTAAGAGAAATACAGAGCCCACCGAAGCATCTCTAATCAGAGGGAAACTTGTTAAAGAAAGATTTTAACAGCTCAAACTACCTTGGAGGCCAATAAAAGCACCAAAACTGATTATTAGACCATGATCTGAGGTTAGAAAAAGGACGCTGGCCCTGACTGATTGGAAAGCTATTGGAAATAAATAAAAAGGCTACATTATGTGAAGCGGAAGGTCACAGTGCGGGAGCATCTTGAAAAGCCATAGGTGCACTGATTACATTTATCACGACATTAGTGAGTGCTTTGTGTGTGGCTTGTTTTTGCAGGTCTTTTGTATGAGATATTTTTAGATAAACTGATTTCACAGAAGGGGAGGAAGGTAATAAGTGTCACATTGTGTTAATACACGGGCCCCGCACCTTTGGGATCACATTTGGTGCAGGGCACAAATGAAATGAGTTTGGTGGCCTCAAGCGAGGCCACCACCAATAGCTATCCTTAAACAAAATCACAAATCATTCGCCGGCAGCCAGGATCAGAGACCTGGAGCTGAGACGGCAAGAGTGTTACAGGTCAGGGGGAAGACTTGGGCAAGGAACTAGCTGTCACCTCTGGGTCTCCAGCCTGGTTCCAGCTCAGGCCACCAACAAACCATGAACACTAACATACGTGCTGATTTTATGACCTCTCTTTCCTTGCCAAACCCCAAATGAATATTCTCACAAACATTTCATGAGGCCTCCCTTATCTAAGTCTTCATTGCTCAGCCAATCCTGATAAGAGTAATGTCATAGTCACTATGAAAAGTAGTCTGACTTTTCTTGTGTTACGTGTTCTTAGCAAAATAATGAAACTTGTTTGTTCCAGGGAATTCTAAATCTAAACATTGCTTGCTCTCTCTCCATCAGTGAAAGGCTTCCTGATGAAAACACAGAGAATTAGAAAACAATGACTCTGTGAATGACATTTACAGAGATCTCATACTGGAAAGGGCACATTTTATGGTGACTCTGTGTCAAAAGTGTAGTTTCATCAGAGGACAGGAGGCAAAAGAAACAGGCAATCAATACTTGGGCCTCCGATATCTGAACTGAGAAAGAAAATCATTATCCTGTTACTTTTATTGTGGCATGATGCTTGAAATACTGCACCTTGTTTCCATAATAATCCAATATTTTGGGGGTTGCAGATTAACAGACCCCTCCTACGGGTAGCCATGTGAAATTGGAACATAAAGCAGAAAGGAATGTTCACACACACACACACACACATTTTTGGTGGGAACTTGGTGAAAGGTAGATTGAGAAAGAAAAACGTTAACCTTTTGAAAAAATACAATAAACCAATTTCCTATTCATATTTATCTAACAGCATATGTTTAATGTCTGAGTTTTCAGGATTATTAGTAAAGGGTTCCTCGTTTCCAATTTTGGGGCAAAAACACACAGATCTCCAAGAGTTAAGAATCCCCTCAATATTAACAAGGTTACTTGGACACCATTTTCATCTCTGCATTTATTGAAGATTGCTCCCTTGTTAAGAGAGTAAATGAAACCAAGGTGGGAAGTGTATGGAATCTGACATTTGATTTTTTAAAGATAGCTGTACTATTCACTTCTCACTGGCACAAAAAGCAGTCACTGAACTTGAATTTTTTGCTAATAAAAGGAAAGGAATTCTCATTCACAAAACTCTATGAAACTCTTATGTACCCAACTATACCAGTTCTGTCTACCTGCTTCCAATATGACTGTTTATTGGTCAATATTTTCAAAACACTTCAAGACAATTAAACCCTCCCCTCCTCTAGATTTCAGCACCCAATTTAAAACTCTATTTGAATACATATTATGGAAAATGGGACCATATTAGTCATATGCATGTTGCAAAAACAAGTACAGCTGTCCTCGACCTAACTTGTATACCTTTGTGGGTTGGTATCTTAACCCAGTTATTTATTTATTTTTTTCCTCTTGGAATTATTATTGATGAGATGATCACTGTAGTCATGAAGTCATGACCTGCTTTTCTAGGCTGTAGACTGCAGCCCCACGGAGAGCTAAGTGGGTCCTTAATGAACAAGAAAAGGTTATCATGGCCACACATGGTGTCTCCCAGTCATCTCTGTCTACAATCTCCAGCAGCCACCGATAACAGGTCAAAGTCATGCAAGTATGGGCTACGGCTACCATTTTGTTCTTCACGGTGCAGATGTTCTTGTGAACCCTTGGCAAGTGCACAGCAGCAGGAGGAGAAAAGCATATTCTCAGAGGCCTACTCCATCCAGGCAGCTGATTTATTCCAAGTGAACATACTATTCTCCACAAAAATTGTTAAGATTAAGAAAAAGTGACAATACTAAGTGTCACTAAGGATGGGGAGGAGCCAGAATTTTCACACACTGCTAGTAGGAGTGTCAATTGGTATAAACCCTTTGAAAAACTGTTTGGCAGAATCTATTGAAGCTGAACCGTCTGATCCAGCAATTCTCTTATGTATGGACCCAACAGAAACACCAACATGATGTGCATCAAAAGACAGGTATAAGGACGTTCACAGCAGCATTATTCATACTATCTCCAAAGTAGAAACAACCCAAATGTCTACCCACAATACGCTAAGATAAACGAAATACTGTACAGCAATGAGAACAAGGAACTACTGCTACATGCAAAAACATGGGTGGTTCTCACAAATACAATGCTGAACGAAAGGATCCAGACACACAGGAGTAGATATTGTGTGACTCCGTTCGTCTGAAATTCAAATATAGGCAAAAGGAATCTAGTGGTAGAAATCAGAGTAGTAGTTACTTTTGGAGAGATAGTAATTGGGAAGGGGCACGGAGAAAAGCTTTTGGGGGTGCTCGTAATGTTCTCCATTTTCATCTGGGTGGGGATTACATGACTGTTTACTTTGTTTAAAAAATGACTGAGCTCGGTATTTGCGATGTGGGCATATTTCAGTACATACAATATACTGCAACTAAAAAGTTAAAAGAAATTATCCGTGCACTTTATTATTAACTAATGCCTTTGTCAGGTTCTGAAATACTAGGAAACAAAGGAAGAATCACTAAGGCAGTTTCTCCTTGAGTGAAATTTACCACAGAATTATATTTAAAAAATTCCAGAGAAATTATATAGGCATTGTTAAAAACTTTCGTGTTTCTTTGCCTGGAGCTCTTAAGAGTAAGTGGTGATTTGATTTAGACTTTGATGTATTGTATCGTGCATTATATCAGAGGTGTTATAAGGAGGGTGCTAGCCAGCTATTATGTTTGTGCAGCCATAGGAAACTGGCTTAAATTAAAACAGAAACAACTTCAGCTGGACATTAGGAGGAATTTCTGGGCCAGGAAGTTAAATGATTGTGGAATCAGAATTGCTATGTATCTTGAAGAAAAGAAGGAAAAACCATCTGGCCGGTGGACGGATCATAAGATCTTTCTACTCTTCAGTTCAACAGGAAAGGTGGTGGGGCGCCTGGGTGGCTCAGTCGGTTGGGCGTCCGACTTCAGCTCAGGTCATGATCTCACAGCTCGTGAGTTCCAGCCCCGCGTCGGGCTCTGTGCCAACAACTCAGAGCCTGGAGCCTGCTTCAGATTCTGTGTCTCCCTCTCTCTCTGCCCCTCCCCTGCTCATGCTCTGTCTCTGTCTCAAAAATAAAAAAAAACAAAAAAAAACAATAGGAAAGGTGGCAAAGTTTAAAAACCTACTCTTCACAGAACTTATTACAATGTGTGGTAAGAGTAAGTGTTCAAAAATATTAGTTAGCTTCACTGTGTCACTATTAATAATACTTACAGAGAGCACGGCAAGTTTAGAGTTTTATCCCTAAACTTACTCACCAACAGTGAGATATCCCTAAGTTTTTCTCTGTAAATCTCAGGCGTCTGCCCCTCCTGATGATAAAGGAGGAAGAAAGCCCAACTGGTTAACATGCATAAATTGTACTGAGTCTGTGATGACTTGTGCTATGTAAATATAAAGAATGATTATTACCATAAACCCAGCCAACTGCAACGCCGATGGTGACAGAAATGTCATTTTAAATGGTGGTAGCTTAGAACTCTTACCATCGGCTCAGGAATGAAATCGCTTTAGGCACCCTGGGGCTTTAAGTAGAGGGAATCACCAAAGGACTGTTAGGGAGCTATGCTAGGGTAAAGGAAGATGGGGGGTTTGGAGGAACACGTTAGCAAATGTGATAAAAAAGCATCTCTCAAGGGAACACAAAACAATAATAGTTTTAGCTGTCATTTTGAGTTTTCTAGAAGTTTTCTTCCCTTTGATGATCTTCCTCCATACTCCTAAACTCTTGCTGCTGTTAAAACTAAACCAAACCAAAACCAAACAGTAGTCCAGAGATGTAATTGAACTGCCTTGGTTGTTGTTGTTTTGAGCTGAAATACACTTGGCTAACATAAGAAATGCATCTAGAAAATATTTTTAATGATTTCTAAAATGTCCTCTTGAAAGGTGCATGGTTCGAAATCAAGGTCTTCAGTGTTAAAGTGCTAGCAGGGTTTTAGCTCAATTCCCATGTGGTTTTAGAGATATTGGCATTCTAAAAACCGCTGATTCTTGCCTGGTAAATGGGAACTGAGTTACAGCAACCAAGGTCTGAAGAATCAGAAGGAGATTTATGTCCATAAAAACCTACGTAAGAGAAAAGTAATTATGTGGAAATCTCAAGGCCCTTCTAGGTTTTCTAACTTCTCTGGAGTGGCTTTCTGACACAACCAAGGCACAGGTGCTCAGTTATAAGCAACGTTGCAGTCATCTGAAATATATGACCAATCCCCTTACATTCTGGAC
This sequence comes from Lynx rufus, assembly GCF_022079265.1. Classification (NCBI taxonomy): domain Eukaryota; kingdom Metazoa; phylum Chordata; class Mammalia; order Carnivora; family Felidae; genus Lynx; species Lynx rufus. The sequence goes on along the minus strand of NW_025814832.1, from coordinate 24,295,921 downwards.
ACTTTCTTAGTTACTACTGAATTTCCACCTTCTATGCTGCAATTATACCCTGCACAGTAGACCGCGATGTCCTCTCCGCAGGCATCCATGAGCTGCTGAACACTGAAGCGTGGGACTAATGTCCTGTGTGCTTGTATATCTATATAAGCCAGGCCACAGGACAGAAACTTCTGCAAATTTCCACAAATCAAGTCTAGAAGAACTATCACATATATTCAAAAATAACCAATTATTAAAAAATAAGCCAATTCAACCGGTTTTTATGAGCTCATAGTGACCCCCTGGTTAGCAGTTTGCTTGGAGTTATTCTCATTATTTCAAAACTTTATTGGCATATTCTAGGAGCACAAGTACTGTGTTAGGGACCAAGAGGAAGGGCAGATGGTCTCTAGGAGCAGGCCATCATGTGGCAAGCCGAATCTCTGAGCTTGTTAATTAACAACATAAGAAAGGATAGGATTAGGGGCCCACACAAACACTTAAAGTTCAGAAAAGGCAGTGTCCGCAGACTGCACAAGGGTATTTGAGCTGGACCTTGACAGACGGCACAGGGAGAGAAGAAGGATGAGCTTTCTAGACAGGGAAACAGCATGAGCAGGCTCAGAAACCTTATGCTGAATATGGCATATTCTTGGCCAACAGGAACTTGACTAAAGTCTAGAGTTTTTGTTGGGTGTGCAGGTGTGGGTGTATTCTGGGAAATAACTCAGCATTTCTTCTATGAGCTTAGACTGAGCTATGAAAGACTCCAATGATCAAATTAAGAAGTTCCAATAATCTAGTTTCCCTTTCAGTGATGCAGAGTCATTGGAAGTTTTTAGCCAGGAAATTACATGATAAAACCAGTATTTTTCAGTGGACATAATTCTTAATATAGCTGTTCTACAACTATTCTCCTATTGACTGAGCTATTCCATTTTTCAAACAGAATAATAATTCTTAACAAAAAGTTATTTTTTTGCCTTAGATTCCTTCTGGAACAATGTGGCATATTTTTACCTACTTAATTGATAGGAAATGTTGTCAAATTAAGATTTTCTTCCAGGGTGCCTGCTGGATGGCTCAGTTGGTTGAATGTCTGACTCTTGATTTTGGCTCAGGTCACGATCCCAGGGTCATGGGATTGAGCCCTGTGTTTGGCTCTGCACTGAGCATGGAGCCTGTTTAAGATTCTCCCTCTCTCTGTCTCTGTCTCTCTCTGTCTCTGTTTCTCTCTCTCTCTCCCTCTCTCTCCTTCTGCTCCTCTCCCCGACTTGTATACATGCTCTCTCTCTCAAAACAAACAAACAAACAAACAAACAAACAAACAAACAATAAAAGACTTTCTTACACATTTTCCCCTTATATCCTGGGTTATTTTACTATTTTCCACAGGTGTCCAAAAAAAAAAAAAAACCCACTAGTAAACAAATACACTAATGGGAATTTTTGGAGACCATACTGATCCTGCTTAGTTCAGTGGCTTTTTTTGGGGGAAAAGGGAGATGGGTATACTCCTGACTGAAAATTTATACTGTATATGTATAGTGTGGCCATATTTTATGTTAGTAAAATTGTTTATATAAAATGAATCAAACACATATTTAATAAGGTTTTACCAAGTGCTGGAACACATTTAAGAACTACTGCTTTTATGTAGCCATATTCCAATCTATTCAATTTCAACAGATTTGAAAGGCCTATAGGGAACATTGTCTTTACCACATAGGAATTTATAATTTCATAGGAAAGGGCAATTTACAATGGCCTCTGGCTGATTCATAGTAAAGTAGAATAGTATATATAGCTCTAATACATGCATGTAAATTCTCTGAAGTAAAGCAGTGTTAATCCATATGCCCCCGCCCCCACTAATTTTGACTTAGAATTCAATGGGATTGAGTTAGTGGATGCCCCACTGTTTTCTGTTTTCTCAGCTCTTGGCACACATAGTAGGTACTTCATAAACATTTTATAAATCAGTGAATTAAAGGATTTAACATAGCAGGGAGTCAGAGATTTTAGGCCCCATTATTGATTTTGTCACACATTTATTTATCAAATAGATTTGGGTATATAGCCCCTCTGTGCTCATTTTTTTCCCTCTGTGAAATCAAGATGATAAACCTTCTTTTGCAGAAATATGGTGATGCCTTAGATACTGTGTGTGAAATGATTTGCACTTCTTGGAAGAAAGAGATCTTATAAATAGAAGGCATTGTTCACGTTACCCACAGCATTCAAATTTAATTTGTACCACATGGAATATGTGGAAGGTCCATGACCTCAGTAATGAAAGCTGCTGAGCCCTTGATGCCCATGGAAAAAAGCGTTTTCTCCTTGTTTTTCTGGCTGTCAGAGAATGGTTGCTGTTTCCCCTGCCTGCCTATTCTAACTATGATGTACTTACTTTCCTCAGCCCCATCCCAATTTCTCATTACGAATACTGAAATGAGCAGGTCCTTTAAATTGGAGAGGGTAGAAGGTGCATACGTCTGAAAGAGCAGTAATAAGGACCCTTAACTTAGGAATGAAGAGTTGAGGGAGATGGGTAAAGAACACTGACTAGGACGTGCAAGAAAAGACAGATCAATCCGAACGATTCATCATGCCAGGAGCTGTCCAAATAATCAAAGGTATCAGCCAGGGTGATGTATAGCTGATGTCACTTGGCGAGACCCTTAACAAGGCAGCTAGTACAACAGCTGCTGCTGGTCAGTGAGTATCACAGCACATGCCAGGCCAGGGCAGGGGAACACAGACCATCCATCACTGACCCAACTTAATGGCTAGGCTTATTAGTAAACATTCTCTGTGGCTGACAGCCTGTAATGCTACAGGATGTTCCCCAACTGTCCCCCAAATAAACGGACTCACCTGACAGATGTGCGAAATCTGTGGTCCCTCTTCAGATTCTGTGGGTAGGTATAATTTATTCTATTTTATTGATAGAGGGAAGAGTCTTTAGAAAGAGTGAGAGAGGGAGGATATGTATGCAGCTCCCATTTAGCAAATGCATTCATAATCTATTCTTCACCCAAGATGTTTTTTCTCTTCTTAACCGTAAATCAGAAAAGTGACAGTGTGTGTTACATACATGCATTATTCCATAGGCACTACTGTAGGTGAGTTTCATCTATATCTTTCCTTACTATGGATCAGAAATCCCCAAAGTGGAAATAAAATCCACTCTCTGTACTAAAGATATCTAAGTCTACTTTAACTACATTATGTTCTTGGAGGGGATATCTTAATGGACTAAGTATGAGGTTTGCAATATCTAGACTTCCTGGAACCACAGGTTCAATTCCCAGCTGAATTGGCTCAGTCCTCAAGTCTTCACTGGCAGATAAATTAAGATACTAAGAAGCTTACTGTGCACAGATCTCTTAGATGAGTTGTCGTAACCCATAATCTCATCTATTTTTTTAAGTGGACATTAAACTTGGTTCTGCTGTTTTTGACCTTGCTGAAAAATTCTATATAATCTGCATGGTAAATCTAATGCTTATTGTTCAAAAGAGATGTGCCATTTACGATGAGAGTGCATCCTCCTCTAAGTCGGGGACTTTTTTTTTTTTTTTTTTTTTTTTTTTTTTTTTTAAGGCAGCTGGGCTTTGAAATGGGCAGGTTATTGTAATTCCAATTACTGCTTCCTAACTTTTCACCTTTAGTTTTCCTGGACTTGAGCTAACTGTTTCCCCTCACCCTTCAATGCATCTTCTTCCTGCCCTGATCTTGACTTGCCTCTCTAGTTTTGGCTATTGATCTTGCTTTGAATTCCAGCACAGGTGAATTCTTCAAGCCTTACTTAATGGCGTGGATTCTGGATTTCCCCCTACTCTGACTTCTGAGATTGGTGTGATCCCTCAAGTCTTACCTCAGTTTCTGTACATAGAGAGGGAACATGAGAGAAGTTGGGAGACATGAGGGAACTTGGGAGAAGTTAAGACAGTTTCCAGCAGGACTGTTTCCTCAACTGCCCCTATTCATTCTTCCTGTGCTCTGGTCCCAGCACTGCTACCAAGTGGCTTTCTAATGGTGGGCAAGTCATGTGGTCTGTGTGTTGGTCTGTAGAATGGGTATACTGGGACTCATGAATACATGGCTCCTTCCAAGTTCCAAGATTCTTAGATCCTCCTTTGTTTTACCTGGGATCCCTGTCCCTGGCTTCAGCTCAATAGAGAAAGGGACTGGAAAGCATTTTAAAACCTAAATTTTATGCATCATCATCACACTTGATAAATGCTGATTGAGCATTAACACTCTGTGTCAAGAATTTTAGAATTTTATATAATGCAGAGAGTATTGGTGCTTTGGAGATTTATATTCAGAGAGGAGACTCAAGAAACTAGCCTCAAAGAGAAATTAATTTTTAATTTTTTGTTATGAGGACTAGAAGATGTGAAGTTTACTGGTCAGTACAAAGTGTCAGGGAAGAGCATGATTCAGGAGCCAAATGGCCTCCTCTAAATTCAGGTTCCACCACTTAACTAGCTGTGATACTTGAGCAAATTGCTCTCTGTGACTCAATTTTCTCATCTGTAGGATGCGGGTAATGATAATATCTACCTTACAAGGTCCTAATGAGGATAAAAATGAGTTACCATTTAAAAGTGCTTAGAATTATGCCTGACACATAGTAAGTATTATATAAATGTTGGCTAGATAAAGAAAAACACTGGAGCTATAAATTCCATCATGCATTTCAAAGTTTCAAAGTATGTTCTATGTATGTCCTGAGCATTCATGAGTAGCAGAGATATTATGGCCCATATTTCACATCTAGAATTAAGTTGTAGGCTTATGTGTATAGAAACATTGATAAGATTCAATATCATTAAGATTGCTGGAACCATCATCATACATGCGGAGTGTGTGTGTGTGTGTGTGTGTGTGTGTGTGTGTGTGTGACAGAGAGAGAGAGAGAGAGAGAGAGAGAGAGAGAGAGAGAGAGAAATCTTTCTAATCCACCAAGGAAAAGTCTGTCTATAAAATACTTTAGACATTTTTCACTGGTGTATTGTGCCTAGCTCAAAGACAGGATATAGAACATTTGTGTTAATAAACCTCCCATAGAGAGCACTGACACTTGAATAGCTCTAAATGTTTTCCAACATCTGGCCAAAGCTAATAACAGCTTCCACAGGTTGGTTTCTGCTTTTGGAGCATCATTCAAGACACTGCTGTAGGATTCTGTTAGCTTCTCAAATCGTATCCAACATAGAGACAAAGGTAGACATAATTTAAGCCTTGAACTAGGTACTATGCTAGAGCTGGGGGAATGGCCTGGCTAACACTTATTAGACTGCACTTATGTGCCAGCTGTTGCTCTAGGTGTTTCAATTCTTATAGCAACCATAGGAGGTAGGCACTCTCCCATTTTATAGATGAAGAAACTGAGGCATGAAGAGAGTAACTTGTCTAGGTGACACAGCTAGTGAATGTCAGAGCTCATAGTCAAGACTTTAAGCTTATTGGCTGGGGTTTTAGGCATTTGAGGAAACGAGAGAGAACGAGGCACCACAGATCTGGGCTGAAGGGGAGGTTAGTGTGGTGGGGTTCTTAATGACAACACAAAAAAAGTTGATTTTTGCCATGCCCTTTGTGGATGCCCAATAAGTATGTGGGGAGTATGAATACTCTCTTCAGTGCTAAACTTTTAATATGAAAAATTGATTTTATTTTGGTTTTTATCACAGACACTTGGAAATGAAGCAATGGAATGATAAGCATCGGTTGTCTGGAAGGATCAACTGAGTTAGCAGAAATAAACTTTTTTTGTGTTGTCATAAAACATTTACAGTTTTTTACTTACAGGTTTGACTCATCACTACTATAACCCCTCCCACCCCCCGCCCCAGCCCCGAATCTCGAGTACGTGTTTTGCCTATTGCGAACGCCAACATTACCCTCCCCAATTAAAATACCAGGAAGACATTTGAACCCAAACATTATTCTTCGGATTAATGAAATCCAACAGCAACTGTTTCACCCCTGGACTATTCCAAACCAAGTACTAATGACTGAAGACCATTCCTCATCTTGTTCTTGGGTAGGGAGCTCTGAGAAATGAGTCTTGGGCCCTGTCCAGTTTGTAGTGGAAAGTGCACATGCCACAAAATGTTGTTTCCGCATTTGCTTCCCTGCTGACAGTATTTGTGCGAAGGGCAGAACATCCAGGCTCAGACCTTGAACTGAAAAACCCTTCTCACTTTTCGACAGTGCCCCTTTGGGTTGGAATGCAGGTCAGGCACACTTGTCCAGTCGTGGCCACTACTGGGCTGTCTGCTCTGGGGCTAAAAAAAGACGCTGATTTCCTGGAATATCTGCCCTGCAATTTTTACAGGAACAAGCTTCATTAAATTAAAAATAATAAGCCAGGCAATTTTCTTGTCGAAACCTGTTTCTTAACACTTGCTGTCTGCAGGGGAGCCTTCCAGAATGTTTCCTGTCCATGTCAGGTTAGGGCACCAACAAAGCTTTGTTTTGTGTTAAACTTAAAGGTCTCTTCCTGTAGATTCTTCCAGAACTGCCGGATAGACACAGGCAAAATTGTGTCCAACAAAAGAATGATTTGCTGACTACTCAAAACAAACATGATCATCTCTTAAATTTCTTCTATTAATAAACATATATGACTATAAGATCCTAACCTTTTTTTAGACAAGCATATATTAAAATGGAGTAGAATAGAGGTATAATAAAATATTCACTTGACTGATCCTTATCTAAAAATATACTTGTATAAAAAGGACATTGTGTGGGGACACCTGGGTGGCTCAGTCGGTTAAGAATCGACTTCAGCTCAGGTCATGATCTCACAGTTCATGGGTTTGAGCCCTGCGTCGGGCTCTGTGCTGACAGCTCAGAGCCTGGAACCTGCTTCAGATTCTATGTCTCCCTCTCTCTCTGCCCCTCCCCTGCTCATGCTCTGTCTCTCTATCTCTCTCAAAGTAATAAACATTAAAAAAATTTTTTTTAAAAAGGACATTGTGTAGTCCTTTATGATAACCAAGTGTCTTACATAGATTATTTCATGTAATCCTCATGATGTAGGGGGTAGATGTGATGTAGATGAGGAAAGAGCCACTAGTACTTAAGTAACATGCACAGTCTCACACCATTTAAGGGACAGGTGCAGGCAGGGCTTGGAGTTCTTTGTTTCAGCCTCTTTAAACCATCTAGGGTTCTCGAGTCAGTGTGTATGGTGGTTTTCAGGTCAGCTGCATTTGCAACACCTTAAAGATACACTTTCCAGAGCCTACCTCTGTTCCACTGGATCTCAGGATGAATTTCTGGTTGAGGAAATGGGAAATCTACATTTTTTTTTCTTTTTTACAAACTTCCCAATAATTCTATCATGCAGGCATGTTTGAGAAGCATCTAGCACACCGAGTATCCTCTCAGACCAACGCTTACACTATTATTTCAGGAAAAGCTAGTAATGCAGGGGATGCTCACCGAAAGAGCTGTTGTAAAAGCACGCACTGTGAAAAACAAAATGCTGAAGAAAGAGGGCTGAGTGAAAAACAGGACAACCCAGGTGCAGAAAGTAAAAGCCAATTAACTTAGCACAATACACAGGTGAGGTTTCAGAAAATGAGTTAATCAAGGAATAGTTTCAGAAAGCAAGGGACTGTAGGCTGGGATGGGATAACCGTCCCCAAATATTTGAAGGGCCGTCCCATAGAAACGTGTAGAAGTGGATGTACTGGGACCTGTGAGCAAGAGCTAATGAGAAAGAAGGTTAGGCTCAGCATTAGGAAGACCCTTTAAACTCTGGAGTGTTCCCCCAATCCCCAGTCCTGGGGAACAACATTGGCCACCAGGTAGGAAGCCCCACCTCACTGTAGGGTTAAGCAGGGACCATGTGACCTCGTGTTGACAGTCCTGTACTGACTGGGAAGTTGGCTTTATCTCTATAATTCCATATTCTTTCTATACTCTCCTATTCATGCTTCTCAAAATATCTACGTAGAATAAATAGAGGCATACATTACCAATAAGCATTTTGCAGTCAGAGAAGTTGAATCGAGCTAAGATGAATTGCCAAAAGTGATGGGCTTGCTAGCAAAGCTGAGAACAGACCTGTCCTTCCTGGCCTTCTCTCTTGTGCCTCCTTGCCCCACCCTATAAACCACTTAGGTGCCTTTTAAGAAGCCCTGAAGCACCTTGGAATTTGGGTTGGCCTGAAAACTGCTACTTCAGGCCAGTCACCTTGGAATTTAAAATGCAGATTCCTGGGCACCACCCCGGATTTACTGAATCACAAACTTTGGGAAAGGGACTCAGGAATCTGAATGTACACCATTTTGGACTTGTTCTGTCTGAATTAGGGGGCAGGAAATCTGATAATCTTGTGTTGTACATACTCTTCTTTGTAACTGCAAATCAATTTCTGTGAGTCCAAAAACATCACCAGGTGAGTAGCTTTCCATATAAACGTTTCATCGTCCTGGCTTTATATTCACATAGGTACAAATATTTATATAACGATCCCAGGTTCATGTATTTACAGAAGTAGCAGATGGCTGCAAAGGTGATATGAATGCATCTGAGTCATTGGCAAGGGTTCCCTGTGTACTTTACAGGCCTGGGTAAATGTCAACCTTTACTTAAATTATAGCAGCATAGAGTGTGTGGATATGGGAATAGTACAACGTTCGAAAAAAAATTCCCTGCCCTTCCCATCGGCTCTGAGTAAGTATCCCATTGGATTAACTGGAGTCCACTTGATTGCTACAGTTTCAATAGCTTGTTCAGACATCGATCGCTGTCATGTCACTGGGAGAAAAGGATTAATAATAGGGTGCTCAGGTTGGCTCAATACTGCTGATAGTGCCTGACAAAAGACCGTTCAGAGGACTCCCATGGGGATGCCGCCTGCATAGGAAAGCTACCAGCAACATCATTCAGGATTCCGCAGAATAATGATTAACTCCAGAACTTCAGCCTACGAAACCCAACCAACGGTTTCTATTATTTCCAAATAAATTCACTCCCTGATCTTCCTTCTCTTAGATTCACAGATGATCTGGAGCCAAATTCCCCAGTGGATACCCATGATCATGATTATGTCCTTGTGTCAGCCTTGTGCCTTGATTACTTCCAAGAGATGCAGCTTTTTTTGGTTCTGTTTTGTTTTTGTTTTTTGCCAATCCCGATCGCGGGAAATGGTAAGAGACAGGAGAAGCTTGGTTCGGTGAGTGCCTCTGGAAATGTTACAGGAGAAAGGCTCCACCCCCCACTGTGCGTTCCAGCTCCATTTCAGTGGGCAGTTGTGGCCAGCAGGTATCACAGACTGGGGAGGACATTTAAAAGAAACCCCGTTTCACCTACAGAAAATTAAAGGGAGCCGCTTCACGATGGGGCCCCGTGTTTAACTGGAATTACGATGAAGGGGAATATATGAGAGGCAAGCACGATGACCCTGTTTGGCCAAGGTTTGGAGAAAGGGACTAGAAAGCAGGGGGAAAACTCTGACCTCCAGTGAAAGTAAGAACAGTTTGTAATTTAAACAGGTGGAATATGACACTACAAAACTTAGGCCCAACAGCTTTCCTCTCTGGTTCCCCCACCCTCACGTGACAAGAGTTTCAAGTTGTTGGGTCATTTGTTCTTGGCAGTGGAAAGTGTTTGAGGGCATTTATCTCCATAGCCAGCAATTTCATAACTACATGACTTCTTATTCAAGTGCACTTAGATAATTTTCCGAGGTTTCATAACAGCTTTATTTATCTATGCTTTAATGCCTTTCCTCTTAAGAGCTCAAGATGCTGGTTATTTAACATTATAATCCAGATATGAGAATTAAAAAGGCATTGGGTGCCATACTGCTATCTCCAATGATAGTGCCACTAAAAATAACACAATTAACTTGATGTCAGCACTCAGCTTGTTCTTATATATAGGTTTCTTAAAAATATCCAGACTACTTTAATTAGAGCCACAGACTATTTTAATTATTCCTAAAAGACTGAGTATACTCCACTGACTACAGTAAATATATGAGATAGAAGACAGTTCTCTAGGAACTTGTATATGCTAATGACTGTGTTCTTCAGTCACATTCATGGGAAGATAAGCAATTGTTCAGGATGAAGTTGCTACAGGGCTACACACAGCCAGTTGCAAAGGCCAATGAGGCTACATGTCACCTGGCATCATGGAAATGGCATCCAGAGCTCAAGACATCAGCAATGCAAAACTCAAGGTAAATATGTTGTTCAGTTCGATCCAATTGTAATGCAATCCAACCCAATCATGTAAACCTTTAGTCAGTGTCTGTTATGTGTCAGGTAATGTTCTGAAAGCCCTGGCGGCAGGGGGGGCGGTATCAAGATAAAGAAGAAATAAATTTAACTTTCAAGGAGTTATTTTTCTGGTAGGAAAGACAGTCAAATGAATAACACAATACACATGATGAAGAGAAAGCAACACTATAGACACATGCATTAATACGAAACAGATGAAGGAGATAAGTAGGGGTATCTTATGGTAGAATATGTATTGGTTTTGAAACCACGTGAACTTTGGTTTAAATCATAGATCTTTCAATTGCTTGCTATGAAGCTTTGAGGAAAATATTTTGACTGTCTTAGCCTTGGCTTTACGTTTTCAGAATGGGGATAACACAAACTCTGAAATGCTTTGTGAAGACGAAGCAAGGTAAGATTTGTAAAAGTATCAAACATAGTTCTGGCATGAGTCTCCTAGCAGGAGCTCAAGAAAATGTTAATGTTAAGTGTTTCCTTGTGTGTGTGTGTATGTGTGTGTGTGTATGTGAAAGCTTCACAGAGGGGACAGAGATGGGGCTTGGGTTTTAAAGGATGAATAGAAGTTCTTTAAGAATAAAGAAACAATATATAAAAAAGAGATGTAAAAAGTGGGAAACAGCTGGTATGCAAAAGGGAGAGTGAACAGCAAAGGGAAATGAAGCTAGAGAGTGGACTGGTCTTCAAAGAAACTGAGAAAGGAACAAAAATGTACATACTTAGGGAGCATCACAGAATGTGTGACACTGGAGCATTAAGCACCATGACAGTTGAAGGTCAAGAAGCGGCAGACTATCCCAACTTGTTATGTTTCTATGAAATTGGAACAGAGTTTCAAAAGTTAGCTTTCATTCTTCTACCGAGTTCATCAATGACTCTCATTAATTTCATTTAGTAGCAAGCTCAAACTACAGAGTGAGATCAATTACAACAAAACTCTGGGCTGGGAAATGCTGCCATTCTATCCTGTGCCAATGTAACAACAGCAGAATACCCACAATGCTGCTGCACAATGTGTTAAATTGGGACAAGCATGATTAGAGACATGTTCAACTGCCCATGAAGCACAGCATTTAGCAGCTCAGCAACGCCAAGGACGCCTGGGGAATGTTGGTGTTCACCTCCCAAATCAGGCTCATAGCACTGAGAACACATTCTCTGCAAACGTAAGATGCTATTCCACTCCCAAAATAATATCACCCATAGGCAAGTCTCGTGCACTTGGGACCAGAGATCATAACTCTTGCCCTTGCTTTACTCACAACGAACCTACAGTCAAACATACCAGAGCATACTGGCTTTTTACTACAGTCTAGTATTAGCTCAGGGGACCATATTCCACCCCTCCCCTTTTTTTAAAGTAATAGTTTAGGATGATCCATTGATATTTGTTTTCGAGAGAGAGAGAGAAAACACGAGTGTGGGAGGAGCAGAGAAAGAGGGAGAGAATCTTAAGCAGGCTCCACACCCAGTGCAGAGCCTGATGAAGGCCTTAACCTCTTGACCATGAGATCATGAGCTGAGCCAAAATTAAGAGTTGGATGCCTGAGTCACCCAGGCACCCCAGGATGATCCATTGACTTAAGAGGGGAAACCACCCCAGGATTTCTGATGAAGCCCAGACACAATTTAAGGATAAAATTCACACGGACTCACCACAAAAGATGTTCAACCTTTTAAAAATAGTTACATGGGCATGGTATGATGGTGTTCTTTCAAAAGCAAGGACACTAAAATCAATCATAGAGCCCATAAAGTTCAATCAATCTCTTTAACATTGAGAACGCTTTCTGGTATTCTTTTCTTTATTCAATAAACATAAACTGAGCGCCTTCAAAGTTACAAGGACTATATAATGAGTCCTTATATGAGATACAAAATAAGTAAGGTAATTGCCCTCATGGAATCCACTCTAGAAAAGGAGGGGACAGAAGGTAAACAAATAATTATAATACAAACTATCATTTGTATTAATGCTTCTACCAGGTTCCATGGAATCACAGAGGAGAGTCACTAACCCTTCCCCAATCTTGAATATATGTAGAGGCTTATGCAACATAGTAGGTTCTCAATATTCATCGAATTAATGAATGAAAGTGATAAACCCCTAAATATAAATGATCTATATATAATATTAAGTTCTTTAGTCATTTATTGAAATTAAACAAAGAAACTTAACAAGCACGTGAGTTTGGCAATCTGCAAAACACTAAGAGACCATGGAAGACTATTTGACAATGGAGGGGGAGGGACAAATAAGGATGTTAACTTGGGTATAAAGTTTGAGTTGAATCTTGAAGGAAGAGTAGGCATTCACTAGACATATAATTCACTGGGACAGGATTCTGGGCAAAGAGAAAAGCATATGCCAAGGTGTGTTTTCGTCCAGGGGACCACTTGGATACACTCTAGTGTATCTGTAGATATATGGTTTGTGTCGGGGAGTGATAGGAGATGAAGCCAGGTAGTCATAATAGTAACACCGATTTATTGTCAAGTGCTTACTACATGCCAAACTGGGCGATGCACTTTATATGCATTATACCGTGCAATCTTCAAAACAATACTAGGAGGAAGGTGCTATTACTGTCTCTGCTTCACAGATGAAGGAACTTGAATTCATTGAGGATAAGCAACCTGCCCATGATCATACAACTATTAAGTCATGCATCTGGATTTCAAGTCCAGCTCTTTCCGACTCCAGAGACCATCTGCTTAAACAGCATTAGTACTACCTTACATATTAAAAAGATATTTATTATGCCTTAACCACTCCACGTTCCCAATTCCCAAATACAATAAGAGAACAACATACAGTTTTCAGAACTACAGTAAAACAAGAAGAATAAGAAGGAACTTTTTTCCATAAGGTTATGTAACTATTCAATATAAGAGACTTTACTTTGAACTTACATTCTTCCTGTTTTCTGACATGAAAAAATTCTTTTGTGAAATTACATTGATAGAAGGTGATAGTTATTTAAAAAATATTTTCATCAAAGTTAAAAATTCTCAGTCCTTCTCCAAATCTCGAAATTACTGCTCTAAGCTATGAAGCTATGCTGCCTTACTAATGGTTGTGTAAGCCATGCTATAGCATTTAAATTTGTCCTGTAAGCCATGGGCAGTCATTTAAGCATTCTTAGCGGGAAAATGATAAATTTTGCATTTTAGAGGGATTATTTCTTTATGATTGTTGAGGATAGACTGACAATGAGAGGGAAAACAGGGAGATCAGCTGGAAGATGAGTGTAACTGTCCAACAAAGATGATAAGAACCTTGAGCCAAGACTAAGGTAAGAGAATGAAGAGAAGGGCATCATTTCAAGGGACACTGAAGAGGTAGACTCAGTGGGCCTTGGTGACCAATGAGACATGGGGTGTGCAGGAGAGAGAGGGAATTTAGGACAATTCCCTAGTCTCCAAACTATAACAGTTTGAAGGATGGACCCTCCTGTATAAGAGTTTGTATACAGGAAGAAGAGTGGGGTGATAAGAGGAGAGAGTTCAGTTCAGACATGTTTTGATTTCAAGGACCATCAGATACAGATGATTTTTAAATGTTGATTCTACCTTACCAGTATAGTCATGACACTTGATATAAAGACTCCAGGCCTAAAAAATAAATTTTGCTATGTGAAATAAACATTTTTAGCAAATGTACAAAATTAATCTTAGGCACAGGTGTAGTTATCATATGACCACTATTATATTGTGAGCACTGTCATACTTCATTGTTAAGATGAATCAGAGAAATGTTAGTGAGCAGGCAAAATGTTTGGAAGGCCAGTAGGTTATTTTGCACCTATCAGAAAGACTAACGGCTACAAAGCGCTTTGAGATCTTCAAATGAAAGATGCCCAGAAGAACACATTATTAATGTTGGCTATTAGGATATATAGAGAGGAATCTTTAGTTATCCAGAAAAGCCTGCAGGTAAAAGACAATGACTAAGGGACTTGGAAACAGACATACTTGATATTATTTCTGAATTTCTATGAGAGTAAATAGTAACAAATCAAATGCACCATTTAAAAAATATGAACACTTGGGGTGACAGCAGCTTCCTGAAGACAGAAATGAATTTAAGACAACATCCATCTCTGGACGATGAAATTCACATTCCCTCCTCACGCCACCCCAATTAAAGGGAAAGAATCTCGACCTGACAATCTGCCCTTCAGTATCTCAGACCCGGGTTGAGGGCAGATCTAGTGACCTCCTCCTGAATAAAAAGGGGAAGGGGATTGGGCAGTAAATTCTGTCCTGGCGAACATCAGCCCGGTAGTAAATCGGAATCCTCTCCGTGCCCTCTTTATTATCACATTCACAGCATGAAGTTATGAGCTTCCTCAGAGCTCCTGCTATAAAAATGTGATGGATGGTAGGGAAACCTCAGGGAGTTAATCTATTCTTCCATTAAATTTTACTTTAATTGGTCTGTGAGTCAATCAGAAACTCACTAGACAGTGAATTAAGAAAGAAAAGAATGAAATAGAAAAAGAGCTTTCTTTTGCAGTTACTATATTATAATGCAGGATTATTCTTCCATTGAAAGAAAAGGGAGACCATTGGTCCATACAAATAATCCCTGGCTCTGTAAAGAAAATGAGAGAAAAACAGGCAACCATGAATCCTACTCACTGGTGACATTAATACATATGACATTTACACACACTCACCACATACCCCACCAAGCAAAAGCAGGCTTCTCAGCCCCTCTCCACCCCCACCCCCAGTAATCAGAATGAGAGAGAGAGAGAGAGAGAGAGACAGAATGGAACGTCTAAGGAAATTAATGCAGAGAAAAATAAGCTGCTAAGAATCTCTATCATCAGTAACGTAACTCTGTCGATACAAAAGAAGGTAGATGTTAAAGACCAAGGATGGATCCGCTGAAATTTTCATGGGTTCAGTTAGCAAAATGTTTGTGCAGTATTTAAGGCCATAATGGGCTCTGATAAAGATTCTCAGAATCTAATAATGGCCTCTCTGGACTTCTTGTCTAATTAGTGGAATACGGAGCGAGCCAGCTTGGAACTCAGCATTGCTTGAGATGAAGAAAAAGGGGGGGGGGCGGTGCGGAAAAAGCCAAAGCTGAAAGAAAAATAAACCAGAGTGAAGCAGGAGAAAAACAAGAGCAGCCAGGGTTTTAAAAACTGTGCTCCCAAGCTGACAACTGAAGTTTATGCCTTGAAATATATGATAATAAGGTTTTATGGGAGTGAGCCCCAGGGACCCAAATGTCTCTCTGTAAACAACGGACTTCAGGGAAAAGCCAAGGTTTGAATAATGTACTCAGTCTCCCTCATGATAAAAAAAAAAAAAAAAAAAAAAAAAGCGAAAAGCAGTGAAGACAGGAAATGCTTCCCTTTATTCTGACTGTAGAACCCTGAGTTGCAGCAAATACCCTCTGAGGGTAAAGACAATTGACGACCAATGTAGAAATACAGTTGTCCCATGTTAAGACAAGGGATTTAAGCCTCGGCAGCCTCAGAAACCTGCGGTTGTATGAGAAGAACCTAGTAAACTGCTGCCTGTCCACCCTTAACGCATGGGCAATATATGTCCAGAAACCAAATGGTTTATTGTGCAGTGTAGCTGCAGTGGAATTACTGTGGGGACATCAGAATGACTGGATCCTTGAAGCGTGTACTATTTATCCCCGGTGCTGCAAAGGGTTACACCTGAACGTGCTGCCCGTTTCCGCTGGTCCACGTTTTGGGCCAGGGTACCTCGTGGGATATTACCAGCTGAACTCTATCTGTAGCGTGATGATTTCCTTTGGAGACTAGGGTCAGGTAAAGCTCAAAGGTAGCCTTAAGCAACTGCTAAATGATCAAAGTCCCCAGTGTACTCTGAGACTGAATCAGGTTGCCTTTAAAATTCTTCATCCTCAAAGACAACAGCTCTATCCTCTTTATATAAATGTAAGGCCATGAGACAGTAAAGTGCTATTTCTATAGGCATTAGTTCCACCTTATATATTAAAAAGGTATTTGTTGTGCCTTAATCACTCCGGGTCCAGGATCATAAGGGACCTTGTTTCTTGGTGGGAGGCTATAGTGTGAGAGGTTACTTAGTCATCACTAGCCTCTAGCGATGCTGGAACACCACACATGGGGCTCCTCAAACAGGAAGTCAAAGCCAGGCATGACCCCTGGATGAACTCGGTGCATTTTCGGGCAAGGGGCCTGATGAATCTCCAGGGACAGTGCTGCTCTGTGCCTCTGTGTCCGCATGTACGTGTTTACTCCTCCGTGTGCGTGTATGGAGGTGGGTGGTGCTGAAGGGAAGGAGGGTGTGAAGGTTCTGGATAATTATGAAAATTAGATCTTTTACAGCAGGCTTCAAGCTCAATTTGGGCTGACAGCTCATGAACAGATCATCTGAAGTCTTAATAGGCCAATGCTGGTTCAATAGTTGTATGGTTAAATCATGCACATTTGTGCCACAGCTGACACACACAAACAGACCCACATGCCTCAGAGGGACCATGTGGATGAGTCTATATTTAACATTCTTCCTCTCTGGGGAAGGCTAAACAAAGCAAAACAAAACACATCTAAAATCCTGCTTGAAACTTTTGCCGGCCAGAGAAATATTCTGGCATTCTTTTCACTCTAAGATGTCTAGTAGTAGGAATGTTGCATGATTAATAAAGCCCTTCCAGATACGTTTGACCTTGATGCCTTTCCAAAATATTTCTGAATCCCGCAGTCAGAGATATTATCTTCCAAGTTGCTTATCTATATTCAAAACCACCTGGCCGGGTCACGGTGGGAAATTTTTTTCCCTACTTTTTAGTTACCTGTCCCCAAAGCACCGACTCTCCTGCCTTCCGTACTTTGGTGGTTAGCTTTGTAAAATGATGTCAAGATACCCAGGCCCCTGACACATCCTGAATTCTGGAAGAACGTGTTTCCTGAATATTCCCGATAATGGGCTTAATACTAAAGGGGTTAATGAGGTTGCATAAGGCAGCATTTCCTCTTTAAAGGAGAAAAAAAAAAAAAGTCCAACAACATTAGCAGCAGTTTCTTCTTATTTTTCTCTGTGTTTGCAGTAATGGCTCCTCCTTGCAGCTCCAACATGGGGGGAAGGGAGAAAGCAGTATTGCTAACCTGCCTGGCATCTGGCTTCCAGCAGGGAGAGAGGCTCATCCACCTCACCCCTCAGGCTTCTTTAACTGAATTAGCCGTATTAAGTGCCTTGGTAGCCCAGGGAATGAACATCGTCGATCAGTGCCTGAGAAGGCATGTTTGGAGGGTATAATTCTGCCGGAGGAGAATGGACTCCCCAGCACATGGGCCTAAACTGCAGAGTAACAGAGCCCTAAATCTCCAGTTGCAGATTTACAGCCTCCATTCTCCTTCTTTACTGCAAATACAATCCGGCAGTAATGGTCTAACACAGCAACACCATCACCAACTGGCTGATGGCTCGCATAAAAGCAATGTCAACCAAAAACTATGAGTTTATAAAAGGGAACAAACCCTCAACAGTGACAAGAACATGAAACCCATTAACAATTTAAACACTCTCCATTTTTTATTTCCTACCTTGAAGCTATTATTGCTGATAGAAAGCTTCTCAGTGGAGTTAACCACTGCAAGGGAGGGTTTGGAAGCTAGCTTAACTCCTAAGACAGGAGGTTATGTGGTTTGAACCATTTGATGGTGTGGTTTGAACCTTTGTTAATAGGAATGCCACCTGGTAACCTGTAGCTGAAAAGAAGGTCTCAGAAAATTGCAGGTGTGATAGGACCTCCCCTGGTAGGGCTATCAAATTATTTCAGGAATCACACTGAATAAATGTGTTTGGGATTGGACGTTGCTGGTCTACTGACTATGTCAAGACTTGGGCCTGCACTGTAGAAGGAGTGATAGAATATTTTTTTTTTGGAGGAACTTCTGCAAAGATCAAGGATCGAACCTTGGAATTATGATGTTCAGTGGGGGTACATTTTACTTGTGATAGTTCCAATCCCTTGAAGGGACATTGCCACCTGAATATTCCACTCTGTGAACTGACTCTACCTGATCTATGATGTAAAATGTAACTCGTCACACACTATGACCTTCTGGTCTTTAGGTAATCAGATGCAAATAGTATAACTAATTTGCCCAACTTAACTACGGGACTCTTCCACTAAAAAAATTATTACTATGGAATTCCTTGGGGAAAAATGCTTGAGTAAACCATCTTTTCCTCCTCTCCTCCCACCAGTGAACAAGAAGACATGACCTTAAGGAGATATATAAGCCCATCGTTGGGTGATTCACCCCAAAGCAAAAATTCTTCCCTCTGTTCTTTAAATCAGACAAACCCAATGAAAATAGCAAACTCACTCCTTTTGTAATTTTGAGTTTTGTGTGTGTAATTTGGCAAACAGTTCATCTTTTAGAAATAGGTTCTTAGCACTAAAAAGGAAAGAAATCCTGTTTTTGCAAAAAAAAAAAAAAAGTTGTGTTGAATATGGTTACATATATCCACACAAATAGTACCAATGAAGTTAAAGGTTCCTGATTATCATACATTGTGCTGAGTATTTGAGCAACTGAATATAAAATTTAATCTGTACTAATGGGCCTGGGGGAAGTACAAATAAAACTGAGAAATAAATACTTGTTTTGCAGTAAAATGACTCCTATCTATCTATCTATCTATCCGTCTATCTATCTAAAATAGGTTTCAGTGACACACGATATTGTATTGTAAGAATATTCCCATATTTTTGGCACTTTAAAAATGCACTGCCTCACAAAAGAATATCAACCTATCGCAGTCTCTCTTAACCTGGGCTAGCTTGAAAAGAGGGGTCATTTCATGTTGCTTTTGTTATATGTGCATAGATTTTGAACTGAGCAGACATTACACCTGTTGGTTTTAAGTGTCTCCTCTGCCCAGAAAAAGAAAAAAAATGTTGAGAAGGAAAATAAGAGAAGTTAAATAAAAAAAGATAAGAAAAAAGGAACTAACAAAAGTTATCCCCCCCCCCCCCCACCGCAGTGGGCAAGGAAATCAAGCTACAGTAATTTTCATTATAATAGTGTTAGAAAATGGTTAGCCTTAATGCTTGATAATGACCAGAGCTAATATGGTTCTGTTTTCAGTGTGGATAACATTTAAGGAAGTAGTGGAATGTATGGCAGCTTTCTGGATCTATACAATCAACTCCAATGAAGCCTTTTCTCTAGCTTTGAGTCATAACCATAAATACTGACCCATCCCCACATTCCAGTAACAAAGTCCTTCCTTCCTCCTGTGCCCCTAAACAAAGGGGACAACAGTGTGTTCGGTGGGAACATCTTGAAATAAGATATCACTCCCCAAATGGAAGGAAGTCACAGGGGAGATTGACGCCATAAAGGCAGTTCTATCCTATTGAAACGCCAGCAGATGGGGTCATAAACATTTCCTTCTCCCCTTGCTAACAGCCACCGAGTCAGCTTCATCTTTATCTTTATCTTTATCTTCCTGTCAGGTCATAAATACCTCTCACTCAAGCCTCACGCACAGCTGGGCCATGCCAGGCAAGTTTACTTCCTGTTAAGGGTTCGTTTCAGCAAACATTTAGAAGTAGGTGGGGGAAGAAAACGGAAAACCCTGCTGATGACACACATTTAGCGCAGTAAAGGGAGTCTGAGAACCTCCAAGAAGGGGTTTGGTTAGACTAAGAAATGACCAAATTGTCCAGCAAAAAGCATGAAGATTCACTTAGAAGATGCTGTCATCTTTTAACTAATTAGTTAAAAATTATACTTGCTACAAATAAACACACAAAACAGCTGTATAGTATCAGTGGCTTTTGTTCTTCTAGAACCTCCAAAATGCTGCATGAATTCTTTCCATTGGTTCATGGGTCTGAACCCTGGATTATAATCATACCTGATGGAAGCAGATTTCCAGGATTAGAAAAGCAATACAAAGTCCTTGCTCAGCCGGAGGTTGGGAGAAAGAATGCACTCTTTTACTTAGCAGAATTGGGGTACCGGAGGGAAGAGTGACTCTCCTTCCTTTCTGGGGAGCAGTTCTATGCTTGGAAAACCATCTGCCTGAGGCACTGTTGGCAACTCCAAAATTGTGGAATCTAAAATGGTAAGAACATGGGAGGTAATGGGTGTCTTCCTCCTTGGCTTGGCTAGAGCAATTGCTCCTCTTGAATTTCTAAGTTGGGTATACTTTTCAAAAGTGACTTTTCTGACTATGGTCTTTGTAACACACAACCCCCAATCTGATTATTAAAAAGCGGCACTTTTATGAACACATTCTGATAAAATGGTTAAGTCTTCTGAAGTAATAATAATCGTGACAGGTTGCAGGTGATTATAAAAAGATGTTTCTTGCTTAGACTGGAGTTGGGTAAAGATGTCCTCACTGCTTTGAGAATGGCTGTTCTGTACTGGCTTATTTTACTCAATCTTTTGTGTTGTTTATTTGTTTTTTGTTATTTGGTTTTAAAGAGAGAGAGTGAGTGTGGAGAGGTGTGGAGGGACAGAGAGAGAGAGAGAGAGAGAGAGAGAGAGAATCCCAAGTAGGTTCCAAGCCCAGCTCAGAGACCAACACGGGGCTCGATCCCACAACTCTAGGACAATGACCAGAGTCGAAATCAAGAGTTGGACACTCAACTGACTGAGCCATCCAGGCACCTCAATCTTTTGATTTTTACATGTGCTTTTATTTTCTTTAAGTTTATTTATTTATTTTGAGAGAGAGAAAGAGCACAAGCAGGGGAGAGGCAGAGAAAGAAAGAGAGAGAATGCCAGGCAGGCTCTGCACTGTCAGTGCAGACAGTGTGGGGCTCAAACTCACAAACTGTGAGATCATGACCTGAGCTGAAACCAAGAGTCTGACGCTTAACTGACTGAGCCACCCAGGTGCCCCTTACAGAGAAAAATGAACATAGCATTGATAACTTCTCTGTAACAGTTATAACAAATGAGTTTGACTCTCAGCCCTGACACTTTACTAGTTGTGTAAACCTGGGAAAGTTACTTAACAGCTCTGTGCCTCAGTTTTCTCCTCTACAAAATGGGTACAACCACAGTCCCCCCCCCTCTTTTAAAGCATTGCTTTATTTGCACTAAAATCTATTTTAAAGTCATAGTTTAAATGAATTTCAGTCCCTAATCCATAAGATTTCATCACTTTTTCCTATTTTATTTCATTTCGTTATATCTTTTCTTCCTTCATTGCTTCTAAATTATTTTCCTTTCTATTCCCTTTCTCACTGGGTATTATAAAGATAAAATAAATTAACTTGTGTAAGTCTCTTAAAATGGAGCCTGGCATGTTGTAGGGGCTGTGTAGGTATTAACTTGTGTATAAAATGGAAGGCCTAGGTAATTCAGCCATCTAGATGGCATCTAAAGTAAAGGCTATCAATTATATTCTTTTTAATTTTTTTTAATGTTTATTTATTTTTGAGACAGAGAGACAGAGCATGAGCATGGGAGGGGCAGAGAGAGAGGCAGACACAGAATCCGAAGCAGGCTTCAGGCTCTGAGCTGTCAGTACAGATCCCGATGTGGGGCTTGAACTCACAAACCACGAGATCATGACCTGAGCTGAAACCTGACGCTCAACCAACTGAGCCATCCAGGCGCCCCCTGTCAATTACACTCTTAAAAAGCTCCAATTAAGCTGAATATTCGGCCTGAGACTGGCATTCAGTTTTCCATAAATTAGGCCGATTTACCTTTACATAAAGTAACCCTGTGAGACTGGCCTGCGTGGTGTTTTCTGAGCACATCCTGCATTTTCCCACGTCTTCACTCTGGAGTTTGCCATTCCCACTTGTACCCCCCCCCCCCCCCCCAGCTGTTGACATTGTAGCACTGAAGAGATTCACTCATCCAAACATTAAGGCTTTATGTTACTTTTCTATCCACCCTTCAAGGCCTGAGTCAAATGCAGCTACTTCATGAATCATGGAGTTCTGGAGCTAAAAGAGCTTTAGAGACTCAACGGTCTACTTTCTTTTACTAAGGACACAAGAGGTGAAGTGATTTGCCCAAAGACACCAAGCTACAGCCTGGTCTACAACATGGGCCTCTGAACTGTGCAGAGACCTCAGAGTAAAGTGCCAAGCTTCTTGGTCCTCCTGGCTGGAGTCTGAACCTGACTGGTCTCCTCGGAGCTGCTATGGTACCTATTGCACTTAACAAACATCGCGGCCCTACCGAACTGACGTTATTTAGGGGCATGTCTTATCTCCCCCTATGTCTCATCCACCTTTGACACCTACATTTCTACCCCCAGAGGGCTTAGAACAGAGCCTATAACCAGGAGGCACTTAGTAAATATTTGAATTCATGTTCGAATGAATGAATGTTACCAAGGGGAGGGAGGAGTTAAGCAGCCTTTCCTTCCCTGTAATTCCTCTCTCATAGTCTCGAAGTTCTTTCTAACCCAACTGTCTGAGCTGAACTATCAATTCCGGGGCATAATAAATAAATACGTCCACGTTCGCAGAGAAGTTAGTGGAAATGAATGTGCACGCATTCACTTGCTTCACAAAACTTTCTGAGCGTGCATGTCACTATAAGGTGTGCATGGGAGATCTTGGACCAATCATTTACCAAAGCAGTAGGACAGCAAACCCCGTGTTTCCATTGGTTGGATTGGTGCAGTCAACAGGGAAGAGCCAGAGACATACAAATAGCACTTTATTAACTAAGCACCATGAAAGCACTCGTCAGGCAGCATGTTGTCTCTTTAATGGGCCTCTGATTTGCAAACTAAGCCCAACTTGTGATTTGTTTCCCTCTGTCACTCATTTTCTTTATTGGATGATTCAAGGATAGCCTTCTTTTCCTTCCCTACGAAAGTTTTAGTCACTGACCAAAGTTGGACTCAACACTGTTACACGTGTACTTTCTCACCTGAGGGCAGTTAGAGTAACAATACATGAAACGTTTTCAGTTTTTCAATGTGTTTTTATAGATCTCTTTCTATCCTTCCCCCCACCCCCTGCCCCAACAAACTCAGGAGGGAAGTGCCAAGTGCAATCCATATACCATAGATGTATATGTGATGTATATCAGCAATACATCAATTTTGCAACATTGTTCTACTTTATTTCTGGAATCTCCCTTTATGAATTTCCCCAAAGGAGGAAGAGCATATCTCTATGACAATACCCTTAGTTTCTTTATCACACTAATCACAATATGTGATTATTCTATTTATTGGTTTGCTTCTTCATTGCCAGTCTCCCCAAAAGAATATAAAACCCCATGAGGACAGGGGCCTTGTCTATCTACAGGGACCTTGTCTATCTAAAATTGCTAAATAAATGAATGAACGGTTAACAAAGCTATTTCCATTAAGGCATATTAAGTCATAATGATAAAAGAGGCCAATGAACAGACTTCCTAGTGTAGAACTGCTTAACTGTATTTTTACCCATTTATTCTTCCAAGAAAGATGGTCAGAGGAACAAGTAGGTCCTCATAGTTTTTAGTTTTCCTAATTCTTTACCAATTATTGTTTTCCCTGTGTAGTGTACTGCATTAAGAACGGCAGGTGACAAGAAGTTTAAGATATAATCCTTGTCCCAGAGAAGGCTATGTGATTACAGCAATATGATAGTGATATAAGACTGTAAGGACAAATTCGGAAAAAGTGGTGCAGTCAACATGTGCTGTCAGAGAAAGGAGAAACTGTCTTAGATTGGTGTGGTCAGGAAGGGCTGCCTGGGGGGGGGGGGCTTTGAGTTGAAGATAAGTGGAATTTCTGTCACAACAAGGGCTCACTAGGGGCGCTTGGGTAGCTCAGTCAGTTGAATGTCTGACTTCGGCTCAGGTCGTGATCTCACGGTTTGTGAGTTCGAGCCCTGCATCTGGCTTACTGCTGTTGGCATGGTGCCTGCTTCAGATCCTCTGTCCTTCTCTCTCTTCTGCCCTTTCCTGACTGCGGTCTCTCTCTCAAAAAGAAGCTCACTAGAAGGCCTTTTAAAAAGATACTGTAGCCGTGTTATGCCTCAATATACCCCAGGTTTAGGTAAGTTTAATTAAAGAATAGAAATACTCTGAGATCCTCCAATAGATAGCAGCTTGTCAATGCAATATAGTTCTATTAGACTATTGGGCCGGCCCCATAGCAGGTTTAATGGCTTTATGTATGTTTAATCACACTTACTTGGTCTAGCTCTCTCAGCTTTAGTCCCATTAGAATTTAAAAGGTCAAGTTGCAAAAGCCTAAAAAGTGATTTAAAATAGAAATGCCAACTTAACCTTAACCACAGTTAAACTAATGCTATCATTGTATGGAAAATCATACCTCGTATAAAATATGCGAGTGAAACAAGAATACTAAAACTTTATAGTTCTTTCCTGAGGTTATATTAAAAAATAATTTTAGTAAAATTTAAAATCACAATTTGAATTTTCCTAAAAATTATGGCTCACTGATAACTGTTGACACATATTGCTTATCTGGGAGAGCACAGAGGTCCCATTAAGTGAGTGAGGAAGGAGACTAGGTAGGCCTAACAACACGGAAAGGGAGCAATCTTTTGAAAACGACATAAATTTGTTATAGCTCTGAAGGGTAAGAGAGCACCTTAGGAGCGTTTTCTCAAGCTTGCTGGTTGCAGCTGTCACTCTTTACCTGGAGTATCCTATCCAGAGCCTCTCACCTTCACTGATGATGCCATTTAAACATCTCCTGCTTGTTTTCATATAGGCCCTTCTATAATACGTTTTATATTCAAATGACCCCAAACTGTTATAATCTATTATGATTTGAGGGATGATACCTTTTCTTTTTTTGCTGCTCTGGAAGTCAAGATGATTTTTAATTTTTAAACATTTGTATTATTACTGTTTTTTTTTAATTTGAGCGTATTTGACACCCAACATTACGTTAGTTTCAGGTGTACAACACAGTGATTGGACAAGTTTATACATTATGCTGTGCTCACCACAAGTGTAGCTACATGTGTCCTGATACATCACCGCTATTACAGTGAAAGGTTGTGAAACTGCCCCTTTTCACTAATGGAAAAGTTAGAAATTAGCCTAAATATGCAATTCTCTCCTTTTTTAAAAAAGTTTTTTCTGTATTATTATTTAAAATCACAATTCCTTATCTGTATAATAACTTCTGCTATATAACTCCATCTATCAGGAATTACGGTTCCATTTCTGATATTTCCACACCTGCAGATATAGAAGGGATTAAAAGTGGATTAAGAAATGTTACCATAAAGCAAGCAAAATCCTGAGGGAGACGGCCTGGGAGACAAGTAACTTAGTATAAGCGGAAGGTGCCAAATGGTAATAAAGCCAAAATGGGAAATCATGAAAATAAAATAACTGCATTAAAAATATATTTGGACCAGCTCCTCTGTGCTGGTGTTTTGTAATATTAACTGTTTAAACCTGCCTAAAATGAGAGCTTTGAGTTCTCAAAATCCTTTAATTCGGTTAAACATCCGCTACCCTGAAAGGGCTCCGCAGAATCCCATAAAACATTATTTATCTGTGTGCGTTAACTGCACGATACTGTAATTTCCAGAATAAATGCTGGGTGTAAATTGTTGTTTATGTTGGATCCTGACTGTCTTTACGAGAAACAAAGTGAAAACGGAATCTTCACAGCTTTATTTCTTCCGTTAAAGTCTATTCTGCAGCAGGAAACATGCCTAGTGGAGTTTCTTAATGAACACTTATAAAGCCTGTTGGTTAAAACCAAGTATATAGAATCACCTCCAAATGTATACCCTCTTTTATTCCACATTCTTTTCATTTAAATCAAGTTCAATTAAAAGGAAAGTAGCACCGTTTGCCTTGTTATGGTTAAGGGTCTGTCAACATCACACAAAGCCTTGTTGTCACAAGTTTATAACTTGGAAAGGACAGAAGAAAATTAAAAAAACAAACCCATCTTAATAGAGAGAAGCTCGGCCTGGAAATGAATTTTTATTTATTTTTAATGACCTCAAAGTCCCTCTTGGGGCAAAAGAAATGGACATACTAGTGATTTAAGACATTCAGGTGGGATTTTCTTGGTTTTTCCAAAAAAAAAGCTTTCAAAGGCATTCCAGCTCAATTGATTTTAAATTTTTTTTTTTTCAACGTTTATTTATTTTTGGGACAGAGAGAGACAGAGCATGAACGGGGGAGGGGCACAGAGAGAGGGAGACACAGAATTGGAAACAGGCTCCAGGCTCTGAGCCATCAGCCCAGAGCCGGACGCGGGGCTCGAACTCACGGACCGCAAGATCGTGACCTGGCTGAAGTCGGACGCTTAACCGACTGCGCCACCCAGGCGCCCCCCAGCTCAATTGATTTTAATTGATTAAAACATGAGATTTTTTTTGTGCTTGGATTTTCTAAAGGATATTAAATATTAGAAATTTTGTGTTTCTAATATTGTATCACCTCCCACCTCCTGCCACACACACATACACAAGGTGCAACAAATAATCCTACATCCTTTTTTTTTTCTTTCTTTTTTTTTTTTTTTTACAAATGGAAACTCCAGCAAGGAGAAGCTAGGAGGGTTTTAATATGGGTTGGACCATGCGAAATTTCAAAATTCTCTTTTTTTTATTCTTTCTTTGAATTCTTGGAAATTTTGCCTTCCAAAAACACCATCGTTAAATTCTAAGTAAGAACAGTCCTCTATTGTATGCATAAAGCACCCATTTAACATTTCTTTTGGAAAAAAAAAATTGCTGCACAGATTTTAAGCCCAAGAATTTACTATGCCTGCACAGTAGCTGCCCTCACCTGATAAAATTGTGATGATTCTTTCTGAACGATTATGACTTATCAGGTCAGTGACCAACAAACTATAAAATAGATTCTAACAGCCCCCAAAGGGTTGGTACAGACTCTTGAGTAAATAATATATGTAAGAGAGAATGGAACAGAACGAGGGAGAAAGAAAAACACGGAGAGAGAGAGAGAAATAAAGAGGAGAAGACACACATGAGTGACTTAGTTTGTTTAGTGGACAGAGGGCAGGAAGCCAGGGTCGTTGATTTCAGTCCTGGCTTTCCCACTCAGCAACACCTCTTGAGCCCAAAAGTCAGATAAGGAGACAATCCTGTTTTTTAGCAAGAGCAGAGGTCCCACAGCAGCCCTATAGGAGTTTCTGATATGTGCTCTTTTGCCCTGGATTTGATAATAAGCCACAAACTGGTTGTTACTTTGCCTGTATTTATATGCATATCTATCAATGATAGCCATTGGCTCCTGGGAAAACCTACCAATCCTTACAACGAACTTCTCAGAGAAGGAGTACAAGGGTGGAGCATTATTACCACCTTAGTGTGTTGTTCAACTTAAGACCTTAATGAATAGAATGGATATTCAAATACATTTACATTAGATTTAAAGGAATCCAAGGGAACCTAACAAAGGGATTAGGTTATCATGATAAAAAATGGTCAAAGCTCTAAGACAGTATGTGTGCGCGTGGGCACACATATGTGTGTGTACAGATCCAGCCACTTACAACCACAGCCAATATGAGGGAGGAACTTTGATCTATATACTGTACTTAAGTCAGGTTTTCCTAATTGCATCAGCTTCCCTGGAGGTCTCTGCTGCTTTATTGCTGCAGTAGATGCTATAGAACTTCTCTCCGGTTTAATGGCATAGTAAGAGTTGTATTTGCTTTTCAGATCTTGAGAGAAAACTGGATACAAATTGTTGCTTAGGGTTTAAGACCACAGATTGAGTGGCATCATTCTGGTGGCCAGTGGAGACATATCACTGTGGTCCTCTGGTTACTCCTCACTTAAAGAACGACACCATGAAGGAAGCACAGTACATTTCAGGTGGTGAGCTCTCCGGACTATTACTGAAGGGGAGGCTCGGAATCTTGACCTCCCCGGAGATTGGTAAGGTCAGAGTGGAGAGAGGCCTGAGGCTGAGGCAGGAATAAAATGGCTCCTGCAAATCCCATTGAGCCCAAGTCCAAAAGCACTTTTAAGAGCCTAAGTCCTGGGGCGCCTGGGTGGCGCATTCGGTTAAGCGTCCGACTTCAGCCAGGTCACGATCTCGCGGTCCGTGAGTTCGAGCCCCGCGTCGGGCTCTGGGCTGATGGCTCAGAGCCTGGAGCCTGTTTCCGATTCTGTGTCTCCCTCTCTCTCTGCCCCTCCCCCGTTCATGCTCTGTCTCTCTCTGTCCCAAAAATAAATTAAAAACGTTGAAAAAAAATTAAAAAAAAAAAAAAGAGCCTAAGTCCCAAAACTTGAAGACTGGACTTTTTTTTTTTTCTGGGTCAGCATTTGGGTCTTTAAGCTGTGTCAAGGCCAAGAGTGAAATAGCAAGGGGAGGGAAAGGGAGGAAGGACAGATAAATGAAAGAACTGAGATGGTTTTCCAGAGATGAGTGTGGGATGTTTGCCAAACAACCAACACTGTTCTTGACTCAAGACGGTGCTAGCAGTTTTATGAGCAATGGCTTCATTTCCCTCTAAAATTACACAAGTGGCATTTCTTGGTGTGATTTTATAGAGATCATATTATGGTTGTTGTTTTTCTCCAAGGGGACACAAATTAGGCACGGGATAGGATGGCTACAGGAGGCTTCTCTTAGGCATAGGTGTTGGACCTCTCTCTCCCCACCTAACCAGGACCCTGCTGTGTTCTGTAATGAGTCCTCTTCTCCTAAATGACTGTGGAAGGGACCAAAGCCAATGCCACCTCACACCTTGCCTATCTTCCCCTGAGAGATCAAGAGATACGCCGGCTGCTGCCAAGGGGAGGCAAGGAAGCAGAGTTCAGATAAACTTTTGATAAAGTGCCATAGCAAACCCCTCATCAGAAGGTAGGAAAGGTCACACAGTAAAAAAAAAAAATAATAAGAAAATATAACTGCTTTCTTATGAGGAAAATATTATGAGTTCTTCCCCTTTTTCAGCTTTTATGGAAGGAGATTCTGCCAGTTCCTTCAGAAAAAAATAAGAAAAAGTAGTTTTAAAATGAGATTATGCACCTTCAGGGTGCCATTAGGAAGTTTTACTGTACTGAGATGACATGAAAGCTCTGGAATTAATATCCCTGAGATGCTTCAAACCTGCAATAGCAATTATTGTACTACGTGTCCCTGGATAAATAATAGAGCCATTCAACTAATTAGCTTCAATGATTTCAGCTCCCTGTAAATTCTCTCTCACTCGGCTATAAAAATAACACTAGGAAAACTTTTGGTAAGAGAAACTTCTTTCAGGAAATGTTTTCTTTTCTTTTCTCCCCCTTCAGTTCATGATGCACCATATGTGTGAAGCAACTTTCAGTCCCCGTCACAAAGCTAGGATGGGGTACACAAAATTTGCACGTCATCAGTTGCCGTTTGCTGCTACTGGACATATTGACTTAGCTCTCTAATTCATGCCTTCCGCATAAGGCATAAGCATTTTGACAAATTTCAACTAGTTTCTTAATACACAGTATAAGCAATCAAGTGGGCGTGAATACATGCCAGGTGCACACCTACGTATATGCATGATTAAAGAGTTACTTATATCCAGACTTCGTGACATTGTCACCATGTTATCGTGGAGAATTTTCACAGCACACGACTTTCTGATAGTGTTCAGGGGATATTAGTTCATTGTTTCGTATTTATTTACTGAGTGTCTATTAGATGCCAGACATGAAGTTTCTTCTTTATGTTTCCTTGGAAGAAAAGTAGCTTTACTTGAATTTGGTATCATACCTCCTTAAAGTGACGAGGATTCCCCTATACTTTTGTCACCTAGAAATACCATTAAATTCTATAGTCTCAAAGTGGTGAAAATGTGAACTTCAATAACGCTGGCTAATACATCTCTAACATCATCGGCAATGGTCTGCAGATCTATGGTACGATCCCAAGAGACCTGAATTTTCTTAAAGCTTGAGGTTTGGTTTTTCTTTTTCCTTTGGGTGAGCTGTTGAGATGTCTTCTTTGCCTTTCATGGAAATTTCTCTACACATTGAAATGAAACAGAAGCTCCTCCCTGGGACGGGCTAGTACTTCCCTTCCTAAGGCTGAACGTCATCACAGCAGAGGGACCTAGTGAGAGGCAGCTGACGGTGAAGAGCTTCATCCTTGGTGAAGAAACGGAGAGGAAAAGAGTCTAAAACTCTTCTTGGGCTTATCTTGTTTTTAATTAACAGAACAGAATTATAATTAAAGCCAGACAAAATGACTGGATCTTAAATCAGAATTATGTCTAACACTGGAGACTGCAGTCATCTGTTTGCACTCATTAGAGGTGACCTGTACTACTTTCCGGGTCTCCCATTTTCCTCCACCACTTATAGGCAAGTGCTTTTTTATTTCTTAGCCACACGAAAAAAGGAGTTTTCTCCTTTGTGTACGAACACTTATGAAATAAATGTATGGAAACAGATGTACTGCCCATTAGAATGAAGAATACAGAAACAGATGAAAAAAAATCATGACTTTCCTCTGAAGCATCATGTAATTATAAAATTCAAAACAATTCCCCTAAAATTGATAATTATGTAGCCTGGCAAAGAGACTTGTCTTCCAGTTGAATATTACGGTTTTCCTTAACTGTAAGATGTGGTCAGAGATTCGAGTTTTTGTTATGCAATTATTCCAGGTTATTCAAACATTCTAGTCCTCCCACCTTAAGCTCTACACCCTAAGAGCCATCTAGGAGGTTTGCAATATCGACCCCCACAATTTTTCCTTCGAAGAGATATGCAGCCTCAGCTTATGAGAAATGCAGTCTGTTCACCCTGGGAGAATATAAGTCATAACGTTTGTTTTGGAAATCTATTTTACCCAATATTTCTCAATGAAATAAATTGTGTAAATGAAATAAAACTGACACCTCAATATTTACTAAATCGCTACCGTCTGCTCTCTGCTTAACACTCTGACTATCATTGGTTTCTCCTTCTTGTTCAGTTTAGCAGGTGAGAGAGCAAAGGGAAGAGGCTTCTGCAAAGAATGCGTTTTTAAATCAATATAAATAAGGTTATAAAATAGCCAGACTTAGCATGGTTTCCTCCCTGCTTGCTACCCCTATGCATTTGTCCCTTTCTTTATACTCATGTGTATTCTTCAGTTTACCAAAATGTGTGTGTGTGTGTGTGTGTGTGTGTGTGTGTGTGTGTGTGTAGGAGTTGACACATGGAACTAGGTCAAGAAGGTCCACAGAGAAGAAAAAGAAAAATTCCAGTAAACCAGTCCCATATAAACAGTATTAATGGTCTGCTGATATTACACGATGAAAAGGGAAAAAAAACCTGTACAAATAATTAACATCCATGGTTGAAATGACTATCCATGAAAATTGAGTATTTCAAGATGAAAACACTTAGCAAAAAATTAAAAATTTCAATGTCAAGTGTACACATGAAAGGAAATAAACATATTTTCAGGGTCACATAACAGTGCATGTTTCTTCCAGTCTGTGGCGTTACATAGTCCTACTTTTGCATTGACAGTGAAGGAAGCTAGATCTCCCCCAGCACCGCAGTCCTCTTACTTTTCAGAACAGCTATGAGGCGGTGTTCTTAAAGCCTCATGCAGAGTAACCCCCTGTACTCTTTGGAGATGCTCTGACTCGTGGAAGAGCAGGACTGACCGATTTGTCTGTGCTCAGAAAGTCTTCTAAAGGACAATGCCTATGATATGAGAGAGGGAGAGTAAAAATGGGGCAGGAGGCACTGAGGGCTCCTTTGGCAATTGGGCGGTGGGGAAGGAAGGAGCCAAGCTATAAATAAAAAATATTTCTAGAAATGGTATGTGGTTGATGCATTATTAATGATTGTGAAATATATCTCAATATGGGAGGGAAAGTGGCCACATCTCAAGATGGAATAGAGCCAATATCATAAGACACTTGGTCCAAACACCGCTGGCACTCTTGTGATTTTAGAAGGATTCAAAATACCCCCTAAAGTCAAAGAGGGTTTTATTAAGTGTTTATAAGTTTACTTGATTAAGCATATGGATGATACCAAAGAATTGATATGTAGTAAAGGGATGAAAAAACACAGAATGTTATTTCAACAATTTCAATTTTTAAAGCTACCGGCAATAACTATATGAAAACCTAGCATAATGTAGTTTTAAATGTATTTTATTGTTATTTTAAAATCTCTATCGTAAAACATTTTAAAATAAGTTTCATTGCCTACGGAGTCCAGAAAGTACTTTAGCTTGCTGTAGGTCATGGAACCCAAGGATTTCTGGACTAATGTTCCCTGTTTTAACCACTAGCTGTATTCTCTGTTAACACATTCTGGGGCTCAAAAATGTTTGCCTTTCACATTTGCCTGAACTCACAAATATGTACCCAAACACTATTTAAGCCATTTCTGTCACAAACACAAATCTTACATGTGGAGCTATGTAGGAAGTTAGCATAACTACAGGAGTAATGTAGATATGGGTAAAGATGACCAAGACAGGTGACAGATGGTCGTGAGCTTAAGAATCACAACTTCACAATGTAGTTTCCCGTAGAGGGGTATATTTGTGGTACATCCGTGGACATTCATAAGATTTGCTAGGAAGTTAAGAGGAAGGGAGAGGAGTAGCGGGTTAATATACTCTTTTCTTTGCTTTCTCATTTTTTGGCTATCTAGATGGGAGATTTAGTTCTGCTGCCTGAATTTGAGGGTCTCTCACACTGCTCATCTGAACAATCAATTTTTACTGCTGTAGAAGATAATAATGGTAATAACACTATAGAAAAAAAACTACCATGACCCATAACTGTAACTTATTACAGTCTTTTAAAAAAATAACTGTAGTGTATGGAGCTTCTTCATTTCTTGAAGCAGAAAAGGAGCTGACAGTTGGAGCCTCGGAAGCTGTCTATATATCTCTTGAATGCTGGCAAGAGGCTGATCTACTTACAAAGGGAAAGCTACTTTGGGCGTGGGCCACGTGGATGAGAAAAGTGACCCAACACTAGGAGTTTGCTGAGGACAGTCACCTTCTGGCCTGCCTTCTTGTACCAAGTGCCAGCAAAAAGCTGTCAGTGTGACGTGCCAGTGCTTTATCACCCTACACCAAGGAAGTCAGGATTCTCGGCCAGTTCCAGTGATGCTCTGAGGCAGTAAATTCAGCATTCCCGCCAGGACCATCCTCTGATGGTGCTTTTGATAAAGAAATTTCAAAGGACTTTGTTTCCCTGAACAACAACCAGAAACAAAATCTCTCACAAAGCTCAATATGTTCTTCTATTGCACTCATCAGAGAGGATGCAAAATTTACTTAATCCTTGTGCACAGATTTCCACATGCTTTAGAACTCACCTGGTTTCTATGTTATGTGAAAGGACTGCCCTTATTAGACAAATTATATTCTAGACACTTTCAAAATGAAGTGGATTCTCCAAGCTCACCGTTTATCTTTAGATCTGGAAGCCTTCCTTGAAGCATGACTTTGCAACAAAGGAGTTTTAATGCTACTCTACTCTGAAATGCACTGCATACTAACACGGTTTATATACATTATTGGTGCCATTAAGGAAACTTGAATGACTTGAAGTTTCTCTAGATGAGATTAAAAAAAAAAAAAAAACCTTAGCATAAGAGACTCTTAAAAACAGAATAAACTGAGGGTTGATGGGGGGTGGGAGGGAGGGGAACGTGGGTGATGGGCATTGAGGAGGGCACCTGTTGGGATGAGCACTGGGTGTTGTATGGAAACCAATTTGACAATAAATTTCATATTTAAAAAAAAGGCAGAAGGAAAAAAAACTTAAAAAGGATGTGCAGCGTACAAATGAAATCTGATGACATTAGAAGTTGTTTAAAAGTACAAGCATAATACTGCTTGTGTACCAGCCAGGGAACACACCGCAAAGATTTGTTGTACTTCTCTTAGACAACCATTCCACAGTCACTGAACATAAACAACCATAAAGTTACAGCTGCTTTTAAAATGTCACTTAGGGACAAACTGTATAGATGGGAAATTAGATAGTACTGAATGCTTTCAGGAAAGGACCAGCTCTGTACTCCCAACAGCGGCTCCATGTTCATGAGAAAGAATAAAATATTTCTCATCACTAATCATATGTTATCGTAAGCAAATACGTACATGGCCAGTGTGAGATCCAAATGATTTCTCAGATTAAGAACAATTAAATCACGCTCCCCAAAATATTCTTAAAAACTGAGCCTTGTTATCTCGTATGAAAATTGAGAAAAGTGAAGTTGGTGAAATTTGGGAAATAATTAAAATTTCAGGTAGATGCTCAGATGCTCATAATTTTTTAAAATGGGAGACTCTAGAGAACATGCCGCAAAAATGGCTTAAGCTACGATTTCCAGTTAAATATGCTAAGACAGGGCAATGTACTTTTAGTAGGCTGAATAAAATGCAGAATAACCTGTATTAAAAAAGCACATAACAATGTCAAATCTTTAAGCTTCCATCTAGGGGATTTGCAATAAAATGAAATCATTAGGCAAAGAGTGGTCACTGCTATGATGAGAAGAAAAAATAACTCAAAATTCTCATATCTGTTATTATATTAGAATAGTTCACTTTCTTCTCAACATAATAACACTGGGCATTAAAGAGCCATTTACGCATACCTTATTATTATTTATGAAATTACAAGTACACACTGTGTCTGATAACTCATCTCTCTGCATTAAATAGGAACATATATTGTTTTTTAAAATGTCTGTCTTTTACAATGTGCTAGGTAACAGCTTTCCATAGCATAATCATGAACGCATTATATAACGTGCTTTATAAGAAGTTATTAAGGATTATGACTATAGCAACGTAAACCTAATATAAATATGAATAAAGCATTTAGGAATGGTATTTTCACTTAGACTGTTACCTACATAATTTGTAGCAATACAATTATCATAGAAGAAGACATACCACATTTACAGAAAAAACCGTTTCCACGAATGTTAGTAAAAATCCTATAACGCAGGAATTTTTCTAGCCATTTCACAAAACCCATGTCTTTAAAAACATGAGAAGAATCCACAATGCCACCTACAGTATTCTTGTCAGTAATCTTGCCTTGCGGGAGAAAAATACCAGCTTTATTTGATAAACCAGGTGCATGTAGGTTTCCAAACTGCAAGTAGGTGGCAGTGGAGACATTTCTGGATGAATTTTCTCCGTTGGAATTGTAAAAGGAGGAAAAAACCTCCTTAAAAACAAGTTACAAACATACTAAAATAAATAATTTCCTGAAATGTAACCTTCCATAGCAGATCACCATTAAGAGCTAATAAAATATTTGTCTTCAGGGACCAAAGTCCTACCAACCCCGTAATGAAGATATCCACAGCATAAAGAGTGAACAGCACAGATGAGAAAATTAGAAAAAACCGTAAAGAGAGAAGGGCTGGACAACTGTTTCCCACAAAGCTCAGTGTAAGAATTAGGAATTTGATGTGGACAAGAAACTCTGAGGTTGGCAGCATTCGAAACTAGTGTTAGCATTTAAGGAGCCATTACGAAATCTCCTGTTTGAATGTAAATTCAAGAGGAAGGCGAATTAGTTCTTTAGGATCTGGTCTTTAATGAAGAATATCAATTGAGTCCGTCAAAAAAAACTGTGTACAACAAGAGGCTATTAAACAACGCAGACATATTTAAAGTGTGCTCAACTCTAAACAAACACTAGAAACGTTCGAATAAAACCACCTGAATTGTCTTTCAAGGTTAATGAGTTGGCACTTAGATTCATTCTCTTCTGAAGTTTACCTGCAAAGACAAGCAGGGTCATTAAGTTGTATTATCAATTTAATCTAATTGATTTGACTTGTAGAGATCATAGTAGAAACTGGGATAGTGCCCAAGAATAAACTCTGGAAACAGGTGTGTGTGTGTGTGTGTGTGTGTGTACAGATGGAAGGAAACAGGTAAATAAATTGCAAGAGGAGGGGTTCCTGGGTGGCTCAGTGGGTTAAGCGCCTGACTTTGACTCAGGACATGATCTTGTGGTTCATGGGTTCGGAGCCTGGAGCCAGCTTAGGATTCTGTGTCTCTCTTTCTGTCCTTCCCATGCTCTCATGCTCGCTCTCTCTCTCTCTCTCTCAAAATAAATAAATAAACATTACAAAAAAATAAATTGTAAGAGGAAAAAAGAAATTTAATAATGTTATTCATATCAGAATCACTGTGTGAAAAGAAAAGAAAGTAAATGTCCAGATCAAAGCTTTTTCACACCATGGTTATCTCAAATCAGCTTTTCTCCTTGCCTTAATTGGTTAACCATGCAGTTAACAACAAAGGCATCCAAGAAGTCAAGGGATGCAAGAAACCTGATGAAAGCAAATGCCACATTTTCAATACTACTGTTCCCCCTGCCTGGAACATTCTTCTTCTATTCAGCTTTTAGGATTCAATTTAAAATCCACCTATTCCAAAATGCCTTTCAGAATCTCCCAGGTGGAATTAATCTCTCCCACGCCTACAATATATTAAAAAAAAAAAAAAAACTTCTATAGTAATTAGCACATTGCAGTACTATATTCTAGCATGAAAATCATTATGCCTGTGTTTGGGTCTGGATGATCTCCAAGTTCACAAGTCTCAGGAAGGCAGGGGTCATTCCTTGACAATTTTTGGTGCCATGCTCTCCAAGAAGAGAATGGCTTCATGTGTGTTTATTTGAATTAGTTGAAAGGATGACTTAAAGTCACCTCCCCAAATATGACCTGTGTCAAAGCTGAGGTTACTGAGGATTGTTGATCAAGAGAACAGTGGCTTGCTCTGAACAGACCCTTATAAAGCATAAAAAGAAATGTGGCACCAAGCCCCACCTTCTCCTTATACGCAGAGTCCTGGAAGCGCAGACTTGAGAATCGTTAGTGCACTGGCCGCATAGAAGCAGTAGGGGGTGCTTTACAGCTAAGGATCCTGGTGGACTGTGAACTCACCGACTACGTGGTGGGTGGAGCCTGCAGAAAACCTAGTCATTGTTTTGGTGACCTTTTAAATGTAAGCAGAAGGGGGCATATAAGTCAGGCCGCCCAGCAATGATCAGATGCCTATGGGAAAAATGTAAAATCTCTCAAAGTAAGAGCCAGCCCGAACCCATAATTCTCAGATTAACAGAGAAAGTTCTTACGTGGAATTGAGGAGCTACTCAGATTTCCATTATCAAAAAAGACTTAATGCCGTCCTTCTCTACCCCTCTGTTCCTCCCTCCTTGTGACATTAGAGATTACCTTTGTTTTATGGTGGGGGGATCCCCCCTCCTCCCATGAAAGAATACTGAAAATTTGCCTGAGAGCAAAATCTCTGGAAGGCATTCCTCCTCTCAGGCACTGGATCCATTTCATCCTTCTCCAGATAGCGCATAAAAATCAGCACCAGGCTACCTAAGTACTATCAAGTTTCAGTAAGGCTTTGTTTCTCGGTGCCAAAGACCTGCTACTTCTAACTGCCTGAAATACTGAACATAATGTTACATTAGTGTTGCAAACAACTAAAACTATTAGGAGTGTGGCTGAGGTGTCAGCGCATCTCACCTTTGGAGCAACAGAGAACCGTCCCATTTGCAGGACAGCCCTCAATCAGCAGGTTAGAAAAACATATTGAAGAAGAAGGAATTATTGTCTGAGTTTGGCTCCTATCTAGTGTCTTTCCAGTAGCCTTATTAGATACAAAGATTTACCTGGCTAAAGGCATATATTAAAATTGGACCAGGATGCATTTTTAAAGAATGCACAGAAAATTTTAGGAGCACAGCTTCAGAATAAAAACAGCATACATGGTGTGTTTTTTTTTTTGGCTGGAAAACTAGTATTGGATTACCTGAATCCAAAAATTTTGTCGTTCACTGTACTGGGCCATAGTGACATTGTATTTTATTTTATTATAAAGTATTAGATTTCTGTTTGATAAGTAAAGATTTGAACAATGAAAAGGAACCAGTGTATTGTAATATCACTGCATGAAGATTTGATTTGCCTATTTTATTGTACATTTAAAATTTCCTACCCTGTTTAAAAAAAGACCATAAAACAGATTTTGTGAACATATGTTTTATGAGTCTATGCCAAAATAAGAGTGGTAAATCCCTCAATCACAGACATAATCTTTAGAAGTCAACACTTAATTATCCAGCCTGTGCATTTTCCAAGCTTGCCTGCCCCTCCTCCTTTCCCATATTTAGATATTTCATTGCACACAAATACTTCTTTTAGAAAGTGGGCAAATGAAAAGAAGAAGAAGAATTGTAACTCAAATCTGGTGATTTGGATACTTCTAACATCACTCTGAAGTGTTGGGGGCAAGGAAAGACAAGTTGAAGAGAAAAGATGATGAAGAGTTGGTATTAAGTAAAAATAAAGAATAGCTTTCATTTCAAAACAATATTCCACGCGCAATTTTTCCAATACCCGTTAAAAAGTTGTGGTAAATTGATTGTGGCTAGGATGTTTCAAACTGATGCAGTAAACAGATTTTCATTTCAAAAACTTACCTACTTAGAAACATTTAAATTTTATTTAATATTGACTTTTAGATGGATTCCTCAGCAAAGTAAGAGCTTGTCATTAACTGCCAGCAGGTGGTGGTATTCACAAATAGGGTACAAGAAATACTGAAAGGGCTGTGACTATAACCAATATGTGGTTCAGATTTATGGATTATGGATTTTTAAAACATTTTTAATGGAGTTGTCAGCACTTTGAAACCACTTCCACTCCCATCTGTTCCTTATGAATGCGGAAACTTGGAAGTTACCTTAAACTGTGTGCCTGCACACAGTTTCACATTAAGAACATCAGATCCTTTTATAAAGGGGAGACTATTTTCTAGCTCTAAATATTTAGAATTTCTACCTTAACAATGCACTTCAAGACAAGCACAAATATTCAGATTCTTCCAATATGTCGGGAGACTCTAGGTTTAGAATCTGGTCTATTGTCTATTCAGGGCAGACATGTATCAAGAGGGAGCAGTGACTATACTCCAGCCACGCTAACCTGAGCCAATGCTGAATGGCAGACACTGTTTACACACAGTTGCTAGGGAGAAAATATGCCTGTTCTTGTCTCCAAAAATAAAACTCCCAGGTTTCAGAGGATACAGAAGCAACAGAGGCGGTGAACTCCAGTCATCGAGTCAACAGCTTTAGGGGCTTTAGGAACAGGCTGAAATTATTTGGTTTTGACCGCCAGATGACCTCCATCGCTGCCCAGTCTGATGGACAGTCGGACCATTAGTTCTTTTAACACACATTCTTTTTCCTGAAACACAGACACCACTCTGCGTACGCACAGAGCAAGAGAGGAGAGAAAACGAGAATGTCTGAAAGGGAGAGACAGAGATTCACATCCGCAGAGAACCTTCTAAATTAGCCGTGACCCTTCCACTGGTCTAAGGCCTGGGACCGAGAGGAATTCATTCCAAGCAAAGAGACAGCAAATCTTTTTCCAAAAAAACCCAACTTAAAAATCTGACTCTAGATTACAATTAGGCAAGATTACATCTACTGTATGTCCAAAACAAAAATGGGGGAATGCTTAAGGCTTTTTTTTTTTTTGTATTTCCTATAGCAATTTGATTTCTAGCTTAAAAATTGTCAATACTATTTTTTAAAAAATATATAGATCAGAAATGAAAAAGACTTACTATGTCCCGTTTAATGTTAGTTCAGGCTTAATGCAATATTGTTTTCTACTATATGCTACCCAGCTCTTTGTAAATCCATTTAATGAGTATAATTCCCTGGCCACATCACTGTGGTGTATGAGATTCAAAATACATTTTATTTGCTTTTTTTGGGGTATGCATGTGTTTTGATGCGTGTGAATAAGAAATGACTTTTGGTCTCATTATTCTTGCAAAACAAATCAAGAGCTAAGCTTTGCTCTGAAACAACCTCTTACTCCCAAGCAAAACTGAAAGGCACAAAGGTTGTACTCCAAAGAGACCTATCAAAGATACTGAACTTTCCCAGGAAACGGGGAGAGAAAAGGGAATAAAAAACTGAAATTTAGGTGGAGGGTAAAGTTTCCTGTAGATGAATCTATCTTTAAATAAAGCAAAGTTTAAGCCCACATTTAATCAGATTTAGAACACACACACACACGCACACGCACACACACATACACACACAAATAAGACCTCTCTCTATCTCCATTTTCTTGTGGCTTGGCTGACAGAATTGCGCTTGTCCCCAGCCTCTTCTGATTTTCCTCTTGGGATAAGTGATGAGCTACGCTGCAGTAAACGAGGAAACATCTGTTTGACTTTCCGAAGCTGGCATGGGGAGCTGAAGTCTGAATCACAAATGCCACTTTCACAAACAGGTTTCCCACAGGAACCTTGCTAAAAACATGACTCTACTGGGGAGAACCATGGCTCTGGTGAGCGATGGGCAGAGCTGCTCTCCTCTCCAGCTATTTGAAACAATACACACTCTTTATAGGATTTGTGTATGTGGGGAGATTTACTGGATTCCAATCTGCTAAAGAGAAAGGGTTCCTGGATCCGGTTTTAATTTGGAAAGTTAGTTCACATTAAAGCCCAAGACTTTAAAATGAAGTTTGATTTTAACAAATTGGGAGTCTTTTATTAGCAAGAAACCTATGAAACTGTGGTATGTGGTTACCGTATATTCAGAAAAGGCACACAAAACCTCAAATTATTTTTTAAGCATATTGACATGGTAGTTAAAGATCAGCATGCTGTTTTCACATTTTATTTTATTCTAGCTCTGTTGCCATCAGCAATGTGAATAACTTAGGAGCATCACTCTGGCTAGCAGTGTGTCTAACCCACCTGGGCTGTAACCTTTTCTCTCTCTCTCTTTTTTTTTTTCCTCTCGAACAAGGGAGTTGTATCTGCCCACAGATAAACTCCCACGGCAGGTGGCACAAGCTGATGGCCATACTCCCAAATGTCTCTTCCATTAGAATCTTACCATCTGCACATTTTTTTGGGGGGGGGTTGTCCAAGTGTTCAGTTAAACTTATTTTTTTAAAACCTCTTTTCTTTAGTTTAGTGATTTTTCTCTTTATGAAAAATGACTGCTTGCCGTTTGATTCCTCTCCTGGGATATTTACTCATCTCTCTCTTGAACAGGGCTCCCATTTCCTTGTCAGCACTTGATTTGGCTGACATCATCGTGTGATTATTAACCTGTGAGTGAGCTGGAAATATTTTAGGGGCAATCTAAAAAAAAAAAACAAACAAACAAGAAACAAAGACCAACCCAGGCTATTCGACTGAAGTATTTACTAAAAATAATAGATTTTATAAGATGTAGTCAGATACGCCTCCATGTAAATGTCAGGCTGATGCAAACATTATGCTGTATATTTATACTTAGCTTTCAAAGGCAGAGAGCATTTATGTCAGAAAGGAGTTTCTTTATTATTTAAAGACAGTTTCCGTCTATGGGAACAGATGGATGGTTGTTGCCTGTGAAATACTAATTATGCTACATACATCCACAAATACAGTATTGAAACTGTTCGTGCAAGAAATCAGGTCCATATCTAGAAATCAACTAAATTTTAAAAATTCCGGTTTCTTTTCCTTATTCCTCTTCTTTTTCTCTCTCTTTAAAAAAGCTCAAAAATAATATTTCCACCATACAATTACAAGAGAGAATTCTTAGGTGAAGGACATGGAAATTGTTCAAATATATAGAAATTTTCTTTCTGCGAATATGAGTACATTGAACATATAATGCTTTCACTGCTCTAAGGATAGCTTTCATAGAAAACAGCAGAGGACAGAATTAGCACATTGAATATTGTTTTGCCAATGAAAAAATGTGATAGAGATTGATCAGAATTATTTTTCTCAAATTTGTTTTCTACATCCCTCCTCATACCCAGGGCTCTGAATGTCCTAGCATCTTCTTTAAATAAAATTTCAACTTCTGAATTATTAACAGTAATATCCCTTTCCTAGAATGAAATGAAATCAAGCCATGAAGCCGCTATTTAAGTTTTTAGGCCTTAGACAGAAAAAACAAAATTAGATACTCCTCAACATACATGATTTACCCTAAACAATACCTCAATTTTACTTCGTTTTCACAATCAGAAAATAAAGTTGAGCATAAGGAACAGTAGTTGGAGGATTCTTCCAAAATCAATTTTAATTAAATACACGCACACTTTAATGTTGAACATGCCCATCTAATCAACGATTTTGGCTCTAAGGGGTCATGATCAGCATTTACACTTAGAATTACCACTTGGTACTAATAGACATTCTCTATAGAAGCCCTTAAGGTTTATACCCAAATTATTGCCCTATATTAATTATTAATAACTTAGGAAATGATAATTTTCTAAACCTTGCTTATTTTTCTAAAGAAGGGTATGGACACTGGCTTAGCTTCATTTGCTATTATTAAAATGATTTGTAATTCATTATCAATTAATTTAATGCTAGAGTGCTTACAAAATTATTTTGCTCTATCTCTATGCTCTTTCCCCATTTGGCCTTAGGTGCTGAGCTGTGGGAGAATTCAGGAACTCCCTGAGGAAGAGGAAATATGGAACCAAAGGCAGAGGTGACTGGCAAGGTTGATCTCAGCAGATAAACAGAGGGAAGGGGGTGAGGGAACAGAGGGAAGAGATGGGGCGCACCCTTCTTGAGTGGTTACATAGAAGCTGTTTATGGGCACCACTACTTTACCACCTCATGCATGTACTATCATGCCCATTTTACAGGCAAGAAAGCTTAAGATCAGAGAACTTGAATGACCTCCCTGAGATCAAGTAGTTAATGTAATAATCATTCCGGGGTTTGGAACAGTTTACAAAACAAACCTCGCAAAATCCTGGAAAGACAGCCATTACTCTCTAGAGTTGCAAAGAAGAAAACTTAAAGAAGTCTCCAACCGAATATAATAAGCCGATTATGAAAATGGGAAGAGGGTGCAAAGTGCATCAGTCCTGGGTAACCTACCAATTGGTGGGTAACGCTCAGCACGGCAGACTGAAATCACAGGATTACCAAAGACTGCTCTAAAAAACAACAAAACCTGTACTGCATAGTGGAAGGCTCTGAAGGGCACAGTTCTCCAAAATACAAACTTTACGTGAATACGGGCAATCCCTGGACTTATAAAGTCCTGAGTTACCACGTATAACGTACATTCATTGCTGCTGCCGACAGGGAGCACCTGTGGGAAATGCTTGTAAGACTGAAAATAATTT
This sequence comes from Lynx rufus, assembly GCF_022079265.1. Classification (NCBI taxonomy): domain Eukaryota; kingdom Metazoa; phylum Chordata; class Mammalia; order Carnivora; family Felidae; genus Lynx; species Lynx rufus. The sequence goes on along the minus strand of NW_025814832.1, from coordinate 24,252,550 downwards.
GTTGGTACCAAGTGGAGAGATTCGGGTCAAGTTTTAAGCTTAGTGCTATACCAACTAAAACTACAGTAACATTTTTTAAGGCACTTGATAAAAACCATTCTAAAATTTACAGGAAAAATAAAAAGAGGAAAACAGAATTTGGAAATTTTGAAAAAGAAAAGTGGCGACTGACGTTAGCAATTATTAAAACATTAAAAGGCTACAACAGGTCCTTGTACTGGTGCAAAAATATTCAGATCAATGTAACAGAATAAAGAGCTCCTTTAAATGTAATATATTAATATATGACAAATAAGGCACACAAGTAAAAGAGGGTGATTCAATAAATTATTTTGAGAAAAGTAGCAATTTGGAATGAAATGAATTTAGATGTTCATCTCACACTACATATCAAAATAAATTCCCCTGAATTAAATATAAATACAGAAGTCAAATTATAGAAAGCTGGAAGAAAACGGAAAGTTTAACAAATCTCTGGAGGAAAAAAGGGGCATTCTAAGTTAGAAGTGGTAAAATAAGTAAATAAATATGACAAGCTTAAAAAACAAAAATAACCACAAAAACAACTTTTGTGTGTAGCAAGTATCAATCTATGCCAGGATGGCAGAATGTCACATAAATGGTCAGAACTTCAGGACACTGACCCTGAGGGGTATACGTTCCCAGGAAGAGTTAATGTGGTCATATTCTTCTCCAAAATTCCCCTAATTCACCCTGCCCAAATTATTGTGCTTCGGTGTTCCTCCACCTTGAATACCATCATTTGGAGAGTCATTTATGTTTTGAGACAATAAATACGTTTTGAAGGATAATGGAGATACTAATCGCTCACAAATTGACACATATTAACTTAATCAGCCCAGCTCCTACCTCTAGCTGAGAAAATCTATGCTATTATAAAGAGAATTGTGACAGGTGGGGGGGGGAAGATAAGTAATTTGGGAGTTTTAAACACTTTGTATTATTAAAAAAAATGAAAACCACTTTATTGCATTTTCTTAACCCCAAAGTAATAGAAACATATAGTCAAATTTTAAATACAGAATATAGAAATAAATAGACACCAAAGTATCTCAACATATGTGACTTTTCTTTCAGACATCTCCTTTGCATACATGCATATGTTTGCATAAATACACACCTAATTTTAGCAAAATCCAATAGCTTTTTACACAATGTTTTATAACATGCTTCTAAAATGTCATGACTAATTTTCTAAAATAAGTAGGTTGTTACCATTACGTTTAATGAGTACATACCATCCATGATTTGGACACATCATAATTTATTTAACAAATCTCCCATTGACGGACACCTAGGTTGTTTGCAGCTTTTCACCATAGTGATCAAGACATCAAGGCTGGGGGCTCCTGGGTGGCTCAGTTGGTTTAGTATTTGACTTCTGCTCAGGTCATGATCTCGTGCTCTGCAAGTTCAAAACCCCTCATCGGGCTCTGTGCTGACAGCTCAGAGCCTGGAGCCTGCTTCGGATTCTGTGTCTCCCTCTCTCTCTCCCCTCCCTTGCTTGCAATTTGTCTCTCTCTCGCTCTCAAAAATAAATAAACATTAAAAAAAAAAAGACATCAAAACTAGAGTATAGCAGGTTTGTTCAGTTTGGGTTGTTGCCTAGTAGTAAAGAGAGCAGTTTAGAGTTTGGTAATACCAACTGTGCTCCTTAAATCCAGCCAACCTACTTGGAATGGAGCTTCCTCTTTGTTCCTACCTCACTTAGAAACAGTTCTCTTTCCTGCCTACCCAGCCTGGACTCCAGGGTCAACCTCCTCTTACCTCTTTGAGATCTATCACTGTGCCATTCCCAACCTCTTGGATCGATCTGAACATTGGCTTTTCCACCCCTCCTGTGCCACTGAGTACATCAGAAAGAAACAGCATACTTAAATGACTGGCAGCTTTATTTATGATTTCAACCCAGGTTCTTAGTGTTCTTTGGAAATCCTTTATTTCATTTTTGCTAGGTTCCATGTTTTTTTCCTGCAGGGGATATGTCAAACTTTTAATATTCTTTAGCTTCAACTCCATCCCCATTCTGTATGATCTCTATTAGTGCTTCTTTAATTTTAGTATGCATCACTGTCACCTGTGGCTTTTTAATAATGCATATTCAGGGGCTCTTCCCTCCAATATTCTGATTCACCAACTCTAGGGCAGGCCTGAGGAATCTCCATGTTTTTTTTTTTTTAATTTTTAAGTTTATTTCTTTATTTTGAGAGAGACAGAGATAGCACAAGTGGGAGAGGGACAGAGAGAGGGAGACAGAGAATCCCAAGCAAGCTCCACACTGTCAGCTTGGAGCCCGACGTGGGGCTCGAACTCATGAAACCATGAGATCATGACCTGAGCTGAAACCAAGAGTCGGATGCTTAACCGACTGAGCCATCCAGGTGCCCCAGGAATCTCCATGTTTAATAAGAGCCCACGTGATTTAAATCTTCATCTTACCTTTTCTAGTCCTGACTGCAAAGAGGAAGGGGCTCTATCCCCTTCCAAGGCCAACCATTACCACCTTGCTACAATTTCCACTGCCTCTTTTCTTGTCCGAGATAATGCTTCATCATCTACCACCCTACTACCTAACATTTTCAATCTCTTCTTCACCAGTTCTTCTGCTAGAAAAGGCTCAGTTTTTCTTTTAACGTTTATTTATTTTTGAGAGACGGAAAGAGGCAGAGTATGAGCAGGGGAGGGACAGAGAGAGAGGGAGACACAGAATTGAAAGCAGGCTCCAGACTCTGAGCTGTTAGCACAGAGCCTGACGCGGGGCTTGAACCCATGAACCGCGAGATTATGACCTGAGCCAAAGTCGGCTGCTTAACTGAGCCACCCAGGTGCCCCAAGGCTCAGTTTTTCTAGAGAAAAACCCTTCTTTTAACCCCAAATCCCTTGCTGTTCCTTCATCCCTCAGCACTCCACTAGATTTTCAGTTAAAACAGTATCTACTGTGGCGTCTACTTGTCACCTTCCATTACAGTGTCAGTTAATATGTGGATTTTTTTGATACATACAGTACAGTACTGTAAATGTATTTTCTCTTCCTTATGATTTTGTTTTCTCTAGCTTATTTTATTTAGGAATAAAGTCTATAATACATATAACATACAAAGAATGTTGACTTTGTGTATTATTGGTAAGGCTTCTATTCGACAATAGGCTATTAGTAAAGTTTCTGGGGAGTTAAAGTTATATATGAATTTTGACTGTGCGGGGGATTGGCATGCCTAACCTCTGCATTGTTCAAGTATCAGTTGTATTTCCTTAACCATAGGATTTTGGCTCCCACCTGGAAAGCTACTCTAAATCTGTTCTTTCAAAGTATCTAGTGACCAAAGCCAATCCCAATGACTTCTCAGTGCTAATTCTGTCTGCAGAATACTCTCTGCAGTACGTGATATTGCTAAGCCCCTCTTTGAGCTTATTTCCCCCTAGTTCTCCTTCTACCTCTCTGATATCCTTTTAGGACATCCTTGCTAGTTCCTCTGTCTGCTTCTTTGTATGTTCGCATCTCCCAGTGTATTATCTCTGGTCCTCTTGCTTTCTTCCTTTACATTCTCTCCCTGAGTGATCTATCTCTTAGGCTTTAATTCTCAGCTTTAATACAATCTTAAGCCTGTACCCTTCTCTGAAAAGTCTTTCATTTAAAGCTCTAAACCTATAGTGTCAAGCTCCAAGTTCCTTGAACTTGAATGATGAGTTTTGTTTTGGACATTATTTGCGTAAGAGTTCTTAGCTGCATGACAAAAACTGACTCAAGGTCAGAATCAGGGGAGCTCACGAGGCCCAGGGGACAGGAACCACAACAAATATCCAGCACTGCACCAACTACAATGGTTGCTGCTGCTATGACTATAACCACCAGATGTCTTCCCATCTTTGTACCGCATGGTCAAGATTCAAAGAGGGAGCGTCGTTTTGGCTAAGTCCAAATCATGTGGTCAGACTCTGGCAGCACCAGATTTGGCTGAAGAAGGACCTGGTAGTGGAAGGGGACCACCACCTCTCAACTGATACCACAAATATTAGGAGACAACACAAAAAGAAATTGGAGAGTTTAATTTTTCTAATGTTTATTTATTTTGAGAGAGAGAGAGAAAGAGTTTGAGCAGGGGAGGGGCAGAGAGAGAAAGAGGGAGAGAGAGCAGGTTCCCCGCTGCCAGCACAGAGCCCAATGCAGGCCTTGAACTCACAAACGGCTAAATCATGACCTGAGCGGAAATCGAGAGTCGGTCGCTTAACTGACTGAGTCACCCAGGTGCCCCTAGCAACCAGAGAGTTTATAGGGAGGGAAAGGAGTTGACAGCAGATGGCCAAATAATGAAATATACCCACCACAAAATACTATAGTTGATTGGTCCCTAATGACTTGTAAAATAAAGTCTCAACTATCAACAGGAAGTGAAGGGAATGGACCAACAGAGGAGGACTCTCCGTATTCTTTACAACTAACTGCAACTTACTTCCCCAGCCATTCTCCCTATACATTCTCTAACACAGCAAGTATTTTCATAAAACTTGCCTTTGTTTCCTGAATATTTTCTCTTCCTAAAGTAACCCTACTTTCCTTCATGTGGCTGAATCTTACTTTTCCTTCAAGTTTCAGCTAAGTATCACCTCCTCTATGAAGCCTTCTCTGATTCCTCTGGGCAGAGTTAATTTATTTTGTTCTCCCTCTACTTAGCACTTTGCTAAAAACACTCATGTATCTCAATGATTAGGGTTAGCTGCACACATCTGTTTTCCATTGGATTATTAGTTCCTTGAAGGCAGGGACTGGGTCTTATTCATCTTCATATCTGCAGCGTCTACATCAGTAAGCACATTTTAAGGAAGAATTAGGAAACAGAAGAGGTGAGGTTGCTATAATGATAAGGTCTCTTAGCTTATGGTTTACATTTTTCAGCTGAATTTCTTTTGCTCCATACATTGTACTTGCCTAATCATTTCAAATGAAACAGTCTACAGAGTTCTAGGTCAACTTCACTCTGGGTCAGATAACTTTTCTTATTTCTTATTCTTTAGCTGAAAGAAGGAAAGAGTAATGTTCTCATTGCTCTTCACAACTGAGGTGTCATCAGTACTTTAAGAGATCCAACAAGCAATTCAATTTTGCTTAATTGATAAATGTTTCTTTCAGAAGCACAGACTGAAGTCGTTGCATGCATTTCTCTGTATCTTAGACACTGGGCTTAAAAATAAGAATGCTAAAATATCTCACGCAATAAGTGTGTTGAGATCTTTATGTGACAGACTTCAGAAAAGAGGATATTATCTCTAATAGTGGAAATAAGTGTCTGTGGTTATGAATTAGTTTCTTTATGGTAAAAATGCTTCAATGAGATGTTTGCAAAATAGTATGGCCGGTAAGTTGACAAAGGCACAGAGGGAAATTTAAGTTTCTCTTTCAAGAATATTGATTTTATATTATGAAAATTATCTTAATTGAATAATACTTTTTTTTTCCAAAAATTAATTAAGAGAATGCTTTTGATTATCTAAAAGTTTGGAAAATAAAATACAATCAGAAGACTAAATTTTACAGGGCACCTGGATGGCTCAGTCAGTTACACATCTGACTTTGGCTCAGGTCATGATCTCATGATTTGTGGGTTCGATGTGCATGATTTGTGCATGCATGCTCACACGTGCTTTCTCTCTCTCAAAAATAAACGTTAAGAAAAAGAAGACCAAATTTTAAAGGAAACAGTTATTTAAATTTATCAAGTGGACATTCAGCAGCAACTAAGTATTAAAGTTTCATTTCTAGGGGCACCTGGGTGGCTCAGTCGGTTAAACGGCCAACTTTGGCTCAGGTCATGATCTCACAGTTCATGAGTTCGAGCCCCACATCGGGCTCTGTGCTGACAGCCTGGAACCTGCTTCGGATTCTGTGTGTGTGTCTCTCTCTGCCCTTCCCCCACTCTTGCTCTGTCTCTCTCTCTCTCTCTCTCAAAAATAAATAAACATTAAAAAAAAAGTTTCATTTCTAGAAAACTAGTATTTTATACCTAATCTGTGCTTTAGGCAGGCCACAAGACTTTAAAGTGACAGACCTTCTGTCATTTGTAGATAGTCTAATTCCTCTGTTCTAAAATTAATTTACTAAAGAAGGTTGGATTTACATGATGAGTATATGCAGTATTCCTGTTAAGAAGCTGTTTAAAAAAGGGGCACCTGGGTAGCTCAGTTGGTTAAAGTGTCTGACTCTTGGTTTCTGCCCAAGTCATGATCTCATGGTTTGTGAGTTTGCACCCACATCGGACTCCGTGATGTCAGTATGGAGGCTGCTTGGGATTAAATCTCTCTCTCCCTTTTTCTCTGCCCCTAACCCACTTGTGCTCACTCTCTCTCTCTCTTTCTCTCTCTCTCTAAAAAAAAAAGAAGAAGAAGAAGCAGCTGTTTAAAAAGATTCAAGATCTGAAGATGTTGAATTAATTTCTTTTTTGGTTGATTTGACCATATTCTACAATCAATGGCTTTTTCAATTTCTAAATCCCAATATATGTTTCAAGAAAATGGAAATTTGGGGATATTGGATTGGCCACCTAAACAAGTGGAAAGATTTTAACAAAAGTTGATAGAAAAGTACTCAATGACTAAAGAAAGGGATGTTTCCTTAGCTGTATTTGTTCTAAGAGAAATTAGTGGCTAGTGGTAATTAGATATGTAACCTCAGTGATGTGGGAAACTACCCAGCATGTCTACATACTCTAAATTTTTAAAAAATATTTATTTATCTTCGAGAGATAGAGGGAGAGACAGAGCATGAGTGGGGGAGGGTCAGAGAGAGAGAGGGAGACACAGCATCCGAAGCAGGCTCCAGGCTCCGAGCTGTCAGTGCAGAGCCTGACGTGGGGCCTGAACTCACAAACCGCTAGATCATGACCTGAGCTGAAGTCAGATGCTTAACCAAGTGAGGCACCCAGGCACCCCAGGTCTACAGACTCTAAAGAAGAATTATGCTTTGGGTTTGTATTATATTCCTAAAATATTTTCTGGCATGAAGAATCTGACTTAAAATTACATACATGCACATGATATTCTTAATTATCCTTCCAGATGTGATACAGTCACTGTCACTGCAAAGCTTTCTCTGACATGCCAACAGAAAGCTAATCACTCTCTCTTCTCACTTCTCATGTTACATTTACCACTTTTAATCACTTTTTTGTATCTCTTTTCCTCATTAGGTATTGAGCTTATCTTGGGCGGTGAGCAGACTATATTCATTTTGTATTCTCACCACTTGCACTGTGCCTGACTCATAACAGATGCTCAGTAAGTGTTAACAAATGAGTGAATAAATAAAAAAAATTAATTACATGTATAAATACCGGTACAACAATAGCCAAGAAGAGTGACATGAGGGTGGAGAAAAGAATGAAATCATGCAAAGTCTTGGATGTGTTAATGACAGTGAGTCCAATTCTAAGGATAACAAGAACCTTTGAATGATGGCAGCATGGTGTCTCTATTAAAAGAAGACAAGGGGCACCTGGGTGGCTCAGTCAGTTGTGTATCTGACTCTTGATTTCAGCTCAGGTCATGATCTCACAGTTCGTGGGTTCGAGCCCCATGTTGGGCTCTGCGCTGACAGTGCAGAGCCTACTTAGGATTCTCTTTCTCCCCCTCTGTCTCTGTCCCTCCCCCACTCACACACTCTCTCTCTCTCTCAAAATAAACAAATTAGTTAAAAAAAAACAAGTGAAAGAAGGCAAGAGTGAATTTGGGGAGTTGAGTTGGACAATTAGTAATCCAGATGAGAAGTGGTAAAGGTTTGGGCTAGGGCAGAGATGGCGGATGGGGAATGACGGATGCATCAGAGAGACATTTAGGAGGCAGAAATGCTGGATATGGTGGAGAGCTGGATGTTGGGGTGGGGTGAATGAAAGAGTGAGTCAAAGATGATTGCACCATTTACCAAAAGAAAGTAGCAGAGCTACAGGTTTTAGGGGGAACACAATTTGAGGCATGTTGAGCCCGGGGTGCTGGTGAGACATCCGTGCATCACTATGAGGAAGGGACTATTCCTATCCCCTCCTCTAACACACAAGGCAACCAAGGCTGAGGAGTTGACATAACTTGCTAGCTTGTAGAGCCAGGAGGCAGCCCCAGGCCTGCCTCCAAAGCCCATGCTGTTAACTTCCATGCCATATAGCATAGTGATCCTTGGTTTCGAGAAAGCATCAATACATACAGCAAGCAGAGGTGCACTGTTGACTTTCTTCCTCAGGAGGCCTAAATGTGTCTCAACTGAAGCAACCATGCTGGAGGGCAAGGCCATTGAACAGCTTCCAAAGCTAGGTGGTGGCATTCTTTCCCACACATGTCTGCCTAAACAGATGGCAGTGAAGCCATAGGCCACTGGAGAAAGACAGGGAACAGAAAAAAAATGGTGGATCCTCAGGGCACCGGTAGAAGTGCAAAGGTCTCGTTCAGGTGAAAGAAAATGTGTAATAAAATTCACCGGTTCAGCTGAACAGGTAATTACAGAGTTAATAAAACAAGAATTCCTGACACAATAGATTCTAACACGGCCATGGGTGTCATAGTCACTAAGTGACTTTTTAGTTTGCTGATCATTGATCCACTAGACACTAACAGCTCCAATCGGATCAATACGGGATAACGTATGAGGAGGACTTTTGCATGTTAAAAATCTACTGGAAATTTTACATGAAAGAGTTCATTATCTGGGTAGTGTGACCTGTGTCCAAATGATACATGTGGATCATTTGTTACATTTTTTTAATGGCAAAAAAATGAATTTTTTTCTAAAAGCTTAATTATGTGAGAAATTCCACTGCTGAGAAACTGAAGCCACGTGGGTGTCATGAATGTGTAAACATGTTAATTTGAGAGCTGTGATACCTAAAGAGGTACATTTCATCTTGCTCTCTCAGCTTGCCTTTCCCCAACAGGGTCACCTCACCCCCTTCTCCCTTCCGAGGGCCAGCCAACGCTCTGTTCTTGAGTCTTCCTCTCTCTGTAGCTTGGGCAGCTCCACTTTTCCTGAATCCCTTCTAGGAGCTTGTCATCCAAGGCCAGTATTTACCTCAGGATGTCTTTCGCTATCTTTATCCCCCTGGAGCCTTGTTGTTATATACAGTCTTACTAGAAGAAGGTAGATATGAGAATATACATGTGGCAAAGAACTCACATATCTCTTAGTTCTAGAAAGGCATGCCTTAAAGCTGAAGCAATAACAATAGGCTTGTTCACGGAAGCCAGACAAATCAAAAAGGGTTCTGGTAAATGAATGTATTTTATATATTTGGTTCTGAATATTTTATCGAGACATAATTTACATAAAATGCAATTCTAAGTGTACAGTTGGATGACTTTGACAACATATATATATATATAGTTGTACAAGCAGTTTAGTAAATCAAAATATCGAATATTTCCATCACTCCAAAAAGTTGCTTTTTGCCTTTTTGCAGTCAATATACTCCCTCCATCCCTGGCCCTGGCAACCACTGATCTATTTTTCTATCTATAGATCTGACTTTTTAGCGGTGTTCTATAAGTGAAATCATATGATATTTAATCTTTTATGTCGGCTTCCTTCAATTAGCATAAAACTTTTGAGATTCATCCATGTTATATGTATCAGCAGTTAATTACTTTTTATTGCCAGACAGTCCCCCAGTATATGGATATACCACACGTTATGTGTTTATCAGTTGATGGATCCTTGAGCTGTTCTAGGTTTAGGATTATTGTGAATAAAGCTGCTATAAACACTCAAGGCAGAGTCCGTGTTCAGACCTAGGCAGTCTGGATTCACAACCCATGTTTGTAAGTACTCCACTCCACTGTTGCCCAATCAGGAGCCACAAAGCTATTTGCCATCATCACAGCACCCCTTTTCTCCTGTTCTCCTGGCTACTCCTGGTTCCTGTAATGCTTTCCAAGTAGCAATTGCCTGGCCCCAAATCAAGCACCACAGAGTTAGGCAAGTGGTCAAAAGCAACATGCCTTCAAATTGTATTTTTTTTTCAGTATATGAAATTTATTGTCAAATTGGTTTCCATACAACACCCAGTGCTCATCCCAAAAGGTGCCCTCCTCAATACCCATCACCCACCCTCCCCTCCCTCCCACCCCCCATCAACCCTCAGTTTGTTCTCAGTTTTTAACAGTCTCTTATGCTTTGGCTCTCTCCCACTCTAACCTCTTTTTTTTTTTTTTTCCTTCCCCTCCCCCATGGGTTCCTGTTAAGTTTCTCAGGGTCCACATAAGAGTGAAACCATATGGTATCTGTCTTTCTCTGTATGGCTTATTTCACTTAGCATCACACTCTCCAGTTCCCTCCACGTTGCTACAAAGGGCCATATCTCGTTCTTTCTCATTGCCATGTAGTACTCCATTGTGTATATAAACCACAATTTCTTTATCCATTCATCAGTTGATGGACATTTAGGCTCTTTCCATAATTTGGCTATTGTTGAGAGTGCTGCTATGAACATTGGGGTACAAGTGCCCCTATGCATCAGTACTCCTGTATCCCTTGGGTAAATTCCTAGCAGTGCTATTGCTGGGTCATAGGGTAGGTCTATTTTTAATTTTCTGAGGAACCTCCACACTGCTTTCCAGAGTGGCTGCACCAATTTGCATTCCCACCAACAGTGCAAGAGGGTTCCCGTTTCTTCACATCCTCTCCAGCATCTATAGTCTCCTGATTTGTTCATTTTGGCCACTCTGACTGGCGTGAGGTGATATCTGAGTGTGGTTTTGATTTGTATTTCCCTGACAAGGAGCGACGTTGAGCATCTTTTCATGTGCCTGTTGGCCATCCGGATGTCTTCTTTAGAGAAGTGTCTATTCATGTTCAAATTGTATTTTATCTTTTTTCTTTTTCTTTTTTTTTTTAATTTTTTAACGTTTATTTATTTTTCAGACAGAGACAGAGCATGAACGGGGGAGGGTCAGAGAGAGAGGGAGACACAGAATCCGAAACAGGCTTTAGGCTCTGAGCGGTCAGCACAGAGCCCGACGCGGGGCTCGAACTCATGGACCGCGAGATCATGACCTGAGCTGAAGTCGGACGCTTAGCCGACTGAGCCACCCAGGCGCCCCTCAAATTGTATTTTAAAGAAAGCCTCTGTATTCCCAAACTAATTGAGGAAATTTATTTGTAAGGAAACCCTCTAATTTAGATTTTTAAAAAAATGTTTATTTTTGAGAGAGAGAGAGAGAGAGAGAGCGCTCAAGCAGGGGAGGGCAGAGAGTGACAGAGACAAAGAATCCAAAGCAGGCTCCAGGCTCTGAGCTGTTAGCACAAAGCCGGACACAAGGCTCAAACTCATGAGCTGTGAGATCATGACCTGAGCCAAAGTCAGATGCTTAACTGACTGAGCAACCCAGCACCCCCTGACTTATATATCTTTAAAGGGAGGGTTTAGAAAATAAATTAACATTGTGGCCACCATCTGGTGGTCTATGGCTTAAGTTCTAACATGGCACTTAACACTTCTCTTACCCAGAAGGGTTGATCTAGCATAACTTATTATCTTTGGAACAACATAAATTCATTATATAAACAGTGGAAAAATATCTGCCAATGGTGTGACCTTACACCCATATTGTTTAGAAAAACAAAAACCAAAAATAGACTTATAAGAGAAATATTAGTATCGAAAAGTCCATGGACAAGAAAGACAACTTTAAAATTTTTTCTAGTTTACTATTGTAGGCATGTATTTTTAGTACTATAACAATAAAGAAAACCTGAATAATAACAACTAAAAGTAATTAAGAATATAGATTGTAGAATTAAAAAAATTACAATCAAGCATATACTTGATTCTTGGTGCACCGAAGGATAAGAATGACAGAGAAAACTGAAATCAAAAGATAATACAAGTTTAGGGATACCTGGCTGGCTCAGTTGGAAGAGCGTGCGACTCTCGATCTCAGGGTCATGAGTTCAAGCCCCATGTTGGGTGTAGAGATTACATACATACATACATACATACATACATAAGTAAATAAATAAGATACAAGTTTGTCTCAGCTAACAATGCCACTTAGAAAATTCTTCTGTTTGCCCAAAGTTGAACTGTGCATAATTGTTCTTACGTCTTTCTTTTTTATTTTATTAGATTAAAAAATTATTATAAAAATTTCAAACATGTACTAACATACGGACTATAATAAACTTCCTTGACTTATCACCCCACTTCAACAATTATCAACTCTTGGTCAATCCTATGTCTTCTATCTCCCATTCACTCCTCACCTCCACCCAAATTAATGCCTTTTTTTTTTTTTAACTTTTTAACTTTGAAATAATTTTATATTTTCAGAAAAGTTGCTAAAATAGTACAGTTCCCATATATCCTTCATCAGCAACCTCTGATGCTAACATATTACAAAACCACAGTATGACAGCTTAGCTGCCCAAACCAAGAAACTATTCTTATTTTTCTGCAAGAAACACTGCACAGTTTTTGTACTCCTCTGCTGAGTGCAAATTCATCCATTTGAAGGAACATTAACCATAAAACACCATCCATCCATCATTAGCAGTTTTGTAATTCCTCAAAATTATTTTCTTAATTTAGATTAAAAAAGCAAGTATTTTAAGATCTCTGAAATAGCCATATACTAATGACATTTTTACTTAACAAGATGTTTGCTAAAGTCAAGCTCCTATTTTAGGGACAGAATATGATCCAAACACAGAAGTACCATAAAGTTTTGGCTCAGACACATTGGCTGTTTCTAAAATATAGATAATTAATGTCAAGAGATTCCTGCTCTGATTCTACCATTAGTATGTTCAAGAGTAGGGGTGCCTACGTGGTTCAGTTAGTTAAGCATCCAGCTCTTGATTTTGGCTCAGGTCATAATCTCTAGCTTCATGAGATCAAGCCCCACATTGGGCTCTGCAGTGACAGTGTGGAGCCTGCTTGGGGTTCTCACTCTCTCCCTCTGTCTCTCTCTGCTCCTCTCCCACTCATGCTCTCTCTCTCTCTCTCAAAAAAAAAAAAAAAAAAAGATGTTCGAGGGTAAATGAAGCTCTCCCTGCCTCTCAGAATTCCATATTACTTATTATGAAATATAGTAAGTTATCTAAGCCATCAAATATTTGGGATCCTAGGACCGAGGACTTTGCAGGGAGAAAGCTTTTCTTAACTCCCCTAGGCAGAGTGAGTGAGACTGCACTTAACTCCTTAAGAGCAAGCAGGGTTGTGATTCTGTTCCTATTTGTATCCCCAGTAAATAAGCGAACTACAGCAAGTAACATGGCCTAGGCCATTTTGGCGCTTACAATTTTGTCAAGGTCATCAGAATAGTCACATATCTTTAACAACTTGAGGAGAACCCCAAAGCAGCTTTAAACAGTGAAAAAGAGTTTAGAGTTTTTAGACAAAATATGTAACTGATGAGGGAATACAGAGGTGAGCTGTGATGAGGGTGAACTATAAGAGACAGAACTGGAGAAAGTATTCCAAGAGAAAAATCTGCTTAAAATTGTTATCTAACGTTTAAGTGCACATGATTGAGGCAGTGTAACCTAGGGGTTAAAGCCAGATTTGCTCTAGAGTCAAACTGCTTGGATCAAATAACAGTTCAACTCCCTCTTGCTCTGTGGCCTGAGACAAGTTATTTAAACCAACCTCCTTCCTTCCTTCCTTCCTTCCTTCCTTCCTTCCTTCCTTCCTTCCTTCCTTCCTTCCTTCCTTCCTTCCTTCCTTCCTTCCTTCCTTCCTTCCTTCCTTCCTTCCTTCCTTCCTTCCTTCCTTCCTTCCTTCCTTCCTTCCTTCCTTCCTTCCTTCCTTCCTTCCTTCCTTCCTTCCTTCCTTCCTTCCTTCCTTCCTTCCTTCCTTCCTTCCTTCCTTCCTTCCTTCCTTCCTTCCTTCCTTCCTTCCTTCCTTCCTTCCTTCCTTCCTTCCTTCCTTCCTTCCTTCCTCCCTTGAGAGAGGGAGACAGCATGAGTGGGGAGGAGCAGAGAATGAGGAAGAGAGAAGATTCCAAGCAGGCTCAGTGTCAGCATGGAGCCTGATGTGGGGCTCAAACTCATGAACCCCACAAGATCATGACCTGAAGCGAAATCAAGAGTCGGAACCTAACCCATTGAGCCACGCGGGTGCCCCTATTTAACTCTTTCAAACCCAGCTTGACTCCAGGTGCTTGTAATAACCTCTGCTATTTTCAGGTGCAGCAGGCTTGGGACAAGGAGAACTACACAAATGTTTGTTGATTTGGCTGACTAGTGAGAACAAATGTTTGTTGATTTGGCTGACTAGTGATACTTCACTCTCACTGAAATCTGCAGACAGGCAGGGGGTGGGGTGTCATTGGTTCCTGAACACTCGTCTACAGTTGTAGGTGAGGTCTGGTTACGAGCTGCTGCTCCCTTCCCTTCTGTGTCCCTCAGGGTAGGTAAGTAAGGTATCAGAAGGACAATGTGCTCTCAGTCTGCCTAATTGGGCCTTCTGTCTGGGCTTCTTGTACCTAGCTGGTCGCCCATGGGCTTGAACTCCAGCCAAGGCAGAAGCTAGTATTCTAGCCATCCTCCTTCCCTGAGACCAGACTCTACTTCCTTCCTTCCCACGTGGAACTCCCTGGTGAATGCCCCAGGCTCCCATCTGTCATTTTTTAAACAACTCAGTCTGTTTTGATGCCATTCTGTCTGGCCCTTTTACATTGAATACCTTGGAAGTCACTTTGCAATTGTTAGCCCTGCTTAAACTCAGTTCAAGGTAAAACCCAGCTGCTCCCTCTCTTTCCACATCCCTAAATCTCCCTCTACCTCTCCCCCTGCTTCCTCTTTCTCCTTAGCTAAATCCCACACAGCCCCTTCTCCTAGCGGGAACTACCAACCTGTTGACTGATTAACCCAACACTGCTTATGGCAAACATTTGCAGTTGTTCTGATTTTAATTAGGTGATCCTTCACGATAATGTTTTTGAAAGTAGGTCATCAACAGAACTGCTAATAAAGGTAAGGAATAATTTGTGGAGGTCAGTGTCCTTTAAGACATTCTATATCAAATAGAAACTTTCTGGTGAACTTGAAACATTGAAAGAGACCACTCATGGGTCATTGTCAGAACATGTAGGAAACATTGTCTGCCATCTTAGCACAGGTGATTTATGAAATGGCGTTCCTTTCCTTGTACTCGGAGACACGTGGGCCAATGGCAGCTCGGTCCATTCTTCAGGTGGTCATCTGTGATGGGGGCTTGGGTATGAGTACATGGGTGATGTTTACGTTCAGTTATTCTCTATCGCCGTGTTCAGAAATAGCTTCTGAAAAGCACAATTGGCACGTTGTGGGGAAAAAAAGATACTTGCTTTCGACAGGTCCCTTTCCTATAAGTAACTCAGGGATGCAGATATTCTGTGACAATTTCATTCTCACCTTATACTAGAGTCAACCAGTATATATTTTAGGAGTTCTATAAACTTGGAAATCTTAAAGAAAATTGGACATTAGCCAAGTCTCTTGGAGGACCCGGCTTTCATGGGCTGCCAAAGAATCTGGCACAGATCTACATGATAAGACTGAAAGCATTTAGGTTTTAAATTCACAATTCAACAAAATTCTCCCACAGTAGTCATTAAACCTCGCTCAGGTTACCCAATCAGTAGTTTTCAGCATCAGATGCCAGACAGTGCACACTGAAATTCTTAGTTGCTTGAGATTTATGGAAGTCATATTGAAAGACATGGAGGTATGGATTAGCCTACAAAGCAATTAAATGCAGAGTTCTCTCACGGTAAGCCTGAGGCCTCTTGTGACACAGAGAGAGGACCATTTTTTATGCTTTTGGTATATTCACTCACTAAGCTCTTCAAATCTTCACAGCCATCTTTAAATATTCTTCTGGCTTTTTGCTCGATGGTCAGGGATGGGGAAAGAAACAGCTAGCAAAATATTTGAGCCATTTCTGAATGAGCAGTAAGATGGGAAGGGTGAGTCTAAGAGAGGAACAGAAAGCTTATTTTCACCTATTGTCCTTTCTTTTTTCTTCCAAACTTACAGAGATATAATTGACATTTAACATTACATATGTTTAAGGTATACATGTTGATTTGACACACTTATATATGACAAAATGATTACCACCATAGCTTTCACTAACACCTCCATCAGGTCACATAATTACCATTTCTTTTTTGTTGTTATTGTGGGAATATTTGCAATCTACTTTCTTAGCAACTTTCAAGTATATAATACAGTTTCATTAACTATAATCACAATACTGTGCATTAGAACCCCAGACTTTACTCATCTTCTAGCTGGAACTTTGAACCCTTTGAATCAACATCTCTCCATTTCTCCCGCACCCCCCCACCCCCCCAACTCCTGGTAATCATCGTTCTACTCTCTGTTTCTACAAGTTCAATGTTTTTAGATTCCACATATGTTATTATATATAAGTATTTGTCTTTCTCTGTATGTCTTATATCAGCATAATGCCCTCAAGTTTCATCCATGCTATTACAAATGGGAGGATTTTCTTCTTTCTCATGGCTGAATAATATTCCATTGTGTGTATGTATGTATGTATGTATGTATGTATGTATGTATATAGATACATTCATCTGCTGACAAACACTTAGGTTCATATCTCGGCTATTGTTAATAATGCTGTAATAAATATGGGAGGGCAGATAGCTCTTCAAGATACTATTTTCATTTCCTTTGGATATATACCTAGAAGTGGGCTTGCTGGGTAATATCACAGTTCTATTTTTAATTTTGCAGGGAACCTCTATACTGCTTTCCATAGTGCCTGTACCAATTTACATTTCCACCAACAGTGCACCTGGGTTCCCTTTTTTCAACATCCCCATTAACACTGGTTATCGCTGGCCTTTTTGATGGTAGCCATTTGCACAGGTGTGAGGTGATATCTCGTTGTTGTTTTGATTTGCATTTCCCTGATGGTTAGTGATGTTGAGTACCTGTTTGTGTACCTCTTGGCCATTTGTATATATTCTTTGGAAAAATATCTATTCGGTTCCTCTGCCCATTTTCAAATTGGATTTTTGTTGTTGTAATGATTTGTATGAGTTCTTTATATATTTTGGATATTGCCATATCAGATATATGGTTTGCATGTTAACTCTGAATAGATTAAACACTTAAATATAAGAACTGAATCCAGAAAACTCCTAGAAGAAAATGTAGGGTAAAACTCCTTGACGTTGGTCCTGGCAGTGACTTATTTGGGTATGACACCAAAAGCGCAAGATAAAAGGGCAAAAATCATTAAGTAGGACTACATGAAACACCCACTCTCCTTCACAAAATACCAACTCCTTTTGCTGGTCATGCTGGGTCTAGAGAGACAGACAGAGCCCATATGTCAGTATTTCCCATGAACCCTTTTTGATCCTTTGGCCCTAAAGAAATGCTACATTTTTATTATTAATTTTGTTCTCCATCATAAATCATAATAGCCACCAAGTGTAATCTTATGGCAAAAACAGGAGTCAGGAATTCTGGGTATTGTTGCTTACTCTGTTCTTCATTTTCTCAGGCATCTATTTTTGGAGTTGGACATAAGTTAATATTCCTGTTTTGCCACAGCTGAGTAGTATGGTCTTGGGAAAGTTACTTCACCTCTCTGAGTATTAGTTTTCTTATCTGTGAAATGGGGGTGGCAATATCTAGTTTACAGAACTCCTGTGAGAGTGAAAATGAGATATTATATGGAAAGCAGCCAGGACTATGCTTAGTACATACAGGGCTCTCACTAAATGATTGCAATTTTAATTTTTGATGGTAGTTATTTAGTTTGGGTAAAAGTCTTTTAAAAGGTAGGGGAAGCTGCTTCAAATGCTTGGTGGAAGGAGGAACTATATAAGCAAACAACTGAGAAGAAAGACAACCGAGGTATTGGTCACATTACCATATGGAGAGAATTTGCTGAATGATGCTGAATTTTAGGTATTTTTGCGTGTGGGAGAATTGCTAGGCCATAGTAGGGAAGTTGTTTCAATTAAATAGGGAGGCATATAAGAGATGTGAAGCCTGGAGTACGTAAGACTTATTTTCACAACCTTCAATGAAGGGCATTACGCAAACATAAATTACACATTTGTACTTTTGTAATTATACCTAAACCACATACTCCCAGATTTCATTATGTAATTCTCCAGACTTAACTTCGTTTCCTTTATAAAGCAATGTGCCATAATAAAACCTTCTGTAATACAAATCATTACTAATCATGCATTTCCTATATAAAGGAAAAATGCTCCCCTAAATATTCATATTTATATTGCCACATTAGCTACTCTGAAATTGTTATTGGACAAAACTAATCATCTATTCAAGGCAGGTAAAATATTTATAAACATGATTCAAATTACCTACATAAAATCTTTTTCAAATAAATTTTCCTCTAAAAATTTAGAAATATATTAATAGCCATTAAATTGTCGTATACATTGTGGGTCATTTGCCTTCAATTCCGGCTCAGAATGGAGTTTATGCAAACTATTTTTATCCCCCAATTCTCTCCATGTCCTGCTAAATTTTTACAAGAAAGTTCTCTGCAATATTGCCATTGCAGTGGTATAAACAGGACTTTTCAAATGGCACATGTAGAATCTCTAAATATTTGAATTAGAAGAGCAAAGATAAAGTCTATGAATTCAGCCCAGAGGCAAACAGCCAACTAGGAATTACTGAGTGGATCTAAGCTACATAAGGACTCAACAGGCACACAACATTTACAACCAATACCTGTAACATCCATATAACAAACACACATATTTGACTTCTTCAAGAGCAAGAGTTCTTTTTGGCTTTCAATCAGCTTAATAAATACTGTCCCCCCCACCTTTTTTAATGATCCCTCTTCATATTGTTCATCTTAACTAGCCAGATGAGTTTAATTACCTCATCACGTGGCAGATTGTGTCAGCCATAACTAGGACATAGGCGTGGCTCTTACCACCTGGTTCCACGTTTTACTACCTGTAGTCAGCAACCTCCCCTAAAACTACAAATTTCACAATAATAACAGAAAATGAAAAATATATCCAATAAGCAGCTTACACTTTAGGAGAATGGCAGGGTAATTACATTTATTGAGTAGAAATAAAGGCGAGACTATTATATAATATTTCGTTCCAAGATTCTAACTAAAAGAGTGTATACAAAATATTAAGCTTGAAGGTGTGAAAGGAAGTGATATATGATTGTTAATAACGTGGAATAGCGGTATAATTCAAAGCAGAGACACAGTTCCTATTAGCCACAGAAATTTTGGTAAAAGAAAAAAGGGAGAAATTTCTGAAAAACAAAAATACCAATACACAGCATACGAAAATAGAAACTTCTCAGTACTCATTTTTATGTAGTTTCTGACTATGCGCTATTAAAACGCACAGGGTTAAATTGGTTAGTCTATTTATCAGTTATCAGTTAGTTATATGATCCTCAGATTATAGGGATCATTAGTTTATCAACCAAATACCAGCCATCTGCACATAAAGTCTCAGACAAGAGACCAGCTTGCTTATCAACATATATACACAAACTCAAGTGGAAAAGAAAAGTCTATTTTAAAATACATATTTTGAATTGTCCTTAATAAATAGTTGACACAGCTAACCAAAATGTTTTAGCGCACTCTTAACACCTTAAATAGCAGCATGATAAAGCATGTAAATAGACTTTAAAGCAGACAAAACTCAAATTTAGAGCTAAGCCATAAATGTGCATTTTTAAAAAAGTAAAAAGTAAAGAAGATGGACTGATTCAAGACTAACCTGGTATGTCTTTAATTTAACTACTGTATATTTGTTAACAGTGGTACTTAATTTGACAAGTATTCAATTCGCTTACAGATTATTTGCTAGTCTGTCTGATTTCTGTTAATTCCTGGGAGACTCTAAGCCAAGTTGGTAACATTTAATGGAGACATGTTCTGATTAATTATCTCTGAGTGATCTGTCCAACATACAGTGAGTTATGGAAGTTGTCAATAATTTCCCCTTATTTTCAAATAGCAGTAATTCCCTCTGTGTAAAAAGTTATGTTTTAATGGATTTATAAGTTTTCACTCTTATCAAAAACAATGAAGCACTTGCTTAGATTGTATCAAAATTGTGGTTGACTATCAGATTGAAAATAAATTTAAACATGTTAGTACTTGAGGCAGATTGCTAAGGTGTCTTAGTCAACTTGTTATCATAACTGTGTCTACCTAAAGGCAAGCAACAGGAATGCTGGGAAATAGCACAAAACAATGATTTTAAGAAAATACAAAAATGATATATACATATAAAATAAAAGTATATAAACTTGTGCAGTGTATAGCAATATAGCTACTTGTAATATAACGTGAAGAGTGTGGCTTCAGGCAATTGAAGGGAGAAGCGAAGCTGAACGCTGCTGTACCAACCAAATGGCAAATGTGACACCTGATAATGTAAAACAAAGGCATCCCCAGGGCGCCATGTAAAATTATTATAAAGCGGTGAAATAACAATATAAAGTTAATTTTATTAAAATTAACAATACTTCCCATCAGCACGAGACAATCTATATTCAAAATTAAAACAGTAGGAATGTTTATCCATTCAAGCATTCTGATAGGCTAAATATTATTGACTGTTAAAAGAAATAAAGTTTTCAAGCCCCTTTTTTTCTTATACCTTCATAAATACTCATCCTTATGAGCAACACTACATTCAAAGGCCTGAAATTAAAAACATGTTTCCTTATGAAATTTGGTATATCTGGCATGTTGCTACAGTAATATCTCAGTCTACTTTTTTTTTTTAAAGAAACTTGATGTCTTGGGAATTAAAAAAAAAAAAAAGGACAAATTGGTCAAATTTTGCACAGTATGGCACTTTTCAAGTACAATGAATAGAAACAGATAAAAGAGATAACTTCATGGTATTATCTAAATATTGATGCTTGCTGATTTCCACTATCTATTATTTGCAGAACTGATCTGCATATACTTGCCAGCTGTGAGGTTTTTTGTTAAGTAAAAATATCAACTTTTAGGCTCCTTTAGCTCTCAGAAAATAATACGGAGAGTTTTTTTCTTGATTACAAACAGAATGTGAGTTCTTTGTAGAAAAAATAAAACTACAGAAAAGTGCAAAGCAAAAACTAAATGTTATGTTATAACCTTTGGCTTTTTATTAACACTTTGGAACACATCTTTTCAGGTTTTTATCTATGCAGTAATAAGCATCTATATTTTTTATTCTTAATATTTAATAAAAAGCCTGAATGAAGACTATGCATATTACAAAATGAGTTTTACTTTTTCACCTAAAGGAATACTTCACAGCAGGTACTATGTTTCATCTAAAGTGTAGCTGCAATTATATGATAAATGGCTTTTGGTGAAGAACTGAACATTAGTTTAAAATCCAGGAGTTAATTAGTCAATAGCACCATGGAGTGAGATGGGGAATATATTCTCTGGATTAAGGTGAATTTTGTCATTAGGGGGCAGAAGGGTTAATTTGTGAGATCCCAAAATTTCGAGGGGCTTTCTATATTTTAGCACTTGGAAAATCTGTTTTATATGTTTGGAAATCTAAATCGACTAAATCTACTATGATAAAGATTCCTATATGAGGCTAGTTTTATGTCCTTGATATTTATTTAGAAACTAGAAAATATGGATTAAATCAAGTAGAGCAAGGGGCAATTTAAGAATTATTTAAAATTAAATAATATGCTTTTTAATATGCTATTTTAAAATAAAACGATACGCTTTTTAATGTCATTACCAAAGGAAAGAAGCCAAAGCATAAAATCTTATGTAACATTATGAAATTTAGGCCAAGAAAATCTAAACTTATACTGAACTCACTCCAATTATTTAAAACCCTGCCCACTGAGCCGAGGCTGTAACAGCGGTGTGTTTTCAGACAACCCACTAGAAATTTCACAAGATCAATCAAGTTGGAAGACAAACACGAACTTTTCTGGCCTCTTTTCTTATTCCTAGATGAAGATGAACTTTTCTGTTTTTAAGAGGGAAAAGGCAAATCTTATGCTTCATCTTAGCACACTGTCTCCCTTCCCTATTTCATTTCTCCCATATCTCATCTCATCTCAGCTCAGCTCATATCATTTACTGCAACCCTTGAGGAATGTAAACTCCATGGGGGCAGGGTTTTTACACTGATGTATCCCCAGTGCCTAGAACAGAACTTAGTACATAGTAGGTGCCCAATAAATATCTGTTGAATCAACGAATGAGTTTTCTTCAATTGGATAATTAGAGTTAACAGAAGTCAATTTAAACCTTCAAAGCAAAGAAAGACATTTCACAAGAAACAAAAGGTACTTCTGCTCCGAACTTGGATTTCTCTTACTTTGGAAGAGATTTTTATAACTTTTGGTTTCCTTTATAGGGTTATTTTGATAACAGTAATTACTTGACACTACTCCACTGAGAATTTGCAAATCCTTTTTTTTTTAATTTTGGAACCCCTCCCCCCTACTTTTTCTTTTTTTTGTCACTGTGCTGGAAAAAAAATTGACTCCCTCCGTTCTGTTTCTTATAAAAAATACAATCCTAACCACACAAATCCAGGTAGCTGCCTCCTCTATTGTCATCTATTCTGCATCATCCATTCTCCTGCTAAAGACATTCTATATTCTATACTCCTACTGAACAATAGGATCATTCTGAAAAATTTGCGTACTGGCAATCAAACCATTTTGCAAACAGTAACGCAGATTCCAGTGATAAGATATAAGATGAATGAGCAGGATGAAGAACACCTTAAAGATCACCTGCCACACTTGTGTTTGAGGTGCTCAATGGCTGTTTACACCAAGTGCCATCTGGCTCTATAGATATAATAACAATTATTCCATCGAGGTGTGTAGCTTCCTAAATCATATTAATATACAATGATTTCACTAGTCTTATAGGAGTTGATGTCTTTGTGTGCTCCCATTTAACCTGGGTAATGCGCTAAAACAAGTCTGCCTCATCATTAAGAATTGATTTTTTATTTATGTGAATGTCACTGGCAATCCCATGATATCCCTTTGTAATTCAGTTGAACAGGACTGCATACTAGCGTTAATCTATTTTTATGGCATATCTTTAAAAATTTGCAACATCTTGCTACATTTGGATATTTATATAGAGATTTGTGTTCCCGCAGAAAGCTGTTGTTAGCTTTGGAGATCCATTTCATACAGCAATAGGGCAAGTATCTAATATACTTCATTAGCTATCTTACATCAGATAAGGGTTTATTTCCTTAAATTATTTAACCTTGGTAGAACCTACTAAGATCACATAAATTACAAATACACTAATGAAAATCATTAGTTAGCCTATTAAAAAAAAAAACCCAAACAACAACAACAACTGGAATAAAATTAAAACATTTTAAAATCAGTCCTTTGGAAACATGTTTTAAAAATAACTTGGTGAATTTACCATGATGGCCCATTTCTTAATGTTGTTGTTTGTCACTTATTTGGATATTGACATCAACAAACTATTCTGATATGCTAATATTTGTATTAAAAAAAGTCACATTGCTTTTTTCTGCCTAATTCGAAACCTGGTTTTAAAAGTCATACTTACAGTTATTTTCAAATGCGCCTTAATGACTTTTGCTAATTTAAAAAATATTACAATAGAAACAATAAGTAGTAATAAAGAGAAAAAATTAGTATTTTAAAGTACTGGGAACAAACACTACACGGCAAAAATAACACTTTAAATCTAGTTTTCCAAGAGTACTTACAGGATCGTTAAATAATTACTGCATGAGGAAGTTTTGTCAGAAAACCGTTCATATTTAGATGAGCATTATAACTTAGAACCTGCTTAGGAAGCAATAGTGAACTTCTTCCCAAAAAATCACAGAATTTGGGGTGTGGGGAGACTATGGTATGTTATACAGAAGGTTATTACCCATTTTAGACTGCTGCTTTTTATACTGCTGCCCTTTTTATGCTTTACAGTATTGCTTTTATACTATTGAGAGTTTATCATATACAATTAGTGATACAGCAACTCACAGGGAAATTGAACAAGTTCCAGGACACTTGAAGAAATGAGGCAATACTTCTTCAAATCTAAAGGATTTTGCAGAAAAGTGTCACTGCAAGCTATAAACTACTTTAAGACTCTTGGCCTACAAAAGTTTCTTGTGCATTGCATGGATTATTTAGACAATTAAAAGAAAAAAAGAACACTGGGAGAAATTCATTTTTCTAATGTGACATGCCCTAAAACTTAATTAAGGGCTCAAACTTAAAGACGTGTTCATAAAAACCTACACGTGAGTTAGAAGTGTGAAATCAGTGTGGTTTTCAATGTAATCCACTAATAACCATACTCTTTAAACTGTAATTTCTACAAATATGTCCCCTAAGAGCTGTGTAAATTATCTCCTTTATGCCCTGCATATGTTATAAACAACTATGTGCTTTTGGATTCAATAAATAAATGCATTAAATGTTCAGATATTTTCACTAAAGATAGTTCCACAAAGAAGCTGGGGACATTTTTCTATACTCTTCAGAACTATGTGTGGTGAGCAATTATCAGGAATAATATACGTGTCAGTTTTTGAGTACAGTATTGCTTCTAAACATTATTAAAAAACCACTCCACAAAGGTGATAAAAGGTGGATTAATCACCTAAATGCCTATAAATTGAGATTTAAGGTCAGAGATATTCCCTTCGCTCACTCTGTTGTCTCACATGGGGTTGGTTGGTTACACATCATACCCTGGTTCGTAGAAGGTATGCACTGTGGTTCAGAGTTAATACTGGGGATTTGCTTCACAGGGCTCACAAGTCAGATTTTAAAACATAATAATGGTAGTATCTATGATACTATTCTAATGAATCTAATGCTTTATTTCCACTAAAATAATTCTTTATTTCAGGAATGAGCCAAGTAAAGAGGGAACATGGAGTCAGTTTGAAATCGACTTCAGGGCTCACCTCAATCGGGTGAACAGTGAATGCTCTGACAATGACATTCACAATAGCATCGCTGCTGGGTATTGCTATAATTTGCTCTCTATGATTGTCCCTTTAAACAAAAAGCTCTGCACTCAGCATGCAAAGAAGTTAGAAGTGGAGAAAGGAGGGGGAACCACACATATAAGAAGAGAGAGGGGGAAAAAACTGCAGATCAATCATTTATAATTAACAAAAATCCGATTGGTGCTTTAAATAGAGATCAATGTGTTCCAGGCTGCCTGGATTGTGGGGATGTATTCACCTTCTCGTAACTCTCCAAGCAAGCTGTCACACCTACAGAATCACCATTTGTTTTCTTAACAAAGCTTCAGGGGGCGCCAGGCTCTCATTGAAATTTCATTAATCTAATGGAGTAAAGTCCTATAGAAAAAAATCAAATTCTCGTTGGACGAGATGCTACCTGGGAAAGATAACCTCTGTTTGAACTCTCAGACTCGGATCGCTCTGCTATTAGTCTGAGGAAACAGACAGCAACAACGCTGATTACAGCCACCGGCCTCAACAATTTTTTTTTCTAACTAGCAATTTCGAGTGCAAGTACCACAGTGTCAGCTAAAGAAACACAACTGTGGGTTTTCTGCAGAGCGAAATGGTTCTGAAATGTCACTGAATAGCTCACAAAGGACGCCAATCTACGACAACAGAGACATAAGCATATAGGAGAAAGGGCCCACACATCCTCTTTACAAAGGTATGTTGTTTACATGCATGTAATTTGTGAAACACACAGCTATTCGATTCAGGGGTTTCACAGAAGTCTAACCAAAATCTGTTTGGAAAGCAAGTGGCAAGATTCTTCCAGAAGTCACAGAATTTTGGGTGTGGGGAGATTCTGGTATGTTTTGCACATAAATAGATGTCCTACTATAGTGGATGATAGCCTTCAAATTTCCAAGACATCAATTACAATTGTTACTTGGTGATCATATTTCATTACCACCTCCACGGAAGTTGGTATACAAGTTTGCAAATGTGGCCCAAATGTGTACATGTCAATAATACAGTAGGAACAGGACCTCTGAGAGGGAAATATGAAATGTTGATTCCTCAAAACTCCTTCCAGTAACGTCCCCATGGCTCCTCTGACACATGGCAAAAGTATGGGACGGTAGACATGTACGTGATAAGAGGGCTAACGTGAATAAGGCTGTGTCTATCATCAACTAAAACAGCTCCTCTGTGTTGTTTAGTTTTTCCCTACTTAAATGCCTATTTTAAAAAGCAAAAAATTTAAATGACTAATAGACCACTGGCTTTAGTTACCCTGTACAAGAGTCCAAAGAGAAAATGAAACAACCTGTACCAAGTCCTCCGTTAGGCTCTTATGTGGACATTATGCTCTGCAAGCAGCGACTGGGCAAAGGGCAGTAGACTTGATCAGGCAACATCACGGTCAGGTTTGGCACCGCTTTCAGATTCCATACATACACTCCTAAATCTGCAAGTGGATGTATAAACCTTGTTTGTGTTAAAGGAGAACACTAATCCTACTTTAAAGTAAAAAAGAAATAAGGAGTTTGGATGTAAACGACAACTTTGTATTTACTTTTAAAAAATATCTAAAAATTGTGGCATATAATAAGGAGAAAGAAGCAATACTTTGAAAAAAACAAAAGGAAGATCATGACATCCTCGGTAAGCAATGGAGATAATTGAAAAAATTTTGAGTCCGTCTCTTAGATAATATTTTTCTTTCACAATAAACTTGTTCTTTTTTTCACCTAGGTCACATAAAGCTTACTGCAGGTCAGGAAATGTCTTCTGTTTCCAGAGCAGCTCACAGGAGTGAGTCACTTCCTATGATTTATTTTTTCCATTTCTCTGTTTATAGGTAGATATTTTTCTACTTGGGATAGATTTAATATTTTTTCTTTTGGTCTAAAATTATTCATAAAGACTTATCTTATTTTCATACATAATTCCTTTAATTTCCTGTCTGAGATCCACCTGTAGAATTATACTTCCTGCTCTCTATCTACATCCTATTTAAAGATGCCACTGAAAGCATATCAATATTTTATTGTAAGCAATAGGAAAATGGGTAAATAGCACATTTATGTGTCTATGTGTATGTACTGCTTATGTAAACATATATAATGTATATAAATCCATACACACAAAAAATTTAGTTTACTCAAGTTAGGATTATTAAAATTGATCCTGGGAACAAAATAATACACCTTCCTAGGCATTCATCCCGACTATAGACACGGAGAAAGGAAGATTGTGAGAAGGAGACACACACATTCAGATGAGCCTTCAGGGAATTGTATGAACTTTTGAACCAGAGGCGGAGAGCCAGAGCCCAGCCTGTTCCCACTTTAATAAACATTTTTTTTCTTCAATTAATTAAGGTTTGGAAAGAAAAAAAACCACAGAAGAGAAGTAATTTAGCATGCAGTGCATACTTTACAGATGGATCCTACCTTCGGATGCTTATTAAATCTATGCATGATTGCGCTGGAGAAAATTAATTGCATTGTTTCTCACTATTCAAAAGGGGGTTGCAAACAGCTCAAAAATAAAAAGGAAAATGAAGCAAGGGTGTTGTTGTTGTTGTTTAAAAAAAGACAGCTACAGTATAAAAGTAACACTTTTAATAGTCCTAAAACAAGTAATACCCACAATTGGCGTAAGGGTGCAAAAATTCCTTTAAATTCTGTTGATATTTCAGAATTACTGTGTATGCTGCCAGAATACATATATCTACTTTAAGTTTACACATATTCTGGGCTAACAGAAATTTCCTACTCAGTGGCGTTTGAACTATTCAATTAAGTGGTGTGTTTTTGTTCAGATCCTACTGTGAAGAAAGATTTACATGGGCAGCTGGGAGTACACACTGGCACCCATTCACCGTGTTTTGGTTAGCTGGTATTCCCTCCATACCAGTCTTTGGAAAAAGTGATAAATTCCTAATTTGGGTGGGGGGAGAAAAGTAAAAATATTGTTATAAAGTATTCAGACCATAGGTGATTGTTTGCATTTTTATCAGCTTTAATTTTTAAAAAAGCATAGAAGCTTCAGAAATTTGAGCCATTTTTGCCTTTTCTGAAGTCCTGCAAGTAGAAATTGAACTGTAACCTCTCTCTTACACTGTCCTGAAAATGACCTTCATCAAACTTGAAAGGACCACTCTCTGTCTAAGGAGCTAGGAGAGACATTAATTTTCCTAACTCACTCTTTTCCAGATTAAAAAAAAAAAAAATCCCTGTGTTCCTTCATTACAGATGCTCCTTTGGATGTGATCCACCCTGTTGTTGATTTAACTAAACACATTTCGCTAAGAACTTCTAAACTTACTTTATTCCACGATCCAAGTAAATGGTGGTTTTATTTTATTCTTCCATTCTGAATCTATAAATCAATCTCTCTGATCCCCAGTAAACATGTGTCATTATTCTGAAATATTTATCATGACACAAATTTTGCTAAGAGTAACAAACTAAGGACATATCATAAATAAATGAATCTGTCCTAGGTACAACAGAGTTTATAAGGTATGGATAAAATATAGACGTATTAACATCAGGATTAGCTTATATGCTGCCTTTCACAAGCAGATCTCAAAGAACGACATAGATGACCTTATAAACAGTTACAGATATCATCATCCCTAGTTAGGATGGGACAAACAAGATCATATGGTGAGACAGAGCAAAACTTCGAAGACAAGTATTCAACTTTTTTTTTTTTAACATTTATTTATTTTTGCGACAGAGAGAGACAGAGCATGAACAGGGGAGGGGCAGAGAGAGAGAGGGAGACAGAGAATCTGAAACAAGCTCCAGGCTCTGAGCTGTCAGCACAGAGCCGGACGCGGGGCTTGAACTCACAGACCGTGAGATCATGACCTGAGCCGAAGCCGGACGCCTAACCGACCAAGCCACCCAGGCGCCCCCCAACTTTTGTTCCTTTACCTTTTAAAATCAGATCCTACCACCCCATTCGAACAGCCACTATTTAAAAGTAGAATCTTACTAACACTCAAAAACATCCGGTTCGGTCCAGGAACTACTCAGAAGAGAAAAATCCACGCTGCTATGAGAAACTCAGGTCAAAACTGAGCCTGTGCCGTGTGCGGCTAGTGTCTTTCTAAATGTGACATAAAATGCGTAGTATCTATTTTACTGGTTATTAAAGAGCACAGACAGGAAATACATGGGGTTGGACCTATATAACTTTACCATTACAAAAGACAGTTGAACTTAGGTACTAAAACAAGGCCAGCTTCAGAAAGCTGAGCAGTTTTACTTAAGCCAAACCACATGATAGTTACGAAAATGCCTGAATAAAAAAGGTGGGAGGGGCGCCTGGGTGGCGCAGTCGGTTAAGCGTCCGACTTCAGCCAGGTCACGATCTCGCGGTCCGGGAGTTCGAGCCCCGCGTCGGGCTCTGGGCTGATGGCTCAGAGCCTGGAGCCTGTTTCCGATTCTGTGTCTCCCTCTCTCTCTGCCCCTCCCCCGTTCATGCTCTGTCTCTCTCTGTCCCAAAAATAAATAAACGTTGAAAAAAAAAATTAAAAAAAAAAAAAAAAAGGTGGGAAAAATCCAAGAAGGGAGATTACTCAGTTCAAGGCACCTGAACTTATTTCCCTGCCTAGAAAGATCTCTTCCTGTCTGCTGCACTCCAACTTGAGCAGCCACCCCCACAGGGCTAACTGCAGCCGGGACTTGCACATTTGACCTGTCTCTTTACTCCAGATTCTCTCAGATGATCCAACGTTTACCTTTTAAGGTTCTGTGCAATTAACACAATCCCCACCCACCTCAAACAGGGAGTGTTGCAAATGAAAGTCCTATATGTCATCCCTAATGACTGGTCATCTCAAGTTCTGGGACTTCCTCTGTATAGAACCTGTCACATTAGGGTACTTTATAATCTTCCTGCAAATTCCAAAATGAGCACCAGTAAGCTGCCAGAAGCTGCTGGCAAAGCGGTTTTGGTAGCACGAATGACTCAGGCTCTGCTTGAACCAATTCACATTGAGTATGTGAAAAGGTTATCAAAATCAAGATAACCAAAAGCACAAAACGATTCTGGTAATGCAGATGATTAAATCTGCTTTAAGGAATCCACGATTTTAGAACAAGTTTTGAATTTTGAGATACTTAGTGTAAAAATAAGAATAGCTAAGGATACAATTGTAAAACCCTTAATTGACTTGATCTTTATTTTACATTTCCTACACACCTTATAATGAATGAGTACACTTTTCTCCTGGAGCAAAGAGCTCACTGATGACTAGGGAATTAGATTCAAGACACTATACTTTGATTTAGCAAATCTCTGTATTCATTTATTACATGGGATCCTGTTTTCTCCAAGGAGTTAAACTCCCTCTATAAGGTAAAGAGCTTAATCACTCTGGGATGAGATATTTTTTCTATTTTCCAATGCAATTACTCTTTGTCTTAAATCTAATTGAATTCACTTTCCATGTTAGTGGGGGAAGGGAGGTGGGCAGGAGAAATGCAGTATATGCTAGAAGATAAATAGTGTTAATTGTAGACTTTTGGTATATAGAGGATTTTTTTTTTAAAGACAAAAAACTGTGACCTGGTAAAAATATTAAAATTTTCAGTGGTATGGTGGGGGTGAGGAGACTTTGGCCAGACTTTAGGAACTGGATTTGGGGTATGGACAACATCAGGGACATTGCATAAGGCCTTTTCAAATTTATAATTTATAAAGTACCTTGGGATTTCTCTGGATAAAAGGCACCATATAAATATAAACATATTCAGGGCACCTGGGTGCCTCAGTCGGTTAAGCTTTGTACTCTTGATTTTGGCTCAGGTCATAATCACGGTTTGTAAGATCGAGCCCCACATTGGGTTCTGACCTGACAGTGCGGAGTCTGCTTGGGATTCTCTCTCTCTCTCAAAATAAATAAATAAACTTAAAAAATAAATATGAGCATTTTCACTTCATGTAGATGATCGCAGATAGTTGATATCTCAGCATAAACATATCTCAGTAGTCCAAGGGATATAAACTCTTATGTGGATTTGGTTTTTTCTGCCATTTTCTCTTCCCTGAGTTGTAGCACACACAATAGAGCATGCCCTTGTTGGCTGGCTCTTTTCCCTTTTCTAAAGTTCCTGTCTCTTTCATTTGTCTTTGTGGTGTCACTGTACTGTCCAGTATTTGCCTTTGAACTCCCAAGTTATATAACTGAAGGAAGTAAACATTTATCTTGGATCTGTCTGGCATAGTGCTTTCCACCCTCAGTATTTCTGGTGTCTAAGTCCTCCAGATACCATGGAAGCGGGGAGAGAGGGAGGCAGTCACTCTGTGGCACAGTAAGAAACACTGTGAAACAAGAGACTGTTATTATCTCATGGTTCTTTGAAGGCTTTTAGGATCTGACATAATTTGAGAGTCCGAACCACATAATCATATTTTGTTCAATTTGACAAACACTTACTGAATGTCTAATCTATGCTGAAACCTGTAAGATACATAAAAATAATTAAGACACAACCCCGGCCCTCTGGAGCTCACAATCCATTGGAAAAGCCAGCACATGTAAGTACTATAATGCAAGGCAAATGGAAGTAACAGCTAAAATAGAGGTACTGATCAAGTAAACTGCAAGACAGGGAGATGTTGAGTATGAACTGGGGCAGCTAGAAAGCCATGTTGAGAAGAAAAGAGTTTAGGCGGAGCCTTGAAGGATTAGTGGAATGTGGGTGGC
Source organism: Lynx rufus (assembly GCF_022079265.1). Classification (NCBI taxonomy): domain Eukaryota; kingdom Metazoa; phylum Chordata; class Mammalia; order Carnivora; family Felidae; genus Lynx; species Lynx rufus. The sequence goes on along the minus strand of NW_025814832.1, from coordinate 24,220,860 downwards.
TGGAGAGGTTGGGAAGGGCATTCCAGGTAGAAGGCACAAGACTGGATTTAGGGAAATACAAATAATTCCATAAGGCCAGAGGTAAGAGGAAAGGTAGGTTCAGAAACACAACTTGTATTTCAGATTGTGATTTCAAATCCTCCTCAAAATAAGCTGAGATGATGAAACTGCAGTGTAACCAAATAATAGTTCTTAACAACGAGTGTTCCTAGTCTGTTATTCCCCCTGTGGGCTCAACAGGGTCTGGCTACACTGGCTCAGTTCCTTCCCAGGTCTTCCCCCATCCAAGGAGGGCTCTGCCATCCTCAGACAAGTGTCTTGGTGGTTTGTGATGCAGCATGGGGAGATTGAGGAGAAGGAGAGAGGAGTTTGAAAGGACAGAGGTCACTTCAATCAACAGTAAAGGACAGAGAAGCAAAGAAGCACTCTCCACCTTGCATGGTTGAGGATCCAGAGAGACAGGGCAGAATGGCATGTTTGAGAAACTTCTGGGGCAGGAGAGTAAGAGGCTCTGGGGAGTCGTGGGGATTTTGAAGAGGGGAAAGTTGCCTTGTAAAATATGCTAAAGATATTTAAAAAATCTTTTTTCTTAATGTTTATTTTTATTTCTTGAGAGAGAAAGACAGAGCATGGGTGGGGGGAGGAGCAGAGAGAGAGGGAGACACAGAATCCAAAGCAGGTTCAAGGCTCTGAGCTGTCAGCACAGAGCTCGATGCGGGGCTCAAACTCAACGGACCATGAGATGATGATCTGAGCCGAAGCTGGATGCTTAACGGATTGAACCACCCAAGCGCCCCTAGGTATTTTTGAGAACTGCAATGCTTACTCTTACTGTGTGTCTGTGAATGTGATATGTCTTCAGGACTGGGCCTCGGTGTCAGCAGGGATGATAGATAGGTAAGCAAAGATTTGGGACTGCTTGGCAAGAGATCATATGTGAGTTTCTATGGACTGGAGGCTATGGCTCACATTATACCAGCAAAGAGAGAGAGGAGGGCTGAGCCTGAAAATGAAGTTGGACCAGTAACTTTTACCATTTCATACCTCCGTGAATTCTCCATTTAATGTTTAATGCTTGTTGAATAGATTGAGATGGTTCTCACTGTATATTATTTACTGCTCAGAAATAATTCTTATTTTCTTGACTATCGTATTTCTTTAGGGAGTTTAGCTGCCCTGAACTTCTACTCCCCATTTTCTCCAAGCCCTGGACCAATCCCTACCCTATGCTCTTTACTCTCAGCACAAGGCTTTGCCCTCCTCTCCCTCCAAGTAAAAACACCCTGTATCTTTACCTCCTTTATCTTTGAACTCCTAGGAGTGAGTGTTTTGCCTTTTAGCTAAGACTGATTCTTGAATAGTATTATCCAACCCACTTCTACCTTTTCCAGGACTTGATTCTATCCATTATTTTTTAGATTGGTTCTTTCTCATTTCCTGGAAAAATGAGCTCAGATTTACCCTCTCCTACAACAAAAACAAAACAACCAAAAAAGTTCCTCTTCCCTGCTGTCATTTATCCCTGCTCTTCTTTTGGCCAAATTTTGAGAGCAGCATAAATCCACAACCTCTAGTTTTTCACCTCTTGCTCACACCTGAATCCCTAAAACCAGGCTTCTGCCTTCTCTACTCTATTTACCTGCCTCTCAAAAGATTAGCAAATAACTTCTTGTTTTGTTTCCCATTTACTCCCACCATCCTTGCCCCCTAGGCGCATGTCTAAAAGCTTATGAACATGATGGGGGTATTGTTAATTACTTACCTTTATAACCCCTCAACACCCAGCATTATGCTTTGCATGTGGTAGAGACTCCCAGAGTATGTGAATTGCATCTGAATTTCTTCAACCTTCCTCATGGTCCCCATGGCTCCTGATATTCTACCACATTAGGAACCTAGCAATGGTTTCAGATGCTATCGCTGGTATCAGGGCATGTAGCTTTCTCTCATGGGTTTACAGAATTAGAAAACATCTCATCCTCCGTTGTTGACAACCAAATTATTTTAAACTCTTGTTTACCAGAAAGTATGGTGAAGATTGTGTTATTTTTATTTTGCTGCTAACATACACAAAACCAAAAATAAATACCCAACATGAAATGTATATCATGATGATCAATAGTAATGAACAACAGTTCACAAATGGAGAATTCAAGACAAACTAAAAAAAAAAAAAAAATAGGGGCACCTGGGTGGCTCAGTCGGTTAAGCATCTGACTTCAGCTCAGGTCACTATCTCGTGGTTCGTGAGTTTGAGCCCCGCATTGGGCTCTGTGCTGACAGCTCAGAGCCTGGAGCCTGCTACGGATTCTGTGTCTCCCTCTCTCTCTGTCCCTGCCCTGCTCACACTCTGTCTGTCTCTCAAAAGTGAGTAAATGTTAAAAAAATATATATTAAAGAGAAAAAAAGACAAACTGACTTGCCAAACTTATCAAGTGGCCTCCCATTGACCCAAACATAAACCACGTTGTAATACAGTACCTTGTTCTATTCAATAAGCTATATTTCTTGAGACTCTTCCCCAGGAAGTTCTACAGGTGGCTGAGACACGACAAATACTAAAACATAACCAGGAATTGAGCCAGTCACTACTAATGTGTGGCTATGACAACTTTAATAAATACGTATGATTTTTTTTTCTGTAGAGGGTACAAGAACACACTCTTGTTTGAAATCCAAATGCATAAAGATAATCAATGGGATGTAAGAACTCTTTTTTACTTCTACATTTCCCTTAGGTGTCTTTTTTTTTTTTTACGTTTTTTTGAAAGAGAGAGAGTGTGAACAGGGGAGGGGCAGAGGGAAAGAGGGAGAGAAGGAGAGAGAGAATCCCAAACAGGTTCCATGTTGTCAGCACTGACAGCATGAAGCCTGACATGAGGCTCCATCCCATGAAGCGTGAGATCATGACCTGAGCCGAAATCAAAAGTTGGACACTTCACCAACCGAGCCACCCAGGTGCCCCTCCTTTGGTGTCTTATATTGCTACAGAATTTTACTAACAGGACGTGGAGGCCTTTTCTCCCATCTCTCACAAACTCCTCTATTTCACTGAGATCCTTTAGGAGTAGTGAGGACCAGCACAAGTGTCACATGACCTCTTCACACATGCTCATACCAGAGGTACCCTGCCACTTGTCTACACTACCCTGCCCAGCTTATTACAAGCCATGCAAAATGCCCAAGAAAGCCAGCCATAGGGGCTTGTTACAGTTGTTTGCTTGCAGTGTTCCTTTAGAGTGGGTGTATCCACCAAAAATGTAAAGAATCCATGAGTTTCTGCGTGGCATTCTAGTGCTAAATCAAAATCCACCCTCTTTGTCACTGGTTCAACAGTTCAGGTCAACAAACACTCCTGGAGCACTTATCCTGTGACAGGCATCATGCTAAGGCCTTCAAGGAGCCAGAGTCCAGTGGGAATAGAGATTTGTAAACACAGATTCCAATATAACATTGGCAGTGGTTTGGAAAAATCAAATCACAGGGATAAAAAAAAAAAAAAGAATGAACTATGCTTTGGGCAATTCTACATTTTAAGATAAAATTTAAAAATTACATTAAATTACTTAGATTTAATTAAAAACAAGTTTTATCTTAAAATGTAGAATTGCCCAAATTTAAAACTCAAAATTTAAGGTTTTAGAGATCCTTTAGATGTTAACAAAATAAATAAATAAGAACAAAGTAAAACAACAACAACAACAACAACAACAATGACAAGTCTAGTCACGGAACAGATTCCTTTCAAAATAAAGTTCTTCAAAGGCATTAAATGTTTTTATTCAACAGTAGTAGGGGACAAGGAGATATTAGAGAATCTCACTACCACTAGCAAATTTATCTTTTGATTATGCTAAGAAGTTACCAGATGGTGGGTGATCCAGTATCACTGTCCTGTGACACTGTTTTAGGGAAGGGAATCTTTTTATTACAGTCGTGTTTTCTTTTTTCTTTTTTAAAGGCCCTCTTTTTCTAGATAAATCGCATTTTATTTCAGCTCCTTCATATAACCTGTAAATAGTCTTTACATTAACGCCTCTGTAATCTGTCAAATAATACTCTGCAGTCTTAGAAATATAAATAGATGAGCATTTTACTCTCATGGAGCACTTTATTCAGCTGGCTTCACTACAACTCTATGACCCAAGTTGTTCAGTGAGTACTCTAAGACCATACTGAACACATATAAAGGAGGCAGACTTTTAGGGCCAAATGTTTTCCTTCATGTACCTCTAATTCTGTGGCTATAGAACCATCTTATGTCAAAAAAAAAAACACCCTCCATATGTGTTAATATTAGTTTTCTGACAAAAATATCTGTAAAAGATACAGGCTTGGGAAAAACCTTCAAAATTTTGACTCTCAATGGCTATTCTGAAAATGAAATACAGTCCTCTGAATTTATCATACCTAGGACATATAGAAGATTGTTAGATAATAAGGGGATGTTTTCTTGCCACCTATGAAATAAATTGTTGGTGCTTGTGAAGCTACAAGGCATACAGCTCAGTAGGCCATCCAGGAGTTTGAACACTAAGGTCGTAACTGGGGATAATATGTAGGACTGCCATCACATCTGAGAGGTTTTATGTTTTGTTTTTATCACATCACCTCAACAGACACTAAGGAAACAGAAGCAAACTCTGGGATGACTGTGAGTTTTAAAGCTGAAAGAGGGGTACCTGGGTGAGCGTCTGACTTCAGCTCAGGTCGTGATCTCACAGTTTGCGGGTTAGAGCCCTGCGTAGGGCTTTGTGCTGACAGCTCAGCCTGGAGCCTGCTTCAGATTCTGTGTCTCCCTCTCTCTCTGCCCCTCCCCCATTTACCCTCTGTCTCTCTCTGTGTCTCAAAAATAAATAAATGCTAGAAAAAAATTTAGAGCTGCAAGAAAAGAGTTTAAATTCACAACCAGCTATGTTACTTGATTTTAAGAGAAGAGATGATTTGCCACATCTATCATAATATCAAAGTATTATGCAACTAAAACAGTTATGAGTTAAGAATATGGACCCCTGCAAATGACTTATTTTAAGTAATAATGACATTTATAGACATTTTCACATATGCATCTCTTGGGAAATGAAACTTTCAGATACAAAGAAAAGATGTCTTTAACCTTTCCTGTTCCTGATCCTATCATAAAATAGAGATAAAGACATTTTGGAAAGAGTTCTTTGAACATTACAACAGTAGCTAGGAGAATAGGAAAAATATACACGAGAAAAAAATGAACGCCTGAGAAAAGGACTGGAGGTCCTCATCTTCAGCTGCAGAGGTGATGTAGAAGTTGTAGAAGGTGGGGTAGCATGGTGTAGAAGACAGAGACGAGCTCATCATTATTTCTAAGGAGTGGAGAAGTGGGTTTCCACTGCATCGTAAGGGACTCAGCCTAGATATTAGGACTACGATCCCAATAGGAATAGCCATTAACATAAAATGGCTTGTTAAAGGAGATAATGAAATCTCCTTCTCAAAATATCAATTAAATGAAGATAATTCTTCATCCTTCTGAGATAGTTTAGATATAGTCTATCTAAAGGACAGGGATGGGCAGGCTTGTTTTCCAAAGCAGCTTTCAATTTTCTAATTACACAGTATTGAATCCAAAATGGTTACCCTACTTTTAGAGCTAGAAAGTCGCTGAATTTAAAGTTTTTCAGAGAGTAGTAAGTTTAGAGACCATCTAGTTTCTGAACCCTGAGGGGCGTAAGTGCAGTGGAGAGATGAGCAAACTATGACCCATGGGCCAAATTCGGCCCCACCCTTTGTTTTTGTAGGGCCTGCAAGCTTAGAGCATTTTTTGTTTTTGTTTTTGTTTTGTTTTGTTTTACATTTTCTTTTAATGGCTGGGGGAAATCAGAATAGTATTTCATGACAGGTGAAAATTATATGGAATTCAAATTTCAGTGTCTCTAAAAAAAGTTTTAGTGGAATACAGCCACATTCATTCATCCACATATTATCTACGGCACTTTTGCCCTATACCGGTACAGCTGTCACTCTAGAGGTTGAAAATCCCAAGATGCCATATGGTACTTTACAGAAGAAGTTTGCTGGCCCCCTGGTGCAGTGGATGAAGCACATAAAGTCTAAAGCCAGACTACCTGGGAGTGATCCTGGAAAAGGTGGCATGCCTCCATCTCCTGATCCGTAAACTGGGGGCAATAATGGTACTTACCTGACGGGGTTGTTGTGAGAATAAATGAAGGTGCTTAAAACACAAGGGCCTGGTATAAAGCAAGAATTCAGCTAAGTGTTCAGTGTTCTTACTATTACACATGAAGAAACTGGCCCACGGCAAACTTCTTGATTCTCCTTGCCTAGGTTGTCTTTTTTACTTTCTACATTGCCTGACAAAGAAAAACGTTCTTCTGAAGTTTTGGTTTCTGTTTTTAAACTACCTGAAGGCCACTGTGAATGAGAACTTCAGTTTCATCAGCCTGGTCTCCTATCAATTCTGGGACCTACAGTCGCCCAAAGGCAACTTGTGGAACATTTGTGATTTTCAGGTCTTTACCTCAAACTTCTAGAAATCAAGATTTTCTTTATGCCTTCCACAAAAAGGACAATCCAAGTCCCCTACAACTCAAAACTGATGAGTCTGGCTTTTTTCCCAATATTTACTGCAAAAACTTCAGAAACCAAGAACTGAGGCGTGCATACAGACATCAAGATCTGAAGGATAGCAGATTATTCCATGTGCATTCAAGGGTATTTATTATTCTCGGCAAAACATAACCCATTTTCTCTGGTCTCTTTTCTTCCTTATCAACCCTTGCACGTTACCAACACCACCCCAGGTTTTGCTGACTCTACAACACCTGTTAAACCTAGCAGGATGCCCTGGACAACCACCCTTTTTGAAGATTTGTTCACAAGGAGTCTTTCTTCATTAACTCCGTTCCCAAATGGTCACTCCATTATATCATGTTCCCTTGTCAGGTGGTATACAATTTTAAACAATTATACATCTGGCATTGCTGTCTAACTCTGCTCCACTTTTTCTCTTTCTATATAATACACCCTATCTTGCAACAAAACTGGAATTCCTTAGGGCCAGGCACATACCATTTTTTTTGGTATCACCTCACAGTACTTCTTTGAAGTTTTTTATGTAGTAGGCATTTGACAAATGCTTCTTGCATTAATAAATGAATAGCCACAAACACCTCCCATGAACAGAATTTTTAACTTTAGAGATGAATAAAATAACACTTTTACACTACCACCAAGATGGTGGAGATGATAATTTGTTAGTACATGGGTTTAAAGATCAATCATCAAAATTAAAACAAATCAGAAGTGTACAAGCACCTTAATTAAAATGGAGACTGCAACCCACAAAAGAAAGATTAACTCTAGATCCTTAATCCTTTTCAGATACATTAGCTCTATGACACTGGAAAATGTTAGATCTCATGTGGATACGGTGGCCACTGGTAAAACCTTATCTAAGTATTTTTTTAAATCCAGCCATAAAGGATTATGTTGGAATCCCGCACTGGTATAATTCTCATCTGCATGTATAATATACCGATAGCAACATTACTTAATATATGAGTATGTGAAGTATATTTTATTATAACAGTAGACAAGCAAACTGAATGTGTCCCAGGAAGGGGTCTTTTCCATTAACTTTTATAAAGGCTTTCATTTCAAACTTTCATTAACATCTGACAAGCAAGCTGAAAAAGCTTTGCTTAGAGCTTGGGTTAGGGGCAAAATGCATTTTGGCAAAACTATTCCAAGATTACACTGACTGGGTGTGCGAGAATATACTAATTTGTTTTGTTTTGTTTTGTTTTGTTTGGAGTGTGGAGAAAAGAGAGAGAAAGGGAGAGAAGGAGTCATGGACCCTACTTTATGGTTGCCATGGAGGCAAGGTCAGCCTTCCACACTTGGATCTACCAGCAGAGTTCAGACAGGTCAACGTGTGACCGGCTCAGGCCCTGGGGTTAAAAGTTCAAGCAGCGATGGAAAAACCAATATGTCCACGCAGAGTATGCTGTGCAATTTATTTCAATTTACATCAAGCCATGCATATAAAATTTAGATAAATTCCATTCAAATCTGATGTTGCCTGACACACAATGTATGCAAACAGATGTCTGTGGGGCTTTTTCTGTGCTTTGGAAAACAACATTAAATTTAAAAATATGTCTCTGGGATTTCTTTATTGAATTACAAAATGAACATAATTTTAACTTAAATGTTTTCATTCTTTCTTCCAATTTTTTTTGTGGGGTTCTTAATAATTTCTCGGTTCTCAATCTACTCTGTGTCATATTAAAGAGGATAATGTATATTTACAACTACAGCTCCCCTGTTATTGTAGTTATAGATTCTATTTATATCCCTTACCACTTTCTGCAAATATTTAGTGATTGATATTTCTGATTTCTCTCTGGCTTCTACCCTCATCGCCTTTACTTTCTACACGGAACAGAGCAAGGGCTCCAGAGGCTGCTGGGTCATCTTCCAGCCACAAGGTGGCTCCCCCCACCCCTTCTCTCTAGCCAACAGGGCACACACCTTTGCTGAGTACTGCCGGCAGACTAGGATTCAGAGGCTAATTATGATCCATAAATACCATTATTTTCATTGAGAATTGAATGGATAACAACCCGGACGCTGGCACAGTGAGATGCAATGCAAAACTGGTCTTCAGAAAGAGGAGAAGGAAGAAGATTTTCGTGTCCTGCCTGATGGCTCTTCACCTATCCTTTCAAGGGTACAACCAACTAAACTTTGAGAGAGAAAAATAAAGGAAAATAATGACGTGTTCTAGAGGAACCTAATTTTGTTGCCAAAGAAGAGGGACACAGAGCGGACAAGGCAAAATTTCAAGCGAAATATGCAACTTCTTCCTGCTCAAACCGGAGCCTGCATTTGGAGTAGAAAAGGGGTTTGAGTTTTCTGTTCTGGGAACTTCCACACAAGGAAGTTTTTTGTGAGGACTCTGTAGCACTGGCTTAGACGTCCTGCACCGTGTCATAGATGAAGAACAGTGATCTCTAACACTTCCAGGCTTTAAAAGGAATAGAAATACCACGTATCTACTTCTTGCTGCTTAGGAAACAGGGTCCATATTTCACAAAGGTGATTTTTACAGAATACATCCTAATTTTCTACACATGAAGCAAGCATAGAGAGACAAATCATTCATCTGATTACATGGAAATTCTTTCCAAAAGTCTGAGTCCTAATTTCTCACATTTTCCACTTTCTGTTCCAGGGACAAGCTATTTGGGCAAGTTTCATTTTCCTCATCTGTAAAATGGAGGTAAAAATAGGACCTATTCCTCATGGGCTTTTTGTCAGGATTAAATGAGTTAATATACATAAAGCACTTGAAAGAGTCCTTGGTACTACACAAGAGCTATATAAATGTTTGCTATTACTATTATTATTCATTTGAGCTCAGTACCTCCTCATTGGCAAGTATTTCGTGAGACAAACATTTGAGACAAATGGACTTCCATGGGTTTTGTAAAGACACAAATGTATCATTTTCTAGATACCTGAATGTTCTGATCAGGCGTAACTGGTGTCTGGGCTTTTTCCTCCTCAAGAACTTAAAAAGTTATATAAGCATTTCCCCCCAATTCATGATATTACTTTCAACATGACATTAGAAAAATAAACTGCCAATTTCCAACTCTGAAACTTGTTTCAGATGTTATTTTACCAAATGCATCACTTTACTCAAGCAAACAACCGTAAGTGGTGGTTTCATAACTTGGTTACAATGTGCATATTATACAAGTTTTAATTTTCATTTTTCACCAGTTAAAAAAATCTCCCTACCTTACTCATGCCAGAATGTAACTTTGTTAAGCCTCTTGTTAAACTTAGAACATATGAGCCCCCTGCTTCTAAAGTAAATAAACAATTTTGAATTTCCTCCTAAGCACTGCCTTGACAATTCCCAAACACATTTTCTAAGGGTACAAATGGTATCCTTAACTTAAGGTGACCTACAATAATTCAACCATGAGCAAAAGTTTATGTGGACATAAAATCCTGCATTCACATAAATCCTTATTTGTATAAGGAGAGATCTTGTATACATAGATGTAAATATATATATATGTGTCAGTGCGTGTGTATACATATATGTCCACGCATATGCCCTCCACATATATTACAAATAGATGGAAATGCATGTTTAGAGACCAGGCGAGATAGGCAAATCAATTTTCAATAAGGCAAGGAAAAGGAGTATGACATTTTTTAATACCTGCTACACTGTCATGCAACCCTTTATTCTTTATTATCTCTGTCAGCTACTACCAGGTGCCTAGTAGACAAATGCTAGTCCCAGTCCCAACCATTTATTTCTATTTGGAATTATTTCAAGCCTAACTCTTTCGAACTGCTTGAAAATGCTGTCCTGATGTGTTGGCCTTGCGCTCCAGAGTGAGGGGAGGGGGTGAGCAGTCCTTATGCAGAAACAATTTGGCACCTTTTTAGAGGGAAGCTTGCCTTGGCTTTGCCCACACTTGCACAAATACAACTCTGAAAGACCCCTCTTCCATTCTGAACAATATGTATGTGTTACCAGCAGCAGTGTCTTTTGTTGCCAGAAGCAGCTTTTGCTACACGCAGCAACTTTCACTATATTCTTAGCAACTCTTTCTTTTATGCCAGTTTCAGACATCAGTTAACAGAACCCCTTAAAGAACAGATGTACTGAAGAAATGCATCAATTCGTTATTTGTTACAGTTTGGGGGTGTCTGTCCTGTGGGTTTTCTAGCCAAAGGCTTATATGTTTCCCAAGAGAAATTTACTTTCATGAGAGAAGAAAATTGAGGCAAATCACTGCTGTTAGACCCTGAAGTCAGAGACACTGGTTTGTTGTCCTTCTGTACATAGGAAGAAAAAGCCCACAGTTACAGAAACAGTTGTGTTTCAATCCATCCCTCATTCTTTCCCAGTGTGAAAAATTACAAAGGAAACCAAATTTTTCTCTGTCAATAGAATGTGTATGATTACAGCTGTTCATATTTTCACTCTAATGAAGGGCTGCACATTTAATTGTAAGATTTATTACATTGCTGTGTACATGCAAAACAGTTAATCGACATCTAAAATGCTGGTTGTTTATTCTGACATTAATGGTCATATTTCTTAATTTGAAACAAAAAGCATTTGGGGAAAATGTATTTTGTCCCCTCCAAATAAGAAATTAATAAATTCAATGTAAGAAATAAAAAGGGCTGAAGAAAAAAATTACTGATTTATGTATGTGAGGCTGGGGGAAAAAAATAAAGATGCTTTAAAAAAAAAGTCCATAATCCCCCATTCGGCTGGAAACAAGAGAGTTGATTGCCAGCTTTGTTTGATTTCACAGAGATCTCATACGAGGCTGGGTTCATAAACAGGTGAAATGATGGAGTTTATTGCGACGCACATCAACACTGAAACCAAATAACTGTGTTGCCATCTCAGTCCCGCTGAAAGACGGATGGTAAACTTGACCTGCCGCTGGTACTATCCGATCGCCATTTTTTATTCCCCCTTCGCCGCCCCCCCAGGCTGAGCCACGTTGAGTAAATGCATGTGCACGGTCAGGTCAGGCCCCGGGATCGGGTGAAACTCGGTTCACATTTGCATACAGGCGGAGCCTCACAATGAAAGCCCATCTGTTCCTGTCTCGGAGTACAAATCGAATGTCACCCAACTCACTGCAAACGACAGCAGTATGGCCATTAGATGGAGGAACACTCGGCTCAGGTTACGGATATGGAACTGCTGATTTGGGTTTAAATACCTGATAACTGAAGACTTTTCATTATATGTGAACAAAGAATGAACTTTGAACTGCTTAGGAGTTTCCCTCTCCCCACATTGGGCACCCCTAGTTCTGTCCATTACTAATACTTTTAACTGCTATATTTGCCACTGACTTTTTTTTCTTCTTTTTTTTTTGTATAAAAATTAGTCAGGCTGAATGTCACAATGTCCTAAATGATTGCTTTTCTTTTCTTCTTTCTTTCTCTCTTTCTTTCTCTCTTTCTTTCTTTCTTTCTTTCTTTCTTTCTTTTTTTTTTTTTGGAAGGGGGAAGGGTAAGAGGTGGGGCAGCAAGGGATGTTGTAAACAGAAAATGAACTTTGAACTCTATATGCCCTCAAAGGTCATTAATATCATGGCAATGTTGTTCCTTGAACTTCTAAGTTTCACCAGGGTGGAAATTTTAGTTTCTCGAGTTTAACCAAAGTGTGAACTGCCCTAGCCCTTTACCCCTCCCTCCCAAACCCATTTAGTCCAGTGAGGCACCTGTCTCCTAGAATCTTCTCCACTCATAGGATTGTTTATTCCAAAATAGTTTGTCCCAAAATAGTTTATCAATCACGATCTGTGTCAGAGATTGTTTTTCTGTTAAAATCTGGCAAGTATCTTAGAATTTACAGACAGAAATCACATACACTCTGACACAAAAAAGGAGTTGTTCGAGAAGGAACTCCAGGATAATGAGCCCATCCAAGCATTGGACATGATAAATACAAGGAAATTCATTAGCAAAAATATGGGTAGATTTAATCAAGTGTCTTCTTGTCCTGTTTTATGGCAAGAATCTACTTCACTGAATATCGTTCTAAGGATACAAGCAAATGGGGTTTGGTTACTAGTGTTTATATTTGAAATCTTTCTGTATTCTGTACATGAATAACGTTTAACATGAAAATACCATTTCAGTCATTAGCCAGTTTGTTTGAGCCCCAGTCATGTGTGGTGGCAGGTCCTCACACATGGCTCCACTGTAGAGCAGAGAAAACAGATTGGCTAGTTTTTCTTTTACCAGTTATGCTTCTTGGTTTCCAGTCAATAATAATGTCACTTCATGAATTGCAAATGTAATACTTGATTGGGTGGAAAAAAAATACTTTTTAAAAAATCTGCAAGAACTTTCTTGATTTGCTTTAAGCAATTTTATACTTTTTTTGCATGTATTTCTCTTTCTTAAAACACTTATTGAAACACTCTTATAGAATTTAATGTATTGGGGTTACACATGGAATCCAGAATGTTTAAAGGCCATTGGATCTTAAAGGCTGTGTCTCCTTAGCCAGGGTTTCTTTACCACTATGTGAAACTATGTTCTTATTGTTTGCCCTTTAAAAATAATACCAGGGAAAAGAAAAGATTTGACGGCTTTTTCTTTTTTTCATCCCATGCAAGGCTTACGGTCAACCTTAATGGAAGTTCTACATGCATTAAAAGGGAGAATAGACCCTTTGTTTCAGAAGAATGACCAAGACAAGGGTGAATTTTGGTTCCACTTTGTCAAGTTTAAGGGGAAACTGAATTCAGGAAAAGAGAGAGAAAGACCCAAACAACTTTCTGAGCTGTCCCCCCACCACCTCCAATCTTAAACTTAAAATATTTTATTGTTATCTTGTAAATGAGTTAGGAATTTGCATTAGGGGACACATAGCCATGTGATCTCTTGAAGATGAGCTGTTCATTTGCATTCCGCGCAGCTGAATGTCTTGTGTGTGATCAGCAACAAAGCAGAAGAAAACAACAAGCAGGAAATATAATACTAGAGGTATTCTTTCTGTCCATATCAGGAGAAAATACCCTGTGAAGGAGATGTAACTGCTTTAATTCTATATCCCTGAAGGGATATGAATGAGAAAGATTCTACTTGTTCCAAAAATGATAAAATAACTGTTTATACAAATATTGGTTGTTTGGTTTCTTGTTATACACTACTGGTGGGGGTATGTGAACAGGAACCGAACCTTGAACTTAATTTCCCCTTTGAACTCATGACCTTTGACAAGATTCCCCATGCGTTCCCCTTCAGACAAATTTCATCACAATTACAGTCCCTTCCACTTGAGTTAAAGATATATAATCATTGATTTGACCTAATTATCTGATACATCCCTTTCTTTGCAAGGTGAAAGCTAAATGTGTGAACAGAAGCTGACCCGTGAAGTTCTGATATCCAATTTTTATTCTAATTATCATAAAACACTTTCAGTCTTACTCTATTTTTCTCAAGTTTTCTTTTGGCCCCTTCCCTGAACCCACTATTCCTTCAAATTCAACAATGCCCCCTAGGTTTCAAGCTGCTTGGCAACAGACCTTCAAATGCATTATGCACTACATGTTCAAAGTGTCATTTTTAAACAAAAAACTAAAGACTAACTCTGCATTAGAAAGTCGTCACTAATCCCTGTCTTTCATGAAAAAGTCTTCTGAGGTGATAAAAGAGTGGAAACTAGAAAGTTCCCACAAGATTCTGAAATTATCTGACTTCTTAGCATCAATCTATTATGATTCAGACTCTCTCCTAATAATTTACAAACTTCAGCTTATAAAATGGACACTGGCAATATCAATAGAGTTAGTACAATCAATTTAAACTATAAGGGATTGTCTTTTTTAAAGGGAATGTGGGGGGGGGGGTGGCAGGGGGGTTATGTCTGCTCAGTTTATTGCAACAAATGCCAAACAAAGACTTTAATAAGAAAGTTTAAATCATGGAATACATTTTTAAAAATTAAATATGTTATTTAAAAGCAAAAGTATAGGTGATAGAAACTATCAATTGATTTTTAAAATGAATTGGTATTTCTACCTCGAGTTACGTCTTTAAAAGGAATAAACTGAAACCACAGAGTTTTCACTATCTTGTCTTAAACAACTGAAAAATAAAGATGAATTGCAAAAAGTTAAACAAGAAAGAATAAACAAAGAAGAGATTGTTTTCATTCTTTATGTCATAGTTTAAACTCAGGGCATCATGTTCTCTTACAAATGAAATGACAATCATTTTCCCCTTATATCATGTTTACATCATATCACTCCAAATGTTAATGGGCATTACAGGTGGAAGAGGACAAAAGGCTTGAAAAAAACACACACATGAAGTTGCATCGTCAGTTCTTTTTTGCTGGAGCTACTAGTGTCCTCTCTTGCAAAATTAAACAACACTGAAAATGTAATCCTTCATCTGATCAACATGGTGGACAGCATCCCAAGTTTTATTCTCAGTAATTAGTTTTAATTATACTCTGAAACCAAAGGCCTAAGCAAACAGGGAGAAAAAGTATGTGGGCAAACTTTCTAAGTAGGAAATTATCACAGTGTACACTGAGGCAAATCTTAGATTAATGTTTTCTGATGTCAAATGTAACTAGGGTTGGACAGACATTACAAAATAGGCTAGAAGAGTCCCATGATGCTGGGCTATTGGGTAGAGTTTCTAAAGGAAGCAGGTAAAATCTGCTACCTTCCTTCACTTATAAATGTACAACAATTATAAAGAACTCTGAAGAATACTTGAAAAATCCATTATTTCTACTCCCACTTCTGCACAAGGACCTGAGGTATAGCCAAGGAAGGACAAAAGAGTGTCACAGAACTTCCTTGAGGAGAGCAACATATAGCCAGATGGCTGGGATCCATGTTAAAATCACATCATTTATTTATATAAACAGTACTTCTATTTGTGTTTGACTATCATAAGGACCTTTATCAATATATATTAATTTTGGTCTACCAGGCAACACTCCAGGAAACAGAGAAATAGAATAGTCATTCAGAAATGGATTTGGCATCATTCTGAACCTCAGGATGGTTCAAATGTCAAGAGGTCATAATAGACAGGTAGCAAAATATAATTAAAGAAACTGGCTCACTTGCAGGTGGGAATTCTATACTTGAGGAATAAATTAAAAATCTGAACTCATATAACAATTTTAGGATTGAACACAAACATGGACAGAAATACTGGAGTAGAGTATTCAGAAAGAAAGGACAAATGGGATATCCCTGGGGGGGTGGGGTGCTGTGAAATGATCCTCTACAGTTGAGATTCTTAATGTGGTATCTGTGAACACCCTGAAATTATATGCAAATGTGTGTGTGTGCTTGCCTGTGCATGCTCATTTTTATGGCATGAAGAACCACTGCTACACAGTGATAAGCAAAGGAATAAAAGCACACAAAAAATGATTATTATGTTCCCAAAGAAAAGATGTTGGAAGCCAACTAGCAGCCACCATCATCTCTCACTTAGAACAGCGGTTTTCAAACTTTTAAAAACTGATTGCTCCAATTGTAAATTTTTTATTAGACACAAAAATATATGTATATTAATTTACAAATTATATAAATACACTACCAATAAGTCATTAATATTAGAAAACTTTAATTTCACACACACACACACATGCACACATTCTAGTATTTTCTCCCCATCTGCTGTGGGTCATCTAGTACCTCTCATTCTGGTTTTTCCCCTCATCCACCTCTATTCCCCTTTTAATCAATTCTGCAAAGAGTAATTAAAGAAATTTTTTATAAATATAAATTATACCTTACTATGGCTTCAGAGGCCCTCCAGGACTTAGTTCTTTCTGCCTCTTCAACATTATTTTCCTCACTCTGTCTCATTCATTTAGTGCTGCACAGATTTCTTAACTATTCCTTGAACTTTCCAAGATGGTTTCTACCTCAGAGCCTTTGCATTTGCTGTTCCTTCTTCCTGGAACACTTGTCCTTCAGATCACAGCATGGTTTGACTTCTCACTGTATTTAGGTCTCTGTCTCCAAGAGTCTTACTGCCACCCCTTTCCAGTCATTTTCTATGTCTGTGCCCTCCAGTCTTTTTGTTTTGTTTTGTTTCAGAGTATTTACCGTGGCCTGACATTATACTATTTATCTCCCCAGTAAAATTTAAGCTCCACATGGCTAGGGGTTTTGTCAGTTTCATTTCCGGGTCCCAAACAACCTGGCCTACAGTCTAGCAGACAGTAGGTCTTCAATGAGAAATGAAGAGTCAAGGCAACTGACAGGCATTCCACCTGTTGTTCATTTGAAAATGAACCTCAAAGGAATATTTACATAACAGAAGCCACCATGCTAAGGTGAACCATCAGCTGACAATCAGCTAAAAGTCAGCTCTCTCTTTTCTCAACTCAGTTAACACTAAAACCACACTTCCTTATGGTACCTATTACTACTTCTTTTTCATCATGCTTATTTGCATACAGATCTTATCTCCCCTAGTAGCCTTTGTGGGAAAATCCCAATCTAATCCTTTATCTTACCCATCACCACATCCAACATGTAGCAGGTGCCCAGCCTCTGGATTGTGGGGGGTGGGGGGGGGGAGCTGACAGTCACATCCTGGCCATGACAAATTGAGGTCCAGCTGCTCATGCAAGAGTGAGGGTTGCCAGCCCCTTGGAGCTACCCTAAACGATGATCCTTGACTCTACACTCAGATGGATGTTCATGGGCATTCATCTGTTGACAAGGCTGAATGAAGAAAAAAGACTCACACTGGAAATGAATCTATGAAAAATCACCAATTCCTTGCATGATAATGGAGGGAAAAACTATCTCAATGTTGATAAAAGAATGATGAACACAAATAGAGACTAAACTTAAATTATCAGATGACCTTCATTTCTTTTTTAGAGGTCAATTCCCAACAGAAGTTGAAATATCACAAACATGGCACTTAAATAACAATGCTTAGAACGGGTACATATACTGTATTGAATAAACTTAAATCAAGATATGCAATAGGAACAATTTTAAGGATGATGAAATGAAATGTGCTCAAATGTTCAGACTAAGCAAAATATAATTCTATACTTAGATCGGTAGGTTGGTCATATAAAATGTCCATAAAAATCTCCCTTTGAAATCAATTCAAATATACTTGGATGTGAATAATTCTTACATACCAAAAATTCGATAAAACTTGAAAACAAATGATAATAAGCAAGTGACTTAACACTTCTGTAGCTTACTATCATTATCTACAAACTAAAGGAACTGAAATAAATAACTTCTTCAGGTCTCTTCTTATTTAAATGATAACAGTTCAGATATGAATCTAGTTGGGTTTTTCAGGATGCTTATGTGTTTTATGCTTATTAATGATGAAGACTAGAACAAATATTACTCTCAGGAAACATTAACTTAGAAGGTATCCTAGAAGTCCGCAAAAACAGAGAAGTAATCAAAAGGCAGAGGACAGGTAGAAACTGAAGCACTTCAAGAATAAAAATAAAATGGAATTCGATCAAGAAAAAAAAATTTGCAATCAACAGGTCTGGGGGAAAAATAATCCAAAATACAAGTATCAATTGAAAGGTTTCAAAAGCATAATACTATTAAAGAGCTTGTGGCCACAGAGAAGGGCAAATGAACTTGCAATATGACACACTAGCAAAGACAATGGTTTTTAAATTTCATATTCATCACCATAATTCATAATGGCCCAGGAAGGCATTTGGGTTTCTATATTCTTACACAGGAACTGCCATATTGAAACAGACCACGGGTCCATCCCCTTTGCCATGTGACTCTGACGGGGAACAGATGCTTCAGAGGAAAGCTCTCCTCTCAGCAACCCAAATCCAATAATACACCTAATGGTGCAATTCTATATCAAGAACATCATTTCTTTTTGACCTCAGATGGCAATTATCTTCTACCCAAAGCAGGAGGCTGACTCACTTTGATTTCATGCTGGGTGGCCCACTTAAGATGTCCCACTTAAAATTACATCAAGGCTGCTATCTTCATTCACTTGGCTTTTCTGACACACTAGACTACTTCCACAATCTGCTGTCATCACCGTCACTATTAGGCTCTCAGGGATTTGGAATCACGTAGGTATAATACAAACGGTTGTATTTGTACGAGCAAATAAATGTCTTAAAAATCGTGGCTCTCTTTAAAAATATCAAAGTTTTCTATTATTAGCTTCCATGTTTTCAAAGACTCTAGTATTCCCAATTTAATATAAATAATAATCTTGAAGTGGAGACAAAAAGGAGATACGAACCTTTAATGTTTGAAGGAGGCCATAAATACACAAGAGTGGCAAGAATAACCTTTTGATAGAAATTTCCTAGAACAAATGAATTCCTGTGACTTTGTTGTTGATGATTCTCTGACAGAGTTAAAAAAAAAACAATAAAATAAAATAAGTAGACTGGAATGGCAAAAGGCAGGCAAGTAATCAGGAGTGTGAAACTAGAGCCAGTCGCCTTCAGGTTCAAATATCCATTGTAGAAGCATTTTCAGCCATAACCCCCAGTTCCTATCACCTCGAGAGGACTCTCCTTCGGGAAAGGTCTTTACCTGCCACACCCGTTCCATAACTCTGGAGCAGACAATTTTAGGAATTAGAGCTAGAACATATTTAATAATTTGAAAGAATAGATAAAGTCTTTTCCCAACTGGGAAAACAATGACAAACTTGGAGAAGCCAATCATTTTCTCCATTGGTGTATTCTGGTGGTCAATGGTGGTGCTTCACAACTTGAACAGAACAGTTCTATTAAAATTATGAATATTGTATTTGAGATGACTCTTTTCTGTGAATAAAAATTTAAAGATTTAATGAGAAAGCTTATGACCAAGTGTCTAAAATATCCCTTAAACAAAGAGCATCTACCAAATGGACAAGTAACCCAAGGTCTTCCAAATATCAATAGGTGAAAAAAACTGAAGAGCAAAATTATCAAGATATTTCAGGAGATAAGAGATCCAAAGGCATACATAAGGTAACCCAGGAACAAAAATCAAGCCAAAAATAAAGAAGGATGTGTATATTGATTATACCAGGAAATAGTCTCTCATGAACTACAAATAACCACACAATAACTCAAGAGCAGGTCATCAGGAAAAACTTGGCCTTAAGTATGAATTAAATGATCTTATTGGCTCTTTGTATACCTTAAAAAGCCCCTAAATCAATTCTGGGTCCTAAATAATTCCATAATATTACCTTAAAATTAAACTGATATCCTAGGCAAGGATATCTTCCAAAAGTAAATTTTTTTTTTACTATTTTGGAGATAAGGTTGCTGTAAAAACCTATAACATGGTAGAAACTCATAGTGTCCAGCACACTTATAAAGGTTAAATAAAAATAACTTATTGGGGCTGAACTTTGTAATTCCTAAAAATAGCAATAGTTACACTAGTATAAAAAAGAAAGTAACCTTCTCTTTAAAATCTTATTAAGGCAAAGGAAACACAGTCTAAAAGAAAAAATAGTACAGACTTTTCATCAAAAGGAAAAGGATTTCTTCTTATCAGTTAAAACAGCAGTAATAAAACATGATATTGTATACTTGAAAGTTGCTAGGAATACACCTCAGGCATTCTCAGCACACACAAAAAAGAGAGAGTTAAGTGTGTAAGGTGATGAATATGTTAATTATCTTGATCTTGGCAATCATTCCACGATGCATATGTATACAAAATCATCACACTGTACACTTTTAAATATATACAATTATATTTGTCAACTATTCCTCAACAAAGTTGAGGGAAAAAGAACAATCATGAATAAAATTCATAGATACTTAAAAACTCATTCAACTGTTATCATGCTGACCAGGGAGGAATAGAAGACAGTGATTACTGAACTCATTACACGTCTAATGTTTTCTATTTCTCGTGGAAATCTGTGTATTCAGGCATAGGCTACCCAAGCCAATGGCGGGCATCCAGAATGGGAACCTTGGTATGTGAGGTCTCAGAATTTCTCCAGATTTTTTTTGGAGGATGTCATGCTAATGAGTAATATAGTTAGCAGTCTACAATATGATGGAGAGAAAAAAGCAAGGGACTTAGATAATCAGTAATCCAACCACATTGTAGGAGTTACCATTCGTTCATGTTTTCTTTTCTTTTTTTTTTTTTTAATTTTTTTTTTCAACGTTTATTTATTTTTGGGACAGAGAGAGACAGAGCATGAACGGACGAGGGGCAGAGAGAGAGGGAGACACAGAATCGGAAACAGGCTCCAGGCTCTGAGCCATCAGCCCAGAGCCTGACACGGGGCTCGAACCCACGGACCGCGAGATCGTGACCTGGCTGAAGTCGGACGCTTAACCGACTACGCCACCCAGGCGCCCCTCGTTCATGTTTTCTATTTACCACAAGGCAGAAAATGGTCCCTCAAGAAATCACATGGCCAATCCCTTACCTTCCTAGATATAAATATGCAACTTATTCAAGATAGATGATTACCATCCTCTTTAAAAATTTTCAAGTAACAATATTCCACTGTCATCTTTGGTGTCTAGTTCACCCTTCTGTTTCATCATTTTACAGTTAAAATGCTCTCTCCAACCCATCCCTTGCCTTTCCCCCCAGCAATGAATGACATGGAAAGGTCCTCATCATTGCTCATGAACACCATGGCAAGAGCCTGCTAACCTTGCTTCCTTCCTCCTATAACATAGATCTGACTGTGTCAATCCATGACTTAAAATTTTTTTCATAGATGCCTACCACCTACAAAATAAAATTGAAATACAGTCTTCACAATCCATACCCGAAGTATTTTCCAGGTTTGTCTCCCTCTGTCTTCACCTGTGCAGCATATGCCGCAGCCACCTCCCACTACCACATGCTACCCCCAAAAGCCTCCTTTCATATCCTCGCTCATGTTTCATTATCTGCCTGGAATTGCCTTTCCTTTATTTTAAACTGCTGACCGTACTTCAGAAGGCCCACGGCCTTCTCAAAGTTTCTGTAGAATTTCCCACTCAAGATGGATCTCGCACTCCTTTGTTCTCTTAACACATTACATAATTACCATATTCTATCTTCATTACATTTGCACAAAAGTTTATTTGTAATCCACTTGAGGGCAGGGATGCTCTCTCCTTTATTTCTTGGCATAGATCGTGCACAGGCTCTATAATAAAGGGAAGTTTACTGATAATTACACTGGAAGAATAACAGAAAGAGTGCTCTGTAGATCTATGTTCTTCTAGTTTTGCTACTTAATGGCTATGTCTAGGGCAAATCACAGTATCTCTGAGCCAATGGCTGCTATGGCTCTAGGCAACAAGTCTGTATTCCAGGTAAGAGGAAGGTAAAGGGATAAAAGGGCAAAGGACTTTCTTATTTTGGAACGGACACTTCCTCTGGTGACTTTACCTTACAACTTGATGGCCAGAACTGTGTCTGGTGGCCACCTTCCTGCAGGTTTGTCTAGGAAGACAAGGGTTTTCAGCTGGGCACATGGCCACTTGGACAAAATCAGGGTTCTGTAAGTAATAAATGAAATGAAATGGATGCTGATACACAATTAGTAGGGCCGGCAACAACTTAGAAGAAGGAAGATAGTCAAATTGCTACATTTTCAGGCAACAGTAAAACAAAGCCAGAGGGAAAAAAAAATCACGTTAATGCGGACAAATTGCAGAAAAGCCTCACAAGGCTGCATCAATCACAGGCAGAGAGATGGCAGATGAGCTCCAGTGCAGCTAAGTGTTAGCTAATGCTTTTTAGTACTAGGAAAACATACAAGAAATTTTACTCACAGAATCTAAATTATACTTAATGGATTATGGACATTCAACAATTAAAACTAAAGAAAAGTTTCTCACTTAGATCATGAGAAAGTGATGCTTGAAGACATTAGTCTAATGGGCTTCTCTGAGCAAACAGGGCACAAAATTGGAGGCGATATGATAAAAAGCCTTGTGACTTCTATTTTTCAATGTGTTTGTTTTAAAATTTGTTTAACAAGTACATACTGAGCTTTTCTATGTGAAAAGCGCCATGCCAGATGCTGGAGGCTGAAGAAGAAAAAAAAACCCAAAACACAAAGTTGGATTAGGCATCATCACCGCCTTCAAAAGAGGCGATGATGAAGAGGGAGACACATATGAAGGCCTGGGCGAAACAGAAGGATGGGAGAGATGGTGCTGAGCCAAGGAAGATTCCAAATGGGACCGTGAGTGTTGGGCTGTCTGTTACTCTAACACTGCTCCAGCGACAGGATGGAGAAGTCTTCTCAGGTCTGGTTGGCATGTTCTCTATGACATCGAGCTCTTTACAAACACGTGCTGTGACTACCGTTCGCTCCTTTGATGCGCTCGTGTCACTGTGGACTCTCTTGCATCCCCTGCTGTTCATCGATACTTATTTAATGTCACAACTAACAAGCACGCTCATTAAAACAAAACAAAACAAAAAACCAATGACCTTTCATTTAAAAAACTAACATGCTCAAAGCAGCAAACTTAGGAAATATAGAAATGCACAAAAGGAAAAAAAAAACCAACAACATATAATACCATAACCCAGAAAAACCCACTGTTAACATATTGGTAAATGTCCTTTCCATACTGTTTCGTATCCTGCTTTTTCCCTTTAATATATCATGAACATCTTCCTATGACAGTAATGACTCATCTACTGACAACATGACTTCTAATGGCTGCACTGCAGTCCATCATATGGTGTACCATAATTTATTAAACCAATCCCATGTAATTAGACATTTAGCTTGTTTCCAATTACTTGATGTTCTAGGAGCTATATTGGCTTATTTCCTTAGAATAAATTCCTAGAAGTGAAACTTCTGGGCCTACGGCTCTGTATGTTTTCAAGATTTTTGAAAAATAATTTTTATTGTTTATTGTTCATTATAAAAATAATATTCTATATAAAATTTAGAAATAAAAGCATGTCAAAAATTATGGTGAAGAACATTATGGGGGTTTTTTGTACACATATGTATCTATTTTATTTTATTTTTTTAATTTGTTATTTATTTATTTTGAGAGAGAGAGAAAGAGCACGAGCAGGGGAGGGGCAACAAGAGAGGGAGAAAGAAGATCCCAAGCAGGCTCTGTGCTAACAGTGTGGATCGATCCCACAAGCTACGAGATCATGACCTAAGCCAAAATCCAGAATCGGATGCTTAAGCAACTGAGCCACCCAGGCACCTCCATATATATATCTATTTTAAAAAGTGGGGCTCTTATAACCTTGTGTTTTCACTTAACAGAGTATAAGCATCTTTCCACTCATTAAATGTTCTTCTACAAACATCACTTCTAATGCTTACATATATTCCATTATATGCTGGTAGTTAGACATTTAGCCTGTTTCCAATTTTGTGCTTTCATAAACAAGTGTTCAATGAACATCCTTATACATACTTGTTTATTTTTTTGAAAGCACATTTAAAGTTAAACTGTCAAGTCAAAGGGCACTTACAATTAAAATTTTTGTTATAGTCCCCCTGATATGTCCCTCCAGAAAGACTATAGTCAGTACTATAGTCACACTGCAGTGTGTGGCCGCTTCCTACAATTTTGCCCAACCCTGAATATTTTCACTTATTGCTGCCCAAACCTTGTCAGCCTGATAAATTCCTATAGATCTTTTACGATGTAACTCAAATATCACCTCCTCCGAGAGGCCTTCCCTGATTTCATTTCCTTTCCAGGTATAGTTGTTCCCTTCACAATGCTCTCTAACACAATTAATACTCATTTTTAGTGTTTACTTCTAAGAAGTTAAATTACTCATTCAAATATTGTCTTTCCAACTAGACTGTGTACTTCTTGGAGGTAAGTGTCACATCTTATTCACTGCTATAGTCTCCGTGCCTGGCTGTGTCTGACACACACTAGGCACCAAGAAATGTTTGCTGGGTGAATATACAGATTACTGTCACAACTTCCCATGCTTTCTTACAGAAAATGCCACAAGTTTCATTTCAGATTTCAATTCTTTTTTTTTAAATGCTTTTAACGTTTATTTATTATTGAGAGACAGAGCGTGAACAGGGGAGGGGCAGAGAGAGAGGGAGACCCAGAATCGGAAGCAGGCTCCAGGCTCTGAGCTGTCAGCACAGAGCCGGACGCGGGGCTCGAACTCACAAACCGCAAGATCACGACCTGAGCCGAAGTCGGACGCTTAACCGACTGAGCCACCCAGGCGCCCCTCAGATTTCAATTCTTGACATAATTAGTTATGTAAGAATCTGTAGGTGTTAAACACAGGAAGTGTCCGGATTTTTAAAGTATAATCTAGCGGGAAGTGTTCATTAGTAATCTTTATGGAAGGGAAAACAAGGCTTGCATTTCCAAACTTTGACCTTCTATTTCAAAATCTCTACCACATATTTATAAGCAAAAAATGTCTTAATACTATAAATTGCTTTCACTTTAAAGGGGAAAATGCTCATTAATAAACACAAACACACTTAGCACTGCCAAACACACACACACACACACACACACACACACACACACACACACACCCTATCTCTGCGTGCAAACAACTAAGATCTACAAGTTCCAGCCAAGCAGAATATGGGGAAACTTAAAAATAGTTATGTTAAACTAATTTTATAACACTTCATAATCCTTCCAAGGGTGTAAAACATCAATAACTCCACTTTTATTATAAACAACCCCAAATATGAACATCTTGCTAGAACTTACATCTTGCTAGAACTATCCTGATAATGAAGGGAAAGGCATTGTTTATTTTAGCATGACCCCCACTGATTAGGATGCTGTCAAAATCTTCCTGTCCATATTATATTCTTGAAACCTCAATAAGTTCATTTGTTTCAAAGCTAGGGAAATAGAGATGATAAAAAACAAAAGAAACTATCATGGCCTGTAGGAAATTCTACAGGTCGAATGGCCCAGCCTCTTCAATCTTCTGGAGCTTTGGAATTGATTGGAAATGACATCTGCAAGGTTGTCTCTCATTGGAATATTTTTTTTCCCTGCAAACGCAGCACCCCTGTGAGTGAAGGACTGATTTTGTGTTAAATGGTTTACCTAGAGCAAATTCAAACACCTGGATGTTGCAATGCAGTATAAGAGCATTCCTTTCATGTTTGAAATCTTTTATTTTTATGTTTGTTTTCATTCTTATATTGATTGTAGATCAGAATTCAGAGCAGGACATTAATAACATATCTAATAATTTCTCCTTACTGTTTTTCCTAGATTATTCCTTGTTCTGATGGCCATAAACTCGAGCATTATCAAGGTTTACCGAACACTAGTAACTTATTACAAAGCTCCTCGATCCAAAATGCTTTCTTTCCAAAGAACCATTTTAAGTGATGACCACAAGGTGTGTGATAAGAAAACTGGTTGGGCAAAGAGTTTATGGCCATTCAGAAAGGACCATTAGGATCAACATACAAAAGAGTAACTCCCACTTATTTCTTTTTAAAAATGTTTAAATATGTATTTTCCAAAGTGATTGCTAAATATGAAGCTAATGGAACACTCTTTCAACTTACAGAAAGGCATAAAGCTCACAATACTAAGTGGCAGACCAGGAAATAAATCCTCTGTTCAGATATATCTGCACCTTAAGTTTTTCTTTTCCTTTTTAAAAATCTTGCCCATGTAAAAAAAAAAAATGTTATGTCTCGTAAATCTTTTTGCCCTTCATCCCTTACTTTTCCTTGTAATTTATCCACTGAAGAACCTGGGATGTTCAATTGTTTGGAGGTTCCCACTGTCCGAATTTTGCTAGTTGCAGGCTCACAGTTCCCCATGTTCTTCTGTCGTGTTTTTCCTGCAAATTGCCAGTTGGGCTCAAAGCCTTGATGGCTCGTGTCTGGCACTGTTCTGTGCCTCAGTTCCTTATCTTTCTTTTTTTAGGTTATGTTGTGCTTACCCCAAGTGTAGCTATCTACCATCTGTCACCACCTAATGCTACTACAATACTATTGACTACCTGTTCCTCAGTTTCTTAATTTGAAAAAAGGAGACCCACACATTACAGCTCACTGTGGAGGGAGCTGAAGACCAAGAAACTACCTTGGCAAGAATATGGTCAGAGAACCCAGACCCTGCTGTTGCCTGGCTTCTGTCTGGCTTCCAGCTCTGCCACATGTGAGGTGATCCCAGACAAATCTCAGGCTCAGTTTCCTTCCCCTCGATCAGACAGGGATGCCACTCACCTCATGAGACAACTGAGGGTTAAATGGGGTGATGCAATCACACAAGAGTTTTAAAGTCTCAAGTACTATAAACATGTACAAATTAGTGACATTACTCATTAGCGGGGGCTTAAACACTTTCATAATGAAAAAACATTTTAATGCCTTGGAGAATTAATTTCTTGAGAAGGGTTAGATGAGGCACTAGCACAAAACAAAAAGATGATATGACTTAATGAATACTTGTGAAGGAATAAATGACAGCCTCCCAGCTGCACCCCAGAAACTTACGGCCCTAGGACTCAGGAGCTCTGCGAGTTCCGTAGGATGAGAGCCTTGCAAGCTTCCACCATGCACAAACATCACGGTACCGTTTAAGCAACCCATTCCAAAGCCACTCATCAAAATGATGAGTAATGATTTATAGCAGGTGAATACTGGGTCGGGGGGGGGGGAGGGGGAAATGCTGACTTCATTTACCTTTCAATCTGTGCAAATCCGTTAACTATGGATTCTAATACTCTCTTCTTTAAAGCACTTTGCCAGGTCGCTTTTCTTCTTCCACTCCACATCCTGTTTTCTCCGGGCTTCTCACATAAATTCACCTGAGAGCCCTTCTGCCTAGTCACGTACCTGCCACCTCTGACCTTCTCAGCCGCAGCTTGTGCTGGAGCCTTCCTTTCTTCTCTCTCTTGCCCACCCAACTCCCATCCAACCCATGTCTCAGGGAGTTTCAGAAATACTATTTCCAGGTTGTCTTGATTATCTAATTAAGAAGAAGCCATTTGTCCAGAGCCGTGCTCTTCAATATGGTAGCTACTAGCTACACGTGACTATTTACAGGTATATTTAAATTTAAATTAATTTGAAAAATACGGTTTCTCACGCTTGCTGGCCATATTGTCGAGTGCTCAGTAGCTACATTTGGTGGTGTGTAAATATTACAGAACATTTTCATCACCGCAGAAAGTTCTTTTGGAAAGCATTGTGCAGGGGCACCTTTCCTCTCCCTCTACAATCTTGTTAGACAATGTGATGTAGCGGAAGAGATATGAGCTCTGAAATTAAATGCCCTCTAGCTTTTGCATATTGGACGGAAAAGGGTGATTATGTGAAATTGTGGAAGCACCTAGCACAATACCTGCCACAGAGTAGGTGCTCACTCAATGGTAGCCATTATTAATACTCTACTCCTTGTTCAGGTAACTCCAGAGCTTCTACCTTTTCTGTTTAGCAGTATACACAAGTATCTAAAGGAAAAACAACAAAAGTTGTTTTCTTTTTTCTATGAGGCAATGTGGCATATTGGAAAGATTATGGGCTTTGGATGCATAGAGACTCGTTTAGATCCATTTTATTAGCTGAGGGTCCTGGGCAAATTAATCTCTCTCTGAGGCTCAGTTTCTTCATCTATAATATGGGAATAATAATATTTATGCTGTATTACAGTAGTAATGATGATTACAGGTAATGTATGTAAAACACTATGTCTGGCATATGGTATGGGTTCAATAAATTTATTATACAAGGCAGGTACTATTAATTCACCTTGGAGAGTGCCATGTATTCAGCATAGTTAGATGCTAAGTGATTGTTGCTGTTGCTAATGAAGGTCAGGCTAATAAACCTTTTGTAGAATGTGTTAGGTGTTAGGCATTGTTCCAACACTTCTCCCCACATAGGGCTTTCTTTAGTATTCCTGGGATACAGCTAAACTAAACTTTTCCTCTGTGGTATTATCAATTCCACTCATAACAGTTATCTTCAGTTTGTATGATAGGGTGAAAAAACCGAGCATTCACAACTCATCAGATAGATTTTAACTTACTGTCACTCAGTAGTTTTTACTATTCTAAAGGCATTTACAGAGTGGCATGCTGGATTGGCACTGCAAAGATTGGCATAAAGAGCTGTCACCATCACTGTCACCAAGAGAGGCTGCAGCTAAAAATTGTGCCTGGACGGCAAGTCTGAAATATATGCCTTCAGAGCACAATCCAAATATCACAACTTTTTTTTTTTTTTTTTTTTGTCTTAACAGAGATTAGATGCATGCATGAGGAATTGGAGGGCTGGGGGAAGGAGAAGGGAAACATTTTGCATTCTGAGACCCTCTTACACATTCATGCTGCCAGGAGAAGGGCAAACGAAAATCAAATCTCTCTTGCTTCTAGCAGTTGGTACACCCTAAGTGAGAGTATATTTCAAGGAGGTGTTCTATTTGCTTGAGTTGTCTTGTTCCTTCATCTGCAACTTGTGGGTCTTTCTAAAATATCCCCGGGGGAGGAGGTGGAGAATAGTGAATAACCAAGTTAGTACCCAGTCGTTCCACAGGAGAGGGAGAGAGAGAGAGAGAGAGAGAGAGAGAGAGAGAGGGACCAACTGACCAAGTAACCAAATAATGAGAGCTCTGAGTTCAATAACTGGGATTATCCCATGGCAAGAGATAAAGGATTCTGTTATCATTGAGCAGGATTCCTTTATCTCTCAGAGACAATCAACCTTCAGCCAGAGGAGTGTAACCTTAAAACCTCATAACTCAATTTAACATAGTGTTAAAGTTTGGGGGGATATTTGTCAGTGCTGGGGCTGATATAATCAGTCTGAGAGCCCCTAGAACAAAGAGCAGTGGGTGACGAGCATGTCACCTCTCTGCACATTCGTTTCCTTGATGAACAAGGAGCTATTAGCTGCAGAGAAAGCATTATCTAGGTGAAGAACGATGCCGATTGTTTTAGCTGCTTCTCCCGAAATTGTGGAGTAGAACATAGGGTCCCAGCAAGTTACGGAGCAGTTTTTGTGACTGTGGTGTTGAGGATTTCTTAAAATTTAAGTTTAGTTTGGGAGGGTATATAGACACATACCTCTTCCTCAACAGCAACCAGGAATCAATCTGAGACATAGATCTCTTTGTAACCTCTGCTCTTACCTCATTAAATTAAAAAGTTTTAAAATACTCAATCATATAAGACTTCTTAAAAGTCTAGTTGGGCTGAACACTAGCTTCTAGGCAACATTCAAGGACTAGTTAGTAAAACAGTTAAGGAAAGGGAGAATATATTCACTGGGCATGTGGGTTTTGAAGGAGTAGGCACCGACTTCAAAATTTAATTCTCAATAAAATATAAACTTTACTCTAATTACGAACTGCTACACAAAATGTTATTTCTCAGTTCATCTGCCCAATAAAATTGTTTGCCACTTGACAGTTTCTTCACGTTATATTTTAACTTAATCATTGCTTTTACTGACTCTAAAGAGAAATGGAACCTGTAATACATTAGCAAAAACCACTTTATAATTTTAGTTTGTTTTTTTAAAAACTACAATTTTAAAAATTACATTCGTTTTTTTTTAAATATTTTTCTTTAATTTTATCATTCAGCAGAGTTTATAATATTACTCTAGCTTTAAAATACTGATGCAATTTATAAAAGAATGACACTATTAACTCTTCTCTGAATGTAGGCTTCCTAGCCTTCAGATACAAAATTTTGTTCTTACTTTTGCTGAGTAGGCTTATTTTTATCATTTCTTTTCATATGTTCTCTGGATATGCTGGATCAAGGACCGATAATTTAAGTTAGCATCTTAGAAATCCAGAAACTTTCATGTAACAAACTCATTAAAATATATTTCAGAAACTGACTCAGACAACAACATAAAATATCTGCCTTTTATCATTTAAAAATGACCAGCATATTTCATTTTTAAAGGATAGTAAAAGTTTCTTAATCAAAAACTTCTCAGGGATTTTTCACCACAGGGATTTACTGCAAACCTGCTATTTCTGCCAGACCAGTAAACCTGCCAGCCCACCTCAGTCAATATCTCACACTGAGATGCCATGTTTTAAAAAATCTCCCTGATCAGGTAAATATTATAGGATATATTCTTTCCTAACCCTGCAGATACAGCTTTCATGGAGACATTTATGAGACCTGAAAGGACTGAGGGAAAAATAAAACCCATACTGCTTTTTAGGGTTTTTTTTTTTAAATTCTTTATTGGAATTCCAATAATTCATTTAGCAGTGTGCAAAAGATTTCATAAAAATCTTTTCCTAATTTTACACCTTTGCCATATATTGAAAATCATACCCAGCATGCTCTTATATCATTTGGACTGAAAAACAGAATATGTTAAAATTACTGTGAGTGATAAGTCGGGTAAGAGTTTAAAGGACATTGTAACTAAATCAGACAGAACTCAATTCCTGCCCATTTTATATAGGAAAAGAAAACTTGCAAGTTGTGAAACTTTTGTACCTCAGTCTGGCTTCTGCAGTGCTAGACCTGGGTCTCTGCAATGTTGTGTATAGTGATTTATACCGTAGCGGTCATAACTGTAATATACAGTATACCACACTCTAGTCATCATAAGTGAACTGTAAAATGTGCCTCAATACTCACCCAACTCTTAGAATTTACCATCTCGCCGCTTGTATCTTTCCAGCAATCCCCCCTTAACTAACTTCCTACAGCAAACAGGTAAACAAAAAGAGTATAAGAAACAACAAAAATGCTGAAGGAAGACCATCAGATATAAAAGCTAAACATCTTAAAAGTTTATAAATGTTATGTGCCTTCACAAGCTAGTCCCCATTTATTTTTGCCAGACATAATTTAGTGGAGTAACCTAACCTTTCTCACTGAACTAGAATTAATACCAACTTTTCCAACATTCGTTCTAAATTTCTTTGCACCAGATATGCAAAGTCATTACTCATGCATGTACTTTTCTCTCCCAATTAGATAAAGCTGGGACCTCTTTCATAGCTGGAAAACGTTTTCTGCACTGGTAAGACAAGCTATATGTATTGTCTCTTAACGTTAAATGAAACATATCTTTTTTTTCAAAGTTAACATATTTAGAGCTAAATTACAGTACAATTTGATAAGTCATTCATCGGACAGACACAAAAGCACCGAGAAGCTGCTTTTTTGAAAAGCAGGATTTGATCAAGTTAAAAATGTAGTAAAAAAGTCTTCCCTGTTTGGCTCCTTCTTAATGTCTCTCATCCTAAATGAAAGGGAATTTTAATGAATTGCAAATTAAGGGGGAAACACTTAAAAAGCAACACTATCAAATTTAAATAAATATATTATTTTTGGAGAAACAAACATGCAAAAGATTCCATATGAAAAGCTGCTTGAACTGCCTTGGTGTTCCTTAAGAAAATTCAGAAAGATGCTTGCTTTACAGCTGAAGGTATTTACACATAGAGAGTGAGAAAGCAAGGAAGAAACAAGTAACTTGCTTTCTTTTCAGCTTCAATGATATGATAAAGAAAATAACTATTCTTTATAATAAGACACTTAATAAGAACTCAGATGTAATTTCTAGGAAACTCTCTTCTATACCAACAATGACTATGATACTCCCTCTGACACCTCTTTGTAGCTAGAAAAGTCAAACTTCTGCAAAAATTTCTCTATTATACTATATTATTATTAACTGTAATTTCCAAGAAACTGATCATTATACTTTCCCCGTTTTAATGCTAAAATAA
This sequence comes from Lynx rufus, assembly GCF_022079265.1. Lineage (NCBI taxonomy): Eukaryota > Metazoa > Chordata > Mammalia > Carnivora > Felidae > Lynx > Lynx rufus. The sequence continues at coordinate 24,188,627 of NW_025814832.1, read as the reverse complement.
AGAATTCAAACTCTCAAACTGACTAGTAAATTTGGGTTAATAAATAACTATTCTAAAATAAATCTTCTTCCAAGAGCCAAGGAAAGACAGATCTCTAGGTAGGAACATACATGCCAGAGAGCTTTGTGAAAATACATATATATGACTTAAAATCGATAGTCAAAGAATGTATGTCCAAGAGCAGTCACACTTTTTTGGTGAACAAACCAATCGAAATATACGTGGTGGTAAATAGAGCAGGGATAAGTAAGGGCCGTTTTCCGTTTCTCCACTTTCCATTTTTATGAAAATCCACAACTTAATCTGTCTCATGAAAAGTGCAGCTTTACGTGAAAAAAAAAATCGGATACAGCAGTTGCTTGAGAAAGCTGACACAGATCAGAAAATCAGGTTTAAAGATCACCTAAACTGATTACAGAGAAATCTCAAAAATGTTGTCAAATTATTGTTTGTTAAAAAAATATATAAAAATTATACTATTCCTATTAAGATCCATACTTTGTTATTAAGAGGTTTAGGTTTGTTAAATTTTGTCTTCAGAAGCTCAGAGGAATGTCAATACCAGAGATTAATAAATAGCTGAGATTAAAATTTTATTCATACATCTTAAGGGGGAAGCACACATATTGAATTAATTTCCCTATTTAAAAGAAAAAAATTATCATCTCTTCAAGTAGGGAAGAAAAAAGAGAATCAGTCAAAACTATCAGTTTTCTATTTAATATTTAAATCATTACAATATTCTTACTTGTTTCACCTGTGACCAAACCCTTTTCATTTTGTTCTGCTATGTCTATGCCATTCCTCTCTTGCAATGCCTTAACTGGTGCAATATTCAATATCTCCCTTTTGGAAAAAAATCTAATATTAAAAAGCATGGTCCCATATTTATTTCTAGAGTTCCTGGAATTTCCAGATAGGACCCCATATTTTCATTAGCACGTGACCTGAGCATGAAGGCAATCGACCTAAACCATTACTCAAGTTTTTTGAGTATCTCTAAAAAACAAAACAAAACAAAACAAAACAAAACAAAACAAAACTACTTAGGGGCAGTGTTTAATTTGAATCTCTCTCCTTCCTGGATTATTATGTAAGGCATATTAATAACAATCCCTCATTGGTTCTTGTCTATATACCAACTATTCCAAGACATAGGTGTTACCTTTAGTGGTGTCCTAGAATAATAAACGTAATTTTGTGTTACCTGTAGAAATTTCTTTCCATCGGCAAGATACATGACCTTATTTGCATGCCAGTTCAGTCTTCCCTTCAGCTATATGCTACTTACTAGGCCTTTATGAATATCTAAAATGCATCTACCATAGAAGGAATGCTACGGTCATAAATTTAAAAACTGGTCAAATTAATATGTTATAGAGGATTTAGGATATCTGTTTAACTCTGTCAGAAATGCTAACCACATGCATTTAGAATGGCAAAGAAAAAAATACCTATAAATTTGGTTTAAAACTCATATCCAAACCTCCTTTATTTATCTATTTAGGAATATAAAACCTTCAAGATGATAGTTTTATTTTATTTGTCCTCATCCTAACTTACATAATAAGAATATACTGAAATGACAGTTGTAAGAAAGTAATATCTTTTAGGTTTTAGGGCATTAATAAAATAAAAGAACAGGAATTTCTCAGATCTTAGTGTATGTGTACTTGGGTACATATATAGGGATATACATGTGTGTATAATTTTTAATTTTTTTGATTCATTATCTATGCTCATATGTTGAGAACTTAAGCATTTCAGCCTTCCTCAGCAGCTAAAACAAAATAATCTAGGAAAGCCCAAATGTAGTATTTTCTTTTACCACAAGAGGGGGCTAGAGAATTCTGATCTCTTCTAAGGTCTGTAAAACCCTCTTAACTGCTACTTTATAGACATTCAATTACAACAGGCCATAATACATTAAGGCATTAAAATACACATATATCCCAACATATGCCAAAGCAAGCACTACACTGGCGTGCCCACCAGATGATCACCAACAACAACATCAAATAAGCACTTAGGCATCTTCTAGTGGTTTATATGAGATTTTACGCTTTAGCACTTCCTCCCCCAAAAGGCAGCTCTCTTGGTTAGGTGATCCCCTTGGAATGGAAAATATCAAGGAGTGTGATAAAATGCTCAAAGACTAGAGAGTATGGCAGGGGCAGAGTGAGGCAAGGATTAAGAGAACTGAAATTTATGTAGTTTGGAAAAGTGAAGACTCTGGGGATAAACGTTCACAGTCTTTAAATACCTTCTAAAGGTAACAATATAAATGAATTAGGGGAATTATTCAGTCTCAGAAGATGGTATAGAAAAGAGCAATGGCCTGAAACTAAGGAAGGAAAAGTTTAGGTTAGACATGAAGAATAAATTAGTAATAATAGTTGGGCGGGCAAGATGTCCTGCAAGGGAAGGATACAAAGCATAATCGCTATATTTGATAATTAATTAAATGAGATATTAGTAAGAATGATGTGAATTCATTAGAAGGGCTAGATTAGATAACTCAAGTGATTTTTTTTTCCCCTAAGCTGTGACAATCTCTAGGCCCAACTGTGTTCTTGGGCATTCATAAATGTCTTTCAATGATGATAATGATCATTGGTAGAGAGAAGAGCTCACGATCCCAGTTAACCCTATGTGCTGTTGATTAAAAAAAAAAAATCTGAGTGTTACTATAAAATAACTTAATTATAAAATTAACCACAGCAACAATGTTTATCTGTCAGAGCACCCCTTTAAAATATACTGTGCCATATAAGTTATACCCTAAAGTTTTATAGAAATGGATCTATAAATTGGATAAAGGCTTCTATAAGTGAAAACTTTCCATTAAGGAACAATTCCCCTATAAATCCCAATTTTACAAGCCAGAGAAACTACTCTGTATAATCTTCCTTTGCTATTAGACTAGTGTATCTGGGCTTAAGCTACGTAGGGCCCAGCAGAAAAAAAGGCTGTCACTCAAAGTCAGAAAGGCAATCTAGAGCCTAAGTGTAAAATGATCTGTGAATTCAACAATCTTTTCCTAGTAGAACATAATGTTCTAGATTAACAGGTGCTTTCACGTTGTTTTAAACAGCATTACTAACATTTACTTTTACTTGAAAATTCAGAGTTCTATGACAGGCCAAAGAATTTACGGACAGCTGAAAAACAAAGATCACCAAAGCATGAAGAGTTGAAAAAATATATATGAATAGAAAGAGTATAAATATAACTGTATATTTACATAAACTAAGTACATGTATTTATATCACACCTGAGAGTATAGAATTCCTGAGCTTTAGACATGATTGTCCTAGGTCAGTTAGCTAACTCTCAGGTGATTCAGTGTTCATCTATAAGGCAGATGCTATGTTTAATTATAATGCATTTACAGATTCTAAGAGCAAGGTAATTAAGCATGGTATATAAGATTTTCTAATAAACAGCACACAAAGATACATAAGCCCTCCCCACTTCTGATTGATTTATATATCAATTCGATAAATATGTTACATTAGCAACCAAAACATGGCGTATCATGCTACCACCACTGTAATGACCACACACACACATCTTCAGTAACCATATACTGGAACTTTCACATTACCATTAGAGTTGCTGACTCTTTTTAGAATTTGGAGAACTCCAAGTTGGAGAGACAAAGAATACTCAAGGCAGTATGAGAAGGCTTAATCTCATTTGCCACGTCACTCACTTAAAAATAAACTGTTTGCACTTAAAAATGGCCACTGTTATTTCGCCCCTAATTATAGTGGAAGCTCAATAAAGGTTTGACCTTTCAGAGAATGGACTTCTGTGCACACTCCCAGCCTGGAATCGACTTCTAAAAACACTTTGGCCACAGCGCAGGCCAAATATTATCTTGACTTTCTTCCAAGCTTGCAAGTCTAACCAATTGTTTTTTTTTTCCCCCCTGCAAATTCTGTCCCTAGGATAATCAGCACTTGATTATGTACTGTATACTTTGTTTGGGGGAGTCTAATCTTTTCTCTTCAACTAGATTATTTGCTCAGTTAGGAAAGGGATCATATCTTATTCCTCTTTGTATTGTCCACACAGTCTCTAAACTCATGACTGAATAAAAGGACATTCAGTATAGGTATTCAATAGCCAACTCTTCATTGGCAGTATATTAAAATCTATAACATGGACAAAAAGGCCAAAAAAAGACAACTAATTAGTTCTATGTCAAATCAATTCAGAGGCTGATAGTATGCTTCTCATCGTTATAACTGCTAGCATTTATGGAACTCTTTGGGATTCTTTATAAAATGTAATACCCCCAAATCATTCTGGGAAGAGAATAAGAACATACAAAGGCCAGAGAGACACCTGTGTGTCTGAAGAACTTGCAAGAAATAGCCTAAGAGCCATGATCAAGTCTCCTGCAAAGCTGTTGGGGACTGCTCTGAAAAGCTTGTTGAGATCATGCAGGTGAGGGAAGGTGTGTAGTGTGGGTCTGGGAAGGCCACTCCCAGGCGGTGGTCTTGGTTTCCATCCTGGTTCTATCTTGCTAGACATGAGATGTAGGAATTTAGCCTCTTTAGAATTTAGTTTCCTCTTTGGTAAAACAGAGATTAGATTAGGTGATTACCAAGCCTCTTCCAGCTGTAAAATGCCATTATTCTATATAAAACTTTGCGTTAACTCTATAGAGTATATTATAGTGAAAAAAAGCATTACGGAAGATATCCAGCCATCAACACACGAAAGAATACTTTACTGGGTACTGGACAGAAGGTTAGACTTTAAACATGCGCTAACAGCCCAACATGCCAGGCTGAAGAATGAAAAATGGGTTGTTCATAGACAGATAATTGTTATTGTTTTTTTATTCTTCACAAAACATGTATAATCCTTGGTAATCATTTGTTTAAGTTATATAAATTACTGTCAACTTTGAAACCCAGTTTGTCATCTTCATCTGTGATTTATACCAGACTATATAAACGACATGATGTCTTCGATCTAATAAGACATTTATCTTCATGAAGGAGGCCACTGTGATCCTGAGTGACAGCTTACTTACCCTTATCACAGTTAACTCAACATTGAGTCCTTAATTTCTCCCAATGATCTGATCTGACGGACTCACCTGAAGCCAACAGAAACTTGTTCACAAATACCATGCTTATGAAAGTATGTGTTTTACAGTAGGATTTGTTCTTTGGCTCCAAAAACACAGATGTGGAAGGAAGGAAGCTTTGCGTTCTTCCACAGTGCGTACCATAAACACACACACACATAAACTCCATCAGGGTTGACAGGAGTCATGTGCCTTTACTAAAGAAAAATATACCTGTGAGCAGCAAAGATGAAAGCAACTGTCTGAAGAATAAAAAGAAAATGAGATAAATACCGTTTGAATGCATGTATATATGCACGTATATTTATTTACATATTTGAATATGGAGAGCGACTATTTTGAGTCATATGCATTATTTTCACATCATAGAATAAAAAGGAACTAAAAATTCTAAATATCTTCATATAGTTTATGTAACTAAACACACACACACACACACACACACAGACAAAAATAGTGGGCTTGACCCTATCAGTGAGAAGGAAGCAAATAACTTGTATTTAGGCCATTAACTCTCTCCACCTACTAGGGTACCAATGACCGAGCCTGCAATAGGTTTCTAACATTCCAAGTAGAGCAGCCCTAAAATATGCACATTTTCTTCCAAAGTCATCAGCAGGATTTGGCCTAAGATTTACCTGATCAGTAAGGTCACTTACTGCTAACCACTGCGTCGTTAATTCACATACCTCAGTAAACACTGTAAGATGTGCAGTTTATTTATTCTGTGATACAACATGATTTAATGCCAAAATCAGGCCTCATACATGACTCAGAGCAACAGGGGTCTCAAAGTGGCTTGTGAACAAACATTTTTTTTTTTTACTCCTTGAGCGGAAAGTCTATCAGGGGTGCTATGAGTAGACTAGCTTAATAAATGGAAATTCTAGAGATAGGATTTCAGTTCAATAAGAGGAAACCTTTTAAAACAAATTACAGGTCTTTATAAGTATCTAATAACATGACCTTGAAAATGTAAAGCAAAACACAGAAAAATGGATAAATCTACAACTATAATTGGAGATTTTAATGCCAAACTTTCAGCAGATAAAAGAAAAGCCAGGATATAAAAGATTTGAAGAATACTATTTATAAGCATAAAAATAGTGAGTGTGTTAAATAAATACTGGGGGAGCCACACAGCATATAAGCATAAATTGATCATTACCAGGCCACAAAAGAAATCTCAACAAAGTCCCAAGAATCTAAATAATATGTTCTTAGACTATAAGAACATAATATATGTTCTTATATTAGACTATAAGACTATAAGACTATATTAGACTTAGACTATAAGACTATAATATATGTTCTTAGACTTTTTTTTCAAAATGGAAAAGCAGGTTTAAAAATCCCTGTAAACTAAAAACAAACCAAAATAAAAACTGGGAAAACACACACACACACACACGCTTCTAAATAACACGTAGGTTTAAAAGGATATTATCAAAGGAATTACAAAACACTTAGAAAGGAATTGTCAATTATAATGAAAGTAGCACATATCAAAGGATGCAGTTGAAGTGGTATTTAGAGGATAGGTTTTAGCTTTGAAAACATTTATTTTGTAAATGAACACTATATTTGCTGGAATAAAAGCAATAAGGAGAATGATATGTAAAGCCCGTAAGAATGGGTGTTTCAGAGGAAAACTATGCAGCTAACCAAAACTCTTCACAATGCAGCACTCTATTGGAACCCTACCTCCACCCTCTACCGGTGGATTGGGTACTCCATTCTTGGCCAAGTAGTTAATTTCTCTAAACCTCAATTTTTCTTTTTTTACCTGTAAAATGGGGATAACAGGATCTTCTGTAGGCTGGTTTGAGAATTAAATGAGATGATCCACAACAAGCACTTAGGGTAGCACAGTGCTCAATAAATGGTTCCTGCTACTATCATACTTTCCGACTCCCAGACGGCATGATTCTAACTTTGGTACAATGAAATTTAAGACAAACATGAACTCCAGCCAAAAAAGTCTAATCAATAAATTAAGTCCATTTTTATTTCACAATACTAATATAGTTTTATTGAAAATACATTCTTCCTGCCATTAGGGAAGATATTAAAATACTATTCTCTTCCTATTACTATAGAAATGAAACACACAAGGATCAACAAAAGCTAGTCTACTGTTGTTCATAATATCAAATCCAAAAACAGACTTCTATTTCAGAACTAAAATGAAAACAGAAATGTAAAAACAAGGAAAGCGCTAAACATAAAGCTGTGAAAGACGGATTCTCTTCATTTTCAAAATGTTCTATATATTTTCTAATGTACCTTTCAAAAGGGGCCTGGAGTTGAAAATGGCCTCTGTTAAATGGGTCTGCAATTTCTTTGAAATCAAGTAGCATATAACAAATTGTTCAAAAACAGGTTTTCACATATTCATTATTACTCTTCTCCAAAAACGGTTATAGCTATTTAACAATTCTGATTCTATTTTTCACTTCACTGGAGAATAAGAACTTTCTCTAACTTTTGACAGCCTGATGTAAAACTAAACACTAAAAACATTCTTTCTTACTTCTTCCCAGATTTATTTGTCCAATATCCATTCATTCCTTTTTCTTTAATTAGAATGTGATAATATATAATACATAATAAATAATATACCGTTACAGACTCTGGGTTTCTTCTCCCAGAAAATAATTTTATTTTTTCTTTTTCTTCCAGAAGGAGTCACTATACCCTGTTTATAGAGTACCTTCCCCAACTGATCTGCAAAAAATATATATACATACACTTATCTTTTAAAAATGTATACTAATGAAATAATTTTATGGACACATTAAAATCCATCGTATATTTTGGACAATGAAAGCAATTAGATCTTGAGCTTCATAGCTGGCTGGCTTTTGTACATTAATTATATCCAGTGTTTCATAGTAAACTTCAATATGGTAGAAACTACGCCTCCTTAGGTTTAGAAATCTAAATGTTATTACTTGTTAGTAAGTTTTCATTCCCATGCTGTGACTATGCTCTTATTTGTGGGTGTCTCTCCACAGGGTATAGCCTGCTGTTCTCAGATTGAGGGCATTTGCAAAGGAAAAGGAGAAGAAATTGTGATTAGGTAGCAACATGCTCTCATTTTTATGCATGGTTTAGCCTGTAACCTTGGTTTTCTTTTTTCTTTTCTTTCTTTCTTTCTTTCTTTTTTTTTTTTTTTTTTTTTTTTGAGCTGTGCACCTGGTCAGGTTTCTATATGCTTCTAGAGCTCTTTGTAGCCTTCACAAAAGCATGATCCAAACATGACACGCACCATGGTTATTGCTTCTCACACTGACGTTATGGGTGGATGGGTCAGACCGTGTGTCCTTTTATAATTGTACATTTAGGATACTGCTCTGGCTGGAGGTGGAATTCAACAAAGCTGAAATATTTTAACAGTGACATTTCATTTTCTAACAAAGATATAAAGTTCCAAAAGTCTAAAACAACGGACACAACAAAAAAAAGTCAAAGAATATCTTTTCTTCCTAAAGGATCACCTTAGCTATTTCCCCAGCAAATGAAGACATTTTTATATTTGTTCATTTGTCTGCTCATAACAGTGTGTTTTCCCAATGAGATGGTAAACTCCATAGGACAGGGACTATGTCTGATTTTTTTACTGCATATTTCACTTACTGCTTAGCACAGTGCCTTGGTAGTACCTTGTAATCTCTAAATAAGTATTTAAAATAATGAATAAGTAGCATATCAAATGTTACTGTTCTCAATAATGGTAAAATCTAGTTATGTCTAGGATATAGCATTTACTGAAAATTTTAACATCTTTAAAACCTCCTTAATGTCACAGGAAATGTATGTATCTTTACTTTTTAGGGGAAGGAAACAAACATTTATCGTGCCCACTATGCATCAGGCACTCAGGTACTGTGCTGGTTTCAGTGCTTTGCAGAAACTCATATTAAAACATTATCTCCCTCTCTTTTTTTCCCCTTTGCTCCTTTGTTTCTTAGGTTCCACATATGAGTGAAATCATATGGTATTTGTTTTCCTCTGACTGACTTGTTTTGCTTAGTGTAATACTCTCTAGCTTCATCTACGTCATTGCAAATGGCAAGGAAAAAAAAAAAAGAAAAGAGAGAGGGAGGCAAACCATGAAATAGACTCTTACCTAAAGAGAACAAACTGACGGTTACGGGGGGGTGGGGGGTGGCGGGGGTGAGTGATACAGATGAAGGGGATTAAGGAGTGTACTTGTGATGTGCACTGGGCGTTGCGTGGGAGTGTTGAATCACTACATTGTGCCCCTGAAATTAATATTACACTGTATGTTATCTAACTGGAATTTAAATAAAAACTTTAAAAAAGTGAAATTAAAAAAATATTTTAAAATAAACATTATTTCAACATCCTACAATCAAATTTCTAACACATAAACAATTTATTCCTACCTCTGGCATTGACTGTGTCCCTTTGAGAATTCTCTCAACTTTTTTTTTTTTGAGAATTCTCTTAACTTTTAGGCACAAAACTATAAATTAAAATCAATGAAGTAAGAATTTAATATTACTAATATAGTTAGCTCCTCTCTTATGGGGAACTATTATGGAGCAAAGTTTCCACCTTGGAATTTTCCAGATACTAGGTTTACCTCTTTTAACACTATTTTTTTTTTAATTTCAACTATTTTTAATGAAACTACTTTTAAGCAAACTTTCCGTATCTGTATAGTCTTAACCAAAATGTCTGAAACATTTTTTTTAATGTTTATTTGTTTTTGAGACAGAGAGAGACAGAGCACGAGCAGGGTAGGGATAGAGAGAGAGAGGGAGACACAGAATCTGAAGCAGGCTCCAGGCTCTGAGATGCCAGCACAGGGCCCAATGCGGGGCTTGAACTCACAGACCGTGAGATCATGACCTGAGCTGAGGTCAGATGCTTAACTGACTGAGCCACCCAGGTGCCCCCAAAATGTCTGAGACATTAATCCATCATCTTTATCTTTATCTCCAACATAGATAAGGAGAGTGGTAAAGATAGTAGAGTGGTTAAAAGCAGAGGTTCTAGAACTAGACTGCATAGGTATAAATCCTGGCACTATTGCTTACTAGCTGTGTGATCTTAGATAAGTTAACTTCCCTGGGTCTCCGTTTCCTTCTCTGTGAAATGAGGCTAATCCTAATATCTACCTCTTAGGGCTCTTCACAGGATTAAATGGTGATATATGCAAAGTACTTAGAACACAGATGCAAGGCACACAGTAAGTGCTCAATAAATGCTAGCTAAAAAAGTTTTACTTTATTAAGGCACTGAGCTGTTAGTTTGGGCCACTTATTTCTACAGTATGATATGGCCCCAGTGTTTTTAAGTTCCTATATAAATTTTATTTCTTTACAGATTTTGTTTTCTGTATAAGTTTTTAGTTGTTTTCTTGTTTCTCACCTCCATATTATTTAATTGATGCCTCTAAAGTGCCCCTTCTTCTAACTTGATGTTTCATCCTACTGTGGGTTGAGAAATCAAAACATGGTAATGGTTATAAATTTGTAAGGAGAGGAGGGGCACCTGGGTGGTTCAGTCGGTTAAGTGTCTGACTTTGGCTCAGGCCGTGATCTCACGGTTCCTGGGTTCGAGCCCTGCATTGGGCTCCGTGCTGACAGCTCAGAGCCTGGAGCCTGCTTCGGATTCTGTGTCTCCCTCTCTCTCTGCCCCTCCCCTTCTTGTGGAGGTGCGTGAGCACATGTTCTCTCTCTCTCACTCTCTCTGAAATAATAAATGAATAAACTTAAAAAAAAAAAAAAAAGGACATTTGTAAGAAGAGGAATCCCAGTGAGGGCCTCCGGGGTCTTCCCAAGAATATGATATGTAAGTGTTAACACAGCACTCGGGAACATCTATTCCCACTTAGAGGTCTTTCTGGCTAACTTATTGTGTTCTCAGCTGTGTTTGGGAAAGTTGGAAGTACCAAATAAGTGACCTATGGATTAATGAGGTGCTACTGTTCTAATTCTGTCAAGCATTAGGTTAATCAAAAACAAACGGAAGGTTGGTTTTTTTAATGTTTTGCACTGTTAATTTTCTAAAATTATAATAAACCACCAGTGCAACTATTAAGCTTTCAATCCAAACAATGTTTTTAAGTGTAATACTTGAGTCAATATACAGATCCTAAATTGTAAGCCCCAATTTCTAAAACTTGGGTATTACTAACCGCGTTAGTATACAAATCTCAAGCAAAATAAAATGTTTCTGCACAATGGAATTCATAGTTCTGATGTGGAGAAAATATGAACTGTCGAATGGGCTAAATGAAATGATATTTAATGGATAAGTGAACTAATATCACACCGCATATTAGCTAACTGGAATTTAAACAAAAGCTTCAGAAAAAAAAAAGAATTAATGGTTATGTTAAAGAGAGAAAGGAATTAGGGATTGTGAACTCTCGGCAAATGCCAAAGTCATAGGGAAATCTGACAGAAAAATAAATTAAAAGATTACAGGCTAATGAAGAGAAATAAGGAATAGTTTACCAGCTTTACTCCCAATCCCTAGGTGAATAATATGATTCCAATTTAATATTCAGTTTAGTAGCATCTCTACCTTTTTCCCCCCACTGAAAAGGCACAAGAGAGGCCTTGGTAAGATAACCGTGTGCATCAGTGATGATCAAACCGTCTGTTCATGTGGCCAGATGCCAGAAGAGGCACAGTGAACCCCCACCCTTGGGATATCTGAGCCTGAGCCAGAAACTAGCAGCCACTAAGACAACGTTTTTATATTCGTGTACCTTAAAAATTAGTGCATATTTTGCATCCCACTCTATTACATACCAATGTAATATAAAATTTAAGATAAAAGTAATGTTTGTATCAGTTGAATTATTTAACTCCTCTCATTCCCAAATCTTCAAGGAAAATGAATGCTCCATGAAGATTTACATTGTGGTTCTTGTGGCTTCCACTTCCCTTTGAATAACACCAACATGGTCAGAGAGGGATAGGTGAGAAGCATGGATAAAAATCATATCTTACTATAATATTATCGGTTCAAGGGTCTCAAATAATCCACAACAAATCAATAATCCAATAATCACCAAATGAAAGCTCCAATTCTCATGCAACACTGTGAAACTAAGAAAGCTGTAAGACGGTGAACTGGGCAATCTTAAAATGCCCTCTTAGCTTTTGAGCTACGGTTCTTATAAAAAGATCAATAACGACGTCTTCCTGCTCCAGCATGGAATTAGTGTTTCCCTAACTACATTAGCTTCAGAAGTATTGACTTACCTAGGAGGATCAGCACCACAACTAAACAAATAGTTGTTCTTTGCAAACTAGTGACTACCAATACAGAAAACTCACTGAAGTCAGCTTGGTTCAAAATGACAAAAGGCAAAGACACCAAGACAAAAAGTAACAAAGTGCGGTCAACCCAAGATCCAGGAAGATGACACTCACCCTCATCCTGATAATCGGGCAAAAAAGGTGCATCTGATGTGAGAGAGGGGCCATGAGTTCCACTATGGTTATCATCAGAGCTGTCCTGTCCAAGGAAACTTTCAGCTTGGTCTCCCCCTGAGGGATAAAAAAGGACAAAAGTCAGGTCACACCTGGGACATCTTTATAAAGGTCTTCGTAGATTTCTTCTGCCATTCACCCCAAAACCCCAAAAGATAACATGGCCACTATCCATTAACATATGAGAAAAAAATAAATAAGAACCAACTTACCTGGCTGGGAAATTTTCCATTCAACTAACTAGAACTTAGAAACGGTTATCAGAGAGTGGGGAGACCTCTTGCCACCAGAAAGAAACTTCTCCATCACACTTAAAATGAGAACACAGCTATATAAATATGCATTCGTATTTACTTGTCTTCCATTAATTACAGCCTTTACTCTGAATGCCTGTTTCTCTATATATTTCCAAATAGGATAGAATAAATCACACAAAGGGTTAACCTATACTTAATATAATGTAACAAGGCCAGTATTCTTCCCTTCTCTGAAAACTAAGAGCCTTAAAAACAGAAAGAACCTAGACTTTGCTGGATTCTATTCCAATTTAAATCACTACTTGTTTTGCAATCTTAAGAAAGTTCTCTCTTTATAATTCTAGTTTACAGCCCATGCAACCAACCTCTTAGGAATTCTAAAAGCCCTAAGAAGGTAATGTTTGTTCTGTAAAATGGCTTTGATGAAAGGTAATGTATATGCAATACTGAATTATGCAATTAAAACAATGCTAATCCCTTTTGGGTGTTTTCAACATACATTGGATTATATTTTGTAGAAGTGGCCCATGCTATTATGATACTTTAAAAGGTTCAGATGGAAGATGTTCTATCATTCAGAAACCGGAAGAAAAGACTCTGCATTGCAAATGGTTTCCTTAAAATCCCCCAAACAGAGGTACAGTGTGCTGATAAAAGGACACCAACAGCTGCTCAGTTCATTTCACAAACATGAAAAGGGGATTTTCAACTGAATTTAATATTATCTCAAATACTAATTTCCAAAGGAAATCACCAATGCTAATCTCCATAAACACCGTAGAGTTTTGGCCCTGGATTTCAACGAGGGAGCAGTGAAACCAAACAACCTACATAGAATCTGTATTGCCTCACTTTAAAGGTTTATTTCCTACAATTAAACTGGAAGGATAGGGAGGATATAAAATGATGAAAAGAGAATGGCTGTGGCCTTCTCTTTCCGTAAATTAGATGATCGTATCCAGACTCCTCTACGAATACTCAATGGTAGGTAGCTTGTCCATAACTGAGTTGAACACCTGCATATACAGGACTTTAGAAATAAACTATGGGCTTTATGGTGGAAAAGAAAAGTTTAAAACAAGACAACAGCACCCACCACCACCACCTCACACAGTAGTTGCTGGTCAGAGCCAGAAGAAATGCTCTCCTTTATTAGGCTACTGATCAGGATACAAAGCTGATTACGGTTATGCTTAAAGTATCACTGCGAAATTTCGCCTTTATAACCAGAAAAATTTTCAAAACCTGGACTGAAGGTTAAATGACTCAAATTTTACATCACTGCAAATCCACTGAAATTATATTATCAATACAACCTAATGGACTGCTTTGGCAAGTAACCTGAAAGTGAGCTGTGAGGTTAAAGGAATTTTAAAAATTCGAGCCAAACCAAAATCCATTAAAAAAAAAAAAAAAAAAAAAAAGAAGTAGCAGTTTGGGTTGCCAAGCAAAATTTAACATTTGTAGGATATACTGAACATTATCAACTATCGTTCTAGACTCAATTTTCTGCTGGCTTCAGAAATTTGCAAAACTACTCTTACATATTCTAGCATTCCAGACTTTTTTTTTTTTTTAAATAAGCAGATCAGGAGGGACTTTGTTTTGTTGTGTTTTAATTACTTACTTAATTTTTTAATTTTAGTAAAAGGTGAAAGATTTATGCTATCTGAAGAGAAACCAGAGCATAATTTTTTAATTTTAGAAAGAGAGAGTGCACGAGTGGGGGAGAGGGGCAGAGAGAGAGGTGGGGGAATGAATCCCAAACAGGCTCCATCCCACAAACCTAGGATCATGACTTGAGCTGAAATCAAGAGTTGGACGCTCGACTGAGCCACCTGGGCCCCCTGTTTTATTGTATTTTAAATGAAATTTTTATTTTGGTATAATTTTAGATTTATTGTAAATATTGCAAAGATAGTACAGAGGGTTCCTGCACACCCTTCACCCAACTTCTCCCAATGTCAACTTCTTACATAACTAGGCTATGTCTGTCCAAACCAAGAAATTAACATTGGTACACTGCTATTACCTAAACTATAGACTTTATTTGGATTTCACCAGTTTTTCCACTAATGTTCTTTTTCTGTTTCAGAATCCAATTCAATTGGATTTAGAGTCTCCATTTAAAAAACCTCATCCAGGGGTGCCTGGGTGGCTCAGTCAGTTAGGCATCCAACTCTTGATCTTGGCTCAGGTCATGATCTCACAATTCGTGAGATCAAGTCCCGCATTGGGCTCTGTGCTGAGCATGGAGCCTGTTTGGGATTCTCTCTTTCCCTCTCTCTCTGCCCCTCCCCCACTCACACTTTCTCTGTTTCTCTCAAAATAAATAAACTTAAAAAAAAAATCTCATCCAAAATACCTGCCTGAATTTGGCATTTGATTTATCAACTTCAAATGGAAAAGTCACTTCCATGTGGTTCCTATGGTTTCTGGACATAGTTACCCAAGGGGGGCTTTTAACAGCCATTCCTGTGCCAAATATAAGGCCATGCTTTTGTAAAGTATCAACAGCAAAGGTATACAACTCGATGCAGCAAAAACAGAGCCTGGGTCAGTACTAAAAATGGTTGTGGTGGGGGGAAACATTTAAAAATATGTTTTACTTCCAAGCATAATTAGTTCCTGATGATGGAAATGTTGCTAGAAGTGTTTTTAGTGTCACATCAAGTGGCCCAACTCCCTTGGGCACACACAGAAAAAAGCCTATAACAGTATATAAATAGACACTCCCGTGTAATTAAAATGATTACAACTACTCAAGATGCATGGGTGAAAAGTTTTATAGGAGAACCAGCAATTACTGTGGTCATTTTGGATTTGTTTAAGTTTAGAACATCATTTTTCCTTAAAACATAACCGCAAGTGGTCGCTGGATTCATCTGCAGCTCTGAGAATCGCAGTTCCAAGTGGCCACTACCGTTGTCCAGTGGGATCAGACATAAATGATCACAAACTATAGTGACAGACACTTCCATTCAGCAGCTCTACAATTAGGGCTTAGAACTCCATCTGCTTAGAGTGGCTTTCTCACAAGCAAGACCCCTTGCCACTGGAGACACACTTTCCCATTGCAACTTGCCCAGAATCAATATATTTCTACACAGATATATATTCTAACACACAATATCTCCATTAATCACATCCACCACCTCTGGTCCCTTTTCTTTGTATTTCTGTACAAGATCTGGGGAAACTATATCAAGTGTTCATCTGCTATTAGCTGGTAATTTGCTGCTCTACCCTAAGTGTTGTAAGAATTGGGCACCGGATACTCTCCCAGTATATTCAATGGCAGTTCTCCTCTGAGTATCGTGCTGAGGGGCCTATAAGGGGGATGCTTTCTCTATTGTTCGTTCCTGAGAGTCAAACTCAATTTCATCCATGCTCCATAGAATGATAAGTTGGGAATTTCTGAAGTTTGGAGCAGAAATATAAAGCAGCTTTGTGTCAGGTGTGAGGTAATTATTTGCTAGGGTTTCTGTGCTATTTGTTTTTATTCCCTGTGTTTTCATTAACAGTTAATGAGTCCCACCCCCCCCCCAACTCTGAAACAATAGCTTGGCCACTAGAAGTTGGCTTTTTTCTGCCATGGATTCAACCAGCTGTTGCTGCTCCATAAACTTTATGGAGAAGTGAATTAGACTGCTAAAAACTTTCATTTCCTAATTCAATTCCAAATAAAACAGGGGGAAAAAAATGAACCATGATGATGTTCCCCTTGTAACTATTTTGACTCATAGCAAACCCATCTGATTCTTAACTTACAGGTACTATTTAGGGACAAAAACAGGCCATAATGACAACTTTACCAAAGAACTGAAAACAGACCGAAAGCAGTTTAAGCATAAAAAGTAACATGACAGTTAACAAATAGATAAAACATATAAGTTTATGTTTGCTTATTCAACATGTAAAGGCTCAATGGTTTTTCCACGTTAGTATGAAGCCATCATCTTTTACTTCTAATTAATTGTGAGCTCTATTATAAAGACTTTATTCACGTCTGCAACCAACTGTTTCTATGGTGTGGTTCAAAATTCCTAGGGTTTGCTATCACTTCACCAAGTACCTCTGGATAAAATCAGGAAATTGAAATTAATGTAGAATTGTCTGCAATTTTTTGTTCTTTGTTTTTATTGTTGCTGTTGGAAAGGAACACACGACTTCTGACTCTATTTAATATTTAAGAACCCATGAGACACACAGCTCCCTCTTTAAACTAATAAATCCTAAAGAAAATGCTATAAATAAAGGTCCCTGATCCAAATCCAGTTAGTTTTCATGCTTCATAGCATTAATATTGCCAGGTTTTCACAGACCAATTTAATGGTAATGCAGTTCCCAAAGCTGAACTAAGGTAAGATTAGAAAAACTGCTGCTTATTATTCCTTATTATAAGCATTCACCTAAGTTATTGAATATAACACCAACTAGAATAGGTTGGGTACATATGTGCCCATATATGTGAAATGTTCCTCACATGTAAATATGTTATGGAGCCCATTTGCAACACCAAAGCTAAAGTTCTGTCAACACTTGTGTTATAAATTAGATAACATTTTGCACACACTCATGCATTAGAAAATGTATGGTGTTTCCCACAGAACATCTTAGAAGCTTCACTGATTTCTAAATATCCATTTGGATTTACGTGGTTAGTCCTTGTGATTAATCCATGTGTAGTGAAGGTCTCAAATTCTTCTCCATTCGATGCAGCCTGACTTCCTGGCCATCCCCCGCCCCCCAACATCTAGCCATAACTCAATGTATAAATATTCTTTTTTTCCCCCAAGGCCCTGGCAGTGAGTGTAATAGTACTGAATGTCATTAAGTCTACAGAACAAATGATAGGTCAGGTAAAGAAAGTTCCCATTTATCATTCTTTTAAAAAGCTGCTCCAACTAGATCTTGAATGTACAAGAAATAAATTGAGCTTAACGTTAAGTTTTTTAGCTCATGATACTGTTTACTAATTGTATTATTTTCAACATGCTGAGAATAACAGCCTTCTTAAGAACTTTTAGGGATATCATTGCAGAGAATAGCAGTCCAAATGATTAGAAATGGAATCAAATTGCTTAGACGCTTATAGCACAGTCACTACAACATCTGTGAATCCAACAACCAAAAGTGCAGCATAGCTTAATAATATTTCAGAAATGAACTACACCTGTCAGTGGGGGGTTGGACAGGAAAATACCCAGGGGAACAAACTGAAAAGTTTTTTTTTCCCCTCCTTCTAAAAAGTGGTCTTTTATGATGCAGTTTTTCATTTTGACCAGTAGGGTGGGCTGCAGTGTGTAGCATCATCCTAGTTCTTAAAAAAGAAAAAAAAAAAAAGGTAGCCACCAAGTGAACCTTCCTGCTCCTACCCCTCCCCCACCAGAAAACGCTGAGATTTTTAACCCTTTTTAGGTTTCACATAAGGCATAACTTCTGGACATTAACAAACTGGGGGGCTGGCAGCAACAAATACAAACCAGATAATTGTATATGTGACAACGCACACTTCATAAAGCAAATTATAGCCTGTCAGCAATCATTCTGGCTTTATAATAACACATTCTATCTACTACTGTTATCGTTCAACTGGTACTAAAATGGAGCCTTGCCTGCTGGGTTAGAATATTTTCAATAGTAATGAGACTTTGACAGAATTCAAAACATGTAAACCTAAGTATTTGGTATATATGGATAAATACAATGTAAAATAAACGCATTTGTCATATGTCAACCAGGCAATCATAACCTGGAATTATTGGTTCATAGTTCTGTTTTCCTTGGACCACTGTATTTTTCAGTGTTTAATTCTTATTATGAAGCTATTCAACTGAATTCTCCACATGCTTTGACTTACAGGAGAAAGCTATAGCAAGAATAACAATACAACAGCTTACTGAAGGCTTACTGGGTACAGGCTCTAGGTCAAGATTCTTCACATACTATCTCATTTAATTCTCAAGCTAATCCTGTGGTATGTTATTATCTCAAAGCTGCAGATAAAGAAATCGAGACACAGAGATTAAATAACTTATCTAAAGTCACATAAGTGACTCATAAGTGGCAGAGCTAGGCTTTGACCCCTTGTTGTCTGATTCCTAAGCTCTTGTTCTAATCCACTGAGCTGTACAGTCTTCAAAACTGTATGCTTCCTAAATCATGATCATTACTCAAAGGCAAAGCATACTGAATGACCGTCAATGACTTGGATTTATGGCATATGCTATTAATTAGTGTTTTTTTCTTTACTTGGGTGAAGTAAATCTATAATCAAAGGTATAAATCATTATAAATAGTAGTAATGCTAGTAACCACATTAGGCATTGAACTGATCAACAAAGCCAAATGTGGTCAGTGATTTCGCGAAGAAGGAGCTGGTTCAATTCACGGGTTCAAATTTATTGGAGTAGTGTTGTCGCAGTGGTTTTAATTTTAATTTTTTATATATTTTTTTATTTGACAGAGAGAAGCACTAACACAAGTTGGGGAGTGGGGCAGAGGGAGAGAGACAGAATCCCAGCAGAGGGGGAGGGAAAGAATCCCTCCACTCAGGGTGGAGCCTAACCCAGGGCTCAATCCCACAACCCTGGGATCATGACTCAAGCCGAAACCAAGAGCTGGACGCTCAACAGACTGAGCCACCCAGGAGCCCCTACAGTGATTTTTAAAATAACACCTTTTGGCATGGATTTCATGCTTACAAAAGATAGTCTTTTGTAAGTCTTACCGAAAACTTTGGGTTTTGTCCTATCAATATATTGAAATTTTTTCCCAGCATCTTCTGTTTGATTTTATTGAATCCTGGGTATTTTTGACCCTGCCTCATAGAAAATGGGCCAACATACTTCACACCCAAATGCAGTTCTGACCTGGCTTAATTAAAGAATGTACTTCCTTTCTGGCACTATCATCTTTTAAGTCTCCCAGTAGGAAAATGCCTCAAAAAAGATGTAATTACATATGAATGCAGCAATTTTATGACTATTGGTTCATCCCACTCTCTCCTCCCATCTTTTTTGTTTCCTTCTCCCAAATAACAAATTGTAGTAGTCTTTAGCAATGACTTCCAGTCCTGATGCATTCTAGGATCTATTATACCCCAGTTAGTTTACCCATATCTCTTCTTCTTGAGAGAAACCGTAAGGCCAGTTGGACCCCAGTATCTTCTGCTAAAGAAGAATAGAACTCCATGATCTATAGGGCGAAGATCAGATGTAAGAAAAGAATCCAAAGAGTAAAAATAAAACAACATATAATAAAGAATAGACTGTGGGTAAGATTAGCAGGCCTGAAAATGTGAAATGACTTTTTTTTAAGTGTTTATTTATTTGTAACAGACAGTCAGAGTGTGAGCGGGAGAGGGGCAGGGAGGGAGGGAGACACAGAATCTGAAGCAGGCTCCAGGCTCTGAGCTGTCAGCACAGAGCCCGACGCGGGGCTAGAACTCACAAACCAGGAGCTCATGGCCTGAGCCAAAGTCAGACACTTAACCGACTGAGCCCCCCAGGTGCTCCTGGACATGAAATGACTTTTAATGTACTGAAGAGAAGGTGAGTTGTCTTTGAGTAATACAGACCTCCAATACCACTGACGCTGAAATGGCAGAGGGTGACAAAGTTCAGCCTCCCCACGCCTACCCCACCTCAAAAAGAGGTGTTCGTGTATGATAACAACACGTAACAACAACATCAACAACCAAAATCTCTCACTACCAACAATTCCATTCAATGTTTGGTCCTTTTTGGAACAGAAGTTTCACATGGAAGAGCATTTCCTTGTTTTTAAGATTTATGTTTGCTTCTTCATTAGGGTATTGCTAACACGAGGAAAGTGCACAAATCTTAAGGAGGGTAAGTGGGTGTTGCATTTTAAGTTTAGGAAAATGCCGTCTGGTGATGAACTGTGATCAAGAACCGGGTCAGGCTGGCAAGTCTGCGTAAGTACACGTCAGCTGACAAGGGTAGGTGTGAAGGTTGGTTCTCTTACTCTTTGCCTCACAAGAGTCAGCAGAAACTGGAAGCTTCATTTTGCATATCATATAATTCCCTTGTCCATAACTAAGCCATCCCTTTCCTGTATTAGTGGTACTTCAGCCATCCTGGTAAACAGTAACTATTAAACAAGTTTCTGAGAGAAGTATGTGTTGATGGGCAGCACAGCGAAAAATCACTGCTGTATAATTAGGCTCGACCATCACATTATTTAGCCTCCAAATATCAAACAAATTCACTGGGGTTCAAGTCCAAAGACTTAACCTACTTACTCACAGAAGTTTTGAGCAGAAAAGCGAAAAATGTTATGTTCCACTTTACCTCACATTACACATTTCTCTCAATATTTTGTGTCCAGAACATGAGAATTCATTAGAAGCAGCACTCCTGAAGTAGATTAGTTCTTATGCCCAAACTTTTGGTTCAGAAACTACTCCTCACATACTTTTCTGTATTATCCAGGGAAAATACTCTCCAAGAGAAATCATTTATATGTTTTTTTTCCTCAACAAAAGTTCCCAGACTAATCAAACTTAAAGCAGTCATTTATTTATCAGTTTCATTCTTTGCATCCGCATAAAAACAAGAAATTTCATGAACTTTTAATGACCACATATGGAAAAAAAAAGACTGAGATGGGGTAAGAAAGGTGTTCTTTATCGATGACCATGGGTATTATATGATACTACTTTATTATCTATTTTTAAATTCACTTTTAAGTGATAAGTCAACCTAACACACGTATATATTGCTGGCCCTCAAACACTAAACAACAGAGAATGCCGTTATTTCATACCATCATCAGGATTCTGCCTGATGTAAATTCAAATGTAAAAATAAGTAAGTAAAGGAGAGGGAAAAAATATCTGAATGGACATGAAACTACCAAATCATGATTCTACTGAAAAAGAGCTCACTATTGTGTTAAATGAGGTCGTTTTGTGAGCTTTTTTTTTTGCCTCCAGTTTTATTGGGCTATAACCGACATACAACATTGTATTAGTTTTATTTTTTTTTTAATTTTTTTTTCAACATTTATTTATTTTTGGGACAGAGAGAGACAGAGCATGAACGGGGGAGGGGCAGAGAGAGAGGGAGACACAGAATCGGAAACAGGCTCCAGGCTCTGAGCCATCAGCCCAGAGCCTGACGCGGGGCTCGAACTCACGGACCGCGAGATCGTGACCTGGCTGAAGTCGGAGGCTTAACCGACTGCGCCACCCAGGCGCCCCAACATTGTATTAGTTTTAGGTGGACAAAATCGTGATCTGTATATCTTGTGAAATGATCACCACTGTAAGTTTAGTCAAAATCCATCGCCTCACATAGCTACAAATTTTTTTTCTTATCATGAGAACTTTTAAGATCTACTCTAGTCAACTTCCAAATATACAATACAGTATTGTCAACTATAGTAAACTTCTTTATTAGATTTAAAAAAAAGTTAAACATGCCCAGAGCAAAAAATTTCAAACATTACAGGAAGGTATATAATGAAATCTCATTTTCCTTTGCTTCTCTTGGTTCTTCTCTCCAGAGGTAACCATTCTGGGGGTTTCTGAGTGTGCCATAAATTTTTTATCTCAATGTAACAAGAGTCTGTGTTAGTGGATTTTTTTTAAACAAATGTTAGTATTTGTCCTGTTCTGTAATCTACTTTTCTTCCCATTCATTTATCTTGGAGGTTCTTCCATATCAGCATATATAGATTTATCTCATTTCTCATTTTAACCAATATTTAGTTAAAAATAATATATACACATGGTGAAAATTCAGATAGTACCAAAGGATATGAATAATGAAGCTTCTTTCTTCCGCTCATCTGGATATCCCCCTCAGCAGAGGTTACCACTGTTCACAGATTCATGTGTATCCTCCCCAAAATATTCTATACCTGAGTAAAAAGCAAGCACATGTGCAAGATACATGTACACACACACAGAGAATTGTACACTGTGTGCTCAAATTGCCCTTTCATTTAACAATATGCCTTGGAGAACTTTACATGTTACACATCTATATGTATTATGTTCTTTTAACTTGTATGTAATATTCCATTAAATGGATGTGACGTACTTTATTCAGCTAGTCCCCTAATGCTAGACATTCAGGTTATTTGGAGTCTTTCCTATTCTAAGGAATGCTTACATATAACTCATGGTGTAGAGGACACAGAAGGCAGCATCATCTGATTCCAATGATTTTTTCCTTCAACTGTATTAAATCCAGTTCTTTTTTTGACCAACAATAGGTTTTATTTTTTATTTTATTTTTTTCAATTCTTTTTCTTACATCTCAATATCATCTATTCCAGAATAGGGAATTTAGAAAGAACATAAAAATCTTAGAAAACTTTAACCTTGAAAAGAAAAAAAAATTAGTCTTTTCATTAAAGAAAAATCTTAACTCTTTTTGGCAATAGCTACAAAACAGTGTATTAATTTTAAAATATACTGGTGCACTCTTTTTAAAAAAATGCACCAAACAGTAGATGTATAGGAAGTAAAATATTTGAAAAGGTATCAAAGTCAGTAATTAACTTCAGAAACAACTTGTGTGTATATCCACTTTCTACAGATTAATTTGTATAAAATGTAGCAAAAAAGGAAAGGGGGAAAGGCCTAAAGGAAGTCAAGTCACAAAAGCAGCTGTCAAGATTGTTGATGCTAAGAGGTTGGGCTAAAGCCAAAGGCAAGAGTATTCGTCCTGTGTACATTTCCCGTTATTAAATCCCCAAAAGACATAGAAAACATTCCGGAAGACTTCTTTATAAAAAGTAGTATAAGTTAGGATATTCTAGGTTCATAACCAACACTTGTGTTTATAAAATATTAGCATTCCAGGAATAGTGATAGAAAAGATATTTAACAATAAATTACAAATATTGTAAATTCAGACTTTTTCTTACAGTTGCAAACACGTCATAAATTTGGGCTGTGTTTCTTTGTATAAATCCTACTTACGACTGTGCTAAAGCCTTCTGGCATGAATGCAAAGAGTATTTTCATAAATAAAACTTAGTAAAATCACTGTACACTCCATCAATTTAAAAACACTTCTCTCCAACTTCAAAGGGAGACCCTTTTCTCCTTTTTTAGTGCTAAGATGGTGTTTCTTTGCTGCGTTAATGGTTTGCTTCTTGTAGCTGTCATAACTACATGCCCCAAGTATGTGATAGTAAGAGACGAGAAGTTAAATGACATCTTTGCTTCGATTCAACATGTCTCAGACATTACAGAGCAGCAAGCTCATCAATCTAACCTCAGAAGTGCCTACCAATACAAATCCTGCACATGCATCCTTTAAATGCAAACCTCACAAATATATACATGGCCCTATACTAGGGTTCAGCTGGAATAGATGAATTTTATGGGAAGACATGAGGTACATATTGTTTAAGTTCTATGCATGGATTTACTCACATAGACCTCCTTTGAAACATAAAAATAATACTTTGGTTTTGTGTGTAGTAAGTAACTACCAGGAAGCAAGCACTCCCCCTGAGTTTGTCATAGCATTATAATTTCTTACAACTCACAATAACTATGAAGTAGATATTATTAGCAACATTTTGTAGATGAAGAGGTTATGTCACTTGCCATAGCTCACACAGTTTGTAAGTAGAGGAGCTGGCATTCAAATTTACCTCTGATGTCAAAACTCATGCTCTTTCCATCACAAAACATTAAACTTGCAGGGGTTTTTTTGAAAAAGGCTAACTATTCTATGTATTTTGTGCCCAAGACACATAAAATATCTAATGCATTAATGTACTAGTTCTTACAATAGAAATATAAGAATAATGTCACATTTAAAAAAATTCTCAACCTGGATTTCTTTTTCTTTTATCTTTGCATTATGAGAATTTTAAATGCATACAAAAGACAAAACAGTGTAATAAACCCCCATGTACACATCATCCATCCTCAACAATCAGAGTCAATTTATGATCCATCTGGTCTAATATACACCCCCACCCCATTTCTTCCTTCCTCTCCCATACTATTTTGAATACTATGTCAGACATCTATTACTTTATCTTTCAATATCACAGTGTATATCTCTCTAAGATAAGGACTCTTTAAAAATATATATATATAAGCATAACACCATTGTCACACCTAAAATAGTAACAATAGATTCTTTTTAAATTGAAGTATAATTGACATACTATCTCCTGCTAGTTTCAAGTGTACATCATAGTGATCCAATATTTACATATATTATGAAATGGGCCCCATGATAAGTCTAGTTAGCATCTGTCATCATACAAAGTTATTACAGTATTATTGGCTATATTCCCCATGCTGTACATTACGTTCCTGTCACTTATTTATTTTATAACTGGAAGTTTGTACCTCTTAATCCCCTTCACCTATTTCACCCACTCTGGTAACCAACAGTTTGTTTACTATATCTATGAGTCTGTTTCTGTTTTATTTTATTTCTTTTCTATTTTTGTTTTTTAAATGTTTATTTTTGAGAGAGAGAGAGACAGAGACAGAGGCAGAGCACGAGCCAGGTAGGAGCAGAGAGAGAGGGAGACACAGATCGGAAGCAGGCTCCAGACTCCGAGCTGCCAGCACAGAGCCCCATGAAGGGCTCGAACTCACAGACTGTGACATCATGACCTGAGCCAAAGTTGGACGCTTAAGTGACTGAGCCATCCAGGTGCCCCCATTTGTTTTAGATTCCACATATAAGTGAAATCATATGGTATTTGGCTTTCTCTGACTGATTTATTTCACTTAGCATAATGCCTTCTAGGTCGATCCATGCTGTCACAAATGGCAAGATTTCATTCTTTTTAATGGATGAGTAATACTCCATTGTATAAATCTACCTCATCACCTTTAACCATTCATCCATCAATGGACACTTAGGTTACTTCCATATCTTAGCTATTGTAAATAATGCTGCAGTGAACATAGAGAGATGCATACACATCTTTGAATTGGTGTTTTTGTTTTCTTTGGATAAGCACCCAGAAGCAGAATTGCTGGATCATATGGTAGTTCCATTTTTAAGTTTTTGAGGAACCTCCAAACTGTTTTCCATAGTGGCTGCACAAATTTACGTTCCCACCAACAGTATGTAAGAGTTCTCTTTTCTGCACATCCTCGCCAACACTTGGTATTTCTTGTCTTTTTGATACTAACCAGTCTAACAGGTGTGAGGTGATATCTCATTGTGACTTTGATTTGTATTTCCCTGATGATGATGAGTGAAGCTGATCGTCTTTTCACCTGCCAGTCGGTCATCTGTGTGTCTTCTTTGGAAAATGTCTATTAAGTCCTCGCCCACTTTTTAATCAGGTTGTTTGGGTTTTTTTTGTACATTAAGTTGTATCTTTATATACTTTGGAATGAACTCCTTATCAGATGTATGATTTGCAAATAAATATCTGTCTCATTCAGGAGGCTGCCCTTTCTTTTCGTTGATGGTTTCTTTGGTCATGCAAAAGCTTTTTACTTTGATGTAGTCAACAGTAGATTCTTAACGTAAATTATTCAATGTTAAAATTTCTAATTCTCTCACAGATATAATTCTTTATAGTTTATTTGACTCAAGATGAAAATGAGGTCTACACATTAGTTGATATGCCTTTTAAATCTCCTTTTTTTAAGTTTATTTATTTATTTTTGAGAGAGAGACGGGGGGGGGGGGGGGGGGGGAGGGGCAGAGACAGGGAAAGACAGAATCCCAAACAGGCTCTGCATTGTAAGCGTGGAGCCCAATGCAGGACTCAATCTCACAAACTGCGAGGTCATGACCTAAACTGAAATCAAGAGTCAGACACTTAACCGACTGAGCCACCCAGGTGCCCCTTACATCTCTTAAAGCCTACAGTTAATAAGGCTTTATAATAACATTTTCTTTATTCACTTTGCATTATTTGCTTATGCCAAACTATATTTTTAGGCAATTTACTTTGATAAGGGATACAGGCTTGCCATTTCATAATAGGGTTTTTAAGGTTCACACAGTAGAAATTTTTCATATTAAAATATACTGAATAATTTTCTCAGAAACTCTCCACACCCCTCATGAAGATACTCAAAGAATCTTCAAGCTGGCAAGAAATTTCACTGGCTCATAGTGACCACTGGATTAAAAAAAATATTTTTGTTGTTATATATATTTACATATGGTCTTTCTTAAATTTTTATTCAAATATCATGTCATTTGCTTTAGGCTCTGGGTCCATGGTGGGCAATTTTTCTACTATTCATGATAATGTTTTTCCAGTAATAAATTTCTAATTAAAAACATTATACCTTGGGGGCGCCTGGGTGGCGCAGTCGGTTAAGCCTCCGACTTCAGCCAGGTCACGATCTCGCGGTCCGTGAGTTCGAGCCCCGCGTCAGGCTCTGGGCTGATGGCTCGGAGCCTGGATCCTGTTTCCGATTCTGTGTCTCCCTCTCTCTCTGCCCCTCCCCCGTTCATGCTCTGTCTCTCTCTGTCCCAAAAATAAATAAACGTTGAAAAAAAAAAAACATTATACCTTGTAATTCAAATCTGATTAAACTATAACTGTTGATAATTAACTTGTTTTACAAAAAGGGAAGCTAAACAAAATGAAGTATATCAGTTTGCTTAATGCCACAAAGTCATACTGTCATTATATCCAAAAAGTAAAACTAATGTTTAACATCTGATCAATATCTTGCTTTAGATACCTGATTCATGAAATGTAAAAGCTCTACGGCAAAGATCCCAGTGAATTTTCTTTGTAACTTTAAGTGAAACATTAAGTAGAAAAACAAGTTCTTAAAGCAAGCAGGACTTGGATTGTGAAAGGAATCTATGTCTTATTAAAAAATAAAAATAAAAAGCTTTTCCCACATTCTCCAATCATATTTGAGCTCACTAAAAGAGCTCTTTCACTTCTGTTCCTTCCACATGAAAATAAACTATTTGGATTATGTTTTATTTTCCCCATGTTTCATTCTTTGTTAACAAACATCATTCAGGAAGGTGACTGTGGGCCAATAAGAAAATTTGGGTGGAAATGTGAGGGCAAGAATTGCCATTAACACACTCGTAAATGCACACTACATTTTCTCACTGTTCACTATGCCCAGGTACTGTGCTAGGGCTTATACATATTACCATTTGTCCTCGTAACAGCACTGCAAATGAGACAGTAAAATACAGTGACGAAGAGCATGGGCTCTGGGACTATGAATGAGCATGAGGTTTCTTACTGTACTTACTATACTAAAAACCACTGACTTGTATACTTTGAAAGGGTGAATTTTGTGTTATGTGAATTCTATCTCAAAAAAAAAGCATATGCCATGGAGTCAGCCTGACCAAGTTAGAATCCTTGAGGGGCACGACATTGAACAATTCTCAACCTCTCTGTGCCTCAGTGCCCATGTCTGTCAAATGGGTTTATTAGTACCTGCTTCATAGGGCTGTTCTGAAAATCAAATAAGAGAACACATATATAGGACTTAGCACAGTGTCTGGAGCATCTCCCGTTTTATAGATAAAGAAGCTGAGTTTCAGAGAAATTAAGCAACTTGTTAAGGTCACATGACCTTTAGCTAAATGTTTTGGGTGGGATTTGAACCAGGTCTGTCAAGACTCAACGTCCACGCTCTTTCTACCATGGCATGTTTCTTCTCTAGACTAGGGACAAGACTCTCCCTAACACTATTCAATGGTCACCCTGCTACCACATTAAACCTGGGGTTTAATGGAATGATGGGTAAGAAAGAGTTTGTTTGCAATCTTTTCTATCTCGGGGCAGTCCATCCTCCCAAGCATCTTTCTTTAAAGGTGACCCTTTCACCACATTGTACCAACTCATCACAGACTTTCCCATAACCAGATGTTTAAATGTGTACTACTAAAGAGATGTGTAAATAAGAGATCCTTTATAATTAAGAACTATTTTCCTCCCAGGCACCAGACTCTAGTTTAGTCCAAATATCCTCAAGAACACAGGTGTGTATTTAGGCAAATGCACGGAGTTAATAAAATTCATCCCATCACCTTCCTGCATGAGGATGCTGCCATAGATAAAAATGGTAAGAAAGTTTGAGGCCATCATTTCTGTCCTTTCTCATTCCCTTCCCAATACTCCCTAGTCTTCCAGGGCTTTTTAAATTCTTTTGCCAGCTGTTCTCTTATTTACATATTCTTATTCTTTTCATATCCCTAAAATGTCCTATAGTGCCTTCCAGAGACCTGTTAGTGCCCTCCTGCCCCGCACACTCTGCCAGTTTCTGAATGTGCAATCAGCTAAGATCTGATCAAAAGAGCAAGGTAAAAGATACTCCGTCAAAAAAATGTCTTAGGGGGAAGAGCAAGGCTGGGGCCAAGACATCAGTATGGGTTTTCCAACTTGATCTTTCCTTACTTGTGCTTCCAAATGAGCAAAGAATTTGCTACCTATATCCAATCATTGTTGAGAAGCAAATAGAGTTGTCTGTTCTAAGTAAACTCTTCAATTGTTCCGTTGGTTACTCTACCTCTGTCCTCTAAGAGAGAAAGGCTGTGTAGAAGTTGCCATAAACTGGAAGGTGACTGCAATGCCACCACTACAAGAATCTGGTAAGATCTGCCCTTTGTCTCTGTGGTCCCATATAGTCTCCTGTGTTAAACTCCAAAGTATCTTCTCTTCGCAACACATTACTATGCCGTATCTCTGACACTAATTCTTTATTTCTCCTTTAGGTAATTAATTCTACTCTCACAGTTCCACTCGTTTCTGCCAGTTCACATTCACATTCTAGCCCCTGTGGATTTTGGTTAACATCTGTTAAACCCTGAACTATAGAGGGCCATTGCCTGAAGAGCATATTTCATAGTCTGCAAAGCAAACTGCTACATTATTACATATAATTCTCTATTCTCAGTCTATGTTTTTAGCCATAAATGCTTTAGGACAGTGAGATACACAGTAATACATCACATTATTTAAAATATTATAAATGAAAAAATATTATAAATACTACAACCAATGTACAAGAGTCAAAAGCCTTTAAAAGTGTAAGGTATTATATTTCTGACTGTTTTTAAAGAAAACCTTATATAGACTTGAAATACACTAAAAGTGTGAGCTAGGAAAATTAAAATTTTCATAAAACTAGTATCATTCCTCACAATTTGAATTTCTCTATGGTATTACTGCTCACTGACAATGGATACACTGACAATATTAAGAGCAAAAAAAAAAAAAACCTGGAAAAGTTTGCAATTGATTAAAAAAAGTTTTAGAGCAAAAGAGTTCATAAAACTATTTGCAAGCTTGATCTAAAACACTCTGTGATTCTCTGAAAAAAAGTGAAAATCCCCCATTTATAATAGGTTAATAATCAATATTCAGAATGAGGTTTCTGACATTCTCAATCAGAGTACTAAAAAGGAAAAAAATGCATATAGTTGAAAGACACCCCCTCAAACTGAATTCAGGCAAAAAAAAATCCAATTTTGAGCCTTTTAAAAATATGTTCTAATCCTGTCCTTTTTTTTTTTTAATTTTGCACACAGCTGTCTGTTGTAGTTTTTAGAATCATGCCAGATGCTGGGTTCATCAAGCAAAAGCAGGAAAACAATGGTTTGAAAGCAATTAGAAGCACCGAGGCTGCAGTGAGGCTCATATTAAAATGTGATAACACTGTTCTAGTGGGAATTTCAACACTACTCTATTTCTGACATTTCTCTGCTGCCAGACAGGCAGGCTGTGTGGAAGACCACTGTGACCAAGGAGGTAACAAACTGGAATTTATTTCTGGAGCAAATGAAGGATTAGCTGAGTTGGAGCCCTCCCAAGGTTTTTATTATGGACTCGGCCACCATTTTATTTGAATGCTACTGGATCCTGTTGGCATCTAACAAAGCTCAAGGAGTAAAAGCATATTATAGCTTTGGTTTGATAAAATAATCTAGCACCAATCCACTCAGAAGGCAGATGCATCACAGCCTCTTGTTGCTAAAAAGCAGGGCAGGGGAGCCCAGCAGGGTGAAGGTTAATTAAACACTCCACTAACTTTCCTTAGATATGGCTAATACCATTCTGTGTAGAAGCTTGTTTAGAAGACACAGAAGTAAACAACACCATCCACACATTTTTAGTGTGAAACCATAAATGGTCAAAAAAGCACTCACCTTGGGGCTGAAAATCCCAATAGTACCTGAAATACAAGGAAAAGAATGGAAATAAGTCAAACATATGGTAGATACAGCACCTAGCCCAAAAAAGCTTGCTAAATAGTCAATAACCAGCCAAGCCACTACTCACTCTGAGAAAAACCAAAGCGTCCCTGAGATTTGGAAGATTCTCAATGGCCTGAAGGCAACATTTAACTCACTGTAACTCAGAAAATTTTGACCATATTGCTGGAAAGGTCCTAAGAGGTTACCTAGCCATCCATGGTCCAGAGTTTCTCATCAGGAGCCCTACAGGCTTTGAGTATGACAATTCTTTGTTGTGACAACCTGTCCTGTGTATTACAGGACAATCAGCATCACTGGTCCTTGGCACCAAACACCAGTGGCACTCCCACTTATAATGACAGCCAAACAGCATCCCCCTCACCCCCCAAAACATCCTCAAATACTTCTAGGCATAAATTCTTAATTTTACAGGTGAAACCCAAACAACTGACTTAAGGTCACCTAACGTTTGAGTGTCTATGCCAGGATTGGGGCTCTTACAATTCACTGTGTCATTCCATCGCCTCTTTTATTTTGGGGTATCATTGGCAAAGCCAACAACCCTTAAAGTCTTAAACCTAATGAAATGGCAGTAGCAGAAAGGATCATTTGTAAGTCACCTACTTGGAATCTAATAGCACTTTCCCCCATAGAAGCAATGTTATATATGGCGGCTACCCACAAAAGTCTACTGTACTTTGGATTCCATTTCCTCCTGCCTTCACAGGAACCTTACATTATTCTGTATTGATTTCCTTTTGTATATATTCAACCTCTTCCTCTCAATGTGGCCCTTTCCTTCAGTATTTATGCTTGTATAAAAATAAAGCAAACCCTCCCTCACTTTCTTCATATCCCTCCATCTGCTATCCTCTTTCCCTTCATATCACAGTGAAATTTTCAAGAAGTGTTGTCTGTAGTTTCTCTCTGTTTTCTCACCTCCCACTCACTCCCCAACATACTCCAATCTTGCTTATAGTAACCACACATTAATTCCTGTCATGGACATAGTGAATTCCATGCCACTAAATAGAATGAATATTTTTCTATCCTCATCTTAACGTCTCAGGAATGTGTATGTGCATTTGAGCACCTTTTTCCTTGGGAGAGAGTCCAGAGTTATTTTTTAAATCAAATTCTTAAAAGAAATCCATAACCCAAAAAAAGATTAAGGAAAAGGCAATACATAGGTAATAATGGAGTGTCTTCCAGCATACCCACAACTGAAATAAGGTGAGGCTACTTGAGAGAGTATCATCCCAGTGAGTACCTAGGTTATTTCTTTATAAGACAAAAATTCAGAAAATGGAAAAGAAGGAGATAAGTGGGGAGTATGTTGCCATAATTCAAGATGAATTTGTGGGAAACTACGAAAGATAAGGAAGAGAAGATGGTGAAGCCTCCTGGTTGACTTCTCGTATTCCTTTCTTTTCCCAGAACAGTTCTGGGCTGGCAATCAGGTGAAGAGAAATGTAAGATACTTGGATGATAGGGCAGGGAAAGTTCAGGACAGCTCTGACATGTGCAGTGGAAAGACAGAGAGGGAATAAGAGGAGGAAGAGGTGGGAAGGGTAAAGCAGCAACAGCTGGGAAGAAAGGTGTCCATGCTGATATAAAGGCATATGGAGATTGAAAGTGGCTGTAACTTAAGTTGCATAAATTAGTATGATGGGTCAATCTCGCCCTGGCAGACAGCGCAGCTTCCCACTGTACCTGGCCACTGTGAAGAGTTTTTCCATAAAACTCCTTTCAATAAAAAACAGCTAATCAAGCAAATCATCAAAGGGATGAGCAACTTTCCATCTTCTCTTGTGCCACAGCTCTAGCCCCTGATTCCTATAGTTATCCAACCTCCAATTCAATAGAAATAGAAATTAGAATGTGAGTCTGTGCAAGCGTATGTGCGTGTGTGTGTGTGTGTGTGCACATGTATGCATGCATGCGTGTGTGCACTTCTCTTGCCAAAATGTATATGAAAGCAACAGCAGGAACTTTGCTAACCAATGTGGTTCTCATTTATTGACCCAGAAAAAAAAATGGAGCCATGCTGTGGCAGTTTAAAGGCCAACTCTTGGCAAATTATTAAGTAGGCAAAATATGTTATTGATGATCTCAACATCTTCTTTTGTCCTCTCTCCCCCACAACCCCTACTACAATGCACACACATATCTCCAGTTCCCCTCTCTACCTACTGTAAAGTGCCCCTGGGTTCCTGCTTTCTCTTTTTAGTTAAGAAGATCTTATAAGTTCACATAACGCTTATGTTTTATTTTTTAAATTTTATTTTAAAGGGGATGGAGATGAGCAGAAGGAAAGAGAGAGAGAATCTTAAGCAGGCTCCACACTCAGCATGGAGCCCAACGCAGAGCTTGATCCCTCAACCCTGGGATCATGACCTGAGCCAAAATCAAGAGTTGGACATTCAACTGACTGAGCCACCCAAGCACCCCACCAAGAGTATTGCTTTTGCCAATCATAGCTGTATCATATGAAGGCTGATTACAAAGAAATAATTCAGCTTAATGGTATTAAATAAAGTAGCAGGTCTATCTAGTTGATGTTAAATAGCAGAATCCACTTTAATCTTGATGACGTTGTAATTAAATATTTCTGCCAATAAAAATCATATGTAGCACTTGATGTGGAATGGCATGAAGGGGAATGTTAGTTCCCTTCATTTTCAGAAGGTATAAAACAATCCTGCTACCCTACCTTTCCCCTTTCTTCTTACCCTAAGCCTTAATTGTGCAACAACCCTCAAGAAGTTTGTTCACACACACACCTCTACCCCACAGCTCACAGAGGATACTTCTTTTTAGAAGTAAGGCGAGAAGGTGAGCAACCTCATCCCTCACTGCAGGGCACTATGGATTATTCTTTGCTGAACACAACACATTTAAAGTTTTGATCTTGTTTCATTAAACATATCCTATAGATGGCCTTCATCACATTCTCTGGAAAGATGACTCCACACTAGAGAATTCTATGCTCTTTAGGAGGCATTTAGTCAAATCCAGCCAACAGCTTCTAATTCTTTTCCTTCATTCTGAAAACAATTATCCCTTAGCCAGAGACTCCAACAAGTCTGAAACTAGAAATTTTAAACCAAAATGCAAATACCACAATAGAATTATATAGAAGAAAAAGCATAGGCACATGCACACATGCGCGCGCGCGCGCACACACACACACACACACACACACACACACACACACAGAGTTGTGTTTATCCTAAAAGCCTCTGAGAATTTCATATCAGGCCTGTGCAGATAGATAACAAACACTTCTTTAATCTTCCCTTTGAAGCTTCAGCTTCAATATGAAAAGGAAGCTATCACTCCGCGGCAATATCCATACTCAACATCATCAGGTCCATGCAAATGATATTTGGAACTGGAAAAAGATGAGCACAGAATGAGCAGAGAGAAAATGCTGCAACCATATTGATGATTATTATTTTCACATTCAGTCAAAACAAATCCATCTTTACTTGTTCCTCAAAAAATGAAAATAGAAGAATAAAATTTCCTAACGGTCGGCTAGGCAGAATAGCCTAGAAAATTTACAGTTACATTACATGTCAGACAAAGTTTGCTATTTTTATTTTATTTTATTTTATATTTTATTTTATTTTATTTTCCAAATTTTATTTAAATTCTAATTAGTTAACATGCAATGCAATATTTGTTGCATTCTACTTGTGTTTTTAAATTAGGTTTTCAGTGAAACTTAGGGAAAGGTAACAACAAATAAATTGAATTCACCATATTGAGGGGATCTTGAATCTATAGCAGCAGCAGTAGCAGTAGTAGTAATAGCAAGGACAGTAATAACAACATTAAGATTTCTCGAATATATTGCTGGACACTGTTCTAAATACTTCTCTTATATGAACCCACTTCCTCCACACTGTGTAACCCTATTATTATGCTCATTTAATAACTAAGGAAACCAAGGTATTGAGAGGGGAGATAACTTGCTCACGGTTTACTCGGCGCGTAATGAGGCAGACAAGTTTCCAATTTTAGCAACTAGTTCCAGAGCATGCACTCTCATAAAAAATTGAGGAGGAAAGTCTTAAAAATATAATCTAATTTAAAAAACACTCAGCAAAATTCACTTTTTTCTCTAGATACATTTTACCATTGTAACAGAATTCAGTCACTCAATCAACAAATACTTGTCGAATGTCTTGTATATGACAAGTGTTTTGCTCTGGTGCCATGGACAAAATGGTGTCTAAAATACATAGAGTCCACCTGCTGATATATTTCAGTATCTTTCAAACTGCAAACAAACTGATCTAGTTTGCTACTCAAGAGTCACAGAACACTAGATGTCTGCTAAAAATGAAGCTACTGGGGCGCCTGGGTGGCGCAGTCGGTTAAGCGTCCGACTTCAGCCAGGTCACGATCTCGCGGTCCGTGAGTTCCAGCCCCGCGTCGGACTCTGGGCTGATGGCTCAGAGCCTGGAGCCTGTTTCCGATTCTGTGTCTCCCTCTCTCTCTGCCCCTCCCCCGTTCATGCTCTGTCTCTCTCTGTCCCAAAAATAAATAAAAAACGTTGAAAAAAAATAAAAATAAATAAAAATAAAAATAAATAAAAATGAAGCTACTGACTCTTAATTATTAGACTGGAAAGTTGGGGTGGGTATCAAATTCTTGACTATGGAGCTAACCAATGAACATAGTTATTGAGATTAAAGTACTCAGAGCTTTCACCCCTCAGCTAGCTAATTAGATAGATCCTGGTGAAGTAGGTAAGACAAACTACTTTATCCTCTATTACTGAAAATATCTCAGAAAGAAAAATAATTCCATCTCTTGATTATAGCAAAGGTTAGCATATTCAGCACTTAACATATGCTAGGCATTGTGCTATGTATACATTTTATATGTATTATTTTATTTAACCTTCATCAAAACCCTATGAGGTCAGTACTATTACTATTTCCATTTTACAGATAAGGAAACTGAAACTCAGGAAGGCCAACAAACTTGACCAAAATCACAAAGCTATTAAATGGCAGAACCAAGATTTGTATCCAGGTCTCCTTGGCTCAGAGTTCAAGCTCTTAAATTCCACATTAACTGTTTTTCTATTTACTGTACTATAGGAAATAAATCTACTATTAAGAGAAGGTATAATTGTTTTGTCAGACAGCTTAGCATCAGAGAGTAGTTAGACCAGACATCTTTAACTTGGAGTCCATAGTTGAGCTTTAGAAGACTCATAAACTCCCTAAAATTATGGGTTAAAATCAATCTATGTTTTCTTTTCCCTTGAAGAAGAGTCCATAAACTTCATTAGATTTCCAAAAATGTCAATAACTCTTTTCCTCCAAAATGATAAGACCCTCTGGGTTAGATGAATAAGGTTGCAATGACATTATAAAATAGCTACCCAGAAAGGCCAACATCTGTAATGTTATAAATCTAGAACATCTAGATGAATTTTTTTTGCAACTAAACTATTAAAGGTGTTATTTTACCTGTGACTTATGGAAATTTAAAACACATCATACATTCTCTGTCTTGTTAAGCCACCTGCTAAACAAAATTGAATCTCTTCTTAAGGATGTAAATTTGAACTTTGGTTTTTATACCAAAACAGTGGTGCCTTCTAAATGGATAGGCTGTCTGCAATACTCAAGGTCCAGAGATGACTTCTATTTCCCTCTTGACTATCTCTGTTCTCTGGTAATGGCTGTCTCCAAACAGACTGCCAAGAATGAAGTGTTATACTGATATTAGTAATGGAATCTTAGAATTCAAATGGAAACCTGGTTGACCAGGGCTTCAATGGCAAGTTGATAACACTAGTAAAACCCTTGCAAATGGCCTTGATCAGCCACATGTAGAGAGTTATATATGACCAAGGAAATGGCTTTTGTGAACAATACTAATAGTCTGTACACTACAGATGTTTCCTAAAACTTCATTTCTCACTTTGGAAGATTCACTTGATTTCAAATTTTCTTTCTAGTACCAGTGTTTCATCTACTACCTTGCAAAAAGAATGGACAAGTGGCAAAGGGTAATATGGCCAACGACACCCAAGAACAGAAATGGGAAAAGAGCACCATCTGGTGGAAGTCTCTGGTGGAGGCCTAGAGGCTGGGACCCAGGGGTTGGGGCACCAGTCTCAGAAATAGGCAGGAATGGGAAGTCCCCTGGAGGGGAGCTGGTGCCCCATCTAGCCCAGTACCTTCAATCCATCAAAAGAACAGGACCTTGTATCTGCCTACAAGAAGCTTACAATCTGGTCTAAACTATGAGATATTTATACATGAACAGATGTCAATCTAAGATAGTAAATAACAAATACTGTGGTAATAGCAGAGAAGCACATAACTCATGTAACAGAAGGATCTGCCATAAGTTCATAGGTTCTCTTTTTGGACGTAATATTTCTGTGGTCTTGAGACTACATCCACAAATTAAAAAAATTGTTTTTAATGTTTATTTTTGAGAAAGAGACAGAGCATGAGCAGGGGAGGGTCAGAGAGAGAGAGAGAGAGAGAGAGAGAGAGAGAGAGGCAGGATCTGAAGCAGGCTCCAGGCTCTGAGCTGTCAGCACAGAACCCAATGCAGGGATCAAACCCACAAACATTGAGATCATGACCTGAGTCGAAATCGGATGCTTAACCGACTGAGCCACCCAGGTGCCCTGCTATACCCACAAATTTTAGAAACCTACTCTGGAAGACAACACAATGTTCTCTTACTTATGAACTGGTCACAATTCAGCTTTCATTAAATAATAAACAAGCATTGTTATCCAATGTTGACAGTATTGATTTTTTGGAAGTCTGTTCCCAGACAATAATAAAGAAATAAAACAAAACCTTACTCACCAGTAGAGTCTTCCATAACACTTTCACTACATGAAATCCCTGCCACAGTCAATCCAACATCCACTCGGATTCCAACAGTAAGAGATCTACATGCTTTCCTCAATTAGTCAATGATTATGGTCTTTCACCACATCACTGAAAACTTGCATTCAAATATCCCTTCTCCTTTGTTCTAGCATCAGGACTGCAAATTGTGGTTGTATGTCTCATAATCTCCATGCTCCCTACGTGTAATAGGCAACCAATTATAACTCGATGAACTATTAAAGAAAAATGCCAGCCAGGTATATTGTGACCAAATAAATGACTATAAATGTCAAGTCGGAGTTTAGATTTTTTTTTTCTTTCTGTAGATAAAGGGGAGCAGCTGAAGAACTGGTTGTTTGGTTGGTTGGTTGGCTTGCTTGTTTTTAAGGACAGGGAATGATGTCCACTGTGATCAAACCAGCAGAAATGTGCAGCCTGGAGGGGAAGGAAAAAGCCTGAGAGACAGTTTACTGAAGACCAAGAAGAGGGACAAGAGATTTGACAACAGATATGGAGGCAGGCTGGGAATAGACTGTCAAGAGGAAAACCAGAGATATCTTTTGGTTCCAAACTTGTGTATTGGAGAGAACAAGGCAGCAATCACCTACAAAGAAATCCAGCTGATCACCATGTTTTAAACTGTAGTATCTTGGGCTCTGCCATTTGTGTCTGTGTTGATGCTTGGAACCTAATTTTATTTTATTTTTGCCTGCTTCAGGTTAATAGCTACTCTTGGGCCACCAAGACTCCTAGTTATCTGATTAGTAAATAACTGCTATCTGCATGACACTGTGACTGTGGACCCTATACTCATTGAATTTTACAGCTGGAAGGACACTGAAGGTCATTTAATCCAGCCCATCACTTTATAGATGGGAAAACGAAGTATGGAGAGGTTATCTGATTGCATCATAGAAGTTTAGAAGTCCACATTGTGAAGCTACCACAGTTTATCTTGTGCAGAATCAGGGGGCAGGTTCAAAAACATGATATTCACTCGAAAATTCCTTTGGTATTTACCTTGTTATGAACATGATCACATTATTCACCTGAGAGCAAATGTTACATAAAAATATTTAAGCTGGACTAGTTCTTAGAGCTCATCTAGGCAGAGTGGATTTCTCAACATTAACATGCCAACATACCATCTATATCTCAAGTTATGAAGGCTGCATTCACTCTCTCAAACATTAATAAATCTCTGCAATTTGCCAGACACTGTGAGGGACTGAGAGTACAGAAAGCCCCAACTGTGAGACTGTTTGGCTGGAATGGTCAAATTGTGCAGGAGTGATTTGATTGGCACAAAACACACACAAGGTAAAAACTAGGGCCAGAAGAACCCAGGTCTGGCTAATGCCAGAACCCATCTTACTGCTTGCAGATAAGGGTTGCTGAGGGAGGATCTGGGATCAGATAGAGGAGGATGCCTGGTAGGGGAGGGAGGGGGGGTCACAGAGAGGCCAGGCCCAGGATGCAGAGGGGCCAGTCCCCTCAGAACAGATGGCAGAGGCCCAAAGCAGGCATGTTTGAGAAGGGGATATGGCAAGATTCTGAGTGGTTTCCAACCTGCAAGCCTCTTTTTTATCTTGTGAAGTAGGCAATGATGTCATTCAAGAGTGATATGATAAATCTGCTAAGGACTGGGGAGCAGGGTGGGAGGAGAGGAAATTAGAAATGTTGCTAAGAGGAAGCATGTAAAGTAACTGCCAGGTGTCATTAAGGGCTCGGCTGGGGTTGGAAACTAAGACTTACTAAGTCCCACTGCGTAATTTTTCTTCAGCACTGAGTAGCTGCCCAAGTATAAAAGCAGAGAAGGTGGATGGGTAGTTGAATTGATCTGAGGTTAAGGTTCTTCTAGGCTTGTGAGATGAAGGACAAGAAAGTAAGAGAAGACTGGAGGGCATGTCCTGGGGCTTAGGCTGGGGCAGGAGGGAGAGACACCAATGGCCAAAGACTTGACTGTAATGCCTGTATATAGTGGAGATTTTTCACAATCAATTAAAATATCCAAAAACAGGAAATAGCATTATTCTTCTCTTTGCTCTCAGGACTCTCCTCTGTCCCACCAGTCTCAAACCTCTCCTATCTCTTGTTCCCCGTTTTAATGGATGACATCTCTGCCCACCCAACTGAAACTCAGGAACTGCCCCTTCACCTCTTTCTCAATTACTGTGGACATCCCATCAAACACCAAGACCTGTAAATTCTACTCCCTTTATATCTTTTAATCTAGCTCCTATGTCTACAGATGCTGGATTCATTCAAGCCCTCAAGATGCCTGACTCATATTGATATCACCACATCCTAAGATGTCCACCTGCCACCCTGCTCCTCCCTGACCCATTCTCCCAGTGCTGATGAAGAAGGAAGTGATGAGCAAAGTCTTTGCAGACAAGTCTGGGTCGGAGTCCCAGCTTCTCCACCTTCTAGCCGTCAGACTTTGGCTGCAGCCTCAGTTTCCTCATCTTTTTTTTTTTAATTGAGTTATAGTTGACACACAATGTTACATTAGTTTCAGGTGTACAACACAGTGACTCCACAAGTCTATACATTATACTGTGCTCACCACAAGTGTAGTACCACCTGTCATGACACAATGCTATTACAACATCACTAACTATATTCCCTGTGCTGTACCTTTTATTCTTATGACTTACTCATTCCATAACTAGAAGCCTGTATCCCCCACTCCCCTTCCACCATTTTGCCCATTGCCCCACCCCCTCCTTTGGTTTCATCTTTAAAATAGAAATAAAAGCTATACCTGCGTTATATGGTTTTGGGGAGGGTTAACTGAGATAATGTGCACGAAGAGCTGAGCACTAGGCCTGGCGCCTGGCAGGCCTTTGGTAAATGTCAGCTGTAATGTCATTACCACCATGTTATTCTAATGACCTAAAGTGCAAACCCAGTCTTATCATTCCCCTGCTTGAAATCCTGCAGTGGTTTACCCCAGCTCTAGCTTTGAGGCTCTCCCCTCCTCTGTTCACACTGCTGCTCTCACACGTCTCTGCTCTCTCTGCCAGCACACTTTCTCCATCGTGCCCCTTCTTGTCCCAGTGAACCCTTGGTGGTCCTTTGGTGCTCCCATAGCACCTCTGTGTATGCCTCTGAGCAACACCTACAATACTGCACCACAGTCCTCTTGTCTCTCTATGTCACTGAGCCCTCAGGGCGCAGTGGCACAGAAATTGGGCTCAATAAATGCTTGCTAAGTAAGTGAATGGACATGAGAAACAGAAGGGCCGTCTGAGTTCAGCCTAAGTGAAGCACAGAGCGCATTTCAGGGAGGGGTCAAAGACAAGGCTGGAGACACAGGCAGCAGGCAAGGCTCTCCAAGCAATGCCATGGGGTATGGATTTTATCCCAAAGAAGATGGGGAAGGATACTTTCATTTCCCTCTAAATTACTCACACGAAGGCAAGAGGGAAAACCAGGAAGAAAACCAAAGGAGGAGAAGACAAGGAAGAAGAGAAAGAGAAAAAATAAGAATTCTTTGTTAAGTTAAAACCTTTATCCAAACGAAGAGTTTTTCCCCTTCAAAGACTGGCTTCAAAAAATAACCACAATATGACCGGCAAAAATATACTTCAAAAGACACGACCGAATACACATTGTAGTGGCAAGAATCCAATATATAAATACAATCAATTTGTTTCTTCATTAAAAGCTTTCATGAAGAAAATGATTTAATACAAATGCTAAAGCTACTGACACAGATTAATTGAAAAATAACAACAGGATCCTAATTAAAGACATAATATTATTTCACTCATTCATACCACTCCAAAATATGAATAATTAAATATATAAAAATAGAATCTAAAATGCAGGCTTCTACTGGTAACCACTCTAAAAGCTACAATGAATTACTTACCGAAATTTTCAAAAACCTCATGCCCTTATATATACACTTTCTTCCAGTTAGGAACTGAGATACACACAGAAATTCAGAGATCATTTTTAAGTTGTTTCAGTTTTGCCCTCAACTTGAGTTTTTTTCCTAATTACACAAGATTCTATACTAGAATATCACTTTCCCATTTATTTCTGTGTACCGTATCTATAGCAGTCATAGTTAAATCCTTACAGGAGGGTCCCAATTATCTAAATCATAAAGAATGGAACTGCTTGATCTAAAGGCTAATGACTAAAAAAAAAGAAAAGAAAAGAAAAAAATAAAGACTAGTGACTATGTGACCAGTTCTATGGCTGTATCAATATGAACCAGGGGTCACCAGCAGTTCAACTACAATCAATCAGTCAATCCTAGAACTTACCTGACCCATCACGGGGCCAGGACTTTGGTTCTGTCCCACTTCAAGGGATTTTTCAGCATCAGAAATGTCTCCACATGTTGCCAGGCCACACATAAGTGCAAAAGACAGTAGGCAAACATCATGCCAAAGGAAGAACCAAGGCCAGCTGCTGCTGACTGTATCCCTATGCCCCACCCTACAAGTCAATTAGGTTAAAATGTTGTCAGCTACTTGCTGGTCTTAAGCCCTGTTGGTAAAATTTTCCTGTCAATGATCCCCAATCATACTGGGGGACCCTCCTCACCACCCAACTAACAGCCTCAACTCACACTTCCCTGTCAAATCCTTCTTCCTTCCTTCCCCTTCATTATTAAAATTCATTTGAAAACCAAAGTAGTCCCTTACCTTAAAAAAAAAAACAAACAACTTCTGATAAAGATTTTTACATATACTTGCCCGATTTTAAGACTCTCCTGGAGCCCTTATTGAAACATGAATTCCCAGAGATCACCCCAGACCTAGTAAATTAGCATCTCCAGGGTAGAGACCTAGAAAACTATTTTTTAGCAAGATCCTCAGGTAATTCATATGATGGGGCACGCTTGGAAAACATTATAAAGGAAATGGGTATTTTGCCAATGGTTGTCTGTTAAGAAAATTCTAGACAGGTAGGCCCCAGTTCAAGTATAGTCTGTGCTCCATTTCCAGTTGCTTGGACCTTGGAATGCATTTTCCTAATGAAACAAAATAATAGTGTTAAGTATTCTGGGCCAGTTTCAAAAACCCATGAAATCTTAGAAACAAAACAGAACAGTGATTAAATCTTGTTAACAGATCTGAAGTATAGTAGATACAATCTTTCATTTACAAACCAATCACATTTCAGAAGTTGAAGCATAAAGTTGGCTAATTTTTCTGTAAAGTTCCAAGAAATGGTTAGGTTACCTGGCTATCCATAAAAGCTTATTAAGCCCGTAACAAACCAAAGCCAGCTATAGAACCAAGGATATAAACATGAGCTTGGTGTCCTCAAAGCAAAAGATAATGAGAAGGAGAAATGATATGCCTTCCTTCTCTGGGCATAGGAAACACAGGCAAACTCTGACATTCTTACCCTCTATTCTCTTTGCAACCATCTCCCACCTCCCAGGTGCCAAGGATTCACATGTTATCCATAGCTCCCTACTAAAGCATCAGCTTACATACCCCTGCCCAGAGTTTTCCTCTCTCAAATTACCTACTTCTCTCAAATCCAGTCAAAGCTCTCATTTCCAACGTTTGGTTCCATCCAATCTTTTCCAGGTATCTCTCCAGTTACTTCCTTATGCTTAAGAAACCAAATTACCCTTTGGTTCCCAAACATGGCTAAACTTTACCTTCTCTGTATCTTTGTACCTGCTATTTCTGGGTGCCATGTACCTCACCAAAACCCATCCTTTTCAACCCCCAGCCAAGCCATGATGCCATCTCATAGCCCTGAAGGTTTCTCAGATCCCCTCAGCCAGAACTGACTTCTTTCTCTGGGATTTCACAGTACAATCTATGTGTACCTCTTCTAAAGCTTTAGCCACAGTATATCTTGAGTTATAGTTATTTATGCACGCTTTTACATCTTTCCCATTGGGTTATAAGTTTCTTGGGCATATTTTTGGGGTATCTAATTAAGTAACATGGGTTATATTAGGCACTTTTATGCAGGACAACAATCCTACTAGGTGCATGTATTGTAGAATTATTTGGTTTATCCAGCTCAAAAATAAGTTACGGGGAGACTGGAATCTGTGTCATATTCACCACAAAAATGCTTTGCAAATAGTATATGCTCAATAAACATTGAATGAATGAATGGATAAAGTTATACTCTTTGCTTTTTATAAAGAAATTGAGCCTCAAAAGAGTGCTGGCCCAACAATCATACCGCCTGGGTTCAAATCCCAATTCCAGACCCTAACAGTTGT
Organism: Lynx rufus; assembly: GCF_022079265.1. Lineage (NCBI taxonomy): Eukaryota > Metazoa > Chordata > Mammalia > Carnivora > Felidae > Lynx > Lynx rufus. The sequence continues at coordinate 24,144,511 of NW_025814832.1, read as the reverse complement.
GTAACCTTGAGAAAGTCGGTTACCTCTCTGAATCTGTTTTCTCATCTGCTAAATAGGGATTATTCAATATTCATCTCACACACCTATGGGGAGAATTAAATGGGATAATGTGTGTAAAGCCCTTGACAATGGGACTGGCACACAGTGCATGTGCAATGAATGTTGGCTCTGTCATTCTTAAATCACAGACGTTAGAGTCTCTGAAGCCCTCATTCTTCCCAAGGAAAAGGATCCTCTGATGCTTTGATAACCCTCAGTGTACCTAACACTGTTCATTACACATAAAAAGTAGGTTCAACAACTCACTGGCCACTGAATTTCCCAAGCACAGTCATCTTAACCAAAAGTTACAAGAAAACCATTAAACAGGGCTAATGCACATGCATGTGCACTCAAAAGTCTCTTAACCCTCCAGGTGACTTTGTATTTTAAAATAAGGTGATGAGCCTAAATAAATTTCTAAATGGTGAGACTCCAGGTATGTAACAAATTGAAATCAAACATTTCAGACCTTCTATAGAAGATATCTGTGAGCAGTGGTCTACATGCTGGCTCTGGTCATGAGTCTGGCCACTCACTGGCCCAGTAACTTCTTGAAAAACAGGGTTATGTCATGTGTGAGACTGTCTTGATTGCCTGGCATCATTCCCAACAGAGAGTAAACAAAGAGCCAATAAATATTTAAGCAAATTAACTGCTTCCAGTTTGTAATCTTCATCCTGCTCTTAGGTGATTCCATTTCTCTTTATGACCAACATAAAACTCAATCATGGTGACTGATGTTTTGAGAAGGAGGAAGTGAGGGGTTTACTCACGCACCATCACTTTGGGAAACTAGTCCCACAAACCCAAATGTTTTACTAGTCACACAAAGTGTAGATAATCCTTTTCTAATGAAGGATTCATCCTGTGTCAGTTCAGTGCAGCTCAAAGAGATAATATCTAAGAAATGAAAGTTGTTCCCAGTCAGTCATACCTCATCTAATGAAGACCTTGAGAATGAACTTCCTTTATTTAAAAAAAAAAACAAAACTATTTTTTAGCAAAATCATCATAAATTACTCAAAGGATGGCTGTATTTCATATGGCTCAAAAATAATTTTACTTTCATGTGCATTTATGGGTGTATGTTTGTTTTGGCACAGGGTAAAACACCTCCAAATCTTCACAAGAGTGACCCAAGGCCATACTACACAATTAAAGCTTAATTTCCTCTTTTGACATCTCTTTTCCCCTCAGTTCCAACTCCTTTCTCACCTGGAAACCAAATACTCTTTGGCTATTAAATCTGTCCCTTTTTAAAACAGGAAAGGCTCTGATCTCAATGACTTAGTATTAAATACATATTCACTGTAGAGTTGGAAAATACAAATAAACAAAAAGGAGAAATTAAAAATCACTCAAACTCCACTTCCTAGAGATTACAATCATTACCATACGTTTTTGGTGGGGTGGGGTACCTGCTGGCTCAGTTGGTAGAGCATGTGACTCATGATCTCAGGGTCTTGAGTTCGAGCCCCATGTTGGGCGTAGAGATTACTTAAATAAATTAACATAAAAAGAACACATTTTGGTGGTTTCTTCAGGCATTTTTCTCTGAGGTTTTATATATATATATATATATATATATATATATATATATATATATAGTACTTTTTTCACTTATAGTATATATCTTATTGCTTCACATCAAGAAATCTTCTATAGCATGCATGATTAAATTATCTTATCTTTTTTTTTTTTTAAGTTTGCCCTTCCAACAGAATGGATAAACAGAATAAACTGGAACAGGGAGAAACCTGAGACAGAGAACCAGAAAGCAGAATTTTGTAATGCTCTGAGTAAGACTTTATGAAGACTGAAGTTTAGCCAGTGGCAAAGGGAAAAGGGAGGACAGATTTAGGATGAAGAATCAATAGGCTTGTTGATGGATCAGGGACTAAAGACAAAGGAGTCAGGAATGACTCCCAGGATTCTGCCTTGGGGGTGTTAGGTCTAGGGAAATCAGAATTAGGTTTAGGGGCGAGCAGAATAGAAAATAGTGAGTTCAGCTCTGGACACTGCATCAGGATTTTTCTGACTACGAGTAACAGAACACCTACAGGACATAGGCTTAAATAAACAGAAGTTTATTTTTCTTTTAAAACAAAAGGTCTGAAGACAGGTGATTGCAGGGTTGATACAGGGGCCCAACAATGGCATGAAGGACCTAGGCTCTTCCTGTATTTCTGCTCGAATACCTAAGAGCAGAGTTATGTCTTAAGGTGGCTATTGCATTTAATGTATGCCATCTCCCAAGCATAAGACTGTCCTGTAAGAGGCTATCAGAAGTCTGTCATGGCTTTCAAATCATGATTCATCCCTAGGCTAGTAGGGTTCTGTTGTCAAGGAAGAGTGGAGGGTGCCTGCTGGCTAGGCATCCAGAAGGGTCTGCCTCAGCCATGTGAGCTTTGAGATATCTAAGACACCCAAAAGGAGCTATCCAATATGCTGTCTGAAGCCTTGCGGAGAGATGCGCAGTGGAGCTGCAGAACTGTAGAGGAAGTCATGAAGCTGTGGACATGCGTGCAACTGCCTAAGAAGAATGTGGTGGGGAAAGAGGCAAGACTGAGGGGCAATGGTAAAGAGGGCAGGGCAGGAAAATGAGCCCAAGCAAAAACCTGGGGCAGTGGGAGGGGGAGACAGAGAGTATAAAAGCAAGGAAGAAGGAAAATCAGGAGAGACTATTACTATTAAGAGAGGGAGAGGATTTTTGGTTTTTGTTTTTAACTTTTGGAGGAAAAGGAAGCTATCAACAGCGTCAGATGCTGCAGAGAGAACAAAGACAAAGACTGAAAAGTGTCTTCTAGATGTGGCAATTAAAGAGTTACTGGCACTTTGGTGCTTTGGCAAGAGTAACTTGACAGAAGCAGAGGCAAGATTGTAGAGGAATGAGGAGTGACCAGAGAAGAGGAAACCAGAGTCTAGGCTTCTGTCTGCAAAAAAAGAGATACAGAACAGTAGGGAACCGCTGTGCAGGATGTAATGTTTTTCTTAACATTAGGAGATATTTGAACATATTTCTATGATGAAGGAGACATGTAACAGAGGGGGGAGGAAAGCTAAATTTAAGAAAGAGAGGGTCTCTGGGGCGTAGTGGTAACAGAGGAGGGAAGATAACCGTGTCACTGCTTCAGTCCTCAAACAGCGGGAGGAGGAGCGTGATCTCAAAAGATGACAGAGGGTCAGAGACCTGTAAAGCCACGTAGACACATCTCAAAGGGGAGAGGTTGGGACAAGACTGAATGGGAAAAGTCTAGAAGTGTCAGCAAGGAGTTTGAAGAATGCCAACAGCACTACTGGAAAGTAAGCAAATTCTATTTAAGATGACTGTGAGCAAAACAGTGTCCTGCAGAATAGGTGTGTTTTACGAAGGCAGAGACGGAGCAAAATGGTTGAGGATGTAATGGAGTTTGATTCTAAAAAGACATGGATGCTAAGAAACACAGGGAAAAGGCTAGAAAAGAGGTCATCGGGGGAGGTGAGAGATGGTGGAGACAAGGATATGCAGAACTGAGTAGGCAGTATGATGACCAGAAGCAGAGGGCTGGTGATGGGTCACACCGATGGTGGAATGACTGGCACCCATGCTCCAGTAGAATGCCAGTGCATGGTCAGCAACCTGGTCCCCTTTTACCACAGAACATTAGAGAGATACTATTATAGGAGACTGTACTCCCTAACACTCGGTAAAAAGAAAGCACCCTGGGGTGCCTGGGTGGCTTAGTCGGTTGAACATCCGACTTCGTCTCAGGTCATACTCTCGCGATTTGTGACATTGAGCCCCTCATCTGGTTCTGCACTGACAGTGCAGAGCCTGCTTGAGATTCTCTCTCTCTCCCTGCCCCTCCCCGTGTGTGTGTGTGTGTGTGTGTGTGTGTGCACGCGCGCTCTCAAAATAAATCAATAAACTAAAAAAAAAAGGCATCCTATCTTTGTTAAAGAATATGTGGGGCTAAAAAATAAAATTAAAAAAAAAAGAATATGTGGGGCTAGCTACCAAATATTAAATTTTCTAATAAAGAGGGTTTCTTGCTTTAAGGTTTAGCCAAGGACCTAAAAAATCAGTTTCTGGTTTTAACAGTCCCCCTCCCCCATTCATTCAACTCACATTATTTAGCTCACACCACTTGCCAGCGCCATGCTAGAGCTTTTTTTTTTTTTTTTTAATTAACATAAGACCATCCATGCCTTTAAGGAGTTTATAATCTCCAGAAATATGTATTCTGAATTCTGAGAAAATGAATTTGAAATGAAATTAAACGTATGTGTTAGAGCAGTGCTTCTCAAATGGGACTGTGCATACAAGTAACCTTGGATTTGTATTGGAATGCTGATTCTGATTCAATAGGTCTGATTCAGTGGAGCCCGAGAGTTTACATTTCTAACAAGTTTCCAGGTGATGCTGCTGTGGCTGGTCCACGAGCCACACCTGGAGTAATGAAGACTCGAGCAGAAAAGATTCCTTGCTTCACCATTTCTATTGACTCTGACCTATAAAGTCCTGAGAATCTTCCCTCTTTTCCTTGCTAACTCTCCTGTCCATGCATTTTTCTTAATAAAAAGGGGAGGGGGGGTAAGAAAACCTCACAAAGGGCTTTTTCTTCCAAGCGACTATTAGCTACACACACTGCTTTCGTGAACATGTCAAACATCTATCTCCTGTGATTAAATACTTCTGTGGAACCGCTTATATTTCACACAGAGCACCTAGATATTCAGTAAAAGAATAAGAGACTGGGAACAGCAATTAATTCTAGTTATGCCATATGGCAGTACAGAACACTGGCTGGAGCCTGAAAACTCCATTTCACAGGAGCCTTACTTATTCTGAATTTTAATCATTGTAGGATCAGCAAACATATGCCTACCAACCTGCTCCATTTACACAAAATTCTAAAGAATAATCACACGGCACACTCAAAAATGATTGGTTTTTCCCACATGGACTTAAAATTTCTCTCCTATTGGATTCTCAAAATAAAGTAGGTGCTGACAGCTCCAGTTTCATTTCCCTTTTAAATAAAATCTTCAAGCAATTCTTTTAATGAATAGAATCCCTGGCTTTTCATTTCATTATCAGTGCACAGTTTTGCACGGGTGAAATTATCTCTGGTTCTGGATTCCCAGTGCTGGGGTTGGTTCAGGTGCTGGCTCCCCATGCCTGTGGACCCCCTCCATCATCCTGTCAGTGCTGGGACACCCACTCCGCCATACTCTCTCCATTTCACCTCTCTCCAGAATGGAGACATTATCATTTTCAACACACACTCCACTCCCCTGTCCTCTTAGAGCTAAGATACTTTCATCTCCTGTACATCTAATAATTTCAAGATAAGGACAGAAAAATCAGTTCTTGTTCTGTGAACTTTTGTCTCCAGTGCTTGAGAGACTATCCTAATATCCCCCGAACATGTTTTAGTGATAACATTTACTGCACTAGGGCCAAAATGATTTTCTGTCACTTTCAATTCTAGTTCAATAAAAGAATAAGAGCTTTGTTTCTAACCTCTGTCATTTTTAATACCATAAAGTGATTTTAAAAATGTAAAATTGAGTTCCATTTCCTACTGGACCACCAATCTCATATTAGCTTTCCTTTTATCAAATTTATGAGAAAAGTCAGAAATTGCCTTTCCTTAAAAAAAAATCAAAATTTCAGGATCTCCTGGGCAGAATGCTTGAATTGAATTTTAGCACTCCATAATTGCTGGCCTAGAAGTTTTAAACAAGTATAAAAGTTAGCTACTTATGACAGAAATAACAAACTAGAGGATTATCCTTTACTTCACTTAGAAAAGCAAAAGTCATAATGCTATTCCTAGAAAGTTACATCCTTAAAAATCCCAAATATGTTTATTACATTTCCAAACTGAGGAAGTCTGTGGTTTTCTGAAACCACAGTGAATTAAGTCCATGACTTCTGAATAATATTAATATAATAATTTTTTATATTATATTATGAAAATTTTCTAATATGCATAAATATTAAAAGAACTCCATATATACCTACAGCCTAGACTCTATGACTCACATTTTGTTATATTTGCTTTGTCACATATCCATCCATCCATCCATCCATCCACTCATCCATCTTCTTTTGGATGGATTCCAAAATAAATTAGTATACATTAGACATTAGTATACTCCACCTAATCAATTCCGTATGCATGTATAATTGACTAAACTTCAATATTTGTTACAATTCTTTTAAACCAATAATCTTTGAAAGATGCCAATTCATTTTTTGTAATGGCTAAGTGAACTAAGCAACTAATTACAAATTCTAAATCCTAAATCCTAATCTTTTATTAATTCTATTACTTTGTGTAATTTCTTATATCTCAGTTCTTTCATCAACAAAGGCACAAGGGCACTTAATAGACATGGTAAAAGGTCTCAATTACCAAATTGCAAGATGGACCTTGTGGGTATGGCAGAATTCACAAATAAGAGAGACACTCCCCAGTATAACTTAGAGAAATAGCTAATGGAGATCATGCGGACATAAAGTTTTTGGTAAGTTATAATGAGAACCTCAACAAGGCTCACCAACTCAGGAGGGAGTTTGAGTTCGAGCGTTAAATAATAATGCATCTCATATAAGCCACACTGTTTCTCCGATACAACAATCTGAAGCCGGACTTTTGAAGACTAGGTCACTCCAGGAACAAATTTGGCAACAAAGTACTGGCATCAAAATGGAGTTTTCTTGGGTTTGCAAAGCTGTGGTATTACTGATTTGTAAACTCCCTAATAATGGACTACAGTAAAAGTTGCCACAGGGAGAGCTGCGCCTTCCTTTATGAGCTGTTTGTTCCCCTACACTGGTCTTCCTTTTTTTTTTCTTTCAGAGGATTGGCCCTGGAAGGGGCATCCTTTGAAGCCTGAAGAATCAAAGCTATTGCAAAGCACTGCTGAGAGTTTTGAAAGAAATATGAAGAAACTACATTGGACCTGGGGCGATAGGCTGAGATCTTCCCAAACGGGTCAGCAGTAGGTCTGTAAAATATTCCCATTGCCAAGGAGGCGGTGACATCTTGTGTAAATCAAAAACTAAAACCCTAAGAAATCTCATTTCCATTTTAAATGCATGGGGGTTAAATATGGATATCTAGCACTGGAGAAGTTCCTGTGGGATTGATTTTTTTCCCCCGTCTTCTCTGAGCCCTTTCCTGAGCGTGATAAGTAGGACCGCATTTCATTACCAACCCTGCTAGCACTGCACTTTGGGGAGACTAGATGAGTGTACACAGTGGGGGAGAAGATCCGGCTTCCAAAGAAGATATGATTCACGTGGTGTGATGATAAAAACCCACTTTAGGCCCAACTCATTTTCAGCAGAATTGTGAAATAAAATAAAATCCCAAGGAAATGAAATTTCCTGCATCATTTTCCAAATTAAAAAAAAAATCATAGCGACATTATAAAGGAAAATCAAATAGAGTTTTCAAACTTTGGTTGGTAATGTTTGCAGTTTTGTAACACTTGGAAAAAAAAAAATTCCAAACAATGTGATGAGAGAGGCAACTTCGAAAGACAACATAAGATCGGCGTTAGGGGAATCTTCAATTGAATGAGTCAGCGTTAGAAAAATAACATCTGAACAAAGAGTTTGGCTTCTGACAGCTGACCCAGTGCTCTTGTATTTCTCTCCCCTTTGCTCTACTTTCACAAAGTGGATACAGAGTGGGTCTATATCTGAAATAAGAGAAAACAAGCAAATTAGAGAAAACCACAATCCGGAAGGCCCCACAACCACAAGGTCCCTGGAAATCCACAAATAGATGAATGCAGAGAGGCATTTTTTCATTGGCTTTCTATAAGACGAGGAAATAGTGCAGGGCTGGGATAAAAGACTAGCTCTAGATAAAATGAGACTTAAAATCAAGGGAAGATGAAGACAGTGATTTTATACAAATGATCTTTTCACACAATGTATGAATTAAGAGCCTCCATTTAGAGACAAATAAATATACAAGATCCTGTATTAAAAAAACAGACACAGGATTTTCTGAGACCTTTCAAGACAAATCCATATTAAGTAGATAATAGGAATGTGCCCAAGCGATAATGATAGCTGTAATTCCATCAGGAATAAAGCAAATTTCAGCGACCTTAATGTATGGCTAAGGAGTAGTGCTCAGCTTATTACTCTAATGAGTTAGTCCAATCTAAAGGGTGCAAGTTCAGTTACTTGCCTGCCTCCTAGGTCACATTTCAAAATTCCTTTCACAATAGAACATGTTATTCTGTTTAAAGAGAGCAGTACTCGGAATTTTTATTAAAACTTTTGGAAGGAACAAATTTATTCATCCATGCTTTTGAAAAAAACCACCTATTACTTAGCATGAAAAAATACTAAAATATTATTATATATCAGAGTTACTTATATAAAAATACTTATTTTATAGGATGCCCAAAGAGAGAAGTTTCTGCTCACTACTATCACAATAGCCCAGTGTAAAAGAAACAAAAAATGGATCAATTTAATCTTGGAGCTGGTACCAAACCCAAGATATCCTCACAAGTGAAAGAATACATAGGATTATCATCATCATAACATCAAAAGGCAAGTTATACACTTCAAGGCTGCTTGGGAAGAGCAGAAGGCTTGCTAGGAAAGAACACATACTGAGATGATTTTCCCTTCCAGGTTAAGCCAAGAGACCAGAAGTGGGTAATGTTATATCAGTCTCACCTGCAGAGCATTTCAGACTCAAAGAACAATAAATATAACCCCTCACTGCCACATAAGTATATTCCCCCAAATCTTTTAACACAGTCGTGAAATCTCAACATACACTCACTGAATAACAGAACACTAGTATACAGGAATTTGGCATATAAACGATCAGTTGAGAGCCCTGAAGTTTTGGCGGGGTTTTGTTTCTTTCTTAGTTTAAGGCTGGGAGGCAGGGATGGGACTAGAAAAGGAAAAAATAAATTATCAACCTTCGAGATGTGGTCAAATTATTGCTATGACTTTTGAACCTTTTTTAGAGCTATTGAAACTTAGATGGATGGTATAATTATTTCCTACTCTTTCTTTTCTCTGAGTTGGCACTGAAACTCCAGTGTAAGTAGCAAAATGAAACATCAGAAAGATGTTGTGAGCAAATACCTAAACTTGCAAGCAACACAAATGTATTAATTAATATAACAGCACATTACACCTTAGTTCTCTTTAAGCATGCTTCATTTGAATGTGTTTTCTTTTGGGGTGTTTAAGCTCATTAACCAGCACTTAAGAAGAGTGAAACCCTCTATGTGATTAATGGTAATAGTATTTACGGTATACTATTTTGAAACTTTTAACTCCCAAGAGTTGTATCAGACTAACTTTTTGTCTCTCCTCCTATAAAACAAAAGCCATCCGATGATAATCTTAAGCTAAATCCTACTTTATAGTTAAATCCACGGTAAACCGAAAAGAAACCCTTGAAGTTCTCAAGGAAACTGGAATTGTTATTATGATATTCATATTAATGTATCATGTTTCATGCAGAGCTGGACTAGCCACCCACAATGAAACATGTTCAAGATACTCTTCCAGCCTATGCATTAAATGTCCTGGGTTTTGTGGCTTTTTTGCCGTAATCCTGTTACAGAAAGTTATTTCTTGATTTCTTTCCATTTCAATATGCTATAAATCTACCTGTGTCTTTTTGGAACTCCTTTAAGTTTCACAGAAGGAAACAATACTCCAAGTTTGTTTCCATTGGCTCCGGCCTTCACTTCCAACAGTGAGCATAAATGGTTGTTCCAAAACAGGCCATCAAGAGAGAATATGTATGTCCCTACCTTAGTAATAAAAATATTCTATTTTCTTCATTCCTTCCCCCACTCTCAATGTATCCTTGCTGTCAGATGGCCTCCCCTGAATGAAACTTTTAAGAAATGCTCGACTGTTTCGGCAAATGCATGAGACTGCCATCCAGCTTCTACGTGCAGATCGTCTGCTTCATTCCAGGTGTCCCACATCTGGCGCGGATCCTGCAGTGACCAGCATAATAAAACAGGAGGAGCCTGTGCCTGGCTTTCATCCTAATCATACTCTAAAGAGCTCAGTGAAAACTTGGACTCAGAATGTGAAAGCTGTTAGATTTTAGGGAGAAGGTTTAAATGAGGCAGTTGGAAGAAGAGCAATGAATATCACAGCTCAGGACATGGAATACCACACAAGGGCTCCACTTCTTTGAAAGCACCCATTTTTTCATTTTGTCTTACGTGGCATACATGATCCTTCATTGGTAATACACGTAAGCCAAAAAAACTAGTATGCAGATGGAGATACAGAAACGATTTTTGTTTGTTTTTTAAAATATTTTTTAAATGTTTATTTATTTTTGAGAGAGAGAGAGAGAGAGAGAGAGAGACCGAGTGTGAGCGGGGGAGGGGCAGAGAGAGAGAGGGAGACACAGAATCCAAAGCAGGCTCCAGGCTCTGAGCTGTCAGCACAAAACCTAGTGCAGGGCTCAAACCCACGAACTGCAAGATCACGACCCGAGCTGAAGTCAGACGCTTAACTGACTGAGCCACTCAGGCATGCCTTGTTTGTCTGTTTTTAAGTCTGTGAGGAAAGAGAATGGCCAAGCCACCGGTTCTGGAAAACAGATGAGCACTTGGAGGACACCCACGACTCTGGACACAGCTATCATTTCCTGGGGTCAGTCGGGCTAGACAACAGAAAGGTAGCAAATGGCACATTTTATAATGTGACAGCTGTGACAGTCAGACACTGGGACTTACAGTAATTCCATAGTCATGGCAAACACCACTGAATTCTCAGTCACCCTAAAAATTAGGGCCAACCCTCTAAAGTTTACCAAGAATCAGAGGCAGTGCTCTTTTCACTCCTCTCTACCCTTCTCGTTCTCACGCAGCTCAACTTGAGGAAAGAATTAGAGAAACCGCACCAAGAAAATAACAATAGAATGGAAAGGTGTGTGTGTGTGTGTGTGTGTGTGTGTGTGTGTGTGTGTGTGTGAAATATATGTGTGTGTATGTATACATACAGTATTTATATCCATCTAGTGGCTTTCTCAGATTACCTTGAGATTTTTTTACCCACCTTCAAGCCCTGAAGTGTCAGATATAGTTTTAGATAGGTTCCTACCCCTCAAAATGTACCAAACCCTAAAATATAATTGGCTTAATATGATTAAAGATACAATGTTAGAAGCAACTTTCAGTGATTCTTTCCATGTTACATGTCCACTTACCATATACATTTAACTCTCAAGTTTTGTGATTTCCAAATTTCTTTTCACACCTGGCTTTTTGTCATGAGATACAGTACCACACAACAAGAGTAAATGTAGCTGGTATTGTACAAGCTTTCGGTATCCGTACAAATAGTGTATGATGAGGACCAGCCATCAATAGGACTGTAGAAGCAATATGGCTGAAGAAGAGTGTTCAGTAAAACAAGGGTTACATTAAGGGGATGATGATTGAATGGGTGGATGTAAGGCAATTTCAAACAGCTTGCCAAAGGAAAGCCTCATTTTTCCATTTTCTGGTACAATATCTAATTTCTGGCTCCTCATTTCCTCCATGATCTGATAATTATGAAATTCTAAATAAAGTGTCATCTTTCTTGCAACAAATCAATGAACAGAAAGCTCCCATCAGATGTTTCCTAAAGCTCCTGCTGATTGTTTCCTGAACGTCTATCCCACAAACCGCACAGCAAGCTCTTGGAGAACAAGGAACCCTCTCGACCCCGTACCAAAGACAGCTTCTGTGAGTGTGCATGGGTGTGTGTGTATGTGTGTGCATTTAAAAAGAGGACTAAGGGGCGCCTGGGTGGCGCAGTCGGTTAAGCGTCCGACTTCAGCCAGGTCACGATCTCGCGGTCCGGGAGTTCGAGCCCCGCATCGGGCTCTGGGCTGATGGCTCAGAGCCTGGAGCCTGTTTCTGATTCTGTGTCTCCCTCTCTCTCTGCCCCTCCCCCGTTCATGCTCTGTCTCTCTCTGTCCCAAAAATAAATAAACGTTGAAAAAAAAAATTTAAAAAGAGGACTAAGAAGTAATAAGCAATTGATAATAACGAGTGACCACAAAATCACCTTTTACTACCAATTTCAGATTGAAGTTTAGCCCTTTCCAAACGCTGTGGTACAAATATGGAAAAGGAAAATTCCTCCTCGTTGTATATTTGTCCATATAGATACAGTAACACTCATTTTTTTTTTGCATTCCTTATCACAAATTTATACCAATAGCACCATCAATACACAATTATGTTCTGGGCATCCGTCTCCCTATAATACAATTTGAAGTAATGCCACCTCCATTCCTTATGCAAAGCTTATAATACTCCTGTAAATACAAAGGTCAACTTGTGAAAATTAAAAAAAAAATTCTATGGGTTACTAACTAAACCTTCAGATACACAGGTAAGCCTAAACTTATCTACTAATAAAGTAACATTATGGAGAAACTTGTTTTAAACACTCTTCCAGCCTACCAAAAATTACAGATATTCTCACTTTTGCAAAAAGCTCCCATCTTCTGCATTCTGTTTGTTTCAATTATTCAGGGCAACCCAGGCTGATAATTACACAGTCCCCAGTTGCTGAGTAAAAGTGATGCTTAATTAGCCAGCAGGAAAGATCGATTAAGATCCAGCAGGGCATCTTGTGAGGTTCTCTCACATTTCTGGAGGGAATAGATTCTGGCTGTGCCCTTCCAAAGGATAAAATTCCCTGCTTCTAAGGAGTTTCAGTGAGCTTTAAAAGTAGATGCTAAGATCAGTCAGGCACACAAATTAAATCCCAGTCATAACCCTACAGATGTTCTCCCTTTTCTAAGAGTACTTAGTTCAAACATTCTGAACCGTATTGCCATTGGGTTGAGAAAAGCTTAAAATAACATTCAACTTATCCCCCAAATCTCTTTCAGTTACCACATTTCAAGCAAAAGATGGCCAGGAAATACACTGTAAAAGAAAAATTTTATTCTTTCTCCCCCAAGCAAATGTATGTATGTATCTGTCAGATGCTCACATTCTAAAAGGCACAAATTAGGTCAGGACCTCTCATTTTAAAAAGTCAATGACCATGATACTCTAAACCAGTCTGAGACTAAAACATTCCAATACGGCCAAAGAGTCAACTGGTAAGTCTGGTTTAAGTTTTCTATTAAGGAAGGAGATGTGGAAGTAAAATCAGAACCAAAAATCACAACAAAAATTATGTCATACCGCCTAACATCTTCCCTTTAGTAACTTGGACAGGCATAAATGTTTAGTTTTTCACACATTTGGCCAAAGTATTCAATAAAGATGAACACAACAGTCTACAGCTAAAGGCAGATTCTTTATCTTAAGGTACATAATTATAAAAATATTTTTATTTTGGTATACTAACTACACTAATCATGCCTGCCTACCTCCAATTCAATTCAGTAAATATTTAGTAAGCCTCTATCAAGTATAAAGAACTATGATAAGTACATCTTACCTCTTTAATGTATAAGTAGATTTTAGTGGTTATAAATTGTGTAAAAGCTGACAAAGAAAAATGGAACCAGTTTATACAAACCTAGTTTTGATTTGCTGGAAGCCCCTTAGTATATGGTCTCTGTGGTCCCTTGCAGTAGCACTGAGGTTCTCATTCCGCAAACCTTCTGCCAAGAACTCCTCAGCATCTAAAAGAAATGGAAAGTTGATCAACAGAAAAGAAGAAGTAATAAGGGAGAATAGGAAAGTCTGAAGGATTAAGAAATGGGTATTCTTGGGGCGCCTGGGTGGCGCAGTCGGTTAAGCGTCCGACTTCAGCCAGGTCACGATCTCGCGGTCCGTGAGTTCGAGCCCCGCGTCGGGCTCTGGGCTGATGGCTCAGAGCCTGGAGCCTGTTTCCGATTCTGTGTCTCCCTCTCTCTCTGCCCCTCCCCCGTTCATGCTCTGTCTCTCTCTGTCCCAAAAATAAATAAACATTCAAAAAAAAAATTAAAAAAAAAAAAAAAAAGAAATGGGTATTCTTTTCTCTTTAAAAACTTTAAAGTTGCAAAGCAATGTGAGTGCACTTACTACCACCGAACCATACACTTAGTAATGGTTCAAACAGTACATTTTATGTTATGTAAATTTTACCTGGATAGAAAATAAATAAAACTTTATATGCCTATAAGTGATGCCTTCTGATAATCCAAGACCTTGCTATAAAGTTGGAATGCTAACACATATGTTAATCACAAAAAATAACTATTTTCTAAGAAACATGTAAATATTAATTGTCTCTGATAGCAGAGGATGGACGGTCAATTTCATAAACCTATAAATATCATAAACCAGTAATAGAAGGTCATAGGCCAACAGAAATGAGAAAGAAATACCAATAAATACAGCTGAAATAAAAAATAGAGTGGAACTACAAAATCAGGAACAAAAGGACAGGCATTCAAAGAAGAAAAATTGATTAGCAAAAGCATTATCAATGAAAATGACAATCTAACCAAGTGAAGGAACTCACATGGAAAGAAAAATGTGTCCAAGAGAAGGAAACTGCAATTAATGTGAACATACATTATAAAATAGGGACATGATAGGGACGCCTGGGTGGCTCAGTCAGTTCAGCATTGACTTCGGCTCAGGTCATGATCTCATAGTTCGTGAGTTCTAGCCCCGCATTGGGCTCTGTGCTGACAGCTGAGAGCCTGGAGCCTGCTTTGGATTCTGTGTCTCCCTCTGTCTCTGCCCCTCCCCAACTTGCACTCTGTCTCTCGCTCTCAAGAATAAACATTAACTAAATTAAATAAACAAAATCAAATAAGGACATAATAGAAATATATAGCATGAAACAAATCATGTTATGCTGAAAGAAATGGTGGGGGGGCATCTAGATATCTTCAAAGATAAAATACATTGATAATGATTACAATTGTCAGAAATACTAGCTACATACTTAGTATGCAGAAAAGGGTTATTACCCCCAACATATATATAAATAACACAGTCAAAATTTCCCACATTAAAAAACAGTGCCTGCAATATAAAACTGTGTCATATACACTATAAAAATAATGTTATGAATTTATACAGTTGGGTTACATAAGCATGCTTAAAAATTTGTTTTACATTCACACCATTCAACAACACCAAAGCAAAACAAACCAATCTTAGATAGCCCTCATCAGTACTTTTGATGAGGTATAAAGTTCTGGAAATTAAAAGTTTCACAGTGGACCGCCACCAACTTCCAGGGTTTGCACCACATCTATTGCATGTGTCATTTATGGGTTCTTTTAAAGTTCTCTGAAGGCTAAAGAATGAGGAAATGGGAAGTTGAATTAAAAGATAAAAATAAATGCTACTAGGGGCGCCTGGGTGGCGCAGTCGGTTGGGCGTCCGACTTCAGCCAGGTCACGATCTCGCAGTCCGTGAGTTCGAGCCCCGCGTCAGGCTCTGGGCTGATGGCTCAGAGCCTGGAGCCTGTTTTCGATTCTGTGTCTTCCTCTCTCTCTGCCCCTCCCCCATTCATGCCCTGTCTCTCTCTGTCCCAAAAATAAATAAACGTTGAAAAAAAAAATAAAAAATAAATAAATAAATAAATAAATGCTACCCAAAATTCAATGAATGTAATACACCTACTAATATGGACAAGGACACATGATCATCTCAACAGAAACAGAAAAAAGCATTTGGCAAAAATTCAAGATAAAAAATACTCAACAAACCAGAATAGAAGGAAACTTTCTCAGCCTGATAAAGAGCAGCTACAAAAAACTCCACAGCTAACATCATACTTCATATCAAAGACTGATGTTTTCCCCCTGTTCCGAAGATCAGAAACAAAATAAGAATGTTCTGTTCTCACCACATATATTCAAAATTGTACTGTTGCTAGCCAGGGCAATTGCACAAGAAAATGAAATTAAAATAGTCCAGATTAGAAAGGAAGAAGTGAAACTATCTCTACTTGCAGATTACATATTCTTGTGTATAGAAAACCCTAAGGAATCCAATAAAAAAAGTTATTAGAACTAATAAATTCAGTAAGTTTGCAGGAAACAAGATTAATGTACAAAAGCAATTGTCTTTCTGTAGAGTTGCAATGAACAAACCAAAATGAAATTAGAAAAATTCCACTTAAGATAGCATAAAACAGAATTAAACACTTAGAAATAAATTTAACAAAAGTAACACAAGACTTAAACTCTTAAAATTGCAAAAAGAACTGTTAAAAGAAATTAAAGATCTAAATAAATGGAAAGACATACATGTTCAGAGATGGAAAGACTTACTATTGTTAAAACGGCAATATTCCTCAAATTGATCTAAAGATTTTTTTTTTAATTTTTTTTTCAACGTTTATTTATTTTTGGGACAGAGAGAGACAGAGCATGAACAGGGGAGGGGCAGAGAGAGAGGGAGACACAGAATCGGAAGCAGGCTCCAGGCTCTGAGCCATCAGCCCAGAGCCCGATGCGGGGCTCGAACTCACGGACCGCGAGATCGTGACCTGGCTGAAGTCGGACGCTTAACCGACTGCGCCACCCAGGCGCCCCATGATTTAATGCAATCCCTATAAAAATCTTGGTTGGATTTTTTGCAGAAATTGATAAGCTACTCCTAAAATTCATGTGGAAATTCATGGAACCCAGAATAGCCAAAACAATTTTGAAAACGAAGAACAATTTGGACAATTCACATTTTCTGATTTCAAAACTTACTATAAAGTTACAACAATCAAGACAATACAGTAGCAGCAGAAAGGCAGACACATAAATCAAAGGAATAAAATGCAAATTTCACAAATAGGCCTTCACATTTATAGTCAATAAATTTTTGACAAGGATGCTAAGACAATTCAATAGGAAAAAAATTTTTTTTCAACAAATAGTGCTGGAACTACTGAATATCCATATGTAAAAACCCGAAGTTGGATCCCTACCTCAAACAATATACAAAAATGAATGCAAAATGGATCAAAGACCTAAATGTAAGATGTAAAACTATAAAGCTCTTAGAAGAAAACAAGCATAAATCCTTGTGACCTTGGATTAGGTAATATTTCCAAAATTAGGTAAGTGTCTTAGATGTGATGCCAAAAGAATAAGCAACAAAAGAAAAAATAAATTGGACATCAAAAATTAAAAATTACTGTGCTTCAAAGGATGTCAGCAAGAAAGCAAAGAGACAACCCACAGAACAGGAGAAAATTTTTGCAAATCATATAGCTGACAAGAGACTTCTATGTAGAATACATAGAGAATTCTTACAACTCAATAATAAAAAGACAATTCAATTTTTTATTTTATTCTTTTATTTAAATTCAAGTTAGTTAACATATAGTGTAGTATTGGTTTCAGGAGTAGAATTCAGTTCATCACTTACATACAACACCCAGTGCTCATCACAAGTGCCCTCCTTGATACACATCACCCATCTGGCCCATTCCTCACTCACCACCCCTCCAGCAACCCTCAGTTTGTTCTCTGGATTTAAGAGTCTCTTGTGGTTTCTCTCTCTCTTTTTATATTTTATTTTTCCTTCCCTTCATCTATGTTCATCTGCTTTGTTTCTTAACACTTCAATTTTAAAATGAGCAAAGGAGATGAACAGACATTTACTCTCCCCAAAAATATACAAATGGCCAATGAGCACATGAAAAAATGCTCAACATCAACTGTCATCAGGGAAATGCAAATCAAAACCACAAGGAGATACCACTTCACACTCACTAGGATGGCTGTAGTCTAAAGATGGACAAAAATGAATGTTGTCAAAGATGCAGAAAAATTGAGACCCTCATATATTGCTGTTGGCAATGTAAAATGGCGTTGCTGCTATGTAAAACAGTCTTGCAGTTTCTCAAAAGGCTAAACAGAGAGTTACCAAAAGACCCAGCCATTCCACTACTAGATATATACCCAAGAGAAATGAAAACAAATGCTCATAACAGCATTATTCTTACTAGTCAGTACGTATGGTGGAAACAACCCAAATGTCTATCAACTGATGAATGTGTTATATCTATACAGTGGAATACTATTCAGCAATAAAAAAAAATGAAACGAAATGCCACATGCTACAATATGGGTGAATCTCCAAAACTATTATAGTAAGTGAAAGAAACTAGTCACAAGGACCACATATTGTATAAATCAATTCACATGAAATACACAGAATAGGCAAATCTCTGGAAACAGATTAGTGGATGCCTACAACTGCAGGAGAGAGGGGAATTGGGGAGTGATGGCTCAGGGGTTTAAGTCTTCATTCGGGATGACGAAAATGTTCTAAAATTTGTTGTGGTGATAACTGCACAACTCTGTGGATATACTAAAAGCCACTGAATTGTACACTTAAAGTGTAGGGTAGGTTGCATGGTATATGAACTGCATATCATCTCAATGAAGCTGTTAAAAAATTAAATAAATAAATAACATCTACAGATATCCTTCTCAACTTTCAAAACTGAAGGAAAATGAAAACATCCCT
The DNA here is from genome assembly GCF_022079265.1 of Lynx rufus. Taxonomy (NCBI): domain Eukaryota; kingdom Metazoa; phylum Chordata; class Mammalia; order Carnivora; family Felidae; genus Lynx; species Lynx rufus. Next base: position 24,126,022 of record NW_025814832.1, on the reverse strand, counting down.
CAAGGACCCAGACAGAAAAAATAAGTTTCTTACAAAACAACGGAGTCAGAATGTCCTCTCCACAAAATAAACATCAGAAGATGAAAGTTTTACAGAGTTTTAAAGGAAAAATTCTGTGTTCAAGAATTCTAAACATAGCCAAGATGTTGGTTATAAGAAGGAGACCAGAAAAACATTTTCAAACAGTTGTGGCTCTCAACGTCTACCACCTACATTCTTTTCCTGAAGAAAATCTTTTCAACGATACACTCTGAATGGCCAAAAGACACACGAAAAGATATTCAACCATTTACAACACCATTTACAATGATGGAACTAGAATGTGTTATGCTAAGTGAAATAAGGCAGTCAGAGAAAGATAAATACCATATGATTTCACTCATGTGGAATTTAAGAAACAAAACAGATGAACATATGGGAAGCGGGGGTAAGAGAGGGAAACAAACCACAAGAAACTCTTAATGATAGAGAACAAAATGAGGGTTGATGGAGGGAGGTGAGTGGGGAGATGGGCTAGATGGGGGATGGGTATTAAGGAGGGCATGTGTTGTGATGAGCACTGGGTGCTGTATGTAAGTGATGAATCACTGAATTATATTCCTGAAACCAATATGGCACCGTATGTTCACTCAAATTTGAATATAAAAAAATAAATAAAACATCAGCTATATACGTAATTTGAAATTTTCTAGTAGCCTCATTTCAAAAAGTACCAAAAAAAGATGGAATTAATTTTAGTGATGTTTACTTATTTTTTCCAATCCAACAGATCCAAAATATTATCATTTCAATACATTGTCAATATAAAAATTTTTGTTGAGGTATTTTATCTTTTTTGTAGTAAATTTTCAAAACCTTGTGTGTATTTTATACTTGACAACACATATCAGTTCAGACTAGTCACATTTCAAATGTTCAATAGCCATAAGTGGAGAGCAGCTACTGCTTTGGATAGTACAGATATAGAGGATTTAAATAATATAATTAATAAGGTAGATGTTAGGAGTGAACTAAACTCTGCAACCTAAGAATAGAATATATTCTAAAAACTAAGCTCAACCTAAAAATAGAATTTACAACTGACAAAAAATTTATAAAGTTGATTAAACACTGGATTACAAAGGAAACATCAATAGTTTCTTTAAAACTCAAAATTAGAAAGATCTTGTTTTATGACCACAATGAAATAAAACCAAAACTTAAAATCAAAAAGAGTAAACAGGGGCATCTGGATGGCTCAGTTGGTTAAGCCTCCAACACTTGATTTCAGCTCAGGTCATGATCTCACCATTGGTGAGATGGGGCCCTGCGCCTGGCTGTGTGCTAACAGCGCAGAGCCTCCTTGGGATTCTCTCTCTTCCTGTTTCTCTGCCCCTCCCCTGCTCTCTCTCTCTATATCAAAATAAATAAACATTAAAAGAAAGAGTAAACAAACCCTGCCACACCTACACATTGAAAACACACTCCTACTTATGTCATGGATTAGAAAGGAAACTTAAAACTACAATTACAACCTACTGAGAAAGTAGCCTGGATAAAACATTATAAGATATAACCAGTGTTGTATTGAGTGACAAATTCATAGACTTAAATATCTCCAGTATTAAATAAGAGAGAATGAAAATTAATACAGTAAGCACCAAACTCAAGAAATCAGAAAAGAGCAATAAAACAAGTCTATGGCAAATAGGAAGAAGGAAACAATAAAGATAAAAGCAGAATTAATAAATCAGAACAGTGGCTGTCGTAACAGTGCTCTCTGGAGTCCTAAGCCTCTGATAAGGAAGAGAAAAAGCAGGGGCAGGTCAAGTGAGTGAGACTCTGGGAAATCCCCTCCTTTCCCCTCACTCCCCTTTGTCTGAATCACAAGCACTTGGCTTTTATCTATTTATACACTGTGATTTCACATAATACTTTAACTTTGAAAAGGGTTCCATTGCACAACTTAATGGTTAAAAAGGCACTGACCTTAAAACAGTGGGAAGGGGCGCCTGGGTGGCGCAGTCGGTTAAGCGTCCGACTTCAGCCAGGTCACGATCTCGCGGTCCGTGAGTTCGAGCCCCGCGTCGGGCTCTGGGCTGATGGCTCAGAGCCTGGAGCCTGTTTCAGATTCTGTGTCTCCCTCTCTCTGACCCTCCCCCGTTCATGCTGTGTCTCTCTCTGTCCCAAAAATAAATAAACGTTGAAAAAAAATTAAAAAAAAAACAAACAGTGGGAAAAAAATGTGTAAATGCTAAATAAGTGTTAACAGCTGGGAATTTTCAGAGGTGAGGGGGAAATCCAATAAGCTAATAAACCATCAGCAAAGGTAATCAAGGAAAAAGGAAAGAAAGCACAAATATACAGAAATGAAGCAGAATTAAAAGGAAGCAACAACAAATACATGAATTTTAATAAGTATGAAATATTTCATAAAGCTGGTGAGATTTCAAGTTATTTTAATTTTCTTCTTTGTGCTTTTATGTATTCTGCATTTTGTGATATTATCTTTCTCTCCCCTTTGAGAGGTTCTTTTTGTTTTTTTTTTTTAACATTTATTTATTTTTGAGACAGAGAGAGACAGAGCATGAACTGGGGAGGGTCAGAGAAAGAGGGAGACATAGAATCTGAAACAGGCTCCAGGCTCTGAGCTGTCAGCACAGAGCCCAACCCGGGGCTTGAACTCACGGACCACGAGATCATGACCTGAGCCGAAGTCGGCTGCTTAACCGACTGAACCACCCAGGCGCCCCTGAGAGGTTATTTTCAAAAGTAAGATGCTATGCAAACAAAATAAAATGTCATGCAAATAAATTTGAAAATCTCAGTGAAACAGTTTCTGAGAAAAAAATAAATTTCTAAAACTGAATTGAGAATGGAAAACCTGAATCTGGAACATGCTAATAACCAGGGAAAAAGAAGAAATGTTGGTCAAATTGTTAAAAAAAAAAATTCAGATTCATACAGTTGTATAAATGTCTTTCAAAGTTTTAAGTGATAAATCATTCCCGTACTACATGAACTGTCCCAGTGCACAGAACAGAATGCTTCTTTTTTTTTTTTTAAATGTTTATTTCTGAGACAGAGAGAGACACACAGCATGAGTGGGGGAGGGGCAGAGAGAGGGAGAGACACAGAATCCAAAGCAGGCTCCAGGCTCTGAGCTGTCAGCCCAGAGCCCGACGCGGGGCTCGAACCCACAAACTGTGAGATCATGACCCGAGCCTAAGTCAGACGCTCAACCGACTGAGCCACCCAGGTGCCCCAACATAATGCTTCTTTAATTATTTGTTATAAGCCAGCATAATGCCAGTTCTAAAAGAGCATAAAAAGGAATCAGTTTAAAGTTAATGTAAATACAAAAATCCTAAATGAAGTCCTAGTAAGTCAAACTTAGCAGTACATTAAAAGAATAATATAAAGTTTATCCTGGGAATATAACGATGTTTGAATATTATTGATGTGTTACATACTTATTTAGTATGTTAAAGAAGAGATCTATACAAGCAGGTGATAAACGGCAAAAACCTCACCTCATGATATTTATTATCTATTTGTGACAAAACTGTATTTTTAAATTTTTTTTATTGAAATTCTAGTTAGCTAACATAAATGACAAAACTGTATTTAGTAGAAGTAAAAAAATACCTTCTTAGCCTAAGAAATATATATATCACAAACCATCATCATATTTATGCCTAAAAAACTAAAATCATTATTATTAAAGAAGAAGATTGGTTTGGGGCACCTGGGTGACTCAGTCGGTTAAGCAGCTGACTTCAGCTCAGGTCATGATCTCGTGGTTCACGAGTTCGAGCCTCACATCAGGCTCTGTGCTGACAGCTCAGAGCCTGGAGCCGGCTTCAGATTCTGTGTCTCCCTCTCTCTCTGCCCCTGCCCCACTTATGCTCCCTCTCTCTCTCAAACATAAATAAACATTAAAAAAAAAAAAAAAGAACAAGATTGGTTTGCCAACTACTCCCGCTATTAATTAATTAACACTGTTCTGGAGGTTCTAGACAAAAAGAAGCCTAAGGAGGAAAAATAAAACTGTCATTACGCAGATATTATAATCAAATATATACAAACTTAAAACTCTGAACTTGAAAACTTTTAGAACTTGTAAGAATTTGGTAGGGTAGCCAGAAGATAAATATTTTAAAAATCAATAGCTTGCTGGGTAATACTACAATAATTTGTGTTGGACTAACTTTTGCAAAGATAAGAATTATCAACAAAATATTTAAAAACAACCATTTTAAGGCACCAAACAGTACCCAAAGGCAGGCAGAAACTGGCAGGAATTTGACTGTTGAAAGAAAGGAACTGCAGAATGAGACTTGCATTTTTACAGCTTTTCCTCTAAGGGTACACCCAACCTGTGTGGGATGGAGTAACTGAGGAATACCCTCAGGCAAAGCTTAATGGAAGGTGGGACAACATCAAATGCCAATACTTACATATATTCAGTGTCCCAGAAGAGCAGAAAGAAATGGGTAAACAAACAAACAAACAAAAACCACAGAAGAAATAATAGCTGAAAATTTTCAATTTTGGTAAAAAGTATTAATTTATAGGTTCAAGAAGCTCAGTGCACATAAGATAAATATAAAGAAAACTAAATGTAGGCATATTATAGTCATACTGCAGAAAACCAAAGATAAAGAGAAAAATTTCAAAGAAGGCAGAGAAAATGACCCATTACATATAGGAGAATAAGAATAGGAATAAAAGTGACTGTTCATCAAAAATAATAGAGGCCAGAAGACACTAGAATGACATCTTTAAAGTGCTGAGAAGAAAAAGAAAAAAATAAAAACAAAAAAACCTGTCAACCCAGAATTCTATATCCAGTGACAACAGTCATCAAAATGTGAAGGCAAAATAAAGACATTTTTCAGATAAATAAAAATGGAGAACATTTTTTGCTAGGAAACCTGCACTAAAAGAAATCTAAAGGAAATTCATCAAGCTGCACCAGTGGGAAACCCAGATCAAAAGGGGCACCAAAGTGCTAAGTATGTGGGTATACATAAAACATTATCACTTTTTTTCTCTTCTTAATTTCTTCAAAAGACAGCTGGCAAGTTAAACCACAGATAAACACTGCATTTCGTTATTTATGACATATGTATGTGTAAAATATATGGCAACAACAGAGGATGGGGGAGGCAGGTAAGTGAAACCAGTTTATTGGCACAATATTAACCTAAGCAGACTGTGACAAATTAAGGATATTGTAATCACTGGAGTAAATCTAACAAACAAAATAAAACAAAGAGGTACAGTTTTTAGAAACAGAGAAATTAAAGTGGAATACTAAAAAGCATTTGATTACTTTTTAACAAGGCAAGTGTAACTAAAAAATGTGACAATTGGAAAACATATAGTAAATGGTAGACTCTAAATCCATTCATAATGATAATTATATTAGATATAAATGAACTAAACACTCCAATTAAAAAGCAGAGGGGTGCCTGGGTGGCTCAGTCGGTTAAGTGTCCAACTTCGGCTCAGGTCATGATCTCACAGTTTGTGAGTTCAAGCCCCTCATTGGGCTCTGTGCTGACAGCTCAGAGCCTGGAGCCTGCTTTGGATTCTGTGTCTCCCTTTTTCTCTGCCCAATCCCCACTTCCTCTCTGTCTCTCTCTGTCTCTCAAAAATAAATAAACACTTGAAAATTTTTTTTAAAAAAAGCAGAGTACGTGGTAATCAAAAAGAATGAAATCTTGCCATTTGCAACTACATGGGTGGAACTTTAGGGTATTATGCTAAGTGAAATTAGTCAGAGAAAGACAAATATCATATGACTTCACTCATATGAGGACTTTAAGGCACAGAACAGATGAATACAATGGAAGGGAAGCAAAAATAATATAAAAACAGGGAGGGGGACAAAACATAAGAGACTCTTAAATATGGAGAACAAACAGAGGGTTACTGGAGGGATTGTGGGAAGGGGGAGGGGGTAAATGGTTAAGAGGCATTAAGGAACCTACTCCTGAAATCATTGTTGCACTATATGCTAACTAACTTGGATGTAAATTAAAAATATAAAATAAATTAAATTAAATAAATAAACCTAAAAAATTTTTAAAAAGCAGAGTACGTTTGACTGAGTAAGAATGCAAGACAATTACATGCTATCTACAAGGAACACACTTTAAATATAAACACACAGGCTGAAAATAAAAGAATGGAAGTGATATAGAAGCAAACCGCAAGCATAAAGAAGTTAGAATGGCTATATTAATGTAAGACAAAGGAGACTTCAAGACAGGGAGTATTACCAGAAATAAAGAGGGATATTTCATTATGATAAAAAGGCCAAGTCATAAGGAAGATAGAATCATAGATGTGTATGCACATAACAAGAGCTACAAAATACCTGAAGCAAATTCTGACCAAATTAAAGTGAGGAAAAGACATGTCTACAATCATAGTTGGGGATTTTACCAGCCTCCTTCAGAAACTAATAAAACAACTAGAAGAATAATCACTAAGGAGATAGAGGACCTGACCAACACCATCAGTCACTTTGACCTAATTGACATCCATAGAATGATCTATTCAACAACTGCAGAATATACATTTTTTTAATGCACATGGTATGTTCAGCAAAATATACCTATTCTAGGCCATAAAATAAGTCTTCATAAATGCCCAAAGTCTAAAACCTTATAGAATATGTTCCCTGACCACAAAAGAATTTAGAAATTAGTAACACTAAGATATCTAAAAAGATTCAACAGTTAGAAATAAAATAAACCAAGGAAGAAATAGTATTCTTTGAATAAAACGAATATTTCAAACAGAATGACTATAAAATACAACATATTTAAATTTATGGGATTTATAGATTCCTGTAGTTAAGGGCAATGTATAATTTTAAATGTTCGTGTTAGAGAAGAAGAAAGTTTTAAAATCAATGATCTAAGTCTTCACCTTAAAAAACTAGAATAATATAAGTAAATTAAACCCCAAGTAGAAAAAAGAAAATAATAAAGATAAGGGTAGAAATCAATTTAAAAAGCAGAATAAACATTAGTTGGTTCTTTCTAATGACCAATAAATTTGATAAACCCCTAACAGTTTTATCAAGATCCATCAAAGGAAAGAAAAAAACCCCACAAATTACCAATATCAGGAATGAAGAAAGGGATATTATTAAAAACCTCACAGAAGTTAAAAGAATACTAAGGGAATATTATCAACATCTTGTTGCCAATAAATTTGACAACTTACATTAAACCGACAAACTCCTTGAAAAGCACAATTTACCAAAATGTGCAAGATGAAATACAAAATCCAAATAGCCCTATATCTATAAAAGAAATTGAATGCATAGTTAAAAAAAAAAAAAAAAAACTTTCCAGAAAGGTTAGGCCCAGATGATTTCACAAGTGATTTCTACCAAACATTTAAGCTAGAAAGAATACCAATCTTACACAAACTCTTAGAGAAAACAGAGTAGTGTGAGCACCTTCTAATTCATTTTATGAAGCCAGCATAACTCTGATACCAAAACTTGATAAAGATATTAAGAGAAGAAAAATTACAGATCAGTGTATAATACATTTGCCCTTCAGTTTAGAAGCTAAGGCTAATCACAGTGAATGTGATCTGAACACACTGCTCAGCACTGAATGGGAAAGAGAATTTAAAAGGTCCCTCAGTATATCACCTCCCTTATGTAACCAAGCTTACCACTCTATCTGATAGGCTTTCTGTTAAGTATCAATCATTTTAAAACAAAATCTTTTCTAATGTAAATATCATATCACACCACATCAGAAGACATCGGGTTTCCTATGAGGTAGATACTACTGTCCCATTTTCTGGATGAGAAAACAAAGGTTAAAAAAACCTGCTTCCAGGTGACACACCTAGCAAAGATATGAACTCAAGCAGTCTGGTTCCAGAGCCTGAGCTCTTAATCACTACCCTGTGCCGCTCCTCCAAATACATTAATCCAGTAACATAATTATAGGTAAATAAATTATGGTGTATCATATTTGAATACTATGCAACCATTAAAGTATCCAGACAGATTGAGAGAGGAAAAGAAAAAAGACATATTTCTCAGACTTTAGAAAATAAACACAAACATATTTTACCTTTCCCTCTAACAAAAAAGGTATTGCTGCTCATTGTAGAAAATTTGGAAAATACAGAAATTGATATAAGGAAGAAAATTGCAATTACTTGCAATTCCACCATTCTTTAAGTTTTTATTCTCTGCTAACATGACCTTTTAATCTTCATTTACAAAAATAAGATATCAAATGTCCTGAGGTTTTTACACTCAACTTTGGTTATTGGTTGGGATGCCTGGGTGGCTCAGCTGGCTAAGCCTCTGACTTTGGCTCAGGTCATGACCTCACGGTTCGTAAGTTCAAGTCCCCCATTGGGCTCTGTGCTGACAGCTCAGAGCCTGGAGCTGCTTCAGATTCTGTGTGTGTGTCTCTCTCTCTCCCCCTCCCCTGCTCGTGCTCTGTCTCTGTCTCTCTCTCAAAAATAAATAAACATTTAAAAAAAGAAAAATAACGATAACAACTAAAAAAATGAACTTTAAAAAGAAAAAACATTGGTTATTGGTTATATCATAGATCCACATAATGAAATATTATATAGCCATTTAAACATAATATTCACGATGAAATTTTAAGAAATTCAGAAAATTCTCATAGTGTACTTTTAACACAATACTGAAGAAGAAAAAGGAGGAGGAGGAGGAGGAGGAGGAGGAGGAGAAAGAGGAAGAAATTGGAAGACTGACTTTACTCAACTTCAAGACTTGCTATAACATTGCAGTGATCAAGACAGAGTGGTATTGTTGAAAGATTGGACACACAGATCAATGAAACACAACAGAGAGCCTAGGGATAGGCCCACACAGAGTCCACTGATTTTTGACAAAGGAGTAAAAGCAATTCAACAGAGAGGGAATAGTCTTTAACAAATGGTGCTGGAACAACTGGACATCCATTCACCAAATTTTTCTTGAAAAGACACAGATCTTTACACCTTTCACAAAAATTAACTCAAAGTGGATCACAGGCCTAAGTGTAAAACATAAAACTATAAAACTTCAGAAGATAACATAGGAAAAAATGTAGGTGACCTTGTTTTTGGCAATAAGCTTTTAGCTACAACACCAACAGCATGATACATGGAAGAAATAATTGGTAAGTTAGACTTCATTAAAATGGAAAACTTCTGCTCTGCAAAAGACAATAGGAGAATGAAAAGACAAGACACAGACTGATAGAAAATCTTTGCAAAACATACAACTGATAAAGGACTGGTAACTAAAATACACAAAGAATTCTTAAAACTGAACAATGAGAAAATTAAAAACCAATTTGAAAATGGACAAAAGATCTGAGCAGATACCTCACCAGAGATGATATACAGAAGATGAAAAACCATATGAATAGATGCTCAGCGTTATGTGTCACTAAGGAATTGCAAATTAAAATAAGAAATCACTACATGCCTATTAGAACAGCAGTATTTACCCAATTGAACTGAAAATGTATGCCCATACAAAAACCTGTACATGGATGTTTACAGCAGTTTTATTCATAATTGCCAAAACTTGGAAGCAACCAAGATGTCTGTCTGTAGGTGAATGGATAAATAAACATCCAGACAATGGAATACTATTCAGTACTAACAAGCAATGAGCTATCAAGCCATGAAAAGATATGGGGAAATCTTAAGTGCATATTACTAAGTGGAAGAGGCCAATCTGAAAAGGCTACATATTGTGTAATTCCAATTACATGACATTCTGGAAAAGGCAATACTGTAGAGACAGTAAAAAGATCAGTGGTTGGCAAGGGGTCCAACAGGAGTGGGGAAGGGGTGAATAGGTGAAGCTCAGAGGATTTTGGGGGCAGTGAAACCAGACTATATGATACTTTAATGGTGGATACACAACATTATGCATTTGTCAAAACCTGTAGAACTTTACAACACAGAGTGAGCCTTAATGTCTACAAATTAAAAACAACAACAACAACAACAACCAACATTTAGGAGGTTGGGGGATCTCAGGAAAGAATGCAGATCGTAGCAACATAATCTCACTGTATTACCAATAATGGGGGAAAACCTCACTGAAGGGGATGGGGGAAAAGGTACTGACCTAAGTAACTTTGGAAATAAGTGGAGTTTATAAGACTAAAGGCAAAAGAAACTGCACATAAATACTGGTCTTCAGTCAATGAAACTGGGAAACTGGTCTTTTGTTTCCCAAAGGTGTATGGGTTAATGATTCTTATATTGCTATATGTGTATATTCTGATCAAACAATAAATGGATGATGAATGGTTGGAACCAGGTTTCTTCCTGTTGGAATGGAAAGGAGAAGAGCAGGCATGAAGAATAGCAAGGAGAGGAGTGTAGAATGAATTAGAATTGAAGACATTGTAAAAACTCATGTCTAATTTTATATAGATACAGATGGTTATATAGAGGATTTTTTATAGATATATGTGTATATGGGATTATTATAAACAATGTGTTTCTTTGCTCTGTCAACGGAGAGACCCTAAAAGAAACATCCCAGTACCCATGAGCTCACCCAGAACCCAGATCTTGGTTTCTAATACCGATTTTCAATAAAAAGGAAAAAATCTCCTTGGAGAAATGGCTGATTCTAGAACTGGGGCAGGAGATATACAAGATGAGCCTGGAGTATGTTGTAGTGCCAGAAAGTAAGAATATGCCCCGAACACGCACTCACACACACATGATGAGCGTATCAAAAAAGTCACAGAAGCCACGTAAAAGAGGTCCCAATGGCCAAAGCTGGAACAATTTGAGCAATAAAATAAAGTAATATTGGATTACAATTCAAAGTATAAAATATGTATTCTTCATTAGTCCATACATTTAAACAAGTAACTCAAGAAATTAATAAATGGGAATGAAGAGACAAATCTCCAGTGCAGACGCATTCCAAATAATTTATGTAGATACTTCACTTTAAAGAAGGGGGAACATATGGGGTGCCTGGGTGGCTCAGTCGGTTAAACACCTGACTCTTGATTTCAGTTCAGGTTATGACCTCATGGTTCGTGGGTTTGTGCCCCAAGGCAGGCTTTTCATTGCTAGTGTGGAGCCTGCTTGAGGTTCCCTCTCCCTCTTTCTCTGTCCCTCCCCTGCTCGCACTCTGTCTCTCTCTCTCTCTCTCAAAATAAATAAACGTAAAAAAAAAATTGTTTAAGAAGAGGGAACATAAACTGCCACCCCTTAAGTGTAGGCTTCACATACAGACTTCCTTCTAAAGAATGCAGTACTGAAAGGCGGAATAAAGAGTAACTTTACAGTAAAGAAACCAGACAAACATTGCATCAACCAGGTGATCAAGGTCAATACCAACAGTCATGAATCATCTTAATATTACATACCCTCAACATGTGATAAGAATGGCACTTTACCACTGTGATATTCCTCACCAAAATTCATAGCCCTAGTCTAGTCATGAGAAAAACATCGAATTCTAATGTAGGCACACTCTACAGTACAACTGACCAGTGCTCCTCACCTTCAAGGTCATCAAAAACAAGGAAAGTTTGAGAAATTGTGACAGCCAAAAGGAATGTAAGGAAACTAAATTAAGTAAGGTACCATCAATAGGATCCTGGGACAGAAAAAAGGATACTAGGTAAAAACTAAGGGAAAGAGAATACATTATGAACTTTAGTTAATAACATATCTGTGTTGGTTCATGAACAGTAACAAATGTTATCATATTAACGTTAAATGTTCATAATAAGGGAAACTGGGAAGAAGGGGAAATAGAACAGTGTACTACTGCTCCATTTTTCTGTGAATCTAAAACTGTTCTAAAAATAAGAAGTCTATTAATTTTCAAAAAGCGGTGTACAGTATAATTTTAACATTTTGAAAAAAAAAGGAGGGAGGACTGGAGACGTACTTGTACGTCTATCTTCGTTTCACTTGGTGGTGATGTGCTGAGCTGGTTCATAGTTGTGAGCAGGGAAGGAGGCCACCTGGGCAGATAGAAAGTCAGGAATGAAGAGGAATCCTGTGAGAGAGGGGTGGTCACAGTGTATACTTTATTCCCACAGATGATAAATGTATACAGTTGGCCCTTGAACAACCTGAGTGTGAACTGACCAGTCCACTTAGATGCAGATTTTTTTTTTATAAATACAGTACAGTCTTGTAAGTGTATTTTCTCTTCCTTATGATTTCTTTATAACATTTTCTTTTCTCCAGCTTACTTTATTGTTTTCTTTAATGTTTATTTATTTTTGAGAGAGAGAGAAAGAGAGAGAGAGAGCATGAGCAGGGGAGAGCCAGAGAAAGAGGGAGGCACAGAATCTGAAGCAGGCTCCAGGCTCTGAGCTGTCAGCACAGAGCCTGACAGGGGGCTGGAACCCATGAACCGTGAGATCATGACCTGAGCTGACATCGGACGCTTAAATGACTGAGCCACCCAGGTGCCCTGCCAGTTTACTTTATTTTTAGAATACAGTGTATGGTGCATATAACATATAAAATATGTGTCAATTGACTGTTTATGTTATTAGTAAGGCTCTGCTCAATGGTAGGCTACTAGTAGTTAACTTTTGGGGGAGTCAAAAGCTATATGAGGATTTTCAACTGTAGGGTTGGGGGGGGGAGGGGGAGGAGGCAGCAGCCCTAACCCACACGTTCAAGGATCAACTATATAGTATTTTGTACTTCTACCCTCCTTACTGTACTCTTGTAAGTAAAGTATCCTATGTAATTGTATTTCTATATACTAAAAGTGTTAAAAGAACATCAACAGGATATAATTACCCCCCAATGATATTAAGAAAAGCTTGCCATTTTTGTTATGAGCTTACTTTTTCAAATTACTTTTTTGCAAAGCTTCCTTTCCAAATGTTAATTCACGTGCAAGTGTCATCTCCTCAGGAATAAAATAACACAAAGACAATCTCTGCTGTCTGTCTCATCTGTTTTTTAAAAATCAGATCTAAAATTACACCCACAACTTAGTAGATAAACAAGTGTATAAACAAGAAAAATATAAATAAAAGCGGGGCACCTGGGTGGCTCAGTTGGTTGAGCGGCCGACTTTAGCTCAGGCCATGATCTCATAGGGGGTTCATGAGCTCGAGCCCCACATTGGGCTCACTGCTGTCAGCACAGAGCCCACTTCGGATTCTCTGTCCCCCTCTCTCTTTGCCCTTTCCCAGCTTGCACTCTCTCTCTCAAAAATAAATAAAACATTTGAAAGAAAAAATGAGTTAAAAGCAAGGGCTATAAGGGCTGTATGAGGGATTATATATCCAGTATTATACACACTTGCCTACTCATTTTATGAAGCCAGCATAACCCTGACATCACAACGTGATAAAGATATTAAGGAAACAAAAATTACAGATCAATATATAATACATTTGTCTTTCAATTTAGATGATGCCACTTACAGTGATTATGACCAGAAGGTGCCTGCACAACCCTGATCAGAAACACACTCCTCACCACTGAACAGGAAAGAGATTTTAAAAGGTCTCTCAACATATCAGCTCCTATATTTAACCCAGCTCACCAAGCTAACTATAGGTTTTCTGTTAAGCAATCAACCTTTTACAAACAAGTCTTCTAACATAAACATCACATCCTGCCACAACAGGATGCCTTAGGATCCTGCAATTGCATAACCCAGTGTGGAAAACACCACTGTGTAAGAACACTCTTGAGGCACCTCTGACCCTGCAGCTCTCACTGTGTGTAATACTCAACGTTACAGGCTCTGCACATCGTTACCTTCAACTGGTAAGTGAGCAAGACGAACCACATGGTGTAAATGTCTTCACATCAAAGAGAAAAGACAAAATGAGAAACATACCATCAACAATGCCACTTTTTTCCTACACATCTTCATTCTTCAACAAATATTTGTTGAGTGCTTAATACACGCCAAGTACTGGAAAAAGTGAATTAGATCTAAACTCTATCATAAGAGTATACAGTCTAGCAGAGAATACAGACTTAAATAGGCAATTAGAATAAACTGTGATATGAGTTAATTGTGCTAATATGAAAAGGAAGGGAGGCCACAACCCCATGGTATAGGCACCTCATCTAGGGAGGGCAGTAAGTCAGGGGAGACCTCTTAGAGAACTGATCTTTTATCTGAAATTCCCAAATTAGCAGGCTAAGTATGTATGTTGTGTGTGGGAGAAGGTAGGGAGTTGGTGGAACTAGGAAAAGAATGGCACAAGCATGGGAACATCATGTACAAAGGTCCTGAGGTGACAGATCTCAGTTCAGCTGGAGAGACTGAAAGAGTCTCAACTTAGACAGCAGAAGGTTAGAGGTGAGAGGGACAATGGTGAAAGATTACTCTGGAAGGAAGGCTTATAGTAGCATATGGTATTTCGTACTAAAAGTAATATACAGTGATTTTAAGTCCCATATTTAAAAGGTAAACTCAGCTCTGGCAAAGCTGTATCTGCATTTCATAATTCATAGATGCTCTAAAACAGACTCCCTCAGCTTCTGGGCAGCTTATTTGGACATCTATTCCAGCAAGTCAGAGTAGGAAAAGAAGACAGAAGGATAAGGGAACAGAAGGTATGTGGAACACGGTAGAAGTAATATGATCATCATACCCCTGCAGGATCTAGGGCCAGCTGAAAAGATTTTTGGCAGGATGTGTCCAAGATCACTAGGTTTTGTAGACTGGTGCAAGTTTCTGACATTTTCCCAAATATCTGACCTTGTCCATTTACTCTTTCGTTTATTTTGAGGACAATGATATCTTATGGGTCACATTTACTACTAAGATACTTGGGTATTCTTTTTCCTTTTAGGATTTTAAAAAAGTTTATTTATTTATTTATTTTGAGAGAGAGAGAGAGAGAGACAGAGTATCGCAAACAGGCTCTGCACTGTCAGTGAGTGAGGAACCCGATATGGGGCTTGAACCCACGTACCTTGAGATCATGACCTGAGCCGAAATCAAGAGTCAGGCGCTTACCCGAATGAGCCACCTACGTGACCCTGAGTATTCTTTACATTAAATTAAATATCACAACTATTCCTTTAAATTATATATTCCTATTTTACAGAAGAAACCAGCCTGGTTGCTAATCCAGCTTCTACAAAGTCTCACTGACAGCTTCTGGTGGAAAGAAACCAAAATTTCTGATTCCCTATCACAGGTACACTGAAGATTTCAGACCGTTAAGATTTCTGCAGTCACTCTTAAATGTCACACTGAAATTCAATCTTTAAAACTTCAGTGTTTGATTTTTCCTACCCCAATCAATAATGGAAGTCTTCAAGGAAATATTGTCTATTTTCATACCAATTAAATAAAAGTATAATAGAAGGGGATAATTACTTTCAGTTTGTTTAAAACTTGTTTTAAACCTTGCATTACATTTTTATCTGGCAATTAATTGTAATCCTTAAGGCATATATTTTTTGCCTTCTGTTAAGAGGTAAACTTATTGGCAAGGCTAAAATCATACCCACCAGCTTTGTTTTGGCGTGCAGGAAGTTGTCAGCATACAACAGAGAAATTATCAGCATGTTCTGGTTGTGGTTTGCTTCAACCTGCTGATTGTTTCTGCCCCATGACCCAAGAATTGTGGTGTTTATATTTTTAATTCTCTTTCTACCTCCTGGAGGGGGGAAAATGACAATACCTGTATACTCACAGCACAGAGAGAACAAAAACCAGAACCTAAAACACAGCGAGTACTTTAGATTAAGTTTTAGCTAGTGGCCAAACTAAAATTCTAGGATTAACACATCTGCAATCTATTTGAGAGTCTAAAAATTTATCCTACAGAAGTATTTTCACATGTACACAAAGATGCACAGAGATAGGTTCTCTACAGCACTGTGGAAATATTTTTAAAAATTGGGAAAAACTTAAACATCCATCAATAGAAAAATAGTTACAAATTTTGCAACACCAGGCAGCAATTTATATATATGCATGGATAGACAGATTCACATGGAAAAGTATATAATACTAAAAAATCAAGTAGTCTTATTTCTATGTTGTGTAAATATTCTATAATAAAAATATATCCATGAGAACTCTCACACACTGCTGGTAGGAGTGTAAAATAAGTATAATTGCTTTGGGAAACTGGAGTTTCTAATAAAATTAAACATATACCTACCCTATGACCCAGTAATTCTACTCCTAAATATTTATCTGAAAGAAGTGAGTGCTTATGTTCACAAAGCAAGTTATGTAAGAGTGCTCACAGCAGCTGTATTCACAATAGCCCCAAACTGAACAGCTCAATGTCCATCAGCAGAAAAATGGATAAACAAAATATGGAATATGGGATACTACTCTGCATAAAGGATAAGATAAAACTGATACACAGAACAACAGGGATAAATCACAAAAATATGATGTTGAGGACAGACACAAAAGAGATCATATTGATTCATGAAGTTCCAGAACAACTACAGTAATCCATGATGATAGAGGTCAGAATAGTGGTTACCTCTGGGGAGGGCTACTAACTGGAAAGGAAACTTTTCAGGATGATGGAAATGTTTATATCTTAATCTGGGTGGCGGTCACACAGGTGTTTACGTATATTAAAGTCATCGAGTTGTAACACTTAAGATTAGTGCATTTTATGTACATAAATCATACCTTAATGAAAGAAGGAAGGGAGAAAGGGAGGGAGGGAGGAATGAATAGATGGATTGAGGGAGGAAGAGGTTCATATAAAAAGTTATCAGAAAGGAAAAATTATTTAAATTCTTTTAAATGTTTATTTCTTTTTGAGACAGAGACAGAGTGTGAGCAGGGGAGGGGCAGAGAGGGAGACACAGAATCTGAAGCAGGCTCCAGGCTCTAAGCTGTCACCACAGAGCGCGACGCAGGGCTTGAACCCACAAACCGCGAGATCATGACCTGAGCCAAAGTTGGACACTTAACCAAATGAGCTGCCCAGGAGCCCCAGAAAAATTATTTTAAAGGCAGTGTGATTTTCAGGAGGTTTATTAGACCACAGCTAAGAGATATTTTCTGCATCATCTTGAGCAAAGCAGCCAGATACATGAGGACATACTGTATGATTGAATAAGCAAAGCTGAACTTTGCTGTTAGAAATCAGAGGCGTGCTTGCTTATAGGTGTGGGTAGGTACTAAAGGACACAGAGGGTCTCTGGAAGTTTTGGTAACGTTTTTGCCTTTGTTTTGGGGATGTGTTCTTTTTGTGAAGATTCACTGAGCTGTATATTTATGATTGAGCATTTTTCTGGAAGTATATTGTACCCAATAAAAACATCACAAAATAGGGGGTACTGGGTGGCTCAGTTGGTATAGCGTCCAACTTCTGCCCAGGTCATGATCTCAACGGTTCATGAGTTCGAGCCCTGCATTGGGCTCTGTGCTGACAGATCAGAGCCTGGAGCCTGCTTCAGATTCTGTGTCTCCCTCTCCTTCTGCCCCTCCCCTGCTCACACTCTGTCTCTCTCTCTCAAAAAGATGAATAAATATTAAAAAATAGTTTTTAATAAATAAAAAACAACACAAAATAAAACAAACAAAAAGAGGTATTTTCAGTAGCTAAATACCCCAGCATTCTCCATATATTTGAGTTATAAGGTACACTACCTTAATTAATTCCAACTCAACTACAATATTGGTTTGCATAAGTAAAAATATGTGTCACAGGACACATTTTAGCAAAGCTCCTACTATGTGAATAAACACCTTATTTCCTTGTATCATACTAACATTAGAATGTCAACAATGTTAGGAGGAGACCCTAGATGAGAATTTAAGTAACCCATAAATTATTTTATCAAACCCATCAGCTTTCAGTAAAGCTTGCTCTCTGGATGTTAAGACCACTTTGTTCCTGAGCCCACATCTGTCCTATCTTCCATGTAAAAGCTGGATAGTAAAATTAAGCAGTGGAACTCAAAGACTCCAAACCTGAAAAGCCATCTGTTAGAATCATCTAACCTATAATGCAGCACTGACAAACCGGAAAAGCAAGCAATGAACTTGGAAACACAGGGGAAATAAATATGAATAAATGTAGCAGAAATTATAGGATTTCTGTAGGGTGTAATGGCTTATGACGTGAAAAAATGAGATCTATGATAGTTATGTCAATATGCTAAGATTCTCAGATGATGGTAAAACTTGAAACTTATCTTATTTTTCCAATATTTAAAGTGACTGAAAATTGTTTAAGTATTACAAGTATATAATGAGGAAAAAATGTTATTATCTTAATTGGTGGCACCAAAATTCCTCTTAGAGAGACAACTGTCACCGTTTGGAAAAGTAACTTGTTTCTCTGTGTGGGTGTTGGGGGGGGGAGCCTAAAAAATTCAACAGACAGCTAAACTATCTTTTCAGTTGGCCAGGGAAATAGAGTTGTTGTTGTTGTCTTTTTCTTTTTTCTTTTTGGTTTTGTTCCAGATAGGATAAAGGGAGAAAGTGCCTATGAGAAAGCACAGGCTGAGAACTACATCAAGTGAAGGGTCAGAGGGCACTCTCTGATGACTGGGGTGGCAAAGATTTAGGAATAGGGATGCTTAATATTCAAATTGAAATAATTTGCATTACTGCTATGTAAACCCCTCATCCCTCCTCCTGTTCCCCCTAAAATTCCAGTGATGTCTTCTACAATTGCAGGGGCTTCACATGAGTAGGCTTTTGTGGAAACTGAGGAAAAGGGTCTATCTAGGCCAGGGTTTCTCAATCTTGCACTACTGACATTTGGGGTTGTATGATTCTTTGCTTGTGGGGGCTGTCCTATGCATTGTAGGAAGTTTAGCATCAGGCCTGGTCTCTACCCACTAGATTCCATAGCACCTCCCCAGTTGCAACAACAAAAAACGTGTCCATGTGTTGCCAAAAGTCCCCTGAGAAACAAAATCATCCGATTTGGGAACCAAAAGTTTACGCCTACATGACTCAGGGCAGTTAAGAGCCTGGAAGGAAAAGTACCCTGAGAATGCATGCTCCTTGAGAATTATTAGGATTTTGAGGAGACGTCTGGGCTTCCACAGGGAATAGATCATGCCTAGAGTTCAAAAGGTCGGGGCAGCCCACCCAACACCTAGGGTATACCCACAATGAAGCTCAAATATTTCTACCTATTAAAAAAATGTTTTTTTTAAAAACAAAAAGGAAGAAGAGGAAGAGTAAACCTTTCTTTTTTTTCTACTGAGAAGTAATGCAAAAGTACTATTTTACAAACACAAACACACACACACACAGCATTCTACAACAAGGTAAGGAGCCCATATTTTTCCTAAGTTAACAATGAAGCTAATATCTCTTCTTCTTCCATAAATTTTCTCATAGAATGATCACTGGACTCTAATCTAAGGAAGGATAGAAATGGAGGAGACTCGGAAAGAACCCCTACAAACTTCCCCTAATTTAGAGAGGCAAGGGTGAATCACCGACATAGGTAAAAGGCCACACCTCAGAGCTTTCCTATAAAGAGGCAAAAGCAAACAAAACAAAACAAACTAAACCAAAAAAATCAATAAGACTTTCTCTAAGAAAATAATTTTTTTAAAATTTACCAAATATTTATATGATGTTTAGTCCACGCCAGACACTATTGTAAGTTCTTTTCAAATATTCATTCCTTTGTTCCCCATGTAAATTCTATGAGATAGGTACTATTATGATTCCCATTTTACAGATGAGCAAACTGAGACCCAAAGTCAACCAGGTAGTAAGAAAGTGGCAGAGTCAGGATTTGAATTTAGGCAAACTAAACACACACACACACACACACACACACACACACACACACACACACACAAAACCATACAGGACCTGTGAGAAAACACTCAAATTCAAAGAGAAAAGATCATCTTGAAAAACTAGAAAAAAATGCCTTCCTCTGAAGTAGATTTATTATTTAAAAAAAAATTGTAATGTGTCTTTATTTTTGAGAGATATAGAGAGACAGAGCATGATCAGAGAAGGGGCAGAGAGAGAGGGAGACACAGAATCAGAAGCAGGCTCCAGGCTCTGAGCTGTCAGCACAGAGCCTGACATGGTGTTCAAACTCATAGACTGTGAGATCATGACTTGAGCCAAAGTTGGATGCTTACCTGACTGAGTCACCCAGGGGCCCCAAGTAGATTTATTATTAAAGAACAGATGTATAGAAAATTTCTAATTTGTATTCTCAAAAACATACAAAAACTCAGATCTATAAGCCAGAGCTTTGCAGATGTAATGACAAGGAAACAATGAGTGATAAGGAAAAAATACATGGAATTTTTTTTTAATTGAATGCTGAATTTAAAATCATGATGAAGTCAGTGACAGATAGAACAATAAAAAAGGTGAATTGGAGACAGTAGTTTAAGGTTAAATATATATCTTAAAGTATACTCCAATGTGACAAAATAAAGCAAATGGAGCAGAAGTAGTGATAATAGAAAACTTCCCCAAGTTAAAGACCTGAGTCTACAGGTCAAAATGGTTCATTACAAACTGAGAAAAGTTATTTTAAAAATCTAAAACTTTGACACTATCTAGTGACATTTCTGAGAGCAAAGAAAAACATCCTATAAACATCTAGGCAGAGGGTGGGAGAAATGGGCTACAAAAGAAATACATCAGGCTGGCATCAGACTTCTCCTCCACAAAACTGAAGGCCAGAAGATAATGGGATACTTCTAGAGAGTGAATTAGTAGGAAGGGGAAGAAATGGGCAGAGTGCAAGTCTAGAACTTTCTGTACACACGTAAGTTTCAAATTTTTTTTAATGTTTTTTTTTTAATGTTTATTTATTTTTGAAGAAGAGAGACAGAATGCAAGCGAAGGAGGGGCAGAGACCGAGGGAGACACAGAATTCGAGGCAGGCTCCAGGCTCTGAGCTGTCAGCATAGAGCCTGACGCAGGGCTCCAACTCACAAACCACGAGATCATGACCTGAGCCGAAGTCGGATGCTTAACCGACTGAGCCACCCAGGCGCCCCTACACACCTAAGTTTATATGAAACTAGATAGACACATTCTTGGACATGCAGGGGATAAGGAAGTGTAGTATCAAAGAACCCTTCCTGAGGGGTGCCTGGGTGGCTCGGTCGGCTCAGTCTGACCTCGGCTCAGATTGTGATCTCGCTGCTCACGGGTCCAAGCCCCACATCGGGCTCTGTGCTGACAGCTCAGAGCCTGGAGCCTACCTCAAATTCTGTGTCTCCCTCTGTCTCTTCCCCTCCCTCGCTTGCATTCTGTCTCTCTTCTTCTTCAAAAAAAATAAACATTAAAAAAAGATTTTTTTTAAAGGAACCCTTCTTGAGAAATTCACCCAGTATTATATTCTAGATCATCATCTACTAGGGCCTTATGCACTGTCCAATCCAGTAGCCAGCATGGCTACTGAGCAGCTGAAATGTAGCTAGCGCAATTGAGGAACCGAAATTTTTAATTTAATTTAAACGTAAATAGCCACCTATGGCTAGTGGCCACCATATTAGCCCAGTCTAAATATCTAAGAGAGATAAAATTAAAGGTTCAAGAATGAAAAAACCATGGTACAAAAAGTAAGCAATGAGCAAATCAAAGGGAAAAAACAGTATTATATCTATGGTTTAAAAATATTATGCAAATGTCAGAAAATAATTATTGTAATATACATAATAAAATATTAACAATTCTGAGTCTAAAATCTCAGATTATATCAGGAATTTCACATTTCACCTGAGAGGAAAGAGCCAAAAGAAAAGATTCATTCTTAGTGTTGCTAAATCAAAGGGACATGGTGCTTTTTTTTAAGCCATAAGAGAAAAAATATCAGTGGAATAACACCTGAATATATAACTTCTAGATCACTGGCAAGAAAAAAATAATTTTAATGATCTGAGAAAATTCTCAAGAGACCTTAGGAATTGAAAGACTGTAAGTGGAAAGATCACTATATAAAACTATCCACACACTACGTCCCAACTTTTAAAGTACGTACATACAATAAAAGCTGACAGAAATACATGGAACTTTAACAATTGTTGACCATGGGGGACTGTGTATCATTGTGTGTGTTCTAAATTTTCTACAATGAGCATTATTACCTTTATAATCAGAGAAAATTTTAACATGGAAAAAGAAGAATGGTTAGATCTCACCTGCCGGTAGTCTCTCCTATCTAGAAGACAACCCGGTATCACAAATTAAGCAAAAAAGACTCTTGAGCAGCCAAATGCATGTCACAAAGTCTACACCTAAAGATTTGGGTACTGTGTTCATCTAAAGAGCCCTTCATACCTTCTTTTACACATCTCAATCCCAACAAGCTTGATTCCCTCATATTCCAGTAGCAGTATGGCTCCAGAACCACTGAGAGCAATGTAAAGTGATAGACCCGACCTTGCAGTAGGAAAAAAGTGACAAAAATAAAAATAGAAAACAGATGTTGACCTTCACAAGGCAGTCCGGGGGCAACTGGGACAAAAACAGCTCTAAACAACTCAATATGTTTCCACGAAGTTTGATAACCT
This sequence comes from Lynx rufus, assembly GCF_022079265.1. Lineage (NCBI taxonomy): Eukaryota > Metazoa > Chordata > Mammalia > Carnivora > Felidae > Lynx > Lynx rufus. The sequence continues at coordinate 24,103,540 of NW_025814832.1, read as the reverse complement.
ATATTCACTGTAACAACTCTTGAGTTACAGATTGGCTAGTTGAGGAAGTGAGAAAGTGAGGAAGTGAGAAAAATTCCAAATACATTTTAGAAAAAGATTAATCACAAATTTTATGATAAAAAGTTAGAGTGCTTCATTAAAGAGAATTAAACTATCAAGAGTAACTCACTCTTACCAGTTCCACAGAGTTGGAATTTTACTGTACTGAAAAGAATTTTAGGGTTGGTTGCATCGACCAAAACAAATCTGGAGAACAATCTAGAAGGAAATGATTAATTACTATTTCTTTCCAAGGAAGTTTAAAAATTAGTAACCATAGGCATATCAGAATTAGTGTTCACACAGCAGTTGCTACTAAATGCAGCTGGGATGTGGATGTTGTTTTGGCTTTACTCCACATTCCCAGCAGGATCTAGGTACCTTGTAGGTAGTTGGCACCTATTAGCTCTTAGGGTAAAATCAGTAGGTCCCATTCCATCACACACGGCACATTTTGAACTGAAGAAATAAATATATATTCAACCTCCTTCATACTTGCCTCTTGTGCTTCTTACTTCAAAAGCAGGGATAGAAAGACAAGGAAGAAACTGATTATGTTTATATCTATGGAGCAAAGATTATGCAAACTGCCAGCACACCATTGTTTTTGTTTTCAGTATGGTTATCACAAAACAAAAACAAAAAGATAGCTTCTACATCTCAAGCCTGATTATTTGAAAACAGACCTGAATATTTCCTCCTCTTTCAATAAGGCAGTAAACAAACACTTTTCATTTTACTTATCTGTAAGGTACTTATTTGCTGATATGGACTAGTTACAATTTCTGTAAGAGAGCTTGACAGAGTCTGAGGAGGCTATTTCCTGAGTTACTCTAAAAGTACTCTCGCTGCTTTAACATTTGCCAAAACTCCAAGAAAGCATTAAAAAAAAAAAAAAAAAAAAAAAAACCACCCTCCTCACACCCCCAGAGCTAACAAGAGAAAAACATAATCATAACCTCAGTTAATGGTCCTTTAGCACTCTGACCACTCTGACATCTGCAAGCTTCTTTTTGTCTTTTGTTCGTCCCTTTTTCTTTTAAAGAACACTACTGGGGCGCCTGGGTGGCTCAGTCGGTTGAGCTTCCACCTTTGGCTCAGGTCATGATCTCATGGTTCATGAGTTTGAGCCCCGCGTCAGGCTCTGTGCTGACAGCTCGGAGCCTGGAGCCTGCTTCGGATTCTGTGTCTCCCTCTCTCTCTGACCCTCCCCCGTTCATGCTCTGTCTGTCTCTGTCTCAAAAATAAATAAACATTAAAAAAAAAATTAAAGAACGCTACTGGTTGTTTATCTGATTAACAAAAGTTAATACATGGTCATTGTCACAATTCCAACAACATGAAGGTGTATGAAATAAAAGTAATGATCTCTGTCTCCCCCACCTTCTTATTCCCCTCCCAAAGAAACCAATGCTAACAGCTAGGTATATATTCTTACTTCTTCCTAGGCTTACAAAATAGTACATAATATATGGGAGGGAGGGCATGGTTCACTTTTTTGTTCTCAAACAAAAACAGATCATATATGTTATTGTGCGCCTTGCTTTTAGTCTTAAACCTATGGACATTTTCCAAGCCAATATATACAGATACAGTACATTCTTTTTAATGGCTGCAAAATATTCCATAAGATGGATAATTCATTCATACCATCGCCCCACCTTTCCCAACTCATGGACATTCGAGATGGATCCTTGTACGCATACCTCCTGTCCTTTAATTTCAGTAATACAGATTCCCAGAAGTTGAGTTTTTGGGTCAAATGAAACATTTCCAAATGTTTAAAATTTTATCCTTAAACAAAATTAATTGTAGACCTTCAGCATTTCTGTTCCCTTCTTCCTTATGCAAAATTTTGGCATAAACCTTTCATAATGCTTTGCATATTTTATTTTTAAAAGCACACACATTATGTCAAAAAATGCCCCTGTCATTTATGCTCGTGTAGTTATAAATAAATAAATGCTTAAGTTATGGCTGTGATGGCCAGCATTAAATCACCGTGCAAATGCTTATGCCTTGGTTTATGAAAGTAGTAATTCATTGTGGAAACCCCACCACCACAGCCATGTGGCAGCACTAAAGTGGCAGCTCTCTCACCCTGTGACTCTCTCCACTGAGTGACAATATAGAGATCAGGACCTACATATTTTCTAATTGTCAACAGTTAACCTTAAAAAGTGTGTGTGGGAGGGGCCAGAGAAGGGGGGAGACAAGTACACAGTAACAGACGATAAACTGATAGCCATTATGGGTTTCTAATATCCACAAATTATTTGTAGTACAATGAATAATTCTACTGGTCTACACCAGAGACTGTATTCCATAAAAAACAAAATCTAAAAAAAAGTAAAAAAAATATAAAAAAAAATCTATAACCAATATGTTGCTATGATTACATGAACCTTTCAAAAACATAGTCTTCAAACATTTTTCAATAGAATTATTGGTTGGTTGGAATCCCACTTTTATCTTTTTTCCCCTCTAGTTCAGATTCAGATTCCAATTGCAAACTTAAAAAAAAAAAGGCCTTAAAGAAATACATTAACCAACGAAGCTCCTTAAAATTTAATCTCAGACTCCTCTGTATATTCTAAAGATGCAAGCACCAACAGACATTGTTAAGACACAGCAAGTTTGATACAGAAGTATGTGACATGCAATTAATCTCCATTCATACCCTGCTCTACTTGTCAGCAAACAAAGGTTCTGCTTTAGAAGGAGATCTGAAGACTTCAATTAAAAACAGTCAGCTAACAAGAAAATAATCTAAGCTAAAGGAAGGTGGCAGGTGCAGAAATGAGTTGTTTACCAAAGTGTCAGTTTTGAACAATAAAGAACTGCACATCAAAAATGTTGAAGGAGTGGATTTCACTGCAAGCCTCTGAAAATAAAAAGGAATTTTCTACTAAGGCTGCACACAGAACGGAAGTATAGTTTAATGAGCTTGTAAAATAGGTTTTCTCTCATCAAATGACAGATACCAATAAAAAGAATCACTTTATATTTTTTAATGCAAGGGCAGAATTAAACTTTTCGCCACAGTTCCTTGTCTCCCAGGAACCACACTCACAGCCTCTTTATACTTAACATCGAATATTCAACCAACAACAGAGGGAAAGGCTGGATTGCTTCTTCTCAGACACCCAGATGATGCTATTTTAGCCTATAAATACTTTTTTACTCTGAAAGTTTAGATTTACTCAGGTCATAAGTAAAGTGGATTTTGGAAGCTTCACCTTAAAAGAAATACCTAGTTGACAGCTTTTACATAGAAGCAATCCAGAATGGAAACAGTGCTACAAACAGAGACCAAAAGGACTGCCAAATATTTGATTAGGAGGCATTTATACCAAGATAACAAGGTAATGGAGATATAAAACCAATTAAATTGAGAGAAACTGGAAAAAAAAAATACTCCTTGCCAAAAGTCTGACCTGCCCAAAGCAGGCCATCTGTTAAATATGTGTCAAAAATGTCACTCGGATGCCAAAAGGCTTAATTCCGAGTAGTTTCCTCCTGGGGCCCTTATGCAAGCACAGATTCCAGGCCTCTGTCCTTCCAGGAAGGTCAGTTATAGGGAAGCAAGTTTCTTGCACAAGAAAAAGTGTGAATGGAGCAGGTGATATTTCGAGTGTTAAGAAGGATGTGTCGAGTGTTGCTGAGTATGACCTTAACTCTTAAAAGGACTGCTTAGGAACGATAGTTTGAAGGTACACACCCTAGGATGGGGCATTTCTAGAAAAGTCAGAAATGTAATACTGCGTGTCAGCCTGCCCTGGGTGGGCAGCAAGACCTCCCCCCCCCGCCCCACCCCGCCCCACAAGTCTGCAGGCTGGCAGAGGGAGGCACGGGCTTTGGGCGCCAGCAAAACTCCCATTAACCCCCAGGCCTTGGCCGACAGCATCCCACGAGCCCCTCGCACCCCCCTGAGAGCCTCGGGGGAGCTCTGAGCAGGAGGGTGAGGGACTTCGGGGCTGGGGAGGGAGGAAGAAGGCAAAGCCCCACAGGCGCGGTGGTGGGGGGCTGTCCCCAGGAGACCGGGAACGTGAGGAGCGCCCCTGAGGACCTGGCTGGAAGGTGGTTCGGAAGCCTGGGAGGTTATGTGGAGGAGTGGAGACGCCTCGAGGAAAAAGAAAATGTGGAACTGAGCGGGGCGAATGGGACCCTGAGCGGGCAGAATGAAAATGTGGCTCTGCAGAGTTGAGGGTTCTAGAAGCCCTGAGGCTCTAGAAGGTGGAGGGTGATGGAGCTGCAAAGAGAGGCCGGCCTTGGGAGCCTCTGGCGTCCCGGGTGGGGGCCTCCAGCTCCGCACTAGAGGGACTCCCCCGGGGGGGGGGGACGGCGGGAGGGGGCCTGGGGCTGGGCCAGGGCGTTACCTTCCATGAGCCAACGGATCTCCTCGGGGAGGGCGACGGCCTGCATTTGGCCGGGCGGTGAGGAGGCCGGAGTGTGAGGCGGGAGAGGGGCCGTGAAGGCCTGGTGCCAAGGCGGGCGGGCTGGCGGGCGGCGGTCGCCCGGCGGAGGCACCTGTACCTCTGTCTCTGCCGCCGCCTCCCGGCCTGGCCGCAGGGCGGGGCCGCGGGCCCGGGGCGCGCTCAGGAAGTGGCGCGCGCGGCGGGCGGGGGGCGCGCCCCGGGCGGTGGGGGCGGGGGGGGGGGGACGGACACCTGTGCGTGGGTGCACGCGCCACTCCCGGGGCGCCCTCAGGTGGAAGACCTGGGGGCGGGGGGGCCGCCGCACAGGCAAAGCCCCACCAGCACAAAAGACTCAACCCAAAGGAACCTGGTCTCCTGGGAGACTTTCTATCCTCAGCCCTGGACAGTTGACCTCAAGGGACAGGCTTAAAAGCCACGGTGGTGCCCGAAACGGGGCGCGGAGAGGCAGAATCCCAGGAGAGCCGTCCTCTCCCAGCCCAGCAGCAGCAAGCAATTCCCGATCCAGCTCGCACATACACGCCCAGGAAACCAGGGCAGAACGTTCACTATCTCAGGCAAACCGGATGTCTAAAGGGAATGGCCGTAGGTCCCAATAAATAATGCAAAGCCACCAACATTTAGGAGAAGCAGAAGCAGGGCTGCAGCAGATACAGGGAGCCCTGTGTCCCTTCCTCCCTGAGGCTAAAAGGATGTGAGGAAGGGGAGGGGCAATCTGGAGAGAAGGGTGAGGGAGAGGGGAACCAAGCCTTTTCCCTCTAAGGGAGGGGGGGAGTGAAAGACCACAGAAAACGTGTTCTCCTCCCCTCATCCGAAGTACAGTGGGGGTCAGTGTCCTGGTTGTGACACGGTACTGTAATATTGCAAGATGTTACCATTGAGGGAAACAGGGTAAGGGGTAGACAGGATCACTCTATCATCTCTTTGAACTTTTGTGAGTCTCAGCGATCGCAGAATAGTTTTGTGGGGGTTTTAAAGCACAATACCCCCCAAACCAAGAGCACACTGTATACACTGTATGTTAGCTAACTTGACGATAAATTACATATTTAAAAAATAAAGTACGATAAACCCAGTGCCATGAAGGTAGACAGTGCCATGAGCGGTAAAAGGAGGAAGACTAATATATTAAAAAAAAAAAGAGGGAAGTGTGGGTGCATGTGTGTTTAATGGTGCATGTGGCATTCGAGATGGGCTCTGAACATACCTGACTTTGAAGGGGCAGGAGGGCTTTCCAGGTGGAAAGACCAGAGTAAACAAAGACGGAAAAACCTTTTGTTTGAGGAACAGCTAATACCCTTTTTACCGGACACTGTAGGGAAATTGTGGTTGTCGAGAAAACTTTTTATTGTGAAGGGACTTGAAAGTCAGAATGAGGATTTTGAACTCAGCTGAGTGTGCACTTGGGAGACATTGACAAATTCTGAGCTGGCGAGCAACCTACCTGTGTAGTGTGTGATCTTACACATCTCACTTTACCTCTACCGTTTTCCTTCTTTCTAAAACATGAAGTCTCTAGTCTCAGACTCTGCCCACAGAACGTGTGGGGAGGATTGGGAGCAGTAAGGGAGAGGACACAGGGAAGATGGGTGAAGTGGTTTTGACAGCCTCAGGGGAAATAATGACGGAATTGTGAATAGGGGGACGGGAGCCACAAGGAGAAACTGTCCAGAAGGATGTGGGGTAGCACTGCCTGGCATAGTTTCCCAAGGTTGGGGGCTTGATCCTTTAAAGAGTGCAGTGGCTTCGAGCATCTTTACGCGTCCACATCCGGCAATCTGAAGAGGAATGGTTTGGGGATCACATGACCCACCCACAAGTTGCAGCAAACTGGACTGGGGTTGGGGGGACACGGGCTGGCAAGTCTCTGGGGACTCTAGCTCCCGCTGCTCTTCCTTCTCGCTCTGGAAAAGTTAACCACAAGCAGGCCGCCTCCTCCAGGCTTTGGAGCAAATACCAGGTGTCTGTTCGGGCATTTTTATCATACTGCTCCTTCTATAAAATTGTAGTTGCTCTGGAATCATTTTTGAGTACTTATGACGTGTTAAAAGGCAAGGGAGGATATATGGGAACTCTCAGTAGTATCACCATAATTTTTCTCTAAATCTGAAACCGTTCTAAAAAAAAAAAAAAAAAGGCACGGGAAAACAAAGTCCCTCCTGTATGTAACCCCAGCACTTTGCCTTGCCTTCCCTCTCAGCAGTGGGAGGAAATCTGACAACCTTTCCCACTTCTTCAAGGATATTTGTAAATGCTAATATAGGCTACAAGCTAATGAGTCATTTGGGGAAGAGCAATGAACCCAGGTAATCTTACGACCTCCCAGGCCTTCACTGCCTGGCTTACTTCTACCAAAGGAGGCAGCAGAAACTCGAGGCATAGGTATTCTACATCCATTCTGGGTCTTAGAGAGACAGGGGGAGAGGGAGGTGCAGAGTTGGGTAGGGTGCGGTGGGTGACTGGCAGATTGCAATACGGCATTGTCATGTTGCATCAAGGTTCCTCGTTGCAGACAGAAACCTGCCTCCACACATGAGCGCGGCCCCTCCTTAATCATCTGAGGACCCTGGTTCAGCAGTCAGCCTCACTCCTAATGACATTCTGTTAAATGGACAAATTCCTTTGAAGCCTTGTCCTTCTTTGAAATCCAATTTCGCAAGAAGCCAGATCTGATTGGCGGTAGCCATGGAAACCACACCGAGGAGTCTTTGAGAAGGTGGAGAGAGGCAAGGCAAAACGTGATAGTCAAGAGTCCTTTACTGCTCGGTCGGAAATATCAAAGGGATCTGGAGAGGTTGGCAGCCGGCGAGTCCCTGCCCGGGGCCTGTTCTGTGTGGCTGGGTACCATGTGGCTGTCCTGGAAGTAAGCAGCCAGCTGTCTCCTCACACAGGCAGGGGGATGGAGCAGAATACACAAACTCCAGATCTGTCGGCCTCCCTCTTCTTCCCCTCCCCCAGCCCCAATTCCAGCAAGATCTTAGCATCCCCTTCGAAGCTGCCTGCCCCTTAAAGGCAAACAACAAAAGAATGACAAGGTCAAAATACAAGGCCCCAACAGATAAGAGGTCCTTTGGAGCAGAGGCCACGAAATTAATCTGAAATTCCTTGTAATTAGATAAGATAAGGCTATCTAAAGAGATGCATAGCAGCCAGGAATGGACTCCAGCCGCACAACATGCAGAGAATATACCTCCTGGTCCACTGGGGCCCCTCACACGCTGTCAGCAGACAGAAGACACACAAAACAGGGCCCATGCCAGCCTCTGGGCTGCTCGGAGATGCCGTCTACATGTTCTCATGCCAGGTGGGCACTCACTAAATATGCATCCATGGGGTGTCCAGGGGACTCAATCAGGAAGAAACAAAAGCATCTGGCACCCAGAATGGCATAGGGTGGGACTACAAGCAAAGCAGGAGCCGGCTGGCATCGCGCCACCCTGGCTGAAATGGGTCTGGAGAGGAGGCTGGGGAGGGCAGGCTTTTGGACTTTATTCCGAGCTGGTTATTGATCCCTGGATGCTGGGTCACGACACACGGCCGAGCTGACGTCTGCCCTGTGGATGCGCGGCTGCCGCATCTCAGCCCCTTGGTCCCAACCCCATCAACCGGGTTTATTGACTCTTTTATTGACGATGCTGGGGCCTAATGAGGACAAGAGCTGCACACTTCATTAAGGGCTGTGGAAGGAGAGATGATGCATCCTGCCCAGTGCCAAGAAGCAGTCTCACCACGTGCTTTGCAAGGCTCCGGACACCCAGCCTCCTGCCACCCCTAAGGAGCCGGACACGAGGTGTTCACTTGGGCTCATCACTTCAGCGGCCTTAAAATGCAAAGTGTCTACCACTTGCCAGAAGCCATGCTCTTAGTAATTAGCTAACCTCGTGACTTAGGAAGGACCTACGCCCACACTCACCCAAAAGCACTTTGATGGTCTCCCTTGCCAGTTCACACTCCTAGATTCTCTGCACCCACACATACGATAAAATAAGCAGATTCTCGTGTCATATCAGGGAACATTCTCAAAGCAGGTTCTCAATGATGTGCAGGCTCAGAACAGAACACGGGACTATTACAACTCAAAAGGATCTTCAAGTGATCAAATTCAAGATGAGGAACAGACCCAGCGCTCTGCCCATGGCCACTCAGCTCACTAGGGGCTGCGCTGGCATTAGAATCCTGGTTCTTTAGCACTGATCCAAAGCTCTTGTAGACTGAACTCCTGAGGTGAATAATTACAGCCAGGGATCACAGACACACTTGTCTGGGAAGCCATGGTTGTTGGGCTCCCTCCATCTAAATAGTAACAGTTCTTTCTTTGTTCTTTATCTTATCTTTCTATCACTCCCCCCTCTTATTATTATTTTGCCCTATTCCCCAGTCCCCCCCCCTTTTTTTTGGTGTCTTCTTGGCCTATCCCTTAGACCATATTAGACATCCCCCGTGGGCACTGCTGAGCCCAGCAGAAACCCTAAAGACCAAAGAGGTTGCTGACTCTGACATTCTCTGTCTTTGATTGGCTCTCTTGGGAATCCAAAGTGGAGGGGGGCACAGAGAATGTGTCAGCTGTAGCCAGATGAGGCTGTGTACTCTCTGAGTGAGATGTGCAGGCAATCTACGGGGTTAGTCTGCATGGGAGGCAGGTGGGGTTCACAGACATGATAACTTTGGGAAATTATACAGAAGGAGTAACCATTTCTTTGGGGGTGATTAAGGAGATTGAAGGTAAATAGCAGAGGGATAGCAATTTTTTTGAATTTTTTTAATGTGTATTTGTTTTTGAGACAGAGACAGAGCATGAACAGGGGAGGGGCAGAGAGAGAGAGGGAGACACAGAATCTGAAACAGGCTCCAGGCTCCGAGCTGTCAGCACAGAGCCTGACGTGGGGCTCAAACCCACGAACCATGAGATCATGACCTGAGCCGAAGTCAGACGCCCACCTGACTGAGCCACCCGGCGCCCCGCAGAGGGATAGCAATTTTTTAAGATTGAACAGGCTTTCTTTGGTTTCCTTTCATCTGTTATTTCAAAGGGTGAAAGTTTAAACCCTCTAAGCCCCTTCCTTTATTTCTGCTCTTTCTTCTCCCTCACTTTATTACAGATCTTAGAATTCAAGATAGAGGTAGGGAGAATCAAGGTGAGAGAAGAGGCGGTTGTTTAGAATCTGATAGAAGGCTCTGGCCTGCATGGCACATATGCACACATGCTTTGGAAGAATAACTCACACGAAGAGGAGCTGATGTAATCTGACCAGAATCGCCTGTATTCACAATTACCAACAGAAGCACTACCTGGAGTCAGAGATAATGCCAGCAAGGGCTGATTATTTCAGTGTAAGAAAGTGGGTAAAAACACCTTTCCCTAATGGACATCCTATATGCAATGACCTTCGGATCCCCAAAATATGTTTTTTCCTTGCTCTCAGAATTGCATCAGTGACAATTTTGGTTTTTTTCCTTTCTAAATGTCTGTTCGCAAACATCCTTGGGCTTCCCTCCTGGCAGCATTTTCTGATCACGTAAACCACACTCTCCTTCATATACAAGACCACACTCTTAGTTTTACTGCAAAACAAAACAAAACAAAACAAACAAAATCTTTCCTTCAACCCTGCTCCTTTCTCTAAATCTCATCTTTTCCTTTCTTTCCCCTGTCGGAGCTCACGTCCTGTCTCCTCGCCTGCCCATCTTTCCGCCATTGAATCCATGCTGAGCTTGGAGCCCGAGGCAGGACTTGATTCCATGACCCTGGGATCTGCCCTGAGTCAGATGCTCAACTCACTGAACCACCCCGGCTTCCCTCTTCCTGTTCTTCTTAACTAATGTTATTCTGCCTCCTTTCCTGCCAACTCTCTTCATTTCACCTCTGGTCACAGGTATTCACCAGAGGTTTGCATCTGCCTTTCTCCTCTCCTCCTTCCCCTTGGATTTCTCCTTGCTCTCTGAGTCCCCCTTGGTTTCATTCTCCCACTGCTTTAACTTTCTCCTTCATGCACATTACTTCTCTAATTTATACTGCTGGCCCACATTTCCACCTGGATATCTGAACAGTTCCACAAGTGTGTCATTTCCTCTCTCCTTAATCCTTGTAATGGCAACAAAGCTCAGTTAAAAAGCTTATGAATCAAAGGACCCGTATCCCAGTTCTGGCTCAGCCACCTACCAGCTCTAAGACTCTGGGCAAAGCTCTATGATCCTCAGCTTCCTCATCTATAAATTGGAGATCATAATCCCTACCTTGCAGGGTAATTGTGAAGCTTAAATAGGATGGCATATGCATGTAACATATGGTATATGCTCAATAAATTGTAACAGTTATAAAGGAATGGCTGTTCTCCAGTAACCTAAGCATAAAACGTGGGACCTTTCTTCGTCCTCATTTCAAACATCTGCCAAGCCTGCCAGTCTTACCTTCTCACCAATGGCTTTTGAATTCTTACCCTCCTTTGCATCCTGAGCGTCACCACGCTGTGTTGGGTTCTTACAATCTTTGTTGAGAAGGGATATCGAAATGGCTTCCAATCTAGCCTCTGGCATCCAATCTCTGCCCCCATCACCCAAGTTCCAGAATGCACATCCCAAAGCACAATCCTGACCCCAGCAAAGAGCAGATAGGGTATAGTGGCCCTACAGTTGGACAGTCCTGTGTTCAAGTCCACTGCCTGCCTACTATGAGCCTGGGCAAACTACTTATCCTCTCCACGCCTCAATTTCCTCATCTGCAAAATGACACTATTGAAAGTATTTTCTAACTTGCCTTCAGAGAGATGGAAAGAGTGGTCTTCACTTCCTTAGCATGAGGCTCTAACAAATTGGGATAATCTGCCTGTAGATTCTCCCTGCCCACCTCCACAAAGATTTCCTCCCTGACCTATCTGTTCTGGAATACTTGCTGTGTTTTCCAAACCACATGGGGAAAACACTCATCTGGAAGGCACGAGATATTAACTCCTCTTTTCACTCATTGTGGCAGAAACCAAGTTTCCACTATAAACACCAACCCCAGAAAGAGCCAATCAGAAGGCAGATTATGTCCCCCGGGTAGAGTCCGTACGTCTTTACTCTGGAGGACTGCCAGCTGGGCTAAACTCTGCAGAAAGGGCTGGGGCGGGGAGGGGGGGGCGGGTGACAGGGAGGGGTGATGGACCAGGGATGAAGAAAACAAGAAAGAAAAAAGTGAATGAGAAACTGGATGAAAACAATGAAGAGATGAAGAAAGAGAAAGAAAACATAAGGAGAAAATAAAGAGATTTCCATGTTTGGGAGGATTAGAAACTAAATCAAACAGATTCACTCCATTTCCTGAAGTTGTAATTTCAGGATATGCCATGTTCCACCCCCAAGGACACAGAGAAGCTTCGGGGAGTGGCTGTAAATTCCTAGAGAAAGGTGCATTTTGTGAAGACTCAAGCCATTATTATCTGCTGCTGCGCTTTTTAGCATATGCACTCCCAACACAATGACATGTCTTATTGAGTAATACGTGATATTCCACATCATGTGACTATTGATGCAGAATTTCCCTTTTCAGAGCTCAATATTCCAATCAAAGCCTGTTGCATCACATCATTGAGGCCATCCACTTAATGACAAGTCGTAAGATGCATATTGCAGAATATTCACGTTCATTTTATGCTCACAGTGCTTAAAATCTCCTCTAAACAGCCTCTGCTCCCGGCCTATTAAGGTGCCTGTGTTATCTACACTCCATTCAATGGTGTGGAAATAATTGTCTTGAGACTAAAGAAAAAAAATTGATGGTCACAAGCCGAGTCAGCACTTGTGTTCCTTTCTTACTCTGTTGAATCAGGTGTTATTTACCTCTTCCAACACCTGGGACTCCTGATAAGTCACTCCCCTGGTAGCTTTTTCCAGGACAGTGCTATGGGGTCTTTGGAAGAAGCAGGGATCCTTCATAAGCCGTGTTGTTATCAGCACAATTCACACAGCCACCAGATGTGCAGAATCGAAACCACCAAGGGCACTCAGGCAGAGGGGGCTTCTCCGGCTCCATCTGGCCGCTCGGAGATGCGCTCACGAGTCAGAGAAGGTATCAGAGGAAGAAGGGCTCCACTCAAGAATGGGGCTCATGTGCCTGTGAGAAGAGGTCTGTATTCTGACAAAGTCGGGGTGCTCTTTGATTCCCTCACTTCTGCTCTCCCTGCACCTCCAGCCCAGAGCCCTCCTCCCCGCAAACCTGGCTCTACTAAGAAGACCTGCCTGTTGGAGAGGCAGGTGGGCTCTTTTCTCCATCTCTTCCCCTTCTTCTTATCTCCGGGATGAAGCCCCAGGACTCGGGCTGGTGAAGGAGAGCAATTGCCCCTGGCAGCTGAGAGTTCGGCAACAGGGCCTGTGACTTTGCCTTTAAATATCAACCCCACACACAGACAACACACTGGCAGCATGAGAGGTTTCCATGGTGACAGAATGCAGGCCGTGACCTCTGTAAATGTAATCAGAGCGCTGGGATTGGTATGTGAGACAGGTTTAATTTCTCCTCCGGTGGAGGCTCTGTGGTCTGGGCTGTACACAGGCTTCATACACCGACAGACAACCTGTTATCTTCGCCAGGCCAGCTCTGCACATGGCAACCCCCTCTGCCCCAGAGCTGCTTCCTCCCCCGTCTGAGCGGGCTGCAGGATGAGAAAGGTCACTGGGGACCGGAACAGCAGTCATCCCCGCCCAGCATCCTCAGGAGGTGTGACTGGCCCTTCACTGAGGAGCGGCTGTGGCATGGTCCGACGAGAGCTAAGGACGCAAAATGTTGGCTGAAGTCTTCATCTCTGCTTTGCTACCAACACCGTGACCTTGAGCGAGTCATTTGACCTCCAACTTTCAACATCTTCCCACAAGAAAGAAATGCCCGGGGACGAGGAGGCTGAGGGCTGCCAAAGTCCCCAGGAGAAGGTGGTACCCACTTACGCAGTTCTGCAACTCCCAGTGGAATTCTGCCCCCGGAAGTGACTAGTCACTACGCTGTCTAGCCCTAATTCCACGGCTGTCAACAGAATGCGTGGGGACTGCCATTGGGGGGCCTCAGCAGGACTTCCTCACCTCTATGTTGATTTGGAAACAAAACCAGGATGCGATTTTTTTCCGAGCGGGCCTGGAGTAGGAGTCCAGAGTTTTGACAGGAAACAGCCTCAGAGAAAATGTAGCAATCTCAAAGGAGGAGCCCACAGCCTCTCCCCTTGAATCCCACTCAGCCTCAGCAAAGAGCTACTCTGACCATTTCGATGCTGGCATCCTCTGATTCCATTTGCCGATTCACATGAGACGCTGGCAGATTTCAGTTACAGGTCACCCTGCTTCTCCGATTTCCTTCACTGTTCCAATATAGTGCTCTGGAAACAACAGCAACAACAAGGTTTGGGCTAAGAAGAGATTCATAGGGCTCTGTGACATATTTTTCTTCCCAAAGGGAGCAGACCATTAAGATTTTTCCTTCCAGAGTCTCCACAAAGAACCTCAGGATTTCAGAGCTGGAAGGGACTTTAGAAACCCCATAACTCACAGGGGAAAAACTGAGGCCCAGAATGGAGAGGCGTGATGCCCAAAGCATGGCAAATTAATGGCAGAGCCATAGGGGTGTCAGGGCCCCCCGCTCTGCTCGGCTAAGTACGAATTTACCTCCGGGACGCTTTTGAACCTCAAACTGAAGCAGAGAGGAAGTGGGGGAGGATTCAAAAGTGGTTGTTGAACATTAGAATCAGGAAATGGTGATTTGGCTGAAACTACAGATAATAGCAGTACCACTTCCTGTGTTAGCTGATGCCCAAGAAGGGAAGATGGGGGAAGATTCCAGAGAAGAAAAGAGTTAAGGGACAGGACTGTGGGCTTCTGCACAATCACCCCCAACCACTCCACACTATTTCTCTCAGGCCACTGAGGGGAGCATGAATCTGATTGTTCGGGGGGTTTATTGGTTAGTGTCCAACAGAGTCATGAAGCCAAAGAATAATGGAGTTTATAAGAACTCCAGGAGAATATCTGGTTTGGCACTATGTCTCCTGGTAACTCAACTATCTAGGACAGGTAATTTGATTGTCTTTCCTTTTTATGAAAGGACCCAGCTCCTCCACTGTGAACGAGGAAATAAGGTTCCTTCCAGCTCTAACGTCCAGAATTCCATGATCCTAAAAGTGGAGACTTCCCAGGCTTTTCCAGTATCCTGCTACAGTGTTTGATTACATAAATGGCAATGCACATAACGTAAGTGGCTTACTTCCTCTGCCCCAAGTTTAGCACCATCCGGGTGGCGAACACCAAAGGTATGTTCAACTCCCACAGATTTACCATGGACTTCAGGCCAGAATTGGCACGTGCAGTGAAAATTCTTCTAGTGCTTTAAGAAGGAGGAGGAGGAAACCTGTTGCGTTCTACTCATGTCAGTCCCAGTTGATAATACTCCAGCTAACAGGACAGCTTGAGGCAGGGCAATCATGTGGTTTGGACTTGAGGTTTAGTCCTCAGTAGACCCAACGGCTTCACAAGAAGAGAAAAACAGAAACAACAACCACCAAACACTTCTATTCCTTGGAACTTCTGTTAACATGAACTGCAAAAAGGCCTTGGGAATTCCTGGGGTGCCTCGGTGGGTCAGTCGGTTAAGTGTCCGACCCTTGATTTCTGCTCAGGTCAAGATCTCACAGTAATGAAATTGAGCCCCAAGTCGGGGTCTGTACTGACAGCATGGAGCCTGCTTGGGATTCTCTTTTTCCACTCTCATTCTCTCTGCCTCTCCCTTGCTCGCTTATGCATGTGCTCTCTCTCTCTCTCTCTCTCTCTCTCTCTCTCTCTCTCTAAAAAGAAAGAAAGAAAGAAAGAAAGAAAGAAAGAAAGAAAGAAAGAAAGAAAGAAAGAAAGAAAGAAAGAAAGAAACCCTTGTGTATTCCTTTAGTCACAAAGAGAATCAGGGCGCCTGGGTGGCTCAGTGGGTTAAATGTCTGAATTTGGCTCAGGTCATGATCTCACGGTTCATGAGTTTGAGCCCTGCATCGGGCTCTGTGCTCATAGCTCAGATCTTGGAGCCTGCTTCAGATTCTGTGTCTCCCTCTCTCTCTGGCCCTTCCCTGATAATGTGTGCTCTCTCTTTCTCTCTCTCAAAAATAAATAAACATCAAAAAAAATTTAGGGGTGACTGGGCGGCTCAGTCGGTTAAGCATCCGACTTCAGCTCAGGTCATGATCTTGCGGTTTGTGGGTTCGAGCCCCGCATCAGGCTCTGTGTTGACAGCTCGGAGCCTGGAGCCTGCCTTAGATTCTGTGTCTCCCTCTCTCTCTGCCTCTCCCCCACTCGCGCTCTGTCTCTCTCTCTCTCTCTCTCTCTCAAGAATAAATAAAAACATTTTAAAAAATTTAAAAAAAGAGAGAGAGGACCAGGAATACTACTGTGGATTCTTTCTTTCCTTCTTCTTTTTCTTTAAAGTTTATTTGAGAGAGAGACAGAGAGAGGCAGAGAGAAAGGGAGAGAGAGAATCTCAAGCAGGCTCCACACCGTCAGGACAGAGCCCGATGAGGGGCTCGAACTCAGAAACTGTGAAATCATGACCTAAACGGAAGAAACCAAGGCTAGGATGCTTAACCGACTGAGCCACCCAGGCACCCCCTTCCTTCTTTATTAAGCTCCTACTATGTTCAAAGCAGTAGGACACAAACATGGAGACAGTATGGCTGCCCCTAAGAAGAAATACATGACCTGGTAGTTGTCAAATATTCCCATTCTCATGATTGGACCCAAACACATGACCTACAAATGCTATATTAATGACATCACCTTCGTGTCAAAGGACAATGCCATTCTCAGACCAAAATACTTGTCTGTTTAATGCCTCCGTATTAACTGAGTGCCCCAAGATGTCTGGTGCTAAAACAGAGGCTCCCAAAACACATGTTCAATTAATGTTCCATGTGGACCACGAGATGCAAGCTAAGATCCATTCCATACAGAGCCAGGATGGGCAACGGACCTCATGATGTGGTTTGAGGAATGTCGAAAGGCCATCTGAACACCATCTATCTCCCCCACTCTGATGTGCCACATGCTTGAAATTCTTACCATGAGGGTCTTACCTTTGAGTAAGGTATTGTCTCCAGAAAGTCTGGGTGAAAGGGGGCATACTCCATCAATTTCTTTTCAGCGGACATGAACTGAACACCCGGTATGTGCCAGGAACAGTGTCAGGTAGTGGAATTCATAAATAAATAAGACACGAATTACCTGGCAGGGCCAACATGTTGTTACATTCATACTCTTTATCCCATTAGTACACACTGATTTATCAGATTAGTAGCTGTCCTGAGGGGCTGATACCGGATACAGGCAGGTAAATTTTGATAGGACATGAAAGCAGGAAATGTCGGGACCACTGAGGATTACAGAAGACATTTCAGGTCTGGGTGGATATTAAAAAATAATTAAATACAAATTTTAAAATCGCCCGAGGGCCTGGGTACCAAAGAAGGATGGAGAACAAAAGGGATCTGAAAGGCAAGCAATGCTTATTTCAGAAGTTTCTCCCTAGGACCTCTGATCATTGTCCTCTGGAATCTTCCATTTTTGCTCAGCCTTACAAAAGTCCTGGCTCGGCTATGGGCTTCCTCCGTGGCTTCTCTTTGTGCTCGTAAAAGTTTTTTCATGTGGGCCCCCAGGTATTACCAGGTGAGATCACTTTAACAATTTGTCCCTAAGGGCACCAGATCCATAGCCCGTGTCTCAAATGTAATTACCTCAGTCCTTCTTTCTGATATTTCCAGGGTCATTTCACAGCTTTGCATCACTTCTGCTTCTGTCAACCCATTGGGTTTTGTTTGTTCTCTTGACTCGTTTTGAAAGTCCTACTTCTGCTCTGCTACCCCTGAAATGTGACACTGCTTACCCTTCACCTGACAGAGAATTCAGCACTTGCAAGGGCTGGGTCAGGAGGACCTATGAATAATCACATGCTGAGGTGCTTGGGTGGCTCAGTTGGTCAAGCATCTGACTCTTGGGTTCAGCTCTGCTCATGATCTCATGGTTTGTGAGATCGAGCCCCATGTTGGGTTCTGCACTGACAGCATGGAGCCTGCTTGGGATTCTCTCTCTCTCTCTCTCTCTCTCTCTCTCTCTGTGTGTGTGTGTGTGTGTGTGTGTGTGTGTCTCTTCCCTTCACCTGCGTGCTCTCTCTCTCTCTCTCAAAATAAATAAATAAGCATTAAAATAAAAAAGAAGAAGAACCACATGCTGCCTTCCACTCAAATTTTGTCACTGCTGCTGGCCCATCTGCAGACTCTATCCTTACTTTTGTGATTATCTGGCTCTCATTGTCTTTCCAACCACCTGGCTTCTTTAAAGGGTCCCTTGTATGAATCAAGACTTTTGATTGAATGAGACAGAAACCCAAATAAAAGCCTTAGGCAAAAAGGAAAATTAATTAGGACCAAGAATTCAAGGAAAAGTTGAATATCGAACATGGAAGGGCAGGAATATAACTGCATCTTAAATGCAACTGTTCTGGAGTCTCTGATTCCATTGTTGCTTTGGCCATAGGGCAGGCTGTCATTGGCCCAACCTGGCTAGTGGTAGGGCCATGGAGGCAGTGTCACATCAGAACGCAGCAGATCCTACAGAATCCAAATGGGTGGAAATGGGAGAGAGAAGAAACTCCTAGACAGCATGGATCGTTGTTTCCAGAAGTGGGTAGAGTTGTTGAACAGAAAGAGCGACCTACCCATCATACCCCCTATTCTTCAGATCTACACGTATCCTCCTCAGTCACTATGGAGAAGGTTCAAATTCTCTCTCACATGACTTCTGTGCCCCTGAAAATCAGGGATATGGTCACATAGGGGCCTTAGATCCTTACCCTGCTCACTGGAGCCATAGAGTTCCAGCCTGACCGGGACTCTGATCTTCTAGGTGTTATATTTTTGGCTGTGAAATGTGTAAAGTAGACCCGGATTCCATAGAGATAACAGCTCACCTTTCCTTAGCCAATCCTCTTTCTTCTTCCAGCTTCCCTAGGTCAGTAAAGGGGCAATCCAATTGTCCAATCTAGAAACCTGGGAGCCATTCATTCCTCTTTCTCTCTTTGCCGATTCTAAATATCTTTCAAACTATCCACATCTCTCCAGCCCTGAGGCCACCCTCCTGGTCCAGGCCACCATCACCTCTCACCTTGCAGCCCTCTGGTCTTATACTCAGCAACCTATTCTCCACCTTATAGCCAGTGATCTCTCTCTCGCTCTCACTCTTTTTTAAAAATCTGCTCGTGTCCCTCCTCCAATTAAAACATCAGTAGCTTCCCAATGTTATACTTCCAAATATGGCTAATAAGCACCCACCACCACCGTGCTTGATGTCCTGCTTAACTACCCGGCCCCACCCTCTGCATGGTCCCCTTATTCTATGTCATCTTCAGTAACCAACTTCTTTCAGTTTCTCAATGAGTCACACCTTCTCCCACTGTCATTTTTTTTTTTTCACATGTGCTGTTCTCTTTGTTCCCTGCGTTGCCCTCTCTGCAACACTCTTCTCCCTGCCCTTCATTCAGCTAACCCCTACTCATGCTTCAGGTCTCAAACATCCCATTTCCTCTGGTCAGCACTCTTGGCTCCCCAGGTTGCCTTGTTTCCCTCTCACACATTCCTGTAGCACTTAAGACCTGCCATTCAAAACTCCCCTTTCAGGCGCGCCTGGGTGGCTCAGTGGGTTGAACATCTCACTTCGGCTCCAGTCATAATCTCATGGTTCATGGGTTTGAGCCCCGAGTCGGGCTCTGTGCTGATAGCTTGAAGCCTGGAGCCTGCTTCGGATTCTGTGCCTCTCTCTCTCTGCCCCTAACCCACTCGCATTCTGTCTCTATCTCAAAGATAAATAAACATTAAAAAAAATAATAAAAAATAAAAACCTCCCCTTCCATCTGTAATTACTTGTCTACCACCCATCTTCCTCTCCCAATTGTGAGCTCCCTGAGGGTCCAGACTCTTCCTATCTCGTCCTTCAGTGTATCCCCAGCACCTACCGTGCCTGGCACCTAGTAGTGCTCAATAAACGCTTACTGGGGAAATGCTGTGAGGTTAAGTCTGTTGGGGTTTAATTATACTTTTACTTTGAATTAGTTACAAACTTACAGGAAATTTAGCAGAGTACCTAGAACTCTTATATACCATTTACCTAGATTCATCGATTGTTAGCTTTCCTCACGTTGGCTTTACTATTTCCTACGTATGTAAATTTACATATTTTTTTCCAAACCATTTGAGAGCAAGTTGCGGACATCAGGGTCCTGTTCCCCTAAACACTTCAGTAGTATTTCCTTAAATAACACCAGTACAGTTATCAAAACGAGGAACGTTAACAAAGATAAATGAGTTCTAATTCAAACGTCTTTTTGTCTTTTTCTTTCTTGCTTTTTTAGACAAGTACAAGTACTGGGGAAGGGTGGCTGTCCCGGATTAAGCTCATGCGTTTACAAGGTCACATCCCTGTCTCTTTCCTCTCTGTGTCTCACTCTCTGCCCTTGTTCATGGGTTTCTTCAAAAACTGCAGCTGTGGTCAAAGAAGGGGCCTGTGGTGCCTGTTGGTCCCCCCACCCCCGTGCCCCCCACTTGCTCCAGTAACTTCTCTGCCCCCCTGTTCCATCTGGCCCCCACCCACAGTCCCCTGTGGTGAGACTGGGAGGGCCCCCACCCCGGGGGCAGGAGGCCTTTGTTCCACAGGCTCCGGAAACAGGAGGAAGCCCAGGCTACCGGAAGTGGAAGCTGGAAGGAAAGATGAGGCACAGGAAGTGGGAAAGATGGCTCCTGGGACCCACAATCGCGCATGGGCATTTCAGAGCCTCAGAGAAGGGAAGAAGGCAAGCCGTGGGGGTAGAGTAAGATTTGCACACCTTGGGTCCTGGGACCATCCTGCTCGGCTGAGTGGAATACCAAACGAGGGTGTCTCGGAGCCGCACTTCACCTCAGCCAGGCAATCGACAGGAGAAGCAGCGAGCGAGACCGACAGACTGTCACTGGCAAAATGAACTGTCACCTCCCATTTTTCAGAGGCACGGCGGGATGAATTGCAGCCTTGAACCGTGCGGCCCGCTGCTGATTGAGTTCCGCTGTCTTAGAACCCCTTCGAACAAGGCGAGTTCATTTCAGACTGACGTCCCACCGCTTATCAATTTAGGAGCCAGTAAAATTAACCGCTTCGGAGCTGACTTGCTCCCTCCCCCTGCTTGGATTCCGCATCCAGAAAGGTCACCAAATAAATCTCACTGGGTCCCGCTAGCGTAATACGCAGCTTGGAGCCCGGGCTCTCAGAAAAGGAGAGTAAGCGAAATGTAACCTGGGCCCGAAAGGTTGCCGCCCCCACCCCTTCCCCGCGCCCCTGCAGCTACTGGCCCGTGGCAGTGGCTGTGAGAAGCCAGGCCTGGGCTCGCTCTACTTCTGTCCACGTCGACCTCTGCTCCCCAGAGATACCACGGTTGGCTAGGGTTGGTGGTCAAGAATGGAGGTCCCGCAAAAGTGGCCCAAGTCTTGTGGCAGAAACCTCTGTGCTCTGTTTAACTTCACATCCGATGGACTGAATGTTTGTATCTCCCCAAATGTATATGTTGGCGCTGTAATCCTCAGCGCCACTGGTATTTGGAAGCGGGGCATTTGGGAGATAATTAGGGTTAGATTAGGTCCGGAGGGCAGGGCCCTGGTGATGGGATTGATTAGTGTCTTTCTGATTAGAGTAAGAGACACAGATCTTTCTCGGCCGTGAGAGGATACAGTGAGGAAGAGAGGCAGCCATATGTAAACCAGAAAGAGGGCTCTCACGGGGAACCCAAACCATGCTGCCCCTCCCCCCCCCCCCCCCCCCCCCCCCCCGCCTCCTCAGACCTCCAGCCTGCAGTACTGTGGGAAATATTTGTTGTTGAAGTTACCCAGTCTATGGTATTCTGCTATGGCAGCCTAAACTAGGACAACATCCTCAGGGCCTTATACCTGGTAGGCGCCCGATAAATATCCAGTAAACCAAGTAAGACTTGATATTCGCTTTAGCATCAATGATTAGATGGAAAAGTTCACACAAGATAGCATGGGCACGGTCTTGGTGGGGGAAAGGAGAAAGAGATGTTTGTCTAGGGATGTCTTTACTGTCACAGCCATTGATTGGGCCCAAGTCCATGTTGGAAACCCACTGGCAAGTCAAAGTACAGCTCTTTGGAGCACAGCAGAACAGAGTCCTCAGTCTCCAGAAGAAAAAGTGCCTTATGCCTCCCCCCCTCACATGTATACCCCGCTTCTGTTCACAAAGGCCTATCCAATAAGTCTGATTAGCAAATCTTAGGGCTTTTCTCCTCTGCATCTAGGGCACAAATGCTTTATTCAATACTCTTTGAACCTCTTCTCACCATAGATAGTGTGACAGTGTTTGTGGACATACAACTGAACCACCCTCAGGATGATTTGAAGGTTTTAAAGTGATTTTAAGGGCCGCCTGGGTGGCTCAGCCGATTGAGCATCTGACCTCGGCTCAGGTCATGATCTCACAGTTTGTGAGTTTGAGCCCCGCATCGGGCTCACAGCTGTCGGTGCAGAGCCTGCTTCGGATCCTCTGCACCCCCCTCTCTCTCCTCCTCCTCTCTCTCTCTAAAATAAATATTTTAGAAAATGTGATTTTAAGTTGAAGGATGCCCCATCTACTATCCAGCAACAGGCCAAATTAATGGTATCCACAGCCCGGAGACAATGTACTCACATTCCTGTTCTCGTCCTAATGGTTTCTTTCTGTGTTCACACTGGGCACTTTTGGCCTACACCTAGAGTGAGAAGACCCAGTTTTCAAGTCTGGTCCTACCTTCCCTAGCTGTAAAACTTGAGTGGATTACTTAATTTACCTAAACCTCATCTTTCTTCATCTGCAAACACACAAGGCTGTCACAACGTGCAAAGAACTTTGCATATGTGAAAGCCTCAGTAAATTACAAAGTTGTGTGCAGATGCTAGGGTTCATTCATTTTAGCCTCAGCAACAAAAGAAAAACAATGAAGATGAAGCCGTACAGCATCTCAGAATTTGATCCAGCAACTCGACTTCCAGGGATTCATCCCACAAAAACGCTCTGCGGGGCAGAAGGATGTATGCGTGAGGAATTTCACTGCAGCTTGTTGAAAACTCGGAGATAAACTGAATGTTGTCAATAGAAGGTTGGGTAAATAAATTATGATGCATGCATTGTAGGCAACACTGCGCAGTAGTAAAAAAATAAGATAAAGTAAGTAAAAAACCCTTACAGTTTGTTAGAGTCATGCATCAATGTCAACTTATATAAATTAACAGGTGTGGTTATCACATCTTTAGATGCTTAAGTGGAATGATCGGAGAAAACTACGTCCAGCTAAACCTTACAGAAATAACCTAAGCTTTACACAAAATGGGATCATCCTACATGTAATCGTTGCATTTTTTCATTTACTATATCACAGACGTCTTTTTATGTCAGTCCTTTTTTTTACTTTTATAATTTAAAATTTTACATACAAGGGGCACCTGGGTGACTCGGTCAATTGTGTCAGACTTCGGCTCAGGTCACGATCTCACGTTTTGTGAGTTTGAGCCCCGCGTTGGGCTCACAGCTTGTCAGCGCAGAGCCTGGAGCCTCCTTCGGTTTCTGTGTCTCCCTCTCTCTCTGCCCCTCTCCTGCTCTTTCACTCTCTCTCAAAATAATAAATAAACATTAAATATTTTTTAAATTTTACATACTAAAACATAGGCCGTGGGTTATAAAGATAGTTCTCTGGGTTAACTATTGAGAAAAGGAAGGAAATTTGTAGGCATCTTACCTGTGTTTTTAGGAATACAAATCTATAATATCCCAGTACTGTAAGAGCAGCCTCTGGTTATGAGTTGAAACAGCCCTAACCCAGGAATCAGGCGTCCAGCACTCTTGTTCCAGCTCTATTATTAACTTACAACATGACATCAGCCAAATCACTTATCTGGGCCCCAATTTCCACATCCAGAAAATGAGAGTGTCCAAGTACATGTTCTCTAAGGTCCCTTCAAGCTGAAAATTCTCTGGTTCTATGAAATCACTTTTCAAAGATTCAATAAAGGATGTTTATATGTAATAATGGTCTCTGGTCATTTCTGGCACAGGAAGACTTTAACAAGGCCTTAAATGCTCAACGTACATTCAGACTAGTATACTGAGAATTTTTTTTAATTTAAATAAAAAAGGCACCAGCCCTCAAGAGACCTATAATTAAAAAGAGAGAGAATAAGACAGTTGAATGAATAGAAACACAGGAGCACCACGTTTTACAGAAGGAATGTGCAAAGTAGGATCATTGAGGGAGATGGGTGGGACTCAAATGTGTGTTCCTGAAGCCCTACGAGTTCCTCAGAGGATTCCAAAGGCTGCTTCAAGTATAGGGCAACAGAATCAGGAAGCGGGTGCTGCCTGCTCTCCATCCCTGGTTTAATCACAGAGACCTGTGTTTCTCTGCATCGTGCATCTAAGAAATCCAAGAGAGACTCTTAGCGAAATAGGGCTGCTGCAATAAAAGTGTAAAAAACACCGGCCTGGATGATTCCTAGGCCAGTTGCATCTTTAAGGTTTCACATTCTATGATTCTCAGATGCATTGAAAATAGGTTTGTATATTCTGCGTTCAGTTTTGCATGTACCTAGGAAATTAACTTCATAAAGGCTAATTCTCCTGTAAAACAAATAATTATTTTGTAATATGAATAACGGACCCTAAGCGTATCTGTTTAACACACTCAGCTTTTCCTGTCCTGGTTTTTCTGAACGTAA
This sequence comes from Lynx rufus, assembly GCF_022079265.1. NCBI lineage: Eukaryota > Metazoa > Chordata > Mammalia > Carnivora > Felidae > Lynx > Lynx rufus. The sequence continues at coordinate 24,079,293 of NW_025814832.1, read as the reverse complement.
GACACAGTTGTAATTACAAAAGAATTGGATGGGACCATGAGGCTGGCAAAGAGGTTATAAAAAAGATTCACAAGATCCCTGGGACACCATGGAGAAGCTGTTGGTTTCATCAATGAGACAAGACACCGAACTGGAGCTCCACCGTTGAATTAGGTAATTTCTGTTTTGCAGGACACAGCTCAGATAATACAGGGTAATCGCTGCACCTGCTAAGGGCTTTCCATGCATTATTTCATTGAATCCTCCCAACTTCATGAGATAGGTATTATTTTCTCCTCATTTTACGAAGAATAAAACAGAAACCAGGGTTGGCAGGTACACTGCATAAGGTCACAGAGCCAGAGTTCAAACCCACGGAGGCTGCCAGCAAAGCCCATGCTCTCGGCCCCCACAGGTGCTACTCCAAGTTGCCATTGGTCACCCGTAGATGCAGGGCAGTTTGCCCTCGGACCACTAAGGGAGTTCAATAGGACTCTGCCTCTGATTCTTCTATAAATTTATTTTGCTGCGTTATCCAATCACAAAGAAAGTTTTTCACTTCTGTTATCAAGGCTGACCCTAGATCAAAATTACGAGGTAACTATAGTTGGTTCTCTCCCGCTGAGCAACTCCTTCATCGTACCAGGAAGGAAAGCAATACTTCTTCTATGAAATTTGTTCTGATGCCTCCAAAAAGAATGGATCGCCCCTTCTTTTGTGCACACACTGAGAGAGAGAAAGAAAGAGAGAGCGAGAAGGAGGAGGAGGAGGAGAGGAAAAAGAAAAAAAAGAAAACTGTCCTGCTCATGTTACATTTCTCCCCAGAGAGATTGTACCTGCCCTAGGAAACAGGACTAATATTTATTTGTCTCTGGATCCATAACACCCAACGTTGTGGGTGCCCAGCACATAAGAAAAACTTAAGAAATATTTATTTGTTTGAAAGAATGAATGGATGAATGAGTACACTCATGTTGCCCCCAACTTGCCTAGCGTGTCCCCTGTAGCACCTCACCTAGTCTCTTGAGATCCCCTTCTTCCAGACAAACTCTGTCAGCCCTCCCTTTCTCTTCTCTCTGCCCTCCAGACTGATAGCTAGTTAGCTAACCCCGTGTGGAATGAGTGCTAATGAGGTTAGTAACTGTGGTTACCATATTAATGTATTCCTTCTCTTGACGATGTGTTTTCACTTTAACTGGAAATAATTCCTTGACCTAATGGAGCCATTTCTAGTGGTGATCACACCATGCCAGCATTCGGGGTGGACGAGTGTTGGGAAATAGTTGGCAGCAAGGTTGCAAGAACTCCTGTGTAAGGACTCCTAAAACCATGTCACCCACCCCACTTGTGTCAAAGAGTCACAGAAGTGGCACAGCCCATGGATACTAACACCGAGAGTGTTGTGTGAGGTCTCTGCCCTGACCCAGGAAATGAACTTGGATCCGCCCCAGGATTGGAGGTTCTCCCACTGACCTGCAAGCTAGCTTAGGGTCACCTGCCTGACAGACTCTCCCAAGGAGAAAGGACTCGGCACTGTGTTTGATTGGCATGAGGCTAGACTATCAAGAGGACCGGAGTCAGCTAATAAATCCCTTACCCTGTGCAGAAGGGGAAGCTGTGACCTAGAGAAACAGGTGAGCTTTTCAAGGCTAGAAGTCAGAGCCAGAATGGGAACTAAATACTTTATTTCCTTGAGCTACTAATATATGGTAAACTTGTTTTCTCACTTCTTTGAAGCACAAACACATATCAGTGATTGTCAAGTCTCTTATTTGCCACGGGGCTCGGTACTCCAAAGGATCCAACCCAAAGGAAACGTGGCTAAGGCTTCTGGACAGCAGCAGACAGCACCATTCAAATCTCAGGAAAGTGTTTTTAATCAGGGGAACCTAATTCCCATCCAGAATCTTAGGTGGAAAATGTAATATTTAGCTTTCCAGCCTCTGCAGGACAAGAATAGTACAGCAGAAACAGTGGAAATGGATCCTGAGGGCTAATTGATCTTATCCAGCACACTAGGTACTAAATTTTTTAAAACCTTTGTCAAGTTGACAGAATTGGTATCTTGTTTTTATTTATATTTATGTGATTATTGGTAAAGATGAACTTTTAAAAATGCATCTCTTGGCCTTTCTTTACTTCTTTTGTAAATTGCCAGTTCTACTCCTTACCTGTTTCCTTTGGGGGTATTTGTCCTTTTTTCCTTATAGATTTTTTAGAACTCTTTGTGTATGAAAAAGGATTACCCCACTAACCAAAGACCATTTTCGAAATGTCAGATTTTGCCAGGAGCCAGCCAAGATCTGATTAACCCAGCGGATGGTTCCCTTGTTTGGCACCCCTTCGATACTTACGCATTTGGTCTGTTTCACAGATATTCAGCTTTATTCGGTGTGTGCACATCCCCCCACCCCTACAGTCCCAGCAGCAGAATTGAGTTTGTCCGTTGGAGAGACAGGACCTCTAGAGAGCTCTGCAGATGTCAAGGACAGACAAACACCAGTGGTATGGGATCTGGAGTCGAAGGTACAGATGCCAGAATGTGGGTGGTCTCCCTTGTTCAAGAGTATAATGAAGGTCTAAATGCCATGAAGTCAGTTAGCAAGATGGGGTAGGGGAATCAGATCCCAGATGACAGGAGTCTGCTCTTCAGGAAGACATTTAAAGTCACATCACAAGTTAACAAAACACATCGAAACGGCCTTGATCTTCTTTTATATTTCCTGCCTAGGTAGGAGGATGTGGTCTCAGGAGCCAGCCCTGCAGATATGAATAAAATGGCGTTAGCCGCTTAAGGAAATAGTACATGAAGTAGCTGCTACGTTGAAGGCCTTAACTGTTGTTGCAGATTTAATTGTCTTGTATGTCTTATCACACATACTTATTGCAGTTGGGCGGATTCTGTAAGTAGCTTACCTAATAGTCACCATTCTTTATTTCTGGCAGAACTGCATCTCACGATAGAGGCTGAAAATACAAGATTCTCACTTCCCCAGGTTCCTTTGAAGCTAAAGATGGCCATATGACCCCATTCTGGCCAATGAGAGGCAAAAGGAAGACTATATTTTTCTTGTAGGTGAAAGGCTGAGTGTGCACGAGGCTCCTGCCCTTTCCTACCTGTCTATGAACATAGTTGTGTGAGGACATGATTTCTTCAGCTATGGTGACCGTACCACAGCCAGCCTAAAGATGAAGAGCCAACACCGAGGGTAAAGAAACAAAAGGTGGAAAGAAGCCTGGTCAGTTGTAGTATTTTTCAGCTGATAAACCAAAATGGGACCTCAACACTTCCGGTTTTGTGAGACAGTAAAGAGTGTCAGCCAGGCTTTTTGTTAATCTTGTTACCTGCTTCTGAAAGCATGTTGATACATTCAAAATGTAACATGGTACAGAAACTGGGATTGTAAGTACACAAAATATGTTAGGGTATGGACAAGGACAGGATGGATGGTAGAATGACTGATGGAAGAATATTCTGTAGAGAGGTGTTGGGGCAAAGGGGAGGCAGGTCTGGCTCCTGGATTTTCTGATTTAATTGACCCAGTGTAGGACCCAAATATTGGTATTTAAAAAGAAAAAAGGGCCCCAGGTGATTCTAATATGTAGAGATTTGAGAACCTCTGGTCTAGTCCAATTCTTTATTTAACAGTTGGGGAAACTGAGGCTCAAACAGTGTGACTGGTAGAAACCATATGATGCAAAGGTAAGCCCAAAGAGAATCATGCAAAAATGTCTTGGGGATCATCTCTTGCCCTTACCTCGGCCCCTCAGCGTTCCTCCTACTAGATATCCAGTGTCTTCTTTCTACCTCCTGTCTGCACTGAGCCCCTGAATATTGCACCCACCGGGGAAGGGGAGGCCCTTCATCCTTTCCTAGGCCCCTATCCAGGTCAAAACTCTCATTCTTTCAAGGATCTGCTGAGCAACAAACAAAGTAATCTTAACTGAATGCTAGCCAAGGTGTTAATGACAGATAATGGCTGAATGCATTACTCCTCCCAGATAACATTTCCATTTTAATGGAAGCCTTTAAATGCCTTAACCCAAAGGAAACCACCTGAAAAGTGCACGGAGGGCAATTACCTGGCACCTTTGCCCTTCTCTGTCCCTAGAAGACATTTCCAAATTGTCACTGAGGCTTTCCCTGCTAAGCTACGACACAGCTGGAGAAGCCCTGGGCAGTCCCTATCAACCAGTGATGGGAGTTACTGGGCAAGAGGAAATCTATTGGCTAACCCTGTCGTGGAACAAATAATTTGTCCTTGAGTAAGGGGAGTTGAATCTTACTTAGAAGTTTTGACATTACCTGGATATGGGAGCTTGACCAAACTATTAAATATTTCCGGGTCTGTTTCCTTATCTGTCAAATGAGAGGATTGGCATTTTCCGTAAATAGTCCTCTGCTAGAGACTCTCAAAGCCTGACCCAATAGCTCTCGAAGCCAATTGCTGCTACCAGGTACCTCTTCCCATTTTCGCATCGCTTCCCACCAGGAAGGAAATTTACTCAAAACAGGAGGAACAGCTTTCCTGCTCTGTTTATAAAGGGACTTTCCTCCCTAAATAGGCCCTGGGGAAATAACGTAAACCAGCATTTGAGGTGACTGCTAAGAAGCCAAATCTTGTGACACTTGGAGCCCAATCGTGCGGTTCAAGGGGCCAAGAGTGCACGGCGGAGAGTGAGCACTCTATCGGTGGCGGGAGAGGCAGAGCCTCTGTGCCAGATGCGTCAGGAATGGGTGTGCCGGGCCCAGAAGACACATCAAATGGGGAAAAATCAGGTGTGCAGATAACGTTTTGTAAATGCCTTTCTAATTCTCAATGCTCCAGGAAGGAATCTCAGAGATTAAATTAAGCTGTTAACCCTCTAGGCGCTCCTGTCGTTTATTGTTAAGGAATTAATAGGAATGCGGGAATGCAGATGGCCTGGCTGTCAGCTCCGAGAGGCGATTTTTCTGATCTTCACGGACGTTTCCAGCATCTTTCATTAAGCGCTCATGTACCAATTTGTCATTTTAACCGAGCAGGAAAGAAACTCCCACTGAACTCCCTAGCTCAGGTGCTGGGCGTTAAATCCTCCCACGACAAGGCCTGCATGGTTGCATCCGCAGGGGAGGCTGCAGGCCTTAGTGTGTGGCCTCTGCTGGGGGTGGGGGGAGGCGGAGCCATTCCAGGAAGGAAGTCGGCATCCCCAAACCTGGCTGTCCTGGGCACAGGTTTCAAGGGAGTGGGGGAGAGCCCACTCTGGTAATCCTAAACAGAGCAGAGACGTAAAGAAACTTCTTCCAGCTTCCTCAAGCGCTCCAGCACGCAGGTAGCGCGCTCAACGAGGGGAGGCGCCACCTACAGGAGAGAGGAGGACCTGCAACCTGATCTGGAAAATTCAACCGCTGGTGGGTCTGGAACCGACTGGACACCGCCCCTCCTCCTCCTCGTAGCCTCTGACATTTATCCAATCCTTTCTCCTGCCAGACGCTCTCCCAAGCGCTTGATGTGTTATTAACTCCTCTAAACGTTACAACAACCCTATGTTATTGTCATCCCCGTTCCGTAGAATAGAAAACTACAGATCCAAGAGAGTAACTTGCCTCCCAAAAAGTGGAAGGCTGAGGGGCGCCTGGGTGGCTCAGTCGGTGAGGCGTCCGTCGTCGGCCCAGGTCAGGGTCTCACGGTTCGTGAGTTCGAGCCCCGCGTGGGGCTCTGGGCTGACAGCTCGGAGCCTGGAACCTGCTTCGGATTCTGTGTCTCCCTCTGTCTCTGCCCCTCCCTGGCTCACGCTCGCTCTCTCTCTGTGTCAAAAAAAAAAAAAAAAAAAAAAAAAAGTGGACGGCTGGGATCTCAACCCTGAAAGCGTGTCTCAGAGCCTGGGTGCTCAGCATTACACTAAGGAGGGTGTGGTGGAAAGGTTGGAGTCAGTCCTAATTCCACTCATGATCCTCAGTGTAATTCAGGGTCAAGTATTGAGTTCAATGGGCCCTCAATTCTCCACCTCAGGGTTCCCTATTTTTGAGACTCCTTTACTCAGAGAGAAAATCATTGCTAAGATAATCATAGTTTTGTGTAATAAAAAGTTGGTAAGGGGGTTGAGAGTAGGGGTGGTAGAGATTGCATAACACTCACCTTCTTTGGTTTAGGAGGGACCCAACCATGGCTGATTCTCAGTGATAGGGCAAGAATAGAACCCAGGTCTCCCGACTCCCAGCCCCGTGCTTTCCCCCCATACAATGCTCATTCTTTAACTGTCCATAGGCAGGCTTTATACGAGAAAGAAAGTTAATCTCACACAATGTGGCTTCAGGAGGTTCAGGTCCATCCTCTGACCAAAACCTGCCTTTTTTTTTTTTTTTTTTTTTAAATCTGGTGGCTTTTACCTGCAATCCTACCATTAGTGACTTATTTCTTTCACTAAGACTTTGGTACTATCCACCCAGGACCAGTAAGGCTTTCACTGTTGGCTGTCATTTCACGTGTATGTGGTTGAGGTCTAAACCAGCACTACTCAAAGTGTGGTCCATAAGCAGCAGCATCCGTATCACTTGCATATTGTTAGAATTGCAAGTCGTGGGTTCTGCCCCAGACCTACTGAGTCAGAACTACCCTGATTCCCAGACTTCAGTGCGTGTGCTTATGTTGTCACCTACAGAGCTTATTAAAACACCATTTCCTGGAACAACCCCTCTCCACTCCATCCCCAGAGGTTCTGATTCAGCAAGTCTTGGGGAGTCGCCCCCACTTGGCATTTCTAACAAGTTGTTCTCAGGTGGCGCCACTGCTGATGGTCTGGGGCCTATTCTTTTTTTAAATTTTTTTAAGTTTATTTATTTAAGTAAGCTCTACACCCAACGTGGGGCTCAAACTCACAACCCTGAGATCAAGGGTCACACGCTGTACTGACTAAGCCAGCCAGGCGCCCCAGTCTGGGCACTATTCTTTGAGTAGTACTTAAAAAGTTCCGGGGCGCCTGGGTGGTTCAGTCGGTTAAGCGTCCGACGTCGGCTCAGGTCATGATCTCACGGTCCGTGAGTTCGAGCCCCGGTCGGGCTCTGTGCTGACAGCTCAGAGCCTGGAGCCTGCTTCAGATTCTGTGTCTGCCTCTCTCTCTGACCCTCTCCCATTCATGCTCTGTCTCTCTCTGTCTCAAAAATAAATAAACATTAAAAAAAATTTTTAAAAAAAGTTCCTAATAGCAGATACTGAGAGTGGAAAAGGAGGAAAAGCACCCTGGGGTAAAAAGAGAGAGGAAGGTCATTATTACGGATGAAAAAGATACAGAATATGGAAATTTGGAGTCAAAGACTTCTGAAGGTGTGGGTTCACAATTATGCCTGTGTCTTTACCTTTGAATAAGTTCAAAAGTTATACCATTCAGTGATTTCACACACTGTATAAATGTTCGTGCCCTGCATTTATCTAGGGTGGTAAAATCCCTTCCTGCCTTCCCTTTGGCTGAGCCCTGCCCGTCTCCGTTACAAATGGAAGCCTTCCTGGTCCCCTCTGACCATCAGTTAGCTCTCCAATTTTATTCCAGAGTCAACTGCGCTGTAGCAGCAGACAAAGCTGGCCCGATGGCAGGAATACTGTTCCCCGATGGTATCAGAACCTCTTCTGTATTTATGTTTGCTGTGTGACTGTCACTTGTATACAGTCACATAGAGACTCTGATATTAAGACTTGGGCTGCAAATCACCCCCATGGCACAGCTCTGGCGGAAAAGGAAAAGGCACTTCAGTGGCAACCGGATATCAAACACGAATTACATTGCCCTTGTACCAAAATAGGCATCTTTAAGAACTCATGTCTTCTGGTCCTCCTTTGCTATACTTCAGGTAATGTGGTACCGAGAGACTGAGAGACACCCAGATAAATGACAGTCTCTTCTATTCATAAAGAGGACTTATGAAGGAAAACTAGAACTTCCCTGTGGTGGAAGGTATTATTATTATTCAGCACATACCCCTCCATGGGGGAAGAAAACTTACCCCGCACCCCGGCTGGTGGGTTTAGCCATGTGACTTGCTTTAGTCAATGGAGTGTAAGCAGAGATTTTCACTCTGCTTGCTTGATTTGGCTTGGCCTCTTCCATTTCTGCCCTTGGTCGTGAGAACAGCATGGTTATCGCCTCAGCCTGGGTCCCCCAATACGAAGGTACACGGTTGTTCCACAACCTGGGACAGAGCCACTGCAGCCAGCCCACACACCTGTAAGCAAGAAGTAAATGTTAGGGGCGCCTCAGTCGGTTGGGCAGCTGGCTTCTGCTCAGGTCACGATCTCACGGTTTGTGGGTTCAAGCCGTGCTTCGGGCTCCATGCTGACAGTGTGGAGCCTGCTTGGGATTCTCTCTCTTTCTCTCTCTCTCTTTCAAAATAAATAAATGAACTTAAAAGAAATATTTGTTGAATAAATAAAGGAGTGTTCTAATAAATTCTAATAAAGCATGTCATGAGACCAGGTAAGGGGGAAATGGTGAAAAAAAAAAAAGAAAGCCTGGCATATACAGTCTAAAACTCTTTTGCTCCAACACTAGGTGATCTTAGACAGTTCAAAGGGTACCTAGTTATGAAAAACAATCATTTGAGTAACAATAATAGTAAGTCAATGGGGAGCCACTGAAGAATTTTGAGCTGAGGAAAACACGATCGAGATACCATCTTGGAATGGTGTCTCTAACTGCCGTGTCCAGGGGTGGTTTAGCAGAGAGAGACCAGTTAGGAGGCAATTTCCAAGTGAGGTGATAAGGACCTGAGGCATGAGGTGGCAGTGGAAGTAAAAGGGGTGAGGTTGGGATGGGGGCTCCAATAACCCTATCACCTGGTGGGAAAAGAAGGCAGCAGAGAGGGAGGGTCTAAGGTAGCACCCTGATTGTATACCTGTATCAACTGAGATATGGAAATTTGGCCAAGAGGCCAAATGTTTTGTTGAGATGATAAGTTAATTTAGAATTTTCGACAATGGACTGGGTATCAGGTGAAAACACGTTGCCCCAGGGCTCCTGGCCTGCAATCTCAGGACTGCCTCTTTTTTTTTTTTTTTTTTTTTTAAATTTTTTTTTTTTCAACGTTTATTTATTTTTGGGACAGAGAGAGACAGAGCATGAACGGGGGAGGGGCAGAGAGAGAGGGAGACACAGAATCAGAAACAGGCTCTGAACCATCAGCCCAGAGCCTGACGCGGGGCTCGAACTCACGGAGTGCGAGATCGTGACCTGGCTGAAGTCGGACGCTTAACCGACTGCGCCACCCAGGCGCCCCATCAGGACTGCCTCTTGAGAGAGAGGTCAGAAGAAAAGGACACGTGGACATTAGATCCACGGAGGTGACAGGTATAGGAAGTGAGAAACCAAAGACCGAAGCCAGCCTTGTAGACTGCCTAATTAGAAGGGGCTTCTAGAAGGGGGAAGGGTGGCTGATGAAAGAGAACAAACAGGACCAGCAAAGGGTCTCTCAGAAGAGAAAAAAAAAAAAAAAAAGGAAAGGGAGGAATTTTGATGTCCAGGCCTGTCTCTTGTGGGAACACTGTCAGCTGTCAGACTTCAGGCGGCCTCCTTGACTAGTAGAAGGGAACATCCTTTAACCTGACTCCCTGGCCTCTAACCACCTGGGTGGCTGGGGGCCCCAAGGCTTTGTGAGCCTTGAAGAGGAGACCGGGGAAGAGAAAATGGAAAAATGTAATCAATAACAAGAAGCCTTGTGTTGTGTTTCTCCCCCACCCCCCCCACCCCCACTTCATATGCAGGAAGCAATCCAGGGCTATAGCTGGTGCTATGATGGGTGTATTCTGGATGTTCAAAAGGTCATCTGGCATGGAGACAGGCTAAATTATGGCTGGAGTGTATGAATCTGAGGAGGTTCTCCATTAACATTTATTAGGAATTGTCATCGCTTCAACCCGAATGGGCCCCAGATGTGGAAACCCCGGCTGCTCCAGACTTCTCTTCCGGGCTGCAATCTCTCCTCTGATTTATTGTTATTAAACATGACCAGATTTTGTAGAGGGGAAAATTGAAGAAAGCGACACACACATGGGGAGCTGTTAGGCGGAGGCTGCCAAGAGAAACAAACCATTTTATTATTTCTGGTGGCAGTGGGATCGTGTGGAGGTGCAGGCCGTTGTTACGAGACTCCATACGTGGTGCCTGTTCCCTCAATCGAAAAGACGCAGCCTGAACTTCTGGACCGTCTGTCCCAAGGGCAGATGTCTTCACCCCGAGGGTGAGAGAGGGGCAAAGTTGAAGGTAATGAGAAATACTGAGAATAGAGAGTCAGTGCTTAGAATTCTAGAAGCTATGGGAGCCACTCTCTTTCCTCAAAATATATTACCTTCCAGGGCAGATGACTTCCTGTGCATCAGTCACACCCACTGGATATTAGGTCATTTTTCTTATCAGTAACATTTACTCTCCCACTGTGTAAATATCGGGAGGGATTCTAAGAAGTCAAAGTTAGAGCCCCACCTTCCGGCAGCTTGTCGTCTGTTTCATTTGTTCACGCATTCAACGTAATTTTATTAAGCACATACTACGCATAAGGCATTGTTGTAGGTGTTGGAGAAATATCGGTAAGGAAGAGAGACAAAGTCTATGCTGTCTGGGCGCTTACTTATCTGTAAGGGAACAAAGTCAGAAAATGCCCAACAATTAGCTACTAGACAAAAGAGCGTTTGCAAGGAAGGGAGTGTACAGAAAGGATCCTATATGAGGCAGGAGTGAGGAAAACTGGATTCCAGTCCCGGCTCCACTACCCAAGAGTCTGGTGGCCTTAGGTAGATTATTGAACTTCTTAGAACCTCAGCTTCTTGTTTGTAAAATGGTGATAAATCTGCCTTGCCTTATCTCATAGGTGTATTGTAAAAATTTAAGGAGGTAATGTATTTGAAGAGTTCCTTGTAAACTGTAAGTTGCTCTATGGTGTTGGGTGTTTTATGACAAGCGCCAAATAAAGGACACAGTGAGTTCAGTACTGTGGACTGAGACAGTACATTCACTGGCTGGGAGTCTGGGCCCTCATCCTCTCCTGCTTTCTCTTGGGAAAAGGAGCAAGCAGGACTATGCCTAGGCTGCTGGACACATGTCCCCTGGGGGGCCTTTTCCAGTGGAATCTGGATCTCTGTTGCTGATCTTATGAACAGGCCACTTTTGGAAAATCCTCACTTGGCTAGGCCTTTTTCCTAGACTTTTACATGGAAGTTATCCTATGTGGGAATAGTAGTGAATAAATATAGGTAATGGGGCACATCTTGAAAGTCGCTAGGTCTTTGTTGTTACATCGTCCCTCTTCCAGATTATCTAAGTTCCCAGGGAGAAGGAATTGTGTTAAGCCATCTTGATCCAATTCCAGCCTTCCGTTCCCTGCCCACCCCGGTGCACTTACCTCATATATATGTGTGTGTATCTTCCTGCGAGTGCACACACATGCATTGTGTCTGGAATTAATGGGGATACCCCTTAGGGCCAGCCTTTCTTATACCAGGCAACTGGACCCAGTGTCCAGGGGCTAAGCCTGCAGCTGCTTCCTCCTGCTGTAGAGGCGAAAACAAGGAGAGAAAAAGGAGACAGGGGAGATTGTAGGACTTAGGAATATTCCCTATGGATTTCCTCCAGTGGAGAGATCTGCCTTCCAGTTCTGGGGGTCTGCAAACCCACATCTTTCTAGTATGGCCTTGGAACAGGGTGGGGAGGAGAGAGAATCAAATTCTAGGTTGTCGTGGATCGTTGGATTGCCCCAGCAGGGTATGTTGGGAGAAGGAAAGGAGGTGGGGGAGGTAGGAAGTGGGAAGGGAAAGACTAAGGGAGTTTTACGGCTCTGCTTTTCTCATAGCTGGACAAGCCCACTAGAGTTTGCAGTGGGGTGGGTATGGCCTAACACCCTCTTACCCAAAGGGTAGCCCACAGGCCAGCAGCATCTTAGGACTCAACCCAGGCCTACTGAGTCAGAAATTGCATTATAATCCCTAGATGGCTAGTATGTCTGTTAAAGTTTCCGAAGCATGCTGCTTTGGGAATGGCTTCTTGCAATGAGCCACTGAGGACGTGTGCTGGGTGATCTCTCTCGCCTTCCATATCCATTCTTCACCTTCTCCTCTCCTGCTCTTGGTGCTGGGAAATGTTCCTTATGAATTACTCCAACAGGCTCCCTTGTCCTCTGACTTCTGGTTGGGGTCAGTCAATGGCCAATGCTCAAGAACCAGTGACTTTACCTGAAGTTTGTTTTTTTAAAGAAAAAATTGTTTTAATGTTTATTTATTTCTGAGACAGAGACAGAGGATGAGCGGAGAGAAGCAGAGAGAGAGGGAGACACAGAATCTGAAGCAGGCTCCAGCCTCCAAGCTTGTCAGCACAGAGCCCCACGCGGGGCTCAAACTCATCAATCACAAGATCATGACCTGAGTCAAAGTCAAACGCTCAACTGACTGAGCCACCCAGGCGCCCCGACCTGAAGTTTTTAAAGGAGAACAAGATAACACATTTACGTGTTATAGCAAGTCACCGGAAGTGACGGAAGGTAGAGAGAGGGTGAGGTCAGGGTCTTTATTCCCCCAGCTCCCCACCAGCCAGGCCTCCGGTTGACGATGCCTGTGTTCCTTAACTAAAAAGGCCATGGCCCCAGTGGGACACCCTCTGCTACACTCTCCAGATTTGGGGGAAGGCTCCTTCTTTAACCCTTTGAGCCTCGAGTGCCAATCATTCCCTGCTCTGGCTAACTTCACCAGCCCTTGTGGATGTCTCTGAACCCTGCCCAGAGCTTTGTAAATATGCCTTTGTTAAACTCTTCTCCAGGGTACCATCTCTTTCCCAACAGGACCCTGATCCACACTGGATCCTGGAGAACAGACTCTTGCTCACGGTTAGGGAAAAGGACTAGATGAGTACTTCCGATTTAAGAATATTTGAGATTGGTGGCTCAGTCGGTTAAGCGGCCAACTTCGGCGCAGGTCATGATCTCATGGTTCATGAGTTAGCACCCCGCGTCGGGCTCTGTGCTGACAGCTCGGAGCCTGGAGCCTGCTTCGGATTCTGTGTCTCCCTCTCTCTCTGCCCCTCCCCCGCTCCTCTCTGTCTCTGTCTCTCTCTCTCTCTCTCAAAAATAAATAAACATTTTTAAAGAAGAAAAGAATCTTTGAGATCGAAATGGCCATTGTCAATCCAGCATACCATTTCTTGTGAGATTCTTGTTTCTGAAAGAGAAAAATATATCACAACGGGGCTCCTGGGTGGTTCGGTCAGTTAAGCGTCCGACTTCAGCTCAGGTCATGATCTCCCGGTCTGTGGGTTTGAGCCTCACATCGGGCTCTGTGCTGATGGCTTGGAGCCTGGAGCCTGCTTCGGATTCTGTGTCTCCCTCTCTCTCTGCCCTTCTCCCATTTGTGTTCTGTCTCTCTGTCTCTCTCTCTCTCCAAAAATAAACACATTAAAAAATCTTATAAAGGGGCGCCTGGGTGGCTCAATCGGTTGAGCAGCCGACTTCGGCTCAGGTCATGACCTCACGGTCCGTGAGTTCGAGCTCCGCATCGGGCTCTGTGCTGACAGCTCAGAGCCTGGAGCCTGTTTCAGATTCTGTGTCGCCCTCTCTCTGACCCTCCCCTGTTCATGCTCTGTCTCTCCCTGTCTCAAAAATAAATAAAATGTTAAAAAATAAAAAAATTTAAAAAAAGACATTCTTCTAAAAAAAAAATCTTAAAAAAAAAAAGAAGAAAAATATATGACAGGATCACTTGGTGCTTCCCCCCACATTCCTCAGCTTCCTAGCACATGGTGCCTGGAACGTAGCATTTGCTCATAACATCATACTTTCCTGCCTTTCCACTCTTCTTGCTCAAGGCTGTACAGCAAGCTAGGAAAGAAATCAGTGTCTCCTAACTCCTCATCCAGTACCTGGTATACGTCCAGCTCAGGAATCTACCCACTCACTATGAGTTCTCAGTCTAGACACTAACTGAATGGCAGAGAGCAGTCCTCTAGGAGACAGACTAGGACATACCCATTCTTTTTTTAAAAATTATTTTTAATGTTTATTTATTTCTGATAGAGAGAAATAGAGCGTGAACGGGGAGGACTGTAGACTGTCTTCATGTGCACGTGTGGGTCACACAGGGGTGGTGTGGAACCTCCTTATGCTGGCTTGCAAGCACTGATTTTTAAGTTTTCAAGAATTTTGTTGAACAGTTACTCCAAAAAAACCCTAAAACCATGTGAAGTTACGATGAAATAAATCACATTTAAAAACAAAAATAATAAATAATAAAAACACATCCCTTCTTTATTTATTTAGTCTTTATTTCACTAGATCTTTTTAAAGGTTTTTTTTTTGTGTTTATTTATTTTAGAAAGAGAGCACGCGAGCGGGGCAGGGGCGGCGGGGGGGGGGGCAGACGATAGGAAGCGGGCCCTGCACTGACAGCACAGAGCCCGATGCGGGGCTCGAACTCACGAACCCATGAGATCACGATCTGAGCTGGCGTCGGATGCTCAACCGACTGAGCCACCCAGGCACTCCGAGATTTTATTTTTAAGTCATCTCTACATCCAACATGGGGCTCAAACTCACAACCCTGAGATTAAGAGTCACATGCTCTATGACTGAGTTGGCTGGGCGCCCCTTCACCAGATTTTACTATAACCTTTTGGGGTTATTTCTTTTTTAAGTCTATTTTTAAGAGAGAGAGGGAGAGAGCAGGGAAGGGGCAGAGAGAGAGGGACAGAGGATCTGAAGTGGGCTCTTCGCTGACAACAGACGCAGGTCTGGGATCATGACCTGAGCCGAAGCCGGACGCTTAACCGACTGAGCCACCCAGGCATCCCTTCTGGGGTCATTGATACCTCTTGTACCTATATGGTGGAAATACTGTATAAGGGTGTGATACTGTCCATCTCTCCCCAATTCTGCACTCATATCATAACGATCGTGTGAAATCAGGCATGCTGAGAGTATTTACACCAAGGAAATTGGCAAATGCTACGAATCAAAATAGGCCTTTTTTCCCTGGAGGGCTGTATGTTAAATACCATGGGGCTAGTCCCTATTTTTGGAGGGGGCAGGAGAGATGCGTGGGAGGAAGGGAATCCTTGGAGATGATCATGCTATTTGGACTTGGGTAGCTTCAGGGGAGAGCCATACGCTCTCTCCGATGAGAGAAAGGAACGAAGAACACCCTTGGCACTTGTATAAACTAAACAGAGAGGAGAAATATCCTCTCTGGCTCCTTAGGGCAGGACGGATTAAGCGGACCTTTTAGCATGTGAGATGTGGTATTAATAATAGCTTACTTTCGCAACAGCGTTGTTTGTTTAAAAGCTCTCAAAGTACTTCACATCTATTACCTCTCCCATCTATCAAGTATTTGAGTGACCAAGGAGAGGAGCAACAGAGACATTTCTTCTTAAAGCTAGAGAAACTGGGGCTCGGGGAGGTTAAGTGACCTTCTGAACCTCAGAAAACCAAGGTCCCGAGGGGCAATGGGGCACAGTAGCGGGGGCTAGGCACCCGTTGGAATCCCTTCTCTGGCAGCTACGATTTACGTGACCTTGAGCAAGCTGTCCAAGGTTTCTGGGCCTCAGGGCTACATCCGTGGAAGGTTATAGAGGGATAAATTAAAGAATGTGTATAAATCACTAGAGGTGTGTGATCAGTGCTCCAAAACGGGTGAGTTTAATGGAGAAACCCAAAGACTTTGCAGGGGCACAAGAGGACGAGCTTCTGTTACATGGCACAAACAGCTTTAATGACCACAGTGGGCACCACTGTTCTTAAAATGCCTCCCAGTCCATCTAACCAGTGTGGCATTCAGGAAGCCCTGCCTCTCTCTATCCTCTTGGAGCCTCCCCACCTCCTCTTTTCTCTCTTCTTTGTCTCTCTCATGCAGAGCAATGCTCTCCCTTCTCTAATATTTTGGTAACATCTGCCATATGATAGGCACATACCAACGTGTTCTTCTAACCAGCGTTCCCTTCCCAAGAGAAATCTGGTTAATAAAATGATTAGCACCCCATTATCCACAAAGAATCACTTGCACAGGTTTTCCCCATCCACTATTTCCTTTGAACTCCAAAGCCACCCTGTAGCAAGGATTGCAATCACAGCCACTTCACATCGGGGAATCTGAGGCTCAAGGAATCGCCCAGGGTCACAACTTGCAGGTGGCTTGTAGTCAGGGCTTGAACCTGGCAGTGACTATGGCACAATACCATGCTGGGTGTGATTCTTCCTTCCTCAGAATGGGCATGTTCTAGGGGCACCTGGGTGGCCCCGTTGGTTGAGCGTCCGACTTCAGCTCAGGTCATGATCTCAGGGTTTGTGAGTTCAAGCCCCGCGTGAGGCTCTGTGCTGACGGCTCGGAGCCTGGAGCCTGCTTCGGATTCTGTGTCTCCCTCTCTCTCTGCTCCTCCACTGCTCATGCTCTGTATCTCTCTATCTCTCAAAAATAAATAAACATTAGGGGCGCCTGGGTGGCTCAGTCGGTTAAGCGGCCGACTTCGGCTCGGGTCATGATCTCGCGGTCCGTGAGTTCGAGCCCCGCCATCGGGCTCTGTGCTGACAGCTCGGAGCCCGGAGCCTGTTTCAGATTCTGTGTCTCCCTCTCTCTGACCCTCCCCTGTTCATGCTTTGTCTCTCCCTGTCTCAAAAATAAATAAAACGTTAAAAAAAAATTAAAAATAAATAAATAAATAAACATTAGAAATAATTAAAAAAAAAAAAAGAATGGGTATGTTCTAGTCTGTCTCCTAGAGGGCTGCTCTCTGCCATTCAGTTAGTGTCTAGACTGAGAACTCATAGTGAGTGGGTAGATTCCTGAGCTGGACGGATACCAGGTACTGGAGGAGGAGTTAGGAGACACTGATTTCTTTCCTAGCTTGCTGTACAGCCTTGGGCAAGAAGAGTGGAAAGGCAGGAAAGTATGTTATGAGCAAATGCTACGTTCCAGGCACCTCATGTGCTAGAAACTTGACATTAATTTGATTATTTCATATAGCCTTCACTACAGCTCTGTGAGATTAATAGCATTATTTTCATTTTATTTTTTAAATGTTTATTTACTTTTGAGAGAGAGAGAGAAAGAGACAGAGCACGAGTGGGGGAGGGGCAGAGAGAGGGAGTCACAGAATCTAAAGCAGGTTCCAGGCTCTGAGCTGTCAGCACAGAGCCCGATGTGGGGCTTGAACTCACGCGCCGTGAGACCGTGATCTGAACTGAAGTCCGATGTTCAACCGACAGAGCCACCCAAGCGCCCCTCATTATTTTCATTTTAAAGGCGTGGAGACTGAGGCTCAAAGAGTTTGAGAAACTTGCACAGGGTCATCTAGGTGGTAAGTGAGGGAGATGGGATTTGCACCTGTGTCTCTCTGATTCCAAATTCCACCACTTCCCACACAACGTTGTCCCTCTGAGTCCCATTTAAAAATTTTTTTAAATTTTTAAAAATTTATTTGGGGAGAAAGAAAGAGAGAGCACGCATATGTGAGTGGGGAAGGGGCAGAAAGCAAGGGAGAGAGAGAATTCCAAGCTTGCTCCGCACTGCCAGCGCAGGGCCCGATGGGGGCTCGAACTCACCAACCGTGAAATCATGACCTGAGCCGAAATCCAGAGTCAGACCCTTAACCGACTGAGCCACCCAGGCGCCCCTGAGTCCCCGTTCTCTGAGGTGAAACACTGCATCTCAGCTCTCTGGTTCCCAGCTCACACTTCCATCAGTGGCTGGGTTATATGCTCCTCCTCTGGCAGGGGGCTCAGGGCTGGGAAACCTTCATGCCCGTTATCAATCTTCTCCCAAGTTCAGAGGTCAGAGTGAGGAGTTCTGATCACCGCAGCCCCCCTCCTCCACCTCTAGGGTGGTGCCGCATTTCACCTGGGTCAGCAGCCACACATCTCCTCTTCTGCAGCATTCTTCGGAATGTGGGCTCCCACCCACAACTCATCCCTGGCCTGGGGCGCACTGTTCATTAAGGAGCAGGCAGGGAGGAGACGAACCAAGACGGCACAGAGATCCATCAAGGGGCTGAGCGGACAGGTGCACACACCTGTTTCTAGCCAGAGAAACTAGCGGACAGTGGGAACCTGCCTCATAGGAGAGGACTTTATCTGGAAAGGGGAGGAGAGGGAGGGGAAAAAGGAAAAAAAGAAAAAGAAAAAAAAAACGAGATCGGATCACTCTAATCACACGGCTCTAAATCACAGAGAAGAACCGTGGCTCAAACATCCAAGTGCTGGAGGACAGATTTCTACCTTGACTCCTGCTAATTTTCGTTGATTTATGTGGCTTGAAAGCATTTATTTTCTGCCTAGAAGCGGCCCGGGTCCCTCTAAGAAGGCTCAGGACTCCCCTAAATGCTCTCACCGTGGAGAGGCAGGAGGCAGACGTGGGTTCCAGGACAAGGGCTGAGTTCCCTGTTTGGTTTCAGGCTGCCTGAGAGCCGGCGAGGCCTAAGGGGAGCCCCTGGCCTGCTGGAGCTACCTCCCCACTCCTGTCCCCAGAGCCCGCCTGCTTCTGGTCACAGCTCCTTGAGTTTAACACTCCTGG
This sequence comes from Lynx rufus, assembly GCF_022079265.1. Lineage (NCBI taxonomy): Eukaryota > Metazoa > Chordata > Mammalia > Carnivora > Felidae > Lynx > Lynx rufus. The sequence continues at coordinate 24,060,808 of NW_025814832.1, read as the reverse complement.
CAGATTAGCACGCTGGCTTTTATGTGCTAGGCCGTAATATTTGGTGAGCTGTGAGATGAGGTTGGAACTTTCGCAACTGGTACTTCCCTTCCGGCCTTGCCCTGCGATTCGGGCCAGTGGTGTGGCAAGGCGAGGCTGCCCCTCCTCCCCCCTCTGGCTCCCACCTGTGGCTGTTTGGCACCGTGGTCCTTCCTCCGTTGTCTCCTCTTCCCCACGATCCCATGTCTGCTGGACTCCCATACCTCTTGGCTTTTGAAAGGAGGTATTCAGCGCTCACATTCCAAGCCATCTGCTCAGTTCAACATGTTAAAGAGGAATTCTGAGTCTGCCCAGGACCACATTCCGAAAGGGGAGGGGTGGATGTCAGGAGGGAGGCTTTCTAAATGTCATAGGCTTTGAAAAAAATCTTGACTGATGATGACAAACTGGTGGGAAGCCAATGGGTCAGCCGGTGAGGGTCAAGTTTTCTCGGGGATTAGAAGCATAAGAAAGCAGTGCACAGGTTTTGAAAAGCCCACTTCCTCTACCGGCGGCTCATGACGAGTCATTTGGGCACCTCTGGTTTATTTCTCCAGCTCTGTGGTCCCTGAGCCCTCCCTGTCCCTTCACGTGGGCCGGGGTCAGAGTTCAGATTCCTGTGGATCCCTCCAGGCATCCTCAATCTACAGTTGTCTGATTTTCTGCTTCTTCTTTCCCCCCATTGGTCTTCGAATTGCAGCTGCTTTCCAGGAATAGAGTAGACTTTGTTCTTGCAGGAAGAGTATGAGAAAATGGAGCTGATTGGGGCGCATGGGTGACTCAGTCGGTTAAGCGTCCGGCTTCAGCTCAGGTCACGATCTCATGGTTCGTGGGTTTGAGCCCCGCGTCAGGCTCTGTGCTGACAGCTCAGAACCTGGAGCCTGCTTCGGATTCTGTGTCTCCCTCTCTCTCTCTCTGCCCCTCCCTCGCTCATGCTCTGTCTCTCTGTCTCTCTCTCCAAAATAAATAAATGTTAAAAAAAAAAAAAAAAGAAATCAGAGTTTATTATTTTTTGGGGGGTTGTTTTGAGTAGAAATGGATGGAGGGTTTCTTAATGAAATTATTAGCAGAAGATGACTCTGAATGAGATGCAGACCCAACCTTCAAATAGAGCAGAAGCGGTGGAATCTTCTACTGTGTCTTTTAAAATGGAGAGTGTCCTCAACAATAGCCAAATTATGGAAAGAGCCTAAATGTCCATCAACTGATGAATGGATAAAGAAATTGTGGTTTATATACACAATGGAATACTACGTGGCAATGAGAAAAAAATGAAATATGGCCTTTTGTAGCAACGTGGATGGAACTGGAGAGTGTGATGCTAAGTGAAATAAGCCATACAGAGAAAGACAGATACCATATGGTTTCACTCTTATGTGGATCCTGAGAAACTCAACAGGAACCCATGGGGGAGGGGAAGGGAGAAAAAAAAAAAGACGTTAGAGTGGGAGAGAGCCAAAGCATAAGAGACTGTTAAAAACTGAGAACAAACTGAGGGTTGATGGGGGGTGGGAGGGAGGGGCGGGTGGGTGATGGGTATTGAGGAGGGCACCTTTTGGGATGAGCACTGGGTGTTGTATGGAAACCAATTTGTCAATAAACTTCATAAAAAAAATAAATAAATAAAAAAAAAAAATAAAAAAAAAATAAAATGGAGAGTGTCTCCCACGTTTGGCATTATAGCCTAAACATAGTGGGGTGGATAAGAAAATGGACTCCTAAAGAAAAAAAAGGGGGGCGCCTCGGTGGATCAGTCAGTTAAGCATCCGACTTCAGCTCAGGTCATGAACTCACGGTTCGTGGGTTCAAGCCCCGCGTGAGGCTCTGTGCTGACAGCTCAGAGCCTGGAGCCTGCTTCAGATTCTGTGTCTCCCTCTCTCTGCCCCTCCCCTGCGTGCACGCGCTCTCTCTCTCTCTCTCTCAATGAATAAACATTAAAAATTAAAAAAAAAAAAAGAAAGAAAATGGACTCCTGAGGGACACTCAGTGCAAAGAAGTAATTCCTCAAGATGAAAGATTAAACTTTATAATAAAGATCGCCAAATGCAACATCTCAACACGGTAGAAGTTTATGTTTTTTCTCACAGAACAGCCTGAGCTCCAGGTTGGCAGGGGATTCTCCTCCATGTTGTCATCGGGGACCCAGGTTCCTTCTGCCTTGCTTTCCCACCACCCCCCCATGGTGGCCTTTATCTGCCTGGTCCAAGCTGGATGGAGGGTACACCCCTGTTCTGGGTCTCAGGAAGGATTAAAAGTGTAGAAGAGGCACACTCATTTCTTAAGGACCCAGCTCCTAATTGGCCCACATCACTTTTGCTTTCATTCCATTGCCGAGAACTTAGTCATCTAGCCATCGTAAACGCAAGGGAGTCTGGGAAACAGATACATATGAGCAGCCATATGTTCAACAGTTCAATTATTACAGAAGAAGGAAAGAATGGATTTTTGGATAGCGTCACCACATAAACCTGGATGTGCCCCAAACGCCACTAAATAGAGGATCTTTGTTTATTATAAGCAATTAAGTCAGAGAGTTTTTGTTAAAGCAGGAAATAGGAAAATGCAATTTATAGAAGACATAAAGCCCACAGGGTCCTTTCAAGCAATGGAGCACGTCCCAAGGGCTTGAGAAGAAATGTATTTCATTTGTTATTCCTAATGGGGGATTTGGGGCGGTCAGCAGCAGACAAAAGTGACTGATGCCCTGAATGTTGCTCATAAAATGCTGTTTAAAAAAATTTTTAGTGTTTATTTATTTTTGAGAGAGAGAGAGAGAGAGAGAGAGAGAGACAGAGTGTGAGTGGGAGAGGGGCAGAGAGAGGAGACACAGAATTCAAAGCAGGCTCCAGGCTCCCCACTGTCAGCACAGAGCCCAACGCAGGGCTCGAACTCACGGACTGCGAGATCATGACCTGAGCTGAAGTCAGACGCTTAACCAACTGAGCCACCCAGGGGCCCCAAAAGGCTTTATATTTAAATATGCTTGAATATGACTTACATTTTACAAGGATCATTTATACACATTATCTGATTGAATGCTGAAAACATTCCTGATTCAGGAAAGCAAGGCTCAGAAAGGTGAAAGATCTTGCACAAAGTCACGTAACCCATAAGCTGCAAAGGTAAGATCAGAACCCAAGTCTTTAAGCTCAAGTCCAGTACCTTTTACACAAAATGTCATTTTATACCCCAGGAGGGTGACTAGTTGGACATCTTGTGGGGGAATCAGGGCTTGATTTAAAAAAAAAAATTTTTTTTTAATGTTTATTTATTTTTGAGAGAGAGAGAGAGAGCACATGCACACGAGAGAGGGAGGGGCAGAGAGAGAGGGAGACACAGAACCCGAAGCAGGCTCCAGGCTCCGAGCTGTCAGCACAGAGCCCGACGCGGGGCTCGAACTCATGAACCGTGAGATCATGACCTGAGCCGAAGGTGGACGCTTAACGGACTGAGCCACCCAGGTGCCCCAGGGCTTTACTTTTTTACGAGACTTGACTTTTTCAGTCTCCGTGTGAGTTAGATGCCATTTTTAAGATATCAAGAGTCATCTGAACAACAATAATACTAATTACTACTTGCTGACCACCTACTATGTGCCAGGCTCTGAGCTGAGCACATGACATATATATCTTACCGACTCCTCATAATGACCCCGCAAGGTAGATATTGTTATTTTGTTATCCCTATTATAGAGGAGAAAGCTGAGGAGGCTGGGTGATTTTCCCCAAACACACGGCAAATAAGCGGTTGAGGCAGGATGTGAATCCAAGGCAATCCATAGCTTTTCTCTCTGTACCACTTTAGAAGATGAAGGGTATTTGCTGCTTGCTTAGGCCTTGGGAAAGACACACAGGAAGTACTTGGTAATCTCAAGCCAGAGGCAGACCAGATTCCTTAAGCTTATCCCAAACTCCTGACCGCCCCCCCCCCTTTGGATATCCTAGGAATTGATCCTGGGATTAGGTCTTTACTGGCCATAACCCCCAAACATCCTTGTCCCTTGAGCTCCTAGATATTTATGGTGTCTGAACTGGAAGTAATGAAAGTTCCTCCGGTTCAAAACGTCCCTTTTACAGATGGTGAAACTGAGGCCTAGAAAAATAAACCAATAATGTGCCAGAGGTGTTGGGGCCAATTCCTGGCCCTTGATGACCCCCCCCCCGGACTGAGAACGGCCCCACCTGCCACCTGTCCGAGCCTCCTTCAAGTGAGTACACTGAGGGGCAGAACCCAACTGGCTCCACGCTGTCACAGCTAGAACTGTCCCTTCTCCCCTTCCCTTCCCATCCAGCCGGGCCAGCTTGCAGTTTTTCCAAGGCAGGGCCAGCCTGTCCTGAGCTGCAAGATGTATTAATCAATTTGATGAGGATGTTAAAGCTTTCTCTTTGCAACTAATTATGGCCTGATTTATAGGCCTGGCCTTGGTTTGATAGAGCTCTCCTCATGACAGGGATGAATGCGGACCCCTTCATCTCTTCCATTTCTCTCCCTTCCTCCCTCCCTCCCTCCCCCCCTCCCTCCCACGTCTCCTGCCTCCTGCCTCTGCTCTTGGTTCCCACAGGAACACCCTAATGACATGTTGACAAGCTGGTGAAGCATCGTTCCCTCTCTGTTGCGTCTGCCTCTGACACCACCATCCCTCCTGTATTCTCTGACATGGGCAGATGGACGCCTTGGCTGGCTCCAACCACCATGCGGGTGCTGGCCTAGAGGCTGTATACACCCCTTTCTTCTGGAAACAGAATAATAAAATTACCGTGGGCCGACGCCACACCTTCCTTCCCAAACAACTCAAGAGCTTGTTGAAATGAACCTCACCCTCGGTTGAATTGGAGAGGGATGGAGGGTTTCAGGTGAGTTCCATTCTGGTTATTCTACACAAGGGCAAACTAAGGCAGGGCGACGAACTTGCCCGTGATTCCGCACACAGTAGAACAACAAAGGGGTGAAAAATCGGTGTCCTGGCTTCCAGCTCCGAGATCTTCCCATTGCTCGGGTCCTTGAGTCATCCTGCTGTGCTGTTCTTGAAACCCTTGCCTTCAGGTGGGCTTCCTCGTACCTGTGACAATGTGGCAGAAGGGGAGCCCTGCCATATATATTGGTTTCCTGACCTTAGGCATGAAGGTCTTTGTGTCTGCACTACGCAAATGACGTATGCAATAAAATGTAAATAGAGACTCGGCACAGAGTATATATGCTGGTGCAGGTGGACATATGGGCTGTTTCCAGCTGTCTTTATCTTTATGTCACACATAGAGATGAGGAACAACCCCAAATAGTGACCTTCCTCAGACATGAAGGCTCTTAAGAAGTCACTCTCCACAGACACAGCGGGGTTCTACGGGGAGCTTCCCAGTGTGGGGCATCTCCTTGTATTCTGTTCCCCAAGAAATACAGCCACTTCCCAATAATGCCAATAATGCCAGAGGAAAGACACTAAATTCATGACATGATATTTCCACAATGCATCTGTAGCAAGGTATTAACCCTAAACATAACCAACATACAAATCCTCACCTGAACCTGAACCTGAACCTGAGCCTTCACCTCACTCCTGACCCTAAATCTAAACATCTTCCCAACCCTCTCGACTAACCCCAGTCTAAACACAAACCCAACTCTAAAATCTAAAACAACCTGACTCCAGACCATAATCCTAACATTAACCCTAACCCTGATGTTAACTCAGGGGTTCTCAACCAAGGGAGACTCCCACTGTTGCCACCCCAACCCCCACACCCAAGGAAGCATTTGACGATGTCCGGAGATATTTTTGGTTCCTATGATGTAGCAGATACTATAAGAATCTAGTGGGTAGAGGCCAGGGTTGCTTCTGAACATCCTAAAAATGACAGGGTGGCCCCCATGATGGAATTATCCAGCTTCAAATGGCTGTAGTGCCTGGACTGAGAAACATTGCCCTAACCTTGACATAAACCTAATTCTAAATTAAATGAATACTGATCCTTGTTTTATTTTTATTTCTTTTTAATTTTTTAGAAATGTTTTATTTATTTTTGAGAGACAGAGCACACGCTGGGGATGGGCAGAGAGAGAGGGAGACACAGAACGCAAAGCAGTCTCCAGGCTCTGAGCTGTCAGCACAAAGCCCAATGCGGGGCTTGAACCCACGAACAGTGAGATCATGACCTGAGCTGAAGTCGGACGCTTAACTGACTGAGCCAAAAATAGGTGCCCCTATTTTATCTTTTATTAATTTTTTTTATTTATTTTTGAGAGAAAGAGAGAGAGAACAAGCAGGGATGGGGCAGACAGAGGGGGCTACAGGGGATCCCAAGCAGGCTCCACACTGACAGCAGCAAGCCCCATATGGGGCTCAAACTCACAAAGTATAACTTCATGACCGAGCCGAAGTCAGATACTCAAACAGCTGAGTCACCCAGGCACCCTTATTTTTTATTTTCTAAAGGCAATCTCTACACCCATCATGGGGCTCAAACTTACAACCCCGAGATCAAGAGTCACACACTATCTACTGACCGAACCAACCAGGTGCCCCTCCACCCTAACTTTAAATGTAACTTTAACCTAATTTCCCACCCCTAACTCTAAACTAAACGTATACCCAAACTCAGAATCTAATCCTAACTGAAACCCCAACCCTAACCCTAATCCTCTCCTGGACCCTAATTATAAATCAAACCCAATCGGAGCTCAACCCTAACAATAGCCAGATGGGAAAGGTTTGCTAGGATGAGACGGGTGAGGCCAGAGTCTGATCCTACTGGTTTTTCCCTTGGTTTTTCTTCACAATCAACACTAGATTGTTCAGACCTTTCTGGATTATGCAGGTCCTCTATTTCTCCTGACCCAGTATAGCACCGCTCATCAGCCCCTCTCCCCAGATGACAGGGTATTAAAGGAGATGAAATTCAGACTCAGTTTAGCCCTTAGCTGCTTATCAATATACCTCAGAGGACACTGGTAGAGAAGGGTAATTAAAAAAAAAAATCGTGTGTGTGTGTGTGTGTGTGTGTGTGTGTGATTTTGGAGGAAGTAAATCCTCAACGTGATGCTATTTAGGTGGAATTTTCTCTTTTTTCCCCTAATATTCTTTTAAATTAAGAAGAAGTTTAAATCTGCTCCCCTACTTTATCTTTAACATATCTTAGAGGTCGATAAGTCAGACAATATTATCCTCACCTGATAAATAAGACACGAAGGCACAGAGACGTTAAAGGCTTTGCCCAAAACCCCACAGCAAGGTAGCAGAAGAGCCTCGCCAGATGGTTTGATTCATAATCTATTTTCCACTCTTTTACCCTGCCTGTGATCTCAGTTACTATTATCTCCCATTTCCCTCCAGTCAGTGCCGATACCCAGGAATCCTCAGCATATTTTTAGAATTTGGAATGACATCAGGAGTGAATTCAGGGTTTGAGAAAAGGAAGCGGAACCAGTCACGAGTGTGGAATGAGAAGGATAAATTCAAATGCCCAAGTTCTCAATCACATAGACTTTTTTTTTTATTTTAATATTTTTTGGGGGGTGCCTGGGTGGCTCAGTCGGTTAAGCGTCTGACCTCGGCTCAGGTCATGATCTCACAGTTTGTGAGTTCGAGCCCTGCATCGGGCTCTGGGCTGACAGCTTAGAGCCTGGAAACTGCTTTGAATTCTGTGTCTCCCTCTCTCTCTGCTCCTCCCCCGCTCATGCTCTGTCTCTCTCTCTCTCCTTCAAAAATAAATAAAAACATTTTAAAAATAAATTAATTAATTAAATTGTTTTTAAAAGAAATTTTTTGTGTGTTTTTAAGTAATCTCCATACCTCACGCAGGGCTCGAATTCACAACCCTTAAATCAAGAGTTGCATGCTCCACCGACTGAGCCACCCAGGCATCCCTCAATCACAAACACTTTTAAAAGTTCCGGTCGTTGGGGCCTGAGTGGCTCAGTCGGTTAAGCATCTGACTTCCGCTCAGGTCATGATCTCGAGGTTCGTGAGTTCAAGCCCTGCATTGGGCTCTGTGCTGGTAGCTCAGAGCCTGAAGCCCACTTCAGAGTCTGTCTCCCTCTCTCTCTGCCCCTCCCCTCTCACGCTCTATCTCTGTCTCTCTCTCTCAAAAACATAAAAAAAAAAAAGTCCCTGTCCTTGGGGCACCTCCTGGCTCAGCCAGTAGAGCATACGACTCTTGATCTTAAGGTCGTGAGTTCTAGCCCCACGTTGGAGGTAGAGATTACTAAAACGAAAACAAAAAACTTCCAGTCACAAAAAACTTCCGGTCCTGGAATGAGGTGGGGTGGAAGGTGGAGAGAAGGTAACCGGGAAGTGGGGCCAGGTAAAAGCCCTGGAGTATGGCACTGGATGTCAGGTTGAAGGGCTGACAGTGGACATTAGAGGCACCGGTCCAGAGCCTCGGGAAGAACTCAGTACTGTCCCGATTTCCCTACATCTTATAGAAGGTCAATGCCTCCTGCCAGGACTCTCCCATTCACATGCAACTTGGAGCATTACATTTAGCACCCACGAGCATTACAGAGGCTTGTGACAGAGCTGAGTTACAGAGGCTTGTGACAGAGCTGAGTTACGCAGGCGGGCATTAAAAAAAGACAGCAGTGTGCTGACGTAGCTGAGTTGTCGGGAGGGGCCTGAGCGCACTTCAAGGACCAAGATCGTCTAAGCCACAGGGAAAATGGTGGAAAATTCACCCTCACCATTGCCAGAAAGAGTGACTAATGGCTTTGCTCTTTTCTTAAGCTCCCAATTTGACTTTATTCTTGAATCTTGGCTAAACTCCTTAGCTGTACCTCTGGGCCCCAACAACATTGGGCAGAGGCCTTGCCTGCCTACCTCCTCATTAGTCTAGTAATCAATTATGTACCCTTATTTGGAATAAACATGATCAGTCCTCTCCACTCAATTCCATTCATACAATCACAGATAACTATGCTAAAAAATCAACAGCAGAAGAAATTCCAAGAAGAGGCCATCCCAGCACTACGAGACATTCCTACAAGTGAAATAAACCAAATGTTCTTTCTTGCAGCCCAAGAACTTTATGCCAAAAAAGAAATTGTATATAGACTAACCCCAAGCGCCTATCATAAGTTTTTGACGTAATAATTTTGACCATGATCATTTTGACTATCGATACCGGAACGTAAGAAAAAGTAAGTTGAACTTCTCTTAGATTAAGTTCCATTAATATTATAAATGTTCTCGAATGTAGTTATTAACGGACAGAATAAATAAAATCCTGCATTACCAGTAAAAAGGGAAAGAAAGAAAGCAGTGAACTGTTTAAGGGGAAGGATGAGTGGGAGCTCAGAACAAAAAAGGCTAGAGAAGGAGCTAGCTGGGAAGTCATAGGGTTAGTGACACATGAAGCCCTAAAATGTTGGAAAAAAAACAGACATTTACAGATCAACTGTAGAGGAAAGTGCACTGGGCCAGGGCCAGAAAATGTATGTTTGAATTTCATCTTCAATGCAGACTTTAGACGTGTCATTTCCCACAATTTTTCCATCTGGAAAATAAGAGGGTTACACCAGAACTTAAAGTCCCTCCCAAGGTTGACATTCTAGAATTCCTGACTCCCCCAGTCAAAACCACCCTGTGCAAGTCTTTTTCTAGTCCTAGCTCCCCTCTGCGTGACTGACCCAGCCCGGCCCTCCCCACCGGGCATTTGTTTGCATGTCACGTTGCATTTGTGTTCTGGTGGGTAGAAGTCTCTGGTTTCTCCTTCAAGACACAAGCCTCTGAAAGACGAAACTGTCTGGAACTCCCAGCTCTTGGAGCCTCCGCTATAGTGCTTTGCTGGCCTAAGAGGCTCTGTGAGGTCCCCAGGCAGGGATGTCTGTCCTAGCACGTGGCCTCCTCTGTGTCCCCGAAGCCGCCCCTGCCCTGTCCCCAGGACCCAGGGCCCGGCTGGCCAAGAGCAGAGCATGTCGGGAGCCCTCCACAACTGCACATTAATCCTCCTGGAGTTGGAGGCCCCAGCACCCCAAGGAGCTGATGTTTCTTGATGAGGAGCCTGGCTGCATTGAGTAGATGAAAAGCTGTCTTCGCAGTGGAGTGAATTCCCTCAGACCCAAAGCAGCTGCTCCTCAACGTCTCCAAAAACACAAAGTCCTCATGAATAAATATTAGGGGACGAAATGAGGTTTCCCAAGAACAAAAGCAGAGTTGAAGAAGTTACTGAAAGAAGCTGGGATCTTTCATCTCACAAAATATGTCGCTTACGTGTCGCCCCAGACTCTCCTTGCCAACCCCCCTCCCGTTCCACTGATCTGTAGCCACATCCTGCTTCTCCCTCACATGGAAACAGGCAGCACCTAGGAGATCATCTGCTCAGACTTTCCTTCAGAGGAAAAGAGAAACCGCAAACAGCTGCCCCATGAGCCGTCCTGCCAAATTCCAGCTCAGACCGGGGGATCTCGATGACCTCATCGGTATCCGAGCTGGAACTCACTTCTCCGGGGACAGGGGGGCTGCCAGCACCCGTGCAGAGTCCCTGGCAGAAGAAGAGGCGGCATGGTGGGTTCACGTCTGTGCCACACTGGGAGAGGTGGGCCAAGATCCGCACCCAAGGACTGAGCCCTGGGCCAGGCCCTGCTTTGCCAGTTGGCAGCTTGGGGTGAATCCCTCCACCCCACCATGTCTGCCCTGCTCCTTCCAATCAAATGAGAGCCCAAGTTAGAGCCTCAGTCTCTCTCATCTGGATGCCAACAGAAATGCAAATACCCTTGGGAGAAAATGTGTCTCTGCACTGATGGATTTATCAGAGCCTGTCCAGAACAGTTTTGCTGAAACAGAAGGTGTGAGAGAGAAGGAGGACCAATAGAGTCAAGGGGTCCAAAGGTTCAAATCTCCTGCAAGGCCAAGGCCAGAGGAGGAGCCTTAGAACTCATGTTAGAACAAACCCTTCATGCCGCAGCTGGGGAAACCAAGGCCCGGAGAAGGAGACCATCTTTCCCGGCGTCTCATGGCAAGTCAGTAGCAGAAGCTAGATCTCCAGGCTCCAGACTCAGCCCTGCACCAGCTCCAGACAAGGAGAGCCCAAGGCCTGAAAGCCACACCTCACCTGCTTCCCGGGTTTGCCAGCTGACTCCTCCCACAACTCTGCCTCCGGAATACTTGGTTCCCCCCCCCCCCCGGAGTGACCTCTGCTCTCAGCCCTGAGCCCCCACAAAGCAACATGAGCCGGCAGAAAGGGGTTGGGTGAAATGGAAGACGGGGGCAGAGATCTTCCTGAAGAAAGACCTAGGGAAGTCTGCATCTTTAACTGCATCAGACTCTAATTGTTGTTAAATCTTGGGATGCCTCAGTGGCTCAGTCGGTTAAGCGTCCGACTTCGGCTCAGGTCATGATCTCACGGTCCGTGAGTTCAAGACCCGCGTCAGGCTCTGTGCTGACAGCTCAGAGCCTGGAGCCTGCTTCGGATTCTGTGTCTCCCTCTCTCTCTTTCCCTCCTGCCCCCGCCCCCGGTGGTCTCCCTCTCTCTCTTTCTCAAAACTGAATAAACATTAAAAAAGAATTAAAAAAAAAAAAAGATCTTAAATCTTGACTCGGAGTGGGACTCGTGGCTAGTACTTGTCTTTCTGGCCCCAAATGCGCCCTCCAGAATAGTAAGGCTGTTATCTTTGGATGCAAAGACCGACATGCTAATAAATTATTCCTCGTCTGGACTCTTCGAATGATGCATTCCTTTCCCTCCTACCTGATAGTTGTTTTTGCAGTGGAAAAGAGTGGGACCTTAGAATCAGACCTAGGGTATATGGGTCAAACTTCAAAAATTATTTTTAACTGCGGTAAAATGTGCATAACAAAATTCACCGTCTTCATCATTTTTAAGGGTGCAGGTCAGTACATTCACGTTGCTGTGCAGCCAATCTCCGGGACTCTTTTCACCTTGAAAAACCGAAACTCTATACCCATGAAACCACCGACCCCCCACTCTGCCCTCCCCCCAACCCCCGGCAGCCATCATTCCACTTCCGTCTCTTATGAACTCGATGACTTTGGGTATCTCACATAAGGGCAACCGCACAGAATTGGTCTTTTTGTGACTGGCTTATTTCACTTAGCATCATGTCCTTAAGGTTCATCGGAGTTGTAGCACGGGAAATGCAGAATTTCCTTTTTAAGGCTGAGTGAGACTCCATGGATGCACATACCACATTTTGTTTATTCATTTGATCTGTTGATGTGCACCTAAGTTGCCTGCACCTTTAATAATGCTGCCGTGCGCAAGGGCGTGCTTTTCAGTTCTCTTGGGTATATACCCACAAGTGGAATTGCTGCTTCACAGGGTAATTCTATTTTACATTTTTCTATTTTAAATTTAACTGCTATCTGATTGGCTTAAACTTTTGGGGCCTTTAGTTTGAGTATTGCAAAAACCATGTACATAAAGCTCTTGGCTTGAGGCTCGGTACATGGTAGGAATTTAAGAAATGGTTGCCCACCCCCCCCCCACCATGAACTCTTGAGAAAAGGGCTGTGTTTTGTTTCTGTCCCCTAAGCATGTAGCATGGTGCCACACATATACAGCAGGTGTTCAATATATGACTGTAAGCGAATGAATGAATAATGAATAGAATAATTTCTATACATTGTAAGCACCCAATAAATGTTGGTGGAATGAATGAATGCATGCAATATTTCCTATAAAAAACCCTCCTCCGTCTGCAGCCTACTACGTGAGAAAAGGAATCCGCTCTCATCTCTAAAGTTCCTGGCAGAACAATGGAGAATCAGGTATCTGGCCGACTGCCGCTCATGCCAATGCTGACGAGAGCTCCCGCTTTCTGGGGCCCCTCCTTTTCCTTCACCCTTGGCAAGGGAATTCCATTGTGCAAGGTAGGTAAAGGTGGGGGCGCCTGGGTGGCTCAGTCGGTTAAGCGGCCAACTTCGGCCCAGGCCATGATCTCACAGTTTGTGAGTTTGAGCCCCGCGCCGGGATCTATGATGACAGCTCAGAGCCTGGAACCTGCTTTGGATTCTGTGTCTCCCTCTCTCTCTGCTCCTCCCCTGCTCGCACTCTGTCTCTCTCTCTCTCTCTCTCTCTCTCTCAAAATAAATAAACAAACAAACAAAAAAAGGATGGGGCACCTGGGTGGCTCAGTCGGTTAAGCGTCTGACTTCGGCTCAGGTCATAATCTCACGGTTTGTGAGTTCGAGCCCCGCGTCGGGATCTGTGCTGACAGCTCGGAGCCTGGAGCCTGCTTCAGATTCTGTGTCTCTCCATCTCTCAGCCCCTCCCCTGCTCATGCTCTGTGTCTCTCTGTCTCTCAATAATAAATAAATGTTAAAAAAAAATTTAAAAAAAAAAAGGAGGTAAGATGGATCTGCATGTGAAAATACGCAGAGCATTTCCAGGCTGCCCTGGGCTTGCCATGGTTTCTCTCTTCCTACCATACTCATACAACACATACCATGAACTCCGAGGTGGATTGCAAAATGGAGCCATCCAGTTCCAATGCTGTTGGCCCATGCAACTCAGATGTTTTTTTTTTTTTTTAAGATTTCATTTTTAAGTAATCTCGACACCCCACGCGGGGCTCGCACTCACAACCCTGAGATCAAGAGTCACATACTCCACCGACCGAGCCAGCCAGGCACCCCGCAACTCCGAGAATTTCAATCACCCGGCCCGAGTCCCACAGCAATGACCAGGCCTCAACTCTCAGCAGCCTCCCCACTCTGGTCAAGCTCCCTCCTTGACCCAGGAGGCTTATCTGCTCTTATGTTGGAGCCCAGGCCCTTTTTCCTCCCCCCCAGTTTGGCTTCCACTTTTCTAAGCACTTCCCCCAATGCATCCAATGTAACTAACTACTCAGCTCCCTAGAACCTATTTATACTGCCTGCCTTCTGAAACGTCCTTTCCGTTCCCAAGTATATTGGTCAAAACTTGCCCACAGTGGTGACCGGAAACAGGACCAAAGGAAGGGAAACTCCCTTGCAGGTGCATAGATTGAGGACTCATTTAGGGCCTCCACCCATAGGACCTGGCATACAGTAGGAGCTTAATAAATATATGTTAAATGGATAAATATTGGTGTAATATATCATATTCCTATATGATTTTTTAGACTGTAAATTCCCCAAGTATGGGTTTAAGAACTAGGTCTCTCCTCTCAGATAGGAGGTCTCCTGACCCAGAGGTACTACCTATCTAACATACGTGAGGCTTCTGAGAGCAAATTCTTGCCACTTCTCCATGCTCCGTGAACCCCGAAACTTCACCAAACACCTTGCTAAATGATGACTTGGACCAGGGTTCCTCGGCCTTCATATTATTGACATTCTGGGCCAGAGAATTCTTTGATGTAGGGGGCCATCCAGTACATCGTCATCCCCAGCCTCTACCCGCTAGATGCCAGTAGCAACCCCCTCCCCATCGTGACAACCGAAAACCCTCCAAACAATACCGAAGATCTCCTGTGTTTGGGTGGGGGCGGGCCACAAAATCATTCCCACTCGAGAACCGCCAACCTAGACGGAGGCAGAAAGAGAAGCAGTCGCTCTACGTTTTATTGCCTGCTGGGAACAGAAAGTATTTTTCTGGTAGAGGGAAAGTTGCATATTTATTCGATTAAGAACTGATGAGTAACGTACTTCCAACCCCAGGGGGTTTCTCAGCATTGAAACGGCGGGCCCTCCAGGTGAGATAATTCCTGCCTGAGACAAAATTTCCATGTCAGGTCATTGGGGTACAGAATGGAATGACAGGAGAAGGAAGTGGAGAAGTATGAGGACGTGCCCCAGAAGTTACTAGAAATGACAATTAAGTACTTATACTCCTCAGCTAGGACCAGCCAGGGCTCCAAACCTGGGGTCAAATACATAAGGGCCTGCTCCAGTTGGATCCTACCTGCTTGCAGAAACTGGCGCCCAGAGAGACTGAATGACTTTTCAGATATTGCACAGCACATGAGAGGAAAAAAAAAAAAAAATCAGGGCTTGAACTCCTTTTGAAGTTAAGACATCTGAAAGTCAAGGGGATGGGGCGCCTGGGTGGCGCAGTCGGTTAAGCGTCCGACTTCAGCCAGGTCACGATCTCGCGGTCCGGGAGTTCGAGCCCCGAGTCAGGCTCTGGGCTGATGGCTCAGAGCCTGGAGCCTGTTTCCGATTCTGTGTCTCCCTCTCTCTCTGCCCCTCCCCCGTTCATGCTCTGTCTCTCTCTGTCCCAAAAATAAATAAACGTTGAAAAAAAAAAAATTTAAAAAAAAAAAAAAAAAAAAGAAAGTCAAGGGGATGGGGTACACCCTCAGCCACCCAGGACCTGTTCTCTCATCTGCCCTAATCTGATTCTGGAAACACAGACTAGACCAGGATGAGAGGGAAGAAGCGTCTACTGGTGATCTCTGCTGGGGGTAGGAATGGGGCGGGGGACCGGACAGTTCACAACACCAGGCCGTTTCCCAGGATGCTCTGGGTTGCTGGCTTCTGAGCCCACTATCTCACTTTCTTGTTGCTGCATGGAGATAAGCTATCGGCTTCTGCACAGGATCAACTGAGGAAGTCAGGAGGGAAGGGAGGCCTTGGCCGCTGGCAGGAAAAGGCTGGCAGAAAAAAGAAAAAAACAAAAAAAAGGCAAAGCAAAGTATCCTGGGGACAAAACTGCTGACTGGGCTGTTAAGAAGGAGGGAAGAAGAGGCAGAGTTGAAGCAAAGGGGGAAAATGGGAGAGGGAAAAGGAGAGAAAGGCAGAAAGACCCACAAAAACTAAAATGACTCAGCAAAACAGAACATCAGGAGAGAGTTTTTCTCCTCTTTCTATTAAAATTTTCTCGGGGCGCCCAGGTGGCTCAGTTAGTTAAGCGTCCAACTCTTGGTTTGGGCTCAGGTCATGATCTCACGGTTCATGAGTTCGAGCCCTGCATCCGGCTCCACACTGAAAGCACAGAGCCTGCTTGGGATTCTCTCTCTCTCTGCCCCTCCCCTGCTCGCTGTCTCTGTCTCTCTCAAAATAAATAAACTAAAAAAATTTTTTTAAAAAGATTTAAAACCAAGTTGCCTGAGTGGCTCAGTCAGTTAAGCATCCGACTTCAGCTCAGGTCATGATCTCGAAGTTGGTGAGTTCAAGCCCCGCGTCGGGCTCTGTGCTGACAGCTCAGAGCCTGGAGCCTGCTTCGGATTCTGTGTCTCCCTCTCCCTCTGCTCCTCCCCTGCTTGTGCTCTGTCTTCTCTGTCTCTCAAAAATAAATGTTAAAAAAAAAAAGATTTAAAACTGTGTTTTCTCATCAGTTTGTAGTGTGCCCTTTTAAAATGCGCTTTCCTGCTGTCTTGCCTTCAAAGAGTTAATGCAAAGCAAATATTCCTAAAACTCATTTGTGATCCCATAGAGAATCAAGCCTTTAAGAGTGATTTACTGTGTGACTTCAGGAAACTCATTCAACTATTCTGAGGCTTTATGCTCCCCTCTTATTAAAAAAAAAAGAAAAAGAAAAAGAAAAAAGAATGCAGAGATTACCCCAGCCAGCTATAAGGAGAGGCCTCATGGTCTAACTCACTAGAAGTGCTAAAGAGCTGTTCTTTCATCTGGAACTACCTAGGGAGAGATTTTCTTACCAGGAGCTTTTACATCCTCATTCATTTGAATTGGCGCTCTGGGAGCCAGGCAGGGAACAGGTATTTTTATCTTACTCTAATGGATAAGCAGTGGTATAACCAGTAAAAAAAAAAAAAAAAAAAAAAAAAATGGATCTCTCCTTTGCTACACTCCTCCGAATACTATGGAAAAGCCCGGACTTTCTCCTTTGAGCAGGATTCCAAGACTTGGCTGAGCAGACTGGATTTGGGGGAAGGGGATCCTGCTCTTTGGAGAGGAGAGGTACCCACGGACTGGCAGAGAGACTGCTGTTAGCATCAAAAAGCTTGAATCAGGAGCCTCTCTCTTAAAGCCAGCTGCCTAAGCCTCTCGCAGTTACACGGGTCCTCGGTATGGACTGCCGTGACTCAGTTTCAATGCTGGAACTAACACAGGCGACTACAGTCCGTAACGCTCTGATAGAACAAGTCACAGCTGGGCTGGGAAGCAAGGTTAGGGTTAAAACTTCCCAGGTCTGTGCTCTTATCGAGAAAGAAGAGTTACTTCCTCTTCTCGTTCTGTCTTCCATGCTTGCTCTCCTTCTTACTTTCCTCCAGGCCCCCTCTCCTTTCCCATCCAACTATAGGCGGCAGCCCTTTATTTATCCTCTTTTCCAAAGCCCTCATCCTCCAGGGGGCCTACTCAGATTACACCTGCCCTTGAGGAATCCTTCCTTTACTTTGTTATTAGATCCCCAAATTTGTCTCTGAGAACAAGACCCTGCGCACACAGAAAGACAGCAGTAAATTAGGGGTGAGTTATATGTCTAGTGTAATGTGCGTGCTCGTGTGTAAGTTAATACCACACGGATGAAATCTACAGCTGCCCCTGGTGATGCACTGCCTTGGGCTCTGAAATTCCCATTTTTATTTTATTTTATTTTATTTTTTATTTTTAAGTATTTTTTTAATGTTTATTTAGTTTTGAGAGAGACAGAGAGAGACAGAGCGTGAGAGGGGGAGGGGCAGAAAGCGAGGGAGACACAGAATCTGAAGCAGGCTCCAGGCTCTGAGCTGTCAGCACAGAGCCCGATGCAGGGCTTGAACCCACAAACCTGACCAGATCATGACCTGAGTCGAAGTCACATGCTTAACCGACTGAGCTACCCAGGTGCCCCCGAAATTCCCATTTTTAGAGAACTGGTTTCTGAAGAGTGGAGGGGACTATGATTCCCCTTGGTTGTTATTCCTTTTCTAGGTCAAACACGGCCCTGGCCCTAAGCCCCACCTCCCAGGACAAAGACCAAGCTGGAGAAGGTACCCCAATGGATAAGGACTTCATCCAGAACCATCCTGTGATATCACTGTTCTGGTTGCTGTTGAAGTATCTGCCTCTCTGCTTTGAAGTCCAAGGCAGGAGAGTCTCCAAAGGCAGGAGGACTCCCACATGCAAAAGAGGAAGGGAAGTTCCAAGTTCAAGTCCAGGAACAGGAATGGAGAGGAAGAATCATCAAGCAAAAGGAGCCTTTCCCTCCCTCGTGGAAGGACACAAAATCACCAAGGCAGGAAAAGAATTTTTCTCCCTCCCTACCTACCTGAAACCCAAGACCCCTCCCCTTCTGCCTCTCCTGACCTGGTCAACCAGAGAATGTTCCCGTGACCTTGCAGGAGTCCCCTGAGCGAGGCTGAATCAAGGTGACTACAACCCGAGGAAGCTCCCAGGCCAAGGAAAGCGTGGGAACATCCTGGCCAGGGGTCCTCTCGGGCTCCTGCAGCCGCCGGATGGGTGCAGCAGGTGCGGGTACCGGCGGGACGAACGGTGCCTCTGCTCTTGGCAAATTCTTTGCAGGGGTGTGCGCTGGTGGGAGCACGAGTGAGCCTGAGTGAGCCTGAGAAGGAGAGAGAAGCGGGAGGGAGGATGAGACGGGGCGCCTGGGAGAGGCAGGCCGCTAGGGTGCAGCTGTGCGCTGACCGGGCTCCGGGACCAGGGCGGAGCTGGGCAGGACAGGGGCTGGCAGCAGCCGAGGCGAGGCCGTTTGGGTGTTGTGTTTCCACTGTAACTATAATTAGGCAGATTCTGTGTTTATTTAGGCTGAGAGCTCTAAGATAAATGACAGCTTCGAAGATGCTTTTCAGCACTTCATAAATCACCCACCGGCCCAGGCAGTTGGCTTCTGCCACGTCTGGGGTCGTCCTCGCGCCCTGCCCCCACCCCCACCCTCGGGGACGAGGGCACACCCGGGGACGACCCCCGCGCTCCCGGCGCGACGGACAAACGGTGCCCGTCCCTCCCAGAGCTCGCCGCCGCCTCCTGAGGTGGTCCCCGCGGCCGCGCGGGGCTCCGGTTGACAGGCAGGCTTGCCCTCCTCCGGGAGAATATGGTCTCTAATCGGCTCTAATTCAGGCTCTCTTCCCTGTGCCTGGCTGACACATCTGGAGATTTACAAGAGACATTTGAGAAGTATTTATAGCACAGGGGACTTCTCTTCCCCCTCCTATGACTGTCTGAGCCTCTGTTGGGGGCTCAGGGTGGAAGCTTCCTCGTCCTTTCCCATGGGAGAGCACATTCCTGGAGAGGGGTTGCGGACAGCAGGCCCTTTCCCAGTGGGACCTCGGAACTCCCTGGCCATGAGGAAGGGCGAAGAGCTGACGGTGGTGACCCACCCCGTCTAGCCAGGCCTGGGTCAGGTCAGTCCCCTTAGCAGGAAGAGGGAGCAGGATGTGGGGAGTCGAACACCGGGCCTATCGAGCTTTGACGAGCTGCGTGCAAGTGGCCCGCGGAGGTGAAAAACCCAACGGAGACCCTGAACATGGTCTGGACCAGACACCTTCCCGTGCAGGGGTTTCGAACCAAAAACGCACGCTGCAGAGCCTCCCGTCAGATCTCAGGGCCAGTGACGCGGACTCTTTTCCCAGTTTAGGAGCATGGATTTGGAAACATTGGCCTTGGTTTAAAAAAAGAAAAAAAAGCAGACCAACGTGCAGTAGGCAATAAGCCACAATAATCTGATGAGACCCATGCTATCAGGCGTAGCTCAGTCATGGTCTGGGAGGTCCAACCAAACCCGCAAGGAGAGTAAAGGGATTCCCGGCTCCAGACGTCAAGGTACTGCTGAAGGAAGGAGGGGTGTCATACCAGCCGCTGCCCAGTCCCCCCAGCACAGTCTTCTCCCCAGGAGGGGTCTGCATTACACCAGCCAACGAAGCCATCTTCCCATGCGGGGCACTGCACCGTCAGGAAACCAAGCAAAGAGAGCGGATGGACTGGATCCTGTGCCCAACTCGGGAGCTCTGAGTAGACGTGCTGAGCAATCGTGGAACCCTCTGATCTCTACCAGAATTGCGTTCCTCTGTTTATTTATTTGGTATCGATTAGGCACCGTCTCTGAGCCAGGCACTGGGCTAGGTGCTGGGCATGAAAAGATGAAGACGCAACCCTTTCACTCCTAGTCCAAGCGGGATTTGAAGTAGGCCCCATGCCCAACGTGGGGCTTGAACTCACAACCCTGAGGTGCTTGACTGACTGAGCCAGCCAGGTGCCCCACGTCCGAATTCCAATTCTGCCACTTACTAACTGTATGATCTGGGGCAAGTTCTTTAACTTCCCCGTGCCTCTTCTTTCAAATGGGCACAATAATAATAATAACTATGATGATTATAATCGGGCTTACCTCATGGGGTTGGAGTGAAGATTGATTGAAAGAACGCATATCGAAGTGCCTGGAACGTAGTAAGCGATCAATAAATGTTAGCAATGGGGAGGGAGGGAGAGAGAGAGAGAATGAGAGACAGAGAGAGAGACAGAGAGAAGGAGTAAGATTGAGAGACACTGAGAGACTTCCTGTTCCAGCAGGAAGGAAATCTGAAAAAGTGCTCAGGTCTCCTGAGTAAGGGGGAAGCAACTTTTGCTCAGCCACTGCTATCTCCTCCGTACTTTCTAAGCATTTTCTCGTGACTTGGGAGGTTTTGGTTCTTGTCTCAGTTCTTCCACAGCTGCTGATATGTTCTTGGTCTCTGAGCTTCAACTCGTCCTTGGTAAAAAAGCAGCAGGTGACTTTCCTTCTACAATCTTCACTTCTAACATTTTATTTTATTTTTTATTTTTTACATGTTTATTTACCTTTGAGAAAGAGTGTGTGTGTGTGTGTGTGTGTGTGTGTGTGTGAGGGGGGGGAGCGGAGAGGCAGAGAGAGAGGGAACCACAGAATCTGAAGTAGGCTCCAGGCTCCGTGCTGTCAGCACAGAGCCCCGACGTGGGG
Source organism: Lynx rufus (assembly GCF_022079265.1). Taxonomy (NCBI): domain Eukaryota; kingdom Metazoa; phylum Chordata; class Mammalia; order Carnivora; family Felidae; genus Lynx; species Lynx rufus. The sequence goes on along the minus strand of NW_025814832.1, from coordinate 24,040,040 downwards.
CTTGAAACAGCAAGATCATGACCTGAGCCAAAGTCAGACGCTGAACTGACTGAGCCACCCAGGCATCCCTACTTTTTTTTTTTTTTAATGTTTTTACTTATTTTTGAGACAGAGAGAGACAGAGCATGAGCAGGGGAGGAGCAGAGAGAGAGGGAGACAGAATCTGAAGAAGGCTCCAGGCTCTGAGCTGTCAGCATAGAGCCCGACGCGGGGCTTGAACTCACGGACTGTGAGATCATGACCTGAGCTGAAGTCGGGCGCCCAACCGACTGAGCCACCCAGGCGCCCCATGAAGTTTATGTTATTTATTTTGAGGGAGAGAGAGAGTGAGCGGGGGAGGGGCAGAAAGAGAGAGAATCCCAAGCAGGTTCTGTGCTGTCAGCAAGGAGCCTGACACAGGGCTCTATCTCATGAGCTGCAAACTCATGGTCAGAGTTGAACGCTTAAACCAACTGGCCACCCAGGTGCTCCACTTCTGACGTTTTACGGTTCTGTTCAAGAACGCACACAAAAATGAACATGAATGTATACATAGGTAATTTTACAAATCAATGGGAAGAGTGTGTTGTTGCGAGAGTTTCCAATCAATGCTCTATCACTGATAAATGTCCTTTGTGGCACTCAAAATGATGATAAATTATCAGCCGTCCTCAGTCCTGACAAACATCTTTGTGACGTTATCAACAGCATAGCAACCACACTGAGGCTGTAGCAATGCCAAGGTTGAAAAGGTCAAATGTCCAAACCCAGGACCATTTTGGAAGTTTACCCCGGGTCCAGGCTACTCAGAAGAACTTAGACCTGCTGTTTCTCTGAGACCTGATCGCTCTGATTGATTCATCATTATCCTTTCCACTGCCCTGTTCATCCAATTTAATGAACGCTGCTGAATATCTCCCATGTGCTAGAAAACTTGGCTTAGGCTAAAAACAAATATGACAGGGTGCCTGGGTGGCGCAATGGGTTAGGCGTCAGACTCGAGTTCGGCTTAGGTCATGATCTCACGGTTCCTGAGTTCGAGCCCCGTGTCGGGCTCCACGCTGGTGGGGCAGAGCCTGAGTGGGATTTTCTCGCTCTCCCTCTCTCTCTGCCCCTCCCTCTGCACAAAATAAATAAAGTTAAAAATATATATATATATGACTCCTTCCCTTAAGACATTCATTGTCTTTTACGTGAAAATACATGCAAACATAGCAAATAAAGGCAATGAAATGCTGTTCAATGTGGTGACAGAAGTCTGAATGGAGGCCACTGGGGGTGCAGGGAGGAAGTGGTCAGCCTATACAGCGTTCTACACGTTAATGCTTGTTGGATGAGTGAGTCAACCAGCAAATAGCCTGGGGTAGGAGATTTCATTGAGGGGCGGTAGGGAGGGAAGAGCAGGAAGGAAAAGAAATCTACCCCCCCCCCCCCCCCGCCAGCTGTGCTATGAAACAAACCAACCAGTTAAAGGAAGTAGGAAGGGGGCTACGCATCTCTGAGAACAACCACTTGAAGCCGGAAATAGACATAGCCTGAAGCTAGTGCTGTCTTTCTTTCTGCTCCAACTCTTCCAAAATCCCAAGGCAGCAGATTTCCTGGCCAAAACAAGTTGAACAGGGTTGGGGCAAAGGGAGGGCTTTCTTCCACCCACACCAGAAGAGCTGAATCCCAGCCCTACCCACTGTTATGTGGAAGCCAAGTAGTCATTTTGCTGACAAAGGAGTTGGATGAGGAGGAACCAGCCTCTCTAATGTTCAGATGATCAAAGGCCACATTGCATCTTGTTGCATCTGGGGCTCACTCTGTAGCTTAGAATCCGACGCGTACAAAGGAAGACAGAGTTACGGGTTTATCTGTCTTATGGCTCGCAGATTTCACCAGACACCAAGAGGGCTGGATGAGAACATGTGGGTTAAGCAGCACAACCAGCCCTACCCAGGTGGAAGAACCCCCAAGTATGTGTCCTGCTCAGAGAGGGTGAGGATTGACAGCTTCCTTGTAAAAGACAACATATTCCTTTCATGTATGTTTTGGTGTAAGATACTAAAATGCACGGAGAAGTGTTATAGCTGTCAAATTTACTAATGGGATCTGTCTTTATAGCCCAGATCTTCAGAAAACTTCTTACAGGATTACAATTCAGCCCTCCTCGGAGCTTCGCTTCATTTCTGCTCTCCTGGGGAAGCAAGCAAAAAAAAAAAAAAAAAACCTAGGCATTTCCTACTCAGCCCTGTGTCATTAGCTGCGCTGAAATCCTCTGTCTGGTTAACTTTAGGTTTTTCCCATTGTCAACAATCTCGGAGGAAGCCTCAAACTTCAGCCAACTTTTACAGGCAGATCGCAGTTCCTGTCACCCAGTAATATCTTTCTGCTGACCCCTGGCTTCAAACTTGGCTCAGTCGATGCTCTTGACTTTTCCCACACTCGATGCTTCCAGTCAAAGAAAATGCGGCAAAGCCTGTTTTCCAGTGTAAGCATGTAAATTCCACACTCATCAACTCCAGGCATTTGCAGCTCCTGGCTTGGTCCCTACTCAGGAGGCAGACACAGACAATGGAATTTGTTTTTAAGATCTGCCTTTCGGGTTAAGAAGGTGGTGCCCCTAATTCTTGTCAAGAGGCCCTGTAATTTGAATGTTTCTCTAGGACGAGAGAGAGGAGCCACAAAGACCCACAACACTCCTTCACCAATGCACCTTGGTAATCAGCAGCTGCAAGCTCTTGCTAATGCTAGGTAATTCTATTTGGCTCAACAAACATTTGTGGAGTGCCTACTAAATGCCAGGCACTGTGACAGGTGCTGGCAATTATTGCTAACAGCCTGCACTTGTGAAGCAGTTGGCCAGGGTTAGAGATGCTGTTAGATGGCTGCGGGATAGAGGACAGAAGGGACGACCGAGCTCATCAGCACAACGCTCCCTCCTTCAGAGAGCATCTTACGCGTGAGAAAAACAGACGCACAAAGGGGGTCGAGTCTCACGATAACTCATTTGCATTGCATCAACCGCTCGTCTGTCCTTCAGAATCATGGCGTAGTAGACAGAGCCAGGGATCTAGAGTCAAAAGATCTGGGTTCAAATTCCAATTCCTCCGTGTAGTTGTGTGAGCGGGGGCAAGTAACGTCACCTCCGGGTCTCAGTTTCCACTGATAAAATGAAAATAATAATACCCACCCTGCCCACCTCACAGGTAGAAGAGAAAATCAGATGAGATAATGTAATATGAACCAGCGCCTCTCAAACTTTAATGTGCATATGGATCATCTGGGGGTGCTGTTAAATTGCAGACTCTGAGTCAGATGTAGGTTGGTCTGAGAACCTACACTTCTCACCAGCTCCCCGGTGGTGCTGCAGACCCTGGTCCATGGATCACGCTTCGAGCTGAAGGCTATGGACTGTTTACTAGTCAAATGAAAAGGATGGCGATACCAATGAGCATCGCCATCTAAGTAAACATCCAGAACTCATTCAGAATTCAGTAGAGTCTTGCTAAGTGATTGGAGATGTATGAGCAGCCATGTTTGGGGCAATGGAAGAAACTTATAGCAGGGCGCCTGGGTGGCTCAGTGAGTTAAGTGGTCCACTCTTGATCTCAGCTCAGGTCTTGATCTCAGGGTCGTGAGTTCAAGCCCTGTGTGGGGCTCCACGCTCCCCTGCTCCCCACAAAAAGAAAGAAACTTATGGTATGTCTTTGCTTTCTTAGGTGAACCATTAGAGAATAATACCAATCCATCCAAACTCTGCAGCTAGGTGAGAAGAAAAAGAGAGAGAGAGAGAGAGAGAGAGAGAGAGAAATCTCCTATCTCTTTCAGTTAAAAACATTTACCCTGGATGTAAAACATTGAGATTAAAATCAGAAGGTCCTTGATCCTGCCAGATCATATCCTGTACGTTGTAACTATCTCCTGCCAAATTTTTATGGAATCTTAAAGCTGTTGGAACAGATATGCTTGAGGTTAGGCACCTCATGTCATCCCCAGTCCTGACTGGGCGTGAGCCTTATCCTAGTGTTTAAAGACCTTCCTGGGGTCATTTCAACCTGCTTCTGAGCACTGACATTACCCCAGATGAGAAACACATATCTGTTTTTCAAATACCTTCAGAAGAAGCTTCTTCATTTTCCTAATAAGAATGACCATTCACTCACACCCTCAGGAATATTAAGTGTTAGTTAACATGTGTGTATCTCTTACAAGCTCATAGCGTAATCTTAGTAGTATGCAACTTGGAAGAAAGGAGCTTGAATCTGCTTGTCCTACTTACCTACAAAGAGATGACCCATTTCTTAGAATGTTCATGACCAGGTCTCCAAGGGCCAAACCAAAGCATCGGGTTGAGGGAATTACTGAGATAAATAGGAGGGGAGATATTATAATGAAATATTCTTGGTGGGAGGCAGGAGTCCCAGATTTTAGTCTTATCTTTACAACTGCTCTGCTGATCTGGGATGGGGCTTCCAACCACTCTAAACAGAATTGACCCATTTGTAATGTGCAAAGGAGATATGAAGGGAAAAAAGAGTAGTAAAAAGCAAGAAAGCAGAACACAGAAATTTATTTTCACACAATTCCGGAGGCTAGAAGTCCAAGATCAAGGTGTTGGCAGGGTTAATTTCTTCTGAGGTCTCTCTCTCCTCGGCTTGTAGATGGCCATCATTTTGCGTCTGCACATGGTCTCCCCCCACCCCCCACCCAGAACATGTCTGTGTCCTAATCTCCTCTTTCATATAAGAACACTAGCCGTATTGGATTAGGACTCACGGTAACAGCCTCAGTTTACCTTAGTCACGTCTTTAGAGAACATGTCCACATGGGTGCCTGACTGGCCCAGTCGGTAGAGTATGGGACTCTGGATCTGGGGGTCCTGAGGTCAAGCCCCACATTGGGGGTGGAGCTTTCTTAAATTAAAAAAAGAAAAGAACGTATCTGCAGATACACACTCCGAAGTACTGGGAAATATGGTTTTTTTAAGTTAACATTCCCCTAGTGGTTTTTACCTGTATTTTTCAGATGGTTGCTGGTTTCCTGCTTCTCTTCGGGCCTGAGAGTTGGGTTCATTGGGAGCTAAGGGGAATCAGACAGGCTTCTCTTCGGAGGTAACTCCAGAGCTTCCCCGGTACTGGGGTAACTCCAGAACATTCCCCGGAAAGCAGCAGGCACTGGGGCCCAGCTCCTGCACAAAGTTTGCTGTGCAAAGTGGAGAGTCTTTCCTGGAGAAGGGAGGGCTGGGAGGAGTAAGTGGCGACAGTTTATCTGAAGCTGGCGCTGGGTTCATTAAGAGGCCTGGTGCAGTTTATCTGCTTCTTGTCCACAAGCCTCGAACGCAGAGTCCAGGCCCTGTCACCATCCCAGCCCAGGCGGCGTCGGGTTGGGAGAGTGCGAACCAGTGGGTCCCCTCCCCCCACCCCAATCTCCCCTTGTCTCCACCGGTCTGTCCTCAAGGGGTCAGATAGGAGCTGCAGTTGTGGAAACGAAGCTTGAAGGCCTTCTGTCAATGCTTCCTACCCCTCAGTGAGGTCCTGGGAGTTGAATTGGCTGCTCCAATAAAGAAGAGACCCAGAAAGCAGCGGAAAGAGGTAGAGAGAGAAGAGGCATGCACTTACCTTTATCAAAGCCACCTTGCCTTGAATGTAGCTGACACTTATTTTAAGGGGTCCCATTTGTCCTTGTCCTTGTCACATTTTAATGATAGGGAACGGGATAAACATCTTTGCTGCAGAAGAGGAGGCCCGGGGATTAAGTCAAGCCCCTTTCTTAATGTCTCGCAGCAACCCAGCAGTAGAATCAAAAATGGAACCCAGACCTCCTATGTCCTAGACCAGCCTTTCCTAGGCCCTGGCCAGGCCTGATGTTCCTTCAATGCAGGGGAGGGTGGTGACTTAATCCAGACAACTCAAAACCTCTGTCCCGGGACGAAGGAGACGCCTTCCCGGAGGGACCACACGTCATTCAACCATTTGGAGTAGACTCCACAACCTGAGATTATTAACTTCCTGCTCTGTCCAGTTAGCACCACTGAATCTACTATCAGAGTTCATTTTCAAAGAGTTACTGACTCTTTTCCAGGAAGGTGGAGGGCACCAAGTGGATTTGTCCAAGTGAAAAGGAAGCCGTTGTTTTGATGGGAATCTGCCTCATCAAAACCCCCAACGTTGTCAGCGGCCCCGTGGTCTCCTGCCCCCTCTCCAAATTCAGCTTCCTTGAGGGGCCCGTTTGCACTCCCCCTTTGCTACCCGCTTCTCCGAACTCCCCACCGACGTCTGTTTCCTCAGTCCAGGTTCAAGGACCAGGGTGTCACCGAGTAGAACCAGGCACCAGTGTTCCTAAACGCACATCAGTGGCCACGATCTCTGTACTCCCGACTCGGTGGCCCACTACACATGCTCGTTCAAGGTCAGCATGGTCGTTCAAGGCTTGGGACCCTGGAGCCGAGCTATCTTGTGTTTAATCTCAGCTCTTCTTACTGGCTGTATACTTAATCTCTCTAAACCCCTATTTCCTCAGCAGCTAAACGGATGCAATAAGAGTATTTACCTCTTGGGATTAAATGAGATCAAGGGCTTAGCACAGGGCTTGGTCGCATGGTAAGCACCCCATAAACGTTAGTTATTATCATGAATGTCTCTTTATCTTCAGGGACTTTTAGGGAGGGGGCTTCCAAGCCCTCTGCACCCACCGCCATCCTTCCAGACGGTTATATCTTAGTGGGCCTTTCTCTACTTTGTCTGTCCTTGTCCTTCACAGACCTCACCCTTTGCCTAGTAGATGCCCTTCCTCTCTTACCCCCATGGAGGCAAAAAGAGTAGATGGGTCATTTAGCTACCGATTTCCCAAATCGGTCAACTAGAGAAGGAGCACAATGCCCCGCCCCCCAGGTAGCTGGAGTCAAGGCCACTTGACCTTCCATCTAAGCCCTCAGCAGCCTCTGCCCCATCCAGCCCTGCTGCCCCCAGACTGGGGTGGGGGTGGGGGGCCGCGGCGAGGTACGCAGGCCTGTACGTGGCTCTCCCCAGCCCCTCAGCAAGCTGCTTTTCGGAGACTGAAACACCCGTCCAAGCTGCCTTGGGCCCAAGCTTGCCATGACAGCAGGAGCTGCCTGAGAAGAGAGGCTGAGATAATGAAGGATCCTTCAGACCCGTCAGCGTGGGCCAGACAGAAACCAGGTGCGAGGCAGTGAGCCTTCGTCTCTTGTAAACAACCTTCCATCGCCCACTGCAGCCGCCTGAGCCCGAGACGGGGATTAGAAAGCACAGCTTCTGCAGGCCTGGGGCCTCTCAGCTGGACAGCAAGTTAAAGGGCTCACAAGATAACTCGCTGCTGGGAAAGATGCTTGAGGAAACACAGCCATTCGTCAACAGGGGGTTTGCTTGACCTGGCAGGAGAGAATCTGATATCTAAACAGTTCCCCGCATCCCCAAAGCTCTGAAAGTTCTCCAGCTAAATATTTGATATCACACCGGATAACAGCCCAAGGCTCTTCCCACTAGTGCGAGAAGGCTCGACCTGAGAGAGGCCGTGCCAGCCCTGAATTTGGCTGAAATCAGGCAGGTCTCAAGGTGGACGCGTCCCAACTAGGATGGTTTTGATGTCCTTTAACCCGGGCCGGTCCAATCAGGGGACAAAGGGCGGTCTCCTGTGAACCCGCGAAGAGACATGAAACCTGGAATTTCTTCCAAAGACAGTCGTCCCCTTCCCGCCCCGGACCACTTGCTTCCCCACGTCTTTGGTAGAAGGTTCCGCTTGCAAGACCTGAAAAGCTAACTGTGACCCCTGTTTTCAGCTTCATCCACCTGAGATTACAAAGCAAAGTTAAGTGCTTGAACCCCCTACGGGAGGTGAGGACAGACAGGCCTGGCCAAATGAAAGAGTACTTCTGTTTCCAAGTCCTATGTCTCCAGCATCGGGGCTAAGACAGTCTCCAATCCATATTCAGAGTTTCTCATAGGGGAGGAGAATGAAAGCACATTTCAAATAGTACTGCCTCCAAGAGGGTGCTCCACTGATGATGGTGTGACTCTTGATCTCAGGGTCATGAGTTCGAGCCCCACGTTGGGTGTAGAGTTTACTTAAAAACAAAATCTTAAAAAGACACAAAAAAGGTGGGGCACCTGGGTGGCTCAGTTGGTTAAGCATCTGATTCTTTTTTTCTTTTTTTTTTAAGCATCTGATTCTTGATGTGGGTTCAGGTCATGATCTCGAGGTCCTGGCATCAAGCCCCGAAACAGGCTCCACACTGAGCATGGAGCCTGCTTGGGATCTCCCTCTTTCCCTCTCTCTCTGCCCCTCCCCTGCTTGCACTCACTCTCTCAAAATAAATAAATAAACATTAAAAAAAAAAGAATCGGGGCACCTGCGTGGCTGAGTCGGTTGAGTGTCTGACTTCGGCTCAGGTGATATCTCGGGGTTCATGAATTTGAGCCCCGCATCGGGCTCTCTGCTGTCACCACAGAGCCGGCTTCGGATCCCCCGTCCCCCTCTCCCTCTGCCCCTCCCCCACCGGCGCGCGTGCTCTCTCTCAAAAATGAACGTTAAAAAAAAAAAGAATGAAAGATACGGCTCTCAGGCTGGACAGATACAAGTTCAAACCTCAGGTGTGATATTTACTGAAGGTGTGGTCTTGGGCAAGTTCTGTGACCTCGCTAAGCTTCAGTTTCCTCATCTGCAAGATAGGGATAGTAGCACAGTCACAGGGTGGTTGTGAGGTTAAATGGTGAGACGTGGAAAGAAAGCACTGACCAGAGTACCTCATACAATAAATACTAGATAAATGGCAGTCATTATCAGCAATGAGATCTCAGGCAATCAAGAAGACTTGGAGATAGGAAAGTGAGATTTATCTAAGAAGTGTTTCAAAGGGGTATGATTTGAGCACACAGCACAGGTTTATTCTTTTTTTTTAAACTTTTTGGAATATAAGTTATTGTTAAATTAGCTAACATACAGTGTATTTAGTGTGCTCTTGGGTTTGGGGGTAGATTCCCATGGTTCATCGCTTACACACAACACCCAGTGTTCATCCCAACAAGTGTCTTCCTCAACGCCCATCACCCATTTTCCCCCTCACCCCCAGCCCCCCATCTACCCTCAGTTTGTTCTCTGTATTTAAGAGTCTCTTATGGTTTGCCTCCCTCTCCGTTTGTAACTATTTTTTTCCCCTTCCCTTCCCCTATGGTCTTCTGTTAAGTTTCACAAGATCCACATAGGAGTGAAAACATATGACACCTGTCTTTCTCTGACTGACTTATTTCACTTAGCGTAATACCTTCCAGTTCCATCCACGTTGCTGCAAATGGCCAGATTTCATTCTTTCTCATTACCAAGTAGTATTCCATTGTGTACATAAACCACATCTTCTTTATCCATTCGTCTGTTGATGGACATTTAGGCTCTTTCCATAATTTGGCTATTGTTGAAAGCGCTGCTATAAACATTGGGGTACAAGTGCCCCTATGCATCAGCACTCCTGTATCCCTTGGATAAATGCCTAGTAGTGCTATCGCTTTTTTTCAAGTAATTTTATATTGTTGTTATTATTTTTTAAGTAGGCTTCATGCCCAGTATGGAACCCCCTGCAGGGCTTGGATTCCCAACACTGAGCTCTACACCTCAGCTTAAATCAAGAGCTAGATACTCAATCAACTGAGCCACCCAGGTGCCCCTAAAACCTTTCATTATAGAAAATTTCAAACAGATACACAAATGACAGGATATAACGGACTCTCATATGCCCAACAATACCCCGTTTCGACAACTTGATCGATCAAGGCCAATCTTCTAACGTCCTTATCTCCCTAGGCAGTTATAGTCTCTTTCAAGCTAGCTCTTTGGGCCACAAATCTAGGTTGTTCTTTTATAGGGGAGGGAACAGGGGATTTAGAGCCTGAAGATGTGTCCCACTCTTGATTCGCTGTATGACCTTGGGTGGGTCACTTAATTCATTAAATTCTCAGATTCTTCACCTATACAATGATAATAATGATAATACTTGCCGTACGTACGTCACAGAACTCTTGTGGGAATGAGACGTCTTGAAGGGGCCTTGTAAAAGGAAGTGCTATGCAAACACGGGTTAATGCCTCACCTCTCACTGTGTGTGATACCGTTTATGCTGTCAACAAACATTTGCTGAGGCTGTTGTGAAGTGCGAGGCCATGCCAAAGAAAAACCTGTTCTTCGATCTTAGGTTGTGCCCCTGAGCCCAGCTGGTCATACTGCAAATGCCGTCACGAAGTCACCTAGGCCAGACAGAAAGGATTCCCCCGTGTGTCTCAGCCCCCACCTCGGGGAAGCCCCTCAGCGTGTCCTGCTGGACCAAGAGAGTCACTTCTCATACCACATGTCCTGGTTCAATGCCAAGGCCTGGAAAATGTCAAACCACGTCAAGTCTCCAGGGCTGTATCTCCGTTAAGGTTCAGAGTGAGAATCGCAGAGACAGTGGGACCTCAAAGGTTAAAAACCTCAAAATCACATCTTGAAAAAAGAAGCTGTTGAGGACATAACCCAAATCACCCTTTCAAAAATTATTTGGAGAAAAGTCTTACTCCCAGAATTTAAAGGTGTGAGGGGAAACGAGGAGTGGAAGCCTGACCCAAAGGTTGGCCTGGCCTTAAAGCTATTTGGGCGGCAGCTACAGAAGATGGTATTTCTCTCTTGTTTTTCTTCCCTTCAAAAAAAGAGAATTCAGAATTCTTGGCCCCAGTCCCTGCCTCCTGGTGGCCCATGAAAACAATATTTTCCTGCTCAGCAGGGCAAAACCTCTTATTTCCCGCTGTCCTTTTCCCATCTCCTAGCTCCACACTGGACTCCTCGCTGCAGACAGATTTCTCTAGCAAGTGATTCTCCCGCCACTGAGCCCTGGCTGTTCAGCATCCCTAGAGCACGTCAGGGCCAGAGCAGAAATGAAAGGACCGAGGCAGTGTCAGCTGCGCTGGGGCCCAGGTCACTGGTGATCAAATTTTTTAATGAACATGGAGGCCAGGGACTTGAAAGGAAGGTTGGGGTTCACCGAAAGGCGAGCACAATATGCTTCTGGATTATTAAATCTGAACATGCAGACGTCAATGTCCTTCCAACACCCATTACTCCCAGGAGCTCAGTGCTGCACTGAGCAGTCAGGCCCCCAGATCTCCCGGAAGCCTTTGACTTCATGCTGTCAGAGAAGTATGAAGGACATTTGACAATAGGGATAGGCCCCAAGAGTCAGTATCTTGAAGAGATGTCTGCACTCCCATGTTCATTGTGCATTACACACAGTAGTCAAGATATGGACACAACTCAAGTGTTCGTTGACAGGTATGTGACAAAGATGTGGTTTGTACATGCAATGGAATATTACCTAGCCATACAAAAGAATGAGATCCTGCCATTTGTAATAACATGGGTGGATCTTGGGGGTATAATGTTAAGGGAAATAAGTCAGAGAAAAACAGGCCCTGTGTGATTTCATTCCTATGTAGAATCTAAAAAACCAAACCCAGGGACGCCTGGGTGGCTCAGTCGGTTAGGCATCCGACTTCCGCTCAGGTCATGATCTCGCGGTCCGCGAGTTCGAGCCCCGCGTCGGGCTCTGGGCTGACCGCTCAGAGCCTGGAGCCTGTTTCAGATTCTGTGTCTCCCTCTCTCTCTGCCCCTCCCCCGTTCATGCTCTGTCTCTCCCTGTCTCAAAAATAAATAAACATTAAAAAAAAATAAAAAATAAATAAATAAAAAACCAAACCCAAAACAAACCCAGGAACGGAATCATAGATACAAAGAAGAACAAATTGGTAGTTGCCAGAAAGGATGGGAATGGAGAATGGGTAGAATCGGTGAATGCAATTAAAAGGCACAAACTCCCAGGTCTTAAATAAATAAACCGTGGGGATGAAAAGCATAGGAAATATCGTCGGTGATATTGTAATAGCCTTGTATGGTGACAGATGGTAACCACACTTATCATGGTGAGCATAGAATAACGTATAGAGTTGTCAAATCACTAAGCTATACACCTGGAACTAATAGGACATTGTACGTCAACTGTGCTTTAATTTTAAAAATAGTAAAATAATTTTTAAGTTATATATAGATTGCGATGGTATTGAGCCATAAAAAAGAGAGAACTGCCATTTGCAGTTCTGGAAGAACCTGGAGGACATTACGCTAAGTGAAATAAGCCAGATACAGGCAGACAGATGTTGTATGATCTCACTGATATGTGGAGACTAAAAAAGTTGAATTCACGGAACCAGAGGGGAGAGTGGAGGTTGTTAGGCACTGAGAGGTAGGGGGCAGGGGGAGACAGTGCTCATAGGATAGTAACCTTCAGATCTAAGACGAATAAGTTCTGGGCAACTAATGTACAGCATAGTGATTATATATAATTAATAACATTGTATTGTATACTTGAAATCTGCTAAGAGAGTAGATCCTGAGTGTTCTCACCACACGCGTGCACGCGCATGCACTCACACGCACGCGCGTGCGCACACACACACACAATGTGAGGTAATAGATGTGTTAATTAACTTGACTATGGTAATAATTTCACAACGTATATGTATATGACATCATCACGTTGTACACCCTAGAAAATCACGCTGGGCTACCTAAATTCCTACAATCTTTATTCGTCAATCATACCTCAATAAAGCTGGGGCGGGCGGAGAGAATGAGATAATATATGCCTACATTATCTGATGATTATAAAGCATTGTACACACGCTTTCTAATCATCATCGCTCTCCTTCTTCTTGGTCGACCTCCTCTGGATCGCTTCAGAATATTCGGCTACATTTAATATTTGTTAGTTCAGTCAGAACCTGTGAGCCAAACACAGGAAAACGAGGACTAACAAGATGATCCCTGCCTTAGAATTAGATCTGTGGGGCGACTGGGTGGCTCAGTCAGTGGAGCGTCCGACTTCAGCTCAGGTCATGATCTCACGGCCCAAGAGTTCGAACCCCGCATCGGGCTCTGTGCTGACAGCTCGGAGCCTGGAGCCTGCTTCGGGTTCTGTATCTCCCTCTGTCTCTGCCCCTCCCCTGCTCATGCTCTGTCTCTCTCTGTCTCAAAAATAAATAAAAACATTAAAAAAATAAACTTAAAAAAAAGAATTAGATCTCTGCCGTTAGAATGCATTGCACTAAGGGCTATAGGGGAGGCACATGCAGAAAATAAGGATGTAGGAGAAGAGCTCCTAACTCAGAGTGGAGGAAATGACAACAGGGCTGAGTCTTAGAGGAGGCATAGGAGTCACACAGACAAAGGAAACTAGGGGGGCTTTCTAGGCAGGGATGAGACCATGCAAAGCCATGAAATTTAACTAAGATAAAGGTAAGCTACTTTGAATTTAAAAGTCACTGTTGGGGCGCCTGGGTGGCGCAGTCGGTTAAGCGTCCGACTTCAGCCAGGTCACGATCTCGCGGTCCGTGAGTTCGAGCCCCGCGTCGGGCTCTGGGCTGATGGTTCTGGGCTGATGGCTCGGAGCCTGGAGCCTGTTTCCGATTCTGTGTCTCCCTCTCTCTGCCCCTCGCCCATTCATGCTCTGTCTCTCTCTGTCCCAAAAATAAATAAACGTTGAAAAAAAAATAAAAATAAAAATAAAAAAAAAAATAAAAGTCACTGTTGCATCAAAGGACACAATCAGCAAGAGTGATATCATCATATATCTGAGAAGGATTTAATAACCAGAATATATAAAGATCCCCTACAACTCTACCACAAAAAAATGAACAGCCCTGTTAAAAGTGGACAAAGGACTTGAACAGACATTTCCCCAAAGAAGATGTACAAATGACCAATGAGCACAAGAAAAGTTGCTTAACATCACTAATCACCAGGGAAGTATAAATCAAAACCACAGTGAGAGAGCTGCCTGGTTGGTCAGTTGATTAAGCCACCGACTCTGGATTTTGGCTCAGGCCATGATCTCACAGTTCGTGGGTTCGAGACCCTCGTGGGGCTCCACACTGACAATGCAGAGCCTGGTTGGGGTTCTCTCTCTCTCTCTCTCTCTCTCCCTGTCTCTACCCCTCCCCAGCGTGTGTGTGTGCTCTCTCTCAAAATAAATAAATAAACCTAAAAACAAAAACCCACAGCAAGAAACTATCTCACACCCATTAGGATGGCTACCAGGAAAATAAAAAAAAGAAAAGAACAAGTGTTAGTGAGGATGCAGAGAAATTGGAAAACTTGTACACTGTTGGTGGGAAGGTAAGATGATGTAGCCACTCTGGAAAATAATATGGCAGTTCCTCAAAAGGTTAAAAAGACAGTTATCATATACTCCAGCAATTCTGCTTCTGGGTATATGCCCAAAAGAATTGAAAGCAGGGTCGGGGCGCCTGGGTGGCGTAGTCGGTTAAGCGTCCGACTTCAACCAGGTCACGATCTCGCGGTCCGTGAGTTCGAGCCCCGCGTCAGGCTCTGGGCTGATGGCTCGGAGCCTGGAGCCTGTTTCCGATTCTGTGTCTCCCTCTCTCTCTGCCCCTCCCCCGTTCATGCTCCGTCTCTCTCTGTCCCAAAAATAAATAAACGTTGAAAAAAAAATTTTTTTAAGAATTGAAAGCAGGGTCTCAAAGAGAGATTTGTTCATAGTAGCACTATTCGTAATAGCCTAAAGTTGGAAGCAACTCAGGCGTTCATCAGCAAATTAATGGATCAACAAAATGTGATACATATGTGCAATGGTATATTACCCAGCCTTAAAAAGGGAGGAAATTCTACATTTCCCATGCTGCAAGATGGATACATCTTGAGGACATTGTGCTAAGTGACATAAGCCAATCATAAAAAGACAAACCCTGTATGATTCCATTCCAGAGTAGTCAAATCCATAGGGACAGAATGTGGTTGTCAGTGGCTGGGGGTGGGGGGGGGGGGAAGGAAAGTGATTGTTTAATGGGAATAGAGTTTCAGTTTTTCTTTTTTTTTTTTTTAATTTTTTTTTCAGCGTTTATTTTTATTTTTGGGACAGAGAGAGACAGAGCATGAACGGGGGAGGGGCAGAGAGAGAGGGAGACACAGAATCGGAAGCAGGCTCCAGGCTCCGAGCCATCAGCCCAGAGCCTGACGCGGGGCTCGAACTCACGGACCGCGAGATCGTGAGCTGGCTGGAGTCGGACGCTTAACCGACTGCGCCACCCAGGCGCCCCAGAGTTTCAGTTTTTCAAGATGAAAAGAGTTCTGGAGTTGATTGCATATTACGTGAATGTTCTTGACATTAGTGAGCTGTATGCTGAGAAGCGATTAAGATGGTGTATTTCATGTGTATTTCACCACAATTTTTTTTTTAATTTTTTTTCAACGTTTTTTATTTATTTTTGGGACAGAGAGAGACAGAGCATGAACGGGGGAGGGGCAGAGAGAGAGGGAGACACAGAATCGGAAACAGGCTCCAGGCTCCGAGCCATCAGCCCAGAGCCTGACGCGGGGCTCGAACTCACAGACCGCGAGATCGTGACCCGGCTGAAGTCGGACGCCTAACCGACTGCGCCACCCAGGCGCCCCAGAGTTTCAGTTTTTCAAGATGAAAAGAGTTCTGGAGTTGATTGCATATTACGTGAATGTTCTTGACATTAGTGAGCTGTATGCTGAGAAGCGATTAAGATGGTATATTTCATGTGTATTTCACCACAATTTTTTTTAAAAGGTATTTTGGGAAAGTTAGAAAAACTTGCTATGCACTGGATATTATTGCTGATTTTTTTTAGGTATGATAATGGTACCGAGGTTATGTAGAACGCTGTCTTCATTCTTAGGAGATGCACACTGAAAAACGTAAGATCGAAGTACAACCTGTTCTGAAATGCATGGATGAAAGGACAGATGCATAAATACAGTTACACAAAGCCAACCTGGCAAAACGAGCACAAGTGAATTCAGGCGGTAGATGTAGTGTTCCTTGTACTACCCTTTCAATGTTTTCTTAATATGTGAGTGTTTTCGTAATAAAAATTTGGAAAAAGAAATGTTACAATCGCTGTATGGACCCAGCTGGAGAAAATACAACCAAGCCACCATATATGCAAAAATAACTAGATTTTTCCATGTGCATTAACTCTGGTATGACTGCCAAAAAAAAAAAATCCAACAAAACAAAAAAATAACCATTAGCTGTATTAATAGAAATGGAATATTTGTGGTGTGACCCTGGACAAGTTATTTACCTTTTGTAAGCCTTGGATTCCATAGGATGCAAAATGAGAATTCTTTTAATACCTTTCCTCTTTGGGTTGTGACAAGAATTAGATGACACAATGTATGTAAAGGCTTGAAGCAAGAGCCAATATTCAATAAAGTCTCCATAAGGAGCTGGTGGGAGCAGAAGAATGAGGAAAATATTACAATCCTAATCGACTGTGCTGGTGGTGACACCATGAAACACAGTGTTCTCACAGGGTTGTCCTCTGGGTCCTTCCTGGGTGATACAGTCATGTCCTACAATGAGCAGCTGAAGGGTAAGGGGGTTGTTTCACCTGGAATGGGAAAGACTGACTTTCTTCTGGGAGTGGAAAAACCGCACTAGGAGCAAAGGGTAAAAGTTTTAGTAAAACAAATCCCATCTTAAATAAGGAAAAGCAGTCAAAGTAGTGGTGAACAGAAAAGTAACTATCTTGGGAAGTTGTCAGCTCCCTGTCTTTGGTAATGGGTGGGTGGTAATCAGGCTGAACAACCACTCAGTGACAAGGAGATTGGGGGGCACCTGGCTGGCTCAGTGGGCGGAGCATGCAACTCTTCATCTTGGGGTTGTGAGTTCGGGCCCCACGTTGGGTGTAGAGAGTTCTTAAATGAAAGAAAGAAAGAAAGAAAGAAAGAAAGAAAGAAAGAAAGAAAAGAAAGAAGAGAAGGGAAGGAAGAAGAGAGAGAAGAAAGAAAGAAAGAAAGAAAGAAAGAAAGAAAGAAAGAAAAGAAAAAGGAAGGAAGGAAGAAGAGAGAAGAAAGAAAGAAAGAAAGAAAGAAAGAAAGAAAGAAAGAAAGAAAAAAGAAAGAGAAAGGAAGGAAGAAGAGAGAAGAAAGAAAGAAAGAAGGAAAGAAAGAAAGAAAGAAAGAAAGAAAGAAGAAAGAGAAAGGAAGGAAGGAAGAAGAGAGAAGAAAGAAAGAAGGAAAGAAAGAAAGAAAGAAAGAAAGAAAGAAAAAGAAAGAAAGAAAAGCAGATCAGGTCAGACAGTCTTTATAGTCCCTTCCAAGCCAGAAGGTCTAAGAATGCTTTTAAAATATGGCATCTGGTGGGGGGGGGGGGGGGCGCCTGGGTGACTCAGTTGTCTGAGCAACTGACTTCACCTCAGGTCATGATCTCACGGTTTGTGAGTTTGAGCCCCGTGTCGGGCTCTGTGCTAACAGCTCAGAGCTCAGAGCCCGGAGCCTGCTTCTGATCCTGTGT
This sequence comes from Lynx rufus, assembly GCF_022079265.1. Classification (NCBI taxonomy): domain Eukaryota; kingdom Metazoa; phylum Chordata; class Mammalia; order Carnivora; family Felidae; genus Lynx; species Lynx rufus. The sequence continues at coordinate 24,022,702 of NW_025814832.1, read as the reverse complement.
CTCCCTCTCTCTCTGCCCCTCCCCCACTCATGCTCTGTCTCTGTCTCAGAAATAAATAAACATTAAAAATAAATAAATAAATAAATAAATAAAATATAGCATCTGATGGGCACCTGGGTGGCTCAGTCCATTAAGCGTCCAACTTCAGCTCAGGTCCTGATCTCGCAGTCCATGAGTTCAAGCCTTGTGTTGGGCTCTGTGCTGACAGCTCGGAGCCTGGAGCCTGCTTGGGATTCTGTGTCTCCCTCTCACTCTGAGCCTCCCCTGCTCGTTCCCTCTCAAAAATAAATAAATGTTAAAATTTTTTTTAAGTATAAAATAAATTAATTAATTAAATATGGCATCTGAAAGCGAATGTAATGCTATAGATATGAGTTAGTAAGACAAATATCCCCCTTAATGTAATCACTGGTATTCAAACCTTAAAAATCTTTATATTATATGAAGACAGAAAACCAAAAACTAAAAGAACTTGCTGTATCTGTCAGTTATTAGTATTATGCCATCTATGCTGTTAGATCGGTCTTATCTTTTTTAAAATTTTTTGAATGTTTATTTTTGAGAGAGAGAGAGAGAGCATGAGCAGGGGAGGGGCAGAGAGAGACAGAGACCCAGAATCGGAAGCAGGCTCCAGGCTCTGAGCTGTCAGCACAGAGCCTGATGCGGGGCTCGAACCCACAGGGCATGAGATCATGACCTGAGCCGAAGTCGGAGTCGAAGTCGGATGCCTAACCGACCGAGCCACCCAGGCGCCCCCCACACTATAAGCTTTTAAGTATTTTTTGTCCGTCCAGTTATCGGTGAGTTTGAAGATGATTTGCAGATATAACAACCTGGAATTGGTCTCTTCCTGGTTGCCCATTTCGTATATTTGACCCCTCCTGCTTACTTTACATTTTGAGGGCTTGTGTTGGATCCTACATTAGATCCAATGTACAAGGTTGCCATGTGCAGAGTGCTTGGTTTCTTCCAAGATCACCTCCAGTTAAATGAAATTCTTTGGCCTCCATTGCTTTAGTTAACAAGCAACGCTGATGATGGGGGAGATGAAAGTAAGAGTGGAAAGACTCATGAAGCCATCACGGGACCTTATAAAAAGGAGTGCTAACTGCCTCTCCCCCTCCAGACTCCCACTGCTGTCTAATGATTTTTACTGATTCTCAGCAAAAATTGATATTCCCTTTGGTTAGGGGGCTAAGTGCCTATCCGCAAAGTAAGTGAAATATGGTGTCCTTGGAGCCCCTTAGCTTGTGAAATTACCAAGACCCATTATTTCAGCATGGTTGTCTCCAGGCCGGCTCCAACACATGACAAAAGAACCGGTAAGATGCCTGGCTCCTGCCTTCCCAGAAACTCTTTAATTTGTTTGACACCCCTTACTGGGAAAAGCTCAGGTGGAAAAGATTCTGAAGCCGGACGAGGGCTGGGATCTCTAAATATCTTGAAAATGTTATCTGTCTTTTCTCAAATATGTCTCTCTCATTCAGGTATTTGCTCTGTGATAGCCTTTTACCTTGACAGCCGCTGAGTCTCTGTGGCTTGTATTTCAGAACCGATAAGGAAAGGCAAGATCCCCCCATACCGCTCGCTGGGAGCACCTGGTGAGGAGAAGCCATATGTGACTGGGGCTGTGTGGCCTCACAACCAATGCTGACCCACCTCCCCCTTGTCGTGCGTGCCTCACTCATCTAGAAAGAAGGTAACAGGAGAAAATAAATGGACTCTCTCTGAAGGGCTCACACACGCACTCTCTCTAGTGATCTTCTCATCTGCAGACTTGGCAAATTCTTTACAACTTCTGATCAAGGAAGGGTTTTTTTGATCTGTTTTGTTTTGTTTTGTTTCTGCACCTTCTCGATTTACTGCCCTGCTGCTGGGCTATATGTATGACGAGATGCCCCTATCAGGAGCCCCTTCAGAACTCTTCAAAGTCTGCATCTATTGAAATAAACAGCGAGCCAGTCTCAGAATGTAGCTTCTTTGGGGCTAAAGCAACATTTTTTTTAAAATTTTTTTTAATGTTTATTTTTGAGACAGAGAGAGACAGAGCATGAACGGGGGAGGGTCAGAGAGAGGGAGACACAGAATCCGAAACAGGCTCCAGGCTCTGAGCTATCAGCACAGAGCCCGACGCGGGGCTCGAACCCACGGACCGCGAGATCATGACCTGAGCCGAAGTCAGCCGCCCAACCGACTGAGCCACCCAGGCACCCCCTAAAGCAACATTTGCGTAAAGCGAGAGAGTAGATGCCAGAGCCAAGTGATCTACTGCCCCTAATCTGGCTCTGTGTGCCTCATGTACCTCACCCCTCCTCTTCCTGTCTCACCCCAGCCTCCCCATCATTCTATCGTCAGGACCCCTGACAATAGGTCCCCAGGACCTGGGCTGAGTTATAGGATAGGAAGCTGCTTATGGCCTCCAGGTTTCTGCCTTCCATCTGCTTTGTGCCTGGCTCTCCAGACCAGTGCCAGGAGGCTCACAGGTGGAAGGGGTTGGAGATTTGGACTTTTGATCTGCTTATTCCTCAAAGTCTTCAAAGCCCTGACTATATGTCTGCCATGACCAGGATCTCGAACAAGGCCTGGGGGAGGAGGATGGCGGGGAATGGAGAATGTAGAAGAAAGCTGATTCCAATAGAGTAGGCACCTGGGCAGTGCTATCGTCTCTAACTCCGGGGCTAAAACCCCTACTTCTTGACTATCCGTGTGTTATGACTCCCATCTCCTGTGAAGTCCTAGCACCCACACACCCATCATAAGAATTTGGCAAGATATGTCCTCAAAAAGACGCTTTCCCAAATTCACGTTAAAAGCCCCTTTTCCATTTTCCCCAGGCTTTCTATAATATACCAGACTTGAGCCTTTCAGCTTCAAGATCGGTCATGTTCAAAGTGCCTGCATCTTTCCAAACTGGGAGAAGATCATTCCAAGGGGAGGATCCCTAAAGCCAGACCTCCCATCATGGCCAAACTCTGGACCATTAGAGGTTTTCACAGAATCTAGGAGTCAACCGATATTTGATTTGGAGTCTATTTGCAGAATTCTCCATCTTTAAAGGTTATACAGAGGGAGAGATTCCCTAGTTGAAGCTGGTGATCTTGGATATTTGGGTAGTCTGCTTGATATCTGTTCCCTAAAAGGGAAAAGGCAATGACCTAAGACCTTGAACAATAGCTAGGGGTACAGTTGGGACAGGTGGAATAAAAGCCATCATCCTAAATACATTGCATATGCCAAATATGTGGACCAACATATAGATTCTTTAGGGCCAGGGACAGAAAAAGAAAATCACATGTTGCTTTTCATATATGCAATCTTGGGTACCTTACTTCTCTGAGCCTCGGGCTCCCCTGCTGTGAGGATAAGGATCATACTAACCAGGTTTCTGGGTGGCTCAGATGGTCGGGCGTCCGACTTCAGCTTGGGTCATGATCTCGAGGTTCGTGGGTTCAAGCCCCACGTCAGGCTCTGTGCTGACAGCTCGGAGCCTGGAGACTGCTTCAGAGTCTGTGTCTCCCTTTTTCTCTCTTTCCTTTTTTTTTTTTTTTTAATTTTTTTTTTTTTTTACATTTTTATTTTTGAGAAACAGAGTGAGACAAAGCGTGAACGGGGGAGGGGCAGAGAGAGTAGGAGACACAGAATCTGAAGCAGGCTCCGGGCTCTGAGCAAGTGGTCAGCACAGAGCCTGATGTGGGGCTCAAACCCACGAACTGTGAGATCATGACCTGAGCCGAAGTCGGACGCTCAACCGACTGAGCCACCCAGGCGCCCCTCCCTCTCTCTCTCTGACCCTCCCTCACTTGTACTCTGTCTCTCTCTCTCTCAAAAATAAATATCAAAAAAAATTCTTTTTAAAGGATTATACTAACCTCCCAGGGATGTGATGAAAACTAAAGGCTAACAGCAAAGTGCTGTCTACAGGTCAATAACAACAACAATTGATCACAAGAAAGTAACTGCTGCCCTCAAGAAGGGGGGTCAGGGTGAAGCACTGTGAAAGAAGTAGAGTTACCCGGACAGCGAGTGATAAGGACATGCGGACCCTGAGCAGCTGGCTTAGCCCAGGTCACCTGTGCTTCCTGCCCTTGACATAATAGAGCCTCTCCTTCCCACCTGTCCATGTGGTTTCTCTACTCTAACGCTCCTTTCCCTTCTCACAAATCACACAGACGCCGCTCAGCAAATGTTTGTTCCCCACAAATGACTGCCAGTGTGATAGTACTGTCCTGGAGCTTGGGGATCTGTATGGATTATGGTACAGATGCCTGATGTAGCCCTAGAGGTCAAGTAGATGGACACAATTTGCAAGAGATAAAGAGTTCCTCTAATTTCTCACCAGCCACCAGCCTGCCCTGTTACCCTCTCCTGCCCAAGCCATGCTGCCTGCATCAACAGAAATATAGTGGCCAGCCCAAGGGTTAAGATATTCTCACTCTACTTAGAACTGACGCAGTCACACTGTGGATTTTCCGGACAGTTCGTTGTATAGAAACTATTTTTTTTTATTTTTTTTAACACTTATTTATTTTTGAGACAGAGAGAGACAGAGCATGAACGGGGGAGGGTCAGAGAGAGAGGGAGACACAGAATCCGAAACAGGCTCCAGGCTCTGAGCTGTCAGCACAGAGCCTGATGCGGGGCTCGAACTCACAGACTGTGAGATCATGACCTGAGCTGAAGTCGGACGCTTAACCAACTGAGCCACCCAGGCGCTCCTCGTCGTATAGAAACTATTAACTAAGGAAAGAGGAGCAGGATGGGGAAAGTTGTGGAAATGAGGTCTTAGGAGAAACAAATGAAGGAATCAGGAATGTGTATCACTCTGGAGAAGGAAAGACCCAGGGGCACACATGAAAGCTGTCTTCAAATATTTGGAGAGGTAGCATATGGCAAAGGAATTCAGAGTCATTCTGTTGGCTCCAGAGGCAGCAAAGAAGTAAGGTCAGCGGGCGTGAGACCTAAAGAGTCAAATTCCTATTCCATATAAAGAAATATTTCCTATCATTTAGAGCAGTCGAAATTGGAGGAATCTTCCTTTACAAATAGCAATTTCCCTATTGCTAGAGGCGTGGGAGCCCAGCACGCGGTCGTGAAGACTGGGTGAGGGTGTAAAGTCTATGCAGTCTTTTCCATCTCCATGTTTTTCATTGTCCTTTTGCTTTGATTTGCCCCACCCTCATTCGCTAAGGCCATGTCAGGGGGGTACAAAGCGGAGAATTCCCAGCAATTGTCGACTTCAGCACTGTAATGTCCCGGGAAATTCACTCACCGGAAGGAGAAATAAAAGACTCTTGGGCTATGTTGAGGGGGTGCGTGGGGAAAGAGAGAAGGGAACAGAAGAGAGCGAGGCAATGCAGATTCCTCAGTTCTATGAGCTAGGAAGCAGCTAGATGGTCAACCAAAGGCAACATTGATCTGAAAGCCAGAGTAGTATCTCATTTGGGGGCAGGAACTTCTCTTCACATCTGCCAAAGGCCAGAGAAAAACACTTCTCCCTGTTGCTAGAAGCAGATTTACAAGTAACTTACTCCTCCTCTGTCTCCATTCCCATAAACAACAAAACTCCTCCATTAAGTTTACAGAGTTGGGGAGTGTGTGTGTGTGTGTGTGTGTGTGTGTGTGTGTGTTGGGAGGAAGGGAGAGTCCTTTCTCTCCAGGCACACTTAGTATGGAAACACCTGCTATTCAGACCTTCGGGGACCTGTGAGCTTTTCTCTCTCCTCTCCCAAACAAGGGCTTCAGACTCCACTGGGAACCACACCCTGTAACTCAGGAAACTGCTCCCAGAATGAAGTGGGAAGGAGGGACTCTGGGGGTGCTGAGTTAGATCCTCTGTGACGGCAGGAAAATTCTTGGCATCTTAAACCTTGCCTCAGTTGAAAGGAGAGGTTGGGAGAGGACTCCCCCAGGCTTCAACTGACCTGAGAGAAGAATCTGAGTTATGCCTCGGCAACTGAGCAAACATTTACACTTGTCACCAAAAATAAATTTGAAAACTAAATTTAAAAGATCTAGGGGGGAAAAAGAGAGAGAATCAGGGCTTCTCTTGTTTTCCAAAGGAAGAATCTGACATTCAGTTCAGCTCAGCACCTGGCAAATGCAGAGGACAGAAGAGCAAGAGGTTTGTGTACTGATCAAATTAAATTCAAACCTAGGATCCTGTTTTTCTGCTCCGCCTTGGAGATTTGTAAACAAGAGAGCTGGAGGCAGAGAAGGAAAAAGAGCAAAATTTGCTTTAATTTTTTTCCAGTCTCCTGTATTCCTTTGACTTAGAAAATCATAAAGAGGTAAAAGGAAGACCCGTATCTATTGTATGGGTCTTTTCTTATTCAAACAGAGGGATTTTTTCTTTTTTTCAACGTTTTTTTTTAATTTTATTTTTGGGACAGAGAGAGACAGAGCATGAACAGGGGAGGGGCAGAGAGAGAGGGAGACACAGAATCGGAAACAGGCTCCAGGCTCTGAGCCATCAGCCCAGAGCCCGACGCGGGGCTCGAACTCACGGACCGCGAGATCGTGACCTGGCTGAAGTCGGACGCTTTAACCGACTGCGCCACCCAGGCGCCCCCAAACAGAGGGATTTTTAAAAACGGGGTTTTCTCTGGTGAAATAGAGGGGGTTTTTCATAAAGGCAGGACTTAGGGACACACTGAGGTTATTTTTGTTAGATTAATACGACTCACATTTGATTATCTTGATTTTTTTTTTGATGTGATAAGTTTGATTTTTTTTTTCCCAAATAGATTAAGATGTTGAAGAACCCGAAACTGGGGTTGGTAATAGGCACTAACCGGATGCTATTTTTCTTGTATTTTTGTATCCGTGCCTTCGTTCTTCATCATTAAATTCTAGGGATAAACACAAGTTCTTGCTCTTTTCCCTAGTCAGGGCAGGAAGACACAGGCAAAGCCTCCTAAACTGTGGGTTCAAAGACCCAAATGAAAACCAAGGGGAAGAAAATCAGCTTTGCAGATCTTTGGTATTTGATGAAGATATTGTAGGAGATCAGCCATGTTTGGGACTTTTTGTTTGTTTATCTGTTTTGCTTTGTCTTCATTTTTGCTTTCCCTCTGAGCGCTTAGCCACACATCACCAAACTTGGTGAGCTGATTAATTTCCCACCGATTTCCTTTTCATTTCCATTCTGGGAGTTCTGTAGAGATAAACTCCACCCAGGGATTTTTCAGCAAAAGGCCCTCTTCCTTTTCACCTGTATGCCTAGAACGCTTCTGTTTTCCACTCACACTTCTCAGAAGTTTTGCTTTGCACCACTTACAGTCAAAGTAGAAACTCAAAGAGTGGGAGAGAAAGAGGACATTTTCATGCAGGCAACATTGGCTGTCTCCCCGGGAGCCCGCTTTCTCCAGCTTTTGCAGCCATGTCTGCAAAGCTGTGTACTCGATTTTTGGTCGAGAACACAAGTAACAGTGCTTGTTTAAGCGTGAGGGAGGCCAGCGTATCTGTGGGAATGTGTCAAGGTGTGGATTTCAATAGGTTTTGAAATGTTCCCACTGTAGGTGGGGGAGCCTGTGAGCATGCAGGCACTTTCAAAGGCATCTTCGCAATTCTCCGTTTCCAACGCACCTAAATTGCTGGATTTGAATTGCTGAATAGAGACCCCATGCCGGATTCAGCACCCCACCCCCACCCATCCTCCGGCAAAGCGGCAAAGCCGTTGCCTTCCTGCCCGCCTCTGGCTCTTGGTAGCTTCAGCCCCCTGGGTCAGATCTCTCCTGCCAAACCCCAAAGGTGGGGATTGAACACTGAGTTCTGGAAAATGACTGAGTGTAAATGGGAGACACCGTGGAATGACTGGAGGTGGTGGAGGGGGCGCGGGGGGAAGAAGTTTGGAACCGAAGAACAATGTGGGATAGCTCGTCCACCATCTACCGGCCTGTGTTTGCTTACATATACTCTGAAGACTTTTCTCCTGAACAGCATGTTGTCCAGATTTTGCCTCTTCAGACTCCCCGTCCTAAAAAACAACAGCAGCTGGCAGAGGCTGTGGCCTGTTTGAAGTGCGGAATCCGAGAACCCTGGCCAAAGGCATTAAAACCATGCCCAGGACCCGTGGCCCTTGACGAATCTGCCGGTTGCTGCTGAGGCATTCTTCCCCCCAACTTTGTTCCTCCTAAGGGACCCCCGATCTAGAAATCTAGCCCCAGGGTGGAACAGAGGGTGCAGGGGACTGTTCCTTTTCCTAGACGGTTTTCCCTTCCCTTTCCCTTTTCTGTTCCAGTGTGGAACAGAGGGTGCAGGTGCCTGTTTCTGCGATCAGGATCTATGTGTGTACCTCAGTGGTAGGAATGAGCAAAAGGATGTCATCAATAGCCAACAATTTCCAATGATAGCAACTGACCAGGCTAGGCTGGGTGGTCTTCCCGAGAGCGGGGAACTTCCAACAGGCGGCCATCTTTGCCCGAGTTCCATTAAGCATTGAAAGTAATGCTTTCCCGGGGCGCCTGGGTGGCGCAGTCGGTTAAGCGTCCGACTTCAGCCAGGTCACGATCTCACGGTCCGTGAGTTCGAGCCCCGCGTCGGGCTCTGGGCTGATGGCTCAGAGCCTGGAGCCTGTTTCCGATTCTGTGTCTCCCTCTCTCTGCCCCTCCCCCGTTCATGCTCTGTCTCTCTCTGTCCCAAAAATAAATAAAAACGTTGAAAAAAAATTAATAAAAAAAAAAAAGAAAGTAATGCTTTCCCTTGTTGCTCCGTTTCAGACCCAACAAGCCCATCATCCCCTGCTCTGTGCCTATTGGCCCCAGAAAGGGAAGATATCCCAAGTATTTTTAGAAAAGATAAAAGGAAACCTTAGTCTATCCATGTCTGAGTGACCCTAGACTCTGTGGGGTTGAGTTGGGAGATGGAGAGGGAAAAGAAAGGCTTATTTGCGCCAGGAGTGACTCACTGGGATCTCCTCACCTGGATCTCTCTGCAGAAGGACAACCGTTCCATCCCTTTTCTACCAACGTTTCTACAAATCTAAACACCCAGGGGCCCCTGGCTGGCTCAGTCCCTAAAGCATACTCTTGACCTCAGGGTTGTGAGTTCGAGCCCCATGTTGGGGGTAGAGCTTACTTAAAAAAAAAATCCAGCTGGGACTTCAAATCCCTTACATTTCCAAAGTTGAGTCTTTTCTTGAGTTTGCTAAACTAAAGGAAGCCCAAAGAAAACTTCTGCGGGTGAACCCTGGAAACAGACTAACCCTGAAGCTACAGAAATCAACTCTCTCTGTCATTTGCCAGAGATAGACACCTTTAACGTACAAAGGTAGGAGAAGAAGAAAATGCCTCCCGAGTCCCCTCCCATCCGCAACCTTACTTTAATTACCTTCATGGTAACACGTCGATTATGTTAACAAGCTTGCACTAATCAAACACCTGAAACTGACATCCTTTGAGAGCACCATTTTGGGGGTACCGGCCTTCTAGACAGGACCATTTTGCTTCACTAGTCACTTTATCAACAAATACAGCATCTACTCTGTGCCAGGCACTAGAAACGGAGCCAGGAACAAAACAGACAAAAACCTCAGCCTTCGTGGACGGTAAAATCTAGAATGTTAGGAGATAAGAGACTGTTCTCATACGTGGCTGCTGGAAACTGTGTGTCGCCTCATTATGTACAAGCGCTTTTAGTGTCTTTGGAAAAAGAGCCCAGACTGTTACGAGTTTACCGAGTGTCTCTACGATTAAACATAGCCCATGATACTAATCACGTGCAGAGACATGACCCTCTGTAGCCCTGGACCGGCTCCCCAACCCAACGGGTCCATTTTAGTCCAAAAAGACCATCGTTTGCTGAGTCGTCTCTCCTCTGGGAGGCCCCGGTTGCTTGCCGGTCCAGCAAGAGTGGAGAGACCAGGGCATGACCCCACGACCGGGGCCCTTCCCCTCCCCTCTTCTGGCCTCAGCAATCCCCTGGACAGGCAGCTCCACCAGGGCTGGGGGTGGGGGGCTGCTAGCCATTTTAGGGCTGAACTCTCCATGAACCAGGAAAGGAAGGGGGGGGCAGCAAAGCAGAGCCAGCAGGAGCAGGCTAGGGAGGCCAGGCTTCTGGGCAAACCTCTCTGGCTGGGTAAATATTGAGCTGCCTCATCTCCAAGGTGGGGGTTGAAATGGAGCTGTCAGACCAGAGTAAACTGAAGGGAGCTTCAGGCCCCAAAGGAGCAGAGAGCACATGCTTTGTGGGGCTCCTTCCCTCCTAGGTTCTCTTGCAGGCAGAAAGGGCTGCAGGACTGAGAATTGTCTGGACTCAGGCCAGTGATCTTGAGAGCCTGGAGGAAATGGACTGGGGGTAGGAAGAGAAAGAGTGATTTTAATTAGCTCTAACTAGGCCAGTAGACTATATCCAACAGGATGATTCCTCCACCCACCCTCCCACCCTCCGATCCCCCCACTAAGCTTAACATTCTTTCTTACTTATGTCTTCTTCTGTCCTCAGATGAAAGGATGAGTCAAGCTGCAGTGGGATAATCCAATTTACATCAAAGACTGGGAAAGCAGGCCCAGAGAGACCGGGTGACTTCCCTGAGGACGCACAGGAGTCTCTCGATAGAGTAAACTTGCGTCTCCCGACTTCTTACAAAATTCTTTCTTTCTCTGAAGTATCTGACCCGTTCATTTCCTAATGAAGAGAACAACCGTGGACAAGGGCCAGGAGGCCTTTGAGCTAAAGTCTACAGCTGCTCGAGCCTCTCTATTCTCCCAAGAAGGGACATTAAATAGCTTGCATCTCCAACTCCTGTCCCACCCAGGACTCACTCTGATTATTGAAAGCATTGAGAAAGCCAGGGAAACAACAAAGCTGAAGCCTCTGGAATATTGCGATTGAGTCATGCAAAGGAGGTCATTCAAGGAAGTCCTGAGACTCCGGACTGAGTCATCAGACAAAAAAAAAAAAAAAAAAAAAAAATCTAGTACAACTGGAGAGGGTGCCAATGTCGTGGAGTATAGTGAAAATGTGCTCCCAGAGTTCTGCAAGAAGGCTATCCTGCCAAGAGCATGGCTCATCGTGACACTGGACCAGTATTCTGTGGGGCTACCCTGAATCCTTTTGTTCGTAATCATTCTATTCCCTCACAGCAAGTCCCGTGGTCATGGTACCAGGTGGGTCTGTGGGTGCAATGCAGGAGGACCACGGCTGGAGGACGTCTGCTCCCATCATGCCAAGACCAAGAACAACTCAGCGCAAGAAAGTAAGAGAAAGGTCTTATGCGAATAGAAACATAACACAGAAAATCTCTACTGAATCCACTACCAGGCAGTGTTCTTTTTTATTATTATTTTACTTGAGAGAGAGAGAAAGAGAGAGCTGGGAGAGGGAGAGAGAGAGAATCTTAAGCTGGCTCCATGCTCAGCGGGGAACCCGACGCGGGGCTCAGTCCCAGGACTGTGAGACCCCAACCTGAGCTGAAATCAAGACTCGAGACGTTTAATGGATTGAATCACCCTACCAGGCAGTGTTCTAAGTAGGTCTCATATACCTCCTTTATTCCTCAACAGCCTCCGTTTTATAGCTGAAGAAATGGAAGCACAGGGAAATCGAGTGACCAGCAATAGCTCACCCAGCTAATAAGGGGGGAAGGGGGGAACCGCATTGAAAATGAAGTGACACTTTAGAACCCTTGCCCTCCACCAGTGTAAGTGGGGAACTCAAAATGTCTGCCTTCTTCTTGCCCAGCCTCCCATAATGGGAGGGAGAAAGGTGCGGAGGCCCTGAGAACTGTCCCCCTCCATGGGGGAGTGCCCTGAGACCTGAAGGAAATGAGGGGGTCTTAGTCAGGCCTGCTTGAGCTGTTCTCAGCTGCTAAGGAGGGAATCCCTTCTATGGACCCATAACTTGCCCTTAGACCCCTAGACGTATCAGGGATCCAACAAGATACGAGTGTGACAAGTAAGCGTATGTGTGTGCAGTCCTGAAGGTCCAGATGTGCCCTGGAATAGATTAAGGACCATAGAAGTGGGAGAGGACATGGCCCTTATCATGATGACAATTACTATTAGAGCCCACGTTTATTTATTAGGGACTATTCCAAGTATTTTTCACATATGAACTAATTTAATCCTAACATCAACCCTGTGCGATAGGTACAATTACAATCCCCATTTTGTAGGCAGGGAAACTGGTCGCAGGGAATTAGACAACTGGCCCGTGGCCACCAGGCTATGACAGGCGAGGTTTGAAGGAGTTGAACCCAGGTATCCCAGACACTTCCCCAAATCCTCAGCCTTCCTTCCAGACTCATCTGGATCCCCACCCACCCCCATCTGAATCATCCCGAGATGCCCCCAGCCTCCCCATCCCAACTTCCCCTCCAGCAGCCCAGCGGTTTGGGTGCAAAGGAATGTTCGTAACAAAGAAACTAACTTAAAAGTAAGAAGAACTTCAGGGTTTTTTAAATCTCTTTTTCTTGTCTCTCTTGTGCAGGAGATCAAAGGGCCTCACGTTGGGAGAACAAACGCTGAAGAAGAAGGCAAATGAAAGAAGAAAAGTTCACACTTGGGGCTGAGAAACAGATGGTGTGGAGGGAGGCTTGGGTGGAGTGGGAAGGCTCCACTGCCCCCCTCCCCCGACAGTGGGGGAGGGGTGCGGAGATGCTCCTCCGAAGCCTTAACAGACTTGCAGCCAGCCCTGAGAAGAATTCTGTCTCCGGTGAGGAATCAAGGGGAAAAAATTCTCTTAACATTTTAATTTTCGGGGCGCCTGGGTGGCTCAGTAAGTTAAGCGTCTGACTTCGGCTCAGGTCATGATCTCGCGGTCTGTGAGTTCAAGCCCCGCGTCAGGCTCTGCGCTGACAGCTCAGAGCCTGGAGCCTGCTTCGGATTCTGTGTCTCCCTCTCTCTCTCTGTCCCTCCCCTGCTTGCGCTCCATGTCTCTCTCTCTCTCTCTCTCTCTCAAAAATAAAGGAACATTAAAAAATTTTTTTTAAGATTTATATTTTCAAAACAGGAGATTTTTCTCGAGTTGGTCATGGTAAATGGAGGTGTGGGGGTGGAGGGCTTTCCAGTTCTGCAGAAAATGCACTTTCAGATCTCCTGGTGAATATAATTCTCCTCACCCCCTCGAGGGCTGTGAAAAACCCACCTTTCTGAAAGCCACAGAGGAATCCATGAGTAAAGTAGTTTGGCATCTATTCTGGAAAGTTTAACAGTGAAAGCCATCAACATACTTCAATAGCGGAAAAATGTGTTTCTGTTTGTGTTGCCGTCCTCCTCCTCTGTCAGTTTTGATAGGAAAATGCACAGCGACCTTTTCTTTATCCAACTAACTGCCTTCTGTGTAGACCAGTCTGGAGTCCGAGTGGGATTTAGGGGAGCGCAAAGTGGGAACCATGTTTGCATCTAAGGAGATAGGAGACTCAGGCTCATTGTGGATTATTTTGAGGCGCCCCGCTGTTAACAGAGAATCAATTTGCCCCTCACCCTTCCCCGGGGGAATCTGAGGGTTCCTTCTGCTATGACCAAAATCAAATGCGGCCGCCTTCCCCTTCCCTCCTGTCTCCTCCATCACGCTTCCCTCAGGACCTGTCAGCCCCAGTCTGAGGTCCAGCTCCACCACCCCTGTGGCCCTGCTCTAACCACTGCTCCTTCTCCTTCCCTGCATCCTTGCTCATTTGCTGGCCCCAAGGTTGGAGGGTCCACAAATCCCTCCACCAGAAGGCTCTACCGGCTTACAGTAAATGGCTCCAAGCAAGGGGAGTTTTGTTTCCACAGACACTCGCTCTGTCCCCTCGGTCAAGGTGACCCCCTTTGGGGAAGCCAACCTTGGTGGCAATTTCAATTCAATGCAGAAAAGCAGTTAATAGATTTGTTTAAGGACAGAGGGCAAGACAGCAGCCTCTGGGAAAGCTAAGCACACACTTCCCTTCCCCTCCGGCTGGGCTGTGCAACTCTCGATAACGTTGCCGCTACTATAATGGCATCGTTTTCATTAGGAAGCAAATGCTCAGCGTTTCTTACGGACGCTCCTAGTCCTTTTCGCAGCCTCTCTTCCTTTGAGGTCAGAATTAAGTAGATGGGGTGGATAAGACAACCCCTTGGTCCCGCGCCCCCACCCCCATGCCCAGCTGTCCGGGCTCCGGGGCCTTTGGACTCCCCGGGTCACCGGAATCAATAAACCGGGCCGAGCCCGCAGGCCGATGTCAGCTCGACGGCACTGCGGGGCGAGTGAGCGATGGCGGTTTGGTGGCCGTCGCGGAGCTTCCTGAGCCCCGGCCCCCCGCCTCCGCCGACCAAAGGTTTGTCAGTGGGACCGGCCAGGAGACAATAGCTGCCCCCGCGGGCTCGCTGTTGGCTTGTTTGGAAAAGCCCAGAGGCGCTTCGAGGTAAAAAGGTCAGCGCGGGATTGGGATTTACCTCGGGGGGGGGGGGGGGGAGGGGGAAGGGCCTCTGCTCCCCGCCCCCAGGCCCTCCCACGTCCTCCAACAGGCCCGCTGGGCGCTGGGCGGGCTACCTGCCCTTCTCCCGAGCCCCACCCCTCCCGCCCCGGTCGTGGCCGCCTCCCCTCTGCCGTCCAGCGGCCCGGAGACCCGGGACGTTCACCTTGAGCCAGGGAAGGGCCCTTCGGAGGCGGGCCGGCTAGGGCCAGAGTCTCCCAGCTACCCTGGCTTCCTTTGTCCCGATGTCCCCATCCCCGTTGGTTGGGGGCTTGCGGGTGGGAACTGCGGGCGTTAGGGGGTAACCCGTGTGCCCTTCTGGAGTTTGTCAGCGACCCATCCTCTTTCTCTGAGCAAGAATTGATTGGGAGGGGGCACCTTACACAGCCTCCCCACCCCCACCTCACTCCTTCAGCAAACTTTCAGTGTGAAGGCCCACTCCATGCCAGGCCTCCCTCTGGGCCTGGGGGAGAGAGCAGGGGGAGAGGGTAGAGGGCCTTTGCTTTCCCCCACACTGCCTCCTCTTTTTTTTTTTTTTTTTTTTTTGCACCTTTTCTGTTCTCTCCAAATAATGTTTCTCGATTTTCCTGCCTCCCTCCCTCTCAGGACCCTCTCCGGGCAATTTCCTTCCCACTCTCTTTTTCCCACCTCTTTTCCTGGCTGCTCCAATGACCCAAGGACTGACCACAGTCAGACCTGGAGGCTGGGGCCCAGTTCTGCTTTGGTCCCACCCAGTAAGTCCTCTTTATCCAGCTGAGGTCTTCCAGCTCAAATCTTTCCAGCCCAACCAGCATTCACCAAATCTTCCCCCATGTCTCCTCAGGGCTCTTGGAGTATGACGCCTCTTCCACCCTGGGGAGGGGGGGTGTGGAGGAGCAGACGGAGTCGGGAAGAAGGAAAAACACAGACTTTATTGAAATGAGGTAGCTGGAGGTACAGAGAGAACCCGGCTCGCTTGGGGCTCAGGTTTCCAGAAACTCCCGTGGCACCTCCACTGTTTCTAAGGTTCAGAGAAATGCTTGCTGCTTTTGGGAGCTCTCACTGCACCTGGGCCTCCCTAGGCTGCCCCAGGGGTAGAGGTGGATGGGGAGGAGGGTCCTGGGTTTTCCAGGAGGCAATAAATAGGGGAGGAACTAGTGGGGGCGTGCCTGCGCCTTCCTGGTAGAGGCTTGCTGGGGGCAGGCCTCGAACAACGTTCCAGAAGTCTCCGGAGTACCAAGTTCCAAAACACTTTGGTGGCTTAGAGATGAGGTCGCCGGTGGAAGGAGGCAGGTCTCAGAAAACAACTTCTGGAGGCTGAGTTAGTGCAATACAAATGTGCCAGGAGGGGGTTAATAAGGTTGGGGGGGCAGTTTTTTTGGTCTGTCACAAGGCAGCTGGTGCTGTTGTAAGGTCTGTGGTGACTGGAGAGATTAAGCATTGGTAACAGGCCTGCACCCAAAAACCTCCCTCAGGAGAAACTTCAAGGCCTTCCCTCTGTCCCGGCCTAGAAGGGAGAGTTAGGAACCGAGGGCTCCGGAAGAGTCCTTGAGACTCAAAGGCACTGACTGAACACACGGAACTTGGAAAGAAGGGAGAATTCAGGAGGGTGTGGCTGGCTTCTACCCCACCCACGTGCTGGTCCCCAGATGAAAGGCGGAAGGAAGCCCTTCCCTCCACAGTTGACACGTTCCGTGTCTCCCATGCCTCTGGTCCTGTAGGGTCCCCAGCCATCAACACCCCGCCCGGACCAGAGAAAAGCGTTTCCCCAGTCTCCCCAAAAGCAGCTGTAAACGAGCGCCCGGCCTTGGTGACGGGTGGCTGGAACGATGAAGTCGAGGCCTGGCTTAGGGAGAGCGGAGGAGAGGGGCTGGACTGAGGCGCTCCAGAGCGGAGGAGCCCCGACGGTCGGTCGGAAGGTTTCATTCAGGAGGTGATAGAGCTGGGCGAGGCCTCCGGGGAGGTGCACGTCGACTGGTCGGAGGCGTCTCCAGCCGCCTCCTTGGGACAACCCGGAGGGGCTGGGGGCACCCGGCCTCCCTCCCGCTCGCGCTTCTTCTGCTTCATGCGCCGGTTCTGGAACCAAATCTTGACCTGCGTCTCGTTGAGCTCTAGGGTGGCGGCGATCTCCACCCTCCGGGCCCGGCTCAGGTACTTGTTGAAATGGAACTCCTTCTCCAGCTCGGTCAGCTGCCGCGTGGTGAAGTTGGTGCGGAGGCCGCCGGGCGCGCCAAGGCCCAGCTCAGACACCTTCGCTAGGGGGGGCGGGGCGGGAGAGAGAGGGGGCCACGTCAGTTCTCTCACCTCTTTCTCCTTCCCCTCTCCTCCTCCTGGGTCAGCTCTAGCTAACTCCCCCCCCCCACCACTTCCTTCCAACTTCAGCTCTCAATGTGCCCTTGGATCACCAGACACCCCCAAATTCAGACCAAGCCCCCTTCTACCTCCCCCATCTCCCCTCCCCCAACATAAGCAGGTCCTGGGTCTGTGCTGGGCACACAGATCGAGAAGCAGGGGAGTGCGGGGGGAGGGGGCGGTGTGGAGACTTACTCCTAAACGTAACCGGGCACTCGCTGGGCACTGGCTGGGCAGGGAAACCCCAAGTGACCTGAAACTGGGCGGAGCGCTCTTACCTGCCTCTACTGGACTGCTCCACCTGTCCTGCCGTCCCAGGCCTAGGACACCCTCAGTGCAGGAGAAGCAGAGCTGTTTGGGGCCCCGGAGAAGGGGTGGCCACGCCTGTCTCATACCTGTCTTGGGTGGGTTCCTCTTAACCTTCATCCAGTCGAAGGTCCGGGCTGTGGGGGTGCTGGGTTCTGACGGGCAGGGCGATTCCTTGTCCTCGGAGAGGAGATCAGCATAGGCCGATGCAAAGCTCGCCGTCTGCTCGCTCCCAAAAGGAGGCTGCGGGGGAGGGTACGGCCCCGGGCCCGCTCCACCGGTTCCGTAGCCGTCCGACAAGCCCCCTAGCTGGGCCCCGTAACTCGAAGGATGGTAATAGCCTCCGTCTCCTTCGGGTTGGCCCAGAGGGTAGTACTGAGAGGGCCCGTAGCTGGGGCTGCAGGCGGCCGGGGCGTACCCCGAGGTCGCCGAGCTGGGGAAGGGCACCCCGAGCGCAGAAGGCGGCTGCTGGGGGGGATAGCCTGAGTTCTGCTGGAGCGCGGGGCTGGGCAGTCCCCCGCCATAGCGGGTCTCCCCTGCGTAGCTGTCAACAGCCGGAGCCGAGCTGGGGGGGAAGGAGGTAGGGGCGCTGTGGGCGCTGTGGGCGCTGTAGGCGCTGGGCCCCCGGTTACAGAGTGGGTACTCTAAGAAGGAGTTCATCCTATTATAGTCCATGCGTGGAGGCCGCAGGAGGGTCGGCCCGTCTGGGGGAGACACCCTCTTGCCCTACAACCTTTCGGCAGTATGTCACAACGCTGAAGCTTGCATCCATGGCCTGGCCCAGCTCGCCTGGGCCAGGGCTCCCCCAGGAAGGGGGTAGGGAGTGGGGGTGGAGGGGCGCATGTGATCTCTCCCAGGCCAATGGGCGCAGCGGGCCAGAGTTTGGCAGCCCCAGCGCCCATCCATCACCCCCCAAACATTAGCATGACAAAGACACTTCAATCACCCGCAGCCCATCCATCTGAGAGCGACGTGGAAGCGTCAAAAACATCTTTCTTCAAAGACTTTTGGAAAGAAGGGACCAGAGGGAGAGGGGGTAAAAGTTAGAGGAATATTCAAGACTTTCCTCCCCTCCCAACCCCCAAGGCCTTCAATAGGCTCCTGGGTTATTAGATTTGGACAAATTCAACCCAGCTGCCCCTCACTCTTTCCACCCCCCCCCAAAGGAGCCTTCCCCCCCCCACCCCCAAGGCTGTAGACTGGGAGGTGGGGTATCTAGCCTCCTTACTTTGCCCAGAACTCCCACTCCTGGTCTCTGTCTCCCAATTTATCTTGGGGTGATGAGCTAGGACAGCGGGGGGTGGGGGGGGGGAGGTATGTTATCTTGGGCCAAATGGATACCTGTGAAGGAAGGGGGTGCAAAACACCCAAGGGCGAGGCAGGGCCTAGAGTCTAGAGGGAGAATTCATTAACCGAGAGGTGGGAAACGCATTTCAGGGAGCAAGACAGGACGACAGAAATGTGCAGAGGGGGGCGAGAAATGCCCCATTTCTCCCTCCACGTCTCCGCATAAACGCTCTCTCCTCATTCACACATCCATTCCTCTCCCTCAGCCTCACTTTATATTCTCTCTGTCTCAATCCATCTCTCCATTCGTCCGTCTCTCTCCATATTTATATTCGTTCCCTACCTATCCATCACCTCATCTCTCTAGATGTATTTATCCTCTCTCTAGCCATCCATAGCTGTAGCTGGCTCACTCACTCAGACTCAAATAACTCCTTGTATCTCTCCAGAGAGCCACAATGGGCACAGAGCTAGGTGATGTTTACAGGGGGAAGAGGAGGGAATTTTTATTCTCTCTCTCAAGTGTTCGAAACTAGCGTAGCTCCTGTGTTCCCCCTGGTTGCCTCCTCCCCCTCTCTCCCTCACCACCTTCCATCCCCTGTCCCTGCCCCCCCACCCCACCCCCACTCCCCCACCCCACTCCCATCCCCCCACCCCCCACCCCCCCACCTCCCGCCACCGCCTATCCCAAACCTCAAATTCCCAAATTCAATACCAATTGCAGCTTAAAGATTAGTCCAGTTTTCAGGGAACTTTCTAGAATAGGGCGAGGGAATTTGTTTGGAGAATGGGAGAATCAGTGTGGAGGTCCTGAGGTTCAGGAATGGAGTCTCACCCTTCGCTGCTCCGTGTCTGTCGGGTTAGGGTTGGGGGAGGGGAGGAGAACAGGAAGTGCCTCCTTCTCTCTCTTCAGACCCAGATGGGCCTGGAAGCGAAGCTCTTAGGTAGACCCCATTGATTCTCCTCCTCCAGACTCGGAGGACAAGAGCTTGGCGCAATCCAACACCCACACTCATTTGTAACCTGTCAGGGTGTCTGCCTGACCCGAGGCCTGGGGCCGGGGCTAGGGCAAGTCCAGGAGGGCAAGAGTTCAGGGAAGGGATCTCTGTAAACAACTGAATTCAGGAGAGGAAAGGAAGCAAGCAGGTGAGACAGGTCCAGAGAGGACCCTCAAAACTTCTCAGGTTTCCCCACGCCTTAAAGGGCAGGGTGAGTACTCATCCTTTGCAAAGAACCCCAAAGCTGGGTCTCTCTCCCAGTCTCTGTCTCCATGTTTCTGTTTCCCATTTCCCCTCACTTTGCCTGTGCCTTATGGTCCCTTCTCCCGCTTTCTATCTTTATCACCAGAATCACACTACATTTCTCTTCTCTTGATAACACTTCATCACTGCATCGCTTAGCCCCCAACTATGAAAGAGCTCACAGGCCCCTTGTCCCTTTCCCTCCTTACATGTACTCTGCTTGGGACCCTGCTTCAGACCAGAACAAGTTGGGGGGAGGGGGACCAGCTGGTAACTTCTTTAAGGGAGATACAATGGGGGAGGGGGAGAGAATGTTCACTGCCAAAGGGGTGAGGGCAGACAAAGGAAAGGAGAATCCGAGATGGGGGCAGGGGTGGCCTGCAGGGGGGTTGAAAAGAAAAGGAGTGTGGAGGTGAGAACAAGCCTATTTTTTTCTGTTTTCTCTTCTTGGGTTTACAGATGTCCCTAATGGTTCCCTCTCACTTTAAGATATTCTCCACCGAGACCTTTGCAGAAGAAGGGTAGATAGAGGGTTAGGATTTCTCTTCTAACCCCAAATCTGATTGAGACCTGTGTCTGACCTGGCTGCCCAGCCTCTGAGAGTTGTCACTTCACTCTCTACCTTTCTCCCTCAACCCAGAGAGAACCCGCTCATCTCGTCCCTTGCTTTTCCAATTAAGGGAACAATTTGAGGTCTAGGGGAAGCAGTGAATTCCAAACCAGTTTAATAAAACAGCAGAAATCTGGGAGTTGGGGAAACGCAGCCTCCCTGTAACAGCCCAAGTGACCAATAGTCTATCACTAATGACAAGATGAAAAGGGTTGGGGAAAAAGTGTCTCAAGTGAAACCGTCGATTGCAGAGATGGTTTTGGCCTTAGCTCTCCAAATTCAGTATACTCTCTAATTCATCCCTGAGTCTTGCTCCCTTCCCTTGTGTAGCAGAGAGATTAAAACTTCCTCAAATTCCTGCTGGCTCTCCCAGCCCCAGCAGAAATGACTGGGGGGAGAAAAGTAACTTGGCTCCCTATGTGTTCCCAAGTCCCTTCCTCCTCAAAAGAAACCGCACCAGACTCTAGCCTGAGGAGAAGGTCTATGAAGCCTGAATTCTTTGCTAAATTCACAGCTGATTATAAAACAAAACAAAACAAAACAAACGAACAGACATAATCCATAGCTGGAAAAAAACCTATGGGTGTAGGATTTTCTGATTGACCAAACTCAATTCACCAGAGAAGTTCTGGGTAGACCCAACACGAAAGTGAAATAAAGCGGATTGATTTCCTCTTTTATATACTGTGTGTCTAAATAGTGGAGTAAGGGGAACATAGGCATGTTTAGAGCTGAAATTATCTTTGAGAGGTGCCCCTCCTTATCACACCCAGGATGCAGGCAGGGGGGCCATTCTAATCAGAATAGGGGGATGTATTAGAAGTTTACACCTGATTCTGGCCTCTGTGTGTGTGTGTGTGTGTGTGTGTGTGTAGGAAGCTGCCTTTGCTGGGGGTTAGCAGGAGCTAGCTGCACAATTTTTTCATAAAGTCCCCAAGTGTCTCTCTGCCTGCTCTCCCCAGCCCAGTTCTTGAAGGCCAAGACCAAGATCAAAGGTTGGAACTTAAGAATTAAAAGGGTTGTCATTTTTTTTTTTCTCTATAAGAGATGGCTGTTTGAGGAGAGGTTGGAGTCTGAATTCACTGGTGTTTCTTTTAATACAAGCTGATTAAATTGTCACAAATCTGGTTGAGAATCATAGACTGTGGGCAGTACATATCATAAGGGGGAAGACTACTAGTTTGGGGGCTGGAATACTTGGGTTCAAGTCCTTGCTTGGCCATTTCTTAGCATTATGACTCCGGACAGATTTCTTGGTCTCTCTGAGTCTCAGCCTCAGAGAAGAAGAATGGGTTTAATTCTACTGACTTCACTGCATCCTTGGTGGGATTAAAGCAAACAAGAAAATATAAACAATAGAGAACTCTATAAATGTTGATATTAACATTACATTCACATTCTAAAATACTATGAGACAGTTTTCTGCTTTTTACTATAACTGGCATATTAAAATCTGGACAGATGTGATAGGAAAATAGCATGTGTGCTATATTTTCATGTAACGGATCACCATATATTATACATATGTATTTTATCATATGCAAATTTCATCAAGAATTGAGAAGTTTGGCTCTGTTTAGGCACAGGATTCTCTTTTAAACTGCAGAGTTCTTTGGAAACTAAAGCCTAATATTATATAATCTACAAAGAACCCAAAGGATTAAAATTGTAGCAGGAAGGTGAAGTTCGATATTAGCAAGAATTTCCTGATCTTCCAAATATTTGGAAAAAGTTTTCTAAGGAGGATGTTATCTCTCCTTCCTTGAGGAATGTAGCTTAGAAACTGCCTTTCTGGGTGGAGTAGGGGTTGAACCTAACTTCTGTATTCTAGATAGATTTCATCTGGAATGAAAGGTAAATCAGAGAGTTGGAATCTTCCTAAAAGGAAAGATTAGAGTGACACAAAGAATTGAAATAATTTTCTCCTTAATTGGGTTTCTCCAAGTGCATTAGTTGTGGCCAAAATACCCACTTCGAAAACTTTATAGAACAATGACCAAGATGAATTTGTACCTGGATGACTGTTCAGACTTTTTCTATAGTGTTTGGGAATTAGAGAAGGTTTGAGGAGGGCTCTTTTACTTCTGACTCTGTTCTCAGGAGGAAGCGGTTTTTTAGATGTCCTTCAGGCACTAAATATCTGCTTCCCAGCTGAGTGTGAAGAGGGGGGTGGGGGTGGGGACAGGAGGGCAGAACTAAGCCGAGAGGTCAAGGGAGGATTTGGGCCACACCAACCACAGGAGGTGGAGGGGATCCCATGGGGGCTAGAGGCCACTTTCTGCAAACTGAGGACATGTATTTGACTAGAAAAAATACATCTTCAGGAAGATGTACAGCACGGCCACGGAATGCTTGTCAGAAACTTAGGGGAAAGGTGGGCAGGTGAATTCAGCAGGGCTATTTAAGGAGACCCAGAACTTGTACCTGTGCTCTGATGCCCCAGCACTGAGACAAAACCTGTCTAAAAGGGACTTTTAAGATCTAGTACACCGTGTCAAAGAAGAAGTTTGGTGGCTCTTTTTGTATAAAATGTCCTACTGTTTTTGAAACAAGAGGAAACATAACCAAATGTTGGGGAAGGTGACAAGGGACGAAAGTCAGAGGAAATCTTGGTTAGGACATTTTGGAATACCCATGTTTATTGAAAACTTGACATATAACACTATACCCAATTCATGCTTGCTGAAAAGGTTTCTTTCTCTACTAGTTTAAGTAATGACTGGCAGGGGGGTGCCTGGGTGGCTCAGTGGGTGACTGGGTGGGGGACTCTTGATATCGGCTCGGTCGTGATCTCACAGGGCTGGGATGAAGCCCCACGTTGGGCTCAGTGCTGAGCACAGATCTTGCTTGGGATTCTCTCTTTCCCTCTGTACCCCTCCCCTCCTTGTGTGGAGGCGCGCACACACACACACACACATACATTCTCTCTCTCTCTCTCTCTCTCTCTCTCAAAATAAATAAACATTTAAATAATAATAATAATGATTGGGGCATGATGGTTGGTATTAAGTCACAAATTCAAAATTTGTTAAAAGGGTCCTACCAGATACTTGGGAGGCGGGTTATTGTCAAACATCAAAAGTCAGCACCTCCATTTGAAAGCACGTGACACCAGCCATCATAAGTACTTAATACGTTGTTCGCGAAGACCAGCAAGTATTACTTTGGTCGGATATTGATGCAGAGGATATTAGAACGCATCTAGCTCTTCCACTTATTGTACAGATGGAGAAACTGAGGTCTGGAAAGTGGAAGGGACTTGGCCAGGCATAAGTTAAATTTTTTTGTCAATGACTCCGGGTTGTCATGATTGCAAATAATTCCTCAGTCTAATGGTCGTTTGCTTTCACCATAATATTGAGTCATTCGTCTTAAGAAATGACTCACCGAGAGCAGGGCAGACTGATCCGCAGTTTTGGGGACTGCACTGAAACCTTCCCACTCCAACCACAGCCAATTTAGAACTGGTCTGTGCTCCAGACCACTCACAATGGTCCTGCCCCAAGAGGAGCCCTGCCCCAATCAGAATGGGATAAGTGAGTGTGG
Source organism: Lynx rufus (assembly GCF_022079265.1). Taxonomy (NCBI): domain Eukaryota; kingdom Metazoa; phylum Chordata; class Mammalia; order Carnivora; family Felidae; genus Lynx; species Lynx rufus. The sequence continues at coordinate 23,999,007 of NW_025814832.1, read as the reverse complement.
CCGCCTGGTATTACCTTCTAGCTTACCATCACTGGTGGTGGGGCAGAAGGGGGGGGGTCCGGGGAGAGGGTCTACTGCTTTATCTGGGAATCCCTACCCCTTCTCCTTCCTTCTCCAAAGCCAGCTGGGAAATCTCAGGCTAAATAGGATGGCCGCAGAGATGAAATAAGGAAAAGGAGCTGATCTGGGACACAGGGGTCCCGAGTACCAATCCTTTACGAATCCCAAATTGCCAGACATTCCTTTGATTTTGAAATTGGGTGGGGAGATTGAAAACATGAGTCATTTCCTTCTGGAAATGCATTGTCTCTTTGTTCTGCTGGAGGGGCATCAGAGACGGTGAATTTTGTGAATATGGAAAAATAGAGACAGAAAGTGTCCTGGGCTGCCTGTGAAAAGAGTTCCAACTTCTCTCTAATAATCAACCAGGGGAAATGCTGGCAGTGCTCCTGATTCCCTGGATTCATTGCTTCCCACTCTCAGGATACACAAAGTACCTAGATCTAAACAGGTAGATCCAGCCTTTGGCTGGACTCCCCTGGCCCTCCACTCACTTTGGCAGGGAGGAATCAGGACTGGTGCAGCCTCAGGAAGGAGCTGAGATTCCCTATCCTTTGGTCCACTGCTTTGAGTTGGGGGAGGACTGGGAGGGATCAGCTGGGTAGAGAGGATCAAAAATTCTTAAGCACGGGAGGAAGGCAGGAAGCAAGGTGGCACTATGATCTAATAGCGCTTCTCAAATTTTAATGTGCATATAAATTACTTGGGGATCTGCTAAATTGAGACTTTGCTGCAGCAGACTTGAAGTGGAGCCTAAGATTCTGCATTTCTAAGTAGCTCACAGGTAGTGCTGATGCTGTGTGTGGGTCCATGGGGCAGCAAGGCTCTAAGAGAACGGAAGCCCCAGAGGCCCCAGAGTGTTACAGACCAAGCCATGATCCCAGGATGTGAATTCTCTCCAGCAGAGCAGATCCTGTATTTTTGGCATTGATGAAGGGTGCCCTCCTTTTGACCACCAAAGAAAGCTGGAAGGTGGGCAATTAGCAAGATCCTTCTGGTATTCTTGATCCTTGTAACAACCTGCTATAGCTGAAAGAGCATTTTTAATTAGACCAAATTATCTAGTTTGGCTGTCCATAGAAATCAAAGCCCCAGCTGAAATGTCTGTTTCGTTTTGTTGGTGTAGAGATGTCTATGTGCTGCGATTTTTAAGATGTTAAGCACTGCCTATGGGCATATTTTATGGAGAAATAAACACACAGCCCAATGAGATATATAGTGTGGTTTTAATATATTGTATATTCACTTATTTATGGGGAAAATAAATACACGAGCCAATAAGCTGTGTATTATTACTTTAATATATTGAATTTATTTCATACCTATATATTTTATGAGGGAAAATAAACTAACAAGATACATGATATTATTATAATAACACATCTAATTGTTCTATATTAATTTATTTATGAAAGAAATAAGTGCAACTTAACATGACATAAGATTATTTAATGCAGGAGATGAATTCTATATTAAGACAGTTTAAGGGATTAAATTCCAGCTGAATAAGATGTGTGCACTTCCCACACTGAGGGGCCAGTTAAAAAAATATGCGAGAGCCTGTCTAGTCCTATGTGTCACGACCTGTGTTGGCTCCTGGCTTTTCCTGACAGTTGTTGCCTCCCCGTGCCTGGTACTCCAAGTCCCCGTCCTGCTGGTCCAGGGGAAAGTCTGGGAGGCCCAGGAAATAAACTGCTTTTCGAGAATGGCAGCATCTGCTGGGGAGGTAGCCCTGCGGTGTCTGTTTCTGAGCCAGAGAAATATTAAGTAAACCTAAGAAGGATGGATGGCTTTCCAGGGCCCTTTAAATCTCCGCGTTCCCCGGAACGAACCAGGAGGCAGATGGGGGAGATCGATCCTGGCTTCCCCGCTCGCCGGGTTTGCAAGCAGCCGGGCCGGGTGCGATGGGGGATAGGAGACAGAGCTGAGATGGCAAATGAAGCTGTCGGTAAGACAGGTAGGCCTGCATCTGGAGAAAGCGGCGGCCGGGCTTTAGATCCCAGAGCCAAGGGTGCACAGTCAGACCCCGCGAGGCCGACCCGGGCCTGCAGACCCGCCGCTCACCCCTGCGCGGCTCACCCCTGCGCCGCCCACGCCGCGCGCACTCCACGTCCGCCGCGCGCACTCCACGGCCCCCGCGCGTCCTCCGCCTCCGCTGGCCTCTTTTTTTTTTTTTTTTTTTTTTTAATAACACAAAAACGAAAAGGAGGTTCCTGGCTCCCTTTCCTCAGGGGGGCCTGGAAGGTCCGGAAAGGAGGAGGGCGCGGGGACAGAGCCCCGAAGCGGCTGTCATGGCGGCCACCGACTCTCCCCGCGCCCTCCCTGCAGCCCGGCCCCAGCGCCATTTTGAGCATCTTCACGGCTGTCCTGTCGCCCTCCAGCTCTCCTCGCTCCTCCTTCCCGCCCCCGGAGGCCTAGCGCCTGCAGAGGAGGCGCGGGCCTCCCCGGGCTGGCGGCCCCGCCGCTCCTCGGACGCCCTCCCGACCCCGAAGCCCCAGAGTGGCTGCGGGCACCGAGAAGCACTGGGGTCCGGGCCTCGCTCCATTTTTCCGCGAGCCTCCTTCCTGGCCCGTTTGGAAACCTGCTTCCCGAGAACACCCCCCAACCCCCACGCCACTCGGCCCACGACCCCTGGCCTCGCGTCCCCAGGCTTCTTGTGTTCCCGAAAAAGCCTTTCCACCCGGCTTGGGGGCACTGAAGCCAGAAGCTTGGGGAACCCTAGGAGCCCTCCCGCTCCGGCTAAACCTCTGCGCCCCCTGCTACGACCCTCGGTCGCGTCCCCGAGGCCTCCTCTCCCTCCACCCGCCCACCTAGATCTCTAAGCAGAGCCCCGGAACACCGACGCGGGACCCAAGGCCATCTGTTGGAGGGTGTGCAGGTGACATAATTCCAGCAAACTCCCCACTCCTCTCGAGCTGCGGGTCGAGAAGCGGTGGCCAAGTAGGGTCGCTTTTGTACCACCCGGACTTAGCCGACGCGGGGTCGGGCAGCCTCGCGCGGGTCCCGAGGGAATGAGGGCCGGCCTAGGGAGGTGCGGGGCAAGGGGCTGGGGTTCCAACACAAACACTCGTTTTCGTATTATAAAGACATTTATTTAATCTATGAAAATAATGTACAATAAATACTTTCCCCTTTTCCTATTATTAAAGAATTTCAATAAATAATCTACGGGTCTAAAACTTAAAAAGAGAGAGAGGAAAACAAGTTCCTCTAGTTCTTTTTTAAGAAAGCCCCCCCCAAGAGTTTAATTATTCCTGAGATTTCGTTGGAAGGAGTCTACCGAACGGAATTTGTGTGTTTTAAAAAGACACCCGAGTGCCCAATATTTTAGAGAGGAACGAAAGGAAATGGATTAAACACGAATTCAGTAATACCTGAATTTTAGCAAAACACAGAAAGAAGTCTAAGCGACTTGGGGGAGAGGGGGGTCCTCGGGTTTTCCAGCAGACGGGACGAGGGGACGGGGGTCGAAGCGGCCGGGAGGAGGAAACAGGTTAGGGGAACTGCAGGTCGATGGCACAGAGGGTGCTGGTGAAGAAATCCAGCTCTTCCTCGGAAAAGGGAACCGGGCTGTCGAGCGAGCCCTGCAGGCTGGGGGACAGGCCTCCGGACAGCTGGACACAGGAGTCGGCCGCGAAGAAGTTGAGATCGGGCAGGAAAGGCGAATCCTGCCGCTCGGGGAAGGCGTCTTCGGGCAACGGCTCGGGCTCCAGCCTGGCGGCCGCGCGCAAACTACCCCCCACGTGAGCGGTCAAAGGCTGGGGGCCCGGGGCGCCCGGGAGGGCCGGTGCGACCTCGGGCGGGTGACAGCAGGCTTCCCGCGCCGGCCGGGAGGCGGAGGGGCGGCCAGGGCTGGCCGCGGGCTCGTCGGCTGGCTCGCCGGCGTCCTCCAGAGCGCCTGGGCAGGCCGGCTCCCCGTCGGGCGGCTCGCGGTGCTGCGTCTGCCGCTTGTGCTTCATGCGCCGGTTCTGGAACCACACCTTGACTTGCCTCTCGGTGAGGTCCAGCAAGGCCGCGATCTCCACGCGGCGCGGCCGGCACAAGTACTTGTTAAAGTGGAATTCCTTCTCCAACTCCAGCAGTTGCGTGTTGGTGTAAGCAGTGCGCAGCCTGCGCGCCCCGCTGCCGGCGGCCTCCGGCAGTCCCGGACCATCTGCAGGGAAAGAGGGCTGGGTGTCAAAAGCGGGCGGTGTCCCCTGCTCAACCTCATTCAGCTTAGGTGAAGACCACCCCAGCCGCCAAAAACAGTATCAGCAGCACCCCCCCCCCCTTCCCGCCTACCGAAGCGGCCCGCTCGCACGGCTTTTCCCGTCCCCCTCTCGCTCGCAGACCCTGCCCGGGTCAGGGCACAGCATTCAGAGAGCCGCCCACGGACCACGCAGGGGGTAGGGAGCGGCTGCCTTTTGCCCCCAGAACCTCAGAGCCTCCATCCCGAATCATTGGCGTGGAGCCCTCAATTTGGCATTTTCGAGCTTAACCCAGAGAGAGGGGGTTCATTAAGAAAGATTATTCCTCACCTCCTGTCCACCCTGGCTTTCAAATTCCCCTCTTTGAGAGCAGGGAGAAATGGGATTGAATCTCTTCCTGCGCCCACGTTCAATCCCCAACACCGCTTTGATTCCTCCGTACAGATAAAGGTGAAAAGCTAAATCAAATCCTTTTTCTAACAGAGAAAAGGCTCTTCCCCAACCAGCCTCCAAAATCTGCTATAGTGTTAGAAAGAAAGAAAGAAAGAAAGAAAGAAAGAAAGAAAGAAAGAAAGAAAGAACCAGGCCTGAACCCCAGCAGTGTATTTTTCTTGTTCATCCCTGGACTAGACGGGGCAAGGATCCCCAACAGGCTCGACACCCTTTTTACCTCCCCCATCGCTCTTTCTCCCCCTCTCTTCTAGCTGCCCCTCACCCCACCCCTACCCCGCTAACCGACCTGCTGGCGATCCGACCCCGGAGGCCGAAACGGAGGAGGCGGCTGGAGGAGACGAGGCGGATTGGCTGGGTTTCTTGGCGGATTTCTTCTCTTTCATCCAGGGGAACTCGGGGACCAAGGGGGCGGCGGGGAGCGGCGGCGGCGGCGGCAGAGCGGGCCCATCTTCGCCTCGCTTTTGGCTCCTGGGTCTCTGAAGGGTGGAGGCGCCGGGCTGGAGGCTGGGGAAGGTTTGCTCGAAAGGAGGAGGAGGAGGAATTAATGTCGACTCCTTGATTGATGAAGTTTGAAATGTCTCCAAGACAGCGGGGAAGGAAGTCAGACACTCGGCGAGCGATGGCTGGCTGTTTATAAACCCAATCTCCCTCTCAAATTCAAAATTCATGGCTTTCAATGGTGGGGGAGGGGGCCTGCTGGGGGGGGCGTCAGGAGGGAGGATCGGAAGGGACCCCCCCTCCTGCCCCCCCCAGGTTTATGTGATGGAGCGATTTTGGGAGGGGGAGATTTCGCTCTTTCTCTCTCTCTGTTTTTGTTTTTGTTTTTTATTTTTATTTTGGGCCTTTATAATTGTATATTGCTGATAAATACAAGCGTATGGGGACTCTCTCTATTAAACCCAGGACTCCGGCGAAATTGCAGGGAATTCATGGTCACGGGACTGGCCTCGGCCAATCGCTTGTCTGGGCCTGGTGGAAAACAGAGAGCATTATTTGCTTTAATTGATTCAAAAACTCTAGAGAACCACGACCTGGACACCGTGAGCCCCCAGTCCTACACTCCCTCTCCCCAGTGCTTCCCTTTCTCCAGAAAAGCTAGAGGAACCTTTCTCTCACCCCCTTCAGAAGATGGGAGGCTCCAAAAGGTGGAAAACAAGAGAATCTAAGGGAGAAGTCTTCCTCTCTTCCAAATATTTTTAATAGAATACATTAGTGCTTTCTTTATAATGCCAGCCGTATTATCTTCCCCACTCTCCCCCCATTAAAAAAGAAAGAAAGAAAGAAAGAAAGAAAGCTGAGTAAGGATCTCAGAATGAAAGAAAAAGATAGTAGAAAGAGACTTCCATCCTTTGGGAAAGGTCAGTGTTAAGGTGCAATAAGGAAGAGGAGAGATTTACAATCATCAGCACCTCCATCCCCATCCCACCCCCCCAAAAGCAACAGATAAATCTTAGAAAATCGACAGACACTCCCAGGCTGACACAGAGGAGTGAGATAGATGGTGAGGGGCTCTTTGGGGCCTCTGGCAGCCAAAGCTGTGTGGTCTCAGTTCCCTTCTCTGCCCAGTGTTTGCAGCACTTGTCCACCTGCCTCCCTCACCTGGAGCCATCTCACTCCTTTTCAGGACCCCACAACAGCCAGGGTGTAAAGTGCCTATGCTCTCCCTCAAGCCTCAAGCCCGTATCTGTATCTATATCCAGGGACATGAACAAGAACCAAGGTAGTAGGAGATTTAACTTAGAGCACTCTCAAACCTCAGGCCAGTGTTTGGGGGGAAGGAATCCCCGCCCAGGACAAAGAGAATCCCCCTTCCTATTTTTGCCAGTGTGCTAGTTTTAATCATCATCATCATCCCTGGCAAGAAAGAATTCTCTGAGCACGGAGAGGGTGGCAACAATGACTACTGAGATTATATTCCATTTAGGGGGCAGGGGAGGATTTTTTTTTAATCTTATTTTGAGGGGATCAAGACAGTCTGAACTTTAGAGAGTATTGTAATGTACTGGAGAGAGGGGACACAAGACTCGCCCCCCCCCACCCCGGAGCAATTGGTGGGAAACTAGATCTCAAAGCAGAAAATGAAAAGTCGATCTGGGGGAAGATTTTTAAATAAGTGGGTCAGAGGGACCGAGAGGAGATGAGGCGATCAATCTTAGCCCCCTGACAGCTCCCTCCGATGGCATCAAAGAATTTGGCTCTTTGGGAAAGCCGAGGGAACAGCCGAAATTCCACATCCCTTTAAAAGGCCTGGGGGTGGGGGTGATAGCAAAAGAGAAAGGTGATTCTGGGAGAGCAGGGAAACAGATGGGCAATGGGGACAGAGGGAAGGACGCTGAGTTGGGTGGAAAGTTTGTGTGGAGAACTCCCACGGCTCTGGCCTCCCCTCCCCCTCCTCCTCTCGGCTGCCCAGCAAGGAGGAGAAGGCTGGTTAGCAGAGAAATGGCAACTCAGCCGGGAGCTGGAACTAGAAACTTTCTGTCAATGTAACAGCCGCGTGGGTGGCGGTGAGTATTCATCCGCGTGGGTGGCGGTGAGTATTTAAAAAGGACCGAGAAGGCCAGAGGAGAGCCAGGAGAGAGAAAGGGGATTTGTAGGTGGGGGCTGCAGGGACGGGAGGTGGACCGCTGCGGAGGGCTCAGAACAGAAGGAGCTGCTCTGAACTGGGCAAACTGGCCAGAGACCGTTGTGTCCAACTCCACTCCAAAGAAGGCACTTTTCGCCATTTGGGGGGGGGGGACGTGGTGTGGATGGGGCGGGGGAGGGGAGGTGGGCACAGAAGAATCCGAAGAGTAGTTGTCTGGAAGTTGTGCAGGGAGGCCTGAAAGAGGGTTCTCCCTCCATTCACCCCCTTGAGAAGCCCTGGAAGTTTTTCCGCAGCCTCTCCAGCTGGCTGCAGGGTAGAGCGCTTCTCTCCGCATCAGTTCAGGCCGAGATTGTCCCTGCAGGAAATACGGCTCTCTTTAACCCTGCTGACAGATTTTATGGCCAGATTAGAGAACAGCAGAAAAGTTGGGTGTTAAAAGGGGCCAAGAGAGCCCTCCTTCCCAGAGACACCGCTTCCCCGCCTCCTGTTACGCTGTGAATCTTACAGCACAGATATTTTCCCCCACGACTTTGGCTGCTTAGCTAGAGCCTGGAAGCCCGCAGAAAGAAGGGCGGAGGACACCAAAGCCAAGTGGGCCCTTATTTTTCGTTTGCAATTCCAGCTTCAGGCCAAAGCTCTGTTTTTCAAACTCAAGCTCAATTCCTTCTCTTGGCCTGCCTCTCTCGTGCTAGGTAAATAATCAATCCACTCCACCCCCAGAGCCAAACATGGCGCTCCATCTAGTTACATCATTCAGAAAATGTTATTCAGGGAAGAGGAAGAGAGAAAGACAGAAAGAAAGAAAAACCCTTGAGCGTTATTTGATCCCAATCAAACTTTGCACGCTCTTATGCCTTTAAATTATAGCCTGACCCGATGCTAAATTGCTTGCTGCTTGGATGAGCCGAGTCCAGTTAAAACCCTACTTGGTGGGGGGGGGGGGGTAGAATTCAGGTTGCTTTTTTATTGTTATTTATTGTTGCATAAAGACTGTAATTACTAACCTTGGACTGCCAGGATGCAACATAAAAATGAAAATCAGCCCTCGCTTTAAGGCTGAGGGCCTGGAACGATTCTCACTGACACTGCCCCCCCCCCACCCCACTACCACCAAATATATGCTCCTAATTAAGCAATGCGGGCGCATCGCTTACAATTAGAATTATGCATCTCTTCAGCAAGCAGCCATCGCTTCTCTTTCAACGAATTAGCTCCATATTTCAGCCGCCCTGTCTCTTCGCTCTTATCGGCTCCAGCGACGCGGCGGTGACATTTCATCTTTGACAGACCCTCTCTATCCTCGCTCCGATGTGATAAAACTTTTATGGAACCACGACTAAGAAATGAAGTTTTCCCAAGGATCGTGGAAACGGAGCTGCACATTTGCCTGGGGACCATTTTATTTACGCTTGGATCCCACCGCCTCGCCCTCCCTCCTCCCTCTCTCCCCTTTCCTTGGCAGGGAAAATCTAAAGCGCCTCCTCTCCCTCCGCCCCGAGTTTTATTTAGTGATTTAATTTCACTTTAGTTTTAAGGTTTGACCTGAGAAGTCTAGGCCTCAGATTTTTTTTTTTTAATCATTTTCCTTTGTTTTCATTTTAGACCCAATGGTGGTTGGGCTTCGGGTCACGTGACGACTTCTTTGTAGCTCCGGAAGAGAACTGTGAAGTATAGGTTCCTTGGAAGAAGCAGTAAACGGCCAGATGTTGTTGTTGTTGTTGTTGTTGTTGTTGTTGAAGGTGTGGCCAGGAAGTTGTGGCCAAAGGCACGAGAGGACAAAAGGTCAATGAGAAAAACGGAGAGGCCAAGATAGGGTCTTCGACGTCCTTCTTTCCTTGGGGGAAGTTTGGCAGTCAGCAGCCTCCCCCTGCTATGTAAATCGGACCACCAGGACAAGATAAAATTGATAACAGAAAGTTTATTCAAGAATTGTTTGACAGACAACCCTTTTAAGTGAGGAAAAAAGTAACTACGGAAGAACAAAGAAAGTTTCGAGAGGGAATTAACTCTAACTCTACGAATTCAGGACTATACAATGACAATAGGAGCTGAGTTCATGCCTTTTAGAACTAATTACAATTGCTCATAAGTACGCGTTTAACATAAATCTACAGCTCTTTTCTAGAGTACAATAATAACTAAAATAGCTGGTTTTACATGACAGGAAACACAACGTCCTTTATAACAAGTAAATACTAAAAAAGTACAATTTGTCATTTTTTTCCCTCATATAAATACATAATGTGGGGGGGGATAAATAATACAAAAAAGAAAATATTTTAACAGGCTATAACCAATAAATATATATGAAAATGTTCACTAGAACACACACTTTTTGAGCGATGCCGGACTCCTGCAGACCCAAGCATCTCTCACAGTTGTTTTTATATCCATTAAAATGTAAACTCTAAGTGCAACAAAAGTGTCCTGACAGGGGGTTGAGCGAGGCGCACAGGCCCAGCTGCAGCCCCTGCCTGGGACAGACAGTTTGTTAAAATATACCCTGTTTTCACGTTAAGTCAAGAGAGCAACAGAAGAAAAGAAAAGTGTAGAACCTCGTGTCGCCCGATTGCTTTCTGTGGAGAGAGGGGGATGGTCCTGGAGCTGAGATGGGAGACAGCAGAATGGACAAAGCTTCAGTCCTGACACCTTGCCTGCTCTGACCTCCCAGCGTTCCATAAAAGAAAAAATATATATATTTATAATATAGACAGCTCTGACTTTCAGGATCTCTCGCCATCCCTGAGCCCTCTGAAAACTGTAATAGATGGGGGCGGGGTGTAGACATGAACGTCCTAAAGCAGAAACTATGGGGCTAAAAATGGAGGGAGCGCCCCCAGAAACCTCACATGGGTGGGAGGAAACTTGAGGCTTCAGGAAAGTGGGAGGGGAGCGTGCTTTGGGCCCTTGGTTTTGAAATGGGCTCTCTTTTTTTGTTTGTTTTTTAAAGGAGAACTGCAAGGAAAAAAAAATCAAGATTTGGAGGAATTACTCACAGAGATGGAAGGTAAGTTGGTTGGTTGGTTGGTTGGTGATGGCCTAGCCATCTTGTCTGCTTTTTAAAATGTGCTTCTCTGCCTTGTTTCCCTATCTCTTAACTGGGTATTGCTGGAGGCCTAGGGTTGAGGGGATCATCTCCACAGTCGGCTGTGGATTTCTCTCCAGTGGGTTGGCAGGCGGACCGAACAAGGACTGGAGGACCTTACAAAGCAACTTCTCAGGCCAGGGGGAGGGGAAGGGGCTCCAGCCCGGGTCTTCCCAGCAGCAAGTGTGGCTCTCGCCTCCTTGCCTCCCTATTTCAGACCTCCAGGCTGCCCCCTCAGAGCGCACGGCCTGCGCCCCTCATAGCTCTCACCCACCCCAAGACCTGGCCCCTCCGCCGCCCCGGCCCCCCGGCCCCTCTCCGATCACAGGTGTGTTAATTTGGGCGCTTCTTGGATTCTACCCTGAGGAGGAGGCGCATGGTGAGAGGAGAGGTCTGTGTAGGTAGGGTGGGGATCGCAGGGTCCGTGGTGCTGGTTGGGGGCCATAGGGGGCGCCCCGTTGTAGTCCAGGTTCCCCGAGGGGTGGTGGGAAAGGTGGTTGAGGCCGTAGAGGGAGGGGCCGGCAGGGGGCGGCAGCGGATCCGCGTAGCCGCCCCCGCCCACGTACACGGGGCTGCCCTGCATGGTGGGCGTCCCATAGGCGCCCCCGTTGGCTTGGAGGACGTGGGGCTCGTAATCGGCCGCCGGAGTCGGGGGGTACTTCTGCGGGGCGCCGCAGCCTTTGAGAGGGGGCTGGTAGTTGGAGGGCAGCGCGTAGGCATTCTGGTGGGCTTTGCCGAAGGCGGGCGGGGACGGGCTCTCGTAGCTGGGGGTCATGGAGTGTAAGGCGTTCATGAAGCCGGCCGTGGACTGCATGGGTTGCGGGGGGCTGCCGGCAGGGGAGGGGCCCCCGGACGACGAGGCCAGGCCCTTGGCCTTCTGGTCCTTCTTGTACTTCATGCGCCGGTTCTGGAACCAGATCTTGATCTGCCGCTCGCTGAGGTTCAGCAGGTTGGCCATCTCCACGCGGCGCGGCCGGCACAGGTAGCGGTTGAAGTGGAACTCCTTCTCCAGCTCCACCAGCTGCGCGCTCGTGTACGCCGTCCGCGCGCGCTTGGACGCCGCCGACCCCGGGGGGCTCTTGTCCCCTCCCCCGCCGCCGCCGCCGCCCCCGCCGCCACCACTGCCGCCGCCTCCGCCGCCGCCGCAGCCCTCCGCTGGATCCGAGGGGGAGGGGTGGGAAGGGGACAAAATGAAATAAAAGATAATTACTGAACACGCCGAAATTGAATGCATGGTTTCTTAATAAATCCAGGCCTGGACTCGGAGCTCCCGCCGCCCTCCCCTTCTCGTCCCCGCCTCCTCCTCACCACCCCCCCAACGCCCGTCGCATTAGCGGACACTCTATAATAGTGGCATTTATTAAGAGACCTGTTCTCCTCTTGCTGCCCCAGCTTATGAAAATTTGATCATGTCACGCAGACAGAGCCGCATGGCCATTTATTTAGAGCTGGGTTTTCTCGCGCGCGCTTTCTTCCCCCATCACCAACTCCAGGTTCTGGGAAGACACCCCCCCCACACACACACACACACAAACTTCCTGCCGGGGTCCTGTGGACTAGGTGGGCGGCCGAGGAGAACCCCTGGGGGAATCTGAACATTGGGGGCAGGGCTCGGAAGTGTGGCTCGAAGAGGCTGCCTTGCCTGGAGGCCGGGACCCCGGGCGGCCCGAGCGATTGTGATTAATACCCACAGTAATCATACTTAATAATAATCAATCGTTGACGACTCTGCGTCTACTGGCAGCGTCTCGTGGCGCTGCGGCCTTGCAAAGGGCTGAGTCCGAGCGCCTGGCCTTCTGGAGTTCTCGGCAGCTCAGGTGAAGGGTGGCTGGAGGGAGAGGGTGTTGGCGGGGTCAGGGGTCATCAGGTGGTGGGGGCTACGGGAAAAGCGCCGCTGCAGGGCCGCCACCTGATATTGTTCCCCGGCCGCCGCCTGGGCGCCTAGGGGCTGGGTGCTAGAATAACAGTGACATTCCTGGCCTGGACAAAAGCTGACGACGAGGAAGGCAGAGAGCTGGTACCTGTGCCGGGGGAGCTGTTTTTCAGCTTGGACGTTTGCCTTGACTCTTTCATCCAGGGGAATATCTGTTTGGTGAGGGTGGAGTTGGAGCCAGGAACGCACTTGGGGGTGCCGGTTTTGCTGGGCCCGCCCCCATTATTGCTGTTGCTAGTGGTACTGGTAGGTGCGGCGCTGGGCGGGGGTGAGCCGGGCGGGGCGGGCAGGGGCTCGGGGGCCAGGCCGGGCCTCATGCAGCTGCCGTTGAGCTCCTTGCTCTTGGCATGCGGGGCGGCGTTGCCCAGGGACTGCAAGGAGCACGCCGAGCGCTGGTAGTCGCCCTCCAGGTGCGTGGCGGCCTGAAAGGGGGGTTGGGGGGGACCTTCGTAGCCGAAGCCATTGCTGCCAGGGTACGAGGAGTAGCCTCCGAAGAGTGCTGCCGCGGCGTTGTCGTAGTAGGTGGCTTTCTGCATCGCTGGGCGAGGCCCGGGCAGTGGGTGGCAACTTGCAAGAGCCTGATACCCTCACGACCGGACATTGGCACCCGCGGGGGTCACGTGAGGCGCCGGACCCCCCCCTCCCCTTTCTGCCCCCCTCCTCCCGAGTCCGTTGGGAGCTGCTGACCTGTGGGGTGAGAGAAGAGACACAAGGGGGAGAAGAGGACTGGGGCTCGAATCCATCTTAGGAGCTGAAAAGGGAACTGACATCAATAGGGTTTTTTCTTCTCCCCAACCCCAACATCTTCAAAGCAGATGCTGAGGCCACTTTCCTGACCTGAAATGGATTTTTCTTATTTCAGTGCTTTAATTAAAAAAAAAAATTTTTTTTTCCACTTCAAAAATAAGGATTCTACTCCTTCGGGGACTGCCTAGGTACACAATCTTACTACTGGAAGGCCATTGCTTCTTTCCTGCCTGCAGGCTAGTCCCTGACCTCTCCTCCTCCCTCTCCCTATCTCCCCCTACTAACTCTGGGATAGGGTGGCTCAAGGAGGGGGGGGACTAGGAGACTCCAAAATAAAAACATCATCAACACCCTCCTGTGAGCTGAGAGGCCTCCTGCCTGCTGTCTTTGCCTCCCTCCAGGTCCATCTAGGTCTGTCACCCAAGCAGAGTCTAGCCTGGAGAAAAAAACCCCAAGGATCTCCAAAAGAGACAGAAAGGAGAAGCAAGTTGAGCAGGGAACCTTCTCCTGTGAGGGATCCTCTCTTTCCCTACCCACCTCACGAAGAAGACAACAACAGCCTGCCCTAGAAACTTCCTGAACATTTTTAACCTCCAGAGCCAGCAGAACCGAGCCTCCTCCCTGGCCCTGGAGGAACCACCACCTCCAGTCTGAGTCTTTGCTCAGCCAAGTCTGGGACCCAGCAGCTAGCAGCTAGCGGCCCCCATGGGGCCCCCAAATGGAGCAGGATTGTTTCTATTTCCCTGGCCAGACGGATTGGTGCAGTGACCATTTGGCCCAGGTCTCTCCCTGCTCCATTTTTTTCATCAGACCTAATTTTTTCCCACCCTTTCCTTGACAGTCTGTGTCCTTTGATTTCCCCAAAAGAAGAAGAGAGAAAACCTGGATAACTGCTGGACTTTACTACCAAGAGACGCAAAAGTACTTCCTAACTGAGGACATCTTCTCCCAAAGGAAAAAAAGTCCACAGAGCAATTAGAACAATATTATTCTCTGGGTTGGAAACAGGGTACCTTGTTTACTGAAGTTTTCTGAGGCAAAAAAAAAAAAATCATTATTTTAATGCAGACGCTTAAAACTGTGCAGAAAAAAAAATAAAGGTTCGTGCTGTCATAGGATTTTGTATATTTCTTCTAAAAGTTCTGACTGCATTTTTTTCCTCCCTGTCTTCCCCAATTTCTCATCATCACATTTCATAAAACCTCCAGAGTGACCCTCTCTTCTGACATGTGAGTTTAGACTACTTAAATCTCATTCAGCCCAGCTGTTCAACCCCAAAGAAAACTAAAAATAGGCAAATAAAATAAAAGGAGTGCAGGTGAAGAAGTCCCTCCCACACATAAATCCCCTTCTTAATGGCACAGATACACGTTCAAAAGGGAGCCGGGGAGCCCTGAGTTCCGATTGGTTTCTGGGAAGAATTTGTTTCTGGGAAATACACATGGGTCTGCAAACAGCAGGTCCTTCCAGGGAGGAGAACTGGAGTTCAATTGACCAGGCTGACCCAATCCCTTTATTATTATTACCATTAGCCTCTGATGATTTAACCAAAATTAGCTTCAGAGCAGCCCTGGATGAAGGGGGAATTAATTAACAGGCATCAGTTGAGTTTGTTATTAATAGAGAAGAGAATGAAATAAAAACGTTGGAAGGGGTTGGCTGGCTGGGCCCTGGCTTTATTTAGTCTAAATGATTGTTACAGCAGTAATGATGATGATGATGATGATGATGGTGATGATGATGATAAAGCAATAATCTGACTAGACGCCTGGGGCCGAAATTCCTGTCGTTCCCCCTGCAATAAACCTGCAAACCATCGCAGGACAGAGGCCAGGCGAGTGTGGGAAGCGGAGAAGCCAGAGACGTAACAGGAAAGAATGGAGACTCCGCTGGCGGCGAGAAAGGGCCGGGAGGTTTGTGGACGGAGCTAGCCCCTGGCTGCCGCCTCCGGGCTGTCTCGGCCACTGCTGCCGCGGTGGCTGGTGACTAGCTATGCTGGCCCAAGGAGGCGAAGAGAAAGCGTTCAGGACGCCTCAACGGCTAGCGGCGGCAGGTTCCAAGCACACCGGGCGGAGGGCAGCAAGTTTGGGCGCTGGAGGTAACCGAATTAAAAGGCGCCTTAGCAACTCCGCTCTGGGACTTTGCCAGGCCCGGATCGACCGGAGGGCGCAGAGGCCTGGCTGGTGGGACAGTGAGAAGAGGTGAAGGTGCTGAGGGGATCTGAGATCTGGGGATCCAGGAGAAGAGGGGGTGGGGAGCAGCTCTACCAAGCCAAACATGTCTATTTCCCTTGCCTCCATGTTGGAAAAATCCAGGCTCCATATGGCTTCTCGGGAGAGAGGGAGGGAGGGAGACGGTGGCTCCCGGCTTCCCCCCAGGGTCTCGTTGGAGGAGGGCGGTGAGCCACCCCAAGAACCCCACCTGTCCAGGCACACCCCTGAAAAGAGCCGAGGACAGTAACAATAGCTGGGGAAGCCCGGAGAGAGGGGATAGGCCACCTTCCAGGACTTAAAAAAAAAAAAAAATTAGTGGAAGGAAGAAAAATAAAAGAACAAGAAAGGAAAGGAGAGAAAGCTTAGGCTCTTCTTAGCAGCCGGGGGGAAATTCAGCTCTGGCTCTAGCTGCTGAAAGAAAAAAGAGGAGAAAAGGAGAGAAGCAAGAAGGGAGAGGGAGAGAGGGAGAGAGAGAGAGAGAGAGAGGGAGGGAGGGAGGGAGGGGGAGGGAGAGAGAGAGGGAGAGAGAGAGAGAGAGGAGAGGAGAGGAGAGTCGCTGCGTGGAAGGAAGCTTAAAGCTTGTGAACTCTTCTTGAACCGAGATTGGAGTCATATGGGCCATAAATCATTGAGACATACTCTCCGCCATTCACAAACTGATAGCCTATTTCAGTCCAGCTTACCTTAGCCACCGACGAGGGGAGAACAGGCAGACATAATATATATTCACATCGAGCCCCAGCGCGAGCGGCAGGCGAGAAATCTCCCCTCCTTGAAGGCAAAGGAAAAAAAGACCACTGTTTAAAGCTGCGTCGCCCCCCCCCCAGTAGCCACCCCGGCTGGGGAGCCCGAGGGGCAGAGCGGCCGGTGGAGCCGCGCGGCGTCCGCTTCAATTCACTCGGCTTAGGAGCGGGGGTGCGCAGGAGGGAGGGGGGTGGGGGAGCGGGGGAAAAAAATAGAAGAAGACCGAAAGGTGCTGGAGCGGCTCAGCTCGCTGAGAATCCAGCTCCGGGCTCCGGCTTGGCCAAGCCGCCACAGTGTGGTTGCCCTACAAGACTGGTACGCCCTACTCTCCGTAACAATGGCCTCTGCTTTTGCACAGGGAAAAAAAAAAAAAACCACACACACACACACACACACACACACACACACTCACACACACACTCACACACACACACACACAAGCTCACACACACCCCCACCACTCCCCCTTTAGTAAGCTTAGATGCCAGATAAGGAGGGAAGTTGGTGGTGGTGATGGGGGCCGGGGAAATTTTTTAACGCCCCCCCCCGGAAAAAAAAAGTGAGAAAGGAAAGAAGGCAGAGATTTTTGTTTGTTTGTTTGTTTGTTTGTTTAAAGAACAGGTAAATTTTTAAATTGAGATTTTGGCGGGGGAGGAAGAGGAGAGCACGGGCAAGGGAAAGCTGGTGGAGTTCACAGCTCCCCCCCCTCCCGCCCCGCACCCCACTAATAAGCCATTATGCTAACTGAGAAGTAGGTGGGGAGGCCTAGTCAAAGGCACCCAAGGTGTCTGGGGGTGGGGGTGCTGGGTGCCTCCCTGCATTCATTGGCAATGGCAACACCAAGGCTTTTTTTTTTTTTTTTTTTAAGTAGTTTCACTCCTCTGGGACTGGTGGCTGGGTCTCCCGCCCTCTCAACCTGGCTTCCCCCCAACCACACTCTGAGTCTCCCAGTCTGTCTCTTCTCTTCCCCCACACCCTCCCTACTCCTCTTCTCTCCCTGCAAGTCTCCAGGCCCAGTTTCCAACCGGTAGGGGGGACAGCCAGACGTTTTTTAAAAAACACCCCCCCTTTTTTGAGAACAGACAACAAGCGGTGAGTGATTATTTTAAAAATCCGGACCATCTTGCAGCAGGAGGGGGGTTGAGGAGAGGGTGACAAAAGGGGGACTCTGTTTAGCTCGAGCTCCAGACACGGCTGGCAATAGAGAGGCTGTAAGAACTTAACAGAGAAGTTTCTGTTAAGATTGTCACCTCGGGATAGGCAGAAGGGGCTAAGAGGTGATAAGGACATTTGTACTTCTGAGAAGGTGAGAAGAACTACCAAAATGGCTTCATCTTAAATGCGCTGGCAGAAGAGAAGAGTGGTTATTAGTATTGTTCCGAACAAACCTGTTTGTTTCTCTTAGCTCTGCAAGATTTATGACTCTTGGCACAAATGAGGAAGACTACAAAAGCTAAACTTTTCTTAGGGTGTGTTTGAGAAGGGCAGGAAAAGGCAAGGAGGCCTGTAGGAGGGAGACAAGAGCCAAGAATGTAGGTGTCTGCAGATTTGGGGCGGGGGTGGGGAGAGCCATTCCCGCTGGAGGAAAGAGACAAAAAAGAAGACCAGGACGTTTCCCAAAGCAGGAGTGTTTGCAACTCTGCCTAACTGCTGAGTCGGGACTTAGGGGATGAAATAGAACGCAGAGAGTCTCTCTTTTCTACAAAGGCAGCTTGGAAAACTTGTTCTCTTTAACTTGGAGTAGACAGAGCCAGCCACTACCCTGTGACCTCCTGGTTAGAATGCTTGCCTTCTCCCATCTGGACGCACCAGAGGAGATGGGACTGGGAGAACAAAGGTGAGAGATGGTTCCAGCTATTGTCCCCCTCCGGGAGAGGGTGGCTGTGTCTGGCAAAGCTCCCCTCACACCCTATTGCTCCCCACTCACAAGCTCTGCTTTGGGCTGAGAAAGGGTCCTATTCTCCCAGGGTCTCCTCCAGCTCCTACCTCTTCCGGGCCTGCTAAGTCAGTTTTCATGGGCTGGAGCAGCCAGTTTTGGGGGGCCTTGCTGAACGGGGTGGATGGGACCCATGGCCTCCCTGCCCTCCAGCAACAGGAACCACATGCAGAACCTCCCACTGTGATGCCCCAAGGACCCTACTACCACCTGCCTAGAGAGCTGGTGGCTGAAGGAAGGGGGGGGGGATGTGCATGAGGATGAAGGGTGGGGGCCATTTTTCTGTTTATCAGTAGTAGCAAGAAAAGAAAATGCTCAAGCCAGAGCCGATGCTGCGGCTCAAGCCAGGACCCTCAAAGAGAGCCATTAGGGCTGCCTGTGTACGTGGCTGCACAGAGCCTGTCCTGAGATTTCTAGACCCTGGTTAGGGGCCTACAGTGTTGGTACCTATGTAGCTTTGGGCCTAGTGGGTTGGGGACTCAGCCCAGGGAGGCTTCCAGAGGCTTAAGGGAACCAGCACCTTTGGGTCTTTTCTCTGACTCCCCCAAATTAAAAGTCGAAAATGGACCTCAGACCCTCCAGCTCTCCTAGCTGTTGCTACCACTGGCTAGAGAAGGTCATTGCAAAATTGAGAGAAGAGGAGAGCCTGGTGGCTATGGGGCTGCACAGCTTTGCCTCAAGGAATAAAAGAGAGCCTAGAGGGCACCCAACCCAAGGCGGGCCTGTGAGACTGGGGCTGCGATGCTTTCCCCAGACAGTAGCGGACCCCTCCCCTCCCAGAGCCTCCTCAACTCATTGTGGTCCCTTCTGGTGACACAAGGAGCTGGGGCACGGTGGGATGGGGGCGAGAAAGAGGACTGGGGCTGGAGAAAGCTAACCTGGAGAAAACTTTCAGAAGACACGCACCCCCCAAATGCGGTAAGAGATGGAGTAGGGGCTTCTTATTAAACCCGGAGAACAAGGTCCATTTGAAATGCTTGGGAGGCAATTAGATCCCAGTTTGGTTTCTTTCTTGCCTTTTTCCTTCCTTTCTTGGAGATTTCTGGCGGGCCGGTTGCCCCTGATCGGGGCTGGGAGATGGGAGGCTGATGGTAAAGAGGCAGCCTGGCCGGCACCCATTCCACTGGGTGGGCAAAGGCAGGGCAGTGAGGAGCTGGGCCAGGGGACTCGGAGTAGGAGACATCAGAGGGGTGTGAGGGAAGACCGGGGTTTAGAAAAAGACAGGGGAGAGGAGTTTCTCACTCCTGACAACACAGTGGTGATTTAGGGGCAGACCAGAGAGAGGAGTGGCCAGTTTCTTCCTGGACCCAAGAAGGGAAACTTGGGCAACTTACCGTGTGCGTGTGTGAGAGAGAAATTGAAAAGGAAAACTAGAGAAAAGATTAGGACAGATTTTATGATAATCTAACAAAGGCAGAAATTAATAATAAAGGTAAATATTAGAGAGAAGAGCCCCCTTCATGGGCATAGTTTCCTCTTCCACTCCCTACAGCACTCCCCTCCTCCATTCCTAATCCCTACTCAATATCAGGGGACAAGGAGCACTTTAAACCTCTTTAAGCCATTCCTGGTGCCCACCCTCCCAGGCCTTAGAGGGATCATGTCTCTCTCTCTCCCCCCTCCCAATAAAACCCATTAAAGAGCAAACGAAAATTCTCCTCTCAATAAGGACAAAATGGCTGGCTCCTTTAAAATCGATTTCTGGTTTCAGCTTTGGGGAGACCAAGGATCTGGCCCCCAGCTCAACCAACCCCCGGCTCACTGAGAAGCGGGGACCTGGGAGCGGGGGTGCGAAGCGATTCGAGATCTGTTTCTTTCTGGTCCTGTCTGGGCTCCGGGTCCCACACTCTTCCAGCTTCACTGCCCCAACTTTGTGGCCGCTGCGGACTCCTGTGAAGTTCACACACACACACACACACACACACACGCACCGGAATGTCCATCTCTTCTTGAATATTAATAAAGATTTCAAAGCTGGCGGTTGTAAAATTAAATTGCTAATGAAGATGGCTCTTGGTTTGTGGATTCCCAACCCCCACCTCTCTAAGATGCCCTTGCGGGAGGAAACAAAGGGGAAACGGGGCAGGAGAAGATTCGGTGCCTCCGCGGAGGTCAGTGTAGACCCGGCTCAGCGGAAGCCGGGATCGAAAGAAGACGGAGTACGGTCAGACAAGAAAAAGGCAAGCTGTGTTCTCTCTGCCCCGAAAGTGTAGGGGCGCGAGGGGGAAGCAGGAAAAAAAAGGGGGGGCAGCCACGTGGGTTCGCAAAGTGTCCCGGTGACCACGGAGGCCGCCTGAATGCGCTGACCATACGGAGCCGATGGAGGTGCCGCGAGGCCGAGTCTGGAGTCCGGGGCAGGCGGGCGCCCTGGGGGCTCAAGAACCCGTTCTGAATCCGGGGTCCCCGCCGCATCTGGAAGCTCAGTCCCGGCCTGGCAACCCCCCACGCTGGCGGGTGTCGAGACAAAGGTGGGCAGCCCGGAAAAGGCAAGAGGGAGAAGGGCGAATCTTGGACAGCTTGGGGAGGAGGTGGGCTGCTGGGGAAGGGAGGGAGAGGCAGGCAAGAGAGGACAGGGGCCCAGCCTGCTGCCAGCGACTGCGCAGGTCTCTCCTGACAGATTGGATGTCTCTCTCCCTGTGACCTCTGTTTAGCAGACAATAACTCACCGGATTAATGACCAATCAGCGGAAGGCCTTCCCAATTGCCTCCAAATATAACCCCCCACCCCCCCCACCCCCCGAGTCAGAATAGGATAGGGCCAGAGTCTGGACCTGCCAGCCCTTTGAGTCCCCGCCCCCCACCTCTCAAAACAGAGCTTCTGATTTCCAGAACCCCAAAGAGTTCTGCCCATCTCTTCTCACTCCTCCATCAGAACTCATGTACCTGGCCACACTTCCCAAGGCAGTCTGGAAACCTCTGGTCCCCTGCTGGCCTCCCATGTCCCTGACCCTATAAGAAATCTCCCTCTCACAACTATGCAACTTCTGAGAAGCCCTCTCCTCTTTTGAATGTTATCTACTTTCAGTTGGGAAAAGAGATGAAGACAAGAGCAAGAATAGGACAGGGGGTGGGGCGCCTGGGTGGCTCAGTCGGTTGAGCATCAGACTGAGCGTCTGACTTCAGCTCAGGTCATGATCTCACAGTCCAGTCCGTGAGTTCGAGCCCCGCGTGTCAGGCTCTGTGCTGACAGCTCAGGGCCTGGAGCCTGCTTCAGATTCTGTGTCTCCCTCTCTCTCTGCCCCTCCACTGCTCATGCTCTGTCTCTCTCTGTCTCAAAAATAAATAAAAACATTTAAAAAATTAAAAAAAAAAAAAAGAATAGGGCAGGGGCTCATCCACCTCATAAGCCTCCTGTCTTGGCTGCCCAGGGAGGAGACCTGATACAGTGCTGTGGCACCCTGTGTGTGTCGTCTCCCAAAAAGAGAGGGCTCAAAGGCCCTGGGGTCAGAGTGAGGCTGGGGGACAGACAGTGGCCTACCATTACAGAATCTAAATTCTGAAACCATAATTCAGTCTTTGGGCTGGAGTAGGAAGAATTTCAAAAGCTGAAATTTGAACAGCTCCAGACTCAGCCCGGTGCCTGTCAAGGAAAATGCCTTGCTCTGTGAGGGGAACCCTCCTCTTCCTTAGCCCCTCACCCCCAAATGCCAATCCCAGTCCAACCCAGCTAGCCAGCCCCTCTCCACTGCCTTCTGTTTCTATTGCTCTCAGCCTGGGCTTCTCTGCTGAGAATAAAGACACCTTCAAGAGGAAGAATGGTCCAGATTCGAATAGATTTCCTAGAGCCAGTCAGAGTAACTATCCACTGCTCTGGGTGAACACAAACTCCCTGTATATTGCAAATAAGCGTGTGCAGTAACTTCTATACCCAGATGCTCTCAGGACCCCAAGCACTAGGGAGTTACCCCAGGTTACACCTAAGGAGAACTCAGACACTGTCCTGCCCTACCCCTGCTACTGTTACAGACAGGGACACTGAGGCTCAGAGCCAGGAAGTGGTTTGTCTAAAAATTTGGCATAGGTGTAGCAATTGGGAGGCTAGGCTTCTAGGCATTCCAGATTGGCTATGTGCTCTGAAGCAGTGAACTCCTGGGGCCTCAGTGTCCCCTCTATAAAGTTAGAGAACATGTGTGGAGGGGAGGGATTGGGCTTAAATGATCTCTAAGGTCCTTTTTTGGACTGACAGCTTGTGGTTCTCTGTGTGCTAACGTAAAAGCGAATGACCATTATTGCGCAGTAGTAAACTGAGTTCAGACAATAATGGGCACCATCTCTGGCAAAAGCAGAATATTTCTTCTTGGGATTTAAATGGGACACCCCCACTGCCCAGCCCCCACCCCACTCCTGGTTGTCCTTGCCCCCACAGAGGCTCATGCACGGTTTTAACCGCTTTTCTGTGTGTGTGTGTGTGTGTGTGTGTGTGTGTGTGTTGTGCGTGGAGGGGGGGGGGTGGTTTTCTACCTTCATCACCAAATCAAAAGTGCTATTTTTGGACAGCAACCTGAGCAGTAAATAATTAATTTGTATAATTAGAAGGGGAAGGCTTTGACCTGGCAATTTTTAACCAGGAGTCAATGCACCCATTGTACCAGCCTGGCTTTCTCACCCGACCCCCAACTCTGCCCACACACCTACCGGCCTCCCTAACTGCCCCCCCACCCCCACCAGTTGGAGACCAGCATTCCCAAGATGACCAGCAGGGTTCAGAGTCAGATTCTGCTCCCTCCCCAAGAAAGTTCCATTCTTTGCCTCGCTCCCTCACAGAAACAGGCCCTGTGGCAGCACCCCTCACAGCTTGCTTTCCCGACCCCCTAATGCCCCTAACCCCCCAACACGGGTTCCAGGTCCAGGCTCTCTGCTCTTGGGACACATGAAATCCACCTCCCCAGCTCGAGATGCCCAACAATGCAGCGGAGTTTGCATTTCAAGAAACTCCCATTAATATCAATTTACTTCACTGAAACCTCGGGTTCTTCATCAAGTTGATGATTTATGATAAAATCAATTAAATTATGGCCACTTAGGGCCCAGCCGCTTCCTCTCAGATTTCATTGGTGCGGGGCCCAAGTGTCTGGTGGAAAAATGCAAGTTTAGCTGGAGGCGAGGAAAGATAATTCTGCGGCTGAGAAAATTTAATGCAAAACAATTTCCAGGCAAAGCCAGGCTTCTAGAAAGAAATGCAAGAGCCACCAGTTGGCCTGAGGACATAACTATCTGGGGTCAAAATATTTCTCTCCCCACCCCCCAGCATCCTGCATGGCTCCCTTCCTCTCTTCCACTTTGTGCTCACTTGTCCCTTCCCAAGCAGAGACTTCGGGAGAATTGGAGAAGTAATGGTGAACTCAAGCCTGCCAAGGCCCAGTGTCCAAGCACCGAAATCGGCTACCACCCCAGGCCCTTTTCTTCTCTCCCGCTCCCCTCCCCCCTCTCCACGCAGCCATGCTCACTAATTCCTTAGTCTCCCATAGCAAAGTTAAAGGTTCAAAGGGAAGATCACGCAGCGTGGGCAGATGGCACAGAGGGGCCAGGGACCAGGCCAAGGGGACTGTGCTGCATGTGGCTGTGGGAGGAAAGAAAGCACGGGGCAGGGGGCAGGGGTGGGGAGAGCATGGTGAGAGGACGGGGCAGCAAAGCGCGGAAAGAGCTATCACATCACAGAGTACCAGGACCAGAGAACACGGAGCCTCCCTCCCAGCTCCCTGTGTGCCCACTCCCAAGGCGATGCTGTACCCCCACAGACCCCAGCCCGAGCGCACGTGTGCCCCAGTGTGCGGACGCTCTCACACAATACACAAACACACCTCCACGTGTGCACGCTTGCACACTCTCCTTCTGCATCACACAGACCCACCGCATCCTGCGCCTGCAAAGGGACGGTTCCCACCATCTCCCCACATCTGGGAAAATAAATCCCGGCCAGCGAGCCTGGCATCGTCTCCCACTACAAGGAGAGGGGCTCCTCCCGCCTCTGCTCTGTTTGGTTTTTGGTTTCCAGAGCAGTCCCGGAGTAAACATAGCTTCTCTGAAGCCATAAATCACCCCCTCTCCTACCTTCTCAGTTTAACACCCGGCCTCACCGCAACCCCTTGTAGTTTCAGCTTCAAATAACCCGCCAGGTGCTAAAAGGCTCACCAGGATGGCAGCTGGGCTGTGGGAGCAGGGCCCAGCTGTCCCCCCAACTCTAGGAGATGCCCCCACATTTCCTCCACAACCCACAGCTTCCGGCTCCCCTGGAAAACCCTCCCCAGCCTCCAACACTCCCTTCCTAAGCCGGAGAGCCCCCCCCCCCCACATCCCCTAACCCGGCTCCCGTCCACACACCCGCGGCGGGGCGGCGAGCAGCCCCACATTCCTCCACATTGCCCTGCACACCCGGATCCCTCTACCCCCTCAGCACCCACCCACCCGCCTCTTTAAGGTGCTCACATCTTTGTCTGCCACGATTCGGATCCAGCCTCTTTCCCGACCCAGGAGAGAGACCTAGGGGCTGGGGTCTCGGCCGCCCCACACGCACACCCTTAGCCGGACCTCCCCCCGCCCCACACTCCCCGCGCTGGGCCGCGGGGCTGCGCACCCCCACTTACCTGGGCGGACTCCCGCTAGGGCGCAGGCCGCGGGCGGCCGGGAGCAGCGGACGCGCGGGAGCCGACTGCCAGGCCCGGGTCCCTCGGCCCCGGCTGGGGCGCCCCGGCCGCAGCCGGCCGCATCGCGCTGGTGCAGACCCCGGCGGCCCCCGGAGCGGCCGGCGGCGCGGGGAGAGGCCCGGAAGCGCTCGCCCCCTCCCCGCCCCCGCCCCCGCCCCCGGCTTTGTTCGGCCTTCGGGGCGGCGGGGCGGCGAGGCGCGCGCGGAGGCTGCGCTCTCGGGGCGCGGCCGGGGAGGGGGGCCCCCCGGGGCCGGAGGAGCCCGGAGCGCCCCCTCGGCGAGGGCCCGCGTGGGGGCCGCGGGCGGCCGCGCGCGCCTGGCACCGAGCCCGGTCGGGGCCGCGAGAGCCGGCCGAGCTGCCAGGGGAGAGGAGCCGCGAGTGACAGGGGGCACGGCGAGGCGCGGGGAGCGCCGGGGGCGCCATGGCGGAAGGCGGGCGCACGGGCGGCTCTTCAATGTCACCAGCGAAATGGGTTCCATATGTCCGGCCCAGCGGAGAAGGGAGGGGAAGGCAGAGAGTTCTGGGCAGGACGGGACGGGAGGATGGGGGTGGGGGTGCGCAGTGGGGAGAGAGAGCGGTGGCGAGGGGGTAAAGGGACTGGTGCGAGAGAGAGGCGCGAGAGGCTTTGCATTTTCCAGGTTCCCTGGAGTTTTCTAAAGCTGCTTAGGCTGGTAGGAGCTTGCTTCCCCTTTTTCCTTTTCTTTCCTGAAAGATGGGGGAGGGAGGAGATCAGTGAGGGCAGCGTCCGTCGGTTCAGGCTGGGGGTTCCCGGGAGGAGATGTGGATTGGAGGTGAAAGGGAGAGTTCTTGGGCGGCTGGCAGATCAACTTCTTCTCCGCGTCCCTACAGGGGGAAAGGAGGGACCAAACCCGCCAGGGGGAAGAGAGGCCGAGGAAGGGTTCCAGGGCCCAGGTGTGAGAGCCTGACCCAAATCCACCGCCTGCTACCCACCCCCCCCCCCCACCGCCGCGGTGGAATTCTGTTTTGGGAGATTCCAGCCATTAAGTTACTGGCGGGAGCCGTGGAAAAGTGCTAAGGTAGTCTTGGCCATTCCCTGACACTTCAGTTCCTGCCCCAGCTGCCTCAGACCTGATTTAGCACCCCCAAGGGCCTACTCGAGAGGCAGTTGCTTCTGGGACGGCCCCAGCTTTGGGCAGCTGCCTGTAAAGAAAGCACCGAGTCTGGAGGAGCTTCCAGACCCCTGCAGCCCTCCCCTCTCCCTGTGGCTGCCCTCCCCAAAGGGTTGGGCTCTTTCTCCATGTCTCTCTCTCCCTCTCTCTCCGCACCCTTTCTAATAACCATCTCTGCCGTCTCTGTCCCTTTCTCACGGCCTCTTTGTCTTCTCATACTCTGCCTCTCTATCTTCAGGGAGTTTGAACTGAGTCCCGGGAAAGACTTAGTAGCTCCAGAAATTCACTTCTGGGCTCGCTTACTAGGCTGCCCCTCTCCTTGGGGGCAACGTGGCCCTTGGCCTGAGGGCCTTTTCATCTGTAGGGGTAACACATCCTTCCATCACAGAGACATTCTCTTTGACAGAGAAGGGGGTAAAGTGAGTGGTTCCCTTCCCAGTTCCCTCCTTGTCACTTAACTCTGTGTGTGTGTGTGTGTGTGTGTGTGTGTGTGTGTGTGTGTGTACCCATGCAAGTTGTGGAGCTCCTTATCCCAGGACAGCCTCTCTGCCCCTCTGACTGGCCTTTGTCTCTCCCTGTCATCCCCTCCTTGGGCTCTGCCTCAACTTCCCCCCCTCAGAAAGGGATCTTACTGCTGCTTCTCTCTCTGAGGCCCTCTCTTTTCCTTTCATCCTCTCTCTTCTCATCTTTTTATTCAGTTCCTCTGATGGCTAAAACATTGGCAAGCCCAGCTTCTTACAGGCAGGGGGATACACACTATAATTACTAGAGAAAGTGGACACCAGCAGAGTTGGGAAAGAAGATGGAAACAGCCAGCAGCTTTCCGAAAGCCCCTGCCACCAAATACGTTCTACTCCATCCCCTGAACAGCACAAAAGCAAATGGGGTGGTGTGTGTGTGTGTGTGTGTGTGTGTACGCGCGCACACACAGAACTGATAAGAGGCAGGATGCTTTGTGGCTAAATAAACCAAGGGTGTGTGTGTGTGTGTGTGTGTGTGTGTGTGTGTGTGTGTATTTAAACAACAACAACAAAGTCATTGCAAACTTACGGATTTGGGGGTAGGCCTATATGCCTGGGCATCAGGCCTCACGTGGAGAGATTCAACAAGGAGCCAGAAACTAAAAGATAACATAATGGTGGAGAGGGATGATCTCCCCGCTTTTGTCTCCTGGGGGAAGACTCTTGAGTGTGAGTTGGGGAATGGGAAGGGGCGGGGGGGGGTATCCCCAGGGCCAGAAGAGACAAAGACCTGAAGGGGGGGCGCTGAGAGAATGGAGAGGATAAGAGGGGGATCAGACATCTACGTCAAAGGCAAAAGCAGCAGGGGGAAGAGGGACAGAGAAGGAAGGATGGTTGGTAACCCGGGGTAGAAGCCTGTAGGACTGGCTCCCAGCTCACCTACCACCCCCCACCGCCCAAGCTGTGACCTGTCCCAAGGAGCAAATCCTTCAGCCTTCCCCTTTTTTTCCCCATCCTCCAAAACAGGCTGAATTCAGAAGCTAATAAAACACAATTCTACCCTCTTCCTTCTTCCTCATGTCCCTCCTCCTCTCCAAGGAAGAGGTAATCCTTCTCCCTTCTCAGGGATTCCAAGACTTTGGCCTAAATTCTGGAACACTGATCTGGGGACGAACTCACCCTCTCCACATTTACACCCGCCTTGCAACTTCCCAGGTGAAGGAGAAAGACATACTCCCCTCTCACACCCAGAGCGAGCATGTATGTGTGGGATGCTCCAACACTGAAAGAGAGAGGGCCTGAAGGGTCAGAGCCTCTGTCCCTCAAGTCTGCCTCCCCCCAGCTCTTCCCTCCTCCCCCATAATCTCCAGTCCTGTCAACAGCTACCCCTGAATCCAGATTCTCCCCAGTTCCTTTTATCCAGACCAGATAACACCCCCACCCATCCCAGCCTAGGGTCTTGATCTCTTTTACCCTAAACCCTTTTCAACCCAGACTCCCACCACGCACCCACAAATCTGTCTATTAACAAGGATGGGGCTCCGTGCCACTTGGAGCAGAGCATGGGAGCGAGTTCCTGGATGCCCCAAGACTGGGGCCTAAGCCGACACTCCACGAGGCTGATGCCATGAATAATTAACACCTGGGCGCGGCGTCACTCTAATTTTTTTGCTCGAAGGTTTACACTAGCAGGCAGAGTTAAATATCACAGATAATCGTGGCTATAAAGTCACTTGGCCAGGCTCCAGCCAGAAAAGGAAAAGCCAGCAGCCCCGATCGGACTTGGCAAAGGTTCTGGCCCTCTGCTCCTCACCCATCACAACTTTGGGGCGCAGTGTAGAACATCCCCAGAAGCTAGTTCTGGCTTTGCTCTGGACCCATCAGGCTCTTCCCTAACGGGAAGGGACTGACCACCCCCCCCCCACATAAAACCCGAGGGGAAAGTTACCAGCTCTCCTCCTCCCAATATGCACCCCATTTGCTCCCTCTTTAGATGGGGGCTTGGGGGGGGGAACACACCCCGTGTTCTGGAACACTCACCAACTTTCTGGGACCACCTGATTCCCGGAACATTTCTTTTCTAGAAAAACTTGGAGAACTTCTCTGCGTTAGCCCCAAACACACATAGTCCCTCACTGCTGAGGAAACTTTCTTTGTTTCAGGAGGTCGAAGGAAGGCTACTGGGGTGTGAATTCATTTCCTTGTTTTGTTAGCCAGGAGGGTAAGCAGCCAAGGCTTTCAGCTTCTCTCCCTGCCCTTCACCCTCCGACCCCCACCCCATCTCCCCCAATGTGGGTAGCTCCTTCTTCACCCTCGACACCGTGCCACACACATCAACCCTATAGATGACGCTTCAGTACCATAACTGAATCCTTCTAGCCCCTTCCAATTGCAGAGGGCTTCAATTTGCTCCCCATCGATTACAAAAACCTTTGCCTTCAACTCCAGTAATTTCTTCCTCCACCTGCACTTCTCTTGCCCCCAGGCTCCTTCTGCCTTCAGAGTTGGGTCCTTTACCCTGGGCTGCAGACGGAGCAGCCAAACTCCTGGAGGGGAACCACTGAAAAATGAGGCTCTGTCTGCTGCTTCAGGAATGCTGGCTCTATCAGGCTTGCAAATATAATTTTTATATTAGGTCGTGGTCTTTGACTGGGTTTATATGCCAATGAGGCATTTCTGGTTTACCAAATTTATACAAATCTTGCCTTAATTGATAATCACAGATGCTGTAATTTAAGACCTCCAGCTATAGAGCTTTCATATTAACTGCTGATATATTACTGTAAACCGTCTGAAATAACCAACTCCTGGGAGCAGAGCAGAGAGGGAGGAGTAGCTCCGAGAGCCAGTCTCTCCCGGCCGCAGAAATGGCCCAGCTTCCACATCATTTTCCGTGAGAAATGATTTATCGAAGACATGGCCATAAACAACACAACTCGCTCACAAACACACACAGACGCGCGCGCGCACACGCGCTCTCACACACACACACACACACACACACACACACACACACACAATGGCTGGCATGCCGGCCGAGAAGCTGACATCCATATTGCTATAAATCAAGAAAAAGGTTGGAGGAGAGAGGGAGAGGGAGAGAGAGAGAGAGAGAGAGAGAGACAGAGAGAGAGACAGAGAGAGAGAAGAGGAATATTCCTAAATTCTCTATGCAATGCCTCAATGGGTATAAACACACAGAGCACCGTGTGAAGAGAAATGGCAGGAAATGAAGATGGCTATTTGTCACATTTTACGACAATAACATTAATAACAAACAATAAATTTACATGGACATATAAGACGCGGTAGGTAGTGAGAAATCCCTTCTACTTACAATACCCCAGCCCGCGGTGTGGCTCCGGCTGCGGGGCTGTTTTATTGCTGCCTCCCTCTCTTTTTCTCTCTCTCTCCCTCTCTCTCCCCCTCTCTCTTTTTTTTTTCTCGGGGTACAGGCTTGTTTTTCAAAGGACAGTTGAATTGCACGTCAGAAACAGGGAGACCGAGCCTGCGATTTTCCTGACGAATACATATCTATTCTGCAACCTCGGCATTAATTATTTAATGAATCACGTGACCAGGAGGGGGAAGGGGGTCTTTCGATTTCAGACTCAAAGGACCACTATGACCTTCCCCTTCAGGAGGAGAAATTTTCCTGCAAAATAGGTTCCCCCCAACCCACCAATGGAAGAGTAGCAAGTTCTTGTCTCCCACATTCACATCTATACCTACTCTACCTACGGCTCCCTAACCTCCCCCCAACCCCCGCCCAGACACACACTTACCTACAGCCCACCTCTCCTCTCTCCCTTCTCCTCCTGCTTCTGCTTAGTTCGTGGAGGTGCAGAAATAGTCTGCAGGGGCGTCTGGGGGGTGGGGGTGGGGTGGGCGCAGAGCCCTGTTCCAAGCCTCTGGATTTCTCAGCCTCCAGCTCGTCTCTCTGCGTCCTTTAAGATTAGGATTCCCCCCAACTCCATTCTCTCCCTCACTCCTAGGATATTTATTTTAGTGGGACCCACTCCCCCTCTCCTAAAAAAGCAACAACATTTCTAAAGGGACCAGCTTCAAAAGAAGCACTCCCCACAAGCCCGCGGTACATAGGCATGAAGAATGGGGCTTCTGGCTTTAATGCTTTCTGATCTTTTGTGGTACATTTTGAAGGGGCAGAGAGGGGACAGGATGAAGAGACGACTCTGGAGCTCCCAGAGCTGAGAATACCCGCAAGGGGGACTTCCCCCCCCGCCTTGTGTTACTACCACCACGAGGAATCAAATTCTACTGACCAACTGAGAATATGTTCTAGACACAAAGACTCAGACTAGGGTTTCTACACAAAAGAAGTGGGCACTCAGGCTCTGTCTACCTATGTCACACACCATCTCGGTGACCCCCTCCACCCCTGACACACCAGGGAAGACGGCTTAAGATTTGAACTAGAGGGGAAGGAAAGGGAAGAAAGACGAGGCTTTGAAGTCAGTCTGGCAGCCCCAGGGTCCCTATTCCCCAGGTGTCAGTACCCTGAGCTCCCAATCAGCAGACAATGGAGACCGATCAATGGGCAAAGAGGAGGGGGGTCGCATATTAAAGGGTTAAACACAGGGATGATAGGGGAAATCCATTCCCTAGGCCTGGAGAGGGAAGTGGACACACAGTCCTTCATCTCGGATGTAAACAAAACAAAAACAAAACCAAAAACCCAAATCCCCCAAACCTTCACTTACAGCTTGGCCCCAGAATGGGCAGACCAGTAGCAACCAGAATCGGAGTCCTGGGCCATCGCGTGGGGTGGGGGCGCAAAGGGGAGCAGAAAAGACATTCCTGCAGGAGCCCCTGTCCGCACATTCCCAGTCTTATCTTCGGCAGCAACTGGGGCAGCCTGGCCTCCGCCGCGCCGGCTGGAGCAGACAGGAGAGAGAATCAATGCGGCTTAGGGTAGGGGAGCAGGGGACGCGGGGCCGCCACTGGTTTGTTTGGAGAGGTCTGACCCAAAAACAACTCAAGGGGGAAGAGGCTGAGGACCCAGATGCCTTAACCACCCGCTAAGAAACAGCCACCCTGCACTCGCACTCGGCGGCCCCCGTAAATTCCAGCTGTGGCGGCAGCTTGGCCCCGGCCGCCTCCTCGGAATCCCGCTCCCGACGACGCACGGGTGGGGCGCCGGCGGGGCCCAGACTCTGTAGGGGGGTGGTCGGCTTTGATTGTCCCGATACAAAACACAGACTGGGATTGAATTCAGCCGGCTCCCGAGGTGGGCCCTGCGCCTGGTTCCAGCCAGGAAAACTCCTTGCAAGGTCCTGGCCACAAATGCATTAAAAACGGTCCCCTATAGGAAAACAGTCCACTAAAGTCTGAAAGAAAAAAAGGAGAGAGAGAGAAAGAGCGAGCGAGCGAGAGAGAAATTGGAAGCAATATGCAGGAGCAGGGGAAGACAGCAATCTCTGAAACCTGAGAAATTGTCTTTAAGGGCAAGGAAAAGAAACCGCAAAATGACACGAAGACATGCTGGGCAGGTTCTGTTAAAATGCCCACACTCTTTTCGGATCCTGGGAATGTCCGTGTTCAAATAAACAAGCGCCTGAGCGCGCGCTGAGCGCTTTCTTGCTGCCGATAAAGCGAACGTTCATTCTGCGAGAGAGGCAAGATTGATTTACGAATCTGAACGCGCCGGTTTTATGGCTGATCACAAATCCGTCAGCGCTCAGCTCACGCTGGGAAACTTCCCAACTCCGTTTTCCAAGCAGACTCCCCTCCCCAGCCGGCCACTCTTCCCAGGGAGACCCACCACGGGCGCTGGGGTGGCCTCCCCGGGCTCTGGCAGGACTGAGGAGCCCCTCTGCCCCAGTAAGTGCAAGGAGGAGGGTGAATCCGGAGGGCCCAGGGGCCTGGAGGGAAGAGAGGCCAAAGATGAGGATGGGGTGGCCACCAGAATTGTAGAAGGTGAAGGTGAGTCTGTCTAGCTGGGGAGACTGCCCAGCCCCTGAAAAGACTGGGGTCTGGAAGTGAGGGAAAAGGGAAATCTGGAAGCTCTGGCCTATGGGGCTGAAACCCTTGAATGAACCCCAACTTTCCCTTCCATGGTTTCCCCCCTCCTTCCCTTTGATGGACCCCTCACTCTGCAGAGAGCAGCTTTGTAAAGTCCCAGGTGACTAGATCTTTGCCACCTGGGACTATAAGAAGGCCCACAATTGGTTATCTGCCCTTATGAGTAATGGGTGCACGTCTCCCATGAACCTCAAACATTTCCAATCCAGGAGCAGCCCAGCTCACCTTTCTACCCACTTCCTCTCCTGCCCCAGGCCTCCAGCCCCTGCATTTATCATGCCACTCAGGGACAAAGGAGATGATACCAACCAACGCCAGTTAGTTCTTGCCTGAGACTGAGTCCCCAAGTGACAGGAGACGATTGAGACGATTTACAAAATACAAACCAACATCCCACACACATCCCAGCAAGGTTCTGTGTCTCCTGGTTTTAAATGAAGGAACATTTCCTCTCTTCCCAGCTGGAGTCTCAGTCTGTCCGTGTCTCTCTCTCACCCTCTCTCTCTGTGTGTGTGTCTCTTTGTCTCTGTCTCCTCTTTAAAAAAAAAAATTGGTTGCTGGTATGGATGTTCAGACACGTCAAGTAGAAAACAGAATTGGAAAGGCTCCATGTTAGCAAATTCTCCACG
Source organism: Lynx rufus (assembly GCF_022079265.1). Classification (NCBI taxonomy): domain Eukaryota; kingdom Metazoa; phylum Chordata; class Mammalia; order Carnivora; family Felidae; genus Lynx; species Lynx rufus. The sequence continues at coordinate 23,966,159 of NW_025814832.1, read as the reverse complement.
CATCTCTTAAAATTCAAAGTTGCTAAAACTCTGGTTGATGTGTCAGAACTGTCCTTGGAAATGGTCAGGACAGCCTGTACTGACCCTTCTCCCATCTCTCCTGCTCCCCTGGTGGGAAGGTATCCATGGGCTGTGTGAGAAGCTGGGGTGAGACTGGGGATTAGGGGAAGGGGGCGCAAGTGACTGCAGGAATAGTCTCCTAAACAAAGGAACTTCAGAAAAATGGGTTAAGAAGCTGTGAATTTGGATATCAGACCTCGAGCGACAGTAACCTCCAAGGGACTGTTAGTGGGGGAGCCTTCCCTCTCTTTAGAACCCAGGGGCTTGTCCCTTAAGCCCTCTGAAGCCCTGTGGACCTGTCATAGCGTCTCCCTTTGTCTCTCTTCCCTCCGCTCCCTCCAAGCGAAACAGGAGACAAGAGATGAACTGGACATGGGGGGGGGGGCGGTGGTTAGAACCCGGCCTAGGGAAGGAGTCCTACACAGAGATCCAGATCAGCACCCTACTCCCTTCCCCCAACTGCACCCCAGGGCTAAAATTTTCACTCCTTTTCTCCCCAGGGGACAGTAACAGAAAAACAATCCAGAAATTCCCAGTTAGCAAAGAAGGGGTCGGGGGCTAGAGGGAGATGACGAAGGTGGGGCCACGACAACAGCTCAAAGTACCCCTCCCTGCAGAGGTAGGACTTTCCCTCCTGGGCAGGAGGCAGGAGCCAGCCCACTGTCCAGTCTCAGAGAGGTCAAGGGGCTTCCGAGGTCATTTTGTGGTTCTAATACTGAGCTAATCGCCTAGAAAACGTGGCCTCTCCATGAACTCTCTCTCCTGCCAGCCTCCTGCCTCCAAACCCTTAGTGAGCCCCAGGGTAAAAGAGCCAGCACATTCGGGCACAGCCCACTGGCTACCTCACCCTCAGAAGCAGGGCCCCAGAAGGGGGAACAGAGACCCCAAAACAAGAGAGCAAAAGGAAACCAAATTGAACACTGAGCCTCCAGGAAGAAGAGGGGGGCAGAGTTGAAAAGGAAGATTCCGGCATCAACGAACGTCGCCTGTAAACGGAACAGTTTCCTGCTCCAGAGTTGCAAATATTTGTCTAGAATCCCAAGCTAGACACAAAAAGAAGGAAAGGAAAAACAACAACAACAAACCGACATCTACCTATACCCTGCTCCAAGCCTGGGGCATTCCATCCAAGAACTGCATTCCATTTTTTCCAGGAGGCGGCAGTGACAACATCTCACCGGTAAACAGACATATGGGACGCAAGCCACCAGTGTAGACAAGCGAAGTCACAGAACACACGGGCCACATGTGCACATCACCACACACGCACACATGCACACACGCTAGGCCCCCCCCCCAGGCCCGCCTGCATTTTCCGAAACCCGAAAAAGCACTTCTGAGAGCTGCCTCACAAACCACCCTCTCTGGGGTTTTTCAGGGGTCCTGACACCTCAGTCCCAAGCAGTTCAAACACTCTCCAGGTGTGAGGCCCCTCTCTCTCCCTCTGACCCGAGCATCAGTCATCATAAAAGGCAGCAAATCTGACCAAGCATCCACCATAAAAAAAAAAAAACCGCAAAGAAAGTTGAAAAAGGAAAAGAAGGAGGCGAGAGACTTTCTTCTTTCCTTTGTAAAAAGAGCTCATAAAATGATCAAAAAAAAAAAAAAAAAAAAGGCAGCCCAGGCAGGGGCTTTGTTACCTTTGCGCCTCTCGCCTCCTCTGGCCTGAATTCTGCGGATCCCATTCATGACGAAGGGCTTCTTCCAAACTGAGAGAAAAAAGTTTTCAACTTTATGGTTCCAAATTTTTTCCCCCTCGCAGATCCGGGAGAGCCAGCTAACACTTTTTTCCCCCAACAGCCGGTCTGCGGAGATTTGCTGTTGAATAATAACAAAGGAGAGAGGATACGTATTTAAAGAAAAGAAGTGATTAATGGTTTTCTGTATAATTCTCACATTTTTCTTAGCTCTTGTCTACACAGAATGGCTGTGAACTTTAAGCTCCATAGAAATCTTTTTTTTATTCTATTCATACCTTCCAAGGAGCAGCTTTGATTTGGTTCTATAGAGACATTCCTGGGGGGGCATATGCTTTTTAAGGACTATTTTCCCCCTCCACTAAGGGCGGTATCCCTTTGGCAGTTAAACATCACACCGCGATTCGACCAAAACAAAGCTCGCCTCCAGGTCCTGTCAATTTTTTTTTTTTTTTTAAATGAGACCTCCAGGAGCATTTCAACGGGCAGTTCCAGCGCCCTTTCCCGTGCTGTGGACACCAGCCCTGTGTGTCCCAGGCCCTACCCAGCCTCAAACTCCCGGGCGCTGCAAACCGGAGGAATACAAAAGAAATAACAGTAAAAAACGTGCTGGTGGAATCAGCTATGTTTATTTTCTGGAGGGAAGATGGGACTGAAAAACGACTTTTAATTGCATATGCTCTCTCAAGCCCCAAGTTTTTTGGAGGCGGGTGGCTGTATCCTGGGCCACCACAAGACCAGAGACCCCAAGGCTGGAGCCCTCGGACCTTAAGCACATCTCTTGGGTGCTGCCCCAAAACGGCCCAAGCCCGACAGAGCTTGTGAGGGTCATCGGCACCCCCACCCCCTTCCCCCACTCCATTCTAGGGGTGACTGGGACCTCAGAGACAGAAAGCTATTTGGTCCCCGGTCGTACTTTCGATACTTTCTATGAGAAAGAAAATGAAAATTAATACAGGAGCAGGGCTTCACAAAAGAGGCCATTTGTCTTCTTGATTATCTATTTGCTTGTCAGAGTTTGAGCTATGGCACCGGCTAGCTCCTTTGTAATATAAAAATACTCTGAAAACCTGCAAACACCCAGAAACATCTGTGCAAAAAATTAGACTCATTAAAGCTTTAAACACCTCAGAGGAAAACGATACCTTCTTAGGCGGGAGGAAAGAGGCCGGCCTCGCAGAAATCCTCCCTCCGAACCTTAATAAGCAAAGAGCCGTCTGTCTAGAAAGAGACAGCTTAACCGCATTTTATTTGCTTATGACAAATAAATCACGATATGAAAGGCTTTGCCATACTTAAGCCTCTCGTGTCCTACAATGAAACATTTTCCCCCCATTAGGGATTGGAGTCGGCCCTCCCAGTACTTTCAATCCATTTTTGGACTGGAGGGAAAAAATTAAAAGCCCCAAACAAAACACACCCACCCCAAAAGGAAAACAAACCAGCTACCACAATTTGGAGTCCTCTGAGATAGAAATTCTCCTTGGACCCTTCGAAAAAAAATCCTCAACCACATACAATGTGAGGCCGAATGGACTGAGATGCTTAAAATATACGCTGGGTGGCATTCGTCTGTATCTTTACATCAAGGTTTCAACAAAAACACGCCGTGCTGGTCACAAGAAACCAAACATTTATTTCTATTGTCACTCTGTACAGGACACAAAATTTTCACGCCAACGAAGGGTTCTAGACTCAGGCAGCCCCAGAACTAGGAAGGGACCTGGTTTGGAATGTCAGAGAGAGAACAGGAGACAGGACGCGCATGACATAAAATAATAATAATAATAATAATAATAATAATTAATAATAATAATAATCAATGCAAAACAATGATAAACTATGGGAGAGGTCTCTGCAATATGTCTCCCAGACCGGGAGGCCCCACCACATTTTCTGTGCTAGTCTCACATTCATTTGCAGCGGAGGAGAGAAGGCCTGGCTGCACAACTCAATTGGCCAGAGGGTTGTGCCCAGCTTCCAGAACTCAGCTGGCCCCTCACTCTGCCAGGAATGGCTTGACCTTCCAGAAGAAGGCCCTCTCGGGTCTCCGGGTCTCTTTTCTGTTGGACTCAATTTCCCTGCCTGGTCCTGCGGTGCCAAGGCCACCCCCCCACCTCCACGTGTCCCCTTCCTGCTGTTGCCCCCCCACCCCACCCCTTGGTGGAAGGGGGTGAGCAGTCAGTGTGCCCATGGAGGGGCACCGAGGGGGAGGAGGGTGTGTGTGTGTGTGTATGTGTGTGTGTGTGCGCGTGTTACCGTGGCCAAAACACTGCGCTATCTGGCAGTCACAGGGTGCTTTCGCTGGGTGTCAGGAATGGGGGACAAAGAAAGAAAATCCAGGCTGTCTTCCAGCAGCGGCAGCAGCAGAGGCGGCGGCGTCGGAGCCGGGCCTCATTTGTTAGCCGGGTGTCGAGGTAATGGTCGCCACCGAGGCCCGTCCTCTCCGCGGCAGAGTAAACAAGACAGATGGGCCTGGGCCTGGCGTGATTAAAGATGAAACGTGGATCCATCTTCGCCAAAGCTGAAAACGAGGAGTGCAGCCTCCTATTTCTCTTTCTGTCTTTTTCTTTCTTCCTTCTTCTTCTTTTTCTTCTTCTTGTTCTTCTTCTTTTTTTTTTTTTAAGGAAGAAAGCAAGAGACTTGAACCTTGCTTCTGGGGGGCCTCGCCTGGCTCCCTATTGTCATTTCTATAAATAAAGCTTCCCCTCCCCCTCCTCTGCGTTTATTCGTGTAATAGATAAAGTAGGGGGAGGGCAGGTAGGCTTTTGCGGACCCAGGCCCCAGGGTCCCCTCCCGCATCTCCCCCTGCCGCTCCCCCCCCACCCCCCCCGCCCAGCGCTCACAACCCACCCCCGCCCCGAGGTTCGCGGCTCCCGCGCGGGGGGCACTAGAGCGCGGGGGGGCCTCCGTTGGGCCGGCCAGGGGGCCCTCCGGCTGCGCCTGCGGTGCCACCCGAGCGGATCTTGGTGTTGGGCAACTTGTGGTCTTTTTTCCACTTCATGCGCCGGTTCTGGAACCAGATCTTGATCTGGCGCTCGGAGAGACAGAGCGCGTGGGCGATCTCCACCCTCCGGCGCCGCGTCAGGTAGCGGTTGTAGTGAAATTCCTTCTCCAGTTCCAAGACCTGCTGGCGAGTGTAGGCTGTCCGAGAGCGCTTGGGCTCCCCGCCGGCGTAATTGGGGTTTACTGGACACACACAGAGAGAGGGAGAAAGAGAAAGTTTTATTGCCCCGAAAGGGAGGAGGGAGAGAGCCCTTTCTTCCAGCTAACACAGCGTCTCCCTCCCTCCCTCCCTCTCCCGCCACCTCTCCTTCCTTGGAGGGGGGGGGCGGTGGGGACGAAAAGAGAAGAAAGCGGCCCCCAGGAAGAGAAAGAGACCTCAAAGTTCTGGAGGGTTATGTTGTCTCCACGTTGTTGTTTGGGTGTCTGGAGAGGGGGGTGGGGGCAGAGAGGAATCTCCACAAGGTTTTAACCGCTCCTCTCTGCCCCCTTGGCCTGGGGCCCCGGGATGGGAGAATGAGGGGTGAAAGAGGGAGGGGGGCTTCCCTAAACCTTTCTTCTGTTAGTTCCCACCCTCTGTGCTCAGATTCCAAGCAGCGCCTGCCCCCAGTAAAAACTTTTGCCCACTTCTCGAGCCAAGGAGCCAGACTAGAGGAAAGAAAGGAAAAAATAAATACTGGGAGTTGACTCAACTCTCCGCTCAAATACAGATTACCCCCTCCTCCTTCTCCTCCCCCACCTCTCCCACCCCTCCCCAACTTCCAACTTCACTGAGACTGCATCTCCCTGGCGAAAAAGTCGCTGGTGAGAATGGCAAAGAGGATGGGGAACCGACTTCAAAGGCGCGGGGCCCACCAGGCCATAAAAATTTATGGGGGATGTAATTATGTGGCTCTGAAAACAGGCGACCGTAAATCTCCGGCAATGGCGAGTTTATAGCGGGGACAATTGGCTTCCCCCAGCTCCCCCCCCCCCCATGCCTCCGAGGTCCCTTTGGTGTAAAGCACCGGGGGTGGGAGGGGGAAGGGGTGCCCACGCACTCACCCGTGCTCACGTGAACTTTGCGCATCCAGGGGTAGACGACGGGCTCTTTGCACGCGGAGTGGGACGGGCTGGGGTGCAGGGGGTTCTGGGCGCAGGGAGGCGGCGGGGGGCTGCTGCTGACCGCCTCGCAGCGCTGGCCGGGCTCCGGGAGGAGGGCCCCGGAGGGCGGCGGCGCAGGAGCCCGAGGGGACAGCCCGGGCGGCGGCGGGGGCGGCGGCGGAGGCGGCGGGGGCCCGGGGTCCCGGCAGGCCGCGTAGCGCTGCACGGTGCACGCCGCGCGCCGCCCGAAGCCCGCCTCCGGCTGGAAGCCGCTCTCTCGCCTCTGGCCGCCGGCGTAGTACCCCGGCGAGTGCTCGCTGGGTAGGTAATCGCTCTGTGAATATTCCTCGCACGGAGGGAACTTGGGGTCGACATAGTTTGAGTTGATCAAAAAAGAACTCATAGCCATTAATTTCTGGGAATTGCCCACAAAATATACTAAAATTTATTCCGACCCCTGACTCGTTTTCCTGTTTCCGAAAGCCCTCCTACTTACTGTCAAGTGAACAAAGTTAGGGGCCCACGTGATCCCCGGAGCCAATGGCCGCCCCGCCTGCGATTCCCGGATAAGGAAATCTGCTCACCCGGACCCTACTCCAGCCAAAGAGGTTTATTTCCCCTTCTTCTCTTTCCCCCTCCCCACCCACCCAACACCAGGATTTACATAGGGCTCCTGCGGGGCGACCGCCTCCTCGCCAGGCTCTCTCCGGGATCAGAGAGAGAGAGACAGAGAAGGAGAGAGAGAGGGAGAGGAACAGGGCAGGTTGCCGCTGGAGGGCCTGTTGGGGCGCTGGGCAGAGAACAATCCCGGATCCCCTCGGAAGTTGGGGCTCCCGGTGCAGCCCCTCCTGTCCTGCCTCGCCTCCACCCCGCATTCTCTGCCTTCCATAGGCCCCCATCCCCTCCTCAGGACGGCGAGGAGCCCAGGAGTCTGTGTGGGGAGTTAAGTGAGAGACAGCCTGGGGGCTCTGCCTGGAGAAGGGAACCCACATTGGGGGCGAGAGGCACTGAGCATGGGGCTTTTCTCTGCAGTCGCCTGGGGAGGGGTAGGGAGTGAGAGAGGAGGCGTCGGGAGCAAGCAGGCGGGTGCACGGAGGGACTTGTCAGAGATGAATGGAACCGCGGGCGGATCGATAGGAAATTCATGCACTAATTCGGGGAGACCTCGCCTTCCAAATCGCATTTAGCTGCGCTATTAGTTTGGTTGTGTCAGTCAGTCCTTCCGTTCCCTTCTCCTATCCACTCCTCCCCGTGCCCAACGCGGCCCAAGCGGGGAGAAATGACTTGGTTTCTCACACTGAACACGAGCGCTGGAGTAAAAATCTTGCAACTTTTGAGAGCACACTGAATAGCAATTTGCTAATTCCAAAACCACCGGAGCAATGCTAATCACGGTGTGCAGACTTTCTAATTGCCGCTAATGCAGCCGCCTCTGCAGTGCAGAGAAATCTCACATCCTTATGATGCTGGGGGTAGGAGCCCTGGGGGTGACCCACACACAGAATAACACCCCTTCGTAACTGCATATTTCCAGGCCCTCTTGTTCTGATCCCAAACGAAAAGGAGACCTCAACATCCGTTTGAAAAGCGATTTTCTGTGCCTTCGCCCACTGATGACGATAGTCGTTCCCCGCCCCCCCCCGGATTTTCAGTAAAGCCTCCCTGATCCCAGAGTAGAGAATTAGTGGGCTTGAGGGAGAGAATAAAATTAAAACACCACCAGCAATATTAACCTATTAAGAGAAGCGAAAAGGGACCAAGCCTTCCAGGGGCAGGCGTGGGAGAATTCAGGTAGATGATTCCTCTGTCTCTAACCAGTAAGGGAGGAAAAGAAAGAAGAAAGAAAAAGGAAGGAGTCTTCGTGTGGTCAGTCACCGGATGGTCCTCATTTGGGAAAAAAATTTTTTTTTCTTCGGAAACAAAATGAGCGGAGTGTTTATGTCAACTACATATTCCCCTAGATACGAATTTGTGACCACAAAATTCCTTACACAAATTCGGATCTACAGGGTATATACAGAAGACAGACAGATCTTCTTGGCCCAGAAATTTTCCAGTTCTCCCACTTTGCGCGCCTTCTTCTCGTTTGGGGTGTGATTTCAGTGCTTTGATTTTATTTCGTTTTGTTCTACTTTTGAGTTCTGGGAGCAGGAAAAGGCACTGCGGGTCCATTTTGGGGATTACAAGGTTTTCAACTCTCTTTCTCTTCTATCAGAGAGAAATTGAAACCGCCGGTTCCGCAAAGGGACGCGAACCTCGCGGCCGCGGCGCAACCCTGGGCGGCGCATGAATTATGAGATGTAAACATTAGCTAAGCACAAAAGGAGGAAGGGTCATCCTGAGGCTGCAGCATAGTCAGAATCAGGCCCTTCTGGGTGCCCTCGCGCTCCTCCCCTCCCCCCAGGACTTTTTTTTTTTTTTAAGAAAAACAAAACCCCAATCGGTTCCTCCATGCCCCTCGAAGCCTTTAGTTTGCCATCAAACGAATATCTAGATATTTTCCAAGGCGCCTCTCAGCAAAGGGAGGAGGGAGAGGCGGCTGGGTGTGAAGGAGGTGTCATAAAAGTCCTTTTGGAAAAATTCAATGGTAAAAAGAGAGAGAAACAGCTGTAAAGAAAAATGCTGGGAGACCAAACAGATGGGGCCCCGGATATTTAATGACGGGCAATTCCATTTACAACCTGAGAAAAAGATCAAAGGCGTTTCATTTCCGAATGAAGGGCAATGAGGAACCATAAAAGATGCAGCCAGATGATATTCTGGCCCCTCCCAAACTCCCATACCTCCTGGGGCCAGAAAAGGGGGATAATCCCTGAAGTGTGCGAGGAACCCCGCTTCTCCCACCTCCCTAGCCCCAGGCAGACTCTCTCTGTCTAAATTTGCTCATTCTGCCACCTGCTAGGGTCGCTGGCAGTGCGACCAAAATGGGGATCTGGGAAACCTGGGGGAACCTGGGGTTTCTGAATGAACTTCCTGACGGTCCCAGTAACTGCTGAATATACTAAACTGGGAGACTGGGGACTGGGCTGGAGGGAACTGGGTCCTAGACTGAATGCTGAGGGCCAGCACAGGGTTAGGGGAATTGGCGCAGAGAAAGCCTCCGCCTTGCCCAGACTCCCTACCCATCTCCCTGAGAAATACTTGCATCCCTGGTGAGCAAGTCAGAATCATATCAATTTCATTAACAAATACAGCGATAACACACACACACAAAAACAACCCTCTAACCATCACATTCCAGAAGTCTCTGCCCATCCACAATTCTGGGACCCTTGCAGGTGGGTAGGAGGAGTGCTCCCACTTGCCAGAAACTATGTCCAGAGACCCTCTGATTTTCTATCCTAAATCCAGATTGCCAATTTTGGCCTCCGGGCCTGATTTCCAACAACAACACTCTCCCAGCCCAACCAGGCTGACTTGCATATATTTGAAAAATCACACACACACACCCCCCACACCACACCACACCACACTTATATTTTAATGATCTTTGCCAAGAGAGGGTCCAATAGACCCCCCCCACATGGGCACCTAGAGAGACTACTAGAGTCTGGCCCTGGGCCCACAGACAAAATGCCTGGGTAGGACCCCCACCAGCCCCGAGACCTCAAGCAGGGATCTTTCCAAGTCTTATCAAAGGCCAGTTAGTCAGGGGTTCCACGACCCATTCCAACTGGCCAGGCCCCTCCCCCACCCCATACCTCCTGTCCTTCTCAACTCGCTCGCTCTCTGAAACCCGTCCAACTCAGTCGGCTTTTCCGAATTTGGGGAGGGCCGCTAGGCCGGCCACCGGGCCTCTCTGTTGCTCTGCACTTCACAAAGGATGCAGCCCAGGTGCTCGGAGCACCCCAAGAGAGAGGTATGGGAGACAGAGACACTGCGGGGCTGGGTATGGCTGGTCTTAGGGACAGAGCGCAGAGATTTTCTCTTCTGCGCGCTGGGAGCCGCCACCTGCCCATCCCACCGAGGCGCCGCACCCCCCCCCCCCACCAGCCGAGTGCAGCCGCGATGGGTGGAGGACAAGGTTTATCAGCCACTCCCTAGACGGATTTCACCAAAACCGGGGGCTGCCTCTCCCTTCCACCCTCAAAAGAATGCTAACAGGAGTAGTCATAATAAAAATCAGAAAAAGCAAAAAGCTTTGCGCGCGCATCCCGAGCCACCTCCCCTGTACTCCCCGCTCGCTCGCTGGCTCGCCGGCCGCCTTCCCCCCCGGGCAGCCACAGGTTGCTAGAGTGACCTCTCACTGCTCAGCCCCCTTCGCTGTCCCGGGCGTGCCCAGCCCGCACGGAATCCGTCTACCTTTTGTCGCCCGGGAGAGGGCACAGAGCGAGGGAGAGAAACCGAAGGGTCGAGGAGGCGAGCCCCCAGCCGGCCCGCGCACCGGAGGCCGCACCGAGGAGTGGAAGGCCCAGAGAGGGAGCGGGCAAGAGTACTCACCGGCCCTCCCGGCCCGCAGACCCGCCCTCGGGCCCGCTCGGCCACAGAGGAGCTCGCTCTTGTCCACTATTGTGTGTCCGGAAAACCGAACCGCGGCTGCGGGCACAGCAGCTCCGGGCCTCCTTGGAGGCCGGAACAAGACTTTTTTTTTTTTTTTTGATGTGTTTTTGTTTTTGAGGCGCAAGTTTTCGTATTAATCTCATACTTTGTCAGTCTTTGTTAAACAGCTAGGCGCGTCACGAGGCTCTCGAACATTTTAATAATTTTTAGACGCTGTGACCTACGGTTCACCCCTCTCCGGGCCTCCCCCACGAGCAGGCAGTTACTATAATACGCTGGCGCAGTTCGCTCGGTCATATTGAATTTTGCGCAGGTCATTACTTGGGAGAAAAATGACGGAGCAGGAATTTGATTCAGCTCATCCTCCCCAGCTCTACTTTTTTTTTTTTTTTTGCCAGAACCTTCTCTTCCCTTCACCCAACCCCCACCCCCAAAAAAGTCCCATCCTGATAGGGCTCAGCCTGCCCCACCTTCACCTTGATATTCCATCACTCCTGTATTTTTGCCAGTTCTGGTTCCCAGGGAAAAGTGGGAGAGGGTAGGATGATTCCACAGGGGCTCCTTTTGGGGCCTATGAGGGAGGATGGCACCTGGAGAAGCGGCCTTCGGGATCTGGGTCCCTGAGAGCAGGCCTGAGCCGAGCCCCCTTCCCTCCTGCCTTCACTATTAAATGGCTGCATTGGTAGGGCCTGTATGCCCACCCCCTTGCATACTCAATCTGCTTTATTCCATTCCCCAGTGCCAGAGATAGCCCCCTTTCTGCCCAAACTTTGGAGGCTCCAGGGCCCCAGGAATGAGTCCTCCACCTCCCTCGTGGGGGTGAGAACTGGTCCATAGGCCAGCACATTTGGGAAAGACAGAGAACCCTGAGAGAGGAGCTGGACTGTGCTGGTCAAAGCTTGGGACTTGGCTTTCAGAGGCCTTAATTTCCCTTTAAAAACAAAACAATACTCCACCGCCCCCCCCCCCGTTTTTTGTTTAAAACCACTTCTCATCTATACAGTAACTCTTTTTACCTACCCCCATCACCACCACAAGGAGGTATTGGAATAAAGCAAGGAGGCATTAAAAATACTCAGAGACTTTCTTTGATTTGTCTCTCAAGGATTAGAATTGGTGGATTGTCAACAACACATTTTCCCCTTTCTGCAGCCTCCAACGGCGCAGCAGAGGTAGGTCAGGTGACTCCCCTTCCACCCAGTTTAAGTCTAGGGCGAGTGTCTGCAGGGAGATATACCCCCCTAGCCCAGGGAGATGGGAGAGAACATCCCCAAACACCTGGTTTGGCCAGGATGGCTGAGGACTCTCTTTTCCCCTTCCCGAGGCCTCTCCAGCCCAGGCCCTTTGGCTGCTCCAGGCTAGTCCACAGAACCATAAATTTGCTAGCATTCTGTCCTGGAAAGGAGGAAGAAGACACAGAGGACGAACAGGAGTTCCTGTTCAGGCTTTGACCTCTACCCCTTCTGGACTTCAGGAATTCCTTCCTGGCCTGACTCCTCAGAGAAACCTGTCCCAAGGCTGAGTAGAAATGGGGACCCACACCCAACTGGTTAGGCAAAAACTGGGGCAAATTGATGTAAAATCTGCCATTAAGTTGTTGTCTCTTCCGGCCATATTTCAAAAGGCATCTTTATGAAAACTCTCAGGACAAACACCCACAGCGCACCTCCTATACCCAATGCTTAGAACAGAAGATGAAGACATTTCATAACACAACAAACAGTCATTTAAAGACCAAAAATAGGCATATGCCCTGGTGTTATAATTACAGAGTCCCTGTAAACATGTTACTTATGAGCGCAGCCTAATGCATGGATTGGAGGTTCATTTCAGGTCGCTTGTTTCAACTCCAGTTAAAAAGATCTCTGTGAGGCCATTCAGTATTTTTCCTTCTCATTTCCCCTCCCTCCTCCACTTAGGAAGAGAGGGATTCTGGATGAACACACAAGTGGAGGTTTGGGAGAGTGCGAGGATTAGCAAGCCACCCTTCTTTCAATATCCACCTTCTTAAACCCAAGCAATTTGGAAAGAGGAATGGGAGTTCAGAAACCCTCCAGTCCTAGCCCATAGGAGTCATGGACTCCAGCTTCCTGGACCCAGCCTGGGGGCTAGGAAACCCTGAAAAACAGGCCTGCCTGGGGGCAAAGGGGGGAGTTGGGGGAGTCAGCTGTTTGGCCCCTTTAGGGGAAGCAGGGTGGGGCTGATGTTGGTGAGAATCAGGCCTTCACCTTGGAAGCCTTCTTTGGCCCCATCAAATGTCCTGCAAGGACGTGTGGGTAATTGGATTTTTTTTTTTAAATGTGTGCGGCTGGGTAGGTTTTAATTAAATTTTATATGGTGACTCAAAGGTTATCTTTGGGAGAGAAAATTGCGCAGAGGATTCCATGCCCCCAGCGCTCTTTTGTGCGGCTCCCCCACCCCACCAGCTCCGGGGTTTGGAGAAGGGTTTCTCCTCTACTCCAGTGTCTCCCTTCCCAGGTGTCAGTCTCTCCACCCCACTTCTGCTCCCCCACTCCCCAAGCACACGTCTCCCATACCTCCAGCACCCCTTGCTCCCTCGCTTCTCCCTCCACTCACACAGCCTCCTCCCCTTGCCCAGCCCGCCCCCGCCGCTAGACGCCGCCGCCCGCTCACGCACGCTGTAAACTTTTGACCCTCCAACTTTGCGACCCCTCTGGCAATAACACTGGCCTCACGGCCCAGGGTCTCATTCTGCTGCGCCGGCTGCAGAAACCCAAGCGCAAAAACGCTTTTCGTGCCCCTCCCCCGCTCACCACCGTCCCCAACCTCCACTAAGGGCCTTAGCACTGGGGAAGAGGAGTCTTGATTATTAAATAGCTCCTTCGGAAAAAAACAAAAACAAAAACGCCACCCCACTTCCTGCATCGACCCCACTTCCCGCATTTCCACCGGTCTCTCCTGTGGAGTGCCTGGAAAGGCTTTGGATGACCCATCCTCTCCATTCTTGTCCCCGAGTGGGGCCGCGGGTGCTGGGCATGGGGACACACAGGGCGCGGTAAGACGCGTCGGCTGACCTGGAGGAGGGAGTTTCTGGGGTGAAGAGTGGAGAGAGCTTGGAGCAAGGGTTCCTTGAGAGCGGAGGGAGCCACAGTCCCCAAAGGGCTGGAAAGAGAGCTCAGTGTCCAGGCCGTGCGAGACCCAGCGGGCCCGGGGCCACCTTGCACGGCCGCTCGCTGGCGCCTCAGAGGCCCCAGCCTGGCTGTGAACTTGGTCTAAGGCGGACTCTACTGGCAGCTCCGGGACGTTACAGCCTCTGCTTCTCGGCCAGCGCAGAGGCCATACGGGCGACCTGCGCTCTTTCGGTTTCCCTTGTGCCCAAATATCCCCTCTCAGGACCCCACCTCTCACAGGGACAGGTTTCCTTCCTCCTTCCCTAGGGGCCCGTTGGGAGTCAGAAAACAGAAGAGAGCAAATTAGAGAGGCACAAACACAGAGAATGCAACAAGCCTGCAGAATTTCCAAAATAGAGAGATTATCCTGCATCCCGCCTTCAAGCTCCAAGGGGAGATGTTCTCACATGCTGCCACTTTCCCTCTACTTTTCCTCCAGATGCTGCCTTCCGAGCTGAATCCTTCCCTTCCCACCTGGCCCGGGGTCATCTTGACCAGGCAAGCCGGACTGGGGCCTGCGAGATCCCTTTCCTCCCTGGGCACATTCATCCCTACCCCACAGGGCTCCGAGGTCAGGGATCGCTATAATCAAAGACAGAGTCAAGGTTCAGAGGCCGAAACCAGGGCCACAGCTATGTGGGCTCAGCCCGTAACCACGCGGACTGCAAGGCCAGAACCCGCCAGGCAGCCTGGGAGCCTCTTCCCCCGGGAAGAGAAGCTAGAAGAAGCTGCAGCGAGTGCATCTTCCTCTTCAAGTGGAAATGTGGGGGAGAGAAGAGACAGGACAGAAGACGCCTGAAACAGGGAAACGGAGAAAAAAAAGGTGGAGAAGAGATTAAAACTTGGAAAGGTGGTGACATGCCAGGTGCGACCGGTCCCAAATCGCTCCCAAGTCCAGTCCTCTCCCGTCTCCTAAATCCCCCACATCCTCTGGGAGCCCGAAATCTGGGTCTCAGTAAATTCACCAAAAGGAAGAACGAAAAATCCGAAAATCAGCCTAAACCTGTCGGCAGGCGCGTCCCCGGCCCAAGCCGCCGCGGAGGTGGCGGCAGCGCGGCCCGCGGCGCGTAATGTATGCGGCAGCGGCTCCAGCGGCTCGGAGCCCCAAGCAGGCCGGCGCTTCGGCCCCGTCTGCTGACCTCTGCGTGATCCCGGACTCTATGAATTATTGATGAGATATGAGCGTTGATTTCCCCTTTCAGGATGCAAACTCCATTATATTGTTAAAATGGCGATTTAATCGTTGAGAATAGCTTTGGTGTGGGTTTTTTCCCCCAACTCATTTGCGCCTCCTTCCTTTTCATTTAACTGTCTTAATTAAATCCTTTAACAGATTTTAATCACTTTTTGGAGGGAGGGGGAAGACGAAGGGGAAGGCCATCACCACCACCACCACCAAACACTAAAAACAAAACAAGCCCCCAAACCATAAAAAAGCTTCTACCTGGAGGAAGTTGCAAGGAAGGTGGGGAGGAGGCGTGAAGCCCTCTAGAAAGGTCGTGCTGCGAATATCCACCAAAGGATCCATCCCTTGGAGGGCTGGGGCAGCCTACCTCTGACAAGGAAGAGTCAGGCCTGAGGGGTGTTTAATTCCACCCCTGAGAATATTTGTGTGTGGATTCTGACTGTGGGGAGGAAGGCACGCTTGCCCCTGCTGAGAAGTGCGGGGACATCAAGCTTGGGGAAGGCCACACGATTCTGGTGGAGAAGGACTCTCCAATCTGGGCCCTGGGGGCACTTAGGGAGAAATGTCCATTTTCCTTAAGGGGCCCCTATTTCTCCCCTCCTCCTCCTCCCCAAGCAGCTCAGTTTCCAGGCCGGTGTCTGGGTTAATTAATATGGATGTGTAACAGCGCTGCAGCAATCGATAAATCCTGCTGTGGGCAGATCCCAGCCTCGAAATCTGATTACTTCTAGAAACTCCAAAAATGGAGAGAGTGACCCTAAAGCATGGGAGGGGTTCTCCCTAGCTCTGTCCTCCTTGGTCGATCCAGTTGGTCCCCAAGCTGAAAAGCCCATGCAGGGAGAGCCTTCTCCTCACTGCCCTGGAAGGGGTTGAGTTTGGGAGAGCGGTCTGTTTTCTCTCTTGCTCCAAATCCTTGGCTTCTGCCCCAGCATTCAGACCCCAGGGATAAAGGAACCGGGCCGGGGAAAGGAGCTTCTACTTGGATCTTGCCCCCACACCCTGTCCCCACCACCCCCAGGGAATACATTCTCACAGCCAGGGAAGGGTTAAGTGTCCGTGCTGCAGTTATGGAGAGGAAGCCGCCGATGAAATATGGGCGCTAAGAACTCCAGGGCCGGCTGGCTTTCCTGTTTACACTTCTTTATACTTCCTCCCGCCCCGTGGCGCAGAGAAACAAACCAAAACAAAACAAAATAACCAAATAAAACAAAACAAAAAAAATCAAAATCAAATTGTCTGCAGAGTGCTGGTCAGGCTGGCCTTGGGGGGAAAAGGGCAACTGCGGCCTCAATCCCTGGCTGCCTCCTCCGCCCTGCCCGGGGTTGAGGGTGCTGGGCAGTTGCAAGGATGGGCATAAGGATCTGGCCAGAGGGTACCAGCCTGTAGCTCACAAGGTTGAGGCCTGGGCTCAGCCGGGGAGGGGAAGCAAGTGGGTGAGAAGGGAGAGAAGAGTCCTCCAGACTGGGGAACAGCTTTCCCAAAGAACATCTTGGAGGGAAGGGCAGGGCTGGGGGGGGGGGTGAGAGGGGGGGCTATAGCAAAGGAGAAGAAGCTCCTTGCACCAGAAACCCCTTCCCACCTCTCACCCCCTCCCCCAACACGTCCTTGTTGGGTTTTAAGGGAGACCATTGCCCAGACAACCTAAAGTAGAGAAGAGGAAAACCCAGCCGGAGGGTCTTCAGGAGCCGCTTAGAGGAGGAGACCAGACCCTTCAAGGGTTTTGGCTTCCAGGGAGGAAGTGGGCACCCCGCCTCAGCTTCTTTTTGCCATTCCGGGAAGTCTGTCTAGATATGCCCAGCAGATGTCCCTGGGACACCAGCCCCACACGTTTCTTTATCAGAGTTTGCAGAGCTGACATGGAAGGGGGCAAAAAAAAAATCTTCAAGGCAGGCCTGGTGGTCTGGGGTTTCTGAGAGAAGGAGGCGGCGTTGGAGGGAGGCCAGGGCACATGGCAATGGGGTTTCCCAGGAGGCCCCAGGTCAGATTCTGCCCCTGCTGCACTCTTCCTCTGCACCTTACTCAACTCATTTGCCTTGTCCAGAGTGGGAGCGTGGGGAAGCTATGCCTCCAAAATATATTGGTATCTTAAAGGATGTTGAGGATCCTTTGGGAACTGACCGGAGTCTCCTTTCCAAGGGATACCAATGCCTCATCATTCTTGGGGAGATTCATCTTCAAATCAGGGTGAGGACACCAAGCTCTCTGTCCTCTTTGCTCTCAAACCTGTGAAGGCTCTCCTAAGTCAGGCCTGGGCAGGGACTGGAGAGCTCAGGGAACAGAGAGTGGCTGCAGGGAAGAGAGGAGAGAGGCAGAGGGCAGGCATCCTTTAATGGGAAATGAAGGGAATCTTGTGGCCCTCTCCTTGTCCCAAAGATCAGAAGCCCCTTAAGGCGCCACATGTCCAATTTGAGGAACTATCCACAGGAGTTGATAAGCTGGCAGGCCGGCAAAAAACAGGAGTAACAGGGTGGCAGACCCCTGTTAAAAGGGGGGGTGGACGGTGGTCAGTTTGGTGGAGAGGAGGCCTCTGGTTTTTAGAAGAGGGTGACTTACCCTTAGAAAATAACAGGCCCCCTGGGGGTCAAATGATGAAATCCCTCTGGTTTGTGGTGCCACAAAACAAAGGGGCTTTTAAGGGTCTGGTGGAGAGAAAAGAAGAGGGCGAGAGAGGAGAGGAAAGAGAGAACCTCTGATTTTTCTCTCCCAGCTCCTGCGTCCCTTCTCCCCCCCCCCCCCCGCCCCCTCCGGACAGTTGGGGTCTGTGTTCTGGAGCAAGTTTTATTTATGGAGGGACTGCCAGGGATCTGCTTCAACATCTAACTCCTCCAGGCAAGGGAAGAAGCGCTCCCCTTCCCCCCCCCCCACTCCTGGCCAGGAATTAGGTTTGGAATTTGAGGGGATTGTGCCCCTCTGACCCTACTTAGAGCCAAGCAGAAGGGTCGGCTTGGAATTAACAGGCTGAAGCTGGGTGCAGAAGTGCCGCGCTCCCCATCCTGAGTAACCCCCTCCAACAGGCCTTGGAGAAAAGGCAGGGACCCCCTTTCATAGGGTTCAAAAATCTGAAAGCCAAAGAGAGCCCCAGTGCAAGGCAGCCCCCAGCAGCTGCGCTAGCCTTCCGGGTGCTTTTTCTCAGCTCAGATGTATCCAGATAAAAGTGCCCAGCCGCGCGCGCCCCCACACACCCCTGACAAATGAATGTCATAAAGTTTCTTTCCTGGGGGTGGGGAGATGTCTGTCTGAAGATATCCAGCAGTGAAGTGGCCCCCCCACAAGGGGCCCTTGCTTCAGTAATACACACCCTTCCCTCTTGCCCCCTAAATTTCCAAGGGCACCGAAGGAGCCCCCACGAGCCCCTTTCCCCACAAAGAGCCAGACACTCCTGCAAATACAAACCAGGCACCCCAACCACTGAGGCCTTATGGAACCGAGTGCCCCCACTTCAGACACCCAGCCTGTCAGGACTCCGTGCAAAACGCAGACTAAATTTCCCCCACCTTATCATCTCACAGCCCTGCGGCCGGAGGCAAGATTTCCTTCCCCAGTTCCAAGCCCCAAAATTGCGAGGGGAGAAAGCGAAAGCTGGAAGCCACTTACCGCGGGAGCGCCGGGGGCCTGGGCTGCCGCCACCGCCTTCTGGGCTGGGAGAGCGCTCACCTACCTCTGCCCCCTTCCCCACCACAGCGAGCAGTTAAAGTGTCACTTAACATTCTGGAGAATGTGAAATATACCGCGCGGTGTCAACTCCCCAAAACCATAAAACTAACTTTATGGACCTCACGTGACTTTCTCGAGCCAGTGAGGGGTATCTGTCTGACTTCTCGGCGATTTTTACGATCTAACTTCGAGATAAAACCCCTATCCATTTGACATCTAAATGTCATAGCGACTTTTGGGATAGTTTGCTATGGACAAAGGGGGACAAAGTCAAGGGGTGAGGGGGAAGGAGGGCCCAGTAGAGCCTCTACGACCCTTGGCTGCCTCCTCACCAGTTCCCCCTCCCCCCCCAAGTCCTGTAAGAAGTTGGGCCAAGCTGGAAGGGATTGACCGGGTAAGTGTCCAGACTTGACTCTTGTACTCAGGGTGGAGGCGGACTTGGATGGAGGAAGACTGGGCCCTAACCCTGGGCCACTCGGGCTGGCAGGGGAACAGGGGTCTTTCAGGAGGGACCCCCAACTCCTAATCAAGAAGGAAGGTCAGCTGGGCCCCTGGAGAGAGGGAGCCCTTGATAAGTATAGAGAAGACTGAGGTTGAGAGAAAACCTTTGAAATTGAGCTGATTTTTTTTTTTTTTTTTTTTTTTTTTTTTTTTTTTTGGTCTTAGTGGGTGGCAGAGCTGAATTGGGATTTGGGCCAGGAGCCAGGGGATCTGAGCAGGCCTGTACCACTCCCAAAAGGCCAGGAGCCTCCTAACACGACTTAGGCCTAAACTGCTTTCCCTGAAGAGGTTTCTAGAGGCTTTTCTGGCTGGCTGGTGGAAGGCCAGGGTAGAGTCCAGCTCGGCCTTTCCCTTACTCCAGCCCCGTGTGGGATTTCTGGGCCTCCCAGTCCCCCAGACGGGGGAAAGCCTATCCCTTGGCCCAAGTACCGCTGACCAAGCCAGGGATGTAGATGGCTAAGAGAGGCTGCTGGCAAGCACCCTGCTTTCCCTTCCCTACACCCCAGATCTGTCAAGAATGGTCTAGGGTGTGCCCAGTGATGGGAGAGGCAGGCCCCCAGAGAAAAGACAAGTGGGAGGGCAGTGGAGTAGGGGAAACATTTATTTGACTTCAAGGAAAGCTACAAACAAATACCAAAAGCGAATCACTGAGACAGGCCCGGCAAAGGCAAAGACAGATTTCACACGTAGCACAGCATCCACTCACTCACTACAAATGGTCTTAGAAGCGAACTGGGGGTGGGGGGGGTGGGGAGGGGATGGGTCTGACCCAGACTATCCCCCTATTTACAAGGTTTGGGCCCTCTACTCCAGACCCATGGACTCACAGAGAAATACACAAGACATTTTACACTGAGGATTATTTTTGTTTCCCTACACTCCCAGGCCAGGCCTTGTGGGGCCTACCCAGGCGGCAGGAACCTTACTCTCAAGGTTTACCTTCCCTCTTCTCCATATCACCCTCTTTGGCCCTCCCTGCCCCCTTCCCACCCCAGGACCAAGCCACTGGGAGACTTGGGCCTGGGGAGTGGAGAGGGAGGAGGAGGAGGGTGGAAAGAGACAGTCATGGACTCCATCGCGGAGGCCAGCTCAGCTGGGCCAGGGCGCTGCGGCACTACCCCACCTCAACTGCTGCCCCTTAGAGAAGTTTCAAGCTGAAACTCAAAATACAGCGATCACCCTTTTATAAATAAGTTAGAAGAACACAGATGGGGAGGGGAAAGTTCACATTAAACATGCGAGTTTCTTTCTTTCCTGGGGGAAGGAGTGCAACCACAGACACGAACATTCAGAAATACTGGCGGATTTGGGGTGAGTGGAGGGGCGTGGGGAGCATGGAGGGAAAATAATAATAATTATTATTATTAACAATAATAACAAGATTAACCAGTCCAGGAGAGAGGGAGCCACAGGAAGACCTAAGACCGAACGAAAAATCGTAACACAAGGCCGGGGCGAGGCAGGCTCGTGGGAACCGGTCCCCAGCGGGCAGTGGCAGCGCAGGGAGGCTTGGAGGGGCCAGGGCTGGGGGCGGCAAGGGCTCTCGGGCCACCCAGGGCTCCTCCCGGCGGGCTCAGGGCTGGAAGGCGCTGCCGGCTGTAGCCAGGCTCATACTTTTCAGTTTGTTGTCTTTCTTCCACTTCATGCGCCGGTTCTGGAACCAGATCTTGATCTGGCGCTCGGACAGGCAGAGCGCGTGGGCGATCTCGATGCGCCGCCGCCGCGTCAGGTAGCGGTTGAAGTGGAACTCCTTCTCCAGCTCTAGGGTCTGGTAGCGGGTGTACGCGGTCCGGGCCCTTTTCCCGTCCGGCCCGGTCATATCTGGAGCAGACAGAGTAGAGCCGCGAGGCAATGTTATTCCGGTTAAGGGAGGGGGGCACTGGATGGGAGAGGGGCGTGGAGCAGGACCCAGGCGTCCCTGGCACCCAGCTCACCGCAGCTCCAATCCTCCCCACTCCAGACGCCCGCATCCGAGCTCGCTTCTGCACCCCCTTCTCCTGCAGCCCCCACTTCTGCCGGCAGTGAATGCGCCCGGCTTTGTCTCTTGCTCCCTCCCTGTGCCTCACCCTTCGCTGGGCTCAGGCGGCCGCTCGCCCCGGGAGGGAGGAGAGCGGCTGCACTTTTGCCCTGGAAAGCTCCTTTTACTGCTCGCCCCTCCTTTGCTAGCAGCAGCCTCAAAATTTCGGGGGTAAGCACGACCCTTCCCCACGTTACATAAACCCCATCCTTCATCCTATAGCTAGTACAGCTGGGCGAATAAAACCTTAGCCGAATCTGGAGACAAATGATTAAAAATACTCCTCCCCAGCTAAAGACCTAGACCTTCTTTGGCTCTATCCCCCGAGCTGTGAGGACCCTCTTAGAGACTTCTCCCCCCCGGAAAAAAAAAATAAATCTATATTTGAGGAAAAGCCAAGCTCTCCTCGCCTCCCCCCACCCCAACCTCCCCAAACGCAGAGAAGGAAAGCCAGGGGAAGACAAAAAAGGGAGCGAAAGCGACAATTACCATGGCTGATGTGAAGCTTCCTCATCCAGGGGAATATCTGCGGAGTCTGCCCCTCGGGCGCGGCTGTGGAGGTGGCCATGGGCTCTGGCTGTGCCCGAGCTAGGCTCGGGCTGCTTAGCTGGCTCGCCGCTTCCTCAGGCTCCGAGGATGCGCTGGCCTCGTCTATTTCGGTGAAATTGGCGCTGGAGCTGGCCGGGGTCGCCTGGTCGGAGGGGGACGAAGCAGAGGGCTTGGCGCTGTGGCTGTCGCCGTTGGTGCAGGGCAGGGACTCGGGCGAGGACAGGGAGCAGCTCGACGCCGCCTGCCTGAAGCGGGGCTCCTGGGCGGGCGCGGGGAAGGCGCGCGAGCTCTCGCCCACCGCCCCAAAGTGGCTGGAGGAGGCCGAGGAGCGGTTGACGCTGAGGTCCATCCCATTGTAATTGTAGCCGTAAGAGCCGGTGTGCATGGCAGCGGGATCCCTGTAAGAGCCGCTCAGAGAGCTGCCACTGCCATAATTTAGCAACTGATAGTCCGGGCCATTTGGATAACGCCCCGAGAAGGAGTTTACAAAGTACGAGCTCATTTGGGTGATTTTGGAGGGCTTGATTTGTGGATCGTGGTCGTTATAACCCTGTGCTTCACGATTTATGATGTATTAATGAATTATAGCGATGCACTGTACTTCGTTTTGCTATGTATGCGGCCAAATATGGGGGGGGGGTTGGAAGGGGGATGGGGGGGCGTTAGAGAATCACGTGCTTTTGTTGACCAGTCGTAAATTCTCGCTGATGACCTCAAGAGGTAATTCATGCTCTATGGTTACAAATAATGACGATCCGAGAATCGTTAGGGCCGATTCAATGCGAGCCTCCGAGAGAGGGGGAAAAAAGGAGAAGGGGGAGAAACCGGGAGAAGGTTGGCGGCGGCCTCTGAGCAGAGCGCGCCACCTCCCGGCGATCGGCGGGAGCGCGGGCCGCAGACTGCCATGGCGGCGACCGCTGCCTCCCTGCTGGCTCCCTGCAAACGCCGGGCGAGAAAAGAAACCTGGGCCAGGCTCACCCGCAGAGTTGAGTCTTTTAGAGGAGGGACCCAGTTGAGCCTTTACCCACTTTCTTGAAAGTGGTGTTAGACTACTGGTGTCCTTCTCCTTGTCATTATTATTATTATTATTATTATTATATTTTCACTCTGGATGAGATGATCAAAAACTGAGTCGCTTTTCCCTTATGTGGGCTTTGCAAGTCTCCGAGTTGGGGAAGGAAATGGTGGGGGGAGGGTTGGAAGATGTGTGAAAAACAATTATTGCAATGCGTTTCCCCCTGAGTTCAGCCCGGCCTGCTTCCTGCCTGGACTGCTGTGGCCCATGCATAGCGTCCAGGCGGAGCTGGCAGGGCTGGGCCGAGGGTTCCACGGAGAAGCTTTCACTTCTGTGCCCTTTAGAAGTTTGGAATCCTCCTCCTGACTTCCTCTTCATCCTTAGCCCAGGCCCGGAAAATGGCAAAGCAGGACAGGGACCCCAGAGGAGGAACAGGGCTGGGGCTAAGCGGCCTAGTTTAGGGGAAAACGGCAGCACAGTAGGTGCCTGGGGTTTGGGGTTCTGCGAGTCTGGGATGAAGGCAAGACCCTTTCACCAGATGCCCGCTATTGCATTGGGAGGCCCCACTGAAGGCCCCTTGCTGGCATCTGGGTAGTTTCAGAATGTGCTCCGCGGCCCACATCTTCCCTGGAAAGGGGTTCCGAGGACCAGCGGCGCCTTGCTGAGCATGCTGGGCGGCCAAAGACCGCCGCAGCTGGGCTCCTTCTGCCGGATGGCTATTTTCTTTAAAAATAAAAAAGCGAGAGAGAGGGAGGAGGAAGAAAGGAAAACAGTGTCCGCAGATTGCTGCCTGGGTGAGGGTGGGGGTGGGGAGAGAATGGGTCGTTTTTTTGGTTGAGGGCATGAGACCAAAATGCCCCATCACCTGGCCTCCTGCCCTCAAGTGTCCAAGGAGCAGGGGAAAGTCGTGCCCTCCACCCCGCGCCCGCCGGCGCCTTCAAATTCCCCTACTTGTCGATGAGCTCCTGCTTGAGGCAGGAAGGGGCGCCTGGAGCCTTCAGCTGCGCGCGGAGAGATACCCGGTGGCCCCGATTTTAGTCTCCAGAGGCACGGGCCGGGAGCCGAGGGCCAAGGCCGGAGGAGATCAGGCCATGTGGACAGGCCAAAGGCTACCGGCTTCGCGATCGTGAGGACAGCAAGGCGCTGCTGAGGCGCCAGACCCTCCTGGCTGTCTCTGCAGGGGCTCCGGGCTCGGGCCTCGATCGTCCCTCGTGCCACGGACAAACGAGGAAAAGCTAGAGAATGAGAGGGAAACGGCCCTTCTCCGTCCCCCAAGTGTGCACCAGGAGAGGCTGTTTGGAGCCGCAGCACTGGCGAGGCGCGGCGCGGGAGCCTGGGCGGGACCGCTCCAGCCTTTATCTCAACT
The DNA here is from genome assembly GCF_022079265.1 of Lynx rufus. Classification (NCBI taxonomy): domain Eukaryota; kingdom Metazoa; phylum Chordata; class Mammalia; order Carnivora; family Felidae; genus Lynx; species Lynx rufus. The sequence continues at coordinate 23,942,397 of NW_025814832.1, read as the reverse complement.
GTAACTTCCGAGTCGTGTCGGGCCCGCTGGGGCCGACCAGGGCTCCAGCCTTTGCTGCGGAGTTTCCGGCACTGGGACGATGGGGTGGCCTTGGGAGTGGGGGAGTGGCAGGGGAGGAGCAGAGGTGACCGAGCGGCGAGTTTTAACGTCTTTATTATTATCATCATCATCATTATTAATAATATTAATATTATTACCGAAGTATTTCACGTCCAGAGCTAAGACAAGACTACAAACACAACACATAGAAAATTAATAAAATAGAACTTTGTTTTCTTCTGAGGCTCCTCTTCTTACTTCTAGGTAGTATGTGCTCCTTCCAGTGGCTTTAGGGAGGGGGTGGGAGAGAGGTCTGGGGTCAGGGAGTCTTCGAGGCCCCCGCTGAGGGGACTGCGAATCTACCATTGAACCGTGCACCGGGGACATGGACGAAATGAGACGCGACACGGACAAGAGCATTTTGCTCTGCTTCCAGGAAACATCAAGTGAGTCCGGTCCTCAGTTCTCACAGGGGAGCCTGATGGGGCTGAAGCGGGTCCCGCAGGGATGGAGGGGGCGCTCAGGGTGCTGGGTGGGCTCAGGCGGCAGGGCCTCCCAGCACCCAATGAGAGCTCTGCGGGCGGGGGCGTCCAGAGAGCGCTGGGGCCCCCCCGCACGTGTCGTGCGCTAGAGAGCAGGTCCCCCGGGTCCCCCGCCCGCAGAGCCTTCTCGGGGCTCTCCGAGGCCCTCGGCTCCCCACAGGCCGCTCCCTTCGCGTCCCCCCTCCCTTTCCAACGCCTTCACTCCGCTGGTTTTTCTTCCTCCTCCTCGGCACTGAGCTGAGACGCGCTGAGCAGTTTGCTCTCCTTTTTCCACTTCATGCGCCGGTTCTGGAACCAGATCTTGATCTGCCGCTCGGTCAGGCACAGGGCGTGCGCGATCTCGATGCGCCGCCGCCGCGTCAGGTAGCGATTGTAGTGAAACTCTTTCTCCAGCTCCAGCGTCTGGTAGCGCGTGTAGGTCTGGCGGCCGCGTCGGCCGCTGGGCCCAAAGGAGGAACCTGTTACGCAGAGAGAAGATGCTGAGGCCTGGGGTCAGCGGGGCCAGAACCCCCTCCCCCACTCGACCCTCAGACATGGACTCTAGCCTGTCCCGGGATGCCCTCCGCTCTCCGAGAGTTCCCTGCTCCCCCCCCCCGCCCCCCTCTTTCACTCCTCCAGCGCCCCCTCCAGATTCCCTCCGGGTCTCCCAGGCCTGTGCCTCTGGTCTAGACTCCTGGTGGGGGATGGGAGGAGGACTTAAAATCCCACCTGAGCCGAGGGGGAGGGGCTGGGGAAGCACTGGCCAGGTGTGTCTCTTCCTAGCCTCATCTTTTCTTTCCATCTATCTGGCTCCCCCACCACCCTGTGATAGATTCCAGCCCTTAATCCGTAATGACGTGGATCGATCCATAGTCGGCATTAACGGCTCCTCACTTTCGTGTCCCGCTAATGGACATCAATTTGGGACTTCAGGCCGACAAATAATCCAACCTGAGACCCAGGCGCCTGCTTCTCCCTCTCTCCCCCTCCGCCTGCCTGCGCCTGCTCCCTCTCCCTTTCTTCCCCTTATTCGCCCTCCCTCCTCTGACTACCACCCCTTTCCTGGTGCCTCCTCCCTCCCCAGCCCCGGACCCCCAGGGAAACACAGTCCGGGACAGACTCAACTCTCCCTCGCCAGCGTCACGCCGCCCCCCTTCCTATGACGCACTCCGTTTTTAATGGAACCGTCTTCGGGTGGGGGACCCGACCAGGGCTGGGGGCACGAGGGAAAGCCACGCCAGTGGCTGCGGCCCCTGCCCCCTCCCCTGCCCCGGAATCCGGCTCTGGCGTGGCGCTCCGGGAGAGCCCACTCGCTCCCCCTGGCTCCCAGTGCAGCTGGGACTTTGCAAACTTTGTAACTCCTGAGGGCCAGAGGACAGAGCGGGAGACCCGGGGCAGGCGCCCAGTCCTCCCTTAGCTCCTAACTGAGATGCCCACCCAGCACCCCGGGGGGGGGGGGCGGGGGCGGGAAGGAGGTGGGGGCGCTACTTCTGTCCCCGGGGGTGGGGGCCCGCGGGGGTCGGGGCGGCCGCGGGAGGGCTCACTCACTGTTGCACGAATTCATCCGCTGCATCCACGGGTAGACCGGGGTGGAGCACTTCTGCTCCTCCGCCTCGCCGAACACGCTCTTGTCCTGCGCACAGTCTGACTTCCGCGGCTCAGGGTGGAACCGGGGCGGCTCTTCGGCGCCCGAGAGCGCGCAGGCCGACTCCTTCTCGCGGTAGAAGGCCGGCGCCGGCCCGTAGTCGCAGGGCGCCGCTCGGCCGTAGCCGCCGCCAGCGGGCGGGTAATAGGAGGAAGCGGCAAAGCCCTTGTCCTGGCCGGGCCCGGGCCCGTAGGGCGCGGGGTAGTGCCTCAGCGGGTCCGCATAGCCCGACGAGTAGAGCGGTAGCTGGCCCAGGAAGGACTCCTGCCCGCTGGCCAGAGTGACGGGGAAGGTGGAGTTCACGAAATAGGAACTCATTGGGAGGGGAGGCGCGCTCGGCCGCTGCTGCTCCGCCGGGTTTATGATTTGTTGTGTTTTATAGTCCGAGCGCCGCGCCTATTAGTAGTATATCTGAGATTGGGTTTTAGCTGAGGGGGGATGGCGAGGTGCCAGTGAGGGCCAGAAGGAAATACAACCATCTGATCCAACACTGACCAATGGCAGAGGCAGGAATTGTCAAATAGCACCCAGGAGGAGCGCAGCCCGCGCGAGGGACCCGCGCACAAACCTATCAACCTTTTTTTTTTTCCCTCCTTCTTCTCCTTCTCCTCTCTCTCTCTCTCTCTCTCCCCGACAACACAACGCGTCCTGTTCCACCTACGTAGGATCTGCGAAAGAGGCGTCTGTGCCTTGGAGGGAGGAGGGAGCATTTGGATTGAGACCACCCCATCCCCCAGTGATTAAATAAATATATCCCTCCCCTCCCCACGCAGGATAGGAAAAAGTTAATTGTGTTTTCAGAAAAGTTAACCCCTGCGTGGCTTGAGCCCCGTTCCCTCAAGGGAAGGGTGGGTAAATGTCCCCCGAATGAATCTCCGCGTGGTGAGGAGAGAACTAAAGGAAAAGGTTTGTTTCTAGGGTTTTGTGTAGGTAGAGAAGGAGAAGAGTTCACTGTTTAGCATCGCTTTCAGAAAGAGAGGCGAAGAAGAGGAAGCACTCTCCTTCCCAGGTGAAAACTGTTTTTCCTGCTTCTCAGGTCTACTCTGTCTCCTCCAAGCCTGGATTTATTATTCTCGCTTCTTCACAATTCTTATGGTCTGAAGGGCAGGCCAGAGCCCAGAGGACCCAGAAGTCTGGGAAATAGGCGGGTCTGAGCCCAAGGTTCTCCCTCCGGCTCTGTGGCTAGGTTAAGCTAAGCGAGGCTAGGAGCTTCTTGGAAGGCTACGGCGGCTGCCCAAGACGTCCTGCCTGGTTCCAGCATCTGCTGCTTGCTCTTGGAATGGGAAGGGGCACTGGGGAAAGGGAATAGCCTTCTCTTCACTTGTGGGATAGGGAGAGGAAGAGGAAGGGACATCCCCCAGCCTAGGTTCCCCTGATCCCTACCCTGCCTGCAACCCTCACTCCACCCCCACCCCCTACCCCCCAAATCATTAGAATATCCTGGGCTACAGATTCTTAAGAATCAAAGATATCTCAGTACGTCTGGGTACAGGGAAGAAATTGTTCCCCCTCCAATTCTGGGTCCTCAAAACTGCCTAATATTTGAGGCAATCAGAGACAGCCGGGAAGAGAGGGGACCTCGCTCCTTTTCCAGGTCTCTCCAGAAGCTGGCAGGTCTCTTTAAAATGAATTTTTTCCCAAGACTCGGTTTGGGCTTAGTTTTATAAGGAGGGAGAGGTGTTCAGGTCCTCCTGGGGACTCAGCAGGCAGCTTACAACTATCAGCCCGAATCCCCTCTCCAGAGGCTCACCACCCTTCTGTCAGACTCTCAGTGTCTCTCCAGTCCCTCCCACATCTCATATTTGTATCACCAGCTTTGCTGCTGCACAGGCTTGAGTGTGAGAAAGAGTGCTCATCTCTGTTCCTCTCTCTCTTTCTCTCCCTCTCTCTCTCTCTCTCTCTCATCTAAGGAAAATGAGCCTTGAAGCCAGGCTGGAAGACTGAATCACAATGTTTTCAACATTCTAACTATGCACATGGAAGCCAGGCACTAAAGGTCGATAATGTTCAGACCTGAGTTCAGGAATGAGTCAGGATGTGTGACAAAATCTGATGATGAAGGGGCCAGCTGACTGTCTGCTATCTCATACTTTGGGTTCCTTTTTGTGGGCCAGGTTTGCCCACTAAAGATGACACAAGATACTAGGGAAAGTGGTTGGGATACTAGGGAAAGGGCTGAGCTTGGTGACCAAAAGTGGGAAATTGGTTGGTTGCACAGTGGCCTACAAGGATCCTGCAACTCGGGAATGCTTCTAGGCTATACCTTCATGGCCACATAGTGATCCCTGGATGTCCCACCAATCACTTCCTAGCCCAACTTGGGGGGGGGGAAGGGGGTTATCAAAATTTAAGAAAATAAACTCAAGTCTTCTAATGATGAAGAATCCTAAGTGCCCCCAATCTAGCTGTGATTGGGCCAACTCCTAGAGAGGAATAGGGAACATTTGGGCTGGGGGAGCAAGGTCAGGAGGGTGCCTGTATGCACCTCCCTCCTCCTTGCCACTGAGGCTAGGCCTTGGGCCATATCTGTCCTGCCTCCTCCCTGGTCACAGTGTCCCCTTCCTAGAAATGCACAATGTGGGCTTTGCTGTGGAGTCGAGACTAAGTAGGATGCTGTAAGACAGGGAGACCTCCCTGATACAGAAGCATGAAAATAATCTCCTTATCCTTAGAGCCACAGCCCCAAATTAACCTCACCTCTGCAGGTTGCCTGTCACGAGATGGAGCCCGAAGCAGGGCCTGGGCGCCTGGAGTCCGGCATGAAAAGAAATAGCGCCTCATCGCTCTTATCTAAGCCCAGAGGTATTTATGAGCGTTTATTCGTCTGATCCGTTTGTTTGGGAGAAAGAGCAGACAGGGCCCGGCCAGAGGCCGCCTGGTCTCTGGAGCCAGATCTCTACGAATCTGTCTGTGGTTCGGTCCACTGCCGTCTGTCTGTCTCCAAGGGGGAATATGTAAATACCCAGCAGGCACAGCCGTCTGCCAGTCTGGGGTGTCTCTCCCAGCCTCATTGAGGAAGTGTGTATATAGAGAGATGGATATAAATGTGTACCAAGTCTTGACTACGCAACAGAAGGATTGTACAGAAACCCCACAGGCAGAATTTATAATTGTAATATTCTATGCTGTAGATCCGAGCTCCTCTGGGTGCGCACGCATTTTCATTTCCCAGGGAAATGTCCGAGTTGTGCTCAGCAACTGAGTAAAATTCTCCTGCACCGGTAACCTCAGGGAGGGGTTTTTGCCTGTATGTGTACGGAGGAGAGGAGGATTGAGACACTGTCCAAGTTTCCCATTTCCTCACAGCTACAAAGCTCCCCCCCACCTCCGGCTCATTGGGTTGTGGACATCTTCCCCCAGCCCACTCCCAGTTCTGGCTGGGATGGAGCGAATGAAAATAACTTGACTCGATTCTTCCCCTAGACTCTGTGATTCTCTGAATTTGGGAAACATAAATGTTCCCAGAGGGAGTTCCCAACCTAGGGGAGCTGTTTACTAGGGATATTGCCTTAAAATTAGCCCGCCCAAAGCGCCGGTACAAAGACCTCATTTCCATTATGCAAATGAACGGCACCGTCTCTGATCTTGGGGGGTGGGATGGGCGGTGACACTCAGCTCACTCTCCCTGTTCCAGGCACCCAGGTCCATGGGCACCCCAGGAGCCCCAAAGTGTTTCAACCCCCTGTACCAGCCACCTTCCCTCCCTACCTGTCCTTCGGATTGCCCACAAGAAAGAGGGGCCCGAGACTTTCCGGGCAGGCTCCCTCGGGGCCTCCGCACTGGGCCGGGCCTTCTGGCCTCGGAAAGTCACTCTTTCTGCCCAAACGCTGAAAGGGCAGCTCTCCTGTGGTCCAGACTCTGGAGGCGCCACAGCCGCTGGGTTTGCCCCCCAGCACCGCCGGCCCCCCTCCACCTCGGCAGTTCTGGCCCAGACCCTAGTAACACCTCGGCCTGCCTGGCACCGCAGGCAATTTCCTGGAGCCCCCGCCCAGGAACTGGGGCCACAGCACCTTGAAAGGAGCGGCCAGAGCTTCCTCCTGCGGCTTGAAAGCCCGAGCTAATCAGTAACCCGTGAGACAGGGGCCAATATTCAAACTCGGCAGCGGAGGCCCCGTACCCCTGCCCTCGCCACCCCCTTCTGGGAGAGCAGTCGGGTTAAGCGGGTGTGAGGGGTCCTGCAAGAACGGAAATCACAATGGTCTGGTTCCTTAATGATTGATCCCTGCTCCCACTCCCAATTTTTACCCAAAGCATATTTGTGTCGATTTTGCTTGAAACGGTCGAGAATGGGGGAGGGGACCCACACTCACTTGCAGACACCAACAGTTTCCAGAAAATTCGGCTCAATTCCTTCACCACGGACTCACCGGCCAACCCGGAGAACACAGACCCGGTCTGTCTTTAGACAGCCGAGTGGAACTGAGGGACCGGCGCCTCCCCTGCTGGCCCCCTCCTTTGGCCGAAAAGAAAACCAAATAAACCTTGAACAGCCTTGGCCTCGCATCTCCCGAGCGGCCCGGATGATCCCCTCTGTAGCCTTGGAGGGGTAGGAGGGTGAGGACTCTCGACTCTGATCCCCCAACCCTTTGGTTCAGGGCCCCCTGCCCGCGGGATGCAGTATTAGTCCTTTTTAAATATGTCCTAGAAAAAGCCGCTTTCCCAGCCAGCCGCTGGGTTTGGAGCTGGAATGGGGCGGGCCAGGAGGAAGGGACACTTGTTTTCTAATCCACACGCGGAATGGCGGGTACCAAGATCCAGCGGAAAGCGACAATCTGGGCCCGAAGTCCCCGCAACCCGCCGAACCTGAGCAGCAGGGGCTCCGGGCGTCGCGCACGGTTCAGGCAGTGAGTGTCGCCCGGCTTGCGGCGCCGAAGCCGCATGTCTCCGAACGGACGGTAGATGGCAGCAAACCGCATAATTTGGGTCAGAGCAAACTGTCTAAGGGATGATTTATAACCACACCAAGACTACAGGAGAAAAAGACCTTCAGTCTGGATGGGTTTGGGGAATTTTTCCTTTGAGAATAGGCCCCGAGTACCGTGGGTGCTGGCCGAGAACTTCTCTCGCTGTGCAGCCGAGGGTCCCCGCAGGTACCCAGTCCGGGCCTGCTTCTAGGCATCTACCTGTGCCTCCAGGGACCCCCTTCCCGCGCCACAAGTGGCCTGCATCCCTCTCTTCCCAGCTCAGGATCCAGAATGCCAATATCCCCCTACCGACCCCCATCCCCCGCGATCCCTGGGCCACCAGAGGCCCCAGGCCGAACGCTCTGCATTTGGTCTCTAAAAAGAGGAAAGCAGTCACCTATTCGTGCAAACCAAACTAAATCATAGTCTCTCCTGCCCTCCACGCCCCAAACCGCTTATCTCTCCGCTGGCAGCTTCCCCGGAAGCCCTCCCACTCACTCTGTTTTTAGGTTCTCACCAGCTTTCCCCTTCTTCCACCCCACCAGCTACTTTAGGAATTTCGGTCTCCCTCCCAACGATCCTTCTCCCCCCTCCTCCCCACCCCCAGGAGGCCTGGCTGGAGAATGAAATCAGGCGCCGGAGGGACAGGACTAGCTGTCTGAGCTCAGCGCCAGGCAGCTCTCCAGTCCGGACACCATCAGGTTCCCTAACTGGGTTTTCTTTTTGATTTTCTTCTGCTGCTGCTTCTTCTTCTCTCTCTGTCCCTCCCTGTTTTGTTTTGTTTTTTGTGTACAAGCCTCAAACACAACCACACACTCCACAGCTTCTTCACAATCACCACGATTGGATCCGGGGAAAGTTTGAGGTGCTCCCACCTGAGACACACACATGGCAATTTCCTCCACCGAAATCCACACACCCATAAAACACAAGTAATAGAATCAATATTGCACAGACACCAACACGCTGTGACCTACCGCGTTAAAAACCACAAAACTGTCTCCCTGCAGAGCGACGCTCCCTCCTGCGGGAGTGGCGACAGACCTGGGCATTCTCAGGCTGGCTTCCTGGGGGGAGGGGGTCTCCCTCGATGTTGGTGCCTCCACCCACAGCCCTTGAATTTCAAAAATGTCTCCGTAAGGGAGATAATGAGCATTTCTCTGTGAATTGTTCTTTCTGTGTCCCTCTAGCCGCCGCCTCCTCGCCCTCGCGGGCCTCTGCGGACATTCCAGGCCCTCCAGAGACCAGAACGTCCCTCGGCACCACCTCCCCTTGTGCCAATGCCGCCGGGAAACCGCCGATACCCATGCCGGGCAAGAGAACTGCGCGGGGGGCAATTGGGGGAGGCCGGAACAAGGGGGGGGGTGGTGGGAGGGGGAGGGGGCGCGCACCCACAGAGGCCATAGCGACAGGCTTCTAGGGCGCCCTGGAGCCCGGGCGCCCTGGAGCCCAGACGCCCCCATCGTCTCCTTTGCAGCCCCCTCGCTTGAGCCTCTCTTCCCAGCTTAAAAAGGCGACTTAGAGCTCGCCTCCGTGGTCCCTTTTCGGTTCCTCCTCCCGTCTTCCCTGCCTTGGCTCCCCCTCCAGGAAGCAGCCACCCCTCTCTCTCCGGCCACCGAATTTCCTGGGAAGCCTCTCCCTGAAGTGCCCAGAGGTGGGGTTCAGCCCCCGTCTTGGAGAGAGGGGGGGAGACGGAGACAAACCCAAGCCCCACCCCCTACAAAATCGATGCAAAAGAATAAGAAGAGAATTGTAGAATCTCCCTTACCTTTGTAGACCTTGGGATTTCTCTCCTCCGATTGATAGGGGTGAGGAGGAAGGAGGGGGGAAAAGCGTTCTGTTTCTTCTTCATCTTCCAGATAATATTGTCCCAACCTGAGAGCCGTCGCTTCCCCTTCTCTGACTTGGGAGAGAGGGTGTTTCGCTTTTCTGACATTTGCATAGAAAATGGAGTAAGTTCTGGCTTTGAAAAATGGTATCAGGCTGCAGTCCTGGGCAGATTGTCCATTTACCCTCCATGATGACTAAAATCCCAGATCAGCAAGCAAATCAACTTAGAAATTAAAATTATTTTTGGTTCTCTCTTTTGTGTAATTCCCACCCCTCCTTCCCTCCCTCTCTCTCTCTTCTTTCCTCTCCCTCTCTCTTCCTCTCTCTCTTTTTCTTTATCGAGTGATACTGAAGTATAAAAATATCAAGAGGCTGGAGCCCTGAAGGACGACAGTGCTCCGACCTAGGTGTGGTGTCCAAAAGAATGCTGCATTATAACCACCAGGGAAATGATAAAAAGTTCATGTTCACGATCGCCCGGCCACATGACCGGCGCCGGCCAATCGCTGGATTCAACCACTCATAAACTTCTATCACAAAGTTGTAAATTTTCATAAAACAACAAGGAATTTATTGCATTTCTTCATGGCTGTTCCACCAGCAACCCTTTTCTCAGTCGCCATCTTCTTTTCTTCTCCTTCTCGCTATTTGGGGAAACCCCAGTATGAGAAGGGGTGAGATTTGGGGTGCAGGGAATCAGGCAGAGGAGCCACAAGGGTCCATCTGGGAAGGGGATTCTTTCCAGAACCTCCCTATTCTCACAGGAGCTCTGCCCCCTCTTCTAGTAAGAATTCACCCCAAATCCTCCACGCAGGGGCCATTCTAAGATAGTTTTGGGGTGAGTCGGGAGCAGCGGCAGGGATCCAGAATTGCCACTTGCATCAGGGCAAAATGAAAGCTTCAGTGCCCCCTCTCCCCTTCTGCATGCCCCCCTCATTCCCAGCCCTCTAGACGGCAAGACCCCCACCTGTGAGGCTTGTGGCATTGCGGGTGTGGGGGCCCTAGATCCCCCAGGGCCTAGTTTTCGCCCGGGGAAGAAAGGTAGTCCTGATAGAGGCCAAGGCGGACAGTCTAGCAGCCAGATTCTCGCCTCTGCACCCCAGAAATTAGACGAGGATGAAGCAGGATCCCTGCCTCTCGCGCCCAAATGCCCGCACACCCAGCTTCCCAATGACAGCTCTGTGTGCTCTCAGGGGGTTCTGCGGTCATTAATGGGGGAAACTGCAGGTTCAGGGGACTTTTACTTACAAATTCAAATTAAACAGATCCTCCTAAAATGCGCTTCCCTTCCAAACTGCTTCCCCCCCCCACCTCTGTCCCCATACCTGTTCTTTACATTTAAAGGATCCAAGGCTTATAATCGAATAAATTCTAAACCTCAGCTCCACAGGTCTAGATGCCGAGGCGCCGTCTTCCAGGTTTACGTTCCTCAATCAAGGGGTGTTTTGGAGGAAAACAAACAAACAAACAAACAAACACCACCAACAACCAACAAAATCCACCCCGTGTTTCCCAGGTCCCCTGAAATACTCCTGTATTTTGAATTGAGCTACCAGCGCCCAGATGCAGGAAACGAAATTACATCCCCCCACACATGCTTTTTTTCTCTTTTTTCTCTTTCTCTCTACTCCGGAGAAGATTCCAGGTTGCCGGCCGCGCGGACCGCGGGTAGCAAGGCGCGGAGGAAGCCGGCGGAGCTGCGGCGGGAGGCGCGGCCGGCTCGGAGCGGCCCGGCTGCGGCCACACTAGCCGGGTAAACTTGCCCCGCTCAGGTTCTCGTTCTCGGGGCTCATTCTCCACCATTTTAAAGTATTATTCGGATCGCTGTGTTAATTTAGATGAGAGAAATTAAAATGCACGAAAGCACAAGAAGTGGAAATAAAAGAACCGAACAGGTCTTGCGGAAAATGTGTGCCTAGTGAGCGGGAAGCCCGGAGCGCCCTGGCTTTGGAGGCCGCCTTGGGCCGGCCGTGCGTCTCTGGTCGCCGGCCCGGCTTCTGCTCAACGCCGCCCAGGAAGCGGGAGGGGATCTGGGGGGGGGGTCACCTTCCCTTCCCTTCCACTCTTCCTTCCTATGGGGCCTAACACTTTGGATTTCAGCTCTGCATTTGGGCCCCAGCCTGGTCTGAAGGCCCGGACGAGGAAGAGTTCGCGTAACTGTGGGCGTTTTGTTTTGCGAACGTGTGCCACTGGGCGTGCGGGCTCGTGGATGTGCTTCCTTGGGGGGCGAATGTGAATCTGTGTTTATAAGCCAGCGTGTGAATGTACGTTGGTATGCATAAATGTTTCTGTGAGTGAGTGTGAATGTGTGTTTACTCGTGAGTGTGTGTGAACGTGAATGCGTGCGTTCCCTGGGTCGAGTTGGGGATGTGTGGATGCCTGTATGTTTATTTATGAACGTAGGAGTGGGGGTGTTTATTGGCGACTGTGTGTGGCGATGTATATATTTCTGTATGTGCGATGTCAGCCTGTGAATGTGTGTCATCCGTGCATTTGTGTATGTCAGAGTGTGTAAGGGGGATGTGTGTGTGATATCAGGGTTCGCTGGTTAGTAGCCCCCAGAGCAAGGAGGAGGAAAGAGAGCCGACCCCAAGCACAGAAAGAAACGACTAGCAGCAGAAGTTGAAGCCAAGGGGCTCTGGGATGCATAACCCTGACCCTCTCTGTCCCCCACCCCTGGTTCTAGGGAAACACAGAAAATAAGGCATCTGTTCATTTTTAAATTGTGTTTTATTTCTCCATCCTTCAGGTACACATACAACGTAAAGAGGATCACGGGGGCTCATGGGAACAAGGAGCATCGGGCAGGCCAGGTGCACAGAGGGGACACTTGAGCTAGTCGGTGGGTCCATGGGGCTCCCTAAGGCCCCTTCAGTGCCGCTACTGGGAAGTCAGGGGGGCTCAGGAGGACGGAAACCACACACTGTAAGTCCAGACCCACAGACCACAAAGACAGCGTCAAAGAAAGGGGTTTACAAAACAGCAAGATTTTACAAAGACCTTACAATAGCGACATAGAAAAGGGGCGGCAAATCCCAGAAAGCTACAGAACAGGTAGATGATGTCCTCATATCGTACAAAACAAACCCGACGGACGTTTCTATAGGTAGTATTTTTTTTTCAGTGTTAAGAAACCAAAATTTCACCTTCTCTCCTTAAAAACTTTTCAACTGCCTTCCACTATTTAAATAGTTTTCCCCCTCCCGATTTAATTTGAGTTTCCTGGATCAGTTCTCAGAGCTGGGCTTCACCTCTCTCCCTGTCTCAGCTCTCTTCCTCTGCCCTTTCTCCGGCTCTCACTCTTCCTCGTCCTCCTCCACCTCGGCCTTGTCCTGGCCTGTGGCCCCAGGACCCGCCGTCTTGTTCTCCTTTTTCCATTTCATGCGCCGGTTCTGGAACCAGATCTTGATCTGTCTTTCGGTGAGGCAGAGCGCGTGCGCGATCTCGATGCGCCTCCGGCGGGTCAGGTAGCGATTGTAGTGAAACTCCTTCTCCAGTTCCAGGGTCTGGTAGCGGGTGTAGGTCTGGCGCCCTCGCTTTCGGTCAGTCCCTGCACATAATATTTAAAGGGGAATAATCAGTGCATGTAGGAGAAGCCACGAGAAGTGGTTGGGAGAGCCCATTTCTCCACTAAGCCAGATTCTTATTTTCCATACCCCCAGCGTGTGCAGGCTTTTCTACAGGCCTCCTGAGGCAAACATCCCCACTTTCCACCCAGAAAGTCCTCCAGCCTCAGGCTTCTGGATGAAAGATTTAGCCTGCTGGCTCTTGTGGGATGAAGGAAGGTTAATCCTCCCATCACCCCTGGGACCAAGGACCCCAAGCCTCCCTTTTTGGATAGTGACTCTGATGTCTTTAGGGCAATGGGGCAATGGAAACCATAGAAGTGACCCTGGAGTGGGGCTCTAGGCCTGACCTGAGTGCTTTTCCCAAAAAGAAAAGGAAACAAAGGAGCCTTATAGACCCAGTCTCTCTCTCTCTCTCTCTCTCTCTCATACACACACACACACACACACACACACACACACACACACACAGCCTGTTGTGGTATGAGGCGGAGGTGAGAATTTGCAGATTTCCTTGGAGCTCAGAGTTGGCCTGAGAGCAGTTGCCCTCTGATGACCATTTTCCAGTGAGTGGCTGAGGTTCAGACAGGGCCAGGCTGTCCTGCCTGCCCACCTGCCCAGACGACCCAGTTCTCCAAATCAATATTTGGGCCTCCAGGAAGGAAGGCACAGGGGAGACAGCAGCCTGGTTTGGGGCGGAACGTGGAGTATCAGGGTGGTGGGGGCTGAAGGCCAGAGGAGAGCTTTCCAGGTTAGGCCAAAACCCTGAGGAGCCTTGGGGGAGGCTGCACTGGGGGCGGTGCCGATGCCAGCCCTCCTGGGAAGTAGACGTGGGAGGAGGGACTAGGGGCCCGAATTTCAAGTCAGATAAAAGCCAACGTGAAATGTTTACGAGCAGAAAAATTTGGGCTTTGATAAATCAACTGGAAAGGCAGTTGAATTATGGAGCAGGTAATGGGGACAGTGACCGCCAATACGGATAGTGTAGGAGCTGGGCTGCTTCTGGTTAGATTAGGAGCCTCTGACCACAAGTCTTGGGCCTTCTGAACCTTGGGGTTGGGCCCTGAGACCAGGAAAGCATTAAGAAAGATGTCTGGTTCGGGCTAGTCAGGAGACTCTACTCTCTTGGGGCTCCTGCAGTAGCCTCTTCAGTGGCCTGCACTCTCTAACTTCTGATTTGGCTCCATGGAGACCCTCTCCTAAGAGGACATTCACCCTTCTGGAATGATACCTGCAAACTTGCTGGCCACTTCTCCAGAGGCACTTAGGAACCCTAGGAGGGGGCACCTGAGGAAGCCAGCTGTACTCCTATGAGGCTGCTCACCCTTTCTCTAGCTCTGCTTCCCCCTTCCCAAGTTCACTGGGGGGTCAGGAGCCTCGTCTCTCTTGGTCTCAGCCCCCCTGTCTCCACCTGCCTCTCTGGCTCTGTGTCCCTGGCTGGATCTTCATCTCTTCTCATACCCCCTCCTCCCGCCAGGCCTCTAGAGCCCACCTCTAATTGTCCAGAAGGGAATAATGGGGGAGCGGGGTTGGCTGGGAAGGAAGGGGGAGGGGAGAATTGCTGAGCGCTGCGGCCCCCTCCCCCAGACCTCCAAGCTGGGGCTGGGGGACACACCCAGAGCTGAGATCCCCGGCGGGGGAAGGGAGAAGGGAGGGGGGAGACCCTAATGGCTATTCTCTGCAAACCCCAGCCTTCCTCCACAAGACAAACGGCCTCGTCTCCAGCCCGTGCCGGCGCGGCTGATAAATATTTAAAGCTAAAAGGCCGGGAGGAAAGGTGGGGGGCGGGCGGGGGCTCGGAGCGCCACGGCGTCGGCGGAGAGAGATCCGCCAAGGGAGCAGAACGAGCCTGAGAGCACCGATCAAAAAATGGGGGTGGGGGCGGCGCGCCGGGCTGCGGCCGAGCGGCTGCCGCGTCCCCCCACGGCCGACCTCCTACCGGAGCATTCTGGACGCGGAAAGGGGCACTCGGCCAGGAAGGGGGCGCCTTCCGGGGAATGTGCCCAGGCCACTGCGGCTCGGGATGGCTCGGTGCGCGGCGTTACCTGAGCTTCGCATCCAGGGGTAGATCCGGAAGTTACTCTCGGCCGCCAAGTCCGAGTCCCTCTGCTCCTTGGCGCCCGCCGCCTTGGCGGAGTCGCCGGGACACACCCCGGAGAGGTTCTGCTCAAAGGGCGCGCAGTGCATGTTGAAGGAACTCGGCTCGAGCCCGTAGCCGGCCGCGTAGACGCCGGCTGCACTCTGGCCCGCCATGCCCCCCCCGCCGGGGTACAAGCCCTGCATCGAGGCGGCGAAGGAAGCGCCCGAACCCGCTCCATAGCCCGGGCGCTGGGGGTTGGAAGCAAACGCGCAAGAAGTTTGTTCAGGGAAGGCTCCGGTAGCGAAAACCGAACTTGCGGCTGGATATTTAGAAAATAAAGCATTCGCATAATACAATGAACTCATAATTTGGCCGGATGATTTGTAGGCAGGGACGTTTTAGTGTCGGTTTTACGAGATTCCTTGATATATTACAGAATTAGAGTCCAGATTTACACCAAAAAGGACCCCCTTTTTCCTCTCCGGACCACGTGACCCCGCCCACGTGACGTGCCCTCCGCCAATGGCCGGGCGGCCTCCCCACGGCTCCCGGTAATGTGGAAAAAATTGTGTGGCGTTGGATTTATAAAATATGATCAATAATGAATGGGAAAGCCAAGCTCTGTGGATTGGGGCTGGGGGCTCAAGGGCCGCTGCCGACCCCCTTGGGCTGGAGGCAGCTTGCAGGCGAGATTTGGGGAGGAAGGGATTGAGTAGAAGGGAAAATAAATAACCGCGGAGCGATCCGTGTTGTCACCCCCCCCCATACACCCAACCTCCCCAGCCGGTTACCCAGCGAGAAACAAATGCAGGGACTGCCCGCAACTGGGTGGGTGGGTGGGGGCAGGGCAGGTCTTTATTAATCTGGGCCAATTCAGCCTGGCTGGGCCTTTGGGGGAACTTGGTCCTGTTCTCCCGAGGTGAGGAGCGGAGGTGAGCCTGGCTTCCTGGCTCTCTCTGGGTGCCCCCGGACATACGGGCAGGGATGGAGTGAGGCTTCGTGGGTGCTCCTACAGGCGCGGGATCCAGCCCACAGGCGTTGGATACTGCGGTTTCTGTTGGCTTAAAAAAAAAAAAAAAAAAAAAAAGGTTTGAAAATAAAAAAGGAAGGGGGTGGGGTGGGTGGGAAGAGAAAGGAAGGGAGGAGGGCGGCCTGGGTATGCTGCTCTCCTGGTTCCGGGAGGCGGATGCCTCAGTCGAGCGTGGCTGCCGGAGAAGCAGAGGCAGCGAAGGAAGGAAGGCGGCGAGCCACGACCTCGGAGCTGGGCGAAGGTGGCCAACTCTTGGAGAGGGAGAGGTGGGGAAGAGCATCTCCCCTCTCCTCCTCCTCCCCCCCCAAACCCAGTGGGGGGGAGGAATAAATATATACGCTTGTTCAACGGCCCTGCGCTCCACTTTTAGCAGCCACCCCCCCCCCATGCACACACAGGAGACAGGAGAGGGCCCACAGAAACAAAAGGGGAGGTGGCGAGGGATAGAGCCACCAACCGGGCGCATCTCTCCAGCTTGGCCTGGGCGCCTGGGTCTCGAGCAGACAGCCTCAGAACACGAAGGGAGGGGGTTTCTCTGGGCTCCCCTCCCCCGTTCCTCTCTCCTCCAATCAGGCGCAGCCGCCTCCCTCACCCCCTGCGCCCCTGGGCCAAGGGACTCGCACCACCTGCCTCCAGCCCCCGCCCCCTCCTCTGGGCTGCCTGGCCTGGAGGGCGCAGGAGCCCGGTGACCGGCTCCCCCCCAGCTCTGCAAGGCGCCGGGGGCAAATGAGGAGCGCGGGCCGGGCCAGTCTCGGGTTCTCGCTTGTAAACTTTATTGTAACTCTTCCGCCCTTTTCAGGCGCAGACAACAGAACAAAGTATAGAGGAACAACAAAATATATAATTAGCCCTCCCACCCCCCAATAAAGCAATTCACGGATACAGGATACATTCTCTTCACAGTAAACCTAAGAACACTTTTAACAATTGCCCACAGCGCGCATGCTAACTAAAGTAACCTCTTTTGAGAAACACTTAAGACGAAATTGCCAAACCAAAGGGGGCGGGGGTGTTGGGAGGAAAAGAGAGAAGCAAGAGAGAAAGCCAGCGAGCTAGGGAGGGCAGCGGGGAGAGAGGGGTTGGGAGGGGGAAACGAGGACGAGAGAGAGAGAGAGAGAGAGAGAGAGAGAGAGAGAGAGAGAAGGGGAGGGAGACAGAAAGAATTACGGCGTGAATAGGCAGTTTCATGTTGTTGGGAGAACTTAGCAGAAATCGGTACCTCGGTCATTACAAAGAAGCACGTTCAAAGGAAAAAAGACCATTGCACAAGGAGGCTTTTTACACGGGGCGGGGGCGTGGGGGGCTCAGCCAGGCCGCAGCCGCTCACCCTCGCAGGGCGAGGGAGTCCTTGCTTAAAATCCTTTTCTTTTCCCTCCCCCGGCCCCCAAGAGAAGGGAAGGAGATCCACGGTAGCTCACACACAGAAGCTATTACGAGATACTACCACTAGCGGGGACTGGCGCGGCGGGGGACGCTGCGGCGGGAGGCCAGGCTCCCGGCCCCGCTCGCGGGGCCAGAGCTCTCTCGGGCGGGGGCGGGCGACGGCGGCGTGGTCGGGGGACCCGCGGACGGAGGGCGGCCGCGGCCCTGGCAGTCCCAGGTGGAGCCTACTTCTTGTCGCCCTTCTGCGCGTCGCCCTCGTCCGCCGCCTCCGGGGCCCGCTCCAGCTTCTGTTTCTCCAGCTCCTCCTGCTCGCATTTGCTGCTGGGGAACTTGTCTTTGTTGTTCTCTTTTTTCCACTTCATCCTCCGGTTCTGGAACCAGATTTTGACCTGTCTCTCTGTCAGTCCCAGCGCATGCGATACCTCGATCCGCCGCTTGCGAGTCAGATAGGGATTAAATAGGAACTCCTTCTCCAGCTCCAGGGTCTGGTAGCGGCTGTAGGTCTGTCGGCCTCGCCTGCGTCCGGCGGCTGCTGGGAATGGGGGAAAGGGCGAGACAGGGGGGAGGGGAGGTTGGGGGAGGGGGCAGAGATGGAGAAGGTTGGAAGATTCGTGAACCAGCCTAGGAGACCAGTATAATAAGGGCAAGGGACCTTCTACCCCGCGCAGGGGCGGGGGCGCTGGGAGGCCGCGGTCAGAGGAGCGAGGGGAGGGGGGGTGAGGGGGGTCAGACACCACTGAATCTAAGGGAGCCAGAAAGGGGGAGCCCCCTCCCCTGGTAACGAGCACCAGAGTTGGGTAGGGGTGGTTCAAATCTATTAAAAGTGCCATAAACTTTAGAAGGAAGGATGTGAAGGGGGGGGGGAGGAGGATATAAGAATTTAAAAAGCCAGGATGGGGACGAATGGACCCACCTTGAAAAGCCCCCAGAGCCTCTGCCCCAGAAGAAAAGTTTCTTCAGGGTAATTAAACTATAAAGCAATTGAGAAGTGCAAAAGTTGAGCGCCCCCACTCCCACCACCCTCTCTCCACTACCCCCATAAAACACTAAAAGGGGAAAAAAAGGATGAGAAGAAGAAAAGTAAGGCAGGGTGAGGGGTTTATGGATTCAGGAAATGTCGCTTAGCGACCCCCTTTCAAGGGAAACAAAAAAGAAAGGAAGGAAGCAAGGGAGGGAGGAAGGAAGGAAGGGAGGGAGGGAGAGAGGGAGGGAGGAAAGGAGGGAGGAAGGAAAGGAGGAAGGAAAGAAGGAAGGAAAGAAGGAAGGGAGGAAGGGAGGAGGAAAGAAACGGGAGGCGATCGGAACGCAGCAGGCACGTCTTCCAGGAGCTTCAGGAAACGCTCCCGGCCTTCCCGGCCCCCTGCCCGGGCGTCGGGCCCTCCGGTCTCCCTTCCGCCCCGGCCGGCCGTCCCCGCCGCGAGCTCACCTTGCGGGCGCATCCAGGGGAAGAGCTGTGTGGGCGACGGGCTCTGCTCTGAACCCTCGGCCTCCTCGCCCAGGCCGCTGGCGGCGGCGAGCTTGCAGTCGGCGTACTGCACCAGGTCTGGATCCTGCGCACCGAACAGGCTCTGTCGCTGCAGCGGGTCGTAGCCGTAGAAGTTGCCCGGGTCCCCGTGGCACGCCACGGCGCACGGGTTCTGCTGGTAGGGAGCGGTGGACAGCGACGACGGCCCGTGGTAGAACTCCTGGATTTGCGACGGGTGCTGGAAGCTGCCCCCGCTGCTGGGACCGTACACCACGGTGGGTCGGCCGCCCAGGTCCTGGGCGAAGCCGCAGTCATAATAATTGGGGCGCAGGGACTCCCCGGTTTTGTATTTGGAGAACAGTGAGTTGACGAAATAAGAGCTCATTTTATTGAATTTTGAGGCGGCGGCGGCGGCGGCGGCTGTAGTTGGGGGCTGTTGGGGAGGGGGTGGGGAGGGGGAAAGGGAGGGAGAGAGAGAGAAAAAAAACGCGGATTCGCCGGCTCCTAGTCACCCTCGCCAGGAAAGGAGAGGGAAAGGGAGGAGGGGGAAAAAAGAAAAGAAAGAAAAGGCGAAGAAGATCTCGAAGCCGCCTCACTTTTTGTGATTTCCAGGAATAGAAAAGGGCAGCGAAGCCTCCAAAAGTCTAAGCTTGCATGGCAGCCGCGGCTCGCTCGCCCTCCCCCCACCCCCCACCCCCCAAACAAAAATATACCGCCACTTAAAGAGGTCCTCGCTTTACATTTCGAAGAAGGGATGCCAGTTCATAAACAGTTTTCGGTGATTTACTTCCCTGCAAATGAGTTGTTTCATATTTTGCACTGTCTTTTCATGATCATTTGCATCCATTAGAGACCCCGCATCCTATTGGCTTCTCCGTACTCCTCCCGGACAGAACGCAGAGCGAGGGTGCGAGCGAGAGAGAGCGAGCGCGAGAGAGAGCTAGAGCGAGAGAGCGCCAGGGAGTGAGGAGGGCGCGGAAAAAAAAAAAAAAAAAGGAGGGGAAAAAAAAAAAAACACCCAGGGAGAGCGAGGGGGAGAGGGGGAGAGAGGGGGAGAGGGAGAGGGGGTGAGAGAGAGAATGAATACGGATTAAATCTGTTTAACTACCTACATTAATGAGATATCTCTCGCCTCACAACAAATCAAATACCTTCGCAGACCACCCCCAAAGACTGATGTGGGGGAGTCACGGAAAAAAACACGCACACACACATACACAGCGCGCCAGGCGGAGGCACGCTGTTAATTTCGCGATTTTAACGAGGCAGTTGGAGTCTTTTTAAATGTCAGGGTCGCTTCGGAAAAATGTAAAAGAACACGGTTTAATTGCGCCGAGTTTTAAAAGGTCCTATAAATGTAATTGGTATTTTAATACAAGTTATCAAATCATACAGCTTCCTCTCCTAAACATATTTTCAAACAAACGAGGTAGTCATATTTAAGGCTTTAATGATCAATTTCCTTATTATTGATAAAGGTTTAACTATCGTGTGGAGGGAATTGGCTGGGTAACCGGCCCCCAAAAAACGGCTGTAAACTCTTTAACAAACTATAAAACGCAATAAAGCCGGAGTCTGTTGTTGTTTATGCCGCAGCGCATAAAAGCTGTTAGCATTTTACGAGTTCTTTCCTCTACAGCTATAAAACTGCAGCTTCGATCGCCCCACCGCCCGACTGCAGCGCGGTGGGGGTGACGAAGCCGAAATGAGAACGATTATGGGGTTTTTTTTCGGCGCAAACGGTGACTTTTCCGAGATTTTCGCCTCCTTCAGCTGTGGCCGGCACCTGCCCCCATCCCCTTTCTGGAGCCCCCCCCCCCTCCCCACACCACCTCCTCTCTGCCCCATCCAGGCCACTCACCAACTTTCCCTCATTAAACAAACAAGCATGGATTTTCTTTAGAGCAGGGGTCCCGGAAGACATGAGAAGGGACCAGGAGGGGGGAAAGAAACTTTCTGGTTAATGGGCACTGGTGAAGCAGAAAGCAAAATTCGCCCTGCAAAGGCCAGTTCTGCAGTTCTGCACAACCCTCTTGACCTGGAGAGCAGTGCTGGGATGGGGAGGGGGGCACGGACTCTAGTCCGTGCCTTGGGGGACCATCTTTGTGTGATGGGAGAGGGGCCTGGTGTTACTAGCAGGATGACACCAGGTTGGGCTGTCCCACTCCTGCACCCAGGCCTTGGGACCTTAACTAACCAAGCTCAGTTGGCTCCTAGCCTTCCCAGGCACCTTCTGCAGCACCCTAGGGTGAGGGGGCATCACCACGCCCATCAGCACATCAAAGGGAGGGAAGGGCCGCGGTGGCGGCCGCTGCTGGGCGCCCACCAAGGCCCACGTGCTTGGTCTTGATGTCCCGTTCCTGTGCTGTCCTCTCCTCTGCTCTAGGTAGGGGCTGCAAGACTGTATGTGTGGGGCAGGGGCACCTTGCAGCTTTCAGCATCCTTTGAGCCATGGTCACTGCCTAAACCGACCTTGGGATGGAGGGGATTTGGATGCAGCAAGGCCACAGAGCTCCCCATTTTCTCTCCTTTCCCCTTGGGGAGCTGTAGTAGTTAAACCCAACTCCTCTCCACAGACCTGAGGACCTGGGGCTCCAGAGGCACAGCATACAGGGCCGAGCTGAGTGGGTGCCACTCTCTCCTGCCTTAGCCTTTCCCAGCCTACTGGCCTGCTGGGGATGGTGGCCTGGTTTTAGAAGGCCCCAGTCCCAGGGTCCCAACCAACGGCCTCCTGAATCAGCTCACTGGCCAAGGAAAGGAAAGGAAGAAGGGAGGGAGAGACAGACAGAAAGAAAAATTCTAACAACAAAGGTTAGAGGCTTTACAAACACAGTCGAGCCATTGTTTATTCACCAGAGTGCTTTGCTTTGGGAAGGGTGCTTTTGGGGGATCCCATTTACCCTAACCTTTGCAAAAATGAAACCATCAGCTTTTGCCAAGGGGAAACTACCAGTAGGGCCCCTTGGTCCTTTAAAAGTGAATCAGGAGAATGGGAGAGGGGCTGAAAGGGAGAGAGAGAAAGGAGAAAAGGAGGGGAGAGAACCAGGGTCTTGGATTTTCAGTGCAAGGCTGAGGGGGCGGTGAGGCAGCAGAAGGCAGAGTTAAGTTGTTGCCGAAGAGAACATTTTTATCAAGTGCGGGGGATTTTATGGTCATGATTTGAGGACTCACCGGTGAGGTAGAAATTCAATGACTTGTTCTAAATCATCCCTACACCGTGCCAGAAATTCCTGATGGAAGGAAAATGTTTCTATTATAAGAAAAAACAAGAAAGAGCGAGGAGATAATTTATAAACACCCAACGGAGCGCAGATTTATTAGAGAAACTCAAGTTGAGAAACTCCGCTGGTCTCTCTGCACCGGGTCTTGGGGGAAGAGAAGAGAGACCGCGGCGAGGCTAATTTTAAGGAGGGGGGGGTGTCTATTTCTCAGGCAGGTTTGTCCGGATTGGGGGACACGCATCAGGCTGGGCCAGGAGGAAATGGGAGATTTGGAATCAGAAGGGTTACAGCTCGTGGGTCTCAGAAGGAAAATTACCCCCAGTCCAAGCCTCCAGCTGCTAAATTTCGGAAGGACCCTTGTCCCCGAGGTTTGCCAGGAGCAGGGCCGCACGGATCCGGAGCTCTCACCTGGAAGCCACGGACCCACCGCGGAGAACCGAGCTCCTGCTTCACGCCGCCGTGCCCGCCCCCACATCCAGCCGGAAAACGCACACTTTTTGGGCTGCCCAACTTGGGGCGCGCAGAACAGCCGAGAAAATATACGAGACCTCCGGCGCCTCGCCGTTCTGGGGAGCCCCTGCCCCGCGCCTGGATCCCCCGGCGCGCGCCCAGCCCCGGACGCGCACAAAGGCTCTGAAGCTTCCGTCCGTCCGTGCTGAGCCGCCCCGCCGGCTTTGGGCACCGACGAATCCCCACCAACGCCAAGGATCCATTTCTCCCCCACATTGCAACCCCCAAACCCTGGGCTGGCTCACCCGGTTCCCTCTCCTGCTGATCCCGTCTGGGGGCAGCTTCCTCTTCATCCGACCCTCTTCTACCCGCTCGCCCCTTTCACCTGACCTGCTCACCCGCATCCGGCTAGACATTCCTCTAGCTCCCCTCCCGGAAAATCTCATTTTTCCCAACCAGTTCTCCCCTTTTATTTTGCCCATTTCCCTATTATTATTATTATTATTATTATTATTATTATCGTTACTACTGCTACTGCCCGTTTTCAGGCATTGGTTCCCCTACCGACCACAGAAACTGGGTGAGAAGCGCTGAGACCTCCTCCTGGGGGAAATTCAGAAAATTGACCATTTGAGGGGAAGGGCGGGGGAGGGGGGGAGAAACACACTATATCTGAAATCTATAAAATGGGGGAAACGGCCATAATGAACCCTATATTTTTATTACGCGCAAATTATTCATGACTTTTGGTAGCGCTCAGTTCATAGATTGAGGGCCGACCAAGGTGCGCGGTGCCGCCGCCAGAGTCCGCAGCCGCCGCCGCACCGGGGATTTTCGCGTGGAGCAAGGGTGCCATCTAGCGGCCGTCCTGAGAAAAGGCGCCGCCGCCACCGGCTCGGCCAGTTTCTCCCGAGATGCAGCCGCCTGCAGCCGCCGAGGCGACCTGCGGGAGAAACTTTCATTATTAGCAGAAAAGGGGGAGGGAAACGAGAGCAGGCGAGAGACAAGGCATCGGAAATCAGGAAATGGCTCATGAAATTGTGCAGATAAGCTAAAAAAAAAACAAACAAGGAGAGGGGGTAGGGAGGAAAAAAAATGAAACCATAAGCTTTTTTCTTCTCATACTTACCCCCGACCCCCCCCCACCTCAAGTCCCTAATTTCTAGCGGAGACCGCCAATCGGTGCGTCGTTTATGGCCCGTAAAAGGGGGAGCCGAGTACTTTTCAAACCCAACACGATTGTTTCAAATTCTGAGGAAGAAACAATTGGGCTTTTTGTGGGGGGGAGAGGAGGCCCGGGAGGGTGGGATGGGGCTGTAAAAGGATCAAGAGGCTGCCCGCGCCCAGACGTCTGGCCCCGCCGGACTTTGTGTGTGTGTGTGTGTGTGTGTGTGTGTGCGCGCGCGCGCGCGCGCGTGTGCGCAGGGGGCTTCTCATTTATGACGCCCGATCCTGGAGGGGGTGTAGGGAACAAAGACAAGAGTCTGAATTGTGACAACAAAGTGTTCTTCCCTCCCCTGTCCCTCTTCTCCCCCTCTTTGCCCCCCTCTCCCGGGCCTCCCCCCTAAACCCCAAGCCTCCGGGAGGATGAGGGTGGGGGCTCCGGAGCCAGGCCCACCCATTCGGCCGCCAGCCCCCCGGAGCCCAGGCCCAGCTGCGGCTCCCTGCGCTCCGGAAAGTTTCCCCTCACTGTTTGCTTTGCTGCTGTTTAGTTTCTTAACCTTCAGAAATTTATACGCTATAAACTTTTATAGCGGTCATATTCTTTTATTGCTGCGCACACGGCATTGAATTCCTCTCCCGGCCGCTCTCTGTCTCGCACTCTCGCGGTCTCCCGCTCCGAATCTCTCGCTCTCTTTTATGACAACAGATTTCCCCATCTCCGGCTTCCCGGCCTCCGCATCTTCGCCTTTGTTTGTCTTTAAAGAAGCCACCCCCGGGCTCGGGACCATGACGCCGGCGGCGGCTTCCCCGGGAGGCCTCGCCCCCCAACCCCGCAGCTCCGCGTCCCGCTCCCGCCTCGCCTTCGCCTTCCCTCCCGGCGGATGCTCGCCCGCTCGCGGCGCCGGGGAGCCCAGGATGCGGAGGGAGCCTAGTCTACACAAGCTCTAAAGCCAGATTCATTTCATAACCCGAATGGAACCCTCCTTGGAGGATGCGGGTCCGGGGCCCCGCCAGACCCGGGAGCTTCGCTTTTCCCCTGCCTTTTGCTCTCTGTCCGACTAGTTCGTGCTTTCGTTCGCTGGAGAGGGGTTGGCCTGGCCTCTTCACTTCCAGGCGCCTCTCACTCGGGCCACGCTTTGTCCCCGCCGCTACCCCCAACCCGCAGGGTCTCCGCGGGCTGCCGCGCCGCTGGGGTGGGCCCGGCGGGAGGCTCCGGGGGGCGAGCGGCCGCTTCCCCACCGCCCGGCGGGCAGAAGCCGAATCCCAACGCCTGGCTGGAGACAGGCAGGGCTGCGCGGGACAGAGGCCTTCAGAAGAGGTCCTGGCGGGGACCCCGCAGTCTGTTAGGGACGGAGAGGTGCCTCTGGAGACCGAATTTAGTTCTGGGGTCCGACTGGGGAGGGAGGTTTGGTTTTCTCCTGAGACATTTCTGTTGCATCCGGCCACCTCTACCAAACTCCACCCGCGTGATACCAAGGCTGCAGCCCTGTGGCTCGAATTGGAGCCTCACACTCCTGGTGGGGGCCAGAACCCTAAGGGGCTCACTCCTTCTGAGCGCAAGAGAGGACTGTCTGGCCTTCCTAAGGCCTCCGTCTACACCCAGTCGCCCCACTGCAGGGAATGGCTGCAGGAAGCTGGTGCCTTCCTCACTCGCATGATATTTTGAAGTGGCCAAAGCAAGGCGGTGCTCTCAGCCAGCTGAGAGAGGAACTATTTCCAGGAGTGGCGGGGCTCTGGAGTTGGTGGGGAGGCCTCCTGTGCAACTTGGGGGGGAAGATCTCATTGCTCCCTGCAGACCCAGACCCCTCTCCAAATCACTAATCTTTTCCTTCCGTCCCCCTCTGGTCTCCCGGCTCTCCTGTGGGAAGGCTCTTGCTCCCTTTAAGCAGAGGTCTTGGGACCTGGGGTCCAGACCAGTTCTCAGCCCCACCAGGAAGCCCTGCCCTGCAGGGTCTAAAGGAGGCACCTCTTGGGCTCAGGAGTCTCTCTGTTTTCCAAGCTGCCCTCTTGGAACAAGGACCTCTACCTCTGGCCAGGTGAGGAGAGCCAACACAGAATGAGACACAAGGAGAGATTTATTTTCTAGAGTGATATATATTTTTTGTTCTTTTTCTTGTTTTTTTTTCTTCCAAAACAAACAATCAGAGCTCTAGGCCCCTCACCCTCCCACTCCCACCCACGCCCCCCTCCCATATAAGCGACAACTGAAAACAGGCGAGACAATCACCCCCAAAGAAATCACGAAACACAGCACAATTTCACGACAGCCACCGACAAAGCAAAGAAGTTCTACTGGAGTGTCCCCTTGCAGGGTCGGGAGAAGCAGGAGCAAGAACAGTTCATGGAATTGAAGGGGGACTGGACAGTTCCGGGGAGCAGGGGGGGGAGGGGAAGCAGGGAAGCACAGAGTTAGCTTCCGGCCTGCTGCTTAGGTGCGATTTCGCCTCTTTCCTTTGCACGCGGGACCGCGTTCCCCAGAAGCGCGCGCCCGGCAGGCAGGCAGCCGCGCAGGCCACCATCCAGGCCCGAGTCGCGGGAGGCAAAGCCCGGCGCTGGGGCATGTCTCGTTCTGCACTGGGGCGGGCAGCCGCGAGCCCCGAGGCTCCTCTGCATGGGTCGAGACGTGGGCAGGATGGGGAGGCATGCGCCAGGCTCCGCGCGCCCGCCGGAGCCTCTGCTCCCCCCTGTCCACAAGTTATCCCCGGAAGGGCGCTCTCGGGGAATCGATTCACAATAAATTCTCCATAGGACTCTCCTGACCTGGCTTTCCTGCCTATAGTAGGGTTGAGCTAGCAGGGGATGGAGGGTGGAGGGGCTTTTCTACAAGGGGCGGCTTGATTCGCTGGTGCAAGGTGGATTTGGCCGAACAGAGTTGATTTCAGAGCTGGGGAGGATGTGCAAGAAGGCAGGGCCTGTGTAGAGCAAGAGAAGCTAGTCTGTGTCAAGCGGGGCACAGATGAACAGACAGACGACATTGTCAAGGCTTACGACCCACGATTTGACCTCCTTTTGTTGGAAGGAGAGGAAAACAACATGCGGAATTAAACATTTCCTGCAACAAAACGTGTGTGTGTGAAACACCTTCATAAATCCTAAGATGCCTCCATAAGACCACTGCTGTCTTTCCTCGCCCCTTCTAGCTTTGCAGCTTGGGGGCTGAGTTTACCCCATTTGCCCTTGGGTCCAAATGGGGTATAGTTGGGGATTCCATAGAGACGGTGACGTGATGCCGAGCCCTCTGGGCTACAACGCCTCATTCAGGAGTGCGGCTCTAGACATCTTCTGGATGTGGATTTGTGTCAGGGGTAGAATCTGGGCTTGCTGGTGGTCTGAGGGCTGTTCTTCCAGATTTGGGGTGCGATGGTCTGCATTTGGGGTGTCACTTCATTTGAGTGTTGGCTGTGAGCTTTCCCCATTATCACTGTGGGCTCCAGGCTTTAAGTGTGTGGGCTTCTGTTGGGCTGTATGCAGCTGGAGTGTCCCTGGGTGGCTCAGGATAGGGACAGGGCGGGGGGGGGGGGTGCTGCGTGGAGACAGGTAGGCTGGAAGTGAGGGGCTGGGGCTTCCCAGAAAAATTAAGGGGATTGCTAGGGGCTCGACTAGGGGCTCTCTTTCCTTGCGGCCCATCACTTTGTTAGAAACCAACTACATGTCTAGCTTCTAAATCAACAAAACTTCCTTCTGAGGCTCAGGGAGAAGAGAAGGACAGGTAAGGGCAAAGGAAAGATGCTTGAGATGCAGAGAAGGACTTTGAAGAGAAAGACCCCCTTCCCCATTCACTTGAATACATCCCAGACAGCGCTGGCCCTGCAGCCATCACTTATAAATAAGCGTGAGATGGGGAAGGGGCAGGGAGGGCCGGGCGGGGGTGGGGGATCTTCACTCTTTGCCCTGTTCCTTATTCATTTTCTTCATTTTCATCCGCCGGTTCTGAAACCAGATTTTGACTTGTCTCTCACTCAGATTGAGGAGTCTGGCCACTTCGTGCCTACGGTCCCTGGTGAGGTACATATTGAACAGAAACTCCTTCTCTAGCTCCAGCGTCTGGTATTTGGTGTAGGGACAGCGTTTTTTCCGGGAAGAGCGAGCGTGCAGCCAGTTGGCGGAGGGGTTGGCTGAAAGAGAAGCAGCGATAGAATCAAAGAAAGGAAGGGGGGCTGAAAGGCCCCCCGTGCTCTCCTTCCAAGAGGATGTCCCCCTGGTCTCCACTCCCCCATCTTGCATTGCGGAGGGGGGCGCTGGGCCTTCCAGTTCCCAGAAGGGGTCCCAGAGATGGGCCAGGAGTTGCTGTCGACATCGCCCGCCAGGTGACAGTTACTGGGACAGAGTGGGGCCAAACAGGCTTGTCAGCGCTTCCAAAGCTCTGCCTGTCTCAGGTTCTCGCTCAGTCTCTTTCTCCACTTGGGTCGCCACTGGTTGGGACTCAGGTCAAAGCCCAGCATGGCTAAAGCCCCTCCCCCCTCCCCACCGGCACCACCGGACTAACCAGAGGTAGCTGACCTGGAGGGTCCTGGCCCTAGGTCTGGGAGGTAAGAGGAGGGTTGGGCCCAGGGGGAGCCGGCTTCTGTTCAGCCACGCCAGAGAGACCTCCTGGCCCCTCCAAGTCCAGTCAGGGACACCCTGCCTTCATTACAAGTTTGCATCTCTTGGCCACATGGCAGCAGTCCTGTGTGTCTGTAGATACCTTGTCGCCCCCCCCTCCCGCCACACACACACCCCGCAAACATGGGTCTGCACTTAGAGACTCAAACATCTAGCATACTCCAATTCACATGCAACCCAATTGCAACCATTTATCAACTCCAGCCTGTGGACAAGGGAGCGCCAGGGGCTCACAGATAACTTATGGTTGCAATAGTCTCTCCTTTTCCGCTCCTGCTCAGCTCGCAGTTTGGTTAAAGCAAGTTCAGGGAGATTGGGAAGCGAGACTGCTCCGGTCCCAGGGTGGGGGGCCGTGGATGATGTGGGGGTGACAGAAGGCCCTTCACAGCACACCTAACTCCAACTGGCTCCGTGTAGTGAGGACGAGCAGAGAAAGGGGTAATTGAATGGAAGAAGGGGAGGCGGGGGGTGGGGTGGGGGGGGAGAGGAAACAAAAATATACACGGGCTTGTCTTCCTTTCACTGTCTCTCTCCCTACCCTGGAACTCAGAAAAGTTGCCAAACAAAGCAGAACCAATTAAAAATAACACTCACCCTTTGCCAGATTCTCCTCCCTAAACGAAAAGCACTGAATATATTAAAAAAAAATAATCTGGCTCATCCTACACTAAGTACCGTGTCTTACCAATTTGCAGTGCTATGTCTTTAACGTGATTGCCTGGGATGGGACCTACAGCCGCATTAAATATGAAAGAGGGAAAAAAAACTGTTAATAATTGATCCCAGCCCAACCGCCGCCTTGCAGTAATGGGCTTTCCAGGCAGAGTTTGGGGGCTTGGTGTGGGGGGTCTGTTTGGGTGTGAGTCGGGAGGTTTGGGGAAGAGCCCGTGTTACCCAAACGGTAGTTCTTGTTATTAACCCTGGCAGGCTGGAGGTGGTAGGACCTGGCAGGGACCTCAGGGGAGTGGGGGCAGCTCTCTACCCTCCAGCAGACAAGGGCGCCCCAAAGGGCCCGCGGGCCACCACCACGTTGACAGGAAATCTGGCAGGGCAAGCAGAGACCAAAAAAATCTGACCCTCGCTCCCCCAAAAGAGTGAGGGGTGAGGACTTGTTCCGGTCAGCCTGAGGCTTATTGTTCGGAGCTAAGAACCCCCAACCAATTTGCTTCTTCTCAACCTTAAAAACGAAAACGGTGAGACTCCCCCTACCCCACATCCAGCCAGCAGCACCTCCTGGAAATTAGCCAGACTTGGGCTCCTGGCGGGGGTGCTTCTGGAGCAGTGGGAAAGATGAGGAGTAACTACCATCGGAGGGTAAAGTTTTCCGCCTTGCCGCAAGCCTCTCTTCCCCCCACCCTTCCTCTCCCCAGGGTCCCTTCGGGATCTCTCCTTCTCCACTCTGGCGGTCGGCCCCCGAAGTTCGGAAGCGATCCCCGGACTCCCCGAGAGGCGGACGGCTCCGGCTGGGGCTATAGGGAGCCCCGCGGAGCGCAGCGGGGGCTGCAGAAAAGGAAGCTGCAAGCCGGGCGAGGATGCCAAGGAGGGGAGGGGGCGGCCGGAGGGAAGGCTCCCGGGGAGGGGCCGGCGCATCCGGGGAGGGGGCTCAGTCACCGGGTCCGGGGCTTCCCCGCCCCTCCCGGCGCCGGCTGCGGACCCTGAGCGGCTACTGCGCGAGACCTGCTAGGAACAATCCTCCGCCAAGCTGTTGCATCGCAAATAAAATCCTAATGAGCCCCCTCCCACTTCCCCTTGGCCGGCTTTTACGGTCTGCGCGTGGCGCGGGGAGCTCTGCCAGCCGCGCGGCCCCGGGCAGCCCCGTGCGCTCCCGCCCTCGCGGGCGCGGGCTCTCGGCCTCGCCGGCTGCCGCCCGGGCCCCGGCCCCGCCGGCCCCTCTCCCGGCCGGCCGCCGACAGCCTCCTCCCGGGCTTTGAGCCCGAGCCCCGGGGGAGTGGGGGAAGGGAGGCCGGGAGGGCGGCGAGGTGGTGCCTGCGCCCCAGTCCCCTGCAGGACGTGGCAGCGGTGGGGGCGGCGCTCCGCCAGCGGCCTCAGTCTCCCCTTCGGGGGGCACCCGGCTAGCTTTGCCTGCTTCCTTCCTTCCTTCCTCCCTCTTCCCTCCTCCCCCGCTCGCTCTCTCCGGCCACCGCCGCGGTCTCCCCTCCACATTGTCCGCAGTTTATTGCCTCTCCCCTCCCCTCCCCCCACCTCGCCTGGCCTTCGGCCTGGTATTTCCTCACTTTTTATAACTTACTTTGATCCGGCCTCTCTTTGTCCTCGCTTCCTTCGCAAATTTTATTGTCCCCGTAGCCGGGTCTTTGATTAGACAGGACGGCCTCCCTGCCCGCCGAAGTTTCCAAACTGTACTCGGGCGTGCCCTGTTTGAGCAGCTCCCCAGGCGCGCCCAGCAGCGGCTCCGCCTTCACCGCCGCCTGGCCCTGCCCCGGAGCAGCTTCGCCGCGCGGCGCCGGCTCCAGCCAGGTGCGGAGGTACCTGCTCTCGGCCGGCGGGACGCCCTGGGGCTGCAGGTAGGGGTGGTAGACGGACGGCAGGCTTCCGGACGCGTGCGGGCTCAGCGGCGCCCAGGAGGCGCCGAACACCGGCGCTTTGGGCTGGAAGCTGCACGAGGGGAACTCCAGGTGCTCCGCGTGGCCCGGCTGCCGGGGGCTCGCGTACTGGCCGGAAGGAAACTTGGCTGGAGGAGCGTCCTCACTCTCGTGACTTATGATCGAGTCGACATAATAGCTGCTAAGCGTCCCAGAAATGGACATTCTCAGACATTATCCGGGTGCTCGCAGGGGGAAGGGAAGCGCTCGCGCGGCGGCGCCCAAGCAGGGAGAGGTGGCACCCAGACCGGTGTGAGGGCTTTCGGACGCGACCCCCCCAGCCCCCCACCCTCCCACCCCCACCCCCTGCTCAACTTCTCAGCCAACAAAGTACAGTGGAGCAGCCCGGCTCAGCGCTCCTTGCAAAATGATTGGTCAAAGTTTTTCCGACTGCCTGATAAAGCGTCAGCTCCAACATAAATCAATCGGGCGAGGGGGCTGCGCTCTCGCTGTCATCCGTCCGCACCGCATTCCATATCGAGGATGGATTGTTTTATGCTGATGCAATGTGCTATCACGTCAGGGCTCCGGCGGCCACGTAACCTCAGCCCGAGCTGCCGGCCGCCCTCCCTCCCCCCCTCCCCTCCTTTTGCAGGAAGGGGGGTTGTTCTCGACATGGGGCGGCGGGGGCGGAGGAGAGGCGGAGGGAAAGCAGCGGGCTGCCTCGGGAGGGATTCAGGCTGTGGAGCCCTCTCCCCAGGCGGGTCCGGGAGGAAGAGAGGGAGAGCTGGGCAGAGGGAGGGAGAGAACCCCAGCCCGGGGAGCAGACCGAGAGGCCCACAGCATAATTAAAGAGGGGGTGGGGACAGGACCCCCAAACGCCACTCCACCCCGCAGGCCTCGTTTCCTCTCCTCTGTCCCCTCGACACAAGATGTTTATTAAACAACAGTGTGGCAGCAATCCACTGGAGATGAAGTAAAGGGGATGGGAGAGAAGTTGGGGGGTTTTATAGGGCATTATCTGCTTTGGAGGGCTCTCTGTGACTATGTTGGGAGGTTTACAGGCCTGGGAGCTTCTCCTGACCCCTCGGTAGCTGACAGAGGAGAGCGGGGTGAGTGTCCAATGACCTGGTCCTAAAATTTAGCTATCCTAAAATCAGAACCTACATGAGGTTAGAGGTATTCACCAGGCCCTGAAAAGTTGAGCCTCAGAAAGAGTTTAATACAACTAGCCAAAGGTCCTTTAAATTCCTGGGGCCTCTCTCTGGCCCCGGTCAGAGGGAAGTAGGGGGTGGAGGGGTGGGGGCATAGCCATTACTCTTTTCCTCCCCCTGATAACTGCCGGGGCCCTTAAAATTGCCCCGTTGCGGGAGCCGAATGTGAGAAAGGGTTAAGGGAAATTCCCTAAGGTGTCAGCAGAGCAGAGGTGTGGGAAGGGGTCCCGCAGTTATCTCCCCTTACACCCAGTGAAGGGGCCCAGTTTTCGACTCTTCCGGATGGCTCTTCTCACCCGGCATCGCCTTCCTGATAGATTTCCAAATACCGGTATTGGGCACCAGTGTAGACCGAGGGCCTGCAGGTCAGTCTCCCGGCCACCCGCCGCCTCCCCTCCTGTGAACTCTCTGGCTGGAGCTTTCAGATAGCCGGTTTTATTGGTCTCTGCTACGCGGCCCTGCGCGGATTCTCCCCTGGGGCCACCGGCTGGCTTCCTGGCTCATCTCCCGGCCGCAGCTCCTCCAGCTTCTGCCCTGGGTACAGTGGCTTCTTGTGGTGTAGAGGCACGGGGAGACGCAACCCCTGGACAGACCGGGCTCTCCTGCGGTTGGGGCTGGGAGCAGGCTGGGGTGGGTTTTCTCAGCATTGCCGGGCCCTGGGCCCTTAAACGATCGGCTGTCCCCAGCCCTGTCCTTTTACCGAAAGCGGGGCCATTCTAATTTGAGGTTTTATCTTTTTGGCCATGTACCCCTCTGCCTGCAGAAAGCTGCAGATCACCTCCGCACACACACAGACACGCTCCCGCCCGCTTTTCTTTCCAAATGAAGCCATCTCGTGTCATTACGTGTGAAATACGAGGGCGAAGCGCCATATTTCTTCACATTATGGCGATTTCAAAATGATTTTTTAAAGATCAATGCCAGCGCCCAGCCGGCCCCCTCCTTCCCCACCCCAGCTCTCCGAGGGCGACAGCCCAGCAGATCCGGAACCAAACAGCGTGAAGATCTGCTTTTTCCATGGGACCCAAGTGGGGAAACAAAAATCCGATGCAAATTCTTCTAAGTAGCGGTTGGACGCTTGGGAAAGTCAAGGGAGCTCCCCGGACTCAACAGCGAGAAAGCTGGGCACAGAGCGAATGAATCACAGTTAAGGCAAAGCACCTGTTCTCGATTTGCCAGACGTATGGAGTCTGCTGTTGGCTTTACCTGTAATAAATATATTCTTCAAAAAAAAAAAAGCGCCTCTCCTGCCATAAATAATGGTGTTATGAAGCATGGAGGGCTGAGTATATGACTTTCTGTAGTATATAAATTAGGGCCCAAAAGGCCATGTGGAGTGTGGGCAGGGCCTCTTTTATTTATAGAAAAGTCACAGTGCTGGGCTGCTCTGAGGACCCAGGCCCGTGCAAGCGCTGGGCTCTGACTGCAGCCCTCTGGTTCCCATTCCTGGCCCAGACTTTGTTGCTGCCTTTCTTTGCAATAGGAGAGAAGTCAAGAGGGACGCTTCCTTTAGGGAAGAAGTTAGAGGCAGCACATTTGAGCTCCTGACTTGTGCCCTACAAGGGTGGGGAGGCCCAGGAGACAGGGTTTAGGTTTCTGACTTGCCCGTCTCCCCTTGTGGCTCCTAGGTGCTGGGTAAGGAGGAGACCCAGGCCTCTTTTTCTGAGACCAGAGCTTAGCCTTTGCTCCTAACACCAGAGTGTGGGAACAGTTTCAAAATGACAGGTTTTGAGGTCTCAGTCTTCTCAGGAGAGAGGGCTCTGGAGGGAAGAGAACGAACCAGCACCCCAACCCTGGGTCTTGCACCCCAGCTCATCTCCCAGGTGGGGAAGCAAATGCACCAAGCGATAGTCCCACCCCAGCCAGCCTTTCTAGCAAATGCTGCTGTCCCAAACTGGAGCTCAACTCCAGTTCAGGCAGAGGGCTAAAGGGTCAGTGGGGAGGGAGCCCCCTGTTTGGGTGCTCTGAGGGTCTGTGGACGCCCTCAAAACCTTGTTTCCTCTCCCAAACAATGGTACCCACCGTGAGGGAAGGAGGCAAACAGGACTGCCGGCCGTCCCTGGAGCCCAGCTTCTAAAGATGCTTAGTAGAGAGGTTGCTTGAGTGGGGGTCACTTTGTCCGGAGACAGCAAACTGCTCCCCACGCCACTCCTAATCCTAAAGAGAAAGAAGGAAAACCTTGCCTGCCCCCCGCCCCCCAGTCTCTGGCCATTCCCAGCACAGGAGCTGCCGCCTGAGCACAGCTAGGGCCAGTAGCTGGTGGCTCGGAGAAGGACAGGCAGGGAAAAGCTGCAGCCCTTGGCCACACTGGGGCCCAGAGCAGCCAAGAGCGAGGCAGAAGTGGGGAGAGCAGAGGCCGACCCTGGCCAGGACCAGACGGTGAGTGCCTGTGCTTGGGGGGGGGGGGCGGCTTTGGGAAAGATCCTTGTCAATAAGAAGAGAGAGGAAAAAAATCTAGACAGAGGGAAGGAAAAGCAAGAGAGGAGGAAAAAAGAAAAAAAAAACAATAAATGGGAAAAGGGGGAAAAGTTTGTTTTTAATAGATAAGCTAAGCTGAAACTTAGGCATTTTGTATTTGAATAGATGTGGATATCCTGTATGTAGATTTCAAATCGATATTTATTTATGGGGACCCAGTGTGCAAATGTGCTGTACTCTAGGTTGTGTATAGAATATGTAATAAATAAATACACCCTACTATAATAGCGGATGTGCTTGGGTGTTCACACAGAAGACCCAATGGTGCATATGTGGAGGCATGTATAATCCCTGTGAATGATGTGAGTTTACGATTCTGTTCATAGAAGAAGATCTGTTACCCAAAAGCTTGTGCATACATTTTTATAACTATCATACACCTACGGAAAGGGCAAAAACTTGAGTATTTGTGTACTTGAATTTTGGCTATAAAACACCCGTTGATCAGGAAGCCTTGCTTGAAAATCTCCTGTTGACTTGATATTCAGGCAAAATATATACCGTATCCTCAAACAAACGCATGTGGCTTACATCTGAATCCTTTGATAACTTTCTTCCAAAATATTTCTGTGGAAGGTAAAGGAAATGCCTCAGACTGGCCCAGGGGAGGTCATGAAATTTTGTGACTTTTTTTTTTTTTTTTGGTCCGACCATGACCTCCTTTACTGTGTATCTCACCCCAAACTGCAGGAACGATGTACATCGTGTGATGTTTCTTTCATGGTAGTGATGGACACAACGATGTAGGCACCATTACCTGCACACAAGCGTGTCCCTCACAAGTGTGAATCTGACCAGTGGGCAGAGATGAGCTGAATGTGAAAGCCCTCAGGTAACTGTGGGGGTCACACAAAAGCACTGCTATCTACAACGAAATTACAAAGGTCCCTAAGCCTATGTCTCCAACCACCCAGAGATATTTCTTCTGACCCAGAACCAGAGTCCAGACCCACTCTGGGAAAGAAAGAGGGGTGGGGATGTTTGCTCCAAGGGGGAAGAAATCAAGGTCCCCAGAACCTTCAGCCTTTATACAAAACCACCTCTAAACCGGGATCACATCGAATCCACACACATGGGTTCAAACCTCAATGCTGCCACACCCTCCAAGTGGGGATTTTAATTGCAAAGTAACGAAATCTCCTGCCAAATCTCCCTCCCAGGATCTCAGAGGTGAAAGGAAGAACGGAGAGGTCACCGGCCCAAGCAGACCCCAGGAATCTTCTTCCCAAGTCTCAGCCATCGGGGATATGGAAGGCGGTGGGGGTGGCTGACTCTTTGGGAGGGGGCATCCAGGAGGCCAAACGGGGTTGGGGGCAGGCGGGGCGGAAAGGAGCTGAGCAGGTAGAAGGTTATTACGGAATTGCTTCCATAAAACCTGAGGCTGTTGTAAAACCCTCTGCTTTCCAAAGACTTGATTTCCTCTTTTCTCTCTAACATCCCCCTTTTTTTCTTTTTACAGCACTGTTCCTGGGAGGGGGTGGCCAAGAGACGCCGGGATGGAAGACAGTCAGGCTCCAGGCTCCGGGTGGCTGGGCAGGTTTGTGAGAGGCCCAGAGAGAAGTAAGGTAAGGCAGAAAGACACCCTAGACCACCTTCACCCAGGCTGGAGGACAAGAAAATGTCAAGGAGTTGTGCTGTTGGCCTTTGCTCACCAGGGGGGTGGATTGAAGGCTGCATTTCTCCCAGGGCCAGAGGTGGGTCTCCCAAGGGCCCTTCCACTCCTAGCAGATGCCCCTTGATCACAGACTGCGCCCCCCTCCATGTCAGCTTGGCGCCAGAGCCCCATCCGGTCGGGCCTCTTTCCCGGCCCCTTTCCACATTCCCTTGCCTCAAGCAGGGGGGAAGAGTTTGGGAACAAAAGTTAGCTTATGCTTTGGACCGTCCCCTCCTTCCGCCAGTACTTCTAGCTATTCCTCTCCTGGGCCGGGAGCCAGCAGCCTAGAATGGGTTGAGGTCAAAGAGGGTATCATGGCTTTGCCCCTGCCCCACCCCCCCTGCATCATCTCCTGTCAGACCACCAGTCTGGAGTGAACTGCCCAACAGCCTGGGCTCCCCATTTAGCCTGCACATCAGGCCCCTCTCCCAGGGGGTGGCCTTTAGGACCGAGCTAAACCTGTAGCCCAGCACAAGGGTCTATGGGGAAGCCTTGGCCACTCTGTGGAACAGGAGCTGAGGGATTGGGAAACGTAGGACTTTTTCTGCCCCACCTCTGCCCCACTAGGGGGCCCTAGGAAGGACCCTGGAGGCGTACAGGCTGAGGCTACATGGGATCCTGACATTTCCCCTTTAGAATGGGACATACTGAGCCCTCTTCAAGGACCTGACCTTTCCTGTTGAAGTGGAGTCCAGTCCCACCACCCCCCCACCAAGGGTTGCAAAGATCTCAAGGATCCCCTGTAGCTCTTGAAACCAAGCATTTGCCAAGTTGGAGAGGCTTTCCTTGGAAAGTCTAAACGTAGACAGGAGCCCAAGATCCCAAGGCAGAAAGCCTGAAGCCCCAACCAGCATTCTTTGGCTCTGCAGAATAGCCCAGCAAGGTGCCTCTGGAGAGTAGAATGTTCTCCATTCCCGCTTTCCCTCCCAACACCCACTTAAAAAATACGGAAGTAGGAAAGACACCCTAGGGCTTCCCACCTCTTTTCTCTGGGGAACATCTTCGCTGTTTCTGGGTGAAGGATCTCGAACCTCTTCACCATTTGGCAAGAGTGATACACTGGTCCTTATGCTGCCTCCCTGCCCAGCACCCACCTCCCACCCCCCACGCACACTCCTCCAGCTAAGCGAGGAGCAGTAGCTGCCGTGAGTCGGGTGGTTTAATGTCGTTGTGTTCAGAAATCCAGGCCCAACAACATGAAACTACCTAATTCACTCAGCAGCTCCAGGTCAAGGGCTCACTGAGGGGGCAGGCCCCCGTAGCCATCTTATGGGCCAAAAAAAAAAAAAAAAAAACGGTTGGCCAACTCACTTCATTTTCCTCCACCACTTTCCCAACAGAACCCAGTTGCTAGTAAACAACCCATCCAAAGAACTGGAGGCAGGACTCCAGGCACAACCATTCAGGAGCCGGTGCCACCAGCTCAGAGATTCCGGGAACTTTTGTTCTCTTCCAGGAGCCCCGGTGGAGGAGGATGGGGACCCTAGGCCCAGCCCAGACCTGGACAAGGCCTCACGGCTACACCTGCCTGGTCACCACCTCTCAGCCTCCGTCTCTGCAGCTGGAGGTCTCCACAGATAAGATTTCTCAACTTCAAACTGTCATCAAGGTGCATCTCCACTCCCCGTCGTCGGGCTAGTGCCTATATTCCAGGGTCACCCGGGGTAGTTCCGAGAGGCCACATCTTCAAGCCCTACACCACCCCCCTGCTTTGAGACTGGAGTAGAGACCGGAGAGTGGAGAGGGAGAAAGTGACTGCTGGAGACATAGGTGGAAAAGCAGAGTGTGAGAAAATACCAGGAAGACTAGGGATGACAGGCAGGCAAAAGCGGGTTGGCCTGGACAGTCGCTGCGAAGTCGCCCTGCCGGAAACGTCCGGGGTAGGGGTGGGGGGACCTGGTTCCGCAGAGGCTGAGCCGTCCCAGGTTAAGAGGATCCGCTCCAAATTCACAAATGAAACCTGGAGGCTCAGCTTGGGACGCAGAGAGCAAGGCTGCTTCTTGCTTCCCGACCTTCAGCTTGGGCCCTTCGCTCTCCGCCCCCACCGATCTCCCCTGCGGCCACCTCTACCCCTCCAGACGCCCGCGTCGTCGCAGGTGTTCAGGCACACAGCCCACAGCGGGCGGGCGGCCGCGCGAGCCGAGGCGGCGGACTCACCTGGGCGGCGGCGGCAGCGGCGGCGGGAGCGGCCGTCGGAAGGCGCGGCGCCAGCGGCCTGTCCCCCCGTCCGGCCCGGCTCCCTCCCGCCCTGGAGCCGGAGGCGAGGGTCCGCGTGGCCACGTGTCCGGTGGGGAAGTCCGAGGGAGCGGAGGAGTCTGCCCGGCCGCCCGCTCCCCCTCCCGGGTATAAATCTTGGGGACCGGAAATACAATAAAACTTCACCGTGTTGATGAACTTCAAATGGTTTACATCCCCTCCTGTCCTGAAAAGAAAGACGGCCGGGGGGCGGGTTAAAAGGAAGGGGAAACAAATTTACGAGCCGCAGAAGCAGCCGCCTCGGCCCCTTTCTTTCGTCCGAGCAGACTGTGTCCGCGTGGAGAGAAGCAGCCTCGGCCCCCGGGACTTTGCGTCGGCTGTCCCCGCCTCCAGGGACTCTTCTCTCGCAGGAGTCGCCCGTGCGGCGGCTGGCAACTCACCGGGCCGCACGCACAGGCCCGGGCTCGGCGGACCCGGCCCTTCGCCCAAGCGGAGTTAGGCGCCCCGTCCTTCCTCGCTAAAGCCTGGCTCTGCCGGCCACGCCCTGTGGCCTCGTTCTTTGCGTCTTTCCGCTGAAAGCGGGTTTTTTTGTTTGTTTGTTTGTTTTTTCTTTTTGCGCCTCTAGCTGCCAGACCTTTGCCCTGTCCCACCCGTTTATTGCCAGGTACTTGCTTGAAGGGGAGAGAGGGTCAGAAGGCCTGAAGGGGCTGAGCGGGGCAGGCGCTCCCAGAGGAGAAACCGAGATGCTGGTCTTGGCCAGAGTGGAGGTGACGGCCAGCGCTGAGTGGTGTCCAAATTGGCCTCTGCCGAGGCCTCTGCCACCGTCTCCTGTCTGGTTCCTTCAAAGCCTCCAACAACAGCCACTACCTGAACCCCCACTGCCCTCTCCATCGCTCTTTTCGGCTCCGGACCTTTTGCTTTTGTTTTGTTCTGACCAAACTTTGTGGAATCCGGATTTGGAAAATCGCTATTAGGCCGTAGTGAATCAAAACCAAAACCAAGGAAAGTG
Source organism: Lynx rufus (assembly GCF_022079265.1). Taxonomy (NCBI): domain Eukaryota; kingdom Metazoa; phylum Chordata; class Mammalia; order Carnivora; family Felidae; genus Lynx; species Lynx rufus. The sequence continues at coordinate 23,903,406 of NW_025814832.1, read as the reverse complement.
TCTTTTCGCTGTGAGCTCCAGATAATCGGGAGCGAAGTTGTTGATTTCCTGTTCACTTTGTCTGCTGGAGGGGCCTGGTTAGGTGCACTTCTGGGCGGGAGAGCAAAGGAATTCGATCATGCCTCACAGTTATTCACCAAAAAATAAGAAGGATCTAGGTCTAAGAGGCGCTGGAGGGCTAAGATGAGCTCAGGCGCAGTCAGGGCTCGGGTGCAGAACTGAGGCTCAGCCAGCAGACCCAGGCTGGGGCTTGGTGCACTGGCGGCCCCTTCCTCCCACAGACACACACAGGTGCGCCCTGTGTGACCCGCGGGCTCCACGCCCACCCCCCACTTCCAAGGAAAGGCCCCAAAACATTACTGGGGACTTCTTTTTTTAAGTGATTTTTAAAAAAAAATGGGGACATCTGGTTGGCTCAGTCTGTACAGCAGGTGACTCTCGATCTCAGGATTGTGAGTTCAAGCCCCACATTGGGTGTAGAGATTATTTTAAAAAGAAAGAAGGAGGGAAGGAAGAAGGAAAGAAAGGAAGGAGGAAAGAAAGAAAGAAAGAAAAGAAAGAAAGAAAAGAAAGAAGGAAGGAAGGAAGGAAGGAAGGAAGGAAGGAAAGAAAGAAAGGAAAAGAAAATTCAAAATAAAGTTATAAACAAATGGAAGGGGCAGGGAAAATACTATGGTCTACAGTTCGCAATTTTTTTGAAAGGCTAACTCTGAGGCAGGCAGTCCTACTCTGCCCCAGCCAGTGGGGGATGGGAGCCTCTGTGCCCTCTGGCTCCTTCCCTGCACCAAGGAGGAGGAAGGCGGGGCTCTCATTAACAGCTGGAGGACAGGAAGTAGCTTGTTTCCATGCCCATATTCATATTCCAGGATATGCATGAGGAGGCCCCTCCGGCGGCTCCCTCCTTATTACATGCCCGAACTCCCCCATTTTGCTCTTTATCATGCTATATTTTTAATAAAAATACTGTGATGGCAGCTCCTGGCAGTCACCCCTGCTATGAGGATTTGCCTCCGGGAGCTGTTAGCGAAGGGCGGAGGGCAGGACTGAGGGGCCAGCAGTTTCCACACCATTCCAGACTGTTATTACCCGCCCCCTTGCCCCCTCCCCCAGAAGCCTGCAGTGGGGGCAGGTCACTGTGCTGGCTCCCTGCTCATTGCTGACCTGGGTCTCGGGATTCCCTGGGCCAAGGAGAGGGGATGGGACCATTTTAGTCTTAGACGCTGGAAAATCTGAAGAGGCCACGGCTGCAGAACAGATGTATCTGTGCACACACAAGTTTTGCACATACTTTTCAAGGGCTTTGTAGCTGCCCCCTCCCCCCCCCAACTGGTACCCAGAACCCAGGCCATGGATCCCAGTTTAAAACATAAAATTCTCTGCATGGGACTGGACTGACACCTCAAATACGTTCCCATAAATGCCAACTAGCCTTTTCCTTCGAGATTGCTGGCCCCAAAGGAGCCAACTTTCAATGCCCAACACAGATACCCACCAACAGGGGAGCTGCTGCCGACAGGCACCCTTCTCATACACTGGTTGAGCTCATAATGGTCACTCCGTGAGTAAAGGCCATTGAGGCGGGGTTTCTTTTCACCCTCAAGTGTCCAAATCCTCTCCCCAAAGCACGTCGATCTCCAGGTTATTCAGAAAATTGAAAATGTAGATGATCAAGCTGCAGGATTTAGGGGTAACTTTTCCCTACTCTTGTCCCTTCTTGAAGATACAGCAGAGTTCTAGCATAACTGGAGGGGACTGCACATGGGATGTTGAGAGGAGGCAGTGTAGACACAGATGCAGAACCCAGGATCCTCAAAGAAACCGAAATTGAGACCCCCTTCCATTTAGTTAGAGTTGCAAGGAGAATAAATATTCCTGGGCCTTCTTCCTCCGTCTCCCTTCCTAGGTAGGGTTCAATATGTTGGCGGGGTGGGTTTCAGAGCAGGCAGAGGTGCCGGAAGCACCATCCCTGAGACCTAGGCTCGATGTTTTGCCCCCAATTTTTTTTGCCCCGGGCTGGGGGAGCGGCTCCGCGGTGGCTGGCGGGTGAGGCTGAGGCCGCCGCCGACCTCTAGGCGGCGCCCTGGCGTTGAGTCCTCACGCAGCTCTGTGTCCCGCGTTGGTGAAGGGGCCGGTTCCTGCAGACGCACTGGGCTTGGCCTGGAGCCGGCCGCCGGCGCGTCGCCTTTGGCGCCCTCTGCCAAGCAAGAGAAACACGATGAAACGAGTGAGGGCTGGGAAAGGAATCGGCAGCTAATGGTGGCTTCATCCGCTCCCCACCCCCTACCCTCCTTCCCGACTCTAGGGAGCCTTCCACAGCCCAGTCTCCTTTGATCTCCCCAGAAGCCTGCTCAAGGGCAGCGCCGGAATCCTGAACCCCTCCCCGCAACTTGCAAAGGAAGACACTGAGGCCCGAAGAAATTAAGTCATTAGCCCAAGATCAGAGCAGCTATAAAATGGTGAGGCAGGCCTGGAGGACAAGTCCTTTACTCCAAGTGAAATGCTCTTACCCCAAAATAGGACGACCCCAGCAAAAAATGTCTGTCTTGTGAGCAAAATTCATTTCAGGAAAGGCAGCCTTTGGGGGGGTTGGAATTAAGATTTGGGGGAGCACGTAAGGGAAGTGGAAGCGAATATAGGAGAGTCTCAGCTAAGATTGGGAGACAAGACGAGTGCAGCCCCCTCCCTTCCAAGACATGGTCAGTTCAAAGCTTACAACCTCCCCAGATGTGTGTCATCGAAGGCAAGTGCCCGAGGCCTTCAAACACCCAGGTGAAAACGACCCACAGGACGGGGGGACACTGTGAAGTTTGAATACTTTGTAAAAGAGGCCCTGATGACAAGAGAAGGTGTTGGACACAGGACTGCCCCATAAACCCAAAAGAGAAAGGCCTTTAGGGCAGGCAGTCAGGTCACTTTCCTTGGCTCAAATGGCCTGTCGGATTCCAGGAAAAGGAAACCTTGCTCGGGACACAGTCCCTTTGAGTCTAAGCTCAGAGACACCCCCCCCCCCCAGAACCCGAGAAGCACGGGGTAGGAGAAACGGGGGTCCCTCTTCCCCTCCTGCCAAGGTAGAGACGCCATTTTACACTGCGGGGGCCCACTTGGAGACATCTCTCCGAAGTTCCTTGTAGGACAGAGATCCCAGAGAATCCCCTGGGGGAAAGGCAGGGAAGCAGAGGGGCGAGGGGGGGCTGCGGGGCTGGGGCAGCAAAGGGCACGCGCCCACCGTGCGGCAGACTAGCCCCACCCCCCCACCCCGCCCGGGTCTGCAGCCCCGCGAGACGCACCTTCCCTGCATGGCAGGGGCTCCCGTGGACGCCTAATTACCGAGAGCACATCTGGAGCAGCTGCGCCCTAGCTGGCCTCGGGCACATTATTCTGCTCCAAACCCTATTTTCATTCCCGAGGCTGAATCATAAAAGACTCTAGAGGCAGGATAAATTCGGGTCTGTGTGTGTCAGCATTCTTACGTGCGTGTGTGTGTGCGCGCGCGCGCGCCCGCGTGCGCGCGCGCGAGTATGTGAGCGTCCGGGAAGCGTCTGTGCGTCTCGCTGTGATTTTGCCCAATCGATTCGCAAAAGTTAGGGGGAGAAATGGTGCAACATCAGGCGAATTCAACTGCGAACATACTGTCGGCCTCATTATCCGCCCATTTCCAGGGAAAGCATTTGGGGCTGGGAATTAGCCAGTTAATTGCATCACTTCTTTTGTTCACTTTAGGGCAGGAGAAACTATCTGCTTTCTATTAAAACATTCCATATTTCAAAAACTTTAAGATCTTCTCATTGTCAATTTTCTTTATTTCCATCCCCATTACACCACTTGAACATTCAGATATGCCAGTATGGCATCAACATTCTCTCTCTCTCTCTCTCTCTCTCACACACACACACACACACACACACACACACACTTACACAGGGTTTATGCTGGGAAAAGTCACCCAGTTTCTGCATCTGCAAAATCTGGATGTCTTAACTCTTAGGGTTGTTGTACGGATTAATTACTGTACAAAGTGTCTAGGATTTAGCACAACGCTTGGTGAACAGAGAGTATTTAGTAAATAATAACTATTAATAACAAGGAAGGGGAGGGGGAAAAGAGGTGGAGGAGGAGGAGGGAAGGGGGGAGGGAGGAGGAAGCCTGCTTTGTTCTCAGAGAACCAGTCTAGGTTGGAGGGTATGTTCTCAGCCTGTATATGTATAATGTATTCTTTTGACTTAAAGCAATGTCCATAAAAGCGAGGCCCCTTGAACCCCTTGGCCTGTAACTACCTCTTCAATAAGGAACAGAGAATTGGGGCAATTATCTGGCTCATTTCAGGTTCAAACTCCCTTTAGCCTGAAGTAGCTGGATCTGGTGGGGGAAAGGTCTGGGGAGTGGTGGCATATTCTCATTCAGCTTCTCAATAAGCCTTTTCCCTTTGCTGGAGTTGTTGAACAAGATCCCTGCCTCAGAGAATGGGTGGAAAAGAAATAGGGGGCCCAGAAAGATGGAATTAAAGCAGAACATCTGAGAAATACTTCAGAAAAACCACGGCGTGCTCATTTCCTGGGCATTTCCTACTCATTTCCTTGGAGTTTCTCCATGTTATTGGCCTCAGAGACTCCCTAAACAAATCACAGAGCTTTGCCTGGTGGGAACCTTCATTTCACATTCCACGGATAGCTCCTGAGTGCCTACTGTGTGCCCAGCGCTGGGCTAAGCTCTGGGGCTCCAGCGGGAGCTGCACTCCACCAGTTAGCAGTGCTGAGTTGCAGGCAGTGAGAGGTCTCTGCTCCCAGAAACTAGTCCAGGGATCTAGGGAGGGTAAGACCCTGCTGGGCAGGAACTTCTGGCCAATGACTGCATTGCCTTTTCAGGGCCAAAGTTCTGGTGCAGGGGCGGAGCCAGATGGTCTGAGGGCACCCCCCCCTCCCATTGTCTGTGGGAAAGAGGCCAACTCCACGGTGGGGATGGCCTTGTGGGGGGAGGGGTGGGGCACAGGGAATTGAGAAGGGGTGAAGAGATGGCTAGAGGCTCCTGACCCTCAGTTGGAAGTTCCTGAGAACACCAATTAGCTTTTTTTTTTTAATTAGTAAAGTAGGAAACAAATGGGCATATATTTCTTCTGCTCTGATTAAAAGCATTTAGGTCAGGTGTTCCCAGCCTGAATTATTCAGTTTAAGTTGTCCCAAGCAGAAAATTGTTTATTTTTTTCTTTTTATTTTCAGGCAGGGGTCTGAATACTATCAGCCAGCCATTGGCTTCTGTGTGACAGCCCAGAACGGTGGGGGCTGCTAGGTGATGGTTGTGTCAGCCCAGAGAGAGGCAACTGGCAATGGGTTGAGGTCTTTCCTTCCCCAGGTCACATTGACTTGAAATGTGTAGGCAATTGAGGATGAGCCAGGAGGGTAGGGCAGTGTGTGAGTGTGTGTAGGGTGTAATAAGCCAGACAATTTCCTGTTCCCTTAATTTGTCTGAACACAGTGCTGAAAGAAGGAAGTTAGTTCACTTCTCAGACCCCAATGAAACCTGACTTTTTTTCGGGGAGATCAATTCACAGGAGTGGGGAGAAATGCCAGGAAGGTTTTACTGGGCCGTGGACGACAAAGAGTCTAAAGAAGCCAAAACTTGGGGTGAAACTCGGGGGTCCCCCAGGCTCGTCAGGGGCTACCTGATAATGTGTGGCTCCTACCAACAAGATAACAAAAATATTTGGGAGCAAATCCTTCCCTTTTCCACCCAGAATTCATTATCGCCGGACTCTAACCTTGGCTAAGCCCTCAGGCCCACGGAGAACTGGGGTCTCCGAAGAAACTGAATAAGCAGATCAATAAGGGACACAAAAGAACATTACACTGCCCGATCTCCATTTGTTTGGCTCACAGACAGCATTATCTAGAGGGTTGTCGCCAGACAGCCTTCCCCTCTCCAGGAGTTTCATTACTTTTTTTTTGTTCCCTGATATGTTTTTTTATTCCTCAAGTCCCACTTCCTTCTGGCAGCTGGTCCCACCCTGGGCCAGCCCAAGATCAGCTTCTCGCAGCAAACCTCTTCCCATTTTCTTGAGCCCCCCCCCCCCTGCTCTGGGAAACAGAGAAAGACTGACTCCCACTGGGAACCCAGCCCCTATGGTAGTGGTGGGGAGAGGGACACTGCCGGATGGGTGTTTTTAAAGATAAAGGATAACCTGGTAAACACCAAAGTATCAGCTACAGGCAAAAAAAGTGAAGACCTATATTAACTGACCATATTTGGTCTCAGCATTTTCCAGACACCAGCTTCTTTGATCAGTCCAAATAGGAGTCCTTAACCTGGGGTCCAAGGGGTCTGAAATCCTCTGAAATTGTGGGATTTGGTGAGTATTACGTAAGTACTTCCCCCCCCCCTTAGGGAGGAGGGAACCAATAGCTTTCATCAGATTTTAAAGTATCAATGAGTGAACCCCAAAATGTTAAGAATCCTTTATCCACCATTCACAAACAAATACTTCCAATGTGATGCAGAGGGAGGCAGTGAAATAGATTTGGGTACCTGACAGGATAAAGTAAAAGAGAGGACAATTTTAAGTGTGTCACAAGGTCGGGTGGATACTGTCATCTGGCCTTCCCCGGAACCACGGGCACCTGCTCACAGGTGCTAAGGACTCCAGGACCAAGACCGGTGGCCCACAAACCCATCCTGACCTCCTTGCACCCTTGCCCACACACAGAACGAGTGTGCAAGGTCTCTGTGTCTCTAACCAAAATGATATGGAGCTTTTCTCCACTGGGGCCTGGATCTTCTACAGCCTGAGTTGGTCCTTCTCTTGTCCTGAGTTGGTCCATACCAAAAAGGAGCGGAAAGTTTCAGGATCCGTTCCCCAGCCCCACTGAGAAATGCCCTCGCTCTTGGGGAAGGTGCTTCGGACACTTCCCTGGATATTTCGCAGGCCTGAGGTGCCTTGCCTGCGACCCGAGAACCTAGACCGACGTCCAGGCCCTCTGTCATGACCTTAAAATTCTCTTGGTCTCAGGTTGGGCGCGGAAAGGGGAGCAAGAGACAGCTGAACAGGTAGGCAGACGGAAGCAGACACAAAGAAAGGGACCCATGAAGGCAGCCAGAGAGAATGACAAAGAGCGAACCGAAACAGCCAGACAGGAGCTGGAAGCCGGAGCGCGGGGGCAGGTGGAGCCGGCAAAACCCGTGTGCTGAGAAGGGCCCACAGGGGCCGCGGAGGCAGCCAGGCGCGTCTCCTTTACCCGTCCTTACCGGGAGGTTAATGACTTTGTGAGCGCCCCCTCGTTCCAAACTGCCCATTTAGAACTCCTCGGTCTCCTTAAGACTCTCTGATTAATTAGCAGGTTCGGGAGGATAGAGGTGGCCCTGGTGGGGTTTCGCTGGATCTTTGGTTAATTGTGGGGAGGAAGGGCGCATCCGGGAGGGGAAATCCAGGGCGGGAAAAGAGGGCAAGAGGTGCTGGCGCCGGCAACCGGAGCGAGCAAATGAACTGTTCGTGCGCCGGGTAGCCGAGCCTAGGACCCACTCGCCCCCTCTCCCCCGCCCCGGAGCAGAACAGCGAGAAGATGCTCCCTTGGCAAAGGCGGCCCGTCCCAGCCTCTGCCGGGCCCCCGCGCCCAGATCCCGCTTGGGGCGAGGTGCTGGGTCAGCGATTACAGCCGCTCCCTGCGCCTCCGGTGGCTGGACAGAACCCCCCACCCCATCTCATGTCTTCCATTGGACAGCCGAGGCTGTGAGTCCACAGGCCCTTGGCGTTGCCGCGTCCGAGGGGGCACCTGTGTAACTGCGACCTCCCTTCGCCCCTTTATTGCCGCTTCCAGCCGCCTCGGCGGATTTGAAAGCCTCCTTTTCTAATCCCTCTGTCACGTTCCCGCCTCAGGAGGGCCGGGGCTCAGAGCTTGGCCCTCCCAGGCTTCCAGATTCACCCCTGCGGCGCCAGCCTGCGGCTGGGCTGTCGGCGGCTGGGGCTGGAGGCGCGCAGAGTCTCTGCGGCTAGGCTCCCCCCGCCTCCCTGCCCGGCGACCTCCCGGCCCTCCTGCCCGCAGCGGGGAGGCAGTCGCCGAGCTGGCCGGCGGCTGGCACTGAGACCGTCGCTCCGCGCCCGGCCAGGAGACAAAGGTGATCCCCAACTGAGCACCGCGGGGTGCGTGCGGCAGGGGACTGCTGCGCCGGTCCAGCGCCAGGGAACCCTGTACAGATCTTGGGTACGTTCCGCGCAGTTCCAAGCATGTCTGGAGTTGGGGGATCGATGGGGTGCAGCGGTCTGGAGCCCCTCTCATGGAGGGCGACCATCCCAATCCCCAGGAGACCTGGTTCCACAGCGGTGGGCAATGACGCGGTCTCTCCCAGGAGCTTGCACGAGTCGCAAGGCAGGGACATCGCAGACCGCAGGAGGAGCCGCGCAGGGAGAAGGTTGCTGCGAGGCGCTTCCTTCCCTCGGCTTCACCTCCCAGCCCAGGAGGTCCCCGGCCAAGGAGCTCACCGACTGGGGAAGAGGTAAGAGGCTTAAGGAGTAGAAATCTGGCCCCTCTCCTTTTTTGTTCTTTTAAAGGATGAGGTCTCTGGGTATTGACTTCTTTTGCCATAAAAGAGTTTCGGGCAATTTGACTAGTCCTGGCGAGTTTTGGGCTGAAACGTGGGTCCTGATTCATGGTTTAAAAAAAAAAAAATTGTTGGATGGTGGAGGTTCAGGAGTTCATGGTTATTTTTCTCGTTATTATCCGTTAATATCCAGGTTATTTTAGACTAAGTCCTCTCTTCCACTTCAGCCGAGATTCAGCCTTGAACAGCTGCCCCAGGGAGTAAGCAGAGGGCTGAGAAGGAGGGCAACTCAGAGCCGCCCCAATGGGTGATGGGAGGGGAATGGGGGCGCTTTGGCCTTAATTATCCCCGCAAGGAAAGTCTGTTGTTTCTATAACTGGGGCTAAGAGGGGGCGGGCAGGGTGGGTAGAGTGCGGATGGGAAAGTGGGCTGAGAATGGCCCCAGCGGCCCTTCCTGAGGAAGAAAGAGTTGAGATTGGGGCAACTTCTAGGCCCTAGTGGCTTTTGCCCTTTGCTTTCCAGACAGTGGTGGAGAGAAGAAGGCAGCCTGGGTGCTTTTGCAGGTGAAAGTCAACCTGGGAAGCACCAAGGTACCAGCTCAAGGGGAAAAAAACTAAACACCTGCATTAATGACCATAGTTGGTCTCAACATTTTCCAGACACGAATTCCTCCGATCAATCCAAATAGGAATTCTTAACCTGACGTCCAAAGAGTCTGAAATCCTTGGAAATTGGGGGATTTCATGGCTCTACAAGAAAGCCCTAGCCATTTCTGAGGAAGGGAGGAAGCAAGGGGAACACGGGAACAGGAGGGGAGTGACCACAAACCCTGCAGTCTAGTTCCCTAGCGACTGAGCCCTGAAACCCCAAATCTGAAACCTCAAGCTGATCCCATGTACGCATTGCCAAACTGAAGAGCGGAAAGTTGCAAATCAACCAAGGAGAAAAGTTTCCACCACTGTTTTCAGGAGGGTCTGGATGTCTAAGTAGATTACGAATCTGGATGTTTTCAGAGATTTTTTTTTTTCCTTTCCAGCTATTCCTGATTTTTGAGTGGGCTCTGGGGCTCATGGGGCAGCCAGGCAGGAGAGAGATCTGGACCTCCAGTCTCCTGATCTCACCTCCACCTTATGAACAGCCCAGGGTCCCCTGCAGGCCAGGTCAGGACCAAGCCTGCCCTCGCCAAGGCTCTATTGGTGGCAGGCCTTGCCCCAACCCCCTTGGCCCTGAGGACTCACTTCTCTGTGAGCCCAGACCTGCTGCCCAAACTGCACATCCGGCCACCCAAATAATGACAGCATTTTTAATTCTTCCTGTTTTTGAAAACTGCAGATGTCCCACATCCTCAGTTCCTCTTAAGGAAGATGGTACCATTGGATCTTGGGGTGTGGGGGACTGTGGAATCAACCTCTAAGCATTGGAGAGCAGGGCCTACTATAATGACTTGTCACCTCCAATCACAGTGCTGCCCAGATGGGTCAAACATTCCCCCTTTATTTCTCTCCATCCCTACCCTCCAAGCCCAGAAAAAAAAAAAAAAAAGTCATGGATTTTTCTGTCTTTCTGTGTTGGGGGAGAAAGAGAAGACAAAACCCAAGAGTCAGAGGGCAAGCCCTGAGGGAGGAGAAAAATGAGGGCGATGATTCCAGGAGATTAAAATAAGCGACCCCCCTCTTCCTAAACCAAGAGCCTCTGAAGCCTGATGTTTGTTTTAATCAGGCCAGGAAGAGAAGTTGGAGGCAGGGTGGGTGGGAGACGAAGTGCCCAGCCTAACAGATACTCCAGTCATGGGGGCTGTGGCTTCTGAGGCTTCTGAGAAGGCAAAACTGACAACCAGCTGCTTGGGATGGTCTGGGCCTCCCAAATCACAGTGTGGAAGAGTAGAGGGCTCTCCTTGAGGGCCTCTGAGGTCTCCTACAGTGCCTTGCCTGGGGCTAGTAAAGCCTTTCCTTGCATTTCTTCTGGGGCAGTGTGCAAATATATGTGTGTGTTGGGCCTGCGGGTGCGGTGGTTCTAAACCATGGCGGGGGTGGGGAGCAACTCACCTCCTGGGGAGTCTATGGTGATATGGTTGGGAGTGGAAGGAAGTGTCATCCTTTCTGGGCTGGGGGACTGAGGAGGCCTCTTTGGCACTTGAAGCCAAGTGCTCCAGACCCCAGGGAAAGGGAGGAGCTGCAGCTCCAAAGAGGGATTCGCAGGGGAGATCAGATCAGGAAAAGCACCAGACTTTCTTCCTCCAGGGGTCTGGGAAATACACTGATAAATGTGAACTTTCACTCAGAGAACACCTCCTTCCCAGTATGGGTCATTGTGCTTCTACTAATACTGGAAAGTCCGGTTCTGTGCTGTATATTTCCACATTTAGCAAATGTGGAATATGTGAAATATACCACGCACTGATCTAATTAGGAAGAGGGGGTGTATACAGGTGAAAATGTGAATTTCCCGCCTGCTACCTTTATTACTGGGCACAATTGGGAGGACGTAATTTTCCGTCTCTTTTCCATGTTTTCACCAATCCTCAGTCGCTACACAGTGCTTAAATACTGGCAAAGGCACAGCCTGACACAGGATACCCCACTGATTACTGAGGGTTACTAATTCCTAAGATACCCCATAATCCTACATACCCCTTTATGCCTAGTTCTCTCTACATGCCTTTTCAAAAGCAGGTATTGACCCCTGAATCAATCCAAACAAATTGAGATCCTTCCCCTGCCTTCTGCCCCTTACCATAAACAACAGGGCCCTCTACAAAAATGCACCCGCATCATTTTTGTGAGTGTGAGTTTCCAGTAAGATGGCGGCGCCAGGCATCCCTCCAGATTCGGATACACGCTTTCCCAGGCAGATCACTCGAGTCTCAGTATAATCCAGAGGGCAAGGAAACCTGGGTCCCCTTGCAGCGGTGGAAAGTGGTTAGAAGCAAGAGACTCCCCCAAGCATTCTCTCTCCATCGCTTCCAGGGGACTTCTAGAGAGCTGATTCTGCACCTTGGGGGCCTGGCGCTCCCGTCTGGACCCAGAGTTCCAGGCCAATTCCTAATTTCCGTGGAGAACGAATAACCGTTGTCCCTTTCCAAGCTACCCCCACCCACGAGGCTGCTCAGCCAGCCAGCCCGGGTTTCTCGCTGCATCCGCTTGGAATCCGGAGTTGCAAGCGGGCAGACCTGGTGGAGAGGGCCTGAGGCTGCGCGGGGCATTCGGGACCCGGCTCTGGGGAGCCAGGGTTGCGGGCAAAGGATGGGGGGGGGGGTGACCCTCTGCCCCCTTACACACCTTCGCTTGGAGAGTGAGAGTCCAGTGGGAGCGGGGGGGGGGAGTGAAGGCGTTGCGGGGGTACCCCGAGGCCCTACTGGGGAGGCTGGATCCGTCCGGAGCTCAAGGTTAACAGGCGGCCCGGGTAGCCCACGCCCGCCACGGCCGATCAGTCCTCAAAGCGCGGCCGAGGGACTGCGCGGCCCCAGAGGGGTCTTTCAAGCCTCCGTTGTGATCTGCGTGGTCGCGGCCCCCATGGGCGAGAGGCAGGGCTGGGAGTGTCTCACCTACCTCTCCGAACCGCGCTGTCCTCCGCGCGTCTTCAGAGGCTGCAGGGACCCGGGGCTTGGGGCGCTCCAGAGCCTAGGGACGCTGGTGATGACGCCGGGGCCAAGGGCTCATCGGCTGTGGGTCGCCGCCCCCCGCCCCCATGAGGCCTCTGGCCGCAGTGTCTGGGTCTGGGGCGCCGGCGCCGACGGCGCTGGAGGCGCGAAGGGACTCGTGCGTCCTCAGTCCCCCTGGCGCCGACGAGGGGGTGAGAGGGGAGAGGACAGGACCCGGGCGGCGGATTGGCGCGGGCGCCACCTTCCTCCGCGTCCGCCCGGGCGGGGCTCCCGCCGGTCTCACCTGCCCCCTTGCTGGGGCGCCGTCGGATCACCGCGCGGCGGTTCCAAGAGTGGGCCTTGCGCCCTCTGGAAGGCCAGAGGCGCGGAGGAAAGGCGCCGAGATGGCCGGCAGACAGAGGAGAGACTGTGTGTGTGTGTGTGTGTGTGTGTGTGTGTGTGTGTAAGAGAGAGAGAGAGTGAGAGCGAGAGAGAGCGAGCGAGAACGGACAAGAGAGAAGGAGATCCGGGGAACGCTTCCCAGAGAAGCCGTCAAATGCAGAAATAGACAAAAGAAGTAGGGGAGAAAGAGTCTGGGGGACAGAACGAAGCCCCGGGCTTCTGAAGCGAGCGACAAGTTGTCCTTGGGAGTTGGGAACGTGAGAGGGAGGGGCGAGGCCAGAGGAGCCTGAGAGGAGGAGGGGGCGCGCAGACCCTTGGCTGGAGGCGACTGATCCACGTGCAGGACCCAGAACCCGGACAAGGAGAGCGCGGGACCCTCCTCCGTCCCCCCCTCCCCCAGTCCCTCGCCCTGTTGCAGCCGGTCTCCGGCTGGATACAGCGACCGACCGGGCGGGCGACTTCCCTCGCTCCCCTCCCGCCGCCCCGCCTGTCCGGGGCTCTGTCCCTCCTGGGGGGACAGCACCAGGCTGAGGGCTGCCTACTACCTCTTCCTTTCTTCTGTTCGCTGCGCCTTGAATGGGATTCTCCCCCTCATTACATGATAAGGACTCGCGAGGCCAAAAGGGATGACCTTGGCCAAGGTCAAAGGAAGAACTTGGAAGTTTTACTTTCCATCCCAGCCCTTAGGATCCCTTTCCGGTTTTGCCCTGCTGGTTACTGGAGTGGTATCCAGGCTCTTCTCTGCATTTCGCTCTAAGGCCCAAATAGAGATCCCAGCTTACCTCCGGCCAGCCGCCAGCGAATGGGCCACAGATGACCCAGCGGGCTGGTCTCCACGTGTTATCTGGCCTCAGACCTGAGACCCTTCTCCTCAGCCAGCACGAGGCTGGGGACCCACTCATAATCCAGCCCCTTGCTGCAAATGGTTGTCCAGGATGGGGGTGGAATGTGTCTGAGATCTGAGTTCTAGGCCTGGCTCTGCCACTTTAACTGTGGAACTTCAGCCCCACCCCCCTCTCTAGGTTTCAGTCTGTTTCCTCTGTATATGGGGGGTGGGGGGGGGAGGCAGGCTGGGTCATTTATGTTTTGTTCCTGTACCCTCCTCTGGCGCGCGGGTTCTGCTGAACTTACACTGCTGAAACAAACACGCATCCAAGTGGCGATTTCATTCTACAGCCACTTAACTACAAGTACAGAAATAACGATACAATTACATTTTGCTTCCATGACTCCATTTTTCTAGTTCCCTTTCCCGTACTTTTTACGGATGATAGGATGAATGCCGCAAAGGGCACTGCTTTATAATGTCCACTTGGATCATGATATTTATTGCCATGTTCTACTTAACATTTTTTTAAATGTTTATTTATTTTTTGAGAGCGCGCGTGCGCGCGCGAGAGAGACAGAAAGAGAGAGAGAGACACAGAATCCAAAGCAGGCTCCAGGCTCCGAGCTGTCAGCACAGAGCCCGACGCGGGGCTTAAACTCACAGACAGCGAGATCATGACCTGAGCTGAAGTCGGACGCTTCACCGACTGAGCCACCCAGGCGTCCCTCCATATGTTTTTAAAAGAACATCAAAGAGCCTTATCTTTTTTTAAAAAATAGAAACTTGGGGTCTCTGGCTTTGTTTAGAAAGTTCTCCCCCACCCCTAAGGTGTTCCTATAGATATCTTGTTAGTTCTTCATTGCTACCACAAGTAATCGTCACAAATCTGTCATCTTACAATTTGTAGGTTGGAAGTCACTCACACACAGGTTTCACTGGGGTGACATCAAGGCATTTGAAAGGGCTGCATTCTTTTCTGGAGGCTCTAAGGGAGGATCTGTCTGGATCATTCAGGTTGTTGGCAGATCCGTTTCCTTGCTGTGTGCCGATAGAGGGCTGTTCCCGGCTTCCAGAGGACACCCACATTCCTCGCCTCTTTCTTTCCTCCATCTTCAAAGCCATCAATGGCCTGACCAGTCCTTCCTATGCTTCAGATTTCTTTTCCTTCTTCTTTTTTCTCATTTCTCTGATTTAGCCAGGGAAGTTTCTCCAGTTGTAAAGATCCATGCAATTAGATTGGCCCCACCCAGATAATCCAGGATAATCTCCCCATCTCAAGGTCCTTAATCTGTATACAAAGTCCTTTCGCTGTGTAAAGTAGCATATTTACAGGTTCCAGGAATTAGGGCAAGGACACCTGTGGAAGAGGGGCGGGGAGGGGGGCATTATTCTGTCGATTACAACACTTCAGTGTTATTTTTTCTTATTTGAAAAAATGTAAGCTTTTAGTATACCTGAGATTTATTTTTATGTATAGAGTGAAAGCATAAGTTTGGTAACAGGCTTGATCAGCTTTTCCTATGATTATTGGCTCTTCTGTAAATTGCCTATTTAAAACCTTAGCTTGTTTTGGGGCGCCTGGGTGGCTCAGTCGGTTAAAGCGTCCGACTTCAGCTCAGGTCACGATCTCGTGGTCCGTGAGTTTGAGCCCCGCATCGGACTCTGGGCTGATGGCTCAGAGCCTGGAGCCTGTTTCCCATTCTGTGTCTCCCTCTCTCTCTGCCCCTGCCCCATTCATGCTCTGTCTCTCTCTGTCTCAAAAAGAAATTAAAAAACATTAAAATAAATAAATAAATAAAATAAAACCTTAGCTCGCTTTACTTATATATGTAAAATTTTAAAAATTTTGAATCCAAGTTCCTTAATATATGGTGCAATAATGATTTCAGGAATAGAATTTAGTGATTCATCACTTGCTTCTAACGCCCAGTGCTCATCCCAACAAGTGCCCTCCTTAATGCCCCTTGCCCATTTAGCCCATCCCTCCACCCAACACCCCTCTAGCAACCCTCAGTTTGGTCTCTGTATTTAAGTGTCTCTTATGGTTTGTCTCCCTGTTTTTATATTATTTTTGCTTCCCTTTCCTTATGTTCATCTGTTTTGTATCTTAAATTCTACATATGAGGGAAGTCCTATGATATTTGTCTTTCTCTGAGTGACTTATTTCGCTTAGCATAATATGCTCTAGTTCCATCCACATTGTTGCAGATAGGAAGATTTCATTCTTCTTGATTGCCGAATAATATTCCAGTGTGTGTGTGTGTGTGTGTGTGTGTGTGTGTGTGTACATATATTTGGGCTCTTTGCATACCTTGACTATTGCCAATAACACTGCTTATAAACATTGGGGTGCATGTACCCCTTTGGAACAGCACTCCTGTATCCTTTGGATAAATACCTAGTAGTGCAATTGCTGGGTCGTAGGGTAGTTCTATTTTTAATTTTTTGAAGAATCTCCATACAGTTTTCCAGAGTGGCTGCACCAGCTTGCATTCCCACCAGCAGTGCAAAAGCGTTCCTCTTTCTCCGCATCCTCTCCAACATCTGTCGTTGCCTGAGCTGTTAATTTTAGCCATTCTGACTGGTGTGAGGTGATATCTCATTGTGGTTTTGATTTGTATTTTCCCGATGATGAGTGATGTTGAGCATTTTTTTTTTATGTGTCTGTTAGCCATCTGGATGTCTTCCTTGGAAAAGTGTCTATTCACGCCTTTTGCCCATTTCTCCACTGGATTATTTGTTTTTAGGGTGTTGAGTTTGATAAGTTTTATAGATTTTGGATACTAATCCTTTATCTGATATGTCATTTGCAAATATCTTCTCCCATTCCATCCGATGCCTTTTAGTTTGGCTGCTTTTTTCCTTCACTGTGGAGAAGCTTTTTCTCTTTTTTTTAAATTTTTTTTTTAACGTTTATTTTTGAGACAGAGAGAGACAGAGCATGAACGGGGGAGGGTCAGAGAGAGGGAAACACAGAATCTGAAACAGGCTCCAGGCTCTGAGCGGTCAGCACAGAGCCCGACGCAGGGCTCGAACTCACGGACCGCGAGATCATGACCTGAGCCGAAGTCGGCCGCTTAACCGACTGAGCCACCCAGGAGCCCCGGAAGCTTTTTCTCTTAATGAGGTCCCAACAGTTCATTCAGTTTTGCTTTTGTTTCCCTTGCCTCTGCAGACATGTCAAGAAAGAAGTTGCTGTGGCTGAGGTCAAAGAGGTTGTTGCCTGTTTTCTCCTCTAGGATTTTGTCGTCTTCCTGTCTTATGTTTAGAACTTTCATCCATTTTGAGTTTATTTTTGTGTATGGTATAAGACAGTGGTCCAGGTTCATTCTTCTGCATGTCTCTGTCCAGTTTTCCCAACACCATTTGCTGAAGAGACTGTCTTTATTCCATTGGATATTCTTTCCTGCTTTGTCAAAGATTGGTTGGCCAGACATTTGTGGGTCCATTTCTGGGTTCTCTATTCTGTTCCATTGATCTATGCATCTGTTTTTGTACCAGAACCATACTGTCTTGATGATTACAGCTTTGTAATACAGCTTGAAGTCCGTATTTATTTATGTTTTAAATATTTTATTTTTAAGTAATCTCTATACCCAACCTGGGGCTTGAAGTCACAACCCCAAAGTCAAGAGTAGCACGCTCCACCAACTGAGCCAGGTAGGTGTCCCAAAACCTTGGTTCTTTGATCATTGTTCTTTTCTTTTTTTTTTTTTTAATTTTTTTAACGTTTATTTATTTTTGAGACAGAGAGAGACAGAGCACGAATGGGGGAGGGGCAGAGAGAGAGGGAGATACAGAATCGGAAGCAGGCTCCAGGCTCTGAGCCATCAGCCCAGAGCCCGACGCAGGGCTCGAACTCATGGACCGCGAGATCGTGACCTGAGCTGAAGTCTGACACTTAACCGACTGAGCCACCCAGGCGCCCCGATCATTGTTCTTTTCATTGTCACTTAATGAGAGCTCTTAGTCTTTTTGGTAAATACTAATCTTTAACACTTTATCTGTTAGTCATCCTGAAATTGGCCTTTTGGGGTTATTTATTTATTTATTTATTTTGGGTTTTTTTTTTTTTAACAAAAATAGACACATTTCTTAACCTGATGAAATTTACATTATGGGGGAGACTGTAGATGTTAAATAAATTCATTAACATAGTAACCAACATTTATTTACAAATTCATAGAAAGTATTTGAGGAAAAAAAAAGGAACTGGGTGCTATGATAGAGAGTAATGGAAGAACGTAATTTGTAAGAGTGGTTCAAGAAAGTTGTCTGTAAGGATGTGATACTGAAACTAGGATCTGAAAGATAAGATAGGGGCCCTGGTTGGCTTAGCCAGTTAAGCCTCTGACTCTTGATCTCAGCTCAGGTCTTGATCTCAGGATTGTGAGTTCAAGCCCCGAGTTGGACTCCATGCTAGGTGTGGAGCTTACTTAGAAAGAAAGAAAGAAAGAAAGAAAGAAAGAAAGAAAGAAACACACACAAGATAAAGAGTTATCTAGGAGGAGCATGGAAGGCAGGAGTGTTCCCGGCAGAGGACAGCTAGTGCAAAGATCCTGAGGTAGTGTATCAGGCTAATTAGAGAATAATTTTCTGTCATTCTGTAAGGCTATCTTTATAACAGGTTATCTAGTCTGGCTTGAGGAAACTTGGATTCATAGAACTTTTTTTCTGGAATGTTTTTGTCAGCTTTATTGAAGTAAAATTTATATATAATAAAATCCACTATTTTAAAGTGGATGATATTTTTTTAACATTTATTTATTTTTGAGACAGAGAGAGACAGAGCATGAATGGGGGAGGGTCAGAGAGAGGGAGACACAGAATCTGAAACAGGCTCCAGGCTCTGAGCTGTCAGCACAGAGCCCGACGCGGGGCTTGAACTCACGGAGATCATGACCTGAGCCGAAGTCAGACGCTTTACCGACTGAGCCACCCAGGCACCCCGAAAGTGGATGATTTTTAACAAGTGTGTATATCTGCATCACAACTACCACAATCGTGATATAGAACATTTCTATCACCACGAAAAGTTTCCTGGTGCCTTTTTGCTGTCAATCTGCTCCCCACCCATCCCCAAGCAAGCACTGATCTATGATCTTCTAGTCACTATTGTTTTGATTTTTCTAGAATTTCCTGTAAATGAAATCACTGAGAATGTAATATTTTTGTCCGGCTTCTCTCACTTTGCATAATGATTTTGGAATGTAACTACATTTTGTGTTTCAGTAATTGGTTTCCTTTTATCACAGAGTGTATTTGTTCTTTTTTATGGATACACCACAATTTACTGATTGATTTAACAATTGTTGGACATTGAAGTTGTTTCCAGTTTGGGGCCATTGTGAATAAAGCCGCCACAAATCATGCGGGCAGACGTTTTCAATTCTCTTGGGAAAATACCGAGGCGTGGAATTGCTGGGTCATCTGGGTGATGTGTATTTCGCTTGTATCCTGTGACCTTGTTAATATCTCTTATGAGCTCTAGAAGCTTGTGTGTGTGTGTGTGTATGTGTGTGTGTGTGTGTGTGTGTGTGTGTATTCCTTAGGATTTTCAACCTAGATGATCATCTCGTCTGTGGATAAAGACAATTTTATTTCTTTCCAATCTACATGCCGCTTATTCATTTCTCGAGTCTATTTCCCTCGATAGGACCTCTAGTACAAAGTCAATGGTGAGAGCAAACGCTCCTGTTTTATCCTGACCTGATGGGGAAAGCATTCAATCTTTCACTAGTCAGTATAACGTAAGGCTACATAAAAGGTGTTCTTAGTTGCTCTTCATCAAGTCGAGGAAGTTTCCTTCTATAACTAGTTTTCTGGAAGTTTCTGTCATGAGTGGATGGAGAATTACATCAAATGGTTTGTATGCCGGGGTGCCTGGGTGGCTCAGTTGGTTAAGTGTCCAACTCTTGATCTCAGCGCAGGTCTTGATCTCAGGGTCGTGAATCAAGCGTGTTGGGCTCCACAATGGGTGTGGAGCATGCTTTTTTTTTAATTTTTTAAAATTAGTTTTCTTTCTTTTTGAGAGGCAGAGAGAGAGACGGAGCGTGAGTGGGGGAGGGGGAGGGAGAGAGGGAGACACGGAATCCAGAGCAGGCTCCAGGCTCTGAGCTGTCAGCACAGAACCCTAGCGGGGGCCCGAACTCATGAACTGTCAGATCATGACCTGAGCCGAAGTCAGACGCTCAACCGACTGAGCCACCCTGGCGCCCCGGAGCATACTTTTTAAACAAACATGCCTCTATCTTTTGGGGGTACCTGGGTGGCTCAGTCGGTTCAGCATCTGACTTTAGCTCAGGTCGTGATCTTGCAGTTTGTGAGTTTGAGCCCCACATTGGGCCTGCTGTTGTTAGCGAATAGCCCGCTTTGGAGACTCTGTCCCCTCCTCCGGCTCAGGTCACGATCTCGCGGTCCGTGAGTTCGAGCCCTGCATCACGCTCTCTGCCGACTGCTCAGAGCCTAGAGCCTGTTTCAGATTCTGTGTCTCCCTCTCTCTCTGACCCTCCCCCGCTCACGCTCTGTCTCTCTCTGTCTCAAAAATAAATAAACGTTAAAAAAATTTTTTTAAAAAAACATTAAAAAAATTTTGCATGCCTGTCTCTTTTAGTTCTTTGACGTAGCGAATTGAATTACATTGACTAGCTTTTCATGTGTCAAAGTCAATCCTGCATTCCCAAGATGAACCCCACTTGATCGTGATGCATTAGCCTTTTTATTTATTACAGCATTTGATTTGCCTAAGTTTTATGTTTTTCCCCCCTGAACAATATGCTTAGAGGTGGATCAGTTTTATTGATCTTTTAAAAAAGTGTTTGTTTTCATTGATTTTTCTCTATTGTTTATACATTTTCTATTTCATTGATTTCTATTCTTTCTTATTTTCTGCTGTCTGCTTACTTTAGGTTTATTTTGCTCTTTTATTTTTTTTCTAATTTCTTAAGGTGCAAGCTTAGACCATTGTTGTTAGACCCTTCTTTCTTTTCTACTGTAAGTATTGAATGCTGTAATTTCCTTTGAAACACTGCCTTAGCTGTTTGCACACATTGTGATATACTCAATTTCATGCAGCTCAAAATAGTTTCTAATATCCTTTGTGGTTTTTCATATGATCCGCGGGCTATTTAGAAGTGTTTTGTTTAGGGGCGCCTGGGCGGCTCAGTTAGTTAGGCATCTGACTTCAGCTCAGGTTATGGTCTTGCAGTTTGTGGGTTCGAGCCCCGCGTCGGGCTCTGTGCTGACAGCTCGGAGCCTGGAACCTGCTTCGGACGCTGTGTCTCCTCTCTCTGCCCCTCCCCCTGTGCTCGCGCTCTCTCTCTCAAAAATAAACATTAAAAAGAAGGAAGTGTTTTGTTTAGTTTTCAGAAAGTTTGATGACCTGTCAGATCTGTTGTTGTTGATTTTCGGTTTAATTCTGTTTTGGTCAGAGAAACATACTTTGTATAATTTCAGTCCTTTTGAATTTATAGGGAATTATTTTATTGCCCAGATGATGAGCTGATAATCCCATGGAAAGACCATCAAGTCCATTAACATACACCTGGACTCTATTACAATTCACCCCTGATGTTTGATAACTAAAATGTGTTGGCTCACTTAATTAAATTTGAACCTATTTAAGTAAGCCATCCTGGTGCTTTACGAGGCCCACAGCCTCATAGTTGAAAGTTCTAGTGCACGTCTTGTTTAAGAGCCCGGTGTTATGTATTTTTAGAAGTGAAATGAATGCCTGAGCCACTCTCATTAATGTCTGCAACTCTAAAGAGGGTAAAAGGTGTCTTGGTGAGGCCTCGTATTATGGCTTTAGTACATGTCTGACCTTGGTTTGTATTTTGGGATATCTCTGAAGCAAGAACATGTCCAGAGTTCTTTTTTTTTTTTTTAATGTTTTATTTATTTTTGAGACAGAGAGAGACAGAGCATGAGAAGGGCAGGGGCAGAGAAAGAGGGAGACACAGAATCCAAAGCAGGTTCCAGGCTCTGAGCTGTCAGCACAGAGCCCGATGCAGGTCTCGAACCCACAAACCGTGAGATGGTGACCTGAGCAGAAGTCGGACGCCCAGCCGACTGAGCCACCCAGGCGTCCCACATGTCCAGGGTTCTTTACCCCAAAGGGGGTGACCCTGGATAAGGGGACTTTCCCAGTAGCCCAGGGGTCTGGGACAGGGACAGCCTTTTCCCACTGTGGTGTTTGATCAGGAACTGAGGGCAAGAGAGGCCACTTGATGGCCATGCCAAGCTTGTGGTCAATTTGTTATGCAGTAATAGGTGATTGGAACAAATAATCACCAACATTTATTGAGTGCTAACCACTATACCATCCTGACTCTTATATGGCTATAATTTTTTTTTTTCTGTTTTTAAATTAGCTTTTCTCTGTGACCCAGGAAGAGGTCAGACATTCTCTGGTTAGGTAGGCCTTAGGGTAGTCTAAGAGTGAGGTCTTTGGGGACAGGCAGACCAAAGTGTGACTATGGCTCTGTATTCATTGTGTAACCTTGGGCACCTTAATCAACTGCTCTGAGTCCCAGAGCAGTTTAAAAGATATTTAAGGGGCACTTGGGTGGCTCAGTCGGTTAAGCGTCCGACTTCAGCTCAGGCCATGACCTCACGGTCCGTGGATTCGAGCCCTATGTTGGGCTCTGTGCTGACAGCTCAGAGCCTGGAGCCTGCTTCAGATTCTGTGTCTCCCTCTTCTCTCTACCCTTCCCTGCTCTTGCTTTGTGTGTGTCTCAGAAAAATAAATAAACATTAAAAAAATATATAAAATTATTTTAAATATTGTAAACAAATTAAATATTTTAAAATACTTTTAAATATTGAAAAATATTTTTTAAATAACTTTATGTATTTAAGTAATCTCTACACCCAACATGGCTTGAACCCACGACCCCAAGATCAAGAGTCACTTGCTCTTCGGCACACATGGGTGGCTCAGTCGGTTGAGCATCTGACTTGGGCTCAGGTTATGATCTCACAGTTCGTGAGTTCAAGCCCCTCATCCGGCTCACTGCTGTCAGTGGGGAACCCGCTTTGGATCTTCTATACTCCCCTCTCTCTGCTGCTCCCTGACTTCCACCTGTGCGCTCTCTCTCTCTCTCTCAAAAATAAACATCAAAGAAAAAAGAGTCACATCCTCTTCCGACTGAACCAGGCAGGTAACCTCCCCCGTTTCCTTAACTTTAAAACTCAGCTGATAATTCTTCAAGACAACGACATGCAATAACATATGGAAATGGTGTGACAGTGCCTGTCATGTAATAAGCCTTCAGTAACGGTTATAGTTTTTATTGCCTGCTCTTTACGTGCTGTGGCCCAACCTGAACCTCAGTCTCTTCATCGGTTATGTGAGGGAAAGAATAACAAGCATCTCAGGGCTGTTTTGAGATCTTGCCCAGTGTCCCACAGACACCCTCAGTGTGACAGATCAGGGCACAAACACCAAGAACCCACCACCCAGTTAATTGTCGTGTTACCTCCAATACTCTGGAACTCAAACATCCCTCTAATGTAGCAGCTCCTACATACAACTCAACACACCCCCTCCTCCCCAGTGCATCAGCATCCCAGCACTCTCAGCCCTGGATGCCGACAGAGAATTCCTTCTGTATAATACAGTGGTTAAAACTCGCTGTCCTGGAGGCAGGTTGTCCTGTGTTCAAATCCCATGTCTTTCTCCTATTTGCTGTGTGAAATGGGGCAGATCACTTAGCTTCCTTGCAACGCAGATACAAATTGGGACTAATTAATGCCTATCCTCTTTCTAGGTACCACCATAGAGGGGGCTAACTCCGACCCCTGACGTTTAGAGAAAAAATTAATTGCATAAGCAAGTTAGATGTAAAAAATAAGCTTACTGTTTTAGCCACAGGTCCTTGTCACCAAAAAGAGAAGAGATCTAAATCGTTCATTTCCAAAACAAACAGAGGCGTGGCTGTGGTATGAAGAATTTGATTTACACCCAAGATAACAGTTTGGCAGCATAGATCATTCCAGGAAAACTGGCCTGATTATAGTCCTGCGCAGGCAGTAAGAGAGCTTTAGAGAGCTAGATCAGTGGTTTTTATATGGTCTGGGGCAGATATATATCTCTAGATATCTATATATATTCATAGATCTATAGTATATATGAATATATGTATGTGTGTATAATATATATTCAGATGTGTGTATAATATATATATATAGGTAGATATAGATCTATAGATCTATGCAAATAATTGATATAGATAGATCTATATAGATATAATATATAGATAGATACATATAGGTCTATCTATATAGATAGATTGATAGATATAGATGGATCTATATAGATATTATATATAGAGAGAGATATAGATCTATATATCTATCGATATATATATAGATCTATCTATCTATATATATATAGATATATCTATATCTATCTAGATATATAGGTCTATCTATATATATCTATAGATAGATCTATAGATCTATAGATTGGGGGCTGGGGAGGGTTGGTCCGTATGGCTTCCTGACAGTCAGGGGTCCTGGTCCTCTCCAGTGTACAGAGAAAAGATTTGTCATATTTTCTAACCAAATCCATCTTGAAAAAGAGCAGAGCTGGAGGACTCACACTTCCCAATTTCAAAATCTGCAGTAATCAAGGCAGTGCGATACTGGCATAAGGACAGACATATATATAGGTCAGTAGAATAGGATGTATCTATGGTTGAGGTGTCAAGAACATTCTGTGAGGAAAGTGTGGGGACAACTGGATATCCACATGCATCTATAGATAGATGCATATATATCTATAGATCTATAGATCTATCTATAGATATATATAGATAGATCTATCTAGATATATAGCTATATCTGTATCTATCTAGATATATCTATATCTATCTAGATATATAGATATATCTATATCTATCTAGATATATCTATATCTATCTAGACATATAGATATATCTATATCTATCTAGATATATAGATCTATATATATATATATATATCTTTAGATATCTACATCTATATCTATCTATATCTATATATATATCTTTAGATATAGACCCATATCTATTGACAGATATAGGTCTATATCTATCTATAGATAGATATATATATATTATACACACACATACATATATTCATGTATATTATTACTTATCCCCAAACAGAATATGTACTGGGTTATTAGGCACTCTGGTGTTTTCCTGGTCTATTGCATTTTTGTTTTTAAAGTTCTGGTCACAATCCACTAAACTGTTTACACAACTCATCAATGAGTCACAGCCCACAGTGTGAAAATGCTAGTGTAGATTATTTCTTTCTGTCCCTTTCAGTAGGAACCCAAGAAAAGCTAGCTCTCATCCATATTTGATTCGTCAATATAAATCTTCTTGGTTAACAAAAATTACAATTCTCCCAAGTAGCCAGGAGAAATTTGACTAGAATTATCTTGAGATCGCCATGGTTATTGCTTTTCTTTGACAGTAAACCAAAAAACAAATGAAGAGCCTGGTTATGAAGTCTGACCACTTGGACTGAATTCTGGCTCTGCCTCTAGCTTGCTGTCTCACTTGCCTCAGTTTCTTCATCTGTAGACTGGAAATAATTAAGAATAATAATAGAATCCTCCTTGTACGTAATTAGATAAGCAATTAACACAGGGCCATAGTGAGTTTTCAAAAAATGTTGGCAACTACGTTATTATTTTTTATTTTTTAAACTGTCAGTGTTTTTGTCTTGCAGCAGATATCTGAGAGCAGCTTATCCATAAACAGCACTAAACTAAGAGAAGAGACTCTTGGGCAGTGGATAGGGAATCTTTGGAAAGTTTCACGCTGGACCCGCCTTACCCTAGATAGACACTAGAGGGAGCTCCACGCCCAGAAAGCCACATGTTTCCAGGCCCAGGGACCTGCCAACAACTGCTGTCCCTGAAACTTTCCCTTTCAGTCTGGTGACTTACTTTGGAGAAGTGGCTGCTGCATTGGGTCCCAAACTAAAGGCTCTGTGGGAATCCGGAGGGGACAGCAA
Organism: Lynx rufus; assembly: GCF_022079265.1. Classification (NCBI taxonomy): domain Eukaryota; kingdom Metazoa; phylum Chordata; class Mammalia; order Carnivora; family Felidae; genus Lynx; species Lynx rufus. The sequence continues at coordinate 23,878,060 of NW_025814832.1, read as the reverse complement.
GTGGCTGCGTGGAGCGGAAATCTGGTTTCCTCAAATTCACCAATTGGCTTTCACCGGGGCTGAGACCTTCTGGAGTAGTGGGACAGCATATTCATCATCCGTGAGCCCCCGGGGGCCGAACGCACGTCGTGTCTGACATACTGTAATCACTTTGTAAATATTTATGGGATGGGACCATCCAGTGGGAGAATATGAGACCTAAATAATTATAATCACAAATGGAAAATGCTGGTATGTATGGCCGGTGAGCATCGTGGGACCTCCCAGTGGGTTGGGGGCTGGGGAGGGTTGGTCCGTATGGCTTCCTGACAGTCAGGGGTCCTGGTCCTCTCCAGTGTACAGAGAAAAGATTTGTCATATTTTCTAACCAAATCCATCTTGAAAAAGAGCAGAGCTGGAGGACTCACACTTCCCAATTTCAAAATCTGCAGTAATCAAGGCAGTGCGATACTGGCATAAGGACAGACATATATATAGGTCAGTAGAATAGGATGTATCTATGGTTGAGGTGTCAAGAACATTCTGTGAGGAAAGTGTGGGGACAACTGGATATCCACATGCAAAAGAATGCATCTGGAACCCCTCCCAGCCATCGTCTACAAAAGCTAACTCAAAAGGGGCAAAGGCATACATGTAAGAGCTAAAACTATAACTCTTAGCAGAAAACATAGCTATAAATCCCTTTTTGGGTTAGGCAATACTTTCTTAGATGTGACACTAAAAGCACAGGAAGAAAAAAATAGGTAAATTGGACTCCATCGTAATTAAGACTTCTGTGGGTCAAGACACTATCAAGAAAGTTGAAAGTCAGGGGCCCGTGGATGGCTCAGTTGGTTGAGCATCCGACTCTTGGTTTCAGCTCAGGTCATGATCCCCGGGTCATGGGATCGAACCCCGCATCGGGTTCTGTGCTGAGCGTAGAGCCTGCTTGAGATTCTCTGTCTCTGCCTTTCTCCCCGATTTGCATGCTCCCTCTCCCTCTCTAAAAATAATAAATAGATAAATAAATAATCTTCAGGACTGATAATGCTGAATTATTATTGTTTTGTTTTTATTTTTATTTTTTTAACTTTTTTTAACATTTATTTATTTTTGAGAGACAGAGAGAGACAGAGCATGAGCAGGGGAGGGGCAGAGAGAGAGGGAGACACAGAATCTGAAGCAGGCTCCAGGCTCCAAGCTATCAGCACAGAGCCTGATGTGGGGCTCGAGCTCACAAACCATGAGATAATGACCTGAGCCGAGGTCAGATGCTTAACCGACTGAGCCACCCGGGCGCCCCATCTTTTTAGTGTTTAGTTATTTAATTTGAGAGAGACCGAGAGCACGAGCAAGGGAGGCAGAGAGAGGCTGAGAATCCCAAGCAGGTCCCATGCTGTCAGCATAGAGCCTGACTCGAAACCCAATCTCACGAACAGTGAGATCATGACCTGAGCTGAAAAACTCAAGAGTCAAACACTCAACTGACTCAGCCACCCAGGCGTCCCTAATGCTGAATTATTAAAAGAAGAAGAAGAAGAAGAAGAAGAAGAAGAAGAAGAAGAAAAGAAAAGAAAAGAGAAAAGAAAAGAAAGAGAGAAAGAAAGAGAAAGGAAAGGAAAGGAGAAAGACAAACCACAGAATAGAAGAAAACATTTGCAAATCCTACTCTGATAATGGTCTTATATCCAGAACATGTAAAGAGCTCTTACAACTCAACCACAAAAAGACAAATAACATAAAACTGAGCAAATGCCTGGAACAGACATTTCTCCATGGAAGATATACAAAGGGCCAAGAAGCATGTGAAAAGATATTCAACATCATTAGTCATTAGGGAAATGCAAATTCGAACACAATGAAACCCCACTTCCCTGGCTATATCAAAAAGACAACAAGCGTTAGCAAGGACGTAGAGAAATTGGAACCTTCCCATACTGCTCGTGGGACCATAAAAGGGTGCACTTTGGAAAGCAGTTTGACAGGTCCTCGGAAACTTAAACATGGAGTCACCGTAACACCCAGGAATTCCATTTCTGGGTACATGTCCAAGAGAATTGAAGACATCTCTGTATATAAAAACTTGTACATGAATGTTCACAGCAGTATCCATCATAATAGCCAGAAAGTGGGAACGGCTCAGATGTCTACCAACTGATGACTGGATAAATAGGATGTGGTATTTCCCTGCGATGGAATATTATTCTACCACGAAAAGGAGTGGAGTATAGATACATGCTACCACACGGATGAAGCTTGAAAGAAGTGAAAGATGGCTAAGTGAAAGAAGCCACGAAACGTCATAGATTGTGTGATTCCGTTTATATTCAACGACCAGATAGGCAAATACACTGAGATTTGCGTTTTCTGGGGGGCTAGGGAGAAGGGGGCAAGTGGGAGTGACTGTTTCACTCTTTGGGGTGGTGGAAATGTTTTGGAATTAGTGGTGATAGTTGGACAACCTTGTGAATGTGCTAAAAACCACGGAATTGTATGCTTCAAAATGACGGATTTTGAGGCACCTGGCTGGCTTAGCAGGTTAAGTGTCCAACTTCGTTCGGCGCAGGTCATGATCTCATGGTTCATGAATTCGAGCCCTGCATAGGGCTCTGCTCTGCGGTCTGCTTGGGATTCTCTCTCTCGTGCACTCTCTGTCTGTCCCCCACCCTTGCTCTCTCTTCGTGTGCGCTCTCTCTCTCTTAAAATAAAGAAACTTTTTTTTTAATGGTGGATTTTACGGTATGTGAATTATGTGTCAATAAGAAAAATAAAGAGGGGCGCCTGAGTGGCTCGGTCTCTTAAGTGTCTGACTCTAGATTTCGGCTCAGGTCACCATGTCACAGTTGGTGAGTTTGAGCCCCGAGTCGGGCTCTCTGCTGTCAATGTGGAGCCCACTTTGAATCCTGTCTCTTTGCCCCTCCCATTCTCTCTCTCTCTCTCTCTCTCAAAAATAAGCATTTAAGGGGCGCCCGGGTGGCTCAGTCGGTTAAGCGTCTGGCTTCGGCTCAGGTCACGATCTCATGGTCCATGAGTTCGAGCCCCGCATCGGGCTCTGGGCTGATGGCTCAGAGCCTGGAGCTTACTTCCGATTCTGTGTCTCCCTCTCTCTCTGCCCCTCCCCATTCATGCTCTCTCTCTGTCTCAAAAATAAATAAAAACGTTAAAAAATTTTTTAAAAATAATAAAATAAACATTTAAGGGTGCCTGGGTGGCTCAGTCGGTTAAGCGGCCGACTTCGGCTCAGGTCATGGTCTCGCGGTCTGTGAGTTCGAGCCCCGCGTCGGGCTCTGGGCTGACAGCTCGGAGCCTGGAGCCTGTTTCAGATTCTGTGTCTCCCTCTCTCTGACCCTCCCCCCGTTCATGCTCTGTCTCTCTCTGTCTTAAAAATAAATAAACATCAAAAAAAATAAACATTTTTTAAAAAGAAAAAGAGAGAAATTAATATTCTTCTCATCTCTAGCTCAGTGGCTCTTAAACATTTTGGTCTCGAAACGCCTCTATATTCTTAGTAATTACTGAGGGCCCCAAAGAGCTTTTGTTTATGTGTTTTGTTTTTGTTTTTATTTATGTGTTCATGTCAAGTATCCATTGACATTCTCCATGTTAGAAATTAAAAAAATGTTTAATGTTTATTTGAGAGAGAGAGAGAGAGAGAGAGAGACAGCATGAGTGGGGGAGGAGCAGAGAGAGAGAGGAGAGAGAGAGAATCCCAAGCAGGCTCCACGCTGTCAACACAGGGCCTGATGTGGGGCTTGAACTCAAGAAACCATGAGATCATGACCCGAGATCAAGAGTCGGACGCCTAATCACCTGAGCCACCCAGGCGCCCTACAAAACTGAGGCATTTTAAAAACATTTACTGTTAATTCATTTTTTTAATAAAAAAAATTTTTTTAAGGTTTATTTATTTTTGAGACAGGGAGAGACAGAGCATGAACAGGGGAGGGTCAGAGAGAGAGGGAGACAGAATCTGAAGCAGTTCCAGGCTCTGAGCTGTCAGCCCAGAGCCCGACGCAGGGCTCGAACTCACGGACCGCGAGATCGTGACCTGAGCCAAAGTTGGACGCTTAACTGACTGAGCCACCCAGGTGCCCCCCCCCCCGCCAAATTTTTTTTTTAGAGAGAGAATGAGTCCAAGTTGGGGAGAGATGGGCAGAGGGAGAGAGAAAGAGAATCTCAAGTGTGTCCACACTCAGGGCAGAGCCCCACACGTGACTCGATTCCATGACCCTGGGATCGTGACCTGAGCCAAAATCAAGAGTCAGACACACAACCGACTGAGCCGCCAGGTATCCCTGTTAAATCATTTAAAGTAGCATTAATAAAACATATACATGGTAACATAACGTGTATATAGTTTCCAAATAAAAAAATAGTGAGGAGAGTGGCATTTTTGCAAATCTCTTTAATGTCTGACTTGACGGGAGACGGGCAGACTCCTGAATCTGTTTATACGTACAAATTCTTGTGATGTGTTGTTTTGGCTGAAATGTATGGAAAAAAATCTGACTTCATACAGATGTGTAGTTGGAAAAGGGAGGAGTGTTTCATGGCCTTTCCAGAACATTGTGGATATTTTTCTTAGATACCACACCAAAGCTGGACAGGTGGTAGTTTCCTAAAGGTTAGTTGCAAGGTGAACTCTGAAATCGCGCCAATGAACTTTTCGTTCTTTTACGTTACAATCCATTAAAATCCATCGGTCTCATGGGGCGCCTGGGGGGCTCAGTCGGTTAAGCGTCCGACTTCAACTCAGGTCACAATCTCGCAGTCTGTGAGTTCGAGCCTCGCGTGGGGCTCTGGGCTGACAGCTCAGAGCCTGGAGCCTGTTTCAGATTCTGTGTCTCCCTCTCTCTCTGCCCATCCCCCGTTCATGCTCTGTCTCTCTCTGTCTCAAAAATAAATAAGCGTTAAAAAATTTTTTGAAAGAAATAAAAATCCATCGGTCTCCAATGTACTTTGAATAGATCTTTTATCCATGCGTGGTGTTGGGAACATTATGCATTGGTCATTCGGAAAATATTTGTTTCACTGAGTTTTGCTGCTCTCCCAAACGTGGACTCATTTTATGACTCAGTACCACAATATCCAGTCATTGACATCAACCCCAGGCTCTCCAGAACAGTCTTGGGGTTTGGGGAAGCTGTCAAGCTCTCGGTGGCAGATGTAAGTTTTCCAAATTTCCAATATTTGTTTTAAGACCCGAATTTCAAAATTGGCCATAGATACTGCCGGCTGCTCTCCTTGGAAGGGAAAACCCACTTTGTTTTCCCAAAAATGTCTGCCAATAACCAAGTGGGAATTACATCGATTTTTTTTGGGGGGGGTCCGTCACTCTTTCAAGGAAAAATGGGGTTCCCTAAGAAACGGGATCAGCTTAGTTCACAATTCAAACAAGTGCTTTTCCTCAGGACAACTGCTGTCCTTTGGGGTGCAAAAGTACTTTCTGACTGCCTTTTATTTACTCAGGGATTGGGTTTTCACAAAACTAATCATTTTTATCGCTTCATCAAGGATTGATTGCTTGCTTGATTGATTGATTTATAATTCCAGCAAAATTAACACGCAGTGTTCTATTAGGTTCAAGTGTACAATATAGTGATTCAACAATTCTATACATTACTCAGTGCTCAGCACAATAAGTGTGCTCTTTTTTTAAAAAATTTTTTTAACGTTTATTTATTATTTTTTTTAAAATTTTTTATTCAACGTTTATTTATTTTTGGGACAGAGAGAGACAGAGCATGAACGGGGGAGGGGCAGAGAGAGAGGGAGACACAGAATCGGAAACAGGCTCCAGGCTCTGAGCCATCAGCCCAGAGCCTGACGCGGGGCTCGAACTCCCGGACCGCGAGATCGTGACCTGGCTGAAGTCGGACGCTTAACCGACTGCGCCACCCAGGCGCCCCTAACATTTATTTATTATTGAGAGACACAGCATGAACACGGGAGGGACAGAAAGAGAGGGAGACACAGAACCCGAAGCAGGCTCCAGGCTCTGAGCTGTCAGCACAGAGCCCCACGTGGGGCTCGAACCCACGAACCTCGAGATCATGACCTGAGCCGAATTCGGATGCTTAACCGGCCGAGCCATCCAGGCGCCCCACAATAAGCATGTTCTTAATCCCCATCACCTATTTTATCCATCATCAAGGACATTCTTTTTTTTTTCCTTTTTCTTTTCTTTTTCTTTCTTTCTTTTTTTTTTTTTTTTATCAAGAGGGAGGGAGAGGGACAGAGAAAAAGAGAGAAAGGGAATCTTCAGAGAATCTTAAACAGGCTCCACACCCAGTGTGGGGCTGAATCTCAGGATCGTGAGATCATGACCTGAGCCAAAATCGAGAGTCCAAGAGTCAGACGCTTAACTGACTCGGCCACCCAGGTGCCCCATCAAGGACATTCTTTAAGTGAAACTGGCTTTTGTCTCGTTTCACTGTCAGAATTTACTAGCGGTTTTGTTTGCTTGTTTGTTTGGTCTTGTTTTTACTGTGAAGAAGGCAATGCCTACTAGAACAATCTGATTCCGTGGGAGCTTCACCCACCACCGCCCTTGCACCATCATTGCAAATGATGTCAGCGTTTGACTTCACAGCCCCCCCCCCGGAAGAACCCCCAGGAATCTAGGGACCTGATGCTTGGAACCACTTCTCTAGTTTGTTTATTCGTTCAGACATTTTAATGGAGCACGTGGGAGGGGCTAGGCTTTATTCCAGGCCCTTAGGGACACAGAGGGAAGCAAGACGAGGCCTTGCGTCCTCCCTGGGGAGACAGACAAGAAACATGTGCAACACACAAATAAACCAGAAATTTTCAGGTGGTGGCGCTGTAGAAGTGCAAGGACATCCCTGGGGAGGGGAAAATACTAGATAGGTCAGGGGACAGGTGTCTCTGAGGTGACATATGAGCAGAGACTAATTGAAACTGAGAAGGAGACAGTCTGAGGACCCCCTTGTTAAAAGGCAGTGCTCGAGGGGCCCCTGGGTGGCTCCGTCGGGTGAGCGTCTGGCTGTTGGTTTCAGCTCAGGTCATGATCTCACGGTTTGTGGGTTCAAGCCCCACCTTGGGCTCTGCACTAACAGCGTGGAGCCTGCCTGGGATTCTGTCTCCTCTCTCTTTGCCCCCCGTCCCTCCCCCGCTCTCTCTCTCAAAATAAATAAATCAACTTTTTTTTTTTTAAAAAAGCAGTACTCAAGAGTGCAAAGGATGTGGAGCATCTCCCCTCTGAGCCTGCAGGTCACGTTAAGAAGGCATCAAGAGGGGCCCCTGGGTGGCTCAGTCCGTCAAGCGTCCGACTTCGGCTCAGGTCGTGATCTCGCGGTTCGTGAGTTCGAGCCCCGCGTCGGGCTCTGGGCTGATGCCCCAGAACCTGGAGCCTGCTTCGGATTCTGTGTCTCCCTCTCTCTCTCTGTCCCTCCCCTGCTCACACTCTGTTTCTCTCTCTCTCTCCAAAATAAAACAGTAAAAAAAAAAAATTTTTTTTTTTTTTTAAAGAAGGCATCAAGACACTGGGTTGGAAAGAAATAAAAACCTTCAATCTGATGCCATCTCTTCATCGAGCTAATCTCCTTATTCTGCCTGAACTTCAAATTCCAAGTCCTTATCTGAAAATAGAATGGCAATAGCCACCCAGCCCACTTTACAGAGCGGGAGTTCAGTTGACCAAGGATGCACTAGAAAGTTCTTTTTTTTTTTTTTTTGTAATGTTTATTTATTTTTGAGAGAGAGAGAGAGAGCACGAACACACGTGAGGAGGGTAAGGACAGAGAAAGGGAGACAGAGGATCTGAAGTGGGCTTCTCGCAGACAGCTGAGAGCCTGAGGCGGGACTCGAAACCAAGCGGGACTCCAACCTCGAACCGCGAGATCATGACCTGAACAAAGTCGGATGCCTCACCGACTGAGGCCCTAAAACTGAGCCACCCAGGCACCCCTGGAAAGTTCTTAATACACTGTCGATGTGAGTGCTGCTTAGTCCGACTTGGCTACCTTCCTCTGCAGGTGCGGGCTGCAGGACTTCTTTCCCAAGTTCAAGGTCAGCTCCGTTGGCTCGGCCCCCTACTCCCTCTCCTTCTTACAGGACTCCTGGTTGAGCCAGATCCCTTCCATTCCAAGTGGGGATTCTTGATTTAGAGAGAATAAGATAACCGAATGTCAATCCTTATTTTCGAAAACATCTTGTTAGTTTCTTAAAGGGAATCCTGACTTATTGAAATCCTTTAAAACCTTGCCTCCTGAAGCAACATATCCGCATTGCTAATGAGCCTTTCTTCTTTGTTTTTTTCCAAGTCATGAAATAGCACGCCAAGCCCTGCACGGGACACTCTTACCAACTTCACATTATTCTGTGGGTCATATGTCCATCTCTCCAGCGAGTTCTCAGGCTCTTGTCTGATGTTTGGCTGCGGTCAGAGACCAGGTTCCCTGCAGATTGCCCCCCCCCCCCCCCCCCCCCCGCAGGCTTCTCTTTTTATAAGCAATGTACATGGTTACATTAAGATACACTGTTTACTTCCTTCTCAGAGTGTTCAACTCGCTTGGTTTTGCAGAGAGCAAACCGAGACACAGAGCCAGGCAGGAATTAAAAGCTGAGAATCCTGGCTTTTAACTTTTTTTTTTTTTTTTTTTTTTTTTTTAGCGGCTCTGGCCCCGGAAAGTGGAAAGCAAGGAGACAGGGTGTGGGATGAAATGGGGAGAAGCCTGATCCCTACCTCTGGGCTAGCAGCCTAAAGAGGCCTTACTTAGGTCGCTGCTCTGCAGAATTAACCCCTCTAGATCCAGATCCGGGTGGCCTGGCGCATGCCAGGAGCGGGAACGGAAACTGGCCCCTGCCACAGTGTCTCCTCAGCCGGAAAGTAAGTGGCATTTGGACCAGAGTGGGTTGAAGTGCCCCACTCGAGGCTGGAGCTCAGCCCTAGGGACTGTCGCCCGCCAGCGCCTGATGGCCGGCACCCTAGGCTGGGGTGAGGCGGGCGAGGCCCAAACAAGGCAGGGGGAGCTGCGCGGCAAGGGGAGGCCAGAGAGATGCTGGGGATGGGACCCCCCGGCAGGGAAAGTCCTCAGCTCTGGCCCCTTCTGGTCAAAAGCTGAGTGAGTAGTGGGGAGTGTTCCGACGTTGCCCGAGGTGGCCTAGGACAGCACCGGAGGTCACGCGGTGCGGCAGCTTCTCCAGCCCTCTGCCTCGTCCTGGGAGGAGGGACGCGGTCCCCAGGGCTCTGGGAGCTGGGCCCCGCGCCTCCGCCCCACCCCCCCACCCCAGTGGCCGGCAGGGGTCAGTGTTTAGCTACAGGTGAGCCGGCAGCAGCCAGACGCTGAATCTGGTTCCTTGGCCTTGGTCTTGCCCCTCCTTACCAATCCGGACTTATCTGGGTTCTTGCATACCTAGACCCCTTATCTTTCCTGGTTCCTCCGGACTGCCCCTCCGAAGGAAGATGCCTGCACCCCTCCATAAGCATACATCACTCCGTCTATGCATAATTACTTCTTGGCCTCTTGCCAAATAGTGGTGACAAATATGGATGCAGCTTGGAGTCAGATTTGGGTTCAAGTTCCTGCGCTGCCAAGCGCCAGCTGTGTAGCCTTGGGAAAATCACTTTACCTCTCTGGGTCGAGTTTCTCATCTTCGAAAATGAGCTAACGACCGTGAGAATAGCGGTTTTGTAGTGTGCCAAGGACTCCTGTGTCACATGCTATGCATATTATCCTCTCAGAGCTTAAGAGGAGGACACTGGTTGCGAGAGACAGTAACAGACGCGGCATCTGAACCCAGGTCTGGCTTTCCCCACCGCGTGACCCCCGGCTGGCAGGGCTATCGTGAAAATTAAAATGTGAACATTTTATGATTTTTCTCTTCTGACAGTTTTGCCTGGATCCTGGTGGGTGTTCTCTCCTACTAAAAGGCATTTAAATTTTTTTTAATGTTTATTTATTTATTTTTGAGAGAGAGAGAGAGAGAGAGAGATAGCGAGCGCGCACGCGCGCCTAAGTGGGGGAGGGGCAGAGAGAGAGACACAGAATCCGAAGTGGGCTCCAGGCTCTGAGCCATCAGCACAGAGCCCGAAGCGGGGCTGGAACCCATGAACCGTGAGATCATGACCTGAGCCAAAGTCCGACGCTCCACCGACCAAGCCACCCAGGTGCCCCCTAAAAGGCATTTTTACATTTTAAAATTTTTTAAAAAGAAAGGCATTTTTCAATTGCTAGAAATGTTCCCAGTTAGTGAAACCAGCCCATTAGACTACGACTTGCAGAAGGGCGGGGACCTCAGCTGTCTGGCTCCCTGCTCCGAGTCTGTTGCTCAACGTACTTCCTGATGCATGGCAAACACACAATAATAATGAAGGAAAATATAAATTCATACACTTCCTGCGTTCATTCCAAGACAGATCCTAACACGGAGCCATTTTTCATATCAACCATTCAATTACCAGGCAAGTGACACTAATTACCAACTCTAATAGCCGTTGTCTAATTTAATTAAAGGGGATTATTGGAGCTCCTGAAACTCCTGCCATCCTCCCATTATGTAAGTCATGGGGGTTCAATAACAGTCTTTTTATTAGTATGTTCACAAGATAAATTAAATAACCAGCTTAATGACTCATCCTTGTGACTTATGACACTGAGAATATGTGTAGGGAAACGATAAGTGTGGCAAAACTGAAGTCTCTGAGAAAATGCTGTGGGCGTGTGGCTCCAAATGTCCCAGAAGCTCTCCTACGTGGCCTCAGGGCTTCAGCAACCCTCAGATTCCCGGCCCCCCCCCCCCCCAGCCTTCACTCTGCTTAAATGGTGTATTTGCCTTTGCCCAAATATTTTTGAGGACGTTGATTTCCCTTCGTGCTGATCGGGTCCATACGCCTAAACTACCAAATCTGCTGTGAATATTGACCGACAGGATGGCAACCACAGAGGACAGAGGAAAGGCAGCCTTTAGTTCAAAGCCAGCCATAGAACTGGAGAGGGAAACTGGAAAATAAAACAGCTTGTCTATACTGACTCTCTCCCTAAAAGTGCATTTTTGGAGGGCGCCTGGGTGGCTCAGTCGGTTAAGCCTCTGACTCTTGGACCTAAGGGTGAAGGCCAACCAGAGTGGTGAGACTGAAAGTTCCCAGGGAAGGGAGAGGGGCTAGTGATTGAGTTCAGTCACCAATGGCCGGTGATTCGATCAGCCATGCCTGTATAATGAGGCCTCCATAAAAACCCAAAAGGGCCGGGTCTGGAGAGCTTCCAGGGTGGTGAACTTGTGGAGATTCAGGAAAAATGGCGCACTCGTTTTTGCATCTGGCTGTTCCCGAGTTCTCTCCTTTCATAATAAACCAGTGATCTGGTAAGTACAATGTTTCTCTGAGCCGCTCTAACAAATTAATCGAGCCCAAGGAGGGGGTCATAGGGACCTCCGATCTATAGCTGGTTGGTCAGAAGCATAGGTGACAACCTGGGCTTTCGATGGCTGTCTCAGTCGGGAGGTGGAGAGCAGTCTTATAGGACTGAAGGCTTAACCGGTGAGAACAGCGTCAGAATTGAGTTGAATCCGGAGGACCGCCAGCTGGTGTCCTGAGAATCGCTTGGTGGCATAGGGGAAACCCTCCCCTCCATACACATTGGAACCCAAAATAAGGCAGTACTCTCTCTGTCTCCTGATTTTCTTCCTACTTCTCTGAACAGTCTTTTGATTTCAGCTGGGGAGTCTTCTTCTGTTGCTCTCTCCCTAACTTTTGGTAGATTCCATCCTCAGACTTTTATTTCTCTTCCCACACGCCCTCGTGTTGGAAAGTGTTGTCAGAAAGTCTCATCCACGGGGGGCGGGGGTGGTGGGCACCTGGCCGGCTCAGCCAGTAGAGCATGCGACTCTTGATCTCGGGGTGGTGAATTCAAGTCCCCGCTTTGGGTGTAGAGATTACTTGAAAAAACAAAAAGTCTTGGAGCGCCTGGGTGGCTCAGTTGGTTGATCCTCCAACTCTGGATTTCGGTTCAGGTCGTGATCTCACAGTTTGTGGGTTCGAGCCCCATGTCAAGCTCTGCACTGACAGTGTGGGGCCTGCATGGGATTCTCTCCCTCCCTGTCTCTGCCCTTCCCCTGCTCGCATGCTGTCTGTCTCTCTCTCTCTCTCTCAGAGTAAATAAAATAAACTTAAAAAAAAAAAGTCTCATCCATTCATGGATCTAATTCCTACCTACTCGGGGTGATTCCCAAATTTATTACCAGTACTATACCTCAAAAAGCACCTCAAGGGGCGCCTGGGTGGCGCAGTCGGTTAAGCGTCCGACTTCAGCCAGGTCACGATCTCGCGGTCCGTGAGTTCGAGCCCCGCGTCAGGCTCTGGGCTGATGGCTCGGAGCCTGGAGCCTGTTTCCGATTCTGTGTCTCCCTCTCTCTCTGCCCCCCCCCCATTCATGCTCTGTCTCTCTCTGTCCCAAAAATAAATAAACGTTGAAAAAAAAAAAAAAAGCACCTCAAAAACAAAACAAACAGGAGGTACCTGGGGTGGCTCAGTCGGTTGAGTGTCCAACTTCGGCTCAGGTCATGATCTCGTGGTTTGTGGGTTCGAGCCCCCCATGGGGCTCGCTGCTGTCAGTGTGGAGCCTGCTTCGGACCCTTTGTCCCCCCCCTTGCGCTCTCGCTCTCAAAAATAAACATTAAAAACAAACAAACAAAAAGAACTTTGGGGTTACATGTCCATCTTTCACTGGTCAACTGTAGCTAGAGACGTGACATCTGAAGGAACGTAGCAATCTGCACCGGAATCATAGAAATGGAACCTGGGAAGGAGTATTTACCAAAGGAAGTCTGGGCTGGGGCGGAATGCTGGTTGGACCACTTAGAGCTACCGGTTGAGGACCTTCCTACTTGAATGCCCCCATAGGCATTTCACCGTCTTCCCCCAAAACCTAAGTCTTCTCCTGATCTCCTAACCTTAAAGTGAATGGGACCACCAATCACCAACTCATCCCAGCTAGAGAGTCATTCTACAATCTTCCTTCTCTATCACCAACCCCAGTACGTCTACTTACTCTCCAAGACTCTGATTCTAACCATCTAAATATTTCCCCTCTCCATTCCCACTGTCACTTTCTGAGTTCATGCTGGCCTCATAAGTGATCTGGAATATTGCAATAGTTTCTTAGCCAGCCTTCTCCTGGCCTTGCTCCCCCGAATCCACTCTCCACACTGATGGCCTTTGTTTTCCTGAGTGAAACAGATTAATTTCTGATTATATTAAAAATAAATGATGATTTAAAATATCATCTATATGGAAAAATAACAAGGAAGCATGTAAGCATTGTCTGAAATTTCACTACCATGAGATAATTGTGCTAGCATTTTGGTGACCATTCTTTTTTGCATTTTTTTACTCCTATTTTTTTTTAAATTTTAATCTTTATTTTTTGAGAGAGAGACAGCGTGTGAGCAGGGGAGGAGCAGAGAGAGAGAGAGAGAGAGAGAGAGGGAGACACAGAATCAGAAACAGGCTCCAGGCTCTGAGCTGTCAGCACAGAGCCTGACGTGGGGCTCGAACTCACGGACCGCGAAATCATGACCTGAGCCGAAGTCAGACGCTCCACCAAGTGAGCCACCCAGGCGCCCCTCTTTACTCCTATTTAAATATGTGTGTGTATGTAGAAGCATCTGGCTGGCTCAGTCCGTAGAGCACGTGACTCTTAATCTCAAGGTCGTGAGTTTGAGCCCAATCTTGGGTGTGGAGCCTGCTTGAAAGAAAGAAAGAAAGATATGTGTAGGTATATATTTATTTTTTGTGCTTATTTATTTATTTTGAGAGAGCACATACGTGTGTGAGCAGGGGAGGGGCAGAGGGTGGGTGGAGAAAATCCTAAGCAGGGTCCATGCTGTCACATGGAGCCCGATGCAGGGCTCCCACGACCCACAAGATCAGGACCTGAGCCGAAATCAAGAGTCAGATGCTTAACTGACTGAACCCCCCAGGTGCCCGTATATTTGATCTATGAGAATCATCTATCCCAGGCCATCTCCTGCTTTGAATACTATGACTACAAATAGGGAGTTGCTTATAGTTTCTTTGCACAAGTGATAGTATTTGTTTCTCATTTCCTGGCCTTCGGCTACGCCCCCCAAAACCCTGTGTTCATTTCCTAGGGCTGAAGGGCTACAAACGGGCGAGTGGGGTGGGGGTGGGGCCTAAAATAACAGACATTTTTTCTCTCACAGTCCGAGAAGCTGGAAAACTGATACCAAGGTGTAGGGGAGGATCCTTTCTTGCCCTTTTCAGCTGCTGATGGGCCCAGGGGTTCCTTGGCTCATGTGGTATCTGTCCAGCCATTGTCTCTGTCTTCACGTGGCCATCTTCCGTGTGTCCCTGTGTCTTCACGTGGTGGTCACCTTGCGTGTCTGTCGCTGTGTCCAAATGTCCCGCTTCTTAAGTGATCTTTTTTTTTTTTTCAATGTTTATTTATTTTTGGGACAGAGAGAGACAGAGCATGAACGGGGGAGGGGCAGAGAGAGAGGGAGACACAGAATCGGAAACAGGCTCCAGGCTCTGAGCCATCAGCCCAGAGCCCGACGCGGGGCTCGAACCCACGGACCGTGAGATCGTGACCTGGCTGAAGTCGGACACTTAACCGACTGCGCCACCCAGGCGCCCCCAAATGTCCCGCTTCTTAAAAGGCTACCAGTCATGGGTGACACAGGTGATGGGGATTAAGGAGTGCACCTGTTGCGACGAGCACCGGGCGACTCGTGGAAGGTGTTGAATCACCGTATTGTGCACCTGAAACTAAGATAACCCCGTATGTTAACTGTACTGGAATTAAAATAAAGTTTAAAAGGCGCAAAAAAAAAAAAAATCATACACACACAAAAAGGCTGCCAGTCGTATTGGATTAAGGGCCTATCTTACTCTGGGGGCGCCTGGGCGGCTCAGTCGGGTAAGCATCCAACTTTGGCTCAGGTCATGATCTCAAGGTTCCTAAGTTCAAGCCCCGTATGGGGCTCTGTGCTGACAGCTATGATCCTGCTTGGGATTCTCTCTCTTCCTCCCTCTCCCTGCCCCTCCCCCATTTGTGTCCATGCGCACACGTGCGCTCTCTCTCTCTCAAGATAAATAAACTTGAAAAAAAAAAAGGCCCATCTTACTCTAGTATGACCTCATCTTAACTAATTATATCTGCAATGACCCGCTTTCCAAGTAAGATCATATTCTGAGGCCCGGAGGAGTTAGGACTTCGACATATCTCTTTTGTTTAGGGTGACACAGTCCAACCCATAGCATACGCTTTTCCATTTTCTTGCCTGACCAGCTCCTTTTCAGCCTTCATACCTCAGCTGAGACGTCATCTTTTCAAGGGTGTTTTCCCTGAGTCCCCAATGGGGTCCTGTGTTCTTCCGTCGTGGCTATATTGCCACAGCACGTCTCATAGGAATTATCTGTATGGTGAATGATTTTTTTTCCTTAAACTAGAACCCCCTTGAGGTGAGGGACTATGTCTTCTATCTTTAATATGTACAGCACTTGTCTTTATATTAATTAGTTCAAGGCTAAGTTGGGCTGGAGACACAAAAATACGGTGACTTAAAGAATAGAAGTTTCTTGGGGCTCCTGGGTGGCTCAGTCGGTTGAGCGTCCGACTTTGGCTCAGGTCGTGATCTCGCGGTCCGTGAGTTCAAGCCCCGCGTCGGGCTCTGTGCTGACAGCTCGGAGCCTGGAGCCTGTTTCGGATTCTGTGTCTCCCTCTGTCTCTGACCCTCTCCCGTTCATGCTCCCGTCTCTGTCTCAAAAATAAATAAACGTTAAAAAAAAAAAAAGAATAGAAGTTTCTTTCCCATGTAGCAGTGCTGAGTTGAGCTGTCCAGGTTAGTTAAGGGTTCTGCCCCCACATGGCCATCTGAGAACTCTGGTTCCTTCCATGTTATTGCTCCATCAAGAGGAGGGAAAAGTCCTCATGACTCTTTCCTCATTTTTTGCAAGTTTATTTTCTTTTGGGAGAGAGAGAGAGAAAGCGGGGGAGGGGCAGAAAGAGAGGGAGGGAGACACAGAACCAGAAGCAGGCTCCAGGCTCTGAGCTGTCAGCACAGAGCCCAACAAGGGGCTCAAACCCACCAGCCGTGAGATCATGACCTGAGCTGAAGTCGGACGCTCAACCGACTGAGCCACCCAGGTGCCCCTAGTTGGTTTATATAGATGCTCATTATCAAGTTGAGGATATTCCCTCTTATTCCTATTCTTCTGAGAGGGTTTTTCTTTTTTTTTTTTTCTTAAATTTTTAATTAAAATTTTTTTTTAATTTTTTTTAACGTTTATTTATTTTTTTTTTAAAGATTTTTTTTTCAACGTTTATTTATTTTTGGGACAGAGAGAGACAGAGCATGAACGGGGGAGGGGCAGAGAGAGAGGGAGACACAGAATCGGAAACAGGCTCCAGGCTCTGAGCCATCAGCCCAGAGCCCGACACGGGGCTCGAACTCCCGGACCGCGAGATCGTGACCTGGCTGAAGTCGGACGCTTAACCGACTGCGCCACCCAGGCGCCCCTTTTCTTTTTTTTTTTTTAAAGATTTTTTTTTTAACGTTTATTTATTTTTGAGACAGAGAGAGACAGAGCATGAATGCGGGAGGGTCAGAGAGAGGGGGAGACACAGAATCTGAAGCAGGCTCCAGGCTCTGAGCTGTCAGCACAGAGCCTGACGTGGGGCTCGAACTCACGGACCGCGAGATCATGACCTGAGCCGAAGTCGGCCGCTTAACCGACTGAGCCACCCAGGCGCCCCTAATTAAAATTTTTAAAAATTTACATCCAAGTTAGTTAGCATATAGTGCAATAATGATTCCAGGAGCAGATTCCAGTGATTCACCCCCTATGTATAACACCCAGTGCTCATCTCAACAAGTGTCTTCCTTAATGCCCCTTACCCGTTTAGCCCATCCCCCCCACCCAACACCCCTCCAGCAACCCTCAGTTTGTTCTCTGTATTTAAGAGTCTCTTATGGGGGCACCTGAGTGGCTCAGTTGGTTGGACGTCCCACTTCGACTCAGGTCATGATCTCGCGGTTCCTGGGTTTGAGCCCCATGCTGGGCTCTGTGCTGACAGCTCAGAGCCTGGAGCCTGCTTCTGATTCTGTGTCTCCTTCTCTCTCTGCCTCTCCCCTGCTCGCACTCTATTTCTCCAAAAAAATAAATGAACATCAAAAAAAATTTACAAAAAAGAGTCTCTTATGGTTTGTCCCCCTGTTTTTATATTATTTTTGCTTCCCTTCCCTTATGTTCATCTGTTTTGCATCTTAAATTCCACATGAGTGAAGTCATATGATATTTGCCTTTCTCTGACTGATTTCACTTAGCATAATACCCTCTAGTTCCATCCACATTGTTGCAAATGGCAAGCCTTCATTTTTGATTGCTGAGTAATACTCCATTGTATATGTATATCACGCCTTCTTTATCCATTCATCCATCGATGGACATTTGGGCTCTTTCCATACTTTGGCTATTGTGGATAGTGCTGCTATAAATATCGGGGTGCATGTGCCCCCTAGAAACAGCACACCTGTATCCCTTCGATAAATACCTAGTAGTGCGATTGCTGGATCACAGGGTAGTTCCATTTTTAACCTTTTGAGGAGCCTCCATACTGTTTTCCAGAGTGGCCGCACCAGTTTGCATTCCCACCAGCAGTGCAAAAGCGATCCTCTTTCTCTGCATCCTGCCAACATCTGTCGTTGCCTGGGTTGTTAATTTCAGCCATTCTGACTGGTGTGAGATGGTTTTCATTGTGTGAGATGGTTCTCATTGTGGTTTTAATTTGTATTTCTCTGATGTTGAGTGATGGTGAGCATTTTTTCATGTGTCTGTTAGCCATCTGGATGTCTTCTTTGTATTAAAATTTTTAATGTTTATTTTTTGAGAGAGAGACAGAGAGAGAGAGAGAGAACGTGAGCGGGTGAGAGGCAGAGAGAGGGAGACACAGAATCCGAAGCAGGCTCCAGGCTCGGAGCTGTCAGCCCAGAGCCTGACTCAAGGCTTGAACTCACAAACCGCGAGATCATGACCCAACCTGAAGTCGGACACTTAACTGACTGAGCCACCCGGGCACCCCTGAGAACGTTTTTCTTAATTATTAAATGGATGTCGGGGCGCCTGGGTGGCGCAGTCGGTTAAGCGTCCGACTTCAGCCAGGTCACGATCTCGCGGTCCGGGAGTTCGAGCCCCGCGTCGGGCTCTGGGCTGATGGCTCAGAGCCTGGAGCCTGTTTCCGATTCTGTGTCTCCCTCTCTCTCTGCCCCTCCCCCGTTCATGCTCTGTCTCTCTCTGTCCCAAAAATAAATAAACGTTGAAAAAAAAATTTTTTAAATTATTAAATGGATGTCAAATTTTGTCAGATACTTTTTCTGCATCAACTCATAAGATCATGTGGTTTTTCTTCTTTATGTCGGTAGTATGATAGATTACAATGATTGATTTTCGAATATGGAATCAGTCTTGCATCCCTGAAATAAACTCCACCTGGTCATGGTATATATTTCTTTCTATATTTTGCTGAATTCTCTTTGCTAATACTTTGTTAGGCATTTATACGTCTACATTCATTAGGGATTTTGGTCTGTAATTGTGTATGTGTGAGTGTGTGTGCATGTGTGTGTGTTTTAGAGTGGTCTCGATCTGGTGTTGGTACCAGGGCATTATTAATTTCATAAGTGAATTAGTAAGTATTCCTCCTCTTCTGTTTCCTGGGAGAAACTATGTGGATTTTAATTTTCCTTTAAAAGTTTGGCAGAATTCTCCAGTGAAACCGTCGAGGCCTGGAAATGGCAGGAGTCAGGCGTTCATTATAAATGCAATTTCCTTAAGAGTTATAGGACTATTCAAATGACCTCTTTCACACTGGATGAGTTGTGGTCGTTGGTGTTATTTGAGGAATTGGTACATTTCATTTCAGTTGCCAAATCTATGCGTGTGGCCATAGGGTATTAGTTTCCTGTGACTGCTGTAACGAATTAACATAACTTAGTGGCTTAAAACAGCATTACGTTTATTCTCTCCGGGTTCTGGAGGCCAGGAATTCAGAACCAGTATCAGTGGACCAAAATCAAGGTGTTGATGAGGACACACTCCCTCCAGAGGCACTGGGGAAGGGAGCATTTTCTTTTTCTTTTTCTTTTTTAAGTTTTTACTTATTTAAGTAATCTCTACACCCAACGGGGGACTCGAACTCACAACCCCACCATGAAGAGTTGCACACTCTTCTGACCGAGCCAGCCAGGCACCCCCATTCCTTGCACTGTCTATCTTCTGGTGGCAGCCAGTCCTGTTTGCTGCTGGCACGTCGCTTCAGCATCTCCTTCTAGGGTCACATGACCTTCTCTTCTGTGTGTCTTCTGTGTGATTGTACTAGAGCCTCCTGGGATAATCTCGTCTCAAAATCCTCACTTAATCGCCTCTGCAAAGACCCTTCTTCAAAATAAGGTAATATTTATGGGTTCCAAGGATTAGGACCTAAATCTTTGGAGGCCATTATTCAACCTGTACACACTATTCCCCTGTTATCTTTTTTTTTTTTAATTAAAAAAATTTTGTGGGGTGCCTTGGTGGCTCAGTCTGTTAAGCGGCCGACTTGGGCTCAGGTCATGATCTCCTGGCCCCTGAGTTCGAACCCCACATCGGGCTCTGTGCTAACAGCTCGGAGCCTGGAGCCTGCTACGGATTCTGTGTCTCCCTCTCTCTCTGCACCTCCCCTGCTCACACTCCGTCTCTCTCCCTAAAAAATAAACATTAAAAAAAATTTTTTTTTAATTTTTTTTAAGTATATCTCTATGCCCAACCTGGGGTTCAGACTCATGACTTTGGAGATCAAGAGTCACACGCTCCACCAACTGAGCCAGCCAGGCGCTCCTCCCTATTATCCTTTGATGTCTGTGGTGTCTGTAGTGATATCCCCCATCACATTCCCAATATTGGTGGTGTGTTTTTTTCCTCTCTTTCTAAATTTGTCTATCTTGCTAGAGTTTTATTGATCTTTTCAGATAATCAGCTCCTTGTTTTATTGACTTTTCTCTTTTTCCTGTTACTATTTTCTTTTTTCCATTTTCCATTTTATGGATTTTTGCTCTTATCTATCATTTCCACCCATTTTGGATTTATCTTACTCCTCTTTTTTTTTCCCCCCTAGGGTCTTGAGGTGAGAACTTAGATTATTGATTCGAGACTTTTCTTCTTCTTCTTTTTTTTTTTTAAGTTTTTTTAAAAATTTTTTTTTTCAACGTTTATTTATTTTTGGGACAGAGAGAGACAGAGCATGAACGGGGGAGGGGCAGACAGAGAGGGAGACACAGAATCAGAAACAGGCTCCAGGCTCTGAGCCATCAGCCCAGAGCCTGACGCGGGGCTCGAACTCCCGGACCGCGAGATCGTGACCTGGCCGAAGTCGGACGCTCAACCGACTGCGCCACCCAGGCGCCCCTTCTTTTTTTTTTTTTAAAGTAAGCTCTATGGAGGCGCCTGGGTGGCTCAGTTAGTTGGGCTCAGGTCATGATCTCACTGCTCATGGGTTTGAGCCCCGCATCAGGCTCTGTGCTGACAGCTCGGAGCCTGGAGCCCGCTTCGGATTCTGTGTCTCCCTCTCTCTCTGCCCCTCCCCTGCTTGTGCTCTGTCTCTCTCTCAAAAATAAACAAACATTAAAAAAATAATAAGTAAGCTCTATGCCCAACAGGGGGCTTGAACTCACAACCCTGAGATCAAAAGTCACATGCTCAACCAAATGAGCCAGCCAGGTACTCCTCCTCTTTTCTAAAGTATGCATTTATGGGGCACCTGAGTGATTCAGTCAGTTAAGCCTCCAACTTCGGCTCAGGTCATGCTCTCACAGTTCCTGAGTTCAAACCCTGAATTGGGCTCTGTGCTGACAGCTTAGAGCCTGGAGCCTGTTTCAGATTCTGTGCCTCCCTCTTTCTCTGCCCCTCCCCGTACACACTCTGTCTCTCAAAAATAAACATTAAAAAAATTTTTTTAATAAAAATAAAGACAAAGTACGCATTTAGTGGTGCAAATTTATTTCCCAGTACTGCCTTAATTGTGCCCCGCAGATTTTAATATTATACTTTCATTTGCACTCAGTTTAATGTATTTTTTATTTTATTTATTAAAACTTTGAAAAATAGTTATTTATTTTTGAGAGAGTGAGAGAGAGAAAGCAAGGGAGGGGCAGAGAGAGAGGGAGACACAGAATCCAAAGCAGGCTCCAGGCTCCGAGCCATCAGCCCAGAGCCTGACGCGGGGCTCGAACTCACGGACCGCGAGATTGTGACCTGGCTGAAGTCGGACGCTTAACCGACTGCGCCACCCAGGCGCCCCAGAGGATAGGACTTTAAGTGAGAGAAATCAGGCACAGGAGGAGGAAGTGACTCACTCAGCAGGGGGTGATGGGGCAGGATTATATTCACCCAACTGGCGTTGACTGAGAAAGCCACCTGGATGGGGCACCTGGCTGGCTCAGTTGGAAGAACATGTGAATCTTGATCTTCAGGCCATGAGTGCGACCCCCACATTGGGTGTAGAGACTAGTTAAAGAAATGACTAGCTAACTTAAAAAAAAAAAAAAGAGGAAAGACACCTGGAACTTTCCCCTTCTTTACCAAGATGCTATTGAGCTCCTTTCTTTTGTTCGACCAATGGAAGGGAAGCAGTTCAGACTGGGGAACAGAGGCCCTCATCCTGCCTGGAATCGGACATGCATCCCCTCATCTCTGGCTGGGTTCACAGGGACACAGCTAAACCTGAGGTCAAAATCCCAACACCTTGGGGTGCCTGGGTGGCTCAGTTGGTTAAGCGTCCGACTTCAGCTCAGGTCACGATCTCACGGTCCATGAGTTCGAGCCCCGCATCGGGCTCTGGGCTGACGGCTTGGAGCCTGTTTCGGGTTCTGTGTCTCCCTCTCTCTCTGCCCCTCCCCCGTTCATGCTCTGTCTCTCTCTGTCTCAAAAATAAATAAACGTTAAAAAAAAATTTAAAAAAAACCCCCAACACCTTTAACTCTCACCCAAGCCTCCTCTGTCCCTTTTCAGAACCCTCCCCACCTAGGAGGGGGAATCCGGAGCCAATTCTGTACCGGCCACACCTCCCCAGTTGTTAAGGAGGGAACCTGAAGCTGGAGGTTGGACTGTCCCTTGGCAACTTGCCCACTACCTAGAGCAGGCTGGATGTGTCCCCGCTGGACCGTGCTATCCCCCGGGGGCCGTGAGATTTAGCCTGTGGGGGGAGCCTGCCCTGGGGATTCAGCTCCTAGAGGCAAATGGGTATTGGGCCCTGGGAAGGTTCCCAGGAAGCCTAGAGACCCCTCCCCAGTCTGTTGCTTGGAGCTGTAGATGACACTCTGCCCCAAGAGCGTGGAGCCTCCTCATCGAAGAGTCTGGCAGGTGGCGGGGGCCGGTCCTGCCTGGTATGTGGGCCCTTCGGTGGCCCGGTTTGGAGTCACCTTCCAAGCCTTTCCCAGACACATGCTCTCTGCATCTCTCTGAATCTGTCTCTCTCTCTCTCTCTTTCTCTCTCTCTCTCCTTTTTCTCTGTCTTTTGAAGGCCGAGTTTCTTTTTTCCTTTCTCTCTTGTCTGCTCTCTCTTCTTTCTCTCTGCCCGCTTTCGCTTGGGACACACAGGTGAGTTAGACCCTTTCTGTAGGATCTGCAAAACATAATCTCTTCTCAGAGCTGATTCTCTGAGAGACGGCGCATTGGTCCAGGGCAATGACCTTAAATCAGTCTTGCTAGTAGCCAGTTAAATTCTTCCTGCCGAAGACTTCAATATTCTTTCTAGCTTTTCATTGGAAAAAAATGATAGATATGCCTTAAATCAAAAGAGCTGCCATTGATCCGGTTAAAAAGAAAAGTTCCTCTTTCTATGATCTGTAGGGGCGCCTGGGGGGCTGTCGGTTGGGCGTCCGACTTCGGCTCAGGTCATGATCTCACGGTTCGTGGGTTCGAGCCCCGCGGCGGGCTCTGTGCTGACAGCTCGGAGCCCGGAGCCTGCTTCCGATTCTGTGTCTCCCTCTCTCTCTCTGCCCCTCCCCCACTCATGCTCTGTCTCTCTCCCAAAGGTAAATAAACATTAAAAAAAAATTAAATATTTTTATGTAAAAAGCATTTTTTATGTAAAAAATATTTTTATGATATGGGGCGACCGGGTGGCTCAGTCGGTTGATTTTGGCCCAGGTCACGATCCCAGGGTCGAGGGGTCAAGCCCCACATCGGGCTCTGCACTGAGCGGGGAGCCTGCTTAGGATTCTTCCTCTCTCTCCCTCTGTCCCTCCCCCAGCTCGCATTCTCTCTCTCTCTGTCTCTCTCTCTCTCAAAGAGAAATGAAAAACATTTGTTATTATAAAAATGATTTGCAGTTTTCCTTTCGAAGGCAATTTCCGTTGTGTGATAGGTGACTGAATCATGGTTTGCCTGGAATATACTGATTTATTCACTCCCTGTTTATTCATTCATCCAACCAGTATTTACCCAGCACCTACAGAGAGTTAGGACTTGTGGCCCCAAAGTCAAGTTCTCAAGCTATGCTAGGAGGGCTGAGGGAAGAGGGCGATGTCCACAGCCTCTCAGCTGTACCTGTTGTCTCTCCGGAACAACATGGCAGAGAAAGGAAAACCAGACCCCGAGAGAAGCTGTCGTCTTCCTTGGATATCAAGATCAGTGATGGTCACATTTTTCTCAGGCTTCTGGCTGCCTGCAGTTGAAAGGAATCAAGGGACACCTGAGGGGCTCAGTCGGTGTGACTTTGGCTCAGGTCATGATCTCATGATTCATGGGTTTGAGCCCCACATTGGGCTCCACGCTGACAGGTGCAGAGCCTGCTTGGGATTCTCTCTCTCTCTTTCTCTCTCTCTCTGTATCTCTCTCTCTCTCTCCCTCTTCCCCTCCCTTACTTGAACTTTCTCTCTCTCTCTGTCTCAAAATAATACGTAGGGGCACCTGGGGGGCTCAGTCGGTTGGGCATCTGACCCAGGTCACGATCTCGCAGGTCGTGGATTTGAGCCCCGCGTTGGGCTTTGTGCTGACATCTCAGAGCCTGGAGCTTCCTTTGGATTCTGTGTCCTCCTCTCTTTCTGCCCCTCTCCCGCTTGTGCTCTGTCCGTCTTTCAAAAATAAATAAACATTTTTAAAAATTTTAATAAATAAATAAATAAATAAATAAACCTAAAAAAAAAGAAGAAGGAAGAAAGAAAAGAATCGACCTTTTGATTCTTTTCTTTTGAATTGAACTTTGGCAGGGCTAAGGATAACAGAAGAGTCAGGTCGAGAGGGTGACACCAAGATGTCAACCATGTGGATAATGAGGTTAGCCATGAGAAACCCGGGAAAGAAAGTTCTCTTGCAGCTAATTGGGACTTGATGGCGTATCGTTTACCTGGTTCAGTTCTCCCTTTGGAGGTTCCAGACTCGGGGCGGGGGGCGGGGGGTGGATAATGCCTCCTTCCCCCTTGCCTTTCTCCCCAGATTCGCCTCAGCTTTGCAGTTTCCCCGCTCCTACAGAGTAGAGGAGAGGGGTTGAGGTGTGGTTTCAGATTCAGAGCAAACCCCATCAGTGCCTTTACTGAAGCGAGGTAGCAGAGATGGCCCACTTAGCCCAGCCACTAGAAAACCCCTTGGCAACCTGGGGCAGACTTCTCCGCTCAGCGAATCACGCTTTCACCCAAAAGCTGTGCCAAAAATGAATCTGGGGCACAGGAACATTCAAGAGTACAGATGGGACACGAGCTGTGCGATGCTTCCAAGGAGACCTTCTTGGGGACACATAAAATGTTTTTATTGAGAAAGGGCTTGGGGCGCCTGGGTGGCTCAGTCGGTTAAGCGGCCGACTTCGGCTCAGGTCACGATCTCGCGGTCCGTGAGTTCGAGCCCCGCGTCGGGCTCTGGGCTGACAGCTCGGAGCCTGGAGCCCGTTTCAGATTCTGTGTCTCCCTCTCTCTCTGCCCCTCCCCCGTTCATGCTCTGTCTCTCTCTGTCCCAAAAATAAATAAAAAACGTTGAAAAAAAATTTTTAAAATAAAAAAATAAATAAAACTGGAAATTTCGATGAGTTCATTTTGTCTATCCAATTCTTTGAATAAAGGGGTAGGGGCGCCCGGGTGGCTTAGTTAGGGAAGCATCCAGCTTTGGCTCAGGTCATGACCTCACGGTTCGTGGGTTCAAGCCTCGTGTCGGGCTCTCTGCTGACAGCTCGGAGCCTGGAGCCTGCTTCTGAGTCTGTGTCTCCTTCTCTCTGCCCCTTCCCTACTTGTGCTCTGTCTCTCTCTCTCTCTCTCAAAAGTAAATAAACTTTAAAAAAATGAATAAAGGGGAGGGGCGCCTGGGTGGCGCAGTCGGTTAAGCGTCCGACTTCAGCCAGGTCACGATCTCGAGGTCCGTGAGTTCGAGCCCCGCGTCGGGCTCTGGGCTGATGGCTCAGAGCCTGGAGCCTGTTTCCGGTTCTGTGTCTCCCTCTCTCTCTGCCCCTCCCCCGTTCATGCTCTATCTCTCTCTGTCCCAAAAATAAACGTTGAAAAAAAAATGAATAAAGGGGAGAGGGGATTGAAGAAAATACTCATGAGTCCTCAGCTACAGTGCTGGGCACATAGCCTGTGACCCCAAATTCCTGGAGGGACAAAACTTACTAGGGCAGTTTTTTATAAGTGATATAAACCATGAAAGTACATTAAATCAGCCACATGGATTGTGAAACATCTGACATTCCCTGGCAACTATGTAAGATCCATGTTATTTGTTAAAATAGAAACCTAGATTCAGAAAATTACGAATATTTTCCTGTGATGCAGCTGAAAGTGATTCTTCAGCCTTGCCTCTGGGGAGATCCCTGCCCCCATCACGTCTAGGTAATTGGGTTTCCCAGTCCCCATACCCCCACACCAAGAATCTCAGATGAGATATCTACTGACAGGCTGGATTGTTAAGTAGTTGTACCTGGTTCAGTCACGTGGCTAATTCTTGTCCTGACCATTTGGACCATTTGGACCATTTCCTTAGATCTTCCTGCATGACACAGAAAGTTCATTGACAATCTGGGGCGTCTGGGTGGCTCAGTCGGTTAAGCATCGGACTTCCGCTCAGGTCACGATCTCACGGTTCTTAAGTTCGAGTCCTGCCATATCTCAATATCAAACACCCAAACATCGGGTTAGCTCGTGCCCTGCTTCGGGTGAACACGAGTCCAGCTTCTCTCTCTGCTCCTTGTGGGATTCTCTGTCTCTCTCTGCCCCTTGCTCACTTGTGCCCTCTCTGTCAAAAAAATATATATACAATAAATAAAAGTTCATTGAGGGGCGCCTGAGTGGCTCAGTCGGTTGAGCGTCCGACTTCAGCTCAGGTCACGATCTCAGCTCGTGAGTTCGAGCCCCGCGTCGGGCTCTGTGCTGACAGCTCAGAGCCTGGAGCCTGCTTCCAATTCTGTGTCTCCCTCTCTCTCTGCCCCTCTCCTGCTCATGCTCTGTCTCTCTCTGTCTCAAAAATAAATGAAAACATTAAAAAAATGTTTTTTAATTAAAAAAAGTTCATTGATAATTTGGACAATTCAGCTGGAATGGGAGGAGAGAAACTCGGTGGGGGGGGGGGTGCATAAAAACGGGCTCAACCTTGAGAGATCTTCATGAAATTTCTCCTGCTCTTTTCGTCCAGACTTCTCTGATCCACTCTCAGGGCACGGGAGCCCAAGGCGGCCAGTGACAGCCTGGGAGCTGTGTCAGCCTGCTGGGTTGGGGACACGGGACCTCTGCCTGAAAAATACAGGCAGCTCCTAACGCTCCCTGGGCTCAGGGTGCAGCTACAGAAACAGCACTGGGTTTCGTTCCTCTTGAATATTAAAATGCTCATAACGCTGTCTCCACATCCCAGATGATGACGGCAAGCTGGAAATTAGCATTCTGTCCCAACACGCCGTGGCACCTTCGCTTTGGGGGTTGAAACGACGGTTTTTTAATAAGCTGGCTCCAGGCACCTGTCACCGGTAATGGAAGTTCTGCCCGGGGAAGATAGATCACTTCTTGTTAAAAGACCACAGGGCAATAAATTTCCCAAGTCATAGCTCAGCTTCCAAATCAGGACTCTGGAGAACCGCTTCCATCTAAAAGATGGAAGTGCTAAAAGCACTAACCCCCGAGCCGCTGGGCCCCGCTGATCCTGACCATTGACCCCAGCCACAGTTCTTCTGTGCCCTTGCACCTGGGGGTTCAGCGCGATCCACACAGATATTACTTGAAGATTCCACGGTGCCTCAGGACTGGACCAGCGGAGGGAAGCCACGGGAAGAATAGAGCCTGAGTGTTAATGCTCTACTATCGGCAAACCCACATTTCTGCTCTCCCAAGGATCCCGGTCCTCAAGGCTTGAAAAGAATCTCAGTATCGAAATTCAAGCGGATGTCATCAGATCCATCAACGTTGGGTTTTTCTTCCTCTTAAAGCTGAGCACTCGCCCCAGGTGTGGAAAATTGACACTGGTTATACACAATGTGATTTTTTTTTAATTTTTTTTTCTCAATGTTTTTATTTATTTTTGGGACAGAGAGAGACAGAGCATGAACGGGGGAGGTGCAGAGAGAGAGGGAGACACAGAATCGGAAACAGGCTCCAGGCTCCGAGCCATCAGCCCCGAGCCTGACGCGGGGCTCGAACTCACGGACCGCGAGATCGTGACCTGGCTGATGTCGGACGCTTAACCGACTGCGCCACCCAGGCGCCCCCACAATGTGATTTTTAAAGACAAGCAGGCTCCAGGCTCTCGAGCTGTCAGCACAGAGCCTGACGCGGGGCTCGAACCCACAAACCACGAGATCACGACCTGAACCGAAGGTAGACGGTTAACCAGTTGAGCCACCCAGACGCCCCTAAACAAATAATTTTTTTTTAAAGGTGAGTGGATAAACTAACTGTGGTATGTCCATAAATGGAGTAGCATAGAGCAATTTAAAAGAATAAACTATCAATACACACAACAAATAGACAAATTTGTATCAAGTTCAAGAACAGGCAAAATTAATTCATAGCAATGGAAATCAGAATAGCAATTATCTCTGGAATATTACACTGGAAAGGAACCTACATGGGTGCAGGAAATGTTCCTATCTTGTTCTAAATCATGGTTACATGAGTAAATATTCCTTGAGCCATCCACTTAAAATTAATGCACTTTACTGAATTATGTTGTACCTCAAAAGGGGAGGAGGAAACTTTTTTTTTAATTTTTTTTACGTTTATTTATTTTTGAGACAGAGAGAGACAGAGCATGAACGGGGGAGGGTCAGAGAGAGAGGGAGACACAGAATCGGAAGCAGGCTCCAGGCTCTGGGCCATCATCAGCCCAGAGCCCGACGCGGGGCACGAACCCACGGACCGCGATATCGTGACCTGAGCTGAAGTCGGAAGCTCAACCGACTGAGCCACCCAGGCGCCCCAGGAGGAAACTTTTTTATAAAACACCCAGCGTATATTTGTCTGACTTGGAAAGATGTCTTTGGTGTCTCCATCAGATATTAAAAATCAACTTCAGGGGCGCCTGGGTGGCGCAGTCGGTTAAGCGTCCGACTTCAGCCAGGTCACGATCTCGCGGTCCGTGAGTTCGAGCCCCGCGTCGGGCTCTGGGCTGATGGCTCAGAGCCTGGAGCCTGTTTCCGATTCTGTGTCTCCCTCTCTCTCTGCCCCTCCCCCGTTCATGCTCTGTCTCTCTCTGTCCCAAAAATAAATAAACATTAAAAAAAAAAAAAATCAACTTCATCTTGATCCTAAATGAAAGGGAGTGAAATGACAATTAAAAAATAACAAAACCACAGGGGCGCCTGACTGGTAGAGCATGTGACCCTTGATCTTGGGGTCGTACGTTCAAGCCCCACGTTGGGCGTGGAGCCTACTTAAAACCATTAAATGAAATTAATAAAAATATATTTTTAAATGAACAAATAAAAAATAAAAATAAGTGAAAAATCCCAGCTGAATACTGGGCAGTGGCTGTGATCGTCTTCCATCATAAATACAAGAGGAAAATAACGTGCCAAGTAGGTTGAAGGGTTTTTTTTTCCCTCTCCTCCAGCGTCCCAAGGATTAAGCATGTGTTCTGGCCAGCACACGGCACGGCACAAAGTGCCAATAAAACTCCACTCAGAGACCAGACACTACTCCAATCTCTCACGGGTCCTCCTGGTCACCCGGGAGGGGCGTTGTCCCTACAGCCTCCAGGTCCTGCCTGCTATCTTTTGAAGCGAAAACGTAGATTATAAAATAGATCCAAAATGAACCGTTTTCCTGAGTTTCTTTGTTAAATTTTTACGTGATATAGAAAGCACCCCACTTCTATTTCCCAGGACAATGATGGCAGGGTCAGCTGTTTATATGTTCATTTTAACTCTCTTTGTAAACCTCTTCTACCCTATTTTTACTCCTCTTCTACTCACTGGGGGAAATTCAGAGCCGCAGGAGTGCAACTATAATAGAAAAGCCATCTTTGCTTAACAAGGGTTAAGCACAGGGGTGGGGGGAGGAGGGCCAGGCTCTTCCCCTGCCCCCGCCCCCAACCCCGCACATCACAAGCTGTCAAATATTTACTTTTGGTCTCTGTGAACCTAGCAAAGGGGTGAACCCATCCACTTTGGGTTGGTCCCCACCCCTCGCTCATTTCCTTCACCCATTTATTTCCTGCATTGTTCTTTTTCTAAGTAAACAGACATAGAGCTTGCAGGAGTGAGAGAGCAGCTTAAAATATTAAAAGTGCACAAATTCTACATGGTCAGCTTAATTAATCTTTCACACACCCCTGTAACCACCACCCTGATCAAAACACAGAATATTTCAAGCATTCTAGAAGGCTCCCCTTAATGTTCCCTCCCAGGCAATACTGGGAAGGAGGAATCTGTTACCTAAAAAAGACAAGCATTCTATTCCTTGAATTTTGGAGATTCAACTCTCATCTCCCTATCAAACTACTAGGGGCAAAGCAGTGTTCTCTTTCTCACTTGTGAATTATTTTGAAAAGTAAACATGGAAGCGATCTCAATGACCAAAAGCAGAAATGCTTTTCCATCTGAGGCACACCTCAAGGACTAGATACTGTGCAAGCCTTAAAATCATGCTTTTGGAGAATATTTAGTGGCACTGAGAATAATATTAAATTTAAATGATGCTGAGAATATACTAATTAATATTAAATCAAAAGGCAAGGTGCACCAATGTTCATGCAGAAGTTCAGTTTTGACATCATACACACAGGCAAGGAAAAACGACTGAAGAAAATTCTCCAAAAGATCAGCTTTGGTGAACTCTGGGTTTTAGAATATGAGATGGTTTTTATTTTCGTCTTTATATTTGTTATCTTTGAAATTCTTGACAATGAAAAAGTGATACTTTTCTAATAAGGAAAAAAAAAAACACCCTGTTTTCAAATGTGGGTTAACCGAAATGACCAACATTGGGGAAATGATTTTCTAAACTTTGACAACACATTTTGTGGCATATTATGCATTTTTACAGGGCATTTTGAAGACTGGAATAACTTGGAAAGTTGCCTACGGTGTAATCAATGTATAGTGTTTTTTAAAGCCATGGGGCATCTGGCGGGCTCATTCCATAGAGCATGTGACTCTTGATATCAGGTCCTGAGTTCAAGCCCCATGTTGGGTGTAGACCTTGCTTCTAAAAAAATAAATTAAAAAAAAAAGAATAAAATAAAACCAGGACAGGATGCATATAACTAAGTTAGGGAGGGGGAGACACGACTAAAAACAGTGGTTGCAAATTGTAGAACATGAACATTGAAATCATGAATGAAAAAAAAAACTTTAAGAAAAAGGTTGTTTATTTAAAAGTTTTTAAAGAATGTGTGTTTAAAGCCCCATATATTTATTTCTGTGATCTGGATATATTTTTTTGGTACGTTGAGGGTTTTTTTTTTTTAAGCCAGGAATGTCAGGGGTAATCATTTCAATGTGTTTTAGTCTGAAGCTTTTGGGGAATTGTAAATGTGGACTCTTTTACTCTGAATCAGATTCCACAGAAGCGGTCGGGCGGGAACACTCTAAATCCTTAATGTTCACAAATGCCGGCCCGAACTCACACAAAACTACCCAAGTGCCAGAGACTTAATTAATGCCATTTGTGGGAGGCTCACTCCATTAGACCTTTGCATTTATTTTTTTCAATTAAACGTTTTCGGTTCGGCTCGGGTGATTCCTCCCGGAAACAGAGCTGAGTGGAGGGGAGGGCAGGGAGGTGAGAACCCAACAAACTAAAATTGAGAAGTCCTTCTCGCAGCTTCGGCCCCCCCGCCACCCCTCACCCCCACCCCAACACACACAAAGTCCCAATTTAGGGTTCTCTTGGTCCAGATGACAGTAGTGGCCCCACTTGCTCTAAAAGACGTGGCCCAGCTCAGTGAGATGTGAGCCGGGTCGGGGCACTTGCCCCGGGTGCCACGCCTCTCCCCCACCCCCAAAGTTAGACAAAGGGAGAAGGGTTGGCTGGGTTCTTTCCAGGGCCCAGAAAGCCTGGGGATTCCAGGTTGGAGAGAAAGAGAAAACAACAAACCCCTTTGGTCCACGTCCGGGAGCAGGTAGAGCCAAATGGAAGGGCTGGGAAGAACTTGGCGAGCATTATCCGTCCAACCCCCTCAGGCCTCTTTTCCGGGTTGCCAGTTGCGGACCTGCCTCCGGGCATTTCATCTGGCCCAAATCGGGAGGCCAGGGGCTTTTCGTTGGCTCGCCGGGATCCGGTGCCTTCTCGGCGGTCGCGGGGCTCCTCGCTGGAAGGGACGCCGGCCGCGCACAAGACCCGGAAGAGCCGCGCCTCCCGACGCGCTGTTCCCATCACACTGGATCTCACGAAGCCGGGAGAAGCCCGCAGATCGAGTCTTTGATCCTCCCAAGCTCCGGGATCCCAGAGTCCTTAAAACAAACAGAAGAAGGAAATAAAGAGTAACTGACTCCGTCTCACCAGGCCGCTCTGCGCAGCCTCGGCCGGCGGGTGGCTGGCAAGTCCGCGCCACCTTCCCGGCTCTGGCGGCGCGGCAGGCCTGGCTTTCCTCCGCCACGGGTGCGGGCGTGGGGAGGACGCCCCATCTACCAAGTTCAAGTTTCCAGAGCCTGAGGGGACCGCGGGCTTTTGGGGCCTCGGCCACCGCCCGCTGGAATGACCCCGCCGACGGAGGGGCGCTTTGAAAATAGGTCGCGGCATGACCTACTGGAACGTTCTTTAATAATTCACCTTTTTTCGCCATTATTCGTTTGCTATTTTTTTAAGATTTAATTTTTAAAGTTTTTGTAATGTTAATTTTTGACAGAGAGAGAACGGGGGAGGGGAAGAGAGAGAGGGAGACTAAGGATCCGAAGCGGGCTCTGCGCGTTGACAGCAGAGAGCCCAATGCAGGGTTCGAACTCATCAAACCGGGAGATCCTGACCTGAGCAGAAGAGGCATGCTTAACCGAATGAGCCATCCAGGGACCCTAAGATTTTTTTTTTTTTTTAAGTAATCTCTACGCCCAGTGTGGAACTCGAACTCACACCCCGGATATCAAGAGTTGCAATCTCTACCGATTGACCCAGCCAGGTGCCCTTCTTTGGCTATTTATGCATTTGTTTTCCCTACTCATAAAAAAAAAAAAAAATTGGAGATTTTGCTGCCTAAAAATAAGGTAAGAAAACATGAATTACGAAAGAGCGAAAATGAAAAAATTACATTATGTTGATCCTGACTGAAATATTGCTCTAACTTGCCGTGCAGCCTCAGTAACCGGGATTTTTCACGCAGATCAGGCAAGTTTTCCGAGAAAGACAACAAATACTCGTTGATAAAGCAATGAAGGCTTGGCTAGAAGCCAGGCCTCTCGCGTTCCGGATCCTTCCACAACCCTCCCCAGGCCCCTTTCTCTCCACCGGCTCCGCGTCCAGATCCACCTCCCGGAGGGGTGAAGGAATGTTTATAGCCTGACTCAAGTTCAATGACAAAACCCTGCCTGGAGGGGGAGGGGCACCGAACTTCAGCCTTCCATCAGACAAAGACAAAGGCAGAGCGCAGGTGGGGGGGGGGGGCCTGGGCCCAAGTAGACTCGGGGAGCTGAGGGCCCTCAGAAAGAGTATGGATCTCTTTGTCCCCTGCCTGGGGCCTCTGGTGTGCGGCCTGTAGCCCCAGACCAACATTTGGTGCATGTCCCCCTGGGTTGCAGTGGGGCCGTCACAGTCTGAATGGCGAGTAGCTCTCTGATCCCTACTCCGGCTACGCCCACCTTTCAGGACCCAGTGCTAAGGCCCCTGCCTGCTCTACCCACCCAGAGCCCAGACCAGACCATTCTCTGGCCACGACCTGCGTTTTCCGGCCCCCTCCCCGAGTTTTACTGGCATCCTCCCTCCTGGATTTGATATTCTAATCATCTTCCCAGGTTCTACTCCAACAGGCCCTTTTCTGGGACACTCCAGATGCCAGGGGATGAGGGGCGAATCTCGCACACTCTTTGTTCCCCCCATTTGTCTTGGTTGTGATCATTTACCCCGCCACACAATGTCAGAGGTCACAACTGAGGAAGCCGCAGACCCAGGATGTGGCAGTAAGCAAGAGGCAGGGCTCAACGCGATGGGAGATGGCCTCTCCAATGTCTCTCCTCCAGCCTCCCCGCCCCCCCCCCCCCCCCCCCCCGTGGAAGATTTTGCATCCTGTAGGCACCGGGTAAATGAGTGGTGGGTTTAACCAAATTTCTATTTGTCTTTAATCCTGGTGCGGTTTTGTTTTGTTTTGTTTTTTTGCATTTATGCAAATCTCCCTGGTGCACCCAAGAGGGGCCAGGTCTAGGGAGTTTAAGTGCACCTGTGTGACATCAGGGCTCGGCTCCTGATGGAAACAGGCATCTGTCAGTGTCTAGTGGGACCTTGTGAAAAGAGGCATGTTGGGGATGTAGACAGAGAAGCTTAGACACTAAGAGCCCCTGCCACTGCAGGCTGGGTGACGCTGACCAAGTAACTTACCCTCCTTGGTCTCAGTGCCCTCATTTAAAAAAAAAAATTTTTTAACGTTTATTTATTTTTGAGACAGAGAGAGACAGAGCATGAACAGGGGAGGGGCAGAGAGAGGGAGACAGAGAATCGGAAGCAGGCTCCAGGCTCTGAGCTGTCAGCACAGATCCCGACGCGGGGCTCGAACTCACGGACCGTGAGATCGTGACCTGAGCCGAAGTCGGACGCTTAACCGACCGAGCCACCCAGGCGCCCCTCAATGTCCTCATTTTATAAGCTATATACTCAGTTGTGGGTTTTGTCATTGTGACGGTAGTAGCTCCGGAAGGAAACATGAGCAGGGGTCAGCTTGGGGTGGAGGGAAGAAGGGCAGGTGAGTCCTTGCCCCCCATCCCAAGACCAACGAATTAGCAGTGTCAGTGACTAAGTTCTTGGGCATGTGTCCCACCTCCCGCGGCTGTCCTTTGGGGCTCTGAGCCCCTGTGCGTGTGTGCCAGCAGCATCATGTGTCCCCTCCAGTTGCTTCTCGGATCCTGGCACTCGCCAGGCTTCTGAAAAAGACGCAGGCAAGGGGGGGGGGGGACCGAAGGTAGCGGCTCCCAGACAATGGTATGCTGACTTATTTTTTTTAAAGGGCCAGAGCCTTGCCCTTTAGGGTGAGTTTGTCAATCATCCGTGTTATCACTACATTTCATCCTCACGGAGTTTCCAAAACTAGGCGTGTTGTAAAGAATTATGATTTTACATAACAATAACAATAGCATTAACGATAATATTAATTTTGTCTGTGCCAGGACACCACCCAGTCGGGGACAGACATAGGTCACGTGCGGGGCCCCAGTGCTGGAGCTTACTGCCGCTTGCCAGCCTCTCCGAGGCCCGGGGCGGTGTCCGTCCCGCGTGCTGCGAAGCGCTTTCTTTGTCCCTTCCCGCTCAGGCAGCTGTGCGGCTGTCTCTCCAGGAACCAACGTGGAGGTGCCCTCCCCAGGTGGTCAGTCTCTGGTCTCAAGTCCCTTCTACCCCCCTTTCCCTGCCCACCTGGATGCGGAGGCCCCCCCATTCCTGGGGAGACCCCTCCAGGGCCTCCTGAGGCCGGTCCCAGACTGTGAGAGCGGTGACGCCTTTGGCCCACAGATTAGCTAGTTTACCTTATTAGGGAGAAACGCACTCTTGAAGGTAGTGAAACGGGGCCGGTCCCTGGTCTGAGAAATGGGCGCATAACACTCTTGTTCTCTCTGCAAAGGCCAAGCCCGGAATTCAGCTGGCGTCAAGGGCCTGAGTTCGGCAGTCACCGACCTGAAGGCTCAGCCTCGGAGTGGCACAGGACTCAGTTTGCGCACTCTGGGCTAGAGAAGGAAGGACAGGTGCCCCCCTCCAGGCAGAGTCTGGGGCGGGGCTCAGGGAGAGGGCTCCCCACTGCGGCCGAAGGCTGGGGTATCTCCTTCCCAGTGCAGACAGAGGCCTCCTCGCCTGCCTGCCAACCTCCCAACCTCGGTGTCCCCAGCAGGTCTCCGGGTCTCTCCGGCCTTCCTCCCCGCCCCCCACCAGTTTAACTTTCTGCCTCCCAAGGCCGGAGGTGCCCTCCCCTGCCCTTCCCCCCACCTTCCTCCCTCTTCCCTCAAAGCGTTTAGGAGAGTGGGGCGGAGGCAGTGGAGACCACCAACCTGAAACTTCAAGTTCAACGGCAGCCCCTGACCCTTCTCACCCCTCCCCTCCCCTCTGGGTGCCACAGACTCAATTTCCCTCTTAAACATTCTAGGGGCGACTGAACGCAAGCTGCCCGAGTCCCCTGTTTCACCTTGGGGGCAATTTAGGGGAGGGGAGTCAGTGATGGGATTCTTTCCTTCTCTGTCTGCTCGACCATCCCATCCCACCCCCTTTCCACACAGAGGTAACTTGTAGCGGACAAAAGAGGAAAGGCCCGCATCAGTTCCCCACTAGATGTTTTTTAAATCTCTCTCCAGGCCCAGATCAATGC
This sequence comes from Lynx rufus, assembly GCF_022079265.1. Taxonomy (NCBI): domain Eukaryota; kingdom Metazoa; phylum Chordata; class Mammalia; order Carnivora; family Felidae; genus Lynx; species Lynx rufus. The sequence goes on along the minus strand of NW_025814832.1, from coordinate 23,842,167 downwards.
CTGGGGGTGGCGGTGGGGGAGCGGAGGGGTGTCCGACTCGGGTGTAAGGCCGAGGGCCACTCTGGTGCTTTCTCCCCCCCCCCCCCCCCCGCCCCCTTCCTGGAGAGGAACTGTTCAGGTAGGTGAGAAATGATGTAAATTTCTTCAACAACAGCGGAGCCGCGCTTTAGTGAGGTTTGAGTATCCAATCCATGATTGTAGCTCCGGGGTTTCTACTAGACCGGACGCGGCCCGGGACACCGAGAGTTTCTCCCGAAGGAAACCTAATTAAAGTGCAGCACCTAGGACCTCGGATAAAACTTTAATGACGGGGAGGAAGGGGTGGGGGGGTAGGCAGTCTTCTTCGCGTTGGAGGAGGGGAGCCGGGCCGCTGGGAGAACTGGGGGGGCTCGATCAGAGCCTTTCTCCTGCCGCAAAGGGCAGTTTCCGGCTCCGGAGCGGCTCAGAGCAGGGGTGGCTGGGGTGGGGGGCCGGGGGGGGGGGGCCCGCTGTGCGAATTCTCCGCCCGCCGCAGCCTCGCGGGCTCCGGAACGGTCGGAAGCGTTTCCCAGCCTGAGTGAAGGACCCCAGGGCTGGAGCCCCGGCCAGGCCCTCCTCTGGGCGGCCTCGGGAATTTAGATTCGAAAAGAGCTTCCGGAGGTTGCGTCTACGCACTTCTCCATCACGACCCCCTAATTCGGCCTCTGGAAGCCTAATAAAATACAACCGCTTTGGCGTTAGCAGTGATTGCGGTCCTGGAGCCAGCGTAGACGCGACCCTACGATCCCGTTCGGACGCTTGCTGCTGAGACTCTCAGCCCGGGTGTTTGGGGGAGTACGGACAGGGCGTGGAGGGCCGCTCCGAGAATTCCGCCTCGTTGGCGGAAACACACCCGGTGTGTTTTCGGGAGCGTATTTGTGCGCTCCTACATGTATTTTGTTCGTGCAAATGTTGTCTGAATTTACCGATTTGGGAACGTGGCGTTCACATGCTTCAGCCTGAATAATTTTTTAGCAAAACCCGCTCTCCGGTATCTAAACATGGCCCGATTTAAAAGCAAATCGCTGCAGACAAGTTAACGTAGGTGTATGGATTTTGTCGTCAGTTAACACAAATTGGGGAGAGGTGGTTTTTTTTGTTTTTTGTTTTTTTTTTAAAGGCTCGGTCTGGGTGGGAGGGGGTAAAATTGCCTCGGAGTAAAATAGGGTGTTTGCAAAGGGATTTCATGAGAGGCTTTAAAGCCAAACGCAATTAAAATGTTTTGTTTTGTTTTGCACAGGTTCCTTACGTAAATCACTCCGGTTGGGGGGGGGGGGGAGGGTGTCGCCGCGAACTGGTCTGCAGAGGAAGATAAATAATATTCCAGTGGAACGAAGACCCAGACCCAGGACAGATGGCGCCGCGGCCTTGCTACCCAATGTTGTCTATATTTAAGATCAATGCTGCTGCCCACTTTGCCTTCCTCCTGGGTCTCTCGCTGGCCGGACCGATACAACTGACGATACCTTGGCCCCATTCCAGGCGACTCCGGGTCCCGGCGCCCTCATAAGCAGCCCTAAACTGCACTTACTCCGGAGGCCTGAGACCCCCAGGCATCCGAAAGCCAGCGGCCAGGCCTGGGGGGTTGAGGCCGAGCCGACCAGCGGGTTTCCCTGAAATAGCAAACTTCTGCCGGCAGGGGGCGTCCTTGCCTTTTTAATCGTGCACAAACTCCTTGGTAGAGAAATAAATCTCTAAACTCCCGTATCTTTTGTTCGGAAATTGTCGCAAACGAATAATAGAGGAACCCCCGAAACTTTAAGTCCCTTATAGCGGCGTGGAAGAGTTAGAGCCCGGGGGCTGCAGAGTCTCGAGGCCTCTTGACTCCTTCAGGCCTCCCCCTAGGCCCACTAGGCGCGTCCAAGCATCAGCCCCTTTTGTGGCCTTTCCTCTCCTCGTGTGGCGACCCCCCGCACCATGGAGACCCCCACACACGCTTTCATTTGGCCCACACCCTACCCACATGCTGGTATGCACTGAAGTCTTGCCATTTCTGAAGCAGGGGAAAAGGGGGTTTTCACACACTACCCTCCAGAACCTGTGAAGTTAAAAGCTACTTGCATCAGTCTGCTTGAAAGGCAGTAAGTAACTCCCTCTGAGCCGGGTGCTTTACCAAAGAGCTTAAACTGGACCACGGGGCTTGGGAGGGTTTTTTCATTGTTTTTTTTTTTTTTTTTTTTTTTTTTTTTTTTTTTTTTTAATCACAAAAGGAACACCTCCCCCAGGCAGACACAGTCTAAGGAGACCCAAGGGGGGGAGGGTGATCGGCCACCTTTGGGGCCTTTCCCCTCAACCCTGGGCTCCTCTTTGGTATATAGATTTAGAAGAATCTGAGTCGCTTCCCGACTCATTCCCAGGAGAGGAGCCAGAACTGGGATTTCACCCGAACGCCCGGCTGTAAACGCCCCAATCCCTTGGCTACACTTGGAGAACTATGAGCCTGAGCCTGCTTGGAGAGGCCATTGGGACAATGACTGCGGCCCCCACAGGGTGCTCCTGGTGGCGTCTGGGATCATGGGAGGTACAGACCCTCTCCACTTGGATCACGAGGAGCGTGCCCGCCAGGATGCCCCAGCCCAGGCTGCAGGAAGACCCAGGGCAAACCGGCCCACTTTGCTGCACAGCCAAGGTGGTGAATCCCGCAGGGCACTGAGCCCAGGTACGACGTGAGGGAGCAGGCACAGCGGGGACGTCCTTGGCTCTGCAGCTCTTCGAGCAGCCAGTCTGCCCCAGGCTCGTGGAATTCTACATGCCAAGTCTCTAATTGGATGGAGAAAAGGGAGTTGACACGAGCACCAACCTCATCCTCCACCCACCCAGGATTCAGGGTACTTGAGCCAGCGCAAAGGGAAAAGGGGGAAAAAAATCCGCAGCCACCGTTGCCGAACATGGGTCTTTGGGTTTCTGGCACCCACTGTTCTTTTACCCACAAAGGGCCTGCCCCGTCTCCCAAGCCCGGGACCCGCACGCTTCTCTTGGTGGGGGCAAGCGGGTGGTGAAGGGCCATTTTCTGGTTTTCTCTCCAGCCTGGCTAGTCCAGCGGGTTTGGGACGTGTCTGCCCCGTAGGGTGGGACGCGATGCGGTTCTCTAGTTCTGTAACCTTCTGTGCCTGGGTGGGGCACATCTACAAGGCCACAAATACCTATTTCATGTGGCTTCCAAACGCCCGATGGATCGTAACCTGGACAGAACCACCGGGAACGCTAAGGAAAGACTTGGGAAGTTTGGGGGAGGAAATGAGAGGTGGGGAATTATCCGGGCGCTTTCTCGAACTCAGTTTTTCTCCAGGAAGGAGGACGGACTCGGGAGGGCAGCACGCTGGCTTCATTTTCACACAAGGACAAAATCTAAGCGTTGAGGATGGGACTTCTGAGACCACTCGGTACAACCTAGGGGGTGGGCAGGGAAGGGAGGGAGTGGTGCCCACCCGTGTTGTCTTTCTTGCCCGTGTGTCCTCTGAGAAAAATGCTAAATGAGCAACGGTAGGGGTAGGGGTAGGTAGTCGCAGGGATGAATGTGCCTTTTCTCCTCTCTGCCGCAGTCACTGGGGTGGGGGATGGGATTTGGAAATGGAAGGAGATCCAGAGGAAGCTTCCCTGCCAGGGGTCTCCTTCCAAGTTTATTCATAATCAGCTCAATCCATGCAAGCGGTTTCTAAGGTGCTCTTCAGAGCTCTAGATAGAAAATAGGAGACTAATTATCATGGGAACTCACACTGGTGATAGTAATTACTGTCACCGCTAAGATGAATGATTATGACCGCGACAGGTCCCGTAGGTGGTGGCTTACTCTGGTGGGTTGGACTGTAACTCTGGGCCTCACTGGCTCCCTAGAACATATGGGGGTACAGCAGACCATCCCTGAGGAACAGCCCAAGAGGTGTGGCCTGTGACGAGTGTAACCTGTGGGAGCCCCTCACTAGAGTCCTGCGCTCCAGCCTGGCACTGGCAGTCTCCCGGTCTCCCCAGGACACTCCCATTTCTCCCCGCCCCCAACCTCCCCAGGCAGGGATCTCCCTCACGGAGTGGTGCTGGTCTTGACCTTGGCGAGGACTTTCTTCTCCTTAACCCGGCGGTTCTGAAACCAGATGGTGATCTGGCGCTCTGAGAGGCTGGTGGCCGCGGAGATCTTGCGCCTCTTGTCCTTGGTAACGAACTTGTTAGCGGAATACTCGCGCTCCAACTCGCGCAACTGCCCCTTGCTGTACGGGATGCGCTTCTTTCGGCCCCGTCGGAAGGCGCAGCCTTCTGGAGGGTGCTGCGCGCTTGTATCTGCGCGTCGACGGAAGGAGGGAGAGAAAGCCACGCTCAGACCTCTGCCCCCAAGCCCACGCGCAGACCCAGGCCCTACAAGCTAAGTAACTCTCCAGGAGCACCCAGATCGCCCTTCAGACACACGTGGGCTCCCACTCCCCCGAAGCACAGCGGGACACCTCGACTTCCGGCTCGGTTCTAATTACCGCTGAGGCTTGGAAAGACCAGGATTACCTAACACTGTCCTCACGCTTGCAGGTCTGGAAACACACCCATCACACACGGCCAGACCTTTGCCCAGGGTCACATACATACATCCACCCCCACATGCATTTTCACACTCCTGGCCACTCTCCTAGAGTCTACAGCCAAGTTATGTACAGAAGGGAACACATTTCTGTCCCCGCTCCCAACACACACACACACACACACACACACACACACACACCCCACACATACCCCTAGGTTATGACTGCAGGAAATCTGAATTTTCCTGTGGAAACTGAAAATTCATTGGAGAGAAAAGGAGGGCTTGTATTTTTTACAGAACATCCATTGTCTCTGTTCCGACACACCCCACCCCCATACTCGCTAAACTGAGAGTCATTTAGCCTTTTGGCAGAAGTAAACCTGGGATCTTCGAGGTAGGAACAGCCTGAGCCCCTCAGAGGTGATAGGGGAACCAAACACTCTGACATATTGAGAAGCTGGTCCCAAAGCCTCCTAGGGAGGTGAAGGGGTCTGGTGGCCCGCAGGCTTTAGAAAACACCCAGCTCAGCCACCCCCACCCCCCACCCCCACCCCCGCACACTGACCCTCTGGGGCTCCACCAGGCTCTTCAACCACCTAAAACCCTCCTTCAGGGTCCTAATAGCCAACAGAGGACCACAAGCTCCTCCTCACCAGCCCCAAGTTTCCCTTCACCTCCTCCCATGCAAGTGCCCGCCGGGCCTACAACCCACACTCCGCACCAACGGGACCCAAAGTAGTGGGGCAAGTTACCTGCAAATGCTGCCTTCCAGAAGGGCCCTGGCGGGTTCTGTTCTCCCTGGCAACACATCTGGCTGTTCCAGCCCCCGGTGAGGGCCCAGGACTGGTAACTGTCCACAGGCAGCAGGGAGTCGTGGCGAGGCTCCCCGGGGGCCCCCAGAGTCTGCACCACCGACACATCCAGGTAACTGGCCATAGGCTGGTAGGGTCCCGAGTACCCCGGATAGAAGGCAAACTCGGTGGGGCGGCTGGGGTACTCCTCCCCGGCGGCGGCAGTCTCGGCGGGGTAGGCAGCTAGGGTGGCCGCCTGGGCACAGGGTTTCAGCGAGCTCCGGGACACTCGGCAGGAGTAGTACCCGCCTCCAAAGTAGCCGTAAGGCACCGGAGCCGGGGCCGCCCCCTGGGGCACCCCGGGGCAAGGGTGGCACTGCTTTGGCGGTTCCGCAGAGCCCGGCAGGTCCAGGGGGGCATAGCTGACGGCGGGCATCAGCGTAGGCGCCGCTGCTGGGTGGCTAGTCAGTGGGGAGTGGGCGACTAGATTCCGACTCCCTCCCGCGCCGGGCAAGCCATCCATGTCCTTGGCCCCGTCCAAGGTGGCATAATTGCCGGGCTCCATGGGGCCGCGGGTCGGCTCATGGGGTGCCGGGGGTGGGGGATACAGGGGGCACCCAGCTCGCTCTCCCCACCCAGGCCCCGGGAATCCAAGGCGTTTTAAATCGCTCCCAGCTCGCCCGGCGCCTGCATTCGCTCGTCCCGGCCGTCTTGACGCAGGAGACGCAGGTGCCAGGGCACGCGCGCTGATTGGCTGTGGCCTTGGGGAGAGAAGCTAGTAAAATCTTCCTGGCAGAAATTGCGAAAATACTTTACCCTTGCTTCTCTCCCAGTGTGTCTCTCTCCCTCTCCCTCCCTCCCTCTCTCCTCCTCCCCCTCCTTCTCTCCCTCCGCGCGCCTCCCTCCCTCCCTCCCTAAGTCCCTCTCTCCCTCTCTCCCTCTCCCTCGCTTTTATTGCATTTGGAAACCAGAAAAGAACCGAGAGGAAGTGTCCTTTCTCTGCTTTCCAGTTTGGAGCTACCCAGCTCCGCGTCCTGGGGGGAAGAGAGAGGCGGGAGGGGAGGGGGGAGGGAGAGAAGACAACGAGCCGGCCCCCCACCTCCGCAGCCTCCTCTCCCTCCCTGGCTCTCTGTCTCCGGTGCTTTGGCAGGTTTAACGAGAGAATAAAAAGCTCTCCCTATAAAGTGTGCATCTCATGGTGGGGGTGGGGTGGGGAAGGGGAGTCGGGGGTGGGGCCCGGAGGAGGCCGCTCTGTGCCTGAAAGGGGAACCTGGGAAGGTGCCTGAACCAGAAGAGGCTGGGAAATGGGGATTAGAGGGCATTTCTGGGAACCCCTTGCTTTAGGTCCCGGGGGGGGGGGGGGGGGGGCAAGCATCCCAGTTCACTCCAGGTGCCCCTCCTATTCCGGATGCGCGTAATAGGCTGCCCAGGGAAGTGCCTGGGAAGCCCTTCCCCCCACCCCCCCCACACACCCCGGGATCCCAGCTACCGCCCCGCCAGCTCCGGGAGTGGGGTGGGGCAAGAGAGGGAGGGGGACAGGAGCTGGGGAGAAGACGGGAGATCTGGAGCCTGGGATGTGCCACGTTCAGATCTGAAAGGGAAATGGAGTTTCTAGCTGTAGCCTGCGAAAGGGGGTCCGGATTTCCGTTTCATGGTGGGGGAAGAAGTACGGAGAGAGCACAAAGATGCCTTGTATATTCAGAGAGAGGCAGAGGCCGAGGGACGACAGCACCAAGAGGGAAAGAGAGAATTGGGTTGCAGGGGTGGGAAAGGGTCTTATAAAACCCCGAAGTACCAGCCAGAAAAGAGGATCTCTTTTCCCCCGTTGCTGGGATCTAAGGAATTTCCAGGAAACCAGGCCTAACTGGCTAAGCACACGGGTTGCAGGGGTGCTGGGCCCCAAGGAAGAAGGAGCCTGCCCTGTGCAAAGATGTCCAGCCTCTCCGCCCTGCGGTTCTCCTCTTAATTCCCAAGAGGCCCAGGTAATTCACCATGGCCCTGGCACATTCCTACCCAAGCTGAGTGTCCAGAAAGCCCAAGACCCCCTATTGGCTTCCTCCAGGATTTACATTTCCTTGGAAAGCAGGATGGGAGAGAGAGAGCCCGAAACACCGCAAGGATTGCTGGAGGTCCCTCCGTTGGGCCCTATTGTACAGTGTAATTCAGAAGACTCCAACCAATTTGTGTCACAGTTCCTCAGAGGTTTTTCTGTTTCCTTTGCTACCCCTCCCAAATCAAATCCTTCTGGGTCCACTTCTTCTAGAACCCCCAGTTTTTCTGGAGGAGGCAGGAACTTTTCCATTCCACACCAGCGTCATGGCGATTATACGAAACAATCCACCCTGACTCTCGGTGGGCTCAGCCATGCCCAACCGTACCAACCTGAACCTGAACTTGAGCCACCTCTCAGGAAAGCACCCATACAAACTGGAATTTCCCCCAAGCTGTGGGGCTGTAGTGGAGATCATAGCTCGCCCTCGACGGACATTGCTAATAACAGAAGACACCAAGCACAAAATCCTCACTAGGTTTTATTTTATTTGAAAACAACATGAGAGAAAAGGGAGGAGATATCTCTTTGGATGCTTTCCAGTTTCTTCTCCTAGCCTCTTGCTTGTGTAATAATGAAAGACAAAACTGCCAGGATTTTTACCTAAAGACTACAATTTTTTTCAATGTTTTTTTTTTTAAGTATGTTCTACACCCAGCGTGGGGCTTGAACTCACAACTCGAGATCAAGGGTCACGCACTCCACCGACTGAGCCAGCCAGGCACCTCTTGTCACTGGTTTTTACTGTAGGTGACAGTACAGGTATAAGATCCCTAAACTTAGAAATACATAATTTTTTTTTAATTTTTTAATGTTTATTCATTTTTGAGAGACAGAGAGAGTGTGATCAGGGGAGGGGCAGAGAGAGAGGGAGACAGAATCCGAAGCAGGCTCCGAGCTGTCAGCACAGAACCCGACGCGGGGCTCGAGCTCACGAACTGCGAGATCATGACCTGAGCCAGTTGGACGCTTAACCGACTGAGCCTCTCAGGCGCCCCCCAAAGTACATAATTCTAGTCATACCTTATGACCCAGCAATTCCATTCCTGGACATATTCCCAACAGAAACGAATGTTTATGTCCATCAAAAGGCAGGTACCGGAATGTCGAAAGCAGCTTAATTCCTTGTAGTTCAAAGACAAAAACAACCCAAATGTCCATCGGTAGTACAATGGGTAAATACGTCGTGCTATAATTAAAGAAGGGAGTACTACACAGCAATAAAAAAACCCTACTGCTATTCACAACATGGATGAGTCACACAGATATATGTGATTTGGGGATATGTAGTGCTCTGGTTCGTGTCCACGGAAATGCACTGAGCTCAGCATTATTCTGGAACGCAGAGATGATTCACTCGAACCTTGCCGGGGAGAAGCTCTCCAGCTGTGCTAGAGACTCCCGTGTAAACAGATACATTTCAATACAAATACTCTAGGATTTTTGTTTTTGTTTTTGTTACACTCTGCAATTTAGTTAGTATCTACTAGATCCCAGGAAATCCTTCTGGATGTCATATTTATTAGCATATGACATATGTTCCCGCTTCTTGTACATGTGTATGCATGTCCGTCTCTCTGTGACCTGTCATCGACGTTTAGTGAATTCAGATAAGGTGCGACGAACTCCCTCATCCGTAAAAATTATGTCTCCTTGCGGGGACAATAATTCTTACTTCACAGAAATGGTGTGGAGATTAAATGGAATTTAAATGGAATGCACTTGAGAGCATTTTATAAACTGAACACCTACGAGTTCTGTATGTGTATCTGTGTCTAAGGAACTACAGCCACCTTTTCTTATTTGAAGAGAAAAGGACAGTTGCCCTAAAGACTACCGGCCTCTCCTCACTTGCCTCTCCCAGCCCTGTGTACGCCTGAGATTTCCACAAAGAGAAACTGAGGCTCAGAGCCTCCAAATCCTCCCTCCAGCCGGACGAGAGTTCGGTTGAGGTCTCAGGGGGCCTTCTGACCTCCCAGCCGGCCCAGGCCGAGCCAACCCTTCCCCCCGGGCACCCCCCACCCCGCCCCGCCCCACAGACTCTTTTGTGTCCTGCTGGGAGCCTCCATGCAGACCCTCCAGGACCCCGAGCCGTCCCCCCCACCCCCCCAGGTCCCTTTACGGACCCAGCCAAACGCGCTGAAAGCCTCAGCTGCTCCTTTACATACCGCCCAGACACCTCCGGGAAGGTCAAGGCCAAGTTGAAAGTTAAGAGTCTGTTTACCTCCGGGAGCCCATTCAGCGCGGCCCCACGGACCGCCTTTGACCTTTACAGCCGGGCCTTTGAGCGCGGCCGCCGCGCCCCCAGGGGTTCCGCCACGGGGACTTGGAACCTCCTTGTCAGCTCCCGCCCCCGCCCGGGCTCGGGTCGCCGGCGAGGGGGAGGGGGCGAGCGACGCCCCCTCGGCCCACTTGGGGCAGTGGTTAAATTATGTATTATGTTTTGTAAAGCAAGGTGAGCGCCGCTGTCTTCGTTCTCCCACCTGGAACAAGGTATATGATCACGACGACCGAAGGCCTCAGGTCGGCCGTGAAGAGTGAGGCGAATTTATCTGTGGTGGCCACAGTTCTTTTTCTGCAAAGGTCAGGGCTCCGCTGCCGCGACACTGCTTGGAGCCGCTTCCTTTATGAAGAGGGCCTAATGGGGTGTGTGCTCTTTTCTCTCGTCTTTTCTAACATCCTTTCTTTTCTTTCCATCTGTATTTTCTTTTCGTCTGTCTTTAGTCTCTTGGTATCTTTCTTTTCTTTTTTTTTACATCTGTATTGTCCTGACTGCCTTTCTTTCCTTCGATTTTAATTATCTTTCTTTTCCTGCATTCTTTCCCGCATTCTTTCTTTCTGTCTGTATTGCTTCCCTTCGCCCCCCTCCCCATCCCCGGGTACCTTTATGTAGCCTTCGGTCCCTTTCTCCCTAGCTGTCCCTTACCCTATTTTTCCTTTGTTTGCTTTTTCCTCCCCTCTTTTTTCTTTCTTTCGTTTTCTCTCTTTTCCTTCCTTCCTCCTTTTCTGTCTTTCCTTCTCCTTTATGTCTTTTTTTTTTTTTTTCAATTTCTTTCTCTCTTCTCTCAGATTTACTTGCCTCTGCCCCCTGCCCCCAACGCACACACTCAGTTTCTCCTTTTCGGATCCTCTCAATTTTCCATTGTTCTCCTCCGGAGTCTGGAAGGGGCCTCTCCGCAGGCGGCCGGAGCCGGCCCTTGGCAAGGTCGGTCTGCAGGGCGGCCTGGAGTGGGTCACCGGCTTCGGGGGCCCTGCCGGCGGTTGGGAATGACAGGGGGCCCAGGCCCTTCTCTCGGAACTGAAGTCAGGCTGGGCCTCTCCCGACCTTAGAGGAAAGTCTTTCGGGCAAATTGACGGCCTGGTCCAGGAGCTACAAGAATCAGAGATTGGAGGCACGGTTCTTGAGAAGGAGGCCGCGGCCACCTCCACTGTCTCTCCCCACCCAGAGAAGCCTGGAGACATCCCCGGGGATTAGGACCCTCTCAGGACAAACTCAAGTGCTTTCGAAGCGGAGACTGTAGGAGAGAGCTACAAAATGAGCCGATCACGGCCTCGGGCACGGAACACTGGATCTGAGGAGTGATCAAAAGACGGTCTGCTAAGAGGAGCGGCGCGCCCGCCCTGATGGCGCCTGGAAACCAGAGAAGCGCTTAGCCAAGCCCAAGAACCGTGAGTGGGGGTCTGGAGCAGGGGGAGGGAGGGAGAGAGTGAGGAGCGGGGGGGGGCTGGGGGGCAAAACTGAGGGTCGCTGAAAAGAGACCAAGAGCCTCCAGTCCTTTGGTCCTGCAACTGTGGGCCAGAAGCACGCTGTTCCCTGCCTGCCTTGTGTGCTGTGTGTCCAGTTGGAGGCCCTGCTGGCCCCCAGGGTCCCCAGCCTCTTCCCACCCTGGGCTTTGCTGGGGAGCACGACCTCCGGCACCCACCCCAGCACCCAACCCAGAAGAGCCCAGTGTGGATCTGGCCCAAACCACTAGGAATTTGGGGCCTAGAGAGCGGCACTGCAGAGCAAGGTTTGGGTGGGCAGAATCATTTCCCCTCTCCGAGCCTCTGTTTTCTCCTCTGCCTGTGTAAGGAGCGGAGGGCTGGACAAATCTCTAGGCCCGCTTCAGCGTTCACTTTGGGCAGAAGCACGAACAGGAAAAGGGAGCATTCCTGGAGGTCGAAGGCGTTAGTGGGGAGGGAAACCCTGGAGAGAGCCACAAATAGGCCACTGGGCTGGCCACTGATTATTCTGAGAGGATCCAAGGTGGGGCACAGTTAGGTCCTTGAGGGAGCCCTGCCCTGAGACCTTCTCGGGCTGACTCAGTTGGGGCAGTCAGCCCCAGGGTATAAACTCCACAGTAGCCCATTAAATAGGACCAAATTGGTGTGGGAGATCACCTCCTCCACCCCTCATCCTGTAATGCCCTGCGGAGCCCTCTAACCTCCTCCTCAATGATGCACCCACTGGGAGTAGAGTAACAAGAGTGGCATCCTCAAACGGAGAGGCACAACCAACGTCTTTGGGGTTTGCAGCGGCTTCCCGGGTCCCCAGAGACTCGGCTTCCTTTGTTCCCGCCCCTGCGATCCTGGATGGGACTCAGGAATGAGGAACATAAAAAAAAAAAAAAAAAAAAAGCTTACCTGCAAATTTGAGAAAATAATTTCAGTCGTAAGCGACTCCCCACCCCATCTCCACCTTGTTTTTTTTCTATCAGGTGCATGTGGTTCTGGATGATAATTATCAGGATAAATGGCTGGCTTCTCTGGGGCGCCTGGGTGGCGCAGTCGGTTAAGCGTCCGACTTCAGCCAGGTCACGATCTCGCGGTCCGCGAGTTCGAGCCCCGCGTCGGGCTCTGGGCTGATGGCTCGGAGCCTGGAGCCTGTTTCCGATTCTGTGTCTCCCTCTCTCTCTGCCCCTCCCCCGTTCATGCTCTGTCTCTCTCTGTCCCAAAAATAAATAAACGTTGAAAAAAAAATTAAAAAAAAATGGCTGGCTTCTCTCAGGGCTGCTGGTGGACAGGCAGTCAAGTGGAAAGTCAGCACCAAGGCCCCTTCAAATCCAAACCCACCTCCTTGGCCTAAAGTGGAGCTGTCGGTTTGAGGCTTAGGGGAGAGTACCGTTTGAGAGATTTAACTTCTTGCCCTGATTTCCCCCACTTCCCTTGCTGACGGGCCTGAGACCCCCTCCAATGGTCCAGAACTTGACCGTCTTGTGGCCCCACCTTCTTTTTCTCTCCCCCACCTCTATAGCAAAAGATTTTCCCTTTGCTTTCCACTAAGTTATTTGTTCCAAGAAACAAAGTTGGGGGAGGAGAAAAGTAGGCATTTCACACACACACACACACACACACACACACACACACACACACCATCTGCTTCTCTGAATCTCAGCCCTAGCCTGAGATGACAGTCAGATGATTCCTGGTTACTACCTAAGTATTCTGACCTACAGGAAAGTCCATCTTGGACAGGCCGCCAAGGTTCTGGGCCAGCCATTTACCCCAGACACCAGCATGTTATAAATCGGGAGGAATCTGGCCGATTGTCTGCCGCCCATCTACACCGACCCTCAAGGTCCAGAGCCAGTACTGGGCCATACACAGGGAACACCTCCATTAACATGAGATCTGGGATTGGAGCCGCGCTCTGAGCTCTGGATCACCAGCTTAAACTAGTACCTCTCCCTCTCCAGCTTCCTTCAGGGGTTTTCTAAGCGCTCTGAGAGGGTGGATGAGATGCCCTTCATTTTAAATTGGAAAATCTCCTGCCAAAAAAAAACAACTTTTTTTTTTTATTTGGTCTCCACAGAGTCTATGGCTTGGTCCACAATTAGAGGAGACTGGTATCCGCTGTTGGCCCTGGAGGCCAGAAATCTTTCCCCAGAGACACGAAGAACTTTGCTCTCCCTTCAAGTTGCTTATATGGCTGGGGGAGGGCTTGGGAGCGGATTCTGATCTTGGAGGCTACTGTATAAAAACTAACACCAGGGGCTAAGGATCTAGGAGCTTAAGAGGGTAGAAAAGCTTTCTCCCAAGGAATCATTCATTAATCAGGGCCATCTCTGATTGGGGGGTGTTGGGGGGGGCTCCCCTTTCTCTCTTCTCCCCTTGAAGGATCGGAAGTCCCAAATTCTGTAGTTACTCGAACTGGTCAGTTGGTGTTCGGGGTGGGGAGGATCCTCAGAGATCATTCAGTTTTCGCCAGCCGTGTGCTCAAGTGGCTAGACGGCAGAGGCCAAGAGAAAGAAGCAGTTTTGCTCACACCAGAATGAACTGACCTCAGAATAACTGGGGGTTCTCTGGTTCCAGTAAGCTCCGAGCTGCCATGGTGGGAGCGGGACGGAGAGATGAAACCAGAAGGTAGACAGCTACGGCAGCTGGATGCAATGTGGGAACTTCCAGTGACGCCCTGACTGTCCCTCTCGGCGCCTGCCCTGGGGGAGCCCCCAAAGCCAGGCTGACTGGGACATGATTATGGAGAAGCTCCACAAGTTTGGCTCCATTATCTACCCAGGTCCTACAGGGCCAAAGCTTGGCCACAAAGGCACGCCCTCCCAGGCTGAGGGACTGCTGGTCGGGGCTGTTCCAGCCCCACTGAGCAAGACCAGGGTTCTCGGTTTCCTATTCCTAGGGTTGGCCTGGAAATTTTCCCTTAGAACAGGGCTCAGCCTTAGAGGCCCAGATGGAGGCCTGGGGAAGAGCCATGGTAAGCAGACCCTCGCCCCATGTCTTCGCCACCACCAATTCCTTAATAACCCCGGGGATCTGGCAAGGCCCAGTTCAGATCTCTGGCTACGTGTGTGTGTGTGTGTGTGTGTGTGTGTGTGTGTGTGTGTGTTTTGGCTGATGCAGACAGGGACCTGGGTGGGGGGGAAGGGTGCCCTCCAGCCTTGGATTGGAATTCCCCATATAAGCCTACCTTCAGGTTCTGCATCATTCATTGTCCCCTGCTCCCCCCCCCTGCTCTGCATGGTGTTTCTAGCCTCAGCAATCACCTGTCCCAGGGGTGCTGGCCAAGGCTGGAACCAGGGCCGGCAAAGATGGACGGTAGACCAGCTCCTCCACCAGGGGCCCTTTGTGGTCTCAGATGCGGGCTAGGTGGATCCTCCCTCCAGAAAGGAAATTTCATAGGAACAACTCTCCATCGAGAGGAGGGGTGGCCTAAAGACTTTCCCCCTTTAGTCCAAGAGCCTTTCTTCCCTTACTGACATGGGTGTAAACACCCCGTCGGGCAGATTTTTCAGTAATGTGGCCGAACACACCCGTCCCGCGAGGGTTACCCACCCGCTCTTGGATGGCAAAGCGTCCTTCGCGGATGGGTCGTTTTGACCTCAGAGGGCGCAGCTGCAGAGTGTGGGAGCCTCCTCCCAGGCCCTCCTTCCACCCACCCAGAGACCTCTGTGCCGTTAGGTGCGCCCTCCTAATAGGGAGTCCTTACCCTGAGGCAGAGGCTCTCTCTCTAGACGGAAGTTCCCGCCAGACCAAAACCTGCCTAGTGCTTCGTCGCAAGCGGTGCGCGGGAGCAGCGCGGGACCGGCCTGAGGACCGATCCCCGGGGCGCCACTTTGGCCAGCACCTTACGTCCGGCCAGACCCCTACATCCCTGCGCCGCTGCTTCTCGGGGGTGGGGGTGGGGGGCCGCTTCAGAATTCTTGTTAGGATCCTAACCCAGTGTGTCCTGTGCTGGGGATTGTAAGTGCCCTGTATGTCACTTTCATTTAATCCCCCCCAACAATGAACTGGGTAGAGGGCGATTGTTACTACCGGAGCTTTGCTTGTTTCTTTGTTTGTTTGTTTTGTTTTGTTTGTTTGTTCATTTCTGTTTTATTGTAGATAAGAAAACCAAGGTTTAAGAGATTATTGTGTCCCATTTCTAGAGGCTAATGGATGATGAAGGCTGGACTCCAACGCGTGTCTTTATGGCACCAAATCCAGGCTCCGACCCTTTCGCTCTCTCTTCCCTGTTTAAACGCCACGCTGTTTCCAAGTTTTGAAATGGAAATAAATCTCATTAAAAAGTACAAACGGATCCTGAAAATAGACAGAACCTATTTGAGGAAGTTAGGGAAGGGCAGAGGGAAAAATAAAGCGTTCGGGAAGAACTCGTTCACACACGGTAAAGGTTGACTAGGGACACCGACCCCCCCCCCCCGACTTTTAAAACTACAAAGGTGGGGACGAAATTCAACTCCCCTATTTCTACCCCGCTCTCACCATTCTGTCTCATTTCAGAGCTGAGTCTCTAGGAGCAACAACAGAGCTGTGCTGGGAAATTTTCACCTATACCCCAATGTCTGAGCCCAAACTCCTTAGCGCCTGGGCTAAGGACACCTGGGCTGCCCACACCCGCGGCACTGGGGAGAAGAACGTTCTGTCGTTGCTCTGCCGCTAAATCATTTTCCAATTCTCTCCTGTCCCCGGAGGAAAGTAGGTGTCTGGTAAGCCCAAAGATTGTAAACCTGATTCCATGGGCTCACGCCTTGAAATTGGGGGGTGAAAGTTGGTGCATGTATGTGTTTCTCTGGGATAGGGATCCACACTTTACTGACTTGTTTTCTAGTGGCAAATTTCACATATCAGAAAAGTAAATAGTAAAAAAAAAAAAAAGTAAAAAGTAAAATTCACATATGCAGAAGGGGATAATAATGCTTTCCTTATACTTTTCATTTAGCGTCCACAGTGATCAACTCATGGCCAGCCTTATTTCAGGGTGGTTTTTTTTTTTTCCGAAGTATTTTAAAGCAAATCCTACACGTCATTTTACCCAAAATCACTTCTGTTTGGATGTTTAACAGATCAGGATTTCTTCTTTTTTTTTTCTTTTAACAAAACCTCCACGTGATTATCATACATAGCAAAATTACCAATAATCCCTTAATACTATCCATGTTTCAATTTCTTCAACTGTCTCACGGTTCTTTTTACAATTAGTTTTTCAAACAAAATCCTGACCTAGACAAACTCCACGCCTTACATTCGGCTGATACATCTCTCAACTGGCTTATAACTGATAACAGCTTCCTCTCCTTTTTCTCGTGCCGTTTATTCATTTAAGACCTGGGTCAACCCCATTCTCAAAGGTATTGGTCATCGACTGCTCTAGGGGTGCCCGGGGGGGGGGGCTCCGTGGGTTAAGCATCTGATTCTTGATTGCCGCCCAGGTCATGATGTCAGGGTCGTGGGATCGAGCCCTGAGTCGGGCTCCTCTGTGCTGAGCCTGGAGCCCGCTGAAGATTCTCTCTTTCTCCCTCTGCCCCTCTCCCTGCTTATGCTCTCTCTGTGTCTCTCAAAAAAAAAAAAAAAAAGATTACTGCTCTATGTTGGACCAAAGGTCCAACATATATTCTTATAGGCTTCTTATTCTTTTTTAAATTTTTTTTCAACGTTTATTTATTTTTGGGACAGAGAGAGACAGAGCATGAACAGGGGAGGGGCAGAGAGAGAGGGAGACACAGAATCAGAAACAGGCTCCAGGCTCTGAGCCATCAGCCCAGAGCCTGACGCGGGGCTCGAACTCACGGACCGCGAGATCGTGACCTGGCTGAAGTCGGACGCTTAACCGACTGCGCCACCCAGGCGCCCCTAGGCTTCTTATTCTTATAGGCTCCTGCCCCACTGTCCACGACAGCTGGCTGGGGACAGGAGAGCTACATAGTTCCCTCTGCTCCCTCCCAAAGAGAGAGGAGCCTGCCAGGCAGACTCCTCTTCCCTCTCCCACCCAGCCGAGAATAGGATCCTCTGATGAGTCTTTGGGTTATCCAGCCTTCAGAGAGTGTCAGAGACTGAGTATATAGTCCCAGGCCTAGGGACGAAATTGCTGCCATTGGCACAGGACTGTCCTTCCACGGGGATGTCCCCAGAGACCTCCACGCTTCCCAAGGGAACCAGAGCCCGGTCTGTTTCTGAGGTGGGGTAGCCAGACTAGCTTTGCCACACCCTTCCTCCTTTCTGCCCCCAGGGCATCCCTGACGGGGGCAGCTGGAACTTCTGTCCCTGCTCTGTCACCTGTTGCCAGCTGCGTGCCCTTGGACTAGCCACCTCCTCTCTCTGACCCTCAGTGCCCTCATCTGCAAAGTGGAAGCGATCTTCTCTGCCCCACCTTCTTTCCAAGGCTGCTGGGAGACCAAGAGGAAGGGAGTGAAGACTGAAAAGAAGACTATAGATATGTAAATAACGGGTCGTTTCTCTCCTTGTGGCTGGGAAGGTGATGATTTCTACTGGGAGAAGACGAACCAGCCTACAACTTTGTTCTGGCCTCCTGCCCATGGAGAGGCACTGCCCCCACACCCACACAACACCACCTCCCCGACTGGGAAGAGAGACCTGAGCTTGGTGTTGTCCAGTCAGAGAAGCTGTGACCTCTAGGCCTGGAGAAGAGTATCAGAACGCCTGCCCAGGGACTGCCGAGGAGGCGGGAGCCAGGATCTTGTCTCATCCCTGGGCTCCCTCCCTGCAGCCCACGCCCCTTCCCTCTTTCCAAGGCTCTCACCTCTGCTGCATCAACCAACCCAACACCTCGACTTGTTTCCAGGAAGAACTCCAGAAAACACTGGCTGGGACCCTGGCTACAGAAGCTGAAGGGGGTGGGGGGAGGAGGGCAACCCGGCTGCTCCGCTCTACCCTTCCAGGCTGACGTCCCTCCCATCACCTCTGGGACCTGGTGAAAGGGAGTCCCCGAGAGTCCAGTGCAGAAGGCAGGGCAGACATCATGGAACAGCACTCACATTTTTCATTTCCAAACTACACCTAGCTCATAAAAAGCCAGAGAATGTAATAAATTGTCCCCTGGAGGACATGGTTTTAATTAATTATTGGGTTATTCAAGGTGACTCATGTGTGAGACCCAATTTGCCCTCATAAACTGAATCTCACATAATCCATCCTGAGTAACCGGCTGCTTGTGATCCGCAGACACAGCTTGTATTTATCCTTTGAAAGTCTTGGGGGGGAAATAGAAGTGTGACTTTAGCTTAGAGAGAGCTTACTCATTCCAGCAGCAGTGACGCCAAAAGAGAGAGAGAGAGAATGCCTGAGCGAGGGAGAACGAGTTTACATAGCTGGCTAAGGGGATTAAGACATTGAGTCTTGTTTTCTCGACTACTTATCTGATAGGATTTCTTTCTTAGAAAATCTGGTGATGGAGCACCTGGGTGGCTCAGTCCGTTAAGCGTCTGACTTCAGCTCAGGTCCTCAGGTCACGATCTCGTGGTGCGTGGGTTCGAGCCCCGCTTCGGGCTCTGTACTGATGGCTCAGAGGTCATTTCGGGTTCTGTGTGTCTCCCACTCTCTTTGCCCGTCCCTTGCCGGCAGTCTGTCTCTCTCAAAAATAAATAAACATTTTTAAAAGAAAAAAAAGAAAATCTGGTGAGATATATATATGTATATATATCGCGCATATATTTATATTCCTCATTCACTTGTTTTGCAATATCTGCAAGGGACACGCGTAGCCATCTCATTGCAGAAGAGAAATTTGTGCTGAATTTTGCTTCTGCTGACCTGGTGGCAGCAGTTCCCCTGGCCTCTGGGTCTTTATCATCCAAGATTCACGTCGGCCATACATCACAAAGGTCTCGGCTGTTGAGCGTGGAGTCTCTGCCTGGGATTTAAACTCCTTTCCAACTAACTTAAACGCTCTTTACTCCTTCGGCCCCTCCCCCTCCTCCCCCCCATCTACAAAACAAGCTTCTTCCTCAAGGAGGGCAGGATCCCCATAGAGCCATTAGCATTGCAGGGATGGTTCTTGGAATCAGGGAATCTACATTTTTAAAACTTTTTTGGACTTGCTGGGGTTGGAAAGCTGAAGCTATTTCTTTTTTTTTTTTTCCAACGTTTATTTATTTTTGGGACAGAGAGAGACAGAGCATGAACGGGGGAGGGGCAGAGAGAGGGAGACACAGAATCGGAAACAGGCTCCAGGCTCCGAGCCATCAGCCCAGAGCCTGACGCGGGGCTCGAACTCCCGGACCGCGAGATCGTGACCTGGCTGAAGTCGGACGCCTAACCGACTGCGCCACCCAGGCGCCCCTGAAGCTATTTCTTTAAAGAGAATCTGGGGGCGCCTGGGGTGGCTCAGTCGGTGGAGCACTCGACTTCGGCTCGGGTCAGGATCTCAAAGGTTCGTGAGTTTGAGACCCACATCGGGCTCTCCACTGTCAGCGCGGAGCCCGCTCCGGATCCTCTGTCTCCCTCTCTCTCTGCCCCTCCCCCACTGGCACACACACTCTGTGTCTCTCTCTCTCTCTCTCTCTCAAAAACAAATAAATATTGGGGCGCCTGGGTGGCTCAGTCGGTTAAGCATCCAACTTCAGCTCAGGTCACGATCTCGCGGCTTGTGGGTTTGAGCCCCGCACATCGGGCTCTGTGCTGCCAGCTCAGAGCCTGGAACCTGCTTCAGATTCTGTGTCTCCCTCTCTCTCTGTCCCTCCCCCACTCGTGCTCTGTCTCTGTCTCAAAAAATAAATATTAAAAACATTTTTTTAAATCAATAAATACACATTAAAAAAAGAGGATAAAAAAAGAGAATCTGGAAATACAGTGGTGGGGCGTGGGGGGGGAGGAGGCAGTCCAGGGACTCTTGGCCGTGACCCCTGTGGGCCAGGCTCCTTCTCCCTGACCAAGGCAGTGCAGAGTGGGCGGAAAATGTAAGGGAGGGGCAGGGATTCAAGCCAGCCACCCAGAGTTCAACAATAGAAGGGGTGGGAGACACAGGCATTGTGTCTTGGGTTCCTGCCCCAGAGAAAAGTCTGGGTCTTTGAGGGGGGAAAAGGAAGGAGAGAGTTGAGGACACTTTCTCTCAGTTTTTGGCCCCCAAGTTGAGTGCAGAAGGCCCTACCAGGGGCCGTGGAGTCAGCCAGTTCTGAGCTGAGAAAGCAACTGCCCCCCCCCCCAGCTTTTTTCTTCCTGGTTCTCTTTTCCCTTTTGCTTCCTTTAATTTCCTTCCTTGAGTTGGATGGCAGAACTTACGTATTTTTCAGTAAAAGGGAGACCGGATTCCAAAAACCCCTCAGCTCCCTCTGGCCCCCAGAAGTCTGTCCTAGCGGGTCCCTACAGGTCCCCCGCGTCCTTCCAAGTGGCAGGCAAAGTCCGCATCTCAGCTGGAGTCTTGGCCTGGACATTTTTTTTCCCATTCATGGCCAGGCCAACGAGGCTACAAACTGGAACAAAAGAAAATCGTCTTCCGTCTCTGGTTCACTCGAGTTTTTCGTTTCAGGAGAAAAGAAATTTTGGGGTCATTTCAAAGTGTGTGGGGATTTCATAAACGCAGGTGGTAGTGGGTTACCCTTCCCATGAAGACAAGCCATACCCGCAAGCACCCCCCCCCCCCTGCGAAAAGACAGAACCACAGACAGCAGCTGCGTCCTCACACACAGACACCCTGACCCGGCATTTGAAGGAGCCAATTAACCAGGAACCATTTAATTCCCTCACCAGACCCGAGGGACTGAATCCAGAGGAACCCCACCCCCAGAGAAACGGATTCAGTCTGTGACAGACAGAGAGAGGAAAAGATAGAAGCGTATATGGGGGGCGGGGTGGGATGAACACTGACGTTTAAAAAAATCAGGGAATTTCAGTGCACACTGAGCAAAGGAACGTCCTAGCAAGCTGGACGAGAGGGCAGCAGGGGCTGGGATCGTCCAGCACCCACGTTGACACAGGTACACATCACCCAGTTCGGCACCCGCTAGGCTGGCTTTCTAGGATGCTAAAATAGCCACCCAGTGCAGCCAATTCTGGGAGAAAGGAGCCAGGGAGTCATTGTTCGGCTTTTCTTTGACCAAACAATAATTGATTGGCTGGAATCTTCCCTTTACCTGCGTTGTTAACTCCTGCAGGGGAGTTGGTCAGCCCCCCCCCCACCCGTCGCCCTTATCCAGGAGGAGACCCGCACCCACCCACCCCCATGGGGGGAAATCTCTCACCTTTACTGATTGAACACCCGAGAGAAAGTTCGTTGCCCATAAACCAAACCAGCCAGAGTGATCCTGAAGTTTTATCAACTTTGATCGTGTGTCCAGAAGCAAGACCAGAGGCCCACCCACAATTTTAGAGTCCCCCAAAGCCGATGCGGTTTTGTTTTTATTGTTTGTATTAGTCTCATTATTGATCCTCTCCTTCTGTTTACTGTGACACAGCCCCAACCACATTTACCCAAAGAAAGCCGGAGCATTTGGGCAAATACTCAGATTCCAAGCTTCCCCCCCCAGCCCCCCTCCACCGCCACTGCTCCCAGTTTTAGCCACACCAGTCCAGTGGGGGAAGGGGGGGGAGTGGAGGGGAAGGTGACAGAGGAAGAAGATTCCAAGGGCCCTGTTCAGCTGAGCCAATCTTCCTTCATTTAGCAGTTTCTTTGGAGGGAACGGACCGCGGAGAGCAGAATTCCCAGTAAGGGAGAGAAAGGAGGAAAGAGAAGAAATTGTTGGTTTGAGGGTAAATCCAGCCCGTTTACGATTGCTGTAATGCTTGGGTCACTTCAACCTCTGCTTTTTGGGAGGACACCAGGAGCCAGGGAGGTCGGCCTGCTGGCTCTCAAGTCAGAGTCCTTCTCCCCAGGGCTCCTTGTCGGGGCTCCTGGGGGTGGGATCTCTTTGTCCTCCAGTCCCTCCTCCCCCCCTCCTAGCCCTTATGTTCCTCACCCCCAACTTGGCCCACCCTTACCTGTCTGTTCCCCTTCACCCAATGCATCTTCCAGACTTGCCAACGATCCCGCTGACCAAGAAACCCATCCCCAAGATCTCCTAACCCAATTCCAGCACATCTCTTTCAACTTCTGTGCCTCGGTTCCCCTCTATTTTTAGCGAGGGAGACCCGGAAGATAGCCGAGGCGTCGTCGGTCTGGGCAGGAAAGATGTGGGCCGAGTGGTGGGGAGGGGGTTTGACCCCAGGCCCGCGCACGGGGGTCGGAGTTGGTCGCTGGTCGCTCCAGGGACATGGAGAAGAAGAAAGGGCCAAGAGTCGTCCCCAACGGAAAAGGGTGGGAGCAGCGTACTCACAGGCGCCCCTCGCTCGCTCCACGTTTATCCGGGGGGCGGGGGTGCCCAGCTCCGCACAGGCAGCTTGAGAACCTCGGGCCCGCCGGCTTCCTCACCAAATCCTTGGAAAACCCGCACCGCCCCCCCCCCTTTCCAATAAGGCGCGGGAACCGGCCCAACCCGGTGAGATTGCCCGAGGCGGGCCGCAGCGGGGGCCCGTCGGGGAGAGCTGGGCTCACCTCTCTCCTGGGGGGTCGGGGAGGGCGCAGAGGGGCGCGGAGCGGGGGCATCTCCCTAGGAGAAGCATTTCTTTCCGTCAGGGATAGAGGCATGCTCTCCCTGCCCCGCTCCTTTCGCAGATGTCCTGGGCCCCCGACCCCCCGCGGCCCAGCGGCCCAAGTGGCCGCCGCAGCATCCCCGCGGCCCGGGACGGGGACGGAAGGTGGGGAGATCTACAGAGCCATGCCGCCCCGGGGAAGTCGGGGAGCCCCCCAACAGACACACACAGTGCCTGGGTTTCCATTTGGTCTGAATGGCGCAAATGGTGTTTCCTTTCCCTTCTTCATTCGGAGGGTCTCCACTGTGTAGACCTGGCCTGGGAGCGAAGAGTGAGTTCTTCTACACCCTCCATCCCCCCCCCACCCCCTCCCACCGAATGCGTCTTTTCGCCCGGTCTGCCGGTTAAGTCGCTGCTTTCGCATCGTTCTCGTTGCATTAAACTCTGCAAACTTGCTTCAGAAACAAATGACTTTGTTTTTATATTTTTGTAAGGAATTAAGTCAATGACCTGATTTTTGTCAGTTCTGCTTATCTGAGAAAAGTCCACCCTTTCTTTAGTGATTGCCAAGATTGAGTACATGAGACCTCACAAAGAGAAATGTAATTCGTTTTTAGTTTTTCTATTTTCAAAATGGTTTCGTGATGAGCTTCTATTACCTGTGTAACTAAAAAGGAACACTATCGAAATAATAATTTCCAGATTTTTGTCTTTTTTTTTTCAATGGATAATGTTGGCTAAAGGAAAAATTCAGAAGTGACCAAAGGACATTCGTTGAAAAGAAAAGTAGTTCTTTGTCCCGCTTCTTACCTCGGTTCCTTCCCAGAAGCAACCACTGTGCGGAGTTTTCTGTACCCTTACAAATATAGCCTTTAACACAAAGGGCGGCAGCTGGTAAATACGCAAGGCTTGGTATTTTTGTCTTTTATTTTTTAATCATGTTGATAATGGTTCGGTATCTTTACTAACGCCTCCTTTTTAACAGCTCCACTTTATTGTATGGATGTGCCATAACTAGTTTAAGCAGGTAACTATTGAGAGAGATTTAAATTGTTTCCAATGTTCCCTTCCCCTTTTTTTTCTGCCGCTATATGAAATATACACGACCCCGTGTATATACTCAAGTGTATCTGTAGGATATATTCTTGGAGACGGGTGGGATCAAAAGCCTTGTGCATTTTTAATGTGCTCTGAGTTTGAACTTATTTTCACAGTGTTAAAAGCAATTTGCATGTCCTTTTTCAGAGAACTATCTTTTCCTGTCTCCCCCCTCCCCATTTTCTATTGCTCTTTGTTGATCTAGAGTCTTCCTAGTTTGTTTTTACGATACTTTATTACAATGTAAGATTCTGGTTTTGTTCTGTTGGTAGGGTTATAAATGTGACAGAGGATTTAAAGTTTTTCCATCTATAAGGTATCAGAGCGTTCCCGACATTTTTTTCCTGGAGATTCAGGACAGAATGGTGGGAATGGGGTGTTGATTTTGGACTATTGCCCGCTTGGATTTCCTCTTGCAGAATTCCACCCGTATTGGAAAATGGAGGGAGATTTTTTTTTTTTCTTAATCATTATCTCTTCTTTGACTCTCCTTCAGATTAGAAGACACAGAAAAGTCCCAAGTTGGACAGTGATGGAAGGTTCAGCACTGCAGAACTGAGACCTCAGGCCCAGTGTCGCCGCAGCAGCCTCGCCCCCTCTAAGCCCAGGGCAACCCCCCACCCAGGTCTCCAGACTCTCTCACCCAACACTAGAATGTGGGGGTGGGGTCTAAGATATGGCTCCTCCAGGCACTTGGCAGATGGGCTTCTGGAAGTTCCACCCTTCCATGAGGGGTGACGGTCTGCCTTCTCAGCCTTCAGTTTTCTGGGGAACTGAGAAAAAGCAGCCAGGGCGCTTAGCCGCTCCCTCCCATGACCCAATGGTCGCCACAAGCTTGTTATGACCCCGGAGAACACATGGGACAGCAAAGACTGGCTGGGGACAGGAGGGTCGGTGGGGCTGGAGTTGGGAGGGGTGAGGGAGGCGAGCGAGGAGGAGTCAGAGGGATTGGAGGGGCTGTAGAGACAGCTCTTTCAGCTAGGGGGTCCCTGCAGTGAGCTGACCAGCCCCCCCTTCCCCCATCGTGCCGCACACAACTCGGCTGTCCCAGGCTCAGTCGCAGCCGTCGGGGAACCTTGGAGCGGTAGCCAGCTGGGGAAGGGGGGAGGCAGCGGTGGGGGGGGTGTCACTGCTCAGCCTCGCACTCCCACCACTTCCAGGAATTTTTTGGAAGACAGAATGGTTTGCGTCCCTTTATGGTACCTAAGATAGCAGTCAAGAAACTGGGCAAAAAACCTAGCAGATCTTTAGAGGAGAGGTCAACAGAGAATTTGGACCCTGCAGAGTTGCGTGGATAGGAGCCAGGCGGGCGCAGCGAGGAGAGGATATTGCAAACATTTTCTGAGCGCCTACAGCATGCCAGGAACTTGCTAACAACTTCGGGGGTGCGGGGTCTCCAATCCAGATGTCTCAGGGCCGTGTTTAAGGTTTGACAATGAGATCTACGTTCCCCCAAGGTTTTGTTACTAAGTTTGATCCCCTCAGAATTGTTGGAAGTGACATCTAGAGTGGGCGTGCTAAACGTTGAAGGTTTTTAAGAACGTTATTATGGGATAATAACTTATTTATTTTTTTTTTTTGTCAGAAGATCTCTCTGTCTCTCCGGAGAAGTCTAAGGGCTTTTATTACCTAATTTCTGACCAAACGACATTTCACTCTTTGGTCCTACGACTGCATTATTTTAAGTTAGGAACTGTTGGGGCGCCTGGGTGGCTCAGTCGGTTAAGTGTCCGGCTTTGGCTCAGGTCGTGATGTCACGGTTGGAGAGTTTGAGCCCCGCGTCGGGCTCTGTGCTGACAGCTCGGAGCCTGGAACCTGCTTCCGATTCTGTGTCTCCTTCTCTCTCTGCTCCTCCCCCACTTGTGTGTGCTCTCTGTCTCTCTCTCTCTCAAAAATAAATGTTAAAAAACTCAAGTTAGAAAATGTTCCAATGCATCCAAGTAATTGCTGGAATTGGTATCAACCTCGGACTTGGTATCAACTTGGACTTAAGACCTCAGTTCCTGTGGAGAAAGGGAGGTGGCCCCTCCACTAAGGACGAGCTCCCATCCCCACCCCTCTGCCCTCTCCCGTGGATGCCACTTTCCCACCCCACCCCCACCTGGCCTCTGTGACCAGAGCCTGTCTTCCAAGGGTCTTTTCCAGGAGCCTTCTCTTTCTTGGGAGAAGGGATGGGGAGAAGAGAGCTAAGAAAGGATTTGAAGGCAGAAGCCATGTCGCCAGGGGCAGTGGCTGCTACATGAACGACCAGCTTTCTAAGCCTGGCTCCCTCCACCCTGGACAGATGGTCTGCGGCCCTGGGGCGGGGACCCACACTTTGTCCGTGCTCCCCCACACCAGGGGAAAACTACCATCCCGCTGTTTCCCAGCAACCGGTGGTTGGGGTGTAGACCCTGTCTCTGATCCGTCTGAGATCTCCTTTTTCGCGCGTGTGCGTGAAGTTTTTTTTAAAGGCAAAGGGAAACGAGAAACAGAACGTTATTCGGCAGGGCGGTCCCAGAGGACAAATCCAACCCTTCGCCCCGGCCCCTCACATTCAGGGTTGAGCTGAAACTAAGTTTCAGTTTCTGAAATCGTTGTTGACATTCTCCGAGACATCAACTCCCCCTTTCTCTCTCTTGATTTTTACGGTTTCCTGGAAGTCTTTTAAGACAGGGGCCAAAGAGGCAAGAGGAGCTGTGGCGGAGTAGAGGGCGAGGGAACACGATTTTACACCCACCGAGTGGCACAGAAAGTCGGCCCTTGGGCCAAAAGCCTGAGGATAGGGAGGAAGGGGATTGCGTGGCGGGGCAGGGAGGGGCCGGGGGGGGGGGGGAGGCCCGATGTGTGGTGTGTAGGATTCCTGGAGGAGCTACTGGCACACACCCAGGCGACCCCTGGGCCCGAGGTCGGAGAAAGGACAGGCAGAGAAGTCTAGAAAGGCAAAGAAGTTAACGATGTTTGGCCGTCTGGGGGCTTATCGGTGCGTCGGGGTCAGACGGGGGCCAGGGCTGTGCAGGTGAGGAGCCCCGCCCCCACGCTGGGGACCGCGTGGCGGCTGTGACAGTCCCGGCCTCCAGGTGGAAGGAAGGGGGGGGGGGTGGCAAGCTGGTGAAATATTAACCCCTTCTGGGTTCTGAAGTGGGGACATCGGTCCTTGGAGGACGTGGAGAAAGGGGGGGGGACGCTGCTCCCCTTTCTCCCCCGCATCCTGGGATTCAAATCCAAGCCTTCGAACCCCCAACCCGTGGCGCGTGGGAAGGTCCAAGTTCTCGGGTTTCCTCTGCCTCCCGGCTCCTCCTTCCCCAGAGTGAAGAGCCTTTCAGCCCGAGGCGGGGTGGGGGTGGGGGGTGCTGAGAGCAGAGACCTCTAGCCTTTCCGCAGGGGGCGCCTCGGTCAGGGTCACCAAAGTCTTTTAGTGGATTGGGGGTGAGGTGGAGCGGATTATGGGCATCCCTTCTCCGCAGCCTTCGATCTCAATCGGGACGGGGGACTAGGGGTGAGGGGCGCCCAGCCCTCTCCCCCCCGGAGTTCTCCCGCGGGGTAGCGCGCCCCCCGGGGCGTAGCCAGCCCGAGGCGGGAGGAAGGGCAGACCGCCGGAGGGATGCCCTCGGGGCTGGGGAGTCGCGGAGGCATTTATGGGCCGGGCGGGGTGGCAGTTCCCAGCCTCGATCGCCTCACCCGCCGCCGCGCTCGCCGGGGTCCGCTGGGTGGGGGCCGGGCCGGGGTGCCTCCCTGCGGTGAATCAGGCTTCTGACCTCAGCCCCTAGCCCGCCGCGCTCCGGAGAGTAAACATCCTCGGCACTTGGCAAACTGGTGGGACCAGAAAGGCGAGGGGATGGCCGGGAGAGGGAGCGGGGTTAGGAGAGAGGCCTAGAGACGGGCAAGTTCTGAAATCCTGTGTCCAGCCGGGAATCCAGGGATGGTCTTCCTGGGGGGGGGGCGGCAGGGGGGCGCAGGGGGTGTCAGCTGAGCTGCCTCCTGGAGGCCGAAGAAGGCGCATCCCGTGGGGCGATGTTTCTCTCCTGCTGGATGAAGAATCCCTTCATTCAAACCTTGGAAATGCCACTTTGGAAGAGGTCCCAGACTTGGGGGGGGGGGCAAAGGAGAGCAGGAAGGGGCTGAGAGGCGCCCACCCTGTTCCCATTCCCCCCAGGATCACTGGAAGAATACCCCTCTGAAGGGATACGGGGCATCTGTGAGCTGTTATGGATGGAAGCAGGGCGCAAATGACATCCTCACTCCTTCGGGAGGGACGGGGGGGGGGGGTCACTAAACCTTAAGAACCGTGTGGTCGCCACAGCTCTCCTTTGTTAACGCTAAGACGGCGTGGAAAGAGCCTGTGTAGGGCTCCCAATTCAAAGCCATCCTTAGGCGGGTAGAGAGGAGCTGTGGAGTCACACAGATCCATCGTGCCCACTGGCTTCAGGTCCCGGCAAGTGTCTCCCTCCCCCCCCCCCCCCCGCCCCGAGCCAAGTCTCCTTGCCTGTAAAAGAGGGCTGATACTAACAGCTACAGAGTTGATGCTGGACTCAAGAAGTCATACTCAACTCTACTCCTTTGCCACAGCATCCCCCCCCCACCCCCGCCACCCACCCGAGGGGGGCGGCTCAGTTCCCTTGAGCTCCACACCAAGGAGTCCGATGGCTCTGAGAAGAGGGAGGTCTTAGCTACTAAGGTCCAGAGACACTCCACAGCCTGTTTTCACCACCCTGTTTCCTTTTAAAATGAAAGTAATTCAGGAGAAGGACTGGCTGAAAGCTCTTCCTGGGTTTAGGACAGCAGAAGACTTTTCTGGGAGCTGGTCTCCAAACGAGCTATGGCCTGGATGTGGTTGAACCCGCTCCTACTCTGTAAACCTGGGGTAACTGCCATTCCTACCCTGTCTTCCTCCGGGGGGGCCTTATGGGAACAGTGACAGAGTGGAGGTGACTGCACCGAATGCTCTGTTCCCCTGCGTGGTATTACATTGATCTCCACGCCGGAAACTAATTGCAAGGGTGCAGGTCAAGTTCAAGTAACCGTGGCCCTGGAAGA
This sequence comes from Lynx rufus, assembly GCF_022079265.1. Taxonomy (NCBI): domain Eukaryota; kingdom Metazoa; phylum Chordata; class Mammalia; order Carnivora; family Felidae; genus Lynx; species Lynx rufus. Next base: position 23,813,456 of record NW_025814832.1, on the reverse strand, counting down.
ATCTCACTGAGGTTTCGGGTGGCCTTGGAGTCATGGCGGAGTTCAGTCTTGCCTCCCACCCATATTGCTTCTAACATTACTCAGCTTCCCAGGGCCTGGTTTTCTCATCTGTAAAGGGGGATTGAACCCCCACACGGGCACACATCACCACCATCGGGTGGTTTGGGTATAATAAAGTTCCTAGAGCACTTGGCCCTTGTGCCTGACACCTGGTCCGCACTAAATAAACAGCAGGGACGTAGATTCCTAAGTAGAGACCGGAGGAAGGAAGCTGACTTGCACGCCCCCCTGCGGGAGGCTTTACCCCTGCAGCGTTGGGGTATCTGAGCGGGAGACGCTGGGTTGCTCACAGCCTGTAAAGCAGCGAGGGGAAGGCGCAGGTCCCCCAACCCCCGTCCTACTTCTTCCAGCCTGGAGCGGATCCTCCTGGGACCCCGCTGGGACGAAGGTCGGCTTCCCTTTGGGTGGACGGACGGCCGAGCCGGGTCTCTGGTCCTGGCGCCCGAGCCGGGATGCGCTCGGCAGGGCAGCGCGCGGAGGCGCAGCGGCGTCGGGGTGGGCGGGGGGGGGGGGGGACAGGCAGGGAGCAACGGTCCCCCCGGGGTTTCTCCCCAACCAAGAGCGCGGGGCTCAGCGCCCGGGATCTGCCGAACTCCTCCGGTCGCTTGGAGCACGAAGGCGGACCTGGCTCCTGGGTGAGCGAGGTTTTCCTCTGCGTGCGTCCTCAACTCCAAGTTCGTGCAAATTCACCGGGACGCGCCTTCTCCGCGCTCACCTCCAACAGGAACCTCTAAACCAGCTGCGCATAGGCCTCTAGCTCTCTCTCTCTCTCTCTCTCTCTCTCCCCGGGGGATCTCCAACCCCACCCTGCCCGCTAAGCCCCCCTCTCCGGAGATGGGAAATGGAGGCCATGCTCCAATCACGCCCTCCACCTCCACTTTGCCAGGCCCCTTCTGGTGCACATTTCCCTGCAGGGCTCCCAGATGCGGGGCAAATGACAATGCCAGGGAAAGAGGACCCGTTGTGGGTGTGAGACTAATGAAAGATTCCTTTTTCTTTCTCCTATCTTGCCCTCCCCTCAAACAGGCACTTTGGAAAATAATCCAGAATGTTCGAAGAATCAGGAAATTTGCTGAGGCATGGAGACCCAGAAGGGAACAAGTAATCCAACAGCTGGCTTTTTTTTTTCCCTTTCCATAGGAGCCCAGTCCCTCCATCAGATATGAATACAAATACTGTGCATCTTTCCGTGAAATATAAATTTCCCAGCCAGGCTGCAAGGAATATGAATTTTTATAGGTACACTGAGCCCTAAAACCACCCACAGGCCACAAGGGGGTCTATTCAGGCTACCTCCAAATACAACCAAATTACAACATGGAAACCAGAGATCTTGATTCAGATCTTTTATGTTTAAATAAAGAGGGGAAGGGGCGCCTGGGTGGCCCGGTCGGTTGAGCATCCGACTTCGGCTCAGGTCATGGTCTCACGGTTCACGGGTTCGAGCCCCGCGTTGGGCTCTGTGCTGACAGCTCGGAGCCTGGAGCCTGCTTCGGATTCTGTGCCTCCCTCTCTCTCTGCTCCTCCCCTGCTCACACCCTGTCTCTCTCTCTCCCTCTCAAAAATAAACATTAAAAAAAATTTTGTTTAAATAAAGAAGGGAAAAACACTTTTGAAGTATCCAAATAATTGGAAATATGCATAAATATATTCATTTCACCGGGCCTCTGTTTGGTTGGTGGGAGTGGCAGACAGAATCAGGGATGTCAACTAGCTATTTTTCTGGTCTGAAAACCAAAATATCCTCCCCTCCCCCCCCCCCCCCACACACATACACACCTCCTTTGAGCCTCTGCTTCTCAGCTAGAAAATGGAAAGAACTCAAGTCCCATTTAGACTGTGGGAATTGACATCGAGGGGTTCCGGGTGGAAAGGTGGGAGCGCAGAGGAAATGGGAAATGCAACAGACGCGTTGTCAGAGGCCCGGAGCCCAAGTCCTGGCTCTGTGCCTTTGATGGCCCCCGGCCTCAGTGTTCTCATCTGCGAGATGGGGATACTACTGATCGCACAGGACCTCTGTGAAGGCTGTACAAAATAATACACGTGAAAAGCTTTATCATTATCAGACTTTTCTTGGCCTCTCCCAAATTGAAAGGGGATCACGGCAAGGAAAACGAGGATCCAGCTTGGGCCCTCACCCAGGGATGGTACGAACGTCCGCAAGGCTACTTGATGTCCTGACACGTGACCCTGCTGGCTCCGTCTCACCTTCGGCCAGATCCCAGGGGAAGCGAGAGTCCGTCGCGGCAGGCCTGCCTCAGCCCCTGTTTGCTTTGGCCAGGTCGTGATGGCCCTGCTGGGTTTGCCAACAGGATCTGGGTGTTTGCTCTCCCGCCTGGCATGACTGCTAAGGCAGCTGGCATTCTGTTCCCAATTACCCCGCTAACCAGTGTTGCTCACGGCAAGCGGGATCTGTCTCAGCATTGCCTGCCTGACTTCCTGCCGCTTCCACTCCCCCCTTTGCAGATGGACGGGGGGGGGGGGCCCTTCTCATTCCTAAGACTCCTAGACTTGGGAAAGCAGGGTGGTGGAGAGACGGCATAGTCTTACGCCCCCCCCTTTTTTTTAAGTTTATTTTATTTTTTTTTTAATTTTTTTTCCAACGTTTATTTATTTTTAAGACAGAGAGAGACAGAGCATGAACGGGGGAGGGGCAGAGAGAGAGGGAGACACAGAACTGGAAACAGGCTCCAGGCTCCGAGCCATCAGCCCAGAGCCTGACGCGGGGCTCGAACTCACGGACTGCGAGATCGTGACCTGGCTGAAGTCGGACGCCTAACCAACTGCGCCACCCAGGCGCCCCTTAAGTTTATTTTTTAAACTTTAAAGTATATTTGAGAGAGTGAGCAAACAGGGGAGGGGGAGAGGGAGAGGGAGGGAGAGAGAATCCCAAGCTGGCTCCATGCTCCACGCTGAGCGAGACACGGGGCTCGATCTGACGAGCCCCACAGTCTTTCCCTTTACAATGGTTGTCTGGGGGGGGGTGCCTGAGATGGCTTAGTCAGTGAAGCATCTGACTCTTGATTTCTGCTCAGGTCATGATCTCAGGGTTTGTGAGTTCAAGCCCCACGTCAGGCTCTCGCAGAACCTGCTTGGGATTTCCTCTCCCTCTCTCTCTGCCCCTCCCCTGCTTGCTCACACATACACTCTCTCTCTAGCGCTCTCTCTCTCTCTCTCTCTCTCAAAAATAATAAAATAAAGGACACCTGAGTCTCTCAGTCGGTTGAGTGTCCAATTCTTGATCTTGGCTCAAGTCACGATCTAATGGTTTGTGAGTACAAGCCCCGCATCCGGCTCTGTGCTGACAGTGTGGAGCCTGCTTGGAATTCTTTCTCCCTCTCTCTCTGCCCCTACGCTACTCGTGCTCTCTCTCACTCTCTCTCAAAATAAATAAACTAAGAAAATACAATACGATAAAAACTTCAAATGGCGGCCCAGGAAGTACATTCTCAAGGATTGAGAGGAAATAAGGAAGTAAGCCAGGAAAAGAAATCAGGGGCATCTCGGTGGCTCAGTCAGTGAAATGTCCGACTTTGGCTCAGGTCAAGGTCTCTGGGTTCATGGGTTCAAGGCCTGCATTGGGCTCTGTGCTGACAGCTCAGAGCCTGGAGCCTGCTTCCGATTCTGTGTCTCCCTCTCTTTCTGTCCTCCCCTGCTCACGCTCTATTTCTCTCTCTCTCTGTCTCAAAAATAAACAGAAAGAAAGAAAGAAAGAAAGAAAGAAAGAAAGAAAGAAAGAACTTGTTTTGCTTCCCCCCATTCCTTTCCTCATGTTCTCTGGGGATAGTAGACGGTTCCGGAGTAAAGAGGAAGGGGGACCCTTGCTGAAGTTCACCCGAGACCAGTCAGAGCGTCTGGAGAGTAGCGGCGGATAACAAGTGGGTAGCAAGTACCTGATGGGGAGAACATCTGCTCAGAGCAGTCCCGATCCTCCCACCGCAAGGCAGCTCCTGGAGCCTCCAGCCACCTCCCCAGCCCGCAGGGCGCACGCAGGAGTCACAAAATAGCCTGGCCACGGCGCACTGCCTGCTTGGCTTTCCCAGGCTGCTGGTTAATAACGTAGAGTCATGGCTGAAGAATGCAAAATAATTGAAAGCAATGCTTCGTAAATTGCAGTTCCACGGGCTTCATTGCCTTCCTAACAATTTGCAAAACCCATTTCGTTGCTTTTTTCGATTCCTTGAATTGAAATGCCGCTGTGTGCTGTAATTAAACTAAGCAACATGCCAGCTGTAAAGACAAGGGTTGTGAATGATTACATTTGGCTCATGTAATCATCCACTGCGGGTGGGGGGAGGACGCTTGAGCCAGCTGCCAATCGGCCTGACTTCCAGTCCCTGCTAGGGTGGATGGAGAACCGGAATCTGCGGTTGCCCTTTTAAGGCTACGCTACGGAGAGGTTTCCCCGCCTGGCCTGTTGGAGGTGGGCTAGGGGTTGTCCAGTGTGGGGTGAGCCAGAGAAGTGGTTCCCGAACACGACGATGCATTAGAGCCCTCTGAGGGAGTTCTCTAATCCAGGTCAACACCCTCCAGGTCAACTGACTACTCTGGTTTTCGGGGGGGGGGGTGGGAGCACACATATCTTGAAGCTGCCTCGGTGGTTTCTGAGCCTGGACAAGCTGCCCAGTCCAAGATGTCTATTTTTTTTTTTAATTTTTTAATGTTTATTTTTGAGAGAGAGACAGAGTGCAAGCAGGGGGAGAGGGAAAGAGAGAGAGAGAGAGACAAAGAATCCGAAGCTGGCTCCAGGCTCCGAGCGGTCAGCACAGAGCCGGACACGGGGCTCGAACCTGTGAACTGAGAGATCATGACCTGAGCTGAGGTCGGACCCTCAACCGACTGAGCCACCCAGGCGGCCCTACCCAGGATAACATTTTAGACCCTCAATATTCACCCATCTGGCAAATATTTACTGAATTTTTAGTATGTCCTAGGCACTAGGCTAAAAGTATAAAGATGTAAAGACATGTAATCCCTTGGAGAGACAGCCATGGACACAAGTTCACTATCATGAGGAGAGTGATGCTAGTGATGGAAACAAGAGCCCCTGGATCTCCAATCTGGTCTCATAAACAATCTTTCCATTGTCACCTCCCACTTTCCCTTTCTGATGCAGCCAGATTGAACTAGACTTTACTTCTTTTTTTTTTTAATTTTTTTAACGTTTATTTATTTTTGAGACAGAGAGAGACAGAGCATGAACGGGGGAGGGGCAGAGAGAGAAGGAGACACAGAATCTGAAGCAGGCACCAGGCTCTGAGCAAGCGGTCAGCACAGAGCCTGATGCGGGGCTCAAACCCACGAACTGTGAGATCATGACCTGAGCCGAAGTCGGACGCTCAACCGACTGAGCCACCCGGGCGCTCCTCAGCTCCACTTTTAAAAATCATATTTATCTCCCCCCCCCTTAATTTTTTTCCCCTTAATTTTAAGTAGGCTCCACACTCACCGTGGGGCTTGAACTCACGACCCTGAGATGAAGAGTCGCATACTCTACCGACTGAGCCAGCCAGGCGCCCCAAAAACATCTTCATCTTTTCCTGCCATTTCAAATATCACCTCTTCCAAAGAAGGGGACTTGATCCTCCCTGCTGGGTGGGAGGGCATTTCCCCCTCTCATCTAACGACACTCTTTATTAGTGGCACTTAAGTCAGGCTAGCTATCTGGGGGCTTGTCTTCTTCCACTGCACACTCCACGGGGGCAACGTCTGCCACGAGCATTTTTTTTGTCCCCCACGAGCATTTGGCGGACGGCTGCTCGGCGGGGCCCTATGGGTGAACCGGCAGGAGTGGGTGGGGCCTGCCATTTTGCCTTCTTTTTGGATAACCCAGAGCTGTTGAAGTCTCTTAAGCAGGACTGGCTACATAACGTGGTGGGTGCAAAATGAAAATGCGGGCCTCCTTGTTCAAAAATATTCAGGGGCGTCTGGGTGGCTCCGGCGGTTAAGCGTCCAGCTCTTGTTTTCAGCTCAGGTCACGATCTCACGGGTCATGAGTTTGAACCCCGCATTAGACTCTGCGTTGTTAGTGCGGAGCCTGTCTGAGGTTCTCTGTCTACCTCTCTCTCTGCCTCTCCCCTGCTCACTCTCTCTCTCTCTCTCAAAATAAATAAACAAGCATTTTTTTAAAAATAGAATTTCAAGGGGTGCCTGGGTGGCTCAGTCGGTTAAGCGTCCGACTTCGGCTCAGGTCACGATCTCGCGGTCCGTGAGTTCGAGCCCCGCGTCGGGCTCTGGGCTGATGGCTCGGAGCCTGGAGCCTGTTTCCGATTCTGTGTCTCCCTCTCTCTCTGCCCCTCCCCCGTTCATGCTCTGTCTCTCTCTGTCTCAAAAATAAACGTTAAAAAAATTTAAAAAAAATAGAATTGCAAGAGGGTGACAACAGAGCATCTAACCAAGTGCAAGGCCACGTGAGACAACACAGACTGCACGCCCATGAAGCTGAGCCCGTTCCTGGGATCAAAGGTGCGGGCACCAAATCGTCCCCTAGAAAGACAAATCGTTCTGACTTCACCTCCTTAAAAGGCTTCCTTTTTGTCAGCTCAGGAACCTTGACTGGCTGGGGCTGGTGACTAGGGAGAAAAGGGGAGAGATTGTAGACGTTCCAGAAAGCCCTATCTCAGCAAGGCTTACATCTTTTGTGTGGGCCCAGCTATGATCCGTATAGCCTGAAAATTGACAATGGAAAAATTGGCCTTGAGCCCGTCTACTTGGAGGGTCCTCAATGGGATTGGGGAAGGGCGGGCCAAGGGGGTTTAATCTTTTTTTCAATAATCTCTGTGCCCAATGTGGGGCTCAAACTCACAACCCCGAGATCAAGAGTCGCATGCTCTTCTGAGTGAGGCCGCCAGGCGCCTAGGCGGGGATGGAGGTGTTGTGTATGTGTGTCCTTCACAGCCGGACCCAAATGGCTTCTCCATTCACTCCTTTGGGTAACTGAGGACAGCTGTGTGCGCTTCGAGTATCCCAGAACCCCCTGGCATCCTTGAGGTCAGAAATTCGTGCCAGTTGGAATTCAAAAAGCAAAGCTGCATCAACATTGGGAGGCAGGTTCTTGGACTTGGGACCTCACCCTTCTTCCACCGTTGCCCCAACCCCCCACCCCCGCCCCGCCTCCAAAGCTCCTCATTCCTGGGCTCTCACTCAGGAAGAACAAGAGGGGCAAAATCTTGGATCACATTCCTGGAGAGGGTAGAGAATGAACCGGCAGAATGAAATGTTACACCCGGAGTCTAGCCAGAACTGATGCTGGACAGGCACACGGCAGCCACCGTGCCCCCCCGCCCCCTGCGCAAAGGGCCACCTTGGGCACTAGCCTCCCAGCAAGGAGGGCAGGGCCTACCATTCATCCAAAGAGATTCTTCAAAGGCTCCTGATGCATTTTCAGTGAATTTGGAGCTTTCTTCCCAAGGAGTTGCTTGCGAGAACGATCTCTCCCCCTTCCCCCTTCCCCCTTCCCATCCCCCCTCTGGATCAGGCTCACCACCCTGGCATTGAGCGTGGCAATTTATTAATGTACACTTGAGGGGAAGATGCGTCATTTCTGCAGGTTGATGGAAGAAACATTGCACGCTGGGCACTCTCGCCTCACTTCTTTCTCCATCAGCAGGATCGATGTGGACCGGTGAGGGAGGTGGCACAAAGGTGTTTGGGCACAGAGGTGGCTGGGGTGGGAGGAGGTCTGGTCTCAGGGCTCAGAATTCTCCATTCAGGCCTGGCCCTTTCTCTGTCTTTTCTCTTCGAGGTTGAAAGCCAACTGACACAGGCCTGTTGGTGGACTGGGGGCTTTGCATCCCTGGAAGCTTTGCGTCCTTCCCTGAAACATGCCTCCCTTCACACTGCTCTACCTGGGGCGGGGGGGGGGGGGGAGTGTTCTGGATGACGATGCCATCTGAGGGACCCGTAGGAATGCCACTGGTGGGGCAGCTGGGGTGGATCCTGGGGCAGCTCCAAGACTTCTCATAAGTCACGGTCCTTCAGCACCGGAAGCTAACTGGGAGGGCACAAAAGGCAAGGTTGTTGGCCCAGCGATGTTAACGGGAGGCAGTTGTAAGACCAGGATATCTAGATGAGGAAATAAAACTTTCCGTTGATCCTATGGACGTTGTAGACACTTTAAGAAAAGATAAATCGGGGCGCCTGGGTGGCACAGTCGGTTAAGCGTCCGACTTCAGCCAGGTCACGATCTCGCGGTCCGTGAGTTCGAGCCCCGCGTCGGGCTCTGGGCTGATGGCTCAGAGCCTGGAGCCTGCTTCCGATTCTGTGTCTCCCTCTCTCTCTGCCCCTCCCCCGCTCATGCTCTGTCTCTCTCTGTCTCAAAAATAAATAAACGTAAAAAAAAAAAAAAAAGAAAAGATAAATCATTTCCTGGGAATATGACGTGGAAAGGGAAACAATGGCAAAGATCCGGTCTGATTCTGAAAAAAAAAAAAAGACATATATATTTCCTTTAACTTTTTTTTTTTTGAGACAGAGAGAGACAGAGTGTGAGCAGGGGAGGGTGAGAGAGAGAGGGAGACACAGAATCGGGAAGGGGCTCCAGGCTCTGAGCTGTCAGCACAGAGCCCGATGCGGGGCTCAAACTCACGGACCGCGAGATCGTGACCTGAGCCGAAGTCGGACGCTCAACCGACTGAGCCACCCGGGCGCCCCTAGGTGTTTCCTTTAAAATGGCCTCTAGGGGCGCCTGGGTGGCGCAGTCGGTTAAGCGTCCGACTTCAGCCAGGTCACGATCTCGCGGTCCGTGAGTTCGAGCCCCGCGTCGGGCTCTGGGCTGATGGCTCAGAGCCTGGAGCCTGTTTCCGATTCTGTGTCTCCCTCTCTCTCTGCCCCTCGCCCGTTCATGCTCTGTCTCTCTCTGTCCCAAAAATAAATAAACGTTGAAAAAAAAAATTAAAAAAAAAAATAAAATGGCCTCTAAAATATTCAAGTCAATTAACTCATCATCACCACGCCTACCCAGTAGCAGGTGATTCACAGCCACAGTCACCAGAAACTCATTTCACCTGCACAACATTAAGCGTCCTGACAGCCCCACACATTTGATACGGGTCATTAAAGAGCAGCCAATGTGGCCGGTCAGAGAGACCGGTGGCTAAGCGCCCAGGCGTGGGAGCTCTGAGTGCCCTTGTGTAAGTTATTTAACCTCTCTGAACCTTGGCTTTCTCCTTTGAGAAAAGAGAGCCACGATGGTACTCACCACAGAGAGTTGCTTTGGCGATTGAGAAAATGTTTGCAAAGCGGTTAGTGCATCAGAGGCACGTGTGTCTTGGGCCTCGTCCCCATCAGCACAGTGTCATCATCATAATCCTACTCATGTCACCATCGTCGCTGCAGCTACCATTTATTCAGCGGGGTGCCAGGCACCCCAGGCTAGCAAGCTCTTAATCATCTTTTTATTTTTTTTCTTAACGTTTTGTTTATTTTTGAGACAGGGAGAGACAGAGCACAAACGGGGGAGGGTCAGAGCGAGGGAGACACAGAATCTGAAACAGGCTCCAGGCTCCGAGCCGTCAGCACAGAGCCCGACGCGGGGCTCGAACTCACGGACCGCGAGATCATGACCTGAGCCGAAGTCGGACGCTCAACCGACTGAGCCACCCAGGCGCCCTGCTCATAATCATCTTAAAATCTACACAAGGGGCTACGTATCTCCCCAAAACTCAATGGTTGACACCTCTGAAGGCCTCGACTCAGTGACCCATCCACCGTGAAAGTGGCTCCAGAGGCAGGATGATGAGATCATAGTGATTTAAGTAGAAACACGGCAGGGCTCCTTTCTTCCCATGGGTCAAGATGGGCTCTACGTTCACAGCAGAGCGGTAGAGAGGAAGAAACACGGGGTTATTTGTCCAGAACCCATCACTGGTGTGAGGTTGGGCGAGTCGTCTAATGCCCCCAAACCTTGATTCTCTTCATCTGCAAGTTGAGGACAAAGTAATGATGTCTTCGTGCCAACCTCGCAGCATGTGACCTGAGGATCACGTGAGATATGGTACATCACCTTGACGTGTGGAAGGTATGACACTGACCAAAGAAAGCCCCAGAACTCGGACCTCTGCTCTAGTACGTGTGTCTTTTATCACTCCGGCCATCCACCTGCCCATCCGACATTCCAGAAATACGTACCTGTGGTGCCCGCCAATCAGCAAGCACGCGAAGGGAGTATGGGCGGACCTACCTAGTTCCGCTCACATCCTCTTGGGCCAGCGATCGGGCAGTGAGTGTACGCTTCCCCCGTGGCTTCGGCCAGGCCTCGGATCCAGTCGGGCTGGGGTGGCGACCACCAGCAGATCCTTCAGAGAAACATTGTAGCTCGGACGATCGTGCAGGAGGACAAGGGAGGACACGTGCAGCCGCCTCTTCCTGCCAGAGCTTTGGCCGCCCCAGCAGCACTCCCAGGGCAGGGAGTGGTTTTCTGGAAAGGCAAAGTCATTGGCATCATCAACGTGTGCGGACTCGGCACACCTCCCACTAGGGTCTCCTGGCCTCAAACCACCTGAGGTTCCTCAATCCGAATCAGCCACTGCTCCTTTCCTCCAAGTAGTTTCTCTTCCTGTTGCCAGACTGAATGCCCCTCACCCAATACCCTGTGACTCGGCTGGATGCAACTCATTTGAATGAGAACTAGGAAATTGAACAGCCTACTTGTCAAAAGCATTCTATTGGGGGGGAGGGGGGAGCGGGGCACCTGGGTGGCTCAGTGGGTTGAGCATCTGGCTTCAGCTCAGGTCATGAGCTCTCTGTTCACGAGTTCGAGCCCCCTCATCGAGCTCGTTGCTGTCAGCCCAGACAGATCCTTGGTCTCCTTCTCTCTCTGCCCCTCCCCCGCTTTCTCTCTCTCTCTCTCTCAAAAATAAATAAGACATTAAAAGGAGAAAAAAAGATCTCAGGGCACTGGGTGGCTCAGTCGGTTAAGCATCAGACTCTTGATTTCAGCTCAGGTCATGATCTCACAGTTCATGGGGGTCTCTCTCTCTCTTCTCTCTCTTCCCCTCCCCCGTTCGCATTCTCCCTCCCTCTCTGTCCCTCTCTCAAAATAAATAAATGAACATTTAAAAGAAAAATTCTTTTTTTTTTTTTTTTTGCCTTTTTTTGTGTTTCTGGTAAGACTAGAGACTCCTTAAGGACATGGCTTATGTCTCCACCATCAGGCTGGGGTCTCCCATCTGCCTGAGGGCAGGGGCTGCATTCCCCCACCCCAGAATGGCCACTCCTCAAAGATGAGGACTGGTTCCCTTGGTGGCTCCACCCCCTAGGCACATGCCATGCGCGCTGGCACTCACGTGACTTGTTACTCAGCACCAGCTTTGGGTTGTCGTGAGCTGGGAACAGGGAGAGCTTCTCCCTCAGGGGAACCTTGGTGAATAGCTCAGACATCAGACTCTGCTTCCTCGCGTCACTCTTCGGCGAAGCCCAGCTCTGGTTCAGATTTCCTAAGAAGCTCTGGGAATTTGTCGGCAGAGAAATTTTCGAGATTTTCCCCTGGAGGAGGTGCTGGGAGATGTGGTGCTGCCTGTATTTCAAGGAGACCGTCTTGGGGCTACTGCACTCAGGGCTGGTTTTCGCGGTCATGCTAGGCAGAGACTCTGGGGAGTCTGAGTCCTGGGTGGTGGAATCTGGGGAGGTTTCCACTGAGGTTAAGGGCTGGAAGAGAAAATAGCCCGAAATGAGACTGTCGAAGCCTAGGGCTCCTTCCTATGCCTTCTGGATTCCAACAAAGTAAGCCAAGCTCATCAGCAGGAAGAAAGATTAGGTCAAATGGTTTCCTCACCAGGAATTGGTTAAACAAACATTAGGGCAGAGGATCGGGGAGGGGGGGTGTCCACAGAACTTTCTTTGTTGTTGTTGTTTTTAATACACGAGAGATTTTAAACACTCGAGATTGCTCATCCGAAAAATAGGTATTCAGGGACACTCAGGCACTGCCGACGAGAAGGTAGACTGGTACGGCCATTTTGGTGAACCATCTAGAAACAGTTAATAAGGTTGCAAATGCACTACGACTCAGCATTTCTTCGGTATACCTACCGAATGAGTTATTAGATAACTCCTTTTCAAAAAAAGTGTATACGCCAATGTTCCCAGCAACATTATTCACAGTAGCCAAAAGGTGTACATAACCCATTTGTCCACCAACAGAGGAAAGAAGAAACAGAATGTGGCACATACATCCAATGGAATACTATTCGGCCTTAAAAAGGAAAGAAATTCTGATATATGTTGCAACATGCATGGACTTTGAAAATGCGATGCTAAGTAAAATAAGTCCAACACAACAGTATAAACGTTGTATGATTCTTCTTCTCTGAGGTACCTAGAGTGGTCATAGAGGCAGTAAAATAGAGAGGAATGAAATAAGGCAGAAGAAACATTTGAAGAACTAGTAGCCATAAACTTCTCGAATCTGGTGAAAGACAGCAATTTACAAGACCAATAAGCTCAAGACTCCTAAGTAGAACGAATACGAAAAAATGGCATCCAGATGGGGGCGCCTGGCTGGCTCAGTCAGAAGAGCACGCGACTCTTGATCTCGAAGTTGTGAGTTCAAGCCCCACACTGGGGGTGGAGATTTCTTTAAAAAAAAAGAAAAAAAAGAAACTCTTCCAAAAGGAAATGATACCCATAGACATCACAAAGAGCTGAAATCTGGAGATAAAGGGAACAGCCAGAGAAAAATGTATATACATTATATACAGCAGACAATATTATGGATACCGTTGACTTCTCATTAAAAAAAGAAAAAGAAGATGGGAAGATAATGGAACTTTGTTTTTTAAGTCTTTCCTCTTAATTCTTTTAAAGATTATGACTGTTTAAAGCAAAATTTAGGGGCGCTTGGCTGGCTCAGTCAGTGGAGCATGGAACTCTTTTTTTTTTTAATTTTTAAACGTTTATTTTTTATTTATTTTTTTTAATGTTTATTTATTTTTGAGACAGAGAGAGAGAAAGCATGAACGGGGAGGGTGGGGTCAGAGAGAGAGGGAGACACAGAATCTGAAACAGGCTCCAGGCTCTGAGCGGTCAGCACAGAGCCCGACGCAGGGCTCGAACTCACGGACCGCGAGATCATGACCTGAGCCGAAGTCGGCTGCTTAACCGACTGAGCCACCCAGGAGCCCCTAAACGTTTATTTTTTAGTGAGAGACACAGAGACACAGAGAATGAGCAGGGAAGGGGTAGAGAGATGGGGAGACACAGAATCCGAAGCTCCAGGTTCTGAGCTGTCAGCTCAGAGCCCGACGCGGGGCTCGAACTCACAAACCATGAGATCATGACCTGAGCCAAAGTCAGACACTTAACCGACTGAGCCACCCAGGTGATCGGAGCATGGAACTCTTAATCTCAGGGTTGAGTTCAAGCCCCACAGTGGGGGTAGGGATTACTTAAAAATAAAGTTTAGGGGCACCTGGGTGGCTCAGTCAGTTAAGCAACTGACTTCGGCTCAGGTCACGATCTCGCGGTTTGTGAGTTTGAGCCCCGCGACGGGCTCTGTGCTGACAGCTCAGAGCCTGGAGACTGCTTCAGATTCTGTGTCTCCCTCTCTCTCTGCCCCTCCACTGCTCACATTGTCTTTCTCTCTCTCTCTCTCTCTCTCAAAAATAAGCAAAAACATTAAAAAAGTAAATAAACATTAAAAAATAATAAAAAATTAATTAAAAAAGTAAAGCTAAAAAAAGCAAAATTTATAACACTGTGTTGTGGGATTTATAATGTACATTAGCACAAAAGAGGGAATAATTTTCCTATATTCAGAATGAAATCCATCACCTCTTAAGTAGATTCTGACAGGCTGGAGATGCATTTTGCAATCCTTAGAACAACCACTAAAAAAATGCAAAAATCATCACTAACTAACTAAATGAATTAAAACTAACAAATATTCAGGGTTTTAATTTTATTTATTTATTTTTTTTGATGTTTCTTTTTGAGAGGGAGAGAGAGCACAAGCTGGGGAGGGGCAGAGTAAGAATGAGACACAGAATCCAAAGCAGCCTCCAGGCTCTGAGCAGTCAGCACAGAGCCTGATGCGGGGCTCGAACTCACGGACTGCAAGATCATGACCTGAGCCGAAGTCAGAGACTCAACCGACTGAGCCACCCAGGCGCCCCATAAATATTCAGTTTTTTAAAGAAAACCTTTATTTGTTTTAAGTTTATTTGTTTTTGAGAGAGAGAGAAAGCATGATGGAGCAGCAGAGAGAGAGGGGGGAGAGAGAGAGAGAGAGAGAGAGAGAGAGAGAGAATCCCAAGCAGGCTCCATGCTGTCAGCACAGAGCTTGACACAGGGCTCCAACTCACAAACCATGAGATCATGACCTGAGCCAAAACCAAGAGTAGGATGTCCAACTGACTGAGTCACCCAGGCAGCCCCCAAAAATTCAATTTTCGACTAGCCCAAAAGAAGGCAGAAAAGGAGGAACACAAGGAAAAAAAGCAAAAACAGAAGAGATGAATAGAAAACAAACAACAAAATTTCAGCTCTAAATTCAATGGTATTAATAGCTGTATTAAATGAAAATGAAGTAAATGCCCTAATTAGAAAGCAGAGGTTATTATACCGGATTAAAAAAAAAAAACGAGATCCGGGGCGCCTGGGTAGCTCAGTCAGTTAAACGTCTGACTTCAGCTCAGGTCATGATCTCATGGTCCATGAGTTCGAGCCCAGCACAGGGCTCTGTACTTACAGCTCAGACCCTGCTTCAGATTCTGTCTCCCTCTCTCTCTCTCTGCCCCTCCCCCACTCACAGTATGTCTCTGTCTCTGAAAAATGAATAAACCTTAAAAAATTAAAAAAAGCAAGATCCACTTATGTCTGCCTGTAAGAGATCCTCTTTAAATATAATGAGAAAAAAAATGTTGAAAATAAAAAGATACACCATGCAAATACTAACCATAATCAGCTGAAGTGGTTATATTAATGTCAAACAAAATAGATCCTTACACAAAGAGTATTATCTGGGATAAGGAGGATTTTATCATTTCATGATTGAAAAAAGGGTCAATATACCAAAAAGACAAAATGATTGCAAACGTGTGCCTAATAAAAGAGCACAGAGCCTGACACGGGGCTCGAATCCACAAATGGGGAAATCATGACCTGAGCCGAAGTCAGATGCTTAACCGACTGAGCCACCCAGCCGCCCCACAGCAAAGTCTTTTCAATAAACAGTGTTAGAGGGGTGCCTGAGTGGTTCAGTTGGTTAAGCTGCGTCTGACTCTTGATTTCGGCTCAGGTCATGATCTCACAGTCATGAGAACAAGTCCCACATCAGGCTGCGCATTAGAGGGTGCTTAAGATTCTCTCTCTCCTTCTTCCTCTGTCCTTCCCCTGCCTCCTCTCTTTCTCTCTCAAAAAAAAAAAAAAAAAAAGTCTTAAAAAAAATTTTTTTTCAACGTTTATTTATTTTTTTGGGGACAGAGAGAGACAGAGCATGAACGGGGGAGGGGCAGAGAGAGAGGGAGACACAGAATTGGAAACAGGCTCCAGGCTCCAAGCCATCAGCCCAGAGCCCGACGCGGGGCTCGAACTCACGGACCGCGAGATCGTGACCTGGCTGAAGTCGGACGCTTAACCGACTGCGCCACCCAGGCGCCCCTAAAAATTTTTTAAAAATAGTGTTCAAAATAGCAACACATATGGGAAAAACAAACCCTGGTTCCCATCACCAAGCATTCCCCAAAATTAATTTGAAATGGATCATGGACCTATACACAAAGCTAAAGCTATAAAGCTTTTAGGAAAAAACTAAGAGAACATCTTTATGACCTGGAAGTACATGAAATTTCTTAAATAGGACACAGAAAGCAATAAGAGAAAAATTGATAAACTTCATCAAAATTAAAATTTTTCACTAATCAAAGGCACTAGTAAGAAAAAGAAGCCATGGGGCCCCTGGGGGGCTCAGTCAGCTAAGTGTCCGACTTCGGCTCAGGTCATGATATCGCAGTTCGTGAGTTTGAGCCCTGCGTCGGGCTCTGTGCTGACAGCTCAGAGCCTGGAGCCTGCTTCGGATTCTGTGTCTCCCTCTCTCTCTGCCCCTCCCCTGCTCGTGCTCTGTCCCTCTCTCTCTCTCTCAAAAATAAAGATTAAGAAAAAAAAACTTAAAAAAAAAAGGAAAGAGAAAGAATAAGCAGGTTTCCAGGATATACAAAGAATTCCTACAAGTCAATAAGAAAAAGATAAAAAATCCTAACTTTTAAAAGAGAGGGAAGCAAAAACTTGACAGACTCTTCACAAAGAAAGATAATACGAATGACCAACATGCACCTGACAAAGTCTCAAAACAGTTAACGACCAGGGAACTGCAAATTAAAACTACAAAGTGAAATCACAAATAGCCAGTAGAGTAGCTGAAATTTAAAAAGCAGATAACCCCAAACGTGGACAGAGGAACAAATGGAACTCTCATTCATTGTCAGTGGAAATGTACAAATGATACAATCACTTTAAATAAAGATTTTGGAGTTTCTTATAAAGTTCGACACAGATCTACCCTTTGACCTAGCAAACTTCTTCTAGGTAGTTACCCAAGGGAAATGAAAACATATGTCCACAAAGACTTGTACAGCAATGTTCATAGAAACTTTAATCACAGTAGCAATAAAAAAATAAAAACTGGGAACAACCCACATGTCCATCAACAGGAGAATGATAAACTGCAGTAGATTTGTACAATAGATTATAATTCAGCAATGAAGAACCAACTATTGATATACCCAACAACATGAATGGATCTCAGATATAATATTCAGCTAAAGAAAACAGACACACTGGGGCGCCTGGGTGGCGCAGTCGGTTAAGCGTCCGACTTCAGCCAGGTCACGATCTCGCGGTCCGGGAGTTCGAGCCCCGCGTCGGGCTCTGGGCTGATGGCTCAGAGCCTGGAGCCTGTTTCCGATTCTGTGTCTCCCTCTCTCTCTGCCCCTCCCCCGTTCATGCTCTCTCTCTCTCTGTCCCAAAAATAAATAAACGTTGAAAAAAAAATGTTTAAAAAAAAAAAAAGAAGACAGACACAAAAGAATATGTACTATTTTATTCCATTAATATAAGATTCTAGAATAGGCAAAATAGTCCAAGGTCAAAAAAGCCAGGGTCAGGATCCCTTGTCCTTGAATGACGGACACAGGGAACGGGGTGGGGGGGGAGGTGAGGGGGACAATTGCCAGGAAAAGGGCAGGAGGGAATTTTCTGGAGATGTCAGAAACTTCTACACTGTGACAGGGATAGAGATTACATAGATGTATTTATTTGTCAGAATCGTACAGTTAAGATTTGAGCATTTCAGGGTGGTTGGCTGGCTCAGTCAGAACAGCATGTGACTCTGGATTCAAGTTCAAGCCTCACATCGGGTGGAGAGATTACTTAAGTACATAAACTTTTCAAAAATTTTTGAGCATTTCAATGCACCCAAATTTAATCTTAAAAAAAGAAAAGAAAAAAAAAAACAGGGCTCAACAAGAAAAAGACTGGGTCATAGAATGAGATAAATAACCCAATCACATTTAAATAAAGTTTAAGTGCATGCATTAAAAAAAAAAAAAAATCTCTACTGGGGCATCTGGGTGGCTCAGTGGGTTAAGCATTGACTTCAGCTCAGGTCATGATCTCGCGGTCCGTGGGTTCGAGCCCTGCGTCGGGCTCTGTGCTGACCGCTCAGAGCCTGGAGCCTGCTTCAGATTCTGTCTCCCTCTCTCTTTGTCCCTCACCTGCTCACACTCTGTCTGTCTCTCTCTCAAAAATAAACATTAAAAAAATCTCTACTTTGCCAGGAAACACACTAACCAAACACGGTGGATAAGCATAGAGATAAAAGGAAAAAAAATAAGTAAATGAAAGACACAAAGGCTTTGAATGAACCAAGGATTTGTACTGAATCAGCCCTCTGCATATGAACTCCAAAAAAGAAAAAAAAAGACAATAAAATGTTGTTGCCTTATTTTTGAAAACCTCTTTAGAGTTAAGCAGTACCGCTTTAAGTCTTAATTAATTAATGAGTCATTAATTAATTAATGAGAAGAGAACAGAGGCAGTCTTAAGAAGTCACACGAATATTGAAATAACAGCTAATGCTTCCGGAGTCCTGTGCAACAGGCACCACTCTAAACCTCTTTTTCCCTTTTTTTTTTTTTAAGTTTATTTATTTTGAGAGAGAGAACATGCACGCAAGAGCACTCGTGCGAGTTGGCGAGGGACAGAAAGAGAGGGAGGGAAAAGAGAGAATCCCAAGCAGGGACCGTGCGGTCAGCTCAGAGCCCGACGTGGGGCTGGATCCCATGAACCACGAGATCGTGACCCGAGCCCAAATCAAGAGCCGGACACTTAACTGACTGAGCCACCCAGGTGCCCCTAAACATTTTCGTCAATTCTTTCATTTAACACTCAAAGTAATCCTCTGTAGTTATTATTATTAAATGACCATTTTTCTCAATGAGTAATCTAAGGCTTGGGGAGATAAGAGTGACTAGACAAAAGTCATATAGGAGACTCTAGGATCCAAGTATCCAAACAGAGGCAGCCAGATCCCAATGCATACTCTTTATTCTTATTTTTTTATTGCAGTAAAATAAACACACACACACAAGATTTACCATCTTAACCTTTAAAAAAATTTTTTTAACATTTTTTTTCTTAACATTTATGTATTTTTGAGACAGAGAGAGACAGAGCATGAACAGGGGAGGGTCAGAGAGAGAGAGGGAGACACAGAATGCGAAACAGGCTCCAGGCTTTGAGCTGTCGGCACAGAGCCTGACGCGGGGTTCGAACTCACGGACCTCGAGATCGTGACCTGAGCCGAAGTCGGACGCTCAACCGGCTGAGCCACCAGGCGCCCCTTTAATGTTTATTTTTGAGAGAGAGACAGAGCATGCACAAGGGAGGGGCGGAGAGAGGGAGACACAGAATCCGAAGCAGGCTCCAGGCTCTGAGCTGTCGGCACAGAGCCCGACGCGGGCCTCGAACTCACAAACCGCAAGATCATGACCTGAGACGAAGTCAGACGCCCAACCGACAGAGCCCCCCAGGCGCCCCTTAAGATTTTACTTTTAAGTGATCTCCCCACCCAACATGGGGCTCGAACTTACAACCCCAAGATCAAGAGTCGCTTGCTCCCCCGACTTAGCCAGCCAGGAGCCCCCCCTAAGCACTTTTCTGGAAAGTTTTTTTTCAGTGTGTGTCTACGTACGGATGAAATAAAATGGACTTCTACTGTGGGCTATGGTTAGAAACTTGAAAAACACTTACACCGCTCTATACTGCACTTGGACCGAGCTGAGGCCCAACAACACTGAAGCTTTTCCAGCAGTTAGAGTACAGTCGTGACCCAGCGTTTGGTGGGCCTGTGATTAACATTTGAAAAGCCCTAGAAGTAAGGGTCCGTTCTCCTAGCAGGTATGCTATTCCACAACTCGGGCTTCCCAGGTGGGGAAATCGAGGCTTGAGCGGCTCACTCAGAGACAGACAGTGAAGACTCAGAGGTAGAGAAGGCACCAGAAAGCAAGACTCCTCCTACCACCGCCCCCTGAGCTCAGCCCTCTGGGGAGGTAGAGGACTCTACTCACCTCAGTGCTGGTGAATATGTTCACTGCGGAGGCGGACTTGACCTCCTTGATTCTGGAGAGGGGGTTACCGAGCTCCAGCCCCGGGCAGCCGAGAAGGCTCGAGTGCCTGAGGTCAGGTGCGGAGGTGTGCCGCCGTGCAGGACCGGCCTCTTTTGTGGGGGCCTCCGGGGCGAGGCTGCTGTCTGTCTCATTTGTCTTTGCATCTCTGACACTCAAGAGCAACTCAGGTGTGCAGGACGCTAACGTCAATGGCTGGAGATTCTGGGAAGGGAGGAAACCAAACACGGCCCGTGGGAACCCAGCTGTGTCCATTTCCAGATGCATCTGCACCCAGGGTAGGTGCCAAGGAGAAGAGAAGGAAAGCAATTGGTCCCAAAGTGTCTCTAATCCGTGGTTCTAGAGGGCTCATGGATAGTTTCATGGCATCTCTGAGCCACTTAAGACTGCAGTTTGTTTTGTTTTAATTTTCTTTTTAACGTTTATTTATTTTTTTTTTCAACGTTTTTTTTTTTTTTTTTGGGGACAGAGAGAGACAGAGCATGAACGGGGGAGGGGCAGAGAGAGAGGGAGACACAGAATCGGAAACAGGCTCCAGGCTCTGAGCCATCAGCCCAGAGCCCGACGCGGGGCTCGAACTCACGGACCGCGAGATCGTGACCTGGCTGAAGTCGGACGCTTAACCGACTGCGCCACCCAGGCGCCCCGTCGTTTATTTATTTTTGAGACAGAGAGAGACAGAGCACGAACGGGGGAGGGTCAGAGAGAGAGGGAGACACAGAATCGGAAACAGGCTCCAGGCTCTGAGCGGTCGGCACAGAGCCCGACGCGGGGCTCGAACTCACGGACCGCGAGATCACGACCTGAGCCGAAGTCGGCCGCTTAACCGACTGAGCCACCCAGGCGCCCCAAAGACTGCAGTTTTAAAACTGTACCTTTATATATTTTCTGGCAAGAGGTTCCATGGCTTTTATCAGATTCTCAAAGGGCCTACGACCCTAACAAAGTTATAAAAAACATAGAAAAAAAGAAAAAAAAAGATCCTGCTCTAACCTTGCCCCTTCAGGCGAGTGTTGGAGAAAAAGGAGATGGTCCAAAAAGCCCGCGTGAGTCCTTCCACAGAGCCAGAAGAGACAGTGTGGCAGGGAGGGGGAATCCAAAGATTCAGACGGTAGGACAACGGGACAGCTGGCCCACAGGCCGGGGCTGGGCCACACACTCTGAGCAGCGGGCAGGCTGGAAGGACCCAGCTGTGGTCAGTCACCCCATGTAATGGGGAGGGTCCTGCGTCCCTAATGCTCTTCTCTGCGCCCCACCCCCACCCCCACCCCAGCTGTGCCCCTGGCCTGCTGGAGGCGAGCATTCCAACCCAAGCTGGAGGTGGGACCTATGAGTACAAGTGGGCCCGGAGCCCGCGGCCTACATGGGGACCGTGCCTGGCCTCCTAGCTGCTTTCACTCCCACTGGAGGGCTGGTGAGCGCCTGAAGGACGCCGGGCTCCTTGTGACTTCCAGGCCCCCCCGCCTCCTGGGGCCCAGCCCTCCGTGCAGCCCCCCATTCCTTCAGTGCGTCAGGGCTCTGGGCAGGGGCCTCCTCAGCAGCCCCCCACGGACCGGCCCCAGCCGAGGAAGGGTGCTGGGCACACGGGCGCCCCTCCCCGCCGGGTTTACTTGTCTGGAGACGGGGGCCGTGGCCTTGTGTTCCTGCTGTGGTTTCTGTGGCCAGCTCCTCGCGCTCTTGCCCCTCGCTCGCTCGCCGGCCGACTCCCCCTGCGTCTCTGCCTTCTTCTCTTTCGTTTGGAAGGATTTTTTCTCCTGTTTGAGTCTCAGCTCCTGGATCAGCTGCCTGTCCGTGAGGAACAGCGAGCGTCAGGGAGGTGAGGGGTGGGCTGCAAATGCGGGCTATTGTCCCCCGAGGCGGGGAGATGAGACTCGGCAAAGAAGGGCAATGCTCCACATGTCCTTCCCCCAGCGTGTCCGGCCTGCATCCATGACGTTGCAGGGCACAGAGCAGGAGGTGGGGGGAGGGGGGGAGGCATTCCTCCCACCAGACCATTCCCAGCCTGGGGAACAGCATGCAGGGAGACAGGCAAAGCAAGTGGCTCTACGAGGCTCCACCCCCTTGTCTCTGTCTCCACTTCCCAGCGGGCCACGCATGGCAGGTGCCGGGAAGAGGGTCGGGGTAGGCGGCCAAACCAAGGGGCCCCCGTGTTGGACCACTACACCTCTCTGGCCAATGACATAGTGGGACTAACTCGGTCACCCGGGTCAGGAGACAGAGATTCCGATTTCTTTTTTGCCATCACCTGCTATGTGACCCCTTCTGGGCTCTGACCTCCTCTTCCATAAAATGAGTGATGGGTAGGGATTAGATGGGACAGGATGAGTCCCTTCCAGCTCTTAGGTTTCCTACCTGTGGGGATTCAGGAGTTCTGAGGGACTGGGGTTTCTGGAGAGGGGTGAGGGTGCCTCTCTCAGGGACGAGTTTCTAGAAACAGCCACATATCCACTTAACGCCCCACACCGGGGTATCTTAGCATTCCTGGTCCTTGTGAGACCAAAGCAAATATATCCCTGGCAACTCCCAGGTTGGGAACTGAAGCTCAAAGACCCTTCTCGTGGGGCGCCTGGGTGGCTAAGTCAGTTAAGCGTCCAACTCTTGATTCCGGCTCAGGTCGTGATCTCATAGTCTGTGGGCTGGAGCCCCTCATGGGGCTCCATGTGTGGACAGCACAGAGCCTGCTTGGGATTCTCTCTCCTTCTCTCTCTGCCCCTCCTCCACTCGCTCTCTTACTCTCTCTCAAAAATAGATAAACTTTATAAAATAAAGGGGGGGGGGCTCCTGGGTGGCTCAGTCGGTTAAGCGTCCGACTTCAGCTCAGGTCATGATCTCACAGTCTGTGGGTTCGAGCCCCACATCGGGCTCTGGGCTGACAGCTCAGAGCCTGGAGCCTGCTTTGGATTCTGTGTCTCCCTCTCTCTCTCTGCCCCTCCCCTGCTCACGCTGTCTCTCTCTCTCTCTCTCAAAAATAAATAAACATTAAACAATTTGAAAAAGTAAATAAATAAAAGACCCTCCTCGCTGTGCCAGGCCAGTCACCCTAAAGGTCAAGTATAATGTCCCCCCCACCCCGACACCCACCCACCTCACCCAGAGCCTTCCTACCGGGCATACACCTCCCGAGCCCTGGAGGCAACAGTATTCTGGAAGAGAGAGTTGTTTCCCTGGAAAAACTTCTCATACTTCTCCGCATTCAGAGTGGGATAAATCAGGCGGAACCCTCCACAGTTTTCCTTCTCGTACTTCTCAGTTTTCTCTAACCACACAGCCTGGAAACCCTTGACCTCCTCGATCCTGTTGGGGAACAGAATGCAAGGCTGCTGTAGATTTTCTAGGAAGGGACGTGCCAAGCTGGATGTCACCTGGGGCCAGGCAGAGGCCTCGCACACAACGGCAGTCAACCCGTATTTGCTAAATAAATGTGCGGGACTGATTCTAGCCCTCTCGGGACAGCCGTTGTCATGAGGCACTAAACGCTGGTTAGGACAGTCTTTCCGGCTGCTCACCAAGGTCTCTCGTCATACAAGATCCCAGTTTCCCCTTGGCTCAGCTCGGAGGAGGCGGACTGTGGCCACCTCCCCCTTTGCAGCCCTGATTTCCCTCCTCTGGAGAGGTTGCTAAATGTGAGGGCTTCTTTGGCTGAGCTTTTATGAGCTGCGATGATCTCATTCTCCTTCACAGCCCCTCGGGGAGCTGGAGGTCAGAGAGGGAGGAATGATGAGTCCCTTTTACAGCAGGGAAACCGAGAGCACGGAGCTTATCCGGGGGCCAAGCCATGACCAAGAGGATGATTCAGGGGAGAGCCCCGGCTCCTCCCTAACGGAGGCTGCCTCCTCCTGGAGAAGTTGAGACAGAGCCGGCTCAGTGGAAGGCAGCCCGGAGGAGTCCCAAGCGGCACGCTCCCTGGGTTCTTGGCTCCAGACCTGTCACTTCCCGGCGGGGCGACCTCGTGCAAGTCAGTTCCCCTCCCAGACGCTTGGTCTCCTTAGCTCCAACGACAGGACCATATAACACCCCCCGCTACCCACCTGTCTTCACAGGGAAGACGGGGCACCCGCAAAAGTGCCCTGAGAAACACAGTGCTGTCACAAAGTAGATGCTATTGCCTCCGCGTCAGAAGCCCCACCCCGCCCCCCCACCAAGGGTTGGTTCTGCTCATGGGAGGAGAGGGGCTTCAGGGGGATCTGAAAAGCCACAAAGGCATTTCTTCCACCAAGTTCAGGCTCTTCAGACACGAGAATCACTCCGCAGAATGAAGGCCCCTGTTTAAAGGCAGATGCTGCCACTCGGGGAGCAGGGGGCGCTCGCTCCTGCCAACAGGTAACATGGGGTAGGACAGACCAATGGGTCTTTCAGCAAAAATGAAGGAATGGTTTTAATTTGGGGATTGGTGATCCCTGAATCTTCATCTTATATTTAATGAACTCATACCCGGGATATAGTTCTGTCTATAACTAAATCTCCTATTTTTAAAAAATGTTAACATTTATTTATTTTTGAGAGACAGAGACAGAGCGTGAGCGGGGGAGAAGCAGAGAGACAGAGGGAGACACAGAATCCGAAGCAGGCTCCAGGCTCCGAGCTGTCAGCACAGGGCCGGACACGGGACTCGAACTCACGAACTGTGAGATCATGACCTGAGCCGAAGTCGGGAGCCTAACCGACTGAGCCACCAGGTGCCCCAATCTCCTATTTTTAAGTACAAAAAAAAAAAAATGCTCATGGTAAAACTGTTCAAAAGGCCCCTTTCTGCACATATAAGCTAATTTTCCAAATAGGATTATCATTTGTTAGAATTGACTTCCCTCCCCACCAACTCGGGACAAGATTCTTTTTTTAAATGCAATTACTTGCTTTAATTGAGGTATCATTGACATATACCACCCTGTTAGTTTCTCGGGTGTACAATTCGATATTGTTATATATCATGAAACGATCCCCACGATAAGTCTACTTAACATTTATCACCATACAGTTAACAAAAATGTTTTTCTTGTGATGAGAACATTTAAGATCTACTCTCTTAGCAACTTTCTTTATTTTTTTAACTTAAAAAAATGTTATTTATTTTTGAGAGACAGAGCATGAGCAGGGGAGGGGCAGAGAGAGAGAGAGAGAGAGAGAGAGAGAGAGGGAAACACAGAATCGGAAGCAGGCTCCAGGCTCTGAGCTGTCAGCACAGAGCCCGACGTGGGGCTTGAACTCACGAACCTGAGATCACGACCGGAGCCGAAGTCGGATGCTTAACCGACTGACCCACCCAGGCGCTTCTCTTTGCAATTTTCAAACATGCAATACAGTCTTACTAATTATAGTCGCCATGCCCTACATCATATCCTCATGACTTATTTATTTGATAAGTGGAAGTTTGTAGCTTTTAACCCCCTTCACTCATTTTGCCTGCCCCCAGCAGGCAAGACTCCTCACAGTCTCTAACACACCCTATCGTGCCAGGCACTGTGATGAACCTTTATCTCATTTAATTCCACTTAGGTATCACTGGCTCCATTTCACAGAAAGAACACTGAGGCTCAGAGAAGTGACATGAAGGCCACATAACCAGTAGGCTGTCGAGGACCAGGCCAGGCCAGTGTTACTGGGAGCAGGGAAGTCACAGAGAGTGGGGTCTCCAGGGTCTCGGGGCACCTCTGTACCTGGTCTGCCGAGAACGACATTTTTGCAGGAACCGCCCCCGTTGTCTCTCCTCCTCCAAGACTTTCTTTTTGTCACAGCTTCCCAGGTTGATCAGGACCAAAGTGTCATATAGCAGACTGTCTTTCACCTCTTTATCCAGCCAGGAGTCGGTGGAGAAGCTCGGAGAGTGGTTGACCTGTGAAGGCACCGGGGGGAGGGGGAGGGCTGGGCTGTCCAGAGCGGAGGCAGGGAGTGAGGCCAAAATGCCACCTCCAGGGAGCAGCCTCAGCCCAGCGTGGGGCCCTGGCTACCAGGTGAGGGGGGGAGAGACAGGGAGAGGGAGTCCGCACTGCAGCCAGAGTGAGAAAAGGAGGAAGGAGAATATCCTCTGGTTTAACCAGCGTATATTTCAGCCCTTTCCTCTTTTTTTTTTTTTCTTTCATGATTTTTTTAGAAGTTTATTTATTCTGAGGGGGGCGGGGAGGGACAGAGAGAGGAGAGAGAATCCCAAGCAGGCTCCTCACTGACTGTGCCTAGCCTGGTGCAGGGCTCCATCCCCCGAACCCCGACCACAAGATCGCAACCTGAGCAGAAGTCTGACGCTGAGCTGACTGAGCCACCCAGGCGCCCGTCCCATCAGGCCTTTCCTCTCGAGAAGCATCAGGGGTGCCCCGTCTTTGGTCTCCCCTCCCCCTGGCGTGCGTGCTCTCTCAGGTACATGCCATCCCATAGGACAGATGGAAGGGTCTGGCTGGGAGACCAGCCAGAGGGTCTGGCTGACCCAGACCCAGTCCAAAGGGTCAGGCTGGGAGGTGGGGAAGAAACCAGAGCGATGCATTCGGGACCCTGAGCAGGACTGAGGGGGAGACCGGTGGAGGTGGGAGAGAACTCATTCCTGCTCGCGGAAAAGTCCGTCCTGTTTAGACGCCCTGCGTAACGTGCTGCGGGGCACCCTGCCATGGGTCTGGGGGAGACAGGAAACTCGTTGAGCGGCTCTCCACCCACTCCCGCGGCCACAGACACCAGCCCACTCTCTGTTGGTGCTTGGAACCGAGTGGCCCAAGCCCCGGACAGCCAGGCCCGGCAGCTCCTGTCTGATCTCGAATATCATCACCCAGTTCTGATGAACCACACCCCCTCTCTGGGAGATGATTCTATTACAAAAGACAAAGCTGTCTTTGGAGGCTTCCTGCGCCTGAGATCAACGGTTTCCCCACCCCCGCTCTGGGTGGACTTCAAGAAGGCACAAGGAATTCGCTAATCCCTGGCCGTCTACCCCCTCTGGTGGCCACTTCTCAGCCCCGGGCAGCAAGCCCCGGGCAGATGAACTGGCTTGGCCGGGAGGTTGATAGCGAGGATCTGGCTGAGCCGGGGGATGAAGGCATGAGCCTGACCCCCGCCGACCCCAGTAAGAGCGGCCAGTGTTCGCCCCTCGCCCCAACCCCTCTACCTCCAGCAGCCAGGGCTTGAGCTTGTGGTCCAGCAAAATGTCAAAGCCCAGGATTTCAAAGCAGGCGCTGTTGAGTGTGTGGTTGGGGAAGCAGGTGTGGTAGTTATGCTTGATGATGGGGTGGGCGGAGATGATCGTCTTGATGATGACGTCCTCGATATCTCTCCAGACCTGCTCCGTGTTGTAGCCGTGGCTCTCCATGTACACGCTGAAGGTGGAGAGCTTCCTGGAAGGAAACCACAGGCCGTGAGGCAAAAGCGGCCCCCCTCTGGTCAGCTAAGGCCATCTCATGCCGGCACCGAGAAACTTCTGGAGAGGTCCCGGGAGTTAACGGGGATGGACGCCCGGGGTGCAGGGCGACAACAGGGCTGTGTCAGCTCAGAAGGGGCCTGCAGGAGATATAGGGCCACAGTCCTCAAGCCTCTGTGGCCCTGAAGTGGGTGCAGGTAAAATGACACATAAGACCTGGCTTGGGCACTTTCACTGTGACCCAGAAAACACCCGTGAGGCCAGGGCAGGGACAAGGTATTCTGGGTGAAAAGCTTAATGGGTGCAAAAAAAAAAAAAAAAAAAAAAGAAACCACCCAACATCCTACATTGTGGTTTGGCTTTGATGGCAAATGGTTTCTCAGCCTTTGGTGTTCATTAGAAACACGTAGGGAGCCTTCTAAGAACACCAATACTTGGGTCCCACGCCAGCCATCCGAGGGGCTTCTGGGGACACTAGATTCACAGAAACTTTGCTTTAGGACTATCCACAGGGAAAAGGAAGCCCCAGGGCACCGCCACAGAGAGGGTTACCAACTGTCCCAGGCAAACTAGGACAGTCCTGATTTTAGAACTGAGAGTCTCACATCCCAGAAAACCCCTCAGTCACCCGCTGGTCACCCTATTACACAGATCAGAGGACGTCTACCCTGTGTGGAGAGGTTCGTGAGGAAACGTCTGAAGGGGTGCTCTGGTCAGCTCTGAGCTGGGCAGTCCAGAGAAAGGGCACAGGTGACAGGTCTAAGAGGCGGCGGTGGGGACACACAGCCACCCGCTCACATGCACACGCATGCGCACACGGAGCTGAAGTGGGAATGTGTGAGGGAGAGACACAGGGGCGGGAAGAGCAGAGGGGAAGACAAGACAAGAGACAGGGGCTCACAAGGCAGTGCAAAGAGCTCACGGGACCCCAGCCAATGGGGCCAAAAAGGAGGAAGCGGGGGCAGTCAGTCAACGCACATTTGCCGAGGGTCTGCTGAACATGCGAAACTCACGATCCCGCGGCCATGGGAAGCTAAGGACCATCTGGGGAGTCAACCCACATATGAAAACGACCAACCAAGGATGCATTCATGTAAAGACAGATTAGCAAAGGCCACTGAACACAGAAGCCCACCTCCCCCCCGCCCCCGCCATTGTCAGGGTATAAAGTGTTGCCCATAAATGAATTTTCCAGATCTCTTGAAGCCAATCCATTCAAGTGCAAAAAAAAAAAAAAATGTATTTAATTTGCCTAATTGGGAAATAAATCTTCCCAAAATAGATTATACACTTCTTATAACAGACATTGCAAATCATGGCGTAACCTCTTCTTGATGACTCAGGCACATCACAATGAATATCCATTATCGTGTAATTTCATAATGCCCAGTGGTTAGCCAATTCAATTTAACACACCAGCTATGTGCCAGGCACCTCGAAAGATGAACAGGGCCTGGTCTCTGCGCCCCCCCCCGCCCCCGAGCTTGCCAGGTTTCCCATTG
The DNA here is from genome assembly GCF_022079265.1 of Lynx rufus. Taxonomy (NCBI): domain Eukaryota; kingdom Metazoa; phylum Chordata; class Mammalia; order Carnivora; family Felidae; genus Lynx; species Lynx rufus. The sequence goes on along the minus strand of NW_025814832.1, from coordinate 23,784,942 downwards.
TTCTGTCTTCCCCTCCACTGTTCCTGCTGAGTGTGCACCTGGTGGGGGACTTACCGGGGGTGCAGTTGGCCTCAAGCTGGGGACAGGGGAATTGGGGCTGGGTAAGGCAGTCAGCGTCAGAAGCAGATCACTTCAGAAGGCGGGGAAGAGGAAGAAGAGCGAAGGACAAAGGAGGGACAGAAGGAAAGAAGGACTCTGCCTGGCAACACGGGAGGCACCCAGAAGGCCAGGGCATCGCTCTAACCCTCAGGGAACTTAAGTACAAGCAAGGACACAAGACAGACATGTGCACCAAACCCAGAGTAGTGACGGGCTATGGCTGACGTTGACCAGAGGGTGGTGGGGGTCCAGAAACGGGAAGGTGGGTGGCTTGACTCAGATCCCATAGCACTGACAGTTGTGGGGCCTCCTCAGAGATGGAACCCAATCCTCTCATCTGATTAAATGAGGAAACAGAGGCCCATAGAGACGACTGGTTTCACAGTGGTTAGTTATATGGCTGCACCAGAACCTAGAACCAGATCGGAGAAGGCAGTATGGAAGCTTAGCGAGCCCGAAGGGCCTTCGAGGATGTTCCCCCATGGTTTTGGTTGGAGCTGAGCAAAGATGGAGAAGTGGGAACGAGCAAGGCCTATATACAGAATATGAGCCAAAGAGCGTCCTGGTAGAACCCCATGGAGCGAATAGCACAGACCATGGCCTAGGGGTTCAGGGTAGACACGGGAGTTTTACTCTGGCTCTACCATTTTCCAGTAATGAGTAGAGAAGTCCCCACCCCCGCCACCCCGTTATCCACAGGGGATACATTCCCAGACCCCCAGGGGATGCCTGAACCCGTGGAGAGCACCAGACCCTGCAGGTACTATGTTCTCCCCTCTGCAGACACATCCGTGATGAGGCTTAATTTCTAACTTAGGCACAGTGAGAGATGAACAACAACAAGGAAAAACAGAACGATGATAACAATATACCATAATAAAAGTTGTGTGACTGTGGTCTCTCCTGCACGCTCTCGAAACACCTTCCTGCGCTCACCCGGCTTACGAAGCTGATGTGAGATACGATGCCTACCCCGATGAGACTAATGAGGTGAGTGACGCGGACGTTGTGACGCAACATTAGGCTGACCATCCTCCATCGGGAGGATCATCTGCTCCCGGGGCCACAGTTAACCGCGGGTAACTGAAACCGCGGAAAGGGAAACCACAGATAAGGGGGAGTACTGTATACAGAATACAGAATAACAGCACCCACCTGCGTGGGGGTTATTGTTTTTGAAGCTTATTCACATACGTCATCTCAATAGGTCCTTGACGGCATATCTGAGGCTGGCCAGCCAGTATTCGTAGTTTCTATGTCGTTTTATTTTTTAATTTTTTTTTTAACGTTTATTTATTTTTGAGACAGAGAGAGAGAGAGCATGAACAGGGGAGGGTCAGAGAAAGAGGGAGACACAGAATCTGAAACAGGCTCCAGGCTCTGAGCTGTCAGCACAGAGCCCGACGCGGGGCTCAAACCCACGGACTGCGAGATCATGACCTGAGCTGAAGTCAGCCACTTAACCGACTGAGCCACCCAGGCACCCCTATTTTTTATTTTTTTTTAACGTGTATTTATTTTCGAGACAGAGACAGAGTGCGAGCTGGGGAGGGGCAGAGAGAGAGAGGGGGAGACACAGAATCGGAAGCAGGCTCCAGGCTCTGAGCCGTCTGCCCAGAGCCTGATGTGGGGCTCGAACCCGTGAACGTGGAGATCATGCCCTGAGCCGAAGTCGGACGCTCAATCGACTGAGCCACCCAGGCGCCCTGATTACTAAATTATCTTAGAGATGAGAAAATGGAGGTACAGAGAAGTTAAAGTCTGGATTTAGGGTGAAGAGCCAGGGGGCTGAGCAGCCCTTGGGTCTGAGGTCTGGGTCTGGTGGAAAGGAAGGGACACAGGGACCTCTGAAGGAGGAATCTTCGGGATTCAAGGACACCAAGCTCCCTAATCCTGCAGGTCAGGAGGGAGAGATGGGGAAACTGGGCAGGAGAACCATTCTGGAATGCTGGGGTGGGAGCGAGGGGTGAGGAAATGCTGAGTCGTAGGCAACAGGACATGTCCAGGTGCACTGGGGAGGGATGAGCCCGGAACTCAGGGAGAGAGGGCAGAGGGGAGGGCGGGGGAGCGGAGCAGAGGGGCGAGGCCTGGCCTGGGGGGAAAGAGAGTTGAGGAAACAGAGGAGGAAGGAGGAAGGGGGGTGCAAGGTGGCAGAACCATACCACACATTCTCCCCTTAGTCCCGGCACCCCCTGCCACCCCTCCGTCATGGCCCGAGGGTGCAAAGCCTATTGCCTTCTCATAAGAGGAGGGAAATGAGGGCCCTTAGGGAAAGTCACAATGACCCTGAGCACTGTCCCACAGGTCATTTGAGTCTCATGGGGGTGACTGTGGGAGGTGCGCAGGGCATCTCACTGCCCACATCTTACACGCCACGAAGCCGAGGCTCAAAGATCACTGCCCACGCTGACCGAGCTGGCGAGACTCAGAGCCAGGACTGAAAGCCAGGCCTCACTGAGCACCGTCACTCAACCTGCAAGGGCGCCCAAGGCTGAGCTGGCGTCCACGGTCAAGGTGGGGAGCGGGGGAGGGGGGGGGCGCCCTCGGAAACAGGGGAGGCCTCCCCTTCGAGCAGGCTTCAGCTAGTGATTTTCCGTTTGCTTTTTGGAACTCTGCCACCAAGGGAGTTGTGAAATCTCACGTGCCTCCCTGAGGCTCCAAAGCCAAACAGATTGCGTGTTTATCAGCCCTCGGAAGCCTCAGGCAGGGGGGCAGAGCACGCGCCTTGGAATCTGGCAGACCTACCTTCTCATCCTGTTCTAGCACTGACAGTTGTGGGGCCTTGGGCAGCTTAACCTCTCAGAGACCTCAGTTTCCTTGTCTGTAAAATGGACATAGTACCTAACTCATAGTTCACCTACAAAGGGCAGATTATAACGCCTCTATCGTAGTGCTCTGAAGATGCGTGGTGGGAAAACTGTAAACAAAGCCCCCCCCCCCCCCCCGCTGCCCGGCACGGCCCCCACCACACAGGAGGCACCACTCTCCCTTCCCCTTGTGCCTGGCAGGCTCCCTTCCTTCAGCTCCCCCTTTCTCCTAAAACTCCAATGAGACAGGATAAGCCGATCACATGAATGTAGTAACTGGGAAGATACTCAGGCATTCCTCTCATTTCCCCGCTCCTGGGAGGTGGGGCGGAGGCGGGGGGGGGGGGGGGGTGGTGTTCTCAAAGCCGGCCAGCCACAGTCATGTCAACACATGCCACGCACATCGTGACTTATCATTTGAGAATCTCTGTTGGAATAACACCCCAGGAAACCACAGGCCCAAGGAACATCTGCCTGACCTGTCCTTCTAGCGTGGCAGACCAGCGATCGATAAATATCTATTGGTTTGGAAATCTCAGAAGGGCCCAACGTACCAGGCGTATGTTTTGGCGTGCACGCGTGCGTACGTGTGTGTGTGTGTGTGTGTGTGTGTGTGTGTGTATCCTGCTGGGGAAACAGTACGCGTTTCTCTCTCCTGCTCCCAACCTCCTAGGGTTTACGAGGTAGCCTGCTTTTAATGATTAACAGCCAGAGGGCAGAGACTACGGAGGCCAAGAAATAGTTTCTGAGGCCATGTGACCCAAGATGGAACCACCAAGGGGGACTGACGGGGTTTGGGTAGAATCGCAGACCGTGGCTCCGAGCCTGGTGGGGCAAGACGAGAGAAGTGAAGGGGCTTCCTTACCTCTTGCTCCCAGCCTGAGCATCTCGAACGAAATTGGAGCTGTGCTTATTGATGGAATAATTAGTCAGGTGCATGCAGATGTCATCCTGGGGAGAGAGAGAGAGAGAGACACGCAACTCTGTGGGGTCTCCCACTTCCTCTCCTTGCCCTCCCGGGGCCCCTAGGTCTTAAAGAAGAGACAGGGGAGGCCTTGGGCTTGCTTCAAGTGGCAAAACAGAGGAAGTCAAGTGGTATCCCGCAGCCTAGGGCAGAAGAGAGTCCAACCCCTCCCGCGTTTGGGTGGTTCACTGCCTGAGGGACATTTCAGGAGTCCTGGGGTGGGGGGGGGGGTCTGAAGGGGTGGGCGGAGGCTCTCCCGCAGATCTGGAGCGCTAGCTTTGAAGCAGGGCAGCTCTGGCCACGGGTCCCAGCCTCCTCTCTTCCTCGTTCCGTGACCTCCGCCAAGTCCCTTACACCCTGAGTTTTCATTTCCGAGTTTGTGAAATGGAGAGATGATAATCCCTATTTCCGAGGGCTCCTAACAGGGCCAAGTGAAGGGACGGATGCAACCCGGCACGTAGTAAGTGTTCAACAAATGACAGCCCGTAGCCACAGCGTCTTGAGGACGTGGGTTTAACTGGGGGCTTTTCGTCCCCCTAAGGAGGAGCGGGGGAGGAGGCACGTCCCCTGAGCTCACCAGGTTGTCTGCGCAGGGGTGGGAGTAGGAGGTGGTGGCGAAGCGCGCTAGCCCTTCGTTGTATGCAAAAATCCGGAGGGGGTCACAGGACGTCATCAGCACGTAAATCCGCAGGTCAAACTTGAACCCATCAATGATAAAGGGCTGTGAGGAGGGAACAGGAGTCACACAGGCTTCAGAGGAGAGATGCAGACTTGAAGATCATCACTAGGCACTACGGAGTGCAGGCTTGGCCCGAGTTGGGGAGGAGGAACGGGGGAGGGGGGGACTCGCCCTGTGGAAGTCACTAAACCACGCTGTGCCTCCGTTTTCTACAGCACAACTCACCACCTCCCGGAGATCTCCAGGCAACCAAACAAAGTGCCATTATAAAGTCCTGTGATGAGGGACATGCTGTCACCAAATGTCACTTGTGCAAGAGTGCTTCCTGCAGGGCTGGCCGGGCCTTCCCAATCCGCGCCCGCTCCCAGAGGGCTCCCTCCCTGCGGTGGGCTATACCACTGTGACCTCTGACCTCCAGCCATGGAGTAAAGCCGGTCACCATGATCCCTCCAGGACGATTCCCCTCTCCCAAATGAAGCGGGGGACCCACAGACCAAAGGTGCCCTCCAGCTGCCATCGGTTGGAGGACAAGGGCCAGCCTAGTAAGGCTAGACCAGCTACAGGGGCACGAGGGTGAGAGACGCTTGCCCAGGCACACATCACATCCCTGGTCCGAAGGCCTGCTCTGACAACTTCCAGGGCAGAAGACACGACTCGGCTTGGCCCCCATCGCCAGCCCCCGTCCCCTCATTTCCCACAGTCCAGTGAAGCTAGAGCATGAGGTTGCTGTAGCAAGAAATAAATAATCCCAAGGAAGAAGTACCTTTGAAATATAGAGTTGACAGATCATATCCTCGCCTGGCTTGATATCTTTCACCGTCCGGGTGATGAATATACCTCTCCCTTGGCAGCCGGAATCCGGCTTACAAATGTACGTCTTATTTTTTCTTGACCTGCTGTAGTTCTGCAAATCTCCCCAGCTACCAGAGCGGCAGAAAGGGAATGAAATACGCCTTTAGAGGGGGAGCAGTGCAAAGAAAGCCTAGCCCTTTATTAACAAAAAAAACATCAAAAGCCAAACCAAAACAGAAACACTAAAGCTCTCTAACGTGAAAAAGCCCTCCAGCTAACAGACGCACGCTACGAGATCTGGCAATAGGAGAGACGGCCGTGCACACGCGCACACGGTGGAGGGAGGGTGGGCTTTGGGGGGAACTTGGGCCGGGATTTAAACCCAGGCGACACCGCTCACAGCTGTGTAACCCTTCGCAAGGACTTGACCTCTTTAAGCCTTACTCCCATCACCTACACCGTGGGGTAACGACACCTGGCTTGTACGGTGGTTGGTCACATGACAGGAGGCATGCAAGGCGTTAACACAGACTGCATGCCCCACGGAGGGAGCTGGGACCCGAGTGTTTTGGCCTTGCGGGTCTGCAGACAGGAGATGTGGCGTTCTGCATCTGGCTCAAGCCCTGACAAGTGTTGTGACCTCGGATCAATCCGTCTCCTTCCCTACTCTAGGTCCCAGCTCTTCCCGGATAACACCTCTCCTCCAGCCACAGCATCAAGGTGCAAACAGTATTCTCCGCTCTGAAGAAAGCGTATCCGGAAGAAAGAAGCCAATGTGATGCATTACAGATCTCAGTCCTGCTACACTTACTTTGCATTTTAACTCATTTGCATTGTGACCACTAGAGAAGTCACTTGACTCCCAAGTTCCTTAGGGGCCATGAATTCTGGATGTGCCCGGTGGCTTAAAGGCAAACATGTTTCCTTCTGAGTTCTAAGTCCCGAAAGTTGTTCCAGACAAGCTGAGGAAGTCTGGGAATCTTGGAGCTCCTGGTTTGGAAAGGCACTGGGAGGGTGCCGGGGTGGCTCAGTGGGTTAAGCGTCCGACTTCAGTTTAGGTCATGATCTCACGGTTCGTGAGTTCGAGCCCTGCATTCAGGCTCTCCGTTCTCGGTGCCGAGCCCACTTGGGATCTCTGTCTCCCTCTCTCTCTCTGCCTCTCCCCTGCTCATGCTCTCTCTCTCTCTCAAAAGTAAATAAACATTAAAAAAAAAAAAAAAGGAAAAGCACTGGGTGCAGAGGACAGAGTAGGATTCTTGCTGTGTGAATATAATTCCAATGGCAACGCTTCCCTGCCCCCTCCACCTCATCCCAAAGACCAGATGGTACCCAGGTCACATTTATGTCATCTTACATTTCTTCTGTCCCTTGGTGGTGTGGTCCAGAGCAATTTGTGCACGGAGAATGGATGCCCAATTTCAAGATGGAGAAAGTGAGGTGGGGGATGGGGAAAGGCTGCCTGCCATCCATAGTCCTGCCGTGCGACAGAGGTCAGGCGTCCCTCCCTGCTCCCAACCTGGGCACTAACCATTATCTCACTCCCTCCAGAAGTGTTCATGGTCCTTCAAAATCCAGAAACCGCACACTTAAGAGGTTGGAACAAGTTCAAAATCAACAGCGTTCAGGGTCAGAACCCATTCTCATCCCAACTACAGGCACAAGCTCCAAGGCACCCAGCCCCGAGATGTCATCTAATTTTTTATAGCAGAGCTTTGTGTTTTCTCAGCCTTGGACACACCCTTTATCCCTTCTCTTCCTGAAGAGGAGAGCGATAGATGGGGGATCCTTTGGGAAGGGAAAGTGGCACCAGGGAATCAAGAGCAAGACGGAAATGTAAATTGGGGGTGGAGGGTAGAGAAGGGTGCACAGGTGGGCACTTACTCAGCAGGAAGACACCAGGTCCTAGGGAAGAAGAGGAAATCCTTAGGGAACATCTTTAACATGCGGCTCATATTTCTGGCCAGCAAGTCCTTTCGGCAGATTTCACTCATCCCAGGGAAGTGATTTATTTTCTGTGAAGGAAGCCAGAGTTCATGAATAAGGGGGGCCACGGGAGAACCCATGAGATCCCCTTGGTGGACGGTCCTAAAAGTGGGAGCCCGCTGGATAGATGTCACACTTATACTGAGGACCAGCTCTGCCCCCAGATACCTGGTAACTTTTCATTTCCATCACCCTCTCCAGCGACACTGAGTAGTCTGTCCAGTAGAGAGTCCAGTCATTGGTTTCCCCTCCCTCTCGAAGGCCATACCGCTGGGCAGCCCTACGCACTGCCATGGAGTTGGAGAAAGAAAGGCCTGTTAGCCCCGGAAGTGGGGAAGGAGCATGGGGTGGGGAGGCTATGTTTCTAGGTGGTCTCAGACCATGTCAGACCATGTGCTGAAGAGAGACACCTCAGCTCGTTGGAACTGGAAGCCATCTTGCCTGGTCTGGACATACCTTTGCCAAGAAAGAAACAGGGAGATCTACTGAGGAATACAGCCTATACCCGGTGAACCCCACAGAAGGTTATCTGGGAAGAATGTTTTACCTGCCCTGGCTTTCCCTTGCCAGGAAGTAGGCTTCTGGCCTTCCTCCAAACACTAAGCACTCTGTGTTCAGGGAATGTAAACTAATCCTTAACATTAGCCAGAGTCAAGCTTAAGTAGGAAGCTAACAGAAAAAAAAGTATACAGTGCATTTCAAAACCACATATAGGCTGGGGCCCCTGCGCGGTTCCGTCGGTTGAGCGTCCGACTTCAGCCAAGGTCATGATCTCGTGGCTCGTGAGCTCGAACCCCACATCGGGCTCTCTGCCGTCAGCTTGGAGCCCGCTTCGGATCCTCTGTCCGCCTCTCTCTCTGCCCCTCCCCTGCGGGTGCACGCTCTCCCAAAAATAAATAAAACATTAAAAAAAAAACCACACTTATATGCTATCACATCCTTCTTTCTCTGTCCCTGTTAGCATTTGGAACTGGGAGCTCACTCCAATGCAAACACAAAAAAAAAGGCCTGGAAAGGAAGAAGTGCCTACAAGTGACCAGGAAAGACAGGACCAGGCTGAAACTTATTCAAACTCGGAATTATATAATGACAAAAACACTTCTCTATAGTCCAATGTGGGTCTGTAGGCTGCCAGTCTCTAACTTCTGCTCTAACAAGGACCAACCCCTGCCTTTTCTACAGATTCCCAAAGAACCCTACATCAGAACTACAGAGAACTGAAGTATGGCACCACCATGGTCAAAACCCACGTTTTCTTGGAGTGAGATTCCCTTCCTCGAATAGTTAATTGAGCTGGGTGAAGGAAACGTGAGGATTTGGAGACACCCCCTTTTCAGCCCCAAGAAGACACAAGTGACCCTTCCCAACTCTTTGGGGGCAATCCACTGGGTCCTCATTGTGGATCCCTCGAATGCAGGCGCTCACCGCTCTCGTATCGGCAGGTGGAGAGATTGATCACCAATCATCTGGAAAAGAGAAGAAGGAAAGCAGCAAGACAGAGACAGACACACTTGCCAGGACACGTAGCCGCACCCAGAAGCATCCCACCCCAGGCGGGTCCAAGCCTACTCAGTCGCACCCAGCCTGGTTTGACTACACCCCTACTGAAGACACGAATCCAAAGGATTGCAGAGAGGCAGAAAAAACACGGGCGCTACCATTACTCAGCCCACGAGGTCGAAATTCGGCATTGTGGTTGTAACGAATTCTTCTTTGGCTTCCTACGAACCTTGCCTCCTCAATCCTTTGACTCCAGCGGCCCATCAGGAGCAGGAAGTAAAAATCTTTTCGGCCAAATTACTTCATGGTCGCCCACCTCTTGCCTCCCCCCCTCCCCCGCCCCCACTAACGGAAGTTGTGAGTTAGAAAGTGGACAAGCTGTCACACATCAGTGAGTCTGAGGACTGATCCATTTTCCCCAAAAGAGGCGAAGCGTGACAGAATATTAAATGGGAACTAGAACACAGAAGCCACAGTCGGATCCCAGAAATCGGCATCAGTCTTGTTATTTTTAAAATGTACTGGGGCACCCGGGGGGCTCAGTCGGTTAAGTGTCCAACTTCAGCTCAGGTCATGATCTCGCGGTTTGTGGGTTCGAGCCCCGACAGCTCAGAGCCTGGAGCCTGCTTCCGATTCTGTGTCTCCCTCTGTCTCTGCCTCTCTCCCACTCGTGCTCTGTCTCTCCCTCTCTCTCAAAAATAAATACACCTTAAAATTTTCTTTAAATGTACCAAGTTCCCAAGGCAATAAGCACTTCCTTAACACAAGGAAACTGTCTCTCTCCGCACAATTAAAAAAAAAAAAAAAAAAAAGAAGGCATGCTAAACAACAATTAGAATGAAGATTGGGACAAAGTGTGGTTAAGATTACAAACACCATCGTTTGGTTCTATGAAACAGGTCGTCAAGTGGATCCTTTCCATCTGAACCAAAAGGGGTGTGATTTTGACAGCCTCTTTTACCCTCTCATTAGCGGCCAAGGCCCCCTTCCCTCCGGGTCCCCTCTGCTCCCAACAACACGGACCCCCATTCCCCATCTTTTGGTCCTAACCTTTTTTTCTTCCTCTTCTTGCCTTGCTGCGGGGCATTCTGAAGCCTCTCTTGTACCCCAGCGTTCTCGCTCATGAAAACCAGGGTGACGATTTCTTTCGACTCTTCTGGGGAGCTGTCCTCCTGCTCTTCTGAGTCTGCCCCTTCCTCGCCCTCCAAAGGCAGGCACTGGAGCATCTCCCCAGCCTGGGAGGAGGCTGGGGGCAAATCCCGGCCCACCCTGGAGAGAGGGCAGAAGGAGCGGCAGTTACTTGAATCCACCTGCAGGGGGACCCCCTCCCTTGCTCATGCGGGTGGGAGACCCACTCGGAGACCAGGGGACAGATTGCAGTTTATAAAATGCCACCCCACCTCCACGGTGGGTGCCAGCTCGGGGAGAGAGCCGATTCCACCTTTTGCCACTGACTCTGACCTTGGGGACTCGCTCAGCCAATCCTGGCTTTGGTTTTGCCCTCCTGGGATTTTTCAGGAGTAGGCTGAGAAGCTATGCATGGCACCTGGTAAACAATCTTATTAAAGTGAGCGAGTGCCTGGAGACAGCCTCGGAACCAAGGCCTAAGCCTTCCTAGCTGAGGGAGTTAGTCCCAGTGGGTGTAGATGAGGCGCTCTGAGGAGGTCCGTTAACTGGCTCCCCACGACGCTGAACGTCCCACGCCCAACCTGCTGCCTGACCATGAATGCAAAGGGAGCGGAGCACAGGGTCAATTTGTAGCTGACTGAGCACATACCAAGCTCAGGGCCAGAGGGAGCCCTTCCGAGATCCCAACCACAGAAAAGGCTACAGTGTCTCGCGCCCCCTGCGATTCAACGTAAAAACAAGACCAAACGGTAAAATATCACTAAGGAAGTCCAGCAGAGTTCTTGTCCCTCCTCCTATCCCCATGATGACTTCTTTGTTGTTTGCTGGGAATTTCAATATTTTTTAATTTTTTTTTAAATTATTTATTTTTGGGAGAGAGAGAGAGAGAGACACGGAGACAGAGCACAAGCAGGGGAGGGTCAGAGAGAGAGGGAGACACAGAATCTGAAGCAGCTCCAGGCTCTGAGCTGTCGGCACAGAGCCCGACGCAGGGCTCGAACTCACGAACTGCGAGATCATGACTTGGGCCGAAGTCGGACACTTAACTGACTGAGCTACCTAGGTGCCCCAAGGTTTTCAAATGATTTTTAATGCCTTTGTTTCAATAATCCTTAGGAATGTGCTTAGTTTGCTTGGGGTGACCCAGAACAGCCCAGATCCAATGAACTGATTCATCACCTTCACCTCCAAGATTTCTATGACCATAAAGCCAGTCTTCTGGGGCCCTTCCCCTCTTTAAAGAAAGTTTAGAAAAGGACACGGTAAGGTATATATCTGGAGCCAGGATTACTAGGTTAATATAGAAATTAGCTTCTAGTTTTATTTTATCTATCTATCTATCTATCTATCTATCATCTATCTACCTATCTATCTATCTTGCCATGTTGTTTCCCAGAGGGACTCCCAACAATTTGGCCTACCTCCAGCAATATACCATAACAGCTGTCTCACCAACTCACATAATCTCATGGGAATCACTTTCCCTCCATACCCAAACTTGCTAATTCTAGACAATTTTTTGTACCTGTCGCCACATTTTTAACATTACTGCATCCTTCCGTGTCTCTCTGCCCCTTTCCCACACCAAAATTGGGGAGTAGAGGGCTCTAACTTGGAGGCTACGTATGAATAACTCAGTAATAAAGCCGCCCTCCTGGGTGGCTCCGTCGGTTGAGTGTCGGACTTCGGCTCAAGTCATGATCTCGCGGTTTGTGGGTTCGAGCCCCGCGTCGGGCTCTGTGCTGATGGCTCAGAGCCTGGGGCCTGCTTCCGATTCTGTGTCTCCCTCTCTCTCTGCCTCTCCCCCACCCGTGCTCTGTCTCTCCCTCTCTCTCAAAAATAAATAAACGTTAAAAATTTTAAAAAAAAGCCTCCCTTATATGTGTGTACTTCTTTAGTGTTTTCAGAGAATTATCACACCCACCATCACACTGAAAGCTCACAGCCGTCGCCAAGAGGAAGGGCAGAATTATTAAGTCAGCCAGGGACTGCCCCTGGTTTCTCTCTTGCCGAAGGGGGGCTGTCACTTATTCCCAAGCCCAGTTATGGTGATACCTGAAAAGGGGAGACAGAGTTGTACTCGGCACAACCACCCGACGAAACCTGGGCCTTGTGAGCCCGTGTTGCCCAGTGGACAGGCACATTCTTGGCAAAGTCCAAGAGGACCGAGGTACGTGAAATATTGACCTGGGGCTGCTCCCTTGATTTCAGATAAACGGCCCTTTCCGCTCCCCTAGCCCTCTGCAACGGCTTCTGTTTACCAAGCCGTGGAGGAGTGGCTCCGTTTACCCAAAGGTTAATGTTAACTCGAGGAGACAAAACTGACCCTGAACGTGGCCTCTGGAGTCGCGAGTTGTCTCTGCTGTCTTTCGAGTCCTTGCCCAAGTGGTAAGAACAAGTCATGGCTGCTGCTGTCTGCCTGCCTCAAAGAGAAAAACACAACAACAACAACAAGATCAAATTCTGTTTACTCTTGTCCCAGAGGGCCTCAGGCACATGGACCAGGAAACCGAACCCTTGCACTTCTCAGGGAACTGATCGCCACCGCATTGGTTCCCACCTGCCTTTCCCCTGTATTCTAGGCTATCTATGACCCGAGAGCCAGTTGAATGGTGCTTGAGTCAGGTGCAAGGTGGCGGAGAGCAGTCGATGCCCCATGTGTCTATTTTTGCTTTGCCTTTGGTCTCCCAGCTTCCTCCTCCCCCAGCCCTCTCGTCCTGTTTCTTCCCCGAGGCTAAATCCCGCTGACTTCTCTCAAAGGTTCCTGATAGAGAATACGGTGCTCAAAGTTTGCCAGGGGGAGGAAGGGGGGGGCGGGGGGGGGGGTGCCTGGGGTCACATGCTGAATCCACCTGCAGAAATGTTTACTTGGCCCACCACAGTGTGTAGTTGTTATAGTTTTAAATAGAAGTAGGGGCGCCTGGGTGGCTCAATCGGTTAGGCGTCCGACTTCAACTCAGGTCACAATCTCGCGGTCCGTGAGTTCGAGCCCCGCGTCGGGCTCTGGGCTGATGGCTCAGAGCCTGGAGCCTGCTTCGGATTCTGTGTCTCCCTCTCTCTCTGCCCCTCCCCCGTTCATGCTCTGTCTCTCTGTGTCTCAAAAATAAATAAACGTTAAAAAAAAAATTTAAATAGAAGTCGTTGCTGGGGTGCCTGGTGACTCAGCCAGTTAGGCGTCCGGCTCTTGGTGTGTCGGCTCAGGTCCTGACGTCATGGTTCATGAACCCGACCGTGGCACCGGGCTCTGCCCTAACAACCTGACAGAGCGGAGCCTGCTTGGGATTCTCTCTCCCTCTCTCTCTCTCTCTGCCCCTCCCCTGCAGGCGCGCATGCGCGCGCTCTCAAAACAAATAAGTAAAACTTAGCAAGAACGGATACATAAAGGAGTTGCCAATACGTAGGAAATGTGGATTTCTCCGAAAAATCCAGATTTCTGTCGCTTTTGGAAAAGTAGGTCCCCAGTGCTTCATGCCAGAAATCTGCCAGAGCCAAATAATGCCTCCCTCATTAGCTATTTTTCAACCTGCCCCAGTCCCGTCCCTGTGGTCTCCGTGACACCAGAGTCACAAAACAGCTGTGCCTGTGCTGTTATTTTTCTCACAGTAGCATGAAGAGAGAGGAAACATTTTCGTACGTCCAGATCATTTCTCTCCGGGCCGCAAGCCGGGCGCCCTTGACATCTGGATTTGCCTGCCCTCTTCTGACATCTCTCTGGCCAAGCAGCTGTGAGTTAGAACAGAAGCTGCTTCCTCCAGAGAGTCTCAGGTCTTACTGGACTCTACCAGTCTCCTCTTACCCAGTGCCAGCAGCCAGTCCCTTCTCTCCCGCCCAACAATTCGGGTGTCAAAAGTAGTCTTGCAGTCTTGTGGAACTAGAGAAGGAGAGGCAGCAAATTCGAAGGACGGGGCTAAGGAGAATAGAAAAGGGTGAAGGGGGGCTCCCGGCATCCCGAGATATACGTACATCCTGGCGTGAAGGCCGCTGCAGTGAGAGACGTGACTTTAAGTCACCTGCTAAGAGAAGTCGCTGAGAACTCAGATTCTGGAGCCTGTCTGCCTGGATTGAAATCCCGGCTCTGCCACGTTCTAGTCGCGTGACCTCGGGCAACGTATTTCATTGCCCCTGCTGCCTTAGTTTCCCCATCTGTAAAATGGTTTGCCCCAGCCAGTTACGGAAATTAAAAGGAGTGAATACAATACAAAGTGCTTAGGACAGTGCCAGGCGCAGAGTAAGTGCTCATTAAAGGCTACCTGTCAGCACCAGCTATGTGGCCCTGGACTGTGACCTCCCTGATGGAAAAGACAGTGTCTGTGAATGCTCAGCTCCTACTACCGGGTCTGGCAGATACCAGAGGGTTATAAGCTTCCCGAATGATCAGACTGGAAGAATGAATAGATTCACGGACCCATTTAGCTTACCGTTTGTTTTCCTCATCTATATAATAGAAGCGCTGTTGTGAGCATTAGATAAATAGCAATTTTTCAAGCACTGGCCTTGGGTTGAAGAGGGCACTTACAACACTTCGTGTCACTCATGTGTAACCGTAGCTACTTTTACAACCTACTTACCACGTAACTAAGCATTTACATTGTACTGAAGCATTTTATATCCATGTGTACTGTCTCAGCAGACCATCAGGTCATAGATATTCTCTTGCCTCCATTACAGATGAGAAGATTGAGGCACAGAGGGGCAAAGGCAGGAGACATAGCTGGGGTTCCACAGCCTATCTCTCTTCTACACGCCGCACGCCGCCTTTCCCTCTCAGCTGATCACTCATAAACGGTGTGACCGGAAAGTGAAGCGACTGGTCTCCCAGCTCCCAGAAGCGGTTTTGGTGACCTCAGTCCCTTAACAATCAGTCGTTCCCATTTTCCTTAAAGCCAACTGCTTCCAAATTCCCACCTCCATTAAGGGCCTGGATCTCCCCAGATTTGCCATAACCTGGGAACAAGTCTACTGTTTCGAGTTTGTATTTATTTTCTCTGTTTCCTGCCCTTCTCGTCACCAAAGTCCACGTTGTACGTGGGCTCTTATTTGGGCTGTAATTAGAACTTTTTTTTTTTTTTAAGTAGGCCTCACACCCAGCGCAGAGCCCGACACAGGGCTTGAACTCGTGACGCTGAGATCAAGACCTGAGCTGAGATCAAGAGCCAGATGCTTCACCAAAAAAATAAAATAAAATAAAATAAAATAAAATAAAATAAAATAAGCAGCTCTTCCCGTCCATGGGTCCTGTCCCCATGCTTTAATAAAATCACCTTTTTTTTTAGGGACGCCTGGGTGGCTCAGTCGGTTAAGCGTCCGACTTCAGCTCAGGTCACCATCTCACGGTCCGTGAGTTCAAGCCCCGCGTCGGGCTCTGGGCTGATGATGGCCCAGAGCCTGGAGCCTGCTTCTGATTCTGTGTCTCCCTCTCTCTCTGACCCTCCCCCGTTCATGCTCTGCCTCTCTCTGTCTCAAAAATAAATAAACATTAAAAAAAAATTAAAAAAAAAATCACCTTGCACCAAAAAAAAAAAAAAAAAAAAGAGTCAGACACTTCTCTCGACAATAGCCAAAGTATGGAAAGAGCCCAAATGTGCATTGGCAGATGAATGGATAAAGAAGATGTGGTATATATAGACAATGGAGTATTGCTCAGCAATCAAAAAGAATGAAATCTCGCCATTTGCAACTGTGTGGATGGAACTGGAGGTCGTGAGGCTAAGCGAAATCAGTCAGTCAGAGAAAGACAAATATCATATGACTTCACTCGTATGAGGAATTTAAGATACCAAACAGATGAATATAATGGAAGGGAAGCAAAAATAATATAAAAAGAGGGAGGGAGACAAAACGGAAGAGACTCATAAATATGGTGAACAAACAGAGGTTTGTGGAGAGGTTGTGGGAGGGGAGATGGGCTAAATGGATAAGGGGCATTAAGGAATCTACTCCTGAAATCATTGTTGCATCATATGCTAACTAACTTGGATGTAAATTAATTAAATAAATAAGCAAAAAAAAAAAAAAAAAGAGTCAGACGCTTAACAGACTGAGCCACCCAGGCACCCCTGGAACACTTTCTCAGCTCTTACTGAATTCCTCAATATTACAGCTGGGAGGGACCATGAGAATACCTAGTTGAAACTGTTTGCTTTTTAGAAGTTTTGAAATGCCCCTGCCAGCTAGAGGAGGGGACTTGCACAAAGCCAGAGAGCGAGTCAGAAGGGCCAGGACCAAAGCCCTGGCTACTGAACCCTCTGCTCATCTTTCCATTACGCAGGTGAATGGACAGGCAATGCGGACTAAGCGCTTTGGAGAACGTTTAAGGCAACTGACTTGTGCTAACGTAGCAAACAGAGTAAATACCATCTTCGGTTTTACATAATGACGCAAGAAACATTTAGTTCACCTTTCCAAAGAGGACAGTTAAGACCATTTACAAACAGTGATGTTTCCTCTCGTTTTAGTGTGGGGTTTGATCTTGGAGAAGCTTCCACGCCAGGCAAAGCCGACCAAATCTGGCTAGACAGCATGAAAATGCCCTTCATTGGCCACCAGGGGGAGGGAATGAGCCCTGGGATGGCTTCATGCAAACACATTGCAGATTATTTGGAAAAATCTCACAGCAAGGGAGCGTTTCCACTTCTGAAAGACTATACGTGCTGACTCCTCTTCTTCCCCCTAGAGGTGCACGGAAAATATCTAGCACTTTCTTTGGCAAGGCGGAATTAATACGGGTGTCAATACATTGGAGAAAAGAATTATTTGGTGGTTACGAACAGATCATGGAGCATGTTTAAAGTTGTAACTAAGTTTTTTCATCCCGACCTTCAGAGCCTGGACTTTTCTTTCAGTCTGTAGAATTACATATAGCACTGAAGGGCCATCCTACTGTGTCTGCCGGATGACTACCTTCTCTTCTCCCAAATAATATGTTTTCCCGCACCTCCTCCCTTTTACAACTTTGGGTCCTCATTCCTCTACCAGAAGCATCCCTCTGAAGGCTTCCAGTGGCTAGCTCTTGGAAAAGGTTCAAAGTAGATTGGGGAAGATGGGGAGGTTAGATCTCTGGATCTTGCTTTCAGCTTTGCCTCTTTGATTTTGTATGTCATAAGAAGCCAGGTAATATCGCCTCCCTCATTCCCTTTTTTTTTTTTTTTTTTTTTTTTAGTGTCATTGACACACAATGTTACATTGCTTTCAGGTTCACCTTCATTCCCTATCTTTTATTCCCTATCTTTTCTGTGATTACCGGACCACAGAAGATAAAAACTTCACATCTAGAAAAGTGCTTTGGGGTGCCTGGGTGGCGCAGTCAGTTAAGTATCCAAGTTCAGCTCAGGTCATGATCTCACGGTTTGTGGGTTCGAGCCCCGCGTCCAACTCTGTGCTGACAGCTGAGAGCCTGGAGCCTGCTTTGGATTCTGTGTCTCCCTCTCTCTCTGCCCTTCCCCCACTCACACTCTCTCTCTCAAAGATAAATAAATATATATTTTAAAAAGAAAAGTGCGGGCCGCCTGGGTGGCTGAGTCAGTTGAGCGCCTATTTCAGCTCAGATCATGATCTCATGGTTTGTGAGTTTGAGACCCTCCTCGGGCTCTGTGCTGACAGCTCAGAGCCTGGAGCCTGCTTCGGATTCTGTGTCTCCCTCTCTCTCTGCCCCTCTCCTGCTTGTGCTCTGTCTCTCTCTTTCTCAAAAATAAAATAAACATTAAAAACAATTTTTAAGTGCTTTGAGCTTTGATGCAGGCAGAATAAATTGAGATGCTTTTTATGAACTTTTGCCTTCTCATTCTAGCCACCCTTGGAATTTCAGCCCAGGGACTAAATGGGTTCTTAGTAAGATGTGGATTAACAAGGGAGGGATGGGGGCACTCAACTGCGTAAGGGCTGTGCCAGTAAGAAGTGCTGAGAGTGACCAGCCATATTCTCTGGAAACACTCAGAATCTTGCTGACTCAGATTCCATTTTTTGCTCTGCCAGAAACGGAGGGGAAGATGCATTGTTCAGGGCAGGCTCACGCCCAGCCATTTTCTGCACAATACTCTGCAACACCAGCAAAGACAGATAGATCTGGATCCAGATTCCAGCTCTACTTCCTAGTGGGTGACTGTGGGTGAGAAACTGAGTTTCTTTGTACCTCAGTTTCCTCGTGAGGAGAATGAGGAAAATAATATCTATCTTGGGGCATTATTTAAAGACGAAATGAGTAGGGGCGCCTGGGTGGCGCAGTCGGTTAAGCGTCCGACTTCAGCCAGGTCACGATCTCGCGGTCCGGGAGTTCGAGCCCCGCGTCGGGCTCTGGGCTGATGGCTCGGAGCCTGGAGCCTGTTTCCGATTCTGTGTCTCCCTCTCTCTCTCTGCCCCTCCCCCGTTCATGCTCTGTCTCTCTCTGTCCCAAAAATAAATAAACGTTGAAAAAAAAAATTAAAAAAAAGACGAAATGAGTTAACATTTATAATGCTCTTAAAGCAGTGCTTGGCTTAAAATAAAAGCTATGTAAAATGAAAATATAACAGCAGGATTGGTGTATCTATTAAATAACTTACTGAATGAAGAGCCTGGCACATACCGGTGCTTAGTAAAGGTTAGCTCCCTTCCCATCTCATTCCCAAATGTGAGTTACATCTTTCCTAGGGTTCAAATCCCAAAGGAGAACATTCCTCAAGCCTAGAAGA
Source organism: Lynx rufus (assembly GCF_022079265.1). Lineage (NCBI taxonomy): Eukaryota > Metazoa > Chordata > Mammalia > Carnivora > Felidae > Lynx > Lynx rufus. The sequence continues at coordinate 23,766,324 of NW_025814832.1, read as the reverse complement.
ATTCTCCCTCAGGAGGTGAGAAATAGGAACTGGAAAGGGGGGGAGCTGAAAAGGAGGGGTAGGGGCATTTGTTGAGGGCTGTGCTGGCTATCCAAAACAGAAGTGTCTTTCTGGAAGGTTTCTCCAGGCAAAGGAGGAAAGGTGATCAGGAGAAAGGCCCAGCGATGGGGAAGGAGGAGGCAGAGAAAGTTTGGCGATTCCCAGGTATCTCCGGTATCTAAGGGACAGCTCCCTGGGCGGGGTTTGGGAAATCCAGGGCAGGAAGTGAGGGTGCCCCAGCTTCGGGTGAGAAGCGGGGACAGGAGGGGGTATGGAGCTAGAAAAGGAAGAGAGTGAGGGCAAGGTCCTGGCATCGGGGTCTTGAGGATGAGAAAGGGAGCGAGGGTATTTCCGGGGTGAACGCCAGTACGGGGCTGGGAAGAGATGAGCTGCGGCGCCAAGAGGGAGCAGGGACTGGGAGGGCGAGTGGCGTTGGCCATAGAGAGCCACCAGGGAGGACAGAGGGAGTAACCCTGGTGAACTGGGCACCGAGGAGGACTTCGGGAGTATGAAGAACCAGGTTTTCCGTGGGGAGACACTAGGAGGCCGCGATCTAGGGCCAGCATCGGGTTTGGGGGGGCTCTTACCCGCAATTCCTATCTCCCCGTCTTGCCCCCGCTCTGCTGCGCGTATCGCTCGCAGCCACACTTTCGGGCCCCCTCCTCAAAAGACTTAAGGAGACAAGGTCCCATTGGCTGCCCCACAACCCTTAAGCCCAACCCGCGCTCCTCCTAACTTGGGGTGCGCCCAGCCCACATATATTTGCATATAGGGCTTTCCAGGTCTTCGATTGGCCCCAGCGGCAGGCGGCCGTGCCCCCCCCCCCCCATCCAATTAACCGCCCCTTTGCTCTGAGAGGCCAGCGCCCGAGGTCGTCCCGGGAGACGCGGAGGACGCTTGGGCCGCGCTCCTCGCGCTCGGGGCGGCTCCAAGGCTAGCCCTGCACGGGTCCCCGCCCTCCCCCGCCCGCGCCGTCGGGGCGTCGGGGCGTCGTGCGCAGGCGCAGCTGGAGCCTCGGGGCCGAGCGGATCCGAACTGTCTGCCTCGGAAGCTCCAGCTGCCCGGAAGGGGGAGGGGGAGGGGGGGAGGGGGAGGGGAGGGGGAGGGGGGCGAGTGGGGTGCACCGAGGGGGGCGGTCTCGTCCTCTGGCGCTCTGGGGAGGGTGAATAGCCGAAGCCGGGACCAGAGGGGAGCCGCGCAGACAGCATTGGATTGAGACCCAAGTCAAGATCTCAGGCATGTGTAATCACGGGCAGTTGACATCATCTCTCCGGGTTTAGCTTCTCCAACAGTAGAGTAGATACCGCAAACCTGCAAGGAACCGCTCTGGCTTACTGAATCATGACATCTCAGAGAGTGGGGGGGTCGTGGCCCCTCTACCGAACGAGCCCCTGGCCGAGAGAGGCGGCCGCGCAGGGCTCTGGGGTCTGGGCTTCGCGCAGCGACATTCTGACTGTCGTCTGGCAGGCGGGGGAATCAGAGTAATGACTGGATTCACATGATCGTGGTTTCCTTCCGTTTCCGCCTGTGTCAGCCCAGACTCTTGCGGGCCTGCAAAGGGTTGGCGGCCAGTAGAGCTGTTTCTACCTGGGTTCGTTCAGGATTGGGGAAAGACCAAAGGATCGATTTAAAACTCCTGAAGGGGGCGGGGGGGGGGCGGGGGGTCAGTTGGTCGGCTCAGGTCATGACCTCACGGGCGGTGAGTTCGAGCCCCAAATGGGGCTCTCCGCTGTCAGCATGGAGCCCGCCTGGGATTCTCTCTCTCCCTCTTTCTCTCTGCCCCCCCCCCCGCTTGCTCTCTCTCGTGCGCGCTCTCTCTCGACATGAATGAATAAACTTTAAAAAGCACTTTAAAAAAAATAAATAAAATTCCTGAACCACAGTGTTCTTAGGAAACTCCCTTATGGATGGCGCCGGGTGGCCTATATCCATTGTTCTTCATTCCGCAGATTTCCAGATGCTTGAATTGATGTCCCTGAAATGTAGCTGCTCCTGCCGGAAAGGATTGTTCAGTCCCAAGGAGTAAGACTTAGGTAAGACTCTGCAACATTAACTCTCACGCTGAGGATAGAGTTCTCTTCCCTCGGTTGAGGGGAGACAGAGGAGACACAGGCCCTTCCCAGAGAAGCCGTAATCAAAAGGACTAGTGGAAGAGGCAAGATCCTTGCTGATGTGGAGGATATGGAGTTAGTCCCGGAGAGTTTCCGAGAGGATGAAGGTTTTAGCAGATTCATTGGGAACATTGTGTCCAATCCATGTGCCTGAGACTTCGTGCTGGCCTCTGATCCCTTATCTGAATAAAGCAGAGCTTTACACCAGTCCGCTGCCCCTCTCCCTGACACACCCTCTATGTCCCCAGGGAGGCTCTGTTCCTGGACACTTGGACATTCCAAAAATTGTGTAAACAAGTCTCATCAGAAGCCCATTTTGAAGCCCCAGTCACACCCCCAACCCTTCCCCCCCTTATAAAACTGATACATAATAAACCTTTATGCCTAGCTGTTTGTACAGTTACTCAGGACTGAGTGCTCTCATATGCCTGTAAATAAACTGTTAACCTTTTGACCTAAGTTGCTCGAGGAAGTTTTCCTCCCGGCATAGGACCGTGTCCCTTTACCAGCTGATCTGCCCAGGCAGGAGCCTAGAGGCAAAGGCATGGCTTAGCCCCAAGTGGACAATGAAAGCCTGGTTAGTGATGCTTAAATTCACGCCGGAGGGCCTGAGGTGAAACCAGGGGCCCATCTGCTGCTCTTCCAGAAACCTCCCTGCCATCCTATCCTCTACCTCTTCCCTCGGTCCCCCTTCCCTCCAGGTGGCCCTAGGCTATCGCGCCCCTCCCCACCTCCAGGGCCCTGGAGGCCCAGGTGACCTGTCATCAACTGGCCAGGAGCAGATGCTTCCCTAAGACCAACCGTCCCGGCTCTGTTCCCCTCCTCCTTCCGGCCTCTTTCTTTCCCCCAGTGTCCCACCAATCTACTCTGCCAAGCTCAGGCTTTGGTCTGAGGTCCCTCTGGAGTGATATTGTGATGGAAATGAGGGAAAGGATGCGGGAGGGAGAGGCAAAGATTTACAACTTCCAGAGGGTTTCCATTAAAATCCCTGACAACTGGTTATTTACGAGAGGGTTGGCCACAGTGGGAGCTAATAGGCCAGAGCCTGGCACCCCTGTCCTTTCAGGGGTGCTGACAAGGGGGTGAAACAGTAGAAGTGCCCCCACTGTAGAGCAAAGCATCCCCTCCAGGGCCGGAGGGACGGCCAGGAAATCAGAAAGCATCCGTGATTTGTGCCAGGCAAACCCCAAACAGAAAGATCCCTGAGGCAAACACCGAGGGTTTTTCTGGGCCTGGGTGTGAAAGGTTGAAGCAGCGTGTTGAGCCTCCTTCAGTCGTCAGAAAAGTTGGATCGCGTCCCCTCCCCCGAAACTCAAACTCAGAGGCAAAAGTGCGCAAGGGAGAGACTGCAGGCACAGGTATGAAATTTGTTTTCACGGTTTTTTGTTCCCAAGGCACCCACCTGACTAAATAGTAAGACAGTTTCCCCTCAAAATGGTGTCTGCTCTCCAGTTGACACACAGGCTCCTTCTCAGTTTGGGACTCTTCCTCTCAGTAGTTGATGGGGGAACAAAGAAAGTCCTGCTTCTGCCTGTACCAGTCAAAGGAAGTCTTGGTATGGGACACCTGGGGGGCTCAGTCGGTGAAGCGACCGACTTCGGCCCAGGTCATGCATGATCTCACAGTTTGTGAGTTCGAGCCCCGCGTCCGGCTCTGTGCCGACAGCCCAGAGCCTGGAGCCTGCTCCAGATTCTGTCTCCCCCTCCCTCTCTGCCCCTCCCCCGCTCACTCTTTCTCTCAACAGAGCAAAACAAACAAAATAAAAAACTTAAAAAAAAACCACACACACACACACAACCACAAAGCAAGTCTTGGTATCTGTACCAGGGATGATGGCGTCGGGAGTGGAAATGAGACAAAGATTCTTAGAAGACCTTTTTTTTTTCTCAAACCCCAGGTTTTGGTTTTGGTTCTGTTTTGTTTTTTTGCTTTAAGTCTGCAAGGTCTGAGAGTCACAGAATCAGTTCTTTTTCAATCAGAAGAGATCTTACAGGCCACCCGGTATTTCTCTTGTGTTTAGAAGACGAAATTGAAAGGCGCCCGGGGGTGGGGGGGGCTCAGTCCGTTAAGCATCTGACTCTTGGTTTCGGCTCAGGTCACGATCTCATGGTTCATGAGATTGAGCCCCGCGTCGGGCTCTGTGCTGGCAGTGCAGAGCCTGCTTAGGATTCTCTCTCTCCCTTTCTCTGCCCCTCCTCTGCTTGCTCTCTCTCTCAAAATAAATAAAATACACTTAAAAAAAAAAAAAAAGAATTAGAAGAGGAAATCGAGGCCCAGAAAAACGTAGTGGGACTTACAAGCAGTTATGGTCACACAGAATCTTTGCTTTTTATTTATTTTTTAATTAAAAAAATTGTTTTTAATGTGTATTTATTTTTGAGACACACACACACACACACACACACACACACACACACAGAGCATGAGCAAGGGAGGGGCAGCGAGAGAGGGGGACACAGAATCCGAAGCAGGCTCCAGGCTCCGAGGCGTCAGCACAGAGCCTGACGCGGGGCTCAAACTCACGGACCAGGAGAACGTGACCTGACACTTAACCGACTTAATTTAAATTATGTTTATATTATATTTAACCGACCTACTTAAATTATGGTAGAATCACTTATTACAACAAAAAGGAAACCAATAATCATATGGTTTATAGCAATATAAAACGGTGTTTGGGGGCGCCTGGGTGGCTCAGTCGGTTGAACATCTGACTTCAGCTCGGATCATGATCTCTCACGGCTTGTGAGTTCGAGCCCCACGTTGGGCTCTGTGCTGACAGCTCGGAGCCTGGAGCCTGCCTCTGATTCTGTATCTCCCTCTCTCTCTGCCCCTCCCCTGCTCACACTCTGTCTCTCTCTCCCTCGAAAATAAATAAACATTAAAAAAAATTTTTTTTTAAATGGTGTTTAACCCAACAGTAGTAAGCAACAACAACAAAAAATTGCAAAGGCTATGACTATAATCGTGTCAAACGTGCATTTGTATGCATAAAAAACTGAAAGAAATGTTAAGAGAATTTTCTAAGGAAAGGAAAAGCATGACTCTCCTACAGATATAAAAATGAACGCGTGTTAAAGATTTTATGTCACTCAGTAGGGAGCCAGTCAGTCAGACGATTCAGCTGGTTCCAAAAAAGCGGCACTATTTGTCTGATAAAAAAGAACGTTGTGGGGCGCCTGGGTGGCACAGTCAGTTAAGCGTCCGACTTCAGCCAGGTCACGATCTCGCGTCCGGGAGTTCGAGCCCCGCGTCAGGCTCTGGGCTGATGGCTCAGAGCCTGGAGCCTGTTTCCGATTCTGTGTCTCCCTCTCTCTCTTCCCCTCCCCCGTTCATGCTCTGTCTCTCTCTGTCCCAAAAATAAATAAACATTGAAAAAAAAAATTAAAAAAAAAAAGAACGTTGAAAGAAATTGCAAATGGACGCAAAACTGCTTTTTCTTCCACAAGGAAAGGAGGCAAAATAGTCCAACCTCTATCAGATCAGACAGAAATTCCTTGCCAATCAGTTACCTACAATTTACGGAGTTGTAAAATACTTCCCATAGAATCAGTTCAAATTGGCTAATTCAGGGAAGGGTGTCCAACAGAGAGATTTTTCTCTACAGACAACAGTCTTGAAAATATGTGTAGGATTATGAAATGTCTCTTTCTTTTTAGTTTATTTAATGTAACTTTTTAAAACAAAGATATGCCTCCCAAATTCTTACAGGGACCATATAATATCCCCTGAAATGTTCAATAGGTGATTTGGTTTGCCCACACATTCTAGAAACACAGGGTTCATGTGAGGCATACCTGGCTCCTGTTTCTCCAAAAGTTTATAAAACAGCACACCCGGGGTGCCTGGGTGGCTCAGTCGGTTGAGCGTCCAACTTCGGCTCAGGTCATCATCTCGCAGTTCGTGAGTTCGAGCCCCGCATCGGGCTCTGCGCTGACAGCTTGGAGCCCGGAGCCTGCTTCGGATTCTGTGTCTCCCTCTCTCTCTGCCCCTTCCTCGCTCATGCTCTCTCTCTGTCTCTCAAAAATGAATAAACGTTAAAAAAAAAATTAAAAAAAAAAAAAAACAAAGCAGCACACCCAACCTGCATTCCTTGAAAGCCTAATGGTATCCCAACCTAATTAGTAGTCTCCTTCTTGCCATTGGTTATTCAATTCTTCTCTTTCTCAAAGCTGGGCGTAGAAACTCTCTGTCCTTGGGAATGCAAGCTGGTGCAGCCACTCTGGAAAACAGTATGGAGGTTCCTCAAAAAACTAAAAAGAGAACTACCCTACGACCCAGCAATTGCACTACTAGGCATTTATCCATGGGATACAGGTGCTGTTTCGAAGGGACACATGCACCCCCATGTTTATAGCAGCACTATCAACGATAGCCAAAGTATGGAAAGAGCCCAAATGTCCATCGATGGATGAATGGATAAAGAAGATGTGGTATATCTATACAATGGAGTATTACTCGGCAACCAAAAAGAATGAAATCTTGCCATTTGCAACTATGTGGATGGAACTGGAGGGTATTATGCTAAGTGAAATTAGTCAGAGAAAGACAAATATATGACTTCACTCATATGAGGACTTTAAGAGACAAAACAGATGAACATAAGGGAAGGGAAGCAAAAATAATATAAAAACAGGGAGGGGGACAAAACAGAAGAGACTCATAAATATGGAGAATAAACTGAGGGTTGCTGGAGGGGTTGTGGGAGGGGGGATGGGCTAAATGGGGAAGGGGCACTAAGGAATCTACTCCTGAAATCATTGTTGCACTGTATGCTGACTAATTTGGATGTAAATTTTAAAAAATAAAGTTAAAATTAAAAAAGAAACTCTCTGTACTCTGCAAGGCATCCAATTGCAGAGTCTTAGGTGGTTACAGAGACGGCGAGCTCCAAGGGATAAAATTCCCCTCACTGTCTTTTTCCAGGGAGTGGAGAGTCTAAACGCCAGAGTCATTGCCACGGGATAGAGCTGGGCAGGGCTGGAGCGAGCGCAGGGGTAAAAGTGAGCCGCTGCTTGGACATCTTGTAGGCTGCCTCCTGCCTCTCCTTCCCATAGTCCACACCCCTGTCGCCCAGATACTGTAGCTTTGCACCAGCCAGGACAGTGCTGACACATATCTATTTAAATTTCAATTTGATAGGGAATTTCCATGTCTGTGTGGGTTCCCCATACATACCTGCATATGCTATTACATTTGATTTTCTCCAAATAAATAAGTAAATACTCCATATAAAACCCAGTTCCCCGGTGCACTAGCCACATTTTAAGTGCTCGACAGCTACATGCGGTCAGCACAGTTACTGAGCGCTGCCTTCGTTGCGGAGAATCCTACTGGAGAGCACTACTGGGGAGGGCTATTCCCTTCCTCCACGTCGTTTCTCCTCCATCCCTTTTCCTGTGGGCCAAGCTTGTTATTCAAAATAAATCAAATGTCACCTTTGACCAGGACTCTTTGACCAAACTTTGGTTGGGCTCCTCTGAGCCCTCTTGACTCGGCTTCAACCTTGGGCTTCTACGTCTGCCTTTGCCAAGTCCACAGCTGGGGTGCAGGGGTGCCAGGGCACCTGGCTCTGGGTGAGGGGGTGAGGGGGTGGGGGGGGCAAACAGACCAGGTTCAGCCACTCACCGCTGACAAAATGCAAAGACAGGTGGCGGAACAAGGAAGGAATTTATTTCAGGGAAGGGCAACACCGGGAAGACAGTGGACCCTCTGAAATACAATCTCCAAAGTGCCGAAAATACTCCTGGGTTTTGTAAGGAAAATGTGGGACAGAGGTCAGAGAGTACTGCAGGTGGAAAGCGAAGGTCAGGTCATTGTTGTCTTGAGGTCACGTGGGGTCTTGCTGGCTCAGGGCAGTCGTTGTTGCTTGAGGGGGTAGTTTTGGTTCCCATCACGATGATTTGCCTGCGGGTTCTTTTGCCTGAACTAAGAGATAAGCAGGAAAAAGAAAACTTTAATTAGAAAGTACAGACTGAGGTCAAAATGGAGGTAGTTGAGGTCCTATTTCAAGTCCCGTTTCAGCAAAAATCTTAAATCAGCTTAGAGAGAATCCTTACTCTTCCTATCTGATCAATCCCTAGCCTGCCTTCAGCAAGAATCCTATTAAATCAGTTTAGCAAGAACCCCCCGTTCTTGATGTCTTCTCCTCTTAGTAATTTTCCACCACTGACTCCCTCATTCTGCTTGATTGGCTATACATCCCCACTTGTCCTTACTGTTTTTGGAACTGGGTATAATCTCTCTCTGTTTGTAATGCTCCTATTACAACCGTCCCAAATAAAGTTTTCCTTTCTGTTTTAATAGGCCTCAGAATAATTTTTTCTTTACCACTTTTTCTATGAAACCTTCTTTCTTGCCCCTAGGAAAAATGAATTCTATGCTACCTTAGCACTATGTAAATTCCTCTTCTAAAGCCACTACCATGGGGTATCATACTCATTTATGCATTTGTCTTCCCTTATGGATTACTGAACTCTCATGAAGAATAAATATGGTGAGAGTCATGATTAAGAGCACAGTCATTTATTTGAGTCAGAATGCTCAGTTCAAAGTCTCCTGATGGCACTTACTATCTGGGTGAGCTTGCACAAGTAACTTTACGTCTCGAAGCCTCAACTGTCTCATCTGTGAAAAGGGTATAATAAAAAGTGCTTCCCTTGTAAGGATTCAATGAGAAAACCCACTGTGTCAGGCAGAGTAACTACCCCATCCCCAGTCTTCGTCTCCACTCCTAACACTTGAAGATAGGAGAGGAGGATTTTCTCTGTAGGTCTGAATATTGATTCCCATTCCTTCAATATCCAGTTATAAAGGGTTCCACTTGCAGCCTTCCCTTTGACACTTCTATTGGAAATAAATCACAAACTAGTCAATGTTTTTTATTCCACGCTATCGAACTTAGCTTCCCAAAATGTCAACAAAACAACCTGTTGATAAGACAAAACTGAGATCATTCTTACCTTACTGAGGAAGAAGACAGTCTTTTTTTTTTTTCTTTTAAGTAGGCTTTTTGCCCAGCACAGGGTCCTACATGGGGCTTGAACTCACAACCCTGAGCTCAAGACCTCAGCGGAATCAAGAGTCAGTCGCTTAACTGACTGAGCCACTCAGGCACCCCACAAGGATACTTTCTTGCCAAAGTTGTAGCCGCAGCACAGAGGCAGAAGGACAAAATAGTGGTGTTTATTGAGACTCTGAAGTTGGTTTGGGGAGAGGGTGGGTGGATTTCTCAATGCAAAGATAGAGGCAAAAGTTGATTAGGGTAGGGTAAGGGTCATGATATAATAGTTTAGTATGGGTGGACACAGCCAAGCAAGGATTTTGAGGCCAAGGGCTCTTAGAGTCTATCATCATGTGATGCTTTCTCTTAAAGAATTAGTAGTTCTTTTAGGCAGTTCCTAAAATGCACAATGGATTCATTTGCATTTTTAACCTCCCCACAAGAGTGTCATGAAATAGTTGTGTTAATATAGACATTAAGGTATGTAGGGGTAGGAGATTTCAGTTCCAAGGGCTTTTTAGAAAGCCACTAAGTAAAATTAAGGGAGATGTAGCCAGGATACTGAGGGCACTTATCCCTGTAGGCAGAGTTTAAAATGGAAAAGCAGGGGCGCCTGGGTGGCTCAGTCGGTTGAGCGCCGACTTCGGCTCAGGCCACGATCTCGCGGTCCGTGAGTTCGAGCCCCGCATCGGGCCCCTGTGCTGACAGCTCAGAGCCCGGAGCCTGCTTCCGATTCTGTGTCTCCTTCTCGCTGACCCTCCCCCGTTCATGCTCTGTCTCTCTCTGTCTCAAAAATAAATAAACGTTTAAAAAATTAAAAAAAAAATGGAAAAGCATAATTTTGGTCACTCAGAAGGTGATTTGAACTTTCAAAAGAAGCCCCAGTCCCTGATTTACTCATTATTCCCCACCATGCATTCATCTCGGTTGAATGCCACCAGTCTTGAGAGAAGACAGAATAAGGAATGCTCATGCCCCTACCTGACATGTAAAGTGGCTTCAGGGGCATAAATCCCCCCGCGTTAGACTACACAGAAAAGTTTCTGTCCAGATTTAGATGGATGCTACTCCTTACAGAAGAGGCACTTCTCAATTTACCTGTCCATAGAAAAGTATGTGCAGTGTTAAAGAAATAATTATTCTGACATTTGTTAAACCCGTAAGAGAGACATTATCCAGGACTATTGCCACAGGGACCGTTACAATAGAGGAGACATATGGTGCTCAATTCCAAACACGATAAGGACAAGTGCATGAAAAATTACTAAAGGGAGACATCAAGGGTGGGAGGGGATTCCTGTTGAAGTGCCTTAGCAGAATTCTTGCTGAAGGCAGGCCGTCGCTCAGCTATCAAGGGTGAGAATTTCCAAGTTGACTTTGCAGGATTCTGAGTTTATGCTTAGTAAGAACTCCCCTGACAGAGTTAACACTAAAAAATAATTTCATTATAGAAAGGGAATGATGAGACACAGGAAGTGGGGCACATAGGGAGATTGCTGGATCTCCTTTATTTAGGGGCAGGCGGGAGGCATGATTAAATGCCAAAGGGGGTCTCATCTATAAGACTCTTAGGGAAGTGGGATGTGGGGGCAGGAGAAAAATGAAGATGACCTCTAGATGGCCCTTTCTCGTTCAGGACTGGAAGAAGTAAAGTTTTGGGCTTTTTTTTTAAAGGTAAGTAAACAGCTCATTCTAAGGGAAAAATAGGCTCCTTGGGGTGAGAATGCTGTTTGGGATGGGCGAAAAGCACAAAGAGCCGCAGAGCGCCCCTGGGGCTCAGTCACCTAAGCACTACAAGTCCCAGCAAACATCGCGGCGAGGGAGGAGCTTGGTAGCCGTTGTGACGTGGTGGGCGGGATCAGACGGGATCTGCGGTCCCAGGAGTTTTTAGCCCCGCCCCTGTCCCTTGCCCTGCCCTGTTGCTGTTGTGCCGACGCCGGCTGCTACCCCCGGTGAGTCCCTGGAGTGAAAGGAGGGCAATTAGGGGCAGTTGGGCCTTCGGGTTCCCCAAATTCAGACTTCCACTCCTGAGGAGGCACCTTGGGCAGGCAGAGATGTGGCTAGTTTCGGTTTTCACCAGCTTCCATCTTTCTAGGGTGACAGTAAGTGTGAGTGGCGTCATGGAGCCCCTGGAGCCCCTCCCGTGGCCTTGGAGGGTTGAGAGGCAGTTTTCTCCCGAGGGGGGCCGAGCTTCAGTGCTTGTGGCCGGGTGGCAGGCTCCTTGAGCAGAAGGGACCCCTCTGACGGCGAGTCAGGGTCTTGACGTCACAGCGTCATCTACCCCACCCCCCACCCCCCAGTGGGCTGAGGTCTTGGCAGTTCCTTAATCCCTATCCTTGACGACATCAGCATCGCTGTTTGCTTCGAGGCCGCGGCGGCGCTCTGCCCGGTCACCCTAGGCAAGTTACTTTCTCTTTAGGCCTCAGTTTCCCTGTCCGTGATCCCCAAAGCCCCTTTCCTTCAGATGAGGCCTTCTGTAATTGGAGATATTCTAGGCAGCCGAGAAGAAAGAGCGTAGTGACCTGCTTTTTTACGGTTGATCTCCTGTAGCCCCTCCTCACCGCTACCTTCACCCCAATTCAGTGTAGGTGCTAATGTTCCCCGTTAGGAATTCAACCCCTCCCAGGCGTGTTAACTTTTCCGGATCACTTGGATTCTTTGTTCCTGATGCAAGCCAACAAGTGGCCTTTGCTGGAGCTGAGTAGAATAACACAGATGCTATGTATTATAATTTAACTTCCCCTGTTGGCAAAAACCGTTTCAAACAAAAGACTTTTAATGCAGTCGGTCTTTGTAGATTAGGGAGAGTACATGACTAGAAACTATCCAGGTGACTCACTTTCACGGGTATTTTCAAAGGGCCTCTACCTGAAACTCGACCCTTGAGCAGGTATGACAGCTGTGGAGTGGAAAGGACCCCGAGAGAGACAGTGAGAGTTACTTAGTGTCGACAAGCTGTATTATCTTTCAAGTCAGGTGGTACATCCAGGGCTCTTTAAAAACTTTGTGCTTGTTGATATCATAGCATGGTTCCTTCTTTCCTTGGATGACAAGAGAGGCCATGTAGATGACCTCTTTCGCTTTCTTTTTCTTTCACTTAGGATCACCATGATCGCTGGAAAGTTTCTTAGAGATTTTCTAGCCTGATCCATGCGTTTTACTGATGAGGATCCTGAGGCCTAAAAGGAGGGAGTGTGTGTTGGTTAAGATCGCAGAGCAGGGGCGCCTGGGTGGCGCAGTCGGTTAAGCGTCCGACTTCAGCCAGGTCACGATCTCGCGGTCCGGGAGTTCGGGCTCTGCGTCGGGCTCTGGGCTGATGGCTCAGAGCCTGGAGCCTGTTTCCAATTCTGTGTCTCCCTCTCTCTCTCTGTCCCTCCCCCGTTCATGCTCTGTCTCTCTCTGTCCCAAAAATAAATAAACGTTGAAAAAAAAAAAATTTAAAGATCGCAGAGCTAGGACAGGAACCCAGGCCCCTTGGCTCCTAGCCTCGCTCCCTTCCCACTACACTTGAAACGCTGTCCCCACCCATGTCATTTCAGGGGTCAGCACGGTCACCCCTTTCAAGGAAAAAGTGTACCATCTCGTTAAGTTAGAGGTGGAGGACACGGCTTTGAGCCTCTCAAACCGTTTCTTCTGGTTGCCTCCATCTCCTGTCCCAGAACGGTTTTTCTTTTCTTCCCTGGTACCGTTGCCTCTGCTGGTGTGGGGTGTGGCGGAGGGCCTGCTTAGCACAAGCTGGGCAGCTAATCCCAACCGTTGTTAATGAGGAATATTAAAAGCCTCCTGGAGGTCCACAAGTTTTCTAAGGTACTCTGAAAGATTTTAGGTAAAGAACTAGAATGAGGGGCGCCTGGGTGGCTCAGTCGGTTAAGCGCCCGCCTCTTGATCTCGGCTCAGGTCTTGATCTCAGGGTTCATGAGCGCGAGCCCCGAATAGGGCTCCGTGCTGCTGGCCGGGAGCCTGCTTGGGATTCTGTCTCTCCTTTCCGCCCCTCCCCTGCTGGTGCACACATGTGTGTGTGCTCTCTTTCTCTTTCTCTCTCTCTCAAAATAAACGAACTTTAAAAAAAAAAAAGAACTAGAATGATCTTGGAAATTTTGTTTTGTTTTTTTTAATAGTCTTTTTTTTTTAAGTTTGTTTATTTTGAGAGAGAGGGAGTGCAAGCGGTCAGGGGGCAGAGAGAGACAGACAGATCCGAAGCAGGCTCCGTGCTGTCAGCGCAGAGCCTGACATGGGGCTCAAACTCAGGAACCCCATGAGATCATGACCTGAGCCGAAGTCAGGAGTCAGATGCTTAACCAGTGGAGCCACCCAGGTGCCCCTGAACTTGGAAATTTTGGATTCCAACAAGTGGCTCAATAGTTTGAAGACCAGTGACTGTGTGTCTTTGCTTTTGCTCATGGCCATCCTTACACCCAGAGTGGCCACTGTCCATGTTCTCTAAGGGTAGCTTTGAGTACGTATCTCTTCTTGGGCCTGGGAGGAGTGGGATTCAAATCCGTTCATGCATTTTGCTAATTGCTACTAGTTTAGAAAGTTGCATAAGCAGAGTGAAGGAATTAGAGTAAATGTGGTTTGGTTTTTTTGCTTATCTTTGTTTTTACTGTTCCCAAATGAAGAATTGGTTTGCATTTCTCTCTTCGCTGTGGAAACATTTGGTTTCCTTCTGGGCACTAATCCAGAGACACTACTGATAGTCTTTATTTCTCTAAACATGTGCCCACTGGTATGAAAGGCTGATGCAAAAATGTTGGGCATACTCTATGACAGAACTTCGGTTATTTTTTTTTTTTTTTTTAGTTATTTTTATTTTTAAGATTATTTCTTCTTCCTGGTTAGGCATACACGGGGAGAATCTTTAGAAAAACTGGTGAGTTGATTTGGTTGAGTATTTGCATTGTTAGAATCTGAACCAGGAAGCTTTGCAGTATTTTTAGATTTTTCTGCTAAAAAGCATATCCGTGTCCTTTATGAATTCACTCAGAGAGAGCCGAAGTAGAATTAGCTGTTCCTTTTCAGGAGAGCATAACAGAATCTATGCCCTCATGGAACGGTCCTGGGAGTAGTAGATTAGGCTTGAAAAGCTCATTAGATGAAAATGTGTCAGGTTTTCTTAGAAGCCAGAAGCCAGTTCAGGGGACTCATTTGAAAATACATTGCCTGTTATTGCATACATCCTCTGAGAACCCTAATCCTTTCGGAAACTGAGCTGAAAAATCACAGTCCAAGTAAAGTGCCTCTGACGGTTTGTTGAATGTCTGCGTTATCTTCCCATACTCGACCGTTTGCTTGTAGACATCCCTTCTTGGCCTTGGTCACTCCTTATGTGGCTAGTCTTTGGTGTGAGGGTAGGAAGAAGGAGTTAAGTGGAATACCAGCCCGTGATTTCTAGGGGACCTAATTTCGTCCCACTGCTTTTTCATGACTCAGTAGCTCTCCAGGCTTCTACATTTTTGTTTGTTTATTTGTTTACTTTGACAGAGAACGAGCTGGGGAAGGTCAGACAGAGAGGGAGAGACAGAGAATCCCAAGTAGGTTTCTCGCTGTCACCCCAGAGCCTGATGGGGGTGGGGCTCGAACTCAAAAACCACAAGAGCACAACCTGAGCTGAAATCCAGAGTTGGATGTTTAACCATCTGAGCCACCCAGGCGCCCCCAGGCTTCTACGTTTAACTTTTACGTTTTTTTTTTGTTTTTTCTCCTTCCCTCCCTGGATATGATCAGAATTAGAAATGATGGTGGATATCGTTAGACATGATGATGGTTCTATGGGGGAAGAGTGGTTAAGGAAGGGGAAGTCGGGGGCGCCTGGGTGGCTCAGTCGGTTGAGCGTCCGACTTCGGCTCAGGTCATGATCTCACAGTTCATGAGTTTGAGCCCCGTGTTGGGTTCTGTGCTGACAGCTCAGAGCCCGGAGCCTGCTTCAGATTCTGTGTCTCCCTCTCTCTCTGCCCCTCCTCCACTCACACCCTGTCTTTCTCTCTCTCTCTCTCTCTCTCTCTCAAAATAAATAAACTTAAAAAAAATTTTTTTAATAAAAAAAAAGAAGGGGAAGTTGATGCTTAAATCCTTCCACTTTTCCTTCCGTTGCTTAAATCATTCTACTTTTCCTTCCATATCCTCTCTGCCCCTTCTATAAACAGTCATTTCCGGACTACTTTGTCAGAAAGGTAATTTCCCCAGCCATTATCAGAGCCCATTTCTCCCAGGGAACTTAATCCCGGGAGCGGGGGGGGGGAGGACCTGGAGGAAGGGTTCAAGGATCACTGACTTTGGGGCCCCTGGGTGGCTCAGTTGATTGAGCATCCAACTCTTGGTTTCTGCTCAGGTCATGATCTCATGGTTCGTGGGTTCGACCCCGGCATCAGGCTCTGTGCTGACACTGCAGAGCCTGCTTGAGATTCTCTCTTTCCCTCTCTCTGCCCCTCCCCTGCTTGCACTGTCTCTGTCTCTCTCAAAATAAACTTAAAAAAAAAAAAGAATCACTGACCTTAAAAATTAGTGGTAGATACCTTCCTTCCAGGAAAAATTCAATGAGCGACCTCTTTACTGACCCAGTTCAGATTGGCATGGTTATGCTCTAGATTTACCCATGGCCTTTTCTGTCCTCAGCTTTGGCCTCAACAGAGCCATTGCTGTTCTCCAGTCTGCCTGCCTCCTCAACCCCTTTCTCCGTCTCGGTGGAGGAGAGTTTTCTGTTTCGAGACCAACTGAGTTCCAAATGCCTAGAGAGCCATAGGTCCCCTCTGAGTCATCTTGGGAAGGTGATGAGATCTCTGAAATGGGAAACTTCACGGGGTCTTACATTTTTGATAAGCAAGGAGCCAAGACTGTTGGACTTTTCCAGGCAGATGATTAGATGTTCAGATGAATGTTAAGAGAGAGTTTCCACCGGCTGTACACTCAAGCCTCAGAACATGAGCTCGTGTGTGTGTGTGTGTGTGTGTGTGTGTGTGTGTGCGCGCGCGCGCGCGCACTGTCCTTTCTTCAGTGTTCTGTTCACGAGCTCATTGATTGATTGTTTTCTCGAGTAAGGAAAGAGATCGCATGAAGCCCTCTTACCCTTGGCTGGTCTTGCCTTTCAGAGTAACATCCATTTGCAAAACAGCTTGCCAGAGTTTGAGTGTGTAGAAGGTGGGTAATGGAGTGTGAATTTTATGGGTCCTGAAGGAAATCAAATCTGTGCCTTTTGTTTTTTTGGCTCTTGAACCAGCTAGGCCAGCTGAACCAGCCATACCGAGAATTGACATAGCACTTGGAGATAATCATCTCTTCACCCTGTTTCAGAAAAGGGAAAGCTGAGAAACAGCAGCCTCTCTAAGGGTCTCCAACAAAATAAAGAGCAGGGCCTCAAAAAAATGAGCCGCATCGTCATTCACACCATTGTTTGCCTACAAAGCGCCTTCCTTTCATTTTTTGATGAATCTCATGCATTTCATTTATTCAGTGAATACTTAATCAGCAATTGCTATGGGCTAGGCATTATGTGATGTACATTGGGGTGATAGTGTTAGGAAGTAAAAGAAGAGGGAGTTGGGTACTCAGGTTAATTGAGAGACAGGCCCTGAAGCCACAGATTAGGTCGTTTTACAAGCTCAGATAAACGTTCCAGGCCGAGGACAGAGGGAATATGCTGACCTCAGTATGACTCGAGACCCCTAGGAAAGAGAGAGGTCCGCGAGCAGAGAAGCCCTCCGTGGCCACCCTCCCGTAGCACCCAAGAGATCACACAGGCAGCCGCTTATCGTAAAGGAACCAGTTCTGACCTAGACGGGGACGTGACCTCCCCCTTCCTCAGAAAAACTGATCTGAGGTTTGAGGTTGCGGATGTGGCTAAACTGTGTCACAAACCAGAAAGCCAATACATGTCTCAGTTCCTTAGCTCAATCCCAAGACTAGGCAGTTCAGTGCCATCGAAGTCCTCTCGCCTTCTCTGTGAAAAATTGCCTACTGGAGGAGTTGAAAGAAGGGGCCTCGTTGCTTAGAGTCCAGAATAAAACCAGGAAATAAATAGGGTCAGGCAGGGCTAGAAGAGCTATGTTTTTTTGGTTATTTCACTTATTTTTACAAATTGTGCGTATATGGGGCGGCCTGGGTGGCTCAGTCAGTTCACCATCCGACTTCGGCTCAGGTCGTGATCTCATGGTCTGTGAGTTCAAGCCCCGCGTCAGGCTCTGTGCTGACCTCTCAGAGCCTGGAGCCTGCTTTGGTTTCTGTCTCTCTGTCTCTGTCTCTCTCTCTCTCTCTCTGCCCCTCCCCTGCACGTGCGCGCTCTCTCTCTTTCTCTCTCAAGAACAAACACTAAAATAAATAAATAGAAGTTGAGTGTATACAATCTTCCAGCATGTTCCAGCAGCCAAATTTGTAAGGTATTGCATTCCCGTGGATTCAGCTCTCCTTCATGTGCTGTGTACAGCTGAATATGTTTCCATCGCCCAGTGAAACCCTGGGTTGAGGACCATGGATAGACTCACTAAATGTTAGACCAGGGTGGCATTTAGAAGAAAGAGCAGGTGACTTTTGAGAGGCAGGAAATAGCCGGTCTCAACAATTCAAAAGACTCTTGGGGCGCCTGGGTGGCTCAGTCGGTTAAGCGTCCGACTTCGGCTCAGGTCACGATCTCACGGTCCGTGGGTTTGAGCCCCGCGTTGGGCTCTGGGCTGATGATGACCCAGAGCCTGGAGCCTGCTTCCGATTCTGTGTCTCCCTCTCTCTCTGACCCTCCCCCGTTCATTCTCTGTCTCTGTCTCAAAAATAAATAAATGTTAAAAAAAAAATTAAAAAAAAAAAAGACTCTGTTTCTTTTATATACTGTTTTACTTCCCAAATACTTTCTACTCTTTGAGTACATCTTTATCTGTACTGTGACCTGCGAAGGTGATATACAGGTTTTATCCCCAATTTTATAGATAGGGATCCAACTCGCTTGCCGTCCTCCAAGCAGGGGCAGCATTTCTCTGTTTCGTTGCTTTTATGCGTGCCATTTCACTTACCTGGAGTTTTCTCACCCCCAAACCCGCTTGTCAAAACGTTCGTCTTCCTTGAGGGATCATCCAGGACTCTACTCACTCCTCAAAGCCTTTCTTTTTCTCTCTAACCATTGGCATCTCTCCCTCTTGTTTTGTTGTTGTTGTTGTTGTTGTTGTTGTTTTAAGATAACTTGGGTGGGGTTTTGTTTTGTTTTTGTTTTTTTTTGAGTTTATTTATTTTGAGATAGAGAGTGTGCACGCGTAGGAGGAAGAGAATCCCAAGCAGGCCCCACACTGTCAGCACAGAGCCTGATGCGGGGCTTGATCTCACGAACCATGAGATCGTGACCTGAGCCGATCGTGATCGAGAGTCAGATGTTTCACCAACTGAGCCACCCAGGCACCCCGTCCCCTTTTTTTTTTTTTTTTTTTTTTTTAAGTTTATTTATCTCCTGGGGAATCTGGGTGGCTCAGTTGGTTAAGTGTCCGACTTCAGCTCAGGTCGTGATCTCATTCACAAGTTTGAGTCTTGCGTCGGGCTCTGTGCTGACAGCTCAGAGCCTGGAGCCTGCTTCTGATTCTGACTCCCCCCCCCGCCCCTCCCCCACTCATTCTCTCTCCCCCCTTCTCAAAAATAAATAAACATTAAACAAAAATGTTAAGTTTATTTATCTCCCTCTTTTGAACCCAAGAGCATTTTGCACGGATTCTGTCCATTTGGCAGTGAGATAGATGTTATTAGCCCCATTTTACAGGTGAGGAAACAGGCCTAGGGCCCAGCTGATGAAGTGAATTGCTCAAGCTCACGCATTTAATCGGTGGCGAGGCTGGAATTTGAACTTCATTTCAGAACCCATGCTTGTCCCCTTGCATGTCAAATAACCCCCTGCTCTCAACCCTATCTTTCTTCCTGCACCTCTGCCCAGCTCCTAGCAGAGTGAATACATGCAAAGACTCACTAATTATAGGATAAATGCAACTGAATGGAGAAGCTGACAGCTTGAGAAACCGACATTCTGGAAGTCACGGGACTTGCTGCGATGAAAAAATCTAAACTCTAGGTCTTATAGTTCCCAGCTCAGGTTATTTTCCTCTAGGCTGCCTTACTTATTTAAGGCATTTAGAAGTAGAACAAGCTAGGGGCACCTGGGTGGCTCAGTCGGCTGAGCATCTGACTTCGGCTCGGGTCATGATCTCGTAGTTTGGGGGTTCAAGCCCCGCATCGGGCTCTGTGCTACCAGCTCAGCGCCTCGAGCCTGCTTCACATTCTGTGTCGCTCCCTCCCTCTGTCTCTCCACTGCTCATGCTCTCTGTCACTCAAAAATAAGTAAAAATTAAAAAAAAAAAAAGTAGAACAAGCTAGCTATGAGCGGAGAATAAAGGTATGTGAGGGTGGTGGAGATCAAAGACATTCATATGAAGTTCTAGCATAGGAAGCTCTGAATGCAAAATGGCTCAAAGTGAAACAGAAAATAAGTTGTATGATCTCAATCCTTGTCAGGCTTTTGCTTTTCCTGACTTGCCTCGAATGGAATGTTCCTAGAAATCTCTCACAAATTTCAGACAGCCGTTTCTGAGCCGTATTCTATCCCCTGTCTCATAACAGGACGCCCACCATGGAAGAAACCGTAGAAGATCCCCCCACATCCGCTGTCTTGCTGGATCATTGTCATTTCTCTCAGGTCATCTTTAACAGCGTGGAGAAGTTCTACGTCCCTGGAGGGGACGTCACATGCTATTATACACTCACCCAACAGTTCATTCCCCGTCGAAAGGATTGGATTGGCATCTTTAGAGTAAGTGCTCAAAAACCAAATGTAAATGTTTTATTGATTTATTTTTATTTATTTTTAATTTTTTTTTAGCGTTTTTATTTATTTTTGAGACAGAGAGAGACAGAGCATGAACGGGGGAAGGGCAGAGAGAGAGAGGGAGACACAGAATCGGAAGCAGGCTCCAGGCTCTGAGCCATCAGCCCAGAGCCCGACGCGGGGCTCGAACTCACGGACTGCGAGATCGTGACCTGAGCCGAAGTCGGACGCTTAACCGACTGAGCCACCCAGGCGCCCCTTGATTTATTTTCAAATGTTTATTTGTTTTTGAGAGAGAGAGAGAGAGGGACAGAGAGAGAGAGGGACAGAAAAGGATTTGTGCTGACAGCTCAGAGCCCAACGCGGGGCTCAAAGTCATGGATCGTGAGATCATGACCCGAGCCGAAGTCTGACGCTTAACCGACTGACCAACCCAGGCGCCCCAAATGTAAATGTTTTAAACTTAATCCTATTTTGAAATGTCCACCTGTGAGTTGACTGGGATGAGTGGCCCCTTACGTAATTTCCGTGACCTTAAATATTGCTTTCCAACTTAGTAGAGTGTTTTAATATGAGTATTACAGATCTGAAAAGGATGTTGAGAAGTTACCCGGTTTGACATCCTGCACCCGAGAAGTTTGTTCCTGAATAAATACGTCTTGCTTCTTTGTAAAGATTTCCAGGGAGAGGAATTTTTCTGAGGTCCCTCAGGGACCTCTTCTAGTGTCTAATTACCCTGCGGGTTCAGGTACAGAAGTGGTACTTTTTTATTATAGTCCACTCACTCTCTGCCTCCCATTCTCCCCACCCCCATCTGTATCTCTGTCTCTCACATCACACACACACACACACACACACACACACACACACACATCATAATGACAGATCTTCCTATTATATCCAGAGACAGGAGCTAAAGGTCAAATTTTAAGTAATTTACACCGCTGAGTTCCAACGTCAGTGACCTTTGTTTTGACATCTCAGTATGTCATGTGCTTGTTTGCCAATGTTCGTCCTGAAATCAGACATCCTGCTCGACAACACAGGGAAGGAGCTGGCGCTTGTTCGCATCCCGCGTGGGGCCACTTTTCCTTAATTGTTTGGAATTCCAAGCTAACTGATGGGGCCATGGAAGCTGCTGTTTAGAGGCAGGGATAGTAGACAACCAGAGAGACCCTGGCAAGTATCATGGCGCCTCCTGAGACCGAAGGATATTGAGCTGTTAGACTCAAGGATGTTCTGGGGGTGCCTGCGTGGCTTAGTTGGTTGAACGTCCGACTCTTGACTTGAGCTCAGGTCATGATCTCACGGTTTGTGAGTTTGAGCCCCAAGTCGGGCTCCACACTGAAAGTGCAGGGCCTGCTTGGGAGTCTCTCTCTCTCTCTCTCTCTCTCTCTCTCTCTTTCTCCTTCCCCTGTGCTCGCTCTCTCTCTCTCTCGAAATAAATAAATAAACTTCAAAAAAAAAATACAGGATGTTCAGAAAACTGACACATCAGAGTGTTTCCCATTTTGAAAAGAAGTTAGTAGTTGTTTTTCTCTTCCCTGTATGTAGCAAAGCTGGCCAGTAGAACTTTCTACAAGGGAGCTATACCTTCAGCTACACGTTCACCGTCTAGGACAATGACCTTTAGCCCCATGTGGCTGTCAAGCACTTAAGATGTGACTAGTGAATTCATTAAAAGTTAATTAATTGAAATTTGAATGGCCTCCTGTGGCTAGTGGCTATCGTACTGAACAATGCAGACATCGGCAATAAAAAAAATTAGCCTTTGAAATGCGATCTGTAACTTTTTTTGCAACAGGGTCATACTTCTGTTTTGCTTAGATTGATTATATTTCCCAAGCACTTAGCAACTTCCAGTGAGGACTTAACCATAAGCCAAGTGAAAATCTTATGCTTTTTTAAAAACGAATGTTTAAAGGCATATTTTTAATGCATCTATATTTGGAATGCTTCATGCATCTCAGAGGTATTGCCATGACCCCATGAAGAAAGCATGGTTAATCAAAGAATGGCTTCTAATATTCATTGTTCATAAAGCTGTTGATTTGAACAGCTACCCAGGAGCCTGAAAGGTTTTTTTTTATTATTACTGAGAGGGAGCAGGAATGCAAGTGAACGAGGGCAGAGAGAGAGAAAGAGAGAGAGAATCCCATGAGGGGCAGAGAGAGAAGTGGAGCTCACCCGATGCGGGACTCGAACTCACAGACCATGAGATCACGGCCTGAGCTGAAGTCAGATGCTTAACCAACTGAGCCACCCAGGCGCCCCTGGAAAGACAGCTGTAAGGCTCATAAGGAGAACACAAATTTCTTGAGAACATACAGTGTGCTATGTCTCTGATGAGGTTTTTTTGTTTTTACGTTTATTTTTGAGAGAGAGGGAGCACACAAGCGGGGGGAGGGGGAAGGGTAGAGAGAGAGGGAGACACAGAATCCGAAGCAGGCTCCAGGCTCTGAGTTGTCAGCCCAGAGCCCAACGTGGGGCTCAAAGCCACAGACTTCGAGATCATGACCTGAGCTGAAGTTGGGCGCTACACCGGCCCCTGATGAGGTCTCGTGCATGGGGGCACATGCGTGTGCATGCGTGTGCGTGTGCTCTTTGATCCTGACAGCACAGCTGCACCCTCAGGTGGGCATGTTCCCTCTTGTGCACAGGTGAATAAAATGAATAGACTCAAGACCCTGACCTTCCTGAGGTCTCCCAGTGAGTGAGTGGGGAGCAAGTGTGTTGGACGCCTAAACCTTTGCGCTATTCTGCTGAGTTCACACGAACAGCAGAAGGTATATCAGAGAGCGAAGAGCTGCCTATAGAGTGTCATCTCTCACCTCTCCCTCGGAAAGCCCTCCCGGTGTTTGTTCTTGCAACGAGGTCTTTCTGAAGGAAACCCCACGCCGCATGGGCTCAGACTCACAACCTCAGGGTCAAGAGTCGCATGTTCCACCGACTGAGCCTTCTTGCGGCATAGTCTCGACCATAGTCCTCAGCTCCTCCCCAGCCCTGACCCTGGGCCTTCCTGGCACGGCGCGGGCGCTCGCGAACTGGTTTTCAGCGTCCACTATGCTTCGTCTTCTCAATAAAGCAAAAGCTGCCCGCACCGATAGAGCCTCAAGCAGGTGGTAGCTTTCCTGCCTTCAGCGCGTAGCCCTGTGCTCCGGGCTGTCCTTTACCTGGGCGTTTACGTGTGCCCAGGGTCTCCGAGAGGGGACAGGTCCGAGAAGCGCGCCCGGACCAGCGCGACTCAGGTGGGGGACCCAAGGCCAGAAATCACAGGCAGCCAGAAGTTGTCTCCTGGTTCCAAGACCGCAGTAATTCTTAGGCCTTCCCAGATATTTTGGTCACAGTGCATTAAGAAACTCCAGGATGTGAATGAAGACTCCATAAAATTCCTGCTTCCTGTACCAACCACAGGCCGCGCTGGCTCCGGGCTGCTTCCAGCGATGGGGTGCGTATTAATGAGACACTAAAACATGCCCTGGTACGTTCTGATGAGCGTTCAGTGTCGCCTTTTCAACCCTGCACTGATTCCTTCATATATAAAAATGGAATTTTATTTTTAGTTCTTCTTCTTCCCACTGGGCTCAGGCAGGGTCAAAATACGGCAATAGATGTAATTTTGCTTCTCATTTGCTGAGTGTTCTCCCCTTGAAGACACAATGGCTCCCTTTCTATTCTCCGGTGTGCCCTTACCGTCTCGATATGATTTGAGCCATCTTTTACCCTCCTTCGACTTTACTGAGAATATTTTCCACTTAACCGGCTTCCTGCTCTGAGGCATATTTTACAGTATCCGTATATCATGACTTAATGCTTTCAATACCTGGAAGGGGCCCTTATGACTACCAGAAGCACCAAAAGGCCTTCCTTAAGCACGTGTTAAGAAAAACACTGAAGAAAGAAAATTCTATAGACTGGGCTCAGTTTCCTGGGGCCTCATCATCTCAGAACCCTTTGGCCCCTCTACTCCGCAACATGCACATTATTCAAAAAGTGCATGTTAAAGATGTGCTAGTCTAACCAGGTCAGTATGGGTGACGGGACTGGACTGGACACAGGAGAGGACTGACCAGTGGAGAAGGCAGATCAGAAGGGCTTTCTGATGAAGAAGTTCTAAGAAGCGTTGTAAGAAGACAGCGGGATCAAGAGTCACAACCCCAGATTTTCCCCAGTCACTCACCATTCTCTGTCTGACTTGGTGTTAATAATTTTTGGAACTCTTGTCCTGGGTGTGGAACGGCCAGTTTACATTTCCTTCTGAGATAGGTATTCTGGACTGTGCGGGCGTGCAGGCCAGTTTCTAGTTGTATCAGACCTTGTACCACATATAGTTGTCATGAGTCAAAAAGCAAGATCTGGGGGCGCCTGGGTGGCCCAGTCGGTTAAGCGTCCGACTTTGGCTCAGGTCATGATCTCACGGTTCGTGGGTTCGAGCCCCGCGTCGGGCTTTGTGCCGACAGCTTGGAGCCTGGAGCCTGCTTCGGATTCTGTGTCTCCCTCTCTCTCTGCCCCTCCCCCCACTCGCACACTCTCTCTCTCTCAAAAATGAATATTAAAAAAACTTACTAATAAAAAGATCTGATCCAATGGTGGGTGGATCTTATCATACTGAATTCATTTTACTTTCAACATAAATCATAGGCAAGTGTATTTTGAGAAGACATAGCCCAAATCAGGACTCTCCCCTGAGCAGTTTGAGATGCTGAATGAGAACCTTTTGTCATTGCAGGTGGGTTGGAAGACGACCCGGGAGTATTACACCTTCATGTGGGTTTCTTTGCCCGTTGAGCTAAACAGCGACTCAGCCAAACAGCAGGAGGTCCAGTTCAAAGGTAAGGAAAATAAATAACGGATCAAAGGTGTTGAAGACCGCAGCCAACACGGATTCCCTTGAGCTTAATTAAGCTTTCTGGGGCAGATAAAAAGACTTCCAGATTTTCAGCTTTCTTACTAGACCTAATTTTGGATTAAAAATCATGTTGCGTCTTCAGCTTATTACCTGCCCAAGGATGATGAGTATTACCAGTTCTGCTATGTGGATCAGGACGGCGTGGTCCGGGGAGCAAGTATCCCTTTCCAGTTCCGTCCGGAAAATGAAGAGGACATCCTGGTTGTTACCACTCAGGTCTGTAAACATCTCACCTCGAGCCCTTCCCGCCATTAAGAGTAGCGATTTCACAGGACACCTGGCTGGCTCAGCTGGTGGAGCATGTGACTCTTTTTTTTTTTTTTTTAATGTTTTATTTATTTTTGAGATAGAGTGTGAGCAGGGGAGGGGCAGAGAGAGAGAGCGAGGCACAGAATCCGAAGCAGGCTCCAGGCTCCGAGCGGTCAGCAGCACAGAGCCCGACGCGGGGCTCGAACTCACAAACAGTGAGATCGTGACCTGAGCCGAAGTCGGAGGCTTAACCGACTGAGCCACCCAGGAGCCCCTGGAGCATGTGACTCTTGATCTCAGGGTCAGGAGTTCAAGCCCCACGTTGAGCGTGGAGCCTACTTTAATTAAAAAAAAAAAAAAAAAAATCGTAATTTCAGGATAGGGTAGAATTTGAATCAAAAAAAAAGGCCTTTACTGAATGCCTTAACAGATGCTGTTGGGAGAAATGTTTCCTGTACCCACTCAAACCTACTCAGGAATGACGTAGAAACATTGAACAGAATCACAAGAAGTGATTTCTCCTTTCTCTAAAACTTCTGTAACTCCGTTGGCGTTCAGTTACTCCCTTCACTTTTCCAATCGCTTAATTTTTGTCATTACATCTTAGCACCACAGTAAATGTATCTGCTCCTCTGAGGAGGCACACACCAAATATTCTTTGTGTCTCTTAGTTCTGGCCCAGGGCCAGGTACACATGAGTATTAGATTCATTTACTCACCCAGTTATTTCATAGGATGCCCTCTTTCCATCCAGCCCCGTGGCGGGCAGGGAAGAATGGATTAAATCACTTACTGTCCCGAAGCTCGTCCAATAGGAAAAACAACGATACTAAGCATTTGCGAGAAGAATCCACATTCTTCTGTCATTCCCCCTTTTAACGTTTTTTTTTTTTTAAGTAGAAATATATTTTGGGGTTCATAAAAAAATATTTTCAAAAGTCATTACAGTGAATCGCTTCTCACTTAAAAATAAACTCTTGAAACGTATTTAACTTGTTTTCTTACTGAAGCCTTAACCACTTTCCAACCCCATGTACCTTGGTTATAATCCTAAACTTTCTTGAGCAGTTTCTTGGGCAAGCACCTTACAGTCCATGTACCTTTCCTAATAGATCTAGTCCAGACTTTTAATAATTCTGGGGAGACCTCTCCAAATCCTTGTGTTGGTCTCCATATCTCTTAGTCCAGTGACGTCACATTGCATGGGCTGGGACACACTCAGGCGGAGGAGCGGTCAAGCGTATCTTCACCCATGGGGTCAGCGGAACGTAAACATAAACCAGTTACTGAGATGGCATCTTTACTGATACACCACTTGGTCAAAACTGGATTCTTCACACCCCATATCCTGTCCCAGCCTTGAGGCAGATTCACACGTGTTGTTAGTGGGTCTTGACATCTGTTTGTTTAATCTCCCTTTCTCTGGGCTTCCTGACTGGGTCCCCAGTCCCTGCTGGGTCACTGCCATTATTCCCTCGTCCCCTCACACATTCCCAAGGAGCCCACCAAGGGAAGCCCAGCCTGTCACCTTTGCCGAGTGGCCACGGAGAGCAGTGATGGCAGTGGGAAAGGCACGCAGAGACAAACACGGGGATGCGGTCGGAGCCAACCCTCCACCCCAGAAAGATGAGCCATTTTTTCGCTTTTTATGGTCTTCATTTTGTTTGCCTGCCTTTCTTGGTAACGGCGGGCTCCGTGTTGCAATTATCCAGACATGCCTACACGGCCCCCTTCCCCTCCCAACTGAGGAGGTGTTCCCATTCGAGGTTCACAGATGTCCTAATAGTGAGTGGGAAGCCAGCAGACCCTCAGCATCCCAGCCTGTGGGAACGTTCCGCCAGAGGCACTTGACTATCCGTCGAGCTACAAAAGGTCGAATACGAATTGATGGAATGCTCTTTCGTAGGGTGAGGTGGAGGAAATCGAGCAGCGCAATAAGGAGCTTTGCAAAGAAAACCAGGAGCTGAAGGACACCTGTGTCAGCCTCCAGAAGCAGAACTCAGACACGCAGGCTGAGCTCCACAAGACGCAGGTATGGCCGCTGGTTCACCATGAACCTGCACACCAACTCAACAAACAAGCAAAACGTGTAATGAACCTGGAGTACAGAGGTCAGAAGCGGGTGGTGTCTCTTCTCCAGCACCACTTTCTCTCTGGCCTGTGATCTCACTCCCTCACACTCATATTTTTGAATAGGCACAGCGTTGAAAGTTTTCTGTGGATGACTTTATTGCAACTCTGGAATAGGTACTGTTATTACCCCGAGTTTACAGATGAGTAACCTGAGGCCTGAAGGGCAAGTGCTCCCTTCTACAGCTAATCAGTGATGGTGGAGCCAGGATTCAAACTCAGGCGGTGTGACGTCTTCCTAGTTCGTACGTATCATATAAAGTATTTTCTCTGATTAGCTAGATCCGGACATCGAGGGAGAAGAGAGGATGAAGGCAAGGTTGCAAGTTCTCCTAAGTCCTTGCTGCTTCTCTTTTGAAACATCCTTCAAAACAGCAGGTGGTAAATGCGAGTTGAGCATGCAAGGAGCTAAAGAGGAGAATCTTCTCTAAAGACTATAAACTAATTACCCTGAGGTCATGCCTTAGAAGTTTCCAGAACACGCAGACGTTGGCAGTCACCATCTGTAGAGCCCTTGATCTACAGGTGAGGAACCCGAGGCCCAAAGGAGAGAGGAAGAGGTCAATTTAGTGATCCCACTGGGTTAGGACCCACTTCTCTTCGTTCCCAGACAGACTCTTCTTTATACCTTGCTGTCACACAAGTGCCCATGATGTCCTCGCCCCTGGGCTGGTATAGAAGTATGGATGACAGGTCCAAGATACAGATCTGGCCAATCATAGGCAGTGAGGTAACAGGGGTGGCGTAGGTATATAATTCACAAGCTCTCTGTTGACCATCAGTGGCCAGGAGCTCACCTGCCAGGTTCTAGCCAAGGAATCAGAAGGTCTGGGTTCTTGGGTTAGCTCGCCTACCTACTTGCTACTAGTTGTAATGATAACACAAGCCAATATTCAGCACCTACCGTGTGCCACTGTAATTAAGCCTATCGCTTCACTTACTCCTTAAAATGACCCAGCAGCTCAGGGGCGTGTGAGTGTGGATCAGTCAGTTAAGCGTCCAGCCCTTGATTTCGGCTCAGGTCATGATCTCACAGTTCGTGAGATCAAGCCCTGCACTGGGCTCTGTGCTGTTAGGAGAGT
This sequence comes from Lynx rufus, assembly GCF_022079265.1. Taxonomy (NCBI): domain Eukaryota; kingdom Metazoa; phylum Chordata; class Mammalia; order Carnivora; family Felidae; genus Lynx; species Lynx rufus. The sequence goes on along the minus strand of NW_025814832.1, from coordinate 23,738,021 downwards.
CTCTGCTTGGGATTCTTCTCTCTCTCTCTCTCTCTTTCTTTCTTTCTCTGCCCCTCCCCCACTTGCATGCACTCACGCTCTCTCAAAATAAGTGAATAAAACATTAAAAAAAAATGGGGCGCCTGGGTGGCTCAGTCAGTTAAGTGTCCGACTTCAGCTCAGGTCATGATCTCCGTTCATGGGTTCAAGCCCCGTGTCGGGCTCTGTGCTGACAGCTCGGAGCCTGGAACCTGCTTCAGATTCAGTGTCGTCCTCTCTCGCTGCCCCTCCCCTGCTCCTGCTCTGTCTGCCTCTCTTTCTCAAAAATAGATAATAAACATAAATTATTTTTTATTTTTATTTATTTTTATTTTTTTCTTTTTTTTTCAAGACATAAATTATTTTTTAAAAGACTATGCATTTGTAAGTCTTGGAGCTAAAAGCAGCGAGTCAAAAACTTAATTAAAAAAATAAAAGCAGGGGCGCCTGGGTGGCGCAGTCGGTTAAGCGTCCGACTTCAGCCAGGTCACGATCTCGCGGTCCGTGAGTTCGAGCCCCGCGTCGGGCTCTGGGCTGATGGCTCAGAGCCTGGAGCCTGTTTCCGATTCTGTGTCTCCCTCTCTCTCTGCCCCTCCCCCGTTCATGCTCTGTCTCTCTCTGTCCCAAAAATAAATTAAAAAAAATAATAATAAAAAAATAAAAGCAGCGAGTTATTATTGATACGCTGGCTTGGCTTCAGTGCAAAATGAAGTTGGGGAAGAAAAAACAAATGTCTGGGACCAGTACGGTGGCCACTAGCCACAGGTGGCTATTGAACCCTTGAAACAGGGCATATTGTGATACTCCGGCAGCATAAAGTATATAACAGATTTTGAAGGCTCCGTATGAAAAAAAAAGTAAAATATTTCCTTTTTATTTACATATTGAAACAATATTTTAGACCTGTTGGGTTAAATATGCCGTTAATAAAATTAATTGTATCTGTTTCTTTTTACTTTTTTGAATGTGGCTACTTGACTTTTAATTACGTGCGCAGCATTCACGAATGTATTGGATAGCACCTTTCAAAGAGAAAAGCCACTTTATTTCACCCACTGCTGTGTCCGCAGTGCAGGAACAGTGCTTCCTAGGCAGTCACTGAACATTTGCTTAATGAATTAATGGACAGATACAAGCTCCAGGGGAAGAGAAGTTAAGGTGCGTACGTTTTGGGGAAAGAACAGATTGAGAACATGTTAATACGGAAATCCCCTTACTCGGACGTTTCATTCACTGTTGTGTCATGACACACAGCAAGTGCCTAACACGTAGTAAGTGTTCTGTGAATATTTGTTGGATGCCTGAGATACTAAAAAATGGCTTAGAAATGGTCGGTTCCTTTGACGTTCTGCAGGAGGAGCTAGAAATTCTAAAGAGCACCGCTCAGAAGCTGGAACAGGAAGCGAAGGCACAGAAGGACAGCTGGGAGACGGAGCTGCTTCAGTAAGTGTGGTTCCCGGCCGGGAGGAACTGCGTGTTGTAGACACCCTTGGCCGGGCTCTGATCAGTTCTCCAGAACTCCCTAGAAAACAGTCCTGCTATCAGGACAGTGATAGGAATGATTCTAGGTTAGACAGTTAGGATCTGAATGGTAAGGAGACACGACCTGAAGTCCAGTATTAACGTCAAGTTGTCGAATGCAGGCAGTTGGAGGTCAGGAAGCCGAAACGGAATGGAAGAGGAGTGGATTTTAAACTCACTCCGCGGCCCTAGGGCCAAGGCGGCCTTAAATCATTGAAGGCCTGGGGGATCTGACCCGCAATCAGCGTGTTTTTCACCTCCGCAGACTGAAAGAACAAAACCAGAAGATGTCCTCAGAAAACGAGAAGATGGGAGTCAGGGTGGAACAGCTCCAGGTAGGTAATGCCGGACCTTTGCCAGAGTGCGTTGTCCTCCCCTTGCCACCATGCCTGCCTGGTGGCCCAGAGAGAGAAAGCTACGTTGCACCGTAGTGAGTGCCCGAAGCATGCCTTTCAAAACATCAGACTAGGGGCGCCTGGACAGCTCAGTTGGTTAAGCGTCCAGCTTCAGCTCAGGTCATGATCTCACAGTTCGTGGGTTCGAGCCCCGCTTCGGCCTCTGTGCTGACAGCTCAGAGCCTGGAGCCTGCTTCAGATTCTGTGTCTCCCTCTCTTTCTGCCCCTCCCCTGCTCACATGTGCGCTCTCTCTCTCTCTCTCTCTCTGTCTCAAAAATAAACGTTAAAAAAAAAACTGGGGGGTGCCTGGGTGGCTTAGTCGGTTAAGCATCCAACTTCGGCTCGGGTCATGATCTCACAGTTTGTGGGTTCGAGCCCCGCGTCGGGCTCTGTGCTGACAGCTCGGAGCCTGGAGCCTGCTTCGGATCCTGTGTCTCCTTCTCTCTCTGCCCCTTCCCCTCTTGTGCTCTGTCTTTCCGTCTCTCAAAAATAAACAAATGTAAAAAAAAAAAAAAAATCTTTTTTTAAAGATGGGGGACTGTCAGCTCTCCCAGTGGTTTCCAGACTTTTTTCTTTTAGCTATAAAATCCTTGCAAGCCAAGTCTTTCTCAAAAGCCTAGAACATAAAGCAGATAGCAGCTGAATCACTCTTGTTTTGAGGAAGCTGTACCTTAAAGAGCGGCTGGTTGAATTGTCCTCATTCGAGTCTCGGCTACTGAGGGTGTAAGGCAGAGCTGAAGAGAAAACGTTCCAGGGGTGTCTGGCTGGCAGTTGGGAGTTGCTACGGAACACACACCCCTTTGTGTTAGCGTTCATTAGAAAGCACTGTCTCCCTCTTCGGTGGTCCCTTCGTATCTTGGTTATATTCACTCATCTTGCTTTAGGCCCAGCTGTCAACTCGAGAGAAGGAAATGGAGAAGCTCGTTCAGGGAGATCAAGATAAGACAGAGCAGTTGGAGCGACTGAACAAGGAAAACAGCCAGCTTCTTCTCACTCTAACCCAGCAGGTAGAGTCACGGACGAAACTAACATTTTTAGGCCCTTGCGGGAAAGCGTATGTTGTTCTTTCTTTACTCTGTCGTGTACCTGGGTTATCGCCGGCTCCGGGAAAGGCCTCAGAGGAAGCCACCTGAAATGAGGGGCCTCGTGGCTGTTCTCAGAAGCCAGCAAGGGCAGACTCACCTCTGTCTCTGCATCCCGGCTCGCTCATCAGCTCAGCGGGGCCCTTCCCCAGTGCGCGTGTGCCCGTGTTTCCGCAGCGGCGGAGCTGAAATCTATTTCCGTGCAGAAGGAGCGCCAGAAGAAGCTGGAGCAGACAGTAGAGGAGATGCTGAAGCAGGAAGAAACAACCACCCTGAAGAAACAGCAAGCGTTAAAGGCACGTCTGTCTTCGGATGGCTTTTGGGGGAGGGAGCCTACGGGAAGGAAGGGGAAGGGTCTGTTTTCAGGTGACGGAAAGGATAAAAAAGACAGATGGGGACAGCGTTCCCCTCCGGACGTTTTGCTCTCGACCCAGAAGAGGACAGAGAATCTGTCGTTTACAAAACGTCTCAGAGAGGTGGCCGTTTCTGCCGTGTGGTGAATGGCAGAGCGATACCGAAAGTGAAACCACATGACAGGTTGTGGTAAACACAACCTTGGACTAGGTCACGACCCAGAGTAACCCGACTCCCTCCTTAAAGAGTTCTTATGGGGGCAGACAAATTAACAATTGTAGCGCTAAGCTGTACGGTTAGAGAATATGGCAGCAGTCAAAACAGATTTTGTTGTAACCATAATATTAGCAATTAGCATTCTAAATTATTCTGAGCTATAATAATATAGTAATGAAAGCCTAACCGTCTGATCTTTTCCTATAATAGAATAGAATGTTGGAAAAGAGGCCTCGTGGTGATGACAGGTACCAAGAAGCCCCATTTTCTGAATTGATAGAAGGGCATGAGAAACCCTGATGTCTGGAGGGTATCCAGCTGCTGGGTTTATAAATCCTATCACACAGGCATCATGCATTCACTCAGTCATTACTCGGTCAACTATGGAGTCCCAGTATATATGAGAGACCATATATTTTCGCATGCTAAGGAGGAAAACAAAGTTCTCTGAACTCTGTTCCCGAACCAAATCGGCCGCCCAGAGAAATGTTTTATTTGGCCACACTGATGTTTTTCAGAAATTGAATTGGTGACCAACCACTAAACATGGGACTATTTCCCACTTAAAAAAAATTTTTTTAACGTTTATTTATTATTGAGAGACAGAGAGAGAGACAGAGCATGAGCATGGGAGGGGCAGAGAGAGGAGGAGACACAGAATATAAAGCAGGCTCCAGGCTCCGAGCACAGAGCTCGACGCGGGGCTCGAACTCACGAACCGCGAGATCATGACCTGAGCCGAAGTCGGACGCCCAACCGACTGAGCCACCCAGGCACCCCAGGAACGCTCGTTTAAACGACCTGTGGCCATTCAGGGGTCTGAACGTCCTTGTGGCGGGTGTGGGTTCCCTGGGTTTTCGTGGAGTGTTTTCCAAGACCCAGGCGCCCCATTCTTCATTCCCCACCTATCCCAAGGAACCCTAACTATGAGGACCGTGTATCTTATGCTTCAGGAGCCTAGGAACAAGACAACGGCAGTGGAGGAGCAGTTAGTACAAGAGGTGGAGCGCCTCCAGGCAAAGGTAGAGGCCGGGAAAGCCTGTTTCTTAGAGAAGTACAAAGAGTGTCAACGACTCCACAAACAGATCAGGCAACTCAGGGCTGCTGCGCTGGTAGGTGACGGAAATAAGGGGCCCAGGCAGCAAGGGGTGTGAAGGTTTGTGGTGCTTAGACCAAGCCCAGAGGACTGTCCACCCTTGTTCAGGAGAGACATTTCTAAAAAAAAAAAAAAAAAAAAAAAAAAAAAAAAATCTCCTGCTAAAAAGAGGCGGGATGGCGTGGACAGCCAGAAACCAGTCTGGGCCCCCCCCCCCCGAAATCTCGGCCCCCAGCTCCGCCACAGATCTCAGGGAAGGATTTTGTAACCACCGAGCAGGTGTCTGCGTAGACTCAGATAGTCCTTTCTTATTTCTGCCTTTTGAGGAAGTGAAGCAGGACCGGAAGAGCCAGCAAGAGCCCATGGGGATGGGGAGCCAGGAGCCAGCAGTGAGCACTGTCGTCGGGTAGTCCCTCCCGCATTACTACCTCAGGGCCGGCTAGAAGCACACGGCAGTCCGGGCACCAGCATTCAAATAAAAAAATCTTGGAAAAACAGAAACAAAAACAAAAACAAAATGCAACTGATAGGACTAGCTTAAGTGTCTTTGTGAGGCGTGTGCATGTGTGTGTGTGTGTGTGTGTGTGTGTGTGGAGGCAGGAGGTGGGAGCAAGCCTACCCGTTGTGGGGTGTTTGAACATAGGTCATCATCCTGGGAAGCCCAGGACCTCAGCCTGGGTTCCCGGTGGCCGCGGAGGAATGCCTTCCAGGGTTCCTTCGTCCTCCGTGTTACTTGAGCCCAGAGGCCCGTCCTCCCTGGGAGGGGGTCGCGCCAGCCTAAGCGCCCCGCGCCGCCTTGAGTGAGATGTTCATTGGAGACAGAGATGCTCATTTCCGTGGCTGGGTGCGGTCAAACAAGGTTCCATTTAGCCCTAATCCTGATAAGTCCGTCTGGAGGCTCTTCCCAAGCTTATCACCCTTTCCATCTTTGGTCGCTTACACTGCCACTAACCCAAAAGAAATCGGCATCTCGATGCCGGCCCAGGCCTCCCAGCATCTTGTTAAGTCACTTCTCTGTAAGTCGACACGGCCTGCGTCTCCTCCTCTGCGCCCCAGCTCCCTTGGCCCCCCACCCCCGAGTCCCACCAGTTTGGGAAAGCAGGTCCTCTACAGGCCCCTCGCTTTCCCCCACTTGGGATCCAGATGACAGTATGTGATCCTAACCCTAATTGTTTTTTATTATCGATAGGACGAGAACGCTGGCCTGTCAAGAAAACTGAGTGAGAACAAGATTATGTATGATGCTCTGCAGAAAGAGAAAGAGAGATTGGAAAGAGAAAATGATGTGAGTGTGTACGGAGGGCGAAGACCTCAAGGTTTTAAGGGGAGGGAGCAGGGTGACCCGGAGATGTGGTGACCAAGAGGTAAATAAAAGAGCCCTTTCTGGGACAGTGGGTGAGACCATTGCTCCTGAGAGCAAATTTAATCTGGTTTCCTCACCTCCCATGAACTCTCTCTTGGTTCCCCAACCGAAACTTGCTTGGTGTGGCAGGAATCAACAAGAAAGGAACAGCCTTGATCAAGATCTAAATTAATTTTACTCTTAACTTCATACCTATTGTAGGTATTGTCTTTGGGGAATCATATCCTGCGTCCTTTTTGTGCTAGTTGAGGGACCCCTTTCCTTCAGCACAACTTTCTCCTTTTTTTCTGCCACTAAACCAGGGCAGAAGATGGTCTACTATCGCTGGACCCTTGGTGGGCCCTTAAGAAAATGCTGTGCATTTATTCGTGCCCTCATTCATTCATTCATTCATTCAACCAACATTTATTTTCTGCTGTGGGTTAAACACAAGTTATTGTTGATTGAGGATGATGGCCCTAAATAAAGAAACTGCACTTGGGGGCGCTTGGATGTCTCAGTCGGAGGAGCATGGGACTCGTGATCTCGGGGTTGTGAGTTCGAGCCCCGCCTTAGGTGGAGAGATTATTAAACACAGTAAGTTAAAACTTTTTTTTATTTAAAAAAAAATTTTTTTAATGTTTATTTTTGACAGAGAGAGAGAGAGACAGAGCATGAGCGGGGGAGGGGCAGGGAGAGAGGGAGACACAGAATCCGAAACAGGCTCCAGGCTCTGAGCCATCAGCACAGAGCCCGACACGGGGCTCGAACTCACGGACCGCGAGATCGTGACCTGAGCCGAAGTCGGACGCTCAACCGACTGAGCCACCCAGGCGCCCCAAAACTTTTTTTTTTAAAAGAAGCTGCACACAAAGGCACTTTCCTGCTCTTGCATCAAAGGTGTCTGTGCATTCTGGCTTCTACTCCTGGATCCATACCTCCCGTGGTTCTCCATCTTTCCCCTCTCCGAAACCCTCCCGGGCTGTGCCTCCAAGTGATCTTTTCTGGCTTTGATTACGCCATTTATGCCCCTTTCAGTACTGTAGGGACCTTTGGAGTCTGTTTCCGGTCTTGTTATTCTCATCCTCTTGATTTAGATGAATACACCTTGACTTTGCAGTCTCTGTTTTCCCATGTAGGCTCATGGGAAGAAGGGAGGACACACGATTTGCAACAGGGAAAAAGATCTGATTTTTTTTTTCTTTTGAGTTTTTTTTTTTTGTAAGTAATCTCTTCCCCCATTGTGGGGCTCGAACCCACAACCCTGAGATCAAGAGTCCCGTGCTCTTCCAACTGAGCCAGCCAGGCACCCCAAGATCTGATATTTGAAAGTTTTGTTAAGAACCGATAGTAAAGCCCTTTTAAGATGTCAAGGGGAAGTTTACTAATTATAAGAGCTTTAAACGCTGTCTGTCCTCCTCGTAGCTGCTTCTCTCTCATTCTTCCCGTTATTCCCTCCCTCCCTTCCTTCTTTCTCTCTCTCTCTATTGGTGTATCCATCTGAAAGGATAAAACATGAAGACGGGAAAGTCATATCAGATGAGTATTCACACTGTGTGTAAGAAAATCGTTCTGGGAAGGTGGGACGGAGACCAAAAGAACCATTTTACCCTCAATAGCATCCAACAGCTCCAACCTTAATATAGCTCCTGCCACCCTCCTGTAGGCACCCAACTTTTGTACCCCACCTCAGCTGGTATGTAATTTAGAGGCTTAAAATTCTCTTTTTGAGTTCATCTAAACAAAATGCAGTGTATATTTCAATTCAGGTCTAAAGAACTGAGATCTTTGGTGTGTTGAGGCCGCTGCTTTCTCTGGAGAAGAATTACAAATGATCATTTCCCGGGACCCCCCAGTGCCCCGCTGTTCATCGAGAGCTACCTCTTTCCCACCTTCTCGCCTTGCCAAGCGGGCAATCCCCTCTCCACTTGCTCGTGGCCATTCTTTGTCGTCGTCTTTCAATATGTCTCTCTATCCAACGTTCTGTCCCTAGCTTTTGAAGAGGGAGAACAGCAGACTCCTGAGTTACATGGGTCTGGATTTTGACTCCTTGCCATACCAAGTGCCAACTTCAGATCAAGGAGGTGCAGGACAAAACCCGGCCCTTGTCTATGGAAACCCCTATTCCGGTAAGAGACAACTACCGTTTGAGCCCGAAGGCCCCTGCCCGCATCCTTTTCCCCCCACTAAAATTCTTTTTGGCCTGCGATGCTAATTAAGACCAGTCTCATTGTTAAGACTTGCTGGGCAGAAGCTGAGGACCCAATAGAAGGATTGCCAGGCGAGAAGTGTTAATTGAGAAATAAATCTGAATCTAGAAGACGCAAATCAGATCATTCGCCTAGAGGCAGCAGACACAAATTGAGTCCCGTGGCTATATTCCAAATATATAAATCAGAGAAATGTCTCTGTGTAGAAGATATACACACACAAAGCTGAGGAAGCTAATTAAGGTTTGGAAATGGAAGCACACGAGGTGGGGTATGCCACCCAGGAATGGGCAGTTATAGCGGCCACCTCGATGGCCTGACCGAGGGTAACAGGAACGTGCACCACAGAGACCCCGGGGTGGTTTGGAGGACAGAAGTGGGGGTGAAAACCAGTCTTGTCACTCAAGGACTGAGGGGTCAGAGTGCCCTTGCCAGGCACGAGGGAACAGGGAACTTCTCCTCCTTTGTCTCCAAAAGCAATAGAAGACCTCATTGCCTTTTCTTGGGCAGTTTAAAGCAGGCGTGTTCTCTTAAGAGCCCCAGTCAAATCTTTACAGCAGGCAGGGGTATACCTTTGTTTTCCTCTTTAAAAACTGTTCTCAAAGCCTTTCCTTTAAAAATACCTGTTTGCACGGATTCAGTCTTCAAATCCATTCTCAAGTTGTTTCCTTACTAAATCGTGGCTGTTTTTATTAAAATCTCGTGTTTCCCATACTGAGGTTTATTTGTTTTTTCTGACTGTATAGCAATATGCATGGCTATCCCAAATGCCACTTCATTATTTTTTCCTCTTTTCCCTTTATCATCGACCTAGATCCCCTCTGTCAGAAGTTAATGGTACACGGGCGAGAGAAAGAGACGCAGTGGGGAGAAAGGGGAGCAAAGAGAGTTACAGAAAACAGCTGCTGCATCACGGTTGGAGAACCTGGGGATGGTATTTCTTTCACTGAATGAAATCTTTGTTGTTATCCTCAGGTATCCAGGAAAGTTCTGCCCCAAGCCTGGTAAGTACGTGAATCATGAGAGTGCCCACATCAAATCCTTGAGAAATGTCCCTTCCTGCTCAAGTTCATGGGAGAAGCGTAGGGAGCCTGGTTCGTTTTGATAATTCCGGAAGTCAGCTGGATCGATTGGGTCAAAACCCGAAGCTGAGTGAGCCTGTCGAGGCAGGGAGAAGAAAGCCCGGTTCGTCCGCCAGCTTTCTGGCGGGTAGATCTCCACCCGTGAGCGGAGGTACCAGAACTAGGGAGGAGATGCGAACAAGGCAGCCGGTGCAACAGGGCATGTCCCGTGTCCCTTCTGGGCTGGAAGCTCTTTGACCGCTTTAGCACTAGTGGGTCCTTTCAAAACCCCTGGGGTAGAGAAAGCCCCAGGGAGGGCCTCCAAACGTGAATCGGTTCGTTCCTCGTCCGTTTCCTGAGCACCTGCCGTGGGCCAAGCATTATGCTCCGTGCTGAGAATCTAGTAGAACACGGGACGTGGCCCCTGTTACCTAGAGCTTGCCTCTGTGCTGACCTCTTTGCCCTTCCTCCCAGCTCGCCGTCAAGAAGTGCCCCACCTGCAAATCCGACTTCGCTGGCGACATTCTTGATTTCACCTCAGAGCAGCAACGCCCACAGCCCCTCTGTTTGAGTTGTCCGATTTGTGACAAGACCTTCCCAGCAAAAGAGAAGCAGATCTTCGAAGACCATGTGTTCTGCCACAGTCTCTAAGTGTTCCGGCCTCTTGGATCTATACCGTACATAGATTTTGATAGAGTAGAACCTATAGCTTCTACTTGGAGTTATGACCCAAGACCCTGCCTAACGTGAAATTACTAGGGATTTACTCAGTCCTGCTGCCCTAAGGGTGGAGTCATGCTGATTATGTGGTGAGGGCTGTTACTTCCATCCTTGTGGGTTACTACTACCTTTTAAATCCCATAACTAGCCGTGGCCTGCTCTCCCCTCTGGTGCCCAGCCTTCCGAGGGTCTCCAGCACAAGGGCCCTGGGACGGAACTGACCGGCTTGACTCGAGTGCTAAGTGATTCATTTTCCGAGTTGTCCCAGCGCCCTTCAAGGTCAGGCCTCGAGTGGTTTTGCACTCAGTTCTGAGTCTTAAGCCTGCGGCTGGTGATTGAGCAGAGGTTGAGAATTTCTTCCTCCTCCTCCTCCTCCTCCTCCTCCTCAGGTCCCTTCCTCCCACTGACGGCATTAAACTGGGCAAAAATGTCACTGCAGAGAACTCGGTCATCCAATTTGGAGACCAAAGGTTTCACAGCTCCCAGCAGAAGCATCTTATTCCTGAACCCTGGACACAAAATATTATTTCAATCACAGGCCTTCTTTCTCTCTGGATACCTCTGTTTGGCATTTTCTACTCTTCGATCTTTCCTATGCACGTTAACTTTTATTGTTGTAAGTCCTTTCGTGATGATTAGTAGGACCTGTTAGAAACTGGGTTTGCAACTTTCTGAGCAGGTGAGTTTTGAATATGGAGAAGTCAGAATAATGAGAGCTATTAATCTCTTTAATACTAAAAATAAACTAGTCCTCTGTTTCAGGGACGTGGGTAACTTCAATTTGGTAATTTGAGTTTGCGGTCTTTTATTTCTAAGCTTAGGAGAAAAGGGTGACCAAGAGGCCTGTGGGACTTGTAGGCCCCAGCAGTGATTTCCCTTCATTTGTCTGAACTAGTCAACAAAAGTGTCCCGGCCCTTGTCTTGAGACGGAGAGCAAGGTGACGGAGCATTAGTTTGAGAAATCTAGGGCTCTGACTTCTTGTTCCAGCTTTCCGTGCACTTTTTGAAAGGGAACAGTGTGGACTCGGGCACTCTTTGCGAACCAGGTTCTAGTCCCTCCATCCAGATTTGCCTAATTGAACTACAAGAAAGCAATTCCATTTTCTCTCCCCCTCCAGGGACGGAACAAACGGAAAGGACTCTCAGGCAGGCCACCAGCGGGTCACCATAGAGACTTGTACAAAAACCTCAGAATGATGTAAGACATGATGTCACGAGTAAGGTTGAGCCAGCCTCCTTCCGGGGTTTTCCCTACGTGATTGGAGTTCGGCCCTAGACCAGCTATATTGCCCCGGTCACCGCTCCTTGTCTTTATTTCTCCTTTGATAAAACGAACATGAAACTGTACTCCTGCTTCTCCTCCTCCCCTATCAGCATTTCAACGAGCTGTCTCTTGGACGCCCAGCCTTTCGCCCCTTAAGGTTCCAATGTGACATTAAGAGGAACTCTGGCAGAGAGACGTAACGGGGAGGTGGTAACACCGTTTTCCTGGCAGATCCCTTTCCTCGCTGCAGAAATTCTGCCGCTCCCCAGATAGTTCCAGCGGAGAGCTGCAATTTCCTTTATTTTGCACTCATCAGCTCTTAATTAAGCACATGAATGGCGAAGAGCAGTGGTGCACATGATCCAAATCAGTGAATACCAAAAAAAAAAAAAAAAAAAAAAAAAAGGTGCTAATGATCCTTTTTGCTGGACGTAAAACAAAGCATCTTTAACCACTGTTCGTTATCCCCAGCTGCTCTTACCAAGGATTTGAAGGGGAAATTATGCTCCAGGCGGCTCCTGGTGAAAGGAAACAATCATTCTCCTATAACCCACTCCTTACCCCAGCCTTTCCCCTCTCACCTCCTTGCACCCACTCGTTTTAGAGCCGTAAAATACCCCGCCAAAAAATAGCAGGAAGTTACGGGGGCAAACGGTATTTAGAGCCTAACTGGGTTTTAGAATCGTCGTACCCATCATGGCAACCAGTTTCCCCTCCTAACTCAGTTGCTCTTGGTCTTAATACGAAGGTGTTTTTGCACTATTTAGCACACTTCCGGCACCCGGCACACGTGTGTGCGAGAGCGTGGTAAGAGAAAGCTAATGAAAATCCGGGACGTGAGTGTTGGCGAGACCGTCCGAGAGCCTGGGGCCCTAAGAACACCTGTAGCTTCAGCCCTGTGCCCTGGGATGAAATGAAACTGCCCGGATGTTTAAATATCATTCTGTGATCTCGGGTGGTTTTCTGCAGTGGCCGTGGGACTGCACCGAGCCGAGCCCGCTCTAAGCTGGTCTCCTAGCAACAAATGGCAATGCGATGAGCCGCCCTGGCTGAGGGATTGCAGTCCCCCACCTAGAAAAAAAAAGACGCAAAGTGGACTCTCCGTGGGGATCAAACCCAAAGAGACACTCACCTAATTCCCCTGAGGTGACCAACAAGGGGCCACACACTCGGGGAAGTCAGGCGAGCCCCAGCGCTCTCCTTAGTTGACCTCCTATAAATATTAATATAATTGTCTTTACCTGCATGTAGCGCTTTATCGTTTGGGCCGCGTTCGTATATTTCACGCATGCTTTCAGTAATCTCTGAAACGGCTCTGAAGTCCCGTTTTTGTAGAGGAAGAAGCTGAAACGTGGAGCAATAACTTGCCCAAGTGGAAACAACCCAAATGCCCATCGGTTGATGAGTGGGCGAATGAAATAACGGCCTATCTAGAGGAGGAGATATTATTTGGGAGCAAAAAGGAATTGAGGGGCACCTGGCTGGCTCAGTAGGTAAAGCACGCGATTCTGGATCTCGGGGTTGGAAGCTTGAGCCCCACATTGAGTATAGAGATTACTTAAAAATAAAATTTAAAGGGCGCCTGGGGGGGGGGGCTCAGGCGGTTGAGCGACCGACTTCGGCCCAGGTCGTCATCTCACAGTTCGTGAGTTCGAGCCCCACATCGGGCTCTGTGCTGACAGGCCTGGAGCCTGCTTCAGATTCTGTGTCTCCCTCTCTCTCTGACCCTCCCCCGTTCATGCTCTGTCTCTCTCTGTCTCAAACATAAAAATAAAACATTAAAATAAATTAATTAAAATAAAATAAAATTTAAGGGGCGCCTGGGTGGCTCAGTCAGTTGAGCGTCCCGCTGTTGATTTCAGCTCAGGTCATGATCCCAGCGTCACGAGATCAAGCCCCCACGTCGGGCTCTGTGCTGAGTGTGGAGCCTGCTTGGGATCCTTTCTCTCCCTCTCCTCCTGCCCGTCTCCCCTGCACTCTCTCCCTCTCTCTGAAATAATACAATTTATTGTGCAGATAGTGGCACAATTACATACTTTATTTTATTGAATTACTTTATTTTTTTTTAATGTTTATTTTTTAAGAGAGAGAGAAAGACAGAATGAGAGTAGGGGAGGGGCAGAGAGAGCGAGAGGGAGACCCAGAATCCGAAGCAGGCTCCAGGCTCCGAGCGGTCAGCCCAGAGCCCGACGCGGGGCCCGAACCCACGAACCGTGAGATCATGACCTGAGCCGAAGTCGGACGCTTCACCCACCGAGCCACCCAGGCGCCCCTGAATTACACACTCTAAATGGGTGAATGGTGTGCTCTACGAATTCTGTCTCAAGCTGTTGTATTCTTCAAAGGTTAAAAAGCTTGCGAAGGTCATCCGCGGGTTCACAGTAGAATACCTTGAGTACAGCTAGGGAGCTGGGTCCACATTATTGAACTTGGTTCGAAGTATGCTTATTTCGGTATCACCCGCTGCCACAACGGTATTGGGTTCTCCCCCCACCTTGGGCTGGAGGCAGGCGGCAGCTTTGGTGGTGATGGAATCAAGATGAACGGGGTCAGGGCATTTAATAGTAGCCCACCATTTGGCCGGCAGCATTAGTGGTCTCTGGGAATATCTATTCTGTGGAGATGAATGTCCCCAATAAAGTTGGGGGAGAGAGTCACCAGCCACAAATTTCAGATAATCATATTAAGGGATCCAGCCTGCTCTGCCTAATGTTATTACTTTCTCCCTGTGGAAAGAAAGCACATGGCACTCTGGGGACTCAGTCTATTGTTGACTCAGTCAATCAACATTTATTGAGCACCCACGGTGGGCAGAACTAGCACAGGGCCAGGATTTTAAAAAATAGAAAAGTTCTTCCCTTGAGGTATCTACGAGATTAATGAAGACATTCCCTCTGTCCTCGGGGAACCCTTTCAACTGCTGGCGGAGGGTCTCAGGTTTCGGGGGTCTCCTAATCTGACGGGGAAAAGAGACGGCCACCCCCGAAAGCAACTTCAGGACAGAAAAAAAGGGAAGCCATCGCCCCAACGTAAGGACGTAAGTAAGGACTGCGGGACCAGAGTGTTCATGAAGGGGTGATCGAAGCCTAAGTTAGTGATGTCTTCTAAGAGGTTGAGGGACAGAAGTGGCAGGCAAAAACCGGATTGTATTCTGAGGGTCTCTAAACAGGGCGGGGGAGAAGGGAAGTCAGAGAAGGGGCCCAGAATGCAAAGGACTCTGAACCAAAAGCACTAGAATATAAAAAGGGACCAGCCTCTGTCCCAGAAGACTGTAATCTAGGTGGATCATGTCTAACACGCTCATCGGAGCTCAGGAGGCAGGAGTGAGGGTAGACGGGAGCAAGGTGGGTATAGGAGTGTCTCAGAATCCCAGGCTTCGGGACTCCCAGCATCTGGGGCTGGAGCTCCAGGCGGCCCAGAACTAACTTCCCTTATCAGCTCATCCTGCCCCTCTGCCTCTGACTCCACACTTCTCGTTCATTCTAGAAGCTGACTCTGCCGCCCGGACCGCATAATGTAGAATGGTGGCTATCTGCAGGCCTGGGTTTTTCAGCTACTCTGTTATTTTTTTTTTTTTTTAATTTTTATTATCCTTTTTAATCTCTAGTTTTGAAGGAGACCACCCACCGCAGTGGTTCAAGAGAGCAGCCAAGGCCCGGACCAGATTGGAGATAGACATGGGAGGAAAAAAAAAAAAAAAAAAAAAGAACTATTTTTTTTTTTTAACGTTTTATTTATTTTTGAGACAGAGACACAGCACAAGCGGGGAGGGGCAGAGAAAGAGGGAGACACAGAATCGGAAGCAGGCTCCAGGCTCCGAGCTGTCCGCACCGAGCCCGACGCGGGGCTCGAACTCACAAACGGCGAGATCATGACCCGATATGAAATCAGATGCTTAACCCACTGAGCCACCCAGGCGCCCCCCAAACTAGAGCTACTTAAGGAGTTGAAACCAGCAGGATTTTTGTGACCCATTAGATGCCAAAGAATGAGGGCCTATTAATTTGCTAGGGCCGCCGTAACAAATGAACGCGAATCGGGTGCCTTCAAGCAACAGAAAGTTATTCTCTCACAGTTCAGGTTCTGGAAGCCCTCAGATGTGCAAACCCAAGGTGGTGTGGGCAGGGCCGCGCTCCTCCCAGAGGCTGTAGGAGACAGTCCGTTCTTTCAGTGGCTGTTGGCATTCCTCGACTTGTGGCTTCACTCCAATCTCTGCCTCCGTGGTCACAATACCTCCTCAGTGTGTGTTCTCTGCCCGTCTCTTAAGGACACTTGTCACTGGATTTAGGGGGCACCTGGATAATCCAAGGTAAAAGATAATCACATCTTTTGTCATATAAGGTGGTGCTCTCTAGCTATATAAGGTAACGGTCACAGGTTCTGGGCCATGGACGTCTCTTTTCGGGGGAGGGGGCACCATTCAACCCACTCCCGGAAGGTAGGGAAGGATAAGTACTAGGGTTCTGACCCAGGCCACCAAGGTAGACAACACAGAAGAAAGAGGGGCTTGCGGGGAGGGAATTTCAGCTTTAAGCATGCTGACTCTGAGGGACTCGTGGGGACAGTCAGTAGGCAGTGGGAGAAATGTGTCGGCAAAGGGCTGGGCCGGAGACGAAAGTCATTGTTGACATAGGGCGGTCTCGCTGAAACCGCACGGCGAGGGCACCAGCCTGGGCAGGGGAGATGGAAACGGTGGGGACAGACCCCGAAAAACATCAACCGTAGGGGGTGGGCAGTCATCCAAGACGGGAAGAAAAGCCAGGAGAGAAGTGGCAGGCTGAAAGGCCAGCGAGAAAACAGCTTCAGAAAAGGAATTCACCCAATAGGGTCAAATACTAGGAGGGTAGGGCTGGAAAGACACCTTTGACTGGGAATTGAACAGACATGCAAACACATCTGCTTTCTCCCGTTTAAAAAACCCACATGTGGGGCGCCTGGGTGGCGCAGTCGGTTGAGCGTCCGACTTCAGCCGGGTCACGATCTCGCGGTCCGTGAGTTCGAGCCCCGCGTCAGGCTCTGGGCTGATGGCTCGGAGCCTGGAGCCTGTTTCCGATTCTGTGTCTCCCTCTCTCTCTGCCCCTCCCCCGTTCATGCTCTGTCTCTCTCTGTCCCAAAAATAAATAAACGTTGAAAAAAAAATTAAAAAAATAAAAAAAAATAAAAAACCCACATATGCTCTGGGCCGCCTGGGTGGCTCAGTCGGTTGAGCGTCTGACTTCGGCTCAGGGCATGATCCCCCAGTTCATGGGTTCGAGCCCCGCGTCGGGCTCTGTGCTGACCGCTCGGAGCCTGGAGCCTGCTTCCGACTCTGTGTCTCCCTCTCTCTCTGCCCCTCCCCGGCTCGCACTCTGTCTCCCTCTCAAAAATAAAATAAACATTAAAAAAAAATTTTTTTAATAAATAAACATTAAAAAACAAATCACATTTTAAGAAGTTCAAGTATAGTTCTATGAAGCAAACACAATCACTCACATTTCCATCCGGTTTTTTCCATGAGCTTAAAAAAAAAAAAAAAAAAAGACCATTCACATGTGTGTCCACATGGATACGTGTAGGCACCTGCCTTGATTCCCGTCGTAAGCATCCTTCTCCCAGTCCTCCCTGAGGGCCTGTCCCCAGCTGGGGGGCCTGAGTTCCGGACCTCGGTGAGGCTACCACCCCCCCCCCCTGCCGCCCCCTGCAAGCCTGTGGGAGTGTGACCCTCCTGACCAGGGACACTTTTCCTCACCTCCTCCCACGGAAGCTGCTGCACCTGTTTGACCTGAACAAACACCAGGCGCTTTTCCCCGGGTCAATATTTCACATCCGTTGTCATCCATCCTCAACATCTGCTCCGGGAGGGAGGTGTTGTCTCTGGCCTCCCACTTCGGACCGCCTCATGGTCTCCCCCCCAACCCATGCCCCCCCCCCAAAGAGGCTCTCTACAAGCCCCAGGGCAGAGGCGCTTCCTCCTCAATGCTGCTCAGCATGTATCCTCTTTTCCTTTTTAAACCCTCTAGCTTCTGCCTGAGCTAATAAACTCTCTTAAATTACAAGGAGAACCGCCTCCATCTGGAAGCCTTCCTGGATTGCTGAACACTCGGGTACCCGGTCAACGCTGGCCGCCTCGTGTTGAATTCAGTGATCCTGCCCAGGCTTCAGCCGGCACAATCCAATCCCTGCGGGTCCCTCTGTGCTTTTGGATGTAAATGGTCAATTCCCCCGGTATCCGCCAGTGGGCCCAGAGTCTAGCCAAATGTCTGGCTTGCCCCCCTCTGCTTCCCGACTAGCTGCTTCCCACCGTCACCATGAAGGAGCCCTGGGAGACACATCTTCATCTGAACAGCATCTCAAAATAGACGAGGAAGAGAAAAACCAATGCAGAAATGTGACGAAATACAGTGCAAAGCCTAACTAGGAATCGTTCCCAATATTTGTGTTTTTGCTCCCCACATTGGCTGGCAAAGGCATTTTCCAATTGCTCTAATCAGCTTCCAAGAACAGGGACAGACTCTGCCAGTCTGTTCTCTCCCCTCTGTGCTAATCAGTGACCCCAGGACGCCTCGTTTATTATTATGACATTATTTAAAACCGACACACATTGAGTGTTTCCTGTAAGTCAGTCCTGTAAGCCCTTTTTATCTTATTTTAGAGTTTATTTATTTTGAGAGGGGGGAAGGGGAGGGGCAGAGAGAGAGAGAGGGCGCAAGAGAATCCCAAGCAGGCTCTGTGCGGTCAGCGCAGAACCAGACGCTGGGCTCGAACTCGTGACCCTGGGATCACGACCTGAGCGGAAATCAGGAGTCTGAACGCTCAACCGACAGCTGCCCAGATGCCTCTATCTATCCCTTTTTATAGCGGAGGGAGCCAAGGCTTAATGAGGATGAGGATTGGGGGGGGGGGAGGTGACACAGCGGGGGGGCTGAGGGCGGGGCTGGAACCAGGGTTTAGGTTTGTAACACTATCCTGTTTGGGGAAACAGCAAATCCCCGCTGTGGGAGAGGGGGAGGGCTGGGTGTGGAGCTGAGCCTAACTTCCTCTCACCAGCCATTCCGTCCTCTCTGCAATAAAAGTTCATAGTCCAGGAAATTCCCTGCAAATGACAATGACCCTGAAACTTTCCCAAAGATAAGAACTGCTTGGCCGGTGGGGGGGAGGGGGCTCCCCTCACCACGTCTCTCCCCCCCACCCTCCCCGCCCCGTAACTCTTTCTTTGCCAGGCTTTCCAGCCTACCTTCAAGTCGGGACAAATCCTCCTACAGCCGCCCAGATCCGGGTCCGCCAGCCATCCCCATCGGGGGGACCTGTCCTGCCGTCCCACCCAACCCCACCTCTCCCTTCCTTCCCATCTGCCTTCTGGGAGTTTTTGCAGCTCACAGCCTACACTCGGCCCCAGAAAATCAACTGTTGCTGTTAAGCAGTGGGGAGACTTAGGCAGGGCGGCAAAGAGTACTTGTAAAACAGAAACGTACTCGGGTCTAGGAAACTGCTATAAATGGGCATCTTGGCAAGGCCAGCGCTCCCTCTCCTGCGTGTAAACCCCGGGTGATTGCCAAACGGAGCGTCTGTTTATCAACTGCCGCGGATTCAGGAAGCGCCCGTCACCAGGGCAACCCCTCCAGTCCCCTGCCTCCAGAAGTGACCACCCCTGAGATGAAAAATCGCCCTTGGGAAGAAACTAAGGAGCTTTTACTGTTTGCTCGGGGCTTCACATCCTTTGTTGTCGGGAAATTCCTCCTGTAGCCGACATCCGTCTCTGTTAATACATCCTGCACAATGGGGCTGTTTTTGTTGTTGTTCCCCATCTACCGCATAATATTTCCTTTTGATTTGAGCAAAATCGTGGGCTTCGAATGCGTGTATGGTAAGCACTGTGTTGAGCACTTTGTATTTGGTCGTTTCAATCCCCACAACAAACCATGAATCATTAACGTATGAACAATTAATGATTAAAGAGATCATTAATGTACCCATTTTACAGACGGGACATCCAGGCTGAGAGAGGTTGAGTCAATTGCCCAAGGTCATACAGCAACGGAGTTGGGATCTGAGTTCAGACAGTCCAACTTGAGAGCCCCCATGCTTAATTATTAACGCTTTGCGTCTCCCTGCAGTTTTCACCTCCACAACCCGCCTTTATTCCCCTTTGACCCAGGAAACCTACAACGGGTCCCAAAGAACCCAAACACGTATTTTAGAGCCAGAGCCAAGGAAGGTTTCCTTCCCATCACACAATTCAATCTCTGACCGCGTCCACACCAGCCACTGCCCCTGGACAGCACTGCCCTGCTCTCGTCCCTCTCAACAAAGAGGTTTCTTAACCGGAACTGGGGGACCGTGAGAGCCATTCAGGAAAGCTCCAGAGAACCAGCAGCCCTGGTCACAAGGGAAAAAGGAGCCCCTGTTTCGGACGAGATCTGGCACGTTTAGGGTGGTGTGGCCCTAGACAAAGGAGCCCCTATTTCAACGTGGCTGTATTTGCTAATTAAAAACAAAACGCCTTTGTTTATTTTTATTTATTTATTTTTTTTTGAGAGCGAGAGAGAGAGCAGGGGAGAGGGGCAGAAAGAGAGGGAGACAGAGGGTCCCAAGCAGGCTGCACGCCATCACCACAGAGCCTGACGCGGGGCTCGAGCCCACGAACCTCGAGATCGTGACCTGAGCGGAAAGGAGAAGTCAGACATTCGACGGACGGACAGAGCCACCCAGGTGCCCCAGCAAAAGACCTTTTAAGGAAGAGTTATTTGGGGGGAATTATGCATTCAGTAGTGTTGATGGGAACTCAGCGTTGAATTCCTAGTGAGCAAACCGCAGAGGAAAACACCTCATGTCTCCTGTGGTCGGTCTGTCCTTCCGCTCCTACCTCCCCTCCCTGCCTCCCACACGGCCACATCTGTCCCGCCCCTTCTCTACCCCACGGGGTCTGTCACTGGCCCTGAGTTTTGACAACCCTATACCTGTGTCTCCAGAGAGCACTCAGGCCAGCAGAGCTTCGTGGTCCAGAGCCCAGACCCTGGAACCAGACCTCCCGGCCACAGTCTTAGGCAAGTTACCTTGGTGTCCCCCTTTGGCAATGGTCGTGACAGTCTTTGCTTCAGCTCAATGAGTTGACATGTGTAAAGCATTTAGAACATAAAGAGCATGGGTCTGAAGTCAGCCTTGAATCCTGACTTTCAGCAACTTCCTTAACCTCTCTGAACTTCAGTTTCCCTGTCTGTAAAACGAATCTAATAACATCTCCCTCTCATTAGGGTTCTTGAGAGGATTAAATGAGACAATATGGGTAAGGGACTTAGCACAGGGTGTCATTGGAGGTGAACGCTCAGTAAGTGGCCCTTGTGGGGGCACCTGGGTGGCTCAGTCAGTTACGCATCCCACTTGGGCTCAGGTCATGATCTTGCGGTTCACGAGTTCAAGCCTCACGTCGGGCTCTGTGCTGACAGCCCAGAGCCTGGACGCTGCTTCGGATTCCGTGTCTCCCTCCCTCTCTGCCCCTCCCCTGCCACCCTGCTATCACTCTCTCTGTCAAAAATACACGAAGTCCCCTCATGTATAAATTGGAGACCAAAACACCGCAGGAATTCTGTAAGGCCCGAAGGACATGCCTTGGGGTTTCCCTTTCCCTCCGTCCTGCTCCATCCCACCTACTGCCTGTGGGATGCTGACTCGGCCGGCAAGGCCCACTCAAAATGCTGCCTCTTCCCAGAAGCCTACCTGTGTCCCCTACCCGACGCCGACCGGTTCGGACTCGAATTCCTAGACCCTCAGTTCTGTTCTTGTCTCCTGTCCCTTCTGCCCCTTGAAGGCTGAAGGGACAGCACCTCTTCCTGTTTGGCATCTCCCCAGCGGAGGAACTTTTAAGTGCAGGAAATACCACCCCTCTTAAATCTTACCTCAAGACCAAGCAAGATGGGAGTGGGGGGCAGCCGTTGTTCCTGACCCTTACCTTCCGGGGCTTGGCGGTAGAGCCCTCGCAGGAAGAGGGGACCCCCGGCCCGGCAGGCCACTCGGCGGCTGAGCTCACGAGCAGCCCCCGGAGCCCTCTGGCGGGCAGTCTGGGCCTCCGCAGAACACTCCGTTGGGTTTACTCCCTCCCCGGGGCCTTTTCGAGGGCATGGAGGAAGGGCCCTTGACACTTCAGGAGCGCCTCCCTCATGTCAAGAATATTAAGATGCCCTCACACATCCCACGTGAGATGTGTTTATCTCCACACTCTGTACAAGTGGGGTTGCAGTTGATCGGTTGGTGTTCTGTGGCCATTTGTTTGGCAGCCATTTACTTAACTATTTATGAGTTTCCGTTTTGCAATTTCCTCTTTTCATTTTGAAATCAATCGCATTTTCCCGTGCTTTACCCCTAGTCGCTCGGCCTAAGCCAAGCCTAAGGGATGGGCGGCCGTGTCTCCAGTGCCTAAACCGGGTTGGTTAGATCCTGGGTCCCAGAGCTTGTCAACTCCAGAGCCCATTTGGACCACATGCGTCTTATCGGTCTTTCCACCTATCATCTATCTATCTATCTATCTATGTGTCTATTTATCTATCATCTATGTATCTATCATCTATCTATCTATCTATCATCTATTTATCTATCTACCTATCTATCTATCTATCATCTATCTGTTTACCTATTATCTATCTATCATCTATCTATCTATTATCTATCATCTATCTGTCTATTATCTATCATCTATCATCTATCTGTCTATCTATCATCTATCTATCTATCTATCTGTCATCTATCTATCTACAGGTTTCTCCCCACTATCCAAAAGTGGAACGATCCTATGAAACCTTCTGTAAGCCAAAATGGCATAAAGGGAAGACGCCCTTAGCAGTAATTTATACGGAGAATTTCCGCCTTTCTGGTACCTTAGGGCACTTCTTGCAAATGGAGGCACAAAACAAATGGAGATAAAGCGCAGATGCCCACAGTCAGGGCAGAGCTCTGGAGGCTTGGTGTTGGGACGCTGAGGGTGGTTGGGAGGGACCGGGGAGCTTGGCGGGGCCACTCTGCTGCTGGGGGTGCTCGCTGCCTCGACAGACTTCTCAGCTCACTGCAAAACTAACGCTGGGCGAGTGCTGTTTTCACTTGTTTTCATAAAAGCAAAGATACCCTTTGGGTTTCTCTCAGTGAGTGAAAACAGGTACTTATAAAGGTCTTTTGTAAGAGCAAAGTGGCCTGATGGCTTTGGACAAGCGGTGGGTACCTGCGCCTGTCCAGTTGCCAAGGATGGGAAGGCAGCCATTGGGCAGGAGCTGGAGAAGCGGCGCGTGGTGTGAGACTGCCCTCTAGAGGTTGTGCCCGGTAGGTGCAGGTGGGGAGGCCCCTGCCTGGGCGATTAGCCACCCACCGCTCCTTCACTGGCATTGACTGAGCCCCCACCTGTCCCAGACACCATGCACACGCTCTCGGAACAAAGGGTGACACAAAGAGGGTACAAATGGGCAACCCCCATTTTGGAGCGGCTGCTGCACACACATAACGCGCAATTACAGCTGGGGGCAATGACTACCCTAATAGCTGTGCGTACCGAGTTCTGTGGGAGCACAGGGGGAACGGGAAGAAGTCTGGAACCACAGGGGAAGGCATCACAGGTGAGGTGACATTTACCTTGAGCCTTGAAGGGTGAGCAAGAGGTTTCCAGGCAGCACTGGGAGGAAAGGGATTCTGGGGCGCATGAGCAAAGGGCGAACAGCCCAAGACCCTTCTGGAGAGGCAGGTGGGGCAGATGGCGAAGAAACTCCCATTCGAAAAACAAAAATGTGATGCTCTGGCCAAACCAGAGGGAGGCCTGACCCAGCCGCACAAACGGCCCCAACGTCCGGGGGAGTCAGACATACCCAGGACCATGAGATCAGATACTTAGACACAGCAGCTGTGTCTCAAAGGGACAGCGCTGATCCAATGGAAGGGGCGAGGTCCGGGGGAGCAGGGGTGAGACCAGGAAAGCAGAGCCCCTCTGTCCTCTGGGCACCTCCCACCTAAGTGTAATTTGTGTGTAAACTACGTACAAACGGACTGGCAGGTGATTGGTTCTGCCACCAGGTTGTTTCGAGACTTCGAGCAAGTCACTTAATGAGGCAGAACCCGTGTGCTCATCCTGAAAAGGGGACTATGATAATAACAACCGTATCAGGGTATGATTAATACCACATATCAGAACAATACCACCTACTGGGGTTGTTTGAGGATTAAAGGAGATGAAGGCATAAAAAGGACGTCCTTAACTTGGTGCCTGGCACCCGGCAGAAACTCAGTAAAGGTCAGCGAGTTCCCACAATTCCACCCTTTTTTTAAAGTGCATTTATTTATTTTGAGAGAGAAAGAGACAACAAGGAGGGGAAGGGCAGAGAGAGAATCCCAAGCAGACTCCCAGGCTCAGAGCTCAACCCAGCACTCGAGCTCACGAACTGTGCGATCACGACCTGAGCCAACATCAAGAGTTGGATTCTTAACTGACTGAGACACTCAATTGCCCCTCCCACAATTCCATTCTTGACCGACTTTTCTTCTTCTTCTTCTTCTTCTTCTTTCTTCTTCTTCTTCTTCTTCTTCTTCTTCTTCTTCTTTTCAGGAATAGAATTTACTGATTCATCACTTACTTATAACACCCAGTGGTCATCCCAACAAAGGCCCTCCTGTCGCCAATGGCCCATTTAGCGCATTCCCCCCCCCAACAACCCTCAACTTGTGCTCTGTATTTCAGAGTCTCTTAGGTATGGTTTGTCTCCCTCTCTCTCTTTTTTTTTAAATTAATTTTGCTTCCCTTCCCTTATGTTCATCTGTTGTGTACCTTGAGTTCCGCATATGAGTGAAGTCACACGATATTTGTTTTTCTCTGACTTATTTCGCTTAGCATAACATACTCTAGTTCCATCCACGTGTGGCAAACGGCAAGATTTCATTCTTTTTCACTGCCAAGTAGTATTCCATTGTGTATATATACCACATCTTCTTTATCTATTCATCCACCGATGGACATTTGGGCTCTTTCCATACTTTGGCTGTCGTTGATAGTGCTGCTATAAACATGGGGGTGCATGTGTCCCTTCGAAACAGCATACCTGTATCCCGTGGATAAATGCCTACTAGTGCAATTGCTGGGTCGTAGGGTAGTTCTATTTTTAGTTTTTTGAGGAGCCTCCATACTGTTTTCCAGAGCGGCTGCACCAGCTTGCATTCCCACCAACGATGCAAAAGAGATCCTCTTTCTCTGCATCCTCGCCAACATCTGTTGTTGCCTGAGTTGTTAATGTGAGCCATTCTGACGGGTGCGAGGTGGTATCTCATTGTGGTTTTGATTTGTATTTTCCCTGATGATGAGTGATGTTGAACATCTTTTCATGTGTCTGTTAGTCATCTGGATGTCTTCTTTGGAGAAGTGTCTGTTCATGCCTTTTGCCCATTTCTCCACCGGATTATTTGTTTTTTGGGTGTTGAGTTTGATAAGTTCTTTATAGATTTTGGATACTAACCCTTACCTGATATGTCATTTGCACATATCTTCTCCCATTCCTTTGGTTGCCTTTTAGTTCGGCTGATCGTTTCCTTTGCTGTGCAGAAGCTTTTTATTTTGTTTTTTTTTTTAATTTTTTTTAACGTTTATTTATTTTTGAGACAGAGAGAGAGAGCATGAATGGGGGAGCGTCAGAGAGAGGGAGACACAGAATCGGAAACAGGCTCCAGGCTCTGAGCTGTCAGCACAGAGCCCAACGTGGGGCTCGAACTCACGGACCGCGAAATCATGACCTGAGCCGAAGTCGGCCACTTAACCGACTGAGCCACCCAGGCGCCCCAGAAGCTTTTTATTTTGATGAGGTCCCAAGAGTTCACTTTTTTCTTTTTTTAATGTTTATTTATTTATTTTGAGAGAGAGAGAGAGAGAGAGCAAGTGCACACGTGTGAGCTGAGGAGGGGCAGAGAGAGAGAATCTCAAGCAGCCTTCATGCTGTCACCTGACTTGGGGCTCGATCCCATGAACCGCGAGATCATGACCTGAACCGAAACCAAGACTCAGACGCTTAACCGGCTGAACCGCCGACTAAGCCACCCTCGCGCCCCTCCTACAATTCCATTCTTGACCCTCTCAACTTCCACATTAACTCCCACTTCTTAGTCGTGGCTCTCCCCCATGCCCCATGGCTCCCAAATCTGCCTCTAGACCTCTCTCGTCTGAGCTTCACAAGCTTACACACAGCTGCCCAGGAGACACCTGCACCCAGAGGTGCTTCAGGAGCCTAAATCCAGCACCCCAAAAAGAATGTCTTCTCTGCTCCACCCTGGCATCCCTTATCTCTAATTTGACTGATGACACCATCCAACCCACCCAGGAAACCCGAAGGCCACCCTAGACTTCTCTCCACTTCCTTGTGACCTGTCACTTCCCAAATTCCCAAACATCCCTAGAATCTGCTGCCTCTTCCCACTCTTAAGGTCTCGCATGGGCCTCCTTATTTCTCCTCTCCTCCGCCTGCTACCTAAGGATGCTTCTAAGTCACGGGGCTGCTCCTGGCTTCCCCCAGCCCAGATCACTTCATGGCACATCAACATGCACGAGACAAAGGCCAGACCCCCAGCCTCACACACAAGGAGGCGAGCTCTGGATCTTGCAAGTATCGAGGACCTGAGCCACACTGAAGTTATTTGGGTAGTGGGGATTATTACAAGGACGCACAGGGAAGGGAGGAGGACAGGAGTCTCAGCCACCAAACAGCCAGGCCGTGTGGGAACTGGAAGGTGACTGAGTGGTCCATAAGACAGCGCCTCTGCGGGAAGGCAGTCCTTTACTGGGAAACATGACAACATTTCCGCAAAAGTGTATGAGCGTCCTATGTCTGAAAGTTGAAAAACAGATTTATGTGGTAGAGGAAAGGCAATTCTGGTCTCAGGAAGCAAAACAAGATCTCGAAATACCTAAACATGATCCAGAAAGCAGAATAAAATAGCGACTTAAGAGTATTGCTCAGAAACAGGCTGCCCTGGCTCCCTCATTATTGCCTGGGAGATTCCAGACAAATTAACTGACTGCTCTCTACCCCAGTTTCCTTTCTATAATAATAGCATACTAGTCATTTCCTATATCAGGGGGCAGATTAAGAAGGAGAGAGAGAGAAAGAAATGATCTTGGTCTGACCACACTGCTATGCTGTGGGCCTCTTTGTTAAAGCAGCTGAGCGTGTACCTTTAACAAAGACAGCGTCTTTTTTTTTTTTTATTACTGTAATTTATTGTCAAATTGGCTTCCATACAACACCCAGTGTTCATCCCAACAAGTGCCCTCCTCAATGCCCATCACCCACTTTCCTTTCTCTCCCCCATCCCCATCAACCCTCAGTTGGTTCTCTGTATTTAAGAGTCTCTTATGGTTTGCCTCCCTCCCTCTCTCTTTGTAACTATTTTTTTCCCCTTCCCTCCCCCCATGGTCTTCTGTTAAGTTTCTCAAGATCCACATATGATATCTGTCCTTCTCTGACTGACGTATTTCACTTAGCATAATACCCTCCAGTTTCATCCACGTTGCTACACGTGGCCGGATTTCATTCTTTCTCATTGCCAAGTAGTATTCCATTGTGTATATAAACCACATTTTCTTTCTCCATTCATCACTTGATGGACATTTAAGGCTCTTTCCATAATTTGGCTATTGTTAAAAGCGCTGCTATAAACATTAGGGTACATGGGCCCCTAGACAGCATCTTTTTCTGCCACGATCCTTCCCTGTTAGAAAAGCGCACTGGGAATGCAAGCTGGTGCAGCCACTCTGGAAAACAGTACGGGGGTGCCTCAAAGAACTAAAAATAGAACTACCCTACGACCCAGCAATAGCACTACTAGGCACTTATCCAAGGGATACAGGTGTGCTGTTTCGAAGGGACACATGCACCCCCATGTTTGTAGCAGCACTATCAACAATAGCCAAAGTATGCAAAGAGCCCAAATGTCCATCGATGGATGAATGGATAAAGAAGGTGTATATATATATATATACAATGGAGTATTACTCAGCAATCAAAAAGAATGAAATCTTGCCATGTGCAACTGCGTGGATGGAACCAGAGGGTATTATGCTGAGTGAAATTAGTCAGAGAAAGACAAAAATCATATGACTTCGCTCGTATGCAGACTTTAAGAGACAAAACAGAGGAACATAAGGGAAGGGAAACAAAAATCATATAAAAACAGGGAGGGGGACAAAACAGAAGAGACTCATAAATATGGAGAACAGACAGAGGGTTCCTGGAGGGGGTGTGGGAGGGGGGATGGGCTACATGGGGAAGAGGCATTAAGGAATCTACTCCTGAAATCGTTGTGGCACGATATGCTAATTTGGATGTAAATTTTAAAAAATTAAAATTAAAACTAAAAAAAAAAAGAGAAAAGAAAAGCGCACAAAGGCACGAGGACACACACCAAAAAGGATCTGCAAATGGCCTTTAAAGATCTGAAAATACGTTCAATCCACGCATTGAGAAATGCAAATTAAACCCACGCGGTCATCATAGTTCTCGTTTATCAGACTGGCAGAAATTCAAAGGCTTGACCCGTAGTCTGTTGGCGAGGCTCTGCGGGAAGGAAACAGGTCCTCTCACACGTGGCTGATGTGACATAATGAGAAATATATATTTGGTCTCTGCCGCAGGTTCTGAACCCTGAGCTCCTAAAACCCTGGGAATTTCCTGAGCGGGAGGTGTGAAAGGAGTTTGTGCTGAGTTTATGCTGATGAGGTGACTCTTGGGAGGATGGGATTGACTGTCAGAGGGACCAACCTCAGGATGGAATCCCACCCACCCCTACGTCTGGGGAGAGAGCCGAGTGTGGGGATTAAATTAATCACCAATGGCCCTCGATTTAACGGACGGTGTCTATGTAACGGAAGCTGCATTAAAACCCTAAGCAGAGGGGTTTGGGGAACTTCCAGGTTGGTGAACACACGGAGGGGCCGGCTGAGCCTGGAGAGGGTGTGGAAGCTTCACCCCTCTTCCCACATGCTTTGCCCCGTGCCCCCCCATGTAACCATTCCTGCGTTGTATCCTTTATAATAAACCAGCGGTACGAAGGGTTGTGTTTCCCTGAGGTCTATGAGCCCTTCTAGGAAATTATCAAACCTGAGGCCCGGGAATCCCCAATATACAGCTGGCTGGGTCAAAAGGGTGGGAAGCCTGGACCAAGGATAGGTATCTGAAGGGGGGGGGGCTAGTTTTGTGGGACCGAGCCCTCAACCCGTGGGGTCTGCACGAACTGGGGAGTTGGGGTCAGAACAGATGTGAGTGGTAGGACACTTCGTCGGTGAACAGAGACCTGGAGAATTGGTTGCTGTGGGGAACATTCCAGCACGTTTGGGGTCAGAAGTGAGTAAAGTTTTCCCCTAGCTGTTGGAAGTCCAAAACGGCCCCTGTGTTGAAGGACTGGGAAATGCCCAACAAACAAGACCTGGCAATCCCACTTCTAGAATTTCCTCCGAATATCACCCTCCCCAACAATATGGGAAAAAACATACACACAAGGCTTTCCGGCATCATTTATAGTAGCAAAGTTTTAGAAACAACGTAAATGCCCAAACACCGGAGACTGGCTAAAGAAATCACAGAACAGGGGCACCCGGGGGTCTCAATCGGTTAAGCATCTGGCTCTTGATTTCGGCTCAGGTCAAGGTCTCACGGTGGTGGGATCGAGCTCCAAGTCGGGCTCTGCTCTAGGCATGGAGCCTGCTTAAGATTCTCTCTCTCTCCCTCTGCCCCTCTCCCCTGCTCGTGCTCTCTCTCCCTGTCTCAAAAACAAAAACAGGGAAATCACAGCACATCCATAACAGTGGAGTCCTGTGCAGCGGTAACAAAAGACAGAGGACGTTTGCGCTGAACTGATACACAGCAACGGCCAGGACGTAGTCAGGGAGAAAAGCAAAGTGCAAAAGAGTGTGTACGTGTAAAAACCTTCCTTTTGGGTAGCCGCAAAGAGGAGCAGGGGGCGGGGCGTTCCACACAGGAGAGTGACACAGGAGAGTGAAGACGACAGTGCAAGACAGCAGAGCCCCGCCCCCCCAGCTAGATGCAGCAGGCAGGTGAAGGGCTTCTGGGAGGACAGGCTTGCCCTTGGGGAGAAACACGATGAAGAGTCATTGGAGGGGAGGGAAGGGTTAGTCGCAGCTACAAAGAAAATGAAACAAGTGAAGAAGTGAGACGATTAATTCCAGGCAACACAGAAAATTGCAGGAGAAAAGAAATGTCATCCTAAGAAACTACATGGCTCAGCTGGGAGTCATAGTTATTTGTCACAAACTGTAAACGTTGGGGCGTCTGGCTGGCTCAGATCTCAGAGCATGTGACGCTTGATCTCGGGGTTGTAAGTTCGAGCCCCGTGTTGGGTGTAGAGATTACTTAAAAAAAAAAAAATCCTGGGACACCTGGGGGGCTCAGTTGGTTAAGTGACCGAGTTTGGCTCAGGTCATGATCTCACGGTGTGTGGGTTCTCGGCTGTCAGCACAGAGCCTGCTTCGGATCGTCCGTCCCCCTCTCTCTCTGCCCCTCCCCTGCTTGTATGCACACTCTCTCTCAAAAGTAAAGAAACATCTTAAAGAAACTTTTTAAATCGTTGGGGTGCCTGGGCGGCTCAGTCGGTGGAGGGTCCGATTCTTGATTTCAGCTCAGGTCATGATCGAGGGATGGAGCCCTGCGTTGGGCCCTGGGTTGACAGCGTGGAGCCTGCTTGGGATTCTCTCTCTCCCGCTCCCTCTGCCCCTCCCCTACTCACGCTCTGCCTTTCTCTGTCTCTCAAAAATAAATAAACAGTACAGTTTTTTTTAATAAAATAAACAAAAAATAAAATAAAATAAACCAAGTAAATTTGAAGGTCTAGTTGACTTTGTTAAACGATTCACGATTGTGCCAGGATCCACCTCGCCAGGAGGGGGCCACTCCAAACAGCGGTACAAAATCGAAGGTCTTTATAGAAGGAGGGCAGGGCGAGGAAGGTACAAGCAAAAGCAAAAAAAAAAAAAAAAAAAAAAAAAAGGACTTTTCCAGGGCAAGGTCACTTTCCCTCAGTGGGACTCGCAGCAAAGGGTCTTATGCACATGACTTTCTCTTCCTCTGGGGGATGGGGAAGGCCCGTCCGTAGCAGATGACCTCATGGGTGCTATCAGAAAATTCCTGACGTTTCTGAGGCAGGTTGAAGCTGCCACGAGACTAAGTATGAAGGCCTGGGTTGGTGACTTGGCTTGGCCCAAGGAACGCCATTTTGGGCCTGTGGTTTTCCTTTGAACGGCGCCGTGAACCCAACAGGCACACCAAGGTCCCCGCCCTCGAGGAGCTCCAACCGTAGGAAGGTGACAGGCGATAAACAGGAAACAGCACAAACAACTCGCTGTTTGTTACCACGACGGCTACAATTCGTTGCGGTCAGAATAGAACAGTGTGTCAGAAGGTGCTGAGTCCTATAAAGGAACTAACGGAACCAGGTAAGGAGTTTGGGGAGATTGGGAAGTAAGGGTTGCAATTTTCAGTGGGATGCTCAGGGCAAGAGTCATGGAAAAGGCAAGCTTGGAACAGAGACGCGGAAAACAAAACACCAGGGAGCGAGCTCCGTGGACATAACGGGGCAGAGCAAGAACGTGCCCAGGATGGTCGAGCAACAGGAGGGAAGCGCTAGGGGGAGAGTCGTAGGAGAGGTCAGGCAGGTCATGGCGGACCAAGTTCTGAAAGAAATGGGAAGCCATCATGGGATTTTGAGCAGAGGAGTGACATAATGAACCTGTATCTTGAAAGGATCTCTGGGGCTGCTGGGGGGGTGGGGGATTTATGATAAGGAACCAAGGAAAAGCAGAGCAAGTGTTAGGGGTTGTCTGCAGTGATCCAGACGAGAAAATGGAGGGGGCTGGGGCCAGAGCAGTAGCCCTGTTGGTGTGGAGAAGTAGCCAGACCCTGGATGTAGTCTGGAGGCAGAACCAGCCTCGTTTCCTGGGATTGAATGCAGGGTGTTAGAGAAACCAGCTTTGTTGAAGAAATGGAAATGGGGGGGGGGGGCGTGCGCCTGGGTGGTTCAGTCGGTGAAGCGTCCGACTTCGGCTCAGGTCATGATCTCACGGTTCATGGGTTCCAGCCCCACCTCGGGGTCTATCCTGACAGCTCAGAGCCCGGAGCCTGCTTCGGATTCTGTGTCTCCCTCTCTCTCTGCTCCTCCCCTGCTCGCTCTCTCTCTCTCAAAAAGAAATAATAAAGATTTTTTAAAAATTAAAAAAAAAAAAAGAAAAAGAAATAGAAACAGGAGCGCCTGGGTGGCTCGGTTACTTAAGCAGCGGACTCGTGGTTTGGGTTCAGGTCACGATCTCACATTTTGTGGGATCAAGCCCCATGTCCGGACCTGAGCTGACAGCTCAGAGCCTGCTTGGGATCCTCTCCCTCTCGCTCTCTATCTCTTGCTCTCAAAAATAAATAAATATTAAAAAAGCAAAAAAGCAAAAAAAAAACCAAACACCCCAAACCTCAGGTCTCTCTGAAGTATCTTCCATTGAGCCCCCTCTGCTGGACAGATGTGAAATTGCCTCCCTTTGAGTCCTTTTTTTTTTTTTTTTTTTTTTTTAGTTTAGTTTATTTATTTGGAGACAGAGCAAGCAGGGCAGAGAGAGGCAGAGGAATAGAAAGACAGAGAGAGTGAATCCCAAACAGGCTCCGTACTAACGGCGCTGTGAGCACGGAGCCCAACATGGGGCTCAATCCCGTGAACCAGAAGATCACGAGCTGAGCGGAAATCCAGAGTTGGACGCTTAGCCAACTGAGCTAACCAGGCGCTCCTGAAATTGCCTCCTTTTTAAAAGGCCACAGAGGGGCGCCTGGGTGGTTCAGTTGGTTAAGCGTCCGACTTCGGCTCAGCTCACGATCTCGGGGTTCATGAATTCGAGCCGCGCCTTGGGGTCTATGCTGACAGCTCAGAGCCTGGAGCCTGCTTTGGATTCTGTGTGTGTGTGTGTGTCTCTCTCTCTCTCTGCCCCTCCCCTACTCATGCTTTGTCTCTCTCTCTCTCTCAAAAAAAAAATAAATAAACACTTAAAAAATTTTAAAGGCCACAGAGCTGTGGAATGCAAAAGTGCAGGGTTAACTTTCCAAGGCCGATTGGAGGAGCAGTGCTCCCATCAGGCCCTCCCACCCCCCACTACTCACCGTTCACGCCCTGGCGCCAAGACCCTTAACTGGAGAGGAATTGAAATAGATGAGCAGAGCACCCGAGGCAAGCCTAGTCCTGACTCTTTACCAGGCCTGGGAATAGTCAAAGAAAGATAAGATTTCTGGTTTGGGCTTCATATCAGACACCCACAAATAGGATGCTCGGGCCAGCAAGGTTTCTATGCGAATTGTAGCACCAGAAAAAAGATGTCATTCTGGCAAATAGAGACCTGAGATCTTCCTAAACCAATGTTGCTGGAAGGCTCCATCCACGTAAAAAGGGTACCGGCAATACTAGGATGTGGAGGGCTCAGTCGGAACAAATCCCTGTAAACCAATGTTTACGTAGGAGCCCCTACCCACTGGTCTTCTTTGGGACAGCCTTGAAGGACCCCGGCTGTACAAGAGCAGTCATCCAAGCAGGTAGATCACAGGGACCGAGGAATTCACTCCACTGCCCAGAGAGTTAGTTACACGACGGCACCCGTGAGATTTGCTGGTTCCGTCATTTGCCTGTATGGACTCGTTCACCAAGATACAGCACAGCCTCTGGACCAATGGCCAAGCACGGTGCTTTCATAGACCCTTCCCACGAAATGCTTTCCTTAAGGGTAGCTGTTATTCTCTCTCTCAAAATAAATAAATACTCTAAAAAATGGTTACGATGGTAAACTTTTTTAAGTTTTATTTTATTTTGAGAGAGAGAGATGCAGCCACAGGAGGGGCAGAGAAAGAGAGAGAGAGAGAGAGAGAGAGAGAATCCCAAGCAGACTCCACACTCCAGGAGGAGCCCCACGTGGGGCTCAATCTCACAACCATGAGCTCATGACCTCAGCCGAAATCAAGAGTCAGACGTTTAACTGACTGAGCCACCAGGCGCCCCAACGTGGTAAATTTTATGTTACACGTATTTTAACACAGTAAATTCTTTTCAAAAAAAATCAGATGAACGTGTCTTCATCAGCCACATGCTGCGAGAGGCAAAACTGAGTTAAAAAGTTTTTTTGTAATGTTTTTATTTATTTTTGAGAGAGGGCACGAGCGAGCAGAGAGAGAGGGAGACACAGAACCGGAAGCAGGTTCCAGGCTCCGAGGTGTCAGCACAGAGCCCGACGCGGGGCTGGAACCCACGGTCCGTGAGACCATGATCTGAGCCGAAGTCGGACGCTCAACTGACTGAGCCACCCAGGCGCTCCTGAGATGCAAAACTGATTTAGACATAGACTGTACCATCTGACCCTTTTTAAATCATAAGAGAGGGAGGAACTGGGCTGGAACTCGGAAGAAGTCTCAGCACAGGTAATGACTGATGAAGAGGTAAGTTGTGGCTAAAACAAAATACAATAAAGCCAGGTGCTCCAAAATGTCTTGGCACTATGCCTGCACAAATGAACCAAGTGTCCATGAGTCTGTCCTGATCCTTGCACCAAGGGAGAGCCTCACTGCACAGAAGGAAGCCCGAGTGAATGTCCAAGAGCAAGAATTCTTGTCCCCTTCAAGCGTCCCTCTAGCTGGACTAAGAATCAAATTGACATGAAACAGATTAAGAGGAGAAAATCAAGTTTGGCAGGGTATGCGTGGGGAATCCACACAGACATGGAAATTCCAAAGAAAGTCAGGCAAAGTGAGGTATATATGTCACTCCAAACCAAGGGGAAGGGGTGAGGATCTGGGACTTCCCGGGAAGGTAAAGAAAGGTAAATGCTTGGTAAACAAATGTTTGCCCTGCCAGACAGATGGGTTCCTCAGATAACATTCATCCCTGCTAATAGCCGTGATCCTGGGAAAGATCCCCAGTTTAGATTCTTCTAGGGTCGTTAAGGGAGGGGCAAAGTTTTCCTGGGGGCATAGCTGCCTCACGTGTTGCTTTGCAAATTACCTGGATGTCGATGATTGTAACTTTGGGAAAATGATAAGTTGCAGTTGTCCTTGAGGGGATGGGGGTCATGCTTAGTGGCCTCATCTCAAGCTATACTGGGAGAAAGATGTGTGTGTGTGTTCGCACAAAAATGCACACATGCCCTAGACAACATGGCCTGGAATAGAGTGGAGCCCGTTGGGGGTGTCATCCTGGTTATGGGTGTTCTCTTACCCTTTTCTAGATGCTACCCTTTAATTCTTGGTATGACTCCAAGTCATATTTGAGAGTGGCGGTTTTTTTTTTTAAATGTCTACATGCATAGATTTTAATGTCTTGACTTCTTATTTAATTACACTGCGGTCTGAGAATGTGGTCTGTGTGATATTGACTCTTTGGTATTTTATGGAAGCTTATTTTGTGGCTCAGTAGGGGGTCGAATTTTATAAGTTTTCCACGCGTGCTCGCAAAGAATGCATGCTCTCTGATCACTGAGGACAGAGTTCTTTGTAAATTGAATAACTGAAGGCAGTTAATCGTGCATTCAAACCTTCTTATCGTTAGTTGATTACGAGTCTGTTAGATGTGTCTATTACAGAGATGTGGTAAGTCCCCCACCGTACTGATGAATTTCTGAGCTTCTCCCTATAATTCTGTCAGTGGTCACATTACCTGCATATTATTAGATGCGTACAGTTTGTTTTCTCTTTTAAATGTTTGTTTATTTATTTTGAGAGAAAGAGAGAGAAAGACTGTGAGCTGGGGAGGGGCAGAGGGAGAGGGTGAGGGAATCCCAAGCAGACTCCACACGGTCAGTGCAGAGCCCCATGTGGGGCTCGAACTCACGAACCGTGAGTTCATGACCTGAACTGAAATCAAGAATCAGACGCTTAACTGACTGAGCCACCCAGGCGCCCCTATCATCAATTTTTTTTTTTTTTTTTTGCATCTCTGTTGGTTTATTCCAATCAGCATAAAGTCATGGTGCTATTTTTTCTATCTTTAAAAAAAATGTTTTTTTAATCTTTATTTTTAAGAGAGAGAGAGACAGACAGAGTGCGAGTAGGGGAGGGGCAGAGAGAGAGGGAGACACAGAATCTGAAGCTGGTTCCAGGCTCTGAGCTGTCAGCAGAGAGCCCGATGCAGGGCTCGAACCCACGAACCATGAGATCATGACCTGAGCCGAAACCGGACGCTTAACCGACTGAGCCACCCGGGCGTCCCTGCTATTTTTTCTATCTTAAAGAAAAATTCAGTTGGCCTCACTTCTTCCACTAGCTGCAGCCTCATTTCTCTCTTCCCTTTTCTGGTAAAAAAAAGGGTATGTAGTCCTCTCTCCCCATTCACTTATTTTTCTCATTTTCAATTTTTTTGGTGTTTTATGTTCAGTGTTACGTTTTATTTTTTATTTTTTATTTTTTTTAAATTTTTTTTTCCAACGTTTATTTATTTTTGGGACAGAGAGAGACAGAGCATGAACGGGGGAGGGGCAGAGAGAGAGGGAGACACAGAATCGGAAGCAGGCTCCAGGCTCTGAGCCATCAGCCCAGAGCCCGACGCGGGGCTCGAACTCACGGAGCGCGAGATCATGACCTGGCTGAAGTCGGACGCTTAACCGACTGCGCCACCCAGGCGCCCCCAGTGTTACGTTTTAAAATAACCTGCTCCTATTTCAAAAGACGCACATGAGCATTGCAGAAAATTAGAAAATGTAGGTAAGCAAAAATAATAAAATGGAGGACACCTGGGTGGCTCCGTGGGTTGGGCGTCCAACTCTTGGTTTCGCCTAGGGTCATGATCTCACGGTTCATGAGATCGAGCCCCACGACCCCAGTCTGGACTCCGCCCTAACAGAGAGAAGGGGATTTTCTCTCTCTCCCCTTCTCTGTCTGCCCCTGCCACTCTCTCTCAAAAATGGATGAATACACTTCAAAAAGTAATAATAGTACAAAATGGAAACATATTCTAACCACACTGAGAGTACCCGTGTTAATCATTTGGTACTCCAGTATACCTGGATCTTTAGATACATATATATTTTTTTAATGTATGGGTTTGTTAATCAACATGAGATCATACCATACATACTATTTTATAACCTCTTTTTTTATTAATCAGTCATCTCTGCCTTTCCAAATCAAAAATTTTTCATCCCACCTCATAGCTAAACCATAATAAAAAAATTTCCAATAATCCCCCAAACACCTTTTATTTTTAAAAAATTTTTTCAGGGGAGCCTGGGTGGCTCAGTCGGTTGGGCGTCCGACTTCAGCTCAGGTCATGATCTCACAGTCTGTTAGTTCGAGCCCCGCGTCGGGCTCTGGGCTGATGGCTCAGCTCCTGGAGCCTGCTTCCGATTCTGTGTCTTCCTCTCTCTCTGCCCCTCCCCCATTCATGCTCTGTCTCTCTCTGTCTCAAAAATAAATAAACGTTAAAAAATTTAAAAAAATATATTTTCAAAGATTTATTTTCCATGTTTATTTTAGAGACAGAGCAGAGGAGGGGCAGAGAGAGGAGGACAGAGTATCTGAAGCGGACTCCGTGCTGACAGCAGCGAGCCTGACCTGGGGCTTGAACTCACGAACTGAGACATCATGACCTGAGCTGAAGTCGGACACTCAACTGAGCCCCCCAGGCAGCCCGCAAAACGTCTCTTATACCGGGTGTGTCCATATCAGGATTCAAACCATGGCCACACGTTGCATCTGCTCTACCAGCACAATCTCCCTTTTTCAGGACACTAACTTGTTGAAGGCATTAGCCCACCAGGTCCTGTCTTCTGGTACTTTTTAACTCGTTCCTCTATCACCCGGATTTCTTATAAACCGAAAGTTAGAGGTAAAGACTTAATGGTTTCCAGATAAATGACTCTGAGTAGATACATGATCAATGACGTATACTCCATACTGAGTCTCATCTCACACAACCTCTGGGGACACCACTTACGACAACACTGTTGGACCCAGGGTCAAGGTGAGGACAGCATAATCTGTCCCTTGTAAATAACACTCCCCTCTTGTGCCTGGAAAGTAATCTATCATTATGTTGTGGCTTTGGCACTACGTGAATGTTCGATTTCCTGTCTTCTGGTTCTCCCGATGGTTTCAAACCAATCCTTGCTTGAATCATAATTTCAGAGAATTTGCAAAGTGATGATGTTCAAGTTCTAGGTTATTCAATAAAGTTTTTCCTTATCAGCTGGTCTGTTTGACTCTCCTAAAATGCATTTCCTACTTGAAAGACAAGATAAATGCCCATTTATTTTTCTTTCATTGCCAATTTTCAAAGCAAGTTTTAGTTAAACAGCCAGATGAAACGGTGACAAAGCACTATGTTCTTAAACCCACCCACCCACCCCCCGTCAGCTTTCACACCCGGGGATCAACTGAATTTCTCTTGCAAAATTCACCAATGGCCTGTAGGCTGCTACATTCAGAAGTCAAGTCTAGGAAGTCAAGTCTAGGGGTGTCTGGGTAGTTTAGCGGGTTAAGCATCCGACTCTTGATCTCAGCGCATGTCTTGATCTCAGAGTTCAAGCTCAGCACCGGGCTCAGTGCTTGGGTGTGACGCCTACTGAAATAAAAAAAAAAAAAGTCAAGTCTAGAACCCACCTAGTTTGATCACTCCCTCCTTGAAACCCTTTCTTCGTTTGACTTTCAAGACAACGCTTTGCTTTAATTACCCTACTTCACTAGCCATTCCTTGTCGTTCGTCTTTGTAAGTTCTCATTTCTCTGGACTCTCGATACTGGAGTGGCTCAAGCTCCCTCCATGAATTTCTCAGTCTACACTCATTCTTTTTTCAACCTTGATCAAAGAGTATATATATTTTTTCAAATATGCATGCTATTTGTTTACTTATTTATTTTTAAATTTAATTTTTTATTTTTTTAAACATTTTTAATGTTTCTTTTTGTTTTTGAGAGACAGAGCGTGCGTAGGCGAGGGGCAGAGAGAGAGGGATACCTAGAATCTGAAGCAGGCTCCAGGCTCTGAGCGGTCAGCACAGAACCCAATATGGGGCTCGAACCCACGGGCGGTGAGATCATGACCTGAGGCAACGTCGGACACCCAACTGACTGAGCCATCCGGGCGCCCCTGACGGTAGTTTTGATTTGCATTTCCCTAATGGCTAACGACTGAGAGCACCTTCTCATGTGCTTATTGGCCATGCATATGGGTTTTTTTAATTTTTTTTACATTTTTTATTTATTTTTGAGAGACAGAGAGAGACAGAGCACAAGTGAGGGTGGGGCAGAGAGAGAATGAGACACAGAATCAGAAGCAGGCTCCAGGTTCTGAGCTGTCTGCACAGAGCCTGATGCGAGGCTCGAACTCACAAACTGTGAGATCATGACCTGAGCCACTCAGGAGCCCCCATGTGTATGTTTTTGAAGGGAAGATGTCTCTTCAGATCTTTTGCCTATTTTTTTAAATAGTTTCTTTTTTTAATGTTTATTTATTTATTTTGAGAGAGAGAGAATGGGGGATGGGGGGGGGACACAGAGAGAGAGAGACAGAGAGAATCCCAAGCAGGCTCTGCCCTGTCAGCACAGAGCCTGATGCAGGTCTCAAGCTCACAAACTGTGAGATCATGACCTGAGCCCAAATCGAGCGTTGGATGCTTAACCGACTGAGGCACCCAGGTGCCCTTCTTTTGCCTATGTTTAATTTGGCTTCATTTTTATTACGGAGTTATAAGAGTTGTTCATATATTTTGACAGAAGTCCCTTATCAAACATATATGACTTGCAAACATTTTCTTGCACTCTGTGGGTTGTCCTCTCACCATCATTTGTGTGTGTGTGTGAGCTCTATGCCCAATGTGGCTCCAACTCACCACCCCGAGATCAAGAGCCACATGCTCTACTGTCTGGGCCAGCTGGGCGCCCCGGGTTGTCCTCTCACTGTCTTGATGGTATCCTTTGAAACACAAAAGGTTTTAATGTTAATTACATCCAATTTATCTAACTTTTTATTTTGTCACTGGTGTTTTTGGTGTCCTAAGGAAATATGGTGTATCCAAGGTCAGGAAGATTTATACTTATTTTTCTTATTCTTAGAATTATTGCAGTTTTAGCTGTTACGTTTAGATCTGTTATGCATTTTGAACTAATTTTTGTAGCCGGTGTGAGGTAGGGGTCCAGCTTTATCCTTTAGGATGTGGATATTGTTTCCCCAGCACCGTTTGTTGACACTGGTATTCTTTCCTCCGTTGAGTTGTCTTCGAACCCTTGTTGAAAATGAATCGACTGTAAATGTAAGGATTTAGTTCTGGACTCTTACTTCTTTTACATTGATCTGTCATCTATCCTTATGCTAGTACCATACTGTCCTGAGTATTGTAGTTTGTAGCAACTTTTTAAATTAGGAGGTATGAGTCTTCCACCTTTGTTCTTCTTTTTCAAGATTGTTTTTGCTGTTGTGGGTGCCTTGCATTTGCATTCGAATTTTGGCATCAACTCTTCAATGTCTGCAAAGAAGTCAGCTGGGATTTGGATAGGGATTGCACTGAATCTGTAGATCAACTTGGGAGGATTGTCCTCTTAACAATGTTAAGTTTTCCAATCCCATAAGCCTGGAATACCTTTCCACTTATGTAAGTCTTTAATTTCTTTCTAATTTCTCT
The DNA here is from genome assembly GCF_022079265.1 of Lynx rufus. Classification (NCBI taxonomy): domain Eukaryota; kingdom Metazoa; phylum Chordata; class Mammalia; order Carnivora; family Felidae; genus Lynx; species Lynx rufus. The sequence goes on along the minus strand of NW_025814832.1, from coordinate 23,698,121 downwards.
CAATAACTTTTGTACTTTTCAGTGTACAAGTCTTATACTTAATTTGTTAAGTTTATTCTCAGTAACTTTATTCTTTTGGATGCTATTACAAATGCAATTGTTTTCTTAATTTCATTTTTTAGATTGTTCATTGCTAGTGTATGGAAATACAATCAATTTTTGTATATTTATCTTGTGTTCTGCCACCTTGCTGAACTTATTCTAGTAGATTCAGGAGAATTCTTCAAGAATATAGAAGACCATGTCAGGGGCTCCTAGGTGGCTCAGTTGGCTGAGTGTCCAACTCCTGATTTCAGCTCAGGTCATGATCCCAGGGTCATGGGATTGAGACTGTGTTGGGCTCTGCACTGAACATGGACACTGCTTCAGATCCTCTCTCCCCCTCTCTCTCTCCCTCCCCCCATTTGCTCTCTCTCTGTCAAATAAAATAAAAACTTTAAAAAAATTTTATAGGCAGCTCTTTCTGCCCATGGTCCTGCCCCCATGCTTTAAAAAAAAACACCTTTTAGCACTGAAAAAAAAATTATGAAAAATGAAAATAAAATATCATGTCAGGGTGCCTGGTCAGCTCAGTCCAGAAAGTGTGTGACTCTTGATCTCAGGGTCGTGAGTTCGAGCCCCGTGTTGGATGCAGAGATCAGATAGGTAGATAGATAGATAGATAGATAGATAGATAGATAGATAAGTCATCTGCAAATAGAGATAGTTTTACTTTTTACTTTTTTTGTTGTTGTTTGTTTGTTTTGTTTTAATGCTTATTTATTTTTGAGACACAGAAAGAGAGCGTGAGGGACCAGGGAGGGGGTGCGGTGGGCAGAGAGATGGAGACAGAGGATCTGAAGCAGGCTCTGTGCTAACCTCAGAGAGCCCAACGTGGGGCTTGAAACCATGAACCAAGAGACCATGACCTGAGCTGAAGTCGGACGCTTAACCTACTGAGCCACCCAGGTGCCCCACTTCTTCCTTCCTCATATGAATGTCTTTTATTTCTTTTTCATTCCTAATTTCCCTGGCTATACCCTCCAACCACAATATTGAATAGAAGTGGTGAAAGCAGAAATCTTTGTCCTGTTTCTGTTCTTGGGGGGAAAGCACCAGTCCTTCACCATTAAGTATGATGTTGGGGCTTGAAACCATGAACCAAGAGACCATGACCTGAGCTGAAGTCGGACGCTTAACCTACTGAGCCACCCAGGTGCCCCACTTCTTCCTTCCTCATATGAGTGTCTTTTATTTCTTTTTCATTCCTAATTTCCCTGGCTATACCCTCCAACCACAATATTGAATAGAAGTGGTGAAAGCAGAAATCTTTGTCCTGTTTCTGTTCTTGGGGGGAAAGCACCAGTCCTTCACCATTAAGTATGATGTTGGCTGTGAGTTTTTCGTAGATAGGCTTTATCAAGCTGATGAAATTCCCTTCTATTCTAGTTTACTGAATGTGTTTATCATGGAAGTACGTTGCATTTTGTCAATGCTTCTTCTGTATCTATGGAGATGGTTGTGGGGTTTTTGATCTTTACTCTATTAACATGCTATACGCATTGTTGGGGTTTTTTAAATGTTTTATTTATTTTTGAGAGAGAGAGAAAGAGACCACGAGTGAGGGAGGGGCAGAGAGAGAGGGAGACACAGAATCCGAAGCAGGCTCCAGGTTCCGAGCTGTCAGCACAGAGCCTGATGCGAGGCTCAAACTCACGAGCTGTGACATCATGACCTGAGCCAAAGTCGGACATTTCACTGACTGAGCCACCCAGGTGCCCCTATATTGTTTTTGTACCTTAGACCAACCTTACATTTCTAGTGTAAAACCCATTCACTTACGGCATATAATCCTGTTTAAATGTTGCTGGATATGGTTTGTTATTATTTTGTTGAGGCCCCTTGCATCCAAAAGATATTTGGTGTGTAGTTTTCTTCTCTTGTGATCTTTTTATCTGGTTTTGGAATCAGGGTAATACAGATTTCATAGAACGATTGAGAAGTGCTGCTTCTTAAGCTCTTCTATATTTTAAAGAGTTTGTAAAGGAAGGGTGCCCTGGCTGGCTGAGTCTGTAGAGCATGTAACTCTTGATCTTGGGGTCATGAGCTCGAGCCCCATGTTGGGCAGAGAGCTTACTTTAAAAAAGGAGTTTGGGGGCGCCTGGGTGGCGCAGTCGGTTGAGCGTCCGACTTCAGCCAGGTCACGATCTCGCGCTCCGTGAGTTCCAGCCCCGTGTCGGGTTCTGGGCTGATGGCTCAGAGCCTGGAGCCTGTTTCCGATTCTGTGTCTCCCTCTCTCTCTGCCCCTCCCCCGTTCATGCTCTGTCTCTCTCTGTCCCAAAAATAAATAAAAACGTTGAAAAAAAAAAAAAAAAAGGAGTTTGTGGGCACCCGGGTGGCTCAGTGGGTGAAACATCCAACGCTTGATTTGGGCTCAAGTCATGAACTCACAGTTCATGAGTTCAAGCCCCACATCCAATTCTCTGCTGTCAGAGTGGATCCTCTGTCTCCCTCTCTCTCTGCCCCTACTCCACTCATTCCCTCTCTCCCTCTCTCTCTCTCTCTCTCTCTCTCAAAAATAAATAAACATTAGGGGTGCCGGGGTGGCTCAGCCAGTTGAGCATCCGACTTCGGCTCAGGTCTGATCTCACGTTCTGTGAGTTCAAGCCCCATGTTGGGCTCTGTGCTGACAGCTCAGAGCCTGGAGCCTGCTTGAAATTCTGTGTCTCCCTCTCTCTCTGCCCCACCCCTGCTGCTCTCTGTCTCTCAAAAATGAATAAACGTTAAAAAAAAAAAAACAAAAAAAAAAAAAATGAATAAACGTTAAAAAAAATTTTTAATAAATAAAAATACATACATACATAAAGAGTTTGTAGAGAATTAATATTAGTTCTTTAAGTGTTTGGTAGAATTCACTGGTGAAGCCATCTGAACCTGAGCTGCTCTTTTGGGGAGTTTTTATTTTTTTTTTTTAATTTTTTTTTTCAATGTTTATTTATTTTTGGGACAGAGAGAGACAGAGCATGAACAGGGGAGGGGCAGAGAGAGAGGGAGACACAGAATCGGAAACAGGCTCCAGGCTCCGAGCCATCAGCCCAGAGCCCGACGCGGGGCTCGAACTCGCGGACCGCGAGATCGTGACCTGGCTGAAGTCGGACGCTTAACCGACTGCGCCACCCAGGCGCCCCTTTTGGGGAGTTTTTAAATTATGGATTCGATCTCTTGTTATAGATCTGTTGAGATTTTCTATTTCTTCTTAAGTCAGTTTCAGTAGTTTGTGTCTTTCTAGGAATTTGCCCATGTCATCTAAGTTCTGTAATTTGTTGGAATTTAACTGTTCATAGTATTTCCTTATAATCCATTTTATTTCTATATTGTCAATCTCGTCAAAGAATCAATTTTTAGTTTTGTTGATTTTATTTACCATCTATTTCCCATTTCATTTATTTTCATGTTATCTTTATTATTTCCTTCCTTCTGCCTGCTCTGGGTTTAGTTTTCTTCTCTTTTCTAGTTTCTTTTTTTTTTTTTAATTTTTTTTTCAACGTTTATTTATTTTTGGGACAGAGAGAGACAGAGCATGAACGGGGGAGGGGCAGAGAGAGAGGGAGACACAGAATCGGAAACAGGCTCCAGGCTCCGAGCCATCAGCCCAGAGCCCGACGCGGGGCTCGAACCCACGGACCGCGAGATCGTGACCTGGCCGAAGTCGGACGCCCAACCGACTGCGCCACCCAGGCACCCCTCTTTTCTAGTTTCTTAATGTGGAATAGCAGGTTATTGATTGGAGATCTTGCCTCTTTTTTTTTTTTAATTTTTTTTTTTAATGTTTATTTATTTTTGAGACACAGAGAGAGCATGAGCAGGGGAGGGGCAGAGAGAGAGGGAGACACAGAATCGGAAGCAGGCTCCAGGCTCTGAGCCGTCAGCCCAGAGCCCGACGCGGGGCTGGAACTCACGGACCGCGAGACCGTGACCTGAGCCGAAGTCGGACGCCTAACCGACTGAGCCACCCAGGCGCCCCTTGCCTTTTTTTTGCAAGCCTTAAGCTGCATCCTATAAAGTTCAGTACATTATGCTTTCATTTTCATTCATCTTTTTTTTTTTTTAATTTTTTTTCAACATTTTTTATTTATTTTTGGGACAGAGAGAGACAGAGCATGAACGGGGGAGGGGCAGAGAGAGAGGGAGACACAGAATCGGAAACAGGCTTCAGGCTCTGAGCCGTCAGCACAGAGCCTGACGCGGGGCTCGAACTCCCGGACCGCGGGATCGTGACCTGGCTGAAGTCGGACGCTTAACCGACTGCGCCACCCAGGCGCCCCTCATTTTCATTCATCTTACAGTAGTTTTTAATTTCCCTCATGATTTCTTCTTTGATACATTGGTTATTTAGGAGCATGTGTTTAATTCCCACATATTTGTGATTTTTTTTCTTTTGTGTCAAGTAGATATTTCTAGTATGTGATTTTATTTTTTTTTTTAAGTTTATCGTTCATTTTGAGAGAGAGAGAGAGAGCAGGGGAGGGGGAGAGAGAGATAGAGAGAGAGAGAGAATCTCAAGCAGGCTCCTAGCCACCAGTGCAGAGCCCAATTTAGGGCTCAAACTCACAAACCATGAGATTATGACCTGAGCCGAAACTAGGAGTCAGACACTTAACCAACTGAGCCACCCAGGCACCCCTCTCGTATATCATTTTACTTCTCTTGTTTCTTATAGTGTATTTTTTGAGTTATTACTTAGTGGCTGCCCTAGGGATTACAATTAACAGCTTAATTTAAAATAGTCTACTCCAGGGGTGCCTGGGTGGCTCAGTCGGTTAAGCGTCCGACTTCGGCTCAGGTCATGATCTCGTGGTTCGTGAGTTCAAGCCCCGCGTCAGGCTCTGTGCTGATGGCTCATAGCCTGGAGCCTGTTTCAGATTCTGTGTCTCCCTCTCTCCCTGACCCTCCCCCATTCATGCTGTCTCTCTCTGTCTCAAAAATAAATAAACGTTAAAAAAAAATTCTTTTAAATAAACAAAAAAAATAAAAATAAAATAAAATAAAATAAAATAAAATAAAATAAAATAAAATAAAATAAAATAGTCTACTCCAGGGGCACCTGGGTGGCTCAGTAGGCTAAGTGTCCAACTTCAACTCAGGTCATGGTCTTGTGGTTCGGAGCTCAAGCCCCATGTTGGGCTCTGCTACGAGCAGAGCCTGCTTTGGATCCTCTGTCCCCCCTCTCTCTCTGCCCCTCCCCCTGCTTGCATTCTCTCACGCTCTTTCAAAAATAAACATTCTTTAAAAATTAAAAAAAAAGCAATATAGTTCATATTAATACAAACTTAATTTCGTTGTATACAAAACCTTTACTCAAATATAGCTTCATTCCCCCCACTCTCCTTTTTACTATTATTGTTATACAAATTACATCTTTAGATATTATAAACCCCGCTAACACAGCTTTATAATTATTGCTTTATGTAATTGCCTTTTAAATCAGATAGAAGAGAAAAGAGTTATAAACAAAAACATATTTATATTGTCTTTTATATTTACTAGTGTGTTGACATTTGCTAGAACTCTCTATTCCTTCCTGTGGATCTGGGTTACTGTCTAGTGTCCTACCATTTCAGCCGGAAGGACTCCCTATAATATTGCTTGTAGGGCAGTTCTGCTAGTGATCAATTGACTCAATTTTTGTTTCTCTGGGAATGCCTCAATTTCTCCTATGGTTGTTGAAGGATAGTTTTGCTAGATATAGAATTCTTGGCTGACGGTCCTTTTCTTTCAGTGCTTTGAATATGTCATCCCACTGTCTTCTGACCTCAATAGTTTCAGGTGAGAAATCAGCTGTAAATCTTATTGGGGACACTTACCCATGATGAGTTGCTTTCCTCTTGCTGTTTTCGAGATTCTCTCCTTGTCTAGGTCTTTTCACAGTTTCGCTATGATACTTCCAGGTGCGATACATTCTTTCTTTGATGATCTCATCCAGTCTCAGGATGTTAAATGCCAACTATTTACTGATGACTCCCAGATCGATATTTCAAACCCAGACTCCTTCAGGATTCCAGACTCATATAGTCAAAAGCCTACTCGTCATCTTCACTGGAATCATTACCTCAAACTTGATAGGGTAAAATGGAGATCCTAATCCTGCTTTGAAAAAAACAAATGCTCTGATCACAGTCAAAACTTACCCCATTTGATGGCAAATCCATCACCCCAGCTGTTCAGGCTAGAAAGCATGGAGTCTTTAACCACAGGGCTGTTGCACTTGTTTTTTGGAACACTTGTCCCCCAGATATCCTTATATCTTACTCTTCTCCTTCAAATCTTTGTTCACAGATTACCTTCTCAGTGAAATTTTCCATTCTAAATAAGTTTCTTCCTCCCTCTGTGGTAAGGATTTCATCGAAGATTTAATATCTTCTCTTTGTAGAGTGGCCTGTAGTTTCACTAAAATGAGAATAGGTGTGGATTTTTCTTTTTTTATACTTATCTTATTTGGGATTTGTTGAGATTCCTTAACCACAGGATTCATGTATTTCATCAGTCTGAAAATTTCTCAGCCACGATATTTTTAAATATTGTCTCTTTCCCATTCTCTCTATTCTTTCCTTCTAATATTCTAATCAGATGAATGTTAGCTCTCATTTGGCCCTTCATGTTTCTTAAACTCTTTTTCATATTTTTGTTCTTTTATTTCTCTGTGCTTCATTCTGAACATTTTCCTCAGATCTATTTTCCAATTTGCTAATTTTTCCTTCAGCTGTTATTAATCTCTTGTTTAACCTATCCATTTTTTTTATTTCAATTGCTGCATTTTTCTTTTTTCTTTGTTTTTTTTTTTAAGATTTTGTTTTAGGCAATCTCTGTATCTGATGTGGGGCTCGAACTCACAAACCCAAGATCAAGAGTCACACACTCCACTGGCTGAGCCAGCCAGGCACCCCTGTAGTTTTTTAAGTTCCATTTATTTCTTTTTCAAATCTGTGAGTTCTTTTTTATATCATCTTGATCTCTTTGTTATTATTATTCCTTATGTTCTGAGTACTTTAAAAAGCATTTAAAAGTACGTAAACATACTTAATTTTAAAACAACAACAACGGCATCAGTGACACTATATGCCAAGCACTGTATTAGACAATATTATTAACTCATTTCTTTTCATAACATCCCTGAATAAGGAAATGGAGGCACAGAGAAGCTAATCAACTTACCCAAGGTCACCCGGATAGTAAATACAGCACTTGGAGTATAATCTAGGCAGGGCGACTTTAGAACCTATACCTTAAACCACTGTACCTTACTGCCTCTTTTATAGTTGAGTTGTCATCTGAAAAATTATGTTATCCGAAATCCTTGCTGTTTGCTACGTTTGTTCATCCTTGCTCATTGTGAATTATTTCTTTATGCAGATCACTTTTCAGTTATTGTGGGAATCTTGCATGGGTTCAGGGAAGTTTTACACTGTTTCAGCCCAAGGGCATCCCTGGTCCAGACTACTTTTTTTTTTTTTTTAATGTTTTATTTAGAGAGAGAGAGAGAGAGAGCATGTGCATGTATGCTTGAGCAAGGAAGGGGCAGAGAGAGAGGGAGACAAAGGATCCAAAGTGGGCTCTGTACTGAGCCCAATGAGCCCAATGCGGGGCTCGAACTCACTAACCGTGAGATCATGACCTGAGCCAAAGTCGGCATTCAACTGGCTGAGCCACCCAGGCACCCCCAGAACCATTTTTAATGCCAATTCCTTATCTTGGACATTCCTAGACAATAGGGTATTGATTTTTTTTTTAATTGTGCTTGCATTTATTTATTTATTTATTTATGTAATCTCTACACCCAACATGGGGCTTGAACTCACGACCCCAAGATTAAGAGTCACATGCTCGGGGCTCCTGGGGGGCTCAGTCAGTTAAGCATTGACTGACTCTTGGTTTCAGTCAATCTCACAACTCGTGATTTTGAGCCCCACATCAGGCTCTGTGCTGACAACGCAGAGCCTGCTTGGGATTCTCTCTCCCTCCCTCTGTCTCTCTGCCCCTCCTGTGTGTGTGTCTCTCTCTCAAGATAAACTTAAAAAAAAAGATTCACACACTCTATCCACTGAGCCAGCCAAGCACCCAACAGGGTATAGACTTGAATTCAAAATCAACACAAAAAATCATCTTGTAGTTACAAATTCTCAGGAAAGTTTTCTGTGTGTTTTATTTTCTTTTTTAATGACTATTTATTTTTGAGACAGAGAGAGAGAGGGACAGCATGAGTGGGGGAGAGGCCGAGAGAGAGGGACACAGTACCTGAAGCAGGCTCCAGGCTCTGAGCGGTCAGCACAGAGCCCAACGCAGGGCTCGAACTCACAAGCCGTGAGATCATGACCTGAGCTGAAATCAGACGCTTAACTGACCGAGCCATCCAGGTGCCCGTGTGTGTGTGTGTGTGTGTGTGTGTGTGTGTGTGTTTTAAGTCCACCCTTCAAAGGGTGTAGCCTTTTGAGGGTCTTAGCTTTATTTGGAAATTTCAATTCCAACCCCCTTTCTCACGCAGGCACCAAACTCTTCTGTCCCCTTGGAGGATTCAAACTCAAGCCACTTAATTCCTGCGACTGACACCCCTTTCTCTACTGCACCATATCCCCAGCCATGGCTGCTTCACTTTAACATTACATGTTTACTGCTATGGTTTTATGTTCCTGCTTTGTTTTGGGTCCCTACAGACTTTCCTTACTTTCTTGTGAGCCCAGCTATGCATTTAAAAGCTAGCATTTATCACCATGAGTCATCCTTCCCCCTCCCCCCGAAAAACCCCTCCTTTTATATTTGTTCCTATTGCCGTCACAGAGTATATCATCACCAGCAGGGTCATTTGGGAGAGGAGGTTTTTGTTTTTTTTTTTTTTTTTTGGACTGTGGAAAATTGGTAATTTGATATGATAGAGGACACATTTTACTTTAGCCGTCAAAAGCAAGGCCATGCACGTTAAAAATATATTTGTTCTATTTCATCCTTAGGTAGCATCTACAGGTGTGGCAGGAGGATTTTCAGAATATTTCATCTAGCCACGGTGTCAGAAGTGGAAATGTCGCAGGCGTGTTTGCACTCTGTTCTGGCCGTGGCTGACTGGTCTCAGACCGGCTCTCCCGTGTTTTTCTACGTGTTGTTCACTCTGCCTGGAATAACCTTGTACATTCTCACCCTCTCCCCTGACATATCTAGCTAACTTGTATTTGTCCTCAGAACTCAGCCCAGAAATCTTTTTTTTTTTTTTTCTTTTCTTCAACCAAGACCTTCCTTGGTTCTGGCCAGATGAAGTTAGTCTCTCCCTTCTTTGGATTTTGTGGGTAGTTTCCTTGTGATGCCCATTAAGACGCTCTTGATCTTAATTGCCTGTTTGCGTACTTATTTTCCTGCTGGTTTTGTGCTTGTCTAGGGCGGAAACTGGTATTATTCGTCCCGGCTGAAAAATTGAATTCCTAACGAGGGAGGAACTGGGCTTGAGGGGGAAGAGGGAAGATCTTGAGAGAAGGTGGGTTTGAAGACTCAGAAATGCCTTTGGAAAGAGAGATCTCCTGGCTTGTTATCCACAAGTTTGCTCTTTGCCACTATATCAACAGCATGTCTGTCTACGCAGCAATCCTCTCAGGGTTCCCACAGTTTTTTGGCCTCCTTCAAGACAGCTAGTCTAACCCCAAAATGCCAGGTCCAGATTTGAGGTTTCCCAGCAACTTTTTTTTTTTTTTTTGGTGTTTTTTAAAAATGTCTCTTTTCTAACCGTGTATGGCTGGACCTATTAAAAAAAAACAATTTTTTGCATTAGAATAAACAGTAGCCATGGTCGATAGCATCCATTCACAGTCTTAAGGTTTGAAACCGACCCTCAGGTCTATTAAAGGAAGCCTTTCAATATCATAGGAATGCTATTTGCCCTTAGCAAACAGAGTTAAAAACTCAATTATAATAAGATACACAAGTATAAACCACTAAGACTTTAGACAAGTATAACGTGAAGTATAAACTGAAATTTAATGCCGATCGGGAAATAATTGCCAACCTCTCATTTATCTAATCAATTTATCTAGCAGAGTTATCTTGTTTCCTTATGACATGTTTTCCCATCCTAATAATTTCTCATTACGTGACTAATTAAAGCTTGTCATCTCCAGCTTTGACTACATTTCTACCAAGTTTTAAATTGGAAATGAGGCTTAAAATTTTATTTCCAGGGGCGCCTGGCTGGCTCAGTCGGCAGAGCATGTGACTCTTGATCTCGGGCTTGTGAGTTCGAGCCCTGTGCTGCGTGCAGAGATTACTTAAAAATAAATCTTGGGGCGCCTGGGTGGCTCTGTCAGTCAAGCACCTGACTCTTGATTTTGGCTCAAGTCATGATCTCAGTTGTGAGATCGAGCCCTGCCTGGCTCCAAGCTGGGCATGGAGTCTGCTTAAGACTCTCTCTCTCTCTCTCTCTCTCTCTCTCTCTCTAAGGGCCGCTGGGTGGCTCAGTCGGTTAAGCGTCCGGCTTCAGCTCAGGTCACAATCTCACAGCTTGTGGGTTTAAGCCCTGAGTCAGGCTCTGTGCTGAGAGAGCCCGGAGCCTGCTTTGGTTTCGGTGTCTCCCTCTCCCTCTGTCCCTCCCCTGCTCACGTTCTGTCTCTTTCTCTCAAAAATAAGCATTTAAAAAAAAGAAAAAAAGGTCCTCTATTGTTTTGTTGAGAGAGAATACCCCTCCCCTGCTCATGTGCACACACGAGCTCTCTCTCAAAAATAAATAAATAAATAAATAAATAGATAGATACCATAAAAATAAAATAAACAATCTTGTTGAAAAAGGCATATCTCCCTTTTACAGATAAAGACTGAGTCTTTTTTTTTTTCAACGTTTATTTATTTTTGGGACAGAGAGAGACAGAGCATGAACGGGGGAGGGGCAGAGAGAGAGGGAGACACAGAATCGGAAACAGGCTCCAGGCTCTGAGCCATCAGCCCAGAGCCTGACGTGGGGCTCGAACTCACGGACCGCGAGATCGTGACCTGGCTGAAGTCGGACGCTTAACCGCCTGCGCCACCCAGGCGCCCCAAGACTGAGTCTTAAAGAGATCACACAGCAATAGTGATGATGTCAGGATTCGAAACCTGCTAGTTTGACCCCCAAATTCACATTCTAAACATGACATTGAACTGCCTGATTTCCAGCAGGTCACAGGATAAACTTGATAACTTCGAGTGAGTCGGAGTAGAGCTTTATGATAAATCTGTATGTGAAAAACAAACAAACATGCAGACAAAGAGATAATCCACATGAAAATATAATTTATTTTAGAGTTGGAACAGAAAGAGTACATTCACCAACCACTGACCTATGCCTCGTATTTATTTGATTTCATAGTTCTGTAAGGCAAATAGTATGAACCCTGTTTTAACATGTTCCTCGGTTTTATGTGGCCCGAGAACTCCCTTAACCATTAGGTTAATAGCTTCTGGTTTGGACCCAGGCAGACTTGGGTTCAAATACTGACTTTACCTCTTAACCAAATACGTCAAACTGAAGAAAGCCGTTCTGTGAAATGAGGTAATCTGTAAAATGGGGGTAATAATACCTACTTAAAGGGTTGTCCTAAGGATTAAATCACATAACAGTTGAAGGAACCTGACACAATGCTTGCCATATGGTGAGGCTTCTATCAATGGTAGTTTATAACACTAAAGCCAAGAGAGAGTTGGTAATCTCAGAGATATGCAAATCCAGTTACGTGGTGAAGCCACCATAGGAACTCAAGTCTGTGTCATCCACACTCTTTCCACTATACTATGTTGGCAAGCCATTTTAAGTCTCAAGAGTCCAGAGTTCCAACTCTCCAGATGAGTATAATTTTTAATATTTTTCTATTATAAATGTAATATACTCATAAAAATATAAATCAACCTTACTACACAATCCAGAATTAACCATTAATATTTTATTTTCTTCACAATCCAGAATTAACCATTAATATTTTATTTTCTTCCTAGCCACATTTTCTGTAAAGGTTTCCTAACTCATATACTTTCACCGGCAACAGTATAGGACAGGGCTTGGCTCCCATTAATAAAAAGAATTCTGCTCTTTTGATAGATGTCAAATGGTGTGCTTAACCTACTATATGATCAGCGGAATTAAAAATTCTTTCCTTCAATGTGTATTTCTTCTTTAGCGGATTGCCTGTGCCTGTTCTTTGCTCGTTTTTCTACAGGGGTATTAAGTGTTTCATCCTTCGAATTTGCTTTTCACAATACAAAAAAATACAAAAAAAATAAAAATAAAAATCTGTCTGGTAGTCCAGGACTGCTGAACTCCGGCCAAAGGCCACAAAACCCCGATCGCCCACTAGCGAACTTTATAGACCAGCGGGCGCCTTTTTTCTGCAAGGTGGAAGCAAGGCTTCCACAAATCACGAGGGCGCGAATTGCTGCAAAGGCGTTGGCTCTCCCGGCTTCTGGAGGAACGTCTCGCGGGATCTCAGCCGTCCTTTGGGGGCTCGGACTGAACTACAAATCCCGACATACAATGCGCCTCAAGGCCCAAGAGCCCGAATGAAGGCTCAGGTCCAAGGTCATGTGTCTAACTGCGTAAGACGCCCGGTCATCTCTCCCACGCCTTTTTCTGCAGCTTCCACCTTGGCCGCCATTTTGTGAGGGAGGTTATGGAACCTCTGAGCCCCGCCGACTCTATGGTTGAGCTTTTCGGGAATCGACCAATCGGAAGCCAGAGCTCGGAGGAAAACCCCGCCTTCACCCGCATGGAGGCGGGAACTGCCACGAAGCTCCTGTGGAGAGAGAGGAAGAAGCTGCGGAAAGCCAATAAGAAAGGAGGACTTGAGGACGCTAGCCAATAGGGATGCGGGGGGATTGCGGCCAATGAGAGTGGTGGGACCTCGGGACACGTGGGTGGGGGAGCTGGACGCTGAGACCTAGAGCTAAAGCTGGGAGGTGAGTCAGTCACCTTGAGCGGGGCAAGCGCTGTGGTCCGAGCAGGGGCAGCGGGGCAGTGGGAGTGCAGGTGACTTGGGGCCGGAAGCCAGCGATTGGCAGGGGTGTGGGCTGGGCTGTGCGAAAGGGCGTTTGCCCCCACGGCCGGGAGAAGCGATGGGAGTCTATATCCTTAACTATTAATGTTAATTCCCAACGGTAATGAGCGATTAACTGTCCCCACTAAGGCGGGCCGAGGACAGCTGTGTAAAATGGGCAAGACTCTGCACGGCACTACCCAGTAGCTGCCTCCAAGTCTTCCCCGGGGGACCATCCTCTTTAGCAACATTTCCTTCCTGGGGTTCGGGCCTTTTTCCTCTACTGAAGATCTCCGTGACCTTCCTTTGCAGATCCTTTCGCGCTATCCTCTGACCTCTAATGCCCTCCTCATCTGGGGCACGGTGCAAGGAACAACGTGGTCCAGGGAGGACGGGCGGGGTGTAGGAGACGACCGAAGGGCGCCACTATAAGCGAAAGACTAGGTTGCCAATGAATCTTTTTTTCCTCTGCAGAGTGAGAAAATGCAGACCACCGGGGCACTACTCATTCCTTCTGCTCTGGTAAGCTGCGGCTCCGGTGTGATCTGTAGTGCCCGATGTGGGAGCCATCGATGTTTAATGAATGAACTGAGAGGAGCTTGACATCCTGATGATGTTGGCTCTCTGGGGAGGCCGTAGTGATGCAGTTAACCCCTGTTTATGGAGACTTGTACACCAAGCTTTCTTGGCTTTGGAATGTGATCGGAGTCTGGATATGACCTTTACCCCCATTGTGGCTTGGCCATAGCCGGATAGCCCACGGAGGCAGTCATTGTCAACCTCGGCTGCGTGTTGGAATCATCTGGGGAGCTTTAAAAAATCCTGATGGCCAGGCTACACCCTATGGTGGTGGAATCCATGCATCTGTATTTTTTAGAACTCCCCAGGTGATTCTCATGTTCAGCCATGTTTGAGAACCACTGCCTTCCACTGAAATATTTCAAGAAAGCCACGTTACAGAGGGCTCTGCTTAGATGGTTGTTTCAGGAGCCTCATCAGGCTTACTGGCCCAGTCCATTCAGGGAGTGTAACAGTGAGTACACTTCAACGAAATAAGATTTCCCCCTTCTGATTCTTTGGTGATCTGGCTCCAAACCCTCCTACCCGGTTTGATGTTAGTGTGGGTTCTTGTTCCCTTCTGACATACCGACAAGGGCTGTGCCCATGGAAGTGAACTTTGGTACCTGCTTTTAAATGGGAAAGTTGCCACTGCCAACTACACCTGGGTCTCAGGGCAGCGGTCTCTGGTGCAGGCCTATCCGGTAGGAACAGGAATACATTAATTGACCTTGAAATATATTGGGCTTTTTTCCTGTTGGTAATTGTAGTTGTTTTTGACAGAAGTTTGGCGTGTGGGTTTTTCTGTACCCCTTGCTTGATCTGGAGCATGTGTCTTTCACTTTGCAGATCCGCTGTTGTACCAGGGATCTCATCCGGCCTGTGTCTGCATCCTTCTTGAGTAGGTCAGAGATCCCATCTAAACAGGTAAAGGAATATGGTCCCTCTTATAAATTTGCCCAGGGGCACCTGGCTGGCTCAGACGGTGGAGCATGTGACTCTTTATCACAGGGTTGTACGTTTGACAACGTCCCTACGACGGGTGTAGAGATTACTTAAAAATAAAATCTTGGGAGGGGCGCCTGGGTGGCTCAGTCGGTTAAGCGTCCGACTTCGGCTCAGGTCATGATCTCACAGTTCGTGAGTTCGAGCCCCGCGTTGGGCTCTGTGCTGACAGCTCAGAGCCTGGAGCCTGCTTCACATTCTGTGTCTCCCTCTCTCTCTGCCCCTTCCCGGCTCATGCTGTGTCTCTCTGTCTCAAAAATAAATAAACATTAAAAAATAAATAAAATAAAATCTTGGGAAAGAATTAATTTCTCCAGAGAGGGGTTCTTCAAGATAGTGGACTGCGGGCCAGAGGGGGAGGACAGACAACCCATGGTGCCTTAACAGTTCTAAGTGCCCCAAGGTGAGAGCACCGGAGGTGAGAAGTTTGCAAAAGTGAGGAGGTCTCCCTGGCCCCTGGTCTGAAAATGGGCCCCGAGACTAATTCCCGGCATGCCCTGCAACCTGGGCAGGCTATACCTGCCAGGCAGTTTGCCAACGGTTTCGGGGCCCTGGTAGGTCGGGTCGGGATGGAGTCAGCCACCTGTCCTTAGGCCTCACTACCTCTCCTTCCCGACTTGCCCCTCTAGCCGTCCTACCGCAGCTCCCCGCTCCAGGTGGCCCGGCGGGAGTTCCAGACCAGTGTCGTCTCCCGGGACATTGACACAGCAGCCAAGTTTATTGGCGCCGGGGCTGCCACAGTTGGTGTGGCTGGCTCAGGGGCTGGCATCGGAACAGTGTTTGGCAGCCTGATCGTTGGCTATGCCAGGTAAGATGGGGGGTGGCCTAGAGCATCTCCTAACAAATGCCACCCTGTCTGGGAGAGGCCTCAGTGGGAGCTCCCACTAGCTTGGGGGGGATTTCATCGACCTCCTGTTCTCTCCAGGGATCTCCGAATCAGAATTTAAATACATTCCCAGCCTGACTCATTTAAACTTAACCTTGTTGGCACGCTGCTTCCCTGTCCAGATCCCCAGGATATAGACAGGCTAGGCCCTTTCCCGGTTTCAGCAGCCCCCAGTCACCTAACTGACGCATGTCCTCTCTCCCTCCCCTCTTCCTCTCCCCTTGGCTGGCATCGATCTCTTGTCCCTGGCAGGAACCCGTCTCTCAAGCAGCAACTCTTCTCCTATGCCATTCTGGGCTTTGCCCTGTCTGAGGCCATGGGGCTCTTCTGTTTGATGGTCGCCTTCCTCATCCTCTTCGCCATGTGAGGTTCCACGAGGGTCGCCCACCCGTCCCTGCTGCTTGGACTTCAGGCCGTGCCTGGTGCTGGAGTGTGCTAAGCTTTACCATTAAACACAACGTTTCTGTAAACCCATATGCCTGCGCCTCTCTCCTTTGCCCCTGGGGGGTGGGGGGGGAGGGGCTTGGTGGAAAGGAGGGACAGGGCAGCGGGATCGGGTCACCAGTTGGTGGTTTGGAACTCCCCGGGGCTGAGAAATAGCACTGCAGTGATGTAAGAACATGGAGGGTTCCCTTCGCTCCCCGGACGGAGCACGGACTTGTCTGAGTGATTGGTGCTTGTTTTTCCCTTCAAATTTAATACAACAATAGGTCACCCTTTCGAGGGGCCTAATTTGCACCAAGGTCTCATCCAAGTGTTTTACGAGTGTGTCAGCCACCCTAGAATTCTAGGTACAGTGGTTATACCTGTTTGGCACATGAGGGGACCGAGGCTTAGGGAAGCACAGCGTAACGCGTCCAGTGTGACAGAGCTGGTAAGGGGAAGAACTGGGGAGCCCACCTCAGGCCTTTAACCCTTTAACTGCCTGTGTTGTCCCGTCTGTTTTCACTGTGGCCACACGATGAAGGTGGCACGGACAGGGAAACCGTCCCAAAGAAGTTACAGAGGCCCGGTGGAAAGAAATGGAGGGGGGCCTCCCGGCTGCGTTTAGCCCCGCTTGTACGTTTCATTTTCATTCTCAATTAGCCTTCTTTGAGTGTGTGTGAACGTTCCGGGAGGTACAGTCCCTTTTCTTGGAGAATTTACAATCTTAGCCTTGGGAGGGGTAAGAAGGGTGAGGTTTTTTTTGTTTGTTTGTTGTTTGGTTTTGTTGGGATTTTTTTTTTTTTTTTTTTTTTTTTGGTTGGTTGGTTGAACCAACTAACGAATTGCTTAGAGAGCCTTGCGCCCATCTTTATCTCAGCCTGTGCCCAGCAGGCTTCCCCAGCTTGGCTAACGTGGGGATGACCGCCCAGCTGGTAAGTCCACAGCGGCTGCTTCCATTAGCTACAGCCCGAGCAAAACGTACCACGCTTTGTCTCCAATTGGATGGCTTCTAAAGGAGTAAAAGTGGGGTCCGCTTGTGAAAACCCTATCCCTCAACTTCACTCACAACTTGGGGGAGACCGCGAAACCAAGAATATCCCTAATTAACGTCAAGAACACCTTCTTAGCTGAAGGGCAGCTAGCAAAGAGGGTTAAAGACCAAAAACTGTGAGTTTAATAAGAATGGATTGAATTGATATGCAAAGAACAATCCTCAAGTGGTAAATAAACACCCTCCTAGTTGTCCCTGGTAAGGCAAGGAAATCTAAGGTCCTGCCCTTAAGGAGTTTGGGGCCTGAAGAGAGTCCTTAAACCATGAACAGTATTGCAGGACCGTGAACAGTAAACGGTACTACTGCACGTTGAATACCTGGGTATGAAAGCCGAGTGCTAGGGGTGCCTGGGTGGTTCAGTCGGTTGAGCGGCCGACTTCGGCTCAGGTCATGATCTCACGGTCCGTGAGTTCAAGCCCCGCGTCGGGCTCTGTGCTGACAGCTCGGAGCCTGGAGCCTGTTTCAGATTCTGTGTCTCCCTCTCTCTGACTCTCCCCCGTTCATGCTCTGTCTCTCTCTGTCTCAAAAATAAATAAACGTTAAAAAAATTAAAAAAAAAAAAAAGCCACGTGCTATAGATGAGGAAAAGCAAGGAAGCTAGTGTTGTAATAACATCAGCTAACGTTTGAGGACCTGTATGTCTGGCATAATGCTAAGCACTTTCTGTGAATGTCTTCCAACATCCCTATGAAATAAGTCATTTGGTGGGTAAGGAAAAAGAAAGGCAGGTGTGGGGAACTGTGAAAGGCACGCAGCAGATTAGTGAAGCCGGAATTCAAATTCCAGAACCCAGGCTCTTAGCACTGTGCCGATTCCTCTAAGCTTCACAGAAGTTCACCGACGTGCTCCGTATCACACACAGCAGGCCATGGATTCCAGTCCAGGCCCCTCTAAGATTCATTCAACAAGCGATGGTCGGCTACCACAGGGTTTCTCAACCTTGGCACGTCTGGGGCCAGACGATTCATTGTTGTGGTGGGTTGTCCTGCTTTGGTCCTCTTAGCCTCTTTACCTTAAGTAATTCTCTTAAGGTTGTCCACAGCAAGCCAGTGACAGACCCTGAAGCGGAGCCCAGGAATCTCCAAGCAAAAGACAAGGAATGGAACTAAGGTCGAACTGGCCGCCGAGGTGTCCCCAAGGGAGCAATGGATTAACTGGTAATGTTATGAAAACGGAACGGAGTAACCCTTTGGGATGTCAGGCTGGCATCCTTGCCAGGTCGCTACCCTCTAATGGTAATCGAGGCGTGGCCTCCAGGGAAGATGGTTTTTGCCAAGGGGCTGGCGGGAATTTACCTTGGTCATCGGCTCCAAACAGCCTTGGAATCGCTGGACTTACGAGTCTAAATCAGCCAAGTTGAGAAGGTAGTTGGTGGACCCGTGGAACCCTAGAGAATCAGGGGAGAATGCTCCCCCACCTGTAGCAAGGCTAGTCAGTCCATTACCAATGAGATTCTTTAGTCTATGGTCTGTGGGTGGAGCCATTTTGCTTAGTGCAAAATATTGGTAAGTAGACACAGAGGTGTATTGAGAGAGGACCCATTATGTTCATTATATTCATTATATTCTCAAGAGAGGTAGTGACCACTACCTTAAGAGTTCAGCATGGATTTGGGAGTCAGAGGGGAGTGCAAACGCCATCCCTGCCACTTCCTAACTGGGTGGGTCACTCCCCTGAGACTCAATTTCCTCATCTCTAAAATGGGGATGAGGACAATTCATGGTGGTTGGGACAACCACGTGAGCTAATACAAGTAAACACATACAAAAAACAATTTAATATAGCTATTATTACTTAGAAGCCTCAAACCGCCAGTCCAAGTTCTGAGTTTTCCTTTTAGTCCAGGGTTTATGACCTGGATGGGAGCTCTTAATCTATCCCTGGCATCGAGCCCAAGACCAAAGGCCGGGGGCCCTGTAGGGAAAGGACTGCTCCGGAGGGGCACAGGACTTTGGGGAAGGGAGGAGAAGGATCTTCATGATTTATCTTTTTTAGACAGGGTGGAGTGACCTGAACTCTAGGACACTCGCTGGCCTCTGTCCTTGGGGGAGGACACTTGCCTTGAGGTCATGAGCAAGGTGCTACCAAATTTTGTTGCACTAAGAGATGGCTCAGTGCAGGGCACTCTCCAGTGCTTGGATCCAAATTCAGGTGGGAAGATGGCTTAGTTGGTCATCTCTCCCCAGAGGACATGGGAGAGGCTTCAGAAGGCACACTCCTGCCCTCTGGCCACGTTGCCAGAAAAGCCGCCAGGTGTTTTCTTTTTTTTTAATTTTTTTTTTTTCAACGTTTATTTATTTTTGGGACAGAGAGAGACAGAGCATGAACGGGGGAGGGGCAGAGAGAGAGGGAGACACAGATTATTTATTTTTGGGACAGAGAGAGACAGAGCATGAGCGGGGGAGGGGCAGAGAGAGAGGGAGACACAGAATCGGAAACAGGCTCCAGGCTCTGAGCCATCAGCCCAGAGCCCGATGCGGGGCTCGAACTCCCGGACCGCGAGATCGTGACCTGGCTGAAGTCGGACGCTTAACCGACTGCACCACCCAGGCGCCCCGACCGCCAGGTGTTTTCTTACGAAAGTCGGTCAACACTGGACGAAGTAATGCCAGCTTGAAACATTCTGCTAGCCTCTTCCTGGCCCTTCTCGTCCCCAGCTTAGAGGCTTCCTGGAGTTCCCCTGGTAAGTGGTGAGCTGGTCCTTTAAGCAGCTGCCATGCTCTACAGCCCGGTCAGGCCTTGACTTGAAGATTCGTTGTGCAAGCTTGGCCCAGCCCCTTGGAAAGAAAATGGAGGGAGGGGGGGCGGGAGGAGGGAGAATTCTAGACATCATTCATGGCCAGTGGGGGAGGCCAACTGGCTACCGTGGCCTCATTTCCTCTCTGTCCCCAGGTCTGCAGCAGTTACTAGTTCCTAGAGATACAGGATGGGTGCCCCATGTTTTCTGCCCTCGATTATGTCATATGCAGCAGCTAGACAGATGAGTAACCAAACCACTAAAGTAAAAAGTAGGTGCTATAATAAAGGCATGAATTACTCCCGAGGATGGAGTAATTGTAAATGACTAGTTAATAGTAATAATAATACGCCTGGAGGTGGTAAGGTTTGGCAGATAACGTAGTATTTCAACCTGCCTCGAAGATGAGTAAGAATAAGAGTTAATAATTATTGAACATTCACTCCGGCCAGGTATGGTGCACATTCATTCTCACATCATTTCTGCTTTATAGCTACTGTCATGTTACCAATATTACTGATAAGGGACAGAGGCTCAGAGTTTCAATAACTAGGATTTCCCCTGGTAGAGTAGAGGGGAAGAGTATTCCAGATAGAGAAAATATAAGCAAAGGGGCGCCTGGGTGGCTCAGTCGGTGAAGTGTCGGACTTCGGCTCAAGTCATGATCTCGCGGTTTGTGAGTTTGAGCGGGCTCTGCGCTGACAGCTTGGAGCCCGGAGCCCGCTTCAGATTCTGTGTCTCTCTCTCTCTCTGGCCCTTCCCTTCTCAAGCTCTGTCTCTCTGTCTCTCAAAATAAATAAACATTAAAAAATTAAAAAAAAAAGAAAAAATATGAGCAAAGGCCTGGAGGAGAGACGGTACATGGGCAAATGGGAGGCTAATTATTTGGACGGTGCTTGCCACTCTACAAAACATTTCTGGGATTGTCACACATCATCCTCAGAAAAGCTCTGAGAGGTAGGAATCCTCACCATCCTCTGGATGCAGAAATAGACTCAAAAGAGGATATTTGCAGAGTGGTACAGATGAAGAGCTGGGCTCTCTTTCCTCTGGATCTAAGGTAAATGTTTTCTGTCCATTGAAAACAACAGTCTGGTAGTAAGGAGGGGACCACACCGAGGAACCCTCTCACCCCGTGGGCCAACTTCAGGCCTCTGCAGTCTGGAGCCGTGGAGTAATGGAGTATTGTTTTTCTTGGTGTGAGATTATCAGCGAGTCGACTTTTGACCATCTTCCTAAATAAATACCCAAACAAAATTCCAGAATCCTCTAAACATGAATAAAACATAATCCGAATAGGCAATAGATGCACACAGTGGTTAGAACTTTTTCTCTGGAGGGGCAGCTGGCGGGATCAGTTGGGTGACTCTTGATTTCGGCTCACATCACGATCTCACGGTTCATGGGTTCAAGCCTTGCCCGGGGCTCCACTCGGGTAGAGCCTGCTTGGGATTCTCTCTCTGCCCCTCCCCCATTCGCGCGCGCGCACACACACACACACTCTCAAAATAAATACATTAAAAAAAAAAACCAAAACAAAAAACTTTTTCTCTGGAGTCAGACAGATTTGGCTTACAGCCCCAAATCTGTTGCTTGCTCTCAGCGTGACTTGTGTGAAGTGACAGAACCTCTGTAAGCCTCTGTTTTTCCATCTATCAGAAGGGACTAATAATAGTACTTCATAGAGTCGTTGAAAGGAATAAATAAGACAAGGTATACAAAGTACTTGGCACATATTAAGCACTCAATAAATGTCAGCTAAAGAAACAAACGTCGAGCCTCAATAAACGTTCGCCATTATCATGCAAGTCCATGGTCCCTTACTGGAAAATTCACGACACAGTGAAAACTGGACTTCTCTTCTAAAAAACAAGCCGGGCGGCTAAATATAATAGAGTGCGGCTAGTTGTTTGGCTTGTATGAATATTCATACACTTTGCTGTCGAAATACCAATGTTGTTACTGGGTGCTGCTCCAGACCTTCCTGGGAGCGTTACTCTAAATTCTGAAACACATCTGGCCAAGGGTGTCCCGATAAGACTATGAGCCTGTGTTCTTGCCAGGGAGACAAGGGAAAGCTTTTTTTAGAAGGCTTCTGTTTTTCTTAATCCATAAGTATGGTCTTTCACCTTACGTGTCTCAGGGGTCTTGAGGAAGCCTCCCAGAATTTAAACTCACAGTCCCTTGATTCCTGTGTATTCAAGGACTTGTGGGAAGAAAAAAAAAAACAGACACGAGCTTGGAGTCAGGAGGCCTGATTTTTCTTCCTTTTACCAAGCTTCTCTAGGTCTGTTTCGTTATTCCTATGGCAACGCCTAGCAACAGTGCCTGGCATTTAGTAGCCCCTCCATAAATGTATATTGGATACACTCAAATGCGGGAGTTTTTCACTCGCAGGCTCGGATTCCTTCCTCTTGGTCCTGTTGCACGCCGGGGGCAATGGCAGCCTGCCCTCCGTGGGTGAAGGTGCGGGGAGCAAGGATAAATTAGAGGTTTTCAGACAGTAAAAGAGCCCTCAGCAAGTCGGCTCATCTACTCGAAGCTCCCCCAAGGAAGCTGGATCCCCAATTCTATCCCACGGACACAACCGAGGGTCGCTCCCGCTAAGGGTGGGGAGAGGATCCTTCCTTCCTCCTCTTGTCACACTTGAAAATAAAATATTCCACGGCACTGGGCTCTCGGCCGCACCTCGACGTCCCGGCACGCCTCAGATCCTCCTCCCACAAAGCGGGGGACCGACGCAGGCCCGTAGCCCTGGCGGAGCCGGCTCGCTCCCACCCCCTCTCGCCCTGGAGGACCGTGGGTGGACGCTCTTGCAGAACGCCTCTCGCTGGTCGGGCGGGGGTGGGCGGAGCCAGCGCCGCCCGGGCTGTGGAAGCGGAGGGTGGGGACACTCTGGCCCGGCTCTCGGTGGTGCGGGAGCGAGAGGGAGCAGCGGCCGCTCTGGTCGGCGGACGTGCTGCCGAGCAGTCCCGGAAGCGAAGCAGCGATGGCGGAGAGTCCAACTGAGGAGGCGGCGACGGCGACGGCGGGCGCCGGGGCGGCAGGCCCCGGGGCGAGCGGCGTCGCCGGTGTTGTTGGCGTTAGCGGCAGCGGGTTCGGGCCGCCTTTCCTGCCGGATGTGTGGGCGGCGGCGGCGGCAGCGGGCGGGGCCGGGGGGCCGGGAAGCGGCCTGGCTCCGCTGCCCGGGCTCCCGCCCTCGGCCGCTGCCCACGGGGCCGCGCTGCTTAGCCACTGGGACCCCACACTCAGCTCCGACTGGGACGGCGAGCGAACCGCGCCGCAGTGTCTACTTCGGATCAAGCGGTGAGCCGGGGTTTTTCCTCCCCCAGCCCCGAGCTCCGGGGCTCGACCTTCCCCGCCCCCGCTTTTACCCACTACCCCCCCCCCCCGCCCCGCCGCCCGCTGCCTCCGCGCTTCCCTCGCGGCGGCCCAGCTCCAAGGCCCACGTCTTGCCAGCCCGGAACGTCGCGATCCAAGTCCCCTCTTCCCCCGCCCGCAGCTCCACACGTACCAAACCCCTCCTCGAGTGCCCAGGTCCGACCCCGCCCCTCGGCTCCCTCCCTTGAGCCCTTCGTCTCTGTGCCCCATACCCTCCCCCATACCTCCCGCCCGAAACCCGACCCTTTCGCGCTTCAGCAACACCCCCTCCCGTCTTCCGCGCCGCCTCTCTCCCCCCTTCCCCACCCCAGCCTCGCTAGATGCTGCCCGGAGGCCCCACCCATCGCCCCCCCCCACCCCCGCGTCGTCTCCTCCGGAGCCCCGTTTGTAACACGGCTTGCTTTCCTTGGCTTCAGACTCGAGGCCAACCTTTCTTTTTATTCCCATCTCTTCAGACCCTCTCCCCAAGTCTGGATCGCTTCCCTCACGTACCCGCAGTCTCCCCTTGAATCACTTCTGCAGAACCCCGAAGCTGTCCGCTCTCACACCTGTTCCAGGAAACGCACGCTTTCTCCCCCCCCCCCCCCCCACCGAGTCTCACTCTGGCTTGTAATATCCCACTCAAGACTTTCTTGTGTTTTTCCCTCTGGGTCATCTGGTTTACTTTTCTGAAGCAAATCCACCCTGCTCAAATATAGGAACAAAGGCCCAAGTCCTTTCTGTGCCTATTTCTTGGGTGACTGACCTTAGATCCTATCATTTAATAGATAATGTTTTTTTGCAAAAATGCTTGGTGTAGTGTTTACTGCATAGGAAAAGAGTAATGCTTTTTAGCTGCTTCTAATCCTGAGACCTGTTTCTTGATGACCAGCCTCTTCCTCTCCCCGTACCCCCCACTGCAGCCATCCTCCCCTGGGTAGTCCCATCCCCCACGCTCGGAGTCCCTTCCCCGTGTCTCTACCTACCTTTCAAGGTGGTGATAAAATTGAGCAGCCCGCTGTGTGTGAAGTGTCTGGCCCAGTGCCTGACACATGCCAGCTCCATCCGGGTTGCCACCTCTAACTTCAGAACCTCAGCACCCCCCTCTCTACTCCTGTACAGGCTTCCATCCCTGACTTACCTGTGAGTTGCGCCAGTACCTTTTCCCCTCTGCTCTGTCACTTGCGTGCCCTTGATGTCCCTATGTACCCTAGCAGGTCCCCAGGCTTTTCCCACCTAGAATGTCCTTTAGACCCTTGCTGACGGCTGATGCATTCTAGGTTGTGCAATACACCCTACAAATCCTCCCGTCTACAGCAGCCGCTGCGTGTCCTTCTCTCCTTCCCGGTGTGAGATTCTCGGCTATTCCAGAGGGTCCTCCTCCCCCTCCCGTTCCCCCCCCCCCCCCCGCCAGTCTGAAGAGATCTCTCCACCCCCCTTGGACTCCTGGGCAGGCAGACCATTACTGCCCCTCGCTAGCTCACTTGCTTCCTACAGTCCCCTTGCCAACAACGGTCCACTGTATGGTTTACAGCATTCGTTTCTTAGTGGAGTTGGTGATGTCTTCCCAGCTACTGAGCACTCTTCATTTAGCATTCAGCGGTAGTACCTGGGAATCTCGGAGGTGGGGAGTGAATGAATTGCCCTGTGGGAGGAAGAGAGAGTAAATGGGATGTGGCTTTTCCAGGGTGACATCTGATGCCATTGGGATCTCTGATTTTTTTTCCCCCTCCCCCTGAGGAAACAATGCCCTTTTGATAATAATTCCGCTCTCTGCTTGCCTGACGAGTACTCAGCTGAGGTTTCTCAGCCAGCGAGACAGTGCAGACATTTGTGGTACCAAGCACCACTTTCTCAAACCCTGGCCTCATTGAGGTGATCACAACTGTTCTGCTCAAGGGATTCCCCTTTTTTCTCCTTTCCCTCACTCCCTTCCCCACCTCCTCTTGGTGTTATACAGGGATATCATGTCCATTTATAAGGAGCCTCCTCCAGGAATGTTCGTTGTTCCTGATACTGTTGACATGACTAAGGTATGTAACTCGGAAGGGGTTGGGGGCTACTGGGAAATTGGGCCCAGAAAGTTGGAAGAGCCTAAAAGATTATCCAGCCCACATCTCTGATTACAGAAATGAATAAATCGAGATCCCAAGAGAGTCCGTGGCTTGCCCAAGGTCACCCAGTGAGGTGGAGCAGAGACTTGAACAGGTGTCTTTTCTCTGGGTGCCAGTCGGTCTGGCTTGGAAAATCCCTGTTGATGCCTCTTGTCCCAGCCTAACTATTGTCAGGACACTCTTTCACTCTCAAAAATGCTCCAGTTTGGCTGATAAATTATATGATCACCCTGTTGCTTTTAACTACCCAGTTCTTCCCCCATCCTGCCACTCTTGGCTTTTAAGTAGGGTGCTGTAAATCAGATGCGGAGGAGGTTGGGATGGGGCGAGCCTGAGTAAGCAGTTTATGCTTAAAGGGCCTTGTTCAGGCTCCTGTCCTTACTGGTTACCGTCGAATATCCGTTCCATCCCAAAGACCATTCCTGTCTTGTCCTCCGCATAAACATGGAGGAAGCTTAAATTCCCTTGGCATGGATACCTAGGCCTCTCTGTCATCGAGTGCTCTACCCCGAGGAGTCAATGTTCACTTGATCTGATGTTGTGAAGAAATCAGATTTCCTAAATCGAGGAAACTCTCCGTAGTTTCACATTCCCTTACAGTTAAAAGTTCAGACGTTCTAGTGTTGGTATATCTATTTTTTTGTTTTGAATAGGTTTCCCTGTACATTGATTTTTTTTTCTTTTTATGTGGTTGGAAATGTTTTTCCTGGGACATCTTGTCCTCAGTCAAGTGTCACTGTTCCTATGCTAGTCCCCCGGGTCCCAGAACTGATGTCATGTTGATGCCATTTGAGCTTGTTATTCCAAATGACTGAGGGCAAAAAGATAATCCGGGGTGCCACCCGCGCAGAGTTGGGACTGAGGCATTGGATTGCAGGGCCTCTTTCGTCTTGCTGTTAAAATTCTGAGCAAACCTAAATGCCTAGGAGCCTTTGTAGAAAAAGAAATATAACGGGGTCCGTTCACCTTTTCCTCCTTTCAGGAGAGGAAAGCTCGTTCAATGATTGTGGCCGGAGGAAAAGAGTTTAGCGTTCTGTTTTAAGTGCTGCCGAATTTTTTTTTTTTTCCTTTTTAAACTAACCTACAGTATCGGGGAAATTTCTGGGGATGGTCTGATGGCTCCAAATGGACCCTGAGTTTTCCCCGTTACTCTGTGTGTCTTTGACCCAGCTGGAGGCTGCCTGAGCCACATCCTCCACAGTCGGTTTGATCCTATGCAGAGGAAGCAGACACCCTCGGCCTCCGTCACAGCCCTCAGCTCTGCGCTGTGACTGCCACTGGTGCTGTGGCCACCAATCCCTCTGCTCTTTTCCATTCATCTTACACCCCCCACCCCCAGCTTTGTACCACGTGAACAGGGTGGAGTTGCCTCATAGGCATGTTTAACCTAGGCAGATCCAAACGGACGGACTCCGTGAAAACATGTATTCGTTTCTTAAAATCAAACACGCTAGGATAATATTTTACAGATGCCTACTTAAACTCGCACAGCGGTGTTCCATCGGCATTTGTTACATCTAACACTGATCAGGGAGGCCCAAACAAAAAGCCCGCCGCGAGGGAGTTTTCAGGGACCCTCGAGGGAGGGTGATTTTGACGCGGTTCGATCTCCACCTTGGGCTCTAACCTTAGAACCGTAATCCCTGAGTAAGGCGCCCCTCCACCGGAGTGGGATTTCTCAGAATTCCAGACATAACTTCTCGGTATGAGTGAGGACAGGCTGTTCAGGCTGCACGGTGAGGATGTGGAGGATGGAAACCAGATGAAGGTCCTGCCTCTGGTGTGGGTAGCAAGTGGAAGCCAGGAGGGGTTGGGATGGGACATCACCTCACAATTTTGAGATGGGGTTTTATTTTGCAGATTCATGCATTGATCACAGGCCCATTTGACACTCCTTATGAAGGGGGTTTCTTCCTGTTCGTGTTTCGGTGTCCGCCCGACTATCCCATCCACCCACCTCGGGTCAAACTGATGACAACGGGCAATAACACAGTGAGGTTTAACCCCAACTTCTACCGCAATGGGAAAGTCTGCTTGAGTATTCTAGGGTAAGAGGAGACTTCTAAGTGGCCAAGTTGGTTGTTAGCAAATAATTACTGCAGGCCAGCCTGTATCAACCAGGGTTCCTCGTCCGAAGCACGGAACACAGCAAATGACTGGAGTGACTGTTTCCTCATTTTTCCCCAGGATGGTACACCACCGTATATCATTCTAGGTGCAAAAGAGAGAAGTTAATTTATGACCCACAACGGATGCTTCAGCGAAGCGATTTCTCCCTGAGCGCCCACGGCACCTGGGAACTTGTGGCCTTGCAGATTCTGGGGTTCCACCCTAGACTTAGCACATCAGAAACTCCAGGGGTAGGGCCCAGCAGTCCGTGTCTTCCAAGCCCTCCAGGCGTTGTCTGGCGCAGTCCAGCCTGAGAACCACTCCCTTAGGGCCTCAGGGCTTAACCTCTCTCCCGAACAGGTTGAGAAAGGCTGCGGGTCTGTGCCATGTAAGGTTGTGGGTGTCTCGTTTCTGAGTCTCTCAGTGAGTGGCTTTGGAGGCGGTGGTAGTGATGAACACGATTCTGATATGTTAACAACTGAATGAAAAACGAGGTTGGAAATCACATCAGGTCAGAAACAAGCTCCAGAAACATTTTGAGTCTGGGTGCTACTGAGATTTTGCTCCGTGCAGTTCTCACTCGTTCCCTTTCATTGCCCTTTGGGGGTTACCAGTTCAGAGTGGAAACATCTTCTAATGTCTTCTGGATAGGTCTTTCTCGTGTGGGTGAATTTCCCTAGGGCAGAGAACAAGTACAGGTTGAAGTTGGGAAAGTTGCCCAAACCGGCGGTACTGTTTCCTCTCTTGTCCAGCAATGTCTGTCTTGTCCAGCATGTTTCCCAGTGTGCGTGGGGGAAAAGGCAGCTGAATCAAACTGGAGATCAGGATTTTTTTTTTTTTTTTTTAAATCTCTTAGATCCGGGGATGTGTTCTGTGATGGTGGCAGCGAGGAAGTCCTTCAAAAGAGGCTGCCCTTAAAGAGATCTTTTATGTTGTCAGGGTTTTTGTCTCTGCTGGAGGATAGCGGTATATATAGCCCACAGTGGCGAGGCACTCCGTTGTTTCCGTGTGACATTTGTGCGTGACAGCGTCTCTGTACGAAGTTCTCCGCTAGGCCAGGATAAAACTGTTTTGAACAAACAACAGCCCACAGTAGAAACAGGGGAAGTAAGATGGCAGGGTGAAGGTGGCAGAAATGGGTGGGGTAGAAAAGGAGAAGCTACCTTGACATTGTGAACTTTTCCCATGAAGCGTCATAGGGTAGAAGATTGGCCAGTCAGCTTGAACAAGCCTGGCCTGGCTTAGGTTGTGTTCAGCCTCCAGATCAGGTGCCAGCTGAGCGAAGAAATGTCACGTCCAAGCTGCCTTCCTCCTCCGATACGCAGTCACGTATGTGGAGGAGAGGACTGGTCTTGTTCTGGATGCTTTGCAACTCTATTATTTCAGACCCTCTGCAGTGTAGAAATGCCCCTTACCCCCTTCCTGTCCTTTGGCAGCGTTCTGTAGTCTTCAGAGAATTTGACGCTCTCTGGGGTGGGGGCTGGATCCAGAAGGGGATCCCTGATCATCAACACCCCCCCCCAACATGGCCTCTAATCAGATGGCTCCGGGCCCCTCTGTGCCTGTATCTCCGCTTCTGTTTCCTCCTGACTCCTTCACCACCCTTAAATAAGGAAGCTCTGAGATCCACAGAGGTTAACATTTAGACTGCCTTTGAGGCTGTTTTCTTACCTTATTCCTTTCATTTTGATGAATGGAACCTTCCCTGGTTACTGTTTCTTTCTTAGGCCAATGAAAATCCCTTCAAAGTTATCTTGCTTGCTTTACCCTCTTTTCTTTTGTCCCACTTGATAAGAGGATTAGGCAGTTGACTGACTTCTGGTGAATGAGGGTGAGACAGACTGGGAAATTCCAGAGCATTAATAGTGAAAGAGAAACGTTGAGTCACTGATGGTGCTGTGGTGTGGCCAGGCCCCAGGGTACTGGTGCGCTAGTCTTTCGGTGGCGGCCTTCGCGCTGGCCTCACCCGGCTACTCCCCTCTGCTGTGTTTTGCAGTACGTGGACCGGCCCTGCCTGGAGCCCAGCCCAGAGCATCTCCTCTGTGCTCATCTCCATCCAGTCCCTGATGACTGAGAACCCCTATCACAATGAGCCTGGCTTTGAGCAGGTAAGACCGGGGCGGGGCGTGGAACTGTGGGCAGAATACTGGGTTTGAAGAGATCAGAGAGGTCTGCTTCGGGGTCCTATTTGTTTGTCACCATAGGAGAAAAAGGGAGCTGGTTCGTGGGCTCCTTAAAAATGAATTTTTTTTCCTCGTAAGCCCTGATAACACCGTCAAGTTCTTGCCACGTGACTTGGGTGAATCTGCAACGTGGGAATGAGTGGAGTCATCTGGAAATGAATTCTAAGCCTGCTTTGGGGGCTGTTTTGCAGCCAGTGGGTTCTTCTGCACGTGTCCATTCTCCAGTACCCCCTTACGGTACTTCCTAGTGACTCCTACTCCCGGAGTTACCAAGTGCTGTTACCTAAAGAGCCACAGGAGCTAGTCATTAGCCAGGGCAAGCATTTTTTGGTCAAGGGACGCCTGGGGGGTTCGGTCGGTTAAGCGTCCCGACTCTTGATTTTGGCTCGGGTTGTGATCTCACGGTTTGTGGGTTCAAGCCCCGCATCAGGCTGCATCAGGCTCTGCCTTGATGGTGCGGTGCAGAGCCTGCCTGAGATTCTCCCACCCCACCTCCCTTCCTTCCTCCTTCCCTCTCTCTCTCTGTCTC
The DNA here is from genome assembly GCF_022079265.1 of Lynx rufus. Classification (NCBI taxonomy): domain Eukaryota; kingdom Metazoa; phylum Chordata; class Mammalia; order Carnivora; family Felidae; genus Lynx; species Lynx rufus. The sequence goes on along the minus strand of NW_025814832.1, from coordinate 23,668,152 downwards.
TCTTTCCCTCTCTTGCTCTGCCCCTCCCCACTCATGCGCGCGCGCACACACACTCTCTCAAAATAAATAAACCTTAAAAAAAAAGGAAAAAAAGAATATTTTAGTCAATGCTACCGAAGAGAAGGCAGAGGAAAGTCGTATTTTCCAAAGGTTTGCTATTTGCCAGCTACTGCCGAATTTTGATACATAGTATCTCATTTAATCTCTACTCGGGGTAGATGTTGTTATCCCCACTGTCAGATGAGGTGTTGGTCACGTGGAGAGGTTGATTAACTTTCACAAAGACACCCAGATCATGGTAGAACCCAGCATTTGCCTGGAACCCAGCGTTCTTCCATTGTTTAAAACTGCCTGCCAGGATTACTCATGAGTACAAGAAAAGAGTTCCAGTGATAATCCCCAAAGATTATAATTCTGTCTAGGTGATTAAAACAGTTAACTGAGTTTTAAACTATTTGGAACAAAGGGAAGTACCTTTTAAGAATGAACAAAAGTTACTCCCCAAACCATCCTTTCCAAACAGTGTATTTGATTTCAGGCTTCGGTAGAAATGGAAAAGGGCCTTACTCGCTAACCAAGGAGCTGATTTTAAGGTCTTTCCTTGTTTGGAAATTCAACAGAGGTGACTGATTTTTTTCTTTTTTTTTTTTTTAAGATTTCATTTTTAAGTAATCTCTGCACCCACTGTGGGGTTCGAACTCACAACCCTGAGATCAAGAGTCGCACGCTCCGCTGACCGAGCCAGCCAGGCATCCTGTGACTTTTATTCTTACTACCCCGAAACATTCTCACTTCACAGCCCCCTGGTGTCCAGGTGGCTTTTTCACAGCTCCCCAGAAGGAAGGAAGTGCCCAGCTGATCCATTTCTTAAGTCTTTTTTTTTTATATACGTTTATTTATTTTTGATAGAGACAGAGCACAAGTGGGGGAGGGGCAGAGAAAGAGGGAGACACTGCATCCGAAGCAGGCTCCGGGCTCCGAGCCGTCAGCACAGAGCCCGACGTGGGGCTCAAACCCACAAACCGTGAGATCATGACCTGAGCCAAAGCTGGATGCTTCACCGACTGAGCCACCCAGGCGCCCCATTCCTTAAGGGCTAAGCAACTTCTTTCTTAAGTGACTAAAATGGCTCGATGACAGGAAGAGTACCCTTGTTGGGCCCCACCCAACTTTGAAGATCTCGGAATCAGATGAGATCCACTGTCCTCATTTGTCTTCCCTGCTGTTTTCACGTGCTACTTGCTGTTTATCAAAGTAGTCACTGACGGTCCAGCGTATAACGTATCACCAGAAAGAACATAATGCGGGTAACAAAAGAACTGACCCACGGGGGGACGCCTGGGTGGCTCAGTCAGTTAAGTGTCCGACTCCCGATTTCGCCCCAGGTCCCTGATCTCATGGTTTGTGAGTTCGAGCCCCGCATCGGGCTCTGTGCTGACAGCGTGGAGCCTGCTTGGGGTTCAGAGAACTGACCTGCTGAGCGCCAGCTAGTAGTTTGCGTGGTGTTTGACAGGTGGGGACTACTGTGGCTCTCCTCAAAACGTTCAACACGCCCCACGGCACCCCTGTGATCTCACTGTGGTGCATTTTGGAAACCGTGGCAATGGGCCGAGGGTGTGTATCTCTTTCTTGTTCGTGCTGGGTTTTTAATCAGAGGCCAGGGTTCTGATTGCCGGGCTGGTGGCAGGAGGAGCGTTGAAGAGTAAAGGAAGAGTTACGAGGATGGAAAACCGTACCCCCTTCCATTTATACCCGTGCGCTCGTACCGGCTTTCTCCAAGTTGGAGTTTTCTTTTGGAAGATTCAAGTTCCCCTTCGATAGATTCATATTAGTTGGTGCAGTGATGGCGGATCCCTGCAGACCTGAAAAGGAGTTAACCGGGAAGCTTCCTGGTGTCTATAGAGTTCTTCACTGAGACTCCTGATAAGTGTGCCTTTTTTGTCCCGCCACCATCCCTCCCGTTGGTTCTTTCCCACAGAATCGACCTCAGAGGCCTCTCGTTTCACTGTTAGGAAAACGGTGACGGTCCTAGGTTGCTGCTTACAGGTCGAGTGACCCGTAACGGAGGATGGGTATTGGCCCGCGTGGCAGGGGAGGTGAATGGTCCCAAAAATAAAAACTTGGTTGCTCTTCGAGGATCTGCCACCCAGCCGGAAAGGTGTTGTCTGGATTCGTCTGCGTGGGTCACGTGCCCCATGCTCATCGTGAAGTCTCCTCCTGTTGACTTTTCTCTTTGCCTAAATTTTGTACTTGGATACTCTGGTATCTGTTAACGTTGCAGGAGAGGCATCCAGGAGACAGCAAAAATTACAATGAATGTATTCGGCATGAGACCATCAGAGTGGCGGTCTGCGACATGATGGAAGGAAAGTGTCCCTGCCCTGAACCTTTACGGTATGTATGCGTCAGGAGAGTCAGTACCCACTTGGTACTCGGTATTCTTTTTGGAGGTTTAGCTGGTTCGTACCTTTGAGAGTCTTCGGGGCAAAATCCAGCGTTGGGCACCAGGGGAGATACGGAAAAAGGAAAGATGTGGCTCGTGCCCGAGGGTTACTCGAGAGGAAGTTCGGAGAGCTTCTCTTTCCTGGGAGAGTGCCGAGCCTGCTGGGAAAGTATTAACAGTCACTCTCCTTGAATCATCCCTAAGGTAGGAGAGAAATCAGCCACGGGCCGTCGGCTGTTCCTTTTTCCATTTGCCACCGAAAGATTTCTGTAGGATGCCACACCCGGGCTCGGGAACTCTTACTTGGTTTGGCAGCGAGGCTAGATGACGAAGGGGGGAGCCCTCCCCCGCCGTGTTCCTCACGTCAGCTTCTCTGCCTCTTTTCCAGAGGGGTGATGGAGAAGTCCTTCCTGGAGTATTACGACTTCTATGAGGTGGCTTGCAAAGATCGGCTGCACCTTCAGGGCCAGACTATGCAGGTAACGCAGCCCCTGCCACTGACTCCAGACGCCTTCCCGCAGACCATGTAAGCCCCCCGCCCCGGCAAGGATAGCGCCCGCGGCTCTCAGAAGTCAGAGCCGAGAGCAGCTTGGTCCAGTTTGAGCGGCCGCGGCCCAGAGAGGAGACTGCCTTGCCTGAGATGCGCGGCATCGCTTCTCCGTTCTTGGCCTAAACGAGGCGCTCACGAGTAGAGTCCGAACTGTCCTGCTTGCTCATCTGGAGTGCCTTCCCTTCGTAGTCGTCTTTTCAAGCGCGAGAGCTTTCGGCCTTCTGGGAATCTCCGCGATTACAAGGGCGAATCTCCTATTGGAGTTCGGTCCCTAGGTCAGAGGGGCGCTCGGAGAACGAGGCCGAGGGAAGTGTTGGATGTGTGGCATTGTGGGTTGGAGGATTCCCGTGGGAAAAGATAGCAAGCCCTTGTGTAGTCTCTGCCTCTACCGGGGAAACGGACTCTCCACTTCCAATAAGAATGCAGCGCTTAGGGGCGCCTGGGTGGCTCAGTCGGTTAGGCTTCCGTCGGCTCAGGTCACGATCTCTGGGTTCGTGAGATCGAGCCCCGCGTCAGGCTCAGTGCTGACAGTGCGGAACCCGCTTGGGATTCCCTCTCTCTCTCTCCCTCCCTCCCCTCCTCATGCCCTCCCTCTCAAGTGCACTCTCTCACGTGCTCTCTCTCTCTCTTAAACTTTAAAACTCCTTTAAAAAAAAAAAAAGAATGCAGAGTTTAGACTTGTTTTCAAGAGGAGATTCTTACTAAACCAAATTGTAAATGGTCTCAAATATAACAAAACCCGGTTGTTAAGAGGACGAGACTCCTGCTCTCCCGAGGACCAGGTCTTGTGTCTTTTGGGTCATTTACTGGCCATCTTGCTTTAGAATCCTGCTGACTTGGGTAAGTGACTGACATGTCCTTGAGGTCCCTCCCCAGCTCTTTCTGAGCCATCTCCCCCGCCCGGTCCTCGCCACCAGCCGCAGGGGTGAATGTCTTCTTTCCTCCGCTGCTGCTTAGAAATGGCGGTGTCCCTTTCCTTCCTTCACGGACTTTCCACCCACCTGCCACGTGCAGACTCACAGGGCAGGGGCGCCTGGCTGGCTCAGTGGGTAGGATGTGTGACTCTTGATCTCAGGGTTGGAAGTTTGAGCCCCAGCGTTGGGTGTAGAGATTACTTGAACAAACAAAACGAAACAACCTCAGAGGGCAGGGGCGGCTCAGGGTTAACTTGTTTCCCAACCCCGTTTTTAGAGGACATGGGAGGTGCTTCCTCCCATGGTTTCAGGAATCGTTAGTGCTGGTATTTAAAAGCGTTTCCATCGTTCACCCTGTGGAGGAAAAATAACTCGTGATGAGAGAAGGAGAGGGAGGAGCAGCGTCTGGGGAGGAGGGAAGTGGGTGGCTGTGGAGCCCGGGATGGAAAAGGGAAGGTTTGAAAAATTGACCGCCTCGGAGGGAGTGTGGCGTCCAGCCTCGGCGGAGCGGAGCGTAGCCCTCGTAAGTGGCAACGCCCTGGGGCCCCGGGGACTGTGATCTGTGTTCCCTGGCCCCTGACCCTGAGGGTGACGTGTGGGTAAGAGTGTGGAAGGCGTTTATGTGCGAGAAGCAGAATGTGAGGGGAAAACCGGCTGGCTTTTCGGGACTCTCGAGGAAGGCGGTCCCCTCGCCTGAACCCCGGCCCCGCTGCTTGGCCGCCGTGTTCTCTCTGTGGCATTTTAAATTCCTTTTGTTTTTGCCCTCCGCTCCAACCATAGTTCTTCTTGAGACTCTTGGGACCGTGAACCCCTCTCTGCAGAGTGTTTGGAGATCTTTGATCTGGGATTGAGCTGGGTGGCCCTGGAGTCATGCCCAGAAACCTGGACAGGGAGGTGGTGACAGGTCTCCGTGGAAGAGTGCACGGGTGCTTAATCTGGAAGTCAGAGCTCCTGAGTTCTCGACCTGCCTGTGACGTTGGAAAAGCAAGTTCCCCTTTGCTGAGTGTGGGAAAGGAGGATAATTTTTCTCTCGTGTGGTTTTTGTGGAGTGAATTGAAAACCAACCCAGGCACGCGTCATGATTACGGTTCTGGTCTTCAATTTCTGTTCCTTATCTACCTCTCCTTTCCTCTGACCTCCCGCATAGTGGCTTGATTTCAGGGAACAAAAGTAAGTACATTTTCACGTTGGCCCCAGCCAGACCTGTCTGGGGTGGTTCACCTGCCATAACGTTCCTGAACTAGTCCTGTGTCATGTCGTCCGCTGTCGGCCCCTGTCGGTGCAACGCCCTCCTCCGCTCCCGGGACTCGGAAGCGGAGCGGGCGTCCCGCGTGGGCCCGGAGCTGCTGTCTCTAGGGTGAGCCGTCCAGACTCGAATCTTCCATCCCGCTTGTCTCCTTTCCCCCACAGGACCCTTTTGGAGAGAAGCGTGGCCACTTTGACTACCAGTCCCTCTTGATGCGCCTGGGACTGATTCGTCAGAAAGTGCTGGAGAGGCTCCATAATGAGAACGCCGAAATGGACTCTGATAGCAGTTCGTCTGGGACAGAGACAGACCTGCACGGGAGCCTGAGGGTTTAGACCCTGCTCCCTTCTCCCCTTCCCCCACTCAAGAGTCCCAGCAAAGTCCCTTCCCCCCCACCCCAGGGACGGAGAGGCAGTGTGTATCTCCCTCCAGACGTGACGTCATCCTGCAAGATGGCAAGAACCGAGCAAGCTCGGATCCCAGGGTGTGGGAGCGGGGAGGCCGTTCCTGATCTGACCTCCCTGGCTCTCGAGCATCCGGGGCCATGTTCATCCCATAGCAGGGGCCCAGGTACCTATGCAGGAGCACCCGGGGCGAGGGCCCCCGGCAAAAACACGGCAACCGACACACCTCTCCACAGGGCCGGCTCCTTAGGGATAGGTGGGAGACAGGCTGTAATTCCAAGAGGGAGTGTGCCCACGCGACGTATGGGGTTATCTGGAAGGGAGCTTTGGTGGGGGGGGGGCTGTCTGTGACACTTACGCAGTCTGGGTGGTTGTCTGTCTGTCTGTCCGCAGTCTCGAAGCAGGGCTTCCCAGCGCCCTTTTCCCCCCTGCCTCTCTTCTCCCACTACTTCCCATGGGCCAGCATAATTTTGTGTTTCCTAATTTATAGTCACTGTTCTAGACAGACCAAAGAGAAGGAACAGTGGTGGAGTCTAGGCTGCTGATCAGTAAGCTTTACCTAGCACCTGAGCACCTTTCTCCTCTGCCCCGCATTCCCGCGCCCCTTCCCGGATTGAAGACGGAAGGGGACTGGCACCGGGACCGAACCGAGTCTTGGTTAAAGCCCGCACGGGCACCCTGAGAGGCTGATTCTGTTCCCGCAATCACTGATTTGAGAAGTTCCCCACACAGCCAGCTGCTGTGTATATGGGATTGGAGCCACTACATAGAATAGTTTCTTACAGATTTTCAAAAAGGCTAGTAGCCACGATGAGGGCACTTCTGAGGGCGGGGTGCGGCGGGGAGACTGATGCTCGTCCTGTTGTGTTTCCGTTTGGCTGTCCTCGTGTATTTTCACCCCAGCCCCTCCCGCGCTACCCCCCCCCCCCCCGCCTCAACTTCAATGCCCAGGAACCTGTGGGGAGCAAGGTAGCCAATGGCGGGGGGTGGGGGGTGGCTGGGACTCTGGGCTCCCCTTCTCGCCACTCCCCTCCCTCTCCCTCCCAGCTGCTCTGCCGCTGGCTCTAAGGGGTGTCCCCTGGCTGTGTCGCTTCTCTGTATCTAGCTACAGTGATTCTTTAGCCGGTTGGCTCGGAAGATGGGCTTTAGGTGCCCTGTGGTACTGGGCGTTGAGGGAATCCAGCCTTCCCCTTTTTGGTGCGTTCGCCCCATATTTTCCGGATTCTTCCCGTTAAGGCTCCCAGTGGGGTGTCGGTGACCCATGTGACGCAGGGCCTCGGGCAGCATCCGGCCACGTGGAAGGGAGAAGGGAGAGGAGACGGCGTACCTGCCCCGCCCGCTGCCGTGGAGGCGTCTGCCTGGGGGTCGTGGCGGGACTTCCCTGGGGGAGTTCCGGGGGTGGGGGGCACAAAGGAGAATGTCCTACTTGGGAGGGCAGGAAGCTGAGAAACTGGACAGGACGTGGGCTTGGGGAACGGAAGTTTATCTTGGATACCGAAGGCTGAGTCTCTTAACGAGACTCAAAAGAGGGACCCTGCTTCCCATTTCCCTCTTCCATTCCCAGAGCTAGCGCAGGGCTTAGAAGAATGCCCTTGGTCTGTTGGTCCAGTGGTCGTCTGTCATCCATTTTAAGTGTTCCCACTTTCAAGTGACAATCCTCTCCTTGGCCCTGCCATGGGCAGAGCATGTCTGGCATACCGGCCCGACTTTTACGCCCTAATCTTGAGTTGAGGAAATATATGCACAGGAGTCAAAGAGATGTCTTTATATCTGACTGTACATAAATGAAGTTTTTTGTTTTTTGTTTTTTTTTCTTTTTGGTGCAATAAAGTTTGTTTTGGCAGAAGGAGGAAGCGCCTGTGGGTGTGGGAGGGTTTGCGTGAAGGGAGCGTGGGTCTCCTCGACAACCACACCTCTCCCCTGGGTCTGGAACCGTCAGGGAGGAAGAAAGCGCTCAGTGAACTGTCTGGAAGCTGGAAGCTCCCGGCTACGTGACCTGGGTGGATGGATGCAGGGCTGCTGGTGACCAGTTTCCCGCCCACCAGGAGAAGAGCGTTTCGTGAGCCCCCCTCGGGCCGCCAAGGAGAGGAGTGCCGCCTCGGCCTCAGCCGCTTCCAGAGAGATGCAGGTCCCACAAGGACGGGCAGGCCTCGAGTCTGGGCACCTGGGCTTGGCCCGAGTGTCCCCTGGTAAGGATAAGGTGTCCACATTCGGGATAATCCAAACCACTGGGTTTTCTGTTTTCTGGCGCTTAACCATCCCTCAGGAGCCCGGCGTTCGGAGACCGTGGAGACGCTGGTTCGCGCAGCCTCCGCCCCACACCCCCATCCCTACTGGGTAAATGAGGCCCCGCTTTTCGGCGCAGAGGCCTTTCCTCCTGGCTGACCACGGGCGTGGGGAGAAACTTCGCGAAATGCCACCCCGTGCCGTGTGCAGCCAGGATACGGGAAAGTGAGGGGGTCTGGTGGGAGTGGACCTAGGCTCTGGCTTTTCTCTTTGCTTCTTCCGCCTGGTGGCCTCTGGTAGAGGACTTGGACCCTTCGCCTGAGACATTAAGGAGACCTACTTACCCAAGTAAAGTCGTGAGGATTAGAGGGGGTTCGCAAATGGGGTAGGTGGGGTAGGTGCTCAGTAAACGATGCCCTTGCCGCCACTGAGGCTAGAGGGACCCGGTGAGCAACGGGAGAGGGAAAGCCACTAGGAAACGGGAGAACTACCACCGTGTAGGGCCACTGTCGGTCAGTTCCCCCAGATTCCACGGTTTCCTCTAACCACCACTTGACTTTGACCTCTGTTTCACACTCAGCCGTGTCTGTCAGAACCTGCAGGGCCTCAAGGAAGCTGGATGAGACCGGACGAGTGGCTGTGACTTACGGGTCCGTTAGGGTCTGCTGGTTTGAGATCAAAACATCTTTCCAGGGACCAGCTTTGAGCCAGCGGGCTGTGATTTATGCCTCAGGGCTAGAGAGAGACTAGCCTGTCGAGCCAGGAGGCGGACAGCCTTCGTTCTAGACCCGGCTTTGCCGTGAGCTTGGAAGACCGGCCCGTAGAGGTCCTTCCCTCCGTGCTCGCTGTTCTGTGTAATTCGGGTCCTCCTTACCGGATAAATGAGGTTTTCTCCACTAAAGATGCTACGGGAAGGCACTTTAAGAAAAAACAGGCCAATGGGTGAAGCGTACAGAGGGTGCAAGAAAACTTGGAACTCTTTCTTCTTGAAAGAAAAGAGACAAAAGCAAAGTTGTTCGGGTTTTATTCGCCAACCGCTCTCCCCTCCTCTCCCTGCCAGCTGCAGGGCCCCCACCCCCCACCCCCTGGGCGCTCCCAGAGTCAGGGGAGGGCTTCTCTGGCCTCCTCGGCTGTAATCTCCTGGGAGTAGAGGTCTGTGAAAAGAGCGGGCAGCCAGTAGTGGGCCTCCCCGGGGGCCTGTAGGTCCAGCCAGGCCAGCCCTTCCTTCAGCAGGTGTTCCTGGAGGGAACGGGGAGGAAGAATCCTCTGGGACAAGGGAGCCCCCGTAGGGTAGACTGACAACCCCCCACACCTGTTTTGGCTTCAGTGGGGTTTACAGGCTACATCTACACGAGTGCCTTCCCGTATTTACACAACGGGAGCCACCGTGCTTAGTTCCGCGTCCGTTACCTCGAGGGTAAACTTTTAGGGAGAAGTTAACGAAAGGGCTGTGTTAGCTTAGAATGGACTCCCCATTCCTACAGCTGGAAAGAGGCCCAAGAGGGGCTGGTTGTGCCCCACAGCATTAAATAGATGTTTCTGTTACCCTGCTTTCCAGAAAAAAAGGAGATCTAGTTTAACTGCCTGGATGAGGAAGAAGGTATTGAAGGCCAGGGTTTACGGTCTCACGCTCCTTCTCTGTAACATCGGCCTCTCGTTAGCGCCACGAAATCTGTATCTATAAAACTGTAACTACAACACGCAATGTAACAGAATATGATCGTGGATGTGTCATTAAGTAGTTCACAACCCCCTCACTCTGTATTAACAGCGTTACTACGTGAATGGTCTGACCAGGCTCTACAGGCCGGAGACAGGAGGGGGGGTGGGGGGGTTCGCCTGCCGCAGTCAGGAGCCTGCCTCAGTTGTACCTCTCAGGGCCACCCTCAGAGACGTGGGGTCACTTCTATGGGCCTTCAAGGCAAGAGGCCAGCGGAGCGAGGCTAGGTCCTGCCCGTGTGCTGCCTGTCCGCCCTCCTCCTCCCATCTTTTCTGGGCCATTCCAAAATTCACATACCAGCACTTGTCGCGCTCGCTCGGTCTCCCATTTAAGACTGGCTTTGATATCGCTGACGGTCACGTAGCCATTTTTCTGAAGGAAGGAGGGATGGGGAGTCAGGTAACAGCGTACTTTCCCTAAGAGCCCAGCATCCGCCCAGGAACAACGGGTTTACCCACACGGGACAAAGAACTGCCCTTGGGCGAAGCCTATGAGAGCACAGAAAAAGAATGTTTAGAAGTCCCAGCAAAGAGGGGCGCCTGGGTGGCTCAGTCGGTTAAGCGTCCGACTTCAGCTCAGGTCACGATCTCACGGTCCGTGAGTTCGAGACCCGCGTCGGGCTCTGGGCTGATGATGGCCCAGAGCCTGGAGCCTGCTTCCGATTCTGTGTCTCCCTCTCTCTCTGACCCTCCCCCGTTCATGCTCTGCCTCTCTCTGTCTCAAAAATAAATAAACGGTTAAAAAAAAAAAAAATTAAAAAAAGAAGTCCCAGCAAAGAGAGAGAGAAGCAACTTTCAGGGTGACGAGGTGTGTGTGGGGAGGGGGGTGAGTGTTAAAAAGTGGGGTCCCTGGTACTAAAACATTAGACCTTCTCAGAGAACTTTGGAGTATGATCTGACTCAGGACAATGAACGGACAGGAAGGGACGGTGACCACTCCCCAGGGAGAAAAGCCCCCTCCTTCTTGAGTTTTGTTCGGGGGTATAGATTTAAGAAACCCGAACCCCTCTTTACTAAAGCCATGGTAAGGATTTGGCGAGGGGGGGGGGAACGTGCTGAGGAACAGGGGGAACGGTAAACAAGATTACACATTTGTTCTGCGGAATCGACACCCAGTTTTAAGAAGACCTCAAAGAACCCGTCTACCCAAGAAAATACAGTTCGTTGTCTGCATGTCCGCCTATTCCGCTAGACTGTAAGCTCCCGCAGAGCAGGAACGTGGTACCCGTCGTTCTGCGCCCCGCAGCCTGGCCCGGTGCTTGGCACTGTAGCTGCTCAATAAACGTCTTCTAAAGAAGCTCAGGTCTGACTGGTGCATCCGCTAGACAGTCTGGGCAGAAGACCCCCCCACCTCCCTGCCCCGCCCCCCTGCCCCCCGCCCCGCCCAGGCCGCCCCGCCCACACATGTGCACGCACACGCCTCCCCTCCCCTCCCCGTGAGCCCCGGCCCCTCGCGAGGCCCGCGGTACCTCCGCCAGCTGCAGCACCACCGTGTGGTCCATATTGAGCTCAGCCGGAACAGACTGAATGAGGTAGGTGCCACCCACAGGGATGATGCCAAAGCCGGTGCCGAGCGCCTTCAGCTTCTTGATGGCCCTGATAAGGTCGTCTCTGAGGGGAGGAAACGCTGCTGAAACACCTTGGGCCGAGCGGACCTGGCAACGACGCACTTCCAGCTCGGCCCTGGGCAGGACGACCTGACAGAAGACCCAGGAGGGCGGGCGACGTTCAGTGACATTAGCGAAGAGGTGGGGTCAAAGGGCACCAAATGGTGCCGCTGCCAGTCAAGGGAGACGGTGCCCGGCGATCAGACCGCGCACTCAGCAAACCATCCTAACCCCAGACGGAGGTCAAAAATACGCCTACGGGGGCCCGTCAGGAAATGTGAACGAAGGAGCTAAAGGCAGGGGACAGCAGGGAGCGGCGTGGACTACGGCCAACTGCAAAACGCTTCTCCATTTTACAGAGGGCCACCCGGCTGATTACTGCCATGTGGCTTTTTCCTAGTTCCCCACTAACTCAAACCAGGGAAAAAGAAAATCCGCAACACGGTGGGTTCGTATACCCAGCCCACATACTGACAGCATTTCTTTTTGTTTTTTTAAACCTTTTCTCACCCTGAAGTCCCACAGAGAGGCTGGCGAACCAGATCAATCTATCTCCCCCCATCTTCTGGCCCCCACCCCTCTCCCCAGCCTTTCTCCGTGCGGGCGCGCTAGCTTCCTGAACCCCAAGTAATCCAGAGTCTACACGCCCCAAGTTAAAAAAAAAAAAAAAAAAAGCAACAATACATTATGTAGACATGAAAAAAATAAATAAATGATGCTTAGAAGGAAATACACCGGAACGCTGGCAGTTGTAATCTCTCCATGGAGAAGTTACAGGTGGTTTTTGGTTTTTTAGATCTGTGCACTTTTGGCATTCTAAAAAAACATGTTGGAATAAAATGATTCCTAAAGAAGCCCAGACATATGAGCCGTAAAGAGAAAAGATTTCATGTGATTTCTAGAAAGGCTTTTCTACGCTCCAAGGGACTGGGAGGCACGACCTACTGGCTGACATCCTGTGCGAATTTGCCCCTTCCTTTTAACACCTGCTGATGTAGTTCCTCCAGAGTTATCAGACCTGTTGGAGGGGACAGGAAAGCAGATGAAGTCCGCTACACCAAACCAATTAAAAAAAGCAAAGGCAGCAGCATCTCCGAAAAGCTACAAACACTCGCTCAACGTCGAGACTGTTATCTGTTTACGGCCAGTGATTTCTAACTGGGTCTAAGCTCGCTTGCTTTCTTGACTTCAACACAGCCCATTCGATGCGCTCATTAAGAGGACGCCGCTGGAGGCCCATTTTGGAGGTCACGTTTTGGGGAGCACAGAAACTCGGCATCACCCTACTTTCCTGGGAGTGGCAGGGCAGACCTAGAGTTCCTCGTGATAAAGTCATAACCCAGACACGTTGTGTATCAGGGGAAAAGGCCTTAGCTCCTACCCCCCTACTGTTTTCTATACTAACCAGGGGCTGGACCTCCCCGGGGAAAAGGTCTCTAGAGAACAGAGACAATCATCCAGGCCATTCCGTTTACCCCTGGCCATGGAGACCTGGTATAGATTCAAGGGCATGAAGCGGCTGAGACGCTTCAGAAGACCAAACGGTTTCTCAAGATCTCACTGGCCTGCCGACTGAAGGCTGGAAAAGCTCATCTTTCAGGGCTCTCTCTCTCTCTCAGGGAAGCCCAAAGCCCAGTCAAGAGACTTCGCCACACTCACCTCCATTCCGGTGCTTCAGGGCCAGGCACACTTCGATGATCTGAACACCCAGCTCATAATAGAAATCTCCCACGCCCAGCATCTCAGACCAAAATCCTTTTCCAGCTAAAAGACAGAAAGGCAACAGTCTAGGTCATATGTTAGCCTACGTCCATAGTTTCTTTCAAAGCTAGATTAAAACACCTATCCTGTAGGAAGCCTGCCCTGCCTAGCCTAACTCCTTGTGCTCCAATTACTACTCAGGATCCCCAAACAGTTGAACTCTTGGAAATTCCTGCTAAAAAACAGGCTCAGACAGTTGTAAAGGGTGGGCCTTCTAAAAGGCATTTCTGTTTGGCTAAGTGGCTCCAGGATACTATGAAACTGAGTTTTCCTTTCCCAAAGCATACAGGGAAATATAATGGGACAAGGCTAAGAAAAAAGAATATGCAGGGGTGCCTGGGTGGCTCAGTCGGTTGAGCGACCGACTTCGGCTCGGGTCACGGTCTCACGGTTTGCGGGTTCGAGCCCCGCGTCGGGCTGTCTGCTGACAGCTCGGAGCCTGGAGCCTGCTTCGGATTCTGTGTCTCCTCCTCTCTCTGCCCCTCCCCTGCTCATGCTCTGTCTCTGTCTCTCAATAATAAATAAACGTTAAAAAAAAAAAAACAATATGCAGACCGGGCATTCAAAAATCCACTGAAGGCCATAGTTTATGGAGTAAAAAATGCAGGCTATAGAGTAGTAATTATAGCATAATCCAATATGTTAAAAAAAAAAGTTTATAAATACAATGTATGTGTCCAGCAAGATAACCTTAGACTGTTAACATGTATCCCTGCAATTAGGGGACAGGATCAGGAGACTTCTATTTTCTGTTTTTCTCTTTTCTCCTTCGTTGACCGACTGCATAATTACATGCTACTTTCATTAAAATGAAATTCTTTTTTTTTTTTTAATGTTTTATTTATTTTTGAGAGAGAGAGAGAGAGAGCGAGTAGGGGAGGGGCAGAGAGAGGAGACACAGAATCTGAAGCAGGTTCCAGGCTCTGAGCTGTCAGCTCAAAGCCCGATGCGGGGCTCGAACCCACAAACCATGAGATCATGACCTGAACCGAAGTCGGTCGCTCAACTGACTGAGCCACCCAGGTGCCTCCGAAATTCTTTTTTAATAGGGGAAAAAAAACATTAAAAAATCCCACTGTAGATCATTCAAGGGGAGGTCAGGCACACTGGCTACCAACCTACTCTCCAGCCTCTCCAGCTTTCCCATCAAAGCGGGCCCTCAGCCACCCTGCCAGGCCCACACCAAAAACTACATCCTCTGGCTCTCCCTGCAGGCCCTTCTAGAAGATGCCCTGACCACAGTGATGACAAGGAGATGCGCTCCTGTCCCTAGGAGAATACCACACCCCTACAGTCAACTCCTTACAGGCCAGAGGATCCACCCCGATGGTGGCGCACATGTCCTGGAACTGCACCCGGAATTCCGGATTCTTCCGGATCTCCTGCTTGTGCTTGCTGGCAAATTCCTCCAGGTTGGTCTTGAACATGTCCAACTGCTTTGACATCTGTAGGGTGGACAAGGAGGAGGTTAGGGGCAGCCCAGCTAGGTGATAGATGTCAAAAATAAGTTCCTGGCCCAGTGGCAGGGCAAGGGTTAAAATAACCCATTTCCTCCAGGCCTACTATTATGCTGTTTCTTATTCCCCCTTTCTTTTTTATTTTTTTTTTTTATTTATTTTTTTTTTTTTAATTTTTTTTTTCAACATTTATTTATTTTTGGGACAGAGAGAGACAGAGCATGAACGGGGGAGGGGCAGAGAGAGAGGGAGACACAGAATCAGAAGCAGGCTCCAGGCTCTGAGCCATCAGCCCAGAGCCCGACGCGGGGCTCGAACTCACGGACCGCGAGATCGTGACCTGGCTGAAGTCGGACGCTTAACCGACTGCACCACCCAGGCGCCCCATCCTCCTTTCTTTTTAAAAAAAAAATTTTTTTTTAATATTTATTCATTTTTGAGAGAGAGAGAGGCCGAGGAGGGGAAGGGCAGAGAGGGAAACACAGTATCCGAAGCAGGCTCTGAGCTGTCAGGACAGAACCCGATGCAGGGCTTGAAGGCACAAACCGCGATCATGACCTGAGCCGCAGTCAGATGCTCAACCGACTGAGCCACCCGGGCGCCCCTTGTTCCTTCTCTATTTATCCCTTACTCTCCTTCATGGTTCTGCTGTCAGCTGACTTTGATGCTATAATGTTTCCTCAATTCTAAAACACACATTTTGGGGGACTCCTGGCTGGCTCTGTCAGTGGAGCACATAACTCTTGATCTCAGGGTTGTGAGTTTGAGCCCCACATTGGGTGGTTTACTTAACAATAAAATGTTTTAGGGGCGCCCGGATGGCTCAGTCGGTTGAGCATCCAACTTCAGCTCAGGTCATGATCTCACGGTTTGTGAGTTCGAGCCCCGCGTCGGGCTCTGTGCTGACAGCTCGGAGCCTGGAGCCTGCTTCAGATTCTGTGTCTCCCTCTCTCTCTGCCCCAACCCTGCTCATGCTCTCTCTCTCTCTGTCTTAAAAATAAATAAAAAAACATTAAAAAATATATTTTAGGGGCGCCTGGGTGGCTCAGTCAGTTAAGCGGCCGACTTCAGCTTAGGTCATGATCTCACGGTTCACGGGTTCGAGCCCCATGTCGGGCTCTGCACTGACAGCTCAGAGCCTGGAGCCTGTTTCAGATTCTGTGTCTCCTTCTCTCTCTGCCCCTCCCCCACTCACCCTCTGTCTCTCAAAAATAAATTTTAAAAAAATTAAAATTTTTAAAAATAAATCAAACAAGATATTTTAAAAAGAAACATAAATAAAAAATAAAACACATTTTTCCCCCAATGTGTTCCTGTTCTAAAGACAGGATGCCTCTAACAATCAGTGGCACATCTAATGTAGTGCCTTCTTTTTCTTTTTCCCACAGAAACTGTCATTACATTGAAGGTGCACCTCATAATCCATTTTGTCTTAAAAATGAGGGGGGGGGGAGTGCCTGAGTGGCTCAGTCCGTCAAACATCTGACTCTTGATTTCAGCTCAGCTCATGATCTCATGGTTCCTGAGATCGAGCCCTGCAGCGAGGAACCTGCTTGGGATCCTCTCTCTCCCTCTCTCTCCTTCATGAGTACTCGCAAGCTTGCTCTCTCTCCCTCTCTAAATAAACTTTTAAAAACGAGGGAATGCAGCATTCAGAGAGAGGGAAATCTCCAGCCACTGACAGAAAGGCTGAATAGGAGAAAATGAATTAGGTGCGCAGTGACTATTTAATCTTTCGGTCATGGACCTTCTTGGAATCAACTCCAAAAAAAAGAATCCCTAAGGGAGGGGTGGGGGCCTACCAGACTGCATTCCAAAGCTACCGTGCTAATGATTTGGGGATTTTCTGACTCATGGCTGTGACTCCTTCCCTTTCTCTAATTAACAAAGCCTACTTTCTACCTGCCGGGGAGAGTAACCGCTCCTGGCCCAACAACTCCTCACTTGCTACATATTAGAAACATTATAATCACCATTTCCAGTTGATTCCCCTATGTCATCTCCCTTATGAGTGGGAGCTTTTGAAGAGCACAGCCTGTGTCTCTTTCCTCAGTTCAAGGACCCCCATTTCCTTGCTTAACTGCTTCCTCCTCTCCTTCCCCAGTCGTCATAACTGAGTAAACCTGGGGCACGGACAGAAAAGGGAAGTGTTAGAAAAGGAAACTGCAGGCCCCGCACCCCATCACTGACACACACTTCTGGAGGGGACAGTGGTGGTGCTGGATGGCACAGAGTAAGCAATATTTTCATGTTATCGCCCGGCACGTCAAGCAAAAGCCTCCAAAGATCTAAGCCAAACGGCTCTACCAACTACTACCCAGGTAACCTTGGACAAATCACCTGAATGTCCTCAATTCTAAACTGGGAAGAACAGAGCTCTCTCCTGATAGGACTGTCAGGATGAATGAACGAGACAGGGTCGAGAAAAAACGGGCACGTGCATGAGATGATGAAAGCATGTAATCATTCAAAGATGTCAGCTATCACTGTCATTAGCAAGTCGGTAAATGGTCTGAGCAGTCCAGAAACCAAGATTTGCCAAAGAGTCGAGTTTTG
This sequence comes from Lynx rufus, assembly GCF_022079265.1. Classification (NCBI taxonomy): domain Eukaryota; kingdom Metazoa; phylum Chordata; class Mammalia; order Carnivora; family Felidae; genus Lynx; species Lynx rufus. The sequence continues at coordinate 23,651,269 of NW_025814832.1, read as the reverse complement.
GTTTGACCCGAACAACCTAGGGGCACGCCGGTGGCTCAGTCGGTCAAGCCTCCGACTTGGGCTCAGGTCATGACCTCGGGGGTTCTTGAGTTCAGCCCCCCCGCGGGAGGCTCTGTGCTGACAGCTCAGAGCCTAGAGCCTGCTTCGGATTCTGGGTCTCCCTCTCTCTCTGTTCCTCCCCCGCTCACACTCTCTCTCAAAAATAAATAAAGATTTCAAAATGTTAATCCACACAATATAGTTCACATCAAAGGCGTCCTGTCCACCCGGTCGGGTCTCCCTTCCTGCCTGGAGTCCTCCAACCGACTCACCTGGGCCAGCTGGTCCTCAGCCAAGACAGTTCCTCGCTCCTTGTACTTGGCCTGTCAGACAAAGAGACCGGCGTGAGTTGAGAGTGGGCACTGGGGGCTCCCACTTGTACTGCCCCGGCTGAAGTATGAAAAGAGGAGGGTGTCTTTTAAATGGTTTTTCTTAGGGAGAGGGAGGAGGAAGAACAATAGACGACTGGTCTGTAGCCAAATTTGGGGACGCAGGGGGAAAGGGCTGGTGGACCCGGGGATGCTGACATTCCAACCCACCGGAAGCTGAAGAGTCTCAGTTCCCCGGGACCCGAGCAGCCTGCTGTCAGACTGCGATGGGGGGCGATTTGAGGGTACAGAGCTCTCCGCTCCAAGACTTCAGTCTCTGTCGGGTCGGGGGTGGCTGTGGGTCGGCCTTCGTCCCCTCACCTCGGCCAGCTTCTTCTTGGCGATGGCGCCGGCTCCCACCCCGCGGCGATGCATCCCAGCCCCGGGCCCGCGGGCCGCCCCGCTGCCGGGACCCCGGGTCTCCGCGTCCCGGGATCCGCCGCCGGCTCCCGACGCGGAAGCGCCGGCCGCGCGTCATCTCCGCGCGCCGGAAGCTACGCGCCGACTTCCTGCCGCGGGGCAGAGCGGCCCCGCCTTCCTCGGGTGGCCGGGTTGGGAGAAGCCCCGGCGGAGCCCCGCGGCGGGGAAGGACGAGGCGGCGAGGACGCGTGGCGGCGGCGGCCTCCTTGTCGGCCGCGCGTTCCCCCACCCACGTGGGTGCCTGGGACCCTCGCTTGTTGGCGCGGCTGCCCTTCCGCCGCCACCCAGCCTCCGACCGCCTGATACGGGGCCAGGCGCGGAGTCGCCCCGAAGCTTCCACATTGAGCATGGAACCCAGCCCATTCTGCTCTAATGGAGCCGACCCCATTGGAGTCAAACGCGGAGGTTCTGACTGGGACAGGCCTTGCAGTTAGAACTTGGACTCTGGAATCGGAAAGCCTGGCCCCAGAGCCCACGACCGCTGCTTATGATCTAGTAGCTTCCGGCAAAGTCCTGAACCTCTCGTGGTCTACTGGCCACGGTTGGTTTAGAGTAACCTACTCGTGAGGTGGTTGTGAGGATGAAGGGAGAAAATATGTAACCAAGCATTTAGGGCGATGCCTGACACATAAGTAAACATCCGCTATGATTGTTATTCACCAGATGTGGGGTGGAATCCGTCTGTGTGTTTAGGAAGCTCCATAAGTTGTTTTTTTCTTTTAATTTTTTTAATGTTTATTTATTTTTGAGGCAGAGAGAGAGAGAGAGAGAGGGAGACACAGAATCCAAAGCAGGCTCCAGACTCTGAGCTGTCAGCACGGAGCCCGATGCAGGGCTCGAACTCACGAGCGGTGAGATCATGACCCGGAAGTCAGGCACTCAATGACCTGAGCTGCCCAGGTGCCCCTCCGTAAGTGACTGCTATAGCATTGAGCCTAACAAAAGGACTAGTGAAGGATTCTTAAGTCAGGGAGTAAGAAGATCAAATTCTGGTTTTTGGAAAAATTAGTGACAGCCCAGGACTCCTGGGTGGCTCAGTTGGGTAAGCGTCCGACTTTTGATTTCTGCTCAGGTCATGATCTCCTGGTTCCCAAGACCAAGCCCCACATGGGGCTCTGCGTTGGCAGTGGGGAGCCTGCTTGGGATCCTCTTTCTCCCCTTTCACTGCCCCTCCCCCTGCTAACATGCGCCCTCTCTCTTTTTCTGTCTAAAAAGAAATAAACTTTGGGGCGCCTGGGTGGCGCAGTCGGTTAAGCGTCCGACTTCAGCCAGGTCACGATCTCGCGGTCCGTGAGTTCGAGCCCCGCGTCGGGCTCTGGGCTGATGGCTCAGAGCCTGGAGCCTGTTTCCGATTCTGTGTCTCCCTCTCTCTCTGCCCCTCCCCCGTTCATGCTCTGTCTCTCTCTGTCCCAAAAATAAAATAAACGTTGAAAAAAAAAATTAAAAAAAAAATAAAAAGAAATAAACTTTAAAAACAAAAATCGGTGACAACCTAGAGAGACTTAAGTCAGTCATAGCAATCCAACCTAGGAATGAGAGCTAGGGGGTGCCTGGCTGGCTCAGCCCCAAGAGCATGCCCACTCTTGATCCCAGAGTTGTGGATTTGAGTCCCACGCTGGGTGTCAAGATTACTTAAATAAATAAAACTTACAAAAAAACAAATGATGAACGCTAGGACTAAGAGAGTGGCCACGAGGACAGGGAGAATGGGACAGACGGGATATTTGGGACAGACGGGTATTTGGAAGGCAGAATGGTAAAACCGATAGATGAGGGCAGTGTGGGTGGGGGGAAATGCTCCCGTTTACTGGCTTGGGCAACAGGGTGGTGCTATTCAGAGAAGGGGCGTGGGGAGACAGGGATTGACACCACAGGATGAAGCTGGAGAGGTAATTAAGAGTGGTTTTGAACATGTTGAAATTGAGGTCTCTGTAACATCACAGGAGAGATGGCCAGTGGTCATCTGGATGTGCTGGTAGAAAGGTCCACAGAAAGAGCTGGGCAGAGCTACATAGATCCAGAATCCGCAGCAAGGCAAAATCGTGAATGTGAGTAATGTTACCAGAGGTTTCAAGTTAAAGGATTAGAAGAGGATGGGCGATCGTCCACCACCATTTTGGTCCTTAAGGGATTATGGAGCCAGGAGCCAATGAGCCTGGGTCCCTCAGGATTTCATGCAGCGGAACTGTCACTGTCACACCAGCCGTGAGCTCCCTGCCTCTGGATGACCTTTATTTTTGAGAGAGACAGAGACAGAGCGAGCGTGGGGAGCAGGGGACGAGCAGAGAGAAAGGAAGACACAGAATCTGAAGCAGGCTCCTGGCTCCGAGCTGTCAGCACAGAGCCTGATGCGGGGCTCGAGCTCGTGGACTGTGAGATCCTGACCTGAGCCGAAGTCGGACGCCTGACCGACTGAGCCGGATTTTATTTTTTAGTAATCTCCACACCCATCGTGGGGCTCAAACTCACAGCCCAGAGATCAAGAGTTGCTTGTTGGGGCGCCTGGGTGGCGCAGTCGGTTAAGCGTCCGACTTCAGCCAGGTCACGATCTCGCGGTCCGGGAGTTCGAGCCCCGCGTCAGGCTCTGGGCTGATGGCTCGGAGCCTGGAGCCTGTTTCCGATTCTGTGTCTCCCTCTCTCTCTGCCCCTCCCCCATTCATGCTCTGTCTCTCTCTGTCCCAAAAATAAATAAACGTTGAAAAAAAAAAAAATTAAAAAAAAAAAAAAAAGAGTTGCTCGCTCCACTGACTGAGCCAGCCAGGCGCCCCTCATACCGTCATATTCTTCCTACACCACTCCCTGACACAAAAATTTGGTCCCTTCGTGACTCACTGACACAAATAGACACACCTGCTTCATTTCTCACTCTTTGACTCACACCGTATGACCCCTTAAGATACATGCGCTGATCCCTCCCTCACACCCATGTCTTCAAATTGAACTATCCATACCCTCAAATGCACACACACACATACTCCCATAGGTGCAAACACCTGGCCCGAGACAAACCTTGTGACCACACTTACGCGGACACCCTCACTCCCTTATTCGGACACGTTTGTTCTCTCTTACAATTTTAGAGAAAATATGTTGACCAGTAATGTGCTGGTAAATGTTTAACGAGCCCCTCTCCCGGCTGGGAGGGAGGAGCTCTGATTTATGGCACTTGTCAATTTCCACGGTGCACCCTGGCCATGGCCAATTTCAAGCTAACAATGATTCTACAACCTGCTCACAAAATTCCTGACAACTTAACCACGGCTCCCAGAAGCGCTCAGCCCCAGTATACGCTGTGTGCAGCCCATCACATTTGCCATCCCTTGCTTTCAGTGACTCACTGGCCTTAGCCGGAGCACGGGACTTCAGTTCTCTACCTCACGGAGGCAGTGTAGTGCATGGTTAACAGCTATTACGTTCTTATCTTAAAATGATGTCATGAGGCTTTAAGTGATGTTTGTAAGGTACCGAGCACAATGCCTGGCCCGTAATAAGAACACTGTACCAAGATTATTTTAAATCACCCTTTCTGATTCGCTGACCCCCGGAGAACCCAAGACTCCAGAGACAGAGATCCAGCATCTCCCCAGGACAGCCAGCTCTACCATAGAGAATCACTAAACTATATCCTCTGAGCAAAGGCATGCTCTGAATTGTGTGACACACATTCTCTCCGACCTCAAGGAGTTTAGGGGAGAGGAAATCTACAATATCGGAGTTGGAAGACAGTGCCTGGCAGCCCTCAGGCAAATTCAGTTCTCAAAAGCGTTTTGTTTGGTCAGCAGAAAGCGTGTCTCTTCCATTTTCACAGTCCCCATCCTTCCCATTGTCTTACAGCCTCCCCACTTTTCTCAATTATGCTACTGGCCCGGCCCTTCAGCCGATCCAGCTGGCCACTCCCTGATTTAAAACCAATACCCTTGTATTTCTAAATTGACGTTTAGGTGGGTAAATGATAACAAAAGTTAACTTTTATTGACCATTTACTTTGTGCCAGGCATTATCTGAATTAATACCTCAACCCTAGGAGTTGGGTAGTTAGGAATCTTCTTTTTCACAGACAGGAAACAGGCCAAGAGTGAGGAACTAACTAACTTGCCAAGTCACGGACTGAGTAAGCGATTTGAATCTTTGAATCGAGGTGCATTTGACTCTTGTCTCCTAAACTAGGACTAGATCGAGGGGAGAGAGGGCATTCCAGGTAAGATAACCCGAGTGAAAGGGGTGGGTAGACAGCCCTGTTTTCTGTGGACACCAGGCACTGGGGGGAAGGCGGTGGGCGGAGGGGGAAGGGGGGCTTTGAACACTGGAAGATAAAGGTACTGACGTTTGGATAAACGGAGTTGGCCCCTTTCCTTTCACTCCTACCACCATCATGCTAGGGTAAGCCTGGAATCCTGCAGTGGTCTTCCCTTCCCGCTTTCATCTCTATTCATCTCAGTATATAGACCTCACTCATGATTGTTTGGGAACGCTTCTAGATCTTCCAACCTGCCCCTGCTCAGAATCCTTCAGGACCTTGCCCTTGGTCTGAGGATAAACTCCAAAAGCTTCAGGATGACCTTTAAGACCCTGCCTCTGCCTACCCATCCAGCATCTGTTCGTGCTAATCTCCCATTGCCTGTTTTGCTTTGTGATAACACTGGGGCGATATCTATTAAGGCTCGCCTCATCCCTTGGCCATTTTATCCTTGCAAGTTCACTCCGCTTGGACGTCACATTCTCAAAGAGGCCCTTCCGACCCCCCCCCACACACACACTCTTATCTAGATGAGGCTGCTCCATTCTTTCTCATAGCACCCTACTGTTTCTTCACATGGCTTAGGATGTTAGGTGATTATTAATGTGTGTGTGTGTGTGCGCGCGCGCGTGTGTGTATGTATGTTGAAGATTAAAGTCTGTCTCCATCACGGGACTGCAAATTCCTCAAGGGCAAGGACTGTGCTCATTTCCTTGGCTGCCGTATTCCCAGTGGTGACCACGGTCCCTGCCAATGTTAGCTTTCCAGTAAGTGTTTGTAGACTAAAGAGATGAATTATGGGTGCCGGTGGGAGCCATAGCTCCTTTGCATTGGGTGGCACACACACACAGAAGACCATTCCCTGGTAGCGCTCGATAGACGTCGGAATAAGTTTCGACCATGGGCACAAGGATTCATTTCAGCTTAAACTTTATTGGTTTGGCTTCTCTCGGGGGCCCTGGGGTGCAGCTGAGGCCTGAGCAAGTGAAGGGCAGAGTCCGGACCTGAGCTGGGTTTGGTCTGAGTCACTGAAACCTGGGGAGAGTGGAAAGAGGAGGGGTAGTGGTTGGAGAGGGGGGTCATTATCCACTTAGAGTCGGCAAAGCAAATCCATCCGGGTGCCCAACCATGGTTCAGCTGCTCCTACCTCCCAATTACCTTCTTAATTATAAGTCATCAAAGTAAGTCCAGAAAGCACCCACCTTCCTACGGAGAATTTCTCATACTCTTCTCCATTGTTCTGATCCCGCCCCCCTCCCCCTTTCCCTTCCTGCCCTCTACAGGAAGTCATCCCAGATTTGGTCCCCGGCTTGCCACATGGAAGCCTGAGATGTGTTTCGGTTTCCACGCCTCAGTGTTTGCATCTTGAAATGAGTGTCCTTTAGGTGGGCGGATCTCTTCACGGTGTTAGTCATCCCTTGCTTCTGGGACATAATAGATTAAAGGACTTCCTAGCCGGTGAGGTCGATTCAAGGACCGCTGAGACCCACAGAGAGAGGAAACATGCCTCCAACTCTGCAAGTGCCGTCACTGGGAAGGGGCCATGGGACAAGGATACAGTGGGAAAGCCGAGAATAGGATGGGGTGGGCGGGGAGGTGAGCGCAGCCTGTCACCTGGACGCAGTAGAGACAGAAGTTCAAGAAGGGATAATAGCCGCCAACATCACTGAACTCCTGTTCCTCACAGGTTGCTCTCGGCTCTCTCCCTGGATTATCTCGCTTAAACCTGACAACAGTCCCATGAAGTGGTCTGAATAAGCCTTGATTTTCGTGAAAACACGGAGGTTCAGAGAGGCTTATGGGTTTGCTGGGGTGACGATCTGAACCCATGTGTGGCCCCAGAGCCCAAGCTTATGCGCGCTGTGTATGATGCCCAAAGCCACCGACCGCCGCCCCCACCTGAGCCTGCAGATTGCCATCCGATCCGCCATCCAAGCCAGCAGCTCTCGAATCAGTAAATCCTTTAGCAGATCTTCATCACTGGGGTTCTTGGGTAGGGAGCTGCCAAGAAGAAAGCCTTCGGGGGGCTTGGCCATTTTTTTTTTTTTTTAGCCTCGGCCCCACCCGGAGTGAGTAAATAGAGGGCCCGGGACTCCAAGGGGCAGCGGGGGTGGGGGGAGGGAGTCAACACAGCTGCTCTCTCTCTGATCTCAGCTTTCAAAGCTCCACCCTGGTCTGCAGGCCAGGGGAATAGGGGGTCTTCAATACAGATGTCCCACCCACCCACCCAGAATGCCTTCCCTAAACCCGAGAGGTGATTTAGGGCCCATTCACTCTCTAGAATGATCCGAAGGTTCCTCAGCTTTCTCGGAGAGGGAGCAACTGATGTCAAGGGACTGGCTTTGGAAGGGTCCCCATTCCTCAAACACGGCCTTCCTGAAGTTTGTCGCGGAGAAGCGGGGAAGCCAGATCCCTGAGGTCTCTTGCGCTGCCCCCTCTCCTTGCCTCTGTGACTCTGCATACTAGGTCATCAATCGTCGGGACTCTGGTCCCCAAACCCCTCCTTGGACCCCAGCCCCGATTTCTCCCAGGCTTCTCCCCTTAAGCTTCGGCTGGCCTCTGGGAACTCAGAGAAGACCCCTCTTTGAACTGAGAGTGGAAGGGGATGCTTATCTGGGGCCTGACCCTGCTCCAGGGTCTGGGAGAGGGAACAATGAGGCCCTGCCCCCACTCCTTCCCTTGTGGGCTGACTCACCCCTGCTGCTCCCTCGCAGCCCCCTCCTTCCTGTTAGATTGATGGGCCAGCTCCAGGGCCCCGGCCTCCCTCTGGGTGATGTTGTGCTTCCAGCTGGTCAGGTAAAGATTAGGGGGTGGGTGGGGCTGGGGAGACTCCAGATGTCCCCCAGTCCCCAAGTGCTCCGATCTTTGGGGACCTTAACCCAAGTCGCAGAGGGGACGTCTTTGTTCAACGGCCCCACTGCCCGTCTTCAGCTGCCAGAGAAGAGCTTTTCGGCGTCTACCGTGCTGAGCAAACAGCGAGGGCAGGGGAAGGGACTTGGGCAAGAGAAGAAGAAGGACAAGGGCAGTGTATCCTATTTCCTACGTCCGAAGTGACCACCACCAAATCGTCATTGTCAGCAGCTCAGCGATCTCTGTCTTAGTCCCCAGCCCAGTGGGGATCCTCTGTGAGCCCCCCCAACCCCCCCCCACCCCCCCGCCCGCCATCTTCCCTGATCCTTCTCCTTAGAAGAAGACTGGAAAATTGCCTTAGTCCCACGCCAGACTGGGCTACCGCCTGAGCCCTGGTCAGGGCCACCATGTTGCCCAGCTCCCCATCGGTGCCTAAGGGAAAGGCACAGCCTGGAGTTGAAGTACAGGCCCGCGTGGCACATGTGACGTCCGGTCTACACGAAGCAAGGCACAGCCAGCCTGGGGCCAAGAGAGGGCAGGTGCATTGACTTACTCATTCTTCTTCCCCTTCTGGGCCAGCAGCCAGTTCACAAAGTCTTGTTGGCGGATCTTGTCCATAGCGATGCTGTAGTCACTGATGAAAGTCCCCTCGGCGTACCTGGGGCCTCGAGGTCGGGAGCCACTGACCCTAGTGTGGAGTCTGGGGGGGCAGGGAGGGGAGATGAGAGAGAAAGCAGGACACCGTGGGAGGGGCAGGGGGCGAGGGGACTCAAGATGCGGGGACAAACGATCCATCGTCACTGACAGGAGGCTGATGTTTGAAAACAACCCTCCCCCCTTTCTTGGGAGTCAGTTTTTATGGAAACGCCCTGTTGTCTAAGCATCAAGCCCCTGGGACTCTGTCCTCAGCCCAAGGGCCCACTAAATCCTTAGTGGGTGTGGCTCTCGCTTCTGGGCAGGGAGGGATCAGGGGTCCCCCTGATCTCAGGGGACTGATCTCAGGTCCCTCCTTTACTCCTCTTGCCTGGCCCAACCCCATTCAAGTCTTTGTTCTTGATCCATACCAACAGTAGTGAGCCCTCACATAATGGCAGCTTAACTCTGTTCCAGATCCTCTATAAGCCCTTTACTGCGTAAACTCATGTGATCCTGATAACACCCCTACAAGGCAGACACCATATTTTTTTTTTCAACGTTTTTTTTTTTTTTTTTTTTTTTTTTTGGGACAGAGAGAGACAAAGCATGAACGGGGGAGGGGCAGAGAGAGAGGGAGACACAGAATCGGAAACAGGCTCCAGGCCCTGAGCCATCAGCCCAGAGCCCGACGCGGGGCTCGAACTCACGGACCGCGAGATCGTGACCTGGCTGAAGTCGGACGCTTAACCGACTGCGCCACCCAGGCGCCCCGACACCATATTTTTAAAAACATTTTTTTTTAACGCTTATTCATTTTTTTGAGAGACAGAGAGAGACAGAGCGTGAGTGAGGGAGGAGAAGAGAGAGAGGGAGACACAGAATCCGAAGCAGGCTCTGGGCTCTGAGCTGTCAGCCCAGAGCCCGACGCAGGGCTCGAACTCACAGACCGTGAGATCGTGACCTGAGCCGAAGTCGGACGCCCAACTGACTGAGCCACCCAGGTGCCCCCAGACACCATATTTTTTTGTGTATTTATTTATTTTGAGAGAGAGAGGAAGAGAGAATCCCAAGCAGGCACCATGTGTGGAGCCTGATGTGGGGCTTGAACCCACGAACCATGAGATCACGGCCTGAGCCGCAGTCGGACATTTAACCCCCTAAGCCACCCAGGCGCCCCAGGTAGACGCTCTTTCTATCCCTTTTTGGGAACGAGGAAACCAAGGTGCAGCGAGATTGATGTAGCACACACAGAGCAGGGGGCAGATCTAGGATCTACCCTCGGGCAGTCTGAGCCCACGTTCCCAGCTTCTATGTGACGGCCCCTGTCCTCGTCCACATCTGACGTGGCTGATTTGTGGGGAAGACGGCTAGTCCTTGCCTCCGACAAGGCCCAGCTCTTTGCTCAGACAAGTCCCTCCTGGTCCTCCGGAGCACAGAGGCCCCGTGCTCCACGGGCTCAGAACATTCTGCCTTTCCTCGCGGTGCTCGGGACAGCCTGCAACTCGCCTAGGTGGTTCTTTGTCCCCCACTTTGGGCCTGTACGTTCCGCGAGGCATTTGTGGACCACTTGGCACATTTATGTCCTGTGGGTGGCGCCCAGGAGGCCTTCTCTACAGTTTGACCAAAGAATGAACATACGCGAACGCTGAAGGCTTTCACTAGGAAGGGAGGCGCCGTCCTCTAGTTCAGACACTGAGCCACTGAGGAAGTCCTTCCAGAGATCTAACCACAGTCTCTCTTGTGGAAATGGGAGCTCGGAATAAATACCCTCTGGTTCTGTCCTCACTCGGCGCACACACACTGCTGGCAGGTTCTCCCTCCAGTTCTTCCCTGTTGGCCTGGGATTCCTCCCTTTCTCATCCCCTCCGCCCCCTCAAAGCCAGAACCTGGCCATCCTCTGCGGCCTCCTCCCCTGCACCCCTACCTGGAGTGACCCTCCCCTTTCTCTGCCAGCACCGCGGCCAGGAGCAGGGACCCCAGCAGCAGATTGAAGATCTTCGTGGCTCCCATCTTCCAGGGGTTATTTCCTGAGCGAAGAGACAAAAGGGGACCAGGATGAGGGAGGCAACGTGCTCAGGGACAGCCGGTGTGTCCGGCCACGTCCCGCTGATGCCTCAGAGCGTTGCGCGGGTTCTGAAAGCTGGGGACACTGAGCTCTGGGGATCAGGGCTTTTCTGGGAGGCCGGAGCCGCGCCTTGGGGAGCGGCAGGGGCTCTCAGATCGGCCGTCACCTAAACCATCACAGAACCTCTTGCCCCGAGTGAAAGCCACCAGCAGGACTGGACTGTCTCATCCTCTCCTTCTCGAGCTTCACTGTTTCTACCCGGGGTCCCCCTGCAGGAAGATGAGCCCGGACATCTCTAGGTCTGGCTTGGGCTTCTCGGGGCTTGGGAGGAAGGTTCATAACTGCTTTTCACCCCTTTTCAAGACGCACCCCCCCCCCCGAATGAAATGGGGTCAGACCTGCCTTGGCCACCTGGGTGTTACAGGAATCCTGAGAACCGCCGCCTTATTTCTCAAGTAGAAGAAAAGAAAGAGAGGTGCAGGGGTGACGGTGCCCCTCCAGTATCCCGTCCGTTCCCTGTCCCAGCTGCTCTCTTACCTGGCTTCCTTTCCAGCTCTTCCTTAGATCGAGGACAGGGCAGGGATCGCTTCCTCCCACCTTCTGGACCTTTGGAGCCTCTCTCAAGAGAGTCGGCGGTAGCCCCTTTATATCCAGGCATCGCACACCTGCTGATTAGCCTAAAAGCATCTTATCTCAAAAAATTAAGTCCGCAGCTCCTGCCACATTAAGTCCATTTTACGCGTAATAAAGTTGCCCTTTCCACCTGAACTGTGCTAATCGATGATTAACATTTGGGTATCTCGGCTGCCTCAGACGGCAGGCTACCTTAAGGGTCCCCTTTCTTCTCCCCCCGCCCCCACTTCTGGGCACGGGGCCCTGTATTCTTCCCGCCCCACTTCCTTTACAGGTGCTCTCAGAAAGGATGCCCTGGGTGAGGGCACACTTGGGTAGGGTGGCATAGCAAAGCACAGTCCTTTGAACCCCAGCCCTGGATAGTGGCCCACAGCTTTGGCAGTGAGGCAACGTCCCCGCTGCGAAATCTAGGGGGATATCCCAGCTGGCTGGGGGAAAGGGCTGGAGAGAGACCGTTGAGGGAACACGAAGAATGGGAGGTTCCTGGGGTAGCTGGGAACCACAAACTTACAGCCGAGCTGCCTTCCTCCGTAGGGGCAGGGTAGAGGCGGGGGGTGGGGTGGGGAAAGAGGTACATTTACCCCTTGGGAACTCGAGGGAAGGCGGGCAGCTACAATTCTATCTGTAAAGATTTATTGGGGCGCCTGGGTGGCTCAGTTGGTTAAGCGTCCAACTCCCGATTTCGACTCAGGTCATGATTTCACGGTCCGTGAGTTGGAGCCCCTCCCAGGCTCTACGCTGACAGCGTGGAGCCTGCTTGGGATTCTCTCTCTCCCTCTCCCTCCCCACCCTGCCCCTCTCCCCCTGCTCACATACTCTCTAAAATATAAAATAAATCCTACAAAAAAAAAAAAGTTATGAGATCCAAGCCTCTCTCCTCAAATGCCTTATACAAGAGAAGTCTGTGGTTCTGTCTCTGCCATCAGACTGGGGGATCTGAGGGTATGCTGTGCCTGTCAGGCTGGAGGGCTCACCAGGGCATGGCTTTATCTCCCTGATCAGACTTGGGGTGGGGGGGCTCTCGGAGATCAGGAGTATGAACCAAAGGCTACCTGTTCCCCATCCCACAGAAGCTTCCGGAGTGAGGCTAAGGGTCATCCTGAAGGAGCTGCCTCTGACTCTCTCCAAGCACTAAGCACATGGCTCTGTCTTCAGGGCTCAGGCTCGAAGGGGCAGGGCAGACACTGCATTTGGGGCAGACCCCCAAGGCCTCCTTCCTAGGCTCTTCCTTCTCCGCTCGCCGTGGTACTTTGAACCCCAAACAACCAAGCTCGTGCCCTGCCTATTAGCTCCAGGCTCGGCTGATAAAGGCCACTTTCCTTTCCAGGTAAACTGTGCAGCCGGGAAGCAGCTCCAGCGTGAAGTTAAGTGCTTGTGTGGGACGAGGGGGTAACTGGACTAGGGGAGGAACTCGTCTCTGCTCCCTAGAAACCTCGCCCACCCGCCGCCTAAGTTTCACCGTCGAGAAGAACTTCTCTCCCGGCAAGCTCTGCAAATTCCATCTCCCGGCTCTCAATGGGGAGAGATTAGGCATCATTTCAGATCTGGCCTCCAGAGGGGATGTGGGGGTGCTTGTGATCCTGTTTCCTGTTGAGCAACAGTTGATGGGCTCGCTCGGAAGGGTGTGTGTCAAAACCTGGGCACCCCTGCCTGGAGGCACAAGGTATCCAGGAAGGGTGAACGTCATTCCCTGGGACCCCTAGGTCTAATGCCCAACAAGACTTGAGGGTTCTGGGATGGGTCCTGGCAGCCCTAAGTCCCTGCCTGGTGCTCTGGGGATTAGTTTGGGGGCCAGGCTCCTCCGAAGGCCAGTTGTGCCTCAAACCCGCACGTCACCCCGTCTTGGAGGGGACCTCTCTGCAGTCCCCCAACCTGCTTCCCTTTGATCTTTGGCTCTCAGGCAGTGGACAGACTAGAGAGAATGTGCCCTGGGCCCTGGGGGAGGAAGGTATGTAGGGAGGGCCAGAGGAGGAGATCAGAGAAGATGCCAGATACCCAGGGAGACCCCCAGCCCCCAACCCAGGGCATATTGGGAGGCTGGAGAATGGAAAAGACGGCCTTCCGCGTTTCCGGGGGTCAGAGCCTGCTGAACTTGATCAAAATAGTTCAGTCAATCCCCTGCAACCCCACCAGCCCGTCCACGCACGATAAGTGCCCGAGGGTGCAGATTCCAGCACAGTGCAGCCGTGGGGACAGGGAGGGGGACCCTGGACGTGGCAGACCCCCAGTCCACTGGGGAAACTTTCCAGGATGTGGGGGGTCAGAGAGGTCACAGGGGACGGGAAGGCAGGAGGAAGCCCGGCTACAAAGGCCAATGGCCCAGACAGGTGGAGAGCGGGTGTGTGTGTGTATGTTTTTTTTTGGGGGGGGGGGTCCTAAGGACTCGTAGAAGCCAAGGAATCAGCACAGGAAGGGATAATGGCAGTATTGTTGCAAGAGAACCCAGGGTCCTGCTCCCCAGAGCCTCCTGATTCTGGATTGAGGCCCCAGGATGAGAACCCGAGCAGCAGAGAGGCTTTGGGGGTTGCCGGCTCTTCCAGCAAGAAAAACTGGAAGGTGGTGACTCACCCCCACCCCCCACCCCTCCAACCCCCCCCCACGGCCCAAGGGCCACAGCGGACATTCCAGGCCCAGCACCACAGCCAGGCCAGGGTGACTCAGAGGGCTGGTTGTAGCCTCCCTGCCAGGGACTCCGGCTCAGAGGTCGACTCGGGCTTCAAGCTCATCTCATCGGCCGACTCAGAAAGCAGATATCCCTCTCTGATCTCTCTTACATCAGGTGGCAGATTCATACTTCCTCTCCTGCAGAGGAGACAGAGACGCAAGCTTTGCTGAGCCATCTGCTCTGCGCCGGCTCCTAGAAGGATCACCCCCAGCTTGCCTCCCCAGTCACATCCCGAGCGCGGTCGTGGGCCCAAACATGTCTGTGCACGCCAGCCCCGGTACCACTCCGGTCAAGATAGGTCCTTTGCCGGAGGACTCTTCGAGAAAGAAGATACTTGGTCCAGGAGATCGTAATACCCTGGCATGATGACAGATAGGTTAACCACCCTTACGGCGGTGAGCGATTTTTAACGGATTATAATTGTCCGGTCACGATGCCATACACCCTGGGCCAATATCTGAACTAGACTTTGATGAAAATAAATAAATAAATAAATAAATAAAGGGGCGCCCGGGTGGCTCCGTCGGTCAGGCCTCTGACTCTCTTGACTTCGGCTCGGGTCGTGATCTCGGGGTGCGTGAGCTCAAGCCCCGCGTCCCGGCTCCGTCCTGCCCTCACGGAGCCTGCTTGGGATTCTCTTGTCTCCCTCTCTCTCCGCCCCTCCCCTGCTCATGCTCTCTCTTAAAATAGGTAACTAAACTTTAAATAAATAAAATAAAACTCTTCGTTACAAACAGGGAATGTACTACCTACCGCCTCTCTTGGCCAGCTGCTACAAGGAAGCCGTTTGGAAGTCCCTCTCAATGCCGACCCCAATCCCTCTTGCTGTTTTCAAAGGCTCTCTTTTGTCTGCCTTGGTCAAGAAAAGGGCTCAGCCCTTAGTCGCAGCCTAATCAGTGGGAGGAGAGTGTGGGGCGGAGAGGGGGCATTCCAGCCGCCCGCCCCTCCCCAGGTGAGGTCTGGCTTTGGGCAAAGCCCTTATCCGCGCTGAGCTTTCGTCTGCCCATCTCGGAACTGGAGATAAGACGGGAGAATCCAGGAGCGCCTGGCTGGCTCAGCACGGTCGATCTCAGGGTGGTGAGTTCAAGCCCCCAGTGGGGCATAGAGCCTCCTTCAAAAGCACACGAACAGCCGCCGCCCCCCCCCCACCCCAAACAAAAACAGAATCGGTCCTCCCTACCCCGTGGGCAAGTGTGGCATTGATGTCTGGTTCGCCTGAAGGCATCCTGCCAGTGTTGGCAGGTGGCATTCTCTGGAAAGATCTCCTCCACCTCACTCTAATGGCGAGAATTCGGTAAGACGGAATAACAAATCCAGGCCGACTCGGCCCTTCGCCTGGCGCAGGGAAGGTTCATGACATCCGCCTGTTAGGAGTGAGGGCTGTGGAGACAGACCCGCCTAGGCTAGCAGCAGGGTGGTTTAGAGCAACTAAATCAAAGGTGCTTCGGATCAGCTTTCTGGAAAATGGGGAATGTCATGATTCCTGCCTCAGAGAATTGATTTGGGAAACATGTCTACTGAGCAGATACATTGTGTTCCCTTGTATGTTGATACATTCCTGATCTTTTGCAGGGGAACAAATTACTCCAAACCTTAGTTTATTTTTTATTTTTATTTATTTATGTATCTATGTATTTCAGAGAGAGAGAGAGAGAGAGGGAGACTGAGCACGGGTCGGGGAGGAGCCGAGAGAGAGGGAGACACAGAATCCGAAGCAAGCTCCAGGCTCCGAGCTGTCAGCCCGGAGCCCGACGTGGGGTTGGAACCCACGGACCGTGAGACCGTGACCAGCCGAAGTCGGACACTTGAACGACTGAGTCACCCAGGTGCCCCTAACCCTAACCCTAACCCTAACCCCCAAACTCTAACAGTTCAAAGCCACAGACCGTTGACCTCTCACCGTTTCTGAGGACCAGGACTCTGGCGGTGGCTTAGTTGGGCGGTTCTAGCTGAGGGTCTTTCATAAAGTTGAGGTCAGCTGTCAGTGGAGTCGCTGACACCCCCAGAACCCTGGGTCCGTAGATCACCTTCCAACACCTTCCAAGCTTGTTGCAGCAAATGTAGACGGAAGGCTTCAGCGCCTCCCCGTGTGGACCTCTCTGCACTTCTTCCCCCAGAGCAAAGTCACGCACTTAAAATGACAGCCTAGGTGAAACTCAGAAATGACATGCCACCAGCTTTATGCTATTGGTCACAGAGACCAACCGGATTCACGAAGCATTTCTTTTCATGGCCGTAAACTCTGGCCATTTAATATCTACTTACGCTCATCTCAGTCCCCTTCCCTCTGCAAGAGTGAGAACTGAGATGATTTTGCATCCTGAAGACAGGCAAAGCAAGTAATTTCGCTGATATTCCAAAAAGACCCAGCAGAGTACAGATATCAAAATGAGTTGGATTCCAAGCCTGTACTTGCTTTTTAGGCAGAAAATACTGCTTGGGACATATTTAAACCAAAAAAAAAAAAAGTGGTTTCTTGTTGTTTTTAATTTTTTTAATGTTTATTTATTATTTATTTTTGAAAGAGAGCAAGCAGGGGAGGGGCAGAGAGAGGGAGACAGAATCCCAAGCAGCCTCCAGGCTCTGTGCTGTCAGCACAGAGCCCGATGCGGGGCTTGAACCGTGAGATCACGACCTGAGCCAAAACCAAGAGTGAGACGCTTGACCAACTGAGCCACCCGCGCACCTCACCTAAAATAAGTTTTTAAATTGTTGTTTATCTGCAATTCAGATTTGGGGAGCTTGAGTGGCTCATAGGGTTGAGCCTCCGACTCTTGATTTCAGCTCAGATCATGATCCCAGGGTCACAGGATTGAGTCCGATGTTGGGCTTTGCACTGAGCATGGAGACTAAGATCCTGTCTCTCCCTTTGCCCCTCTCCCCCACTTGCACTCTCTCTCTCTCTCAGATATATTTTCTACAAAACTTAACTGCACATCCTGCCCTGTTATTTGCCAAATCTGGCACCCTGACCTGGAAAGCTTTTTAAAACCCCAATACCTTGGGGTGCCTGGCTGGCTGAGTTCATAGGGTATGCGACTCTTGCTCTCAGGGCTGTGAGTTCGAGCCCCATGTTGGGTGTGGTGCCTACTAAAAAAAAAAAAAAAATCCCAGTGCCTCAGCGCCATTCCCAAAGACTCTGATGTAATGACCCTGGAGATATTTTTTTTTAAAGCTTTTATTTTGAAATAATTTTTTTTAATGTTTTTATTTATTTTTGAGACAGAGAGAGACAGAGCATGAGCATGGGAGGGGCAGAGAGAGGGAGACACAGAATTCGAAGCAGCCTCCAGGTTCTGGGCTGTCAGCATAGAGCCCAACACAGGGCTTGAACTCACAGAGTGTGAGATAGTGACCTGAGCTGAAGTCGGACACTCAACCAACTGAGCCACCCGGGCGCCCCTATTTTGAAATAATTTAAAACCAGGGCTCAGTTAGTTGAGCATCCCACTCTTGGTTTTGGCTCAGGTCACGGTCCCAGGGTTGTGGGATTGAGCCCCAGTCGGGCTCTGTGCTGGAAGCTGTAAAAACAATACAGACAACTCCAATATACCCACAGATTCATCAACTTCCAGCAATTTGCCACTTTTGTGGTATCATTCCATTATTTTTCTTCTGAACGTGTGAACATAGGTTATACATGTCATGTTCCTTTACCACTTAATAATTCCACGTGTATTTCCTAAGAACAAGGATATTCGCACACGTAAGCAATAAGTAAATCATGAGATTCAACAAGTTTAACACTGGCTTAAAGCATATAGTCCGTATTGCAATTTTTTCAATTGTCCCAACAGTGTCTTTTGGGGTATTTTATTTTCCCTTCGTTGTGAGATTCACCCCAGGATCATGTATCGCATTTCATTGTCATGTCTCTTTATTTTCCTTCAATTTCTCAGCCTTTCTTTGTCTTTCGTGATACTGACATTTCTGAGAGTAGAAATTCGTTGTGTTATTGAACATTTCTTAATTTGGCTTTGTCTGATCTCTCTTCCAGATGAAATTCGGGTTATGCAGGGTGGCCAGCATACTATACAATTTAAAGTGTGTCCTTTTGGGGTGTCTGGGTGGCTCAGTCAGTTAAGCAACCGACTCTTGGTGTCCGCTCAGGTCATGATCTCAACGATTTGTGAGTTCGAGCCCCGCATCAGGCTCTGTGGTGACAGTGTGGGATCCCTGCTTGGGATTCTCTCTCCCTCTCTCTCTCTGCCCCTTCCCCACTTGCTCTCATCTCTCTCTCAAAAACAAACAAACAAATGAACATAAAAAAATTTTAAAGTGTGTCCTTGCTAAGGGATTGCACTTAGAGGATCAAGATGTCTACCTGCCCATGAGTGATGGAGATTTTCATGCTGTATAGTTACGATTTTCCTCTTTTTTTTTTTTTAAAAATTTTAATGTTTATTTTTGAGAGAGAGAGAGAGAGAGAGAGAGAGAGAGACAGAGTGTGAGCAAGAGAGGGGCAGAGAAGAGACACAGAATCTGAAGCAGGTTCCAGACTGTCAGCACAGAGCCCGACACGGGGCTCAAACTCACAAGCTGTGAGATCATGACCTGAGCTGAAGTCAGGCATGTAACCGATTGAGCCAACCAGGCGCCCCTCTATTTTCCTTTTTATAACTAATAAGGAATCTAATACCTCCTTCCTCATTAGACTTCCCCCACCCTCAGATTTATTTAACAACCATTGATGATTCTTGCTTGAACCCATTCTCACGATGATGATGAAAAATGCTCATTTTCCAATTCGCCCAAGTGCTATCCAGGTATAACTGACACATAATTAACTGCATATATTTAATTTAAAGTGCACAGGGGCGCCTGGGTGGCTCAGTCGGTTGAGCGTCCGACTTCAGCCCAGGTCATGATCTCGCGGTCCGTGGGTTCGAGCCCCGCATCGGGCTCTGTGCTGACAGCTCAGAGCCCGGAGCCTGTTTCAGATTCTGTGTCTCCCTCTCTTTCTGACCCTCCCCTGTTCATGCTCTGTCTCTCTCTGTCTCAAAAATAAGTAAACATTAAAAAAAATTAAAAAAAAAATAAAGTGCACAGTGTGAGGGGTGCCTGGCTGGCTTTGTCAGTGGAGCATGTGAGTCTCGATCTCGCAGTTGTGAGGTCAAGCCCCATGTTGAACGTATAGATTAATTAAAAATAAAAAATCTTGGAGTGACTGGGTGGCTCGGTCGGGTAACCGCCCGACTCCTGATTTTAGCGAGGTCATGATCTCACGGTTTGTGAGACTGAGCCCGAGCTGGGCTCCTAGATATCAGCACAGAGCCTGCTTGGGATTCTCTCCCTTCCTCTCTGCCCCTCCCCTGCTCTCTTGCTCACGATTGCACACACAGACACTCTTGCTCTCTCTCTCAAAATGAACACGTACACTTTAAGAAAGAAAAAGAGGGGCGCCTGAGTGGCTCAGTCGGTTGAGCGTCCGACTTCAGCTCAGGTCACGATCTCGCGGTCCGTGAGTTCCAGCCCTGCGTCGGGCTCTGGGCTGATGGCTCAGAGCCTGGAGCCTGCTTCCGATTCTGTGTCTCCCCCTCTCTCTGCCCCTCCCCCGTTCATGCTCTGTCTCTCTCTGTCTCAAAAATAAATAAAACGTTAAAAAAAATTAAAAAAAAAGAAAGAAAAAGAAAAAATCTAGAAAAACCAAGGGGCACAATTTGACGTTTTGAAATACATCTTCTCCCATTAAATCGTCACTACAGTTAAAGTAATAAACACTGGGGCACCTGGAAGGGCATGCCACACTCGATCTCCGGGTTGTGAGTTTGAGCCCCACATTGGGTGTAGTGAACATACCTATCACCCCCCCACCCCCCAATTTCCTTGAACTCTCTCTCTCATGCTCACCCCTCTTCCAACCGCTGATCTGCTTTCTGTCGCTATAGATTAGTTTGCATCTCCTAAAACTTTGCACAAATGGAATTATATAGTATGTATCCTTTTTTCATCTGGCTCCTTTCATTCAGCGTACTTATTTTGAGATGTAAGTGTAGCACGATCAGTTGTCTGTTCTTTTTTATTGCTGAGTAATATTCTTCCGTCATACGGCTATATCACAGTTTATCCATTCACCTGTTGATGGACATTTACGTTGTTTCAAGTTTTGGGCTATTACAAATAAAGCCGCTGTGAATATCTGTGGCCAAGTTGTTATGTGGATAGATGCTTTCTTTTTTCTTCGGTGAATACCAAGGATTGGGGTTGTGTTGAACTTTTTAAGAATCTGCCTTCTCTGCCCCTCCCCTGCTCGTGCTCTGTCTCTCTCTCTCTCAAAAATAAACATTTAATAAGAAAGGAAGGAAGGAAGGAAGGAAGGAAGGAAGGAAGAAAGGAAGGGAAAGAAAGAAAGAAAGAAAGAAAAAAGAAGGAAGAAAAGAAAGAAAGAAAGAAAGGGAAAGAAAGAAAGAAAGAAAGAAAGAAAGAAAAAGAGAGAAAGAAAGAAAAGAAAGAAAGAAAGAAAGAAAGAAAAAGAAAGAAAAGAAAGAAAGAAAGAAAGAAAGAAAGAAAGAAAGAAAGAAAGAAAAAGAGAGAAGGAAAGAAACTGACAAACTGTTTTCCTGAAGTGATTGTAACATGTTTCATTTCCATCAGCTGTAAGAGAGCTCTGGTTTCTCTGCAGTCTTGCCGAAACTAGATACGGTCAGGCTTTTTAATTTGAGCCATTCTCATCCGTACGTAGCGGTATCTCTGTGATTTTAACTTACGCTGCTCTAATGATGTTGTCTTTTCATGGGCTTATCTGCCACCTGTACCTCTTCTTTGGCGAAATGTCTGTTCAATTTTTTCTCCCATTTTGGGGGGAGAGGGTTGTTTGTGTTCTTGTTATTGCGTTTTGAGACTTCTTTATGTATTTTGGGTACAAGTCCTTTGTGAGATACGTGATTTATAAATTTTTCCTCCCAGTCTGTGGCTGTTCTGTTCATTGCCTTAAGAGTTACCTTCTAGAGGGGCGGCTGGGGGGCTCAGTCGGTGAAGCGTCTGACTTCGGCTCAGGTCGTGATCTCACAGTCTGTGAGTTCGAGCCCTGTGTCGGGCTCTGTGCTGACAGCTCGGAGCCTGGAGCCTGCTTCAGATTCTGGGTCTCCCTCTCTCTCTCTCTGCCCTCTCCCGCTGTCTCTCTCTGTCTCTCAAAAATAAATAAACATTAAAAAAAAAAAAGAGTTACCTTCTAGAACCAAGAGGGTTTTCTTTTTTCTTTCTTTCTTTTTGAAATTTTGATGAAGTCCAATTTATCGACTTGGCTTTTTATGAAGTTTGGTTTTGGTGGCATATCTAAGATATCTTCGCCTAACTCAAGGTCACAAAGGTTTTCTCCTAGAAGCCTTAGAGCTCTTGGTTTTATAGTTGACCTGCATGATTCCGTTTAAGTGTATGATTGAGTTAATTTCTGTCTATAGGATGGAATGTGGAAGGAAGTTTTTCGGGGGGGACATGAACATCCACTTGTTCTAGCACTATTTGTTGAAAGGATTATCCTTTCTCTGTTGAACTGTCTTTATACCTCCGTATAAAATAAATTGTGACGTATGTGTGGGTTGCACCAGGATGTTTGTTTGTTCTTTTATTTATTTATTTTTAATTTTTTTAAACGTTTACTTATTTTTGAGAGAGAGAGAGAGAGTGAGAGAGAGAGAGTGTGAGAGGGGGAGGAGCAGAGAGGGAGACACAGAATCCGAAGCAGGCTCCGGGCTCCGAGCTGTCAGCACAGAGCCCGACGCGGGGCTCGAACTCACCAGCCATGAGATCATCACCTGAGTCAAAGTCGGATGCTTAACTGACTGAGCCACCCAGGAGCCCCTATTTTATTTTTTTAATTAAGGAATGTTAGGGGGGTGCCTGGGTGGCTCAGTCGGTTAAACGCCCGACTTCGGCTCGGGTGATGATCTCAGGGTTGGTGAGTTCGAGCCCCGCGTCGGGCTCTGTGTTGACAGCTCGGAGCCTGGAGCCTGCTTCCGATTCTGTGTTCTCCTCTCTCTCTCTCTCTCTGCCCCTCCCCTGCTCGTGTTTTGTCTCTCCAAAACAAATAAACATTAAAATTTTAAAATGTATACATTAACAAACAAAAATTTTTAAACAATCAAAAATATTTTATTTTTAAGTCATCTTGACACCTCACGTGGGGCTCGAATTTACAACCCCGAGATCAAGGGTTGCATGCTCCACAGACTGAGCCAGCCAGGCGCCCCACGCACTAGCATTTTGAAACGCCGCACTGGTGTAGGAGCAAAGACTTGGGGGTCTAAGACACTGAGGTTGGAATCCTGTTTTGCTGCCTGTCTGTGGCACAACTGACCTATAGAGTAAAAGCCAAGAAGTTACCCACCTCGGGTGTTCACCGCATTTTGCAATGTCCTCTCCCTGTTCTCGTCTCTTCTGCTCTTCTCCTGGAGCTGAAAGCTGGTCCTGAGGAATGTTTCTCGAAGCCCAGCCTCCCCAGGATCTAAGAAGGAAGGAAGGAAAGGGTGATGGGCACAGTGGTATCCACAAACTATTTTCAGTCACTTAGGACATCTAAATCAGACATGTGCTCCCGGCAAGGCTGTATGGACAAAGTCCAGTTCCAAGTCCCTTTACTTTTGGTGGGAAGAGTGTAACTTCTCGCCACGTGTGTAGAAGTTCTGCTTAGCCGCTCAGTACGAGAACAATCTATTACTACCTGATCAACGGAATTTGTTGATAGGCAACATTTTTCAAAAGCATCGGGCTCATGGGAAACTAATAAAGGAGATCTTAGTCGGTGAAAATAATGGAAACCACTCACTGAGACAAAGGAAACGACGTGGATCTTGCCCTGAGGTTTCCAGTGCGTCGAAAGACATGATCTCACGACGAGAAACTCCCAGACCGATGCGGAAGAATTGGGCTTCATCCTTCGAGGCGTCCGGTGAATGCACACGAAAACAAAAATATTCATGCCCGGGAGTTACAAGGAGCGATGTGTCTGTAAGAACTGGGACGGACCGGGCAGGTGTGAATTGGGGTGCTTGTATCATCTCAGCTTATTAGGAATGCATGTATAATTAATCAGACCTTTAGCTAAAGTCAAGCCACATCCGTGATTGATCAGGGTGAGTCGCAGTTAACCCTCAACCTTGGTTACTAATGGAAGGAGAATTTCTGGCTGCATCAAACCTGGAAACAGCGGATGAACCCAAACTATCCCGTTTGGTTTGTAAAGGTATTTTGGGGTGATTCACTTGAACATCCATTTGCCTTTTTTTTTTAAGTTTGTTATAAAAATATAATAGTCTAGAAATCTTGAAAAATATAGCAGAGTCGAGAGAGAGAAACAGGGAGTGAGAAAGAGAGAGGGAGAGAGAAACAAAGACAGGAATAGAAAGAAATCCACTAATCTCAAAACCAGAGACTTACTATCGACACGGGTTTCCAGACTTTGTATTATTTCAATGGATTTTGGTTTCTTTCTTTCTTTCCTTCCTTTCTTTTTCTCTTGCTTTTCTTGCTTTCTAGCTTTCTTCTCTCTCTCCCTTTCCTTCCTTCCTTCCTTTTTTTTTTTTTTTTTTCTTTTTTCACTGCAAAAACCTTTATTTTTTCCATTTGGTCCAAAGCTTGGGAGAGGGCTCCAGGGTGGTTTAAAAGCTGCCTGGTGATCGCAGGTCTCTTTCTTTTCTTTAAAGTTTAACCTCTTCTGGACGCATCCCTAAATAACACGTTGTTAGTTTTGCATATTTTTGAACTTCTATAAATGGAGCCATACTGTGCATTTTCATCAGTCTCCAGGTTTTTGTTTGTTGGTTGGTCAGAATTGGGAAGTTCACGCCCGTTGCAGAAGTTCCTTCACTGTTATTGGCCCCAAATTCCATTGTTTAACTATACTGTTTTGCTTATCCATTCTCCTGTAGATGCACATTTGTAGCATTTCTAGGTTTTAGTATTATAAACAATGCTGCTATGAATATTCTGGTGCACATCTCTGTGTAGCCACGTGCAAGAGTTTCTGTAAGGTGATTTCTCGTCTTTTATGTTCACGTAGCTTTCATCGTTGTTGTTAAGGTGGTTCCAATCAGACAGACTATATGAGAACAAATGCTAAATTGTGTGATACGCATTTTTTAAAATAACCTTCACCCAAGTTTTCTAAACCCCTTTTGGACACGATTTTTAATGGCTACATAATATTTTACCATCTGGCTATGCTGGAAGTTGTTATAAGATCTCCATACTTGTAAGCATTTATATTGCTAACAGTTTTTTGTTGTTTTTTTTTTTTCCTTGACAGTGGTAAATAACATATTTGTTCAGGGTTTTTTTTTTGTTTGTTTGTTTGTTTTTGTTTTTAGTTTTGAAAAGGCTAAAATTTTTTGCCTTTAAAAGTCATAGTAAAATATACATAACAAAATTTATAACTTTAGCCAAGTTTAAATGTTTATTTATTTATTTTGAGAGGGAGAGAGAGAGCGAGAGAATCCCAAGCGAATCTGTGCTGAGCACAGATCCCCACACAGGGCTCAATCCCATGAACTGTGAGATCTTGACCCCAGCCAACATCCAGAGTCAGATGCTTAACCGTGGGAGGCACCCAGGTCCCCCTAATTAGCCATTTTTAAGTGTAAAATTCAGTAGCATTAAGTACATTTACATTGTTATGCAACTATCACAGTATCCATCTCAAAAACTTTTTCAACCTCTCAAATTGAAACTCTGTACCCATTCAACATTAACTCCCCCTAACCCCTGGTAACCACAATCCTACTTTCTGCCTCTATGAACTTTGCTATTTTAGGTATTTCCTAGAAGTAGAATAATATATTTGTCCTTCTTGCCTGGCTTATTTTACTTAGCATAATGTTTTCAAGGTTCATCTATGTGGTAGCTGGGATCAGAATCTCATTGTTTTTTAAGGATGAATAAAATGTTTCACGTACTGGCTTTTTGGTAGAAAAATTTCTCAAAAGTGCAACTTCTCAGGGCGCCTGGGTGGCTCAGTCGGCCGGGGGTCCAACTTTTGGTTTTGGCTCAGGGCATGATCTCAGTTTGTGGGTTCAAGCCCCACATCAGGCTCTGTGATCTCAGTCTGTGGGTTCAAGCCCACATCAGGCATGGAGCCTGCTTAGGATTCTCTCTCTCCCTCTCTCTGACCTTCCCCAGCTCACATGTGCGTGCACATTCTCTCTCTCTCTCTCTCTCTCTCAAAATAAATAAACTTTTGAAAAGCGCAACTTCTAAGTCAAACAATATGAAATGGCGAGGTTTTTGTTGCCTTAAAATTGTTGTCCCACACAGCCACGTGGAATGTTTTATTTCACTATATTCTTGCTAGTAATGAGTATTATACATTAAAAACAAAACAAAGCTCTTTGCTATTTTCACGACCTGCTTACATTTGATTTTAATTCAGCCTGTGATAAGAAATTGGTTTGCGTTCTTCTTGAGTGTTCATAGCTTTGTTGATAGGTGGGTCTTCAGTCAACGTGTATTATGGCAGGTGGCTGTAAATCAGACACCCTGGGAATCACTGAGATGGAAGGCTGTCTGGGGGTGACACTTGCGCTCTGGATGACATACAAAATAATAAATGTTCAGATGGTTGATGGGGTGCTAGGTACCTTCCTAGAAAGAAGATCCTGAGAGATCTGTCAGCAGGAGGTGCATGCGGACCATTCCTTGAGTTGTCATCTGGCCGGATGGCATCCAGGGAGACAAGGATGGCTGAGGGTTGTGCCAACTAATTCTGTCGGTTGACATTGACCGCCTAAAGCTTTGAGTTGAGAAGAACTCCAAGGCTACTTACCAGACAGAACGGGAAGGTGATGCTCATCTGGAGGGAGACATGTGGCACAGGACAGTCGTGGGTACAAGACTAGGGAGTGACCAGCCGAGAGATACCCCTTGGTTGCTGTTCTTGATGTAGACCAATCAGCCTTTTGAATGGTTTCATCTACCTGTATTCAATCTGATCATTGCAGAGTACTGTATTTACAAAAATTAAAAAAAAAAAAAAAGAAAGAAGAAAGAAAAGAAAAGAAGGGAAAAGACGAAAAGAAAAAGCCCTTACAGACAACACAGCATTTTATTTGATTGCACTGACCATGTCTTCGTGGAGAGCATCAAAAGATACTTATTTAATATATATTTTTGGACACCTGTCAGCATTGCGTGGGACTCCTTGGGTGATATACAGGCTTTGCCCTCAGGATTTGATACATAAAATGCTAATAACAAAATCGTTTACAAGCAACATAAGACAGAAAAATGATACAAAGAAGTAAAAGTGTCCAGTGAACTTTCAGACAAAAAATGCTGCCAGAACCCAGAGCTCTGTGGTCTGAATCACAAAGATGCTCACCTCAAAAATGTAACAAGCTTTTCCGGGTGTCTTTTTGGTGTATGAGATAATCCAAGCATCTCTATAGCCTTTCACTTCACCAGAAGTAACAGTTTGAATGACAGCAGGTTAGTGGTAGAGGGACAGGAAGAAGGAAAAGGGAAAGAGCGAAGAAAAGCATAGAAGGTTGGGATAGGTATATTGATTAAAAAGAGGAAAGAAATGGCTTGGGGGGCAGAGGAGCTGGAGAATAATAAAAAGGGGAAGAGAAGTAACAAAGAAAAAAGAAAAATTAAAAAGAAGGTACAGGGAAAGGGGGAGGAGGAAAGGAATGGACAGTGTCGGGAGTAGGAGGAAAAATGGAGGAACAAAAAGGGGGGGGGAGAAAGGGGAGGGGCGGGGGGGGAGGGGCGGGGAGGAAGAGGAAGATGGGGAAGGACTTCATGAAGCTCATTTCAAAGCAATTTAGAAATAACATTCATGTTTGTTTCCTACACGATTTGTAAACACATTTTAGAAATGAAAGGATAATCATAAACATTTTATTCAAGAATTTACCATATAAATGCCTAACCAAGTACTTCTCAGGTTATTTTTTTTTAAGAATGGAAGTTAAGTTGTGTTAATAGTAACTCTTAAAAATTTGGGAGTGTTTTCTGGAGAGGTGAGTGGACCCAGACTCTTTCTAGATTGTTAACCCATGAAAATCAGAAATCAGTTTTAGACTTATATCTCAGTTTAATCAAACAACCAAAATAATATTCTATTAGTCTGGGTCCCTTTTCTTTATAAAACTGCTTTGTGTTACAAAGACAGATGAAGTGCTTTTAAGGAGTATTTTGGTGATGAGATTTTAGTGAAATAGTATATGCATAAAATTTTTAAACATAAATATAAAAAAAAAACCGTAGCAGGATCCCCTCTTAAGCACTTTGAAATATTTGAGAAAATATTTCTGGAAAAAAAAAAAAAAAGAAAAAGAAAATCCTAACTAGAGACAAGAGTAAAAGCAATTAATCTTATCATCAGGAATAAAATTTTAAATAGGCAAACAAAAAGAATTTGCTTTCTAGATAGAAAAATTCCTTTAGTCTTAAAAAGCTTAGACGTTATGTAGCTAAAATCGAATTAACTCTGTGCAGTTTGATGTTGTAACTGATGCATTTTGAATTAAAATCATTTACATACTTCGAAGACATGTGGATTTCAAGTACCAAGTTTTCTTCTTATTACTTCCACTTTAAATAATATTTCCAATAATCTTTTGTTGCTTTTTATAATTTGTGGAAAATAACATTTCCTTGTCTTTTCTTGAATTATACAGTCTTCCTCCAAATAATCTGTGCTTCATTTTGCACTTTGTGCAAAATAAGGACTAAACAAAATTGTTCATTATCTTTTAACCAAATGATTTTAGAGTAAAAAAAAATGCAAAAGGCAGTGTTAGTGTAGTGTGATGAATGTTATTGACCATTTTTTGTACATGTGTCAATAGGGGCTAGTGTGGTATAGTTTAATTTACTCACAAACTGACTCTGGAAACATCCATTTTTAACAAGTTAATAAAATAAACGATTCCCTTCCTTATCTAAAGCTTTCTACATTGCAAACCTGAGCCAAAACAAAAAACTGAGCAGTTTAGTCACATAGGCTACGTGACCCATAGGAAAACAAATGATTGTTCTTAAAAGTTCTCTTTTCTCTTTGAGACTTTTCTATCTCTGGAATAAACACATTTCTCTTTAAGGTCTTAAACATACAATACTTCTCTATAATAATTTGAAGGAGGAAATTTTCCTTTTCTGCTTACAACTCCCTTACATTTTAGGAGTTATCTTAAACACATAATTATCCTTACTTATTTGACAGGAGAAAATGCTTCATGTGCTTTTAAATGGGGATTAATTTACACTTTTTCAAAGTTTATAGGCATTTAAAAGAACCACACCAAGACTTCAAGTTGTAGGAAGAAACAAAATATCCCAAGGCAATTAACAAGGACAAAAACAAGCAAACAGCAGCAAAATAAATAAAAACTAAGCAAAAAACCAAATTCCTCCAAAAACTGTTTAGTCTAAGTAGCCATGTGTCAATAAATGTGATTTTTTTCTTTTTCTGTATTTCATAGAAACCATAATTCTATTTCAAAATTGATTAGGATTCATTTGAAAATAAAATACAGAAAAGTTCTAGTTTAATATATTTCCTTCCTAACTGCTTTCCAGGTTTTGTGTCCTCTCTTTTGTAAAATATGCTGAACTTTTAAAAAGAAAGTCATTGATAAATGTAAGATTAAAAATGCAGTATATATTCTGGGGATTTATTCAAGTGAGCTCATTTAAAAGAGGAAAAAGTTATATGCCCCCAAATATCTATTCACTACTTCTTACAAAAGTAAAAAAAAAAAAAAAAAAAAAAAAAAAAAAGAAATTGATGTAACTTATAAACCTAAAAATAATGATTAATGATTAACTTACATCTAGTGGACTGAATGTTACATGTTGGCAAAAAAATGATAGTTATGAAAACTTTGAGGCAGCTTGGGGAAATACTTCTGGTAAAATAGCAAATGAAAAATGAAGATATACACATAAGATGAGAAAATCTAAACCTATTAACAATGGACAAATATGGGGAAGATACATTTAAAAATAAAATTCATATTGTATGACCATGGAATTGTTGATTTTCTTACTTCAAAAAAAAAAAAAAGGAAATCCACTTTTTAAAAAAAGTTGTTTTATTGTCCTCAATGTTTTTCTCTCTCTGAATTTGTATGTTCACACTGAAGGAAAATGGATCAGAATCCCATCTTTAAAATGGAGTCAAGTTTCAGTGTTTCTGGATTCAGAGAAGTGAATCTTACAAGTAGACCAAATACTTCTTCAGGAAAAATGAAGAGGAAAAGAGGGAGAGAACAAGAACAACAACAACAAAAAAGTGTAACAACAATAATAAATAAGTGGAATAAAATAATCAGAATAGTGTTATTAAAGAAATAATTTATCCTGCAGCCACATATATATATTTCCCCCCCCCCGCAGCTATATTTTTAACTCTCACAAACTAAATTTAATTCTCCACTGAAGATTAAGCCTTCCCCAAAAAAGCTGTGTAGGAAAAAATATGAAAGACAAATACAATGTTTATTAGTTGTCTCTAAGAACAAAAGAAAGCAAGAAGGAAAGAAAAGGAGAATGATAAATTATGGCATTCCAAGTTGGCCCATTCCTGTTCCTATCCTAGGAATGTGAGTCTTGACAAGAAAGAACCCTTCTCTCAGGTTAATTTTAGTGCTGGGCTCACTCAGAGGGGAGACGAAGCACCAATCAGCATCATTCAGTACCCCCAACCCCAGCCTAAAATAGCCAGATCACTGAGGCAAAACTGATTTGGGGGCTAAAAAGGTCTGCATCTCACCCGGGCTGTCTCCTCTCTCTTGTGTTCTTGCAGCCTCTGACTATACACAGAATCCCTTGGTGGGGGCAGGGGCGGGGGGAGGATTAGAATTCACCCAGACGTCTGATTTTTAAAAGAACTAATCAGTTTCAATTTAGCAATAGTTGGTCAATTTTTATTTTCACAAATTTGTATCTTCTCCTCTACTGTCATTTTAAAACGTTGAAAAGAAACTAATTTCAACTCACATTTAGACTTCCATTGTATTTTTTAAATGGGGGAAAAAAAACCCTACAAGTGACCTGAATTCAATGATTACGTTCATAATTTTTGTTTTCCTTGGAATCTAGGGTAGGATAAGGTGAGCTGCATTTTACAGGAGTTTAGAGGTCTGGATGGA
Organism: Lynx rufus; assembly: GCF_022079265.1. Classification (NCBI taxonomy): domain Eukaryota; kingdom Metazoa; phylum Chordata; class Mammalia; order Carnivora; family Felidae; genus Lynx; species Lynx rufus. The sequence continues at coordinate 23,621,268 of NW_025814832.1, read as the reverse complement.
AATTTTTGTGGGGTGTAACTTGCTTTTGTTTTAGGACTAAAGAGATAGAGTAGTGGGTTATGTTCCCCAGGGAGAAACCCTGAGAGGTGCTTCTATTAATTCTTAGAGATTTAAATTAAATGGAGGAAACAGTACTTAAAGTTTCTGGGAACTGCAATGCCCCGTCTAGGACCCTCTTCCTTATTCCCCAATGTAACAGAAAAGATTTCAGCAGATTGGGGCTCCTATTTAGGAAGAGGCCAAGAACACAACAGCCTTTCTGAGACCATCTTTTAGCCCTTTCAAAAGTCCACACACATCACCAAGAAAAGTCCCCGGGCAACAGACACACACACATTCTGGCAAGATTTTTTTTTTTTTTTTTCCCCCTGGACTCTCAATTTTCCTCTTTATTCTCTTTGCTCTGCAGTTTGCATTAGCTGGTCTTTCATTTTTTAAATGTTTATTGAATGCCTACTACGTGGCAGACATCGCTTCCAGCTCGTGGGTTTGTGTGAAAATTATGGTCAAGAGCTGACTAAATATTAAGAGTCAGAATCTGCGGGGAAGGGCGGGGGGTGGGGGGCGAGAGTCGGAAGAGGTGGGGGGGGTAGGATACAGATGTCGCCCACCTTCCTGCGTAGAAAACAACATTCTTTTTCTACTCAGCAACTAACAGCTCATAGTATTTTAATTTCTGTTGCCCCAAGCAGAGGGGAAAAAAAAAAAAAAAACAACAACCCGTCACAACCCCCCAAATCCGACAAACACGTGGCTGGCTAGAACAAAACGCGGATTTGGAGAGTGGGTTTTGAAGGTGGTGATGGAGAAAACCGAGTTGGAAGCCCTCCCCCCACGCCCAAGCCCCATTTCTTTGCAGCGCGCGGGGAAAACCGGGAGGGGGACAAAGGTGCGGCGTGTGGTCTTTTAACTCCCGACTTTTTGAACGGTATAAAATCGTCTGACAGAAGAGCGGTGTGCCCAAGTCGGGGAGTCAGCTCACTGACTCTGCAAACAAAAAATAATAACAAGGAAAAAAAAAAATCCAAGGCATTCATATCAGTGCAGCCAACACGTGTTGCGGAGCCGGCCCGGGCCGCAGGCGACTGAGACAATGGGGTCGGGGACGGGGAAAGGGAGAGTGACCCCCTTCCTCACCTGCCCTCGCAGCACGCGTGCCCCCGACAGAATTGTTTCTCCCTCCCGCAGAACCCGCAGCAAAACCCGAGCTTCCGCCCAGTGCAGGGAGAGTCTGGCGTTACCGGGGGTCCAGTCCCTCCCCCTTTCTTTTCCCGACCCTCGGGCCTGGGGGGCTCCGAGGTCCCCGGGCCGCGCTCTCCGCCACCCGCCCCCCCACCCCCCGGCGCCGTCCCAGCCCCCTCCGCTGGAAACTCGTTGCCCTCGCCCGCCACTCGGCCCGGGATCCCGGTTGCGCGTGGACCGCGCGTCCCGCTCTCCGCCGCCTATCCGGGACTCCGAAACGCGCGGCGAACTGCCCCCTCCCCCACCGCCGAGACGGGGTGCGACCGCCCACGTGTCGCCCCTAGCCCAGTCGGGTCCGTCCCTCGGGCTCCCGGGGCCGGAGGATCCGGAGCGAGTTGGTCAAAGGCGAGGAAAGGGACCAGGGCGGATCCGCTTCCCCCTCCCCAGGAACGGGCGGGGGAGGGGCCACCGCCCCCTCCTCCAAGCTCCCGCCCCTCGCTTCCCCGAGCGCCGAGCGGAAATTACCCCCTCCCCCCGCGGGTCTGACCTGGGGACGTGGGCGGGGCTTCGCGCTCGGCCCCCCGCCCCCGGCCCCTCTCCCGCCTTCCCGCCCGGATCCCACCGCTGCACCCCAAACAAAGTTCCGAGCCCCTAACCCGGCGCTGGGAAAGCTGCGGTCGCCGGCCTGGGTGGGGCGGGCGGAGGGGACTCCACCTGTCTGCCCCCGCGTCAGGGAGGGAGAAGGGGAGCGTTCGGATCTCCACCCGGTCACTCCCTCCCTGAGACCTCCCCCTTCGGTTCGCTCGGGTCTGCTCACGCTACCACTCCTCTTCCTCCTCTCCACCCCTCCCTCTCCTGGGGTCAGCTTGGGCCGGAGCCGCGCGTTCCCCCAGGACCTTGAGACGGCCTCGTTCAGCAGCCGAACCCCGGGTGCGAGCCACCCTTCCCCCGTGGGAATCCCGAAACATGATTTCTCGCGGCTCCCTCGTTCCCAGCCGCGGTCCCCCGCGGTCTCGGCTTCCCGGTCCCGCGCTCGCAGGGTCCCTCGGTCCCGGATCCCCGCAGGCGGGGGAGTCTCTCCCAGGGCTGGGGCCGGGAAGGCCGAGACCCCTCACGTAAAAATCTAGGGGAAAAGCGCCTTTCTTTTTAAAATCGCCGGCTCGCGCGACCCCCGCCTGAAGACCCCAGAGTCCTCGGCTTCTCTTTGTCTATCTCGGCCGTTCCCCGCCTGTCAGTCGCTAGCAGTTAACCGGGGTAGGGTGGGCAAACTCTCCCCCCAGCCTGCACACGAATAAAAAAATAACCGTACATTTTACCCATAAAGAGGTGGGAGATTCAGGGCCCGACCACCCTCCCCCAGCCGGGGCCGGGGTAGGGGGATGGGTGGGGGCGGGGCGCCTCCCTAGGGGCCAGATTCTTGCCAAGGGGGAGGGGGCAAGCCGAGCCTCGGGAACGCGGCCCCCGCCGCCCTGTTTTCCCCCCGGGGGTGAGTTGAGTGCCCCCTCCCCCCGCACCCCAGGCTAGGGATTGGTGGGCAGGGCCGGGCTGAAGGGCCGATGGGCCCAGAGGCGTCGGGGGTCTTCCCGAGCAGGGTGGGTGGGGGCTTTCACCACGTGGCTTCGCCTTTTTTTTTTTTTTTTTTTCCGCTCCATTTTTTTTCAAGTCGATTTTATTTAGAGGCGGCGCCAGGGCGGCCGCGGAGAAACGTGACACACCAGCCCGCTCGGAGGGGTTTCGGACAGAAGGGAAGGAGCAGCGCCGAGTCGTCCGCCTCCCAGCGCGCCGCGGGCACTTCTCCCGGGCCTCGCCGAACTCTCCCGCGACCTCTGCGCGCCCTCAGGCCGCCCTCGCCGCCGCGGGCTCCGGACAACTTCAGGGGTGGGGTGCGAAGAAAGTTTGCGGCTGCTGCCGCCGGCCTCCCGCCTCTCGGCCTAGGAGGCTCGCCGCCCGCGCCCGCCCGCTCGGCCTTGCCAGGGACCGCGTCCCGCCCCGAGACCGCCACCATGAACAAGCTGTACATCGGCAACCTCAACGAGAGCGTGACCCCCGCGGACTTGGAGAAAGTGTTTGCGGAGCACAAGATCTCCTACAGCGGCCAGTTCTTGGTCAAGTCCGGCTATGCCTTCGTGGACTGCCCCGACGAGCACTGGGCGATGAAGGCCATCGAAACTTTCTCCGGTAAGAGTGCGCCCACCTCCCCGGAAAAACCACAACGAAATCCCCGAACAACGGAGACCTGCCCCTCTTCTCTCCTGGCCCGCCAACTCCTCTGTCCCTCCGGCCTGCGGGGCTTGGCCTGGGCACCCACCCTCCGCCCACCTCCTTCGACGCCCCCTGCATCCCCCCGACTCGCCCCTCGCGCGGAAATATCCCGGACCTCCTCACCCCTTCCTCCCAACCCCAGAGCAGAAGCTGGAGGCTTTAGTAAGGCCGCCCCTGCCCCCCACCGACGGGGCGGGGGGCCCCATTGGCTGTGTGTGTGTTGGGGGGGGTCCCCACTCTGGCGGCCCCGGTCCGGGCATTATTTTCACGTCCGCCCCTCCCTATCCGAGGCTGGCCGCCCCCCACCCCACCCCACCCCCCTCGGCCCCCTGTGCGAACACCCCCTGCTCCCGTTCCTCCGCCCTAGGCCTTTCCAGGCGGGGAAGGGGTCCCCGCTCCGTCTCCGATCTCCCGGGAGCCCGGTGGGGACTGCAGCCTTCGGGCAGGACCTGAGACGAGGGGGTCCCGCCTCCCGCCCAGGGCCTGGGCTTGAGCCATTTTGATTTGAAAGTGGGGCGTGAGCGGGGTGGCGCGGCGGCGGCGGCGCCGGGTCGCCATGCTGCTTCCCGAGACGCCCAGGCTGGGCCGAGAGGCGCGCGTCGCGGCCGCCGGGGACCCTCCCCGCGGGGCCCCGCACCGCCCCCCCAGGGCCTCTGCCCACCACCGGCCCCGACAGGTGAGCGCCCCGCCGCCCGGAGCCCCTCTCCGCGGCAGGACGGGAAACTAAAGTTTCATTCTGCACCCCTCCCCCGCCACACACTTTGGGAGCATCGGGGGGCCCTTTCTCTCCCGGCCCCTGCTCCCCACATCTGGGAGTCGAGCAGGCAGCCCGCCCACACGAACGCCCTCGTCGCCCTTTTCCCGGATCCGGCTCCCAGAGCGAGCCACTGCCCAGCCAGCCTCGGTGGGAGAACAGAACGAAACGAAAATTAACAAAACACAATAACGAATTTATAGATTCCACCATTCTCAGAGCGGCCGTTTCGCGTCCCGGCCGCGGAACCCACTGCCTGGATTCCTAGGCAGATCTCAAATCCCAGGAACTCCTGAGTGCCCCTCTTTCTCCGTCCCTTTCCCACCCCACACTCCTGTTCCAGCTCTTATATGGTCTTTTTTTTTTTTTTTTTTTTAATCTTTAGGGAAAGTCGAATTGCAAGGAAAACGCCTAGAGATTGAACACTCGGTCCCCAAAAAACAAAGGTAGGAAAGGGCTCTTTGAGAAGGGAGGCAACCTGGGGGCGCTTAGAGGCTGTGTTAAGGGGTCCATAGTGTCTCCAGTGGAAGAAACCCATTACTGGCCTTCCCACCCCCAACTCCGGATGTTGGGGGCAGGGAGGGAAGATTGGCTAAGATCTTGTAATGGGTGGTTTACAGCTTGTAAAAAATAAGCCGGGTTTGGGGTGGGCTGGGAGAGATGGTATTTGGAGAAGTAAAAGGGAAAAAAATCAAGAGGGGAGAAGCCTTGTGCAGTTTATTCAAGGTGTATGGGGCCATTTTTATGGGGAAGCTAAAAATCTTTGAAGAGTTGGATCTCCTGGGCATTGCTGCAACTTCTAAGAAGCAGGCCTCATTTTCTCTTTTTTCTCCACCCATCCCTTAGCATAATTCTTAAGTGGATTGGGGGGGGGTCCCCTTCAGTTCCCTAGGGGAAGTGGATTTGGAGTTCCTGTCCCCAAAAGAATTGCTTGTGCTTTATATGTATTTCTGCAACAGGCAAGGACCTTTTTTTTCTCAGACCCCTACTCTTAGTCCCTCACATCACACATCCTCCCCTCCCAACTGGATTTTGCAAAGAATATGCTTTGGCTGTGTGCTATCCTTTCCGAGCCCCCCCCCCCCCCTTCAGTCCATTGTTACAAGGGGACCATCTGGGGTGAGAGCTTTGTGTTCAGGCTGTGAGCTGGGGCTCTTTGGAGGGTCTAGAACTCCCTGGATGAATAGTGGAGAGAGAGAGAGTGTGTGTGTGTGTGTGTGTGTCCCAGTACCTTTCTGTTCTCACTGAAGCAAAAAGTGGGGTACCTCTATCATGTTCCCCCCAAATCTGATTCATGGAGGGGGGGGTTCCAGATCTTTTCATTGAACTCTGGCTGGGAAATTATAAGAACAGAGTCGGCTCTCTGAAATCTGACTTTAAACATGTTGACAGTGCAGTTTTCCCTCCTGTGGCAGCTCCCAGGAAATTTTTGAGCCCTGTGTTACCCTCTCCCCTCCCTAGGTGTGTTCTCCCCCTCATTTCACTGGAAACTTGCTGCATTGAGAATGATCCCTGGCCTTTTTCCTGGGTGGGAAGGTGTAGGTGGGTGGCTTTGGTTTTTTGTTTTTTTGTTTTTGTTTTGTTTTTGAGCCTGTGAAGTTTAACTGCAAAGTTTAAGTCAGATAAAAATCTGTTCCGTGGTTTTTGCTTTGAGATATTTTAAGTAACTTGGAGCTATTGTACCTATAGATGATCAATATGGCTTGTAACTATGTTTATAGAGTCTGTGATTTAACCTCACAGTGCTTCCAATACTCTTATTGGAAAGGCAATTAGAGTTAGGAGTAAAGAGGCAATAAAATCGGAAGGATGGGGGGCAAAAAAAGAAAAGGCTTATTTATTATTTTGAAACATTTCCTGGAGATGGGAATGAGAGGAGCATACTGACACCAGTAGATTTATTGAGAAGATTGTGGCTAATTGAACTGAAAGCTGAGCGTTTGAAACATGTTGATGAGAGAGATTCAGAATAACTGGAATTCTGAAATATGTAGGATTTTTTTTTCCCTTTGGCGCTTCAGGATGGTTTAAATTGTAAAGAGAATGCATCGAAGGCAAGAGAAATAGCAAAACGTGATGAAATGGGACCCAAAACATTTATACTTTAATTTCCATGGTGCTCTGTATTTATGGATCTTACCCCCTAAGCCATCTGTTTGCTTTCAAGCCATTTTTAGGCTCCTTCTTGTTCCCTCCAAAATGCATTACTTAGGGCCCTTTTGAGTTGGGAAGGGGTGGGGTTTGTGAGAAGAGTGGGTACAAAATCTTCCTTTCCCCATCCATATTAAATTCCATCTTTTGTGTGTTCTTCCCTTCCCTGAAATAATTTTTTGAGCTCAAACACTGAGTCAGTTGTGTGTGTGTGTGTGTGTGTGTGTGTGTGTGTGTGTGTGTGTGTTTGCGGGGTGGTGAGAAGGCCCTTCATTTTTCTAAAATGAATCAATTTTTGAAGTTTTAGGATTTAAAAAAAGAGTTTGTTTGCATGAAGTCCGTTTGCTCTATCATTTTGAGTTCTTTGAAGGAAGCATTTTGTGGTATGTGTTTTTAGTTAGTCTGTCTGAAAACCAGTTCTTCAGTTGGTCTGGGACTGGCCTTTTCAATCCCATGGATGTATAAAACAGGAACTAGTGAATTAACTATAACTAATACTTGAAGCAAGATGAACAACTGTGCATGTGTCTCTTGTGTATATGTGTTTCTTTTCACTGTTTAAAGAAATAGAAGTAACTATTTTTGGTGCACTCAGTTCCAAATGAGATATGACTTGACACATTTCTGAGGGATTCAAGAAAGTCTAAATCCTATGTGTTCCTGTTTTTTGTTTGTTTGCTTGGTTTTTTTTGGGGGGGGGATCAAACAAATGATAGAAGGTTACAGCAGTTACTTTAGCATCCCTGACTCTGAAGTATGCATCTATTTTGTTCTAAGTTTGTATCTATTTGAATATAATTTGTACCTTTTTAAGAACCCAAGAGACCGAGCACTATGTATTTAAACTGAAAACATGTTTAATTTTAATTTTGAATCGGGTGACATTCGATTTCTTCCACCTTTCCAAACCCCTTCTTAGACAGTGTTGGAATTCTGGCTAACAGTTTTGGCTTTTTGCTGAGAATTTGTGTATATTCACTGTCAAATATTAGGACAACGGAGAAAAGCCAAGAGCATTTTTAAAACAGTTGTGGAAAGGGTTCATATATGTGTTTTATTTTGAGAGACATAAGAGTCCTTAAGGTAAGGGGGGGGGTCCCATTTTAGACCTGTTTACCTTGGGAAATGACTTGCTTTTTTAAGGGAATTAAACTTTTATTTCATTTGCCACCGTGTGTGCCTTTTTCTGGAGGATTGTGACGTAAAGACAGCATACCTACTGTCAACTGCTGTCATAAAAATAAAAGGTGTTGGCTGTTAAGAGAAAAATGCAAGAGGGGCACTGCCTTTCTGCATGAAATGTGCTCAACTTAAAAGATTGATTTTCCTAGGCAGGTTAATGGTGGTTCTTTTCTCTAAGCTGACTTAAAATGAGGCGGGCTAACCCCTTTCCCTTTAATTTTCCAACTCTTACTAAAAAAAATGCCCAAACAGACATTGGGTGTCAGAGCCACGGAAGCGTGGGAACCCTCCAAAAGGGCTTCCACTTTATTCCGATTTTACAGTTGAACTTCCCAAAGTTAGCAGCTTTGGAAATCCGTGCGAAGGGGATGTCCTGTAAGTGGCAAAAATATTATTTTTAATTTTAAGTGATTTGCTCTGAAGTCCTTGGATCACTAAATGTTTTCAAAACAAGCAAAAAGATTTTGCCTTCAGAAATGGATTTGTCTTTAATAAACATTGTTCTCAGGGGCTGAAAATGAATTATAAGGGGTTTAAGAAGCAAGGGAATGTCTTTAAAAAAACAACAAAGGAGTAAAAAATACAGGAGTGGGAGGATTTTCAGGCACTTTTACTTTAGTGGTTGCAGTTGAAAGATACATCTGACCTGTATTAAACCAGTAAGTTTCACACTTTTAGTAAAAGGTTTTCTTGTGAGTATGTGGTTAGGGCTTTTTTTTTTTTTTTTTTTTTTTGGCCTTGATATAAATTTAAAAATGGTTGATTCTTAAATTTTTCTGCGCTCTTTGGAGAGGGAAGGTAGAAATCAATTCACTCTCACTTAATTTCCACCTAGCATGTAAACCTTACAAATTCGTGAGTTATGTTTTCTTCGCAGCCAGAGAAACCCTTCACTTGTTGCCATTTAGGGCACAGCATTTCAAGATCCTTTCCTAAGGACAGTGGTGTTTGACCGTCCATTGGAAGAGTTGTGGGTTGCTAGAATCTTTTCTTTTCTGACCCAAAGTCAAAAGATGAAATTTTACTTCAGTGCTTTCCCCGATGGAGAACTTTGGAGGAAAGGAGGGGAAGAGTTGTAATTCCCATCGCTAATTTATTCCAAGTATAGTCAACTCTTCCAAATGTACAATTTTAATGGCATAGCTTTTGGTGGAAAAAGAGCAAAACATTCTTGTAATTATGTTTCAGAGATGAAATACATGACATTAGCAGTTGGAAAAGTCTTGATTCAAAGGTTCTGAGCTTCTAATCTTTTCAAATTACCTTAATATACATCGTTTGAATCTATGTCATGTGTTTGGGTAGTTTTAAGGCTTATTTTTTAAGAGTTTATTCTATACTTTAATGTGTAGCAGCTAGCTGGCAAAGATTACCACTGAGATAGGCTAGGGAGGATACAATTATAAAATATTTTTAACAATTTCAGGTCTGGTTTAGTTGAGTAAAAAGGGGGGGGTGGGGAGACCAGCAAATGCTGTGTGAGATTTGGGTGGGGGGGGGTTGCTGAAAGACATATACGGGTTCTATCTCTTGGGTGGCAATGTTGTCATTAGAATGAAAGTGTGAACCAGAGGCGTTTGAAGAACAGACATTTTGCCAGCTGTTAGGATTTGAATCCAGTCTTGTTCTCTGTCCACCCCCTATAAAGATTCCTAAAACGTGGCCGATGCCTTCCAGAAAGTGCAGCTTAGAATTTGGGATGGGAGTGTTGAGGGAGAGGGGAGAGGAGGGGAAGGGGGAAAAAAAAAGCAGCAGCAGGGGAGACTGGAGAAATCAGACGAGTTAGTCCCGGGTTGGAAATTCCAGACGGGGGAAAAAAAGAGAAAGAGAGATGGGGGTTGGGGTGGAGTCCCCGCTTCCCTTTTTAAAGAGAGGCGGCCGGAGGCGCACAGCGCCCCACGGGACAGAGGGGGTCCAGGCGGGCGCTTTCGAAGACGGGTGGGAGATCGGGGCGAAGGGCAAAGCGCTTTCTGCCGGCGGGGTTGCCCGCCTGCCCTTCCCCTTTTTGCAAAAAAGCCGAGAAAGTCGCGGCGGCGCCGGCTGCGCTTCCTGGAGGGCCCGCGCCGGCCCCGCTGCCCTACGCCTTCCCCGCCCGCAATCTCCGCCCGCTCCGTTCCTGGGGGGGGAGGGGGGCCGCCGGCGCGCCCGCAGGCCCGGGGATTGGGGGGGGGGCTCCCAGGAGGGCTTCCCTGCCCGAGACCCCCGGCCGCGGCGCGCGGCCAGACAGCCTCGCCTTGGACCTGAGAGCCCCCGGATCCCCAGCCTCGCCCACGTGGAGCGGTCCCTGGCTCTGGGCGCAGCCCTTTCCAGCGCCCGGGCTGTCCCTAGACCTTTCCACTCCAAGGCAGAAGCAAAAGGCCAAGGAGGAGCGAAGAGGGCTGGGGAGGGAGGGTGGGGAAGGAGAAAAGGGCGAGAGAGGTGGAGAGAAAATGGAGGTGAATGTGGTTGTTGTGGCCCTCTCCCAGTAGCTGAGGCCCCTTGGCAATGGGGCGTAAGACTGGAAGAGCCAACAGGGTGCAGGAATCTTTAGAAAATGGACTGGCTCCACGTTCCAAAGGCTGTGGGAAACAACCACAAAAGGGAGTAATGGTAGTCACCCGGGCTTCTAGGACGGGTTTTGTTCCCCGGGGTAAAAGGTGGACGACAGGTCCTCCAGTGGGCCACTGACTGGCCCTTGAAGAGTTTTCTCAGGGTCTCAGCCCGGGGTTTGACTTCATGTGAACGTAAAAGTTGCAGGCCATTTCCACCTGTGCGGAGCACATTTCCTCTCCTCGCCCACACCTTTTAAAACGCCTGTCAAAACAAAAGCAAGGAAAGGTCTCAGAAAACATGCACTGGAGAGAGTGCAGCCTTTTTTGGTTAACTGATAAAAAGTTTGATTTGGCTAGGAAGACATCTTTCGGGGGAGTGTCTGTGCTAACATACCCTTGGAAGGAAGGCACGGCCAGCAGGAAGATACTCAAGTCTCCAGTTGGCTAACTCCATTCCGATAGAAAAACTTGGATGTCCCCTCAGATTTTGTTCAAAGGGGCCTACGTGCTTTTTTAGTGAGTGGGAGGGGTCATCCTGATACTGAACAAGCAGAGCCAGCTTTGTAAGGCCTTATGTTCGCAGCTAGTAGGTTTGCAATAAATAGTCAAGGAATGAAAGGCACAGCAGGTTCAAACAAGTTTTCATCCTAAAGACAGGTCACTGAAATCAAATGTATGTTGATTACGGGTAAATCACAGGAGAAAAGTAGGTCTGCAGCCCATCATTGTGATACAGTCGGAGAAAACCTGATTGCAAGACACTGAAGTGTAACTGTACGGAACAGACAGGGCCAGAAATGGAGTCGCATCGCAGAAGTCCAGTCCTCCAGGGTCCGGAGTCCTGTCGCAGAAGTCCAGTCTCCCAGTTGTATGGCAGAGAGCATAGAGCTTGGCGACCCATCAGTAAACTGCTTTTGAGTGAAAGAGCAAACAGCTAGATGATGAGAAGAATTTGGACTGGTATGTCCAGATATTTTCAAAGCCCCTAAGGACAAGTCTGCTTATTAGACAAGTGGCGTTTAGGTGGCTCGAGGCACCTGAGGGACCTGTCAGGATGGATGGGTGTGAATTTCGCTCCTAGGGTAGGGGAAGGGAATGGAGAACTGTCTCTTTGAGAGGAGACAGGAGGGGACCTGTTTCCCACACCATGTCTGTTCCCTGGATTCTAGTCCGCCCTCTCAGTATTTCTGTAGAAGAGGGTTAAGGAAAACTTCAGTTTTTTTATTCCTATAGCGTTAGTTTCAGTTGAAAAGCTAGTCCTTCATCCAGATGTTTTGGCCACTCGCAATGGAAAATGTTAAGTCTGCGTGAAATTTGATTGGATAGTTTCGTTGATTGGATGTAGTTAGACTCTTTCAGAGGAGAAATCAGAATTCAGGAAAAAATTGTTTTGCGTAAAGGTTGTTTGTGGGGTCTGAGTTCTTTGGCAACAGGAACCTGGTGGACAGGAATCACTGTGAGCTCCTGAGGCTCAAGGAGAGAGGAAGCTCTATTAGGTCAGGGTCTCGTGACCTACCCTGGGTCCCTCCCTCCACCCTCTATTGGACTGTGGAGGAAAGGTCTCCCAGGAGAGCCCGGTGTTTAAAAAACAAGAGCTTTGGAGTCAGGCGATGACTATGAAACCGCAGAAGTTAATCTTCTTAAGCCTCAGTTTCTGTAACTGTAAACCGGTGTTACTACACATTAACTATTATTATTGCTGTTGTTATTTGCTTTAGATAGGGACCTCTCTGCCTTCTGTCTCTGGACTGGCAGCTTGGGACATATACTCTAAGGCAGTAGGTCGGGTGTTTAAGCGTGCTTATGTGAATGTGGCCTGTAGTTTACATGGGACAACGAGGGGTAGGCATGTGGCAGGGGGTTTGTGTGTAGGGAGCTCTGATAACCTGCATGTTGAAAGGAAAAGCCCCCTTTTGGGAGAGGGAGCTGAGGCTTACCAGGGCAATCCCCCCAGGCCCCCTGGGATGTGGACCCCGCTGCCAAGTCTCTTACCCATCCCGTCAGACAAAAGGCTCGAAGAGAAGGTGCGAGCATGGTGGAGAATGTTGCTACTGGTTATTCCTTAGGGGAGGGGGCCGCAGATTCTATTGTTGTTGATGCCATGAGCCCGGGCCAGGTGAAATTTCACACTTGAGGGCTACCGTCAAAGGGGCATGTGGTGTAGGGATACTGGTGAGTGAGGAACCACCTTCGTGCTGCCGATGAGGTAAGTGTTACAAGAATTCAGGATGGGAAGGGGACAGTGGGAGTCCTTGAGCGTCTGAGGAAGGAAGAAAAGAGAGCAGCTTCCCCCACCTGGTGGGAGATGGGCGTGTTTTGCCTCAACGCTCCTCTCTCTCTCTCTCTCTCTCTCTGTAAGCTAACAAAACAGCCTTTCGGGAGTGGGGGATCCCTGGATGCCCGGGAAGTGACTGCATACACTGTTCCCCGTCCTGGGCCCTTGTAGACGGCAAAGCTCCAATGGCTTCGCTTTCCCTGGCCCCCTGGACTGGAAAGGGAGCACTCCCCCCCCCCCCACAACATCCACTTCCTCTCTCTGGTGCTCCCTGTTCAAAGGGTGCACAAACACGCGCTCGCGCAGACCTATTGCCCCTTTCGAAATCGCAGTGTAGGGACTGAGGATTGAACCTTCTCTTAGCGGGCTGGGGAGAGGAAGGGCTTCCAATCCGGATGTGGGTTTTGGCCATTTAACAGGCTTGTGACTTTAATCAGTTACTATAAAGGGTTTTTACAATTAGTTGACGTGGAATGATATGTGTTGCCTCTTTACTGGAGTGGCGTCTGGGATTGCTTGGGGCTCCTCAGCTTCCCATGAGGTGCTCTGAAAATGAAGAGGAGAAAATGAGGGGAGACAGGAACTGGGCTGGGGGCTGTCGGGTGGAGTAAACTTGTTGAGGATGTGTGTTCAGAGCTAGAAATATTTATTCTACTTCCTCCTCCAGGTCTCTAAGTTGCTTGGGAGAAGTCCGTCTGTAATAGAGCATTTGCTTTGGCAGGATTTGGAGACAGAACCCTAAATTAAAGAGTAAAGATGATCCTCTGCAGACCAGGCTGTTGGTGGCTGCAGCCAGTATGTTCTGAGCAAGGACTAGACAGAGGATGTTGGCTTGGGAAGGAAGGCAGCAGGGTTCAGAAGAGTATTTTCTTTGAGTTCTTTGGTGGAGCGTCCCCCACACCAGCAACTTTTTACCGAACGTAAAAGAAGGGAAAAAATCTAGCTAGCTGACTAGCTTTTTTATCGAGAGGGTTTTCCTGAATATGGTCATTACCATTTTGAACCAAAGCGGCTGCTGCTGCTGCTGGCTTTTTTATTTTTTTTTAATTTTTTTTAAATGTTTTTACTTATTTCTGAGACAGAGAGAGACAGAGCATGAGCAGGGGAGGGGCAGAGAGAGAGAGAGGGAGACACAGAATCCGAAGCAGGCTCCAGGCTCAACTGTCAGCACAGAGCCCGACGCGGGGCTCGAACTCACGGACTGTGAGATCATGACCTGAGCTCAACCGACTCAGCCACCCAGGTGCCCCGCTGCTGGCTTTTTAGAACAGGGTAGAGTGAGACCTGTCCAGAGTAAGCTGGGGGCAGGCAGGCAGTGGAATAAAATGATCTTCCCAAACATCCTAGGTCTTCATGAGATAATCTTTCACTTTCCTATCCTTGCCCCTCGCTGGGCTATCTTGAATGAGTAGTTTGCTGAATTGAAACTTTTTTCTTAAAAAATTTTTTTTTTAATGTTTATTAATTCTTGAGACAGAGACAGAGCGTGAACAGGGGAGGGGGAGAGAGAGAGAGAGGGAGACACAGAATCCGAAACAGGCTCCAGGCTCAGCTGTCGGCACAGAGCCCGACGCGGGGCTCGAACCCACGAACTGTGAGAGCACGACCTGAGCCGAAGTCGGCCACTTAATTGACTGAGCCGCCCAGGCGACACGCTAAATTTAAACTTCTAACTGGAGGAAGAGCCATGCCTGTCTAGGCCCAGGCTCCTTCGGTCTCTTCAGAACATCCCATGGTCAGCAACTTGAGCCTGGGCGTGTGGGGGGGGTGCTCTGGCATTCTGGCATTAGCCATTTTCTTCAGGGGGATGGAGAGACTTTAAAGATACGTGGTTACAACCAAATGCGGCATAAGAAAATCTTTAACACGATGGTACGGACTGGTGGGATAGCTTGCTTGCATTTTGCGGTGAAGTTTGGTACCTCTGAAATATTTGTAATTTAAAATTTCAGTTTTTTTTTTTCAACGTTTTTTATTTATTTTTGGGACAGAGAGAGACAGAGCATGAAAGGGGGAGGGGCAGAGAGAGAGGGAGACACAGAATCGGAAACAGGCTCCAGGCTCCGAGCCGTCAGCCCAGAGCCCGACGCGGGGCTCGAACTCACGGACCGCGAGATCGTGACCTGGCTGAAGTCGGACGCTTAACCGACTGCGCCACCCAGGCGCCCCTAAAATTTCAGTTTTTTACGTTAAAAAAGAATTTTAGGTATTTTAATTTGGCTTTTTATTTTTAACCTTTTATTTACTTAATTCTAAGTGGGCTCTAGGCCCACAGTGGGGCTTGAACTCATGACCTGGAGATCAAGAGTCCCATGGTCCACTGACTGAGCCAGCCAGGCGCCTCTTAGATAATTATTTTAAAATAATTTAAGTCAGGGGTGCCTGGGTGGCTTGGTGGGTTAAGCGTCCGACTTCGGCTCAGGTCATGATCTCACGGTCCGTGAGTTCGAGCCCCGCGTCGGGCTCTGTGCTGACCGCTCAGAACCTGCAGCCTGTTTCAGATTCTGTGTGTCCCTCTCTCTCCGCCCCTCCCCTGTTCATGCTCTGTCTCTCTCTGTCTCAAAAATAAATAAACGTTAAAAAAAAATAAAAAAAAATAAATAAAATAATTTAAGTCAATTAAATATTTTTAAAGAATAATTTTACGTGGTGAAGCATACGTAACATGAAATTTAGCATCGTAAGCATTATTTAAAAAAAATTTTTTTTAACGTTTATTTCTTTTTGAGAGAGCGTGAGCAGGGAAGGGGCAGAGAAAGGGAGACACAGATTCTGAAGCAGGCTCCAGGCTGTGAGCTGTCGGCACAGAGCCCGATGTGGGACTCGAACCCATGAACAACGAGATGGTGACTTGAGCTGAAGTCAGATGCTTAACCAACTGAGCCACCAAGGCACTCGAGCATCGTAACCATTTTTAAGTGTGCAGTTCAGTGCCATTAAGAACATTCGCAGTGTTGTGCAGCCATCGTCTCCACAACTCTTTTCATCTTGCAGGACTGAAACTACCCAGTAAACAGAAACCACACCCCCCCCCCCGCCCCTCTCTGGGGGATTTCAACTGTTGCCAGTTTTGCTTTTTCCTACATGGTGGTCGCCTCTTCATCCTATATAAAACGGGAGTCTTTGCCCTGCTACCCCCCCCCCCGCACTGCATTAAATACTAATTATTGGGTTTTTATTTAGCGCTATTGGGTCTTTTTCAGGGTGGGGGAGAGAAACGAGGGTTGAGAGGGTGCTGCACAAAAGAGGTACAAGATGAAATCTCTGCCCTCCAGCATTTCCACTTCAGATCCAGGAAAAGCTGTGGGACAGCAGAGGCCAAGAGACTACGTATTAAAATGGGAGGCACACAACCTCAGGGACTAAAATAGAGGAGGGAGGCTTTGAGTGAGCTAAGCTGTGTTTTGGAGGATAGGCAGACAAAATAGCGGATTAAGGAGAGCATTATGGATTGACAGGGAGATAGATGTTGATGGGAAGACAGTTCATCTAGGAGAGAGGGGTAGGTAGCATTGTAGTGAGGAGGCCTCACGCAGGGTAGGGCACATATCCCTGTTTCTTTCCTTCGCTGAGCATCTTCTTTGCGCCAGAGTTCTGTTCGAGGCGACTCGGGTCAAAAGATGAATTCCTTCGACAATTACAGGGAGCATTTATGGAGTATCTGTTCACATTTAACCGACGTCACTGCGCTGAATTCTCATAAGAACCCTGTGCAGGTATCCATTCTCCAGAAGGAAGCGGAAGCTCTGAGTGGTTCCAGTAACTTAGCCGGTCAATACCCAGTCAGTACCTTGAATAGGGAGTAGCACTGGGATTCACACCCAAGCCTTTCTGCCTCTAAGGCTGAGCTTTCTAAGAAGGTGGGAACAGGTGATCTTTTAACAGTTCAAAGGAATTTATTTATTTATTAATCGAATTTTTTTAATGTTTCTTTTTGAGAGAGAGAGCGCGCGAGAGCGTGCGCGCACCTGGGTGGGGGAGGGCCAGAAAGGGAGGGAGACACAATCCGAACTAGGCTCCAGGCTCTGGGCTCTCAGCACAGAGCCCGACTCAGGCCCAAACCCACGGATCCGTGAGATCATGACCTGAGCCGAGGTTGGATGCTGAACCGACTGAGCCACCCAGGCACCCTAGCGCTTCAAAGAAATTGAATCTTGGGGCGCCTGGGTAGCTCAGTCGGTGGTGTCTGACCCTTGATTTAGGCTCAGGTCATGATCCTGGTGTTGTGGGATCAAGCCCTGTGTCAGGCTCTGTGCTGTATAGAGCCCAGACGGCGTGCGAGCCTGCTTGGGATTCTCTCTCTCCCTCTCTTTCTGCCCCTCCTCCTTTTCTGCCCCTCCCCCCAATAGATAAATAAATAAATATTAAAAGAAATTGAATCTTACTTTGAGCTTTTTTGGTGGGGGAAGAGCATAAGGTTAGCAAATGAAGACATGCCCAACGTTAATGCCTCCGTGAAACCCCATGAAATAAGCTGTGTCGGTATTTTGAGTTACAATTTTGAGTTACAAGGGCCTCCATCGTGTGGCGTTCTGGTAGGCACCAGCCCAGGAGCCGGTGGCCTATCCCTCCCCCACCTTTGTTTGGGTTCAACTGGGAGAAAATAGGAGGCTGGGGGGAAGGGCAGGGATTGAGACGCTTCTCCTCCCACCCACCCCCCTCCTCCTAGCAGGAAGGGACAAAGAGTTGACCTTTGTGACAAGCCTACAGAACCATAATTCATAGCTTACGTATGTTTTGAGGCAAGAACCCAGGTACCTGCCCTTGGCTGACAAGCAGGAGGCAGGCTTCACGCACGTACAGCGACACTCGCTGGCTAGCGTCACCTTGAGTTAGTCACCTAACCTCTCTGGGCCTGTGTTTTTGAGCTGCAGAATGGAAATAAAACAGTCTTCTGTGGTGGTTCAGAGGCTCAAGTCAACCTCTTGTCGCTGTTCTGGGTTCCTAGGAGGTGCGAGTGTAAAGGACTTTGTAAACTCTCAAGTACCGTGCAAATGTGAGTTATTAATAAGATTATCATGAATTGATGACACCCCAAGAGGGCAGACAAAGGAGGTCCTTCTCACCCCCAGACGAATGCCCTACGCTGCATGGGGGGTATGACTCTTCCATTGTAACTTTTCAGAGGAGGCTCCTGGGACGCCCCGGGAAGAGGGTCTTTTATTCTCCAAGGCCCGGAAGGCCCCTTCGTTCCGTGCCCCCAGCCCAGCCCAGCCCAGCCCAGCCCACTCCCGGGCCTCAGTTCCTGCCTTCTCGGTGGGAGGCCTCCCTGGCCTGGTCCTGCCTCCTCCCGCAGCCCGGCCGAGGTCTCTAAGGAATGCCGCCTCCCGGGCCATTTTCTCCCCTCCAGCTTCTGCGGCCCCACTTCCAGCCCTCTCCCGGCCCCCTACCCCCAACCGGTTCCCACTTAAATGCTTGCAGGCCTGTTTGCAGGCGGGAAGCCCCCTCCCCCACAGGACCACCTCAGTCACAGCCCTGACCACAGGGAGGTCGGGTCTGGATTTACTAAAGGACCCCGGAGGGGGAGCCTGCCCCTCGCTGGCTGCCTGGCTCGCTCATGGGGTCGGGTTTCGGCCGGTGGCTCTGGAGAGAGAGACAAAGGGCAAAGTCCCGTCCCCACCCCCACCCGGCAGCCCGGGGGCGCTTGTCCCCTCCCCCTCTGGGCCCCGCCGGGGAGGCGAGGCCCCCACCCCACCCCACCCCCTACCCTGGGCCGGGCGGGACCCGCTCCCAGCGAGTCGGGGTACCGAGGGGGTTCTGGCGGCAGAACATTCTAGACTGCCGAGCCTGCGACGGGGGCGGCGGGGGGGGGGGTGCTGGGAAGGGGGGGACCGGGGGCATCGTCTGCCCCCTCCTTGAGCTCTGCCGACAGGGCCCACCCAGCGGCTGGGGTGGGAGGCCGCGCGCTCAGCTTTCCCTGGGCGAGGTGAGGGGCTGGGGGAAGGGGCCGCCCGCGTGGGGCGCAGGCCCGGCGACGCCAGCGCGGCCGCTCAGCTGCTCAGGCCTTCTCAATTGCCCGTTCATGAGGGCTCCCCTCCTCCCCCCCAGCTGCTGCCAGCCCTCCCCCACCCTCAGCTGCTGCCGCCCTTCCCAGGCACCTCTTTCTCCTCCTTTGCCCTGCCTGCCCCCGCTTTCCGCGGCCCTCCTCGGCCCTCCTCGCCGGAAGGCCCCAATCGCCACCCTGGGGCTCCTGGCAGGCCTGCGACCTTGCCTGCTGCACCATCTTGGGACGCGCCGGTGCAACCCCACCCCGGCCGGCCGCGGTCCTTCTGCCCTGGGCTGGGGAAGGGTAGAGAGGCAGGATGGGTGTCCGTGTCCGAGGAGAGTTGTTCCGATGAACTGCTCACCCGACCAGGAAGAAACAAACACCAGCTTCCTGAAGTTTGCGACTACCAACAACAGGTCTTGGCCGGCAGCCGGAGGGGAGACAGGAGTGAATCCCTTGAGGTGGTTACCCTCCTGCAGGAGGGACACAGCCAGCGCCCCTTGCCACTAACAGGATGATCAATGTTCATTTTTAAAAATGTGTGCTGGGAGGCATTTACATTCCTTTCATAGGGAGCACTCGCGATTCCAAGAATTAATGCTAAGTCCCATAGGGTCTTTTCTTCCCTTCCGGGTGGAATGGAGTTGCTGCAGACTGATTTCTCTTGAGGCTGGTCTAGTTTCCTCTTCCTTGCTTCTGAGAGCCCCCCCCCCTTGCAAAATCTTGTCTTGAACTGGGCTCTCCAGGTTTGCCGCTCCCTGCTGAGGAGAGGCTCAGCCTCTCTCCATTCCCAAGGCATGCCCCATGATGCTTTCCACCGAGCCCCAGCTCCGTCCTCAGCCAGGTCTCTGGGTCCCAGAGTGCCAGATCTTCCGGCTCTTAAGCTTTCTGGAGAAATGCTGAGATCCCCCACCGGAGGGTGAGAGTTCAGCCTGCACCCCTCCTGCGGTCAGGGCAGGAAATAGTCTTTCTAGCCCTCCCTCTAAGAGTATATTAGCCTACCCCACTGGTAATATGCTGGAAGATGCTGGAAAGGTCTCACTGCTAGCCTGAAGAAGGTGGTGAACAATGTCCGCAACAGTTCGTTTCTTTTCTTTAAAAAAAAACTTTCTTTTTTTTAATTTTTTTTCAACGTTTATTTATTTTTGGGACAGAGAGAGACAGAGCATGAACGGGGGAGGGGCAGAGAGAGGGAGACACAGAATCGGAAACAGGCTCCAGGCTCCGAGCCATCAGCCCAGAGCCTGACGCGGGGCTCGAACTCACGGACCGCGAGATCGTGACCTGGCTGAAGTCGGACGCTCAACCGACTGCGCCACCCAGGCGCCCCCCAAAAAAAAAAATTTTTTTTTAACATCCATTCATTTTTGAGAGCCCGAGAGACAAAGCGCGAGTTGGGGAGGGGCAGAGAGAGAGAGACAGACACAGAATCTGAAGCAGCTTCCAGGCTCTGAGCTGTCAGCACAGAGCCCGACGCGGGGCTCGAACCCACGAACCACGAGACCATGACCTGAGCCGAAGTCGGACGCTCCACCCACTGAGCCATCCAGGCGCCCCCGCGACAGTTCATTTGTCATCCCACACCATCGCTACCTCCACTAGGAAGGCTGGGCTGCTCACCGGGGGTCACCTCGTTATCATTTGTCCCTGCACAGTAGGTTTATTCCGAAGGCTGCTTCTGCCCACCTCCCCATCCCCAGATTCCCCTTCCTCACACTTACTGGCGTAGATAGAGCTTACGCGCCCCCCCCACCCCCTCCGCTCTAGGAACCACTCAGGTGAAAGACAACAGTTCTAGGCAGAGAGCAAGGTGGAGGGAGGGAGAGGCAGTTGGCCCCGGGCGGACTTGAAATTTGTCTGGAAAGAGCTCCACTGTCTCAGAGCTTCTGTTTTGGCTTCCTCTGGTGCTGCCCAGATGGGCAAGAAAAAAACGTGGGCTGTCTTGTCAAACCATGTATTTCCAAGATGAGTGAATTGAGCAAAGTATCCGTCTTTGAGGTTTGCTTGCTAACACCAGTGAACGCCTCCCCTGCTCCGTGTCTCACCTTTGCTTCCTCGCCTGTCCCTAGACGTACACGAAAATTCGCAAGAATTTTTGGTGACTACCCTCTTACGCTGCTAACGTTTCTCTGACAGTCATCCAGCCGTATTATAGTATAGTTAGCTTTTCTGTGAGTTAAACCCTGTGCCCAAATTAGAGCCGCATGCAGTAAAAGCCAGTTGGCACGCACTTAGCCATACAGAATATGGGCATTTTTCCTGCTGCTGACACGGGGGCTATACAGGCTTCTGCTGTGTTAACACTTCTTGTCAGAGAGAAAGCAGCAAGGTTTGGTGAGATGAGCATACGCCAGCCTGGAAGGAGAGCTGAGTTCTAGTTCTACCTTAGAGCTGCCAAGGCGCTTTTCCTTTTTTCTGAGCCCCCGTTTCTCCAACTGTCAAATGGAGGTGACTGGTTGAGGACTCTCTCAGCCTCGAGGGGCTTACTCCTCTCCTGCTCAGTCTATGAATCTGATCTCCTTTCACGGGAACTTCCCAGTGCTGGCTTACGGGCTGTGTGTGTGTGTGTGTGTGTGTGTGTGTGTGTGTGTGTGTTTGTGCGCGCATGCATGCATGCATGCATGTGTGTGTCCTTGGTCCCACAAGAAGCCTAGCGACCCCTCACCCCACCCTTCTTCTCTGCCTCCAGGTAGGCCAGGAGCACGTTAAACATAGTACAGAGCCTTCGAAGGAGAAGGCTGTGTGGTTCATTTCAGAGTCTCTTCTGGAGATTTGCTTTTTCCCTTCTGCTTGTCTCCGGCATTATTAGCACAGGAATCCGCACACGTGGGACAGTACATGTGTGCTACATACATTTAAAACAACATGTTCACACTGGGGCGCCTGGGTGGCTCAGTCGGTTAGGCGTCCGTCTCTGGGTTTCGGCTCAGGTCACGATCGCAGGGTTTGTGAGTTCGAGCCCCGCATCAGGCTCCGCGCTGACCATGCAGAGCTTGCTTGGGATTCTGTCTCCCTCTCTTGCTCTGCCCCTGCCCTGCTCGCTCGCTCTCTCTCTCTCAAAATAAATAAACAAACATTAAAAAAAAAAAAAAAAAAAAGACCATGTTCACAGGACCACAGATACACCCAGGGGTGTCCCTGCCTTCCCGTACCCCCTCCTACACCCTGGCATTCACCTGGGTGGTGCATCTGCTCTGCCTGGTGTTGTACCTTTCAGTAGGTTAATCTTTTCCTTTCCAGCCCCTACCCTGCCCATCAGCCCACCCGACAGCCTGCCTGTCTGGCTGCCCTGCCTCTGGATCAGCCTGGCATGGAGCCCTGGGCACGGTGCCAGCTCCTCCTCCCCCCCAACCCCGCCCCCTTTCTCAGCTACTGCCATGCCTGGAGCGTGCCAGGTCCGCCTCCTTCAGAGGCTTTCCTGGACCATTATTTTCTTCACCTCTCCACCCTACAGGGGTGCGGGGGCAGGGTGGGGAGGAAGGATGGGGTCAGTGGTGATCTTATGGAAAAGGCAGAGGTTGGCACTTTGGGACATCTTTTACGTGTGACTTCCAGCTGGAAGAAACTGGGAGGAGAGCCAGCTTCGGGAGGGTGCTTCTACTCCGGCACTAGTCACAGGGGACTCTCTTGTTGAGAGAAGTCCACAGCATCACCCACTTCTGAAGGGATCCGGTGGACAGCCGCCCTCTCCTCTCCAGTGAACCCTGTCTGTTCCCTCCTCCCATCCCCAACAAAATGGGGTCTCCTCCTGGACTGTCTTCTCCATGAGAGCAGAAGGCATGCCTGTCTTCCATCATGTTAGCTCTGCACTGTAGCACCTCTCAGCCTCCTGCAGTAGAAATGCAGTGAGAGCCACATACGTAAGTAAATTTTCTCTTTCTTTCTTTCTTTCTTTCTTTCTTTCTTTCTTTCTTTCTTTCTTTCTTTCTCTCTTTCCTTCCATTTTGCTTAGATTGTTTTTGATTTTTGGAATTTTCTAAGACCCATGTCAGAAAAGAGTGAAAATAATGAAAAGGATTAATCCTAATATTAACTGAAAAGTTCAAAGTATTGTTATCGTTAACGTTTATTTATTTTTTGAGAGAGAGAATCCCAAGCTGGCTCTGCACCACCAGCACAGAGCCCGACTCGGGCCTTGATCTTACGAACCATGAGATCATGACCTGAGCTGAAATCAAAGAGTTGGGACGCTTAACCGACTGAACCGCCCGGGTGCCCCTGGAAAATTCAAAGTATTATTCATGCAACATGCCATCAATGTAATAATGAGGTCTTTATCTTGGGGGGTGGGGGACAAAGTGGTAAAGAATCTGGTGCGTGTTTTTTTACGCTTAGAGCCTGTCCTGATTCAGTTGCTAGTAAGTTTTCATCGGAAACGTTTGATCTGTATTTAGACTTCACAAATTTTACGGAGGAAAAGTTAAAGTTGTATAAACACAGAAGACAAGAAAATTATGATCCCGGTTGCGGTAGCCACATTTCAGTTGCTCCAAAGCCACATGTGACTAGCGGCTACTGTGGTGTAGACAGCACGGGCCCAGTGCTTAGTAGGTGCCAGGAAAATCTATGGAATGAATGACTACAGCAGCTGGACTACAGAAACCTTGAGGCAAGTCACGGTAGCGAGTTTCTTGACTACTTCTTAGGATTGAGCAGGCATGATGCGGCTGCCGGTGTGTAACATCTTTGCCCTTTTCCAACGTGCACGTGATAACTCGAGCCCCATCCCCAGCCAAGCTTATTTTCTAATTGCCTTGGGTTAGTTTCTTCCCAGCTTTTTGAGAAGATACCTGTAGGCTCGAATGAAGACTTGGACGTCATTGGGAAGAGTTAAATGCGTAGATGTGTGGGAGGATGCCTTAATTTGGGACATACGGATGGATTCCAAAGTTTTCATTAGCTCCTAAAATCTTGAAATTGTGTGCAAACTGTTGGCGTTTTTCTGGCGTAGAGTGTTCTTACCTTTTCTCACACTGCTAATGGAAACCAAGTCTCAAAAAAGGCAGGGGGGCGTCTTCAGAACCACTTAACCTAAGACCATCAGGGCCCAGAAAATTCCTCTGATTAAGAAAGCCTTTTCCTACAGGTGGACCGACTTGATCCCTGTCTGGGGAACACAAGACTCGGTAAAAGGCTAATCCTAATCCTTGTTTCCCAGATGTGAGAAACTGAGGTCCAGGGAGTTGAAGGTTTGACTTGCCCAAGGCCACATAGCCTGTTAGTCAGAAAATCACAGCCAGGGGGAGGCGTAGAGGTGCAGGATCTAATCTGGAAATCCCAGTTTAATCCTGGTTCTCTGCAGAGATGAAAGTCCAGGTTTGACTTTTGATAAGGGGCCCAGAGCTTGACAAGATTTCCAAAACCTGTTGCTGCTTCCCTCCCCCCACCTTCCACTGGCTGACCCCACCCTGGTTTAAAGGAACCCCTCCTAGAGAGGGGTGAGGTCATCTGCTTGACTGAAGATGGCACCTTCCCTTGTGGCTATGGGGGCGGAAAGAAGAATCCAACACTCCCTGGGGCAGTTTTCAGCTTTTCTCCAGGAGACTTGGAGTTCTTCCTTATACCTAGGGTGCATTCTGCCCTGCAGGGAGCCCCCATTCTGTCCTCTGCAGGCTCACCGCGAGGCTCGCATTCTTGCTAATACAACACCAACTGGAAAACCTCATTTGTTAGATGCATTCATTTAGAACCTGCTGTGACTTTAAAACTGGGTGAGCTATGGGGCGCCTGGGTGGCTCAGTCGGTTAAGTATCCGACTTTGGCTCAGGTCATGATCTCACGGCTCATGAGTTTGAGTCCCGCGTCGGGCTCTGTGCTGACAGCTTGGAGCCTGGAGCCTGCTTCAGATTCTGTGTCTCCCCCTCTCTCTACTCCTGCCCCGTTCGTGCTCTGTCTCTCTCTGTCTCAAAAATAAATAAACATTAAAAAAAAAAAAGCTGGGTGATCTAGAATAATTTAAAAAACAATTTTAATGATGGGAAACAAATACAAAAAAGTAGAAAGGATAACGTAATCTCCCGTGTACCCATCACCTTGCTTTAAAAATTACCAACCCATGGGGCGCCTGGGGGGCTCAGTCGGTTAAGCGTCCGCCTCTTCAATTTCAGCTCAGGTCATGATCTCCTGGTTCGTGAGATTGAGCCCCGCATCAGGCCGTGCGCTTGCAACAGAGAGCCTGCTTCTGATTCTCTCTCTTCCTGTCTCTAAGTAAATAAATAAACAAACAAAAAATTACCAACTCCTATCTAATCAGTGTTTTCTTCACCCCCTGATTATTTTGGAGCAAATTCTAGACACCTTATTTTATCTGTAATGGTCTTTTTTTTTAATATGAGAACTTGAGGAATCATTAGTTCTTAATAGTGTAATCAGATATCTAGTCAGTGTTCAATTACGCCATAGAATCACTTCACCCACTTAACGGAAATACGCAGCCAGGGAAAGTTACTAAGCTCGAGAAATTACGGGTGGAATGTTCTGATTTATTGGAGAACAGTACCCACTTTAGCCGGGCCCATTGTTCACCGTGTTGTATGAATTCCGAATATTTTTAATTTGTCCCGCGGCCTAACTTTGACTGTATTTTGGCAAAGGCTTTTTTTGTTCCTTTTCTTCCTTCAAAACAGCAGCTCAGGGGACAGTGCACCGAGCCTGGAATCAGACAGGTTTTGAGTTCAAAGCCTGACTCTGTGTGACTTGGCCAAGATACTCAATCAATCTCCCATTCTTGGGGCCCTGGTCTCTAAAAGGGAGCCATGGACCCCCAGCATCATGGGTCATGGGAGTCTTCTAAGCCAGTGCAGAATCTCAGCTTGGAATCTTTCAAGTATTCCTCAAGTGTTAGGCCCTTCCCTAATCGACCTGTTTTCCTTCCCCGTGTATACTTCTCTGAAAAGGTGAAAAGGACGAGAGCTTCCTTCCCAGGGAGAACTCCCAACCACATCCCTTTCCTGATACCCAACTCCTGTACTTCCTGAAATTCTTGGTTTGCTGCTTAGCTCCTACTGCCGTTGAATGGGTGCTCTCTCCCTCCGTTCTCTCCTGGAATCTTCCCAGGGCTAGAAAGAAATGGTCACTCGGCTCTGTGGCCTTCCCCTCTCCCCCACCCCCATTAGAGAAATCAGTCCCCTGTGGTTGCTCTGTACTGGGAGCTGCCCCAGGGCATGGTCAGGGCAAGCAATGCCTTCAGATCGGGGCAGGCAAAGAGGTCAGAAGCCACAGGGTGTTGGCACCCAGGGAAGTAATTAGGTTGGCGAAACCATTGCCTTCGTTGCCAAGAGCTATCACTCAACAGGTTTGTCAGCTCCTTCGTGGACGGACGGGTGGTTGTTCTTGTACCTCTAGGTATTCTCTGGCCTTTTCTGAACAAGCGATGTTGGGGTTTAGGCCCTCCAGGCTCCGCTCAGACTCTAGAGCCCTGCTGCCTGTAGAGTAAAGGTACCGCGCGACCGTAGTGGGAGCTGATGCTCTAGAATGTGGAGTGGGTCCCTGGGCCGAACTAGAACCCTTTAGTTGTCAAGGGAGGCGGGGGAGTGGGACTATAGGCAGTGGTATTTCCCACGATTTCCTCAGCACGGCAACCTGAATACTTACAACGGTTACCATCACGTTGAGTGCTCATTGTCGGCCCTACCTGCCGGTCTCCTCCCATCCTTGTCTGGACCCCTGTAGGCTCCTGAGGACCTGGATAGGGATTGAGCGCTCCCTCCGAGTCAGGTGCCCCAATTCACATGCCTTGTCTCTTTTAAGCCCTCACAAAAGCTTTATCAGTTTCCACAGGAAGAAACCAAGGTACAGAGCAAGGAAGTACCCTATCAAATGCTTTTAGCTTCTTCCATGGACTCCCAAGCCCTCAGCGCACTGCCCCGGCCCAGCGTGCATCAGGCCTACATAGTTTGGGAGTTAAGCAGGGGTCCCGGGAAGGGGGTACTGGGTATAGTTCCCAACATTGCCCCATGTGCTCTGGGCCTGAAAGAAATTAGGTAGCACCATAAGTAATAGAAACCAGGCCGAGGGCTTAAAAGACAAAGGGCCTTCGTGGCTTCTGTTGTGCTTTTATCAGGGTTGGGGGCTTTGCTGAAAGGAGGTTTGGAGGCCTGAAGGAGCCTGGCATGGTTTCCCAGGATTGGGTGTGTGTGTCCTGGAGGGGTGGGTGAGTCCCTGCCTGTTGGGGGTGGGAGGGGGCTGCCAGGAGGTCTTTTCTTTCATTGGTTGTGTGGCCCTGCCCTCCTCCCCCTCCTTCTCCTGGAACATTCCAGACATTCCAGACTGCCATTGCTTTCAGGATATGGATTAAAATCCCAAACTGAGATTTGATTTCCTCACCTCATCCCCTCCCCAACTCTTCCCTACCCTGAAAAGAAAGCCCCTAAAACTGGGAGTTTGAAGGAGGAGGGGGAGGGTACTTTTGACTTTTGACCTGAGATTACACTAAGGGACCCTCTCGAAAGAGCCATCTTCAAACTGAGCTCCTGTACAGGGGTTGCTTTAAGCCCTTGCAGGTTTGAACTCCCAGGCAGGCAGCCCCCCACCTCTTCCATCCAGAAGAGTTTGTTAGGGCCTCCTCCCTCAGCTTGAGTGACTCCTGTCATTGACATCAGGCTAGATCAGTGTCCTCAGTCTTTGAATGGTGTAACCTCAACCTTCCAAGAGTTGGACTTGCACTGTGAGGGTTCTTGAGTTTTCTCTGCCCATTTGGGCACAAAATGAGTGCCGTATGGGACGTCCCTCGCAGGGACAGAGACCGTGGGGCTCCCTCTTTTGCCTATGAACGAAATCGAAGAAGGTGGTCCGGTATGCGATCTGAGGACCCACAGAACTGGACTTACTTCTTACGGTTACTCTTTTGTCCTGCATAGTTGTCTGACTTTAGGTCAGGTTCACGAACCAATCAACCGAGAAAGCCACACACAGATTCTCAACACCTATCCTCCTTTGCCCTGAAGTTATTTCGTCCTGGGGAGAGGTTTCCTTAGTAGTGTATTTCATCAACAAAGACTTTATGTGCTCAGAGCTGCATAGCTAGAAGGGATCTTAGAGACCCTTTGGTTTCCATTTTGCAGCTGAAGACACTTGAGGTCACAGGGATGGAATCATGAGTGAGCTGGCTCAGGACAGAGCCAAGAGGGAACCATTTCAGTTAGAGCTTAGCATCCTTTCTCTTGTTCCCATGTGTTTACACTCCCGCCCCCCCCCCCCCCCCCCCAGCCTGGCAAGAGCCGACATGGGCCTTGTTAGGAACACTGAGGCCTGAAACTTACTTGGCTTAGTCAGTTGAAGACCCAGTCAGGGTAATTTAAGGGCTAGAACTGGATTTTCTTGCTTCCCAGGCCAGTTTTCCCTCATGCCGTTAGAATTTCCTTGGACCTTGTCCCTGAACTAAGTTTGTGATCCAGGATATATGCAAAGACCAAATGACAGTTGACCGATGAAGATCAAGTCAATTGAAATGTTGTAAGCCCAGGGATTAGGGCATTGATTTGGGTGGTGAGCAGTTAATTGCCCTGGGAGTCAACTCTGAACCTAAAAGCCTTCCTGCAGGTGCCGGGCCGGGGCCGGGGGGTGGGGGTGGGGGTGGTGGGGAGACTACATTTTTAAGAGGTATTTGAAAGCTGGGAAGTAGAGGGTGTAGTCATTTGGGAGGAGGAGTGGTCGTGATGATGTGTTGTGTGTTAACCATCTGGCCAGAGCATTCCAAGAGGCCTCTGTTACAACAGTTCTGAGTACTTGAAGCTCTTTGCTAAGCTCTAATATTACCTAACAGCACCTTAAACCCTGTGAATAGGGATTATTCCCCTTTTACAAAGAAAGGAAAGTGAGCCTCAAAGAGGTCAAATTTTAAGAACAGTGCTGTTAAAAGTGGAATACAGATTTAAATCCATACCTGTATAAAAACCACTTGACGACCGCACTATTATCCTGCTGTAATTTGGGTGCACGTATGTCTCCCCTAATAAATGGTGAGCACCTTGAGGCCAGGGACTTTGTTTTGTTTATCGCCGGGTCCCCAGCATCTAGAGCAAAGTCCAGCGCGAAGTAGGCAGCAATTAAATAGGTAGCAAGATCAGTGACTGATGTTTTCTGTAGCAGCTTTGTATTCCAAGTGCCTGAAACGTAGTGGGAGGTAAAAGACGCTTACTGGAGAAAAGGATCAGTAACACCTCAGTAGAGGGCTAGACACAGCAGATGTGAGTTTTAGGGAATTCCGCGGCCCTGGTGCTTTTAGGGCATCTGGTTTCAGGTTTCCCATCTGTGGTAACACTGATAATTTACTCTCGAGAGTGAGGCACCCCTGCACCAATTCTGTATCCCCAAAGGTTATCATTCTTGGATTCTCAGACTTTGGTGTTGAACAGAAGGGAGGGAGCTAAAGACTGAGGCAGGGATTAAACACCTCGAGGTCAGAGGCTCCTGAAGCATCCGGAGCCGTCACTAATCCTGTTCCTTCTAATTTCAGGAGTCGGAAAATCCAGATTCGAAATATCCCACCCCAGCTTCGTTGGGAAGTAAGTGATTGGGGGAGACTCAGTGGGTGGGGTAGCGGAGACCGGAAGGGAAGTCCTGGTCAGTCTGAGTTGGTAGAGACGACTGGGGAGGTTCCCTGGTGGCCTGGGAGTAGGCCAGGGCTGCTGGTGCTGTGGAAGGTTGCTTGGATCTCATCCTCAGCCTAGGACTACCAGTGTTAGCCCTTTGGGCTTGGCCCTGTGGTGAGAGGCGTTATGGAGGTGGGTAGGATGTTCCTCGGGCCCCAAACTTAATGATGGCAGAAATTGACTCAGGGACCCTGGCGGCCCAAGTCCACTTCCAAAACAGCCCTTAAATGCTTTTTTGTGCTCAAGCACATTTCTGTAAAGATACCCTGAAAGGTCACTGCTAGTGTCGATACCCCGGAAAGGGTAAGCCGAACGGGTAGTATTCAATCCCCATCTAAGGCTCGGCCTGGGCCTATGCTTTGGCGTGAGGGGTGTCCGGGGCTGGCTTTGTCTCAGTTCCTGGGATGCCCAGAGTAGCCTTCCTCCCTTCTCTGTGCTCCTAGGTGCTGGATAGCCTGCTGGCCCAATATGGTACAGTGGAGAATTGCGAGCAAGGTAAGAGTGCAGAGGGGGTGGGTGGCGGGGAAGGAGGGTAGGAGTTGGGGGGGGATCTTGTTTGCTTCCTTTTCCGTGACCACATCTACCCGGTGTACCGAAAGAAGACAGGCAGAATATGGCTTGGAGGGAGATACACCACACGGGGGCTGTGGGCATGTTCTCCTAGCTTGGACTGGGCCGTTTATCTCTGGGACGGGTTTCTCCTGTGAGTGAGCAAGGTGGCTCATTTCCAGCATGGTGTCCCTAGGCCCCATAGGGATCAAGCACAGTAGAATGGGGTCCCGCTGTTTTAAAAGCCGTAGTTTAAGAATGGAAATTGGGCGCTCGGCCCGAGTATGTCTTCAGCCCTTTTACTTTAAAAGCTTCGTGATTCTTTGTGTTTGGCTGGACTCGTCTGTCAACTGGTGGTCTCTTTTTAGAAGCTCTGATTGTCAGGTGCACGTCTTGGGTCAATAATAATTAAAAAAAAAAAAGCCGAGGATTTATTCCTTGGCACATAGTGATGAGGAGGCATAGTCTTTGAAGAGTGGGCCCACAGCAGAAATAATAAGAAAGCGGTCTAGGTCAGAGCACATTTGGCTATGATTTCTGAAGATTCTCCATTGTTTAAGATTATAAATAAGTTTCAGAAGAAATGAGCTAAAATGTGGAGTGATTTTGGTTGGACATATAATGGTAGAGCTTGGCCAATAGAAAAGCTTGTACTATTTGAGTTTGTAGTTCTTCAAGGAATGTGCATCATCAGCTCGTGAAGATTTAAAATTTCCTCTCAAGTCTCCATGGAAAGGTACGAGCTAGAAACCACTCTAGATGGAAATATGTGCCTGTACCAAGGTCAAGGCCCATCAAACAGGATCTCCTGCTCTGATCCTGTAGCTTGCCCTTTTATCATAAATATTTGCCAGGACACGACTGGGCACACTGATAACCATTGCCCGGTAGTGCTCATGTGTTAGACTAATGACGGAGTTATTCCTGGACAAACAGCAAGACGGAGCCCTGGCTTGGGAGCACATCGTGAGCCTCACCGGGCAGCCCGGCAGGAGCCCACATGAGTTTAAATCGGTGTGGGGCTCACCAGGGAGCGATGGCACGAGGAACTGTATCAGGAGGGGACGCCTGCTACCTGGAGGAGAGAAGAGAGTGGGAAATGTTTGGTTTTGCTGGACAGCAGAGTCTTCGAGTGTCAATTTTCCTTTCTGTCCACCGCATTTAAGATCGTTACCCCTCACCACCGCTTCCTTTACCCTGATTTACATTTCTCCATGGCCTTGATCAATCTGTGATGCTCCCGTAGAATTTGCTTATTGTGCTTAGTGACGTCTGTGCCAGCTGGAACGTAAGCTCTGGGAAGGCAGAACTTTCGTTGGTTTCGTTCATGACTGTGTGTCAGTTTAACTGGAAAGATGATGATTCTTGGAGAATCTCCCTCACCACTGTGGTGGGAGAGCTCTGTGGAGGAAGGCCAGAGGGGCTAAAGAGTGGTCTGCACTAAGGATTTGTGGCCCACTGACTCATCCTCAGCATGGTTGGGAGAGAGGCGTGGTTTTTGTCAAGTGTCCTCCACCCCAGGGCTGAGCAGGCCCAGGAGACCCCAAATCAAAAGACAGTGGTGCACGAGACAGGTTAATTTTATTAATTTAAAATGAGAAGTATGTCCCCAGATCGCCTGGAATTCTAACGTCCAGCCCAGTCTCCCGTAGGAAAGAGTATATGGTAATCAAATGAAGACCAAGGGGTTTCATGATGAGAGCCTAGGACGTTGATGGGATTAATGGCATGTGCCATGAAGTCATGATAGATTGCATGTGTGTTTTCCCCTGTCAAGATCTTTGGAATGCCCCATCAGGACATTGGCTTGCCAATCTCTGTGTGTGTGGAGTTTTAACTAGTTTAACTTCCCAAGAATAAATTTGTATCCCAAGCCAGGTGTGTGTGTGTGTGTGTGTGTGTGTGTGTGTGTGTGTGTGTGTTTTCCTGCCGCCTAACTGCTGATGTGTTGATCACACCCTTTTATTGCCCAGATTCTGAGGGGCTGGGTAGGGACAATCAAAGGAAGACACAGAAAGGAAAATGCAAAAAAAGTTAATTTCAATTTTCCAGTTCTGGTGAGAGGGGCCTAAATTAGGGGAAGTATTTTGCCTTGTCATTCAGCTCTTTCCTTCTCATAACACATGTAACTTCTCATAACCTGGAAAGATGAGCTTTTAACACTTGGGGTTCATCGGTGGCATCTGCAGATCTCAGGCTCTAACCTTGGCCTCTGTTTTGCTCCCCCAGTGAACACCGAGAGTGAGACGGCAGTGGTGAATGTCACCTATTCCAACCGGGAACAGACCAGGCAGTGAGTGGGCCGGAAAGTGGGGCAGGGAGGGTCTTTTGTGGGGTATTGGGAGCCAGGTACCCCTGCTTCCACAGGCTTGGGGTCCTGGCAGGCGGGAGTTACTCCTTCGGTTCGGTTATGGTGATAGCCAATCCCAGACTCTTGTCTGTTGGTTCAGGGATCTCAGAGGTACAGAAACTCAGAAACTCAGGGATCGATAGCAAACACATGGAAGGGAACGGACCCAAAGACCTCCCAGGAAAGGTATACCCTGGAAGTGCAGAGGGCCTTTGCTGTGTTGAGGGCTCCATCTAGTGGTAGTCGGGAGGAACTGCGAGCTCTACAAAAGGGATTTGTTCATCTTCTGATGTGGCGGGGGCAGACATTTTATTGCGGTGATGCCATGAGCCCAGTTTATGCCTTTTGCAGGATCCTTTTTGTCCCGCCACACCCACGATTTCTAGCTCCTTAAGCCCTTGGGCTGAGCAATTACACTTCTCACCCACTGGTGCTGACAGAGTTTGTACATTTTGTGCAGGTACTCATTTATATCCGACCCGTTACGGGCCTTCTGCCACATTTTGCTTTTGGTGGCTTTCTTGTTCCTGCGGCAGGCCACCTTTATCTTTTCGGTGCCCTCCAACCTAGTGTTAACGTCGTAAAGTCCCACTACTTCCTCAAATAACCACTGTCTTTTCTTCTTTATTTATTTTTTTATAAAAGTGTATTTATCTTTATGTAATCTCTACACCCAACGCGGGGCTTGCATTCACGACCCTGAGATCAAGAGTCACATGCTTTTCCAGCTGAGCCAGCCAGGCGCTCCTAAATATTTTTCAAAGTAATCTCTCCTCCCAGCGAGGGGCTTGAACTCATGACCTCGAGATCAAGCGTTAGCATACTCTGGCGACTGAGCCAGCCAGGCGTCCTGCCCCCATTTTCCTTTTGGCTGGCTCATCGGCTCAGATGGCTCAGAATTTTCTGGAAGTCCCTACTGCCCCTTGTGGCCAGTGTATGGTCCTTAGCCTGGCTTTGAACGTCACGGCAACACTCCCCTCTGGCTGTTGTTGCCTTGTTGATATTTCTAACCTGCATCAGCCAGTGTGGGGCTGGATGGAGCACGTCTTCCTGCACAGGGGTGAAGAACACCCCAGGTTTGCAGACATTTCCAGATACACTTAAACTCCTGCTTCCAAGTGGTAAGCGGGGCGCTGTGGCTCTCTCTCTTTTTTTTGTTTTCGTACGGTTTCCTCAAACATGGGAGGTGCCAGACTCAGCAGGTGCAAAAACGAGCCTCTTGTGTCATCCTCTTTTTATCTGTTAACATTTATTCACCATCACGACCTGCGATTCTCACGTGAGTCTTATGATTGAAATTATTATGTGGCTGAAATTCACGAGCCCGATGGAAACCACCTACGTAGGTTTCCCTTCGATGTCATCAGCCATTTAGACTGGAAAGTTCTCTGAGGTGGAGGTTGGAGGGGGGGGGCACGTGGTCATCTCCCTGGCTTTTAGCGGGTTCCAGGTTGGAACCCAGCGTGCTTTACATGCGGAGGGCATTTGCTGTGACTGGCATGGATTGGTGTGACCGGTAGATTCTCCCTCTGTCCCCAGAGCCATCATGAAGCTGAATGGCCACCAGCTGGAGAACCACGCCTTAAAGGTCTCCTACATTCCCGACGAGCAGATAGCACAGGGTCCTGAGAACGGACGCCGAGGAGGCTTTGGCTCTCGGGGTCAGCCCCGCCAGGGCTCCCCTGTGGCGGCGGGGGCCCCGGCCAAGCAGCAGCAAGTGGACATACCCCTGCGGCTCCTGGTGCCCACCCAGTATGTGGGTGCCATCATTGGCAAGGAGGGGGCCACCATCCGAAACATCACGAAACAGACCCAGTCCAAGTGAGTCTTGGCTGCTGGGAGATGGAGATCGGGTGCCTCCGGGAAGCACACCGAGGAGCCCCAGTATTGACCTCTTAGGAAATGTCGCCTGGAACGCGTTCCCTTTTCTCTGTGTTCGTTCGGGGGTCGCTGCTTCCAGTCACGGCCTCCTAGGAAGTCAGGGGCCGGTAGGGGTGGGGGTGGGGGTTGAAAAGGCCTGGGGCGGGCCATTTGGTGGCAGCGGCTGGGCCGCACAGACCTTAGAGGGGTTCTGTAATTTCTTGTAGGAAGGTCTCATCGGGCAAACCTAGTCTTTGTGAGTCAGCCCCTCCTTGGTGTTCTGTGGTTTCAGTACTGCCTGTTGGTGGCCGGAGGGCTGGGCAGCCTGGCCAAAGTCGGCCCTCAGTAACAGGTCATGATCCTGCCCCATCGCCCATCCACCTCGGCTGCTCCTCTAATCCCTTTAAAAATTTTTTTTTTCCAGTCGCATATAGTTGACCCCTCTTCTCTAATCTTTATGGCTGATCAGCGTACTCTGGAAAAGAACGGGTCACGTCATGTCCTTATCGCGAAGGCATCCTTTAGTATTTACTTTTAATTTGGGACAGCGCGCCTTCCCTTTATAGTTGTGCGCGGGGCGGGATCCAGAATTTAAGGGAGAAGTGCAGCTTTAGAGCCGTGGGCTGATGTCCGCCAACCCCATGTTCCCACCCCAGGTGCCACCGTTGTCCCTCCCCACCTCCTGGTTGAGACACAATCCGGAGCAGCAGGCTGGCCGGGTTTCCCTGGCCCTTTCTCTGCCCCTCCCATTCTTCACTTGGACGTGTTCCAAGGGCCCCTTCTGTACCTTCGGTTGAGGAAAGGTGGCCGGGAGTGCGAAGACGACCCCGGGTTTCACCAGGGACGCCTAACCGTCTTTGACCTTGTGGTCCTCAGGATCGACGTGCACAGGAAGGAGAACGCAGGCGCTGCGGAGAAGGCCATCAGTGTCCACTCAACCCCGGAGGGCTGCTCCTCTGCGTGTAAGATGATCTTGGAGATTATGCACAAGGAAGCGAAGGACACCAAAACGTAAGGCTTTCGCCCGGCGTGTCTTGTAACGGGAGGATTGCCACTTCCCCCACCCCAACTACGAACTGTTAGCAAGAATGGCGATAAATAAGACGTAAACTGGGAAACGAGGTTCTCTTTCCCACAAGGAACACCCTGTACGTATCCTCTTCGCGTTCCCGTGAACTCACGGGTGTTTGTACACCGACGTGCTGTGCACAGGTGTATGTGTGCACACGTACGTTGTAGCACAAATAGGGTCCTGATGAACGTGTTCTACAGTTGGCTGTTGCACTTAACGTGGATCAGTAATCCTAGACCCACCTCATTCTTTTTTTTTTTTTTTTTTTTCATTTTTAATTGCCTGGAATTCGGTAGTCCGTGACGACCCCAGTATACGGTTG
Source organism: Lynx rufus (assembly GCF_022079265.1). Taxonomy (NCBI): domain Eukaryota; kingdom Metazoa; phylum Chordata; class Mammalia; order Carnivora; family Felidae; genus Lynx; species Lynx rufus. The sequence goes on along the minus strand of NW_025814832.1, from coordinate 23,586,200 downwards.
GATGAGTTTAACAGGCATACACCTGCGAAGCCATCGCCCCACTTCTGTAACGAGCATAGCCATCGCTCTGGTTGTCCTTCTTCCCCTTGGCAGCCCAGCCCCACTCCCACATTTCCGTAGCCCTCAGCAGCCACCGCTGTGCTGGTTCTCGGCATCTTTTAAAATGTAACTCTGTGCTTTTGTGCTTTGTCCCGGAAACCCCACGTCTGTGGGGGCAGGATGATCGAGTCTGAGCGTGGCCTGCCATTTAAGGAACTCTTAACCCTCACTTCTTCCCAAGGGCCGACGAGGTTCCCCTGAAGATCCTGGCCCATAACAACTTTGTGGGGCGGCTTATTGGCAAGGAAGGGCGCAACCTGAAGAAAGTGGAGCAGGACACCGAGACGAAAATCACCATCTCTTCGTAAGGCTCTCGTTTGCCTCTTTATTTATCAAAGGACTTTCAGAGCATGAGCAGGGGGGAGGGGCAGAGATTTTTGTTTGAAATTGTTTAATGTTTGTTTGTTTGGTTTTTTTTTTGTGAGAGAGACAGAGCATGGGCAGGGGAGGGGCAGAGAGAGAGAGGGAGACACAGAATCCGAAGCAGGCCCCGGGCTCCGAGGCATCAGCGCAGAGCCCGACGCGGGGCTCGAATCCACAAACCGCGAGTTCGTGACCTGAGCCGAAGCCGGACGCTTACCTGACTGAGTCACTCAGGCGCCCTGAGAGTATTTTTTGTAATGTTTATCTGTTTTTGAAAGAGAGACCGAGCAGGTGAGGGGCAGAGAGAGAGAGAGAGAGAGAGAGAATCCCAAGCGGGCTCTGTGCTGTCAGCACAGAGGGCTCGAACTCAACGAACCCTGAGATCATGGCCTGAGCCGAGATCAAGAGTCGGACACTTAAACCAACTGAGCTACGCAGGCGCCCTGAGGGAGAATCTTGTGGGGCTGAGCCCCAGTCACAGAGTCGGACGATCAACTGACCGAGCCTCCCAGGCGCCGCTTTATGAGTGGGATGCCCCAGGGGCTCAGGGTCAGCAGTATTTCATGATTGAGCCTCAGTACTTGGCCCCTCAAGTTGGATGCGGTTTCTGCCTATTGAGGGGTAGTCAGCGAAGTGGCAGAGAGCACTTCTCTCTGTGAGGGCTGGTGGTGTGGGAGTGCCTCCCTTCAGCCCTCCGGCCTGTGTCTCAGAGAGCCTGCGGCCAGGAGCCAGGGCCTCGGGGTTTCAGACCTACCTGCCAGGCTGAGAAGGGGCCCGACCTAGGTCCTATTCTGAACCGGGACGGAGCGTGTGCTCTACCTGTGCAGCGGCCTTGCCTCTCCGGCAAGAAACAAAGCCAAGCAGCTCGATTAGGTGGGTCTTTGGTGAGCACTGTGCCTTATGGACTTGCTCTGCTCCAGAAGCACAGGAAGTGGATTGCCTTGGACCACGGGGGAACGTTCCGGTCCTGAGCATCTTCCTTTCCTGGTTTTACCGGTGGTGAAAACCTGTCTGAGTGGACTCCTTGCAAATGGAGGGGTGTTTTCCTCTCCCTGGCACCGTGCCCCCGGCCTGGGTTCCAGACCGAACGCCAGAGACCAGGAGCTACTTGCCAAAAGTGAAACAGCCTGCAGACACGGTTTCTGTGGCTAGTTACAAGCCGGGGTCCGCTCCTGGCCCCGGCCGGTCAGTGTGGAAAGGTGACTCAGCTCTGCTCTCCCACCAGGCTGCAGGACCTCACCCTCTACAACCCCGAGAGGACCATCACCGTGAAGGGGGCCATTGAGAACTGCTGCAGGGCCGAGCAGGAGATCATGAAGAAAGTTCGGGAGGCCTACGAGAACGACGTGGCTGCCATGAGTGTGAGTGCCTCGTGCCCCTGCTGACCGCTCTCCGAGCCTGAGCCACGGCAGAAGGGGGTCTCCATGTGGGGTGGGGAGGCCACGTGCTTTTGGACCTCCATTCCTCAGAGTCTTTTAAGTGTAATTAATTGAGATTCTTTATCGGATTCCTGGGGCGGGTCTCCTCTTGGGCTTCAAGGTCCGTGATCTTCCTGTACAATTGGTGTTGGCGTGTAGTTCGGTGAGAAGGGTCCGTTATTTTAATCTGATCAAAAAAAATTTTTTTGGTATTTATTTTTGAGAGAGAGAGGGAAACAGAGCGCGAGAGGGGGAGGAGGGGCAGCGAGAGAGAGGGAGTCACAGAATCCGAAGCAGGCTCCGAGCTGTCGGCACAGCCCAGTGTGGGGTTCGAACCCACGGACTATAAGATCATGACCTGAGCCGAAGTCGGATGCTCAACCGACTGAGCCACCCAGGTGCCCCTAAATTTTTTTCTTAAGTTTATTTATTTATTTTGAGAGAGACAGAGACGGTGTGAGTGGGAGAGGGATAGAGAGGGAGACAGAGAATCCCAAGTAGGCTCCACGCTGTTAGCGCAGAGCCCATCGTCTGATTTTTATCGTATTTTTAAATTTTATTTTATTTATGATGAACAGGCTGTAAATTTTTTTTTTTTTAACGTTTATTTATTTTTGAGACAGAGAGAGACAGAGCATGAATGGGGGAGGGTCAGAGAGAGGGAGACACAGAATCCGAAACAGGCTCCAGGCTCTGAGCTGTCAGCACAGAGCCCGACGCGGGGCTTGAACTCACGGACCGCGAGATCATGACCTGAGCCGAAGTAGGACGTCCAATCGACTGAGCCACCCAGGCGCCCCTGTAAATTTTGTTTTAACGTTTATTTATCTTTGAGAGACAGAGAGGGACAGAGCACCAGTGGGGGAGGGGCACAGAGAGAGGGAGACACAGCATCTGAAGTAGGCTTCAGGCTCTGGGCTTGAACCCACAAACTGTGAGATCTTGACCTGAGCCGAAGTCGGACACTTAATGGACTGAGCCACCCAGGCACCCTGCCCCTCCCCCCATCATCTGATTTTTAAGGGGAGGGAGGATGGTGGGTATGGGAAGAAAGGTGAGTCCTGGAAGTTAATGGACATCTGTCCTCGCTGTGCCTTCTCATAGGAATGTTCCAGTGCAGGGTTTAGTGGGATAAACCACCAGAGATGGGGGGGGGGGGACGACATCTGAGGCTCTGTTGGACCCTTCTGGGGGGGGTGGCCGGTTCTTAGTCTAGGGATTATGTACCACGGCTCCCAAGTCCACACTCTATGTGTACGTGAGCGTGTATGAAAACCACAAGGACAGGCCGGTTTTGTGCAGGTACGGCACCCAGCACTCCTGTGTTGGCCGCCACCCCCCCCCCCCCCCCCCCCCCCGCCTCTGGGCTCAGCCAGGCCCCTGCAGGGTGAGCTGACCTCTTCCTCCTCACCTTCCTTCCCCAGCTGCAGTCGCACCTCATCCCCGGCCTGAACTTGGCGGCTGTGGGTCTTTTTCCAGCCTCGTCCAGTGCGGTCCCGCCACCGCCTAGCAGCGTCACTGGAGCGGCTCCGTACAGCTCCTTTATGGTAGGTGCAAGATCTCACCCCAGGGGACCCCGGGCCCTTCTGTGGCCTCCCTTTGGGCCCAACCCCCCGTGGGGGCCCGATGCTTGGGGATGCATTTGCAGGGAGAGGGAAGGGAGGTCTGGGATGCCCCCATCGTGCGCACTCCCGGCCGCTGGTGCTCTGCTGTGTGGATGGCGCCTCCTCAGTCCTTACTGGGCAGAGGGAGAGCCGGGGAGGGCATAGCCCCTGTTGGCCGCCCGCTGCCTGCGCCCTTCTGCCTCTAGGACGCGCCCCCCGGGTGTGGGAGGGCTGCACCCCTCGCCCATGCTAACGGCACCCCCTGTCTTGGCAGCAGGCTCCGGAGCAGGAAATGGTGCAGGTGTTCATTCCCGCACAGGCCGTGGGCGCCATCATAGGGAAGAAGGGACAGCACATCAAACAGCTCTCCCGCTTTGCCAGCGCCTCCATCAAGGTGACCTGCTCTGCCTGCCTCCGGGTCCCGCGAGGAGGGGAGCGTTCGCTTGCTGCCGTGGGCTCAGACCTCTGTTTCCCGACGCCCCGGGTGGCCCGCCCTGGGGCAGGGCCTCTTCCTCTCAGGGATCGCAGCCCCCTTTGCTTTTCACCTTGCCAGGGTCTTCCTTGCTTCCGGGCTCTCAGACGAGGGAGGGGGCGGGTGTTGCAGCGTAGAAAGCGAACTTGGGTTCTGGCACGGACTGACGTGGGTTCAAGCCCCCGTCTGCCCCTGAGCCAAGGACCTCAGCCTCTGGTTTGCTCACGACTGCGGAAGCCGAGGCCCCGGGCTCAGGGCGCCTGGCGCACAGTGCATGCTTTGCTAAGTGTCAGGCTGGCTCTACACCTTGGTCAGCCAGGGTCCAGGGCAGAGAGCAGGGAGAATCTTCCCTAGTGAAACTAAGCGGTTAAGTTTCATAAGCCTGAATCCATCTGTGGTCTTAGAGGAGCTGGTCAGACGCAGTGATCCTTCTCTGGTGAAGTGTGGGCGGTAGGGGGAGCCTCTTTGACCACCTCTGTTTGCTTTGTAGATTGCTCCTCCCGAAACTCCTGACTCCAAAGTTCGTATGGTCATCATCACTGGACCCCCGGAGGCCCAATTCAAGGTTCTCATCTTTGTTTTTCCAAGCCAGACCCGGGTGGGAGTCCCCCCCGGGTGGGAGGCTGGGTGGGAATGCAGATCCGCATGACGCTTTTGAAAAACGGTTTTTATCCATTTCTTGGAGTAATCTTTTTTTAAACATTATTTTTCAAAACGGTTTTATTTATTTAGGGGAAAGAGAGAGACACCGTGAGGGGGGGAGGGGAGGAGAGAGAGAGGGAGACACAGAATCTGAAGCAGGCTCCAGGCTCCGAGCCTGACGCGGGGCTCGAACTCGATAACGGTGAGATGAAGTCGAACGCTTAACCGACTGAGCCACCCAGGCGCCCCGATTTCTTTTTTTTTTTTTTTTTTTTTTTAATTTTTTTTTTTCAATGTTTACTTATTTTTGGGACAGAGAGAGACAGAGCATGAACGGGGGAGGGGCAGAGAGAGAGGGAGACACAGAATCGGAAACAGGCTCCAGGCTCTGACCCATCAGCCCAGAGCCCGACGCGGGGCTCGAACTCACGGACCGTGAGATCGTGACCTGGCTGAAGTCGGACGCTTAACCGACTGTGCCACCCAGGCGCCCCCGCCCCGATTTCTTTTACGTAATCTTTATACCCGGCGCGGGGCTCGAACTCCCGACCCTGAGATCAAGAGTCTCCCGCTCTACCGACTGAGGCAGCCAGGCGCCCCTGCAGGATAAAGCATTGCAGTGCTGCTTCTAGTTGGGCATCACACTTAATTTCTGTTGACTTCTGTTTCCTTCTTTACGGCTGAAGGTGAACAGGAATTCGGGACAGAAGGAAACCCTAGGGCTTGGCTTCTTCCTTGGGCTTTGCCTTAGTTACATCAAAGGAAGACCTTTGATGCCAAATTTCCTTCTCTGCTTTGTATCCATCGCTAAGTGCCTGCACTTCTGGTCACATAGCCCAAGAGCCGACAGTGAGCACATCCTGACCGAGGCAGCAGGGATGGAGAATGGGGACAGGCTCTTTAGGCTGTGTGCAGCAGTCCACAGCCTGTGCTCTGCGGCCTCATTCACGTCAATGGGGTCATCCCAGACCCTATGGGGATTTGTAGCTTATGAATTGTTCTGGGAGGTGTGGGTTCAGTTACTCTGCCCCGGCTCTCCGGTGTTACAAGCAATCAGAAGGAACAGGTCAATGCCACGACAATGGCATTTTCGGTCACCTGGGTAGATGGTTGATCTACCCCTGGGTGGGGCCTGGGGGGGCAGCAGGGGAGGGGCTGGAGCTTGGGGACCGGACATCTCTGTTTACCTCGCTTCCCTTTTCGTCGCGTGTATGGCCTGCTGATTAACAAGGATCTCCTCCTCTCAGGCTCAGGGAAGAATTTATGGAAAACTCAAGGAGGAGAACTTCTTTGGTCCCAAGGAGGAAGTAAAGCTGGAGACCCATATCCGGGTGCCAGCGTCAGCTGCCGGCAGGGTTATTGGCAAAGGTGGCAAAACGGTGAGCCTTGAGGGCCAGGCTGAAAGTTCTGGATCTTTGTCCTCAAACCCGACAGCTCTGCTCTGGCTTCCCTCTCCCCTACCCCGCACAACCTGAGGACTCCCGACGTGCTCCTTGACCTAATTCTCCTCCACAGCCCAGCTCTGGAGTCCTCTAGTTACCTGCTAGCGATTTGCCTCTTGTCCTTCCCTCCAACCCCACCCTTTCTTGATGGCGCCCTGAGCTTCTCTTCACCCCTGGCCACGCAGGTGAACGAGTTGCAGAATTTGACAGCAGCCGAGGTGGTGGTGCCCAGAGACCAGACCCCAGATGAGAACGACCAGGTCATCGTCAAGATCATCGGGCATTTCTATGCCAGCCAGGTACACGTGGCACACCCCCCCCCCCTTTTTGCGGGAGAGCGGCAGGAGCGCAGGGATCAGAGAGGGAAGACTCCAGATGTTGACCTCCATGGCCTGGATGAATCCGGTGGACTCTGCCTGCCTCTGGGCTGGCTCAGTTTTCTTTTAATTTGTTTTGAGAGAGAAAGAAGAGGGGCAGAGAGAGGGGAGAGAGAATCCCAAGCCATCTCTGCGCTGTCGCGTAAGCCTGAGGTGGGGCTCGAACGCACAGACTGTGAGACCGTGACCTGAGCCGAAATCAAGAGTCGGACACTTAACCGACCGAGCCACCCAGGCGCCCCTGGGTCATTCTTTTCTAGGTGTAGGAGTGTGACGTGTAGATGTCTTATTTCCTCTTGAGGCTGTAGGGAGAACGGTCTGAGGATTTCATATATGATATATATCCTATGTAATAACCAGTATGTATTCTGTATTCTTGGTCATCAACTAAGGGTCTTTCCTGTTGTCTAACCTTAGTGCCTCGCTAACACCTTGTGCACAGGATGAGAAAGGAAATTGGTATCACCCCCTCCCCCCGCCAAGTCTTGTTTGTGAAATAATAATGCCAATAACAACATTCTGGATGGCCCTTCCCCAGTACAGTCCCTTAGCCTTTCTCACAATGACTTTTCCATCCCTGCTTCCTGTTCTTCCACCGTCCCATTGCGGAACTCCCCACCCCCACCTCCAGGGAGCCGGTCGGCACTGCCCAGCATTGGGACTGACCCCAGAGCCTGCAAAGGAGAATGGATGTCGGGGTCAAATGCCCTGTACTTCGAAAAGTCAGGCAAAGGATGACCGGAAGGGAGTGAGGTTTTCCTAATATCCTCCAGTGTCGGAACCGGAAGGGGTACGGGGGTCTTTGGACGCAACCCCTTCCTCTTAGAGGACAGACGTTTCACAGCAGGCTTGTGGCCCGACCGACACTGTCTAAGGCAGTACAGGAACCGGGAATCCGGGCTCTTGGTTCCCAGTGTGGTGTGGCTGTGCAGCAGCAGAAACGTGGGTTCTGGAGGCAGAGGCCTTGGAACTCAAAGCCCCCTGGCGTGGTCTTGTGCGCCGTATGGCTTTGGCTAACTTTTCTGGGACCGTCTTTTGAGAAGTATTAACGGTAGCGTCTGTGGCCGAGTCTGTTGCACCAAGCACCATTCTGTGTGGTTTACCTATATTAACTCGTGTAATCCCCACGATAGCCTCATTTTACGGATGGGGGTGTGAGCTTAAGAGGGTAAAGGACGTACGCAAGGATGCACAGGGCCAGGAGGTTTTCAGTACCGAAGCGGGGATGGTTTTCATCTGTTAGGATGAGGAGTAGAGAGAAGAGCTACGGAAGCCGTCCGCTCGGGGCTGACCGAGTAGGAAGTGATCTAAAAAAAGGGGAGTCCACCGTCTTGCCTCAACCTAGACCACCTTTCTGTTTAACCAAGAAACCAAGCACGCCGTGGGTGGGAGGACGCGATTCTGGCCACCGGTTCCGGGCGTCGCATTGTGCTGTTGATTTCCCTCGTGGAAACGTGTTCTTAGGGAAGGCGCCTTTGAGAAGGGGAGGGGAGAGACACCGATCCATTTTGTACGGTGGGGCTTCGGTGTCACTGCTGGTTTCTAAATCCGTCTCTGGACGTTTCGTTCTCTCTCCTGGGAACGTCGACGGGTGTGGTGGGGCTGTGGTCAGTGGGGAGGAGGTCTCCGAAGTTCATGACCCTCCGAGGGAGCACACACTCCTGGCGACTCCAGGAGGTTGATTCGGGGTTCCGCGGTACGTGTGGCAACTTTGTTAACCGGAGGCCCTCACTCCTGCCGTTCGTCTGTTTTTTCCTACAGATGGCCCAGCGGAAGATACGAGACATCCTGGCCCAAGTGAAACAGCTGCACCAAAAGGGACAGAGTAACCAGGCCCAGGCACGGAGGAAGTGACCAGCCCCTTCCCTTCGCGGCGACTCAAGGACAACGGGCTGAAGTCGAGAGCGCGTTCTCCCCAGCAGGCCTGAGAATGAGTGGGAATCAGGGACCCTTGGGCCGGGATGTAGACCAGGTTTGCCCGCTTGGCTTGAGGAAAGACGTTCCAGTGAGGAACCCTGATCCCTCGGCCCCACACGCCCAACCAATTGGCCCGACACTGCCCGCCCCTCAGGGTGTCACCATGGAAATTCTAGCTCAGGGTGCTTTTAAACGTGGATTGTTGAAGTAAGTTCTCCAGGTCCCACCAAGAGAGTGGGTCAGGCCCCAGTGGGAAGAGAAATAAAATTTCCTTCAGGTTTTTAAATCATGCAGAGGGGTGTTTTAATCAGCCTCAAAGGATGGTTTGCTTCTCAACCCGAAAATCCTTCCAGCCTTCTCCTACTTGGTTCGTTGATTAAAATACCTCTACTCTCGTGCCCTGACATAACCTCTTCCTATATAGCCTCTTCCTGAAGTCACGCTAATTGTTTTATCTGTACTGCTACCAGAAAAGGTGGGAACCAATGCATTGTTTTGCTTACGTTATTGACTCAGAGGAGAAGACACACCAGCATCTATAGTTTAAGTCCACTCCTTCCCTAACCGACCAGTAGGAACAGCAAGGAATAAAGAACGGGGGAGAGATGTGATTAAACTATATAGTAATCCACGTTTAAAAGGAGTGCCCTTATGGCCGATCTAGTCCAGATCGCCATCTTGAAAAATTGGCGCGATGAAAATGTTCTCCACTCTGTCGGGACTTCCCCACCGAGATTCCCTGCCCCATTCACGTCCTTCTCCCCATCTAGGTGCACATGGGCGGTAGTGAATGCTCGGCAGGGTAGGGGCTGACCACTGTACTGTCCCTGATTCCCACCATTCTCAGGCAGATTTTATATTTTTTTAAAGTCTATTTTAATGATTGGATATGAGCACTGGGAAGGGGACGTAACTCCCCTTGATAAAGTCTCAGTTCCATGGAGGACTTGAGTGGCCCCAAAGGCTGCCACTGTGCCCTCACTCCAGCCCGTGTGCTCCTATAAGGGCTGGTTCCCAGAGGCAGGGGTTGTGGGGCACTCCCCCGCCACGGCACTGTTCCCTCGGTGGAGGTGGGATGTGGAACCCAACCCCGAGCTCCCGGTAAAGCTGAAGTCCACCATCTGGCGTACGTTATGAATATTCAGTAAATGGGAGAGTATTTGCTTCTGTCGTTATCCCAGAGGCATATTTAACCGATGGCTTCTGCCTCCGTGAATCATCGGCATGACAAAAGTTGTGCCTAAAAAACAAAGTTCAAAATACCAGCAACCTTATGCACAAAGGGGTAAATAAGCTTAATTTATTAATTTCCCAGGCTCAGTAAGATCCCGTTGGAAGTTCAGCCCTTGTGGAAGACAGCAGCCATCAGTTGAATGAGGTTGGGCCTCCCCTCCTGATATACTGATTGTCAACGCATATCAGCCAGGTGGTGCACTTTAGTTAGCTACCTTGGACAATGCTATCAAGTGTGCTGGGAAGGGAGGAAGGCCTCTCTGCATGTGGAAAAGCCCATGCGTGGAGTCCCCTCCTTCCGACACTGCAACAACAACAGTAGTAACAACGAGACAACCATGACACGTGGGCGGAGTCAGTCAGGTAATGCTGTGCGCGAAGTAAACTACCTCAAGGTATGAAGTTACCTCAGCAATTACTTTCCTTTTTGTTCCCCCCACCTTTTTTTAACCTTTTTTTTTTTCTTTGCGGCTTGCTGATATTTTATATAAAAAAAGAAAAGCAAAGCAAAAGAGAAGCTGATAGTCTTGAATATTTTATTTTTTTAATGAAAAGAAAAAAAAAACGAGAAAGTTATGTTTCATAATTTCTTACAACATGAGCCAGTGTAAGCCTTTAGGATCTCTCTATGGAGAACAGGCCCTATGGGAAGGGCAGCAGGGGCTGGCTCTTTGGGAGGAGGCTGGGGCTCAGCGGCCCAAGGTGGAGAGAGCCCGGGGTGAGGCCCTGATCTCTGACCCCCAGATTCCTAAGCCACTGGCCTCTCCTGGGAAATCCCGCCTGCTGGGGATTCAGAGACCTAGCAGAGCTGTGGGCCTCCAGTGGCCAAACGGCCGTCCCCAGCCACCTGCTCATGGCGTCTCCTCTCTCCCTTTTTGGTTAAAGGGCATCCCAGCCAGTTCTCCCCACCAGTGGTGCTGTTGAGATATTTTTAAATAATTGCCTCCGTTTTATCGAGGAGTGAAATAATATCTAAAAAGTATACCCACTTAAAAAAACAAAAACAAAAAACCCTCTATTCTCTTTCTAGAAGTATGGGAGCCAAGATTCCGTTGGTGGAAGAGACACAGCTGCTCTCTTACCCTCAGAGAGGTCCACCTGGTTTGTCATTGCAGTCTTTTCTTTTTTTTGGTGTTGTTTTCATTTCAGTCCCATCTTGCTGTTCCTTTGGGTCTGCGTCAACAGACCCAAGGAGCAGACAGACGCTCAGATGATTGCCCCTTCGTCTCCTGTCATCTTTAGATTGATCTGATTGGTTCGAACAGTGGACCCAAACCTAAAGGAATTCTTGATTTAGGGTGGTGGGTGCAAGAAGGAGTAGGGGGGTATGGGAATGCGACTGGGGACAGGTTCCTGCCTCGCTCGTGTCTTATCCTTGCGTCCCCATGACATTCCTTTACAACCTCCAGAACTGTCTACCCCAAAGAGAGGAAGAAGCAGGAGAGCATTTAGGGGTGATTGAGCTTCCCACCTGCCCTAACCACAAAAAAAGGGTCTCCCAACTTCCATCTCTGGCTCTGTATGCTTTAGCCCAAAATGAAGCAGATAACGTTCAGACATCGGCCATTTGGTGATTTAAGGCGAATTTCCAGCAGCAAGCATGCTTTAATATCCGGTTCAAACTACCAGCAGAAAAACAAACAGCAAAAACCAACAAACAAAAAAAAACCACCCACAGTACCTGAAATGTGATTGTTGCAGTGTTCAGTTTCCTTGGGATCCTGCTCCCGTCACACCTTAAGCCCACGTCCTTTTCCTTTGGCTGGTTCAGCCCCCCGGAAGAGACCAGGAAGTGTGGCAAGGGGCTGTCAGACGTTAGTTGAATTAGGCACAGCCTCCACCCATCGCTGACATCTGCCCAGCAGGAAAGTTGTGAAAGCTACCCTATCAGAAGCAGAAGGAATATGGTTTGGTGGTTAAAGTTCAGCGGGATAAAGGGACCTGTCTTGGTGGGCCCGCCTTTGACCCTTAGGCTAGGTCTTGGGGCAGTGCCTTGCCCTCCTGCACATCACCTCCATTTCCCCGTCCTTGGCGAGATAAGTCAACGTGGAAAGCACTTGGGAGATTCGGATGATCAGAGAAAAGTGACTTTTAGAAAACCACTTCTATACTGAAGAGAGAGAGAGAGAGAGATATATATGTGTGTGTGTGTGTGCGCTACATATATATTTTTAAGAAAGGACCATCTCTTTAGGATATATTTTTTATTCTGTGGAACACACAAAAAAACCCAAATGGTTTGATTCACTTAACTTCAAAGCTGCATCTGCCAGTTACACCCGGATGGCTTTAATCCCCTCTAGGGTCTGGTTGCCTTTTGCAGTTTGGGTTGTGGACTCGGCTCCCCAGAAGGGTCTGGGTAGGAGAGAGCCATACGTAGGGACAGAGTTTTATCCCCTGTTGCCCTTTCCTGCCCTCCCCTGGGTCCTTGTCAAGTCCTTATTCCTTTCCTGTGAGCTCTCCACCTCCGGGGGGGGGGGGTGGTTGGGAGCTATTCTTAGGTATGCCTCACTATTGGCAGGAAAGACCCCATGTAAAACCCAGAGAGCACTGCGGGGAACACTCCAGGTGGCTCTGTGTCCGTTTTCCTCTGTGCCAAAGACAGACAGACAGACAGGGGCTGAGAGAGGCCGTTTCTGAATCCAAGCAGTAGCCATCTTTCGACGTATACTTGGGCCCTCTGAGAGGGGCTCCTGGAAACAGTGCGAGCTAAAGACGCGTCCCTTCCCTTCTGAGGCTCCTGGGGGACGTGGGGGCGGTGCTTAACTTGCCAAGGGGTAGGGAGCTGAGAAAGGGGTCCGTTGGCTCCTGGTTGCACTTTGGGGAAGGAGGGGAAGTTTGGGGCTCCTCCACGTGGGACTGCTCTCTGTCCCCTGCCCCCACTGCAGAGATAGCATGGCGAGTTCCCTTCAGGCCTGGCAGACTGGCAGCGAGGAGGGGCCTCAGTTAGCTCTCAAGGGTGCCTTCCCCTCCTCCCACCCCAGACATAACCCTCTGCCAAACTGGGAACCAGCAGTGCTATGTAACTACCTCACAGAGCCCCAGAGGGACCCCCCCCAGGCTTCCAGTTCACGCTGAAGCCGGCACCTCCAGTCACCCCTTTCCTCTCACCTCCCACCCGGGGAGGGGGGGGCGGGGAGGGGGGGCGATCTGTTTTCATTCTCCTGAAGTGTTTTACGGGGAGATCCTAGTGGCTTTGACATTCAAACCGCGCCACTGTTTTTTGCCTGTTTGTGGCAAACTGGTGCAAGGAAGACAGCACAGCCTGACCACAGTAATTGCAGGAAGATGGGAGACCTCCATGCCAGGGGACATAAAGCCATTTCCCTTCCAAACGCTCGATGACGTAGACGCAGAAACGTCTCTCTGGTACCCAGACTTCGAGTAACGCCAGCTGAAAGCTTCGGTTTCTTTGGATGCCTAAGGCTTCTCTGTCGGGGTACAGGGCAGGGAGGAGGCCTCGTGACCGAAGGTGAAGGTAGAGGGCGAGGGCCAGATCCCAACCTTGACCCTTGGGCCCGTGCACCTCCTTGGGGCACAGCCTGATGTGGGCACCATTTGCATGGTGTCTCAGCGTGGTTGAATCCGGACTGACGAGACATAGAAGAAGTTTTTGTTCTCTTAAACAGCAGGAAGCTCCTCGGGAGCGTGTGTTTTCGAGTTACCACAGGTGATGGATGCTACGAGTAGAAATGGATTAACTACCTCAATCCTTACAATAAGATTGGAACCGAGGGCAGGGACTCGTGCATAAGGGTATGAATCCTAGCCAGGAGAAGTGAGTTGAGGCTTGTGCCACAAAAAAGGTTTGTTCTTGAGGAACAGGCAGGCCTGCCAGGACTCCCCCCACCCCTGTCCAGGGGGCTGGGCGGTCTGGCAATTAGGTCCCCCCCCCCTTCCGCCTTCCTTGCCCGGGGGTCCAGCGTGTCACCCCTTTCCCTCCGGCTTGACCTCCGCTCACTTGCTCTAGCCTATCTCGTTGGACCAGAGAGGCTGGCTGGAGGTGAAATGGCCTGGAACCCATCACTCAGCCCTAGCGTCAGGAAGCCTGGGGAAGCCAGAGCTAAGACCTCTTCAACAGGGTTTCTTTGAGATGCTCCGCCTCCGCTGTGTCCTCAGTCTTCACAGGGGGGGCGGGGGGGGAGGGGGGGGAGGACAGTTGGCTCTAGAAGAGGTGGTGCGGGATCCTTTGTCCTGAGAGAGTCCAAGGCCCCCGGTCCTCTGGTCGCTCAGGCGTCTTTGTAGTCGGGGAGTCCACTGGGCGATCCCAGCCCCTCCCCACCCTCTAATGGACCTCCTCATAGAAGCCCCATTTCACTTTTGTTTTATCTACCTCTTAGCAAGACAATAGAGAGAAATTAGGTAGTGGCAACTCCACTTGCTTAGGTTAGGGGGGGAAAAAGATTTCTTTTTCCAAAGGAAAAAAAAAAATATTACCTTAAAAATACTTTCCAAAAAATTTAAAAAACCAAAAAAAAAAAAAAAAAAAGAAAGAGGGAGACATTTTCCAGTGACCACTGGATTGTTTTAATTCCCCAGACTTTTCTCTTTTTTTCCCCCGTAAATAAGTTTCACTCTTTGGCGAGTTTCTCCACTTGTTTAAGATAATGTGCTGTCCTAACTGGGACGGCGATCACAGTCTGCCCCCCCTGGCTTGTCCCACCCCTACACCCTGTTCCCACCAGTGAGTCTTACCTGCGCTCCTCCCCCTGACACCCTCCCGGCCAGGTGACTTCCGTCCCCCCAGCAAGAATAAAGACTGTGTGTGTGTGTGTTGGGGTGCTTAAGTCTTGACTCACCCTTTTCCCCCTGTGGGGGTTGGGAGGCCACTTGTAACACTTCCGTGTACATTTTATGTAACCCACTGCAATGTAAAGGTGTTCAAAATGAATTTCAGCAGATGATGAGTTAGCTTAATGAGTAAACATCCTCTGTCGCCACTTGGATGCTCCCCTTTTCTCCAGCATCTTCCTCCTGGTCCCGGAAACCAGAATAAGTCAGAGGAGCCCCCTCCCCAATGCAAAGTGAATTCGCATCCCGTCCTGAGACCCCTCTTAACTCAGGAGAGTGGAAGGTGTGTTTTTCTGGAATGCGGATCCTGGTGGCGGCCGGAAGGGGCTTCTGCATGTGACTGTGCTATCCCATTCTGTAATTCGCGGCCACTTTGAAAATTGTACCTGGCTGGAAGTCTGCCAGCCATCGCCACGGTATTTCGATTGTACCCTTTAATCTGTACTTTGCTTTGTCGGGGGAGGTGGGGCAGCTGACTCAGACTTTGCGAATTTGTTCTTTTGCTGGATGGGCGCTCCAGCTTTTCCCATGAAGGTTGTTTAAGCTACAGACCACTTCATTCTGCTGTTTTCAATTTCAAAAATAAAAAGGAAACTTCTATCGAAAGCTGCGTGCGCGTGTGTGTCTGTCTCGTCTCGTCTCGGGTGGGGGGTGGGTGGTGGTCTTTGGGGTCTGGTAGCGGAGATGCTCAGACCTCCAGCAGCCGACTTCAGTGTTGAGAGTCCTGGTTCCCAGGGACCAGAGTCACTCAAATGCAGACGAGGCCTTAAATTCACCGACAGCCAACAAGGAGTGGCCTTTAGACGGTGCCTTGCTGTTAACGTCCTTTGCATGTTGGAATACGGCCTCCGCCGTATTGCAGAATCGGTGCATGTTGGGGAATCAGTGCAGAGCAGTCTCCGTGGCTCTGGAGGTCAGGAAGAGGTATTGCCCTTCCTGACCCCTGCCCCAAGAAAAACTATGCAAATGGCTTCTTCCTTCCGGGTTTCCGTCACCCGCTACCGTGACCCTGCCCTCGCCTAGTTTCCTTTCTGAATGTCAGCAAGGTGGAGGGACACAACCTAGACTCCCAAGCGTGGCTCCCCGGATTCTTGGTCCAGCCCTTTCTGCCCTGGCATCTTTCAAAGATGACCTGATGGTACAGGGCGATACCATGCTTAAAGAAACGTTCTAGGCCATCTGTTCAGACCTAGGGCTGTTTGGACCCTGAATAGATGGGTCTAGCGCCAGTTACGGTGTTGTGAAATCTGATGTCAAGGGGACACGCTAAGAATGGAATGATCTGTCCCTCCTCCTTATGTCCGCCCTCGGTATTGGGCAGATCTGTGAAGATTTCGCTTCCCCCCCCACCTACGGGACGGTGGGGAACATTTGCTAGGAATGGTTATACCTGTCTTTTCTCCTAATCCTCTCTCTCCACATCTTTTCTTTTTTTCCCTAAGTAACCCAATATTTTTTTTTTTTTAGTTTATTTTGAGAGCGTGCGAGTGAGTGGGGGAGGGGCAGAGAGCGAGAGTGGGGGGTGGGGGGACGCAAGCAGGCTCCACGCTGTCAGCGCGGAGCTCGAACTCACGAACCCCGCAAGATCATGACCTGAGCCGAAACCACGAGTGGGATGCGCGATGCGCGACCGAGTGGGCCATCCTGGCTCCCCAAATCCAATCATGTTTACAAAAGGTTTAATTAAGGTGGATCTGGATAAGTTAAAAGTCATTAGGCTGGGTTTAGTGTTGGCGGTTATTTGTGCCCTCGCACATAAGGAGATCAATGTCGGGACATGATTTTCCAGTCTTGCTGGAAACTTCACGCAGGAGGTGAATATTTATTTGTTCCCTGCCCTGTTTCCGAAATCATTTTAAGGTGGCTGAAACACGGGGATGAAGCCCTGTGGACACTTTGCTGATAATGGTCAACGTTTGTTGGGATCAACAGTGTGCTTACACCCATTTAAGGCATTCGGGGCCTTACGTGACAGCGTGTTTAATTCTCCCAATAATCCTGAAATGAATGTTACTCCCCTTTTATACACAGAACCGAAAATCAGACAGGTTATGTTACTAAAGCCACAAAGCGTTTGATTCTAGAACCCAGACCTTTGCCAGTACAGCTAACCACCATCTCTGCAAGAGGAACCTTCGCTGGTGTAGGCGAAACATGGAAGCTACTTCTGCTGACGGTTTGCGAGAACACCCTTCTTTTCACCATCTGTGTAAGTAATCAGTGGTAAATTCACAAAAGCGGCTTTTTGTATCGTTCCTGGTCAAATCGGTCAGAACTGGCTTTGGCCTTGCCTTCCCATGTGTGCACGAGCCTGACAACTTTGGTGTCCAGTGTGGGGCCCATGAAGGTACGGTGCCCTCAAAAGACTGGAGGCTGGGGTGCCTGGGTGGCTCAGTCGGTGAAGCGGCCGACTTCAGCTCAGGTCACGATCTCGCGGTCCGTGAGTTCGAGCCCCGCGTCGGGCTCTGGGCTGATGGCTCGGAGCCTGGAGCCTGTTTCAGATTCTGTGTCTCCCTCTCTCTCTGCCCCTCCCCCGTTCATGCTCTCTCTCTGTCTCAAAAATAAATTTAAAACATTTAAAAAAAAAAAAAAAGACTGGAGGCTGCATGGGCCAGGGTAGGGGGTACTACACATGCCCCAGGGTCTGGTAGCTTAGCCCTCACCTAAGTCGTGGGCGAGAGGGCAGGTGTCCTACCTATTCGGGAACTGCGTGGGTCAGGTTGGCGTATAGGACTTTCTGGAACCTCATGGTTAACACCACCTGTTGATAGACGTTTGGAGGTCAAGCGGCGGCAAGAGGGAGGATCGGTGCTTTCAGGTGTTAAAGGTGAGTTTGAGGCTGAGTTGATGGCCACTTAAAACCGAAAGGAAGTGCGGGGCGCCTGGATGGCTCAGTCGATCAAGCATCCGACCTCAGATCAGGTCATGATCTCACAGCTCATGAGTTCAAGCCCTGAGTCGGATTCTGCACTGATGGCCCGGGGCCTGGAGCCTGCTTCAAACTCTGTCTCTGTCTCTCTCTTCCCCTACCCCCACCCCGCTCTAGTGCTCATGCGTGCTCTCTCTCTCTCTGAAATGTAAATAAACATTAACAAAACCCAAAAGGAAGCACGAAGTTGTGCAAGTGGCTGCGTAATTCCCACAGTATCTGTGTTAAAACTCCCTGGTTTGTGTTTCTGTTTTTTTTTTTTTTTTTTTTTTTTTTTTAAACACCTAATGGATTTGGGCAAAAAACTTGCAGGAAAGCAGCAGGGGTTGGGGGTGGTGGTGCTGGAGGTAAAGATAAAGGAACTTTGCAACTGAAGGGTCCAGACCATTTACTATATGAACTGTCATAACCGGGACTGAAATGTGTCACAGGCTGTACTGTGAATGTACACAAAGTGCTAGAAAATTCTTCTGGTGTCCAAAATTTTCAGTCTATGATGATATCTTTTTTTTTTTTTCAATCTCTGCATAGGAAGGTTTTTATTTTTTCCATTGTACATTATATTGCTCTATTTGTCTATAATAAACATGTATAGTTATATAATATTTATTTACTTATTTATTCATTCATTCTTTTTTGAAAATCTTTTTTATGTTTATTTTTGAGACAGAGAGACAGAGCAGGAGCGGGGGAGGGGCAGAAAGCGAGGGAGACACAGAATCAGAAGCAGGCTCCAGGCTCTGAACCGGCAGCCCAGAGCCCGACGCGGGGGCTCGAACTCACGGACTGCGAGATCGTGACCTGAGTTGAAGTCGGATGTTCCACTGACTGAGCCACCCAGGCGCCCCTAATTCATTCATTCTTGAGAGAGGGAGAGAGAGTACGCGCTTGCTTGCCCATAGTGGGGGAGGGGCAGAGAGCGAGGGAGAGAGAGAATCCCAAGCACGCTCAGTGCTGTCCGTGCACGGCCAGACACGGGGCTCGAACCCACGAATCGTGAGATCGTGACCCGAGCCGAAATCAAGAGTTGGACGCTTAACCGAACTGAGCCACCCAGGTGCCCCTTTATTTTGTATTAAGGTCAAATTGGTATATAACGTTATGTTAGTTTCAGGCGTATGGCACAGCAGAGTGACACGTGTATACTCCCTGCAAAGTGATCGCCACAGTAAGTCTAGTTGCCATTCCTTACCATATGGTTGACCCCCCCCAACCCTTTTCACCCACCCCCTCCCTCCTTTCCCTCTGATAAACACCACTGTATCCTCTGCGTCTCTGAGTTTTGTTTGTTCAGATCGCTTTTTAGATTCCACATAGAAGTGAAATCATATGTTATTTATCTTTGACGTATTTCACTTAGCTTAATGTCCTCATGGTGCATCCGTGTTGTCACCAATGGTGACCACATTCTTTTCTATGGCTGAGTGGTATTCCGTTGCCGATACAGATCACATCCTCATCCGTTCATCCACCGATGGACACTTAGGTTGCTTCCATATCTCGGCTGTTGTAAATCATGTTGCAATGATCGTAAGGATGCGTGCATCTTTTTGAGTTAGCATTTTCCCTTTCTTTGGGTAAGTACCCAGAAGCGGACTTAGAATTGCTGGATCGTATGATCGATGTACTTGTAATTTTTCGAGGAACCTCCGTATTGTTTTCCTTAGTGGCTGCACCAATTTACATTCCCACCAGCAGCATCCGAGGGCTCCCTTTTCCCCCACATCCTCATCAACTCATGTTATTTCTTGTCTTTATAATGATGTCTTGTTGTTTGGCAAGTTCAAGATCCCATTCTTCATGGCCTTGGCTGCCTGCCAGGGGGAGCAACCACAACCAATAATCCCAGCAACTCTCGGGGCCTGCCGGCCAGGGAGAGCGTCTTGAAACAGTGAGTTTCCCCGACAGTCCAGGGAAAGCGGCTGTTTTTTCACAAAGTAAAAAATGCCATGTTCCTAATTCAACATTTGTAACTCTTGGCAGAAGTTGGTCAAAGTTGGCCTATGTGTCTTGCTGTAAAGAGGCTCTATTAGGGGCGCCTGGGTGGCTCAGTCGGTTAAGCTTCCGACTTCGGCTCAGGTCATGATCACGCTGTCCGTGAGTTCGAGCCCCGTGTCGGGCTCTGTGCTGACAGCTGGGAGCCTGGAGCCTGTTTCGGATTCTGTGTCTCCCTCTCTCTGACCCTCCCCCGTTCATGCTCTGTCTCTCTCTGTCTCAAAAATCAATAAATGTTAAAAAATTTTTTTAAAAATGAGGCTCTATTAGTTTCCTAGGGAGGCTGTTACAATTCCCTCGAAGCTGGTGGCTTAAAACGGTTCCGGAGGCCGGAGGTCTGAAATCAAGGTGTCAGTAGGTCAGTTCT
This sequence comes from Lynx rufus, assembly GCF_022079265.1. Classification (NCBI taxonomy): domain Eukaryota; kingdom Metazoa; phylum Chordata; class Mammalia; order Carnivora; family Felidae; genus Lynx; species Lynx rufus. The sequence continues at coordinate 23,566,551 of NW_025814832.1, read as the reverse complement.
GGAGACCCTTAGACCTACGCCTTTCTTCCAGCTTCCGGTGCTTGACAGCGGTCCTTGACCCTCCTTGGCCTGTAGACAAATCACTCCAGTCTCAGCCTTCGTCTTCACATGGTCTTCTCTGTGGCTCTGTCTCTGTCTGTCTCCTATGAAGACAGTCGTTATCGGACTTACAGCCCGCTCTCATCCAGGATGATGTAATCTTGAGATACTTACAGACATCTGCAAAAACCCTTATTTCAGATAAGGTCACATTCTTTTGTTGTTGTTGTTTTAACTTTATTTTAATGTTTGTTTTTGAGAGAGAGAGAGAGAGAGAGAGAGAGAGAGAATGAGTGGGGGAGAGGCAGAGAGAGACGGAGACACAGAATCCGAAGCAAGGTCCAGGCTCTAAGCTGTCAGCATAGAGCCCGGTGCGGGGCTCGAACTCACAAGCAGTGAGATCATGACCTGAGCTGAACTCGGGCACTTAACTGACTGAGCCACCCAGGCTCCCCTTTTAAAAAAATTTTTTATGTTTATTTTTGAGAGAGAAGGAGCATAAGCAGGGGAGAGGCAGAGAGAGAGGGAGACACAGAATCCAAAGCAGGCTCCAGGCTCTGAGCTGTCAGCACAGAGCCCGACACGGGGCTCGAACCCACGAATGCGAGATCATGACCTGAGTCGAAGTCGGACGCTTAACCAACTGAGCCAGGTGCCCCCAGACAAGGTCACATTCTAAGGTTCAGGGTGGGCATATCATTTAGGAGGATGCCATTGAACCCATACAGAGGCCATACTTCATGGGGCTTGGCCCACCTGCCCCTGACAAGTTGGTTATATTGGATTTTTAACACCTCTTCTTCTGGAAGTTGAGGAGATCGCAGTGTCCTTTTGGAAAGACATAGGTGAGACCCTGCAGCCCAACTCACCAGCTATGGGTTAGGATGTTTGGATGGTGGTGACTCTAGTTGCTGAAGCATTTGGTGACAAGGGGGACAGGTGGTACTTTACCGTGGCCCCAAGACCCCAATGTTTTGGGTTGGCTAGAGTTACAGATGAAGGGGAGGGGCTTCATAATTGTTCCCCCTCTTGCACAGGAGAGAAGGACTCCTTCCCTCCAACCTGTGGCTGTGACTGTAGGTCAAATACTCCCTGGTGGTCAAGGGCAGTCATTTATGCAGAGTTGTACTAGGGTCTGCTCTTAGAATGAGTGGGAAGGGAGGAACATTGGGGATGGTTTGGGGCAAAAGCTTGATTATCTTTTTTTTCTTTTTTCTTTTTAATTTTTTTTTAACGTTTATTTATTTTTGAGACAGAGAGAGACAGAGCATGAACGGGGGAGGGGCAGAGAGAGAGGGAGACACAGAATCGGAAGCAGGCTCCAGGCTCTGAGCCATCAGCCCAGAGCCCGACGTGGGGCTCGAACTCACGGACCGCGAGATCGTGACCTGAGCTGAAGTCAGACGCTCAACCGACTGAGCCACCCAGGCGCCCCATCTTTTTTCTTTTTGAGAGAGAGAGCGAGAGAGAGCATGAAAGCAGGGTGGGGGCGGGCATAGGGAGAGAGAGAAAGAATCTTAAGCAGGTTCCACGCTCAGCACAGAGCCTGAGGCGCGGCTTGATCCCACGACCCTGGGATCAGGACCCGAGCCGAACTCCAGAGTCAGACGCTCAACCGACTGAACCACCCAGGCGCCCCAAAAGCTGAATGTCTTGGTCAGCCTGGGCTGCTGTAACAGAATACCACAGACGGTGTGGCTTATAAACCACGGAAATCTATTGTGCACAGTCCTGGTTCCCCGGGAGCCTGGGAAGTCCAAGGTCAAGTCATAGGCAGCTTGGGTGTCTGGCGAGGAGCAGCTTCCTGGTGTAGACAGCCGTCTTCCAGCTGTCCTCCCATGGTAGGGGGACGACGGAACTGTCTTGGGTCTCCTACAAGGGCACCAATCTCAGTGGGTCTTTACCTCAACGAGGAAACACTGGCCTGCCCGAGAGAAGCTTTCTGAGAGGTCCCCGTGGGCGACAGGAAGGGAAAGCTGTAACTTCCCTCTGAGTCACTGTGACCTCAGCCTGGATTTATAATGGAAAACGTAAGCACCCAGATGGTGAGGTAGCCACTCGGGGGTCAGACTGACCGGTTTGTTCGATTGGCACCAACTGTCAGGGACAATTAAATCCAGAAAACTTCAGCCACTGGGCAACCAACTCCCCCCAAATGGCGGCCCAGACACGGGTTGAGGTAAATCCCCCTTCGGGCTGCAGGGGAGAAAACAAATCGAAGGTCCAGGCTGCAGGTCAATTGCACGGGAAATGGGTGTCATATCACTCAGGGACTCTTAGATGGGCTGCGTCACGTTCTGGGGCTTCCTGGGCACAGCCCTTGGTAGCAAAAAGTACCCAGCAGTGGGCAGCACCTGGGACATTCGCTGGACCTTTCAAGCTGGCATCATCCCCAGGCAGCAGGTGGCCCCGAAAGACGGATGGACTCCTGAAAAGGGAAAACCCAGAAATGATAACTAACCGGCCAGATGAGGGTCACCTCCCCGCAGAACACACTTCAGACGGTTCGGTCTCTGCATGTGGCAATTCCCTGGGAGGTACCTCCCACTGAAGTCATTCAAGGGGGCGCCTGGGTGGCTCAGTCGGTGAAGCGTCCGACTTCGGCTCGGGTCACGGTCCCGCGGTCCGTGAGTTCGAGCCCCTCGACGGGCTCTGTGCTGCCAGCCTGGAGCCGGCTTTGGATTCTGTGTTTCCCCCTCTCTCTCTGCCGCTCCCCCCACTCGCGCTCCCCGCCCCCTTCCTCGAAAACCAATAATCATGAAAACAAAATAAATAAGTCATTCCATTGTGAGTTTGGGGACGAGGGCCAGAATGTAAGAGACCCAAACCACATAAGTAGTCCTCTCGTTCTGCTTTTCCTCCCCGTAGCCAAGAACCATGTTTTAGGAAAAACCGACACCTGCCTAATTCTCCACCTGGACTCCTGGGGTCAAAATCAGCTCTACTTTCCCGGTGGGCTCGGCCTTGACCTCAGCTCCTCTGATCACAACCTTCTCCCTGCCAGGCACCAACCCCGGGGTTTGCGATCACTCCCCACTCTCCCCAGGCAGAGCGTGGGAGCCGCACAGACCTGACCTCAAATCCGGGAAAATGACTGTTCACTAATCTACAAGGTAAGGATATTACTACTACCTTCGTTAGCGCGAATAATGGCCTCTACGATGTGGATGTTATTCAAAGGATCGCTTTGATAATTAAGAAAACAAACGTCGAATCAATGACATCGATTGTGAATAAGATGACATCGATTGTGAGGCACAGCGTTATTTCATATATTATCAGGCCATCGTTGCTTCTTTTTGAGTTTTTTTTTTGGTTTTTCCGGTAACGCTATTGAAATACAGGGGCGCCTGGGTGGCTCCGTCGGTGAAGCGTTCGACTTCGGCTCAGGTCACGATCTCGCGGTCCGTGAGTTCGAGCCCCGCGTCGGGCTCTGGGCCGATGGCTCGGAGCCTGGAGCCTGCTTCCGATTCTGTGTCTCCCTCTCTCTCTGCCCCTCCCCCGTTCATGCTCTGTCTCTCTCTGTCTCAAAAATAAATAAACGTTAAAAAAAAAATTTTTTTTTTTTTTAAGAAATACAATTCCACTCAGCCATATCATCCCGTACCATAAAATTCACCCACTTGAAGTGTGTAATCCCTTGGGTTTTGCACAGAGTTCAGCATCTATCACCGCAGCCCCGTTTTAGGGCATTTTCATCCCTCCCCTGCAAAGAAACCCTGTTCATGGTCGTTCCCCATTGCCCCCTTCCTCCAGCCCCCGGCAACCAATGTGTCTCCCTAGATTTGCCTGTGTGGACGTTTCATAGACATAGAACCGAACGAGAGATGACCTTTGGTGACTGACCTCTTTCACTTAGCCAATGTTTTCGAGGTTTGTTCAGGTTGTAGACGAAACCAATGCAGGCATACCTCATTTTATTGCACTTTGTAGATGCCACGTTTTTTGTTTTTGTTTTTGTTTTTTTTTACGTTTATTTATTTTTGAGACAGAGACAGACAGAGCATGAACGGGGGAGGGGCAGAGAGAGAGAAGGAGACACAGAATCTGAAACAGGCTCCGGGCTCTGAGCCGTCAGCCCAGAGCCCGACGCGGGGCTCAAACTCACGGACCGCGAGATCACGACCTGAGCCGAAGTCGGCCGCTTCACCGACTGAGCCACCGAGGCGCCCCGCTGCCACGTGTTTTGCAGTGAAAGCTTGTGGCAACCCTGGAGTGAGCAAGCCGATGGCGCCATTTTTTCCAACGGCACTCGCTCGCTTTGTGTTTCCGTGTCACCTTTTTGTAATTCTTGCCACGCGTCAGACTTTTTTCGGTTATATATGTTTGTTACGATGACGTCTGCCCAGTGATCTTTGATGTCACTTTCTGTGCCTGTTTTAGGGCACCACCAACAGCACCCATGTAAGACAGTGAACTTAATCCCCAGGCATCCCTATTCCCCGAGACCGGGCAATAGGGAAATCAGGCCCGTTAAAAACCTGACAGTGGCCTCTAAGTGTTCACGGGAAAGGGAGAGTTTCACATCCCTCCCTTTAAGTCAAAAGCTGGAAATGATTAAGCGCGGCGAGAAAGGTATGCCGAGAGCCGAGATAGGCTGAAAGCCAGGCCTCTCGTGCCAAACAGTTAGCCAAGTCGTGGATGCCGAGGAAAAGCTCTGGAAGGAAATGAGCAGTGGCAGCTGCGGTGAACACAGGAGTTAGGAAGTGGAACAGCCTTATGGCCGATAATGGAGAAAGTGTCAGCGGTCTGGAGAGAAGATCAAACCGGCCACAACATTCCCGTAAGCCACAACCTCATGCAGGGCAAGGGCCCCAAAGTTCTTCAGTTCTGTGCAGGGTGAGAGAGGTGAGGGAGCTGCGGAAGGAAAATACGAGGCGAGCAGAGGTTGGCTCGTGGGAAAGAAGTCCTCTCCATACCATAAAAGTCCAAGGTGAAGCAGTACGTGTTGATGTACGAGCTGTGGCACGTGATCCCGGAGATCTAGCTAGGATAATTATTGATACCAGATTTTCAATACCAGATTTTCATGGGAGGCAAACCAGCCTTCTTTGGAGGAAGAGGACTTTCATAGCTAGAGAGGAGAAGTCAATAACAGGCTTCAAAGCTTCAGAGGATAGGGTGACTCTCTTGTGAGGGACTAACGCAGCTGGTGACTTTCAGTTGAAGCCAGTGCTCCCCTAGCATTCTGAAAACCCTCGGGCCCTGAGGAGTTATGTTAAGGGACGCCTGGGCGGCTCAGTCGGTTGAGCCTCCAACTCTTGATTTCGGCTCAGGTCATGATCTCAGGGTAGTGGGATCGAGCCCTGAGTCAAGCTCTGTGCTGACCTTGGACTCACATGGGATTCTCTCTCTCTCTCTCTCTCTCTCTTCCTCTGCTTGTGTGTGCTCTCTCTCTAAAACAAAACAAAACAGAAAAAACCAGAATGATTTTAGATTCACTCAGCCTGTGCTGTAGAAATGAAACAAAGCCTGGATGAGAGCACATCTGTTTACAACATGGTTTCCTGGACATTTTAAGCCCACTGTTGAGAACTGCCACGTTGGAAAGGAAAAAGATTCCTTTCCAAAAGATTACTGCCCATTGACAATGCATCCTGGTCACCCAAGAGCTCTGGTGGAGATGTACAATGAGATTAATGTTTTTTCATGTCTGCTAACACCACATCCATTGTGCAGCCCTTGGATAAAAGAGTCATTTTGACTTTTAAGTCTTGTTGTTTAAGAAATACGTTTTGTGAGGTTTTAGCTCTCCTAGATAGTGATTCCTTTGATGAATCTGAGAAAAGTAAATTGCAAACCTTCTGGAAAGATTTCACCATTTAATTTTTTTTTTTTTTTAGAGAGAGAGAGCACAAGTTGGGGAGAGGAACAGAGGCAGAGAGAGAGAGAGAGAGAGAGAGAGAGAATCTTAAGCAGATTCCATGCTCAGCAAAAAGCCTGACATAGGGCTTGATCCCACAACCCTGAGATCATGACCTGAGCCAAAAATCAAGACTCGGACGCTCAACCGACTGAGCCACCCGGGTGTCCCAGGATTCACCGTTTAGATGCCACGAAGAACATTTGTGGTTTGCGGGAAGAGGTCAAAATATCAGCTGAAGTTCACAGGAGTTGGAGGAACTTGATTCCAACCCTTGTGGATGGCTTTGAGGGGCTCAGGACTTGAGTGGAAGAAGTCCCCGCAGACGTGGTGGAAAAGCAAGAGAACTAGGAGCAGGAGTGGAACCAGAAGATGGGAGTACGTTGCTGCGATCTCGTGACTAAGTTGAACAGATGAGGGGGGGTGCTTCTGAGAGGGACCCGGCTCCCGGCGAAGATGGCAGGAAGACTGGCAAAACGACAAACACCAGATTTGGAACGTCACACGAACTTCATTGATAAAACAGGGCTTGAAAGCCATGACTCCACAATTTCGAAAGTTCCGTTGGGGATGGTGCTCTCACGCAGCACGGCACGCTGCAGAGAAGTCACCTGTGAAAGGAAGCGTCGGTTGACACAGCCTGCTTCCTTGCTGTCTAATTTTTTTTTTTTAATTTTTTTTTTTTCAACGTTTATTTATTTTTGGGACAGAGAGAGACAGAGCATGAATGGGGGAGGGGCAGAGAGAGAGGGAGACACAGAATCGGAAACAGGCTCCAGGCTCCGAGCCATCAGCCCAGAGCCCGACGCGGGGCTCGAACTCACGGACCGCGAGATCGTGACCTGGCTGAAGTCGGACGCTTAACCGACTGCGCCACCCAGGCGCCCCCCTTGCTGTCTAATTTTAAGAAATTGCCACAGCCACCCCAGCCCTCAGCAGCTGCCACCCTCAGCCGTCACCAGCTGTCCGTCTCAAAGCAACACCCTCCACCAGCAAAAGATCACAACTCGCTGGAAGCTTAATGATAGCATTTTTTTGCAATAAAGCATTTTAAAATTAAGATGTGTCCCTTTTTTTTAGACGTAATGCTATTGCACACTTGCTAGACTATAGTAAGCTGTAAACCTCATTTTATATGCACGAGGAGACCAAAAAATTCATCTGACTCATTTTATTGCAATATTCGTTTTATTGTGGTGGGTCTGGAACCAAAGCCACAATATCTCCGAGGTATGCCTGTGCTTTTTTTTTTTTTTTGAGATGTAATTGACATATAACGTTATGTTAGTTTCCAGTTTACAGCCTAATGATTCGATATTTCTCTATCTTTTGAATACATCATTGTTTTTATTCCCAAATAATATTTCACTGTATGAATATGCCATACAGTGCATTTTGTTTATGCATTCATAAATTAAAAAAAAAATTTTTTTCTTAATGTTTATTTTTGGGACAGAGACAGAGCGTGAGCAGGGGAGGGGCGGAGAGAGAGGGAGACACAGAATCCGACACAGGCTCCGGGCTCTGAGCTGTCAGCACAGAGCCCGACGCGGGGCTCGAACCCACGGACTGTGAGATCATGACCTGAGCCGAAGTCGGACGCTCAACCGACCGAGCCACCCAGGCGCCCCTATTGTCTGTCTTTTTGATAATAGCCATGCTACTGGGTGTCATAGCTCACTGTGATTTTGATTTGGATTTCTTTGATGGCTGATGACGTTAAGCATCATGTCATTGCTTCCTATTACTTAGAAAATTTTTTTCTTGTAATGAGATCTTTAAGATTTACTTTCTTAGCAACTTCAAAATATGCAACACACTATTGTTAACTGTAATCACCATGCTGTACATTACATCCTCTTGACTTATTAATTTTATAATTGGAAATTATTTAAAAAATGGAAGTTTGTATGTTTTGATCCCCTTCACCCGTTTTGCCCACCCCCCACTTCTGGCAAGCATCAGTCTGTCTCTTAAAAACTCTTCTAAGCTTGGGGTACCTGGGTGGCTCAGTCGGTTGAGCGTCCGACTTCGGCTCAGGTCATGATCTCACCTTTCGTGGGTTCGAGCCCCGCGTCGGGCTCTGTGCTGACAGCTGGGAGCCCGGAGCCTGCTTCGGATTCTGTGTCTCCCTCTCTCTCTGCCCCTAACCCACTCGCATTCTGTCTCTGTCTCTCTCAAAAATAAATAAACATTAAAAAAATAAATAAATAAATAAATAAACATTAAAAAAATTTTTTTTAATTTATTTTCTAAGCTTATTTATTTTGCTTCTTTTTGTAAAAATTTTTAATGTTTATTTATTTTTGAGAAAGAGAGAGAGAGAGAGACAGAGCGCAAACAGGGGAGGGCAGAGAGAGACAGGGAGACGTAGACCCGAAGCAAGTTCCAGGCTCTGAGTTGTCAGCACAGAGCCTGATGTGGGGCTCGAACTCACAAACTGTGAGATCATGACCTGAGCTGAAGGTGGACGCTTAACCGACTGAGCCACCCAGGCGCCCCTATTTATTTATTTATTTATTTATTTCGAGAGCACAGTGGGGAAGGGCAGATATATATATGTGTGTGTGTGTGTGTGTGTGTGTGTATACACACATATATATATATAGAGAGAGAGAGAATGAGAGAGAGAGAGAATCCCAAGTAGGCTCCACACCACCAGTGCAGAGCATGATGCGGGGCCCAAACCATGAACTGTGAGATCATGACCCGAGCTGAAGTCAGACTCTTAACCGACTGAGCTACCCAGGCAGCATTATTTACAACAGCCAAAGGTGGAAATGACCCAAGTGTCCACCAGTGGTTGAAAAGATAAAGAAAAAATGGAAACCAATTTGACAATAAACTTCATATATTGAAAAAAAAAAAAAAGAAAAGATAAAGAAAATTGTGTAACTATATATGGTGAGAGACGTTAACTAGACTTACCCTGGTGATTATTTCACTATATACTATAAAGATAGATAGATATCATCCTGTTGTATACCTGAAACAAATATAATGTTGTCTATCAAATATACCTCAATAATAATTTAAAAATACCGTGTGAACCAGGTATAAAGTTGTTAAGGAGCTCACTCAGGGTGTAAAAAGAGAGCTCTAGGTTATCATGGAGTTAGAAATTGTCTGAAGTAGCTACAAACAAAAGGAAGAAGTTTCTTCTATGGGCTCTTTTGTCTGCAGATTATTGGTTGCATTTTCCTTCTTTTCATGTCCAGTAATTTTTTATTGTATGTTGGACATTGTGCTACTATGTTGTAGAGGTTCTGAAATTACTTTATCTTCCCATAAAGAATATTACATTTTGTTCTGGAAGGCAGTTAAGTTACTGATACATAACCCTGTCTTGCTGAGGCATGGTTCAGGCTTTGTTACAATGGGTCTATTTCAGTTTTCAGTTTTATCCCTAGAGTGTATGTAGCTTTACTGCTAGAAGAGTTCAGACTATTTGCCAAGCTCTCTTCCTTCTGTACAGGGCACAGTCCAAGCTGACCACAAAAATCCATATGTATGAAAATAAAATAAAATAAAATATAAAAACACTTTAGATTTTATGGGAAATTTGCTGCCCTCAGCTGGCCCTTCTAGAGAGAATTTTTTTTTTTTTTTTAATATGCCTCGCTTTTCATTTCTCAGGATGGGATTTTCTTCCTCACACTCTGAACAAAAGTCTAGAAACTGAGCAGATAGAACAGAACAGGTGTAGTTTGGGGGGTTAAAGGTGTCAAAGATTCTAGAAGAGGGGCCAAGATTTAGTCTTTGGTGGAAGTTGTGAAGAGATTAAATTTAAAAAAGCAGAAGTTAGGAGAATGGAAGGAAGAAATAAAACAAATGGAATTTGATAGAAAAACAAATGCTATCTCCCCCTTTAATAAAAAATTAGATCGGTCAGGGGCGGCTGGGTGGCTCAGTCGGTTAAGTCTGATTTTGGTTCGGGTCATGATCTCACCATTTGTGAGTTCGAGCCCCGCGTCGGGCTCTGTGCTGACAGCTCAGAGCCTGGAGCCTGCTTCGGATGCTGTGTCTCCCTCTCTCTCTGCCCCTTCCCCGCTCACACGCTGTCTGTCTCTGTCTCTCTCTCACAAGTAAATAAACATTAAAAAAATATAAACAAATTCGATTGGTCCGTAAGTTGCTATAAGCTAGGCATTAAGAATCGTCTACCCATCTATGACTGTTTGCACAATCATCAGGGATGTTTATTTTAGCCAAGTCTCAGTTATGCGTGTTGTTAGGGGAGGCCTTGGATAATCAGAAATTCAAATGCTCACCCTAAGCAATAGATTTGCCTACCTTCTCTTTCTTTTAAATTCTTCACTAAGAACCACGCACACATAGGGAATACTATGATTTGCAAAATCATGATTTGGAAAGTTTCTGTCTCATTTTCTTCCTGTTTGGTGGTGGGGCTTCCGTGCGAAAGACGGGGATGGTTAATCCATAAGCGGAGAGCATCACGCCCTTGAATCCCTGAGAACCGGCTGCCTCCTTCACTGTCAGGGGCTCAGTTTTCCATCTGGCCTCTCTGGGGGCTTCCAACAGGCCATCAAAGGATGGGCCCTAGTCGGAGGACGGGGGTCCTAGAACCCGCAGCCTCCTCCCCTTGAGAGGTGGTCACTTGAGTAGGTGCCTTCTGGTGCCCACGGGTGGTTGTCTGCTTCAGATCTCCTCGCCGAGGGCGACAGAATGACGTGCGGGAGCCGTCGAGGCAGCCGAGGCTTCCGGGGTGTGCCTTCGGTGTGGACCCGGATGTGGAGGTGGAAGGGCGTTCTGGCCTCACAGAGGCCTCCAGCTGCTAGAGCCATTCCTGGCCCCTTCCTTCCAGCGGCCACGGGGGCCTCGCGGCAGCGCTGCCTGAACAATTCCGCCGCCTCATCTCGCGCTCCCTCTGTCCCCTTAGACGCATCTGACCTTCGGGAAGGAGTTCACAGAAGTGGAAGAGGCCTAACAGGTGGCTGGGCAGGAAGGAGAAGCAGCAATTCCCAAGGTCAGATCAGAAGGACTCAGCAAAGTATACTCACATAGGGTGGAATAATGACAAAGGATACAATACAGCTGGAGAACGAAAGCCCAAGCAAATATCAAAGAAGTTCAAGACACCAAGGTCCTTTCTCAGTTGCCCAAAACATTCTTTTTTGGGGGATCACAAACCACCAAGATATCGGTGAGATACATAAGTCTTGCAGGAAAACAAGAGGACAGAAAAAAGCAAAGTTATGGACTGAATTGTGTCCTCTCTAAAAGGAAGCCCTAACCTCCAATGTGATGGTATTTGGAGCCGGGGCTTTGGGGGGAAGTAATTAGGTTTAGATGATGGCATGAGACAGGGGCCCTTAAGATGGGATTAGTGCCCTAATGAGACGTGATGTGATCACGCAGTGAGAGAGTAGCAGTCTGCTAGCTAGGCCGAAAGCTCTCACAGGAACCTGACTATCCTCGTACCCTGATCTCACACTTCCAGGCTCCAGAACTGTGAGAAAAGAACTTTCTTTAGGACACCCGGTTTATGGCATTTTGTTATAATGGCCTTAGCCGATTAATATATTAATATATTAATATATGTTGTTCCAGAACAAAAATGTCCCTTATTCCGGGCAAACTAGCCCCGCCTCAAGTTGGGTGAGAGTAACTCACCTAATTTCGCTCATTTATCGAATGCTTATGTTGTTCCAGCCTTTGTATTGGTACTGAGGACATAGGATAGTGCAAAATAAATGAGATCTCCACTGTCCTGATGCTCCCATTCTGCAGGAGGCGAGGAAGTAATAAACAAAGAAAGTGATTAAGACGTAAATATCCGGGGGGCACCTGGGTGGCTCCGTTGGTTGAGTGTCTGACTTCAGCTCAGGTCATGATCTCACAGTCCGTGAGTTTGAGCCCCGCATCGGGCTCTGTGCTGACAGCTCAGAGCCTGGAGCCTGCTTCGGATTCTGAATCTGTGTCTCCCTCTTTCTCTTTCCCCTCCCCTGCTCATGCTTTGTCTCTCTCTTCTCAAAAATAAATAAAAACATTAAAAAGAAGAAGAAGTAACTATCCGGTAGTGATAAGTGCTATCCCAAAATAAACAGGGTATGATTAGGGAAACACATTAATATCAAGAGTACCCGCACGTCCTGGGAGGAGACATTAAACTGAGGCCTGAGTGACCAGAAAGGGGCAGCCATGTGACCTGGAAGAAGAATATTCCAGGCCGGGGAACAGCTGGTATAAAGGCGGCAGGGGGAAAGGAACTCGATGTGCTTGAAAAAATGAGATAAGGCCTGTGGGCCTGGAGTGGAGTAAGGGTGGTGGGAAAATAGAAGCTGAAATCTGAGAAACAGCCAGAGATCAGATCACCCAGGCCATGGTAGGAAGCCTTATTCCGGGTCAGTGAGAGATACTGGACGGTTTTTTTTTTTTTTTCAACGTTTATTTATTTTTGGGACAGAGAGAGACAGAGCATGAATGGGGGAGGGTCAGAGAGAGGGAGACACAGAATCGGAAACAGGCTCCAGGCTCCAAGCCATCAGCCCAGAGCCTGACGCGGGGCTCGAACTCACGGATCACGAGATCGTGACCTGAGCTGAAGTCAGACGCTTAACCGACTCAGCCACCCAGGCGCCCCGATACTGGACGGTTTTTAAGCAGGGGAGTCTCATCACCTGATTCACCCTGCGATGTGAAGAATGGCCTGGAAAGCAGGAGAAGACGCAAAGAGACCGGCTGGGACGGTTGCGTAAACCAGACCGGAAACAAGCGATGGTGTTGTGGGCCGGAGTAGCACCTGTGACAATGAGGCGATGTGAACAGGTCTGTCATGTGGCTTGGAACTTGCTGCTAGGTCAGATACCAGGGAGTAGGGGGAGGAAAGAATAAAGGACGATCCCCAGATTTTTGTCTCGAGAACCTTGTTGAAAGAGCATGTCATTTCCTGAATCCAGGAAGACTGGGGGGACGATCCAGTGTGGGGAAAATTCAGATTTGTTTTCAACGTGTGAAGCTTGCGATGCCTTCTAGACTCTCGAATGTCGGGTAGGCAATTGGCTGTGTCAAGGAGATAGCTGGATGTGCAAGTGGTGTAGAATAAAGAATTTGGCTGGTCTTTGGCTGTGGTTCCAGGGAGGTATCCCCTAAATCCTTGGGATTTCCCAAGTGATGGGATTTTCTTCGTGAGTCCTGGGCCATTCCTGAGTTAGCGTGAGACTGACTGGAAAACGAAGGCATAAGAAATACAGAAAAAAATGAAACTTGCAGCCCTTGACAAGTACTGGAGACAGGCAGAGTGACCTTCCCCCAGGAACTCAGCTGCCTGGGTGTTAATGCTTTGCTCCAGGCAAAAGGCGACCTCAACCTGACATTCGACCCTGTAAGTCTTCTTTAACATATGAAAATCCCTTGGGGCGCCCGGGTGGCTCTGTCGGTTGAGCGTCTGACTTTGGCTCAGGTCATGATCTCGAGGTTTGTGAGTTCGAGCCCCGTGTCGGGCTCTGTGCTGACAGCTCGAGCCTGGAGCCTGCTTCCGATTCTGTGTCTCCCTCTCTCTCCGCCCCTCCCCCGCTTGTGCTCTGTCTCTTTCTGTCTATCAAAAATAAATAAAATGTAAAAAAAAAAAAAATTTTTTTTAAATAAAAAATTCTTTTTTTTTTTTTGTTTATTTTTGAGAGAGAGACAGAGACAGAGCGCTAGCGGGGGAGGGGCAGAGAAAGAGGGAGACACAGAATCCGAAGCAAGCTCCAGGCTCTGAGCTGTCAGCACAGAGCCCGATGCGGGGCTCAAACTCACAAACCATGAGATCATAACCTGAGCTGAAGTCAGATGCTTAACCGACTGAGCCACCCAGGCGCCCCAAAAGAATTTTTCCTTAACTGTTCACTCCTGGACCCCAATATTTCACATCAAGATGACTCAGATGGGGGCTGGCTAGAAAGAGCAAATGGGATTAGAGGGTTGGAATTTTGAGCTTCACCTCCAGGCAGGGGAGGCCAAATCATGAATTCAACCACATGATTAATGTATCACTCCATCCTACCTATGTAATAAGACCTCAGTGAAAATTCTGCATACCCAGGGCTCATTGAACTTTCTGGTTGGTCAACACATTAACGTGCTGAGAGGGTAGTGTCCTGATTCCGTGGGGAGAGGACGAAGAAATTCCGCACTTAAGACCTTTCCAAGCCCCTCACTGTGTGTCTTTCCATTTGACTGGTTCTGATTTGCATCCTCTGTAACAAAACTGTGATAAGAAGTATAGAGTTTCCTGAATTTTGTGAGTCATTCTAGCAAATTATCAAATCTGAAAGAGGGGGGCAATGGTAACCCCTGAATGTGTACCCAGTTGGTCAGAGTGTGGGTGGTCTGGGTACCCCTGAATTTGGCTTGTGAAGCGAAGGTTTTGGCGACTGTGCTTTTAAACCTGTGGAATGTGTGTGCTAACTCCGGGGGGTTAGCGTCAGAACCGGATTGCAGAACACTGGGGAGTCTGGAGTGTAGGGAAATGGCCGAGATAGAGATTTATTTGATGGTCGCCGGCCCAGAGATGGTCTTCAATGCCATGGTGTTGGGTCCTGTATAGCTGGAGAGAGGAGTCTCGGGAATGACCTTGAAGGTGCTTTGAGCAGGAGAAGAGCCAGGAAAGGAGACTAGAAAGCATCTGACAGGGATGTAGGAGGGAAATCTGAAGGATGTGGCGCAGTAGAAGCCCAAAGAGGACTAGATTCCTGGAAAGACGGAACGGTCAACGGTGTTAAAAGGTCCTAAGAAGACAAATACAAGGAGTGTAGCAAAGAACCTCAGTGGAGCATTTACTACCTGAGCATCCTTCCTGTTAGATCCCCCTCAATACTCACCAGGTCCTTCCTTTCTCGCCTTCCTCCTTGGTCACATTGCAAGAGGGCGTTGAAAATATGCCCTCTGTGTTGGTGGAGAAGCTTTCTTAGCCGCCTTTCTGTCTGTAGAAAATTGGGGGCACAGAGGTCCTTTTGTATCTCCAGAACCTTTCAGTCCGAGTGGGGGACGGTCCGCCAACGTAGTTCTCTCAAAACTGGATATTTTCTAGGTCTTTCATTTCAGACAACTTCATGGATCAAAAGCAATGCCCACAATTCTTCTTTTTTTATTTATTTATTTATTTATTTATTTATTTTGAGAGAGACAAAGACAGCATGAGCGGGGGGGGGGGGGGGGGGGAAGGGCGGAGAGAGGGAGAGAAAGAATCCCAAGCAGGTTCCCCACTGCCAGCACAGAGCCCGATGCGGGGCTCAAACCCACCAACTGTGGGATCATGACCTGAGCCGAAACCAAGAGTCGGACACTTAACCGACTGGGCCACCCAGGCGCTCCATCTTTTATTTTTTTTAAGCTTATTTATTTTGAGAGAGCCAGACAACACGAATCGGGGAGGGGCGGGGGGAGGGAGAGAGAGAGAGAGAGAGAGAGAGAGAGAATCGCAAGCAGGCTCTGTGTCGCCAGCAGGCAGAGCCGGACGCTGGGCTCAAACCCACAAACCAAAACCGCAAGATCATGTGTGATCTGAGCCGAAACCAAACCAAGAGTGGATCAGGACCTCAGCCAAAACCCTGAGTCCAATGCTTAACCTGCTTGAGCCACCCAGGCGCCCCACCCACAATTCTTTCCTGCATTTCTCTCTAGACAATTTCAGATACTTAAGAGCAGCTATCAGGCTTCTGTGGGTTTAGTTAATCATTCTAGGAACTCTTTTGTCTAGCTGAATGGATCTACAGGCACCAGCTTAATCCTTTCAGCAGCCGAAAAAAGGGTGTGACAGCCATCCCCTTGGTTTAGTCTTTGTGCTAAAGCCTTGAGGTCGATTGCAGTAATGACCACAAATTCCATCAGTGGCTGTAGGCACGCCCCTTTGCATTGTGACTACCCTCCCTTCAAGAGATAGAGTCTATTTCTCTCCCTTCTCATCTGCTCATCTGCTCAGGTGCCTTTATGCAATGGTACATCAGCAAAAGTGATGAAAGGAGAGACTTGAGGAGGTTGGCGGTCTCTAGCTGAACTTAGGAACCTTCTGCCATACGGGAAGAAAACTGCTGGAAAATGACAGACCAGATGGAGCAGAGCAGCAGTTGCAGCCAAGGATTCCTTAGACCACTCAGCCTGCCAGTGATCAGGCATGCAGGTGAAGCTCTCTTAGCTCTCTTAGATCATCCAGCCCCAGTCCAGACCAGAAGAGCTGCCCAATCAACCCACAATATCATGAGAAATAGAAATGCTTACTGTTTGAAGCCATTACAGTTTGGAGCTGTTTGTTATGCAGCAACAGCTAACTGATACAGGCTGTAGCTTCATGGCAGCATCCTAGTTTTTTCCTGAGTCCTCACATAGTCATTAAATTAGTATGGGTGGAAAAGTGGTCAGAGGTTAAGATACACGTGAGCTTCCGAATAATGAAGACTGGCTCTCTCAGCTGAATGGGCCTGGGCTCCGAAGGAGCGGAGTTGAAAGGCCGGAGAGAGGAGGTCTGGAGAAGTCACGTGTGCGTGGATCCACGGGGGCAGGCATTAGTGTGCTTAGGTTTGTGTTTTCCATCAATAACCATCAGAGAGCATCCGCCCCAGAGGTGCTCAACAGCTAGGTGGATACCCTAGGTCATTCAGTGGATGTCAGGCAGCCTCTGTCCTTCCGTCCTCCCCCTCCCCACTGTAGTGCTCACCAGTGGGCCCATGAGCAGAATAGACATAATGGCACGGATGCAGCTATGCAAGGGCTCCCATTACCAAGGCTGATCTGTCTTCTTTTTCTTCAAAAAAAAATTGTTTTTAAACGTTTACTTATTTTTGAGAGAGACAGAGAGACAAGGCACAAGTGGGGGAGGGGCAGCAGAGAGAGAGGGAGACACGCAATTCAAAGCAGGCTCCAGGCTCTGAGCTGTCAGCCCAGAGCCCGACGCGGGGCTCGAACTCACAAACCGTGAGATCATGACCTGAACCAAAATCAAGAGTTGGAAGCTTAACCAACTCAGCCACCCAGGTGCCCCATCCTTATTCTTTTTCCACCAAAATCTAATGTTGACTCATCAAAATGTCTCTCCTTCTGAGCAAGACAAGTGTCTTAGCATCTTTTTTTTTTTTTTTTACTATATGCTAAACTTTCTTTCTTCATATCTTATGCTCTTGCTTTCTGATATTTAAATTTACAAATATTTACATATCACTCATTATTTTCTAGACACACCAATTTGTTTTATTGATTTTAATTTTAAGTAGGCCCTATGCCCAACATGGGGCTTGAACTCACATCCTTGAGACCAAGGGTCACGTGCTCTACCAACTGAGCCAACCAGGTTCTCCTATTTTATTGGTTTCTAATCTTACTGTATCTCTTTGCATTCCACTAACTTCCTTCTGGGTATATTTTCCTTCACTCAAGTACATATTTTATTTTATTTTATTTTTTAATTTGTTTTTG
The DNA here is from genome assembly GCF_022079265.1 of Lynx rufus. Classification (NCBI taxonomy): domain Eukaryota; kingdom Metazoa; phylum Chordata; class Mammalia; order Carnivora; family Felidae; genus Lynx; species Lynx rufus. The sequence continues at coordinate 23,549,237 of NW_025814832.1, read as the reverse complement.
AGAGAGACACAGAGCATGAATGGGGGAGGGGCAGAGAGAGGGGGAGACACAGAATCCGAAGCAGGCTCCAGGCTCCGAGCTGTCAGCACAGAGCCCAGTGGTGGGGCTCGAACTCATGAACCGTGAGATCATGACCTGAGCCGAAGTTAGATGCTTAACAGACTGAGCCACCCAGGCGCCCCTTTGCTATTCTTTTCTAATAGAATTCCCATTTGATGCCTTCCGGATTTTCTTCCTTAACCCTCATGCCGCTGAACCTACTTTGCAGTTTCTTCCAAGTTCTTTAACTCTCTATGCAGCATTTTCGGGAATTTCTTCAGGTCTGTCTTCAGTCTCCAGTTCATGGAATCTCTTTCCAGCTGAGTCCAAATTGTTTTTCTCTCTCCACTGGCTTTCATTTTGGTGCCTTTTCCCACCTATACTTTCTATTGAAATCGTTTCCAAATCTGCCTGTTGTTTTTTCCATGATGTTCTGGCTTTATTGTAAGGATTCAATGTCTTCTTTATTTTCTTTGAAAAATGCAAATATACTTATTTTAAAGTCTGTTCTAAATTGTCTTCCTATTTCTAGCGCTGCCTGGTTTGCTCAGTCAGTAGAGCATGTGACTCTTGATCTTAGGGTTGTTGAGTTCGAGCCCCACATTGGGTGTGGAACCTACTTTAAAAAAAAAAAATTTTTTTTAATTAAAAAATTGTCTTCCTCTTTCTAGTTCACAACTGGTTGCATCTGCTGTCTCTCATGGTGCTGGGTTTCCTTTTATGCTTTATAGTATTTGGGGGCCCCTGGGTGGCTGAGTCGGTTAAGCGTCTGACTTCAGCTCAGGTCATGATCTCACGGTTCGTGGGTTCGAGCCCCGTGTCAGGCTCTGTGCTGACAGCTCGGAGCCTGGAGCCTGCTTCGGATTCTGTGTCTCCCTCCCTCCTCTCTCTCTGTCAAATAAATAAAGACTAAAATAAAAAAAAATTTTTTAAGTTTATTTATTTATTTTTAGCAATGTCTACACTCAGTGTGGGGCCTGAATCACTCCCCGGAGATCAAGAGTTGTATACTCTTCTGATTGAGCCAGCCAGGCGCCCCTAGGGAGTCTTCTTATACTTGCCTCTTTTGCAGTTATTCAGGAACTACCTGTTTTGAAACCCTTTGTATATTAGTTTGTCAGTGAGGAGCTGTGACAGGTGTGCATTGCAAACTTAGTCTATTAATCAAGGAAATTTATATACTTGGCTTTACAGGAAAAGGGTGAGGTCAAAATTCAAGCCCTGCCTTGGGCAACAAGTAGGCATTTCCCATTGAGGAAATTAGTGTAGGTTCCTACCTCTTCTGTGTTGTGTGCACCCCAAGTCTAAGGGACAAAGTCATTTCTGGGTATGGCAGGGACTGCTGGGTGTCTTCCAATAGTCGTTCTCCTTTTCTTTTTTCATCATAGGCTCTTGATATATTCAGGGTGTCAGTAAGTTCAGCCAGAGGACCACATTTCCCAGCCTACCTTAAGGTAGGGGCGGTCATGTGACTTGATTCTGGCCAATGAGGTATCGACGAGCCTGGGTCCCTGGTGTAAAGCCACCAGCCCAGCTCTGGATTACCTTCCTCTGGGTTTCTTGTTATACAAGCTAAATACGATTTCTAAGCCGTTCCCGCCACACTTTTGAGAGTCTCTATTTCTTGGAGAAGATTTTTTTTTTTGTCTTTATTTTTATTAAAACTGTTTTTAGGGGCGCCTGGGTGGCGCAGTCGGTTAAGCGTCCGACTTCAGCCAGGTCACGATCTCGCGGTCCGGGAGTTCGAGCCCCGCGTCAGGCTCTGGGCTGATGGCTCAGAGCCTGGAGCCTGTTTCCGATTCTGTGTCTCCCTCTCTCTCTGCCCCTCCCCCGTTCATGCTCTGTCTCTCTCTGTCCCCAAAATAAATAAAACGTTGAAAAAAAAATTAAAAAAAAACTGTTTTTAATGTTTATTTTTTAAAATATATTTTGAGTGCTTATTTCTTTTTGCGCGAGAGAGATAGAGAGTGGGAGAGGGGCAGAGAGAGAAAGAGACGCAGAATCGGAAGCAGGCTCCAGGCTCTGAGCTGTCAGCACAGAGCCCAGGGCAGGGCTTGAACCCTCAAACCGTGAGGTCACGACCTGAGCCGAAGTCGGACGCTCAACCGACTGAGCCACCCAGGCGCCCCTCTTGGGGAGGATTTCAATTCCTCACAGATACTCAGTGTATCTCCTCCCTGTCATCTGGTAGGTGGACAGATTGGCTGGGGTTCCAGCAGCTTCCTTGTAAGTGCCTGAATGCTGGAAGGAACTTGGGCTCCTGAGATCGTGTGTATATAAGCTAAGTGTGTCTACAACACTGAATAACGGGGCAGCTCAGACCCTTGTTTACTGAATCTATGCTAGATGAAGGAGCGTGGTCAGAAGCTCCCAGAACTTTACCTATGCTTCAATCTGAAGGCCAAGGCAGAACTCCACTGAGGCTCACCACCTCTACTTAGTCCTGCTGCGTCCAGACCTGGGACTTATAACAGTGCCACCAAGCACCCGACTAAGCCCTACTGTATCAGGTACCCTGAGGTTTACACAGTGTCACCCGGTTGAATGAAACCCCTTTATAAAGTATAAACGTCAAAAGTACGCTCACAGTGAACTGCAAACAAGTTCTAGACGCGGATTACCTGCCCACCTGGCCTTCGAATTAGCTACTGGACTAACACAACTGGGTAGTATTCTCCGCGGAGTCAGATTACAGGCGGACAAGGCCATTAGGGTGTCCTTTGGAGGGGGAGGTCATTCTGGGCCTTGGCACAGCAGAAGTTGGGAGCCGGTGGTGGCGGGGTGCGGGGGGAAAAGGGGGGTCCCCTGGGTACTGGGTGAAGGGTTCTAAACACAGACGAGACCCTCCTATGCCAATTTGATGGTAATTGTGGCTGGTTCACTCAATACCACGCTCCCCGTATTTGCTCTGCGTGGAGTTATTTCTAGAGAGTGCATGGTAAAGCCTGGGAAGGTGAAGGGGGGTAATTGCTGAAACGTCAGCGATGTTCTGGTCTCGGGGCCGTCGAACGCGATAGCCCTAGGAGGGCCAGAGCCCCGAGAGCCTCCCGGAGCCAGTTGGGGACCAGTCCCACTGTGATAGCCCAGCAGTCCTTGGAACCGCACATCTTCCCTGCGTGCTTTCCCCGTAAACATCAGACGTGTGCTTGGTCTACGTCCGGAGGCTCTTGGTGTTTCCCTCCCATGCTTTCGCACTCTTTGATGTTTACACCCGGCGAACACGAAAGAAAGACCCGGTGCACTTGGCTGCTGCGGCTGATTCGCTGGCCGAGACAGCCCTGCACGTCCGCTCTGTCCAAGCGTCGGAGAACTTTTCCTTCGGCTGCAAGTGGTGCCCGAACAGGGACCCTGCAGAATCGACTGGCTCCCGGCTGCGAACCTCGGCTCTCAAGCCTAGAAACGGGAAAAGGACGGTCCTGCCCACGACGAGACGAGAAAAATACCCCCAGTCTTTCCTGTTCCAGTCAGGCGTGCAGAACCCCTCGTCTTCTTGTTTCTTTCACTTTTGTTTCCCTGTTCGCCTGTCACGGGAGTTTCACCATCCAAACAGAATGTACGCAAGGAACAACTCCATGTGCTTTTGCATTCGTCGGGTTGTAAGGTCCCAGACACGGATTGAACCCAACTGCTTTGCAGAATTAATCAGCAATGCCCCTGGTACCCCGCTGAAGGGTCCCTTGAAATGGCTGATTGGGAGTGTGCAGGGCGCTGCTTAAAAAAAATGCTCTTGGCCCAATAAAGATCGCTCATTTACACACCCGGAACGCATGCCATGTTGCTATTCACGTTTAACCAGAAAAACCTGATTAAAATCTTTGCAGGGACTGGAAAAAAAAAAAAAAGAGAGAGAGAGAGAAAGAAGAGAAGAAAAAAGAAAAAAATTCTGTGCTCGTCTATCCGAGCCAACAGGCTTTAGGACCGAGAGACCCCTTTCTCTATCCTCTGGACTTTTATCCATCACCAGCCTTCTTGAGGGCACCTCACGTCTTCTATGCTCCTCCATCCCCTGGGTTATGAGAAATTCCCTCACATACGTTGTTTCAATACGACTAATAATTCTCGCAGAGTCTCACAACGAATAGATGACATTCGGGCACCCTTGGAGAAAGTTAGTGTCTCTCCTGGATTGCTGAACTGGTTTGGAACCTGGGGACATTATCTTAGAGATGCCATATTGTTGGTCAATATCACCTTTAGTGTGCGTTTTTCTCTTTACGTCCACTGATGTTTATGCCGCTTCCTGCCTGCCAGCCTTCCCATAAAATTATACCTTAAACCACTCAACCGACCCTTGGGTGGACTCTGCCGTACCCCCAACCCCATCCCTTTATCAGCTTGAAGAAGCCAGATCGGTCATCGGCCCTGTTCCCTAAAGGCAGTTGGGGGCTGTGTTCCAGAGGGAGAAATAAATAGGGGAAGGGTTACCATTAGGCAGGGAGAGAGAGGGGACCTTCAGGGAGGCAGACTGTGGCTGCAAGCGGGAGGCTGAGGAAGAGGCAGAGAGTTTGGGGAAAAAGGAGGATGAAATACACATGTTCCGGACCTGCCTGAGCTAGGTGCCATGACAGTAGTCTCTCACAGTTAGATCTGTGCTGTAAAAAAGAAAGTAAACGGTCAGAGAAGTTCCTTATAGGCAGGTGTTCCTTGCTTTACAGGACCAGGCAGACTTACGTAAGAGTTGTAAGTTACGTGCCAACCTCCTGGCCCCTCAAAGTGGCCAAAAAAGGCAAGCACTTATAGACTTGCCCCCTGAAGCCTCTTCTCAGGAAAAGCCACCTGTTAGACCCTCCTGCCCTCCATATCCAAGATTGCCAGGGATTAAAAAAAACCTTTCCCCGTGAGTTCGAGCCCCGCGTCGGGCTCTGGGCTGATGGCTCAGAGCCTGGAGCCTGTTTCCGATTCTGTGTCTCCCTCTCTCTCTGCCCCTCCCCCATTCATGCTCTGTCTCTCTCTGTCCCAAAAATAAATAAACGTTGAAAAAAAAAAAAAAAAAAAAAAAAAACCTTTCCCCTAAAAGGAAGTCACATTCAACGTATCCATTGACTAAAATGCCTCATGGTACATTTGGCCCCATAAAGGTTTCGTTTTCCTTGAAAGATCTTAAACAAATAAAAAAAGGACCTGAACAAATTTTCAGACAGCCCCGATCAATATGTATAGAAGTGTTCCAACACCTAACCTAGGTTGCTGGAGAAAACACAGGCCATCCCTGACGAAGGGGACTCTAACACTCTCTCGCCGTTTCTCCTAATACACTAAAATTTTGCTAAATGTAATTAAGACTGATGGAAATAAGGAAAATAACTGTATGTAGAAAAGCAGGAGATATATAAGGAAGATATAAGGAGTGGGAATGCATTTTTATTGAAAGTAAAGAAAGTAATTTTGTCCTAAATGAGATTGGTTCTTTTTTTAAAAAAAATTTTTTTAACGTTTATTTATTTTTGAGACAGAGAGACAGAGCATGAATGGGGGAGGGTCAGAGAGAGAGGGAGACACAGAATCTGAAACAGGCTCCAGGCTCTGAGCAGTCGGCACAGAGCCTGACGCACGGACCGCGAGATCATGACCTGAGCCGAAGTCGGACGCTTAACCAACTGAGCCACCCAGGCGCCCCGAGATTGGTTGTTTGGAGAAAAATGGCTTAGGTCAAAATCTATAGGCTCCAGGTTCCAAGCTGTCAGCACAGAGCCCGATGTGGGGCTTGAACCCACGAACTGTGGGATATGACCTGAGCTGAAGTCGGAAGCTTAACCAAACTGAGCCACCCAGGTGCCCCGACACTGACAAATTTTGAGGCTTATGACTGTTTTGTGGAGAGGACACAGTGTATCAGGCTGCTATTGCTACAACAGTGCTGTGTAACAAACAGGCCCAAACTCAATAGCATAACACGGTGAGCATTAATTTTCACACTCATGCTCACAGGTCAGCGGGTCAGCTGGAGGAGCTCTGCTCACATAGCTCTCATATTTCTGGAACAAGGGCATCTTTTTCTCATGACAATGGTAGCAGCCCAACAATCTGCGTAGGAACATACAATGGGTCTGAAGTCCTGGGATCATTCATGCACAGCGTCACTTTTGCCCCTACCCCGCTGGCCAATCATGCACAGCGTCACTTTTGCCCCTACCCCGCTGGCCAGTCATGCACAGCGTCACTTTTGCCTCTACCCCGCTGGCCAATCATGCACAGTGTCACTTTTGCCCCTACCCCGCTGGCCAATCATGCACAACGTCACTTTTGCCCCTACCCCGCTGGCCAATCCCAACACAGCAGAGTGGGGAAGATACTCCACCTTTGTGAGAGGAGCTATAGTCACATCACTAAGGGCACCGAGACAAGGAAGGGTGAATAATTGAGAAGAATCACGCGATCTACTACGTGTGGTCTGTTCATCACCAGTTAGGCTTATAGAGGTATATCTAGTCCCACTTTCTAGACTGAGGACACTGCTGAGAGCATGAGAAAGACAAAGACTTAAAGTGTAGCAACATGAAGGTCACTGGGGATCTTAGCAGAAGCAATTTCTGTGACACTATGGGGTAGAATCCACACTGGAGATACTGAGGCAGGGGTGACAGGTGGAGGGATTGGGGGCAGGGGAATGAGTGCAGACAACTCTTTAGGGAAATCTGAAATCTGACTGCAAAGGGAAGAAGGAGAAGAGGGTTTTTTTTTTTTTTTTTAAGAAAAAACTGGGGAGAATTTCGTTTTCCTGTTTATGTTTTTTTTTAAATTTCATATTTTATTTTACCTCCAAGTTAGCGTCTGGTGCAACAATGATTTCAGGAGTAGATTCCTTAGTGCCCCTTATCCATTTAGCCCATCTCCCCTCCCACAACCTCTCCAGCAACCCTCAGTTTGTTCTCCATATTTATGAGTCTCTTCTGTTTTGTCCCCCTCCCTGTTTTTATATGATTTTTGTTTCCCTTCCCTTATGTTCCTCTGTTTTGTCTCTTAAAGTCCTCATATGAGTGAAGTCCTATGATTTTTGTCTTTCTCTGACGAATTTCACTTAGCATAATACCCTCCGGTTCCATCCACGTAGTTGCAAATGGCAAGATTTCGTTCTTCTTGATTGCCGAGTAATACTCCATTGTGTGTGTGTGTGTGTGTGTGTGTGTGTGTGTGTGTATACATCTTCTTTATCCATTCATCCATCGATGGACATTTGGGCTCTTTCCATACTTTGGCTATTGTCGATAGCGCTGCTATCAACATGGGGGGGCACGTGTCCCTTCGAAACAGCACACCTGTATCCCTTGGATAAATACCTAAAGACAGAAGCATGGACGTGTTTAAATATTACCTGTAAGGGTCCAGTAGAGAGGGAGAAGGTGAAGGTACAGGGGTAGAGGAGGAGGATTGGTAGGGCAAGGTCCTGAGAAGGGGGGCAGGGAAGGACCCAGGGAACAAGTGGAGACTTTCCCCATAGGTAGGAGGAAGGACCCCACCACGTCTCACCCTTGACTCCTGCTGCAGGGGAGATGATACCAACTCCCCCATCTTGTTCATGGCCCGTGTAGTTAAGCTCCGAGCCCCTGAACGGAGCATCAGTGGTTTGGATCTGAGCGCATTTACCCTCTGGACACTTACCCCTGCCGATCTCATCAGGACGGGCTCAGTCGTTACTACATAGAGCCAGGTTTCCTCCGGTCTTGTTTCTGACACCTCGGGTGTTGGCCCCACTTTTTACCTTTGAGTCACCTGCAAAATGTTCATACGTATGTGAACGAAAATCCATTCTTTATCCTAATCCTGGCGTTGGTGGGAGGAGACAGTGGAGACTCTCAGGGTCTCAACATGCTGTCGGGAAGTTATGAGGCAAGAGGAGGGAGTAGAAGCTGAGACCCAAGGGGCGAAGTGACCTTCTCAAGGACACACACAGAAGGACACAGCGGGGGCCTCACTCAGGAGCGGGTCCCTTGCTTCTTGGCTTAGGGGCCTGCCATCCCCGCTCTGCCGATGCCAATAGCTCCAGCCGGCAACTGTGGACTTTCCTAAGTGCCTCTTTGCCCTTTACTCCGGGTCTAGGGTGTCACCTCGAAGCGTGAAGCCCAGCGTTGGGCGAACTCCAGGGTGGTAGCAAGATGAAGATATAAGGGTTTCTTCAGCCACAATTAACGCCCGGCTCAAAGAATTTAAGCAGCGAGGCTTGAGGAAAGGTTACAGCTTTACCAGAAGCCGGGGCACCTGCTCCTTGGAGGTTTCAGTGACTCACCAGTGTCACTGAGGATCCGAACTCACGCTGTTTTCCTCCTTCACTGTCCTTGCTACGGGCTCTCTTCACGGCAGAAAGACTAAGGCAGTGTGGCTCCTCTAATGGGGAGAGAGGGGCAGGTGCTACCTGTGTCACTTGCCTCCCTGTGTCATTTACCGGTGTCACTTCCTCCAAGCTCCTTCCCAGCCCCAGTCCCAGGCCAAGCTGTGGAGCAGAGTCTGGTGCGGAGAGAGGAGTACCCGTGTTTTATTTTATTTTTTTTTTCAACGTTTATTTATTTTTGGGACAGAGAGAGACAGAGCATGAACGGGGGAGGGGCAGAGAGAGAGGGAGACACAGAATCGGAAACAGGCTCCAGGCTCCAGGCTCCGAGCCATCAGCCCAGAGCCTGACGCGGGGCTCGAACTCCCGGACCGCGAGATCGTGACCTGGCTGAAGTCGGACGCTTAACCGACTGCGCCACCCAGGCGCCCCTTGAGTACCCGTGTTTTAAATCCACTTCCTAAGAGTGGATGTTCCAAGCCAGGACTCTGTAATAGTCAAGGGCTCACCAGAAAAGCAGAAATAAACAAACAAAAAACAAAACAAAAAACCCCCCAATAAGCTATATATATATATATCTGTAGATAGAGTTATTTTTTTTAATGTTTATTTTTGAGAGAGAGAGGGAGAGAGAGGGAGGAGCCGGGAGATGGGGGCACAGAGGATCCGAAGCCGGGTTCTGTACTGACAGCAGAGAGCCCGATGTGGGGCTCGAACCTACGAACAGTGAGATCATGACCTGAGCTGACGCCGGGTGCTTCACCGACTGAGCCACCCAGGTGCCCTCTCTGCAGATAGACTTATTATAAGGAGTTGTCTCATGTGATTATTTTTTTTAATGTTTATTTATTTTTGAGAGACAGACAGACAGAGGCAGAGAGCACGAGCAGGGGAGGAGCAGACAGAGGGAGACCCAGAATCCGAAGCAGGCTCCAGGCTCTGAGCTGTCAGCACGGAGCCCGACGTGGGGCTCGAACCCACGGACTGCAAAGACTAGTCGGACGCTTAACCGACTGAGCCATCCAGACGCCCCTTTCATGTGAACAATGATGCTGAGAAGTGTAAGATCTGTGCAGCCGGCAAGCTGGAGACCCAGGAGAGCCGAGGGGATAGTTCCAGTCCAAGTCTGAAGGCCTAAGAACCAGGGTAGAAGAGGGCGGGAGTTCCGGTCTGAGTCCGAGTCCGAAGGCAGGAGAGGATTGATGGCCCAGCTTGCTGACAAAGAGAGAGAATTCCCTGTCACTCAGCCTTCAACAGGCCAACAGCTGCTCTCCTCAGCCTACAGGTTCAACTGTTGATCTCCTACCCACCCAGACACAAATGTCTGTGTCTGAACACCTCCTCGCGTTGAGACGTAAAAGTAAGTTGGTGCAGATTGCAAACAATTCTGGGCATTCTGAGCCCGGGTTAGAACCGGGTGCTTTCTCTCAAGGAAAAAAATGATGTTGAGGGAATTGTGGAATCCGTCCCCCGCCCCCCCCCCCCCCCACCTGGGTCTTTCTTTGTTTCCGAGGAAGATCTCATTCCTTGTTTACTCTAGAAGGGAGTATCAGAGGGAAGTCTAGAATGATGTTCTTGAGATCAGGGCCGCTGAGCTCTTGTGCTCTCTTGCTTCAGCCACGGGTCTCATCTCCGCCCAAGGCCATGCTTTTTTGTGTGTGTCCTGTGATGCCGCACACAGCCCTGGAGGTACGTTCAGGCACATTTACGCCTGGAGGGAGGGAGAATGTTCTCAGAAAACAGCCCGCGAAGCTTATCCCCTGACTACCTTAATTTGCTGCTCCTTAATACAATGAAACGCATGCAACTTCCATCCAAGCAGGGAGGAAATTAGATGAAATCTTTGGGGGTGAAAGCTACCAAGCGGGTCATAGAGTCAGAGATATTGTAACAGTGTTGCGGGGTGACAGGTGCAGCAGAAGTGTAGACTTGTCGACTCACTCCATTGTGCACCGAAACTGATGCAACATTGTGTATCAGCGACGCCTCAGTAAAAACAAAAGAAAAGAATTAGATGCAGTCTTGGTGAGAGTGAAGACTTCAGCATACTCGGGTTTTTTTTTTTTTTCCTATTTTCTTTTTTTGCTTATTTTTAAATTTTTTTCAGTATCGGCAAATTTAATGCAAGGAGTAGATAATGGTGTAGCGCGGACCTAAAGGGATAGGTCCTATGAGAATTCCCTAATTATAGGATACGGATTTGCAAATCCCAGCTGGCTGTTTATTTAAATCAGGGGGCGGGCAAGTCTTGTATTCCAGTAAAAAATTTGCAGCTGATAAACAACTTAGCCCGCGGAGCCATGGTCACCCTAGTTATTTCTGAGTAGACTGCACTAGTTTTCTTAGTAATGAAGTTTATTTTAACGCCTGGCTAGTTGAGTTAAATACAGGGAGAATAAAATACATCAAACCTATTGTATTCGTACCGTATTTTGGGGCTCATATTCAGGAACGATTTGTGTGTTAGTAAACAATCGGATCATTGATGCTTAAGAGAAATGTAGGAGACTGAACTGCGTTTATAAAGTGTTGGGATGTTTTAAGAGAACTTGAGATTTACTCTATTTTATCGGTTTAATTGATGAGGTTTTCCTGGGGAGTTAAATTACTTGGAGAAGTTTGGCTTGTCTGAGCAGACAGATGAAGTAATGAAAAGAGAAAAAAAAATGAATATAAATATGGTGCCTTTAAAAATGCAACTACAGGGGCACCTGGGTGGCTCAGTCGGTTAAACTCAGGTCCGACCTCAGCTCAGGTCATGATCTCGCGGTTGGTGGGTTCGAGCCCCACATCGGGCTCTGCGCTGACAGCTCGGAGCCCGGAGCCTGCTTCGGATTCTGCATTTCCCTCTCTCTCTGCCCCTCCCCCGCTCACACTCTGTCTCTCTTTCTCAAGAATAAACAAACATTAAAAAAAAAAAATTAAAAAAAAGAATGCAACTACAGACGGTCCCTGACTTAGATGGTTCGACTTACGGTTGTTTGCCTTTACAGTGGTGCAAAAGCGATATGCATTCAGTAGAAATCGTACTTCAGATTTTGAGTTTTGATCTTTGCCCAGGCCAGCAAATCTGCAGCACAACGCTCTCTTGCTATGCCCAGCAGCGGGGGATCCCAGTCGGCCATCTGATCTCGAGGGTAAACACAGCCAGTAACCTATAACCATTCTGTCCCCATACAGCCATTCTGTCCTTCACCTTCAGCGTGGTATTCAATAAATTACAGGAGATATTCCACACTTTCTTATAAAATAGGCTTTGTGTTAGATGATTTTCCCCAACTGTAGGCTAACGTAAGTGTTCTGAGCACTTTTTAAAGTTTCTTTATTTACTCTGAGAGAAAGCGCATGGGAGCATGAGGAGGGGAGGGGCAGAGAGAGGGAGGGAGAGAGAGAGAGAGAGAGAGAGAGAGAGAGAATCCCAAGCAGTCTCCACACTGCCAGCACAGAGCCCGACGTAGGGCTCGATCCCACGAACCATGAGATCACAACCTGAAATGATGTTGGATGCTTAACCGACTGAATCGCCCAGGTACCCCCTGTTTAAGGAAGTTTATTTTTATTTATTATTATTATTATTTTTTAAGTTAGCTAGTTTTGTATATTTGCAGTACACCCTATGACCTGGAGTCCAGTTAAATGATTGAGTTTCTTTGGACATTCCTTTCTTTCTTTATTTTTTAATTTAATTTAATTTAATTTAATTTATTTTAATTTTATCTTTTTTTAATATGAAATTTATTGTCAAATTGGTTTTCATACAACACCCAGTGCTCATCCCAACTGGTGCCTTCCTCAGTGCCCATCACCTACGTTCCCCTCCCTCCCGCCCCCCCATCAACCCTCAGTTTATTCTCAGTTTTTAAGAGTCTCTTATGCTTTGGCTCCCTCCCTCTTCCCCCACCCCCCACCCCTTCCTCTCCCCCATGGTCTTCTGTTAAGTTTCTCAGGATCTACATAAGAGTGAAAACATATGGTATCTGTCTTTCTCTGTGAGAAGAAGTTTAAGTATTAATCAACGTTTCCCTTGAAACTCAGGGCTAAAACTTCCTGGATTTCCTTCTTTTAATTTCTTTTCATGTTTTTATTAATTTTTGAGACAGAGAGAGACAGAGCATGAGCAGGGGAGGGGCAGAGAGAGAGGGAGACACAGAATCGGAAGCAGGCTCCAGGCTCTGAGCCGTCAGCACAGAGCCCGACGCGGGGCTCGAACTCACGGACTGTGAGATCATGACCTGAGCCGAAGTCGGACGCTTCACCGACTGGGCCACCCAGGCGCCCCCTTACTAGATTTCTTGATAGAAATATGTCTTAGTTGACTTTTGCTACAATAGTGTCATATAACAGACCACCCCAACAAAGCTTACACAAGCATTTAGTCTCAGGCTCAGAGGTTCAAAGATTAACTGTGGTTCAGCAATCTAGGCTGGGCTCAGCTGGGGAACTCTGCTCTCGACTGCCGGCCAGCTGGGTTGGCTCCAGGCCACGGGTTCGGTCAGGTTCTGCTTCCTGGGTTTTCTTCCAGACCCAAGGCTGAAGGGACAATAACTCACGTCCTTCTAACCGCAGATCCCTGGAACTCAGGAGATAAAGCCGATCCGCACAAACACGTATCAGCCTTTGCTAACAACCATTTGACTAAAGCAAATGTTGTGGCTGAGCCTAAGTGACGTAGAACTTCATTCCAGGGAAGTGAAGTCTTGGACCCAGTCGTCATTCCATGGCAAATACAAAGATCTGTCCGTTGAATATAGAGCTTGCCCTTGTGACTTCGCTAAACTGAATATTAATGTAAAACCTAGTAATCACAGAAAGACTTCTCAAAGTACAAAAGCTTCCCTTCCGATAAGAATTCCTAACACTTACTCTGGAAGTATGACGTTCTGGGGCACTGTTCGAAGGACTTCACATGTGCCAACTCACTTAATTCTTAAATCAGCCTCACAAGACGGGTGCCATTATCATCTACAATTTTTAGAGAGCGAGAAGGGGAGAGGACAGGAGCAGATGGAGAAAACACAGAGAGAGAACGTTAAGCAGGTTCCATGCTCAGCATATAGCACGACGCGGGACTCGATCCCCCCAACCCTGGGATCGTGACCTGAGCTGAAATCAAGAGTCAGACGCTCAACCAAGGACTGAGTCACCCAGACGTCCCTGTCATCTACAGTTTTACAAGTGAGGGTACTGAGGCACAGAGAGGTTAAGCAGCATGTCCAAGGTCACACAGCAGGAGTCAGAGCCAGGCTCTGGAGTTCATCTTTTAACCAGTACGCTGTGCTGTCTCTTGAAGGCATCCAGACGGTTCAGAGAACAACTGAGAGGAAATCCACGGCCTCCCGAGTCTGTGGGCCTTTTGCTGTGGTCCACGCCAGGGAAGCACTTTCTCGGCACCACGGTCAAGCTGAAGCCAACGGGACCCCATCCTTGACTTCTGTCCTTGTCCCACTGTCTGGTCCTTCCTGACTTCCTTTCTGCCTCTTCTGTGTCTCTTTCATTCTCACTAACCTGGGCTCTCCCTGACACCGGGCAGCGGGGCAGAGGAAGGGCTACGCAGCCAGCAAATCTGGCTCTAGTCCCTCTGGGTCTGTCACACGGCCCTGAAGTTCACCTGTCTTGTGTAAAAATGAGACCGACCAACGCGGAAGGCCCGCCATTGTTCTGAGCTTTGAAGGGCATAATGAAACTCATTCATTCCTTTCTCCATCAGACGGGTTTTGAGTATCAACTGTGAGCCAACCCCTCGGTTAGTGCCCGCGGGCGACAAAACCTTCCCGCCACTCCAGGCGACCATTCACTCAGCCGGTCAACGAATCGGACCCACTCTGAGCGGCCCTGTGCGAAACTCGAGGAGTAGCAAAATGACCAGCATGCGGTCGCCTTCCTCTGGAGCTAATAAGTGGCTGTTAGGCACCAGCACTCAGGTAGGGTGTCAGAAGTCCTCTGACTTCCTTCTTCGCAGAGCCCCCCGCCTCTTGGCCAAAGGCACTGTTGTCATTGGACCATGCAAAGCTGGCTTGATCGGTCTTCCAAAGAACATCTTTCAGAAGGCTCACCTATGACAACAGGATCCGCCAGAAGCACTTGCGTCCCCTGTGGGCCACTCGGAGCTCCTCCCACGGGGGACAAGCTGCCTGCTGGCCAAGGTGACACTGGAGGTGCGGGGAGTGGCTGGAGTCACCAAGCACAGAGGTGATTCGATTACCTGAGAACTTGCCAATGGGCCCACAGCCAAGGAGAAGTGGAGGGCACGTCCCGGTGGTAAAAATAGTCACGGTGAAAAGGCCACCCACAGGGGGAGAAGAGACCTACCTTCAGGTGGACCCCAGACAGCACCCGGAGTGAGAGATGGGCACAGGCCCGGCCACCCATCAGCTCTCCAGGGTCATTTCTTGTCTGCCCCTCAGGGCAGCAACGAACATCGTGCTTGGCTCTGGGTCTAGACACCCGGGGACCACAGCCCGGCAATGCCAGGCAGAGCTGGTGTTAGAGCTTCTGACTGATCGAGCTGAAAAACAGCAAACACGTCGTCGCTTAGCCAACGCTTCCCTTCCAGCATCGTCACAGGGGTTAAATTGAGAAGGGTGAAGGATGTGACAGCCTTTTGTAAGCAGTGACTTCTTTTTACTGCAGGCACATGGTAAGCACAATGCTTTACCGATGTGATTTGTCCGGGGAAGCAGAGGATCCCTTTTCTAGCCGTTTTCAGAAAGCCATCATCTGTCATCGTAAATCCTTCGGGCATTTCTTTCTACTCTTTTTGGACTTACCTGGTTTGAGTGATTGGACTATAGCATTTTTCTTTTTTTTTCTTTTTTAATTTTTTTTTTTTTTGGTAACATTTATTTATTTTTGAGACAGAGAGAGACAGAGCATGAACGGGGGAGGGGCAGAGAGAGAGGGAGACACAGAATCGGAAGCAGGCTCCAGGCTCTGAGCTGTCAGCCCAGAGCCCGACGCGGGGCTCGAACTCACAGACCGCGAGATCGTGACCTGAGCCGAAGACGGATGCTCAACCGACTGAGCCACCCAGGCGCCCCTAGCATTTTTCTTTTAGTCACACGGTCTGGTATGCATTTCTGTCTTAAGTCCTCTTGGGGACCCAACAGCATATAATTACATACATACCGCATCAGAAGAGAAACCTTGGTCATTTGGCAAGCGTTCTGCATGGTGTTGTTTTGTTTACTTAAAAAAAAAAAATGTTATAGGGGCGCCTGGGTGGCTCAGTCGGTTGAGCGAGGGTCGGACTTCGACTCAGGTCATGATCTCACGGTTCCAAGTTCGAGCCCCACATGGGGCTCTGTGCTGACCGCTCGGACCCTGGAGCCTGCTTCGGATTCTGTGTCTCCCTCTCTCTCTGCCACTCCCCCGCTCATGCTCTGTCTCTCTCTGTCAAAAATAAATAAACATTAAAAAATTTTTTTAAAAAAATGTTACCTTTGCAATGTAAGCTAGGTGCTGGTAAAATACAGGACCGTCACACTGGGGCTGAACCACAGAAGGCTGCCCAGCACTGCGCCTGGCCTATGAAAAGGGTCCTGCGATATTTTCATCTGAAATGCACTAGATTCTTCCAGGCACAGAGGTGGGCCCACAGGTCTCTTAGAGGGAGGGATTCAACCCACTCCAGCTTCCCTCCCCGCGTCTTTTGCCAGAACCGAGGCGGTGAGGTGGAGGCAGGGCCAAGGCAGAACCTGCCCTTGCGGATATGTGAGCTGTAGGCTGGTGGTCTGGCTCAGGGTCGCGCGCCCAGTTTTTCACGGGGAGGAAAATGGAGGGGCCGCGGTGACAGGGAGGCTAGAGGTGACCGCACGGATTTTGTTGTTCTTTAAGGGGATCATAGATGTCCTATTACCATCCGAGGACAAGGAAAAGAGGTCCCAGACAGAGGCTGGGAGACGGGCGAGAGAAGCGCGGGGGTGGGGGTGGGGTGGGGAGCCTGACCGCAGCTCCCGGCAGGGTGCGCTTCGGTTCCGAGCGCGCAGCGAGGACCGACCGGCTCCGGCAGCCCCGGGGAGGAGACAAGCGCAGGTGACACCGTGACCACCCGCGCTCCCGTCCAGCCTCTCGCAGCCCCTGGCCATTCGGAGGTCTGCGTCACGCGCTGAAGCCACGCGCTCCCGGGCACGGAGGGCCCCTCTACCACCTCGGACCGCCGACGCGGTGGAGACTGGCGCGCTGGGGACGCCAAATGCTCCACTCGCTGGAGGGGCTTCCCAGTCCCTCAGACTCCATTCTCACCCAGCTCCTCCACCTACTAGCCGATCGCCCGGTGGTGCCTCAGTGTCCCCGCCCTAAAAAAGTGGGGCAAGTAACTGTGCACACCTCTGAGGGCTGTGGTGAGCAATCAATGGCACAGCGCAAAGAAAGCGTTTAGCGCCCGGCCGGTCCCTAGGAGGTATCACAAGCAGGGGCTGTGGACTTTATCACCACCTTCTCGAGTTCTCCAGGGCGTGGGCCCGCGGCGGGTCTGTTGGCGCGAGGGTCAGTGGTCCCCAAACGACGGCACAGATGCTTGGGCGGACGCGGAGAGCCGCAGGTGGGCGGGGACTGCCCAGAGCTCTCCAACTTCGTGCACCTGCCCGGCTCCCAGAAATTTGCCTCTGGCAGTCGGCGCAGGGAGTGGGGAAGGGGAGCTCCCGTCCTGCTCGACGGCCGCCGGGTCCCTGCGAGGCGGCGGGATTCGAGATGCCTTGGTGCAGGCGAGTGTTGCGGGCGGTGGGGCGCGCCGTCCGGGAGCCGGCAGGTGCGGGGGCGGCCGGGGACGCCAGGGAGGGGGCCGCGGTCTCCGGGTGGGGCCCGACCCGCCCCCGCCTAGGTGAGGAGGGCAGCTGGAAGGGGACGGCGCTCGGGGACGCGACGCAGTGGCCAGCCCCTGCTCTTTCTGGAACGCTGCGCCCCCCTCCCCGGGGAACCCTGGTTTCCCCAGCTGGAAAATGGGACGTGGACGTTGCGTCTTGGTCCCGGGGAAGGTGTCGCGTGGATGTCCCGAGCGTGGGATTCTGCCCCGGGGGACCGCGGGCTCTGCACGGACGGGAAGCCGAGGCCGCGCGCGCGCGCGCGCGTCCCCTCCGCGGCTTAGAAGCCAATCGGCGCTGTCGGGGGGGATTTTAGTCGGGTTTTCGGAGCGTCTGTTCTGTCGCCAGGGCGCAGTGGAGCCTGAGAACTGGTGCAATCAATAATGCGGAGAAGTGGACTGGGAAGTCTAATTTCATTTTTGTAGCCCCCCCCCCGCCCCCAAGGATCAAAATCAAAACACATTCTGTGCCCTTTTACCCTCAACGTTTATTTTCTCCGAATTTTTCAATACTAGAACAATCCTTAACACTGACAAGGAAGGCATCTTGCGAAAATCTTGCAAAAGCGCATCCGTGAGATAATGTTTTCTAAGCATGAACGCGAAGCACGGGGTATCCAGAGGATGTGACGGAGGGAGGGGAATGTTCTGGCTCCGGCTTGGCTTTCGTTCCAGGCGTTCGGGCTCCTTCCCCGGCGTCCCCGCCCCCCCCCCCCATTCTTTAGTGTGTGACCCAGAAGTCCTGGCATCAGGCTAGGTGCCAATGAATTATAGCTGGCAAGGCCTCGGCAAATGTGACTTTCCCTTCACACAGACAGCTGGAATGCAGAAAAGGTCTTGGGTTTTAATGCATGGTGTTTGCTCTCTTTATAACCCTGGGACCTTAAAAGGCTGCTGGCCTTTGTGACCATGATGGAACTAATGTTTCTTTTTCAGAAGAAACTTTTTTTTTTTTAAGAGAGTGAGAGCGAGCGAGCGAGCGAGAGAGAGAGAGAGAGAAGAGGGGCTCACCTTAAGCAGGGCTTGTGTTTTTTGTTTGTTTTTACCCAGTGAGGCGGCACCAGCTCGCCCAATGCGGGGGACTCGGAAACGGTGAGATTCTGACCTGAGCTGAAGTTAGATGCTTAACCCGCTGAATCACCCAGGGGCTCAAGAAACTAATTCTTTTTAAAACTTTTTTTTTAATGTTTATTTATTTTTGAGAGAGACAGAGACAGAATGCGAGTGGGTTAGGGGCAGAGAGAGAGAGGGAGACACAGAATCCGAAGCAGGCTCCAGGCTCCCAGCTGTCAGCACAGAGCCGGTCGCGGGGCTGGAACTCATGAGCTGTGAGATCATGACCTGAGCTGAAGTCAGACGCGTAACTGACTTGAGCCACCCAGGCGCCCCAAGAAACTAATCCTTTTAATCTTTTATTTGCTTTTTAGTTTCTTCCTTTCCTTTCCTTTCCTCTCCTCTCGTCTCCTCCTTTTTCTTTTTTCTTTTCTTTCTTCTTTCTTTTCTTTTTTCTTTTTTTCTTTTCTCTTTTCTTTTCCTTCCTTCCTTCCTTCCTTCCCTTTCTTTCTTTCCTTCTTTCTTTTGAAAATTTTCTAGTCTTTTTTATTAAGTAATCTCTACACCCAACTGGGGGCTGGAACTCACCACCCAGAGATCAAGAGTCACATGCTCCCCTGAGCCAGCCAGGCACCCCTAGTTTCCTTTTTTCAATTAAAAAAAAATGTCTGATTTTGACAGGAGTATTTCTGATTTTGTCCAAGACAGGGTAGTTCGCCCCAACACGGGAAATAATCATTATAGTGTCAGCCGCTAAGCTCCGTAAACTGGTGAGTTCATGTCATTTCATACACTAGGCTTATTTATGTGTAGACCCTGTTCGAGATTGACCCAGTACTGCTCACAGCGGCACCCTCCTCTTGTGCCCACTCTACAGTTGTGGAGACTGAGGAAAGAAGTTGCCCAAGGAATACACTGGAAGAGGCAGGTTGGGATTCAGCGCCATGTGAGGCTACAGCTGATGCTTTTTGATTGCATGCGGCATTTTGGTCATAATATTTCACTCGACAAGTGTTTGATAATCTATTATGTGCTAGGCATCGTGGTAGGTACTGGGCACACAACTGTCCTCACCTCTCGGAGAAGCGGTGACCCTAGCGTATTTGTCGTTCTCAGCTACTCATTTTTAGATCTTTAAAAAATGTGTATTTATTTTTGAGAGAGAGAGACAGACCACGAGTGGGGGAGGGGCAGAGAGAGAGGGAGACCCAGAATCCGAAGCAGGCTCCGGGCTCCGAGCTGTCAGCACAGAGCCCCATGTGGGGCTCGAACTTGGAAACGTGAGAACATGGCCTGAGTTGAAGTCCGACGCTTAACCAACTGAGCCACCCAGGCGCCCCTCAGCTACTCATTTTTTTAACACCCCTTTCCTCTACAGGACGGAATCATTTTCAGCAAAAAGCGTGTAATAATCAATAATAATTATTCCCTTGCTTTTCATTTTAAGATCGTTAAGAAGACTGTCATTTCTAAAGATACCAAAATTGGGTAAAATATGTTACGTATGAATTAAAATTCGCACCCACCAAACAAAATACCACCCCTGGCAGTTTGTGCTGTGTTGCTGTTTTAAATTTTAAGCACTAATGGGGCTCCTGGTTAAATGTCCTCCCCTCTTGATCTCACAGTCTTTTGGGTTCAAGTCCCAAGCTGGGCTCTGTGCTGAGTGTGAAGCCTACTTGAAAGAAAGAAAGAAAGAAAGAAAGAGAAAAAGGAAGGAAGGAAGGGAGGAAAGGAAAGAAAGAAAAGAAAAAGAAAGAAAGAGAAAAAGGAAGGGAGGAAAGGAAAGAAAAGAAAGCAAAGAAAGAAAAGAAGAAAGAAAGAAAAAGGAAGGAAGGGAGGAAAGGAAAGAAAGAAAAAATAAAGCAAAGAAAGAAGAGAAAAGAAAGAAAAAAGGAAGGAAGAGAGGAAAGGAAAGAGAAAGGAAGGGAGGAAAGGAAAGAAAGAAAGGAAGGGAGGGAAGGAAAGAAAGAAAGAAAGCAAAGAAAGAAAGAAAGAAAAAAATTTTTAAGTGCTAATGAAAGGTCCTCATTCACACGGAAAGACAAAGTGACTGAAGTTCGGTTTATTCATCTTTAAAATAGGTGATGGGGAGATAGGAGCTTGCTCGGGTCACTCCAAGCGTCGACTCGACTCGGTATTGTAGTACTTCCGGGAACAGTGCACCCTCTCGGGGACTAAAAAAAAAAAAGTGTGCTATTTGTGTTTATATCACATCCACTGCTTAAATGGAGGAGTAGGTAATAGGTAATACCACCTGGGTTAGAGCCAAGCCACTCCCTGAGCCAGCCTGAACAATTCCCAGCGCTCTCCATTTACTCTGGTTCCAGGCTTACCTTTGAAAGGAACCTAGGGGGGTCCCCGAACGGCTCAGTCGGTTGTGTCTGTGCCATGATCTCGCTGTTCAGGAGTTCGGGCCCCGCATCAGGCTCACTGCTCTCAGCACAGAGCCCTCTTTGGATCCTCTCTCCCCCTCTCTCTGCCTGTCCCCTACTTACTCTCTTTCTCAAAAATAAATAAACATTAAAAAAAAAAAAAAGGGAAAGGAATCTATGCAGCTGAACGAGGTGTGTGTTGGGAGCCGACTGTGTAACTGAGTTGTTCACGTCAAATTCCACGAAGAATATAATTTTTATAAAGGATAGACAATAAATGGCGCTAATTTGAAGCTCGAATGGATTATTAAAACATCAAGGTAAGTGCAACGGTTGCTTGGAACTTAGACCAACGGTTCTCAATCTTTTTGGTCTCAGGACCCTTTACGTTCTTAGAAATTACAGAGGACCCACCTCCCCAGAGAGCTTTTGTTTATGCGAGTTGTATCATTCCCATTACCACAGGAGACATTAAAGCTGAGAAAGTTTAAAAAATGTGTTCGTGAAGTTGTTAAAAACATGGGACGTCTGGGGGGCCCAGTGGGTAAAGTATCCAACTTTGGCTCAGGTCATGATCTCATGGGTTGTGAGTTCGAGCCCCGCATCGGGCTCTGTGCTGACAGCTCGGAGCCTGGAACCTGCTTCGGATCCTGTTTCCCTCTCTCTCTGCCCCTCCTCCACTCACGCTCTCTCTCTCTCTCTCTCTCAAAAAGAAAACAAACATGAAAGAATTAAAAAAACAAAACCCAATCATCAACCTACCAGATGTTAACATAATGCATTTTAATGAAAAATTAATCATTTGAAGGCTTGACCGGGACTGACACCCTTCCAAGGTGACTCATGGGATTATTGGCCGGAGGCTTTGCTGTGTCTCTACATGGCACTTCATGGGCAACTCACAACACGACAGCGAGCTTCCCTAGAGCTAATTACTTGAGAGGAAACGCGTCACCAAGGCGAAGACCACAGTGGCATTTACTACCTAATCTCAGAAGTGACTGTGATTTTTCTTTCTGATCGTGTCTTTCTCAGGTTTTCATAAAATGGTTACGTTGTTTCACAAAATAAGTTGGGGAGTATTCCCTCTCTTCCTATTCTTTGGTCTTCCAAAGAATAGAATTTTCTATTCTTACAGAAAATGAAATAAAAATGAAAATGTGGCATTAAAATTATCATTATACCATTTGGATTATTCAGAATTTTCTCTTTTTGCCCGTGTCCGCTTTTCTAAGTTGTATTTTTTCTCGTTCCTCTGTGCTTTCGAGTTTATTGGTACAAATTGTTAATTTATATTCTCTTATTGCTTCTTTAATGGCTGTAAGATTCTAGTGATGCCCTCAATGTTCCTGCCATTGGCGATTTGTGCCTACTCTTGTTTTTTTCTTGATCCCGCCAATGGGTTAATTAATTTTATTGGCTTTTAAAAATAAAACAACTTTGGCTTTGATGATCCTTTGTAGTGTATATTCCTATCTCATTAATTTATGCCCTCACATTTAATACTTCCTCCTTTCTATTTTATTTGATCCTAACCTGCTAACTCTTTTTTCTAAACTCTGAGATAGATGTTTGGTTTCCCAACTCAGATTTTCATCTTTCCTAATGTAGGTGTTCAAGCCCCATAAATGTCTCCTTTTTTTCCTTCCCACTCCCCAGAGATGTCCAGTGCTAACAATCTGATATATTTGCTTTTATTTTTACACAAATAGGATCCTACCATATATGCTATTCTGGAACCTACTTTGTTTTTCTTTAAGACATATTTTATTTTTATTATTTTTTCAAGTTTATTTCTTTTGAGACAGAGAGAGAGCACAAGCAGGGGAGGGTTGTCGGCACAGAGCCTGTCGTGGGGCTCGAACCCGTGAACTGTGAGCTCATGACCTGAGCCGAAGTTGGACACTTGACTGACTGAGCCACCTAGGCACCCCTAAAATTCTTTTTTAGAAACAATAAACTGAAAAAAGTTTTTTTAAATTTACTTTTGAGAGAGAGAGAGAGAGGGAGAGCGCATGAGCAGGGGAGGGCCAGAGAGAGGGGGAGACACAGAATCCGAAGCAGGCTCCAGGCTCCGAGCTGTCAGCACAGGGCCCGACGCGGGGCTGGAGCCCATGAACTGCGAGATCATGACCTGAGCCCAAGTCGGACGCTTCACCGACTGAGCCACCCAAGCGCCCCATGTAATGTTCTGTGTACGTTTCAAGGAATGTGTATCCTGCGGTTGTTACATGTAATATGCTGTATGTTCTTTATATCAAGTTTGCTGATTGCCTGGTTCAAGTAATCTGAACGCTTGCTAATTTTTTTTATTTGTTTGCTCGTTGGTTAGGGAGGGAAGTGAGTTAAAAATCCCTCACCATGGTTCTAGATTTGTCTGTTTCTCCTTGTCATGCTTTCACTCTTTTGCGTTTCGTATTTTGAGGCGTTATGAGAAAAAGGAATTGTTACCTCTTCTTGTGAACTGAATATTTTACAACTTTGAGGTATCTGTGTTTGGCTTTTTGTCTTTATTTTTTTAATTTTTTTTAACATTTATTTATTTTTGAGACAGAGAGAGACAGAGTATGAACGGGGGAGGGGCAGAGAGAGAGGGAGACACAGAATCGGAAGCAGGCTCCAGGCTCTGAGCCATCAGCCCAGAGCCCGACGCGGGGCTCGAACTCACGGTCGGTGAGATCGTGACCTGAGCTGAAGTCGGACACTCAACCGACTGAGCCACCCAGGCGCCCCTGGCTTTTTGTCTTTAAAATCTGCTTCCTCTGATGTTCATTTAGTGATATCAACTTTATCTTGGTTACTTGGTATATTTATCTTCCTTATTATTCTCAACATTTCCATATCCGTGTGTGTTTTTGATGTTTCTCTTGCAAAACCGCATGTAACTGGGCTTCTTTTTTCCATGTGGCCTGACTATTCCTTGCATTTTAACTGGAGCATTTAATTGATTTGCATTTATGTAATTACTGGGGTGGTTGGTTTAAATCCAGCATCTCACGGAGCGCTTTGTATTTGTTTTACCTGATCTCTGTTCTTTCCTTTCTTGCCCCTTTTTGGTATTCATTCTTTTTTTATCCCATTTGCCTGACTCTGACCTTGAAACTTATTCACTATTTATACTATTTCCATAGTATTTATGCTATAGATCATAGCATACTTTTGACCTATGAAAGTCTAAAATTACTCGGTATTTTTAATCCTCTTGGGCAATGCAAAGACCTTATCACACTTTTAGTCTACTTACTGCCTTTCCTGAGTTACTTTCCTTTCCTTTTTTTTTGTATGATATACAAAACAGTATTATTGCTTTATGCGGTCAGTAGTGACCTAGATTTACCCACTTATCTGCCATTTTGATTTCTCTTCATTCTTTCCTTATGACCTTCCCTTCCATCTGGGATAGTGTGCCTGAGGGAGCTCCTTTAGTGGGATAATGCTAGATTCCCTCAAACTTTGTTCATCTGAAAATGTCTTTGTCGCGCCTTTATCCTTGAATATTTTTTTCTGGTATAGAAGATATATATTTCTTAACATGTATTTATTTTTGAGAGACAGAGCATGAGCAGGGGAGGGGCAGAGAGAGGGAGACACAGAATTGGGACCAGGCTCCAGGCTCTGAGCTGTCAGCACAGAGCCTGACGCGGGGCTTGAACCCACGAACCATGAGATCATGACCTGAGCCAAAGTCGGACGCTTAACCGACTGGGCCACCCAGGCGTCCCTAAAAAATTTTTTTTTAACGTTTATTCATTTTTTTTAACGTTTATTTATTTTTGGGACAGAGAGAGACAGAGCATGAACGGGGGAGGGGCAGAGAGAGAGGGAGACACAGAATCTGAAACAGGCTCCAGGCTCTGAGCTGTCAGCACAGAGCCCGACGCGGGGCTCGAACTCACAGACCGTGAGATCATGACCTGAGCCGACGTCGGACGCCCAACCGACTGAGCCACCCAGGCGCCCCTAAAAAAAAATTTTTTTTAACGTTTATTCATTTTTGAGAGACACGGAGAGAGCAACTCACTATCTTGGTAGCCACCCGAGTCCTTCACGCAGATGTGTTGGTTTTCCTTCCGTTTTTCTAGTTCTCGTCGGTGGGCTGAACCAGGAGAGCAGGTGGAATCCGCATGCATCGGGTGCGGGCGCCGACGCTAAGAGTGGGGTGTGGCGAACTTTAATTGAGCTCACGAAAATAAAGGAGGTATTACTGGTGCTCAATATTGTGAAGCGATTCATAGTCATTATTGTATAACGTCAGGTGATCCTCGGAGAAAAATGGGGGTTACGGGTACTGACCTCCCCCTTTCACCTCCTGCGTAGTCGAAAATCCGTGTATCACTTTTGACTCCCCCCCCCAACTTAACAGTTTACTGTTGACTGGAAGTCTTACCGATAGCATAAACGGTTTGACACATACTTTATATGTATGCGTGTTAGGCAATGTGTTCCTTTTTTGTTTGGAGAGAGAGAGAGAGCAGGTAAGAGTGAGGGCGAGCAGGGGAGGGGAGTGGGGGGGCATGGGGAGAGAGAGAGAGAGAGAGAGAGAGGATCTCAAGCAGGCTCAATGCTCAGCATGGAGTCCCATTTGGGGTTCAAGCTCACGACTCTGGGCTCATGACCTGAGCCGAGATCAAGAGTTGGGACACTCAACTGACTCAGCCACCCACGCACCCCCAAAGTTATTTTTAATTTCAATTTTTTTTTTTTACCTCACCGGTGAAACAAATATATATATTTAAAGTTTTTATTTATTTATTTTGAGAGAGAGAGAGAACAAGCAGAGGAGAGGCAGAGAGAAGGGGAGGGATTCGTGTGATAAAGCAAACAAATTATGAGATTACTTTCTCACGCGGTAGGCAAATCCTGACTAACCGGCTTCCGTTGTCTGCTGAGACGTGGGGCCATCTGGACCAGCCCTGCTAGGGTACAAGAGCCCCTGAGGGCCGGGAGTGACACCATCTTCTGACTCTGGACCCAGGAGGTTCCTCCAGTTTCTTCCTGGTCCCAAAGTTCTGTACCTGGAATATGAGAACTGCTCGGCAGGGGTAAATAGCTTTATGGGATTTGAAGGGACAGGTTGCCATCAGCCGACACGGATGACTGACTCATTGTTCCTCAAGTATAGTCCCACCAGAATAGCAGCCTCATACAATTACAGTTTGAACCGGTCCCCACGTAAGAACGTGAAGAGTGCAATTTTAACATCGTAGGACATTTGTAGTTATCTGATAAAAATTTGGCTGCTTAATATTTGATTGGTAATCTCTCACCAACCAGGTCTGCTTCATGACTGAGTCGCAAATGCTGTCCTTAGCTGGAACCAAGGTTTGGTAAAATCAGAACTCCAAAGCTGAGACGGGGGTGATCACATGGTCGAACTTGAGTAAGGGTTAAGTAAAGGTGCATTTTCTGCTGGTGTTTCTAGAACGTGATTAGTTTAAACATGTCTGTCTTTGTCTGAATGTCTTTTTATTGTTATTTTTTAAATTATTTTTGAGAGAGAGAGAGAGAGAGAGAGAGAGACAGAGCGTGAGCACAGGAGGGGCAGAGAGAGAGAGGGAGACACAGAACCCGAAGCAGGCTTCCAGGCTCCGAGCCGTCAGCACAGAGCCCG
Organism: Lynx rufus; assembly: GCF_022079265.1. NCBI lineage: Eukaryota > Metazoa > Chordata > Mammalia > Carnivora > Felidae > Lynx > Lynx rufus. The sequence goes on along the minus strand of NW_025814832.1, from coordinate 23,523,096 downwards.
ACGCGGGGCTCGAACTCGTGAACCGCAAGATCATGCCCTGAGCCCAAGTCAGACACTTAGCTGACTGAACCAGCCAGGTGCCCCTGAATGTCATTTTTAGAAGATGCAGATGTTACAGAAATCTATAACAACAGAGTGGAAATGCCACGTGAACCTTTTATATATACTCAAGTATTTCTGGGCTTTGGTTTATTCCATTCACCTATTTGCTTATTCTGGAATCAGTATTATGCTTTTAATAACTGTAGCTTTTTAATAGTTTTATGCTTTAGTAGTACAGTCATCGCTCTTATTTATATTTTCCCTGCTATTCTCGTGTGTTACTTCCCATTAGAGTCATTTTGACAAACAAATCCTGTTGTGGATTCGTTGACGTGTTATTATGCTGAACTTACAGGTTGATATAGAGTGAAGTTACAGCTCTGAACTGTGGAGTTATTCTAGTTAAAAATAAGAAATTGGGGCGCCTGGGTGGCTCCGCTGGTTAAGCATCCGACTTCAGCTCAGGTCATGGTCTCCCGGTTCGTGGGTTCGAGCCCCGCGTCGGGCTCTGTGCTGATGGCTCGGAGCCTGGAGCCTGCTTCGGATTCTGTGTCTCCCTCTCTCTCTGCCCCTCTCCTGCTTGTGCTCTGTCTCTCTCTCGCTCTCAAAAATTATATAATATTTTAAAAAATTTTAAAAAGGAATATGTTGACTGAAAAATTCCTCACTGTAATCTGATTCTTAGCATTGACTAGAATTAATATCTTGGTGTATGTCATTTCAGATATTTTTTCTGTGACTCTATGCTTTAAATATGCATGCGGTCTTGTATTCAGCCCAATAAGGTCTTAGAGTTTTAAGGGATTTATACTATGTCTATTCAGTCGTCTGCTTTTAAAAAAAATTTTTTTTAATGTTTATTTATTTTTGAGAGAGAGAGAGAGGCAGACCGCGAGCAAGGGAGGGGCAGCGAGAGAGGGAGACACAGAACCGGAAGCAGTCGCCAGGCCCTGAGCTGTCAGCCCAGAGCCCGACGCGGGGCTCGAACTCGTGAACTGTGAGATCATGACCTGAGCTGAAGTCGGACGCTTCACCCGCTGAGCCACCCAGCCGCCCCTCAGGGATTTGCTTTTCAAAATAAATGGCATTTCAGTATTTATTCAGCTGTTTGAAGTCTCACACTAGGGCTTTACAAGCTGTTGGACATTTGGCAAATTATTTCTCCCGAAGAACCGTAACGCACATTCCCAGACAGTATAAATATATAACGGAACTAGTATTAATGTATATCATTATTTATAAACAGATTATCAAGTGCTAAAAAATTAGCGTAATAAAACCAATGATCAAGTATCCAAAAATTAGGTCACACAGCTCAAAAGACATACACATACATCCTCTCCCTTTTGAAAGTTCCTATTATACCACTTGGCTTTTACGAAGCTATGTTGGTACTTAAACTTTTGTTAACCAAAGGAAACGCAAAGAGGACTTTTGCTGTAACCGAAAAAGGCGAAAGGGAAAAATAGCGCTGCTGGGTTTGTTTTGCAAGGCCCGGGGGTACAGAGGTGGCTCGCACCCTGAGCAGCCCCAGGGGCGCCCCCAAACACCTTGCCCGGGGAGCTCAGCATCTCAACATCAAGCAACCCTGTGTCTGCGAGCAATTGCTTAACCTCCGTTCATTTTGTGCATCCGTTAGCAAGATGCTCCTAAGGTATCAGAAAAGCCTAAATGTAGTTAGTTTGGGGGTCTGGGAACACTAAAGAATTTTCCATAGAAATTCATGGTAATTCAACGGTCTCGTAGGATTGTTTTCCTTTCAGAGGGTGGGAGGAACCTGTAATACATTAGATAGCGGCTCAGTTCATTGCCAGAAATTCACTTCCTTTTTTTTTTTTTTTTCTTTTTAAAATTTTTTTTTTTTCAACGTTTATTTATTTTTGGGACAGAGAGAGACAGAGCATGAACGGGGGAGGGGCAGAGAGAGAGGGAGACACAGAATCGGAAACAGGCTCCAGGCTCTGAGCCATCAGCCCAGAGCCCGACGCGGGGCTCGAACTCACGGACTGCGAGATCGTGACCTGGCTGAAGTCGGACGCTTAACCGACTGCGCCACCCAGGCGCCCCTTTTTTTTTCTTTTTAAAGGAGAGGCTGGGAAGAGGGGAAAAAATTCACACTTCAAACAAAAATAGTAGTGGTAAACAACTTCCGATAGGTCTGTAAAAGTTAGGAGATGTTCAGAAATCTTATGATTAAACTTCGTTTTAGTTTCAATAACAAAGCCTCACTGGCCTTTCAGAAATACTTACTAAGTTAAAGGTTATATTCTACATGTTTTGCACAAGACAAAAGGCAACCTTTTATTAAAAGTAGGAATAAAGGGGCGCCTGGGTGGCTCAGTCGGTTGAGCGGCCGACTTCGGCTCAGGTCATGATTTCACGGTCCGTGAGTTCAAGCCCCGCGTCGGGCTCTGTGCTGACAGCTCAGAGCCTGGAGCCTGTTTCGGTCTGTGTCTCCCTCTCTCTCTGACCCTCCCCCGTTCATGCTCTGTTTCTCCCTGTCTCAAAAATAAATGTTAAAAAAAAAAAAAGTAGGAATAAAGCCTGGGGCGCCTGGATGGCTCAGTTAAGCATCTCGACTCTTGATTTCAGCTCAGGTTTCAGATTTGATCTCACAGTTCATGAGTTCGAGCCCTGCATCGGGCTCTGTGCTGATGATGGGGAGCCTGCTTGGGATTCTCTCTCTGTCTCTCTCCCTCTCTCTCTCTCAAATAAATAAACTTAAAAAAATTAATAAAATAGAAATAGTCTTCTCATTCTTCTTTTTTTTTTAAGTTTATTTTTCATTTATTTTTTTGAGAGAGAGAGAGAGTGCAAGTGAAGGGCCGAGAAGGAGAGAGAGAATCCCGAGCAGGCTCTGTGCTTGACAGCATGAAGTCACAGGGACTCAAGTTCCTGAACCGTGAGATCATGACCTGAGCTGACATCGGGAGTTGGACGCTTAACCGACTGAGCCACCCAGGCTCTAATTTTCTCACTAATTTTCAGGCTTTCCCTGTTAAGTTGCACACCAGGTGCAAACATTCCATTAACTGTAAGGCTTTTGCCTGAAGACTTTACAGGGTGTGCTGCTGTGCAATGTAGAGTTTCCAAGTGGAGGTTTTCTATTACAGCACAACGTGAGACTTACAGAAAGACAAATCATCACGGTAAGAACTTGGTTGACATCCAGCAAAAATCAGCGATTGTAGAAACCCGATGTACTTTGGTACGAATTCGGCGGAAGTGAACATAGAGTAAGCAAGCGAATCACCATATGAGCTTCCACTGTCAATGTTTGAAATTCCTGAAGGCATATACCACATCCAATGAGAGTGTTCATGGCGCCTGGGACTTTCATCCATGTGATACTGAAAATATACACATACTGGGCTGGGTATTTCGGTACTTCGCATCTCTAGATTTTCTTGGCTGTTGATAAGATCTTGGGATGAGAACGGATTTTTTTTAAAAAGTTTATTTATTTATTTTTGAGAGCGTGCAAGTGAGCTCAAGCAGGGGAGGAGCAGAGGAAAAGGGGGGAGAGAGGATCCCAAACAGGCTCCGTGCTGTTGGCGCGGAGCCCAATGCCGGGCTCGAACTCACAGACCGTGAGATTGGGACCTGTGCCGAAGTCAACAGCCAGACGCTTAACTGACTGAGCCACCTGGGTGCTGCTGGGATGGGAATAGATTTAAAAAAAAATTTTTTTTTAAACGTTTATTTACTACTGAGAGAGAGAGAGAAACACAGAGCGTGAGCAGGAGGGGTAGAGAGAGAGGAGGAGACACAGAAGCCGAAGCAGGCTCCAGGCTCTGAGCCATCAGCACAGAGCCCAATGCGGGGCTCGAACTCACCAACCGCGAGATCATGACCTGAGCCGAAGTCGGTCACCCAAACGACTGAGCCACCCAGGCACCCCAAGGGATGGGAATAGATTTAAAGAAGACTTCCAACCCAAGATTGCATGATTTCAGCATCTCGCCAAGTGTCCAGAGAGGACCAGGAGATGAGGATCACACGGGCCACCTTAAGACTCCGTTTGCCACATCAGTCTTGTGTGTTTTTTCTTGAGTTCCTTTTTTCCTACACGTTTTTATTTAAATACCAGTTAGTTAACATACAGCGTAATATTAGTTTTGGTTTGAAGTGTAAATCGTTGCCATGTTAAGAAAGATCAACTTATGATTTTACCCCAACAATTTTTATTTTCTTGTTTATAAATCCCAAAGTTTTATTTAGAAATTTTTAAAAAAATTTATTTTGTTTGATTTATTTATTTTTTAAACATTTATTTATTATTGAGAGACAGAGAGAGACAGACCGTGAGCAGGGGAGGGGCAGAGAGAGGGAGACAGAATTGGGACCAGGCTCCAGGCTCCGAGCTGTCAGCCCAGAGCCCGATGCGGGGCTCGAACCCACGAACTGGGAGATCATGACCAAAGCCAAAGTCAGACCTGAGCTTAACCTTAAGACTGAGCCACCCAGGCTCCCTTCAAAGTTTTATTTTTTAAAACTGTCAAACTGAAGAAAACTTAGAACAGTGTTACCATGAATACCATGAATACACCTTCTACCTGGAGATAACAATTATTAATATTTTACCACATTTGCCTGATGTCTCTTTTTGTCTTTCAAATGGCTGAGCCATCTGAAAGGACGTTCGAGACACATGGACACGTCACCTCTAAAGAGTTCATCAGACTTCTCAGAATGACCACATTCCTCTATATAATCACAAGAGTACCAGCTCACCTAAAAAAAAAAAAAAAGAACAATTCCCTAAGATAATCTAACCTTCAGCCCATGTTCAAATATTCACGATTGTCCTGAAAACGTCATTTAAAATTGTTTTTTGGAACAACGATCCATCAAAGTCCACACGTTCTGTCTGGTTGCCAGATTTCTTTGATTTCTTCAGTATCGAAAGCTTTCCCCATCCCTCCACTGTTTTTCCTTTTGGTAATACTGTCTTTTTCAAGAGTCTAAGCCTGGGGCGCCTGGGTGGCTAAGTCAGTTAAGCGTCCCGCTCTTGATTTCGGCTCAGGTCACGCTCTCGTGGTTCTTGAGATCGAGTCCCACGTTGGGGTCTGTGCCGACAGCGTGGAGTCTGTTTGGGATTCTCTCTCTCACCCTCTCTCTGCCCCTCCCCCCATGTACCTTCTGTCTCTGTCTCAAAATAAATAAACAGAAAACCATTTTTTTTTAATGTTTATTTTATTTTTGAGAGAGGGAGGGAGAGAGATTGACAGACAGAGCGTAAACAGCGGAAGGGCAGAGAGAGGGGGAGACACGGAATCGGAAGCAGGTTCCAGGCTCTGAGCCGTCAGCACAGAGCCCGACGTGGGGCTCGAACCTATGAACCGGGAGATCATGACCTGAGCCGAAGTCGGACGCTCAACCGACTGAGCCACCCAGGCGCCCCTCCAGAAAAGAGATTCTAACACAACTTGTTCTCTCGTGTGCCTACAGGTGTGAATTTCTACGGCTCCTCAAGATTTCAGCGTTTCTCTTGGGCCTAGGCACTATTGGGTTTCTGTGCGTAAGCGTGGGGCTAAGTAGGCTCACATCAGAGCTCCCTCCTTCTGCTGTGGCTGACCAGCCGCCGAAGCTTCTCCCTGAGGAACGTCTCCGGAACCTCTTTACCTACGATGGAATCTGGTGAGGTTCAAGTCCACGTTGTTCTGATGTCTACCTTGCTCCCCCTACGGTTTACTGTGCCTCCTGGTGCCCATTTTACAGCCCCTTCCCCGCCTTCCCGAGCCTGCGCCCGTCGCTAAAGTGAACCAAACCGGGGGACCAGGAAAGGGTTCGGTCTGCAAGGTGCACAGCACCTACCAAAGTCCCTTACAACTACGGAGGGCCTGTCCGGCCAACAGTGTGAGAAAGGGGCAGCCTTTTCCACCCGCTGGCCTCCTCCTCTGGTGGGGCCAAGATGCCCCTGGCATCCATGTGACTCGAGTTTAAAGAAAGTGGGTGCAGGGGATAATTCCAGAGAGGGGACCTTCTCCCCCTTCTCCGTCCCCTCCCCTCCCTGCGTCTCTGGGAGGTGTTGCTGCTGGGATCCCAAGTAAGACCTGGGCGGGTGTGGGAAGGAGATGCCCAGGGTGGACGGTGAATCGCACGCCGGGTTTTAGATGGCGGGTTCTCCCCCCTCCCACCCCCTGTTCACAGCCCTTTTCTGGTTTTAGGCTGTTCCCGAAAAACCAGTGCAAATGTGAAGCCCCCAAAGGGCAGGGAGGCTATAACTTCCAGGATGCCTATGGCCAGAGTGAACTCCCTGCGGTGAAAGCGAGGAGGCGGGCTGAATTCGAACACTTCCAGAGGAGGTAATGCAGACCGGGACGGGGGGTGGGGGTGGGGGGTGTGGGGCGGGGGAGCTCCTGGGTCTCTCCTCTGTCCTGAGGGTGTGGGTCCCAAGAAAACAGGGAGGATCTCCTCTCTTGCAGGGGCCCCTGGGGGTGTGGGGGAACCGTTAGGAATAAAGCAAGCAGTGAGAACCGAGGAAGATGGAAAATGGCCCGTCCATGAAGACGTATCAAACTTTGCACGTCTAGGGCATTTCCTCGTAAGAATCGAGCAGAGGAGTGAAGATAGTCTGAGGCGTCCCTTCTTTCCTTCCTCCCTTCCTTTCCTTTTTTCCAGCAGTCATTTATGAATCATAGTGGAAGGCATGCTATAGTAAAAAATAAACAGAACCACGCTTAGGGATTTGAACTCTGGAACAAGCTGGATGCCAAGTTACCTGACCACCCCCCCCCCCCAGTACTTAAGTATCTTTATATGAAAAATGGCGATAGAGAGACTTCTTTCGGAGGTTTGTGAAGGCTCGTGATGAACATTGTGTTAACACAGCTAGTATCTCGTAAAGGGTCTGACGGACCGAAGCCTTGCAAAAATATCACCTACTATTATTGTTGTGCTTTACTATTCATATTACCCTGCTTATGGTTCTTACAGGAGGTACATGATTCATTAAGAGATACATAAGTCACCTAAATATTAGATCGTTATAAGTGCCCTATGGAGGTGCCAGTTAAATTCGTGTGGTAGAATGCTACTCAAGGCCTAAGATTTAATGGGATGGTGAAGCAAAGTGACCTTGGACTCTGATCTGTATATGAAGCAGGAGTCCCCAGCGTCTCCTGTAAGGGAGCATCTCAGAAGGAAGAGTTAAGGCAGGGCCCCAAGCCCGGGCAGGTGGTGGTGGGGGGGGGGTGGATTTTGTGATGGCTGAATGACAAGAAAGCAGGCGACGGCTGTTGGAACCTAGTAAGTCAGGGGAGGGCTGGTGGTGCATGAACTCAGAGAGGCCAGGAGGCCAGGAGGAAGGGTGCGCATTTTGCTTTCTGAGTAATGCAAGGAATTAGACAGGGTTTTGTTTTTTTTTTTTTAAATGTTCATTTATTGATTTTGAGAGAGAGAGAGAGAGAGGAGAGGGAGAAAGAGAGGGAGAATCCCAAGCAGGCTCCAAGCTGTCAGCACAGAGCCCCACGCGGGGCCCGATCTCACGAACCATGAGATCACGACCTGAGCCCAGATGGAGAGTCAGACGTTTAACGGGCTGAGCCACCCACGCGCCCCAGAACCGAACGGTTTCTAAAAGTGGCCCGTTCTTACCTGAGATGCTTTTGTAAAACGGGGCTCTGGCTTTTCGGTGCAGAGTACATAGTAGGGAAGGTATAGGGAAGGCGGGGCGACCTGTTGAGGAGGCAGCTGGAAGGTACATGTTCCTCCTACTCCTGGGACAGCGGTGCCTCTGGGATGAACGGTCCCCAGGTGCTCAGTTGACTGAGCCTGAGTCATGAGTCAAGGAAGGGGAAGAGTGAGTAGGGCCCCTCCGGGTTTGCTTGTGGGAATCAACCACTACTCGCCCCCCCCCCAAACTACATACAAATAGAAGACTCCAGAAAAAGAGATGGGGCAGAGGCAGGAGGCAGCGTTGCAAGTCGAAGAGCCAGGGGAACACAACAGATGATTCTAGCATGGCTTTGAAGCCTGGCCCCACCTAGGTGCGTGAGGAGCATTCGGGCTCCGCGGTTAACAGTGCGTCTTCCGTGTCCCAGCCGGATGACCTTGGGCGAGCTGCTTACCCTCTTCTGTATAATGGGGACAATAACGGTACCCGGGGTTGTTGGGACCTGTAATGAACTGATCCACGAAAGCGCTCAAAACGGTAGCGAGGTTGTAGCCTCAATGAACTGATAGGACAGCAGAGGTCAGAAAAGCGTATAAACAGCCATAACTTGATGTGATAAAGCTGTCACGCCAAGCGGGACCTGTGCCTGGCTCTGCGCCCAATGGCAGCCTCTGCTTGCTTCCTGCCAGTACTGTGGTTCCCACTGGCTCTCCTGGTCTCCCTTTGCCACTGCCTGTGAGGTCCCTGTAGTCGGGGACTTGAGGTGGCCTCAGCGAGATGCCCGCTCTGGGCGAGGCACCGAGTTAGGTACCGAGACAGGACTGATCTGAATGCCGCTCCCAGAGGAGCAGAGAGGACACGGTCCGCGTCCACCTCACCGTCCCTGCTGCTGCTGTAAGGACCACCGAGCCCCAGCCCGGTGCGGGGTGACTGTGGGCGGGCTGTGGCCCACGGAAGGTGGTCAGCGACCCGCGCGGAGCTCAGAAGTTCAGTCCCAAGCTCAGTGTTTACAGGACCAGTCAGAGGGAGGGCCGGGGAGGGGGGCGATGCCTGAGGAGGGAGAACGGCTTCCCATTCTGGGAATTCCAAAAGGGATGGTTCCGGAAGGCGGCCTTCAGAGCTGGCCTCATTTCTGTGACTGAACAGGTGACCTAGGATTCCAGTTATGGGTGCCTTAGTCCTCCAGGAGTGGGACCTTCTCGTCTCCTTGCCTCCACAGGGGGGCAACGCGATCACGTAGAATAAATAACCCAGAATCTTCGGCCCCTGGTGCATGTCACCTAAGCTGTGCAACTCTCTGGGGGTCGTAGAATGGAGATGGTTCATACCTTACATGCTTTCTGCCATGTGAGGGAATTCAGCCAACGCCCATTTGGAGATCACATTATCCTCGGCCAGAGAGCACGTCTGACCTGGGAAGGCATGACAGGGGATCCCCCCCCCCCCCGGGATTCCCAAGATCTCTGTGTGCTCTGTCTGTGCCGCGTAATTGTCTGTATCCTTGAAACTATTATCATGATTTTATTTATTTTGAGAGAGAGGGCACATGAGAGCAAGGGAGGGGCAGAGAGAGAGGGAGAGGGAGAATCCCCAAGTAGGCTCTGTGCTGTCAGCCGGGAGCCCTACCCGGGGGCTTGATCTCACCAACCGTGAGATCATGACATGAGCTGAAATCCAGTGTCTGTCACTTAACCGACTGAGCCACCCAGGCGTCCCTGTATCCTTGAAATTATTAGTGGAGCTTAATATTGGCTAAGATCTCGGGTTCATTTGAGTCTGCTTAGCGCCGTGTTATACTTCAATTAGAAAATGGTGCATGCGGGGGCACTTGGGTGGCTCAGGGGGTTAAGTGTTGGACTCTTGATTTTGGCTCGGGTCACGACCTCATGGTTTGCGAGTTTGAGCCCCGCATCAGGCTCTGCGCTGACAGCCCCCATTGTGTCAGGTCATGGTCTCACGGTTCGTGAGTTCGAGCCCCGCGTCGGGCTCTGTGCTGACCGCTCAGAGCCTGGAGCCTGTTTCGGATTCTGTGTCTCCCTCTCTCTCTGACCCTCCCCCGTTCATGCTCCTTCTCTCTTTGTCTCAAAAATAAATAAACGTTAAAAAAAAAAAAAAAGAACCAACCGGGGAGACACGTCAGAGCGGCTGTTAACGGTTCCGGTTCTGTCCCCTGCAGAGAAGGGTTGGCCCGTTCACCGCTGCTGCTGGCTCAGCCCAACCTCCCCTTTGGGTACCCGGTCCATGGGTTAGAGGTGATGCCCCTGCACACGGTTCCCCTCCCAGGTAGGTACGTCTCCGTCTGGAGAGGAGCCAGGCAACTTTCATAACCCTTCTGAAGCAAAATCGGGGAGTGGAAGGGGACAGTCGTGCATTGAGTGCCTGCTGTGTGCTCAGCACAACGCAGGAATTTGGCGTGATTTCGCTGAATGTCGGTCTCACTGTTTCCGCCCCTGGGAATCACCCTCAGTAGTGGTGACCTCCCAGGGGACCCGAGATGACACAGAAGAGGACAGAAATCTGTGTGCCTCAAGGGCTCTTAGGACATCGTTGGCTTTTTGGCGTCCCGTCACTCATGGGAACAGGCCAAGATGAGCCCACCTCCTGGGACAGCATATTGAAAAGAGTATTTATGTTGGTTAAAACGCCCCTCCAACGAGGGATTTCTAGACACGTCTCTAGTTCGGGACCACATCCCTGTGAGATAGATGTTACTTTGCCAATTTCACGGATGATTCCTTTTTTTTATTGTAAAATGTGCATATCCTGAAATTTACCGTATCCATCATTTTGAAGCACACGGGGTTGTGGCATTACATTCTCATCGTTCGGCAACCGGCACCGTCATCCGTCTCCGGAACTTGTTAATCTTCCCCCACTGAAACTCTGTACCCAATTTAACATTAAGTCCCTTCCCCCCACTGCCCGTGGCAGCCACCATTCAGTAGAATGTCTTGTCTCTGTGAATTTGACTGTTCTAGAAACCTCATATACAATATGATCCGTTGCGGCCTTCCCTTCAGTAACAGAGATGCCTGGAAAGTGCTAGGTTAATTCACAGTCCCCGTCCAGTGCTGAGGGTGGGCATCAGAGGCTTTAGAACCACTGGAATTTGAGGACAGGGGACACCCCCTAACACAACCCCCAGGGAGAGAGGACTGTTCGGCAGATGCCCTGGGTAGGAGGGGACACTGAAGGGATTCTGGAAGGATGTATAGCATCCACCGGGAGGGTAGGAGCGTCAGGGAACCTTTGACACCCTCTCAACTGGTGTTTTTTTTTCTCCTTTCATCTGTATCTTCCAGGCCTTCAGTTTGAAGGACAAGACGCCCCCTTCTATAAGGCAAGTCCCCTTCCCAGCCCCTTTTTGCGCTTGGCCTCCTGTCCACACCCTGCTTCCCCAGTGGTGGCTGGTCTCAGATTTTGACAGAGTCTTTATCCAGATTGAATATCTGACATGAGTCCCAGGTGGGGAGAGGAGAAAGGGTGCCTCCAGAAGGCATGATTTTCATGACCTCCAGCGGCCGGAGCTCCGAGGAGGACTTCTAAAGACCTGGGCCATCACAGATGCTGCTGCTTCGGCCTCAAGAGGAAGTTGCGACCACAGCTGCGGCCACGGCCACGGCCATGGCTTCTGTGCATGTTGCCTCTGTCAGGGTGAGCTCCGGCAAGACCGATGCTCCATGCCCTTAGCCTTCCGTGGCCCGCTTAACACGGCTCCAAATTCAGCTCTCCTGCGCGTAGAGCTGATGGGTTGGAGGCAAGACATCCAGAGCCCTAATTTGAAAAGGAGTCTGGGAAATGTAGCTTTAGTTTTCCCACTCTGCATGCCACAGGTTGGGATGGGTGATGAGTGAGCAAATCTGCAAAACTACTCAGTGCCCGATGGTCTTCCCCCCTCCCAGCAAAGCGCTCCCCCCCCCACGCCCCGCCCCGCCACTTTCCCAGTACTCTCATATCTTCTTCAGGGTGCCTTTCTGTACCTGAGTTATTTTATATGCATCGTGATAGACTGGTGGCCGACCTCCCCCACCAGAATAGAAGCTTCTGGAAGGTGCGGAGTTGGTTTTATTCACTGCTCTTCTCTCAGTGCCTCTAGTTTGGATCTCAGAAAACACCTGCCCGCTGACCAAAGCGTTCTCAGCAGACGTGACATAACCCAGTGTACCTTTCACAAAAGACATCTGGATGCACAGAGGACGAGGAGGCAGGAGAGGAGAGGGGCTTTAGGGAGTAGCAATGGGATGGAGAGAAGGGGACCAGTCCTAGCTACGTGTTGAAGGTAGACCCGGCAGGACTCCCTCAGAATAGCAGTGACCTCCATCAGGGACGTCACCAGTTGAATGGATGAAGGCACCATTCACGAGGCCGGGAGAAGCAGGGAGAGAGTGGAAAACAGGTTGATAGAGAAAAATCAATAGTTTGGTCGCGAAGACTTAACTTTGAGTTAGTCGCCTGGGGAATTTCCTAGCAGAGCAAACAGCCGGGCAGTTAGGGCTCAGAGAGATGGGGGCTGGAGGCATCCATTTAAAAAAAATTAAAAAAAAAATTTTTTTTTAATTTTTTAAATTTATTTTTGCGACAGAGAGAGACAGAGCATGAGCAGGGGAGGGGCAGAGAGAGAGGGAGACACAGAATCCGAAGCAGGCTCCAGGCTCTGAGCTGTCAGCACAGAGCCCGACGCGGGGCTCGAACTCACGGACCGCGAGATCATGACCTGAGCTGAAGTCGGACGCTTAACCGACTGAGCCACCCCGATGCCCCCCAAAAATTTTTTTTTAACATTTTATTAATTTTTGAAAGGCAGAGACAGCATGAGTGGGGGAGGGGCAGAGAGAGAGAGAGAGAGAGAGAAAATGTGAAGCAGGCTCCAGGCTCTGAGCTGTCAGCACAGAGCCTGACGCGGGGCTCGAACCCACAGACTGTGAGATCATGACCTAGGCCGAAGTCAGACCCTCAACTGACTGTGCCACCCAGGAGCCCCTGGAGACATACATTTTTAAGCCATCAGCCTATGAATGGTATTTAAAGATGCCTCCTCTAGGGGCGCCTGGGTGGCTCAGCTGGTTCAGCGTATGGCTCTCGGTTTTGGTTCAGGTCATGATCTCGGGGTTTGTGGGATCGAGCCCCGTGGCTGACCAGTGTGGAGCCTGCTGGGGATTCTCTCTCTCCCTCTTTCTCTGCCCCTCCCCCGCTCAGGCACATGCTCTCTCTCTCTCTCAAAATAAATAAATAAACTTTCCAACATATATACATAAAGCCGCCTCCTCTAGAAGGTGTTGAGTAGGAAGAGAAAAGGGGACAGAACCGAACCCTGAAAAACTCCATTTGAGAGGTCAGATGGAGGAAGAGGCAGCCAAAGTCAAAGGGAGCAGCCCGCGGCAGTCGGCAGAAATCTAGAAGAATGGTATCCCCTAAGCCAAGGGATGAGAGAGCAGTGGCCCTGGAACACTCCAGGCCCCAGGACTTGATTCTGCTTTGCTGAGAGTAAAGCTACAACTGCCTGCGGTGCCAGACCCCAGCTTTCAGGAGCACCCCGGAGAGCCTCCTCTTTCCCGCCTGTGCCCTGCCCCCTGCTGGCCATCCCGGGTATGTGCCTTTCCTCGCATTCAGCGTCCTTCTACCTCCTCCACCCTAGGTCACGCTGACAGCGTCTCTGGGGACCCTGAACACCCTTGCTGACGTCCCGGACAGTGTGGTGCAGGGCAGAGGCCGGAAGCAGCTGACCGTTTCGACCAGTAACCGGCAGCTTTTGAATTTCGTCCTCCAGCACCTGACATACACCAGCACAGTGTACCAGCACCCCAGCGTGGATGTGGGTGAGAGCCTGTGCTTGGAGGGCAAAATGCGAAGGGAGCGGGAAGGCAGCCACGGGACCCTCTCAAAGTCTTCCTCCTCCAGGAAGCCCGCCTGCATTTAGCACGCTTGCCTTGCTCCTGTTTCTAACCCTGGATGTCTCACCTTCCCAAGTACTGTATTCCATATTATCCCCATGTTGCCACTGACCCCATAGCATGACTGGAAGGAAAGAACACGTACCTCTCTGTGAGGACGGATCATTCGTGCTGTGTACCTGGAAGCCATCGGGCCCTGTTCCCCCTTATCTGTAGCTCTCAGCTGCGGGAGGGGAGGGAAGCAGTCTGCGCATCGGTATCTCGTCCTGGGCACTGACAGGAAAGAGGGATGTGGGGGAACTCCCAGTCCCAAGGGCAGTGGTTTTGTCTCCCACCCCCCACCCCCCACCCCAGGGATTCCCTGGGAGAACAATCCTTGCCGCCCTGATGGCAGCCCCAGGTTCTTTCCGGATGAATTCAAGTCGTTCTTTTCCCTTTGGGGGCGCCTGGGTGGCTCAGTCGATAAAGCATGCCACTCTTGTTCTCGGCCTCGTGGGTCGTGAGTTCGAGCCCCGTGTGAGGCATAGAACTTAATTGAAAAAAAAGGGGGGGGGCAGTCAACAGGTTGCCCCAGGGACGCAGAGCAAGTCAGGTGCCAGAATGCTGTCAACGTTATGGGGTCCTCAGTCTCATCCCAGGCGGGACATTCTCTACCGGGCCTTCACCTGGCTTCAAATCGGTCTTCCTTGGGGCAGCGTGGAAAGTGACCCAGACGCGGTGCTGCCCACCTTGCCCTTCTGTCTCCCTCCAGTGAGTCTGGAGTCCAAGTCCTCAGTCGCCAGATTTCCAGTGACCATCCGCCATCCTGTCATGCCCAGGTTGTATGACCCTGGACCAGGTGAGGCCCTTGCCCCCGGGGCTCCAGGGTGGGATCCTGCGGAGGTTTTGGTGACATTCGGAAGGCATCCCCCCCCTCCCCCCCCCCCCGCCCCCCGGGAGGTGGAGGAGGAGATTCAATGAAAATAACAGCTCTGATTGGATTCCTGACAAACAAGCTTTGCTTGGTGGGGGTGGGGGTGGGGTGGGGGCGGATTCGAGGACACATGCTCCTAATATCGCTTAATCATATTTAACTTATTATATGGTTGGGCTTATTTTGAAAAAAACAAAAACGAATGACAACGTCTTAATAAGTAATAGTAACAAGAACAGAGTGGTACTGGGACGTGGCTAGATGTATCAGTGGAGTCCAACTGGAAATCCAGAAACGACCATGTTAGAATTCTACCACGTAATGAAGGCAGCTTTTCAAATTAAAGGGCAAAAAAAGATGGGTTAGCCAAGAAATCCCATGGGACAGCTGTGGAGCTACGTGGAAGATAGAAAGTTGAATCTGTCTTACAGCTCATACCAAGAGAAATTCCAAATTGATCAAATATTGCATATTTTTAAGTGCTGGAGCAAAAAAAAATCCATGGAGTGAAAAAAAAAAAGCAATCCTAGGGGCGCCTGAGTGGCTCAGTTGGTTAAGCGTCTGACTTCAGCTCAGGTCATGATCTCACGGTTCATGGGTTCAAGCCCCATGTCAGGCTCTGTGCTGACAGCTCAGAGCCCGGAGCCTGCTTTGGATTCTGTGTCTCCCTCTCTCTCTGCCCCTCCCCTGTTCATGCTCTGTCTCTCTGTCTCAAAAATAAATAAGCATTAAAAAATGAAAAAAAAAAAAAAAGCAATCCTAGAGTATAAGACCTTTCTAAGTACGTCACAAAACACAAAGGCCAGAAAGGAAAGACTACCCACGTAAAATACCCAAAATTGTTCAATGTTTTTATGGCAGAAACCCACCAAAGGCAAAGGCAAATGACAAAGAACAAATTGGGGAAAAAAAAACATCTTCAGCACGCATTAAAGTCAAAGGTGTGCTTTTATTTGCAAGCGCCTGTGAATCAATAAAAACACCTAATAAGCCGGGGCACCCGGCTGGCTCTCGGTGGAGGGTGTGTCTCTTACTCTGGGGGTTGGGAGTTCGAGCCCCAGGCTGGGTGCAGAGATTACTTTAATAAATAAATGTTTGAAAAAAACACCTACTTGGCAATGCAAGCTGGTGCAGCCACTCTGGAAAACAGTATGGAGGTTCCTCAAAAAAGCTAAAAAGAGAACTACCCGAAGACCCAGCAATTGCACTACTAGGCATTTATCCAAGGGATACAGGTGTGCTGTTTCGAAGGGACACGTGCCCCCCCCCATGTTTATAGCAGCACTATCAACAATAGCCAAAGTATGGAGAGAGCCCAAATGTCCATCGATAGATGAATAGATAAAGAAGATGTGGTATATATATGCAAAGGAGTATTACTTGTCAACCATAAAGAATGAAATCTTGCCATGTGCAACTGCGTGGATGGAACCGGAGGGTATTATGCTAAGTGAAATTCGTCAGAGAAAGACAAAAATCATAGGACTTCACTCATATGAGGACTTTAAGAGACAAAACAGAGGAACATAAGGGAAGGGAAACAAAAATCATATAAAAACAGGGAGGGGGACAAAACAGAAGAGACTCATAAATATGGAGAACAAACTGAGGGTTCCTGGAGGGGGTGTGGGAGGGGGGATGGTCTAAATGGGGAAGGGACATTAAGGAATCTACTCCTGATATTATTGTTGCACTATCTGCTATTTGGATATAAATTTCGATGTAAATTTTAAAAAAGAAAAAAAATAAAAAAATGCCTACTAAGCCGATGGAAAAATACACAGCTTGCTACAGATTAAATCCAACAATACTTTTAGCCATTAAAATATGTACTCAGTCCCACGCTTAAAAAAAAGCACAAATGTGAAATACATTCATATCAGAAAGGATTGGAGGAGGAGTGGGGGGAAGGCACTCTTTGAAAAAATTCTTTAATCTTTATTTTTGAGAGAGAGAGAGAGAGAAGCAGAGCTCCAGCGGGGGTGGAACAGAGAGAGAGGGAGACACAGAATCCGAAGCAGGCTCCAGTCTCTGAGGTGTCAGCACAGAGCCCGATGCGGGGCTCGAACTCACGAACTGCGAGATGATGACCTCAGCCGAAGTCAGACACTTAAACGACGGTGCCATCCAGGTGCCCCAGGGAGCAGGCATTCTTATGAACCCCCCGTGGGACGTGTAAATTGGCATAGCCTTTCTGGAGGTAGTTTGGCAATATCTATCAACATTTGGGATGTGTATTCCCTTCGGGCCAGCAATGGCACTTCTAGAAGTTATCATACTATACTTGTATCTATGTGAAATGACGTTTGTTTGAGGTTCTTTATTGCAGCAAAAACCTGAGGAGTGGGATGCATTGGTTAGATCAAGTGGGGTCCATCCATATAATGAAATTCCATGCAGTGGCATTCTGAAGGAGGGAAGGGGGAAAACAGGAGGAGATTTTTTTTTTATGCTGGTACAAAATGATTTGCAAGTTATAGGCGGGTACAGAAGAGAGGGAAGGGTAAACTACCATGTCTGTAAAAAGGAAGAGAGAAAAAAAATGCATCTACATTCATTGCTGGATTAAGGAAAAACGAACAAGAAGTTGGTAACATTGGTTGCCTCCTGGTTTCCTCATTGGGGGACAGAGATGGGAAGAAATTGTTTCATGGTATAACGTTCGATATATTCAGAATTTTGAACCGCTTGGCACTTTTTGAATATATTATGTATGTATTCAAAGTCTATTCTATCCAAATAGAGTCTATTCAAAATACAAACTGAATTACTATTTAAGGGTAATAGCATGAAATATCCAGGGAGAAGGATTTAAAATATTTGCCTAACACAACTATCTCAAAAATAAGAGAATTAAGTACAAGAAAGTCACATAATTTGTTTTCTTTTTTGGCTTCAGGTTTGCTTTTAAAGACAAGGTGTTATTTTTAGGTAGAAACTTCCACAATCTTATCCCCCTCCCTTCTGTTAACAAATGATCACATATATCTTTCTTTTCCTGGTTTTTGTACATTTCATACGTAAATTTCTATTCCCACCCGCATGTGTGTGCGTGCGCGCACGCGCATAGAGCATTGAGCGTGGTTTTGAGCTGTTCATAAAAGTTATCGTACCTTATGGTATGAAGTTCTAGATTCTGACCTTTTTTTGTCAATCTGTGGCTTGTCTTTTGATTTTGTTTCTGGCGTCGTTTGTTATGTGAAAGTTGTATCCTTTAATGTAGTAGAAGTGATTTTTTTTTCCTACCTTTTGCTTTTTGTGCTTTGCTCAAGAAATTCTTCCCTACCTTGAAGCCATAACGATATTCTCCTGTATTTTTCTTTCAAAGTTGTAGGTTTGGCTTTTCACATGTAGATATTTAATCCCCGCGCAAGTTATTTTTATGTGTGGCATGTGCTGGGGATCTGATTTTTTGTATATGAATAGCATATTGTCCCCACACCATATATTAATGAGCCTATCTATCCTCCTCCTCCATGGCTTGTGTGACCAGTCTGTCACATACCAAGTTTCATATATGCAGGGGTCTGAATCTTGGCTTTGTTGGGTTGCATTGGTCTGTTTCTCCTTGGGCCAATCCCATAAGACTTCAGTAAGCTGTATAATAAGTTTTACATCTAGTGGGGATAAAATCTATACTTCAGAGGGCGCCTGGGTGGCTTAGTCAGTTAAGCATCCGACTTTGGCTCAGGTCATGATCTCACAGTCCGTGAGTTTGAGCCCGGCGTCCGGCTCTGTACTGACAGCTTGGAGCCTGGAGCCTGTTTCGGATTCTGTGTCTCCCTCTCTCTCTGACCCGCCCCCTCTCTGTCTCTCTCTGTCTCAAAAATAAACATTAAAAAAAAATTTTTTTTTTAAATCTATACTTCAGGATGACTGTACTTCGTTTGCAACATTTTCTTAACTCTTTTCTTGGTGTTTGACTTTTCCATTAGAATTTCAGGATCCTCTCATCAAGCTCCTCCAAAATCCCTTGAGATTTTGATTAGCATATCATAGAATTTATAGATGAATTAGAGATGAGTTGGCAACTTGGTAAAGTTGAATAGTCTCAGTCACGAATCTGGTATACCTTTCCATCTTATGGTTTCTGCGATAGTCTCTTCATAAGCTCTTCAATCATTAATTTATTTTGTAATTTTATTCGTAAAGAAATTGCACACATTTTGTTGGATTTAGTCTTAGGTGCTCTATGTTTTTTATTGTTACTGTGAATTGAATCTTTTTCTTCTTTAAAAATATTTTTTTAATGTTTATTTATTTTTGAGAGAGAGAGAGTATGAGTGAGGGAGGGGCAGAGAGAGAGGGAGACACAGAATCTGAAACAGGCTCCAGGCTCCGAGCTGTCAGCACAGAGCCCAACGCGGGGCTTGAACCCACGAACCGCGAGATCATGACCTGAGCCTAAGTTGGACGCTTAACCCACTGAGCCACCCGGGTGTCCCTGGATCTTTTTCTTCTACCTCTTGATTCGTTGTTGCTAATATACAGGACAGAAGTGATTTTTTTTTTTTTTTGAGAGACAGAGAGAGAGAGAACATGCAAGCAGGGAAGATGGGCAGAGGGAGGGAGAGAGAGAACCTTAAGCAGGCCCCATGCTCAGCAGAGACTGTGACGTGGGGCTCGATCCCGTGACCGTGAGATCACGACCTGAGCCAAAATCAAGAGTTGGACGTTTAACTGACTGAGCCCCAGGACATCAGTGACTTTCGAACTTTGGAGTCATAAAAAGCATCTTTGCTGCCCTCTTATTGATGATGTGTTTAAACACAAACATAGAGTCTCTTAGATAAGTACTGATTTTTTTGGTCCCTTCCTTTGCTTTTAATTCTTATACTTTTTTTTTTCTTGTCTTGACTCCATTTGGCAAAAACTTCCGGTATAGGGTTGAATAGTGGCAGTGAGTCCTAGAGGGCGATTTGACTTGTTCCTGAGCATTCTAGTGCTACACTATTAATGTTTGCTGTGTGGGAGTGGTAAATGTATCAGGCTAAGAAAGTTATTTCCTTCTGTTTCTATTGCCAAGGTTTTTTCTGTTTCTACCTTCTATTTTCTGTTTTCTTACTAAGAGTTTTTATTATGGATGAGTGTTGGATTTTAATCAGATAATTTATCTGCATCCGTTGAAATAATTTTTCTCCTTTAATTGGGTTCATGTAGTGATTTACATTGGGTGATTTTCTTTTTTTCTTTTCTTTCGTTCGTTCTTTCTTTCTTTATTCCTTTATTTCTTTCTTCTTTCTTTCTTTCTCTCTTTCTCTTTCTTTCTTTCTTTCTTTCTTTCTTTCTTTCTTTCTCTGAGGGAGAGAGAGCACTTGAGTGGGGGAGAGAGGGAGTGGGAGAGGGAGAGAGAGCACTTGAGTGGGGGAGAGAGGGAGTGGGAGAGGGAGAGAGAGAATATTAAGCAGGCTGCACACCCAGCATGGAGTCCAACGTGGGGCTCGATCTCACGGTTGTGAGATCATGACCTGAGCTGAAATCAAGAGTTGGACCCGTAACTGACTGAGCGACCCAGGAGTCCCTGATTAATTTCCTGCAGCGGAATATCCTCACGTTTCTGGAACAAACCCATTTTTTTTTTAACTGCTTTATTCTATTTATTTATTTCAAGTAATCTTGATGCCCAGTGTGGGACTCTTGATCTTGGGCCAAGAATCACATGCTCTACAGACTGAGCCAGCCAGGCGCCTCTGCAACAAACCCATTTTTTTTTTTAAATATAATTTATTTTCAAGTTAGCTAACATACACTGTGCTCTTGGCTTTGGGAGTAGATTCTCATGATTTATCGCTTCCATACAACAGCCAGCGCTCATCCCAACAAGTGCCCTCCTCAGTGCCCATCACCCGTTTTCCCCTCTCCCCCACCCCCATCAACCCTCAGTTTGTTCTCTGTATTTAAGAGTCTCTTATGGTTTGCCTCCCTCCCTCTCTGTTTGAAACGACTTTTTCCCTTTCCCTTCCCCCACGGTCTTCCGTTAAGTTTCTCAAATTCCACATATGGGTGCAAACATGTGATATCTGTCTTTCTCTGACTTCACTCAGCCGAATACCCTCCAGTTCCATCCACGGCAACAAACCCGTTTGGATGGCAGTGTGTCATTTGACCAAACGCTGAATTAAATTTGCTACTATTTTGTTTAGGATTCTTGCGCCTGTGTTCAAAACTGACACTATCTTTTCTGGTAATGTCCTTGCCCGGTTTTGTTATCTATATTATACAGTCTCATAAAATGAGTTGAGTAGCTCTCCTTTTTTTTTTTTAAACAAACTTTCTGAAATGAATTGTAACAATACAGGAATTACAGGTCCCTTGAAGTTTTTTTCTTTTAACTTGTCTGGTCCTTGTGTCTTTTTTCTTTTCTTTCTTTCTTTCTTTTTCTTTCTTTCTTTTTTTTTTTGTCTTTGGTCTAAGTTTGCGGGGGACGTGTTTGGGGGTTAAGGGAAGGAATGTGAGTGGGAAGAAGCTAGAGAAAAAGGAGAAATTTTAAAATGTCAACTCTCTGTGTCTTTAGTGCTTATTGATCTGTATGTACATTGAGTCCGTTTTTAAGTGTTTCTATAGCATTATCCACTTGATATAAAATCACCAATTTGGGGTCATAAAAGTTGTTCATAGCATTCTCTTTTGCTTTTAAAAACATTCTTTTTTTTTTTTTTTCCAACGTTTATTTTATTTTTGGGACAGAGAGAGACAGAGCATGAACGGGGGAGGGGCAGAGAGAGAGGGAGACACAGAATCAGAAACAGGCTCCAGGCTCCGAGCCATCAGCCCAGAGCCTGACGCGGGGCTCGAACTCCCGGACCGCAAGATCGTGACCTGGCTGAAGTCGGACGCTTAACCGACTGCGCCACCCAGGCGCCCCATAAAAACATTCTAATACATGTGAAGTCACGTCCTTCTTTTGGTTCTTACCATTTATTTTCTATAATTTTAAGTTGTTTTCATATCCAAATATTTTCATTTCACTTATGCCTGATTTATTTCATATTTTCTTTTTCATACATGTGATTCTGTTATTTCTTGCTTCAAAGATTAAAAAAAAAAAATGGGGCACCTGGGTGGCTCAGTCGGTTAAGCGTCCGACTTCGGCTCAGGTCATGATCTCACAGTCCATGAGTTCGAGCCCCGCATCGGACTCTGTGCTGATAGCTCGGAGCCTGGAGCCTGCTTCAGATTTTGTCTCCCTCTCTCTCTGCCCCTCGCCCACTCATGCTCTGTCTCTCCCTGTCTCAAAAATAAATAAACATTAAAAAAAAGAACAAAATATTAAAGATTAAAAAAAAATTTAACGTTCATTTTTGAGAGAGAGAGAAAGAGAGAGAGAGAGAGAGCGAGCATGAATGGGGAGGGGCAGATCGAGACGGAGACACAGAATATGGAACAGACTCCAGGCTCTGAGCTGTCAGCACAGGGCCTGATTTGGGGCTCGAACCCATGAACCGCGAGATCATGACCTGAGCCAAAGTTGGACGCTTAACTGACTGAGCTACCCAGGTGCCCCATATTGCTTCAAAATTTTAAGCATTCTCATTTTAAATCGTTTTTGGATTCCTCTGTTATTGCCAGTCTATCTGGAATGGGTTCATCTCTATGTGGTCGATCCGTGGTGGACTCATTGGCTGTTGTTCATCCTAATTTTTCTTTGGGTGTTTTGTAATTTTTGTGGGTGAGCTCATCCTGAGTAGGAGATTTTGCTTGCTTGTTTTGTTTTCTCTCTCCCTTCCCTCTCCGGACTCTGCCTCATGGTGATATCGGGGTTATGGAAGAGCCAGTTTCTGGGCCCGACGGTGGCGTGGCACAGGTCATGGCTGGCGGGGGGGTGGGGGTGGGGGTGGCGTCATTTCTGTTTGGGCCCAGACGTGTGTGCAGGGCTGATAGCCGTCCTGGGGTTCCTTGCCTGGCAGGGAGTAAGGTGGCGAGGGATGGAGGGTGTGCAACTTAGCTCCATTCTGTGGCTTCTAGCAACAAGCCTGGCTCTGGGGGCGCCTGGGTGGCTCAGTCGCTCAAGCGTCTGATTCTCGATTTGAGGTCATGATCTCAGCGTTTGTGGGATGGAGTGCACCACTGGGCTCTGTGCTGACATCGCGGAGCCTACTTATGACTCTTCCCCTCCCCATCTCTCTGTGCCCCTCCCCCCAACACACACAAAATAAATAAATAGACACTAAAAAAAAAAAAAAAAAAAAAGAAGCCCGGCTCTGGACCCGCACGTCCCATGAGACACCTTAATTCGGTCACCCCTCAGAATCAGCCTCCGGCGATGCTTCTGGTTCCAGAATGCAGCAGGCCCCAGCTCCAGCCCCGCTCAATGGCTTTTTACTTCTGTTCCTTGGGAACTAATGTGTGCTTTGGAGCATGGCGATATCTTTGTATCTTTATGATTGCTCTATATCGGGAAAACTAAGGAATCTCGAACAGAAAGCTACACCACCAACTTAGCCAGGAGTCCCCGACCTTGACCACATCCTATAGTAATTCATGCCCCGGGTTCTCTCTTTCCCACAGAACAAAAGAACCCGAGGTGTCTTGTGGCCCAAGGAAAGGGAGGAAGTGATTCATTTGACAGGCCCTTGAACACCATTTACTTGACCCTTTCCACCGATCACTTTTCTCTCACTCCCTCAGACCCGAGGGGAGCTGACGTAATGGTGCAACAGGTATTTACAAAAGGGGTTTCTGGAATGATGACGTCTGTCATTCTGAGAAGGAGCGCTGCCGAAGGGATCTGGAGCTGTCGCCCACAAGCCATGGGTGGGGTGATGGCTTTCAGCATGTTTTTATAATATTTTTGCTTCCTTTCCCTTATGTTCATCTGGGGTTTTTTTTTTTATCTTAAATTCCTCAAATGAGTGAAGTCATATGATGTTTGTCTTTCTCTGACTAATTTCGCTTAGCGTGATACCCTCCGGTTCCATCCACGTGGCTGCAAATGGCAAGATGTCATTCTTTTTGGTTGCTGAGTAATACTCCATTGTATAGATATCCCACATCTTCTTTATCCATTCATCCATCCATGGACATTTGGGCTCTCTCCATACTTTGGCTATTGTCGATAGTGCTGCTATAAACATGGGGGGGGCACGTGTCCCTTCGAAACAGCACCTGTATCCCTTGGATAAATGCCTAGTAGTGCAATTGCTGGGTCGTAGGGCGGATCTATTTTTAACTTCTTGAGGAGCCTCCATACTGTTTTCCAGAGTGGCCGCACCAGTTTGCATTCCCACCAGCGGTGCGAAAGAGATCCCCTCTCTCCGCATCCTCGCCACCATCGTTGTTGCCCGAGTTGTTCATGTGAGCCGTTCTGACAGGTGTCAGGTGATATCTCATTGTGGTTTCGATATGTATTTCCCTGATGATGAGTGAAGTTGAGCATTTTTTCATGTGTCGGTTGGCCATCTGGATGTCTTCTGTGGAGAAGTGTCTGTTCATGACATCCACCCTTTCTTGGCCAGAGAGGAAGCTCAGAGACCTGGTGACCATCGCCACCAAAACTTTCCTCCGTCCCCACAAGCTCATGACCATGCTCCGGAGCATTCGGGAGTTCTACCCAGACTTGACCGTGATCGTGGCCGATGACAGCAAGGAGCCCCTGAAGATTAAGGACGACCATGTGGAGTATTACACCATGCCCTTTGGGAAGGTGTGTCCCCGGCAGATGGGGAGGCATCTGGGTCCTGGGACCCAGAGTCAGTTCTTCCCTGGATGGGGCTGCCTGAGTGGCCTTCCCAAGGAAGCCCGATTCTGGGGTGGAGGGGGTGGGGCTCTTCTCTGAGCCCCGTTGCTGACTCCACAGAGTCAGAGAAATCGGGTCACTCTTAACTTTTCTGCACTAACGAGGCGATCAGTCCGTCTTTCCTCACGCTTGGTGTGGACATTAGTCTTTCTAAGTGACTTGAGGTGTTGGACATCTTAAGGATTCCTGACCTGCAGATTCAAGAGCAGAGAACCTCGTGATCCCTATGATTCCACCCAAGCTAGAGGCACTCTCCCTCTCTTTCTCTTTCCTTCACATACCCTTTCCTACAAGGACACACAGAAAGAAAAGGGGATGATATATACTATAGCGTCCTACCCTCCAACACTTTCCAGGCACCAGGAGGGGACGTGGAAAGAGAGTCACAGAGTCAGGCGAGAAAGGACTCCGGTCACCCCACATTGGCCCTGGGACCAACGAAGGGCTTCCTGGCCTTTTCTTTTCTTTTTTTTTCTTTTTAACGTTTATTTATTTTTTGAGACAGAGAGAGACAGAGCATGAACGGGGGAGGGTCAGAGAGAGAGAGGGAGACACAGAATCGGAAGCAGGCTCCAGGCTCCGAGCTGTCAGCCCAGAGCCCGACGCGGGGCGCGAACCCGCGGACCGGGAGGTCACGCCCTGAGCCGAAGTCGGACGCTCCACCGACTGAGCCGCCCAGGCGCCCCTCCTGGCCTTTTCTTCATGTCAACCTCTGATTCAGGGAGTCCCTGTCCTTCCTCCTGTTTGGGGTGCAGCCTGGCTGTTGGGAACTTAGCAAGCTCCCCGGGGGATTCTAACACGCGCCCCGGGGCCGGCAACCTCTGCTCTCCCCTCATTCCACCCGCAGGGCTGGTTCGCAGGTAGGAACCTGGCCATCTCTCAGGTCACCACTAAATACGTTCTCTGGGTGGATGATGATTTTCTCTTCAACGACAAGACCAAGATTGAGGTGCTGGTGGATGTCCTAGAGAAAACGGAACTGGACGTGGTAAGGCTGAGCTGCCCCTTTTTACCCCCCCCCCCCCCCCGCTGCAATCTGTAGAGACAGCCAAGAGAGGGAAGGGGAAGGGGAGCGAAGAGAGGTAGGGGCAGGGGAGGGAGGGCTCCCGGGAGGGCGAGGGGCTCATGCAGGAGATGGGTAAGCCAGCACAGCTCGGGTTGAGAGCGCCACACCGGGGATCAGGAGGTGTGCGGCCTCCGTCTCTGCCTCCATATTTACTTTTCTTTGAGTAAATGACCCCCCCTCCCCGCCCCACCCCTGCTCCGCTCCTAACCTTTGTTCTATCTTTAAAATGGTGTGTTTATGAGATCACTTCTAACTTCCTCCCCGGACCGGTGTGAGGGGAAACAGAGCAGTGCTCTCTGTTGCTGTCACACGCCATTGATTTGTTTTATTGTATTATTATTATTATTTGTAAACACTTTTTATTGTTTATTTTTGAGCGGGTCCGAGCGTGAGCCGAGGAGGGGCAGAGAGAGGGGGAGACACAGACTCGGAAGCAGGCTCCGGGCTCCGAGCTGTCCGCACAGAGCCTGACGAGGGGCTCGAACTCACGGACCTGAGAGATCCGTGATCTCACGGATCTCACCGATCTCACGGTCGTGAGATCACGGCCTGAGCCGAAGTCGGACGCTTCACCGACTGAGCCCCCCCAGGCGCCCTTCTGTCACACATCATTAAAAAAAATGTGAAGGGTACAACGTTTTTAAAAGCGTACGTAGCCTTATTGAGGTTAAAAAAAAGAGGAAGAAGAAGAAGGGACGCCTGGGTGGCTTAAGTCACTTAAGCATCCGACTCTTGATTTCGGCTTAGGTCACGATCCCGGGGTTGTGAGGTCGAGCCGTGCATCAGGCGCTGCTCTGAGCGTGCAGTCTGCTTGGGATTCTCTCTTTCTCTCTTTCCCTCTGCCCCTCTCCCCTGCTCTCTCTGGCTGTATCGTAATTTAGTCCACTTAAAACTCAGAGGGTCTATTTGCTGAACGAAGAAGGAAAGAAGTGGTGATTCTTCTCTCCTCTCAGGGTGGGGGTGGGTGGGGGGGGGCCAGGAGCAGAGCAGGGGGAGGGAGGCAGCTCGAGACACAAGGCCCCTTGCAAGAGGGCCGGCAGTGGTGACTCCACAAAGGGACCCTTGTGCACGCAGGCTGCTGCGGGCCTGCCCCCAAGCACTGCTCCGCCTCGTGGGAGGGAATGACTTACCTTCTGGAAAGAGCGAGCTTGCGGTAGGGTAAGCGGAGCAGACTTGTCTGCCCTTTGGACATGGTGCTTTCTGCTCCCACCAGCGAGATCTCCTGGGGTGAGCAGGAGTGAAAAGGTCAGGGGCGCCTGGGTGGCTCGCTTGGCTAAGCGTCCGACTTCAGCTCAGGTCGTGATCTCCTGCTTTGTGAGTTCGAGCCCCGCATCAGGCTCATCTGCTGTCAGCCTGGAGCCTGCTTCGGATCCTCTGTCTCCCTCTCTCTCTCTCTCTCCTCCTCCTCCCCTGCTCATTCTCTCTCTCTCTCCCCAAAATAAATAAACATTTTTTAAAAAGGAAGGAATGAAAAGATCAACGGACCTTGCTGGTGTGTGGAAAGGCATGTTGCGACAGCAAAAAGAGTGAATCCCAGGGATAGTATGAAGGGTAGATACGGAACAGGTGTGATTCTTTTTATTTTTATTTTTTTACATTTTTTTAAATGTTTATTTATTTTTGAGAGAGAGAGAGAGAGAGAAACAGAGCGCAAGCAGGGGAGGGGCAGAGAGACGGGGAGACACGGGATCTGAAACAGGCTCCAGGCTCGGAGCCGTCAGCTCAGACCCCGACACGGGGCTCGAACGCGGTAACGGTGAGATCATGACCTGAGCAGAAGTCAGATGCTTAAGCCAGGAGCCCCAGGCGTGATTCTGGTAACTGATGTGGTTTGGAGTGTTGGGGTTTGGAGCCGATGGGCCGAGAAAGAATTCCTGAGACACCTTCGGTGCAAAAATGTGTTTTTATTATAGCACAAGGAGGGGACCCTTAGGCGTTATAAGTGTGTGAGAAGCGACTGGTTTTATGAGAGTTTCTGTCCTCTGGAGAGGAGGGTGGCATGAGGGTCCCAGGAAATCGACTCTCTATGTTTCTGAGATTACTTTTTTGTTGTAAATCAACAGAGTTGCAAACTGAGGGGGACTCAGGTCCCGATCTCTATCAGTTAACCGTTTGTTTTCGCCTCTCCTTTGTTCTCAGGCAGGAGTGCCTGAGGAACCTCGGGCACATCCCACCGTGGCTGTGGGGGTGGGGGGTGGGGGGTGGGGTGGGGGGTGTCAGCTTCTGCTTTGCCCTCAGCCTGCCTTTTGCTCCCTCATCAGTGACTGAGGTTCAGTCCAGGAAGGCTTCCTGGCAGAGGCAACCTGAATATCAAGTCTGCGTTCTCTGACGCGCGTCTCTCTGCCCACGGGTCAGGTAGGTGGCAGTGTGCTCGGGAACGTGTTCCAGTTTAAGCTGTTGCTGGAGCGGAGTCCGAATGGGGACTGTCTTCACCGGAGGCCAGGCTCTTTCGGACCCCTGGATGGCTTCCCCCGCTGTGTGGTGACCAGCGGCGTGGTCAACTTCTTCCTGGCCCACACAGAGCGACTCCAGAGAGTTGGCTTCGACCCCCGCCTGCGGCGAGTGGCTCACTCAGGTGGGGAAGAGCTGGAAGGGTGAGGAAGGTTCTGGCCTCCGGACCGACCTCAGGAGTCTGTTCTTTCCAAGGGACACGCACCACCGATCGTGGTCCTTGCCTGCCACGCTGGGCCTCTCTCCCTTTTCCCCCAGACTAGGGAGTTCAAGGTCTCTCTTGCCTCCCTTCTCCCCCCTCGTTTTGCCTCTTATCCCCCAACGGCTGTTCCCATGTGAGACGCCCTCCTCCTATAGGTCGGTCCCCTCCCTCGTTCCCCTCTTGCTCCCTCAGTTCGGGAGTTCATAGTTCTGTCCAGCCGGAAAGCTGATCTGTGTCTCTCTGTGTCTCTCTGTGTCTCTGGCCACATCCCTGAGAAACGTGCTTATGAATTCCTTCGCACTCATCAGCCTGGCAGGTGGCTTTGCATGGGCTCCACCTCCCGAGGGGTATAAACTGTGCCCTGCCCCCTGCCGCCCCCCCCCTCTTCCCCGCCCCCCTGCCCGGACCCTGGGATATGGCCCTGGGGTCTCTCTAGCTGATGTTCTCCCTCTCTTCACAGAGTTCTTTATTGATGGGCTCGGGAGCTTGCTTGTGGGGTCGTGCCCAGAAGTGATCATAGGTCACCAGGCCCGTTCTCCAGCGGCAGACCTGGAGAGGATGTACAGCACGTTCCGGACCAACACCCACGACCAGATCCAGTTCAAGCTGGCTCTCCATTACTTCAAGAACCATCTCCAGTGCTCCACGTAAAGGTGCCCGGGCATCAGGAATGCTCTAGACGTACCCGTCGTGGGACCCAGAACAGCGGGACTGGTGCTGGGGATACCCAAGTATAGACTCCTGAGAAGACGGATGTTGGAAAGAAGAAGACAGCGGGTGGGGCAGATGGGTCAGGCTCAGGGACGAGAAATGCCCGTGGGGTCGAAAGAGTGGCTGCTGGGGTTTTGAGGGTTATTCGGTAGAAGTTATATCATGGTCAGTGGCACCGCTTCCGGCATCCACAAATGTTTGTTTGTTGTCACCCTGGGGGCTCCGATAATGTGAATGACGCAGGGTCCTTGCTTTCAGGAGGCTGCGGCCTGGTTCAGTCGAGTCCGCCAAGCGGAATCGTGCAGCCAGGTTCGGAGAAGCGGAGGAGGAAGGGTGACCAGTGCCCGGGCAGCTGAGGAAGGTTCTGTGAAGTGAGCTTGTCGGGAGGCTGGAAGCCGAGGGGATTCGGGCAGCAGGGGGGGTGGGGGTGGGGGGACAGCGCTGGAGTCCACCGTCCGCCAGAACGAAGGTTTCCCTGGCATCAGACTCACTACCGCAAGGACACATTTCCAGAACGCCAGGGATTGAACTCCGACCCCGTGCTAAGCAAGGTGCCGTGGTAAACAGAGTAAGGGCGATGGCATTTCCGGGAACTGGACACCAACTGCTGACCACTCAAGTCCCCGGTCGTCTGCAGAGAGGAGCCATCACGTGTTGTTGAGGAAGGCTTTTTCTGTTCTCTCAGGAGTCAGCAGATTCCCCAAGTGCTGTATTAGCCCTGCCGTTAGGGTTTCCACTCTTGCCTGCGGAAGATCGTCGAGGGGAGTTCAGGATTTCTGAAAACGGGGCTGTGGGCTGGGAATAAAACGTCATGAAAAATGTGTTGGTGGTCCGATGATTTTGGAAAATACCCCAAGACGTAGCTCCCTCTTGGAAAGTTGCGATGCACATTAGCATATGTGAATTAGCATGTCAGTTCGCTAATTCACGTTAGCCTAGGCTCTGAGAAGTCCTGCAATAAAGAAAGTCAGGTTGATTTTGTTTAATTCGGGCTTGCCTGGGTATGGATATACGCTGGCAATCTTTTTTTTTTTTTTAATTCTCCCAAACCCAGAATTGAACGCATACCTCGTCCCGTTGTGTAGGTCATAAAGATTCTACTGCAAAAGCTGCGGCAGCTTTAACTAACAGGGACAGTCATTCGGTGCTGGTCCATGCACTTGACCTCCAATAACATAGCTATATAGGAAGACCATGTTGGATTGTCCCATCCAGCCCTGCCTTTAGAACCAGGCAAGAAAAGCCCCTATCTGGAACCTTTAGAGAACCCTGTATATCACATGTGCTTGCTGACGAACATCTGGGCGTCTCCGTCACTCGTCACTCTGTTACTCTCGATATTCACTCCTGGGGCTAACAGCACTCAGGCCCCGGGGGAAATGCTTCTCCACACCTTATGTCTTCAAAAGACGGCTGCATCCGGGGCTCAGTGAAAGCCTGAGGCCGTTCTTTGGATGCAGGTAAGACTTGAGCTGCAAAATGCTTAGGTAAGAGAAAAAGACGAATGTTTTCATTTGTTAAATTCTTCCTCTCAGATCCCACACAGAGCAGGAGAGTCGTGGTTCTAAAAGCGCTAAAAAAATCCGCGTAGTTTTTTTTTTTTTTTTTAATTTTTTTTCCAACGTTTATTTATTTTTGGGACAGAGAGAGACAGAGCATGAACGGGGGAGGGGCAGAGAGAGAGGGAGACACAGAATCGGAAACAGGCTCCAGGCTCTGAGCCGTCAGCCCAGAGCCTGACGCGGGGCTCGAACTCCCGGACCGCGAGATGGTGACCTGGCTGAAGTCGGACGCTTAACCGACTGCGCCACCCAGGCGCCCCAAATCAGCGTAGTTTTCACAACAACTGCACATAGTGTCTTCTGGGACATTGAAAAAGAGTAAACCATTTGTACTCTTTAGTTTTTTTTTTAATTTTTTGGTGTTTATTTATTTTGAGAGAGAGAGAGACAGCGCGCGAGCAGGGGAGGAGCAGAGAGAGAGGGAGACACAGAATCGGAAGCAGGCTCCAGGCTCCGAGCTGTCAGCACAGAGCCCGACGCGGGGCTCGAACTCACGGACCGTGAGATCATGACCTGAGCCGAAGTCGGCCGCTTAACCGACTGAGCCACCCAGGCGCCCCTAAATTGGGTTTTTAAATGAGCTTTTGTCCATTATCATTTTGATTTTGCCTTTTAATCTTAATAGATCGAGTATTTACAATTTTTTTTTAAGATTTTTTTTTTTTTTAAAGCCGTCTCCACACCCAGGGCCCAAACCCACAACCCTGAGATCGAGTCAACATGCTCCAGCAACTGAGCAAGCCAGGTGCTCCAATTTTGAGTATTTTAGAAGAAAAATCAGTTTCAAAACATGAAAAATAACTTTAATTTAAAAATTGTTAACATTGGCTTCAGTTTACCCTTAGGGTACATTTCTTGCAGTTTGAACACAATCTATCTTTTATTTTTTTAATTCCTTGGATTATTGCGACTCAGTGTGCAGGTCTACAGATTCCTAAAGAGCATGTGTCAAAAGGTAGTCAACACACTGCGCCCTTCATTGAGAAAGTCTTGCCACGAAAAGCATCAGCTCAACTAAAACAACGGGCTGAAGGATCTAGATGGTTTTAATTCTGATGCAACCTCCTTATCTCAAGGCAGAGAGGTAGCCACGAGCTCGCAGACCAGACCTCAGGGCATACTTTGGATTAAGGGTTGACAAAATTTTTGCAAAGGACAAGATGGTAATTATTTTAGATTTTGTGAGCCACTTAAGGTCTCTATCACATATTCTTTTTTTTTTTTTTCCCATAACCCTTTAAAATGTAAAAACAATTCTGAGCTTGTGGGGCCAAAACTAAACCATACAGGCTGTCTTCGGTCCATTGGATATAGTTTGTTGACAGTTTAGCACTGTCATTGGCAAAAAAACAAACCAAGACAAAAAACCGAGGTGCCTGGGTGGCTCGGTCAGTTACGTGTCCAGCTTTGGCTCAGGTCATGATCTCACAGTTCGTGGGTTTGAGCCCCGCATCGGACTCTGTGCTGACGGCTCAGAGCCTGGAGCCTGCTTCCGATTCTGTGTCTCCCTCTCTCTCTGCCCCTCCCCTGCTCGTGCTCTGTCTCTGTCTCTCTTGAACATAAACATTAAAAAAATTAAACAAACAAACAAAAAGCCCAAACTGCCATTGGCTACAAATTACGTGAAAAATGTCGATTATAAAAACATAATTAGTGAATTTCCACAACAAATTCCAATAATTTGTGGAAACAAAAGCAAGAAAGTTACATCATATGGCATAAATATATGATAAATTGTGAATTATATTCATTATCTACTTTTTCTTTTTTTTAATGCTTATTTATTTATTGAGTATGTTTATTTATTTTTGAGCACATATTTTTTCTTATCCATGTGTCACCAGTGCATGAACTAAACAACCAGACATGCTCAATGATTGTTAAATTCCGTTGCTTCGGTATCTTGCCAACTTTTAGTCCTATGGAAGCCACAGCTTGACAATATTTGCGATTTTGCCATTATGAAAAATTCTTTTAATGTTTATTTATTTTTGAGAGAGAGAATGAGACAGAGCATGAGCAGGGGATGGCCAGAGAGAGAGGGAGACACAGAATCGGAGGCAGGCTCCAGGCTCCGAGCTGTCAGCACAGAGCCCGACGTGGGGCTCGAGCCACCAACCGTGAGGATGCGATCTGAGCCGGAGTCAGACGCTTAACCGACTGAGCCACCCAGGTGCCCCGTGATTTTGCCATTATAAAGATAGATTTGTAGGGGCGCCTGGGTGGCTCAGTCGGTTAAGCGGCCGACTTCAGCTCAGGTCACGATCTCGCGGTCCGTGGGTTCGAGCCCCGCGTTGGGCTCTGGGCTGATGGCTCAGAGCCTGGAGCCTGCTTCCGATTCTGTGTCTCCCTCTCTCTCTGCCCCTCCCCCGTTCATGCTCTGTCTCTCTCTGTCTCAAAAATAAATAAAACGTTAAAAAAAATTAAAAAAAAAAAGATAGATTTGTCAAGGTTAAGAGGCTAGAACATGTATCTTAACAGTTTGCTAGTTTCAGTTATTATTAGCTTTTAAACATTGAAATACTTTTAAATAGTTAAGATATAAATAAAATATTTAAATATATTTTTTAAATGTTCATTTATTGTGAGAGAGCAAGAGGAAGAACGGACATGCGCGTGAGCGGGGGACGGGCAAAGAGAGGGAGAGAGAGAACCCCAAGCGGGCTCCAGGCTGTCAGCTCAGAGTCCGACGTGGGGCTCAGCCCCACCAACCGTGAGCGCAGGACCTGAGCCGAAACTAAGGGTCGGATGCTTAACCGACTGAGCCACCCGGGTGCCCCTACAATATTTAAATATTGAGACAGCTATTTAATTTGTCCCAGGCCTGCTTCCAGAAAAATGTCTGCCTTCCTAAGTAAACATTGCATTCATGCTATAGGAAAACACAGTTGTGTGCTTTCACAGAAACGAGAGCGTCCTGCAACGTCCTTCAGCGGGGACTATTCTGACATGCTGTCCTTGTCGTGGGTATGTTCCAGCCAGGCACATTTTTTCCGCCCCCGTCCCAAGATCTGGAACCGTTTACTCCAGCAGGGAAGAGTAGTTCAAACGGAGCTCTTGTAGGGTGTTTGCCTAAACTGCGAGCCAACTTTCCAGGCGGATCAACTACCCGGAGAGTGTGTGACTCCACAGCCTGGTCAAAATGTATCAGACCAAGAGCGTCAGGCTCCTGCACCCACGGCCAGTCAGGCTGTGTCTCCTGGAATTTGAATCGGTCCCGCAAAGCCAGGCTCTCCGGGTGGCCGGACGTCAGATGTCACGCACGCAGGAGCTGCGGACATGCCCCTTCCGCCGCGTGGACTGAGGGGCTGAGAAGGCCGGCCTGCAGCTAGAAAAAAAAAAAAAATGCAATGTGTGCTGAAGGAGAAGTGAAATGAGAGACGCCTGCCAGCCTTCTGGTTCTTTCCCGAGGTCTGGCTACAGTCCTGCCCTGGGATTTTGTGAAACGCTATACCCTTCTAATTCTTCCTTTTTGCTTAACCTAATTTGAGTTGGCTCCTGTTACTTATAACCACAGTGTCCTGAATCATACAACCATTCTGTGTGTCCGCCTGTTCTCAAACCAGAAAAGCATAAACGAAAAGTCTTCTCCTTGGGTGGTTTGGAAGCAGAAATCGGGTCACAGACAGTAACAGGCACACAGGCCTCCCTCGAGCCTTGAATTTCAGACACGAGCAAGCAGCCCGGACCAAAGCAATGACACAAGTTTCCTTCCAGGGCAGTGAAAGTGAAGTATCCTTTACAATGGTGAAGGAGGGCAAAGGTAGTGAAGGAATCCTTCCAGATACTTCTGCAAGACACCAAATGTCAGGGCAAGCTGGTGCAAATAATCGTGTTGGCCTGCAGGGGGAGCTCGAGCCTGCTCTCTCCGTCTCCCCTCTATCCACTGATTCCCAGCGCCTTGCTCAGGAAAATTGCTACAGTAATGACTTTCAGAAAAGAGGAATTTGTTGGCTACCGTGGTAGTTGCTTGTTTGTGAGGGTGTGTCCATTTCACGTGGGTAAACGACATGGGGCTGGGAGCTCTCTCCTCCACCCTTAGGAAGGTCCCCCCCCAACTGATTTTGATTTTTAATGGACCAAAACCATATGTAAGCCACTACGAAAAGGTCATCTAAGAGGGCCACCTGGGTGGCTCAGCTGGTTAGGCATCTGACTCTTGATCTCAGCTCACGTCTTGTTCTCAGGGTTGAGAGTTCAAGCCCCGTGTTGGGCCCCATTCAGGCCTCTTGTTGGGCCCCATGCGAGGAGTGGATCCTACTTAAAAAAAAAAAAAAAAAAAGGATTATCTATTAGAATGCTTTTACCGACAGGCACCAGGAACTTGACCCAAGTTGAAACTTGTCTTGGACGGTCTCATATACAGCTTGAAGCCTAGAGATGGGGCAGACCACAGGTGTCCTATGATCGGGAGGGAGATCAGGGAGTGTGAACCCTGGCTGTTCAGACCATCCGGCAACTCCAAGTTCTTCCCTCTCGTAGGAGTCCCCCTTTCCATTATCTTCCATATCCCCGTCTGAGGTCCTTGGGCAGGGTGACCCTTCTGTGGCCTGTCAAAGCTTTAACTGCCCACTCCCTGTTAGGCAGGTGCGCACCTGCCTGGGACTGGCCCTAGGAGGTAAGACTCATTGGCAGTTATCAGTCAGATGTTTAAGGAAACGGAAATTGCCAGTGAAACCTTGTTAGCTACTCCGTAAAACGTAAGAGGTTTTCTGTCATTTCTAGTCGATTCCAGACATCTTGTCTAGATGTAGTCTTTGAGACGGGGAAACTCGTCCTGGTAACCACAGGCCTCTATGCTTCGTTTATCCTCTGGCACTCAGTTAAATGGCTTCTGCCTTGAGGCTATTCAAAATCTTCTAAGGTACAGAGAGACTATAATCTGCTCTTTGCCCCCAGCTGTTTCCTCTTTGTGAGCAGAAATTTTTTTTTATTTTTTAACGTTTATTTTTGAGACAGGGAGAGACAGAGCATGAACAGGGGAGGGTCAGAGAGAGAGGGAGACACAGAATCTGAAACGGGCTCCAGGCTCTGAGCGGTCAGCACAGAGCCCGACGCGGGGCTCGAACTCGCGGACCGCGAGATCGTGACCTGAGCCGAAGTCGGACGCTTAACCGACTGCGCCACCCAGGCGCCCCCGTGTGAGCAGAAAATATTTCAAACATCACAATGTACTAGGCTGGTCTTTGGCTCAAACGGGTCTCCTGCGAAGTCTCTGGTCTCTGTTGGTGCTTTCTCTCGGGGTCGAGAATTTAGCTTTCCCCCGCCCTGCAAGGCTCCAAATTACAGGATTGCCAGTAAGCTTGGATGGTATGCCACCCTTAAAAGAAACGTGTTACACCTGCTTGAAAACAGGGCGCCTTCAGCCTGAAACTTGTCTTCCTTTACAGGGCCATCCTAAAAGCTACCGCATGAAGTCACTAACGGATGCCGGCATCCTGATTTTTCCTGCCAGTTCCCATTCTCAACACTCTTGATAGGCACATAGTCTGTGCTGCGGACACCAGCAAGTTCCAGGCACACCAGTCTTCCAGAGGTCACCGTCTCTACCCCTTCTCTTCCGCTCTTCAGTTAAGGTTTGTGCCTTTTACTTTATGTAAATAGTATCTCAATAAAATATCATTAAAAACATTAGACATATATACTATTATGGAGCAATCCTCAAGATGTGGTGCTAAATGAGTAAAACAGAATACAGAATAGCGTTTCCACTTCTTAAAAGAAAAGGAGGGGCGCCTGGGTGGCTCAGTCGGTTGAGCGTCCGACTTCGGCTCAGGTCATGATCTCACAGCTTGGGAGTTCGAGCCCCGCGTCGGGCTCTGTGCTGACAGCTCGGAGCCTGGAGCCTGCTTCGGATTCTGTGTCTCCCTCTCTCTCTGCCCCCTCCCCGCTTGTGCTCTGTCTCTCAAAAATAAATAAAAGTAAAAATAAATAAATAAATAAATAAAATATCTCCAGAAGAGTATCAGAAGTTGCCTCTGAGAGCAGAAAATTATAGTGAAGAAGTTTTATCTGTGCATTTACTTTTGAATTTTATATTGTGCTCGTGTATTACCCATGTAAATATTTTAAGCTTTTTAAGGAAAGAAGAAACAAGGTTTTTAGGTAACCTGTCATTATTATGTTAAGTGCAAAAGCGGAACATGAAATTGTACAGAGACGATTATGTACAAATGCATTTTAAAAAAGGAAATGAAAAAAAAATCCAATGTCAAAGGTGCTTGTTGGCTCAGCTGGAAGAGTGTGGGGCTCTTGATCCCGGGGTTATGGGTTTGAGCCCCACATTGGATGGAGAGATTACTAAAGAAAATAAACAAACAAACAAACAAACAAATAAATAAAAGTGCTTGTTGGAATTGTAATTATTTTCAAATCCTTCGCCGTCCTTATCAAAATAACCCCCGCAATCTTCACAGAGTCTAGAACAAACAATCCTAAAATGTGTATGGAACCAGAAAAGACCCCGAATAGCCAAAGCTATCTTGAAAAAGAAAACCAAAGCTGGAGGCATTACAATCCCAGACTTCAAGCAGTATTATGAAGCTGTAATCATCAAGACAGTATGGTACCGACACAAAAGCAGATACTCAGATCAATGGAACAAGAATAGAGAACCCAGAAATGGACTCACAAATGTATGGTCAACTAATCTTTGACAAAGCAGGAAAGAATATCCAATGGAATAAAGACAGTCTCTTCGGCAAATGGTGTTGCGGAAACTGGACAGCGACATGCAGAAGAACGAAGCCGGACCACTTTCTTGTAACACACACAAAAATAAACTCAAAATGGTTGAAAGGCCTACATGGGAGGCAGGAAGCCATCAAAATCCTTGAGGAGAAAACAGGCAACAACCTCTTTGACCGTGGCCGCAGCAACTTCTTACTTGGCATGTCTCCAGAGGCAAGGAAAATAAAAGCAAAAACGTACTATTGGGACCTCGTCAAGATGAAAAGCTTCTGCATGGCGAAGGAAACAATCAGCAAAACTAAAAGGCAACCGGCAGAAAGGGAGAAGATATTTGCAAATGACACATCAGATCAAGGGTTAGTATCCAAGATCTATAAAGAATTTATCAAACTCAACACTCAAAAAGCAAATAATCCAGTGGAGAGATGGGCAAAAGACATGAATAGACACTTTCCCAAAGAAGACATCCAGATGACTAACAGACACACGAAAAGATGTTCAACATCACTCATCATCAGGGAAAATACCAATCGAAACCACAATGAGATATCACCTCACACCCGTCAGAATGGCTCACATTAACAACTCAGGCAACGACAGATGTTGGCGAGGATGCGGAGAAAGAGGATCTCTTTTGCATTGGTGGGAATGCAACCTGGGGCAGCCGCTCTGGAAAAACAGTATGGAGGCTCCTCAAAAAGTTAACAACAGAACTACCCTATGACTCAGCAATCGCACTGCGAGGTATTTATCCAAAGGATACAGGAGTGCTGATTCGAAGGGACACATGCACCCCCATGTTTATAGCAGCGCTATCGATGATGGCCAAAGTATGGAAAGAGCCCAGATGTCCATTGATGGATGAATGGATAAAGAAGATGTAAAAAAAAAAAAAAAAGAAAATGTGGTGTATATACACAATGGAATATTATTCGGCCATAAAAAGAATGAAATCTTGCCATTTGCAACAATGTGGATGGAACTAGGGTATATTGAAATCGTTATTACTCTGTATGTTAACTAACTTGGATTTGAATGTAAATACATACATACATACATACATACATAAATAAATATCTTTCTACTTGGGGCGCCTGGGTGGCTCGGGTGGTTAAGCATCGAACTTTCGATTCCACCTCAGGTCAGGATTTCACAGTTCTTGAGATCCAGCCCCGTGCTGGGTTCTGCGCTGACAGCACGGATCTTGCTTGGGAATCTCTCTCTCCCTCTCTGCCCCTACCCCGTGTGCCTTCTCTCTCTCAAAATAAATACATAACGCACCCGTGTGCCTGCTCTCTCTCAAAATAAATACATAAACATTTAAAAATCTTTCCACTTCAACTGCCTTTTCTACAGTTTCCATTAGAAATGCTTTACCTTTTTTAAAATTAAAAGAATTGTTTTTAAATGTTTATTTTTGAGAGAGAGAGAGAGAGAGAGAGAGAGAGAGAGAGAACGTTGAGAGAGGGAGACACAGATCCGAAGCAGGCTCCAGGCTCCAAGATGTCAGCACAGAGCCCGACACGGGACTCGAACCCACAAGCCATGCGACGATGACATGAGCCAAAGTCGGACACTTAACTGACTGAGCCACCCGGGTGCCCCTACCTTTTCTTTTTTTAAGTTTCTTTCTTTATTTTGACAGAGACAGAGACTGCGTGAGTGGGGGAGGGGCAGAGAGAGAAGGAGAGAGGGAAAATCCCAAGCAGGCTCTGCACTTGTCAGCCCAGGGTCCAACATGGGGGTCGAACTCACAAAAGCATGAGATCATGACCTGAGCCAAAACCAAGAGTCAGACGATTAAGCGACGGAGCCACCCAGGCGCCCCACAGAAATGCTTTACCTTTAACATCTGAAATGATAAGGTAATTATTTTAAACAGAGAAAGTGAAAACATTTGAGAAAAGGATAAAATGTGGATGCTGCTTTGTTCACAGAAAGTAAGCAGCCAGATTTCCCCATCAGAGCCTCAGGAACTTGAGGCCCAGAGCAGGGGGCTGGGCAGGAGGCTCAGAGACTCAGGGCATCACGGGTCACCTTGCACGAGGTGGCACTTAAACGGCTTGTCTGACATAGCTGGGGCTCCCGAGGCAAAGTAGGGGATTCGTGGCAGATGTCACCTATCCTGGGCGCAAGGACACAGAGCAAGGCTGGCTCTAGCCCAACTAACCTGGAGCAGCGTCAACATGGATAAAGGAAACTGACCAGACGTAGACTTGACAATGAGCATGAATGCTTCCCACTTACTCAAAACGCTACTGTACCTTCGCTAGCCATTGATAGGCTCGCGAGAAACTTGGAAGAATATCTGAAAAGTCTCTAATCCCGGACTTTAGCTGTCTTTTCTTAACCTCTGACCTCATTAAACTTTCCGGGGGTCCCTTCTGCCTCAGTCCAGCCAAAGCCTTGCTATCCCTACCTCTCACAGAGCCCCAGACTTCCCCAAGCTCCAGGAGCCACCTTGTGGAAGCCGAGAGCCTATTCTTCAAGCCTTCATGAGATGCCGTGTTTGGGGGGGTCACGCATGATGCATTTACGTTAAAAGAAACTAGTTATGCTGGGGCAGGGAGATTACATATCGTCTCTGTTTTCTCTGGTGTCTCAAAAAGAACAAATGTGATGTTAAAGGAAATGTAGCTTCTTCCTCCCCAGTTCTCCTGGGCCCTCCCGAGGGGGTTCTGTGAACGTGTTTGGTATGGCACTAGCCACATTTAAAAACCAGCAAGTCCTGGACCCCGCCCCCCAAAGAGTTCACAGTCCAACCCAGGGGAAGGTGGGGGGAGGGAACATGGGAGAGACTGAGCCACAGAACACAAGTACCTATCATTCCAGCAAGTAATGACACAAGCTGTAAGGGAGATGATGCTTTTCTGCCACTTGACGAATTCACGAGTGGGGATTTCAGCGAGGGTGTCTGGCTGGTAAAATTTTTCAAGCTGTGGAGGTGGAGGGAAGCGGAAAAGAAGTAGGGAACAGGAGGAGGGTGAAGTCCTCCCGCCGGACAGAAGGAACCATCTCCTGTCCACTTCCAAAGGGTATAATCGCAACTCTTTAGGGTTTCTATAGTAGCTTTTGAAAAATTAATTTCAATACACGTTCACCGGTACAGAAGGAAATAGATGGGAAGCCAGAGATGCCAAAGTCCTTTGATATTTAGTCAATTCGATATTGTCACTCCAGCCTAATAAAGAGACACCCTTATCTCACCATAGAAACTCAACGGGAGTTTGGTTCGTTCCTCAAAATGGAAGATCTTTAATGTTTCTTCTGACAATATACAAGAGTTATATTTGTTCAAGGAATACAGAAAATCGTAAACTAGGAGAAAAGAGCCTCATCAATTTATTCCCCAGGGCTCTCCGTCAACAGCAGACCTTTTTGGATCTGGGCTCAGCAGATTTTTGACCCAATGCAACAGAAAAGGATTCTGGGTAACTTACACAGGAAAGGTACTTTGCTGGAAGGAAGTCAGATAGCTCCTGGCATCAGAGAAGCAAACTCAGGAAAATGGACAAGAACCAAGGGGGCAACCAGGAACGGCCCCAAGGTCAGGACCCTGGGCTGTCTGTCTCCGGCGCCACTTCGGGGGCCAGTGGGCATGGCTGCTACCACTGACCCCGAGGCACTGGGTGTCACAGCCAGCTGCAGGCCAAGTTCTAAAACGTCCCCGTTTCTGGGCATCCGTCCCTTTGGATTCTAAGTCCAGCAGAGCAAGCTAAGTACACACTCACTGTCACTCTGGAGAGCGACTGTATCTGTCTTGGAGCAAAGCCGTGCTATCACCCAGACCCACACAAGGCTGGATCCCTCAAGACAGGCAGATGACACAGGGCAAATCAATCAACGGCAAATGTCTGTCACACACACACGGACACAGCTTTTCTGTTTCTATGTAAGTGGGCATTCTACACACGAATTAGTAAATAGATTTTTGTTTTGGTTGGGTTTGTTGAGGCCTGTCGCTCTTTTCATGTCAATACAACAAATCAAAAGAATGCAACAAACCAAAACGATGTCAATGCAATAAAAACGCATCCCCCCCAATACCTGCACAGCATTCGTCGTACAGAAACTGTCAATATCTACTAAACCGATTTTCAACTGACGGACATTTCTGCTCTTTCCCATGATGAACATCACAGCCGAGAACACCCCCGAACACTCCGCCGCACCGGTCTTAAAGTAGTCCTTTAAGGATAAAGTTAACAGAAGTGAAACCGCTGAGCCAAAGGTTCTAAAAGGCTATTAAAAAGTTGACGCGAAAAAGCCCAGGAGCGAGTCTGCCTCCCGCGGACCCCAGATCGAAAGTTAACACCACCGCCGCCCCCACGGGGGTCCCGCCAAGCAGGACGCGGAAGCGCCTGATCCCGGGTTCCGCCGTCGCCCCCGAGTTCCGGTAGGAACCCCGGGCTCGCGTGCGCGCCCGGGCTTTGAACCGCCGTCCCGCCCCGTGCTGGGCCGCTTCCCTCCCCGCTTGGCCACCGTGGCCCGGGCAGAGGGCGCCCCGTGGAAATAAATAAATAAACAAGCCCGGAGCCCAGGCAGCGTGCGCCAGGCTTTCCGCTCGGGGCAGGGGCCGAGGCCGCCCCGCTCCGCCTTCTCCGCCCCCCAGCCCGCCGTTCTTCCGGCTTCCCCGGGGGCGCACGTCAGGACCCCCGGAGGAGAGCAGAAGAGCAGGAAGAGCGGCGGCAAGAGATGACACCGCGGGACTCGCAACGTCGGGGGCTGCGGAAGCCCTTGCTGGTCCGCTTCCGCCCGCCCGAGCGGTCTCGGGCCCGGAGCCCAGGGCCCAGGCCGGGAGAAGCGGGCGTCCGCCGACCCTCTCGGCAGGCAGCTCCGCGCGCCATGTGGCTTGAGAAGCCTCCCGGCCGCCTAAAGCAGCCAGCAGGTCCCATGGTGTAATGGTTAGCACTCTGGACTTTGAATCCAGCGATCCGAGTTCAAATCTCGGTGGGACCTCACCAAACCTTTTGGTTTTGCAATTTCTGTTTTGAGGACTGCTGGCGGCGGCGGCCACCTCGGGCGGGGTCGCTACCCCCGTGACCTAGGGGATCGCCGTTTAGGGTCCCTCCCCCTCTCGTTTCACTGCCGGCCTGAGGGTCGCAGTGCGCATGCGTGAGAGTCCGGGCGGAAAAGTGGTGGTGGTGGTGGTGACCGAATGTGCCTTTACCCTGGAGGGGACGGCGGGGAAACCCGAGGGACCCTGGGAGCCTGCTTCGGGCGGCAGCCTGTGGGTCTAGGGGGACACCCCACCCCCACCCCCCCAGCCGAAGCTGCTGGGAATCCTTCTTCCTATCGGCTAATGTGCAGTGTGCGCTCAATCACTGCTTTGTAAACCTGGAATGAAATGCCGGGCGGTGGCAAGGGACGCGGGAAGCAGTAACGGGCTGGGAAGTAGGGTGTGTGTTTGGGGCCAGTCCGCCTGGGAGTCGGTCACAGAGTGAAGCGGGTCTGATTGGTTGTCTGTTACTCAGGCAGTGAAGTTGTCCGTGTTTGTTCATCAGGCCGTGCCAGCGGGTCAGAGGATCTGCGCCGGCGGTTTCTCCCCATATGGATGGGGTGTTTCTTCCTCAGACGGTTAGAACCTCAACCAACAGGACTGAGCACGTCTATTGGCGAATCTGTCCAGGATCGGTGTTTTGGGCGCCGGCCAGACGCGCGGGATTTGCAGGAAAGGGTGTGCCTCCGGGATGGAAGGGAAGAGACGCGCCTGGAGCGTTGTCTGCTTCGAATTGTATCTGGGTTTTGAGAGCTGCGGGGCCCTCTGGGATGAGAGACGAAGGGGCCCAATGACGCATTTGTGATCCCCCTACAGGGTGATTGGCACTGTGGCTGTACGTGGCCGCCCCTTGGGAGGGTGCCATGGAAACAGAGGATCCTTGCCCTGCTCGCTGCCCTGAGCACCTCTCCTCCCCACCCCTCCCGCACGCTCCATAAACGTTTGAATGGATTTGTGTGTATGAGCGAGCCCGGCCTCAAAAATATCTAGGTATGAGAGGTGGGAGGGCTTACTCTACCAGATATTAAAACTTATTATCATCAACTATAAACTGTAGGAATTAAGATAGCGTGGTACAGGTGCAGGAGAGACCAGCATCCCAGTGGAACAGAATAAAGGGCCCAGATACAGCCCCACACGTACTTGGACAAGTGATTCAAGACAGAGGTAGGACAACAGAGCAGCAGGGAAAAGAATCTACGTTTCGATAAATGATTCCGGGAGAATTGGGAGTCCCCATGGAAAAATAATGAAATCAAATTCCTCCCAACTTACACTAAACACATCAATACATTCCAGGTGACTCATAGACCTTAACGGGAGAGGAAAAGCAGTAAAGCTTTTGGAAGAGAACATAGACTATCTTCATAACCGTAGGGTAGGGAAAGTCCTCTTAAACAAGACACAAATATTTCTAAAAGCTTAATATATGTCACCATATTAATATGATGCTCTATGTTCTCCCTATCAAAAGACCCCAATAAGAAATTGAAAAGGTAAAGCACAGGATAAGAAAAGATCTTGTAGGACCCCCTCATGTATGACTCTTTGTGATGCATAACTGGCAAGGAAATTGTATCTAAATTATTTAAAGAACTTGTCATAATAAGGACATAAAATTAAAATTAAAAAAAAAATCGGTAAGAAGAAACACAAACAACCTAATAGAAAAATAGCAAAATACTTGAACTGGCACATCACAAAAAAAGGAAAGCCAGGGGCACCTGGGTGGCTCAGTCGGTAAAGCGTCCGCCTTCGGCTCAGATCGTGGTCTTGCGGTTCGTGGGTTCGAGCCCCGCGTCGGGCTCTGTGCTGACAGCTCAGAGCCTGGAGCCTGCTTCGGATTCTGTGTCTCTCTCTCTGCTCCTCCCCCGCTCATGCTCTGTGTCTCTGTCTCTCTCTCCCTGTCCTTCAAAAATAAATAAAAACTTAAAAAAAAAAAAAAAGGAAAGCCAAAATAACTGTGATAGGGGCTCCTGGCTGGCTCAGTAGGTAAAGCATGTAACTCTTGACCTTGGGGTTGTGAGCTGGAGCCTCAAGTTGGGTGTAGAGATTACTTAAAAATAAAATCTTAAAAAAGTAACAAAATACTAATATATATATATATATATGAAAAATATATGAAAAAAAATTTCACTAATATATATGAAAAAATTTTCATATAAAATTTCCAAAAAAATTTTCACTAATATATATGAAAAATATATGAAAAAAAACAAAATACTAATATATATATATATATATATATATATATGAAAAGCTGCAAAG
Source organism: Lynx rufus (assembly GCF_022079265.1). Classification (NCBI taxonomy): domain Eukaryota; kingdom Metazoa; phylum Chordata; class Mammalia; order Carnivora; family Felidae; genus Lynx; species Lynx rufus. Next base: position 23,478,947 of record NW_025814832.1, on the reverse strand, counting down.
CATCGTTAATCATCAGGAAAATGCAGATTAAAAGCTCCACGAGATACCATTACGCACTCACCCGAATGACAATGCTGAATATTAGTAAGGATAGGGAATGTGAACCCTCAGAGAAATGTAAACCGGTAGAAACTAACTTGGCATTAGCTACTGACACTGAAGATACTCCAATATCCTGTGATCGAGCAATTTCAGTCTTGGACATACCTCCACCGAAATGGGCGCATTTGTGTACTTGGAAACGTGTATAAGAGCGTTTGGGCAACGTGATAGCCAAAAATTGGAAAGAACGCAAATGTCCGGCAGTAGAATGGGTAAGTAATTGACAGGCCATACAATGGAATATTATCCAGCAACAAAATGGATGAGTCTTTAAAAAAAAAAAAAAGTATGGAGCGAAAGAAGGCCGATCTAAAAGAATAAGTCATGTAGGACTCCATTAAAAAAAGGTGCTAAACAGGTAAAACATAACTACCATATATTGTTTAGAGTTGCAAACTTAGATGGGAAAACGATTAAGCAAAGCAAAAATTCCCCCGTAAGTGAGGATACCCCTGGGGAAGAGAGAGGGCCATGATTGGAAAGGGGCCAGCAACAGTCTTCTGGGGCTACTGGTATTATTATTATTATTATTATTATTATTATTATTATTATTTTAAGTAATCTCTATGCCCGGTGTGGGGCTTGAACTTATGATCCCAAGATTAAGAGTCACACGCTCTACCAGCTGAGTCAGCCAGGTGCCCTGGTACTGGTATTATTCTATTTCTTGTCCTGGGCAGAGGTTACACAGCCTGTTCGCTACAAAAATCTGTTAAAATGCACAATAAGTTATTCATTATTCTGAATGTGTATTTTGACATTTAAAAAGTCAAAAAAAAAAAAAAGGGGGTACCTGGGTGGCTCAGTAGGTTAGTGTCTGACTCTTGATTTCGGCTCAGGTTATGAGTTCATGGTTCGTGAGCTCAAATCCCGCGTGGGGATCTGGGCTCACAGCATGGCACCTGCTTGGGATTCTCTCCCTCTCTCTCTGCCCCTCCCCTGCTCACTTTCACTCTCACACGCACTAAATAAACAAACTTAAAAAAAAAAAAAAAAGGTCAAAAAAGTACTTATCTAGAGACGTGTTTCTGCCCTGGTCACGGATGAGGAATCTGAGATCAAGAGTTTGCCCACAGGGGCGCCTGGGTGGCTCAGTCGGTTAAGCGTCGGACTTCGGCTTGGGTCATGATCTCTCGGTTTGTGGATTCAAGCCCCGCATCGGGCTCTGGGCCGGCTGACAGCTCAGAGCCTGGAGCCTGCTTCCGATTCCGTCTCCTCCTCTCTCTGCCCCCACCCCCCACCCCATGCTCATGCTCTGTCTCTCTGTCTCTCAATAATAAATAAACGTTAAAAAAAATTAAAAATAAAAATACCAAAGTCTGTCCACAGACTGGGAGCTTGGGGAGTCACGAGAGCGATCCTCCCCACTGAGCCAGCCCGAGGGCATTCAGAGGATCAGGTTCAATTCTAGGCATTGCATGAAGACATTGATGAATTTCCCCCTGCCACTAATTGGCTGAGTGCATTTGCGTAAGCATTTCAAATCCTCTGAAGTTGTAACTCTGTGAGGTGATGGATGTGTTAATGAAGCTTACTGAGGTAGCCATCTCACAATCCATAATGATAACAAATCATGATGTTGTACACCTTAAACGTATACAATCATAGATGTCGATTACATGTCAATTATCTGGGAAAAAAGATTCGGAGCCTCACTGGTAAAGGAAAAGGGACAACGGTGCCTTTTGCATAGCAGTGTGGCAAGAACTAGTAAAATAGTAAGCAAAAGCCCTTTCCTCTGCTTCTGAGCCAAGACAGGCTCTATAATAGTAACTGCTAGAAAGACTATCAGAATAGTGAGGATTCCGGAAGCTCAGATCCTTGAGCAAAGAACACAGGCTTATATGGGGAGGAAAACAAAACTTGGAGGGTAGCAATAGAGGCGGAGAACGAGAACGTGTGGGTGGAAGTTAGAGGGACAAGAGGAAGAAGTTTCTAACAATTTGAGCTGTTCATCCACGGAACAGGCTTGAGAAATTCTGAGCTTCTCACGCGTGGTAGTCTCCCGGGCGCGTTCGAAGGTCTTTGTCACCTGGAGGTGTGGGAAGGTTTCTAAAAGTGGGTCTCCACCTGCCAAGTTGATTTCACAACTCACTAATGGCTCTTAACCTACGCTTAGTAAAACACTAGCTCCCCAACCCCGCCCCAGCCCCCTCTGTCCTTCCAGATTTTCTGAGAGCCTCTCCCCATTTCCTTCTCGGAGCCTCTCTCTCCTCCGACAGTCTGAGGAGCCCTTTGCAAGGATTTTATTCCCATGAAGGGCCCCCAGAGGCAGCGTTTTTCAGAAGGTAGTGACTGTAGTATGTTGTCCTTGACCAGAGGGACCAGGAGCGGGCAGAGACCAGGGCCACCAGGGAAGCCAGGCCTGTGCCTAGCCTGGCCTCCCCCTTGTGCTAGATTCCCAGGGCGATCGGTTTATTACCGTCTTTGGCTACTGGTTTGCATGTGGCATGATGTGTCCCCAACACTTCTCACAATGCCTGGCCCCTAGAAAGTGTATAAATGCCGGGACACACGCGGTCATTTAACACCCATTGTTGTGTGCCTACGATGTTCAGGGTGCCGGGAATACAAAAGGCAAAGACTTGACTTCTGCCCTCAGGGTGCTTGAAAGCTGAGCGGAGACACTGAGGACGAGAGTGTGACATGAAAAGGAACAGGCCGGGGAGTAAATGTGGACACAAAGGTCAGTGAAATCCAACCAGGGAATAGGAAAGCCAGAGGGGCCCAGGGGATGTTGAGAAACGACTTCAGAGTCGCCTCCCCTCCCCCAGCTTCTAACCTCAGAGATGGTGGAGGAGGAGGAGGACAGGGAGGAGGACGGTGAGGGTGCTATTTTGAACCCTATGTTAAACTCTGCTCCTCACCCCCCACCCCCCCTCCTTCTAAGGCCTGGGGATCCCACCCTGGGAGTCTCTGGTGAACGTGGACTATGGAAGGAAGAAGACAGAGAATTTAAGAATTCTTCAGCTTGACATTCGTTGGCCAGGAAATCAGGAGTCCGAGTCCCTCTCTGCCTCCCTTTTCCTGACTTGGTGTCATTTTACTGCTCAGGGTCATCAGAACTTCAGTGGCCCGCTCTGTGCTTGGCCTCCTCGCACCTTGGTCCTTTTCATGGCCCTTCCTCCTCCTGAGTCGCTGATGTTCTCCAAGCTCCATCGTTGGCCTCTTCCCATCCTGCCCCACGCAGCCATCCCGCACGGACTCACCTCCTCTTTCCATAGAATCAGCCGCCACCTCCCAGTGGTTCTCAACAGGGTACGAGGGGAGGGAGGAGAAGCCGAGGGGAATCACCTAGAATCATTTGGTGAGAAGGGCGTTCCCACTGGTGACACCACCATTCGCTCGCTCAGTCATCCCAGAAAGAAACTGGAGGTCATCCGTGAAAGTTACCTTGCCGTCCTGCTGGGAGTCGAGCGACCTCCAAGCCCTGAAAACGGTACCTCCCGAGTATCATTCCAATTCATCACCTCCTCTCCGTTCTTACTCCGATCCCCCAGTTCAGGTCCTGAGCAGGTCTGCGTACCTGGATTCCCGTGGTTCCCCTTTCTCTGGGAACCGCCCTTCTCAGAGTGGCCCAAAAATCATCAGGGAAAGGAAACTCCTTCCTCTCTGATTCCTGGGGAGCAATCAAGGTTCTGGTCCGATGATCAAGGTCTTAGAGCCCAATGGAGGGACTGAAGACAACGGTATCTGGGGAGGGCCGTGTGGTTGGTCCACTTAGGCTGAGTTCAAGTGGCATGAGTAGATTTACCAGAAGGCCGCCCCTGCAGAAGAGGCTCTTTGTAACCCCACAGACGGGGGGACCCCTGGGCCGACGGGGGCTCATGAAACAAAGCAGCCAGAGAGGCAGGAATAGAGGCTGTGTTGCACGTGCCGTGGCTCTGGAAGATGCTAACATCAGGCGAAGCTGGGGGAGGGGGACACGGGAACCTTCTGTACCATCTGTGCAAGTGTCCTGTAAATCTCAGGCAAGGGGCGAATGCTCTCAGGATTTGCTGATCTCACCGTGTGTCCGTCTGTCCGTCCTCTGGACCCTGCCGGCTTTATAAAGCGAAGGAGGCGTCCGGCGAAGCCCGGGCTTGGTGCCAGCTGGGAGACACTTGGCAAAGACGAGGTGTCGTCACAAGACGGCTGCTTGCGCTCTGAAGTGAACCAGTCACGACGCACGGGGGTTTTCTCTCATGGGTGTGAAACCCCCGGATCTACGGGACTGAGGCGGGGACGGGGGGGCTTAGATGACGCCCAGGCACCCCCCCCCAGCTCATCATCATGCTCATCGCTGACCTCGTGAAGGTTTGGGCATGCGGGGAAGGAATGCGGCCACCAGGGCACCAACTAATAATTCCTTTGATGCTGATAACTCCTCGGCCCTTTGAGGCCCCTCCTGGCATCCGGAAAACAGACGGAAGGGGGGCTCGGAGCGGATGGCTTAGGGATCTTCTGGTCGCTCCCACACCTCGGGGTGGACGGGACGGGTGTGAGAGGAGCCAAGAGCACACCCGGGGCACCTGGGCAGTGTGCCCTGAGAGCAGGTGCGCAGAAGAAGCTGCTGCTTTGTGCAGAGCCCTGTCCAGGGTTCAAACGCCCCAGGAATAACGGTTAGAGTCACCCCGCGACCGAAGGCTCCAATCAGTGAGATTCCGCCTGGAGGTAGCAGAGCAAGGACCGGGCGGGTGGAAGAAGGAAGCCACAGCCACGGGGCCTGTGGCCCTATCGCCGTAGCCCCCACCTGCTTTTCCTTTCCTACCGCTAGAACCTTCTGGAGTGTTCATCCTCCCCCCCCGCCTTAAAAAAAGAAGAGTTCTTGGGGCTCCTGGGTGGCTCAGCCGGTTAAGCGTCTGACTCTTGTTTCGGCTCAAGTCGTGCTCTCACGGTTGGTTGGGTTCAAGGTGCGTGGGTTCAGGCCCCACATCGGGCTCCGCGCTGATGGTGCAGAGTCTGTTTGGGATTCTCTACCCACCCCCCTCCCCGGCCCCTCCCCCCCCCCTCGTGCTCGAGCTTTCTCTCTCCCTCTCAAAACAAGTAAACATTTTTAAAAAATTAAAAAAAAACAAGAATTCTCGTATTTACGTCTTTGCCCTTTCTCGTCCCTCTTTTCCTTCTCCCAGGCCGGGTACGTTGCGAGTGGCTGAATTAATTCGAGGCTGAATCACAGAATGGCGAGGTGGGGTCGGGAGGGAATTTTCAGGATGGCCTGGGGAAAGCAGTGGACCCTTCCCAGGAGGTCCTGGATTCTGACCAGCGGCCATGACCTCACCAGCAGGCCCTGGGTGCTAAGAGAGCGGGCAGCCCCAGCGGGATCACTGTGTTACGTTGGGTTTGTTTTCCCGTGGGTGACCGTTCGGTCATGTCTGGTCATCTCCCAAGCCAGGAACTCGTCCTCCTCGACAGCTCCCTCTCCCTCGGCCACCACTCAGCGAGGTGTCAGGACCTGAAAACCTTATTTTACCCAAAGAACTCCTCACCCCCATCTCCCCGCTCTAGACCTACGACGGCCAACGCCCCGGGTCCAGTGATCATCTCCTTCATTGTCTCTCTGTCTCCGTGCTTTCCCGCCTTCAATCTTGCCAAACACGTTTTCTTCTAACTGCAAACACCCGCCAACCCGCTCCCGGCAGCTTGGTGGGTTACACCGAGACCCCTCTGCTCACCTCCAAGCCCACATCTCTAGCCGTGAACTCCAAAGCTCTAGGCCCCTCTCTTGTTCCCCCCTGGACCCTGCTTCGGATTCTATGTCTCTGTCTCTGTCTCTGTCTCTCTCTCTCTCTGCCCCTCCCTTGCTTGTTCTCTCTCTCCAAAATAAATAAATAGACATAAAAAAAAAAAAGAATATGAAATAAACCATGACATCATGAGGCTATCACCTCCTTCTAGAGGCCTTTCCCTGTTTTCCCTCCCAGGATGCAACTCACTCATTCAGCTAGATTAGGCTGTCCTCCTCTGGGTCCCCTCATCCATCCCCCCCGCTGCCCCCACACGTTGCACTGAGCGCCCTGTATCACGTGAGTCCGCCTGTGGCTCCCTAAGACCGTAATCTCCCTGCTAACAAGGCCCAGGAATCAGCATCCTCCTTCGTGGGGTCCAGCCTCCCTTCTGCGAGGCAGTTCCTGTCCCTTGGCTGCTTAATGCCTTCGTAGGCCTTCTGCTGCAATGAGAGTGAAGAACAAAGTTCTTGGCTGCGCGCGCAGAAGGTTCTTGAAGGCTTGACCCCCTTCTCCCTCTTGGGCCTCTGTCTGCCCAGTTCCGCCCCGCTGCCCACCGGCCCGCCACAGCTCACGCTGACCTTGCCCACAGGCCTGAGTGTCTGCGCTGTGCTCCTCCCTACACCGCCCTTGACGTCCCCTCCCGCTCAGTTGCGCCTAATTGCACACCTTCTCCGCTAAACTCCGTGAAAACAGGAGCCACGTGAGCGTCGTCATTCTTCCCCCCTCGTGCCCAGCACGGAAGAGACACTCAAGAATCTCAACTACAGGGGCGCCTGGGTGGCTCAGTCGGTTAAGTGTTCGACTTTGCGCTCCGGGCCGTGATCTCACAGGTTCGTGAGTTCGAGCCCCGCATCGGGCTCTGGGCTGACAGCTCGGGGCCTGGAGCCTGCTTCAGGCTTCTGGGTCTCTGTCTCTGTCTCTCTGCCCCTCCCTTGCTTGTTCTCTCTCTCTCTCCAAAATAAATAAATAAATAAACATAAAAAAAAGGAATATGAAAGAAATCATGACATCATGAGTTGCCAAGCTCTTTTTGTCCTCAGGCCCCTCTGGGGCGATCTAAAGTGACTAGGGGGAGGACCAAGGGATCGGACACACGACGGAGAAGAAGGACCCCCCCCCCCTCCCACCCATCACTCCGGCCCTGAACCCAAACTACTCTGAATAGGAATGCCGGTTTGCGGAAGACAGTGGGGGGGGGGGGGGGAGACAGGACGGCCCTGTGGTGGCCCAGATGTCTCTAAGGATTCCCGTCTCGGGTCTCAGGGTGTCGCACGCTCTTCAGACCCCCACCGCACAAGGTGCCAGCTGCTGAGCCAAGGAGGCTCTCCTCAGAGGGTCTCCAGGCGGGACCAGCAGTGACCCAGCAGGTGGAGGAGGGGAGCGTCGAAGGGGTCGGGGAACGGACCCCCAAGTGCACGGCCAGGTGTCTTTACTCATGCTGTGGCCCAGAGACGGTGAAAACTGCCTGGCTCCCTGGGCGTCCGGGGACACTCGCGTCCTGGTGGAGAGTGGGGCTGAGGAGGGACGGACGTTCAGGGCAAGGGGGCCCCAGGGCCGTCAGCTTATCACACAACCGCCTTTCTCCTTGAAGGGATTCTTGTCCTCGGGGACGCCTTTGAGAAGGGGGTCATTTCCTGCTTCAGCCTCCACAAAATCCTTGATTTCCTTTCCCGTCTTGGAAATCTGTGAGGAAACAAAAGTGTGGCCCTAGAGCCCTTGTTTGTCTGTCCGGATCCGTGATTCGCTCGGTCCAAGAAAACAGGTCCTGGGCAGGGTGGGGACAGAGGCTGCAGAGGGAAAAGACCAAAGGGACAGGCAGGGGCTGGGGGGGTGAGTTCTTGCCTCCGAGGGGCGCTGGCCGGAGCTGGGGAGGCCCGCCAGGCCGCGGGCCTCGCTCCTGGCCACCTCCATGGGGCTGACCCCCAGCCTCCCTCTGCGTGCTATCTCTCCTGCACCATCCACCCCACCGTCTGTCCCTTCTTCCTGGGGTCCCGGCTCCGAAAGGACCGGGCTGTGGTGGAGAAGAGAAGAGGGGCAGGGGAGGGAAGACGAGGCTTACCGGAACTCTTGTGTTCTTCACTTCCTTCTTGAGCTGTTCAACGTTCATCTTCAACAGGTCCTTCTCGCTGAGCTCCTGGGCCATCCTGCCCCCCGGGACACCTGGGTCCCGGAAAGGATCGCGCAGCTGGGATCGCAGTCCCCGTGAGCCCTCTTCCCTGCCCTGCCCTGCCCCTCACCTCAGGCCCTGCGTATTCACACCCTAGACTCCCTCCCCATCTGCAAAATGGGTATAATGATGGTACCCCCCCTCCTTGTATGATTTTTGCGAGTCCTAGGAAAATAAACGCATCTCAAATATTTTTAACGCTCTGGCTGGCGCATAATGAATCATAAACGCATTTATTATGATGACGAGAGTTGCTGCAATCAGCACCATCACGACAGGGTCATCGGGAAGGCCTGCTAGGTGCCTCACCTGAATAATTCTAAGACTAAAGCCCAGCCCAGCGCAACCTCAGCCCCTCTCACCTGCCGGGAAAGAATGTGCACTTCAAGTCCCCGACTCAGACAAGACGGTGTTTGAGCTTCCCCCGCTTATCGGCTGGAAGTCTTCAGATAAAGCAGATGGTCTGGAAGCCAAAACCTCTGATGCCTAAGCTGATCAGGGGCTCAGGGTTCTAAGCCCATCCACTGGCCTGAGCCTCCAAGCCCTCACTGCCCCTGGAGCGGATACCCTGCCCCGTGCACCCGCCCTGCTCCCTTAGTGACCCTCCTGGCTTACAACCAGTCCTCACCCTCCGGCCCGACACACTCCCCTCCCCGTGCCTTCTCTCCCAAGCCCTCCCCTCCCCTCCCTCTGAGCCTCCTCTGAGCTTTTTCCTCTCGGTGAAGCAAGTCCTAGACCAGCTCCTAACGTCCCTCACCCAAGAAACGGTGGTGTCTCCCCCTGGAGCCCTGCGATGACACCTCACAATTTCCTCCCAGCTCGTCCAGTCCTTCCTTTGCTTACTGAAAACAACAGACTCCTCACTTAGGAGGCTGTGCCTGCCAGCACTTGGGGCCACGGCCACCTCTAACGCCCGGGTCCGTGCTTCTTGGCCTTCACGTGTCCCTCTGAGCCCTGAGTGCGGGTCTCCCTCTCCAATCGCTGAGCACGGGGCCCACATCCTGATATTTCTCTCGGCCTCCTTCCAGAACCCCCTAAGGGCTATGCTGTTTCGTAGGTCCTGAGCTCCGGCTCAGGCCGACACCTGTCCCACGACAAAGGGACCCTGTCGAGAAGCAGATGCCGGAGACACCAATATGGCCAGTAAGGGATCCTCTTCTTCTCCTCCCTCTGGGTTGACACAAGGGGCGCTGGAAGGGGCTGGGAGGAGGCTGGGGTCCACCCTGACTCCCCCCACCCCGGCTCCAGACGCCGAGCCCCACCCCCAGCTGCGAGCGCTAAGAATTTAAGGGCAGGCCAGGGCCCTGCAGGCCTCCAGTCCAACCGCCCTGTTCACGCAGGATGGAAAGCACGCACCTCTTGAGACCAGCTCGCTGCTCTGTCCGCCGATGCTTCCTGAAATCCACCGGCTAATCTGGACCTTACACCTGGTGCTTCTCAAAGCCAACTCCTTCCTGTTGTCTAATCGGAGTCCCTCCCGCGTCATCTCGTCTTACCTCCATCAGGCACAGGGCATGGGCCCCAGGTCTCCCTCACACATAAGCCTTCAGAGGCTTGGGAACGCTTCTCAGGGGGCCTCTGGCTGTGTCTTCCCGGTGTCTGAGCCGACTCCTCTCGTGCTGGCTGTGTTCCACTGTTGCTCAACACCCTACGGCCCCCAGCACGACTGGTCTCCATAGCCTCACCACCCTCCACTCCCCAGGCCCTTGGTGACTCATCCCTGAGCTTCCCAAGGAAACCCCCACCCTCTGCCCTTTCCTCCCCCTTCCATGAGTGGAAAATCCACCTCCACTCCCCAATCCCCCCAGAGCAGGCCAGCCCCCTTCCTCCTCCGTCTCCCACCCCACCCCCACCCCCCACCCGCCTAGCGGTTTCCTCTCCAGGCCCAGGGAGCAATCACAGCGCCCCGACCTTGGCTTCCTCTGCTGGGAGGGATTGGGGGGCTGGGCTCCCAGAGGGGCCCCTGGCTTCCCCCTTCCTCTGGGCAGGGGGCAGAGAGTCTCAGGCCCAGGGAACAGGGACTCACTTCCTCTTGTCCCGGAATGAGCCCGCCTGCCCTTTGCAAGCAGGTTTGGGTCTCTCACGCAGAGGAAACCAAAAGCGGTGGGGGGGGGGGGGGAAGGGAGAGCGACCAATCAAGGACAGGGTGAGGCGCAAAACCGGCCGGCTCCCAGGGGAGCCAGCCAGAGGCTGGGGGGCCATGGCCGAGCTACAGCAACTGCAGGAACTTGAGATCCCCACGGGCCGGGAGGCCCTGCGGGGCAACCACAGCGCCCTGCTGCGTGTCGCCGATTACTGCGTGGACAACTACGTGCAGGTAGGCAGACGGGGCACAGGCCCGAGGGGCCCGGAGCCCACCTCCAAGGCAGGACCACGGGAGCCATTCTGACAGGTGCTGGCGCGTCCTGGGGCCCGGCTGGGAAATACTCCACCCCAGGCCCCGGCTTCTTTCCAGACCCCCGAAACTTCAGCTCTGGTGCTGTGCTACCCAGCCTGCGCCCACCGCCCCCCCCCAGGTCCCTCCTCTCTCCGGGCGCCTCAGAGACGCCCCGGGACAGGCCACTCGTCTCCTTCCTGGGTCCCGCTCGCACCCACAGGCCCAAAGCCTCGTCCACATGCAAATGCTGTCATCGTCCTTCCGTTCGCAGGCTGTCTCCAGGTGAGACCTCAGAACTCTCCAAACAGTGAACTTGAGAGAGACCGGGGAGAGAAGCCTCTCCCTGATATCTGAGTGAGAGGAGACAGACCTCCAAGGCCAGGCTGGGTTAAAGAGACGGGGTCTGACGCAGAGGCAGGGGAAGGACAACGTGATGGCTGGGAGCCGTCTCCCGGCCAAAGACGACCATCGTGGCGTTTTAGAACAGTTCCCTACATTGTATAGTTGTTCCGAGACCCTCAACGTAGATTCGTGGATTGAGGGAAGAAGGGCGAGGGAAACTTAGCAATGACTGAGCACCTCTGTGTTTTCATTAATGCTCGTAAGCGCCTTATGAGACAAGTAGCGTTATTCCTCTTTCGTAGGTGAAGAGCCAGCAGCTCAGGGAGGCAAGGTGATTTGTCCAGGGTCACCCAGCTTGGATGTGACAGAGCTCGGCCTCGGCCTCCCGACTTCTGAAACCGGGCTCTCTCCTTTCCCCCTTTCGCCTTCCCTGACATGCCCTATGAGGCAAAGCCAGCTCATTCGCACTGGAAGGCCCGGGGACCTCCCGGCGCGGTCGAAGTGTTGGAAAAAAAAATAATAATAATAATGAAAGTAGCAAGTGCTTATGGGAAAATGGCAGATTAAAGAGGGTCGATGATAATAGCAGTTAAAGCGCTCTGCACCCTTCCTTTGCGCAGGCATGTGGCCCGCATGGCCTCTGTGGGTCCTCACCCCCCCCTCCCCCGTCCTGAGAGGGGAGAGGGGCTGTCACTTTACAGCCAGGAGGCTGAGCCTCAGAAAGCCGAGCTCGCTTTCCCGAGGTCTCCAAGCCGGTGGCCGAATCCGGATGCGAACCCAGAACTCTGACTCCAGAGCCCATCCCCAAACCTCTAGGTGAATGGGCGGCCCTGAGAAATAATCGGTTTGCGGAGATGTTGAGTGACCCGTTTGTGGAGGACACGGACCGTGTAGCTCGGAAGGCAGCCTGGTTCTCGTGGTGCTGGAGGGCATTCTCTTCTGGATGAGGGCAGAAGAAGTTCTGTCCGTTCCTTCAGTAGCCTCTGTGCACCCCCAGGCCCTTTCAGATGGGTTCTCGCTTCTATTCACCATGCGCACAGGGGATTTAGGGGTCACCGAGACCTGAGTCCGATTTTTTTTCTTTTCTTTTTTTTTTTTTTTTTTTAGTGTTTATTCATTTTTGAGAGACAGAGACACAGAGCATGAGTGGGGGGAGGGGCAGAGAGCGAGGGAGACACAGACTCTGAAGCAGGCACCAGGTTCTGAGCCGTCAGCACAGAGCCCGACGTGGGGCTCGAACTCACCAACCACGAGATCATGCCCTGAGCTGAAGTTGGGCGCTTAACCGCCTGAGCCACCCAGACGCCCCGACCTGAGTCTGGTTTCTAACTCCACCGCCTACCAGCGGCAGGACCCGTGGCAAGATACCCTCTGATTCTCACACCTTTCTTCGGGAAGGTCACACGGGTTCAGTTGTGATCATGGTCAAAGCAGGTAGCCCGGCACCTGGCCCTTAGTGGGGACGGGGGGGGGGGGGATAAATGGAAATGATTACCATTGCTGTCATCACCACCGCCATCATCATCATTCATCGGAACGATGAAAGGCACAGGCAGATAATGAAAGTCAATTCGAGCGAGGTGAAGCGGCCCTTGTAAAAATACCGAGGGCATCGAGAGCCCTGACCCAGGTCAGAGTCCCCGGACCCCTGCTTCCTTCACGCAGAACACTAACTAATGGACCTCGGTTACCTTACCTGGCCTCTTTGAGCATCTCGGTCTGGGGAGCAAATGCCTATGAGGGGCTTGGGCAACTTCTCAGAGCTGCTCTTTTTTTTTTTTTTAATTTTTTTCAACATTTATTTATTTTTGAGACAGAGAGAGACAGAGCATGAACGGGAGAGGGGCAGAGAGAGAGGGAGACACAGAATCGGAAGCAGGCTCCAGGCTCTGAGCCATCAGCCCAGAGCCTGATGCGGGGCTCGAACTCACGGACCGTGAGATCGTGACCTGAGCTGAAGTCGACGCTCAACCGACTGAGCCACCCAGGCGCCCCTCAGAACTGCTCTTAAACCAGGCCTGGTTCCCATGCCCTCGGGCCTCCCCACCGCCCCCTCCCTCAGCCCCAAGGCCCCAACCAGGTGTCAGGAAACCCGTGGGGAATGGGGGAGGGCAGGCTGGGGTCAACTGCAGAGTTCTCGGTCAGAGTCCACTGAGTTTACAGACAAGGTAATTTGCATCATGAATGAGCAGCGGGCCATGAAGGGGGATCTCACACCCTCGTACCTCCAGGCCCGACTGTGGGCCAAGCCCAAACCAGGGGTCAGCAGGTATCCAGGCCCCAGCCTCCCAGAGCTGGGCCCAAGCAGGCACTGTGCTATCTGGGCTAACCGTTCCACACATCGGTCCTAGCAGGGGACCTGGGGGGAGGAATCTGGGTGGGGACCAAGGAGGAGTCGTCATTGCCCCATTCTGGGCCTTTGTGTCCTCACCTGTTAAAGAAAGGTCTTGAACTAGAAACTAGACCTGCTATCCGTTCTGGTTTAAACACCCCAGGTTGATTTCAGGTTGATTTCTTCGCCTTTTCAAGGCTCTTGGTGACATACGCTGATGAGGTGTAAACTCCGGGCAAATGAGTAGCTGCTGGAACAGAAAGGCAGGGAAGGGCCGCCCACAAGGATCTGGGCCTGCCCTTTGACTCCAGCCTGGCTCAGGCCACCCTGGAGGCGTCCTGCTCTAATGGGTTCTACGCCTTCTCTCCGCCGACGGGCCCTGAGGAGCACGCAAGGGCCTTTAGCAAGGGGGCAGCATGGTGCAGCCTTGTCCGTCAGTGCTCGGGCCTGGCCCAGACTTGCCCTGGACTCACCCCTACCCCCTAGAGAGGGGGACAGGCTAAATCACAGCAGTGTCATGATCTGACCTGAGATGAGGAAGCTGCGTGGGGAACCAAATAACAGAGAAGTTTTGCTCCAGCGCCCGTGGTCTGACGGGGCACTGAAAACAAAACCAAACAAGCAAGACAAAACAAACAAACAAGCAAAACCCTCTTCTGTCTTCGGCCATTCCCTGCCCACCGTTCCACGGCTGACTGGCAGTGTGACTCCGGCCAGCACCTGGCACAGCGCCTGCCATGCACTAAGGAGATGCCCAGAAAGTGTTTGGGGTCACAGTCAATTCATGACTTAACTCACAAACGCGTATTTATTAAATCTCGTCTGTGTGTTGGGCACTGTTCCGGGGCAGGGTACGGAATAAAACAGACAGGCTCTCTGCCTTCACCGTGCTTACGTGTTAGTATACGGGAGGGCGGATGGGAGGGGGAGCTAGGTAATAAAGTAAATAGATCAATCATTTCTGACAGTGCTGGGTGCTATGAGGACAAGGCTACAGGGGAAACACGGAAGAGAGCCAATACAGAAATAGGCTAGGAGAATCTTAAGGTGGTAACAAAATATGTCTCTAAGGAGCTGAGACTTAACAATAAGGGTCCTGGCAACAAGTACGGTAAGTGCAAAGGCCCTGAGGTAGAAACAATCTTAGCTTGATCAGGAACAGGAACCTAATGGCCAATGTGCATGGAGGGGGGGGTGCGTGAGAGGGGGTGGCAAGGGATGAGGGGGGACAGAAAAGCAGAGCCCACCCTGTGGGGCCCTATATAGGCCATGGTTGGAAGTCTGGATTTACCGGATTATCAGTGTATTGTTCCCAATACGCTGAGGGAATGAATGAATGAAGTCACTCGCCTCTGGGCCTCAGTTTCCTTGTCTATAAAATGGACTAGGTCATTGGCTCCCAAACACCACCCCGTGGACTGGAGAAAAACAAGAAACCCGAGAGTCACCTGGGGAGCTTTTAAAGGCACAGACTCATTGACCGCATTTCCAGACCTTCTGGTTAGAAGGGCTGGGATTGGGGCACCCGGGTGGCTCAGCCGGTTAAGCTTCCCACTTCGGCTCAGGTCATGATCCTACGGTTTGTGGGTTCGAGCCCCGCGTCGGGCTCTGGGCTGACAGCTCGGAGCCTGGAGCCCGCTTCGGGTTCTGTGTCTCCCTCTCTCTCTGCCCCTCCCCGTCTCTCACATTCTGTCTCTCTCTCTCTCTTTCAAAAAGAAAGAAAGTTCAGCCCCCCCATTCCCTCCACCCTCTCCCACCCTACCCGCCCAGCCAAAGATCCAGCAGAATCCTTGGGCTGGCTTCAGACCAGGGCCGTGTGCGTTTCAGGCCACAGACAAGCGGAGGGCGCTGGAGGAGACCATGGCCTTCACCACCCAGGCTCTGGCCAGTGTGGCCTATCAAGTAGGCAACCTGGCCGGACACACTCTACGGATGCTGGACCTACAGGCGGCCTCCCTGCGGCAGGTCGAAGCCCGTGTGAACACGCTGGGCCAGGTAAGGGGCGTGTGGGAGGGCCTCTTGCACCGGCCCCCCATTCTTCAGCGCCCCCTCCGGCAAATGCTCTTTCTCGCCTTCCTCCAAATGCCTTCCTCCACCACAGAAGCCTGGCGCTTCCCAAGCATTTTGAGCCTCCTCCTCTCTGGTTATGTCTCCGTGCTGGGCCTTGCTGCCCTCCCAGACTAGGGACTCCTTGAAGGCACAGCTTTTTCCTGCTCTGAACTCTCGCCGGCGCCGTAGGCAGCAGGCCTGACCGACCCCGGTTGGCCGTACAGGACAAGAAAGAGGAAGAGGGGCCTTGTTTGCGTCTCAACCCCGGGGTGGTAACGGGCTAAGTTGTCCTAGACCCGAAGTGTTTGCTGGGCAAGGCCGTCTTCGGCCCTGAAGACAATGCCACCACGAGACAGTGGCCCCCCCCCCCCCGCCCATCTAGCACACTCACCCTCCTCCTTCCTTCCTGGATCCCTGGCGGAGGAACTGCCCCATCAACAACACGCTCAGATCCTGGCTGGCCCATCACCCACGTGTTCACGGCGGGGTGTGTCTTTTCCTCCCCCCCCCCCCCCCGCCCACCCTCGCGGACCGGAGTTCCCACCCTCTCGATGCTGTGAGTTGCCCCACAGAACATTCCAAGAGGAAGCGAATTCACTTATCCGTCCCCCCAAGAGAGTCAGCTGATACAGCCTCGATTCTCCGCCCCCTCCACATGGTCCACACCGTCCACCTCGGCTACCGAGCCAACCCGGGGCCCCGGTCTCTTCCCAGCATCTGCAGGGATGCCGGGTTTTCTCTTTTCCCCTGGATCCTGCTCTAGCTAATAATAACCCTCATGCTCTTCCAGCAGGAAGTCTCTCCAAAGTGGCTCCTTCCTCCCCTGGCAACCCTTTTCCCAAATGCCACGTGGCCTGGGGGGAGAAAATGTACTCTTTCTCTGGATCTCTCGGCCTCGCGTGGTCCCCACCCCCACCCCAAGTCTCTATCCTCCTCCTCCCTTAAGAGGAAGGGCACTGGGGCGGAGGCCACCTCCCCCCTCTGTCACCTCAACCCCTGTCGTGGCAGATGGTGAGTATGCATATGGAGAAGGTGGCCCGAAGGGAGATCGGCACGTTAGCCACTGTCCAGCGGCTGCCCCCTGGCCAGAAAGTCATCGCCCCCGACAGCCTCCCTCCCCTCACGCCCTACTACCGGAGACCTCTCAACTTTGGCTGCCTGGATGACATTGGCCATGGGATCAAGGTAGAGGGAGGGCCCCTCCTCTTCCCCACAACCCACCCTCTCCTGTTCCGTGTCTCCCTTCTCCCCGGGCCCCCAGTTCTCTTCCACGACCATGTTCTTGTCCCAACCCGCAGCCCTTTTTTCCCCTCACTCTCTGAAGCCATCACCTTAGCTGGACCCCTACTCTCCGAGCTCCCCCCGCTCCTTCCCGGCCCCTCCCTCCATGGCCGGCTTTTAACCCTGTCCCCAGATGGTCTGCTGAGGGTGGGGTCTGAGCAACCCCCTTCCGTGGGGGCTGGGTGGGTGTGAAGGGGAAGAGGGGAAGGGAGGATGTCAGGGGCGTGCATGAGAATCGTTCCCCAGCCACACACAGAGAACAGCAACTTCCTCTGTCTGGAGGTTTGAGGTCACCGCCGAGCACTCACCCAGGGGGCTGCCGTGGGGGTGGGAAGGGGCGGGGATGCATGCGGCCACTCAGAGGGGACCTGTGAAGCCAGGGGAGCCCGGCCACTGACATTTTCTGCTCGGCTCATCTCCTGAGAGGGGGGAGAACACACACGGTCCATTTCGTCAACATGCCAGGCTAGCTTAAGGCTCCCCTGGATCTAAAGGACCTCTTAACACCCTTAACGGCCCGTCTCCCCCAAAAGGGGAGACGGCACTCCCTCCTCCAGCCACCAGGCCTCCCCACCAGTGAGTTCTCCTCATTGTCCAGCTTCGATTCTTCCTTTGCGCCTCAGCTCGGGTCCTTTTTGTCTCGTGCCTCTCGGAGTACAGCAGAGGGCAGCGTTCCCCAGGTCCGCGGACTTGGCGACACCCCACCAGTAACGTGTGGGCTCGCCCTTGGCCTGTGTGCACTTTAAACGCCCTGCCCCTCTCTGTCCTGAGCCGCCCAAAGCCAGCTCTGCAGGCCCATCCAAATGACGGGTGGGATATTGCTAAGTGTGATGGTCCCCTCCGCCCCCACCCCACCCCACCTCCTGAGCCCCGCGCGCGCCTGCCGGGTTAGGATCTATCAGAATTAGAGACCACCAAGCTGGCCACGGAGATGCTTTGGGGAGCGAGGTGCGAGGTGCGGATGCTAAGCTGGTTGGAGGAAGTGGCCGTCAGACCGCGTCTGCTCAGGCTTCCGTCGGGCCTGCGGCCCGGACTAGAGGCCTGGGGCCCAGGCAACAGCGAGCGGGGCGTGGGGGGCGGGGGTGGGGGGGGTGGGAGAGGGGGCTGGGAAGTGGAAGTGGGAACTTGCTGTGAAGGCGCTCTCCCTCCCAGTTCTCGGTGCCTCTCCCTCATTTCCTTTCTGGGACCAGGGAGGGTACTGGGGAGGGGTTCCCATAGACGTCAGCCCTGTCCCCTGCTTCCCCCCCCCCTCCCCCGCAGGATCTGAGCACGCAGCTGTCGCGGACGGGGACCCTCTCTCGAAAGAGCATCAAGGCGCCTGCGACGCCCGCCTCCGCCACCCTGGGGTGAGGCCTCGCCATCCTCAAACTTCCTCCTCCGCCAGCTGCCCCCTCCTCCTCCCCGCACCCGACCCCCGCTCGCCCCGGAAGCCTTCCTGGCTCCCCTGACGGCACCCCTCCCCTCCGCCGCCAGGAGGCCACCGCGGATCCCGGAGCCGGTGCAGCTCCCGGTGGTGCCCGACGGCAAGCTCTCCACCGCCTCGTCTGCCTCTTCCCTGGCCTCTGCAGGGTGAGCCCCACAAGTCCAAGTGAGGGGGTTGAGGGGGCCCCCTACCGGTTGTCAGGGGGACTACTAGGGTCCAGAGGACTCTCATCACAGGCCCCGGGGCTAACGACTGGAGGGGCGGGGCCAGCTGGGGGATGCTGTTAGGGGAGGTGTCCCCCAACCTAGCCGAGCTCCGCTTTCTCTGGACTTCAGCAGCGCCGAAGGTGTGGGTGGGGTGTCCGCGACCAAGGGGCAGGCAGCACCCCCACCCCCACCTCTCCCGAACCCCGTGGCTCCACCTCCTCCACCGGCCACCACCGAAGTCTTCCTGCCGCCCCCTCCGCTGGAGGAAGTGTCCCTGCCCCTGCTGGGTAAGGAGCCCCGCCCTCTCCTGGCTCCACTGTCGGGGGCGGGGCGGGGGGGGGTCCTCTTCTCACCTCCTAACACCCCACCCCACCCCACCCCTATCCCCCTGCATGGAATTGGCTCGCCTCAACTCAGCGCCTGCTTTCTACCGGGCTCTATGTTCAAGCTTCCCCTCCATTTTCTCGCTTGACCTTAACAGCCCTACGAGGGTGTTCACACTCTGACTTAGCAGATGCAGTCGGGGCTGACAGGTTAAGTTAAGTCGCTTGCCCCAGGGTCACCCAGCTCAGTGGCAGAGCCTGACGGCCGCACTCTGCTCAGTATTTTTGTGTTTGCTGAGCGCCTACTGCATTCTAGAGACCCGGCGGGGGGACCGTGGTGGTGGAAGGCTGGAGAAAGATGACCTCAAATGGGTAGATCCTGGAGCCTTGCTTGCCAACAGTGAAGTTTTCTGGGGCCAGTGGAGGGGGTTCCCGGTGCATATTTGCAGGCTCTCTGCTTTCCCCTCCCAGCACCAGAGCTGCCCCTGGACCTGCCCCCTCCTCCACCCCTGGACGTCCATGAGCTGGGATTGCCACATCTGCCCCCACCAGGCTTCGGGCCAGAGGAGCCTAGCTGGGTCCCTGCTGCATACCTGGAGAAAGGTACCTGACTCCCGGGACTGGGGATCCCCCCACCCCTAATACTCTAGAATCTTCAAGGGTGTGAGCCTGCTACACACACACACACACACACACACACACACACACAGACCCTATTTGCTGATGAGCTGACCGAACGTTCACCCAGGAGTGGTGAACCAAGCTGGACAGACAGGCAGCTGGCCCGGCACTGAATATTAATCGGGCTGGGGAGGGGTCCCAAGAGTTTTGGAGAAGACACTCCGCCCCCCATCCCACTCCCTGCAGCCGCCTCCCCTAGACGTTGCCTGGAATCCCGTCCAGGGGCCCCTGCACCCCCCACGGTAAGGCAAGAGGCGCGTCTCACGGCACCCTCTCCTCCCGCCCTGCAGTGGTGACGCTGTACCCATACACCCGCCAGAAGGACAACGAACTCTCCTTCTCTAAGGGCACCGTCATCTGCATCACACGCCGCTACTCCGATGGCTGGTGTGAGGGCGTCAGCTCGGAGGGGACTGGATTCTTCCCAGGGAACTACGTGGAGCCCAGCTGCTGACACTCTGGGGCTTTCTGAGCTCCTGCCCGGAGCACTGCGCTGCGAGCCTCTTGAGCTCCAGTGCAAAGTCAGCTCCAGAGTCAAGGCGGGACCCGGCCTGCCCACCTGTGAGCTGTGCCCGCCCCTTCCCCCTCCTTTCGGTGGTGGGAAGGGGTCCTGGGGAGAGAAGGGATGTATCCGAAGGCCTGCCGCAGACAGGAAAGAACCGGAAGCCAAGGACTTTGGTGATCTTGTCCACAGAAGACCCACCCCTCCATGCAGCATTGAGTGCCAACTTTGAATAAAACTCTGATGACCTCCTGGTGATTGCCCCGCAGGGCTGGCGGGCCAGAGAGGAGGGAGTTAAATGCTCCTGCTCATTATTGAGCCCCCCCCCCCTGCTGCCGCTGGCAGCAGTCTGTCCCCGTCTCTTCCGTCCTCGTGAGGTGGCCCCTACGCCAGCCCCCTGGTGTCCCCTCTGCATTGACTGAATCTCCTTTTTTGGACCGTTGCTCGATGTGTTACTGTTCGGGTTGGGCTGCCCGAGCCGGGCGCTCTTCCCAGGGTGGGGACCAATTCCCCCGCTGACGTGGGGCTCTCTGGGAGCAGGGGTCGCCTCACCCTCACCCTCCGGACACCGGCGCGAGAGACCTCAGTCAGCTCTTTGCCCGTCACCTCCTTTATAGCGGTAGAACACCAAAGAGGGAGGAAGGGCTTGGCTTTCGCTGGCTCTGCTTGAAAACATCATGGCTTTCTGTTCCATACGGGAGGAGGGGGGCGCAGAGGGCTCAGCCCGCGGGGCGACTTTGGTAAAGTCCCTGGTCTTTTGCTGCATAGACGAGGCTGGGGTGAGAGGAGGAGACACCGTCGCGCGCGGCGAGGTCCCTGGCTGGAAGGACCCGAGCCGGACGGTGCGCTACCTCGTTCCACCACCAGGAGGCGACTGTTCCCTCTGGCTTTTTTTTTTTTTTTTTTTCTTCCCCCTTTGGGGAGGCTGGCAGGGCGGGCGCGGGAAGGGGGGCAAAAACGAAAAAGGGTGTAGTGTGGGGACGCAATAGGTGAAGCGAGATCTAGGCCTGAGGCCCTCGGCAGAGGGCTTCCTCTCTCCCCGCCGGGACTGCGGCGCGGCCGGGAGGATTTCGGGACCGGGGTCCCCTTGACAGAAGACTGGGGGAGAGGGAAGGTTTCGCGGCCCAAGGCAGCAGTGAAAGCTGTGGGAGATGTTCCTTTCCCCCACCCCGCCAGGGAACCCCTGCCTCTCCGTTCGGAGGGCGAGGTCTTTTTGGAAAACACTGCTGCCTTCCAGGCATGCGCACCACCCCGGTGGGGGCCAGACTCCAGAATTTAACATTGCAGTGGAACTGGAACTGGGTCGGGGCGGGGGCGGCCGAGCCGGGTTAACTGCATAGATAGGGACGGCTCCGAACTCTCTCCCCCAGCCCCCAGGTGGACGAGCCCGGAGTTCCCGAAACTCCCGGAGGGACATACCAAAGCGAAAGGGAAAAGGGAGTAGGCAAACTAGGTTTTGTACTTCCCGATCTCCCCGCCCCCACCCCGCCCCCTTCTCCGCCCGGGCGCCCCCTGCAGGCCGCGGTCCTCAGCACGTCTTCAGCACCTGTTGGAGGTGGAGGCGCACGTCGGTGGCCGTCTCCCAGGGCACCACGCCGGCGCGGAAGGCGCTGGGCTCGGCCTTCTGCGCCTCTTGGATCAGGCGGTGCATGGGGTAGCCGCGGCGCGGGAAGGCCACGTCGCCGCCCGCCAGCAGCCCCATGGGGCAGAAGTCGTTGGCGCCGTCGCCCACGTAGAAGAGGCGCTCGAAGTGCACGCCGTCGTGGGCCCGCTCGCGCAGGTAGTCGCTGAGCACCTTGTGCTTGCACATGTTGGCGGGGCAGCGCGCGCAGCTGTGCGTGTGGAAGGGCCGCAGCGCCAGCAGCCCCCGCGCGTCGGGCCCCGACGGGTTGCTGAGGATGCGGCGGAACAGGCCGTGGTGGCCGGCGGCGCGCAGCGCGCTCTCCACGCCGAAGGTGTTGGCATCCGAGATGAGAATGACCTCGAAGCAGGAGCCCTGCTTGGCCACAAACTGCAGCAGGTCGCTCATGCCGGGCGACAGGGGCAGGGCCTCGTAGATGGCGCGCAGGTCCCGCGGCCGCACGCCCTGCTCGCCCAGGTACTGGAAGA
Source organism: Lynx rufus (assembly GCF_022079265.1). Classification (NCBI taxonomy): domain Eukaryota; kingdom Metazoa; phylum Chordata; class Mammalia; order Carnivora; family Felidae; genus Lynx; species Lynx rufus. Next base: position 23,457,345 of record NW_025814832.1, on the reverse strand, counting down.
CGCGCTGCATGTACTCGTTGTAGAAGCCCTCGCGGTAGGTGGCCCGCAGGCTCTCGGGCAGCCGCTGGCCCGGCGCGGCGCGCACGATCGAGTCGTCGCTGTTTTCGTCCACGATCGTCTCGTCGAAGTCGAAGGTCAGGAGGAAGCGCGGCGCGCCCTGCGCCGCCATCCCGCCGTCCTGGGAGCAGGGGGGAGAGGAGCAGGAGGAGGAGGAGGAGGGAGCAAGCGAGAGGGGGCGCGGCGCGAGCCGGCCGGGGAGAGGCTGGTTAGCGGGCCACGGCCAGAGGCGCTGGCACATCCAAGACCTGAGGAGGACCCAAGGCTGGTTAAGCTGGGCGGAGTCCCCAACGCCGCCGCCCTCTCCCCAGCCTTCCCTGCCCACCCCGTCGGCACCTCTCTGCGAACTGTGCGGGGCGTCTGGCCTCAGAAGACCATCCTCCTCCGGACCCCAGGAGGGCGTCCTTGGCACCTGTCTCTGCTACTCTCATCTGGGGCCACTGAGACTTAACGGGGTCAGCTTAAAAGAGGGGAAGAGCAGCTTCCAACGGGTCACTCCTTTGGGGAGGTTTCTGGACGAGGCCGTTCTGGAGGCTCCCAGGGACCCCGGTTGTTGGTGTGGAGTCCTCTCCGCACCCTTCTTCCCTGACAAACACAAGCAAGGGAGGCTGGGCACTCATCCCACTGAAGCAGCCTCCTCCTTCCCTTTTTGGGCCGTGCCCCCTCGATGGGACTGTGGACAATAAGGAGTGTGGCGCCAGGGAACGCTGTTGGTATCATCCAAGGCATGTGGATTGCGAATGCCAGGTCCTTGAGCCTCGATAGGAGCCAAGGGCTGCCAGAGAACTGGAGTTTAGCTCTTGGAATAACCAGGCCGGCGAGGTGACCCAGGACGGCTCTCTGGGCGCTGTGGCTAGCGGGGGTCCAAGGATGGGACACTGCTTCTCCAGGGAGTTTCTAGGGCCCTGTGCTGACAGCTCATCGTCACTAATCACTTGCCAATTCCCTGGGAGGAACACATCAGCGGGTGGGGTTTCTGCCAGAGTCCGAAGGAAGTGGGCACCAAGAGAAGCAGTGGGGCCTGGGGAGGTAGGAGCTTCCCGAGCCAGGCTGCGACATACCTGGGAGACAGGTGAGGGAGAGGAAAGAGAGCAGCGTGGCTGAAAAGGCAGAGGGGAGGGGGAAGGGGGCGGGCGGGCGCCTGGCAGGGAAGGAGAAGGCTAGGGGGAGGTCGTGCCAGGGGAGCCTAGAGGCGGACCGGACAGAGAGACAGAGTGGGGATGGGGGCTCCGGGAAGTGGGGGGCCTCGGGCCAGCGTCCCCCACCTCCAGAGGACATGGGAGAGGATAGGGGACAACAGGGCATGTGTGAGGCACAAAGAAAGGCAAGCAGATGGAGACTGCAGAAGCCCTCAGAGGCCTGTCCCTGCCACCTTGCCGGCCCGCCGCGGTACATGACCGGGTGGCAGAGAGCAAATCGCGTGCAGCTTCAGAATATCCGCCACGCTGCCTTTCTCCCGCCTGGCCTCCCACCCCAGTTAGTCCAGACGGGCCCACTCTTCCTTCTGGTTTCTTCCTAACTCGCTCTCTGATATTCCTGTGATGCTTCTGGCCCGGCCCGCCTTGTGGAACAGAAGTCCAAGCTCTCAGTTTCGGAGCTGGGATGTGAACCTAGCTCTCTGCCTCCCTAATAGAACTGTCCCTTTGAACTCGTCCCTAGGGTCACCCTCTGGTCTCACTGACATCCATCTGGGAGTCTCAGGGGCCCAGGATCCCTGGAGTTGAACATGTAAATAAAGCCTCAGGCCCCCACACCTGGGATGGAAATTTCCAGGGATTAGTGGAGGCCCAGGAGAGACGAGGATAGGCCAAAAAGGGGCTGGATAGGGCTCCTTCCACCGCAGCAGGGGAAGGGGGCTGAGGCCTCATCCTGAGAAATCCCCAGAGGGACCCACTTACCCTAGACAGGCATCGGAGGCCAGCAACTGGAAAACACCCACTCATCGTTGGTACATCACCCTGGGCACCGCCTGCAGGGACTCTGTGGGGCCTCCAGCCGTCGTCCAGAGCTCCTGACAACCACACAAGGTCTGTTGGAGGGTGCCCGCAGCTAGCTTTGTTTCCACCACGAATGCCGGCCTGCTTCCGTCTCCTCTGCTGAGGATGAACCACCCCCAGGGGCTCCGTAAAAACCCCTCAAATAGACACAGTTCTCCCAGGCGGCCAAGCCCTTGCGAGGCATCGTCTTCACAACCCCCCCCCACCCCGCCCCGGCAACATTCGAGAGGTTAAAGGTGACATTATCGGAGACCCAGAGAGAGGTGAACCGACTTAAAGGTCACTCCCTGTAAGTGGCAAAGACAGACCGCGAAACCAGAACTTGGCGTCTGAGGCGAACGTGCCCCAGGCTGTGCTGTTTCCATGGGGAACCTGGTTCACGAACTGCTGGCCACAGCCTTGCGTGCTCTCTGCCCTTAAAGGGGGAGGGGCAGGTGACCAGGCTCATTGTACCACAGGTGGCCGGGTGTGGGGGCAACAGGACCCCTGGGCATCACAGGTGATCAGAGACTGGCCTCCCTGGTGCTTTCAGAGCTTGGCAATCGGCCAGGAGTCAGTTTGGAATTTCTGCGGGGCTTTGCTGTGTGGCTCTGGGGACAGGGTTTAGCTTTGTGGGGGTTTCACCAACTCGGCTACAGAGGATGTCACCTACAACTCCCACTGCCTCCCCATGCCCCATCCCTCCGCTCTGCCCCTGGGGTTGAATGAGCGACTAGAAGAAGCTGGGCCGGATCTGGAAAAATATTGAGAACCCACGACTAGCCGCGCAAAGGAACAAGTGTCTGGCTGGTTGCTGCCCTCTGGTGGTGACAGCAGATGACACTGGAAACCCCTGACTTTGTCAAGGTGACACTCACCCCAGATCATCCCAGAACATCAGGGAGAACCTCTTGCCCCCAAGACAGAGACTGGGACATCCCAGCAACAGGACACAGGTCAGAGGGACAGGCCGTGTCACCTCGAGCCACCCCAATCCCACCCCCCCCCCCACTCCCGAACCGTAGGTGCACTGAGCCCTTTTGACAGGGATGGATGTGGGTCTCAGCCTTTCCCTTAAGAACTTTTAATCTAGGAATTGGGAAAGGCAGCCGAAGCCGAATGGGGCAGGGGGCAAAAAAGGGAGGCGGTTGGGGGGGAGGGATCAAGAAGATGGGGGGGGAAGGGGAGGGAGGCATGGGGACGTTGGAATGGCATGTTTTGGAGGATGGGAGGGCTGTCCCCAGGCCCTATCTGGAGGGAGTTCCAACCTTCCAGAAGCCTGCCTGATATCCTGTGTCTGTCCCCAGGCCTAGTTCATTGGAGGAGAAAGGTCAAGGGATACCCCTCCCGTGGTAGAAACAAGCAGGGTCAGACACAGACACATGCCGCGCCGGGCACGGGGAGACAAGTGAGCGGGAAATACAAAGATACAAAGAGAACACGGGCTGCTCAAGCAGAGAGCGACTTTCATCCCATAGAAAAGGGTCTCCTTGTGTCGGTTGCCCCTTGTTTCACTTTCTTCAAAAAAAAAAAATTTGGTAGAATATTCTACCGATTTTCAGTTGTATACAAAACTTATGCATCAGAGCAAACGATACAGTTACATGTTTTTCATCTATTCAGGGAAAATGAGTTGAATATTTACTCTTTGGTGAACTGCCTTCATTTCTTTTCGTCCCCAGAGCAGAAAGCCAGGCATCCTGGGTTTCTTCCCCCAGAAGCTGAGCAGGGCCAGGCAGCCACCCCCCGCCCTTACCCCCACAGCAAGCAGAGGGTCCCAGGCCCTCCTGGGATCTCATTCTCATGACGTTCAAAAAGCGTACTCACCTCTGGCGGCTTTGTCCTAAGTGACCAAATTCTTTTGTGGTCACCAAAAAGAGTCCCTCAGAGAAAAGGGAGACGGGGTCTCTGAGCTTCTCCAGATGGCTAGAGCAGAGAGAGGAGAGAGGGGGTTTCGTTAAGGGTGGCAGGGGGTCCATATTCTAGTCCCCTCGAAAAGCGGCGCCTGCCTACCCGATTCCGTATCAGATCACCGGATTCCTCCTTGCTCCCTCCTGCCTTTTACCACAAATGCTTATAGATGACATTTGTGGGAATGGGGTGGCAGATGGGGCAGGGAAACAGGCCCCTCTTTGGCATGGGCCCTAAGTTTGAAAGTCCCCTCTTAATGAATGGGTGGAGCTCACAGGACAGGCTTTCGGGACAGTTTCCCCCAGGAAACGTGCCGAAGAGAGATGGGGGTGGGGAGGGAGGACCCTGGAGATATCATAGTGACAAGCCCCCTGCCCAAGACCGAACCTTCTGGTATCAATCACTAGGAATTGGATGTCACAACTAAGCTGAGGTTTTCTCCCTTTCCCAGGCAGTATTCCCAACGTCACCATGGTCTCTTCCTTCTCGCTACCACCAGCAGCAAATAGGAAAAAACCCGAGGCCCAGAGAGGTCAAGCTAACATCCTGGAGGTCGCACAGCGTCAGGTTCAGGATTAGAACTTAGGAGTCCCTGGTGGCTCTTGGGACAGCGGCAGCCAGAGAGCGTCCCCTATCGCCCCGGAGACCCCCTTGAACTGTGAGCTTACTGTTCTGACTAGCTGGCGTGATGACCTGTAGCCCCGGTGTCGGTGCAGAAGCTGAGACCAGGAGCCTCCTCTGGGCTCACCCTGCCTGGGTGGACAAGCTGGAAGGGGATCCTCAGTGGACAGGGAGGTGGCAGCTGCCAGTGGAGTGGGGGGAGAGATATTTTTAGAGGTGGCTGGAAAGCAGGCACTCTGGCACACCCCCAGCTGGCGGGTGCTTCGCTCCAATGCGGGGCGGGGGGGGTGCGCAGCTCGGGGAGCCCAGGGGGGCTCGTGGGTGGCGGGGAGCAAGGGGGGGCACAGATTCCTTCGCTTTGCCCGAGTAGGGGACAGAGGGCTACCCGGGCACGAGGTTCCCGGGGTAGCAGAAAGAAGGAGGACTCATTTCTCCGCTCCAGGGGCTCCCCCCACTGACACGCGTGAAGGAGCGCCCTCAAACTCCACACAGCCCCCACCCCGCACTGGGACCCCAGCCCTCCTCTGTACCTCCGGGAGCGCAGGACTCACGCGGGGAGCGGCGGCGGCAGAGGTCTGTCCCGGCTTAGTTTGGAGTGCAAAGAGTGGGGGAGAGGGGCTAGCTGAGGTATCTGGGCGCAGGATGGGCTAAGGGGTGCTTACGGGAATTGGAGGGGACGCGGTGTCTTGTCCACCCCCGGATTTCTGGGCTCCGGCTCACGAGTCCCTCCAGTCCCGAGGGGCCGTGGATGATGTGCGTCTGGGCCGTCCCCTCCACCTGCCCCCCATCCCCCCCCCCCCCCACCACGGGCTGCCGCCGCGTCCCCTTTAAATGCCCGGGAGCCGGAGCCCGAGCCGCGGCTGGCGCTGCGGCTGCCGCAGCACCCGGGCCCACCGCAGTCCCCTCACGTCACAAGCGACTGTCCAATCACAGCCGTGCCGGCGCACATCAAAGGGGCGGGCCGCTCGCGGGCCACGCCTCCCGGCTGCCCTGGAGGCTCCCGGAGCTGGAGCGAAGGTGGGATTGCGCGCAGGGCGGGGAGAGGGCAGGGGAGAGGGCAGGGGAGGCGGGACGGGGCGCGTCCCTCCCGAGGAGCGTGGGTGGGGGACACCCTCGCCGGAGCGGCTGCGGGGCTCTACGTGAAGCCCCGCCCGTACACCCAGAAGTGTCAGGGCTGTGCCTCCAGGGCGCTGAGCCCTGAGCTTTGCAGAAATGCACCCCCACGCCCAGCCCTCGTTCCCTTCTTCTCTCCGAAGCCTGGCGGTAGGTACGGCTTGACCCAGCCCAGGGAAAGCAGTTCCTCTCCCACGTGCGCGTCGCTCTGTCCTCCGCGCGCGGAGTCCCAGCACCTCGCCTCTTGGGACCCTTCCCCCGTTACAGGTTACAGGGGATGGCCGGGAGAGAGACTCTCCCACTCCCCCTACCCCATAAACCCTGATTTAAGGACCCAACTGTTTGCCCTTTGCAAGTGATGTTGTAAATAAAAAAAACCCGCTTTCGAGAGTCCGTGCCTAGCCACGCTCCCCTGCTCCCCTACCCCCGACTGCCCTGCAGCCGGATGGTTGAAGAGAAGATTCTGTTTTGAGAGCAGAGAGCTGAAACTTGTATATACTGAGAACGTGCTCTGAACCAGACGCTGTACTTAGGTCGCTGCACTTACGGTTGAATATTCACAACAGGGGAAATTATTTGCCCCGGTTCAGACCCAGGCACACCTGGCTCATGGGGTCACAAAGGAAATGTGTGGATGCAGAGATTAGGCGCTGCCTGGGTCTAACCGCCCCCCCCAACCCCCACCCTGCCCCTGCTCCACTCCTCCAAGAGAGCCAGCAGATGCAAAGGCCCTGTGTGATGTGGCATCCGATGGATGGCGCTGGAAACCAGAGAGGGAATGCGGGTCAGCAAGGAATTACCCTGTGTCGGGGTGTGGGGGAGGGCTGGGGGTACATGAAAGAAACGGACAGATGTGTGCCATGTTTCCACATACACAAAGGAGAACGAATGCTTTACAGCTGCTTAAAACCCTCGACAGTGACTTCTAGTGTCCCAACTCTGTCCCTGGCTTGCTGCTCATGCCTCTGTCCTCACTGCCCACCCTTTCTTCCAGCACTCCGGCACACCTGATCTTTCCTGGGGACCTCCGTCCTCAAGTACGCTCCTGCCCCATTTGCTGGGCAAGTCCAGCCTCTCCTGGAGCTCCTTCTTTTTTGTTTTGTTTTCTTTTTTTTTTTTAATGTTTATTTTTGAGAGAGTGAGAGAAAGCGTGGTGGGGGGGGGGCAGAGAGAGAGAGGGAGACAGAGAATGACGGGAAGCAGGCTCTGTGCGGACAGCAGACAGCCTGATGCGGGGCTCGAACCATGAGATCATGACCTGCGCCGATGTCAGGCGCTCAAATGACTGAGCCACCCAGGCGCCCCCTGAAGCTCCTCCTGAAACTGACTTGTGTGCTTCCAGAACTTGTGGTTAATGCGGTCAGTATGTTTCCATGTGTCAGTTCGTGTGATCCTCACCACTCTGTGAAACGGCTCCTTTCGCTGTAGGGAGATCAAGGCAGGAAGAGTGGAGCTGACCCAGCCAGGGATCGGTGGAGGTGGTCTTCCAGCCTGGTTGTCTCAACCATTACCCCACACCTTCTGGCCTGTAAGCAACAGCAAGGCGGAGACCACATTTGTATTATTGTCTCTACCTAGTGCCTCGTTTGTGTCTGCTCCATTGTTGAATCTCCTGGCTACCAAGTCACTCCAGTAGCATCCCCATTTCACAACGGGGAAATTGACACTCAGAGAGGTCAAATGGCTTGCCCAGGGTCACATGCCCCAAGGAGGGTACCGGATTCAAACCCTGATCCTGATGTAATTAACAGCCCTCTCAGCTATTTCCAGATTCACTGCTGGGGCTGGGGCTGGGGGTGGGGTGGGTGGGTAACTTTTCTGGTGCTGCCTAAGCGAGTTCTTGCTGCCCACCTCTGCCTGCCAGCCACGGGAGCACCAAAACTCACAGGAGCCACGTGCAAGGCGCCTTTGTGGAATACATCTAGAAACTCCCAGGTCCCCCTACACAGAACTTTTCCGGACACAATCCTGCCTCTCTTAAACTTTCCCCCCTCGTTGTGCCAATGAACACAGTTGGGCGATTGGACAAGCCTCCTCCCGTGGGATTCACCTTAGAACTCTCCGGTCGGTCCATCTGGCAGAGAGAGCTTGTGGGGACAGGGGACTCTGGTGAACCCTGATTCAGGTGGCCAGGTACTGGGCTTTCCAGGTGGCCTTCACAAAGAGGGTGTGGCTCTTTTTTTTTTTTCCCCCTTAATTCAAACTCTTGTGTCTTTCAAACTCTTGTGTCTGACTTGCGATAGATCTCTTCCAGGGAGCTGAAGAGGGCGTGACTCTTGCCTCAGGTTTTGGTGTCACAGCCAGAGAGGCCAGGAATCCAGGACCAGGGACTCCAGCTCCGCAATAGACCTGGTGGGGGGAGGGGCCAGGGCTAGAGGGAGGGGCCGATCCTACACTCCACCTGCGGGAAGGAGGATTTTGTGCTGGGCACATAATCAATCCCCACAACAACCCTGGCAAGATGGGTTTTTAATATTCTCCGTAATACAAGTGAAAAAGCAGAAGCTTGGGGACATTAAGAAAGCGCCTTGCCCAAGGACGCTGTGTGGCAAGTGGTGGTCAGCCCAGATGTTCAGGTCTGCACTTCTCCGTAGAAGGCGGAGGGCCTTCAGTGACCTGGCGCCAGACGCAGGTGGGCTTAGCGCAAGAGGCCCCCGGGAGCGCCCCCTTCAGGCAGTTCTGCGAGTTCTGTTGTGGGTCCCTTGGGTCTAAGGCGTTGTGCTGGGGGCGGGGGGGGGGGGGGGGGGGGGGCTTAGGGACCAGAGCCGAATACATCCTCTTTCAGGTCTCTTGTCTTCTTCCTAGCCAGCAATCACTAGCATTGATGGAGCGCTCGCTGTGCGCCAAGCGGTGTTCTAGAAGCCTCAGCTCTCTTCCTGCTCGCATCAACCTAGGACCTGTTAGCCCGGCCATTTTACAGACGGAGACAAATGAGGCACAGAGTGGTATGTAATTTGTCGAAGGTCACAGAGCTAGGCAGTGGCGAAAGCAGGATTTGAGCTCAGGCAGTCAGCTGCAGGGTTCCCTTTTTTTTTTTTTTAAGTTAATTAATTAATTTGTTTGTTTGTTTAGAGAGCCGAGGGCAGGGCAGAGTGAGAGTGAGAACGGGGCTCCGTCTCATGAACAGTGAGATCACGACCTAAACTGAAATCGAGTCCAATGCTCAACCGACTGAGCCACCCAGGCGCTCCCCGTGGGTGTTTGCATTCATTCCGCGAGTATTAACTGTACCAGGCACTGGGAGATCAGACACTGAGGAGACATGGACCCTGCCCTCAAGGAGCTTACAGTCGAGAGAGGCGATGGAGACCAGCCAACAGGCCTTCCCGAAAGAGTGGCGGAGGACAGATCTGTTCTACCTGTGACCACCAGGGCGATTCTGTCGCGGACTTCAGCAGGTGAAGCAGCTGGGACCTGAGGTGCCTCCGGGAGAAGGAGGAGACTCATAATCCAGGGCTCAGTTCCCCCAGGGGTGCCCCCTTCTGACCACTGTCCTTCCCTGTCCCACCCCAACTCCTGCCCTTGCTGTGGCTGCTGGCTTCCCCTCCTGTCTTTCCCCACGTCCCCCTCCCCAAGCAGCCTGGAGACACTCCAGAGCAACCTTCTCCCCACGCCAGGCAGTCCCTCTCCCACAACAGACTCACCCCTACAGGGCTGTTCGCTGTCCCCCGCTCAGTAAGCAGCGAGGATAGGGCATCAGGAGACAGTGAAAGTGCAAACACCCATTCTGCTACCTGGGACACACACACAGCAGGTGGAGTGAGAGAGTAACCCCCCAGGGTCCCCTCTGGGCCAGGAAGTCCTTGCAGTCTGACTCAAATCCCACCTGCTAGGGCACTTCCTCTCATTTGGCCTCTCAGACACCTTCCCTTGGGGTAACGGCTATCGGAGACTTGAAATACGCCACTCCAATTCCTTCATTTTTGCAAATGTCACATTAAAGTGAACAAGGTGATTTCGCCTCTGCCTGCTTCACGTCCTTGGTTACTTCTTGCATCCTTGTCCCCCTCCCTCTGTGTAATAACCTTCTTTTGGACTTACAAATGCGCTTCCGCAGGCCCTTTGCACTTGCTGTAGCCTCTTTCCAGAGGACTTCCTAGCCCATCGATGGCCTCCCACTGAGTTCAGGGCTCAGCTCATCTGTCACTTCTTTTTTTTTTTTTTAATTTTTTTTAACGTTTATTTATTTTTGAGACAGAGACAGAGCATGAACGGGGGAGAGGCAGAGAGAGAGGGAGACACAGAATCGGAAGCAGGCTCCAGGCTCTGAGCCATCAGCCCAGAGCCCGACGTGGGGCTCAAACTCACGGATGGCGAGATCGTGACCTGAGCTGAAGTCGGACGCTTAACCGACTGAGCCACCCAGGCGCCCCTCATCTGTCGCTTCTAAAAGGAAACTGGTCCTCCCCAGACACCCTCCCTCTCCCCCGGAGATAAGGACCTCTGATCACACACCTCCACAGCACCCTGGGCCTCTCCTGGCTGGTTAATTAATATCTGCTTCCATCAGACTGTCAGCTCCACGGGGACAGGCACCATAATGGGTTTGCTCCCATGGTGGTTAGGTGCTGGGGAGCACCCCGTGCACGCCTTGATCTGGAGTAGCTGCTCAAAAAAATATATTTGTGGCCTGAATGACTGCAGGATTCCCAATCCAGGCCTGGAATGACCCAAGGCTGGGTCGTCTGACTGGGAGGGGCGGGAGATGTGCTCACAAAAGGAAGGACCAGCAGCTAAGGGCTCCGGGAAGGAATCTGTCCACCCTCAAGGCAGATCTGTGCTGGAGAAGAGGCACCGTCCAGAATCAGGTCCAGCCAAAACGAGAGCCCCTTGTTTTACCAGCAAGCTTTGTAACTTACAACACACTCTCCGCTATTCACATTATTCTCCTGATGTGGAAAATGGGTCCGGGAGAGGTTAGGTGAGTCCAAGGTGGCGAAGGCAACACCCGAATGCAGGTCTTTTGAACCCAGCCAGCTTTGCCGAGGCCAAGTGTACAAGGGGAGAGGATGCGTTGCCAGCCAGCAAAGATTCCAAGATTCTGGCCTTCGGGCCATTATTTGACTCTTTCTGAGGTTTTTTTATTCGTTCACGTAGGTGTGCATTCATTCATCGGTTCGGGAGACACGTACTCCAGTCGACCGCTGCCTTCGAGAAGGCCATAGTCCAGTGCTGGCCTTGGGAATCTGGGGTCCATCTGTGATTGGCCTGAGCTTATTATAGGTAATTTTTGTGTGTTTACGTATAACTGTCCATTTTTCACGTAAACTTTCAAAAAGCTGCCACGACTCCAGCCATCCTTCCCTCCCCGCTCTGCAAAACGTTTAAGAATCACCGGCTAACTCGGTATAAAAGGACAGCAGCCCCTGTGCTCATCAGTCCGTCCCGCCTGTTTGGGTGACGAAGGCCCCAACACATGACCACGTCTGGTCCAAGTGATAAACCCGCTGTCTGGCCCGCATGACTCACCCAAGGCGCTGCCGACCTGGGACAGCTGCTCTCAGCCAGTGCTCTGGGAAGAGAACCGTATAGAAACACACACACACACACACACACACACACACGCGCGCGCGCGCCACCCCCAGCTCTAAAACGGCTCCTGCCTCCAGGAAGATACTTTGGTTTTTCCCTCCTGTATTAGCAACAGCTGCCCACGATGGTGACATATACTGAGGGCGTCTGTGTGTCAGACACTGTGATGCCTAGCGCCTCATCTTTTTACATCCCCGTGGCAGGCCTCCGCGTCTAGGAACTTGCCCAAGGTCACACGTCAGGGGAGAGGTGGGGGTGGGGGTGCGGGCGCCGAGGAGAGCGGCAGGTGTTTATGATCCTTCGGGGCTGAGCCCACACCCTGGTGTCCACACCGTCATGCCCGCGCCTCCCACGCTGTACCAGAGTCGGTCTGAGTGACCAGTGGCGCCGGGCAGGGGCCAAGGCCCGGCTCAGCCGGTGCGGGTCAGGACAGACGACGCTTCATCTTAGGCGCTCTCTCTCACTCTCTTGCTCTCCCCTCTTTCTGGATCGCTCGCTCGGCCGCCAGGCTTCCCCACCGGGGACGCTCCCAAGGCGAGGAACTGAGTTCAGCCTCGGGCCAGCAGCCAGGGCAGACCCGGCGACAACCACATGAGTGAGTTTGGGCGCAGCCCTTCCAGCCCCAGTCAGGCTTCGAGGTGACTCTGCCATCTCGTCAGGGCTCTTGGCTCGCGGGCACTTGGAGAGCTAAACGCTGGTTTTCAGCTGCTGACTTTTTGGGGTGATCCGTGACTCAGCAATAGAGAACCAGAAATACACCTGTAAACACAATTGCTATGGTTCTCACGTTCTATTAAAGGAGGCAGGCCGTGGAAGGAAGGAAGGAAGGAAGGACGGGGGGAGAGAGGGAAAGAACCCAGTATGTCAGATAGCAGGAAGTGCTATGGAAAAAAATAAAACAGGGTGGGGCGCCTGGGTGGCGCAGTCGGTTAAGCGTCCGACTTCAGCCAGGTCAGGATCTCGCGGTCCGTGAGTTCGAGCCCCGCGTCGGGCTCTGGGCTGATGGCTCAGAGCCTGGAGCCTGTTTCCGATTCTGTGTCTCCCTCTCTCTCTGCCCCTCCCCCGTTCATGCTCTGTCTCTCTCTGTCCCAAAAAAAATAAATAAATGTTGAAAAAAAAAAATAAAATAAAACAGGGAAATGGTGGCGGGGGGGGGCTTCGATTTAAATAGGGTGCCTAAGGAAAGTCTGACGGAGAAGGGGTCAGTTAAGCAAAGACCTGAGAGAGTGAGCGCTATGGAAATCTGAGGGGAAAAGGGAATCAGGCAGCACGAACAGCACGTGCAAAGGCCCTGGGGTGGGAGCATGTCTGGATCACGTGACCCGCCCAGGGCACAAACTTCGTATATTTTGCCACTGGATTGATTGTCCTCACCAGGCCTGTCTTGGGCCATCTCATCCTGCGGCCTCCAGGAGTGGGGAGGTGGCCTGCTGAGCCCCCACTGCTCTCTTCTTCTCTCCCTTGACCTTGGCTCCATGGCTGTGGTCCTGGGAGTGGGTCTCAGGTTCTCAGGACATGGAAGTGGCCGCACAGGCAGATCTTCCCGGCCTCCAGGCAGGGCGGATGACCTGGGGCAAATCCAAGCGAGACCGCAGGACAAGAGAAATGACGGAGGAAATGCGATTTGGACACACAGATACTCAAATTTCAGAGGCCCTCCACTAATTTATGGGGCTGACTGGTAGAAAAATCTCACTCCAATCCTACCGCCATAGTTGTAGGTTATTCTTGGCCATTTTCCTTTTTTTGAAACAAGCAAAATACAAAGCGTCTCCGTGTCATAGCAGAAAGTGCCCCAAACCGCCCATTTGATATGCACACTCGCCCTCCTTCTCAGTGACAGATGTTGCTTGTAAGTGACCCATGGCCTGAGGACTCCCTCTTTCTGTGCCCTCCTCCTCCTCAACCCAGGGATGCCTGCCATGTCCTTTCTGCGTCCTCAGAATCCCTCAGGGCTCCCCACAAGCAGGCCCATGGCCATAGCCACCGTATTTTCCAGATCAGGATGGACAGATCAGTGCAGGAAGCCTGAAGTTACACACAGAGGGCGAAGGGACAGAGCCTGAAGACGGGGTTTCCTGGGACAATCAAGGGCACAAAGTAGCAAGTCTTTCTCCAAGAGACCCACTCATCCCAGGGGACAGAGGAATTGTTCATTTACTTACTCATGTATTCTTTCAACAAATTTTTCATGAACCAGGACTGGCCTTGGTTCTGGAGGAACAATATAAGCAAGACAGAGTTCCTGCCCTGGGAGTGCTTACAGTCTGCTAGGGAGACAGACAAGGCGCATCAGCAGGGGCCTAGTGATTCTGGTGAACATGGGAGGGACATCCAACCCAGTTCAAGGGGGAGGACCAGAGGCGTGTATACGTGTGGTGATGTCAGGGGAAGATTCCATGAGAAGTGCTTTCTAAGCCAAGACCTGCAGGATGCATAGGAGTTGGATAAAGAGGAAAACTGTGTCTAGCCAGGGGGAGAGCTCGTGCAAAGGTCCTGAGGTCCGAGAGGTGGTAGAAAGGGCAGAAGACGGAGGGTCTTGTGAGCTTCTTCCCTAAGGGCCATGGGGAACCGCTGCAGGTTTGGAGCGAGGGGCTGACACAATCACCTCTGTGTTTTAGAAAGATCACTTGTGTTGCTGTTACTGGCTGCCCCTCCTTCTTTTCATGGCCCTGTGGCTGAGCAGGGCGGCCTTTGGGGAGACCACAGCCCAGGCCAGCCCAGTTCTCAGAGTGTCGGGAGGATGATGGCAGGCTCTTCTGTTTCCTGTCCCCCCTACCCCGCCTCGGCCGACTTCAGGGTCAGGTTCTGAGATCTGCTATATTGGGCTCCCGTGGGTGAGGCTTCCATCCCACCTCTGGCCACATCAGGCCAGCTTCCCCCAGGATTGAGGGGTTATTTGTATCTTCAGGGTGGCAGGGCCTCCTCCCCAGAGGCAAGGAACCCAAGATAACAGGGCAGCCTGGGAGCTGTTTATGAAAAGGCAGCGTCGTAGGGGGTGGGCAGGGCCCGCGGGCACAGTGACTGCTGCCATAGATATAGCAATTGGGGCGGGGAAGGCCGTCTAAATTACAGCTCCCAGAATAGAGGGGCCCAGAGGGAGTGGTGGGGCATCCTCCCAAGGGAGCTGGCGTCCTGCCAGCCTGTGTCCAGGCTCCGGGCCCTGCCGCAGGCAGAGGTGGGGTGGCCACGGGCCCGGTGGCCGCGAGGTGGAGCCAGGCGGTGGCGCGGAGGCTCCTGGGGGTTGGGAGAGAACCAGCCTGGGGTGACCTTCTGGAATAGTGAGGGTGGTGAGGGGAGGGGGGAGGCGGGGAGGCGGGGAGGCGCCCGCTTGCCTGCCCCTGGAAGAGACTCACCGTCACATCCCTCCGTGGATATTTCACCCAAGTGTGAGATACGGCGAAATTAACGAGAACGGCGGGCATCCTCACAGCCGCTATGGGCCAGGAACCGCTCTAAGCAATAATGTGCGTCAGTTCCCCCTCCCGGCTCCCTGTGACGTAGGTATCATTGGCCCCATTTTATAGATGAGGACACTGAGGCCCACTGAGGCCCAGTATGTGCCAAGTGGAGCTAGGGAGTGAAAAACTAAGGTGTGTGAGCCCAGGTTTGTCTGACTTCAAAGACCAGGCTTCTGAGCCAGGGGATCTGTTCGAAACCTTCGCCTCCCGGAGTCGGTTTTCTCACCTATGACGTGCGTCACGGCCTCTTGCTCTGGACCAGCCTCCCAGAGCTGTAGGGATCACATGGGGACAGTGTGGTGCGCTGGGAAGAGCTTCAAGGCGGGAGGCTTGGCTGGACTCTGTGCCGTGCCCACTGTAGGCCTCTGTTTCCTCCTCTGTAAAATGGGGATCACCATAGGTAACCCACAGGGTCTTCTGAGACTCTAATGGGAATATATATGTATGAAAGTACTCATATCTTTGAAGGCAGATTCTAAATTAGAAAGTGCCACATTTCAGGGGCGCCTGGGTGGCTCGGTCGGTTGAGCGTCCGACTTCGGCTCAGGTCGTGATCTCGCGGTCCGTGGGTTCGAGCCCCGCGTCGGGCTCTGTGCTGACAGCTCGGAGCCTGGAGCCTGCTTTGGATTCTGTCTCTGCCTCTTTCTCTGCCCCTCCCCTGCTCGTGCTCTGTCTCTCTCAGTCTCTCCAAAAATAAATAAATGTTAAAAAAATTTTTTTTAATTAAAAAAATAAAATAAAATGAGGAAGCATCCCTTTGATCATACTTGGTAGATATTCAGTTTTGCTGTAAGTTAAAGCAAAACACATCTACATTCTTTTTTTTTTTTTTTTTTTTTTTTGGTGAGGATTTGCTGCCTTGAAACTGTATTTCTTCAACTGCTGTACCTAAGGTGCTGATTTTCAGCTGAAACTGAGGACCACCCCCCGCCCCATCCCCAAGTCCCCCACACCAGCTGTTTCCTGGGCTGGGGTGGGGGGTGGGTCTTGGTACAGAGACATAGGTTTGGACAGGATGACTCTTGTGCCGCTGGCTCTCTGAGCCTCCTGCCTTCCTAGGTGTGTTACTTAGTGTTGTTCAAGATCCTCTGGCCCGCCCCGGGGGGGAAGTGCTGCAATGAACCTCAGAGACCGGAACTTGCTGACTCATCAGGGGAGCCAAGGGCAGGTTAAGGGCATTGAGTCCCGGGAAAGGAGGCGACACCCGTCAGGCAGCCTCACCATCACTCCCCTCCTGCCTGACTGCCTCCTCTCTCTCTCTCTCTCTCTGTTGTCTGGGGTGACCAGGCAGCGTGCAGGGAGCAGGGAACCACGCCTTGCACTCGCTCATCCCCAGCCTTTCCAGGGCCGGTCTTCCCCTCCCCCGCAGGGAGCCTCACCGTCCACGTGAGGAGCTGGTTCAACGTGGCACCTGTACCTCCTGGTGGGATGCGTGATCGAGCTGGTTACCACTGCTCACGACACGGTGAAATCCCACCGGGATGTAGCTGCCTCCCGCCGCCGTCCGCGAAACCCAAGCTCTTGGCCAACAGGAGCACCCGCTCTATCCTAGGGAGGATTCTCTGGAGATTCACTAGGACAGACCGTTCATGCACTCATTCATTCAACGTTTGCTTGCTGCTTACCTACTGCGTATCTGGGACTGTTGTAGCTCACATCTGATGGGAGAGGCAGCCAACAAGTAAACATATTGAGTGCCAGATGATGGTAGGTGTTATGGGCAACGTAGAGCAGGGAAGGGTACTGAGCGGGAGGGAGGGGTGATACTTAATCAAGGGCAGTTGGAAGCCTTACTGATGAGGTGTGGGGCCCAGTGAGGGATTCAGCTGTGCGGATATCTGGAGAAGAGCCTTCCAGTAGTGGGAAACCAGTGTGGGCTTGGAGGTGAGTGAGGCAGGTGGAAGGAGGTATTCCCTAGGGAGAAGGTATTCTCCCTCTGGGGAGGGGGGGGGTCTCTAGGTTTGAAGGAGGGACGTTTAGTGCTGTAAAGATTTTCCTGAACTCTAACTCAAGCCCCTCAAGCCAGTGGGTTTAATGAAGCTGGGTTAGGCATTCAGGGCCTGATTTGCTGCTCCTAAGACTCTGACCTCATGTCGAATCTCCAGGGAGCGTGGCCGCGCCTCCTTGGAAGGCAGTGCCTCCTGAATTCCTTCCCTGATCCGCTCTTCCTTCTGTCTCTCCATCCCCGCCCTGTCCCGCTCCCTGGCATCCAAGGATGGTCTACCTGCCTGCCCACCTGCCTTGACCCTTCACCCAGCACACGCCTGCCTTATGTCCTTACCGCTTCTTCTGTGTCTCTTCTCTCCAGCTATACCGAGAGCACGGGTGGGCGGGACTAGTGTTAAACTGCTTGGAGCTTCTTGTGCCGGGCACCTCAGAGGTCTCCATAAATACGCTCGAACTGATCAGGACGCGGATGTTCAAAGGGGACACAAGGGCTCCAAGCAGACTTCTGTGCACACCAGGCTTCCCATGGACTTGAGGGATGGGGGGGGGGCGCGGCTGGAGTTTACCAAGCACTGGGGGTATCCGGGGCCCCCGTTGGGAGAGTTGAGCTGGAACGCCTTCCCCCACCTTGAACTTGACCATCGGGATGCTAAATTCCTGTCGCCACTAGGATGTCCCCCACCCCCCGCCCCCCGAAGATGAGTTGAGTCTGTGGTCTTTCAACCCCTGGGTTCCAAGGAGGCAGCCACTGGGGCTGCCAAAAGGCGGGGGGGGGGGGGTTTCAGTGAATTCCCTCTGCCCCCCCTCCCATGCTGCAGGAGGGGAGGGGCTTTGCTTTTATTTATTTTACACGTATGTTTCCAGGGATGGTTTCGTTTCAAAAGGGGATTTCCTTCTAAGGACACACATACAGACACGCCGTCTTGAGAACATCAATGGAGCGGAAAGTGATAGAAACCCTGGGTCTAGATCCGGCGTTATTGGAGCGGGTCTGGCCTCAGCCTCCTCGTCTAGAAACAGGAGGAACATATGGAACGATCTCTCCAACCACAGGACGGTAGCCGTCACAGTCCTCAGAGCAGTTATTTTCTGACTTTAATGTTTGGACCTGGGGAGCAGACCCTCTGGCGATTGTGACGCAGGTCGTCCGTCCACCAGGTCTTGACAGACACGACTTTCTGAAAAATTCCTAAGAGAGGATGACTTCTGGAAGGACATGTAAGAAGCTAGTAAGGGCGGTTACCTCCTGGGAGGAGAGCTGGGAGGCCTGAAGGCAGGGGAGGCACGGAGACTTACCCACCAGTGTATTCTCGGTTGTACCTTGTGAATTTCATAGCGCACGCGTAGGTAGCCGAACCACATACCCGCATAAATAAACGTCGGTTTATTTGAAAAAGACATTGTAAACGTTTAAAGCACCGCTCAAGCACGAGGTAAAAAAAAAAAAAAGCAACATGCCAAATATAACCCTTGCCTTGTTCCCACCGCGGACTGAAGCTGAACCGCAGGGAAAGCCAGCAGACTTGTTCCCGAGGCCTTTGGGGTGACAGAGCGACCCAGAGACCTTGAGAGAAGGGGGATGGGGGGAGTCACCCAGCCAAGCTCTCCCTCGGGTGTGGCGCCCGAAGTGAGCGAGGCGTGGCAAGCCCTGAGCTGTGCGTGTTTCCCTTGAGGGAGCTGCTAATGATGGCAGGGGTGTTGAAACAACAGAACAGGGGCGCTTGGGTGGCTCAGCCAGCCGACGTGACTGCCTCTTGATTTCGGCTCAGGTCACGTTCTCACGGTTGTGAGATCGAGCCCCGCGTGGGGCTCAGTGCTGGGCCTAGAGCCTGCTTGGGACTCTCTCCCTCTCTCTCTCTCTCTCAAAATAAATGCACTTGAAACACACACACACACACCCCAAAATAAACCCAGTACACCCGGCGGGGAGGCGGTGCTCGTGCCGCACGGCTGTCTGCTTTATAAAAACTGCCTTGAGGTGTCGTGCGAATCGGTGGCCTGGGCTGTTCTCTAGCTCCAGTCTCAATTCCTCCAAGGCAAAGACCGCGTCTCGTTCAACCTGTGCGTCCTGGGCCCGCGCCCGGATGCACGTGGCTGAGAAAGCTCCCCGTCGCCCCACACCGGGAAATCAGGGGCACCGTTGCTGCCACAGGACCTCGGGAGGTGGCCGCGTCTGCTCCTTGTCCCACAAGGGGATGCAGAGATTCCTCGGAAGGGCAGTTAAGCACAGCTATTTTCTCTCGTTGCTTTGGTCATCGTCAGGCATTTGTTAGGAGACAGGGACAGGCAAAGGCAGACCTTTATTCTTATTCAATCGCCTTTGCGGAACACCCTCACCTGCACAGGCACTGGGAAGGCAACTGTAATTAAGATACAGAGGAAAGGAAGGAAGGTTCATTCCTCACGGCGGGCTGGTGCCTGCAGCGAAAGTATCCAAGTATCCTGGAATATGAGGGCTGGAAGGCTTCTTAGGGGGTAACATAGCCTCTCTTATACAGATGGGAAAACCGAGGCCCAAAATGGGGTAGGGGCTTGCCCGAGTTCCACAGGTTAGAACACTGGAGCGGTCTTTAATCGGATTTATGAATGAGGAAGTAGGAGAGTTGGTTCTCAGCCTCCACTCCTGATGGACTGAAGCTGGTAAGAGGTGGAGCCTGGAAAACAGATAGGAGGGGGAGGGTGGTGTCATCGACAAAAGGAAGGCGGGGAGCCCCACACAGGATGGGAGCCCTCAGTCTTCCCTCCCTCAGGGCTTGGAAATCTTTGCTGATGGCCAGTTCCTTACCAGAGGTGGCAGACAGAGAAAGAGGGAGATTTCTGAGCCCAGGGCATCACCCCGGGGGGAGGCGGGAAACGGCAGTGAGGGATGGGAGTTCTCTTGTTTCTGTTACTTGTATCTCGAGATGTGCCTTTGGCCGAGTCGCTTCTCCCCTTAGTTTTGCCATCCGTAAAATGGGGTCACCGTCCCTGCGCGTGGGGCCAGGATGCCCTAAGGGGATCAAAAGAGGGGAGCACGGAGGCAAGGTTGTGTGCCTGGCTTCTGGCAATCAGATTCCTCCCCGCTCCCCCCGGACCTGCCCCAAAGAGGCGTCTGGAAGTTGCACAGAGCCAGCCAGTCTGGGCGCGAGACAATCAGCAGCCCCGACGCCGCCGCCGCCGCCGCCGACACAGAACAGCAACTGAGACGGTGGCGGGTGGCGGTGACCCGGCCCAGCCGCGCGAAGTGGGGACGGCCGCGCGTCACCGCGCCTCCTCCCCGCGGTCTACACCCGCGGACGACGCCCCTCCTCCCGGGGCTCCGTATGCACGCGACCCGCCGCCGCGTCGGCCCGGGCGCCTGCCGGGCGTCCCCCCCCCCCCCCCCCCGCTTCCTATTTGTGGCCGGGAGCGCGGAGCGTGTCACGTCCAGGAAGGACGAGCCGGACCCGGCGTCCGGCGGGCAGCGGCCCCCGCCCAGCCCCGGGCACGCCTCTGCGGGCGCCACGTCCCGGCGCGGGTGCGGTCCCAGGGCGGACGGGGAGCAGGGGTGGGGGGAGAGGAGCCCAGCGCCCGCAGCGGCCCCGCCCCGCGAGAGGGGGCGCCTCCCGGAGCCTCCTTTACAGCCCCCGCCGCTTGGTCAACGGAGAGCTGGCAACTCGGGCGCCCGAAAGCAAAGCCAACGGGGAAGAAGGGGGCGCCAACCGCCTGAGCTGGGTCCCCTCCTCCGCTCCTGCACTCGGTTCCGCTGCCCCTGCCCCTGATCTAGGACCAGAGCCAGCCCTAGAACTATAGGATGACATCCTATGGCGGAGGAAGGTGGGGACAGAGCCTACAGGTCAACCCTGTGGTTTGACGGATGCGAAAACCCAGGCCCAGAGTGGGCCCCCCCCCCGACGTGTTCAAGGCCCCCCACTGTAAGTCAGCGCCTAGCCCACGTTTTTGTTGCCCAGCCCAGGGCCCTTTCTCCAACACCCCGTACCCTACTTCAAATGAAATCAAATCCACCCTTGGGCTAAGGACAGCCAGACTTTTTGCCAAAGTGTGGTTTGGCTAAATTAGTCAAATGCCAGGAAAACAGAATGGAAGGTTTCTAATAAAATCTGTCTCCACCGGCCGGGCAGGAGTGTTATAAGGGCTCACCCTCTGGTTCCACAAATCACCTGCACAACCTTGTTTGACATTTGCAGCCTGGCAGCCACAGGCACGCCGCACCCCCTCCTTTCTTGCGGGCCCCCGCCCCCGCCACACACACACAATGGCATTTTCTTCTCTGGTACCTGGAAGGGGCAGAAATGCGCAGTGACCTGGTTTGCCCGGTGTTGCCCGTGTTTTTTTTTCTCTACCTTTAAAAACTGGCCAGGGCTGGGAAAGTGGGGATAGGAAATGGATTCGAATCTCCTACTATCTTCTACCTCAGCTTAGGGCTCTTGCATTCTACCCACGGCGAGTCTCAAACTGCGTCCCATGATTATATTTAGACCTCCCTTCTTTCCCCGTCTTCATAGAGGGCTAATTTAGCTATTGTCCAAGCACAGCAAGAAAGCACAGTTTCAAACCACACCAAGGATGACCCTCTACTTAAAAGGCCCACATCAAAACTAGCGCCTCCCAGATCCCCGCCCTGCCCCCTGACAGTGCAGTGAGGAAATGGACAGCTGCCCGTGGCGTAAGTTGCAAGCCTTAGCTTGTCAAGACTTCCTTGGTCAACCCCGATCAAGGGTCAACCCCACAGGGGGAACTGCGAATGCTCAAAATCTAGATCACCCTCGGGGCGCCTGAGTGGCTCCTTTGGTTAAGCGTCCCACTTCGGCTCAGGTCATGATCTCGCGGTTGGTGAGTTCAAGCCCTGCGTCGGGCTCTGGGCTGACAGCTCGGAGCCTGGAGCTTGCTTCGGATTCTGTGTCTCCCTCTGCCCCTCGCTGCTTGCACTCTGTCTCTCGCGTTGTCTCAAAAATAAACAAACATTAAAAAAAAAAAAAGCTAGATCCCCCTCAATGTGCATGTGGTTGAGGAAATCACTCGACCCTTCTAAGACATTCTTTGCCTTCATCCCCACGGTCTTGGAGAACCACTCCGTCTTCTCACCTGTTAGAGAAACGCCATCTCGTCTCACAGTGTGATGACTGACCTCAAAAATGCTTTCAGGTGACCGATCTATACTCGCGGCAGGAAGAGAGGCACGTCTGAACCCCCAAATCCTTGTCATACCTGTGTGTATAATGTATAAATCTAGTTCTGCGTCCCAGAGACCGGCTTGAGGGTTTACGAATCCTGGGTCTCTCACCTAATGCCTCTCAGCCACTAGGGCCCAGTCTTGGGAGTAAGACTGTGGTCGTCGCAGACTCTTAAATGGGGAAGCCACCTTCAAGATCCCATCCTTCTCATCCTGAAGCAATTTTGTCGTAATTACTTTGCATATCGAATACCTGCCATGGGTTACAGCTAGCGAGTGTTCTCTTCACTCAGCCTTGCAGTCGGACTAGGAGACAAACAGGTCAGACGATAATTATAAATAATGTGAGAAGTGTGACAGTTGTGGGCAGAGCGTAGGAGGGACGAGCTTGGGGAAGACCCCCATACGCAGAGGGGGTGATACTTGAGCTGGGTTTTTTTTTTTTTTTCAACGTTTTTTATTTATTTTGGGGACAGAGAGAGACAGAGCATGAACGGGGGAGGGGCAGAGAGAGAGGGAGACACAGAATCGGAAACAGGCTCCAGGCTCCGAGCCATCAGCCCAGAGCCCGACGCGGGGCTCAAACTCACGGACCGCGAGATCGTGACCTGGCCGAAGTCGGACGCTTAACCGACTGCGCCACCCAGGCGCCCCTTGAGCTGGGTTTTGAAGGATGAATGGTTGGCCCAGGCAGGCGGGTTGGGATAGAGGCTGAGTTAGGAAAGGCAGTTTCCATTTCTTTCTCCCCTCGTAGGCACCGGAAGTATAGCCTGGAGAACCTGAGCACTGGGGTCTTGATTATCTGTGTGTGGCTTCTCCACTGGTGGAGAAATTGGTGCCCAGACTCCCCAGTCCCTGCCATCCGGCATGGGGTGCTCAGAGGAGGCAAATGCCTTAATACAAGGCAATTTGCTGTGTTAAACATGCAACTGAGGAATAACTATCCGACAAAAATGAGGTTGGCATTTATTGCTTTTTTGGGGTCCGTCTGTATATTGCTTCCCTTCCTTTAAAATATGCAGAAATTCAGATTTTTGTATTATTTTTAAAGACTGGAATAAGAGAAATACGACTATGCAAGCAAAGGGACGAGAAAGGGGTGCCAGACGGAGGTCCTGGGACTGACTTCCTGAGGGAAGGAGCCGCAGCGAGGCCGTGATCTTGGGATTCGCCAGAGTGGGTTCCCCCAGGTCCATGGGGGTTTCAGATTCTCCATCCACGGTCTCCTGAGCCCCAGTCCCCAGCTCCCTCCCTGACCTGTCCCTAGGGTCTAAAATCCTGGATCAGAAAGAAGTGGAAAAACCCAAATCCTTTGAAAAGGGTCCTGTTCTTTCATTCAAGACAGTGGGTGTGAGTCCCGATAGAGCCAACCCAAACATGTCACATCATCCCCAAATACATAACGGCGTTCATTCTCCTTGTGGTAGGGATCTGGGCAGCAAGATGGGGCTCCCCACGGCGAGGGAGGTATATAAAGGAGTCTTAATTTGTAACTAGCTAATGTTTGACGTTCTAATTTTGTAGCTTTCCAGGCTGAGCATTATTTTGTGGTCTAAGATTGTCTGGGATATTATTTGCTAACCCAAGCCACCATCATTCACCTCAGCTGGCCTACATGCCGGTTCTTTATAAAAGTTCTGCTGCCCCGGGGCCTGCCTCGGGCGGGCATTTTCCCCGATGAGTTCACTGGACTTTCATCCACCACCGCGCTGGCCTCCAGCAACGCATACCCTCTCACCCGGGGCCCGGCGGGTGACCAAGCACAAACCCAGCCGTGAAATCAGCGCACCGGTCAAAGCCGCTCAGTGCCTTCCTAAACTGATTTTCACAAAGCCACAACCGGAGAGCAAGAAAAGTGATTTCCACATGCTGAATACCCACTGTTTCCATTTCTCGGTTCAATATTCCTGACCCCGGGGACTCTGACTGGTCAGTCTATCACTCCTCTGCTTCTGACCCCCTTGGTGTGGTCACTTCACACACGAGGGGCTGCTGGGGACTGTTCTCCTGCAGTCATCCCGTGGGGACCCCTGACCCCCTCCACCCCCAGCGTCAACACCTGCCCGTTTCCCCAGGGGCTGGGGGAACTGCCCAGCAAAAGTCTTCTTTGGCTTGACCTGTGCCCACCCACTCAGGCCGGCCACACTCCGTGGTTACCATTCCTGTTATCCACTGACGACACTACAAAATGTGACTTTACCCTTATTTGTGGTGATTAACCCTGCGCATCAGCACAGAATGCTAGGCTGCGGAGTTGTGGCCCTGAATAGTTTCCTTCTTGCCTGGTCTCAGCTGCGACGTCAAGTTCATGTTAACGGACGGCGCACAACAGGTGCTTGGGACAGGTTAGCTGTGCTCTTAAGTTGGGTTCCCGGGAAACTGGTGATTTGGGACGAGGCTTACTGCCCACTCCATGACTCCTTTTTGTTTGTTTCTCGTTTTTCTTTTTTTGTTTGTTTGTTTTTTAAATAAACCCTCAGGGAGTGGGGCGCCTGGGCGGCTCAGTCGGTTAAGCCTCCGACTCGATCTCAGTTCAGGTCATGATCTCACGGTTTGCGAGTTCGAGCCCCACATCAGCCTCTGCGCTGACGGCCCGGAACCTGCTTGGGATTCTGTCTCCCTCTCTCTCTGTCCCTCCCCTGTTTGCTCTCTCTCGGTCTCAAAAATTAAGTAAAAATAAGACTTAAAAAAAAAAACCCTCAGAAAGTGATGTTGGCACAGGCCCTGTATCATTCAGGGCTCTACCAGAGAAACTCACCAGGAGGAGAAACTCTATCTGTATCTTTCCCTCTGTATCTATCTGAGTCATCGATCTATCTGGGGATTTATTGCAACACACTGGCTTGCACCGCCATAGGGGCTAGCCAGACAAATCCAAAATCCATCAGGCAGGCCCTCAGGCTGACACTCCAAGGCAGGAGCGAATGCTACAGTCCATGGCAAAATTTCTTCTTCTGCAGGGAAACCTCAGTGTTGATCTGCAGGCCTTTCAACTGATTCGACGGGGCCCACCAAATTAACCAGGATAATCTCCTTTAGTGAAAGTTAACTGTAGATGCTAAATAACACCACAGCGACACCTAGATTAGCATGTGGCCGAATAAGGGTGCTATAGCCTAGCCGAGCTGGCACACAGGAGTAACCATCACAGACTCCGTGGCAGGAAAGGCAAACCCAAACTCGGAATATGTGTTGATTCCAGTCAGGATGAATTGTTGCTTCGTCCAGAGTGGAAGGGATCCAATCTAATCACCTTGATCTTTTTGAGGTGGTGCCGTATTAGGGGCATGGCACCGGTCTCTTACTGGCAGACTGGTTTGTAGCCGCTAGATGAGTCTTGGTGAGTGGATGCTCGTGCTATTTGACCCAGTTAATAGCTTTCGTGAGTTACTCCCATGGATCTCCACTCGCGCATCCATTGAGCGAGCACTGGGCTGACCAATGGCAGAGGCTGGTTAATGTCAAGCGGCCCCGTTATTCAGTCTACATCGTTGCCTAAGGGCATCTTCCATGGCGGATGCCCTCAGGGGGGCATTAATGTGTAATTCATCTCACATCTTATGCCCATTCCCACAGGCCCGTCCCCGTGTCTCTTCACCATGCCTCCTTGTCCCTGACCTTCCAAACTTTATTTCTCAACCCCCTGGCCAACCAGTCAAGCCATTCGCTGCGGTCCATGTCTCTGGTATAGTCTTACCTTGGGCCACTTTTCTTTCCACACGTAGCGAATGTCCAGGGACACTGCCAGAGCTCTGCCCACCGGGGGTTTCCCTCACGGCTGTTTTTTGGGACCCCCCCCCCAGAGTAGGACTGTAGTGCAGCCCAAGTCTGTTCCCAGCTGGCATCCAGCAAGACGATCCATCTGCGAACCAAGCTCTGCGTTTTTCCCCTCTGCCTTCAGATGATCGTAAAGGACCCTCCACCAGCGCCCCCCACCCCTGCTCCCTTGGGGCCACCATACACGCAAGCCAGAGGAGAGGCACCAGGGTAAGAGTGGTGGACCGCACGGGGAGGGGGCCGGGCCACGTGTTTGGGCAACTTCCTCGTATGTCTTACTTGTGCCCCCTTGCTTTTGCTCAAGTGCACTCCTGGGTGTATTCTTTGCATCTCAGAGTGCTGCTTAGGCCCACGGGACATGACACACGGAGCTCACGAGGGAAAGTTCTGGCTGCGTGAATCTTGATGGCCATGGTCAGGTGTTCTGTGCCTACCAGGATCCAGCATTCCAGAAGCTGTTTCGCAAGTGGTTTATGATGATCTTACACAGATAGCATGGGCCACGGTCTGCATCATTCTCCTGATGCGGCCTGCCATGACCTCCACACGGTTTCTTCATTGAAACTGCTAATGTCATCGTTGTCTGGCCCTTACCTGCCCGGGATCATGGGACCTCTACGCGTTTCACGGTGGGTCGTGGCAGGTGCTTGAATCTTCTCAACGGTTATTTTCCCCCTCTCTTGAGTACATGTGTCTCAGCAAAGCTTCCAAATACTTGCCACTTGTCGCCCACGCCGTCTGACGAACAGGATGTCACCATTGTCGTGGAGCACGGTGATACTCTTCGGGATGTCACAAAGGTCCCTTTGGAGGGTGGGGTGGGGAGGCGACACAGGAGGAGGGTGGGGGGAATTAGAGCACGACGTATATACTTGTACCCATCTAAACGGATGTGGATTTTTCCTGATGCGCTTGGCAGGGAGGGAAAAGGAAGCATTCGCCAGATCGGTGGCCGTGTCATTCAGCGTTCGCCCAGATGCCACAGCTGCACGGCACTTTCAGTGGACCTACGACTTGTTGAGTTTGTAGTGGTCCAGTCGGGTCTCCGAGGCTCTGTCTGGTTTTCGCAGGGGCCAGACTGGGGAATTTAACGAGGCTGTGATGGAGATCACCGCTCCTGGCATGTTGTGCTAATCAATCACCTCCACAGCTCTGCCATCCCACCCCCCACCCCCCACTTCCGGCCCCAAATCTGACGCGGCCACTCATTATGATAATTGAACTCACTTGCTGCTGATGTTTGCTACCATCTGGCCTCTATTATGCAAGGATCCCGTCATCCCCATCGCTGTTCGGGAGTCGCCTCCAACCCCATGGGACCCCACATCCCTCGATCCAAGCCCCATCACCCCGTCCCGGCTCCTATCAGTACATGTTGGCCGGGTCTATGCAACTTCAGGATACAGAGCCCACACCAGGCGGGGTCCAATCAGGAGACAGAAGCCACACAGTGATTTGAACAGGGCACGTTTAATATGCAAATAAGGACTATGACAGGGAACTGGAGTAACGAAGGGTTGGCCGGTAAAACACAACGAGAACTCGGAGGTGTATGGGACTAGCAGATGTAAGGACCAGCCGCTACCCCTAATGCCGAGACAGGGCCCTCAAGAGGCTTCCCTGCGGCGGGGACCTAGATCTCATTAAGAGGACGCAGTCATGGCTCATCGGATGGCAGGAAAGTCGTTGGGCTGGGCAACGGGTCTCACTGGAAATTTGTCCGGCGGAACTCGCCCAAATCTGCCCTCTCGGGTGCCTGGGAAATCCGTACACGAGGAGGTATGTCACAGGAGGTGGTCCACTCTAAAAGTGCCTCGGGTGGAGTGCTGGGGAAGGCTGCTGGCCTCCGGGGGCTGCTGACGGCAGGGTCCTAGGACCAGACAATGGACCAGCTGCCCACGCCCCAGAAGCCAGAGCTGGAGAAGCTGCAGGAACCTGCCAGAAGTTCCACCGTAGAACTGGGAAGGAGAACCCCTCTTCCCCTGCAAAGTTTCTCCACGGCCCTCTAGTGACAAAGCTTGACCTTGCGCCAACTGGCAAAGGTGAGCTGTGTGTAAAGGGTTCGGATCCATTTTTACAGAGTGGGGAATGAACTGCAGATTTGGAGCTAAGAGGTCACAAGGTGACAACGGGCATCGTCCTTTTCTTCTGTTAGCAAGGCCGGCACTTCCCTAGCTAGGCTGTGACCGGCCTGGTGGCCAGGAGAAGGGGTGGGGTAGACCCAGAGAGGGTTGAGGCAGAGGCCTCCGCATCTTCTTTAAGCAAGAGGGGAGCACTGGCCTCTTACTGGGAGGCAGGGGGCACTTCTGCAGTCCCAGAGGGTTAAAGGGGATCTGGAACTTATAGGACCCCGATGTCTCCATTACAAACCTCAGGGGTCCCACCCCTTCCCAACCAGGCCCCTGATGATGGTCTCAGTGGATAAGAATTCAACTTTATCTGGAGCCCTTTTCTTAAAGTGTATTTATTATTTATTTTAAGACAGGCGAGGGGCGCCTGGGTGGCGCAGTCGGTTAAGCGTCCGACTTCGGCCAGGTCACGATCTCGCGGTCCGTGAGTTTGAGCCCCGCGTCGGGCTCTGGGCTGATGGCTCAGAGCCTGGAGCCTGTTTCCGATTCTGTGTCTCCCTCTCTCTCTGCCCCTCCCCCATTCATGCTCTGTCTCTCTCTGTCCCAAAAATAAAAATAAACGTTGGAAAAAAAAAAAAAAGACAGGCGGGGAGGAGCAGAGAGAGAGAGAGAGACACAGAATCCCAAACTGTCAGCTCAGAGCCCACCGCGGGGCTCGAACTCACAAACTGTGCGATCGTGGCCCGAGCCAAAGTCCAATGCTTAACCGACTGAGCCACCCAGGTGGCCCTGGAGCTCTGCTGCTTTTATACTTAAGTCTTGGGCCTGATCTTCAGGTTTTCTGCTTTTCAGGCTGCAGGAGATGAGAGTTGGTCCTTAATGTTGTTGCCAAGGCAGTTCGTGCCCGACTGCTGACACCACAAACAGCTGCTTAAAACACCACCCACTTATTAACACTCGCTTCCGTAGGTTAGGAGTCTGGACAGGGCTGGACTGGGGTCTTCTCAGGGTCAACTGTGCCAGGGAACATAACATGATCATGGGAGCAGAAATTCCTCATACTAACGGTTTCAGGGATCAGGGTGTAGAATCGGGGGGAGGGGGCTGTTTTAGAATTCTGCCTACCCACGGTCTGCAGATTCACAGCTCTCCCAAAGGCAAAATACATTCACCCCCTTCCAGGTCTCCAAGAGTCTCGTCCTATCGTAGCATCAGTTCAAAGTCCAAAATGTCATGTAAGTATCGTCGGCTCCAAAGTCCAAACCTGCATCATCGAAATGAAATACAGATGGATTCCCCGAGTACAACTCATTCAGTACAGCTTCTGGGCGCCATCCCTCTCTGCCTACGGACCCGTGAACCTAAGGAATTTAGGTTACGTGCCCCCAACGCTCCCAACATACGTGGCGAGACAGGCAAAAAACGACCGTTATGTTCTGGTTCGAAACGGGGAAATGTCGCCGGTCCAACGGAGCAAACTCTTACAGGTTTCAAGGCCATGGGATTAACCCTTCCAAGGCTCTGGACTCTGCCTCTGGGCTCTCCGATGTCCCCTCTGAGTCACTCTGCCTTTCTCGTGAAAGATGGCACAAGTTTGCAGCTGAGAAGTGCTATCAACCTGCTTCCTGTCAGTAACACTTGGGGAACCCAAAATCTTCTTTCATTTTCTACCGTCTCTTTCAATCTATCTTCGTGAGGTTTCTCCAGACACAAAGTTTTCAAGAACTTGTGGGCTTCGCACGGCATGCACGGGGATCCACTCCATTAGCCAAAAGGCTCTCCCACGGGTCTTTCGGGGACAGTCCCTTCTCTATATCTGCCTTCTGCTGGGATGGGTAAGGAACGGTACACAACCTAAGCTTCCTAGAGCCCCCCTGGTTTGACTGCGGCTATGAAGAATACCCCTGATATAGACTGAATTGTGTCCTCCCACCCCTGAAATTCACATGTTGAAATCCTGCCTCCCGGCCCCCCAGAATGTGACTTTATTTGGAAACAGGGTTGCTGCCGAAGTGATTAGTTAAGATGAGGTCAACCTGGCATAGGGTGGGCTCATAATCCAATATGCCAGGTGTCCTCACAAAAGCGGGAAAGCTGGACCGAGACCCACACAGGGGAGCGCCGTGTGATGGACACAGAGGTGGGTGATGCTTCTACAGGCCAAGGAATGCCAAAGATTGCCGGCAACCCACCCGAAGCCAGAAGAGAGGCTCGGAACAGATGCTTAGCTTCAACCCCACTGACACTTTGATCTCGGTTTAGTAGCCGAGATGGTACATTTTTACCGTATAAGCCATCCAGTTTGCAACACTTTGTGATGGAAACCCTAGCCAGCTGGTACAACCCTTGATCTCCTGTGACTCTGGATCTTTCTCAAGTCTCAGCAAAAACATTGCAGAGACATATACCGAACTTTTTTCTGCCCTGCCTCCAGTGCCAATCGTGTGTCCCTCACTTCCTTCCGAGTCCTGACCAGCAGTGTCTTCAAGTCCAGGCTTCAGGGTGCAGCCCAGGAAACATCGTGAATGGAATTCCGAGAGCCTTGCGTGGGGACCGGTGGTAGCTATGCTCGAGAGACCTACCCTTTGACTCTGGCACCCCGATCTTGAAACCATCCCCTATAAAAGCACAAATGAGGAACAGATATTTATTGCGGCACTGTTTTATTTTATTTTTTGTTGTTTATTTCGAGAGAGACAGAGAGAGGGCGAGCAGGGGAGGGGCAGAGAGAGGGAGAATCCCAAGCAGGCTCCACACTGTCAGTGCAGAGCCTGACATGGGGCTTGAACTCACGAACTCATGAGACCATGACCTGAGATCACGAGATCATGAGGTCACGACCCATGAAACCAAGAGTCAGATGCTTAACCGACTGAGCCACCCAGGCGCCCCGGGTCGGATCTTTAACATACCTCTGAACCAACCAGTCCCTGGATGTGGGCTGTGCTTGGGGAAGGGGAGGACGAATGACTTTTGGGGAGGTGGCTCTCTTCAGTTGAGAACAGTTCCTGGGGAGACCTTCAGATGAGAACTGTTGGCACAAACACTCTCGAGCCTCAACCCTGAAAGGCGGGAGCATCTGGGTGGCAGACCACAGCACCCACTTCAGTTCTTGTCTTCTGTAACTCCTCATAGCTAATATGTGTGCTTTGTATTGTCTATTGCTGCATAATAAACGACTCCTAAACTTCGTAACGTAAAGCAGCAATTTGTCAGCCCATAGTCTCTGTGGGCCACGAAACTGAGCTCGGCTTAGATGAGCATCTCTGGCTCAGGGGCTGTCATGAGGTCATCAGGCTGCTGGCTTGGGCTACGGTCACCTGGAGATTGCCGTGGCTGGCGAGCCCACTTCCAAGCTCACTCGCGTGGCCGTTGGCAGGCCCCAGAAGACCACTTCCAAGTTCACTCACATGGTTGCTAGTAAGCTTCCCGTTCCTGGCCACGTCCTCCATAGGCTGCATGTGTTTTCACGACATAGCAGCTGGTGGTTGGAGAGAGGCCACGCCCAGTCTTTTTGTAACTAATCTTGGAAGTGACCTCATATCCCTGTGCTCATCTTCTACTCTGTAGAAGTCAGTCACCAAATCCAGCCCAACCAAAGGGGAGAGGACTACACTGGCCGTGAATACCTGGAGGTGGGGGTCACTGGGGCCACCTCGGAGCTGCCTGTCCCAAACGCCACCTGCCAAGCACTGAGCTGAGCCTTCTACCTGCACCGCTTTATTGAATCTCACCATCACCTTAAGGGAGATGTTACGAATGTCCTCATTCGCAGACGTAGAACCGGGCTCAGAGTGGTTAAATAACTTGCTCACGGCCACACGGATCACTGCGTGGGCGAGAAAAGATTGAGCCCAGGGTCTCCTGTGAACAAGCCTGTGTGGCCCTTTTACTACAAGGTCTCCCTCAGTAACATCTCCAGAAGGATCCAAGTTGTTGCAGGGCCCGAGGCTGAGATGTACCGGTCAGGGCTCTAAGGCCGAGCGTTCCCTCACTCGGGGAGTTCAGGAATGAGGCTGGGAACACAGACCAGCAGCAGGCCAGAAGACCGGCCGGAGGGGAATTCTGAAATGTCGGTGAAATCAGTTGTGGACATGGGGAAACCCTCCTTCCTTCCCGGTTCGTAGCTGCTAAGTATGGACTGGAAATAGAGACAGCAGGAATCGAAAAACAAATGAGCTAAAACCATTATTCAGCCATGGCCAAAAAAGGTTAAGCTTCTTGCATAAGGGACTAGGCAAAGAACAAGCTCTTAGGAACTGCTTGACCTAAATCTGAGGGCTGTTCCAGGTTATCGACTGCTCTGTAACCAACCACCCCAAATCTTAGCAGCTGATTGTAACAGGAATTCACTTCTAGCGATGCTTTGGGTTGGCTGGGCAGTTACCCTGCTCCTAAGCGTGCATTTCACTTTCACTAGAAGGGCAGCTGAGTTGAAGGGTCTGCCATGTCCCCGCCCGCGGGTCTGGAGCCTCGGCAGGGCGGGCTGGGACCTCTGTCTCCACACAGCCACCACTGGGTGGTACAACCCAAGCTTCCTCATGGGGGTGGTCGGGTTCCAAGAAAATAAAGGCAGACGCCGCAAGACTTCTTGAAGCATAGGCTCCGGGACTCGCACACCTTTTTTTGCCATTCTACTGGTCCGAGCAGTGACAAGCCCAGACTGGAGAGTGGTGGGAATGGCCACGCCACTTACTGGGAGCTTACTGGGAGGAAGGTCGGGGGACGCACGGGTGTGAGACGCATCCGGGGTCGTTCTTATTCACAGTGACGACGGAGGTCTTGAAAGGGAGTTTATGCTTAAATTGCGGGGAGGTACAGTTGACCCTCGAACGTGGGTTTGAACTGCAGGTGTCCACTCATAATGTGGGTGTTTTTGAAACAGCACAGGACTGTCCATGTATTTTCCTCTTCCTTATGATTTTCCTAATGAATTTTTTCCTCTAGCTTACTTCATTGTCAGAATACAGTAAAAAATACACGGAACATACAAAATATGTGTTGATCGGCTGTTTCTGTTATTGGTAAGGCTTCCAGTAAAAAACAAGTAGTTAAGTTTGGGGGGAGTCCAGAGTTACACCTGGATTTTCGACTGCGCAGGGGGGTCAGCACCCATAAACCCCATGTTGTTTGAGGGTCATCTGTTTGAGGGTTCTAGTTGCCCTGGTCCTCGCAGTGGGTTACAGGCCCCATGAGAAAGGACCGCAATGTGCCTGTGATGTGAACTATCTCCACCGCAGGGCACTGGAACGAGTAATCTGTGTAGGGAGCATCAGAGTTGGGACCTAGTCAGAAATAGAAACACGTTAGACTTAAAATGCTGGAACTTTCAGCTACCACAACCTGATTCTACATGAAAGTGAATCCAGGCTGTAGTTGGAATAAAAGAATATACATATACGCTGCTTTAGAACAAGATTCTTTGGACTACAGGTAGGACTTATTCATGGGTCTTAAAATTAATTAAGCTGTTTATGACTGGCATTTAAAAAACAGAAAACATCAAAGTACAGTACATACAAAGATATTTTTCTTGAATTTTTAATTTCCTTCTGTTGGATTAGCTAGGTAATGAGAACATACATTTTTTATTAAGGGTCCCAAAGGGTGAAAGCTGCTGAGTTAGTATATATTGAGGCAGGGGAGTATCTACTCTATATCCATGAAAAAAATATGTGTTAACCTCAGTCTCTCGTCAGAGTTACATGCTAGAAAGCAAGTATGGTAATTCTATGATTTGGACAGTTTTGTTCCATTCTGAAAGGTATTAAATAGAGGGGACTTGAACAAGGAGATTTAAAAAAAATTTTTTTTTTTTAGTCTTACTTTTGAGAGAGAGAGAGAGAGAGCGCGTGTGAGCAGGGCAGGGGCAGAGAGAGAGGGAGACACAGAATCCGAAGCAGGCTCCAGCCTCCGAGCTGTCAGCACAGAGCCCGACGCGGGGCTTGAACTCACGAACTGTGAGATCATGACCTGAGCTGAAGTCGGACGCTTAACCGACTGAGCCACCCAGGCGCCCCAGAACAAGGGGATTTCTTTTCTACCTCCTTAGCTCCCTCGCTGCAGTCCTTGAAAGGAACCAAACCGGGTGGACCCTGAGCTGGAAAGGAATGTGACAGAAAACAGGTGATCTTCCAGCTGACAGTGGAAAACAGTTCTGAGGACCAGCCTCACCCAGCATCTCACCGCCTGACATGGTCTTCGATAATTACTGGTCTCTTGAGTGTCCTCCACTTGGACAGGGTCCACGAGAGCAGGGACCCTGTCCTGCTCACTGCTTGAATTCCCAGTGGCTAGATTAGCGCCCAGCACAGACTAGGCACTCAATAAACATCTGTGGAATAAACAAATGGGTGAATGAATGAATGAATGAATGGGAGGGGCCTGAAGAGGGCCCTCATCCCGAGCGCCATATTTTAAATCCTTGCTTTTCCCTGAAGGTACTTACTTCGTAAGCTGTTTCCATCCGGGCTTGGTTTTCCCCAGACTGGTTCAGATCTTGGCCACGATTCTTTCCTCAAATAACTGCGTTCGAGGATATGATCGGATTATTGTTCAGCTGGACAGAGTAAGTGTTACTGAAACCGATCAGCAAGGAGTCGGGGCGGTGGGGGAGGGGCTGGCAGACGAGGATGAGAATGAATCACTTTAACTCTGGCCATGGGCCTTGAAAATGTATCATCCCTCATACGGGGGGGGGGGTTGTAGAGTTTGTGAGCTGGGCAGGACTGACCACTGATGACAGCAGGTCAGGGCTGTTCATTTCACAGAAAAAAAAAAAAAGAATTCACTGGACAAGGAGACCTCAGGATGTTGTTGACTGAGGAGGAGGAAGAAATGAAAGACACACAACGGATGTGGCTACTTTTTTTTTTTTTTTTTTTACTTTGAACATTAGCATTAAGTTTGTTACCGTACACATCCAAAGGCCCAGCATGTCGGAAATATCATGAAGTGGCACACCTTATACCAGAGTCTCGCAAAGAATAAAATAGACAATGCTACATCGAGTGGTTAAAAATACACACACAAAAAGTAGTTTTAACAGTCTATAAATTTTTTATACTTAAAATCATGATTGAGTGGAAATTAAAAAGTGCATTTCAATTGCTAAAAAAATAATATTGGTAGAGTTCACACAAGGCGGGGGTGGGGGTGGGGGTGGGGGGGTGGGAAATCAGTACAATGAGGGATGTGACAGGATGCCGGAAAGGAGACGACTCAGGGAAGCTGGGCTAGCTTGGAGGTTCAGGGGGGAGTTGGGTTCCGCCTCGCTGCAGCACCCCAGGGCCAAGAGCCCTCCTCTCTGCAGGCTCTTTCCCATCTGAAGGGATCCTGTCCCACCGACCTGTCACCACCCCGACTGAAGGACTTCTCTAAACTTCTTTGCAGCAAGAGAGGTACCTGCCCTACGTGAGTCCCAACTTGACCTTCAATTGCGTCTTCGCAGAGGTAGGAGAGGGCCACTGCCCCCTTCTGAACTTGACACAAGTACCCCAGCCGCGTGGCCTTGAGCCTCGGGAGCTGGCGGGTGGAACAGGGACCAAGCAGCTTCTGTTTTGTCAAACTCCTTTGGACAAATGTTCAACATTCAACTTTGTAAACCTAATGCTAAACAACTCCTGGCAAGCAAACTGGATTTTCTTTTAAGAAATGAGGAAAAGTGCAAGTGACTTCAGTACTGGCGGGGGGGGGGGGGCGGGGGGGGGGTAACAAAAATAAAACCCAACAAGTTACTTCTGGCCACCTGTTAACCTAAACCAATCAATCACAGCTCATTTCGCTTTTTGTCAAGTGTAGGAGTGGGTCAGCCTGGGCCGGGGTTTGGGGCAGGAGCCAGGCAGAGATCTGGTCAGAAGGGAAGGCGG
The DNA here is from genome assembly GCF_022079265.1 of Lynx rufus. NCBI lineage: Eukaryota > Metazoa > Chordata > Mammalia > Carnivora > Felidae > Lynx > Lynx rufus. The sequence goes on along the minus strand of NW_025814832.1, from coordinate 23,421,861 downwards.
CTCTAGGCGCAGGTGCCCCCAGCTCTACGGGGTAAACAGTGCCGTGCGGGGCTTTGCCCTGGGCTGTCACTGACCGGCCCACGGTGGGGCAGATGCCGCCATGAGTACGAAACTCCTGGTCAGAGAGCGGAAGGGGGTCAGCAGCCCTAGGACAAGTCACTGACAGAGGGAACACGGACTGAATCCTAACCTGGAGAGGGACCTCCCAGGGGTCAGGATGCAGGGTCCAAGGCCGAGGACTTGCTCGCTGGTGTAACAGACATCCACTGGAGCCCAGCAGAGAAGCATTTCCTCGTTCGTACTCCAGAGTCTCCCCCTACCCCCACCCCGCTGCTCTTGTGCCTCTCAGAGATGTGATCGCCCTGTGCTGGTGGTGGCATTTGTAAGGAAGAAGTAAGGAGGGCTGCCTTCCTGCTCTGCACAACCGGGCCCCCATGGGATGGTCCTAGCTTTCAATCTCCGGGCACCATTGTTTGAAGCGGCTAATTAAGCTGCCTGACCCCACTCTTCAATCTTTGTTTGCATCCTGAAGGCTGAGTAACTACTGGATTTTGTAATAAGGGAAAATGTCTTAAAAACAAAGATCTATAAATAAGCACTGAGCCAAGAGAGGACAGTCTGCAAGAGACTTAAAAGCACGCTCTTTCTTCCGAAAGTGGAGAATAAAGACGCCGAAGTACTTTGTTGCTCCCTTGTGGACAAAGCCGGTACTGCTCATGGGGTAGAATCACACAGCCCTTGCCGAGACATGAATACAATGCATATTTGAACTTATGGAAGATTGAGAAGAATCCGTCGGATTTTCAGAGGCTGCAGACCTATCCTTTGGGATACAACGTTAGAAGGAAACACCAAAATTATGCTACACAGTCTCTTTCTTTCCCACTTTTGGAAAGACCTAGTGAGTTGGCTAACCAAGGACAGAAAGGCTATTTCTAAGACTGTTAAGAGATTCTGAAAGGATCAGCTATTTCCCACCGACTTTCAAATGCAATTACGCACAGCCTCGAGTCCTACGCAGGCTGTGATGTGACGTCTGTGTCTCTGCCTTTCTGAGCACATGGTCCCTTTTCACCTGGAAAAGACAGGCAGGGAGGAAGCTGCGTTCGTTCAGCGGAGCTGGATATTCAGAAACCACCTGATTCTTTGGCACATCCCCGTCAGAGAGAGGCTCCCTGGCTGGTCAAAACCAGCAAATGCAAGTACTCCATTTCCTTCCGACGTGAAGCAAAATTCACCGCCCCTACCCCTTCTTGCCACGTCCCCACTTTCCACTTGTACCCCAGGGTGCTTTCAAGTAACTTGTAACATCCCTGATCTCACCAGAGAAGCTCAAATAGCGTGAAAGGAACCTGCGACCAGAAGGTGGAGGGGACGCTTCTCAGGGACAAGGGCCCTTCGCTAACTTGCGCCAAACGTCTCCTATCACTGAAGACATGACCGAGCCGGCGGTCCGTCTCAGGGATGTGGCTGCTTCACGTGGGAACCCGCCGTGGCTCTCCCCAACCTGGGGTATGTGTGGCCTGTGACTCCCAAGGGAAGCCACGCATGTCGAAGTGGTTACTTTAGGGAGCCGGTTACAATACGAGAGGCCAACTTCTAGGTCAATCGTGGGGACCATCGAGGAAAACGTTAAGCGAAAAGCCCTTGAAACGAGGAAACTCTTGATCCTTAATTCCACATAAATCTACTTTTTGCATTCTGTGAGCTGGCCTTCCAATTCCAAACGGCCTGGGAGGCCTTCAGAGGTCTTGAATTTCTTCATTTTCGAACGTAACCAATTCTCACAAGTTTGCACCGTCTCACCAACGACATACGGTCGCCAGACAAAAAAAGGGTGAGGAGTTTATTAACAGCTGCCTTCACAGACTCCCACTTTGTGTGGCTCTTAGTCTTGAAAACCTGAGTTATTAGTATGATCAGCTTTAGGGAAAGGGACATGGCAATTTAGGTCAGAAAGGAAAAATTTTGACTAAGACCAAAATACTCCACTTAGCAGATTTCATTCCCTTACAAAAAGAGAAAAGAAAACGCAACCGAGTTTCCTCGTTGTAAAGAGTTCTATTTGTTTTCGGTGTGGGAGGAGAACCGAACAGGGAGCAAGAGACCCGCACAACACCGCGCACGTCAGCTTTGACTGGGAAAGATCGGGCCGTTGTTAACAATGGTTTAGCGATAAGGTGCTCGGATCACACGGAGAACGTACTGCAACCCCCTTCTTATTCCATCCTTCATATGTTATGCATCAGTCATACTTTAAGAGTTAATTAGATGAGAGCCAGTGGAAAAGAAAGGAACTGGACGTTTCTGAGGGACAGGCGGATGAGATAGGCATCAATGAAGGGCTGCTGATAAACCCAGAGAGCAAGTCTGAAGTAATTTGACTACACTAAAATGATGGGTACGATCTTCCAGAATGTTCCTGGAAGAGAGAGAGGGCAACGCAGGAGCAGGACGCAGCAACAGCAGCACTCGGGGTCCCTTAATCAGAAAGGGCGGGGGGAGGGTGGCGTTTGACAAGACCATGATGAGAAGGAGCTGTTCAAAAGAGGTGCTCGGTGACCTTTACTTCTAAAGGAACATCTAGTTTCCGGTGAGAGGAAAAGCGAATGAGGGGTAAGGGTAAAATCTTCCATCATTAGAGAGGTTAATGCGTCAAGACGTAAGACAGAGGCGAAAGCGTGAAGTGGGATCTAAAAGCGACCTAGGGAAACAGAACAGGGAGAGGTTCAAAGTTCACATCCAAGGTTTCAGCTAGTTTGCAGGGCCAGACCAACTAGGGCAAGGGTGGCTTCCAACACTCAGCAGAAGGAGATATTCAGAGGTAGGATTCAGACCAGGAGAAGAATGTTCCAGGATGCTGGCTTTTTTGAAGGCACTCGGGAACGGAGTGAGAGAGCGTGAAGAAGCTTCAGAGAGACAATGGGGGATTCGGGAGAGGTGTGCACTCACGGATCTGTCACAAGGAAATAAAAACCACCGCAGGAACACTGTGACAATACACACTCCATCGAGTGACCCACAGAATAACAAGGTAGTAGAGATCCACTTTGTTAAGTAGTTTCTTACAACAAGATAGCTTCTACACAGGGAGTCAGAGAGAGAAGTCTGTTTTCTGGAGCTGCCTCTCGGCCGAACAGTTTTGACCGAGATCAAGAATTCGGTAAGTGGTACGCCATCTGGTTCTTTAAACGAATTTCCTGAAGCTAAGGCTTCAAAGCTGGGACGACCGAGGAGTCTGCTTTTCCTTTGCATCTTGCAAAACCGATCCTCTAGGACAAAAAGGTCCGGTCACAAAGTCTATAAAAAGTCGGGAGAGTATAAAAGTACAGCATTATGAAAGTGGACATACCGATGGCAACTTTTATGGCTTCCATAGAAAGTGGAGAGAGGATCTCTGGTTTGCTTTATCGAGGTAGCGTCCAGGGCTGGAAGGCCATCATCATTTAGTACAAATGCTACAGATGACCGAAGCAGGGTGGTAATGTTCCTATTGCATAAGAATGCCACTAACTCCAGTGGCTAATGACCTTTCATTCCTGAAAAAAATGATCTTTTGGGGGGAATTTCCTATCCGGACTTAGGCAACGGGCGATTAAAACCCGGTATTTACTTGTTCAATCGTATAGTCTGAGGAATTCCAAGCGAGCTGGGTTTTGTCGTGGTAGAACAGCTGATACACTTCTTAAATGGAACGTATCCCCTTTTCCACTAAGTACTTCCCACAGTCTAGAACAGCATGGAAATGTGCATCGTGTGGATCGGCGATGTAGTACGAGTTGTCTCTTCTAGGCAGTAGCTCACACAGAAGTTTCTCCAACTTTTTATCTTTTTTTTTTTTTTTTTTTTTTGGTACAATAAAATCCGACCCACCATTCTGCTTCATTGACTGAAATCCGCAAGGTAGGGTAAATAAATATCATCGGCAACAGATTTTTATTTCTGCTCAATCTTCTCAAAATTTCAAACTTCCAGGGAGATAAAAAATTAAACGAAACGCACATATCCACGTAACAAACGTAAGGACTGAAAAAAATTTCGAGAAGTAGAAAATTCGAAGTTGACAAGCATCTCTTTAGCGTGTTTCGCCTTCGGTCAGTACACTAGGGGCAGTGGAGGTACAGGGAGCATTCTGGCCACAATGAAAAGGTGCTTCCAGCAAATGTAGTTTTTTTAATTTTTATTTAAAAAAAATCTTTTTTTAATGTTTACTTATTTCTGAGACAGAGAGAGACAGAGCATGAGTGGGGAAGGGGCAGAGAGAGAGGGAGACACAGAATCGGAAGCAGGCTCCAGGCTCCGAGCCGTCGGCACAGAGCCCGATGCAAGGCTCGAACTCACAAACCGTGAGATCATGACCTGAGCCGAAGTCGGTCACTCAACCGACTGAGCCACCCAGGCGACCCTCAGCAAATGTAGTTTTTAAAAAGACAACCATGGTAATGCCGTCCTCCGTCATTAATTTAGAACAATGAATGTAAGTGATAGACCGTGAAAAGACACGTGGCTGATTTGCGAAGATTTCTTTGAACTACGGTAATGTCTTAGGTGGAGACTCCCTGCTCGCTACAAATAAGAATCAAATCACAAATAGATGTGGAAATGAAGCCACGTGCCTTTAAACTGCTCCCCTTGTTTTCTTCACTCAAATTAAAACGTCTCAGTCTGAGTCTCCCTGACTCCATTTGAGAAAGCAGCAAGCAGCCTTTCATTAAGGCTAAGGAAGAGTTTGTATCTGAATGATAAATCTATGAGATAAGAATGGGGGGGGGGGAGGCAATGTCAACTCAAGAAAGTCCTTGGGAAGTTTCCTCAAGTAAGCCTTAACCCTACCAAAGAAAGAAACAAGCCTTTGAAGACAGTGAAATTAAGTAATGGGAAACAGCCTCAATTGGGTATCGCTAGGACGCTGAAAGGTGGCCTTTGTTGTCTTAGCAGACTAAGGACAGATGAGGGCTAAGGACTCAAACTCCTCCGTGGTTCTTTTCTTTGTAAACAGATAGCAAACGGGCATGAAGTTCTGAAGAAGTCACGGGGTGCTGTACTGTAGGCTGGAGGGAACACACAGGATGCGACTTTTACCTTAGTGAAGGACCCCAATCAAATTTCCAACCCTGAGTTGGAGTCTGAAGCATGTTAAACCTGACGCACATATATGTTTAAGGCTTAATCCTGCAGTTCTCATATTCAGAAGCATTAACGTCGTGAATATTATTTAATGCATCTCATTGTTTATGTGTAATATGACACTGATAAGGAATCGTTACGTGCTGAGCAGTTTTCCTGAAGACTACAAACCCCGAGTCAAGGAAGGTATACCCATCTAGGGGGAAAAACAATTAGAAGTTTCCAGATTGTTCCACAGTACATTTCACTATGAACGGTGTCGTGTGACAATGCTGATTCAAAAGACAAAACAAAAACAAATCCTTTTTTGCTTCTGTTAAGGGTGGTGGTGATTATTTGCTTCATACTGGTTTTCCTATGTAAGTAGGTATTTTCTTATGGCTATATTCACTTGAATGAAAAATCAAATATGACGACCTGAATTTTCCAGTGTATCATTATAGTACACTTTATAAAATGGTTGATTTAATGGTCTCAAGTCTAGAATTCAGAATTGCTACCAAACACCGTAAATTTGTTTAGAATAAAATAAGGTACCAGAACCAATTAAGCTGCGATTTACATCTTTTAAAAAACCATCTTAATATCATAGGCTTGGCCATTAAATAACGGTATGTCTACATAAAGGTGTAGATCCACCCAGAAACTTGTCATGGGAGGTAAAGGAGACTGTGGAGTAAGTAAAGGGACGCAGCCACGAAAGAAATGACAATCACAAACAAGAAATTAATTTTCCTTATTGGTCTGGGTACCTGGGTGTCCGAAAAATGCACGCAAATATTTAAAATAACATTCTTTAGAAATTACATCCAAAAACAGGAAGAAAAGTAGGTCTTGAGATACTTTCCTGCCCCGTTCCAAAATCTTCCTATGCTCATTACAGAAGGCAAAAGGCAATAATCAGAAGGAAAAAAATGAGGAAATTTTAAACCAAAAAGCTAACAGAGAATGTGATATTTTAAAAAGAGGGACTTGACCTCCATCAAAAGTTCCAAATTTTCCTACCACAGAGCTAATCAGCCAGAAAAGTGCTTGAAGTATATCTGCACATTTAATATTAAAAGTTAAAAAATAAATAAAAGCCAGGGTTCTTATTTAGGCAATGATCTAAGAGCCCGAGGCAGTGTAGGGGGTGGGGGAGGAACTGAAGAAATGTCAAGATTAAAAAATAGAGGGAGAGAGAGAAAGAAAGCAGACCTAGCTTTGGAACTCAGTTCTCTGAGACATATATATATATATAAAAGTTTTAGCTGTACAGAGTCTGGAGAAATTTGATCAGTTAAGTATGAGCAGTATGTTAGCCCTTCTATTCAGACTTTCCTATATAAGCTCCTGAATGCTCGTGCTCTTTCGAAACTTCCCAAACTTGAAAAAGTAACCCATCTAAAAGGTGGTTAGAGATGTTCCCCTCACCACCTGGGAACACCGCTGTCTGTCGCATAATTATCTGCAGAGAACCGGGCAGCAAAACATAGGCAGTTTTCTTTCCCTCGCTACGATTTAAACTGTGTTAGAACAGCTCAAAGTTGTGGCGGGATCCATAGCTGAACAGACATTTTAAAAACTCATAGTCAAATCTGTCCTCATCCAAACTTCTCAGCTACTGTCAGCAACATCATTCATGCTTGTGATTTTAGTGTACTATTTCGTATTTTCCTAACAATTCTAGAAAAATACAGCAGCCTCGAAACGAGCAGTGTCTCGTGAGACTTCCATTTGGTTATGCCATCGGCTGGACACAAGCCCTGGGGAAAGTGAGACGCAGACGTGAGGGAGAATGATTCTCCATCACTTCCTCCTCCTGACGGTGAACAGCTTGACTCCGATTTTTCGAACATGCAAGCGTGAGGGGACGTCCCTGGAAAGGGTCCAGCTCCCTGCAAATCACCCCACTTAGCGCAGTGACCAAATGAAATCATCCCGCTTCACGCGGTAACCAAACGAAATGAAACACGGAGGACAGGAGCGTGTCAACGAGCCCGACAGACGGATGCTTGAGTGTGAAGCAGAGATTTAAAAACTGCCAAGGACTTACGCCAAGTTCTGAAAGCAAGACCTCATTCTGCAGTGACCTGGTGTCTGGAGACCCTCCCAGATGCATCTAGTCTCTGAAGCACCTTTGAGTTGTACGGATGTAAGAATAACTTTGAACTATAGAAGTTATATGCGTCTTTAAGAATCACATTTTGATGATTATAAAAATTTTTTTTTCTATTTTACAACATAGGCCCAGCTACACTGAAAAAATTACACCGCTTATTGAAATACATTTCATTTTAGAAACAGACTACTAAAGAAGTCTATACAAAAACTCTAAAATAATTTCTGTAGTAAAATAAAGAGTGCGTTAGGAGAGCTACACAAAGAAGAAAATTTCTGTCTTTCTCTATAATGCTTGATATACTGTGAAACACGGCCGGCTCGATTCGGAGGCCAGCGCCAAAAGCTGAAAAGAATTGGTTACGATACACAGTGATACAATTAATGCTCTGGATTAATCTCACAGCCTTCCCGATTAGTACAAAGGAAGCCGGGCCTGTCCCCTCTTTGAGGAGAAGCCCGGGATAGAAAAGCAAGCATACCTCATCAGCTGATATGAAATTATAAAATTCCACAAGTCTGAGTATTCGAAATTTATAAAAGTCCACCAGAAAATGCAAGCGAATTGGGCTTTAGTTCGGTGGTTCCCCTGGTTTAGATGACAGTTCCCTCCGGGAGCGCAAGGCGGTCTTCTCGTTCATTCCCTTGGATGTGTCGATTCCCCAAGACAATGACACAGCTCTTGGTGGAGGCTGAGGAGAGTCTGGCAGCTACAGAAATGCCCACCAGCTCCCTTTCTGCAAACTCACACACGGGCACACAGCTCGTGGAGAACACACTTAAGGAGATGGATGTTAGTGATGCTGTGCTGAACTGTTCTTTTCTGCCAGGTGCCGCAGAAAGTTGTCCTCACCCTGGCCTCGGTGATTTAAAGGCTCGCTCTTAAAGAGAGCTGGGGGCGGCGGGAGGTGCGGGACCGGAGGGATAGGAAGGTGGTGCGGGTGGTGAGGGTGTGGGTGGATGTGGAGGTGTGAGAAGGGGTGCGGGATGGGCCGCGGGGGGAGAGTGCTCGCGGGGCTCATACTGATCGGGGGCGTGGGCGTTGTGGGTGTGTTCGCCACGCAAGGAACTGGGGTGGCCGGGGAGGTCGTGAGTGGGATCTGGACAGCAGGCGGCACGTTCACGGGGCTGGTCACCCGAAAGCACTTCTCCTTGTGGGCCTTAAGCATGTTGGAGAAGCGAAACCGCTGGCCACACACATCACACGGATAGGGCTTCTCGCCTGTGTGCGTTCTGCGGTGCCTCTTCATGTTGGGGCGGCTGGTGAAGCTTTTGCCACAGATTTCACAGATAAAGGGTTTCTCTCCTGAGATGAACACAGACACAAGAAAACGATTAACATACTAGGCGGTAATTACGTGCTCACGCTAGCCCTCGCACTCAACGAGGAGATCACCACCACGTCGCTCCCGTACGGCATGTTATTATAGCCTAAGAGGCGTTAAGAGAGTCTCCCCAAGTTGGGGCTTCACAAGTAAGAGCGGATAGGAGGAAAACTTACATGCAACCTACCATCTGGGCTTGGTTAAAAAAACAAAAACAACAACAAACCCTCCCCCCCCCCAAAAATCTACGGTAGTGATCCTTCACATCCGACGCGAAGAACCGTTTAAATCGTTTTCCTGTGCCGCGGACGCGTCTCTGCCTCTTACATTTAGGCAAGTTAATCTGTTAGCAATTTCTGAATTCCAACCAGAAGAAAGGCTGCTGAAAACATCCTGGGGAGCGCATAAGTCGCTTCGTGTCTACTCGCGCGGGATCCTTAGCATGTGGCTTACTTTTTGGTATTGGACTGGGAAAATATTGGGTGGCTCGCCCCACCCCGGGGAACCCCCGCTGCCGTGGCTCCCGGGGGAGAGCTCCTGGCATTTTTGCAGACAACTTCTTCATCACGTGGGACCGCCTGGCCCACCCGAAGAGCCCACGGCGTTCCCGGTGCCAGCCCACTAAATGCTCCCAAGAGATTCTATGAAAACTGTCCCTACATCATTTCCAAATGTCCATGCGTGTGTGTGTGGGTGTGTGGGGGTGCTGAGAGGGGGTCCTGGTCCTGGATGAGAAGCATAGGGCCGATGAGTCAAAAAGGAAACAAAATTGGGGCACCTGGGTGGCTCAGTCAGTTGAGCGTCCGACTTCAGCTCGGGTCATGATCTCACAGTCCATGGGTTCGAGCCCCGCGTCGGGCTCTGCGCTGACAGCTCAGAGCGTGGAGCCTGCTTCGGATTCTGTGACTCCTTCTCTCTCTGCCCCTCCACCTCTCACACTCTGTCTCTCTCTCAAAAATAAATAAACATTTTTAAAAAAGGAAACAAAATGCCCCGTCAAGGCACTTAGGGGAGAAATAAGGGCTTGATTTTTAGGGTTCCTAACTTCCTCTGGATGACGACACAGTTCCATGCTGCCAGCCTACCCTTCTACCCAAGCCATAGGGGGAGACAGAACAGTTTTTGAATGCATACATCCATTAATCACTTCATGCGGACGCCGTGCTGAGTACCTGTGTACGTGCCCTTCAGTGGACATATGCTCGTATTTATTAATTCCTTCACCAATTCTCAGAGTACAGAGCTTGTGCCTTTACTGTAACTCCTGCTACAAGAGTCTGTTCTCAGCTCAGGTCGGCTCCCTTTCGTTTCCAACAGCGTCCTCGCCCTACTCGGCATAAACAATAGCTGTGGTGTACGGACCCTTCCTGTGTGCCTGATACTGTTCCCATCACTTCACGTCTGTGAACTTTGGTGATCCTCCCAGGGACAGACCTGGGTAGGAGGCAGCTGTGTTATCATCCCTGTTTCACTGATAAGGAAATTAAGAAAGCTGCCCAGGGTTCTACAGCTGGAGGAGAGCCAGGATTTAAAACCCTGCAGTCTGGTTCCAGAGTGTGCTTTCGACACATACAACACAGCCCTTCATATGGCGGAGCTTTGTGCATCCCTGCACACACGGAGGAATGTTATTTTCCTACCATTCTCCGCTTTGGGACCCCTCCGTACACAAGGAGGGAACACCTCTGTACCCGTATCGGAGCCCTTATTTCTTTTTTTAAAAAAAGTGGTTTTTTTAAAATGTTTATTTATTTTTGAGAGAGACAGAGCATGAACGGGGTTGGGGCAGAGAGAGAGGGAGACACAGAACTCGAAGCAGGCTCCAGGCTCTGAGCTGTCAGCACAGAGCCCGATGCGGGGCTCGAACTCACCAACTGTGAGATCACGACCTGAGCCGAAGTCGGACACTCAACCGACTGAGCCACCCAGGCGCCCCTGTAGTCCTTATTTCTTATCTTTGCCTTTGAAAACTGACATCTCCCATTACCCTCCTTCTGTGAAAGCCAGAATTCTCCTTGCTTCCTCAAGAGACCGGGCTGTGTAGTCAGGAGGGATCAGTTTTGTCTGTAATCACCAGTATTAGTTTCTGACATCATATTCCTCTTATCTTTCAGCTTTTCATTATTCAATTGCTGCCACTGCTAGGCTCTTCTCTGTGATCCACATTCAACTTTCTGGGTAAGTTCTGAGCCCAACTTGTTTTCTTTCATTTTAACCCATTCCCTCCAACTACCTTAAAAACTTCAAATTCTCTGTTAAGTGGGGTTCATTAAATCAATATGGCGCACCCATCTGAATGGACAGCACCGTTAACAAATACTATAAAACTGCAGAATTCAAATTCCTAACGTGAGAATCCATACTCTATTAAGTAAAACAATCAACTTAAATGAAAATGCACACACGGTATTACCCTCTTTTGGTGAAAAACATCTGTAGAAAAAATATGGAAAGAACCACAACAAATGTCAGTGATTACCCGGAGGCGATGGGCTGATGAGTGATGTTTTGTTTTTTATGCTTATGTGTACATTCTGTTTCTCTTAAATAAACACCACTTACTTACATCATATAATGTTTTAAAAGCACACCTGTTTGATAACCTTTCAACCCCCCTGGGCCCCTCCCTCCTGGACTCTCCAGAACTGGTCCTCGCTCCCAAAAGCCGGTTGGAAACAAAGCCAAAGGACTTACTCTTTGAATTATTAGTCTACTCTGAGCAAACGCTGTCCACCTGACTCACGGACCACATATGAGGCACACTAGACCCTGTGCCACAAACAGCATATCCTCACTGTAAGCTTACTTTCTGTTGTGTGCTCCATTCCGGATCGAATCCTGGACCTCTCTAGCCATCTCTCATGTGTAGTCTTCTAGGCTGTAATGATTTGCCATAGAAAGGGCCCACAACTCTTAGGACCCGCCTCCCACAAATCCATGGGATCACGTTTCAATGGGTCCTTTTCATTGCTTAGTAATCTTCTATTCATTTCTTGGAGTCCTACCACATTTTCCACATTTGTTGTTTCAGACGTGAGTCTACAATCCCACTTGCCTCTAACTCTCATTACTCATCTGGCCCCAACTAACTGTGCTAATGAGTGATGGGAAGGTCTCCTGAAGACCTCGGGGTAAGATGAAAATGAGGCTGAAATAAGGGAGACTCAAAATGTACTATGTGCACGCGGCCACCTGCACAACGTCCCACTTTGCAGAAGAGCTGGTAGATGGGTGACTGGAAGACACGCTAAAGCGAAGTCCATCACGGCAACCAGAAAAGTATCTCAACACAAATACGTCTAGAGAGAAGGCCTATTACATAGAAAGCTAAGCCGACTGGAGGAAGCAGTGTTGTAATGGGTGTGAAGGAAGAGCGTTAGAAATGAAGGCAGAGAATCTACATGGAAGATAGGAAAGAACAAGAATTGGGCTGGCTAGCTGGTTGCCTTTTGCACTGTTCAAAGGGATAAGCGATCCTGGTTTCCAGTCTGCTTAGTATGAATACCCTTGGGCAGCAGCAGAAACCCGCAGATCGATGTGTGTGGCCTAAAATCTCTCTCTTCAGCTTTAAACCCATTTTTTTTACAGACTGCCTACTGGGTATTTCCACTTGTATGTCCCACGGAGGTCTCACAACTAACAGGTGCAAGGGTGCCTAGGTGGCTCAGTCGGTTAAGCGTCTGACTTCGGCTCGGGTCATAATCTCACGACTCGTGGGTTCGAGCCCCATGTTGGGCTCTGTGCTGCCAGCTCAGAGCCTGGAGCCTGCTTCAAGTTCTATTTCTCCCTCTGTTCCTCCCTCGTTCATGCACTCTGTCTCTCTCAAAAATAAAGGCTAAAAAAAAAAAAAAAAACAACAACCTAACAAGTGCAAAATTAAATTCATTATCTTGCCTAGCAAACGTGCCCCTCCATCCACCGTTCTCTATCTTGACAAATGGCATTCAAGACCCAAACCTGGGACTACCCCTTGATTCTTCCCTCGCACACCACCTTTATCCAATCAGTCACCAAGTTCACCTCCCTGGTGCATCACTTTCATTTCACCCACTGCCATTACCACAGTCCATATCCTCACCCTCATTCCCCTAGATTAACTGCAATAGCCACCTGACTGGTTTCGCCATCTCTTTTCTCACCCCCCGCCCTCCAGCCCAATCTCCACAGGCGGCCAGAGAGAACTTTCAAGAGCTGTGTCACAATCTGCTCAAAGCCATTCAAGAACTTCCCACTGTCGTTAGAATAAAGTCCAAACGTTTTTACACGTCTTATGGGTGTGTGTTTGTGTGTGTGGTGTGTGTGTGTGAGACCTGGCACCTGCTCTCCAGTAACACGTCTCATCACACTCCACACCAGGCCGTGCCTGTCCCCCAAACTCTAGCCAACCTCATTTAGTTCCGCGTGCTTGCTGTGCTCTCATCAGCGAACCAGTGTGGTGCCTCGTGTGTCTGCCCCCTAGACTCACTGCAAGCCCTGTGAACCCAGGGATGTTTCAGTCCTGTTCACTACAGGAGCCCAATTTGGTAGGTTCTTTTTTTTTTTTTTTAATTTTTATTTCTTTCTTTTTAAGTAGGCTTCATGCCCAGCACAGAGCCCAACGTGGGGCTTGAACTCAGGACCTTGAGACCAAGACCTGAACTGAGATCAAGAGCTGGATACTTAACTGAGTGAGCCACCCATGTGCCCCCCACAATTCGGTTGGTTCTTTTTTTTAATTTTTTTGTACATTTATTTATTTTTGAGAGGCAGAGCACAAGTGGGGGAGGGGCAGAGAGAGAATGAGACACAGAATCCGAAGCAGGCTCCAGGCTCCGAGCTGTCAGCACAGAGCCCGACGTGGGGCTCGAACTCACAGACCGTGAGATCATGACCTGAGCTGAAGTCGGACGCTTAACCGACTGACCCCCCCAGGCGCCCCTGGTTGGTTCTTGACTGATGTTTATAAACAACTATGTGTTACTTTAAGACATTAAGACATGCGTGCCCTGGCATGTCAGCATCTCAGAAACGGACACACACCCGACAATCAATGGTGTGGCATTTTTACTTGGCAACATTTTCTTAGCAGTGTGCAAATGAAGTCTGTCTTACGAGGGATGGTTGCAATCAGGTTCAATGACATATGGTACTCACTATTAAGATCTTTCAATTACCTTCCTCTCCTGTAATTCCCCATCCCTACCAATCTTCTGATAATTTAGCTTCCGATATAGATTTTTATTTAGGCAAAGAACATGACGACCAAAGAAATAAGAGCTCCAAGCCACCTGCCGCTCAGCCTTTTCACTGTGAATTAATAAATCAGCGGTTTTGCTTATAGATCATTAACACTATTTAGCACCTATCAGTTCCTCTGATCCTGATCTGCTGGAGTACACGGGCACATTCTGGAAGCTGAGAACCAGACTCTGGGATGGTGCTGTCTGCCCTCATGAGGCCCTGCACACCCCCCCCCCATTTTATCACTTGCTACGTTAAATTATATCAGAACCGTTAAATATGTGGCTCTGGAGTCAGACTGCCTTGGACAAGTTATGTGATCTCCGAGCCTCAGTTTCCTCATCTGAAAACTGAAGGTAACAATAGTAGGTTACTGAGATAAGTTGGAAATAGAAGGAAAGAGCTTAGAACAGTCTCCAGCACGTAGCAGACGCTCCACGCGTTTTAGTGGCGCATTAGGACTGTTATTATTATTATTATTATTATTATTATTATTATTATTATATTGTTATTATGACTATTACTACTACACCACAATCATCATCTCTGTCCCTGGACTGGAAGTTCCTTGAGGGCACAAACCGGGTCTCAACTCATCCCTGTGTCGCCAGGCACTTAGTGCTGCGCCTGGTACGAGGAGAATCAGCAATTATTCCATGTTGAACTCACCCCATGTCCACACCACCCTAGGAAACCCTGCCTGAGGGCTGGCCAGCTTCCCTAGATAAGATCCGCCTCAAGTCTCTTTAACTGCAAAGAAACAGCCCAAGCAATGTCCGTTCCTGCAATGGCCTTAATCCCCAATAAAACACACTCTAAATGTGGTTTTGCCCAGCCTTAAAAGAGCTATCCCTTTTCTTCTTGAGTGCTAACCCTTCTCCTTGTATTTTCCAGGTACTCCTGTCATCCTTACTTAATGCCAAGGAAGCAGAGACCCACTAAGGTTGCATAATTCATGGAAGGCCCCACGGGAGTGAATGGCACAGCCAGGTTTGTCCCACCCCACCAACCAGCTACCCTCCCAGCTCGGGTATCACGAACAACATTAAAAGGCAGATGACAAACCAGGGAAGAGTATTTTAATATTAGTGTTAAACGAGGTCCAGTATATGTAAATATATATAAAGAGCTATTATAAACAATTAAAAAAAAAAAGTCAAGCTCTGCAATGGAAAGGTGAATACAGAAGACGCACAAGCAATTCAGGAAAGAAAATAAACTGATTCTCAACAAGTGCATGAAAAAATGTCCACTCTTACCTAGCAATTAATTACACGCAAATTATTACAATAAGAAACCATTTTCCACCTATCAAATCAGTGATGATTTTATTTAGCGTTGGAAAGTGTTGGGGAAATGGGTGTTTTCAGGCGCAGCCAGTGAGAGTGTATGTGGATGGCTATTTTCCAACACATACCACGTCTTAAGACCGTGCACGTCTCTTTGCCCTGATGATCCCATCTCCGGGAATTTACCCTAAGTGACTAGTCATGGATGTGTTAACCACAAAGTTGTTTATCACCGTATTATTTAGAAGAGTAGAAAAGTTGGAAACAGAAATCATCTAAATGTCCAATAGGGAACTGGCTAAAAAAAATAGAAAACAACATCTTTTACTTTATGGGACTATCGTTAAAAGTTATATTTATTGTATGAGGTAACGTATGTAAAGCACTTTAGACAGTGCCTGACATGTATGTGCATAGCAAATGACGGCTATTATTACAGCAAATTTACCAGCAGGAATATTATACAACCATTAAAACGATATGACTGGTAATGACATAACACAGTAAAAAGGCAAAGTAGGTTACAATAAAGACCCAACTTTTGTTTTATGACTATACACACGAACACATAAATACTTATGCGCAGGATCTATCTATACGTGTGTTAAGAAAGTAAAGAATTTTTTTAAATGTATGCCAAAATGTTAACAGTCATGGTCTTTCAGTGATGATCATTTTTGTTTTGTTTTCAACTTTCACATTTTCTAATACACTTTAAGAAGTATGTACTACTCTTTTAATGAGAGGGATAAAAATTTAAGTGAATTTAGGTGGCTTCTTTTTTTTTTTTTTTTTAGAAGAAACAGGAAATGTTGAACTTGCCTATTTGGTCAAAGAACATTCAACATAAAATTTTATTCAACAAATAAGTTAATCACAAAATACACACTCTGTTTCGTGTTGTGGACATTTAAGGGCCTAGAGAAGGAAGGACGGAGGGGAAGGAAGAAAGAGGAAGAACCGCAGAAGGAGGAGCGAGTCCGGAACCGGGACAGAGGGGCCCAGTAGACACGCAGAGAAGAGCAGGGGCGCGAGGCAGAGGGCACTGGTGGCTCCAGGTTCCTTCCAATCGTGGGACATTTATGGGGCCCCCGCTATGTCCCAGGCATCGTGTGTGAATGTGACACAGCTTCTGCCTTCCCAAGAGCTTATTTTCCACGTAGTTCCACAGTTTCCTGCTTTCCAACAAAAAACTGAATCCTAAAAGTGACTCGGTTACAACCAGGAGCCTATCTGAGAGCCACCAAATTAGAAGAGGAGAATCTGTTAACTACTCTGATATATCCTGCCACCCATTCGCTTGGGCTTCAAAGTTACTCTTTGGGGTGTAACTTATTTAATGAAAATCCTCTCGTGACTCTTCATCTAGACTAATCCTTAAAATCGCAGGGTGCGCCGCTCTGAATGGGAAAGAAGCCAGGCAGGCGTTCTTCTCCGGACTTTGACAGAAAAATGCGCACTCCAGTGATCCGGCCAGGACAGTTTCCTCACCACTGGCCGAGCCAAACGAGCAGGGCGCTAAGCAAGTTAATCCCGTGGTTCTTTCTAGCTCTGTCACTTTGTACTAACAGAACGGAGAAACCTGTGACTAGATTCTATTTAGAAACCCGGAAAGTGGTTCACACTGTTCAATCGGTGCAAAGACTGCTAACCCCACAATACCCGGTCAAGGCTGAGATACACTGATGCCGTGCGTCCCTGCGGGCTGGGTGGTCAAGGGCTTACAAGATTCACATCCGTGCTAGGAAGCATACACCCCTAGAAACACGGAATGGTTAAAGTAAGACTTAATCTCATTTGACGGGAGAGGTTCCTGAAAAGCGGTCAGTTTCGGGAAATCCAATCCAATCAGACTTTAAGCGAGCTGAGAGAGTATTCGATCTAAAGCAGTCGGCGGCCTTCGTGTTTTAAGGGTCCGGAACCCTTTCCTTAAAAAAGCACAAACGCACGTACACAAAATAAGTGGCGTACAATTTCAGGAATCCTGTGCCCTAAGCGTCCGATGTCTCGGAGGGACCCGCGGGTAAAAGGCACTGGCAGACACTCCCTTTTTAAACGAACGGAGTTAAGGAGAGCCCGGTCTCCCAGGACGACACGTCTGTGTTTCCACGTGCCGGGCTTATCTCAAGGAGGATCTGCACTCAGAACGCGAATGTGTGCTCTCGGGTTTTACGTGCACAGACGCCCAGGTGGTGACCAACCGGTCCCCGGGAACTCTTACCAGTGTGTGTTTTCATGTGCTCGTCAAAGTACTGCTTCATGTTGAAGTCCTTGCCGCACCACTGGCACATGAACTGCTTGTGCCCGATGTGGATGCTCATGTGCGAGCGCAGCTGGTACTTGTACTGGAACCTCTCGTCACAGTTCTGCAGCGGACACGGGGAGACGCGTGAGAGCCGCGCTCGCTGGCCTCGCTGGGGCCCAGCCCACGAGGTCGCTGAGGCTCCCTCTGCGGCGCTGCTATATGTCTGCAGCTCGGTTATTAGCAAGAGGGAGGGCTTCTGCAGAATGATCCCCGAAGCACACCCGACTTGTCGGGATGACTGAGGAAAGAGAAACAACTCGCTCTGTGTCAGTCCCGGGGCTGCCCTAGTCTGGGAGAGCTACCGGGGTGTTAGAAGTGGCACCTGGCGCCCGCGGCCCCCGCTCCCCTCCCTCACCGCGCCCCCCCTCCCCTGCCCCTGCCCCGCCCCAGGGCCGGGGCCCAGCACAGCCCTTACCTCGCATCTGAAGGGCTTCTCTCCAGAATGCTGCAAGGAGTGCACCTTGAGGGACATGCTGCGTTTGAACGACTTTCCACAGGTTTCGCATGTAAACGGCATGTCTTTCGTGTGTGCTGGAACACAGAAGGCGCCGGACTCACGACGGGCCCGCCAAGCCGCTCAAAGTGGCCCAGACCCCGCTACTACTGCGAGGTAATCGTGCCATCTTAACCTTCCACGCTTTAATTAGTGAGGCCTTCGCAGCAACGTTCTCAAGAGAGGAAGAGGCCACGACGTTGGAAAGAAGCCCGGGTGCGGCAGGCTACCTACCGTACCGCGCACGCTGTGCCGCGGAAGCTCAGGGGGGACACGGCGCCTTTAGTTTCAGCGAGTCAGAACCGATTACGATTACGGCAAGGCCGTTCCTCAGATCCTGCCCAATCCGACGCGTCAAACACACCAAAGAACGAGGGAAAATGACGGGGGTGGCGAGAAAAGCAGCAGGAAGAACTTACCAACCATGTGTTTCCGCACATGAGCCATGGTGTAGAATTTCTTCTCGCAAATTTCACAGGAAAACTTCTTTTCTGCATACCCATGGACGATCTTGATGTGTTCATGAAGGGACCAGAGTTTCTTGAAGGACTTGTTACAGGAAACACACTGAGCAGGATAAATAGAAATAATCTTTATTTACGGGGGCCTGCAGAAAGCCACAGCTGCCTACCGGCCCGCGAAACAGCCGTGCCTTAGACTCGGGGCACAGGGCCCGAGTCCAAACCGAAGCCAGTCCTCCGAGGAGTCCAGATGCCAACACCAACCTCTGTATGTTCTATTCTCCAAGACGCATCTTTTAGACACACGTCGGGAGTACAAAAACAATGGCAAAAAGGAAGACGGAAAGAAATGGGAAGTTCCACTCATACAGAAGACTCGACTGCTTTTAGCAAATTAGTACAGTACCAACGAGAAGAACCAAGTTTTTAAAAATAAATGAATTACGAAGAGCATCTGTCTCCTACACGTAAGTCAGCATGCAGGTAACAGGTGCTTCCCAGAGATTACAAACTAATTTTAAAGCAGCACAGATAAAAGCAAGATAAAACACACATTAAAGGTTATAGATCTGTGGAAGCGTAACAATGTTTCTGTACCTTAAAGAATGCATTTGGAGCCTCCATTCACACCATTTATTGAGATTTTATTGTATCTTCCCATTATCTCATTTACTCTACTAAACATTTCCCTCTGGCAGAATTTTCTGTAACTCCTAAACCTCCTTCCCCCTTAGGGCCAGCTCCAGATCTCTCGTACACGCATCTATAGGAAACACACGCGCCAACAGTGCTCAGTTCCTCGTATTACGAATCATGGATAGTCTAGAATATCAGGCATAAAGCGTATCAAAATAAAATATTTCTGGTTAAAGCAAAACAATCCTAGAATGTTCTAGGTAACCACCAGACTCTGGGATATTTAAGGGAACAAGTAGTTATTCACTGTAAATAAAGATCTTGAGCATCACGATCACTTCGGGAAACAAGAACTCGGAGTGTAAAAAATAAGCCTGTGCTTGGACCTGCTTGAGAAAAGGGCAGACCCCCCCCACCCCCCAAAGCCATTATGCAGGGCAGGGTTTCGATTTTTACTTCTTCCTGGGTCGCCAGGATTATTAGGATCTACACATATGAACGAAGCAGTGTCCTTCAGGAATGTGAATAGCACTCTTCCGGCGGATTCCAGAAAACCTGAACACAAGTTTAAATGCCTTATGGTCAGCAACAGCGAGGAAAGTCACAGAAGGAGGATGTACTAAATGCTTTCTTTCTGTAACTTCGTAGAGAAAATTTGAGTAGCAACAAAAAAACCACAACTGCATAAACATCAAGATACACCTTTCAGCAAGGGTCATCACAGAGCCGAAGTCCGACCCCTAGGGTGCAGCATCGCGTCGCGCTCCCTTTGGTCTGAACCAGTTGACAACCCAGCAAGGGCAACGGCAACGGTAGCTACGGGAGGGCAGGGGCGCCACCACTCAGCCTTCTTTCATTACCAAGCGTAAGCGCGAAACAGGCGACGTCACAGCCGACGAATCAAAAGCAGTGAATTTCTAGCAAATGTAACTTATATTTTAAAAAACCTGTTTAGCGTAAAGCAATGATCTCAATTGTTGATCAAAAGCAAGCGGGAAAGTGAAGACGAAGGAGGGCTCCAGATCAAGCACACTCCAAGAAACAAACCAAAACAGAACAATTTCACTTTTCAAAAGAAGTTTAGCTTGAATGCAGCACAGCACTTGTATTTTACATATCTTGCGGAGACGTTAACAGACTTACCTTTTATGAACATTCATCAATATGCATTCACGTGTACAAACCAATACGGCTCAACATAATATAATTAGCATACCTCTTAACCTGTCACAATACCGTCCTTTCAAGACACCAGCCTGCTTTGAATACCACACTCTGTTACCTTAATGATACCGTACGGGAGCATTATGTAACCCTACCGCCAGGCGGGCAACACTTTCAACCAGCTCAGCCTCTGTTTAAAGTTTGCATATTCCCATGGGCTCAGCCTCTTGATAAATTAAATGTTGTCATCTCTCCACTGGTAAAAGCAAACTCACTCCTGGAGATCTTCCATTTTCACCGGTCTGAGTCATTACGGTTTTTGTCCCCATCAGCTGCACTAGAATCTGGCATCCTTTCAAACCCAGAAGGGGACCTCTCTCTATTCCTGACCTTGACTCAGTGTCTCCCACCTTGACAGAGAAGATGCCAGAACGAATGACACATTACGTATGTCTTACGACAGCGAATCTCAGTGCCAAGTCGGTGTTGACTCTACCTCCTGGGCAATCACCTACAACAGATCCCCCTTCCACGTACCTGGCTTCCCACTAGTCCAGCGTCAGTTAAATGCAATGCTTTTGAAAGAAAATGTTAAGCCTGGGTTTTGAAAAGACCAAAGCAGGAAGGAGCTTTTAAAAAGAGAAATCGGTGACAACTGTCCCTTCAGCCTCTACTGTATTTATTCTCTTGGGCACATACCAGGTGAGTCTGAACAGCCAGGTTGTATCCTGAAAGGTTTGCCCTCTCGGTGATGAAACCTACCTGAATATTTTTTTCACAGTCTGTTTGCTGGTGAAGGGACAGCTCACTTTCCAGGACAAACTTCTTGCCACACTTATCACAGATCTGCATGCGCCTATGAGTAACGTTCATGTGCTTCTCCAGGTACCAGCGAGTATTAAACACCCTGGGGCACTTCTCACAGGTCAGAGTCTCTTTCTCCTCGCACTTAGCTTTCTGGACTGGGGCTTTGGGCTCCTTCGCGGCCCGCTTCTTCCGCTTAGGTGGCTCTACACTCTTCCTACGCCCTCTGGTAGTCCTGGGAGTCGGGGAAGCGGTAGCTGCGGCCACGGAGCCGGCCCTCCTGGTTCTCCTTTGTGTGACGCTGGCCTTCTCCACCGTCTTCTCCTTCTTCTTCTGCCTTCCGTTCTCTCCGTAGTCATTGCTGTCATCGGTGGCCTCCTCCTCGCTCTCTTCCTCTTCCTCCTCACTGCTTGTCTTCAGAACAGGAGTCTCTTTGGACTGAGAAGAGACACCCTTTTCCCCTTTAGACACATTTAATGTTTGATTATTAAGGTTTACCTCCACTATGATCTGCTCCCTTTTGTAAGAGACTTCCTCCTCCTCCTCCTCGTCTGTGTCATCAGAATTCTCCCGGTCTTCTTTAACAGCATGCACGTCAGACACTGCCCTTGTCTCCCTGAAATACGGCTGTTCCTCTGTTTCGTGGAGATGTGGTTTGCTCATCTTGGTGTCCACTAACACAGAATAAGGACTTCCTGTTTCCCTTTTGTACACTTTGGTGGACAGGTCAAGTTCTTGGTTGGCACCGTGATAAAAGGTAGATGGCGCTTGACCACGACGGCTCTCTTCTTGTGCCATTCCTGCTACACGCGCAGCACAGTTTTCAGCCAGCTCCTGACCAGAACTGGCTGTGTGGCTCATGGGTACGTGGCCCGATTTATTACGCAGTTCAGACTAGAGAGAGAGAGAGAGAGCTCTCAAACAGGGTAGCTGTTAAGCCTCCAATAATTTTCCATCCACAAAGAACCACTCAAATGGAAAAAGGGTATTCCTGGGACCTGTGTGCAATTCTTCCAGTGTTGCAGCACCAAAGCAGAAGTCGAAAGGTTTGGTATTATGGCAAGAGCAGAGCACTAGGGATTTTTCTTCTGCAGACAGCTGCAAGTGACTTGGCGCATCTTATCTACAAAGAAAAGCAAAGAGGAAAAAAGGTCAGATACCACTATTTCCTTCTTACAGCATGAGCTTACATCATACCACAAACACAGCTGAAAAGGATTAGACTCTTTATATATACAATTCTTTACCCTGCTTTAAGTGGTTCCGCGTGGGCCATTATTTTACTGGGCTACTGGTTTACTAAATCCGACACGTATTTTGTCAGACTGTAAAGTCCACGACAGCGGGAGGCATCATCTGTCCGGTACACGGAGATATTTTTAGAGCTTCGCACAGGGCCAGGCGCTTAGTAGGTGTTGGGTATACGTTGGACGACGAACTGGGTGTCTACGCTTGCATGGCGTTCATTATGCTAGGTGCTACGGCACATAACGGTACGGCAGAATATACGGTCTCTGTCCACAGGGCGTTTAGTCTTGGTATATAATACGTGTCATACGCGAAACACACAAGAGCTTTATGCCGGCTGGCTTTCTTTACAACCTCGGTCACCACCATCCGCCACGGCGAGGGCTCAAAGAACAAAGCTGGCAGTGAGCTAGGAGGATAGAACAGCTAAGTGACATAACTCCAGAAGAGACAGAAAATGTCCTCGGCCTTCAATACGGTATAATCTAGGCACAGACATTACTGGATTCAGGTTTGCTGGAGCAATTTCCAAGTTGCTACGTATTTTTAAGTCTCCTCTAGGTGAACGGACTAGATGTGCTCAAGAGCTGGGTAATTTTTCATGTGTCAGTTGCACGGAGGTCTAAATTCTAAGAAACAGTAACCATCAGGTTGATACGGTTCCAAGAAAAATAAAACCGTCCATTAAAAAAAAAAAAATGAGAAGGGCACATAATTTGCTTTGTGACATACCTCACATTGCTGTTTAGTCAACCACCTAATCTCTGAATCATGAATATTACTGCAAACACATACCCTGTCCAGTCGACACAAGGAAGGAAACTAGCCTTTGCTGAACACCTCCTCTGTGCGCCGGCAGGTAAAGGTGCTTGTTATTATTTCTATTTGAAAGCCACCACAAGACTTTGGGGCTGGTTTTGAAACTCGCTTTTAATTTCTTTTTCTTTTCTTTTTTTTAAATCAAATCACTAAAAAAGGAAAAGCATGCACAGCTGCCCAAGTCAAATACACGGCAAGGTTTCTAATGGAAAGAGCAGCCCTCTGCCTACTCTGTCCTATCTGAAACCCATCCCCCACAGACGAAACCATTCAACTACTTTATTAGCCCCTCCCCCCAGGATGTGCTTCCGTATTTGTAAATATGACTGGATTTCTATTTCTTGATTTTTTTCAGTTTGAGACATTACTATTTCTCTCACTATAGTTTTCTTACCTTATTGCTCCCAACCTTCCTTCCATCTTCCCAATAATAGTTGGATCACAGCTTTTTGTTAAATCAGTATTTGTTCTTACGTTATTATGACTATAATATGTGGCTCATAACTACTACTGTCATTCCTCTGTGACTATCTTCCGTCTTCTTTGACCTTATGGATGTATTCTTTTAAAAAAAGTGATTTTACTTTCATTTCAGTGGAATTTCAGAAACGCCTGGCGATAAACACCACTATGTTTTACTTGACATCTGAACAGATATATTTGTACATTTTTATAGTTATAAATGAGGAAGTTATGCCTGTGAGAGGCTAAGTAATCTAAGATCACATACCCATTACATTAGAGAAGCAGTGTTTGACCCAGGCCTGCCTGACCCCACGGCTCATGGACAAATCACGCTCCAAAATAATTTCAACTCAGTTGTCCCTATAAAACCGCGTACCTTTTGTGCATTTCAAAATTTCATACCTCATAAGGTAAGCAGGAAGATCCCAGTAGCTTTTAATTCTACTTAGCTTTATTTTGCATGTGCCAAAACTTCTGACCCAGGGAAATAATGTAAACTACTATAAATCACGTTAAACTTACTCACGCTAATTATCTCAAATTTAGCAAGGGAGGAGAGACAGTAAAATTCAGTTAACCAGCAAACGCTAAGAATTAAACAAAAACCGGGAAGACAAAGAACAGTAATTGCGGGGAAATCCTCTGCGGTCATCAGTCATCGTTAAGGTGTTCTTCGCAAAGACCTGTGGGTCCTCAACCTTGGAGGCGTGTCGCAGGACCACGTGTTCTAGCCCCACCCCTCCCCTGTCGGTGGGTGCGGGTACCGTGACTACTTCCGGACCGCACATCGTGAGCACAGGTGACATGCAGGACAGGGCATTTTCTGACCAATGAGACACCCCCCCCCCACACACACACCCCTTTTCTCTCTGCCTCAGGGACCACCAACCTTCAAGATGACAACTGCCATCACTGGTATCAACCTGGGACCCCGAGTGACTAGAATGACCTACAGGATAGGCGCGGCGCAGGGGATTTTACTTTTATTTTTTATTTAATTTTACTCAGGGTGGGTTTTTAAGACCTCTGAGATCTTGTGTTGTTTAGTACTATTGCACGCATCATCTGGCCTGGCCTAGCTGGTACTGCCTCATCCACAAAAACGAACACATAGGGCAAAGGCTTAGGAGCGGGTGAAAGGGGGCAAGGGAGGTTATGGGAGGCGACAAGGACAGCAACTCTTATTATGCAGTGGTGAAATTACTGGTGAGGCTTATCACCTATGTGTCTCCCAAGAGAGAGCACTCACCGCTCCACCAGGAGAATGGGACTGTCCAGAGAGAGTGCTGCTTACTATCGGCTGTCCGTGACAAATCATGATATGAAAAGGACGAATGCAGAAAAGCATTGATCGGTTTGCAGTCAGGATTAAAGGAGTCCAGAAAGTCAGCGGTTTGTAGGTTAGAAGAAGCAGATGCTTAATAAAAACAGGGAAAGTCTTCGAGCTACAGACGCTGATTAGAATTCAGTCCTGAGGCGGGATCAAGAACTACTTACTGATAAAACCTCCCACTGGATTAAGGCGGGGCCCAGCAAAAAAAAAAAAAAAAAAAAGAGACTAATGAGGAAAGCAGTCTCTTAGTGTACGTAGCTACAAAGCCTAGTTCTCTAATGCGAATCAGTTGAAATGCTATTAGTAAATGGGGGAAATGATGTCAGTGTAACACCCAAGTTCTTCTGTTGGTTTCTATGATATGTTCCCCTGTGAGTTCATGTTTCAAGTGATCAAGAGAAAGCTTTCTCACAATTAAAGAGAGAGCCTAAGCAACCTACGAAGACCTTAAGAAAAAAGCTGAGCATCCGACTTCCGTGCCTTCCTTGAATGCTAGGAGCGGCTGGTTCAGCTGCTTCATGAACCACCACACTTTCCACTTTATGTCTCGTCAAGTTGAGGCATGCGTTCCCCTCCCGGGTTACAAAATTGTTTTGGATCGCCAAAGCCTACCCCATCTCATACATCAAAATTTTAATTGTAATGAAACTGGTCTCTACCGTAAGCGAATGTCTTCAAGACCCCAGTCTCCAGGGAAGAAACCACTACCCAGGGGATTAAGTCTTGTAGAGGTTCGACTGACTGATGCTGGGTGCACATGCCTATGGCGATTTAGTATATTTACATTTGGAACTTATCATTTAATATATTTATTATAATACATTTATTTTAATTATTGTTTTTATTGGTACACCGGTTACAGTGTTTCACAGACTTTGAGTGGTCTGCCCCGAACTGATTTTTCCCATAAGCCTCATTCATTTTAATGTATGATTCTGCAAAACCCAGGAAGACATATATGGCATTATAGCAGAAATACCTATACTCAAAATTAAGTCCAGGAAGAAGTATGGGACCAGTAAGACAGAGCTCTGTAGCAAATTTAAGTAGGATTAGAAAAGAACTGTGGATGTGGCTAAGGCCCACAGGGATGACTGGAAATAAACTTTTTAAAAAAAACCAATTAAGTTTTTAAGAGTTATATGGCCAAAAGAACCTCCAGACTGGATTAAAAGAGACCATGACTGTTCAAGACTTAAAATGCTCCTCTGGGTCCTCAAGCGTCTATGGGAGGAGGCAGGCCAAGAAAGCTGATCATTCCCCTAAGGGGGCATCTTCTTCATGAGTCCATTCTACATACAATTCAGAAGATTACAGGAAAAGAAGGGGCACCTGGGTGGCCCGGTCGATTAAGCATCCGACTTCAGCTCAGGTCATGATCTCAGGTTTGTGGGTTCGAGCCCTGCGTCAGGCTCTGTGCTAACAGCTCAGAGCCTGGAGCCAGCTTTGGATTCTGTGTCTCCTTCTCCCTCTCTCTCAAAGATAAACAAAATGTAAAAAAATTAAAATTAACAATTAAAAAAAAAAAAAGAGGATGAAGCGAGGGAGCAAGGAGAAAACAGACCTTCGAGTTACTCCTAAGGAGCCAATCAGAGTCTATTCAAGAACATTCTCCCATCCTGAGGGGGGCCTCTCAATGACTGCTCCGAGATTTTAGAATTTGCTATAGTGCACTGACTGCTACAGTTCTATTCTTGCCCCCTTTCAAATGGGAGCCCAGTAGATAGTCATGGCTGCACTTTGTATGTCGGGGCAGTGACCATCTGTCAGTTTCTTTCACACAAGTCTCTAGATCAAGAAAGGCAACATCTAGATCCAATGTAGAGACTACTGTGCGTCATCTCCTCACAAAGAGACCACCAATCGTCATACCCTTGAGTCACTCTGAGGTCCTGGACTTGAAGCTTGATGCCCTTGATGAGGCGGCCAAAGGCAAGCTCAGGACAAAGCACAAGCTAACACCCTGCAGCCCTCCCTCCCCAAGTGCTCCCCCACCCCTTCTCCCCATGGGATACGTGTGACATTCCTCAGGCACTCCTGGCTGCCCGGGAACAAAGGAAAGGGAAAAACAAATGGTTAACTGATAGAGATCACAGTCATGCAGGACATGAGTCTCCATCAGTTTACAAATGTCTCAGCAAATTACAAGAAAAAGGCAATCTTATCAATAGCCTAGCCTCCAGAAACGCACAGGCTCAATTTCCTGGAGCCCTAAAGTGTGGCACTCCCCTCCACAGTGATGCGGGGCACAACGGCAAGAAGAAAATGTAGATAAAATTAAAATTCTTTACAACCTGCAGCCCACTGACAAATACTTGAGGCAAATACAGAGAATAATAGTCCTCTAGGAACCCCCTACCGTCTTAATGTCAGTGCTTGGCTGGAGGGAAAAAGAACTTTAGCTCAACAATAGCAAGGCCTCCAGTATCTTATGAGTCCTCTTTGGCCAATAAAAGTCCTTTTGGAAATGTCCATTCTTCCTTACCCACCCACCCCCCAACTCCATAGTATATAATCCACTCCTCACAACCCAGTGCAGCTCTTTCTGCCCGCGGGTCCTCTCCCCGCACTTTAACAAGTCAATCACCTTTTCTGCACCAAGAATTCTTTCTTGGCCATTGGCCCCGGACCTCCCCCCCACCACTTCAAAACCGCATCACCATGACTGGCTAGACCTTGGGGTTCCCTACCTTGCAGAGGAAGTGAGTGTATTTTGCCAATGAGAGAGACCAGACAGTATCTGATGAGCAAAAGCATGGTGCTGTTTATGAAGTATTTTCAGCTGGCTCCCTGGCAGGGCTGAATTCCTGCCCCTACCATAGCCATGCGAGGACTACCTGACTAGTTGTGGGCATCGTGTGAAGTAAGACCTGTGCATCACTTCTGAGCTACTGTAGTTCATTGCCAAGAAGAGGCCCTCCAGACCGCTTTTCCCTCTCAGGCATGGTGACCAGTAATGTACAAGAAGATGGTTGCTCCATCAATCTGCATCCCTGAGTGATGTGAGCGGAGCTTCCCTGCTCATTTACCATGGCCACGCAGCGAGAGCAAAGTCCTTCACTGATTTCAGCCAAGGGTGGGCAGTGATCTGTTATGGCAGCATAACCTAGCTAATGTAGTTCTTTATATGTACGCTTATACATA
The DNA here is from genome assembly GCF_022079265.1 of Lynx rufus. Classification (NCBI taxonomy): domain Eukaryota; kingdom Metazoa; phylum Chordata; class Mammalia; order Carnivora; family Felidae; genus Lynx; species Lynx rufus. Next base: position 23,393,928 of record NW_025814832.1, on the reverse strand, counting down.
TTACACGGATCAGCTATCTCGGTCCTCAGCTAGACAGCACAGACAGTAGAATTACTAAGTGAAAAGTTAAATCAGAAAGACAAAGGGCTTAATACACAGGGGAATTCTTTACTTAGTAGGTTAGAAAATGAGACTATTCTTTCTTTAAAAAAAAATTAGAGTTAGAGCGCTTTATTCTATTTTAAATGACACACGCATAAATGCCTTCCCACATGAACCTGAGAGGGGCATCTCACCACTATTACAATCAGGGACACTCACAGAAACATCAACAAACCACACGGTCGCAACGGAAGATGCAGTCTAACTGTTCGCTTTGAAACACACACGGGCTCTCTGCCCGCATTTTACTTGCTTCATTTGATTTTGGCACCTTTACCCTTCACTCAATTTTGGTAATAATCTTCCTTTATTCTCTTTCCAGAAGACTTAAACTATCTCCTGAGAGCACAACTGAGTAACCTTTGCAAGACCAAAAGCACATGAGGGAAACGGAACATTCCATGTTTCGTTATCCAACTCTTACTGTGTATCCTCAGTTCTAACTTACTTATTACAAATCATCTTAGCTTCATTTTTTAGAAGGGTCTCGAGGTGAATACACGGAGCTCTAAGAACCTGAAAGCAGACAGAAACGGCAACGAAGAAATAACTCTCATTGATATTTAAAACCGTTTAAATTCATCTCTCTTTGGTGTTACAACAACACAAGTTCTTAGACATCGTTTTCTACTGCTTCTTAGATTCCAAACTAAAGCAGGTCATTCCTTCGTGTCCTGCCATAATTAACATACACAACTTAGGAAAAAAAGTGGTACGTATGCTAAGGGGTAAACAAACTGAGAAGCAAGCAGTCCTGGCACTCTATGAGCTTGACCAGCCACTGGGAAGAAAACACAATTTTAAAAGAAAAACTAGAGAACGCGATAGCATATTATAAACAGCAAAGTACAACTTCCAGAATGCACGCTTTTCAATGCCATGTTCCCCCTCAAGTGGATTACAAAACAAACTTACGTAGTCTTCGAGAGTGTTTATTTACATTTAGTTTTAAAAGAAAAACCACTTTGTCCCCTGAAACGTTTTAATAGTTAATTTTTGACAAACCCAACAGGTTTTTTTTTTCCTATTAAAATATGCAACTATACATCCTCCTCGTGTACTTGGGGCGAGTCGCTGCAAGTTGAAAGGGCAACTTTGTAAAGCGTATCACTCTGCCACCCGTCCTGACTCCTCTTGCGGAACCGCTTCCTCCAGCCTGTTTCCAAGGCCAAACTACCTGGTGCCCAACCGTGGTCCCGCTGGACGGAGGTTTCCAGAACCTACACCGATTGAGGAGAAGGCCAAGACCACAACAACCAAGAAATGGAAAGGAACAAGGAGGGAAAGAGAAATGTGTATTGGCAAAATCCTTCCAAATAAACAAACAAACAAATAAATAAATAAGGTCCACCAGGAAGAAGGGACAGGATGACAACTGGGTCTGTGACAATAACTGATACTTTATTCAAAGCTCTGTGGCTTTTGCAGAAGGCCATTGACTTCTTTCTTATAAGGAAAGTATGTTAGTGATGCATTTGCCAAGTAACAACTAATCTCAAAGTCTCTGGACAGTCAAGTAATTATTTAACAACTACTATATACACTGGAGTTTAAAAAAAAAAAAAAAAGCAGAAATCTGAAAGTTTAGAAGAGAGAAAAATTTCTCCAAGTTGGAGAAATTGGAAAAGTCTGTGAAGGATAATATGTTTCGGAAAAGTTTGAATGGCAGGTATATATATGCATATTCTATTATATATTACATATAACAAAACAAATACACAGTTAAGCAAGATAGAGTAAGTTTTAAAAAAAGTTAAAAAGTTGAAGTAGAAAAAAATAAAAGTAGGAAAGATAATACCTGGAATTAGGATAAAATAAAAGCAAAAACCGCCTTATACTAATTATCAGTATTGACAAAAATAAAAATTTAAGTATCTGAATTGCAATTCAAAATACTGTTTTACAAGAATGTGTTCCTTATGAAATAATTATTTAATCTCTCTACCTGGTAATTAAGTAGAGTTTAAAATTCATGTCCACACTAAAAGCTGATTTTTTTTTTTTCTTAATACAGTAGGTTCTACTCGTCTGCAATGAAAGAAATCTCACCAAGTCCTTGTCTTTTTCTTTCTTTTTAATGTTTATTTACTTTTTGAGAGAGAGAAGGGGGGGTGGGCAGAGACAGAGAGGGAGAGAGGCAATCCCAAGCTGGCTCCACACTGTCAGCACAGAGCCTGACGTGAGGCTCGATCTCACAAACCGTGAGATCGTGACCTGAGCCGAAATCAAGAGTCAGACACTTAACTGACTGAGCCAGCCAGGTGCTCCTGTCCTTGTTTTTTTCTTAAAAATAATCTCTAAGAGTAAGACAATTTTCAAGATACCTGTGGTGGACACTCGAAGTCTGACTACTTCAGATCCTAAATTGCTAAGTAATTTTAACAAGTGCGGTAAGAGTCATTTAGACCTCCCTGATCTTGTTCTTTTATATAAAACAAGCTATACTATTATGGCAAAGAATGTGTGATCCAACAGGGTTAATGATGGGACCAATAACTACAGTTCATTTTTAACCCAAGTTTTGGTACTGTCTAAAACTTGATCAGTCTATGTACCTCAGTCTGTCGACCTGTAAAGTGGGAACCAAGAACAAGCTGCAAACCTGGAAAGCTCGGTAAGGTCTGCTCCCTGATTTACAAAATGCATACGGTAGTGGTGGTAATTTGCATTTATACGATGTTTTACAATGTGCACATAGCATATTTATCATACATTTGCTACACATTTATTAAGTGCCTACTATGTGTCAGGCGCTGCAGGAGTTGGAGCCATCAAGGTGTGCGAAGGTCTAACCAGGGAGACGGACGTGAAAACCAGTCATCGCAGTACAGCGTGATAAGGACAATTGCAAAAGACAGCACAGCCCAGTGGTTAAGAGCACAAACTCTGAGGCATTAGAAATCTGGCTCTGACACATTCCAGAGCTAAGTGGCTTTGGTCAAATTACTTAACCTCTCTATGCCTCAGTTTTTGCATCTGCAGAATGAAGACAATTATTGTGTGTACCTCATGGTATGTTACTGGGATTAAATGAGTTAATAAAATATAAACGCTTACGAGAGGACTTAGCCACAGTAAGCCTTATTATAAGTGTTTCCTGAATAAACACACTCACCTATACCTATAATGTACAGAGGCAGTGCAGGAAAAGGAGGTGACTGACTGGTGTAAAGGGGGGGGGTCACCTGTTAGGGGAAGTTTCAGAGATGAGATAAAGCTGGAGCTGGTTCTGAAGGACAAGCAGAAGTCAGAGAGATGGAGAAGGGAAGTAGGCAAAGTTACAGGCAAGAAACTCACATGAAAAAGATAGGAATGAAACCACATAGGGTTTTGTTTGTCTTAGTTAAGCAGCCGTTGCCCTGCAGTGGCTTGGACTGCAAGTTCCTATTTCACAGCTGAGGCTCAGTTTGATAACTTTCCCATTATGGTTGCTGGATACGTGATGGAACAAGGGCTGGAATTCTGGTGTTCTAACTCCCAGTCCCGTTTACCAACGGCCTCTTGGTGCACTATGACAATTATTCCAAAAGAGGTATTTAGGCCTTGAACAACACAAAAAAGTCTCTAATGAGACAAAGTAAAAGAAATAAAATGTTATTCAAGGGTCCAAGTTTGAACCTTCGCTAGTGAATGCCCACCTCCCTGCACGAGGCCCCGAGTGTTGGGTCACTTCCCAGGGACACATCTCAGGTCTCAGCACGCCTCGCCTGCACTGGGTGTTCCACAGGGACCAATCTGACAAGGTAAAAATGTAATGTGGTTCAGTTCGTTTTCTCACAACAATACTGTTAAGTTTTCAGCAGATGAAACCTTAAGAAATCTGTAGACTTTAAACTTGGGTGTGTAAAGTGGGAGTTACAGATACAAAACTGACAGTAAAAAACGTTCTGAGTCACAAGATCAGTAGCACGTTGTAAATGTCCTTCATTTCCAAGGGTAGGCACAGAACAAACCTGGGACGCACTAGAAAAGCTACCGACACAACATGTAAAATTCAGCTTTACAATAAGCAAAACCTCAAATGACATAGATTACTGGGCCATATTTTAGATCAATATTATAAAGTGTTCTCAGATGCCTGTATTTCATATAGGTGAAAAATACAACTAATTTAAAATTTTTTTACTGTTTATTTTGAGAGAGAACACGTGAGAGCGAACAGAGAAAGGGCAGAGAGAGACATGGAGGGAGGGAGGGAGGGAGGGAGAGAGAGAGAGAGAGAGAGAGAGAGAGAGACAGCGAATCCCAAGCAGGCTCCCCACTGTCAGAGCAGAGCCTGAGGTGGAGGTTTGAACTCACGAACCCGTGAGACTATGACCTGAGCTGAAACCAAGGGTCGGACGCTTAACTGCGCCGCCCAGGTGTCCCTACAACTAATTTTAATGTAATCTCACCTAATAAGATTTCATATGTCAATTCTTTTTTAAGCAGTCCATCTAATCCGTTGTCCGTAAGAAATGGAATTGAGAAATGCTTGTCACCTTTAGTTTTAGACAAAGCTTTTGCAAAAAATAAAACTTCACTGAAGTTTTTTACACCTACATTTAAATGAGACTGCCACTGTGTTTCCTCAATAACACACAGGAGAAGCTAGGAAAAAGAGGACAAAGAGGAAGTACTCCTCCTAAGGGACTCCCTAATTACCTTCGAAACATCCACAGTCTCCACATTTCCATTCAAGACAATAAAAACTAACGTGCATTACTCATCACAGTGGCTTAGGCAACCTTAACTTTTACCAATAACCCCTGAGGGCCAAAGGAGAAATCAAATACTAAGCAGGCTACGCTGCAGGGCCTGGATGATCACAGTTATATTCAAAACATCTTTCCATTATTCAACTCCCAAACATCATCTACAGACAGGAGAATATAATTTAAACGAAGGAGCTCTTTTTAAAAAAATTTTTTTAAGTTTATTTATTTTTGAAGGAGAGAGAGACAGAGTGTGAGTGGGGGGTGGGGCGGGGGGGGGCAGAGAGAGGGAGACACAGAATCTGAAACAGGCTCCAGGCTCTGAGCTGTCAGCACAGAGCCCGACGCAGGACTCAAACCCACAAACCACGAGATCATGACTTGAGCTGAAGTCAGACGCTTAACCGACTGAGCCACCCAGGTGCCCCACGAAGGAGCTCTTTCAAAAGGAAGAGTAAGAGTTTTTGCATTCCTGCTATCTCTTTCGTTAAAACCCGACAAAGTCCCGGCTGCAGGAATACTCAAATAAAATTCTGTGCCCTTAAAAACAACCAGAACGTATCCACGAGATACAGAATCTTGGAAAGTCTCAGGCTAGCCTTGACCCAAATTGCTTTATGGAATGAAGCTACTTAATGCACTGGTCCATTTTCAAAATGGCTGTGTGAGGACCTGATCATTTTTTTAAAAGTTTATTTCTTTCATTTTTGAGGGGGTGGTGCAGAGACAGAGGGGGAGAGAATCCTAAGCAGGTTCTGTGCTGTCATCCGAGAGCCCTACACGGGGCTCAATCTCATGAACCGTGAGATGATTACCTGAGCCAAAATCAACAGTTGGACGCTTAACTGACTGAATCACGCAGTTGCCCTGGTACACTGATCAATATAAAATTCAGAGACTTAAAAGGTCTTATAAATCTTTCTTGTTCTCACTGTGGCCGCCTGTAATGTAAGCCATTATGAGAGGCCTATACGTATGTCAACTGACTAGACTATTGTGAACTTGAATGGAAAACTCACTCAGAAAATGAAAATAATGGAGAAAGGCCCTCATTACATTCCTATATTTCACAGAAATAAAAATCGCAGATATTCCAGACGTGTAAACAAGGAAATGCTGGAATTTACCAAAAGACAAATGACTCTTACTGTTTTCTCATTAACTGTTCACACTTCAAAAAGTTAACACTTGGAAAAAAAGCTGAACTGAAATAGTCTTAAACCAACAGGTATAAACAGTCTCACACAAAGATATCTGATGACAGATGGGAAGGTTTAACCCAACCCTAACATACCCAAAACATGGCCAATGGGAAGAGACAACTGCTCTCATACTGCCTGCTTTTTCCCTCCCATAAGGTCTGTATGTTGCTCTAGTTGGCACAGCAATTTTTACACTTCTGAGAATCTTTGGAAAATTAAAGATCTTCTCCCCGAGAAAAATGAACACACAAAATTTCACATGCCATTTCAAGGAGTTTGCCCATTTCCAGAAACCCATCCATGGAACCCTCAGAGGTCCAAAACTCCCAAGCAAAGACCTCGTATCATAAGCAGATTTTACTTTTCCTGATTTTGTAACATATATGTAGTGAGGTTTACAAATTAATGTTTTCTCCTCTTCCTACCCTTTCTCTCAATCTCTACAGTGTATCCACGATCAGAAGTGAATTAACAGCTGAACGAAAGAACACTGATGAGTGACATCATTAAGTATAGAATAAAAGATCTTGTATGAACACCGATATACTACTTAACCAGGTATGTGACTTTGGACGAGGCAACTGATGTCACTCAATCTCACTGCATCCCCTCGTAAGACTAGAATAAGAGCGCCCACACCTACATAATCTGGTAACACAGGCAAAGTTCCCAGTACATGGGGGGCTTTCAGTGCTGGCTCCTTTCTCCTTCTCAGTTGAGAAACTCTTTCTCAAAGAAGTTATAAACTATAGGTGACAGAGTAGAGATTTATGTAATTTTAGAGTTTGTTGCACACATTTTTCCATAGTGAACATGAGGTAATGAAGATGAAAAAAAATGCAAAAGATAGGGAAGGGAAAGTAAGGTTCAAAAATGAAATGGGCTAATTATCAACAATAACCAAACTATGGATAGAGTTCAAATGTCCATCGACTGATGAATGGATAAAGAATGTGGTATATATATATAACATATACATATATTATACACACACACACACACACACACACTCACATAGACCCCCCCCACACACAATGGAATATTAGCTATCAAGAAAAATGAAACCTTACCATTTGCAATGATGTGGATGGAGCTAGAATGTATTATGCTAAGTGAAATAAGTCAATCAGAAAGAAAAATACTATAGGATTTCACTCATACGTGGAATTTAAGAAACAAAACAAATGAACATATGGAAGGGAGTGGGGAGAGAAGGGAAACAAACCACAAGAGACTCTTAATGACAGAGAACAAACTATGGGTTGATGGAGGGAGGTGGGCGGGGGATGGGCTAGATGGGTGATGCACCTGTTGTGATGAGCCCTGGGTTTTGAATGTAAGTGATGAACCCCTGAATTCTACTCCTGAAACCAATATTGCACTGTATGTCAACTGACTAAAATGTTATAAATAAATAAACAAAAAACAAAAAACGAAATGGGCTAAGCAGACCCATGAAAGAAAAGATACTCATCATCAGGAAAAGGCAAATCAAAACTACAATGAGCTCCCATCTCACACCTGTCAAAAGAACTAAGGTCAAAAACTATGATGTTTTTGTGTTAAATATAATAACAGAATACAATATAATATTTATGTGTAGCACTGTATAAATTTTGAAAATGCAAAAATTTACAAAGTGGCAAATTTAGAATAAAATCTGTAATCCTAAAAAACAAGCAAAAAGCAAACAAAAACAAACAAACAAAAAAACTTAAAAAAAAAACAAAAAAAACCAAAACCCACCAGCAGCAACAAGGGTTGGTGAGGGTGTGGAGTGAAAAGAACCCTCATGTGCTGTTGATGGGAATACAAACTGCAGCAGCCACTTTGGAAAACAGTTTGACAGTTCCTCAAAAAGTTGAACACAAGAGTTACCGTATGACCCGGCAATTTCACTCTTAGGTGTATGCTCGAGAGAACTGAAAATGAATGTTCATATAAAAACTTGCACATAAATGTTCACAGCATTACTCACAGTAGCCCCAAAGCGCAAACCATCCACAGGTATATGAACTGATGAATGCACGAAGAAAATGCACATCCGCATGGTGGAATATTATCAAAGCAAGGAATGGAATAGAGACACAGTGGAACATGGATGAATCCTGAAAATGTTATGCTAAGCGAAAGAAGCCACACACAAAAGGGAATCACCATAGGATTCCGTTTACATGAAGTGGTCAGAATAAGCAAATCCAGGGAGACCGAAAGTGAATCAGTGACCGACAGGAGCTTGGGGTAGGGAGGAGCAGGGAGGACTGCTCATGGGTTCCAGGTTTCTTTTCGGGTGATGCAAATGTTCTGGAGTCCGATACTAGTGACGGCTGCACAACCTTGTGAATATACCGGAAACCACTGAGACCGTACATGTTTAAACGGCGAGTTATATATGGTGGACGAATGATTATCTCCATAAAAATAAATAAAACGAAATAGGCTACCTGAACACGAATAGTCCAAAGGTGGTCTGAGAAAATAAGATTACCTGAAAATTATGACAGCTTACATAAAAATGACACTGCTGGATGAGTGGCTGGGCCATAAGCTAAGAGCTGGGCTCGGACAGCAGAGTGCAGTGAGACCGGGGAAATTAAGGCAGGGCTCTGCCGGGCTCTTCCGTACCGCTGGGCAGGCTACTCTGCCTTTCCAGCCCTCAGTTTCCTCAACCATGAAAATAAGGGATTCCCTTCCAACACTCACATTCACTCACATTGTGTTGATCATGTGTTTCCATTCTTTTGCCTAATTCCTCTGGTCGCCCACTGCCACGTCATTCCCAACCGTTTGAACATGAAGGGCTGTCGTACGCTCCTCTCTCCACCCCCAGTTCCCCAGCCACGTTCCCACAGAGCACTGCTTTTTAAATATTGTGTCTCAGAATCTGCATTTAGATCGTACTTTTTAAAAAATGTCTTAACAACCAAATATAAAAAAAGAGCCTATCATAATTTCTCGGTCGGTGTGTCCAGCTTTACCGTAATTTCCATTTGAGTTTTGAACGTTAGAATTGGCTTATGAATCCTTTTGTTGGTGTTTGTTTTTCAACGTAAGTTGTAGGCTGAGTGAAACAAAACCGGGTAACAATGCCACGACTATGTCAAAATTAAAGGCAAAAGGGCCCAACCACTCCAGAGGTAAAGGACAGTGCAACTTGACTCGGTAGAGGTGTTTCTACATTGGAGGCTGGCACACTGACCCAAGAGATCTTCCCTCCCTCTGGGGAAGCACGGCTGAACACAGAGAAGTGGATTACTAGGGTTCGATTACCCTCGCCACACTGAGTTATGGTTTTGAATCTTCACAAGACAGTATACCCAGCATATCACAGGCTTGGAAGAGATGGGACTCTGTTTACTACAACTGTTACTCAAACACAGGTTTATTTATAGGTGCCCAGTTCTCCTTTTTTCCTCCAAAGAGAGAAATAGCTTTTTGATTTTTTTTTCTGATTAAAAAGGTGACGTTTATAGTTCAAAAGGGTTTATACACTAAGCACTTTCTGTGCAATTCTCACTCTACTCTGTTTACAAGCTGTGACTATCATCTACATGCAAAGCGCCAAGAGCCTAATATAAGGTGAAGATATGTTTTTTACTCATTCCTTCAAATAATTACTGTGTTGGCCCTAACCATCACAAGCTTAAAATTTGTTTGAGGAGCAAGAACTATACACAAAAAATAAGTCACAACTGCCAAATAAAACACATGGTATTTTCTTTTTTTTAGTTTATTTACTTTGAGAGAGAGAGAGAGAACATGAGCATGGGGCGGGGGGGGGGGGGGCAGGGAGAGAGGGAGAGAAAGAGAATCCCAAGCAGGCTCCGAGCCGTCAGCACACAGCCCAAGGTGGAGCTCGAACCCACAAACCATGAGATCATGCCCTGAACCAAAATCAAGAGTCGGATGCTTAACTGACTGAGCCACCCAGGTGTCCCAATGGTATTTCTTTTAGAGGTGCCATACAATTATTTAAAAGGGCAAGAAAGATGTAGAATGCACAGGCTATGGAGGGCCCTGTGCAGAGCATGAGATCTGAGCTAGGTCCTGACAAATGGGAGGGACGTGAAAAGGCAGAGAGGAAATGAAAAGACAGGTGGAGGAGAGGGCTATGCAAGTAAAGCTGCCATTAGGAATAAGAATAGTATATTCCAGGGGCGATGAAGACACAGACCCAGCCAAAGGAGTCTTGCTGGGAATCAAGAGGCGATCGGGTTAATAAATACAGAGCAGGGACAGAACACGGAGGGTTCTGATTGCAGAGCTAGGAAATACATGCATGACCAAAGGCGGCAGAGAGGGCTGAAAAGGGAGAAATCAACAGAATATGCTTATCAGGCGTGATGGATAAAGAAAGAACATGATCAAAGAGGATTCAGACAGTGTGAATTTCCATCCTTTACAGCTAACAGGAAAATACAGGTGGGAGAGGCAAAATAAAAAATATAAGATCATCAGCCTCAAATTCAGAGAGGGCATCTCTTTCACACAGTAATGAGAGAAGTTGTTCGTGGAATATCACTAAGATTCTCTTACGATGACAACCACTGCCATAAAATTACGTCCAAACTTCCCTCCAGATCAGACCCCTCACCTTACTGCGCGACTCTCACTTCCCTCCGCATCCCTCCACAAACCTATGCATCAGCTTCAGGGTCCAACGTTCCCTGAGCATCGCAGAATTTCTCCAGGCCAGGCATCAGTGTATCCTGCCGCCTCAGCCAAGAGCGCCTTATCTCCCTCCCTAACAACCGAATCTTGCTAATTTTTTAGCATTCGGTTCAAACACCACTTACTCTTCCTGAAATTCCCCAGCCCCATCACTTCCCCTGTATCTATACTCTGCCACTACTACTTCTAACATACTTATTCATTCTATTTTGTCCAAAAATTGCTCATCTGTCCACATTCCCATTGCCAGTGGCTGGTTTAGGGGCGGGCCCATGGCCAAGTTTTGTTAGTGAGATGTGAGTGAAGGCCAGCTGGGCGGCTTCTGAGAAAGACTGCCAAGCTCTTAAAAAGCGAAAGAAAGTATTAACCACCCCTTGCTCGATGTTCTCTTGTCTGGATATGATGCCTGGAGCGGAGGTGCCCATCTTGCACCCACGGTGGGAGATGGATAAGGGACAAAGACATTTCTGAGATGGCAGAACAGAAAGACGGAAAGAATGTGGGTCCTTGATGATGTCTCTGAACCACAGTCCTAAACCAATCCGAGGCTGAGGCATCTTGTTACTTGTAATGATGCACTTTCCCTATTTTAAAATCACTTTGAATTAGATTTTCTATCAGTTGAAACCCAAAGCATCCTACTTGACACAGTCATGTTTAAGATGCAAACGAGACAACTAAGGACACAAGTCAAGTGCCCAGCTGGCCAAAAGAGTGTGGAGATGGGAGGCGGGTGTGTGGTGTGTGTGTGTGTGTGTGTGTGTGTGTGTGTGTGTGTGTGTGTGTCAGGCCTGGGGCTGAATATTTGGGAGACATCAGCACACAGAAAGAATTTAAATTTGGGGGCTGGGAAGACGGGATAAACAGAGAAAAGAAAACACCGCAGCACCTCAGGGCAGAGGAGAAAGAGCCAACCAAGAGGAGAGGAAAAACTCAACGCGGAGGTAAAAGGAAACACTAAAAAGTGCAAAGCACCGAAGCCACAAGATAAACACATTTTCCTCAAGAAAGGACTGGTCAGCTGTATCAAATGCTGCTAAAACACGGAGTAAGAGAGAAAACTGACCACCGACTTTAGGGGCTGAAGTCATTCCCTAAGCTGAAGGGCCCCCTGTCCTTCCGCGAGCCTCCCCCCTCCTCCCTGGACAAACAGCAGTGTTGAGTTAATGAGTATATACGGGCTCAGGGCTGAGGCTTGGGCTGGGTTCTGGAGCTCTCACCCCCTGGCCGTGGGGCCTCCTCAACCAGCTGGCTAAGGTGTGATGCAGAGGGCATGGGCGCTGAGGAACGGAAGCTGGGGGTGGGAGTCGGCCCAGGGGAGAAGGTCTGAGTTGGGTTTTTAAGGGTGGGGGAGACCTGACTGTGTCCGAACGCCAGTGGGAAGGAGCACCTCTCACCGCAAAGGATCCATTACAAAAAACCATCTTGCAATTCATTACAGTGGGAGGTTAGTTCGTTAAACTTTCAAAAATTAGATACAGGAGAAAAATATGATAAAGCCTCAAGCGCTGAGCTCCACCTCCCTTCAGAACGTGTCAACCAAAAGAAAAAAGACGGTGCCTTATAAAAAGCAGTAAGAGTAAAGAGCAAATGAAAAGTGCTCAGTTCTCTTGGTTTACGCCATAAAGATGGTTCGCACACTGAAACCCAAACTCAAAATACTAAACCATGAAAGTCCAGACAGCTAAAAGCTAAGGACACCTAGAACAGAGCTACCAGAACCCGTTTGGAATACCCACCTAAAACACTGTCCGCTTGCCATCCTTTCTCAAATCCTAAGTATTTTTTTTTCTTTTGGTCTTACTGAAGAAATACGTCGTCTCGAGATAAGCTTTCTATAAGCTTGTGTACAACAACCACATAAGAAAATATTAAAACATTTTTATGTTCACTTCAGGAGATTCGAAAATTTAAAACCACTCCAAGTTAAAATAGGACCACTTCAAAGAAGACGGGATAATCTCAAAGTTAAGACCAAAACAGCTTTTGATACAAACCACGGCATGTTACAGAAACAGTAACCTAGTTTCATTTTGAGTATAGTGTTTGCTGCCCTCAAGGGACCTGCAACTTTCGAGCAAGATTTTTTCATTAAATGCCAGATAAAAGGTAAAGTGTAGGGGGAATTTTTTCAACACATCTTCATGCTTCAACACATCTCAACTCTTCAGGTTAAGGAAAGAAAGACCCAATCATTATGCGCGCGCGCACACACACACACACACACACACAAAATTGACAAACCTCTGTTAGTTACTGGTGACATAACACTAAGATTTTAACTCTGGGCTAAGCTATAAACAGCTAGTAATTTAACAATCTACTTGGGGGGGGGGAGGGGGGAAGCCCTCAGCACCACACAAAATTTCTCTCAGCTCTTTGCTCCCTGGCCCAACAACTGGTCAGTAACAACCTGAGCAGGGAAAGCTGATGGGAGATGTTCAAATACAAAAGTTATTTTTCCACATGGAAGTCTTAATTACCTTTTCCCAGAATAGGATTCTCCACATTGAACTGGTAATGACTATACATGTTTCAGGAGGACAAAAATCCCAAATGTCCAAGTTTCTGAATGAACAGCCTATTTTAAGACACGATTTGCTCTTGAGCTCCAGAGAAGTTACTTTTAAGGTATAAAATAAATTAATTAGTAACAATACACACTTTCGAGATTTATATTTTAACTGCACTGGAATGTCTTAAAAACATGAGCCTATGAGCAAAGGCCCCGAGCTCAAGAGGAAGTGAACAGACTCCTGGCTTTGCAGACAAATGAGTAGGTGGAGGGAACATTCAAGTGATTTTTTTTTTTATACAATGTTTCTTAACCTAAAGAAAACCGCAGCTCTTCACAACACGTGTACTATAAATAGATGTTAATAAAAAACTGAATAAATCTGTATTTGCTTGCTTCTTTGGTTTTTTTAAATAACTTTTGTCTTGAGTGGTCAAGATAACCAAGCCAACGTGACCGAGCAGGGTGCCCAGTCAGAGGCCTGAGGACACAGGACTGCATGTAATTCCCCTTCATCTGTTTATGGTGAAGGAAAAGATCTTAGTTAGTAATGTGGACTTTGACTGCACATAGACTTCCTTTACCACCATCAAAGAATTTTCACAGAAGTTCACATCAATGCAAATTTTCTGGCACTGCTTTTGGCAATATCTTTAAGACATGTGGCTAGAGAGACCCAAGATAGTTCTGATCACAGAAACGTTGTTCAAGTGATCACTCCCTCCTTCCTCAGCTCCTCCCCACTAAAAACCACATTTATCTAAGCCTCGACAAAGTTCCTGTCAGATAAGTACTCGTCTCTTATAAATGGAAAAAACTAAGGCCCAGTGGCTAAAAGGTGAGTCCGAGGGATTCTGAAAGAGCAAGAACTAGTTGAATATATAACTGCTAGGCTCTCTTCTCCCTTTAAAATCCAACCAGAAGCCAGATGACTTTTTTTTTTTTTTTAAGTAGAGGCAAGGGGTGGTGGTAAGGAGATTATCTAGATTTTCTGATGTTTTTATAACGAACATGGATTAATTCTATAATAAACAAAACAACTAATTCCAAACTTAAAAAAAATAAATGAATTTGGGGCTCCTGGGGGGCTCAGTCTGTTGAGCGTCCATCTGGCTTCGGCTCAGGTCATGAGCTCACGGTTTGTGAGTTCGAGCTCCAAGTCCGGCTCTGTGCAGACTGCTTGGAGCCTGGAGCCTGCTTCAGATTCTGTGTCTCCCCCGCTCTCGCTCTCTCTCAAAAATAAACAAACATTAAAAAAAAATTTTAACAAATAAATGAATGAATTCACCACACCCATTCAGATTCAACGTGTCGGATCATTCAGATGCAAGTGTTAATGAGAGAAAGTTGGGGAAAAGGCGCAATCATAATTTAACTAAGCATAGCAAACACTTAAAATCTACACCAACCCTCCAAATATGAGCAGGCTTTTACTAACAGTCAACAAATACTTACTGAGCACCAACTACGTGTCAGGTGCCACAAACATAACTGTGAACATAACAGGTATGCTCCCTGATCTCAGGAGGCTTATGGATACTGTCAATTTGTTTATATTCTGCTTCGCTGGGCAAAGCCCTGGTTTACTTGTTTCTCTCAAAGTAATTGTTAATAATGCCCCTCTCACACATCTCCCAGGCTGGCCAATAAATTATATGGTTGCCTATTTATGCAAAAACAAAACGATTCTTCCTACAGGGCAACAGGTCTGTAAAATGTAGATCATTTCAAGGTTTTAGCTTTCTTTTTAAATTCATTTCATTCCTTTTTAGTTTGCATTTTCTTAAATGATAAAATGTAACTTGTTTTAGACATTCATCTCGCTTTGCTGTATGATTTCACCTGGTATACAATGAAATCCACAACTTGCTTTAATCAAGAAGAAATCAAAATCTGATTTTATCACCTCAAAAAATGTATGCAAGTAAGTAAAATGAAAAAAAAAAAACTTTAAAGACTATAAACCCCTTGAGGGCAGGCAGTTCTTCTCGAAACACTACTTCAACATTCTAACCTGTGTTGAACTCAGTACTAAGAAGCCACTGTGGTTTTCAGGTATTTCCTACTAAAAGGAAAGAGGACGGGAAATGCATAAATCTGGAACTTCTCGTCATAATGAAAAGCAAGGAAACTATCAAAGGCTACCAGGGCTGGGTCAAAAGACTCAGGAGCCAGCCTGATAAGCACCTAATGGACAAAGACAGAGGCAATTCAGTATCAACGAGGATTGACAACATTAGTGGACTGACACACATCAAATATGCTTAAATCCATTTAAAGTCACATTTAGAGCTTGCTAAGAGAACCAACTCATTCTTTTGAAAACTGGTAGGTGAGGGGCGCCTGGGTGGCTCAGTCAGTTGGGCGCCTGACTTCGGCTAAGGTCATGATCTCGCGGTCCGTGAGTTCGAGCCCTGCGTTGGGCTCTGTGCTGACAGCTCAGAGCCTGGAGCCTGCTTCAGATTCTGTGTCTCCCTCTCTCTCTGCCCCTCCCCTGCTCACACTCCTTCTCTCTCTCCTTCAAAAGTAAATAAACATGAAAAAATTTCTTAATAAAAAAAGAAAAGGAAAAAGAAAGCTTGTAGATCTAAGAACAAATTTATAAAAGGTAAAAGGGACTGAGGAACATGTTAAATGACACCACATGGATGCAATCAGCAAAATCCAGACTATGAGAAACTACACAACAAATGATCCAGATCCTTAAACTAAAACTGCAAAGAAAAAAAAAGAAAAAGAAAGAAAAAAAAAAAAAAGAAAGGAAGGAAGGATCACACCTATAGATTAAAGAGACTTACCAGACATAATTAACTAATCACTCTTCTTTGGACCCTAATTCAACATTCTAGCCTATGTCTGTTGAAAAAACAAATTGGAAAAACAATTATGAGTTAATTGAAAAATATAAACGCTGATTGAATACTTAATGATGTTCAGGAAGTTTTTAAATGTAATAATGGTATTGCAATTGTCTTTTTCAGAAAGAATATAAATAATAAGATATGATGTCTAGAATTTTTTTAAAGTAATCTCCGTACCCAACATGGGGCTCGAACTCACAAACTAGAGATCAAGAGTTAGATGCTCTGCCAACTGAGTCAGCCAGATGCCCCTAGAGTTGCTTCAAAGGAACTGGAAAAGGGAGTATAGTGACGGCAAATATACATATGAATGAAACAAAACTGGCCATGTAGAGATAACTGTTGAAGCTGAGAGATGGACATATTAATCACATTTCTCTCTTTTTTCTTTTTTATATTTGAGAGTTTCTTTTTTTTATTTTTTTAAAATTTTATTATTTATTTTTTTAAATTTTTTATTTATTTTTGAGACAGAGAGACAGAACATGAGCAGGGGAGGGGCAGAGAGAGAGGGAGACACAGAATCTGAAGCAGGCTCCAGGCTCTGAGCTGTCAGCACAGAGCCTGATGTGGGGCTCGAACTCACACACCAGGAGATCATGACCTGAGCTGAAGTCGGACGCTCAACCGACTGAGCCACCCAGGCACCCCGAGAGTTTCTTTTTTTAATTTTTTATTTACTTTTGAGAGACAGAGAGAGAGAGAGAGAGCGAGAGAGCAGGGGAGGGAGACACAGAATCCAAAGCAGACTCCAGGCTCTGAGCTGTCAGCACAGAGCCCGACGCGGGGCTCAAACCCACGAACTGTGAGATCATGACCTGAGCCGAAGTCGGACGCTCAACCGACCGAACCACTCAGGTGTCCCTATATTGGAGAATTTCCGTAACCTAAAAAGGCTTTATTCAAAAGCAGCCTCACCTCCTTTTAAAGACCAAAAACCAGGATCATAACTTAGAAACATACAGAACCCTAATCTGACAACGTAGAAAAAAATATAACAACAACTACAATTAAATCTAAATTGACATTCTGATCTACGGAATTAAAGAGAAAGTAAAATATTGTGTGAAAATTCCTTCACATTAGGACCACTGCTTCATTTTCTCTTTATCCAGCTCAAAACTCGTTCTCTCTAAAAACTATAATGTGGGCAATACGGTGTATTTCTGCCTTAATAAGACTATAATCCCGAATACGTTCACACACAATGATCGACTATAAAGGAAAAATTAAACGTGATAGGAGTAAAACAACTGCCTGGGAAGGTCACCGCTCGGTCAAGACTGGAATCCAACCTTCTAGGCAGTAGCCGCTGCCGGGTTTTGCTTTTTAAGTTTTCAAGGACAGAACGGTAACACCACAACCTTCTTTTGCCTTTATGTGGAACTATGTACATCTGGCTGCAGGTAAGGTTTCAGACCTATACTGCTCAAGGACACAGCCAAGGTTTCCGTAGGGACTGGCGTTCAAACGGCCTCCTGCGTATTCTCTGGCTGATACACGACATAGCAGGGTCTGGCACTTTGCATACACGGGTCCAACGGAAAGACCGTTGCGTAAAACTTGCTGTCCTGTGAGGGGACCAGGATTCTCTTCTTGTTCAGTCAGCGTGGCAGTGGCGGTGGCGGGGTTACTGGGCGCACAACGGTCTGAAGCATTTCACCGCACAAAAGCCGGTCGGGAGAGAACCGCGGCTCTCAACCGTTACATAAAAACCTACCTCCTTCCATTCCTGGTGTGCTCCCTCCGTCCTAGGTCAGCAAATACCACGTGTCCTCAAGTCTACGCGGCACGTTTGTTTTCTGTTTCGAAAAGCACAACGCTACGTGTCTGACCCCAGTTCCAGGACGCTATCGCCTTTCGGTTTTTATTTTACGGTCAAATCTGCCGAAGGTCCCAGTGAATCAGCTGCAGCCTCTGACCGAGGCTCCAAACCTCGTGTGCCTTTTTGGCTCTTCCCTCCGCCTCACTCCTCTCTCTCATGAGCCGGCAAGTGCTCGTTTAACCAAGTGCCCTGTCCTCTCTGTTCCGACGGCTAACACGACCTCCGGTTCAGGCCCTAATCACCTCATACACAGGTTGTAACGGTCTGACTCCCTCTTTCAAACCACACTACACACAGATCTTCTAAACCCCAGTTTCCTAAAGAATGTGGATCACGTAACTCCCCAGCTACAAAATCTTTATTGGTTTCTAAAGCCTTGGAATAAGCTACCACTCCTCAGTAGAGCATTCCAAAAGTTTTGAGCCAAACTGACGTTTTCAGTTTTAGCTCCTAAGGGCCTCCTCTCCCGTCTAACATGCTTGTGCCCTCTCTCAAACACACCTTGACTGTTTCTACCTCGAAATCTTTGACTGTGCCATTTTTTCCATCTACCTAAAATATGGCTGCTCCCCCATCATTCAATTATAAAATCCTAGCCATCTCTTAAGACCTAGCTCAAATGCACCTTCTTCTTGAAGCTTTTCTGGATCACATTTTTGTTTCCTAGAATGCTTAAGAAGATTTTTTTTTTCATTAAAAAAAAAAATGTGGCGTGTTGATGGAGGGAACACTCAAGGAGTCCCACTTATTCTGGAAGAAAAGTGATTTTTTTTAAATCCACATCTATTTTGGGGTGCCTGGGTGGCTCAGTCGGTTAAGCGACCGACTGCGGCTCAGGTCATGATCTCGTGGTTTGTGAGTTCAAGCCCCACGTCGGGCTCTGCGCTGACAGCTCAGAGCCTGGAGCTCACTTCAGATTCTGTCTCCCCCTCTCTCTGCCCCTCTCCTGCTCACACTCTGTCTCTCTCTCTCAAAAATAAATAAATATTAAAAAAATAAATAAATCCACATCTATTTTAATGTTCCCAATTCCTTCCTCCTCTTCCATAAACCAAACAGTTTCCAGGAGTGATTCAAATTAATATGAGTTTAGATGCCATGGTTTGCCTCGGAAAGGATTCTCTGCATTAGAAAGCGTAGAGTCAAAGATACCCAAGTATAATGGTGTTCTTTCTCAAGGCCAGCACCTGTTTCTCCCTCAAGAACCACCTAATATTTGGAGTGCCTGGGTGCCTCAGTCAGTTGAGCGTCCGACTTTGGCTCAGGTCATGATCTCACAGTCCTCGAGTTCGAGCCCCGCGTCGGGCTCTGTGCTGACAGCTCAGAGCCTGGAGCCTGCTTCTGTTTCTGTGTTTCCCTCTCTCTCTGCCCCTAACCCACTCGCATTCTGTCTCTGTCTCTCTCAAAAATAAATAAACATTAAAAAAAAACATTTAAAGAACCACCTAATACTTAAAATTCTCTCAGAGCCAGTCATTACAGACATTATAGGCAGCGTAGACTGGTGACCACTACCTGCGATTAAGAGACAAGTTAATTTCCCAGTAAACAAAAGATGGCTATTTTTCACGTGCTCCTGGAGACAGCAACTCATAACTGTATCGGAAACGGTACCCCTGTGCAAGAGTTACACTCATCCATGTTATAGATTGTATTTCTTTTCTTACTTTTATTTTAGAAGTTTGAGAGAGAGAGAGAGAGAGAGCGAGAGCGCATGAGTGGGGTAAGGGCAGAGAGGGAGAGAGAGAATCCCCAACAGGCTCCACACCGTTAGTGCAAGCCCGAAGTGGGGCTCGAACTCACGAACCGCATGATCATGACCTGAGCCGAAATCAAGAGTCAGACGCTTAACCAACTGAGCCACCCAGACACCCCGTATTTCTATATGCAACACAGACGGGTAGAGAAAAAAGTCTTCAAGTTTACCCTAAAATGGCCTTGGGCAAAACTGTCTGTAAATGTCAAAAGATAACTTTCAGAGATATTAGTGCTAAAGACGAGTTATATTTGTCTAAATACAGACCCAAACACATTACGTATGGTACATACAATGTATGACTAAAATTAAAATTAACCTATGAACAGATATTCAAGTTCACTTAAGCACAGAGTTTAAAAGCCTGATTTAGGATGTTTCCAAATAGAGAAAGGATAGTTGTTGATGAACTAGTGAACTCTGGGTTGATAGTAATATACCAATGTTGTTTCCTTAGTTTATGTAAGACTTTAACATGGTTATGTAAGAACTTAACAGTAAGGGGAACTGGATGAGGAGTCTACAAATACTCTTTCTACAATTTTTCTGAAAGCCTAAAATTATTCCAAAATTTAAAAATTATTTTTAAAAAATGTTTAACAGAACTTACTGGAATAGCACAAATTGAGTTATTTATGATCACTTTAATTAAAAGATTCCCTTTGAGTTAAAAAAGCAGGTTGCTTTATCAGTTAACTTTTCTCCAAAGTAATTTTTAAACTTTGTTTTTTAAGGCTTTGATGTTTTGAAACATTCGCAGGTTTACTTGGCAAAGACTATCAATTAGCGAATGGGCTGGTTTTTTTCAGCAGGACCCATGTACAAACATGTGTACATATGTTTTATGGCTTTAATCCCAAACTGGCTAATGCCAAAACAGCCTGACGTATGACATTGCCTGGCACAGCAGATTGTCTAAGCAGGGAGTAACCTTCCTTAGAGGGGTTCAGTGCTATTTTCCTAAGTGTGACGTGTGCATTCTTTTGGACCTAGCCATCAAGGAATTCACCATAAGAAGATAATGCCACAAGCATAAAAAGGTGTGTATACAAGGGCATTCACTGTAGCATTATTTGTTATAACAAAAAGACTTGAAACATAAATAATGGTACACACAGACACCAGCATACTACGTAGCCATCCAGATGTGATATGGATTTATATTATTTAACACTGAAGTATGTCCACATCAGAAAAAAAAAAAAAAAAAAAGACTAAAGAGCCGGCTCATGTCATCTCATTAATGTAAAACCATGTCCTTACAAGTATGTCTTGTACAGTCATACCGAGAGATGTCTCAGGATAGAGTAAGGATGGGGAAGGAGATACTTCTTTTCTTTGTATTTTTCTGAAATCCTTACCTAGTTTTAAATAAGCATGTATAATTCTTTAGAAAAATAATAAAGCTATTTTTTTAATGCTATATCGAGGCAATTTGTCTCCTACTCAAAGAAAGTCATTAAGGACAAGTAGCTAAATACGTAATCTTTTTTAAAAAGTGATCCTCTGGGCACCTGGGAGGCTCAGCTGGTTAAGTGCCTGACTCTTGATTTCAGCTCAAGTCATGATCTCGTCTTCCTGGGATCGAGCCCCGAGTTGGGCTCTGCGCTGGGCATGGGGCCTGCTTAAGATTCTCTCCTTCCCTGCCTCTCTTCCTCTCCCTCTGCCCCAGCCCTGCTCACACTCACATGCTCTCTCTCTCAAAAAAAAAGAAAACGGCAAAGTATTTGCTATTAAATTTCGCAAACTGTAACCCTAGAGAGCTAAGGAATAATTACAATATAAAAATATCCAACATTAGCCAAAAGATTATAGGCTGCCAACGTTAACTGTAACATTAGCTACATGACTGTTGCTTATAGATGTGACACACACCATCACAATGTCACGTTTAGCTCCAAACGACTAACTATAGTTATAAATATCAAGTAATTTCATATGGATTCTATTTATAAATATGTATACTGCTTGCAGTGTTCTTACTTTAGCTCAGAAGACGGGTCAGTAGGCTTTTTCTGCACAAGCAAACACAAATCTGTCCTCTTGTCAAGGACTTCTCGTTCCATATCAATGGATTTGGGAACTGGAGGAGAACTTACAACACATTCGATATTCTCGGTTGTAAGAGAGACAAGGAAACAGAGGCTCAGAAAAGTTAAATGGCTCCTTTAAAGGTCAACAGCTAGCTGACGGTAGAGTTGGCCGACCACCCAGATTCTGGTCATAAGGCTCAAAATGATGACTAAAATCAAAAAATGTTGACCATTATTAGGTGCTGACAGAGATGCAGAACTGGAACTCTCAGGTTTCTGGTGGGGATGCAAAGGAGCACGTTGACTCTGGAAAACAGACCGGACATACACACTACGTGACCCAGCAACCCTGTTCCTAGGTATGCACTCTAGAGAAATGAAAACTTACAGTCGCTCTGAAAGCCGTCCATGAGCATTTACGGAGGCTTTGCTTAGAATCACCAAAAACTGGAAACAATCCAAATGTCCTTCAACAGGTGAATGGAAAAACAGTGCGATCCATCCACAGAATAGGACAGAATATTACTTGGCAATAAAAAGAAGCAAAATGTTGATACCTACAAAAACTAGGACGAATCTCAAAGGTATTATGCTGAAAGCAGTCTCAAAGGGTCACACGCGGTATGATCCCATTTAGGTAACACTCTCCACAAGAGAAAACACGATGAACAACGGATCAACGGCTGCCAGGTTCAGAGGGTGGGGGAGTGCACTGTGGCAGGAGTGTTTCCAGACAACGGAACTGTTCTGTCTCCTGACTGTGGCGGCGGTTACACGAGTCCGTAACATGTACTCATGTTCACAGAACTGTACACGTACCAAAGTGTCAATGTCACTGTACATGAACTTAAAAATTAAAACGAATGCCTTACGCAGTCTCTGGGTTCTGAAAGTCAGAAATATTTCTGGGCTTTTAAATTCGGTTTTTTAAACTTCAGTTTTTAATTAGCAAAATAAAATGATTTAATGGGTCCTTTCTTATAAAATCTCATTGCCAAGAAGAGAACATATTTAACTTGGCAAGTTACATAACCTCACTTTGTCTCAATTTCCCTGCTGGTAAAATGGGGTAATAATACACTACCTCAAAGGGTTATATGAGGATTACATGGCAAGTGCTTTGTAAAGGTTGATAAGTAGCAAAAATACAGACACTATATATAACTTTGGGTACAGAAATGAAAGACAATGCCAACCATGTAACTTTTAAGTTTTTATCCTTCTGGAGAACGAGGTTCTGATAAGTGCTTTTCTGATAGGGCGGTCTCTGAAACACAGTTCGACCCTGGAGTCTGATTTTCACACAGAAGTAAACATTCACCACTGAGTCCTTGCTATACGTTTATTCTGTACACATTCTACATAAGCAAATGCTTGTCTAAACCAGGCTCTGTGTTAAAGAAAGTTATACTATACAGTTAAAAATATCTTTCTATATGGGGCGCCCAGGAGGGCTCAGCGGGTCAAGTGTCTGACTTCGGCTCAGGTCATGATCTCGCAGTCAGGGGATTCGAGCCCCGCGTCGGGCTCTGTGCAGACAGTTCGAGCCTGGAGCCTGCTTCCTCCGATTCTGTGTCTCCCCCTCTCTCTGCCTCTCCCCTGCTCATGCTCGGTCTGTCAATAATGAGTAAACATTAAAAAAAAAAATGCTTTGGGGCGCCTGGGTGGCGCAGTCGGTTAAGCGTCCGACTTCAGCCAGGTCACGATCTCGCGGTCTGTGAGTTCGAGCCCCGCGTCGGGCTCTGGGCTGATGGCTCAGAGCCTGGAGCCTGTTTCCGATTCTGTGTCTCCCTCTCTCTGCCCCTCCCCCGTTCATGCTCTGTCTCTCTCTGTCCCAAAAATAAATAAACATTGAAAAAAAAAAATTAAAAAAAAAAATGCTTTTTGTTAAGGACGATATAGGGAGGTGATTTTCTTTTTTTTTTTTTTTTAAATTTTTTTTTCAACGTTTATTTATTTTTGGGACAGAGAGAGACAGAGCACGAACGGGGGAAGGGCAGAGAGAGAGGGAGACACAGAATCGGAAACAGGCTCCAGGCTCCGAGCCATCAGCCCAGAGCCTGACGCGGGGCTCGAACTCACGGACCGCGAGATCGTGACCTGGCTGAAGTCGGACGCTTAACCGACTGCGCCACCCAGGCGCCCCAGGGGAGGTGATTTTCAAACTGCCCGACCCAACCCAATTTTTTTTTTAAATGAAATAGAATTTAAAAAAAAAAAAACGCAACAGAATGCTTCACAAATAAGGTAAGCACTGTTTCATGAAGTCTTGCTTCAGCTGCGGGTAGGGGTACTCAACGTGAGAGAACACACATGACCACACACACACTGCTTTTTACTGTGGGTCACGGTCAGAAAGTTTGAGAAAGAGCGCTATGGGGAACTCAACAAACAGTTTTAGATGGAGAATGGTCCAATTCTGCAACATCTGGCCTCTGTGGACAAATCTTTTTAGTGTTCACTAAAACCTGTTCACCACCTGACCTTAGAGACAGAAGTCATCCTCAAAGAAAAAAATCTAACTTTCCACTGGAGCTGATGAAAAGGGCAGAGAGAGAATGGGAGGCAGAACAAACTACCTCTTGGACATCGTTACAATACCCGACAAGGTGGAACAGGGGCACAAGTGTACACGTCCTTTACCACGACCTGACAGGAAGAAACCAGCCACATGGAAGTAGAAAAATTTTATACTATGCATGTATTTTCCAAATTTAATTTGAACATTATTGTCACTGAGCAACATTAAGTTTAACTTACAAGATTTAAATATATTTTATGTAGGGGCGCCTGGGTGGCTCAGTCGGTTAGGCATCCGACTTTGGCTCAGGTCATGATCTCGCGGTCTGTGAGTTCAAGCCCCGCGTCGGGCTCTGTGCTGACAGCTCAGAGCCTGGAGCCTGCTTTGGATTCTGGGTCTCCCTCTCTCACGTTCTCACTCTCTCTCTCAAAAATAAATAAACATAAAAAAAATTTTTTTTTTAAATACCTTATGTCAAGCAAATATTTTCTTTTGGAGCAGAACGAGATACCCATTAGGATCAGAAAAGTTAAAATGTGTCTGCTTTGGGGGCGCCTGGGTGGTTCAATTGGTGACGCGTGGCACTCCTGGATTTCGGCTCAGGTCAATGATCTCAAGGGCTCCTAAGTTCAAGCCCTGCACTGGACTCCAGGCTGACAGCTCGGAGCCTGCTTGGGATTCTCTTTCTGCCTCTCCCCTGCTCATGTGCGCGTGCACTCTCTCTCAAAATAATAAACTAAAAATAAATAAATAAATAAATAAATAAATAATAATAATAAAACCTTATTACAGTTTAGAAAACTACCTAGCTTATTTCTTCTGTAGACTAAATAAACTAAATGTGACTTCAGTGTGCTAAATCCAACAAAGTCAATGCTAAAATTGCTACCTGCCTCGTAGCATCAGCTCAGTGAGGTGCCTCATAGCAGTGTTTCTCAACTTCAGCGCGGCTGACATGTTAGAGCAGAGAGATCATTCTTTGTTATGAGGGGCCGTCCTGGGCCCTGTAGCATGTTTAGCCGAATCTCTGGCCAGTAGCCCCACCACTCCCCCCACCCCCCCCCCCCGGCCCAGGGCCTCCTTATGTCAAATCAGAGCTATTTCCAGACCTTGCAGAGTATCTCCTGGAGGTAAAATCGCTCTTGGTTGAACCACTGCTTTATAAATTTATATTTTAATCGCGATTTCCACGTTTGGGCAGTAAGAGGGAGAAAATGGCAATACTGCAATTACAGCAAAAAAAAAAAAATGTGATCAAATGCAGTTTTCAATGGAAATGACGACGCCTCAGCAGTTATTATGGTTCGTGGGCACATACAATTACATTCCACCGACCAACCCGGCAGGGCGACCAAATTTCAAAATATTCAACACCAGGTTAACTGTGTTTCAGTAAATTTCTCCTGTTGCTATGTGTTTAAAACCCCGAATTTCCAAAAAGTTTAATTATACCACGGTTATAAAAATATTAAGTAAACACTTTTAATAACTAGCAATGCAAGGATTATTATATGAATATTCTGAAATGAAGCAGTAAAAGAAATATTTAGCAGTTACAAAGACAAACCTTTCAAGAGATGTAACTATTCTTAAGACCTATTCTGTCACATTAAGCCCCTCTTTTAGGATGAAAATACACAGGGTTTGCTTGTAGACTGACTTCAGAATTCTCTTAATATGGTACAACTCCAAGCTAGGTTTGAAAATTTCAAACCATTTAAAAGATGGTTTGAATCATTCTGTCCCACTAAATATTTCAATATGTAATTTAAAATAGGGCATTATCATTTCCCTCCAGAGAGGTGAGGGACACTTTTTTAAATTAAAAAGAAAAATTATTTAGTAGGTATACATCCACATGGATCAAACATTTTAAGAAGAAAGTGTAGAGGATAGAGCACCACTACTCACGAGAGCCAAGACCAGAAATAATCCAAATGCCCATCAATGGGAGAATGGACAAATACATTATTACAGTATATGCAACTGAATATTACGTGAGGCAAAATGAGTTATTACACGCGAAAGTTAAGAGTGAATGTTATAAACATAATTTTGAGTGAAGGACACCACACACAAATCAAATGAGCACATCCTGTACTCCACTTATACACCGCTTAGAGATTTTCCACAGCCATACGTGGTTTTCTCATTCTTTTTTACGGCTATAAAATTTATCCTGCTGCGTGAACATACCCTAGCTTATCTACCCAACTTCTATACAGATGGACATTTAGGTTTTTTCCAAACTTTTGTTGAGTTTATTTGGAGGACTCTGTCTGCTCTGGAGGCTACAAAGAAAGCTGCACGGCTCTCTATAAGGATCTTTCAGGCAAGGGAACTTCAAATCCCCTCCTCTTAGGAGGAACTGGGTAAAAAAAACACAGATTTATCCGTACAACTGGAACATCTCACACACACACACACACACACACACACACACACACACACACTCCTCACCTCCTCCAAAAACCCAACACTTTATCATGTGTCAATGTCCACAGGCCACTGACGTGACTTGAGACACGTTAAAATGGCACATTTGAAAGGACGAAAACAATTCATGAGGGCCTGCTTATACTCATTTCGTAGGCCACACGGGGTCATTAAGAAGCTATATGCCACTGAATCCCCAAAACCGAATCAAAATTCCAAAGCTGAAAAGTCTAAATTCCAAAGCTCTTCACGACTATATCCTTCACTAGCATCCAAGACAAAAGGGAATCACCCAACGCGGTTTACCCTTATGAAATAACTCCGGCTGAGAGTACTGACCCTCGGATGCCGCATGCAGAGCAAGACCCCGGAGTCAGGCAATGGAGCCGCACCCTGCCTCGTTTCTATTTCTGTTCCCTTCCAACAATCCCTTCTCACCACACGGACTGGTTTACCAAGAAACGTTCGGAAGCACCTCGCTCTCCACTAGGCCCCGTGACGCCAGCACACCAGGAAAAATAACAGTTAAAAGAAAAATAGGCGCGCCTGGGGTGGCTCAGTCGGTCGGGCGTCCGACTTCAGCTCAGGTCACGATCTCCCAGTTCACGAGTTCGAGCCCCGCGTCGGGCTCTGTGCTGACAGCTCAGGGCCTGGAGCCTGCCTCCGATTCTGTGTCTCCCTCCCTCTCTCTCTGCCCCTCCCCTGCTCATGAACTGTCCCTCTCTGTCTCTTAAAAAATCAAATAAAACATTTAAAACAATTAAAAAGAAAAAAAAGAAAAACAGCACCCTCGTCCCCAGAGAAAGTTTACTTAGCAAAATGTAGTCTGGTTGAGAAAAAAACACGTAGCTCAATCATCCCAATTTTATTTGTTTAGTTAGTCTGGGCTCACCTGGCGCGAGTCCTCTTATTATTATACATCTGGCCGAGATTAAATTTTTTCAAGTGTTCTGCAAAACCTAAGGCAAATCTAAGGCCATTATTTGCCAATCCCTCTTTATCAGCAATCCAATACTAGTGACTGATTTCCATTGACGGGAAAGCCCCTAGGTGGCTCAATAATAAAAGAAAACAGGGATTAACAGATTCCCTTGAGGTAAATCCTAATGCATTACTGATGTGTCTACCTTATCTGAAAAGTCTCTACGTAACTCTTGCGGGTTCGCTGGCTTATCACAACGATATCCTGCAAAAATGACAGAATAATTTAATTCTATGGAGCCCAAGAAATTCTATTTTCAAAGCTCTATGCACTGAATAGAACCGTACACATGCCCTCGAATCTACTTTTCGAAGTAATCAATCTCTTACCCTATGTTTTAAAGAGGAAAAAAAAATGTCATATTTTTACAACACCACCTTTGGGGCTAAAAACAAGGCTAGGGATACACACACACAATCTGTAGGTACAGGCCAAAAGTAGAGAGTTGATAAAATCTGACAGGTAAGGCGACTTGACTGTTCTTTCCTTCACCCACCGAAGCAAACAATGCCTAAGGCAGTCAGACTTATAACCCTAATGACAGTTTATGATCAAAACCTCAGATGAGCAGTGGGGATTCTTTAGGAGAGAATGTCCCTAAGTGTTTCTTAAAATCAAACCTAACTGCTCTATAAACAAACAGATTAACTAAAATAGGCGTCTGATGTCTTCACTGATTCTACCAAGCACTTTATGGCTTACGTTAGCCGTGACAATTTACACAAGGCTTTGCACATGATTCAACTCTGGACACAGAACGCACCGAGATACGTTAACGTCCTGAAACACCCCTTTCACCACAGAAGCTCCGAACACGCTTAAAACAAGCACGGCCTGCGGGCAGCGCTGTAGACACTGGAGCGAAGTCTTCCGGTCTCCACCACGTTCAGCCGGCCATAGAGCAACGAATCAAAGTTCCAATAAGCACACTGTACCTGCAAGACTTCGGTGTGCTCCAAGTCAAACATTTGCAATTTTTTCCTCCCAAATCGGCACAAGTGAAACACCGGACCTCTTGCAAACCAGAATGATCCGTATGTTCCCACATCAGCCATTCCTGCCATTTACTGCCTCCTTAACAGGTACATGCGCCAGGAATGCCAGAAGCTTGCACACAGCATCTCTAATCTTCATAACAAATCCCATTCTCCTGGTGAGGTAACTGAGGCCAGAGAGACAAAGGTGATACGCCCGTTGCCATACAGCCAGTGACTGCTAAAACCCTGGAGTGAAGGGTGATTTTTTTTTTTTTTTTAAACCGTTCGCTTTCACAGTTTACTTCTTCGACAGGCTCCAGACAATTCAAAAGCAAAATCCCATCAGTAGCGCTGCTGATCAACCTTTTTCTACAGGCTTGAAAAGTATCGTCTTACCACACTACAAGATTACTTCCCATACTCAGAGCAGAAATGGAAACAGCTCTGGGCGTCGCGACTCGGATCTTGAGGCCACAGTTGCGGAAAGTAGGTGCTGTCTCCCTTGAGTAGGAGCTGCTGATCTGAAACGTCCTAAGGGAAGGGTGTCTGAAGAAGGGTGTTAAAGAAGCTAAAGCAAGCTGTTTGTATTAATGAGTGACCTGCTGGCGCTACTGCTCCTTAAGTGTTCCACTGCTAGGCGATTGTTTTCCACCCTTCCAAGCTCTGAATCTGGCAGTCAGAACTCTGGTCTCACAGCCATAGGTGTTACAGGATCAGCTGCTCTGCGGTGTGTGGGTGTTTAACTAGGTAAGCGACTAGTTAGAAGCCGTGCAGCAATATTCAATCAAGGAAGCACACTGCCCCCCTGAGATTTTAACGATCTGGCACTACACTAGGCTGACAAAGAAAAGTAACATATTTGCAACTCTGAGATGGTCTGGGCTTAGGACAGGCAAATAATTTCCGACAGTAAAACTTCAGGCATGACATGAACAAAAAAATATAAAACAAGCCTGTAATACAAGCCACTTCAAGCATGTTTATGAGATAATAAAAAGTGCAATATTTGCAATCTCAGCATGCTTTCAAACTTCATAGGGTACACGGCATAATTATTAGAATAAATGCTATTCTTCAGGTGTGTGGAACAGGTTCTTTGCAAGATTCCAAGGCTCCCTTGCCTTCCAAAAAGCTGTTAATACCATGAATTCCTCGGCCTCTCAGAACCCCCAAAACGCAAAAAATATGAAGGTCTCAAAGGATTCTTTATGTAAAAAATATTGTTGGAAATGTAAGCTCCCAGAAAGCCGGGGCCTGTGTTTCTTTAATGTCACTGCCCATCACAGCACGATCACAAGCTGGAATAAATCTCTCTTGGTTGAAATAGAATCAGAAGGCAAAAGCTGGATGCAGAGTGATTTAAACAAGAATAGCTGATATTTATCCCAGGATGGTGCAACGTTACTCTCCAGTTCTAAGTTCTAAACACGGAGACCGAATTCCCTAACTGCAGTTCAGATCTTCCCATTAAAACAAAACTTTAAAAGAAGATGATTCTGACGGCAGTGCCACCCTGAATGAAGACATGAAATCGTATTTAATAAAGGTGGAAAAACTCTGCACGGAGAAGGTGCTCTACTATGGGAATGATAAAGCCTTCTTTTAAGAAATCAAATCAACCTCAATCAACACATAAACATTCCGGATAGTCATCATGAAACAGGCCACCGACTTTGATGCTGAAATGTGCTGCATTTAGAATACGGTGCAAGGAGCATGCATCATCCATTGGTCAAATTGGGACAAATTGTTTTGACTCCAGTTTTAACTTTTTCTGAAATTCGCACATCTCCTTCTTACAGGAAGACAGGGAATGATGCCTTACAAATACGTGACCCCCTGTAATCAAGGAACAAAACACAAGGATACATATATAATCCACTTTGTTATCTGAGCTTGCTGCTCAGAACCAAAGTACTGTAATGCCAAACCTTGGGAAACAAAACACAGAACTCAAGTTCCTTTCACTTTTGCATAATATAGATCTTAACCTGAGGTCCCAGGACTAGCTTCAAGGGGACTGTAATCGCATACAAAATTGTGTGTGTCTCTTTCACTAAGAAGACAGCCCCTAAAGGCTTCGGTGACCCCACAGAAAGGTTAAGAACCGCTGAAGCAGACATTTCCAGAATCCCTACAACTCAGAGGTGCACATTTTAAACAAAATTATACTAAAGGTAGTATCTATCTGAATACATGTGCACAGTCCTGATACAGACAACCAAGATGCCCTGCCAGTCCCGACCATCACAGTTCAGTTGACCACTCTCAAATCAGCCCGAGGCGGGAACATCACCTGCATTCAACACACACACACACACACACACACACACACACACACACACACGCCAGCCCCTCATTCCTTACGCATACACATGTTGTCAACAAAGCATGTGCTAGTTGCCATTCCCAGAACAATACAGGCCTGGCCATCTCTGGAAAAAAATACACATTCTTCCCCAAATTATTACCCTATTTATTTACTGCACCTTGACGACTGATGTTAAACCTCATCACAAAATAAATGAAATACCCACACACCCTATGTATCTCATCAACTGAGGAAAAAAGCACCACTCAGTGATTACTGAGGGTACACAGGAGATGCCTATCAGCAAAATACTCTGATAACGACGCTTGAACATGGGGACAATCAGAGACAGACTCACGCAGGAACATCCTGAGGACATGGTTGTGGAAAGAATCCTTTTCCAAAGGCAAGAGCACATTCCTTTGATTGGCACAAGCCATTCCTGACAATGGATCCGCGATGACAGGGGCTGCTCTGGCAATCAGGAAGTGTGTGTGTGTGTGCGTGTGTGTGTGTGTGTGTGTGTGTGTGTGTGTGTGTGTTGTGGGGGAGGGACGTACTAGATGTGATCAAAGACTGGCCCTCTTCAAAGAACAGCATATGGGATCTCAAATCGTGAAGACAGACTTCGAGGGTGAGGCAGGGGCATTTATCATTTCTACAGGAGACATCCCTCGACGATGAACATGTTCGGCGCAGATGTAACGGGGGTGTCACTACCTTTAGTGTCTCCCATCTAAGAATCTTAAGTAGAGCCTGATTGGAGGGGTGGAGGAGGTGGGGGAGGAGAAAGGTCTGCATTACCCTCTGGGGTGAGTGCTGGGCGGGTATACACTGGATGCATTTTATCTCAGGCGGCACAATACTCCGGGGGTTGGAGGTTTGGGCGCAGCCGCAGGGCCGGGGAGGCAGTGGGTGCAAGCCACCAGCTGCAGGGCAGGGGAAGGCTCGCAGGAGGACCAGTGCAAACCTCCCTCGGCCCGCTAACCCAGGCAACCCCAGCCTCCCCTCGGGCCTCGGGGCGAGCGGGCTCTCTGCAAAACTGGAGCCCGGCCCGGGTCCGGGAGCGAGGGGGCGAAGGAGCAGGAGCGGGCGCCCCCGGCCCGAGCTCGCGGCCGGAGGAGCGCAGCGCCCCGGGCCTCCCCGCCGGATGGGGGCTGCTCCGGCCTAGCGCACGCAGCTGCCTCGGCGAAGGGTTAACCCGGCGCCCGAGCCCCGGCCGGCCCGGCGGGCGGCGGAGAGGAAGGGCTGCTGCAAGGGGCGCAGCCGCGACTGTGGCGTGTGCGTGGGGGGCAGGGGCCCCTACTCACCCTGGCCGGCCGCCTCCGCCTCCGCCGCCCCGACCGCCGCCTCGGCGGTCCATCCTGCGGCGGGGGGCCTGTAGCCGCGGCGCTCGAGTAACAACCGCCGGCCGGGCCGGCCCCTCCCCCCCGCCCAACGTCTGTCCTCAGGGCCGCTCCGCAGACCCGGCCTCGGCCGCCGCCGCCGCCGCCGCCGCCGCAGCGCTACGTGGCCGCCGCTCCGACGTCTCGCGACTCCCTTCCGAGCGCGCGAGGGCGAGCGGGGCCGGCGGGGCGGGCGGCGCGCGGGGAGGGAGGCAGGGGAGGGGGTGTGCGTGTGTGGTTGTGTGTGCGGAGCCGGGGGCAGGGAGGGAGGGCGAGCGGCGGCGAGAGCGCGCGCGCGCCCGCGGCCCCGTCCCTCGCCCGCCCCCCCGCCCAACGGGGAGCCGACACCTCCCTCCGCCCGCCCCCCTGGCATCCCGGCCGCTGGGCGCGGCGGCGCGCATGCGCAGCCCCCTCGGGCCGGCCCCGGCGCACCTTTTCTCCCCGCTGCCACAATGTGAGCGCCCCGCCGCCCAGATAACCGCCGGCTCCCGCTCCACCCCCGCCCTCCCCCACTCCGCCCACTGCCGAGCGCCCAGGTAAAGGCGTGGACTGCGCGTGCGCGCCGCCCTCCCTGGGTCTGGGGGCGTGGTTGCTGAAAGGAAGCCAAGTCGCAGAGTGGGAGGGAGCTTGGGGCAGAGGGTGTGAGCCTCCCCGAAGTAGGGGCGGGTGAGGATTCAGGGGAAGGTAAAGTGAAGAAGGGGGACCAAAGGAGGAAAGCGGGCCCAAGGGAGACTCAGAAGTAAAAGAGCCCTTGGCTTATGAAATTAAAAAAAAAAAAAAAAAATCTTGACTGCGGCCTCTGTTCCTGGAGGGTAGTGTGAGTGACAGAGGACAGAAATAAAGGAGGTAAAAATATAAGCAGTAGTGGTCGTTCACTAGATAGATGGGACAGCTAGTAAACGCTGGAGAAATTTAGAGATTGCCGGAGTGGTCAGAAACACCAACTTAGAGCCACGTTTGTTCTGCGGCCAGGAATAGGGAAGGGGATGCGTGTGTGCTTGAGGCAGAGAACTGCTATAAGAAAGGAGCCCTCCATTGAAAGGATTACAGCATTATGACTAATTAGCTATTAATCATTAATATAATTAATGGTACTATTAGCTAACAAGGTAGCATTTATCCAAGTTCAGAGCCAAGAGCGGGTGATCATAATTACAAGTGCTTGGAGTACAGAGAGGGGGAGTAAAGCAGGTGAGGCGAAGGCCTAAGGAGGAGAGGACCCAAGAGGGCAGCTTGGAGGGGGAGGTTGACCTTTCCCCACAAACCAACCCCATAAACCAACCCCCCCTGACGTTTCCCAAATCTTACCTCCATTGGAACTCCTCATCCTCCTTTCGTTATTAAAAGCACGCTTAGGGGCGCCTGGGTGGCTCAGTCGGTTGAGCGTCCGACTTCAGCTCAGGTCACGATCTCGCGGTCTGTGGGTTCGAGCCCCGCGTCGGGTTCTGGGCTGATGGCTCAGAGCCTGGAGCCTGCTTCCAATTCTGTGTCTCCCTCTCTCTCTGCCCCTCCCCCGTTCATGCTCTGTATCTCTCTGTCTCAAAAATAAATAAACGTTAAAAAACATTAAAAAAAAAAAGCAGGCTTAACAAATGTCCTGGCATTAAGACCTACCTCTCTATACATTTTCAACATGGTGCAGCTACTTTGCGCCAAAATAGCCACCCTCGCCCCTCAAAACTAGTCTTATAGCAAGTGAAAGGACCCGAATCTGGCATAGGGTTAGGGAAGAGATTGAAACTTGATACACAAAAGGATTCAAGGCCTAGCTCTGTCCTTGGGCCCTTCTGAAAACAGGTTTTTTTATTACACTTGGACTCCACACTCCAGCGAGTATAATTTGGCACCTTTGGGTCGTGTTCCTCAGTAGTGAGTGTCTTCAGTGGATAAACACTAAAAAATGATGTCCTAATTCAGCAGGTAGAGAGAAAATCTTCAGGGCAGAGCAGGAGGAAATAACCATGCATTAGACTTAGGGGCACCTGGTTGGCTCAGTTGGTGGAGCGTGCGACTCTTGATCTCGGGTTGTCACTTCAAGCCCCATGCTGGGTGTGGAGATTACTTAAAAAAAGAAAATCTTAAAAAAAAAAAAAAAAGGGAAGACTCAGATTTAATGTAAGAAAGGACTTGGCATCCATGGGGGGTGGTGAGCCCAGAATATCTGACTGGGATGTCTAGTTTTGCGTTCTAGGACATTTGATCAATGCCCTACTCTGCCGATCAGGGCAATCCAGCTTGGAAGAGGCAAGTGCAGAGCAAAGGCTAGAGAGGTAACCTTCCAAGCTTCTATGACTCGCCACTCACAGGCCAACCCTCTGAAGGGCTCCTAGTAGTTAGAATAGTCATATTATTACTTTCTATTTGAGGAGTGCTTTATGGTTTCTGCAGAGAGGTTACGTCCATTATCTCATCAGATCTTCCAACAATCCTGTGAGGCAGGCAAGACAGGAATTATTCCCAATAAAGGAAGTTTGGGCCAAGGAATGTTTAATGGCTCAGTCAATCACTCAGCCCAGAAAACAATGGAGGGTTTGACTCCGAAAAACTGCTACATGTTCCTGTGGAGTAAAAACAGGTAGCCTTCGCAAGCGAGAGAGAATGATTTTAATATTCAGTTCTACATTTGCATCTCCTTTATTTCACGTTTCCTTCCCCCACCCCCCCTTTTTTCAATCCAGGACCCTAGGACTCGTCCCCGTGTATTCGAGGTCTTGGTGACTGGTACTTTGGAAGGCGTTGGGTCTTGGGCTAGCAAGGAGATCCCGGTTTCTCTGCTGTCCCTTAACTTTTCCCTTTCATGCATTGACCCACAGAAGAGGGCTACCGGCCAGTGTCCTCGCTCAACATGTCACAAGAAGGAGCGTTTGCTCTCAGCCAGACTCCCTCATTCCATGCCTCCCTTCTTCAGCTGCAGACAACATTTAGCACCTACATCTGGCCTTACCGGAAGATCAGGCTTCTTTCACCCTGGTTTCCTGGCCTTGGATAGTCCTTCGCTAATTTCTTCATCAAGAGAGTGGACAAAGGCAAACCGTAAGAGACTCTTAAAAACTGAAAGTAAACTGAGGGTTGACGGGGGGTGAGAGGGAGGGGAAAGTGGGTGATGGGCCTGGAGGAGGGCACCTGTGCAGATGAGCACTGGGTGTTGTATGGAAACCAACGTGACAATAAATTTCATCTTAAAAAAAAGAAGTATTGAATCAATACTGTATACCTGAAACTAACAGAACATTGTATACCAATTACACTTCCATAATAGAATAAATTAGGAATAAAAAAGAGAGAGAGAGAGAGTGGGAGAGTGGACAAAACCCAGTACAAGCCACTAAAAAAAACAAAAACAAAAAACAGTTTAGTACACACACACACACACACACACACACACACATACACACACACACACACACACACACACAGGAATATTAGCCATAAAAGCAGATGAGATCTTGCCACTTACAATAAACAGGGATGGATCTAGAGGGTACTATGCTAAGTGAACTAAGTCAGAGAAAGACAAATACCATATGCTGTCACTTAGAAGTGGAATCTACAAAACAAAACAATGAATTGACCAAGCAAAAGCAGAATCAGACCTACGAAGGCACAGAACACAGTGGTGGTGGCCAGAGCGGAAAAAAGTGTGGGGTTGGGCGAAAGGGAAGGAGGGGAGTGGGAGGTGCAGGTTTCCTGTCCCGGGATGAATATATCGCAGGAATGAAAGGCGCAGCATAGAGAATCGTGTAGTTAATGATACGGTAATGGCATTATATGGTGGCGGGTGGTAACCACACTGGAGGTGAGCACGGCATACGGTGGGGGCTGAATCCCTGTCGTGGCATTGCACGTCGACTCTACTCCGACGATAAATAAACAATAAAAAGTTTTAGTATGAAGTTCTGCACACTTTGACGGTTCTACCAGACTTGGAGACGGGGGCCTGGTCATAGTCCCTTAGATCCTCATTCTCGTGGTGCCGAAACCCTCCCTCAATCCCTTCACCTATTAGACTTTGTAAAAGCCTACAAATAGGCTTTGTAACAGCCGGCGTTACCCGGTTCTTACGAGTCTTCCAGATCTGATGCCCGGAATTCTATTCGAGAAAGTTGACTTTGTTCGTGAATATCTTACAATGCCATTCCTTTGCTAAGAAGCACTATCCAGTTCCTATCTCGAAGCCCTCGGTACAAGAAGCTGTCCCCTTTGCAGAATGGATAAAGCTGTCCTGGGCTCTCCTTTTTTTACTCACTTTTTCTCGTATCTCCAAGTGACGGTGTTTAGAGACAAGTCAGAAAGCTGGGCTTTTGCGTTTCTGCCATAAGGCTTGCGTGTGTATGAGGTGTCGCGCACAGGTCTGTGTTTATGTCCAATCTTAAAGGGATGTGAGCCAAGGGCACTTTCATTCGGTGCCCCCTCACCTCCCCCCACCCCTACTTGTTTTAAAAAGGTAAGCTAGGGGCGCCTGGGGGGCTTAGTTGGTTAAGCGACCGACTTCGGCTCAGGTCATGATCTCACAGTTTGTGAGTTCGAGCCCCGCATCAGACTCTGTGCTGACAGCTTAGAGCCTGGAGCCTGCTTCGGATTCTGTGTCTCCCTCTCTCTCTGCCCCTCCCCCGCTCATGCTCTGTCTCTCTCTCCTTTAAAAATAAATTTAAATTTAAAAAAAAAATTATTAAAAAAAAAAAAAAAAGGTAAGCTAAAGGCCAGGGTGTCCTAGAAGAAGAAGAGAGGATACCCTCAAAGGCCAGACCCACGAATGCATTTGTTCTGCGTTGGGGACAGAGATGAGGGAAGCTATGGGGATGGTCAGTGTCCCTTCGGTCAAAGCTTGGTTTCCGGCTGCAACATGGCCTTGGGTCATCATCTGACTTACAGTCCCCCCACCCCCCGAAGCCATGGTCTCTGTACATGAAAATGCGTTTTATAATTTTTTTAAAAACGTGACATGGGTTCATGTTCATGTTCATGTGACAATTTCTACATATCTATAGTCTACATCACATCGTTTCATCCTTCCCTCGTCGTTGGCAGGTAGGAAGGGCAGAAAATGCTGTTTTCATTTTTTTTTTTTCCAACAGCCAATAAAAACGAGGCCTGGATTTGAAGGGCCACACGGCCAGAACTACAATGTGGGTCTCCAGGATTCAAGTCCGGGACTTCTCCGTGATACTGTGCTGCAGCCCTTTGCTGGATACCCTACAAAGCAAAATGGACAGATGTGGTCTCTGCTCTCTGGAAGTTTGGACTCAGATGGACAATTCTGGCAAACATAAAAGGACAAAGTGATTATGGTCAACCCGCATCTGCCAATAAATAAATGAGTTAAATCGATAAGGAAAGCCATGTTTACCTGCTCTACTAATATTGTTGGTCCCCCCCCCCATTTATTAGTAGAGAAGGTAAAGAGGACATCGTTAATGAGGCTAAGGTCTTAGGCCAGTCCCCTCTTTGCCTACTGGCTTTGTATGTGGAAAAAATACTGTGGGTGTCCCACACTGGTTCCCCTCTTTGTCGTCAACATTGTATCAACTTTCTGTGAACATCTACCAAGGGTCACCCAAGGTGGGAATCAAGAACCATCATGAAATCACGTCTGCCCCTGAGCAACGTCTTCAACCATTTTCCTAAAGCTAACTGCTGTCCAAGCTTCAATGCACCCCGCCTCCACCATCTCTGCTGAGAGGAAAAGGACAGATCAACTCCGTGGCCGTCCTATCGTCACAGGGCCTGAGATTCATCCTTATCCACGCAAGACGGCCAGTTAGGACAGCGCAGCAGTGGGCTTGGGATTTGAGGGACATTGGTGTCGGAGAAGCGAGGCCAGGCCCCACCTACAACAGCTCAGTTCCTGTGTATCCTGAGCAAAGGCAGAGGCGACCCTAGCGTTAGGGAACAACGTGGGCAGCTGAGGGCGGGGATCCAGCAGGAGAACGTCCTCGTATCTCCAACAGTTAGTAGCAGCCGGCTTCCTCCCCTGGGGGCTCTGCCTGGAGGACTATCTCCAGCAGAGTGATCTAAGGCAGTTAGGTCCAAATTGTGTTAGAGTCTTTATTTTTTTTATTTATTTTTTTTTAATTTTTTTTTCAACGTTTATTTATTTTTGGGACAGAGAGAGACAGAGCATGAACGGGGGAGGGGCAGAGAGAGAGGGAGACACAGAATCGGAAACAGGCTCCAGGCTCTGAGCCATCAGCCCAGAACCCGACGCGGGGCTCGAACTCACGGACCGCGAGATCGTGACCTGGCTGAAGTCGGACGCTTCACCGACTGCGCCACCCAGGCGCCCCTGTGTTAGAGTCTTTAAAGAGGCTCACAGATTCTTTTAGGCAGCACGCTTAATTGTTGTCTGTAATTGATGTGACATATGCCTTGGAGGCACGCACTGAGGTCCAACTGAAAGTGATGGGTTGGGTTTTTTTTGTTTGTTTGTTTGTTTGTTTAAATTGGAATTAATTAATTAAAGAAGGCAGCTGTCCTGGGCTGTGAGTTAGTGCCAAACTCCGTAACCCTAAACCGGCCAACCCACCCAACCGGCCTCACCACCTGAGGAACAATCCTGAGGTTCTCACGGAGGTGGGTTGGGAGACCCGGGACGCAGTGCAGAAGCAGAAAGGGAGGGCTGCAACGGGGAAGTTGGGAGGGGGTGGTGGTCAGGGGACGCTCTCTTAACTTTCCTAACACCCCAGAATCTTGGCTCTTGAGAACTGTTGGGAACCATAGAAGTGTGTTGGGCGCTAGGAAATTGCAGGAAAGGGAAGGCAAGGTCCAAGGAGGTATGTGAGATTTGGGGGAGCGGCAGTCAAGGGGCAAGAGGATGCTTGGGGCTGGGGGGGGGATGTGAGGGGGAACTGTTGGCAGGAACCAAGCAAGAGGGACCTGCTCAGGTAAGGACCACGGAGATTGGGGGTGGAGAGGACCCTGTGGGTGGAGCTCACAGGAGGTGCAGCCCGGATGTGGGGGCGGGAGCATGGCGCCTGGGGCCTCTGGCATTCAGAGGAGGTATTAATTAAACCCCTGACCTGAGGTGGTGAGCAAAGCCATGGCAGCTTTTCATATGAGTCGAGCTAATAACAATAATAACAATAATAATAATTAACGGATAATGAGACCTTATCTGCAGCAAGTTGTTCCTAGAGCTTTGTAGGCATTAAGTCATTAATTCCCCCGGCCCCTCGGGCCACCTTTTTCTGGAAGTAACGCGGGTGCAACAGGACGCAGACAATCCTTGGGCAGTTAGGCCCGCTGCTGGTGGCTGGGAGGGTTGGTTCATTTACGGAGGGAGAACACGCAAGGTTCTTTAAGGTTTCATAAACTGTTACACGCTGTTGCATTTCTTTACAAGTGATGTTTAAACGGGATGAGTAGGGGAATGTAGAAATCGGTCACCACAGATGCCCTAACAACTTTGATGCGGAAGCTCCAGTCCCTACCCCCCCCCCCTCCAAAGAGCACCAGGTTGAACAATGTGCTACAGTGGAGAGTGACCTGGGGGTGACCCGGAAGTGACCTGGAAGTGAACAGCGACCATCTGTGAAGCCCTAGCTAGTGGCAAGGCTGAGCGTCTGCTGCAGACAAGGTAAATCGGAGGACTTCAGACCGAGGAGGGGAATTTAGAGTGAAGACTCAAGGCAAGTAAGAGGAGGAGGATTATTCTGCGTTGCGGAAATCACGTGGGATGGAGCCTGGGCGCCAAAAGCCTTGAGCAAACCTGAGTGCCATCGGTGACCAGCTTTGTAGATTTCAACTGTTGTTTCACGTTGTTTGTGTGTTTCCCATAACAGTGAGCACCACAGACTGTACGCACCCAATGCAATGACAAGCTTTCGATCGCATCCCATAGATGGTGAGAGTCCTCGTCGTTATCCTAGTCAAGATCAAAGATAAGGATATAGAGCATGCAATGTATGGCACATTAAAAAAACTTTTTTTAATGTTTATTTTTTAGAGAGAGACACACACAGTGCGAGCAGGGGAGGGGCAGAGAGAGAGGGAGACACAGAATCCAAAGCAGGCTCCAGGCTCTGAGCTGTCAGCACAGACCCAACATGGGGCTCGAACTCACGGACCATGAGATCATGACTTAAGCTGAAGTCCGACGCTTAACCAACTGAGCCACCCAGGCGCCCCCACCTTTTTAAACAAAAAATTTAATGTTTCTTTTTGAGAGAGAGAGACAGAGTGTGAGCAGGGGAGGGGCAGATAGAGAGAGAGACACAGAAGCACGTTTTAAACAAAAAAAATCTCAAGTTATTTAAGCAAGGTATCCCGGGGGTCCTTCGGTCATGGAGTGGTAAGATGATTCTCCCCACTAATTATTAATAAAGGGGACACGAGATCCAGAGCAGGTGCTGAGCTTGTCTGAATCTCAGCATCGAGCGGCAAAAGAATTTGTGTCACAGTTCATGACAGTGAAATGAGAGGGACCAGACCTCACGATCCGGACCCTTGCCAGCCCTCCAGAACCACAGCCTGCCTTCCCTTCCCTGTGTCACTACAGAAAAAGTCACCGGTAAGAAGATACTAGAACTTTCAGGACTTAAATACCAATCCATCTTGTAGATTGTATCAAAGAACATACAGTAAAGTGTTCTGTGGTGACATTGGGAACAGAATGTTCTGGTTAATAAGGTAATCTGGTTAACAGAGTAGTACTAAATATATAGTACTGAACACTAAAATTCTTCACTGTTTATCTGAAATTCAGATTCGCTGGTTGTCTGATCTTTTGTCTGGCAACGCTACTTGTAGGTAAACTACTAGGAGATTCATATGCACTCTTCTGGAGTTCCTTAGAGAAGAAAACAAGGAGAGAGATACTTTGAGATCACTTCAGATTTATTGGTACAAGGAAATGGGGACAGAGAAGATGGCCAGAGATGTGTTAAGGAATCATAAGGGATACTGAGAAACACACTCATCATCATACTGGGTACATGGGTAAAATGTCACCAAGCCTTTGGCCCCACATCAAACTAACTGCCTATTTCAGGGATCTCAGAGAATCAAGCTTAACCTCCATCCCTCATTTCTTTTTTTTTTTTTTTAAGTTTATTCGTGTTGAGAGAGTGTGTGTGCGTGGGAGGGGCAGAGAGAGGGAGAGGGGCAGAGAGAGAAGGAAAGAGAATCCCAAGCAGGCTCTGCGCTGTCAGTGCGAGGAGCCTGATGTGGGGCTTGAACTCATGAACCACGAGATCGTGACCTGAGCCGAAATCAAGAGTCAGACGCTTAACTGACTGAGCCACCCAGGTGCCCCAATCCCTCATATCTTTATGCCAACAGAGAGGAGGCAGGCAAATGCTCACGGAGCAACAACGTGCCATTCGGAGGCACATGCATGTTTCCTCTGGGCCAGAGAACCCCCTGGTGCTTGGATACCTCCTTCCCTGTCATACTGATGGTCGTGGGGGAAATGGGTCTCCTGGGAAGCTAGGTTTCGTCCTTCATGGCATCAACCGTGACTGGCCTTTTCTTGACCAGGTTGCTATTTTTAGCAGTTACTAAGCACCAAGATGTTCCCAATGTATTGAGTGCTTTCCACGGTCCTGAGTGTTCCGCTTCTATAATCCCATAAAGCCCTTCCAACTACCCTTTGGGGTAGATAGTCCCATTGTACAGACGAGAAAACCAAGGCAGAGAGACTTGAAGTAGAAAATGGTGGACTCGGGGCGCCTGGGTGGCGCAGTCGGTTAAGCGTCCGACTTCAGCCAGGTCACGATCTCGCGGTCTGTGAGTTCGAGCCCCGCGTCAGGCTCTGGGCTGATGGCTCAGAGCCTGGAGCCTGTTTCCGATTCTGTGTCTCCCTCTCTCTGCCCCTCCCCCGTTCATGCTCTGTCTCTCTCTGTCCCAAAAATAAATAAACGTTGAAAAAAAAATTTAAAAAAAAAAAAAAAAAAGAAAAGAAAATGGTGGACTCAGGGTTGAACCCAGGTAGCTAGACTTCTAAGCCTGCTGCTTTAACAACACCTTAATTCGGTCACACCAACTTTCTACTCAGAATTCTTCAATGGTTTCTATGGTGAGCAGAACAATGCCCTCCCCCCCCCCCCCAGAGATGTTCATATTCTCAAGATGTCCACACCCTGATTCCTGGAACCTGTGACTATATTACCCTACCTGGTAAAGGGAACTTGGCAGATGGGATTAAGTTAAGAATCCTGAGATGCAGACTTTATCTTGGATTATCTGATGGGTCCAGTGTTATCATGAAGATCCTTGGAAGAGAGACACAGGGGCTTTAGTGTCAGAGAGGGAGATGCGATGTGGAACAAGGGCCAGAATGATGTGAGCGCCAGCTCTGGAGATGGGAGAGAGACGGGAACCAAGGAGCGTGGGCAGCCTCTAGAAATGAGGAGGCAAAGAACTGATCTCCCTGAGAGCCTCCAGAAGGAACATAAGTAACCTGCCAACCCTTTTGATTTTTGGCCCAGCGAAACCTCTGACCTCCAGAACTGTAGGATAATAAATCCGGGTGGTTTTAAGCCACTCAACTGGTGGTAACTTGTTATGGCGACAGTAAAAAAAAAAAAAAAAAAACGAATTCAGCTCCCCGTTACTTAAAGGGAAAACTGAACTGCTCTGCAGGGCATTCGAGGGCTTGGGGGTATCTGCCCGGTGCGCCCCCCCCCCCCGCCTGCCATGCTTTGAATACTGAACTTCTCCAGGATCCTTAATGGGCCGTGCCCTCTCTTACTCCCGTGCATTTGCACGTGCTCTTTCTTCTCCCCGGAACACCGTCTCCTCACCTGTTTGCCTGGCAAAGTCCTCATCCTTTCCGTCTCAGCTCAAACAATACTTTGTCTGTGAAGCCTGACCTAGGGTTCCTTTCCTGCATCTCATATGCGCTCCCGTTAAAGGACCTGTCTGTTCCCTCTCTGGACTATAAGCTGCTTGAGGGCACGGGACGTCTCTTTGATGTCCCTTTGCCCCCAGCATAGTCCCCGACTCGACTCGTGAAATAAAGGTCTCCAGAGACTAGAGCTCTTGTCCTGACTTGTGCCCTGGATGTGATACAGCCCTTCCGGCCCCACCTCTCCTTCGATAACAAACACGGGGAAGGGAGGAATCATCTTTTCCCTTCCCTTCCCTTTCCTTCCCTAGTGAGAGACGAAGACAAAGGAAAGCAGGCAGTGTTTCAAGTTCAAAGAAGAAAAAGGTGAGGGCGCCCTGGGTGGCTCAGTCGGTCAAGCCAGCCGCTGACTTCAGATCAGGTCCTGATCTCACGGCTTGTGGGTTCGAGCCCCGGCATGGGGCTCCACACTGATCCTACGGAGCCTGCTTGGGATTCTCTCTCTCTCTGCCCCTCCCCCACTCGTGCTTTCTCTCTCTCAAAATAAACTTTTTTCAACGTTTATTTATTTTTGGGACAGAGAGAGACAGAGCATGAACGGGGCAGGGGCAGAGAGAGAGGGAGACACAGAATGGGAAACAGGCTCCAGGCTCTGAGCCATCAGCCCAGAGCCTGACGCGGGGCTCGAACTCACGGACCGCGAGATGGTGACCTGGCTGAAGTCGGACGCTTAACCGACTGCACCACCCAGGCGCCCCTCTCAAAATAAACTTTTTAAAAAAAGGAGAAAAAGGCACAAATCAAAGTTTTGTAACAGTGCAGTTATGTCCACAGTGTACAATATTTTTTTTTTACCGTTTATTCAGTTTTGAGAGAGAGAGAGAGAGAGAGCGTGCGAGCATGAGTGGGGGAGGGGCAGGGAGAGAGGAAGA
The DNA here is from genome assembly GCF_022079265.1 of Lynx rufus. Classification (NCBI taxonomy): domain Eukaryota; kingdom Metazoa; phylum Chordata; class Mammalia; order Carnivora; family Felidae; genus Lynx; species Lynx rufus. The sequence continues at coordinate 23,349,942 of NW_025814832.1, read as the reverse complement.
CACAGAATCCAAAGCGGGCTCCAGGCTCCCAGCTGTCAGCACAGAGCCCGACGCGGGGCTCGAACTCACAAACCGTGAGATCACGACCTGAGCTGAAGTTGGGCGCTTAACCGACTCAGCCACCCAGGCGCCCCTCCCTACAGTGTACAATATTCTTCAGGTCTTGGTTTCTTCAGCTGGGAAATGGGTCTAGAGACAAGCTACACAGAAACAGGAGCTGTGGTGGCTTTGAACCCGGTTGTATCCCCTCATGCCTACCAGCGCTCTTTCCTCTTAAGTGAATTCCTGGGTGTTGGTTGCCGAAGATCTTGGGGGAGACTTTCCCATATTCTTCGGATTCATGTCTTCTAATAGGCACACCGATGCTAGGTGTCGTCTTGAGCAAAGGTTTCCCCACAGTCGTTGCATTCATGTAACTGAGTTCCAGAATACTGAGTCAGATGTCAGCTGTGCCTTTTGAGACTCCAAACTCACCTGAGGGCTCTCCCATGGACACATCAGATACAGAGTTTCTTTCCAGTAGGAATTTTCTGATGTTGTAGAAGATGGTTACCCCACCCAAATAAAGGCTTATTCACATTCATTGCACATGTGGATTTTGTCCCCTGTGTGAATTCTCTGATGTTTAATGAGAAGCGAAAGGCCACTGGAGCTCTCAGTAAAGGCTTATTACGTGCCCAGTACTCAGTGTTCGGAGGGAGCCCAAAATGTAAGGAACAGCCTCTGCCCTCTAGAAGTTTACAACCTGGTTACAGAGACAAGAGTCGTGGACGTGAAACGGTGGGGGAGCACGAGACGTTGTGTAATCACACCAAGCTGCATAGTTTAATGGCATTATGTGAGAATTCAGAGAAAGAGGCATTCACCCAGAGATTAACTAGATGGGAAAGGTGACGGGAAGGCTGCCAGGCTTTGGCTCAACCTGAAAGGATGGTAGGGCTGAGGCTGGAAGACAGGAGAGGAAGGTGTTCAGGATGTGGCTGTAGAGGGATAAAGACGCCCTTGTAGAGGAACTCACTGGTTTCGATTCTGGAGGAGAGAGGGGGAGTGGGGGAAGAAGGGAAGGAAGGAAGGGAGGAGGGAGGGAAGAAGGGAGGGAGGGAAGGAAGGAGGGAAGGAAGGGAGGGAGGAAGGAAGGAGGGAGGGAGGGAGGGAGGGAAGGAAGGGGTGGAGGGAGGGAAGGAAGGAGGGAGGGAGGGAGGGAGGGAGGAAGGGAAGGAAGGAAGGGAGGGAGGAAGGAGGGAAGGAAGGAAGGAGGGAGGGAGGGAAGGAAGGAAGGAAGGAAGGAAGGAAGGAAGGGAGGAATGAGGGAAGGAAGGAGGGGAGGGAGGGAGGAGGGAAGGAAGGAAGGAGGGAGGGAAGGAAGGAAGGAAGAAAGGAAGGAAGGAAGGAAGGAGGGAAGGGAGGGAGGGAGGGAGGAAGGAAGGAGGGAGGGAGGGAGGGAAGGAAGAGAGGGAGGGAGGAAGGAAGGAAGAGAGGAAGGAAGGAAGAGAGGAAGGAAGGAAGGAGGGAGGGAGGGAGGAAGGAAGGAAGGAGGGAGGGAAGGAAAAGGAAGGGAGGAAGGAAGGAAGGAGGGAAGGAAGGAAGGAAGGAGGGAAGGATGGAAGGGAGGAAGGAGGGAAGGAAGGAAGGAATGGAGGGAGGAAGGAGGGAAGGAAGGAAGGGAGGAAGGAGGGAAGGAAGAAGGGAAGGAAGGAGGGAAGGAAGGAAGGGAGGGAGGAAGGAAGGAGGGAAGGAAGAGAGGGAGGGAGGAAGGAAGGAAGAGAGGAAGGAAGGAAGGAGGGAAGGAAGGAGGGAGGGAGGGAGGAAGGAAGGAAGGAGGGAGGGAAGGAAAAGGAAGGGAGGAAGGAAGGAAGGAGGGAAGGAAGGAAGGAAGGAGGGAGGGAAGGAAAAGGAAGGGAGGAAGGAAGGAAGGAGGGAAGGAAGGAAGGAAGGAGGGAAGGATGGAAGGGAGGAAGGAGGGAAGGAAGGAAGGAATGGAGGGAGGAAGGAGGGAAGGAAGGAAGGGAGGAAGGAGGGAAGGAAGAAGGGAAGGAAGGAGGGAAGGAAGGAAGGGAGGGAGGAAGGAAGGAGGGAAGGAAGAGAGGGAGGGAGGAAGGAAGGAAGAGAGGAAGGAAGGAAGGAGGGAAGGAAGGAGGGAGGGAGGGAGGAAGGAAGGAAGGAGGGAGGGAAGGAAAAGGAAGGGAGGAAGGAAGGAAGGAGGGAAGGAAGGAAGGAAGGAGGGAAGGAAGGAAGGGAGGAAGGAGGGAAGGAAGGAAGGGAGGAAGGAGGGAAGGAAGAAGGGAAGGAAGGAGGGAAGGAAGGAAGGGAGGGAGGAAGGAAGGAGGGAAGGAAGAGAGGGAGGGAGGAAGGAAGGAAGAGAGGAAGGAAGGAAGGAGGGAAGGGGGGAAGGGAGGAAGGAAGGAGGGAAGGGAGGGAGGAGGGAAGGGAGGGAGGGAAGGAAGAGAGGGAGGGAGGAAGGAAGGAAGGAGGGAGGGAAAGAAGAAGGGAAGGAAGGAAGGAGGGAAGAGGGGAAGGGAGGAAGGAAGGAGGGAAGGGAGGGAGGAGGGAAGGGAGGGAGGGAGGAGGGAAGGAAGGAAGGAGGGAGGGAGGGAAGGAAGGAAGGAGGGAGGGAGGGAGGGAAGGCAGAGAGGGAGGGAGGAAGGAAGGAAGGAAGGAAGGAAGGAAGGAAGGAAAGAAGAAGGGAAGGAAGGAAGGAGGGAGGGAGCAAGGGAAGGAAAGAAAGGGAAGGGAAGGAAACTCTTTCCAGTATAGTGAGTTGCTCCTCCATTTAGGAAACTCCCGCAGACTTAGCGCAGCAGCCTTTGAAAATTGTATTTCTCTAATGCTTTTCTTGTTTTAGAGCTCCAAACACTTTCACTTCCACCAGGCGCACCTAAGAAAGAATTCTCTACGGCTGCAATTCACATTCACAGTCCCATCCCCCAACCCTCCCACCCCGCATTCGTGGGGTCCATTTCGGTTCCTTGACCATGCACGGTCACCCCGTGTGACAGAAGCGCCAACTGGGGAGAGAATGGCCCCTGGGAGAGCGCCCCCTGGCAAGCACCGCCCCCCTTCCCAGGCCTTCGATACCCTCTAAAACAATTCCTTCTGGGATATTCACACTTAGAGAGAAAGGGGGGTCATCAGATCCAACGGCCCTTTACTTATGTCAGCTTTGCTGACGTTTCTCGGGAGCATTCGGAGTAGGGAACACTCCGTAACTTCCTTGCCTTCTCCATTCCACAGAGGGCGGCCGCTGAGCACGAAGGGTGACATTTACAGTGTCTGTCTCATCTGGGTTAGACAGTAGGAAGACGTTTCTACCAGTAACAGTGGTTAAACCCTGACTCAACATCCAACAACTCGGTGAGGCGTCAGAGCCGTCATTCCCAGACAAGTTTCACAACAAGACACGACAGCACAACCTGTCACGGGCAATGCAGAGAATAGAGGCGAGTGGATCTCACACGCGGTGGGGCGGCTGCTTTCTGGAGGGATCGGACAGTTCCTGGCGCGGTGAAATTCTGAAGGGCCTTCTCAGTGCCGCTGCTCAATGAGTTTGTTTGCATGTGGAATTCTTAGGCTCTTGATTCTGTCCCTGCTTCCTGCATCACTTCCCTAGGAGACTGAATTCGGGAAGGGAGGGACCTCACCTTGGGGGGTGGGGGTGAAGAGTGGGGGACATCCTTTTGGAACATCCCCCCCCCCTCCTCCTTAGCAAGATACGCTCTGCTCTGTGAAGAAACCGGGCAGGAAGTCAAGGAGATCGACGAAAGCCACAGTAGAAGTAGACCCCAGACTCTCGGGACCCGGGTGGTCATCGGTGTCCATCTTCCCTGCGAGTTCATGGGCTCCCCCCGAGCAGGAGGCAGGTCTGTCCTAGTCGCCGCCAGAGCCGTCCCCAGTACCCGTCACCGTGCCTGGCACACAGCCGCCGCTCGGTAAATGTTTGCTGAAAAAAATCAACTGTAAACTTGGAGGCGATTCCCTTAAAGCGCTCCTCGCTCCGGTTCGGATGTAGAGTTACGTTACAAACCCTGGTGTGCTGGGGGACGGGAAGGGACACCGTTGGGTGACGATAAGAGCTAGAAGCACGTGGGCCGCCCCCGGAAAACAGCCCCAAAGTTCCAGTTGTATCTGGTAAACAACAGGGAAGCCCACTGGGGGCTCTTCGGGTCACCGATAGGAGAAGGCAAGCGGTGGGAGGCTTACCAGGCCGCATTTGATCCGGAAGAGGGTAGGGGCACCAAAGAGCAGGGCGTCTTGGAGGGGCCTGGTCACGGTGGCAAACTCAAGGGATGACTCCTGTGGCTGAAGGCTGAATGGTTCCGACGGGTGGGTGTCAAAGATGGACGCTGCTCCTGGGCGAACTCAGAGAAGGTGGCGGTTGGAGCAGAGGCAGGGGCCAGCGCAGTCATGGCCAAAAATGGCCCCGGGGAGGAAGAAGACGCCTTGGGAATCTGGTGTTGTCTTGCGTGGAGTGGGAGGGAAGCCCCAAAGGCAAGATCTGACTTTCTCCAGAGAGAGCTTTCTGAGGACAGGGGGCTATGTCTTACGCATCTACAGCCAATCGAAGCAGAGTGCCTTGCCCGTAGTAGCTGCTCAACTAACACTCCGTAAAGGAATGCTTGGCTGGTTGGCCGACTCTGGGAGGCACTGAGGATCTGCGGGCATGTGGAGGCCACCAGAGCTCTGTTGACTGTCTTCTCGGCTCCGACTTCCCTGGTCTAATCTTCTGCGTCATATCACCTGTGCTTTAAGCCAGAAGATGTTCCCAAAGATTGCTACTCTGTAGGTGGACAGCCGATACTAAAGAGGGGGACTCTAGCACCTACGGGCTGCGTCTCGGCCTGCAGCCTCGTGGGCCGTGCCCTCCGTTCTCCCGGGGCTCCTGCTGCCAGACGGGGTCCACGCATTTTGGACGATCCCGCTCGGCCCCCCACCCAAACATCAGATCACCATTCACGTTTCCTTGCAGTCTTTCTCCCTTTGATCCTATCTTGGCAAGCAGGGACGTGTCACCACGGGAGCCTGGTGTTAGCGCACACACACACACACACACACACACCCCACTTTCCCTGTCTCTGAGCCATTGTCTGTCCCTCTGCCTCTAGGCCTGGCCCATCTGTATGCCTCTTCCTCTCCCCGGATGCTGAATGTGGCCTCTGATGTGAGAGAGCTGGGCATTTTGCACGTCTGTAAACACTGGCCTCCCTCAGGGGACTCGGGAAGATCCACCCATATGGCAGGACCTTCCAGGGAGACGCGAAACCAAGAGCCTGACCTCATGATGCCCGCAGCGTCTGGCAAGTAAGGTACCAGCTCTTCTGTCCTGGCCACAGTCCAGTTCTCTCTTCTAGAATCCACACCTTCCCTGGCTCCCCTCCAGGCTGACAAGATCTGCGCTAGTTGGGGAAGGATAAGCGTGGCCTAGTGAGTAGCGGATGGTGGGGGGGGGGGGGGTCTCAACTCTAGGATCTGGATCAAATCACGCCCCAGCTCTGTGCCTCAGTTTCTCCCTTGAGACATTCTGCCCATGCTTCTAGAGTGAGGAGGCCGCCCCGTGCTAAAACGTTCCCTGAGCTCATGGGGGAAGAACCCACAGTCTTGTGTTCCTTTGCAGCCAGGAGCCGCCCTCCCCGCCCTCCCCCAGAAGGCCTTGCTAGTTGGTGACGCCGGGCCGGCAAGGCAGGGTCCTGCAGGATGAAAGCGTGGAGAAGCTAGAGCAGGAATAATAATGATAATCATCAGCTGCGGGCGGCTTAACCACCCAGGAATGCAAGGCCCCACGCCCTGTGCGCCTCACACCCCAGGACACTCGAAGGGCTCCTCTCCCTTCGTTTTATTGCAGCGATCCCACACTCTCCCATTCCCAGCCCAACCCATTTGGGTTCCCAAGGAGCGCGGTCCAGCCACCGGCTCATCCACCACCCAGGTTCCATGGGAAGATTCCGCTTAACAAGACCCAAGCCAGCAGCCTGGTAGAACGCCCAGCCACTTGGAAACTCGGGCTCCGGGTTTCCCAGAGAAGCATCCTCCTCGCGCCTGGCCCGGAGCACTTTCCCACAGACGCACCTGCGTCTGGTCACCGTGAGGTCCGGGAGCCTTGCCCGTGTCCGTACAGCTCTGAATTCAAGGCCTGGCCGGCCGGCAGAGGACCATGGGCAAGTTCTGTTTTGGTTTTGACTTCTTTGGGTTCACCTGCCCCCCGAACTTCCCAAGACTCCCCGTGGCTCGCTGAAGCTAAGCTCTGGATCTCGTAGGGCCAGCATGTGGTTGTTTCGAATCTGGTCTGAATCCGCTTCTCCAACCCTACCTACTCTCTTCACCCTCCAGATGCCAGCCGGAAGTGACCACTAACAGTCGGTCATACATACCCCACGCTTTTCCATTTGGGGCTCCAGTCCCTCTTGGGGAATGTCATTTCCTTCACGACACCCGGCCAGACCCTCCTAGCCTTCAAAGCCCAAGCCCGAGTTCATTGCCTCCATGAGTACACCTGACCCCCATCCCACCTTGGCACGCTGGTTCCTCTCCACGTGAAGCCCTCAACTCCTGTGCCCGCCTCCTGGGTTGCTTGCGTGCATTTCTTAACTCACCCCGTGAATCATTACCATGCTGAGGTCTCATTCATCTCTGTGTCCCCATGTGTCCAGCACAGCACCGTGCGCCCGGGGCACCTGCTCAATAAGTAAGTGTTGGACATAAACTGTGGCCAGTGATCATCCCCCCAGCCCCCCGCCAATAACGTCCCCACGCATGTGTGCTTTGCAAAAATATACATAATTATTTGAGCGTAAAAGTTGACGCCTGTGTGTTCCCGCCAGATTCTTCTTGCGTGGGGCGCGGGTACCCCAAGTCTCCCGTGAAGGTGTGAGGTCCGTGGCTTCGAGGTTCGTTTTTAACAAGGGTGGAAGGGTAAGTTCACGTTTCTTTTATGTATTTGCTCGTTTTTTTTGAGGAAGCTCCACGCCCAGTGTGGGGCTGGAAGTCACAACCCCGAGATCAGGAGTCATAGGCTCTACCGACAGGGCCAGCCGGGCGCCCCGGGTTAGCTCACCTTTCAAATAGTCACCTCGTGGGGCGGGCACCTGGCTGCCTCAGTCAGTGGAGCGGGTGACTCTTGATCTCTGGCTTGTGTGTTCGAGCCCCACAGTGGGCGTAGAGATTACTTAATAAAATCTTTAAAAACATATATATTTAAAAGGGGCGCCTGGCTGGCTCAGTCGGTTAAGGGTCCGACCTCGGCTCAGGTCATGATCTCAACGGCTCGTGAGTTCGAGCCCCACATCGGGCTCTCTGCTGTCAGCACAGAGCCAGCTTTGGATCTTCTGTCCCCCTCTCTCTCTGCCCCTCCCCGGCTCGTTCTCTCTCTCTCAAAATAAATAAACTTAAAATATATGTATATATATTTTTTTCCAAAAATAGTCACCTTGATAATTACAAATTACAAGTACGTTCTGTGGCCCTCTTCATGTTAGACCTGATCCAGACTTTGCCATTTCCACCTCGTGATGGGGCCTAACAAAGAGCTCATTTGAGAAGCCTCAGCTTTGTCATTTTCTTCTGTGCTGACTTAGGAAGATCTTTATCCTGAGGTTTCTTTGCAGGAATCTTTTTTAACCGCCCCCCCCAGTTCATTTTGTGAAGGTTAATTTAAAAAATTTTTTTTAACATTTTATTTATTTTTATGAGACAGAGAGAGACAGAGCGTGAGCAGGGGAGGGGCAGAGAGAGAAGGAGACACAGAATCCGAAGCAGGATCCAGGCTCTGAGCTGTCAGCACAGAGCCTGACTCGGGGCTCGAACTCACAAACCGTGAGATCCTGACCTGAGCCGAGGTCAGACGCTTAACTGACTGAGCCGCCCAGGCGCCCCTTGTGAAGGTTAATTTAGTTTAAGTTAGATAACATGATCCCTAGTGTCATTTAACCAGGTAATGTAAACTGGGATACTCTGTAGTTTTTTGCTTGATTTTGTTTTGTTTGTTTTTGCAGAGAAGAGAGAGCACAGCAGGGGAGAGGGGCAGAAGGAGGGAGGGGTGGAGAGAGAGAGAGAATATCTGAAGGAAACTGCACGCTCAGCACGGAGCCTGATGCGAGGCTTGATCCCACGACTGTGAGATCACGACCTGAGCCAAAATCGAGAGCCGGACGCTCAACCTACTGAATCACGCAGGCATCCCTGCTCTGCAGGTGTTCAACCATGATCTGTAAACAGCGAGGGAGCCTTGTCCCCCTCTCTGACACACCCCCAGGAGACCCTGTACTGTTCTAGCATCCCTAAGTACATCAGCTCACTGAATGGCCCACGGCTCGGTGTCCAGCCCTATGTTAGAATATCGGTGAGGCTTCCTTGACTCAGTCTGAAAGGGGGCTTCTGTGACCCCCACCTCATTTCTATCAGTACATGTGCCAGTTCTACGATCTCCAGTGCCCCCCCCCCGGCTCTCTCAGCCGCCTCAAGGTCACTTCCAAAACCTTCTTTGTAAAGCCCATTTCTCTCCATTTATTCCCTAAGTCCATTAAGGGCCCCACTAAATGCTCAGTTGCACCGACTAGAAACCACAAACCAGTCCAGTGTCTTTTCTTTCTTTCTCTTTCTTTCTTTCCTCCTTTCTTTCTTTCCTTTCTTTCCTTCTCTTTCTTTCCTCCTTTCTTTCCTTCCTTCTTTCTTTCTTTCCTCCTTTCTTTCTTTCTTTCCTTCTTTTTCTTTCTTTCTTTCTTTCCTCCTTTCTTTCTTTCCTTCTTTCTTTCCTCCTTTCTTTCCTTCCTTCTTTCTTTCTTTCCTTCCGTCTTTCTTTCTTTCCTTCTGTCTTTCTTTCCTTCTTTCTTTTTCTTTCTTTCCTTCTTTCTTTCTTTCTTCCTTCCTTTCTTTCTTTCTTTCTTTCCTCCTCTTTCTTTCTTTCTTTCTTTCTTCTTTCTTTCTTCTTTCTTTCTTTCTTTCTTTCTTTCTTTCTTTCTTTCTTTCTTTCTTTCTTTCTTTCTTTCTTTCCTTCTTTCTCTCCTTCTCCTAAGTAGGCTCCCTGCTGGGCATGGAAGCCCAAAGCAGGGCTTGAACTCACAACCCCGAGGTCAAGAGTCAGACGCTTAACCGACTGAGCCACCCACGTGCTCCAAACCAGTCCAATTTCTAAGGGCCTTGACCATTGCTAACCAGTCGGCCTCCTTGCCACTGTGCTCTTCCCTTCCTCTGTGCCCTCCACATTTCTGCCAGAGAATCTTCCCGACACACGTCTGATTTGGGCCTCCCCTCTTCCTAGCCTCTCCTTTTGCCTCCTGCCAATAGGACCAAGTATGAACTCCTGGCACACGGTTGCAAGGCAGGCCCTGCTGACCTTTCCAAATTGGTCACCTCGCCAACCACCCGGGAGCTGCCATCTTGAATACCGTGTTTCTTCTTACCATAGCTTTGCGCGTTCCCTCTTCTCGGCCTGCTGAACTGTAGGACTTAACCTTCAAGGCCAGCACTCCGGGCACCTTCCAAACACTGAAGGCAGAGAGAATGCACTCCGTCTCTCTCTGCACCTTGGCGCTTGGTGCGAAACTCTCTTGTATTACGCTGGAAGGTGATTGCTCGGCGGTTTGTATCCTCCCCATGATGGTGGATCCTGAACACCTGGACGCATATCTCATTTCTGTCTATACCCTCCTTCCCCTGCTCCCTCCCAGCCTGAGATGGTGGCAGTCTCTCTGGAAAGGGCTGTCCCATTGACCTGAGGTGTCAGGCACTTTTTTCCTATTGTCACCTGGACCGCCCCCTACCGCACCCCCAACACCCAACACTCAGAAAGCAAATTTCTAGGCGCCGGGTACTGTTCTAGCATCCTTAAGTACATCAGCTCACTGAATTCTGACCGCAAGGCCATAAGGTTGGCACTTCCGGCATCCCTGTTTCATAAATGAGGCAGTCCAGGGTCACGTGGCAAGTAAGGAGCAGAGCCAGGAGTCCACCTCTGCCTCCTGGGTCCAGAGCCCTGACTGTGACCTCTACGGCCTAGGGTCAGTGCTGTGTGAGACCTCACTTGACCTCGCTGTTCTCGCTTTTCCTCGACAAGAGTGGCTGCTGTTCCCAAGGCCAGCTGAACACCCTTCCACCCTGCGCAAGGCGGAGGGACAGGTGGCTCGGGTAGCTCTCTCCCCCCTCCCCCAGACAGACAACGGGCGTGACTATCTCCCCGCCGTCCTTGGGGGAAGCCCTCTGCCGGTTCACTCCATTCCTGGACCAGAGCTCTTTGGGGAGATCTGAACATTGGTATCAGCGGGGGTGCCATCACTTCTCCGGGAGGGCCCACAGGAGCCATGCCCATGACCCCAACGCCTGCCCACCAGCCCCTTGGGCACCTGGAGGGGGTTCCCCACCTCTTCTACCTGATCAGCTTCCGGCCATTAATAACAGCTCATTCTCCTTCTCCGGGGCTCTTTGTCTACTCTGCCTGCCTCCCCACGCTTCCTTCCTGTTCTTTTTCTTTACAAGAGTGGGTATTTTTAACCTGAGGTTTTTGCTCACCTCTCACTGTCCCATTGGGACCGGGCAGGGCTGCTGGCGAGCTGGAGGGCTGGGAGCGGTTTGCCCACCTTGGAGGCCGCGATTGCGTCCCTCGCTGCTGGCTACGGGCTTAGCCCTCACCCTTCCCCACCTCTGTTAAGCTCTCCCTCCTCTGCTTCTGGAGGAAACACCGCGAACCGGCCACGGGTTGAAGCTTTGGAAACTGGACAGGACACACAGGGAGCTGAGCTCAGCCCCGAGGTGTTGTGGGGTGGGGGGAATGCCATGAAGACCATATGCAGAGCCAGGTAAAGGTCAAGGAGGCCTAGAATGTCGCATGTCCCCGGAACAGCCACCAGGGTCATCTCTCAGTCCGCCTGTGTGACCCGCATTATTGATGCCCTTTGGAGGCCTGAGGGGACGTTCAAGGATTCTCTCAGTTTTGGAGGTGCAGCGCAGAGAGCTCCCCACTCCCTCCCTGTCCTCCTCGAAACTTCTCGAAGGTCTCTGCTCCCAGGAAGCCCTTTGTGCTTCTAGTTCTCCTTACCTCAGCCCTCAGCCTGGCCCACCTACCATCCTCCACTCTGTCCTCACCCGCTGCTGTCCAGCCCCCACCCCTCTCAACGTCTCAATGCTTCTCTGCACCCCAGGAGCGAAACAGAGAAACTTTTGTTTTGAAGCTTCAGTAACTGCAAAGGGGAGATAACTGGGCTTTCGGGGTTTTGTCGTAATTGCTGTTGGTTTTGAAGTTCAGTGTCTATACCCGGCTTTCTTTAAAAAAAAAAAAAACAAAACAGAACAGCTAGACAGCAACTAAACAAATTAATATCAGAGATTTTTTTTTAATGTTTTATTTATTTTTGAGACAGAGCATGAACAGGGAAGGGGCAGAGAGAGAGGGAGACACAGAATCTGAAGCAGGCTCCAGGCTCTGGGCTGTCAGCACAGAGCCCAACGGGGGGCTCGAACTCACGGACCGTGAGATCATGACCTGAGCCAAAGTCAGAAGTTTAACCGACTGAACCACCCAGGTGCCCCTGAGATTTTTTTTTTTTTTTTAAAGCAACTGACAGTGACTCACTACAGGCTGCTGGGCCGACAGCTAATGTTCTCTAAAGTAAGCGATCGTCTTAATGATTGCCCGGGGCATCGCCACGTCCTACTGGGCTCTGAGTCACCGCCAAGGATCAAATAGCTTCAGCTTTGTTTTTCTGTGGACCGCCGTCTTGAAAGTTCTAATTCTTTAAAAAAAGAGCGCCCCTGTGTAACACACCTACTGATTGAAAGTCAAAGAACCAATTCTCCGCGTGGCCTTGAGGCCTTGCTGATGACACAGAATACCTGTACCTCTCATCTCCAGCCTCCGCACCCGCCCCCCCCCAGGCCACACCTCTGCTTCACACTCTGCTGACTGTCCCCACCCCTCCCTCCGGTGGAGCCGGCCCAAGGTCCCAAGTAGCGATGCCTTCTGGCCCCACTGAACTGTGGCTGCAAACTTGTTTTCCATCTCCTTTGTCCCTGGCACCTCTTTAGGATTTGGTCCCCCCGTTCAGTCTATAAACAGTTCTTGGGCATCACCCATGGGCAGAGAGAGACAGGCTGGGTGGGTACTGGGAAAAGGCAAAAAAAAAAAACAACAACAAAAAACAAAAAACAAAAAACATATATATATATATATATATATATATATATATATATATATATATCAACGCTCCTTCCAGGGAGAAAACTCTCCCACCACAAACCTAGACAGCTGCTCACTACAGATTCAAGAGAACTCCATCTCAGAACGAAGGGGGTGAGGGAGGGGGAACCCAAACACGCTGGGATTTATCAGAACTTCCCGAAGGGGAGAGATCTCAGCCTAACTTTGACTGTCAATAAGGCTGTCCCAGCTGGGCACATAGGTGCACAGAGATGGTGAGCCCATCCTGGCCGTGGGACCCAGAATTCCCCGGCCACCTCTGCCAGGAAGCTGCCTTAGGAATCCTGAGCTGCCCCTTCCCCTCCGGGCTAACTGGGTGATAAGGACGGGGGGACCAGCCCCAGCAAGGAGGAAGTGGACTGGCTTCCTGTTTGTTTGTGAATCTCAGAGCAGCCCCGTGCAGTCATGAACACCAGCTAAGCAGAGCAACCTTGGCCTGAGCCAAGAGCTCCAGGGAGCCCGTCCGCCAACCCAGCAAGCCCTCAGCCAGCTGGGAGATGCAGGGACTCTCTCCCAGGACAGCCATGCTCAGATGGCAAGCCCCGTTAGCAGTTAGGCCAGCTTGGCGGGGACAGGAGGTGGAGTAATGACTTCCCTAAAAAAAGCCAGAGTCACACATTCATAATATGAGGCCTCTGAGCAGCTTGGGGGTGGGCGTGGGGGGCTCCAGCATCGTTATCCCTCGACCCACCCCCACCCCCACCGCAAATTACTCCCAAGGACCCTGGGCACAACTCTGTTGCCCTCTGGGGAAGTCTCGTGCAAAGATCACCAAGCACCACGTCCTTTAAAAAAAAATCGGGCAGCACGCACCGCGGTTTTGTTTGCAACAGCAAAACACATGCAAAGCACCACCTAGTTGTCCAAAAGCCAACTGGTTGACAGCAAAACTTAGTAGATCCACGCCAGGGAAAACGCCGTAGCCATTCGAAAGAACGGAGTGGATCGGTATATGCCACTGCGGGGAGAAGGGCAAGACATTTCCATGAATGAAAACAGCAAGCTGCAGAAAACCGTGTGATCCCTTTCGTGCAAATAATGAGAAGAGCAGAGGGCACGTCCCCACAGGCTGACAGATAGATGTGCTGCTGAATGCACCGTCTCCCTTCTGGAGAGAAATTTAAGCAACCCGCACCAGGGGCCATTTTGAGCGAGAGGAACTGGGAGGACAGTGGTGGGAAGGCTTCACTTTTTTCATTATTTATCTTTCGGTGCTGTTTCCGTTTTTCAGTAAGGTTTATATATTTCGAAAAGATTACCTCGGGCAGTGGAATTCGGGTCCGTTCCGTTTCCCTCTTTACACGTCTCTGTATCGTTTCGAATAAAACGTGCTGGGGCGCCTGGGTGGCTCAGTCGGTCGAGGGTCCGACTCGATTTCCAGCCAGGTCTTAATTGTGCGGGTTCACGGGTTCGAGCTCTGGGTCGGGCTCTGTGCTGACAGTGCGGAGCCTGCTCGAGGGTCTCTCTTTCTGCGCCTCCTCTTCTCGTGTGTGTGCTCTCTCTTTCTCAAAATAAATAAACTTTTTTAAAAATTTTTTTTAACGTTTATTTATTTTTGAAACAGAGAGAGACACAGCATGAACGGGGGAGGGGCAGAGAGAGAGGGAAACACAGAATCGGAAGCAGGATCCAGGCTCTGAGCCATCAGCCCAGAGCCCGACGCGGGGCTCGAACTCGCGGACCGCGAGATCGTGACCTGAGCTGAAGTCGGACGCTTAACCGACTGAGCCACCCAGGCGCCCCTCAAAATAAATAAACTTTAACCAAATTAAATGAAATTACATTCAAAAAATTGGGGCGCCTGGCTGGCTCTGTCGGGAGAGCATGTCAGTCTCGATCCCCGGGTCGCGAGTTCGAGCCCCACGTTGGGTGTAGAGATTACTAAAAAAATAAATAAACTTAAAAAAAAAAAGAAGTATTGAACCACTAAGTCTTATCTTTAAGGCAACTGAAAGAATCTGGCAGTGAGCATTTACGAGCTGAAACAGTTAGAGCCTGGATGGCAGATTCTTCGGGAAAATTTATGGGAGAAGCGGGGGCGGCGTGGGGGGGTGGGAAACGCTCTGCTTTAAGATCCGTACCCATCAGCGACAGACAGTGTCGCCCGTTCTGCATTTCGCCTTGTGGATTCCTTGCGGCAAACGTCTGAGCTGTCTCGGGCTTCCTTCCAACCCCTCCCTCTCCCAGCTTCGCCCCCCATTTCGCGGCCTCCTCATTTAGCTGTTGACCCACGCGGAAAATAAGGAAGAGAACTCTGGAGGGAGAAGACAAGCAATATAAGGCACTTTGATACACGTGACCTGATCGTCTGTCATCTGGACCGAGTGGCAGCAGCCTCTGGATAAAGGACCCGTATCTGACTCATCTTCTGATCCCAGGACTGCGCACAGTAGGTACTCAGTAATCACCAGGGTGGGGTGGGGGGGGGTGAACGAATGGAGCAGCTCGTGTGTCAATTCAGAACTTGCTCTTTGCAGGTCTGTCTGCTCCGCCTCATGAGTGTTTTGAGAAATTGAAAGGAAACCCCCGGAACCTCGGAAAGAGATCCTGTCTGAGGTCTCCCTTGTGTTTCATGAATTCAGCAACAACGGAGCGAGCTGCCCAAATTGACCTCAGGCTGCCAAGGCCTGAGGACCCAGTTCCCCGGGAGCCTCCCGGGTTTAAGAAAGAGGTAAAGCTGAGCTGGGTGGCTGTCTCCCACGTGGCCAAGAGGGGTAGCAGCCGTTTGGCTGGTGGTTGGGCCGGGACACGTGGTATATTTACAGCCACAGATGCCCCTGGGGGTTCCGTATCAGGAAGCCGTCTGCAAAGGGTCACCTCGACCTGTGTACTTATCCTCGGACCTGCCACTGTTGGCCTCCTAGTCCCTTCCCCGAGGTCTTTTCCTGAATGTCTTGTACTTGCCCACAAAGCCTGGGGTCTGCGGCAGCAGGCCGGTTGCTGCCATCTGGTGGACAAGAGAGGCCATGGCCTTCCCAGGCTGGCCTGAAACCCGGGAGCTGAAAGGAACCTTTGACCACGGCTTCCAGGACCGTGGGTGTCAAAGTTTTGCAGCCACGGAACCCTTCCTTCAAACGACAGCAAGGACCAAGGTGACAAATGCGCTGCTGTGGCTGTAGCAGGGGAAGGAGGGACTCGGAGCCCCACTGGACCTGCCAGACACTCCCCCAAGCTCAGCTGGTGGATTCACTTCCGCTGTCACTGTAAGGATGGGAGAGTGGGACCTTGAAGATAAGAAGCTACTCGTGCAGGGGCGCCTGGGTGGCTGCGTCGGTTGAGCGTCCCAAGTCTTGATTTCGGCTCAGGTCATGATCTCACCGTTCATGGGTTCAAGCCCCGAGCCGGGCTCTACACTGACAGCACGGAGCCTGCGTACGATCTACTCTCTCCCTGGCTCTCTGCCCCTCCCCCATTCATGCAGGCACTCTCTCTTTCTCGAAAATAAAGAAATAAACATAAAAAAAAAAAAGAAGCTACTTGTGCAAACAGTGGCACAGCAGACTAAAACACAGAGCCCTTGTGCCAAACATGCTTTGGCATTTGCCCGGCCAAGCTGTACCGTCAACCTCAAACAAGGGCTCCACACGGCTTCCTGAGTGCTCAGCCAAGCCGCCTGTTCCAAGACATCTAGGCTCCTGGGGAGGAGAAGCCCAGAACCCAATTCCTCCTGCGTCTTCTTGTTTGAATCAAATCGGGGTCGGACCCATGGTGATCCCTATGTCCCCTTCTCCATAGCCAGCATGGAATCAGGGCACAGAGATGCCCATTGCTGTCTCCGGATTCCAAAGAAGCTTCCTGGTCCCTGACATTGGGAGAGCCAGGCAGCCCCCTAGAACACAAATAGGAAAGGCAACAAGAATAGTTTGAGCATCTGTGCTCAGAGCCCTGTGCAAAGCATTTTCACGTCCGCCATTTCATTTACTCCTCAACAACACTGCAGTGTGCATATTCATTTCCTCAGGGTTTTTTTTTTTTCATATTTTACTTATTTATACATTTAAGTAATGTCTACACCTAACACGGGGCTCCAACTCACGACCCTGAGATCAAGAGTCGCATGCTCTACCGACTGAGCCAGCCAGGTGTCCCCATTTCCTCAGGTTTTTAATAAGTGGGGGGTGGGGGGGGCAGGATGCTTGATGTATTTAGGTAAGCTACCCAAGGTCTCCCAAGCTAGTAAATGGCAGAGTCAGAATCCAGTCCCAAATCGTTCTAATTCTAGAACCCACGTTCTTTCCAGTAAATGGGGGTTGCTTCCTGGAGCAAGAGATCTAGGAAGTCGGGCCCAGCCCAGAGTTCCATTGTGTCAGTCAGGATCACTGCAGTTCCCTGGCATGGAGAGCCTCACAAAAGAGAAGACATTGTCTCTGCATCCCACCTGTGATAGTCTAGCTGGGAATAAAAGTAAGCTTGTGAAAGTGATGAAGATTTCACACGCACTCACTGACTTGTGAGTGCCAAGAAGGATTGACGGGACAAGGAGCCTCAGATCGAGAACATCTGGAAGCTAGAGATGGGATGGAAACCGCACTAGACAGGGAGCCCGCATTCCTGGATCCCACCCCTGGCTTTGCCACCAGCATCCAGTGGGACGCTGGGCAAGTCCCCTCATGCTCTTCACCTAAATGAAGGGGTTGTCCCTGAGGATGTGAAAGCCTCCTGCTCAGTTCTACACTGTTGTGATTTCAGTGGGGGCGGAGTTAGACAGGGAAGGGACCCTGAAGGAAGTGAGTGTGGGACAGGATCTTGAAGAGGGGAGGGCTAGGGACATGGGAGAGGGAAATGCTCACACTGAGAGGTTGGTAAAGTCAAGCAAGGACAGGAAGCAGTTGCTAGCTAGAGACGGCGAGCTCATCTGCTGTCGGACGCCTGGTAGAGATCAGGTTTGGCACAATCCACAATGAGTAGCATCTGCGGTTCTTTTGGGATCTCTGGTTATCCAGGATAGATGTGGCCTTGACCAAGAGACTTTCTCCACCCAGTGGCTGACGCTCCCAGAGGCCCCATTTCTAGGAGTTATTGTGCACTGGGCTCCCTTTCTTGACTGTGGCCTCTCCTAGCTTTGGAAGGACTGTCCAGCAGCAAATCCCTCCTGGAGGGAAAGGAAGTACTTTTATCCCAGGCCTGGAGAGCCTCAGATCTCTAAGGAACCATCGGGTCCTCCTTTCTTCCTAATTCCCACCTGTGTGCTACGGCCATTCCTGTCTTCTGTCCTGTTCAGAAACATGTGCAAGCCAGGGAGAACGGCGGGCATCATAAATGTGTGTGCCAGGGCCCCAGCAGAACTTTGCTCTCCGGGACACGATCGAGAACTCTGGTAGCAATTACACTGTGTCGGACTTAAAGCCCTCACCCCCCTTGGTCCCTGAGACTTCCAAATCCCACGCTTCTTTTTTTTTCTTCTCCGAGGCTATCCAATCCCCCGAGTCGGGGCTCAGCAAACTTGTCCCGTAAAGGGGCAAAGAGTAAATACTGTGGGTTTTGCAGGCCACGTGGGGTCTGCCGGAACTACTCAGCCCCGCCGTTGAAGTGCAAGGCGAATGTGTTCCGACGAAACTTCGCTCCCAGACAACGAAGTCTGAATTTTACATCGCTGTCATGTATCACCAAATTGTATTTTTCTTTTGATTTTTCCCAACCACGTAGAAGTGTAAACACCACTGTGAGCTGGTAAAAAAAACCCCGTGAGTCGGACTGCACTCGGCCTGCCGGCCGTGGTTTGCCCGTCCCTCACCCAAGTGTTTGCAGCCGGTTCAGCCGAACTCAGACGGTCCAAGCCTCTGCGTGATCCTGGCCTTTCTGGCTGATCTGGACGGCTCCTCTTAGCCGGCAGGGATGACGACAGCTTTAAGCTCCCCCAAAGTGGCCTTGTCCTTTTGGTTTTTCTCTCTCTCTTCCAAAGTAGCTTGATTGGAGGGCGCTGGAAAGATACCCTCCTCTCTACCCACTCAGCGTTCCTTGCAAAGGCGTTCTCTTTCGGCTGTATTAAAGTGGTTTCCCCAGGCCAGCACTTTGCCACGTATTCTCTCTTCCAGCTCTGTGCGCCGGGCCTTGCCAAAGCATCCGGGCCTCTACGGGCTCGGGCAGGCCTCACGGCTCTTTTGTTGTCGAATTCTCAATCCCCGTGTTGCAGGCGGTCTAGAGTCAGCATCCTTTGTATAAAGGGAGACCTTAGCCGCTAGGAAAGCTGGGGCGCATTAGCCAGAGGCGCATTCCCGGAGCGGAGGCATTTTAAGTCGGGCTCAAGATATTGAGAAGGACGGGGATTGAAGGAGGGAGGGAGAGAGAAGTTCCAGACAGAAGCGGGAGAGACTGAGCTGCGGGCAGGCGGCGGCGAGGGGAGAATCCCACACGGAGGCTGTTTGAAGCAAGAGAGTGAAGGCACTGGGGGGGGAGGGGGGGTCGGCCGGGGCAGCCCAGCAGTGGAGGGGTCGGTCTGCTAGACCCTGAGGGCCTGATTCAGGGGAGCTTGGGGGTAACAGCACGACGGCGTGGGAGTAGAACGCAAGGACCCGACTCCTTCATGACGCAAGGCTCCTTCATGAAGGCTGCTCCTTCATCGGTTCCTTCGACGGACACCCGGGCGCTCCCACCAAGAGCCAGGTGTGCTTGACTTGGGGAAAAGACCAGGCAGTGGTCGGGGGAAAGAAGAGGAAGGAGGAATGTTGAGTCCTATGAAGATCCTGCCCTTTATAAACATAGAGTAGAAGAGTACACACACATACACACACACACACACACACACTCCAGCTCAATGAAGAGATCGCTAAATGCCTCATGAGAGTGTGGATGAGGAAATTCAGGCAAGGGAGAAGTAATGACTAGAAGAGGGGATTTGCCGTTTTGTGGGAGAGAAAGCCTTTGAGGATGGGGCTCCCGGGGCCTGTGAAATGTAGGGAGAGGGCTCTCCAGGTTGAAGGGATGCTGAGCAAAGGGGGGTGCGGTGAACATGTGGGGGGGGCGCAGAAAAGAGACGTCAGTCCGGTGTGCGTTTTCAACGCGGGGGAGGGGGTGTTACTGGCATTACTTTGGGGGCGACTCTTCGGAGTAGGAGTCTGTCCCATACAAAGTAGGTCTTGTAGGCTCACTGCCCTCTACCCTCCCCCTCCCCCAGTGCCCATCATGGCGTCGTCAAACAACACTCCCCACCCCACGGGAGCCGCTAGGTTGGTCTGGGGAGGCAAGCAGTAAACTGTAATGTTGGACTAGAAAAGTAGCCAGCGGTAGCCAGACCGCGGAGAGCCTCGTACTTCATGGTATTTTTTAACGTGAACGTATTTTAACAGAAGTTTTCTCTCCGCTGCCTATCCAGGGTCCACTGCCTTCTTAGCAAGCGACCTCTCCAGGCCCGAACAAGGAAGCAATTCAGCCTGACCCAAGGAGAGAGGGAGCAAGGCACTCCCTACTCTGGCTCTTCCCTGGCCACGACAGGACTTGGCTTTTTATTCAAGGCCCAGAGAATCCCAGAACTGATAAAGGCCCATTGTGGCAGCTTCTGGAGAGATCTGGAGAAGCCCAGAGGCCGTCGGGGGGCTCTGGGGCTAAGGAGCCGGTTAACAGCCCTTGAACATTTGTGGGAAGAATTAGTTGGTGGCAGTCAGGGCGGAACGAGGCCCCCGGGCTGTCACTGGCATCATCCGCGGCAAGCAGGCCAAAGGCAAACCCAGTAGGAAGCTGGCCTGTCTGTGGCTAGAAGGGCTGGCCTGCGAGGCAGAGGGGACCCAAAACCCGTGGAGGGCTCCCCTGCAGACACCTGGAGGATGAAACCGAATCTCCCGCCCGGGGCAAGAAACACAACTGTTCTTTTTAAAAAGGGCCTGGGGGGGGGCGCCTGGGTGGCGCAGTCGGTTAAGCGTCCGACTGCAGCCAGGTCACGATCTCGCGGTCCGGGAGTTCGAGCCCCGCATCAGGCTCTGGGCTGATGGCTCAGAGCCTGGAGCCTGTTTCCGATTCTGTGTCTCGCTCTCTCTCTGCCCCTGCCCCGTTCATGCTCTGTCTCTCTCTGTCCCAAAAATAAATAAATGTTGAAAAAAAAAATTAAAAAAAAAAAAAAAGAAAAAAAAAGAAAAAGGGCCTGGGGAGGAGGGAGTCTCCCGCCCCTGGCCCCTGCCGCTCCCCCCCCACCCCCCATAAGGGTGTCCAAAGCAATAAACAGCAGGAAAGGAGGAAGGCGGCAGAGTAGAAGCCCTTCTGGAAGCTATTGAGAAGTTACGTTCTCTGCTCACGTCTCTGTCGCGCTGAGTCCGGGCACATGGTTCTCAGGCCTCACTGTTCTTACAGCAAAGAAATAGGAAGAGACACCCTGAGATAGAGGGTGCCGGGGCAGGGGCTAGGGAGCTGGGCTAGATGGGAGCTTCGCGGCTATCACCAGGCTCTGGTGGGAGGTGAGAGGTGTAGCCCGGCCCATCACACTTGTCTGAGTGCTCTGGGGGAACGGGAAAGGACCAGACCCCCGCTGGGAGGCCCTGGGAGGAGGGGGAGCAGGTGCAGGGGCGGCGGAGGGGGGGGGGGCGGTGGGAGGGGGAGAGGAAATGCAGAATTCAGGTCAGAGACTGGCCTGCCGAGGTCTCTTGGGCAGCTCTCCTTGGCCAGGTGGTGAGCCCAGGGATTAAACTGAGCGCAGAGGGTAAAGCACAGAGAACGGGAGTGCTCCCCACCACTGCTGTTTCTGCGTCTAGTTCCTAGAAGGATTTCGGATGGGTCACTGGCTCGTTTCTCAACAGTCGGTCGGCTTTCCCTCCCCACCATCCAAAATACATCCGACTTGGCCCCCTCAAAGGCCAAGTCCTTTCCGCATCAAAGCAAAACAGAGTAAGCAACACAAACCGACCTCAGAGCAACCTGGGGCCATCGGAACACAAAAACATAAAAAAGCGAACTCACGCTCAAGGAAGGCAACTGCACGCGCGTAGCATGTGACATCTGTCCGCTGCCAACAGGCTGGTGGGCAGGCCTATGGCTCCCAGTCAGAAATGGGGGGGGGGGGTGGTACCAAAAGCCACGGGGGAAAAGTGAACTGATCTGCACCCACGTGGCCTCCGAAGAGCCCATCTCATGACCACCCCTCACCTGGCACGACTTGAGATTCATTTCATTTCAGGCGGGGGACGGATCTGGGACACAGCCCAAGGTGGTGCTTTCTGAAACCGAAGCATTTTCTGCCTCGCTGGAGAGTCTGTCCCAGCTGGCGACGCACACACGTGCACACGCCAGCTCTAGAATGCTCGGTTCTGATCCCACGGCTCCCACAAACAGAACCACGAACCCTTTTAAGGCTGGGCTGGAAGGCCTGGGTGTCATTTATTGACGGCAATTTACACACATTCGCTTTCTTCCCAAGGTCGCCTCCTTCAAAGCGTAGGCACAGAGCCCTCGAGAAGGGCAGTCTCTGGACGAGGGAGCCAGGAGCACAGGATGCACGTCTTTGGCAGGCACGTTCGGCCCCCGGCAGGATGCAATCCTTCAAGCTGGAATCCGTCGGGTGTCCTGAGACACCGAGGTGGGGGGTGGACAGGAAGCCTTCGGCCGGACTCACATCTCAGTCCAGGCCCGCTCGCTCGCTGTCCAAGCCCGTCCCAGTTGCAGGACCCTGGGGGGGGTGGGGGGGAGGCAGCGAATCAGGCCCACCCACCGTCACAGGGGCAGATTCTTCAAGCTGTTCACACCTGCTTCCGCCGGCCCCACAGTTCGAGAGCATCAGCCTTACGGCAAGAGACAGATTACTTCCTCTCTGACCCTCCCTGGCACCTCTTCAGCCGGGCCTGTGTCGGAACCGCCGGAAAACACGGAGACCCGTGCTGTGCACGACAGCCCTTTCTTCTGCCCCGGGCTGCGTAGGCACTTGGCAATCTGGGGGAAGGAGGTGGCTCAGAAAGTGGGTGGAAATGGGAAGAATGAGAAAGCTTCGTCTGCTAGAGTAATTAGAGATCTGAAGTGATTCCACTTTATTTCCTTCACTTTAAGCCAATCATGAAATTTCACAGTGATTTCTGGGGCAGGGGCAGAAGGACGGCGGTGTTCAGAATCCTCGGGGCTGTGGCCCAGGCGGCCCGAGGAGGCGCGGGCCGGGCAGGCCTCACTGGGGCAGCTGCAGGAGCACGGACTGCCCGGCCGGCAGGTAGGTGATGTTCCGGGAGCGCGAGAGCTGGTAGGCGATGTCCTCCGCGGCCTCCAGCTTGCGCAGCTCGATGAGGCCGTCGCCCGCGGTGGCGAGCGAGTTGGCGATCAGCTCGGCTGCCTTGGAGTCGCCCTCGGCAGAGATGATGGCCGCCTTCTTCTGCTGCTCAGCCTAAGAGAGTGGGGGGGTGGGGGGGAACCAGGATCACACTTGAGGGTGCTGAACGGCGGGCAGCGGCCTCAGAAGGACTCGGCGAGGCACCCTCACCGGCTCCTGAAGGAACTCTGGGAATCTCCCTCCTCCTCCTCCTCCTCCTCCCCCTCCAGGTGGGGTCAACAGGCACGTGCACCCAGTCCTCCGCTTTCCTGCAATGCAGCGCCACCTCTCATGGTTGCAGGGCTCTCTTTCTGTTGGCTGCGCAAGTATCTGTCTTATTTCAAAATTCTCGTTAACGTCAACGGCAATCCAGTCCGGCCACCTTACTCTGAGCCAGGAGGATCCAAGCCGCGGAAGACGGGAGGGAGAAAAAAAAGGCAGAACCCACCCTCAGGCTCACCTTTCCCTCCAGCCCCAAGTCGAAGGGACTTTCATCAAACAAATGAGATCCGTTTGATGAAAACAGGGCAGCTGGGGAGGAGCAGCACGTATGCGTGACGGGCCCTAGAGTCGCCCCTGAGCTAAGCTGGATCCTGACCGGGAGCCCAGGCAACCAACTGAATGAGATCTCCGAGGCTCTCCCCACCCGTTATTAGCGGGGGTGACGTCGATCAGCGGGGCACAACCTGTCCGAGGTCACGGGAGGCGGGTACCGTGTCAGCAAATGTTAAACGAGCACCTAATATTTCCAGGCATGGTCTTAGGCGTGTTCTAGGCTCTGGAGATTAGTGGGGGGGGGGGGGGGGGTGGGCAACAAAGTTCCCGTCCACGTGGAGTTTACACTCTCTAAAATCAAACGCTGGCCACCAATGCATCTCTCTACCTTGATTCAAAGGACGAAGGGTTCTTGGATTAGGACTAACCCGAGAAAAACCAGCAGCGGCGGGGGGGGGGGAAGCAACAGCAAGAAATAAATACACGTCTGCAAAGACCAGAAAAGCAGGCTGCTAGGCAACTATCTCCTGTCCCACCACACTCTGGCACATCTGGATGGACTCAGGGCCAGAAAAACACTTCAGTGACGATGGTGCATCTGGCCCAACATTTGATCCTTTTCGCTGTCAGCTTTCACTTGTGTGACCACGGTTAAAAACGACTTCTCAGTGAAGCTGAAAATATTCCAGGAGAAAACATTTTTATTGGGAGGAGGAGCGTTTTTGATCTTAGGGGAAGTGGAAGAAAAATTACCCTTCGGTGACTTCGGAACCTAAGTTCACATATCCCTGACTAGCCCCCAAAGACTCTGGAACCAATCGTAGGAGTGCGGTTCCTTCAATCCCCTTCCGAGGATCCGGGAAAAAGAGATGACAGATGATGAGTTTCCAGGCCACCCAGCAAACGGGGAGGCTGAGCACAGGAGAAAGGGGAGAGAGGCCCCTGCCATCTGGTTGAACACTCACCTTCTCCACCACAAATCTGGCCCTCTCCGCTTCCTGCTGGGCCACCTGTTTGGCCTCTACTGCTTCTGTGAACTCCTTCCCGAAGGTCAGATGCGTCTAAGGGGACAGAGGGAGCGCGAGATGAGGCGGTGGAATTGTTCAGGCAGCGCTGCCGCGAGGCCCCCATGGCCGCTGGAAGGAAGGGGCCAGGAATGGCTCTAGCAGCTGGAGGCCTCTGTGAGGCCAGAACGCCCTTCCACCTCCACATCCGGGTCCAAACCGAGGGCACACCCCGGAAGCCTCGGCTGCCTCGACGGCTCCCGCACGTCATTCTGTCACCCTCGGCGAGGAGATCTGAAGCAGACAACCACCCGTGGGCACCAGAAGGCACCTACTCAAGTGACCACCTCCCAAGGGGAGGAGGCTGCGGGTTCTAGGACCCCCGTCCTCCGACTAGGGCCCATCCTTTGGTGGCCTGTTGGAAGCCCCCAGAGAGGCCAGATGGAAAACTGAGCCCCTGAGAGTGAAGGAGGCAGCCGGTTCTCAGGGATTCAAGGGCGTGATGCTCTCCGCTTATGGATTAACCATCCCCGTCTTTCTCACGGAAGCCCCACCACCAAACAGGAAGAGGGTGAAAAATGGTGGAACGCGAATCACGGCATTCCCTATGTGTGAGCGCTTCTGGTAAAGGGTTTAGGAGGGAAGGCAGGTAAAGCTATTGCTTAGGGTGAGGGCTTACAGTGGACTACCCACAGACCTTCCCTAAGAACACGTACAACCGAGACTTGGCTGAGGCGACGGTCTGCAATGACGGCAGAAGACAGTGGGAACAGAGCTCAACTCTTAATGCCGAGACTAGAGCGACTTACTTATTATTTAAGCCACATTTTATTAAAAAGGAAGAAATAAAGGGAAGAATGGCACTGGTTTTGCTACCAAATTCTATTTGCTTCATCCCCTCCCCCCACCCTCCCAACCTCTGCTTTTAAAAAAAGGAGGGGCGCCCGGGGGGGCTCGGTCGGTTGAACGTCTGACTTCGGCTCCCGTCATGATCTCACGGTTTGTGAGTTCGAGCCCCACGTCGGGCTCTGTGCCGACGGCTCGGAGCCTGGAGCCTGCTTCGGAATCTGTGTCTCCTTCTCTCTCTGCCCCTCCCCAACTTGTGCTCTGTCTCTCTATGTCTCTCAAAAAATAAATGCAAAAAAAAAAATTTTTTTTAATTAAAAAAAAAAAAAAAAGGAAAAGCAGGGGCGCCTGGGTGGCTCAGTCGGTTGAGTGTCCGACTTTGGCTCAGGTCACGAACTTGCGGTTCGTGAGCTCGAGGCCCGCATCGGGCTCTGTGCTGGTGGCTCAGAGCCTGGAGCCTGCTTCGGATTCTGTGTCTCCCTCTCTCTCTGTTCCTCCCCAGCTCGCATTCTGTCTCTCTCTCTCTCTCAAAAATAAATAAAGATTAAAAAAAAAAAAAAAGAGAAAAAAGGGAGAAACATAAGCAGCTCAACACTTCTCCTCGAGAGTAAATCCTAGTCCCGCTGCCTTCCACAACTTGTAACGCTCCTCACTCTTCCAACTGCAGCTGTTCTACTCTGCCTGTTCCATTTCTGGACTCGTGTTCAAAGCCCGGGGAAGAAAACGCGGTCCTGAGAAATTTAAAATGAAATGTGTAACTAAGGAATAAAGTTCCTTTCTAAAAGGGCCAGGTGAGGGCAGCAAATCCCCCCCGGAAATCTAATTTTCTCCTCACACCTCTTAGATATGGTTTCTTGTGGTCAGCTCGCATTTCCCCCGAATGGAGTATGTGGTTAAAAGTCTAGCAGAACACCAAGCTTCTCCTTAGGTTTTGACTTAGCACTGCCTCACAGGCGAGGCGTTTAGGTTAACAGTAGGTGGGAGCTGCTGGGGTTAGAGGGGAATGGCTGCAGCCTGGCATCCCGCCAGCAGAGGGAGCCCGCAACTGAAACAAGGGGGAGCGGGGCGCCCCGAGGTCAGTGCTGGGTGTCTGGAGAGGACTGTTTAAACAGCTGCACAGACGCCGAGAGGGAAACGGCGCCTTTCCCTAGCGACGCACAGGAGAACGAACAGGAAACCCTCTACCTCGCCACCCGAACAAATCACTCCCAGTGATTTTTCCCAGGGCATCTAGAAACACGACCCCTTCCCCATCACCCTCCTTGATCTGAAATGCTATCCTGCCTGTATTGCTTTCTGAGTCATGGCATTCGGTGTCATATAAATACACGCACTCTACGGTCCCGAGAGGATAACTTACACCTCAGAGATGTCCCCTGCACCCCATACTGGGCTTTGGGGAACAGAACCATTCATTCACACTCTATCCCCTTTCACCGGGGGTTCCCAGAGCCCACCTCACTGAGCTTCAGACCCTAAATGTGAGGACATCCCAAGGGGTCAGGCTGGGAGGTGTGCACTAGGGAGGAAAACTGTGAGCCTTCTCTAGTCTCGCTAGGCAGCTTCTTCCGGCATCCAACAGGGTTAACAAGACACTACTTCTCAGGGAGCTCTGGGGAACACTCACAGTTTGGAGGAGGTGAAAAATCTAGTGGTTAGGGACCCTACCATTGGGTAGGGCTAGAAGTCAAAAGAAAAATGTGGGGGGGGGGGGGCGCCTGGGTGGCTGAGCCGGGCGAACGTCCCAACTTCAGCTAAGGTCATGATCTCACGGTTCGTGGGTTCAAGCCCCTCATGGGGCTCTGCGCTGATGGTGCGGAGTCCACTCGGGATTCTCTATCTCCCTGTCTCTCTGTGCCTCCCCGGCATCATGCTCTCTCTCAAAAATAAGTAGGAAAAGGAAAAGGAAAAGGAAAAGGAAAAGGAAAAGGAAAAGGAAAAGGAAAAGGAAAAGGAAAAGGAAAAGGAAGAAAAGGAAAGGAAAGGCAAGGAAAGAAAAGGCAAGGCAAGAAAAGAAAAGAAAAGAAAAGAAAAAAGAAAAGAAAAGAAAAAGAAGAAAAAAAAGGAAAAGAAGTATGTGTGTGGCAGAGGGAAAGGAAAACAACTCTCATCTGAAAACAAACCCACGGAGACCGTCTCACAGTCGAGAAGTTTCCATGTTTTCAAGTCGCCTGTCTGGGCACGTGGAAGGCAGGACCTACTAGCGTCCACCCGGAAATGGGGCCAAGCACCTGAACAAGAACCGCAGCCCCTCCCTCGCAGGCTCCCCCCCCAACAAGCATCTTACCAAGGACACGTCATCCAGGATGAGCCCAAAGGTTGCTGCTCGCTCTGTGAGGTCATCGCTCACCTGCCTGGAGACCAACTCTCTCTGGGTGATCAGTTCCCCGGCATCGAAGCGAGCCTGGTTCCAAGGGAGGGCGATGAGGAAGCAGAGAGGGCAGGAGGGAAAAGGAGGAGCCACATCCCAAGCCTCCCGCCACCGCGCTCTTCCTGGCACCTGTCTATCTCTGGGGGACCGCACTCTAGGCTGAGGCCCCGTCACTCACCACCACGGACTTGAGGATCTCCGTCGTGATGGACGGTAGCACCCGTTCATCGTAGTCCTCCCCGATGCTGGTGAAGATGCGGGGAAGCTGGCTGGCGACTGGCCGGAAAAGGATGCGCAGGGTGATGTTGACATTCTGTAAATCTTAGGGTAGGGGACAAAGGCCGGAGTTAGCGATCAAAACCACTCCTATGTGACCCCTCCTACCCCAAGGGTGCCACAATTGCTGCGTCAAGTTGCTGATTTTAAGACCCTAGAGGGCAGGGGCCCCTACGCACAGCTTCCTGGTTAGCGAACCCAGCAGAGCCCCGGAGTCAGGAATTCTTAAAAGTTCCTGGGGAGGACAGCTTCTCAGTCTGTCCTGAATGAATGTCCTCTGATAAAAGCAATTCCGAGTACGTGCGTGACAGGTACCGCGGGACAGTGGAACAGTGCGTGTTTTAATGAAACAGGCCAATGCCAAGAGTTTTAGCGTGAAGCCTTTCCAAGGCCCCACTCAGGAGTCTGCCCTGGAGAGGTTCTCGTGGGCCCAGCGGAGACAGTCCACTCTGGCTGGACCGGCAGTCAGTCCGAAGGCCTGGGCTGCAGTCCCGTCCTGTTTACTAACTGTGTGACCTCAGCCTTAGCCAATCTCAGCTTATCTCCTGGTCTGTAAGAACGGGGGGTGATTTCATCTGCCTTCCAGGAACGCTAGGGGAAAGCGAAGGAGAAATCAGACAGGACAGCGCTGGGTCAAATGCAAACAGATGGAAGGGGTTATCGGACTCATCTGGAACATGCTTCTCGTGACCTGATCCAGGCGAAGGGGGGGGGGGGGCGGGGAACAGGGGGCACAACATTAATTACAACGTCCCCTGACAGCTCAGGCCTGCCCAAGGCTAAAGCACGGTCAGCTTGCTTGCGGTCATCAATGACACGGACGCACGGGGAAGTTTTGACCCAGCCACCCAGGGAAGCGGGAGATGCACACACTCCTGATTTCTGGAAGTTCCTATCAACAGTTCTGAAGACGTCCTTACAACGCATCCTTACAAACAGGTGCCGCACAACAGCGAGCGCAATCCCTAAGAGGTGGGAAGTTGAGAGCTACGCTTTTAAGTTAAAATTTTATGTTTCTCGATTAACCCCACCCTTTGATCTCCCTTTTGTAGGACGCGAGCCAGACCCAGTAGCCGCGAGCTACAGGCCAGGTTGCGAAATGCCAACTGACCTGTCCTCTCCTCTGCCCGACACAGGTCTCTCGCTAAAGTCCCAGCTCAAGCTAAGGTCCTCCCGGGAGCCTGCGCAGCCACCTGTGGGGGCGAGCTGTTTTCTTCTCCACTCGCCTCCACCCCACGCCCTTGCCTGCAGGACAAGCCACGCGTACCGTAACTGTCTGTCCACACGTCTACGTCCCTAGCGACACTGAGCTCCCCAGGGGCCCCCGCTTTAGTCACCTCTGAAATCTCCGAACCACCCCCACCCTGCGACCCAGCCTGACACCTGGCACGGTCACCGTAAGCACACATCGGCCAGGGAATGGCACCCAAGGCCTCGAGTGTTCCCCAGATAATAAACCCAGCAGCCACACGACCCTCACCTTTCGCCGTGCAGAAAGATCCCTGCTATTCTGTTTACTGCCTGGGCACCCCTGTGGGTAGGATGGCAGGAGAGCAGTGAGGGCAATTTGTTTGGGGCTCGCCGGGAACCCAGCGGCATGCCAGACACAGGAGACCGCCCTCAGGGACCCGGCCCCAGCCCGTGGGAGGCCAGCACTGCTGGAGACAGAGGCCCTGGAGAACAAGGCCAAGGGGAAGCCGGCTATGAAGGCACAGGGGATGGCTGGAGACCGGCTGACATCGTCACCCTGGGGAACGAGAACTGACCGGAAGGGGTGACTGATGGAACAGAGGCACATCCGGCATATTCTTTAAGACTGGAGCGCTCCGAGACTCTTGAAGCCTATCTTTGTGGATCTCCCTAAATTTGTACAGCTGTCTGTGCGCTGTACATATTTCTCTGAATCCGTGTTAAAATCTCTCCAGGAGGAATTTACAAGGGAGTTCTCCGGGGAGGTCCGGCCTCTTCTGGATCCTACGGTAACCCTTCCACATGCTACCTCGCGGGACCCACGGGCAAGACTCACCTTTTTTTTTTTTTTTTTTTTTTTTTATAAATACTCTGCTTAGCATTCTTTTTTTTTTTTTGAATTTCTTCTTTTAATGTTTTATTTATTTTTGAGACAGGGAGAGACAGAGCATGAACAGGGGAGGGTCAGAGAGAGGGAGACACAGAATCTGAAACAGGCTCCAGGCTCTGAGCTGTCAGCACAGAGCCCGACGCGGGGCTCGAACTCACGGACCGCGAGATCATGACCTAAGCCGAAGTCGGCCGCGTAACCGACTGAGCCACGCAGGCGCCCGAGACTCACCTTTGCTACCAGTGATAACTGGCACGTTACGCGGTCGAGAGCGGCAATCAAAGATGATAGGTTTCTGTACCCAAGGGATGAGGAAGTGAGTCCCTTCTCCCACCACAATGTCCTGCACTCCACGGAACCGGTCAAAGATGACAGCTCTGTGCCCAGCGTCCACTAGGAGTGAAGGAGAACAAGTCAGAAAAAAAAAAAATCCCTTCGCCTCTTAACCAAAAAGGCTACCTCTGAAAGCTCCTTGGCGCTTTCTTGTTATTTTTTTTTTTTTTAAGTCTCCCCTCTCCCGGCTCCATCTTGCCACACTTCTGCCTCTAGAGGCTTCCACGCAGCTGCAGAACTCAGCCATCCCTTCCCACCCCACGGTCTTCCCAAGGGCTCTGGTAACAGGATCGATTCCTCAGCATCCTTTCCCTGGAAACTGGCGGCCACTGTTCCGATTAACCATCCCACCCGCCAACACGTTTCCAGGAAATCACCTCCCCAAACTTCGTTCCCAAACTCACCAAGGTCTTTACCGTCCCATCCTGGTTCCAATTTAAGCCAGTGCTCCCAGAAGCTGCACCCTAACCTAGCCACGGAACCCCTAACATTTGGAAGGTCCCACTCTTTCCAAGGGCACAGTTTCTCTCAGGCTTTAAGGATTTCTGGGTTCAGAGAGAAATCAGTGACGGTGATTACTCTCCAGTTGTGCTGCGGACATCAGAGCATAAAGCAGCGCCGTTTAAACCAAGTTAAGCTTTTCTCGTCGGCGGCTCTGTGTCTCTGCCTCAGGAGACTTCAGAGTTGCTCCAAAGATCTTCGCTCTAGACTTATCCTCCTCTTGCTAGATAGTCACGCACGAGGGAGGTCCATCTATCGCCGCTTTCCAATCACGAAAGCTAGAGACTACCGGAGTTGGAGGGAGTCTTAGACATAAACCAGTTTCGTCCTATTGCTTGACCAATGAAGAAGCTGAGGCCTGGGGCGGGAGTTGGGGGGGGAGGGGATGGCTCGCCTAAGGTCGCACAGGAAAGCAGACAAAAAGCCAGCAGGAGCCCCTGTCGCGCTGTTAAAAGCTGGGCGATGCGCCTCAAAAGGTATTTTGTCTGGAACGACCCAATTGCAGCAGAGCCAAAGATCCGGCTCCAGACAAGGTCACCGAAGGTCTAAAGCCCTCGCTGGGTTACTTCACACGCGGCCGAGGGATCCAATGAGCTCTCTCCACGGGGTCTCCCGTGAGACCCCGACACTCGGCCGCAGCGTCACTTCAAACCAACAAGAGTAGCTGGAAATGTCCGACCGGCACGTGGTCTGGGAGGCTCTTTGTGAACAAAGGCTCGCAGAGGACCTGCGGCCACGAGGGCAGAGGATCTAGTGACAAGGCAACCGTATGGTGTGGGATGGCAGGTGAGCCCCCCCTTGGTCTCACACACGTTCACAGTCAACAGCTGCCATCACAAGTGTGACACGGGCCACGCAGGCCAATGGAAATCCGGCAAAAGGCAGTGCCCCACCACCACCCCTCGGAGCCTCACCATTATACAAGGCAGAGTTCACCACTCCTCCTGCCACGGCTAAGGCCAGGCCGAACTTGCCGATGGACTCAAACACTTTGGCAGCCATGTCGCCTCCTGCTGGACCCCACTCACACCTACGGCGGGGGGCGGGGACAAAACAAAACAGCTTGATCCCGAAATCCGTAAGAGAAAGCCCTCTCTGAGGCACCATATTCACTTCCCAGGCGGGCTCGCTATTTATTTCTCCACTCTTGAGAGCTCAAAATCACGCACTGAAGGCCACCTAATAAATAACTCTACAGCTTGGAGAAGTGTACTATCAATTCTTCTGCTTTAAAATTTTTTCCATCTCTGGGGCGCCCGGGTGGCTCAGGCAGTTAGGCGGCCGACTGTTCAGCTCGGGTCATGATCTCACAGTCCGTGAGTTCGAGCCCCGCGTCGGGCTCTGTGCTGACAGCTCAGAGCCCGGAGCCTGCTTCGGATTCTGTGTCTCCCTCTCTCTCTGCCCCTCCCCTGCTCATGCTCTGTCTCTGTCTCAGAAATGAAAACATTAAAAAAAAAATTTTAAATTTTTTCCATTTCTTGGGAATGCAAGCTGGTGCAGCCACTGTGGAAAACAGTATGGAGGTTCCTCAAAAAACTAAAAATAGAACTACCCTACGGCCCAGCAATAGCACTACTAGGTATTTATCCAAGGGATACAGGTGTGCTGTTTTGAAGGGACACGTGCCCCCCCATGTTTATAGCAGCGCTATCGACAACAGCCAAAGTATGGAAAGAACCCAAATGTCCATCGAGAGATGAATGGATAAAGAAGATGTGGTATATATATATATACACAATGGAGTATTACTCAGCAATCAAAAAGAATGAAATCTTGCCATTTGCAACTACGTGGATGGAACTGGAGGGTATTATGCTAAGTGAAATTAGTCAGAGAAAGACAATTATCATATGAATTCACTCATATGAGGACTTTAAGAGACAAAACAGATGAACATTAAGGGAAGGGAAGCAAAAATAATATAAAAACAGGGAGGGGGACAAAACAGAAGAGACTCATAAATATGGAAAACAAACGGAGGGTTACGGGAGGGGGTGTGGGAGGCGGCATGGGCTAAATGGGTAAGGGGCACTAAGGGATCTACTCCTGAAATCATTGTTGCACTATATGCTAACTAATTTGGATGTAAATTTTAAAAAATTAAAAATAAAATTAAAAAAAAATTTTTTTTCCCATTTGGGGACTGGGGCACTTGATTCAATAATGGGAATGAGACGTGGGCCTGACACCCACGGAGAACTCAGCACCACACTAAACCACCCTCCCATTTCCTGGGCAAGCAAGCCCCAAGACAAAGGCTTGCTTTGTGGTTGGTTCTGTGCAATTCTGGTTTGGAAAAGTAACTCCCAGAATGCGCTACATGGTGATTCCAACAGCAAAAGTAACAGTAACAGCTAGCTTTTATATCAGGAGGCAGTCTTCGAATGGCAATTATTTAATCCTCACACCGACCCCTATGAGGTAGGTTATTACAGATGAGGAAACTGAGGCACACAGCAAGGTTACAAGAGGAGACTAAGATCACACAGCTCTTTAGTGGTGGAACCAGGATTAGCACCTGGAGGTCTAATCCTGGCAGGCACAGCTTAACACCTCACTGTTAATATGGAAGCGGGAGGTGGGCGACATTCTGGGACCAAGATACCAGAAGAACCAAAGGAGCAAAAACGCTCTCCATAGCTGCATTGCAAGGGAGAACCCTGGAAGAAGTGGGAGGGCGGGGCTGAGGCGGGGTGGGCGGGAGCCCGACTGACCTAACTGGAATCTACTCCCGCACTTAATTTTTTTCTTAATTTCTTTTTAATGCTTATTTATTTGAGGGGGAAGCAGAAAGAGAGGAAGACACAGAATCAAGAGCAGGCTCCAGGCTCTGCGCTGACAGCACAGAGCCCATGTGGGGCTTGAACCCACGAACCCCGAGATCATGACCTGAGCTCAAGTCGGACAACCACCGGACTGAGCCACCCAGGCAGGGCCCTCCCCCCACCCCGCACTTAACTTTTTAATGCCCCGCCCCAGCGTCGTCGTCCACTTCAGATTCAAATCCTCCCTCCCGCCCGGCAAGACCTCAACTCCCGAATCTTCCTTGATCGCTCCCCGCGTATTTCCGTTTTCCTTTCCCGAGGCCAAGACACCCAGTCCCGACCTTTCCATTTCTAATACAGCTTCTGGATTGTTCCTCACCCCGCCCCCATACACACCTTCCTCGCTCGACGCAACCCCCGCTGGTCCCGGGGTCACACCCTCTCCCCTCCAACACGAGACGGACCCATGCACGCACCCCACCCGCCCAAATTGTGAACGAGAACGCAGCGGGGAGCTGCAGAGACGCCCGGATCGCGGCCGGAGCCGCTCCCCTCCATTCTCACCTGCTTCCACTCTGACCTCCACATGAATTCCCCAGCCACACGTACCACGCATGCGCTGCTCAGCTCTTTCTCTTCCCCGCCCCCCTTCCAAGATCCGGGCCTCCGATTGGTGGGGGAGAGCGCTGTGCGTTCTGGGAAGGGTGGCTTTCGGCCTGACCCCCTGTTCCCCGGCTCTTCCCAAATGAACTACGATTCCCAAAATGCCATTCGGTGTCTGGCCCGCGCTGAAAAGCCTTTCCTCTCTGGTGGTAAACACGGAGGGGTTGTCGCAAAGCCTTTTGGGGGCTGTAGTTTCTTGGGGTTACATGCACGTGCCTGTCTAGAACCGATGCTAGAACCTGCCAGGAGATGGGCCCTAGGGCCCCGGAAAGAGTGGCTGGGCGCGCGGCCGGTGGCAGGGATGGGCTGGGGCAAGTTTACAGCTCGTGAAGGAGGACGGGTGAGCACCTTGGAGAGAGTTGTGGTGAGATAACTGGCGGGCTGAGGGACCTGGAGGGAGGCAAATGGGGCCGTCTTTCCAAAGTCCTTCCAGGAAATGCCCTGAGTCGTGGGACGTCAATTGCCAGAACCAGAAAGAAACTTAGAACCATCTGGACTAGAAAACGTGGACTAGAGACCGAAAGGGATACATTCAAGGTCATGCACTGATTTAGTCAAGGGGCCCGCTTTAGAGTCGGGGCCTCTTGGACACAATACAAACTTATATGGAAAAGTTGCAAGAATAATACGAAGAACACATAAGCCCTTTATTCAAATTCATCTATTGCTAACATTTTGCTCCATTTGTTTTTATTTCTTCTCTCCCTGTCTCCTCCCGTCTTCTCTCTGTATTTTCTAAGAATAGGGGCCTCCTCTTACATGATTTAAGTAAGTTTATCCTCTGCGTTCCAATTTTATCCATTGACCCGATAATGAACTTTGTAGAATCTCCACACACACCCACCCCCATACAGGATGCAGTCTAATATTAGGTACGGTATTTATTTCTCATGTCTCTCTCATCTCTTTTAATCTGAAAAGTGTCCTCAGCCTTCCTTGTATTTTATTAGGTTAAAACAAACAGAAAGCTTATTTCTCATTTTGGGTTTGTCTGTTGTTTTTCTCATGATTAGACTCAGGTTTTGCATTTTTAACTAGGGTCCTACCTAAGTACTGTATGGACGCTTCACTTTAACAAAACTAGGCCTATTTCTGGAGTCTGGTAGGATTGGGTTCTTTCAACTTCTTTTTCCTGCGTTTCTCTCCTCTTCTCTGTCCCCACTTGGCACAATCGAATGACCAGAGATACCCTCAACAGCACTCTTCAGGTGGGTATGGGTTGGCCCTAACCAAGCACAGTTGTTTCCTCTGGCTGTCA
This sequence comes from Lynx rufus, assembly GCF_022079265.1. Taxonomy (NCBI): domain Eukaryota; kingdom Metazoa; phylum Chordata; class Mammalia; order Carnivora; family Felidae; genus Lynx; species Lynx rufus. Next base: position 23,314,959 of record NW_025814832.1, on the reverse strand, counting down.
GAATGCAGGCTCTATGATAGCTGTCTTCATTGTTCTCTTCCCAGAAGGTACAACAGTGCTCGCCACCTGGAGAGTCACTACCTTAGAGTGAAACCCGCCACTGAGTGAGCCCTCATCCACATGAAGCTTCTAACCAAGCTCTTCAGTGCTTGAATTAGTTGGGATATTAGTTAGAGCAAAGTCTAAGTTACAGGACCAAAGAGATCCCCAAATACAGTGAGTGGGCTAAAGAAAATAGAAGTTAATTTCTTTTGCTCCATGGGCCATTCACAGGCCTAGTTTCCTTTCATCTCATTGGTTGGCCATCCCTGAAAAGATTGTCTTTACCTAACCATGGGCCATCTATGTTCCAGCTCGCAGGAAGGGAAAACAACAAAATTGCTAAGCAAACGGGTCAGAAGCAGCACATACAAATTCCACTCTACTTTATTGATGAAAAATTGAGTACATGACCTCATCTAGTCACCAAAGAGGCTGGGAAATGTATTCTTTAGCTGGGCACCCAAGTACCCAGGAAGAAAAGTTTTGTGGGCTAACCAGCAGCCTGCAATATCTCGTTCTCAAATAGAACAGTCAGAAAAGTGATGTAAGTCCATTTGAGAAAAGCCATAACATGAAAGGGAAAATCAAAACAAAAACATCTAAGCAAAACAAAACAAAAACAAACAAAAGCAACACAAACAAAATACTTGGCCGAATCAGAGACACAGGGAGGATGGAAAATCTAAACGAACCATCCAACCCTAGAATTGCTGTCCCCAGATAAAGGGAAATGTTCTACTGTCCACAAAAGCAGAACAAGATGGCTGTTAGGAAAGACAGGTAGAGATGAAAGGATTAATGTTTTCCCCCAAAGTCAAGAATAAGGCAAAGATGCCCACTCTCATCACTTCTAATCAACACTAGGAGGTCTTAGCCTATAATAGGCAAGAAAAATAAATAGGGGCATTTCGACTGGGAAAGAAGTAAAACTGTCTTTATTTATTGTGTATGTAGAAAATCCTCAAACTGATGCAGCCATTCCGGAGAACGGTATGGAGGTTCCTCAACAATTAAAAATAGAACTACCCCACGCCCCAGCAATTGCACTATTAGGTATTTACCCAAAGGATACAAAAATACAGATTCGAAGGGGCACATGCACCCCAATGTTTATAGCAGCATTATCAACAATAGCCAAACTATGGAGAGAGCCCAACTGTCCATGGACTGATGAATAGATAAACACGATGTGGTATATATATGCAAGGGAATATTAGTCAGCCATCGAAAAGAACGAAATCTTACCATTTGCAACAGTGTGGATGGAATTAGAGTGTATTATGCTAAGTGAAACAAGTCAGAGAAAGACAAATACCATTTGATTTCACTCGTATGTGGAATTTAAGAAACAAAACATGAACATATGGGAAGGAGGGAGGCAAGAGGAGAGAGGAAAACAAACCACAAGAGACTCTTAACAATAGGGAACAAACAGGGTTGACAGAGGGAGGTGGGTGGGGGGATGGGCTAGACGGGGGATGGGCACTAAGGAGGGCACTTGTGATGAGCACTGGGTGTTGTATGTAAGTGATGAATCACTGAATTCTATTCCTGAAACCAATATTTCACTGTATGTTAACTAACTGGAATTTAAATTTTTTTTTAATTTTTTTTTTTAACGTTTATTTATTTTTGAGACAGAGAGAGACAGAGCATGAACGGGGGGAGGGTCAGAGAAAGGGAGACACAGAATCTGAAACAGGCTCCAGGCTCTGAGCCGTCAGCACAGAGCCCGACGCGGGGCTCGAACTCACGGACCGCGAGATCGTGACCTGAGCCAAAGTCGGCCGCTTAACCGACTGAGCCACCCAGGCGCCCCGAGAATTTAAATTTTTAAAAAGTCCTAAAAAAAGAAAATAACTATTAGAACCAATAAGTGAGCTTAGCAAGGATGTGAAACATAAAGTCAGTTTGCAAAATCAGCAATAAACATTTGGAAATTGAAAATTAAAAATGCTATTTACAATAGCATCAAAAATATGAAATACTTAGGGATAAATTTAAGAACATCTATACAGTAAAAACCACAAACATTGCTGAGAGAACTTAAAGAAGACCTAAATAAATGGAGAAATGTCCACCACATTCACGGAAAATTCAATATTGTTAAAATGTCAATTCTCTCTATATGGGTCTATAGATTCATAGCAATCTTAACCAAAATTCCAGCAAGTTTTTTTTGTGTGTGTGGTAGAAATTAACAAGCTAATTCTAAAATTTGTATGAAATTGCAGAGGACCTAGAATTGGCCAAACAATTTTGAAAAAGAGAACAAAGTTGAAAGGTTTACTGCACTTGAAGCTGAGTGTCCATTTACCCATAAAACTACAGAATTATGCGGTGTTGGCTCTCAACAGAACAGAATAGAGAATCTAGAAATAAACCCACACATCTGTGTCAATTGATTTTTGACAAAGCTAACAGTGTTATTCAATGGAGATAGTCTTTTCAAAACCTGGCACCGGAGCAACTGAATACCTGTATGGGGAAGCAAAAGTATCTGACCCTTGGGGCCCCCCGGGTGGCTCAGTCGGTTGAGCATCCAAGTCCGGCTCAGGTCATGATCTCACGGTCCGTGAGTTCGAGCCCCGCGTCGGGCTCTGTGCTGACAGCTCGGAGCCTGGAGCCTGCTTCAGATTCTGTGTCTCCCTCTCTCTCTCTGACCCTCCCCTGCTCATGCTCTGTCTCTCTCTGTCTCAAAAATAAATAAAAACATTAAAAAAAAAAAAAGTAGGGGCGCCTGGGTGGCGCAGTCGGTTGAGCGTCCGACTTCAGCCAGGTCGCGATCTCGCGGTCCGTGAGTTCGAGCCCCGCGTCGGGCTCTGGGCTGATGGCTCGGAGCCTGGAGCCTGTTTCCGATTCTGTGTCTCCCTCTCTCTCTGCCCCTCCCCCGTTCATGCTCTGTCTCTCTCTGTCCCAAAAATAAATAAAAAAAAAAAAAAACGAAAAAAAAAAAAAAAAAAAAAAAAGTATTTGACCCTTATCTTATGCAGTACACAAACATTATCCTGAAAAGGATCATGGACCCAGATACAAAGGCTAAAACCATCAAACTGGGGCGCCTGGCTGGCTCAGTCTGTAGGGTGTGCAACTCTTGATCTAGGAGTTGTGAGCTCAAGCTCTACTACTACTGAAAAATAATCATAATAAAATAAAATAAAACCATCAAACTTCTAGAAGAAAAGCAAGAGAAAATCTGCATGACTATGTACAAATTTATTACACAGAACAGAAAAACACAAGCCATAGACCAAAAAAATGTGATAAACTGAACTTCGTTAAAATGGAAACTTATGCTCTTTAAAACATATATATATTTTTTTTAAATTTTTTTTCAACGTTTTATTTATTTTGGGGACAGAGAGAGACAGAGCATGAACGCGGGAGGGGCAGAGAGAGAGGGAGACACAGAATCTGAAACAGGCTCCAGGCTCTGAGCCATCAGCCCAGAGCCCGACGCGGGGCTTGAACTCACGGACCGCGAGATCATGACCTGGCTGAAGTCGGACGCTTAACCGTCTGCGCCACCCAGGCGCCCCTAAAACATATATATTTTTTTAATGTTTTATTTAGTTTTGAGAGAGAGTACACAGCAGGGGAGGGGCAGAGAGAGAGTGGGACAGAGGATTCGAAGCAGGCTCCACGCTGACAGCAGTCAGCCGGGTGTGGGACTCAAACTCACAAACCGTGAGATCATGATCTGAACCAAAGGCTGACGCTCAACCAACTGAGCCATGCAGGCACCCCAAAACACACTGTTATGAAAAGAAGCTTTTTTGGGGCACCTGGGTGGCGCAGTCGGTTAAGCGTCCGACTTCAGCCAGGTCACGATCTCGCGGTCCGTGAGTTCGAGCCCCGCGTCGGGCTCTGGGCTGATGGCTCAGAGCCTGGAGCCTGTTTCTGATTCTGTGTCTCCCTCTCTCTCTGCCCCTCCCCCGTTCATGCTCTGTCTCTCTCTGTCCCAAAAATAAATAAATGTTGAAAAAAAAATTTTTTTTTTAAAAATAAAAAAGAAGCTTTTTTAAGGCCACAAACTGGGAGAAAATATCTCAAGGTATTTACGTGACAAAGTACTTGCATATAGTACATATAAAGAACTCTTACAACTCAATAACGATGAAACTCAATTAAAAAAAAATTTTAATAGACAAAAGATTTGAACAAATACTTCATCACAGCTAACAAACACATGAGAACACGTTCAATATTGCTAGTCATCAGGGACACCTGGGTGGCGTGGTTAAGTGTCTGACTTTGGCTCAGGTCATGATCTCCCGTTTCGTGGGTTCAAGCCCCCCACATCGGGCTCTGTGCTGACAGCCCAGAGCCTGGAGCCTGCTTCAGATTCTGCGTCTCCCTGTTCTCTCTGTCCCTCCCCCACTTTGTGCTCTGTCTCTCTCTCTCTCTCTCTCAAAAATGAATAGGCATAATTTTTTTTTTTTAATATCACTAGTCATCAAGGAAATGTGGGTTAAAACCATAATGAGGGGAGCTTGGGTGGCTCATTTGGTTAAGCGACTGACCCTTGATTTTGACTCAGGTCATGGTCTCCCGGTTCATGGGATTGAGCCCCGTGTCAGGGAGCACGTGTGTGCACTCTCTCGCTCAAAATAAATAAATAATATTTTTTTAAAAAGCCATAATGAGATACCACTGTACATCCACCAAAATGATTAAAACTACACGATTCAGCAACTTTATTCCTAGATATCCTCCCAAGAGAAATAAAAACCTAGGTCCACCCAAAGACTTGTATACCTGTGTTCATATCTGCTTTCTTCCTAATAAACCCAAGTTGGTAGGAAGTCAAATGTCTGGCAAAAGGTGAATAGATAGAAGTGTGTGGTAGGCATTGGAATACTACTTAGAAATGAGAAGACATTACTCACACAAGCAACAGTATGAAGGAATCTCAAAACCCATCATTCTGAGTAAAAGAAGCCATGCGTAGGAGAGTGATAATGGAATCACTAAATGGTTCCATTCATACGAAACGTGGGGCTCAAACTCACGAACCGTGAGATCATAACCTGAGCCGAAATCAAGAGTTGGCTGCTTACCCGACTGAACCACCCAGGCGCCCCAATAAGTATTTTATTTTGTTAAAGGAAGTAGAATATAAGGTCTGGAGAGCAAAAGTTGTTTGTTTGTTTTTTTAAGGTTTATTTATTTTTGAGAGAGAAAGACAGCGAGAGAAACAGAGTGAAAGCAGGGGAGGGGCAGAGAGAGAGAGGGAGACACAGAATCCCAAGCAGGCTCCAGGCTCTGAGCTGTCAGCACAGAGTCCCATGTGGGGCTCGAACTCACGAACCGCGAGATCGTAACCTGAGCTGAAGTTTGACTGAGCCACCCAGGTGCCCCGAGAGCAATAGTTTTTGTCTTTGTTCACGGCTATATCCCTATCACCTAGAATAGTGCCTGGCTCATACCAGATTCTCCACAAGTATTTGTTGAAGGAATTATTGGAGACATACAAAAACTCTTGGAGATTAAAAAAAATTTTTTTGAGGTAAAAATAAAATAAAATAAAATAAAATAAAATAAAATAAAATAAATCAGTGGAGGGACTGGGAGACAAAACTGCTCCCGGAAAATAGAACAAAAAGATAAAGAGATGTATAGTAAGAGAGGAAAGATTAGAGAATCAATTCAGGCCTGACATCCTACTAAATAAGAACGGAGAAAACAGGATGATATAATCGAACAAATAATATCATGAACTTCAGGACATGAATTTCAGATTAAAAGATCCCTCCAGGGGGCGCCTGGGTGGCTCAGTTGGTTAAGCGGCCGACTTCGGCTCAGGCCATGATTTCACGGTCCCTGAGTTCGAGCCCCGTGTCGGGCTGGCCAACGCGGGGCTCGTCGGGCTCTTTGCTGACAGCTCAGAGCCTGGAGCCTGTTTCAGATTCTGTGTCTCCCTCTCCCTGGCCCTCCCCCGTTCATGCTCTGTCTCTCTCTGTCTCAAAAATAAATAAACGTTAAAAAAAATTAAAAAAAAAAAAAAAGATCCCTCCAGGTAGAGCACAATGAATGAAAAAGACTGACCCCAAAGTCATCACCGTGAACACTCAGAACAAGGAAGACAAAAAGATTCTAGATGCTCACAGAGAACTAGAATCACATGGCATGGACATCTCACCAGCCCGGCTAGAATTTAGATACAAAGAAGCAATGCTTTCAAATTCTAAGGGAAACTGGTTTCCTACTTAGTATTCTGTACCCAACCAATTGATCAAGTGAGATGTTAGAATCAAGACATTTTCAGGATACAAGGTCCCTAAAACTTTACCTTTCATGCACTATTTCTCAGGAAGCTATGTAAGGATGGGTTGCAGGAGAAGAAAAAAAAAAAAAGAGACAGAGAGAGAGAGAGAGAGAGAGAAAATTAAAGATGAGACATAGGATTCAGCAAGTGGAGATCAGGTAGGAGGCAAAAGGGGGCTTAGAGAGGACCCCAGAAGGCACCCAGACCAGATGGGAACAGAAGGAAACAGGGTTCCGAGAAAGATGTGGCAAAGAAAAAAATTTAGTTTGAAAAATACTGAAAGATGACTTTATTTATTGTCAGACAATGTAGGGATTAGTTAGCAGTGAGTGCATAGAAAAGTAAGCATGTTAAAAAAGAGGCAAGTTTAATCCCAGGGGGAATGGAGCTAAGATAGGAAATAGTATCGTAGTATAGTACGCGGCTCAGCTGTGAGTAACATTTTCATAGTCATAATAAGATAAGCCCTTAATGATCTCATAAAATACGAGGTGGCAGCTCTGGGAAGATGGGAGAAGGGAAAGATGATGTGTATGTGGGTGAGCTAAATCTCCCTCTTCCATACCAGGAAGACAGCAAGTAATATTTACAGCTGAAAAACGCAGCAAGCAGTTGTATACGCATGTGGACTTAGAAACACAAAGGGAAACACCAAGAGAAATAGATCAAAGAATTGCAAGGGTTGGCCTCGGGGAAGCAGGAATTTGGGGGGAAAGAGAAGGAATGGGGACTTCTGTTTGTCTTTTGCAGCCTTCTGGAACTCTTGAATTCTTTAGCTGTGTGCAAATGTATCTTTGATTCAAAAATACAATTTAAATAAAGAAGAACGATAATACAAAGGAGGAAGGCTATACACAAGTACGACAAAAGTTAGCCCCCTGAACTGCTACAAATAACCACAGACGATGAAGGTCATGATAATTAGCCGGTATAAGGACATCTATTCTTGGGCAGAAACACAACCGACTTTCAGCTGGAGGGAGACTTCTCTTCTTTTGTATACTGTTTAATTTTTGAATGAAAAAAAACAACAACAACGGAATATGTGTTCACAGCAGAAAATAGAAGAGAAAAGCCTACAAAAGCAACTAGAAATCGCCTCTAACGTCAACATTCACTGAATAGTCACTGTTAGATTTTTTTGGTCTTCCCTTCATTTTTAATGTATAAGTAGTTGGGGTCAGAGTAATTTGCACCATTGTGTCCTATCTTTTTTCATGTCGTATTCTCTTGTGCTCATGTTGTCATTAAGTCCTCCTTGTCAGCACGGAGGAAGAAAAATAGAACAGGAAGCGAGGAGGGGGAAACCGAGTGAGGCAACAAGGTTTTGGAAAGGGGAGAAGAGAAATTCTTTGGGGTAGGGGCTGGAGGACGAGGTGGGAGAATAGGGTCTTCCTACCCACGGGAGACCCTCCATCCTGTTTGCGGACCGACAGAAATGATCTGGTGGTGAGAATGAGGATTCGGAACGGGGTGGTTCACCGAGGGAGCAGAGTCTCTGGAAAGGTGAGGGGGGGTGGGGTGGAAGTGCAGGTGGCGCCATTGCAAGAGGGGAGGGAGAGGAAGGGACAGCGCACATGCACGAGGGTTAGGGTTTGGTGGCGGGAAATGGCAGCGCCGGGTCAGATGGCTTCTCAGTGAAGTATGTGGCAAGGTCATCAGTTGAGAGGAGGGCAGAGGAGGACGGGTGGGAGGCTGGAGGAGAGACGAGAGGGCATGGGATGTCCTGTGGAGCAGACGCAGGACCACCAGAGAAACCGAGCAGGACTTCCAGGCAGAATCCAGCCCACGTGACGTTTGTGGACATTAAGTGCCAGCGACAGTGCTCAACCGGGTGGTTCTCTCCAGCAAGGGCCAGGCATGGAGAGTGTGCACGGCAGACTGCCTCCAGGCTGAGGGGGTTCCCGGGGGGGGGGGGTATGGTAACACCAGGAGGGGAAGGGGCGTGGCTAGAAGCATCTGGAACTTGAGAATGTAGGCTGGGCAAGAAGGGGGAAGTCGGGAAGAGCTGCTGGGTAGGGGGAAAGCGGTAACTGACCAAGAGTTCTCACGGAGCTTGCAGAAGCGTGGCTGCAGGGGGACCCGAGCGAGCCAGCTGGAAGGGCGGGAGGTGGTGGTTTGGGAAGTGGTTTTTGGAACTGGAGCTTTCCCCGGGGGTATTGTTTCTGGCGAGGACGAGGTTCAGGCAGGTAGGTCAAGGAAGTTAGGGACAAGTGGGAAGAAGGTAAATGGATCACAGAGGCTTCAAAGGATCTGGGATTTTTTTTTTTTTAAGTTTTTTTAATGTTTATTTCTGAGACAGAGAGAGACAGAGCATGAGCAGGGGAGGCGCTGAGAGATGGAGAGACACAGAATCTGAAGCAGGCTCCAGGCTCCAAGCTGTCAGCACAGAGCCCGACGCGGGGCTCGAACTCACAGACCGCGAGATCGTGACCTGAGCCGAAGTCGGACGCTCAACCGACTGAGCCACCCAGGCGCCCCGGATCTGGGATTTTTAAAGGAGGGAAGGAGGAGAAAGAAATGGGAATCAAGGAGGACTCTTCTTTTCCCTCCAAGCCCATGGTATTCAGGTATGAGAGAAGACAAGGTTCCACTGAAAAGGCTGCTGGAGAGGCTGCCCGAGGGGTGGGGTGTTCCGGGCAGAGGTGGAGATAAAGGGGGGGAGGGTTGCCAGTCATAGTCCAGAGCGTAGCAGGCCCTGGGAGTGGGGAGGTTGGGAGGGCTGCAGGGGACGAGGGCTGGGGCTGGGGGGAGGTAGGTGGCAATGGAGGTGTGCAGGGCAGGAGCAACAACAGTCAGAGTGACATGGGGGGACTTCTGGTGGGATGGAGGCGAAGAGGGAAACGAGGCACCAGGAAACTGGCCCAGGGGCCTTTGGGACGGGCGGGGGCCCAATCTCTTCCTGTCCTGAGGCTTCCACCCTTCCATCCCGCGGTGGCTTGGCCTTCCTTGGCAACAGCACCCAGATCCCACTGGTGGGGGCGCCCAGACTCTGTCCCCTGCTCCTTCTCTCCCTTTCACCTGACCTCTTTGCTTCTGGTCCCCAAATCCTGGAGTCTAGGACCACATTGCTTTGAGTCCCCTGTGCTTAGCCCATGCTGTGCTCAAGGCAGGTGCTCTCCAGGCGTATGCCTGACGGAACCGAATCCTTCAGGAGGGGAAAGGGGGAGGAAACACGTTGAATGAGTGGCTTCCGTGTCCAGGCATACATTAGACCACGCTAGTCACGTCTGCGGTTTCCCTAGGGGAGCGCTGGCACTCCGCGAATGTTAGGGGTTATTATTTCCTCCTCCTGACACCTCACTGGATAGGCCTTATTACCTATCCTCTTCTACGTATTCGTTTAACAAGGATGCTTATATCCCGCTGTGTAGCCGACTCTGTGTTAGACTCCGGGAATACCACGTGCATATGAGCGTTAGCACACTCCAGCTTGGTTTAACCCCAAATCCCCAGACCCGTTCTCTGTCCCTCACCCCGGAGGCGAGGAGGCCAGTCTTTTGGGCCTGCGTCAACCCAACCCGTTTGCCAGCTACTTCCGGGTGGGTGAGGCCCCTGGGAGGCACTGGTGGAAGACGGGGAGAGAAATCGGAGTATTTCTTCATCGCTTCCTGCTTTGGACTGGGTTTCTGGCCGTGGCCCCACTGCAGCCGCTGGAGGTCCCTCCTGCTTGTGGTTCTAGCTCTCCAGGCACTTTGGCGACATTACTCCCCTGTCCCATCTCCCCGTGCCCCTGCCGCCTGACACACACAGAATGGGGGAGACACTGTCCTGAGCATCCCAGGACCTCAAACTTGTGCTTAAGTCCCCAGCAGCCTCCTTGGCAGTGGCCCAGGTAGAGCAGTCATCGTGTGTCGTCCCCACCCCCTTCCTTCGGCACAGCTACTGTCCGGGGGACGGCGGGGGCTCCATGCATAGCCTGATGCTGGCACAGTGCTTCGAGACAGTGACAGGTGTGTGGTTCTTGCCTTCCAGGCTTTCCCGGACCTCAGGGTCTAATGCCTGACACATAGAGTGCAGAATATGTTGGCAGGAAGGGAGGGAGATTCTTGGGAATCAGAAGGCCCGGATTGGGTCCCCGCTCTGTCACTCTCGCCAGTGCTGTGACCTTGAGCAAGGCTTCTGCGGCAGGTTTCTCCTCTGCTAGATGGCGGCGGGAGGGCACGGCTCTCCCGGCGAAGGGGTGCACGAGAGGACCTCCGTGCCTGTGCAGATGTTACCTGCCGTTATAACCTCATCCGACCCCCGTCCCCAGGCAGGACACCCTCCTCAGATGGGCCCCTTCTTGCTCCCTCAGAAATGCAGCCCCAGCTGGCAGCGATGAGAAGACTCCACCCTAACTGGATGGCACGCACAGCCAACCCTTCACATGAAAGAGCGAGGGAAAGGCATACAAATGGCACCGGCTCCCCAGCCCCAGGACTGTGGAATAGGCAAAAATCTTCAGCTTCTAAAAGACCGTATGGAAAAAAGCGACAGATGGGCTCCCGGAAGTGCTGAGGAAGCCCTGGGTGGGGGAGTGGGGAGGGGGCTCAGACTCACCTCCGCCCTCCCAGGTGGGGTGGAGAGCCGGGGAAGGAAGGAGAAGAGCCTGGAGGGATGGGGGCCAGGTAGAGACCCCAACAGAAAGCTGGAGGCAGTTCTAGAAGCGCTTTCCATCTCCACTGAAGCTTGGAGGGAGCTGGCACCAGCCAAGCTGGACCAGGGACCAGCTTCTTCAGAGGGAGAACTTGACGATGAACTGAAGCCGAGAGAGGTTCAGAGGTGTAGACAGCCCCATCCTGGGAATGTGTGGATGGGGCAGGGGGTGTTAACGTCCCAGGACGGCTGTGTGGGCGGTGGGCTTTAGTTCCAGCTGAAGTTTGTTGAGCACCTGCTACACAGGAGGCTCTGTGTCCGACCCTAAGGAGAAGTAAGGATAGTTCCCGCCCTCCAGGGGCTCTTCGTCTGGCGAAAAGCACTTGGATAGGACGGGGTGGGATGTGTATCCCGCGCCTCGTCATAAGCCGTGGAAACACATCCGTCACGGCCAAGGAATGTGGCCTGGAGAAGACAGTGTCTTGCTGGGGTCAGGCCTCAAGAATGAATGTCTCCTACAGAGGCAGGCAGGAGTATCTGTCAGGGACTGGTAACCCGTACTGGGCCCATTTTGGAGATTGGTCGGAGGGAATTGAGTCCCATGCTCCAGGGACTTGGACTCCAGGCTGACCTGGGACCAAGAACAGTGCTCCTTATGGCCGCTAGGAGGAGCCAGTGTCCTCAAGTGGACTGCAGGGTGGCGCTCTTCTAGGGATAGGGAAGGGAGGACCTCAAAGGTCTGGGGCCTCCCCCAAACACCTGTCCTTTGACCCTGGGCTACCTCCTTCTCTGTCACACACGCGGGTGTGGTGGGGGAGTGAGCCTCCAGGCTCTACGGAAATCGGCAGATTGTGCATAAATCAAAACCAAGCGACTACAATTTCCCAACCCAGAGCATGAAGCGACTTAGGGGGATGCAGTTTTAGCCAATGCATTCTACTCATCTGGGCCTCAGTTTCCCCATCTGTGAGATGATTTCTGAGGCCCCATGCTCCAGTGAAAGCAAGGATTCCATCAGCATGGGGGTCCTGCAGTTCGCAGGTTCCCAGGACTCCCCTTTCCCCTCTAGCCTTGCCCTTCCCTGACTTCTGCAGGTGCACACCAGCCCTTCCCCCTGCAGAGCTCCCTGCCTCCTTTCCCCCCTCTCTGCTCCAACTTAGAGACATTCCTTTGTGTGTGTGTGTGTGTGTGTGTGTGTGTGTGCGCGCGCGCGCGCGGGGCGGGGGGGGGGGGGTAAGAGGCAGAATCTCCAGGAGACTGGTGACCTCTGTCAAGACAGATGCTCTTGGCATCACCTGGGCCCCTCAATCCACAGTTCGTCCCCAAGTACAGATTGGGTTTCCCTGCTCTTAAGCAGGCTCTCTGCCCGCACACCTCTCAGGCACCTGCACACCTAACACACGCCCCGACTCCAGGCCGCTCTTCTGCTTGGACTGTGCATGTCAGGAGGGGTCCCAGCCCCCTCCCAATCAGCCACGCCCGAGGTCTGGGTGTTCCCATCAATACCTGCCTTCTTGCCCTTCCCCCTTCCCTCCCACGTGACCAAAAGTCCAGCCACACGTACACGAGGGGCGTGCCCACTTCTCGCCCTCTTGCTGCTCCTGCCCTAGTTCGGGCCTGCATCATTTCTTTCCGGAACCAGTTGGTCTCTCTGACTCCAGTCTGTCCTCTCTCCAATCTATCACCCATCTGTGCTGCTGCCGGAGAGCTTTTTCTAAAACGCAAATCTGATTATGCACATCTCTGCTTCAAAATCTTGGCTGTGGCCTTGTGGCCGAGAAGATAAATCCAAAGTCCTAATGAGGTTTCCACGCGCATTCATGGCCCGACCCTTGCTTCCCAGTCCAAGCGCATCTCCCAGCACGGTCCTCGATCCACCCATCCCCCCCTTTTCCCCAATCCCCCACCACCACCCCCACCCCCCGCCCCCAATCAGTGTGTGTTGTTTCAGGGTTATTGCTTTTGCAGACATCGTCCCCTCAGCCAAGAATTCTGACCCCGGTGTTCGCTTGGTGAACTTAGACTCCTCCCTGAAGACACAGCTCAAGGGGGGGAAGCCTTTCCCAAGTACCCCAGGCGGGGCTCCTGTCACACTTCTCTGTATCCCTCTATCGCCCCCGCTGGACTCTAAGCCCCTGTGTGGCTCCCATCTCCACATCTGATCGATGCTCGATGGGCGGTAGGATACAACATATGAGTTTGAACGAGTGAATAAACATATGAATGGCCTGGGAAACTGTGCACTGGGTTGAAATCTTCCCTCTTCCTCGGCTGGAGCCCAGTGAGCAAGGGAAAGGCCAGAGTGGCAGGTGATGAGGTGGGGGAAGGGGGAGAAGCCGGGGAGGCCAGACCAGCCGGGGCCTTGTGGACCCAAATAAGGAGTTTGGATTTTTTTTTTTTTCCTTTACTGGATCTCAGGTACCCAAAGTTCATCCATGAGCTCAGACTCCTCAGAGTGATGGAGTGTCATCCTTCTCATGGTCGTCGTTACCATCTGACCTTGTTCTGGGGCTCTCCCTTCGCACGGTGACAACCCCAAACGTTTATCTCGTGCGGTTCTTCCATTCTGCCTACATCGACTTACAGGAGCGCTTGAGTTGCAGTCTCGACGCAATGAGAAGTCTTGGGAGACTTTCAAGCAAGGGCGTGACAGAATATGATTTTCATTTTCTAAACATCGCTGTGTCTGCTTTGCGGAGAATGCATTGTAGGGGGCAAAAGTGGGGCGGGGAGGCCAGACAGAGGCTGCTGACGAGGCAAAAATGACCAGACCGGGTGAGCTGGAGGGGTGGCGGCGGAGAGAAGGAAAGGGGGTGATTTGGCATAGGTTTGGCAAGGAGAGCAGACCAGATTGGCTGGTGTATGAGATGTGAGAGGATCAAGAAAGGAAAAGACCTCCGTGGTGAAGATTCCAGAATTTCTAGATAGAAGGGCTTGGAAGGGGGGCGGGGGAGCAGTCATTTTATCGGAAGTAGGGTCGGGGAACTTGTATAGAAGCTGTACCCATAGCAAGCACACCATTTTTATTTAGGCTGCATTTAAAAAAAAATTTTTAAATGTTTTTTATTTTGAGACAGAGAGAGACAGAGTATGAGCAGGGGAGGGGCAGAGAGAGGGAGACACAGAATCCAAAGCAGGCTCCAGGCTCCGGGCTGTCAGCGCAGAGCCCAACGCGGGGCTCGAACTCACGGAGTGTGAGATCATGACCTGAGCCAAAGTCGAACGCTTAACCGACTGAGCCACCCAGGCGCCCCTAGACTGCGTTTATATGAGACAAGCGAAGAGAGATGCTTCGGGCGATAATGGAGTGTGTGGGAGGGGGCGGGGGGGGGGGGATGCTGCCCCTGCAAACCACTCTAACACTACCACGGGCCACAGGGCCTTTGCATGGAAGGCTCTTGCCCTGCCGGGGCCTTGCTGGGGTCTTGCAGGCGCCTCCAGGGAGCCTTGCCAAAGAGATGACTTCTGCTCCCTCCTCCCCCACCGTCACTCGCTACCGTGTTCTTACTTTCTTTGTTGCACTTGTCCAAGCGTCGGCCTAGGGTGTCTGGAGGGCAGCCCCCTTCTACAGCTTTTGGTGCATTTCGGAGGCTCCTTTCCACCTCTCCTCCTCCAGGGACCTTGGCAGGTTTTGATGGAGAGAGGAGCCAAGAACTGAGCCTTTGGGAGAGGGTGGTGCAGGGGCCCCACCCCAGGGAGGGAGAAACAGGAAGGCCTTAGACTTTCAAGCTGGAAGAAGTCTGGGCCCCAGAAGGTGGTAACTGTCCCCCTACCCCTAGTCTCACCCCCTCCCCCAGCTCAGCCAGCTGCTGGAGAGGGAAGCTGGGGAGGAAGGAGGCCGGGTGATTAAGAGCTCCGGTTGTCAGGGCTGGGGCCAGGGGGCACGCCCCCCGGGTGACATTTTCTCGCATTGTGTCCTCAGAACAAAAACGAGTCTTATTTGAGGAGTCCGAGGGGGGCGGGGGCTGGGGGCCTAGGCGGCCGAGTGGAATCGTGGCTCCAGGGAACAGCCATTACTCATCAAAGGCCAGGGCAGCCCGCGTCTTTGTATGCCCTCCGCAGCCCGCCCGTGCCTGGCCACAGGCCCCTAGCCCTAGACTGCTCCCCGCCCCCCCCCCAACACTGTCCCACCCTCCCCAAGAGCCGGGCTGGAGCGGAGGAGGGGCTGAGGATCGTGTGTGGGCAAAGGACTGCTACACACACAGTTGGGGGGGAAGGGGTGACCAGGGCGGGCTTCCTGGAGGAGGGGAAGCGGGAGGAGGGAATGGTCCCGAGCTAAGGGGGGTTAAATGGAGTGGGTCGGAAGACCAGGGGGTGAGCGCAGGGAAGGAGGAGGGGGCAGAACCTCTAAGGTGTCAATTCAACCCCCGGATGCAGAGTCCTGGAGGGGCTGTGGAAGGGGGGCTGCTTCCTGCTAGGACGGCTATTTTGGGGCCTGAATCAAATCAAATCCGCCGCAGCCCCCAGAGCCCCCAGCAGCTGCGCAGAACAGCTGTCCGGCCGAGGGCGCAGAGCGGCTGGAACCTCGCTTCCTGCCCCCCACTGATCTCTCCGGGGCTGCCCGGGGGGTGTGGGCTGCAAGGGAAGGGGGAAGAGGAAGGGAAAGGGCTGTGGTGCCGAGTCAGAAACCTGGGCTAAAACCTTGTGCCAGGCCACCTGCCGAGCTGTGCTGCCTCTGGGCGGAGGCTGGCCTCTCTGTGCCAGTGTTGGAGGGGCTCCAGATAACGGGGAAGGAGATCACCCCAGAAGCTCTTCTCTGCACCCCCATCCTCCTCTGAGCCCCTGCAAGGTAGCTCCCTCACACTTCCAGCCCAGCTCTACCCTCCCCTGCTCCAGGAAGCCTGCCTAGTCTTCTCTGGATGGGTTGGACCCTTTCCTGATCTGCCCCCTCCCCCTCAAAGGCTATTCACCAGGTTGCCTTGGTCTCTGTTTTGGGGAGAGGGTATGAGCTAGGGCAAGCTCCCCCATCGGATGGACCTTCAGTGAGGGGAGGGGTGCTTTCAGAGTGGGAGATTTAGCGAGGAAGGGAACAGGGGCTGAGTCATTAGCTTAAGGCTTCCAGGGAGGCCGCGGACGCATCTCCTTCCATCTCCTTCCTCCAAACTCAGCTCCCTTCCGTCTCCCAACAGACCTGGCTGATTTTTTTTTCCCTCTAGCTGAACCTCCCAGCTCTCCACTTGGGCTTGACCTGCCGGCGCTTGAGTGTGTGCACGCCGGGAGACAGGTCAGCTCCAGGTCCGGTGCCTGTTCAGGCTCCTGACGTCACGGAGGGGACCCCCCGTGCATGCATGCCAACCAGAACGCTAGAGGCCGGGGTGTGTCCGGGAGCTTGGGGAGAACACTGGTCCCCTCCTCCAGGAAGCCTTCCTGACACAGGCGGGAAGGAGACCCGCTCTTTGTCTTTGGTCTACTCTGGCTCCGGGCCAGGCAGTGTCCTCAAGTGTGACCAAGACTGGGGTGTACCCTAGGGTAGCGCTGTCGCTCAGGTCACAAGTCTATGACAGGGTCCCTCATGCCCATCTTGTGCAGAAAGAGCCCCATTGTCCTGGGGGGCATAGCTGAAGGGTGAGTTCAGAGCCCAGAGATGTCGGTTGACCACTGGGCTGGCCACTGGCCTTCTGACCGCAGCAGGAGGGAGAAGGGGAAACTCCCTGGGCCGCTTTTTGGGGAACGGCGCTGGCTCACACAACTGCACACACACAACCGTAAACCCACAAGCCCAAACAGACACGGCCATCCTCACAGAGACGCATCCACTCCCAAGGCTCCCCGGCGTGCGCAGGCGCACACACACATACACACACACACACACACACACACACACACCTGCCCTCAGGACAGCCCAACAGAATTAATACCAGCCCCTCCTCCGCTCGCTCTTTCCGCGTTCCTGCTGGCAGGTGCTCCATTCTTTCCTTCCCAGAGCTGGTGAGGCAGAATCTCCCCACCTTCCGGGGCTCCGGACGTAGCGCCGGCAAGGGGAAGCAGGGTTGTGGCACCTGTCCCTGGGGGCAGGGGCCGCCCCTGGAGCCCCACCCACACTGGGATGAGAGCCCAGGGTGCTTTGATCTCCTGTGCGGGCTGTGTTTGTGGTGGGGGCTGCCAAAGGTACGCAGAGATTGGCAAACCAGGTCTTTTGCCCGGGACTGCATTCCTAAAACTTGTTTCCAGATCCGGGCTGTCATCTTCCTCCAGAACCGCCCCCCCCAGAGAAATTCTCTCCCCTTCACTGAACACCTCGCCTTATGGAACCATCCGCCCTGTCTCACTGAATTCTCTGTCCTCACGGAGTGCCTCTCCACAACCAAACCCAGCTCTGAATCCCCCTCTCTGGGAGAGCAGCATTTTTTTTCCTCCTAAGCTCTGGGGGTCCCAGAGGGTCTAGTCTACAGTAGGGATCCCCTAGATGGTGCTGAGACAGGTTACATTGGTCTGCCTGTCCCCAACACCACCCCACCCTGGCCCCGACCAGCCTGGGGAGGCTCATCTGGGCTTTTGTAAGGTGGGGAGATTTGGTCACCAGTATCTCAGCAGGTTGGGCCACCTGCTTCAACCAGATGAGGGACGAGAGAGAGAGAGAGAGAGAGAGAGAGAGAGAGAGAGAGAGAAGTGGATGGCCCCGGGGGCGGTTTAGTGACCGAACTCTTGACTTTGACTGATTTGGGCCCTGAAGGTGGATGATGCGGGGGTCCTAGGATCCACCGCAGGGATCATTCACACACAGGACTATTTTCCCCCACGGGCTTCCTAAAGCGAGGGGCCCGCTCCCCATTCCCACCTTCTCTCACTCAGGGACGGCCCGCCCCTTCGGCGCGGCCAGGCCTTGGTCGTCAGGAAGTCACTGTATGTCTGATCTCAGCTCTCCCTGCGGTGCGGAGGCCCCACCCTCGGTGCAGCGAGGACCGTGGAGTGTGGAGTTCAGGGAGGGAGGGAGAATGAGACCCAAAGAGAAGCAGAGACAAAGACAGAAAGCCCCGAGACAGGGCCGGGCACGGCTCAAGATACAAATGCGTCCCACTGGGCGTCTGGTGCCTGACTGCTCTGAGGTCCTCCTGGGCTCACCTGGCCAAGGGTGTGGGCGCCCTCATCACCCGTCACCCCGACACAAGCCAGGAGGAGATGCCGTGAGCCCCACTCTGAAGGTGACTCTGGAAATCAAAAAAAGAAAAAGAAGGCGAATCTGGCCCAGGGAACCCAGGAGGCTCAGCCCTTCCCTTGCTGGGAACCCCCTCCTCCTACCAGGACCTCACGAACCACCGGGAGCCCAGGCCTGTTGGCAGGAACAGAGACAACCCCCCCCCCCGCCCCCCCCCACTTCCGCTAGGCCACGCCAGTGACTATTTGCTGACTGTCTCTTTCATGTCGCTAATCGCCCGGCCCCATCTAATTGGTAATTAGCCTTGAGAGCCCAGCCTGTGCTTGGCTAATTGCTGTTTGTCTCACCCTCATCTCCGGCAGCGGAGCTGTGCCAACACCGCGCCGCCTGGGCTCTATCCGGGCAGCGGGCACCCGTGCCAGCCTCCATGGAGGATTCTTCAGCCGCACCCTGCTCTCCTCCAGCCTCTCCCAGCAGCCATCTCTGCCCCAAGCGTGGTCCCCAGCGGTCCTCTGGGCAGCCGGGAACCGTGGCCCCCAGCTTTCCTCCATATCCCCACCCCGTTTGCGGAAGGAGACCCCTCTGAGCAAGCCATGGTCCCTGCTCCGCAGTGGAGTCTGGGAGGGCTCCAGGGAGGAGGAGATGGCGGAGAGGGCCTATGTTTTTCATGACTCAAGAGTCGCTTGGGGACCTCTTTTTTTTTTTTTTTTTTAATGAAATTTATTGTCGAATTGGTTTCTTTTTTTTTTTTAATTTTTTTTTCAACGTTTATTTATTTTTGGGACAGAGAGAGACAGAGCATGAACGGGGGAGGGGCAGAGAGAGAGGGAGACACAGAATCGGAAACAGGCTCCAGGCTCTGAGCCATCAGCCCAGAGCCCGATGCGGGGCTCGAACTCACGGACCGCGAGATCGCGACCCGGCTGAAGTCGGACGCTCAACCGACTGCGCCACCCAGGCGCCCCTCGAATTGGTTTCTATACAACGCCCCGTGCTCATCCCAACAGGTGCCCTCCTCGATGCCCATCACCCACTGGGGGACCTCTTTTCGAGAACCACTCCTCCCGATCTCTTTAGGGGCCTCTTAAGGAGAATGTGCCATTGTCACAAAGAACTGGCACTGGCTGGGCCCCTATCCCGGACACCTACTTCTCAGAGCTGACCTTGCTTCATGCGTGGAAGCCATTATTATTTTCTTCATTTCTCAGATGACAAAACTGAGGCTGGGAGAGGTGAAGTCACTGGCCCAAGGCCACACAGCCGGTAAAGGACCAAGGCCGCATGCAGACCCGGGCCTAACTCCTCAGCCAGAACCTGAAAGCTGACCTGAGCGTACCTCCCACCCTCCTGGGACAACTATGCGGGGCTAGGGTTTGTTTTATTGATTTATCTTCATCAAAATGGCGCCAACCAGTTGGCCTCTTCCACCTGGAATCCTCTCCCTCTTCAACTCTGTCCCCAGCCTGCTCGTCCTTTTGAGCCTGGGGCAATGCCTGCCTCTTCTGGGAGGTCATCCTGGATTTTGTAAGCCTTCTCCGCACACTGGAGATAATCCGCTGAGTGTACTTGATGATGAACCTCAAGGCAATACTTCTTCCCCTCTGCGCTCCCCCCCCCCCGTTCCTAGAGTCCCCCATATGGGGCAGGCCTGCCCTGCACAAGGCCCTACAATGTTTGTCCACGTTGCCCTGGACGGCCCGGGATGGGTCTTTTCTTCTCTTCTTTTTTTCTTCTTCTTTTTCTAAGGCTTATTTCTTTTTGAGACAGAGAGAGACAGAGCATGAGCATGAGCAGGGGAGGGGCAGAGAGAGAGGGAGACACAGAATCCGAAGCAGGCTCCAGGCTCCGAGCTGTCAGCACAGAGCCCGACGCGGGGCTCGAACTCACGGACCGCGAGATCAGGACCTGAGCGGAAGTCGGATGCCCAACCGACTGAGCCACCCAGGCGCACCCCCCCCCCCCCCCCCGCTGCTTCCAGCCCGGGGTGGGTCTTTTCCTTCTCACAGAATGGTGTCTTGGATCCCTTGGGCGTCTTTGGGCCACGCCCACTACCACCCCAGCCTGGCACCACGCCCCAGGTAAGTACCCGCTCGGTGGCTGTGTCCTGAGCCAAGTGGCTCCTGGCTGCCCCCCAAACTCAAGTTCATCCCTCCCAGCAGGAGGCTTTCCCTTCCTCCGGGACAGCCAGAGGCCTGAGGGGTTGGCTCCAAACAGAGTCCCCCCCCACCCCCACCCCCGATGGTGGGGGGCGGGGCTGCTAGGAAGATCGCTCTGCAAAGGACCACACGTGGGTGCTCCTCCAGCAGTGCTGGCTTTGTGCCCCAGGAAAAACAATCCACGAGTGCTCCCCACCCCCCCCTCCAACTCCGCCCAGCCTGGAGGGACCTTTGGTAGAAGCCAGTGGAGCTGCAGTAAAGGGAGAAGAGCCCACTGTCCTTTGCCCCGAGGGGGCCCCAGACGAAAGCAACCTAAAAGCCATGGGTTGGAGACCACACCCGGATCCAGGGAAAAGATTTCCAACAATGTTTTCAGCTGCGATCAGGAGACCTCTGGGGCCCTTGGAGGCGCCGAGGGGGTAAATGGGCGTCAACTCCCTTAGTCTCCCCGTAAATTTCTTCCATTCCTGGCTCTCGTAGTCATTGCCCACACGGGCTCTCCAACTAAGCTGCCTGGGTTCGGCCCGCCTCTGCCCCTTACTGCCTGTGTAGCCCCCGGGCGGGTGACCTAACCTCTCACCTGCAACGGCATGATGACAGTAATCACATCTACTTCACCGCTGGGCTGGGATGGTGATAAAACCCGTAGCATCCGGTGCCTGGCTCTCCGTCGGACTTTATAAAATTAGCTTGTATTATTTTAACCATCTGCTTGTTTTTGTGTTTTTGAAAATTCTCTCTGGCCTATCTGCCAGGCTGAGGGAACAGCTTGATACAAGGCAGGCAAATGCAGAGGATGTCCCCGAATCGGTCCTGCTTCCTGGGAGGCCTTCTTTCCGGCCAGCCAGGGCTCTGGGCACAGAGGCGGAGAGCCAGGTGTCCCATGGCCTAGTGCTTCCGGGAGACCCCTCGGCCTTCCCACCTCTGAGAACATTAGGCCTTTGAGACATGGCCCCAGCCTGCCCCCCAGCCCCCCAGCCTGACAATGGGGGCTTCAGAGGGGACGGGTGGCAGGACACAGCCCCCTCTGTGAACTGGAGCTGAGCGCCAAGCTCAGGACGAATTCCTCAAGGGGCAGGGAAGGACGAAGGGAGGGGGCTGCGCGTACCAGTCCCTCGGCCTGGCCCTGACCCGAGGAGTGGTTGCTGCTGGGGGCTTGGACAAAGGTCCCCTCTTCCCGCTCTCTGTCCTCTTGGCACCCACCAGGGAATGGTGCCATCAAGGGTCTGTCCCAGGGCCAAGGAGGAAGACACGAGGCTGGGACGCGGTAGGGGTCACCTCCAGGTTGGAGCACAGCACCCACGGCGCCATGGCAGGGAGGTGGAGACAGGGCGCTCAGCCGTCCAGGGGACGGTCTGCCAGAGCTCTCGTCGCGGCCCCACAGGCCCGGAAGCCCTGGCCTCCTTCCCTGCGTTCTCAATCCTCAGCCTCTGGACCATCTCTTGGACACCATCTCCGTCTTTCCCAGAGTTCTCGTCTTTCTCAGAGTTCTTGTCTCCCGCTCGGGTCTTCCTGGAGTGACCGAGGGGTTGGCTGCCCTAGGCTCGATTCAGTTTTCGCAAAGAAATTCCGTAACGTGGGAAAACTCTCTCCCCTCATCAAGGTCAGCGTCCAGGTAGCCACGTCCCTTACCCTCCAGCAGGGTGAAGAGAAGTCGGAGCCAGGAAGTTCACTTGCCCTAATAGCACTGGCTCCCCCGGGGGGGCCCCCGGCTCACTAGCTAACATCTACTGACTGAGCCTTTACTGTTGTACCAGCTCTCTCTTTTTTTTTTAATGTTTTTATTTATTTTTGAGACCGAGAGAGACAGAGCACGAGCAGCAGAGGGGCAGAGAGAGAGGGAGACAGAATCCCAAGCAGGCTCCAGGGTCCGAGCTGTCAGCACAGAGCCCGACGCGGGGCTCGAACTCACAGAGTGTGAGACCGTGACCTGAGCCGAAGTCGGCCGCTCAGACGACTGAGCCACCCAGGCGCCCCGACTATTGTGTCAGGTCTTAACGTGCATTTCCTCATTTCATCCTCTAATGGTCCCAGGAGAGAGGTGCCGTGATTATCCCCAATATAGAAGACCGAAGCTTGAAGAGAGGAAGCAACCTTCTCAAGGTCATATAAATAGGAAGGGGCAGAGCTGGGATCCGGACCCAAGCAGTACTGCTCCCCGCCCCCCGAGATTCATTCATCTGAAGCAGAACCCCGGGAGTGATTTCCTCATCTCTGCAAGAGGCCATGTGGGCCGGGACCAATGGTTGCTTGGCTCCTAGAAGGGATTCTAGCTGATAAAGGTAACTGAGATGATAGAAAGATGAGATTGATACCAAAGAAAAAGGATGCGTCGATGAAGAGGTGATTCTAGGGAATTTCTTCCTAGGAGTCATTAAGTCGCCCATTCATTAATTCCATGCTTCCATCTAGTGAGCTCAGTAGAGTACAGTGGTAAAGAACCCGAGCTCTGGAGCTCTGAGTCCAAACCCCGGCTCTGCCGTGATTCGCTGTGTGATCCTGAGGAAGTGGATTCACTTCTCTGAGCCTCAGACCCTTAATCAATAAAACACCCTCCCAACACACACGCGCGCACACACACACACGTACACATATGTTCACATACATACTTGCTTCCTCTGCAACATAGTATAGCAGCCAAAATTTAGGTTCTGGAGGTAAGGCAGGCTTCAGTTGAAACTTTGCGACCTTGAGTTGAATTAAATAGTCTCTTGGTAAATCCAGACTATCAACAGCATTTACCTTATAGGGTTGTTGGAGTATTATCGGACACATTGTACTAGTTAGGATTCTCCAGAGAAACAGAACTGTGTGTGTGTGTGTGTGTGTGTGTGTGTGTGTGTGGCAGAGAAGGAGAAAGGTTGAGATTTATGTCAAGGAAGTGGTAAATCTGAAATCTGCAGGGTAAGCTGGCTGGCTGGAGACCCAGGGAGGACTTGCCGTTCGAGTCCAGAAGGCAGTTTGTTGGCAGGATTCCTTTTTGCTCAGGGAAGGTCAGTCTTTGTTCCATTAAGGTCTTCAACTAATTAGGTGAGGCCCACCCACATTATGGAGGATAACCTGCTTTACCTAAAGTCTACTGATTTATTTTTTATTTTTTTAATGTATGTGTTTATTGACAGAGAGAGAGAGAATGAGTGGGGGAGGGCAGAGAGAGAGAGAGAGAGAGAGAGAGAGGGAGAGACTCCCAAGCAGACATGGATGGCCCTGGGACCGTGACCTGAGCCAAAATGAAGAGTCAGATGCTTAACCCACTGAGAGCCACCCAGGCGCCCCTAAAGTCTACTGATTTAAATGTTAAATCGCATCTAAAAAATACCTTCAACAAAACATCCGGAATACAATAAACGTTATTTATCGCTATTCCTTCTCTCCCTTGCCGGGTGCTTGGTTCCGGTACCAAAGTTACAAAGATCTAATGGGCTGCCTCTTCCTCACAGTAGAAGAGGTAGACAGGACACACACGATGTAATTGACACACACAATGATGTAATAGACACACACCATGTAATAGACACGGGGGAGGGGCCTGTACAAACAGCTTTGGATACATTTACTGCGCCTGGAGGATTAAGGAGGGTTTCCTGGAGGAGGTGACCTTATCTGGGACTTGAAAGCTAAATAGGAGCCTGTAAGGCAGACGGGCAAAGAAAAGATAAAAAGCCATCCCAGCGAGGGAACAGCAGATGTAAAGTGCTCTAGTGTAGAGGAAGCAACATCAAGGAAGTGGTGTGTGTTTTTGTAGCGGGAAGGTGCTGGGTCTGGTGTTAGTGTTAGATGGGGGGTAGCGAGAGCAGGAGGCGAGGCTTTACACAGGGGCAGAGCCTCGGAGATCCTGCTGGACCTTGATGCCCCTCCAAGGACCTGGCATTTTCTCTTATGGACAGAGGGAAACCGGCGAAGAGCTTTAAGTAAAGGCAAGGACTGAATTATACATAAGATGCTCTCAGCGAAGTGAATCCTAAGAATTTAGGTTGGACGTGAGAAAGAATTTCTGATGACGGGGGACCCTGGGGATTTCTCACAGCGGAAATCGGGGAGACGGTTGTTGATGTTGAAGGAGCCAGTGGACACAGCTCCTCTGGTGGAAATGAGAGCTGAGCACTGAGAGTTGTTCCTGATGGGAACAGTTTAGCCATAGGACTTGGGACACATTCTGGGACACTGATCCTGCCGACCTCGGACTGCGATCCGGGACGTGTGTGTGCGCATGTACGAGGGTGAGGACAGGTGGGGCGGTGAAGGGAGGAGGCGTACCCGGCCATCGCTCCACAGGAAGTGAATCTCAAGAAACCGGAATCCTCTCCTAAGAATAAAGCAGAGACAGGGATGGTGAGCACCAGAACCTCTTGCTTTTGGAACCTGAGGGAATCTTTTGCTACCCACACAACTTGGAAGTACCGACCTGGAGTCTTGTCTGCCGCGGACAAGGCCTGCACCGATCCTCGTGTGCAGTCAGGCCGAGAAAGAAAAACCACTCCAGAATATGCTCATTCAGGCTGGGGCAGGGGGCTCAGAACTCCCTTCCCAGCGGATAATCCAGAAATAGCATGCGAGCCACACAAAGTCTTAGCCCATGGCCCCGTGAACGGCTTTCCTAGTAACCCCAGAAGGGCAAGTGAGGGGTATCCATTTCAGGAAGGGGAAGGGGCAGGAAGGGCAGCCCCCTCTCAACTCTGTCCCCGCCAGCCCCTTGGAAAGTGGCTTTGTCCAGTGTTTGAGGCGCAGGGCTAAATATAGCCCGGGCTAGGGGCTGAATTCAGCCTATTGAGGGAACAGGCCTCTCTGTTGCCCTGCCCCAGGCCCAGGCTGCGAAAAGCTGGAGAAGAGGAGGCTGGGAAAGGAGGGAGTAGAGGTGGGGAGACAGAGTGGGGGCCCCCCCAGAGGGCGGCGATGGGTGGGAGATAGTCGGCCTGTGGAGTTGAAAGGGGAAAATGAGGGGTGCCTGGGGGGTCTCCGTCAGCTACGCGTCTGACTTTGGTTCAGGTCATGATCTCATGGTTCGTGAGTTCAAGCCCCGCGTCGGGCTCTGTGTTGACGGCTCAGAGCCTGCAGCCTGTTTCGGATTCTGTGTCTCCCTCTCTCTCTCTGCCGAGGGTGCAGTATGGAGAAAATGGGGGGGGGGGGTTCCTTACCTGGTGCTATGGGCTGAACGGCAACACTCCCACCCCCATTCGTATGTTGAAGCCCTAATCCCTAATGTGACTACACTTGGAAGTATCTCTACTTAGCCTATAAGGAGATAATCGAGGTAGAATGAGGTCATAAGAGCGGGGCCCCGATCCCAGAGGATTAGTGCCCTGATAAAAAGAGGCGCCTGGGTGGCTCAGTTGGCTGAGCATCCGACTCTTGGTTTCAGCCCAGGTCATGATCTCATGGTTCGTGGGTTCGAGCCCCGTGTCGGGCTGGGTACTGATGGTGCAGAGCCTGCTTGGGATTCTCTCTCTCTCTCTGCCCCTGCCTCGCTCATGCTCTTTCTCTCTCTCTCCCTCTCAAAATTAATATTAAAAAAAAAGACAGAGACCCCAAATAACTCCCTCTTGCCCCTTGCACGCGCTCATGAAAGGGAAGTCCATCTGCAAGCCAGAAAGAGCGCGCTCACCAGAAACTGAAATGGCTAGACCCTTGCTCTTGAACTTCTGGCCTCCAAAACTGCAAGAAAATAGATTTCTACAGTTTAAGGCACCCAGTCTGTGGCATTTTGTTATGGCGGCCAGAGCGGAGGTATCTTAGAAGCGTAACCTGCTTGCCCGGCCCCCTTACCACCCTTCAGCCATCTCTCCCAGAGCCAGCTTCCCTTCCAGAGACTTCTTTAAAGGGGAATCTTTCACTTCCTTAAAGGATGGTCACTGTGGTGACCACTCAACACTCACAAGGAAGTTCTTCTTGCGGTCTAGCCACCATCTCTACAGCTGTGACTAGGTGTGTCTAAAGGCAGGACTTCCCAACCCCTAAAAACACAGTTCTTTCCTTTTTTTTCTAAAATTTTCATTTCTTCATTTTGAGAGACAGAGAGAGGGGGGGGGGGAGGGAGAGGGAGAATCCCAAGCAGGCTCTGCACTGACAACACAGAGCCCAACGTGGGACTCGAACTCACAAACCACTAGATCATGACCTGAGAGCCGAAACCAAGAGTCCGGACGCTTAACTGACTGAGCCACCCAGGCGCCCCCCCCCCCAAACACTTTCCTTTGTTGAAATGCCTACCAGAGACTTTGGGTAGGCACAGAGGTGCGGGTAGGGGTGGGGGACACAGCTGTCCACCCCATGGAGAGGGGGGGCAGACCCAGCCCTGGCCTCTCGCCCAGCCGCTCCTCTTATACACAGCCACTCAGGCGGCCAGGTACCCCTGTAGCACACGCAGCATCCCTGCTACTCAGCTTGGTACCAAACCCCACCCTGCGGAGTGTGGGCTCTGTGGCTCGTCCCCACTGGCCTGGAGTGTTTAAGTGGTGAATTTGCACAGCAGCGAGGCCAGAGGCACATTAAGGATTAACTTCCTGGCTGCAGCCAGCCTGGCTCAGCCTTCCTGTTAGACTATTCTGTGGGCAGCCTCTGCCCAGAGACACGGTTGTGCAAAACCGCAGCCCCCTCCCAGGCCTGGGCCGCCCCTCCCCGCCCTCCCCTTTCAGCCACCGGAGCCCCCTCTGGCGCCCAGGCAGGAGCTGTTCCTACGCCTCTCGCCAAGGCCCTTCCGGGTGTCTTCGAGCAGCTGGCCAGAGCCTGGAGGGGCCTCGGGTAGGGGGGAGGTGTGCGCGCTGCCCCTGCTCTGCTGTCTCAGCTCCCAGGACTGATGCTTCCCAGTCTAAAGGGCTAATTGGTCTGATTACCTTCTGGATGGCCCACCCGGCTGCATGCAGTTCCCAGACTGGATTTAGGGGGTTGGGGAGGACTTGAGTCCTCAGGACTTCGAGTTCCCTGCCCTAGAGGAGACAGTCCCTACCGCTCAGGGGGCCCCAGGCTGGCGGGGGAGACGCGGCCCCTGCGCTCAGGGCTCCCACTCTGACCAGGGATGTGGAAATGAAGGCGGGGACATCAGGGTTGGGGGAGGCAAAGAAGGGATGGCTCTGCTGGGCTGGGGCAGAAGCGGCGGGGGAAGGCGGGTGGCTGAGAGAGGCCAGGGAAGAAGAGGGCCCCGTGGCGGGGTCTAAGTGGCTTTCACTGCAGACTTCTTTTAGAAGTCACCAGGAGGGCCCCAAAGGTAGGATCTGTGCTGTCCATCCGGGGGGTCAGGAGGGTGGGGCGGGGAGGGCTCTGCCTGGCCCAGGGCTGCTCCTGGCCTTGTCCCCCCCCAACTGACAGACGGCCTTCGGGGGGGCCCCCTTAGGGCCCAGACTTGCCCAGACTGGTTCAGCCTGTCTCCCACTAGCCGGCCTGCTGGGCCCTGGGTGCTTTCTTCCATCCCCCCAGCTCTGCTCCCCTGGCAATGCCTGTCTCACAGCCCCAAGTAAGCCAGAAAAGTCGCCCCTGTGGGGGGTGGGGGTGGGTAGTCAGTGTGTGGAGGGGAGGGGGAGCCATTAGGGAGCTGAGTTGCTGCAGGACTAGAGGATTCTAATCGATGGGCTCATGTTATATTTATCAGCCACGGTACTTAGGCGCTGCCCTGAGCAGGACTAATGGTCTCCCCATTGGAGACGCCATTACAGGAAGTGTAGGGGGAGGGGCCGGGGTGCCGAGAGGAGATGGGGACCCGGCAAGGTTTACTTCTCCGGGTGGCCGCCCCCAGCCCCTACCACGGGGGCAGCTGTCCTGCACGCTGCCGTCATGGAGGGGGCTCCAGGCTTTTCCTCTCCTCCACTGACTGGGAGCAACTACCCAGAATCCTCAGCCAGAGGTCACCCCAGTCACCCCCCTGCGTCCCCTTCAGTGCAGTCTCTGCCTTGACCCTTTCCGGTTTCCTTGAATGAAGCCACGCCCCCTCCACCTCCGTTTGAATGACGATCACGTGAGCCAACCAAGTGGCTCCGCCTTTCCTGGGGCGGAGCCAGCAGTGGTTGCCATGGCGGTCTTTGGGGTGGTGGGTGGGGGGGGGGCAAGGATACTTCCTGTAACAGCCTTAATTGCTCATTTATTTAGGGCAATTAGTCCCTGGCGACCCTCCCTTCCTTGACCCCAGCGATGACTATTCTCAGCTCACACAACATTCCACCAAGATGGGGTGGGGCCTGGTCCAGAATGAATCGGGTGAGGGGGTGGGGGGACAGGGAGACAGGGCGCTCCCAAAGTCTGAGAAGCTCCCAAGTCGGAGAAGCCATATTTAGAGGCTGACCTGGTCAGACCATCCCATGCCCTGTCACTGGCCCCTGCTCCCGGCATGCTCTTGGCCCTCTCAGGCCACTCATTCAGCTCTGAGGGTGGACCCACCCGTCCACACTCCCAATGCTGGTGGCCTCTGGATGCCGCACTCTCCACCAATGGCACCACTGTCTTCCTGGCCTGCCCCCAGTCGGGGTTGGCTCCTGCGGGGCTTTGCGCCCTCCCTCTCGACAGGCAACTGCTCCAATAGCTGAAGCTCTGGGGGGGGGGGGGGGGAGTCCTGGGGGGGGTCCTTTTCCTGTGCGACCACCATGCACCGCGTCTCATCAGTGACTACAAAGGCCCCCTCCTTCTGCGCCTCAGATCTACATTAACGTAGCCTGCTTCCTCGAACTTCTTAGGACTGCTAGGACGTTGGCTCCAGAAGGCTCTTATTGCCCTGATGGGGGACACTGAGGCCCGGAGAAAAGAAAATAAGCCCAGGCTTCCTGGGTGAGTTAGAGGCAGAGCCAGGACTAGAACCCAGTGCCGTTAATTCTCAGCCTCGTGCTTAGCGACGCTGCGATGACCTCTCCTTCAAACTCCACTTAGACCACCCCTTCCTCCAGCGGGCCCCTCCTGTCTACCTTCATCGCATCTCGACAACAGAGCCCCCGAAGGCTTCCTATCTGGGCTCCTCAGAAACTCTCTGGTTCACACTCGAGCTCTATTGCTTTTCCAGGCCATCGACACTTTTCCCTGCCTTCGGCACCCCTAGGTTTTCCTCCATCCTCTGGGCCCCAGACTCTTCCTCTGTGGAGGGGCTGCTGGGGCAGCGCCTGTGGGGACTTCCAGCTCAGCCCCTTTTCCCAAAGGCTTGTTGGTCACAAGTTGAAGCAAGCCACTGGGGCCTCTAGACCCAGACTCCTTAGTTTTTCCTTTTGGGTTTGGAGCCATCTTTGTAGGCCAAGCCGCATGAGAGTCTGGAGACCTTTGTGAGGCAGGATCCCCCTGTAAGCTGGGGACTTTTTCTCGGCCCCCTTCTCTGGGTGTACCCATCCCGAAACTTCTCCACCTCTACCGGTGCCCGCCACACCAGCCTCCCTCCTTGTCTGAGGGACAAAGGGAAGTCCTTCTTTGGTGTGGAGGTGCCCAAAGCCTTAGGGATAGGGGGTTGGGGCAGGGCCTGGACTCAGCCTCGGTGTCTCCTTGGCTGCGGGACAAAGAGAGCCATGTTGGGGGTGACCTCACTCTTTGGGCATCCTCCTGCTGGACAAAGGGCTCAGTTGTTCCCCAGCCTGGAGGCAGGAGGTAGAAGGATGACACTTCAATCCTTGGACCCTCTTTAGAGACCTCGCACTCTCGGCTCGGCGTGGGGGGCGGTGGGCCAGTGCAGGGAGGCAGGAGGAGGGCCCGATCTGGATGGCAAGAGAAATGTTTGGAGTATCTGTTAAGCCCTTCCTAGAATCTCACCTCAACCTCAAGACGCCAGAGTCCACTGCTCTGAAGTTAGAGGCAAACACTCTCTGCTTTCCTTTTTTCCCAGGAATGACCTCTCTTTGGGGGGCAGGAAAGGGGGGCTTTTCTTCTCTTCCCCAGGAGAACAGTGGTTTTCAATTTTTTTTTCCCCCCAATAGTATCAGGACCCTTCACATGAAATCTTCCTAGAAGTCTGATCAGGAAAGCAGATGAAAGTGGAAACTTCTTTGGCTGAGGGGGTGGGAGGGGTGGGGCAGGAGGCAGAGGCCTCCCATCCCTCATCCCGTCCACCCCGCCTATGGCGGCATCTAAGTGGGGTGGGGGTGGGGGGAGGCCACAAAGCCTTGTTTGAAAACCACCGCTTTAAACACTTGTGTTCCTTCCTGCTCCCCAAGCATCCAGGGGCCAGGCTCCTGGAGGCGTTTGAAATCTGATTGTTAAAGAAATAGACAAATGGATGTCTCTGTCCCCTCACTTATGTGCTGTGAGGTTTTGTGCTCAGTTCTCATCCGGGCCTGGGCTGGGGCAAGACTCTCTCCCGTGTGTCTGCTCTAGGTGTGCCTAGAGGTCCTGGAGCTGTCCAGTGTCCCCAGGTGGGAAGGGCCAGAGCCAAAGACATCAGCCGGGGCTGCGGAAGTAGCAAGCGAAGTGGGGACACGTGTGCAGAGATGCGCCCGGTCAGCACACACAATCTGCCAACAGCCCGGACCCCGATGAATCGCCAAGGCAGAGCCTGAAGCGTCACAAAGCACCGGAGGAACTCTCCACCCATCCCCCTTCCTCCTCCGCGAGGCAGGGGCCCCGGATTCTAGCCCCGGCTCTACCATTTACTGCCACGGACCCTTGGGCAAGTCACTTCCCTTCTCTGGGCCTTAGTTTCCTCCCTTGTAAAAGTGGGCGAGTAGGACTAATGGAACGCCCCAGGCCCCAGGGTGCTGAGCCGTGCTCCCACGGCGGGACAGGAACTGGGGACAAGGCCCAGAGTTGGTTGGCAGGGTGGAAGGGGAGGCTACAGAGAAAGGGCGAGACATAATCCTTGCCCCGGAAAAGGTTCATCAGGAAGTTATAGAAGAGAAGGATGGTGACAGAGAGCCTGGCCCATCCTGCAGGGTCCCCTCTTGGGCCCTTGGTTGCACAGCTCTTGGTTTAGATTTTCTCCCGGGGCTAGGCAAAATGTCAACTCCCTTTGTCCCCATGCTCATCATCCTTTGTCACCTTGCCCATAGGGCCTGTGGTCCTACCTCTCCCTGAGAATGAACTTCCCCCCACCACACGCATTCTTTTCTCATCCAGATCTCCCTGCACTTTCATAATCCTCCTCCTCCTGGAAGTCCTCCCTGATCTCCACTTCCATGTCACTCCCCGCTGGCCTGGGTGCAAAGTCCCCTGAGCTGACGGCTGTCAAGCTGCCATCATCCTTTCAGTTAGGAACGTTTTTGAGGACAGGGACCCTGTCTTTTTGTCCTGGAATGTCCACTTCCTGGCTCACCGCAGGGCCCTGTGGAAGGAAGGACCCAGAGGGGAGCACACAGCTTGGGGCTGGGGGCGAGTGGCCTTGTGTGCGCTCGGCCAAGCAAACGCTCCAGACCGTCAAACTCGCCCGCCAGCACACACGCATCCAGACAGCCCGGCGCGGACACACGCACCCGCGAGCCAGCGCCCTCTCTCACGCTGCAAACCCCCACATGAGGTGGGGGGTGGGATGTGGGGGAGGAGGCGGAGGGGGCTGCCCTCCAGATGTTGTTGGAAATCCAACACGTCCCCTCCCCCCCTCCCTCTCCCACTTCCCGTTCCATTTCCCCTAAATATTTACTGATTTTTATTTACATTCTTTGCCCGAGGTGCCCGGCCCCTGTCAGGTCCCATTTGCTGGGCCTGCTTCCCTCCTGCCAGCTCCCCCCCTCCTCCCTCAAATCCGGAGCCGGGAGTTGTGTGTGGTTGGTAACAGCCTCCTCCTGGCCCGTGGGTGTTGGGGGGCGGTGAAGGCAGGGGGCTGGCAGCTCTGGGCAGAGCTGTGGGGGGGAGGAGGGGGCTTGGGGACAGGAGCAGCTCACCCACACATTCCCGCCTGCCCCCAGTCTGGGATTGTTTTAGCCCCCCCCCCTTTTTTCACAGGGACTTCTGGAAAGGACTGATGGATGCCAGATGCCAGGAGCACTGGCACCCAGGGAGGACTCTGAAGAGAGAGGAGGGAGCGCTGGGTCAGACGTCACAGGGCGTGGGGCAGGCGTGCTGGGCGACTACTCCCGAGCTGACCAACCACTCTGGGCCGCCTTACCGCCAGCCAGCGGATCAAGGAGCTTGAAGAAGTGATTTCCCGCTCTGTTCTCAGGCTCCCTGCCCCCCTGGACCCTGCCCTCCTCTTAGCCATTTCATCCATCAGTATGGGGCACCTACTACGTGCCAGGCACTGTCCCAGGTGCTGATGAGACAGCAGCAGACTGTCGTCCCTTATTCTTGCCCTGTGGAGTCCACTTTCTCGGGAGAGAACGAGTGGGCTGTAAGTGCCCCGGGGAGGAAGAAGCAAGGTAAAGGGAATGGAGAGTGCACTGGGGTGGGGGGAGGGCTGTGATTTTAAATAACACCCTCAGGGGAGGCTTCCTGGAGAAGGTGACACCTGAGCAAAGCCTTGCGGGGGGGGGGGGGGGGGGGGGGAGGGTGGCCAGGAGGAGGGAGCCGCCTGAGAGCATGGTGAAGTGTTGGAAGACTGGAGAGGAGCGGTGGGAGTCAGGGTCTCTGGAGGGTTCTGAGAGGACAGCGACATGACCGGACAGATCAAGGTGGAGGGGTGATTCCTACCCCCTTGTATCCTCCCTTACAGTCTGGTCACCCCACTTCTCCTTGCCGGCTGCCTTCTGCTCCTCAGCTACTCTGCCAGGCTGCCTGTGGCTTCCAGAAAGTTCCTCTGCTCCAGAGAGCCCTCCAGGATTGCCCAGGGGAGGCTGCCAGGCTCTGTCTGGGCAGTAGATGGCCTTTTCTTCATTTCTTCCCTTCCCATGAGAGAGATGCCAAAGAGAGAGATTGTGATCCCGCCCCCCCCCTCCCTGGGGCAACCCAAGGACCAGAGTGGGTGAGTCGCTTTCCCAAGGTGTCTCCTCAAAAGGCCACTATCCTGCCTCCCATGAGCCCTGCTCCTGTCACCCCAGGTTTTTCACGGATGCTCCGTCTTCTCTTTTCTTCCTTTTCTTCCTTCTCCTTCCCACTGGGTCTGTGCCCTTTCGGCAAGGGACTGAAGTCCCCCCCCTCCTCTGCTTTGGCATGGGCCTGGGGAGCACCCTTTCACGGGTAGCACTGGGATTCATTGCTCTAGCTGGCACCCTCCTCTGTACCCAGTCCCTGGATAGTGCCTGCTGTGTAGCAAACTCTGCTGGCGGAGCAGAGCGATGGAGAAGACGGCATGGCTTCCCCTGCTAGACCCTGGGAGTTAGCCCCAGGGCTCCGAGTCCCTAGCTTGACTACCGCCTACCAGGTGGCTTTCCACTAGGTACTTCCCTCATCCAGGCCTCACTCGTTCAAACGGCAACTGTTTATTGAGAGCCTGCTATGTGTCAGCCACTGCATTAGCCTGAGGATACAGAGGGAGCAAAGACAACCTGGCTCTTGCCCCCACGGAACCCGCAATCTTGTGGGGAGCAGACCTCAGTTAAATGGCCACGCCGATGCGGTCAGAAGGACCGCAGGGAAGCTGAGGGGCTTGCCCCAGGGAGGTGATGTCCAAGCTGAAACCTGAGGGAATAGAAGAATAGCCCAGGCAGAGAAAATAGTACACGCAAAGGCCCTGTGGTAGGAGGGAGCATGTCCAAGGAGCTGCAAGAAATAGACATGCTACAGTAGAAAGAACAAAGGGAACGAGTAGAGTAAGAGGTGGGCAGAGGCTGACCGCGTGGCGTCTTCTAGGTCATGTTTGAAACCAGATCTAAGGACAGAGGCACCCACTTAGCATTGCAGGGTTGTGTTGGGGACACAGGAGCATCTCAGGTTGGCTGTAGATTGGGGGGTAAGGAGAGGAGAGGTGGGGGAAACCTGTCAGGAGGTGACGGCAGGGGTCCAGGAGAGGGCTGATGCTGGCTTGAACTAAGCGTTGGCAAAGGATTCGTAAGGGGACGAGGACGGTGTGTCGAGGGGGAGTCCTGGATTCCTGCCGTCAGGGTTTCCCACCTGTAAAGAGGAAAGACGTGGCTCTACGTTCTCCTGGCAATGAGTGAATTCGTGGAGGCAACACTTCTCCTCCTCGGGAAGGCACTGGAGTGAACTATACGAACAGCGTAAGAATACTCCCCTCGACCAGATAGTTCTCCCCTGGATCTACCCCGGGGTCCTTCAGGCTACCCGCCCCCCTGCACAACCCTGCACAACCCTGCACAAAACTGCAGTGAGCATGATTTCGATTAGACTGCTCACTGCCAGCAGGGCTAGAGCAATAATGTGGGTAAGAACCAGAGGCAGGGGATGAAAGAGAAGACAGGATCCAGGCAGAGGGCCATGTGCCAGGAGCGCGGGAGACAGGCTGTAAACACCTGCGGAACAGTCAGGATCTGGTGGAGTTGAAGGTCTCTGAAGCTGGTGCTGGCCTGGGACCCGGGGGAGCTCAGGTGCAGGAAGCTTCGAAGGACGTCGGTACTCTGTACCTGCAGAAGGGGCGCTCTCCAGAAACCTGCACAGTCTCATCGGTGTTGGCCCCCCTCCCGGAGGTCCCCCCACCCCCATGAGATGGAGGGGATAGAGCATGCTCAGGACACGGGAGGGTGTAGATACAGGAGCTGGGCAGACATACAGGGAACACTCTGGTGTCGTGCAGATGATCTGAGGGGTCTTTCTGGAGGAGGGGGAGGAGGAGGGGGAAGGGGGAAGGAAAGGGGAGGAGGACGAGGTACTCGGAAGGGGTCTGGGGACTGGATTCGTCAGCCCCGTCTGGCCCAGCTGGGAAATGCTCATTTAAGCTGATGAGAGTTGGGTGTTTGGTGCCCTTATCCCCCCTCCCATGCAGCTCCTCCGTCCAGAATCCCATCTTGCCTTTAGTTCCCAGCCCCCCAGCCCCGTTCCCCGTGAAATGGTCATGGGCTCATCACTCTGCCCCCTCACTACTCTTTCTTCCTCTCCTACTCTAGCTGTTAGCCTCCTTGGCTTTGGAAGATCCGCTTGGCTCCCTGCTCCTCCCCTCAGCCCCAGGGGGGCCCATAGTGAACACCTGCTTGGTTGCTGGTGCAGGTCTGCCGCGCCTTCGGTTCATATACTGGCATTTGGGGAGAGGCTGCATTGTTCCGGTCTTCCCTGAGCACTGCTCCACTCAAAAGAGCCCCCACGAGGGACCAGCCTTGGCCTACAAGGTACAGAAGTTCAAGTGCAGGAAGGATTTCCTGGGCCGTGAAGGGGGACAGTTGAGCAGCTGGAATTCGGGGAATCAGTTCATGTGCACCCTGCTGTGTGAAAGGTCCATGGCTGAGGGCCTGGCGGGGGAGGGTCAGGGTCTCAGAGAGGACGAAGGATCACAGTGACAGGCCGGCAAACAAAGGCTGTCAGCTCCATGCAGCTGGCCTGGACGTTTGCACCGCACCGTGAACACAGCACCTGGCCCAGAGGAGGCCTTCAGTGAATTCCTGCCGAGAGAAGAGAATCTTGGTTCCCGGCTCAGCTTCCCATTTGCTTTTCCTGAACCTGTAGTTCCCTATCTACAAGATGGAGTAGTAACCCCAGTACTTCCTGTCTCATCACATTGTCACGGGGAACAAATGGAACAACGATGGCAAAAGCGTTCTGCGAACACGATACACAGGCCGCAGCCCAGCACCATGCCTGGCCAGCGGTGGTGGTGGCTCGGTATTGAATAAATGAGCAAATGACCCGATCTCCACCAGATGTGAGCTCCACGTAGGCAGAGACCTGGCTTGTTTTTCCTTGGCATTATTTCCCCAGTGCCTGGCACACTGTAGGTGCCCAATAAATATTGGGATCGAGTGAATGAATGAATGAATGAATGATACGACTTGACCCTACCCTGGGAAACTTCTAGAACTTTGGAGGTGATGAGACAAACCACAGGGCCATGAACCCAAATGGCTTTGGAGGCATCAAGATCTCGGTCTGAACGCCGACTTCACCAACAAGGTTGAAAGCGGCTGTTATTTCCCCATTTTACGCAGGAGGAAACAGGCTCAGAGAGATGATGTGACTTACCCAAGGCCCCACAGCTCCCAGTAAGTGAGGGGATCAGGATGGGGGCCCAGGATTCTGCCTCCAAAGCCTGTGCTTTTTCCTACCATAGAAGGTTCTTGCTGTAGCTGATCCGTTGGGACAACGGCCTCTATGACTGTCTACTTGACAAGCTGGAATATTCTGTTGGGGGGAGCTCTCTTAATCGCATACCATCTCAGAGACCCCCCTGTTGGGGACTGCCGGGACCAATGAGAGGCCAAGATCTATTCAGGGTGTACCAGGTCCAGAAATGCACACACTTTGCCCATGACATCCGTGTTCAGATGCGGAGACAACATATGGAGGGGAGCTGTTGGAGGGCTCTCCTGGCCCAGGGTCTCTGTCATACCCCCTCAAAGTCACACCTCCTCTCTGGCACCCTGGGCCAGTGCTGCTCCCTGAATGCTCCCTGAGTGCTTCCTTAGGCAGGGTCCGGTCGTGTCACAGCTGCCCTTCCCCTCCCTGCATGGACTTGGGGCTTTACCATTCAGTTCCCTGCTTCCCCAGGTACGTTTCATTGAGCTGTATTTTGGCTGTTGATAGGTATTTCTTGCAAAAAAGATGGTGTGTGACGGCGTAAGTTTGGGAAGCTGTAAACAAGCCGGAACCTTGCAGGACTTCTCAGGGCCTTTATTGCGCTTATGTTGGACTGTGAATCTCCGAGGGGTGGGGAGTTCCAACAAAGAGCATTTTCCCAAGCGTGCTAGCCCCCAAACTCTTTCTTCAGGAGCATCTCGTGGGATTGGTGTGCTCCTGGGCACACTTTGGGGATTATTGCTGTGGCTGTGAAGAGTCCCTGAAGGCATTTAAGCAGAGTTAGAGGATCCGATTGGTGTTTCTCGGAAGACCACTGGGTGGACCGCGGGAGCCAAGACAGGGGCTGAGGAAGCCCTTAGGAGGCTGAACTGACAGTCTTCGAAAGAGGAGCCTCGTCCGTGTCCGCCTGCTGTGCCAAACTTAGGTCTCTGTCCCCAGTGAGCTTGCAGTCGGGGTGATGTGGGAGAGGCCAAGGTCCTACCAGGAATTCTCCTCCGGGGCAGAAGATGCTAAGTGCTATAAGCACCTCCGATCCAAGAAGACTTCCTGGTGACTTCCTCAATTGGCAGCCCAGAGCTCTGGCCGCGCTCCTCTCCTGTCTCTTTTCAAGAATCAGTGAATTATTTGAGATGAGCTCAGGGGGTCCTTTGCTGTTTTTTCACCTTTACTGGGGGAGGGGGGGCTGATGGTCTCCGCCTTCATCCCCCAAAGTACCATGGAGTCATGCTACCTGCTCACTGGGACACAGAGACCCAAGTCATGAGACTCAGGTCTACGGCGTAAGTGGCAACGCCTAGTTTATTTTTAGTCTATCCTGCTGGCAAAGGTCCCGTCTCTTGGCACCGAGGCCAGCTTAGATGAGGCCAGGCTGGGGCGCAGGGCGCAGTACCACCAACATCCTCCCCTCTCCCGGCCTCTGCTCTATCTGACTCCTGCTCTGCAGCTCTAGTTCATGGGGAAATGGGCTAATGCCACACCCACTCCGGCTCCCCAGGCAGCTACGAAGTCCCCAGAAAAACTGGACAAAAGCCTAGACTCCCTTCGCCATCCCTCCCAAGAGCCAGCATAGGGGACTGGGAGTTCCGCCTAAATCTCAGATCCAGCCTGGGTATTTGTCCAGCTGTTGTGGCGGTTGGGGTTCCCTGGACCTCATGTAGACAAGGGGTACTTGGGTCTTGTCCTCCGATCTGCTGAAATCCTCGAGCCCCCTCCTCCTTGAAGGTCTTCTGTGGGTTCACAGTTGGAAGCATTAGAAACTCCTTTTCCACTCTGTGCCTACAGGCTGAATTTGAATGGAATCCCTCCCCCAAGCTCTCCTCTCTCTTTGACACTAACCCAGAAAACAGGTCTGTTTTCCAGCGCAAAATCTGATTGGGTCACTCCCCTCTTCAACAACCTTCAGTGGCTCCCTATTGGCTTCAGGATAAAATTATCCTTAGAATGACATAAAAAGCCCTTGGTCATTCAGCTCCTGCTTACTCTTGAAGCGTCTCTCCTCCTTCTCAGCCACTTTAAGCTTCAGGTATTTGGATTGAGTGAATGAGTGAATGACGAGACTTGACCCTGCCCTTGGAAACTTCTAGAACCTCCGAGGTGATGAGACAAACCACAAGAGCAATGAACCCAATGAACTCTTGGCTTCAGAGGCATCGAGATCTGGGTTTGAATCCTGAATCTCGTTGCAATTGCCCCCCCCCCCCCCCACAGTTCCATGGTCTACCCCTGTGCCTGGCTTTTTTTTTTCTTTTTTTTTTTTCTGCTTAGAACAATTTCCTCCTACTGGTTTACCCAGCAAGTTCCTATCTGGCCTTCAGCTCTAGGCTCAAGTTCTAACTCCTCTGTGAAGCCTTTTCCTGTTCTCTGAGCATTTCCTATGTATGTGCCAGGCCCCTGTGCCAAGCATTCTCTGTGCACCACGATTTAATTTTTCCTGTGCTTCCGTGTCTGTCGTCCCACCGAACTGTCAGCTTCTCAAAGGCAGGGGACTGAGGTGGGCAGTTAATGCTGGGGGAGGAAGGATGGAAGAACGCGGCGGGGGGGGGGGGCTCCACAGGGTTCCCCACCCGAGCCACCCCAGCCCTGTGTAGTTAGTAATTCATTAGCAATTAGTTACCGATTGCTGCCGTAACTGATTACCACGGATCTCGTGGCTTAGAAAACATACACAGGTCAGAGGTCAGAAATCTGAAATGGGTCAGCAGGACTGGCTCCTTCTGAAGGGGAGAGTCGTTTCCTTGCCATTTCCAGTGACTAGAGGTTGCCTGCACGCCTTGGCTCCCGGGTCCTCGCTCACACCCCTCTGATAGCTGCTCTCATTGCCACATCTCTGTGACTCTCCTGCCTCCCTCTTTCCCTTATAAGGACTCGCGTGATTACGCTGAGCTCCGATATGATCATCCTGGATCATCCCCAAAACAAAATCCTTAATTTTTTTTTTTATTAAAAAAATTTTTTTTAATGTTAATTTATTCTTGAGAGAGAGGCAGACAGAGACAGAGTGTGAGTGGGGGAGGGTCAGAGAGAGAGGGAGACACAGAATCGGAAGCAGGCTCCAGGCTCCGAGGTGTCAGCACAGAGCCCGGCGCGGGGCTCGAACTCATAAACTGTGAGATCGTGACCCGAGCTGAAGTCGGACGCTTAACCGACTGAGGCACCCAGGCGCCCCAGCAAAATCCTTCATTTGATCCCATCTGCAAAGTCCTTTTTGCCATGTAAAGTAATGCATTTACAGGTTCCAGGGATTAGAACATGGACATCCTTGGGCAGGGGGGTGGGGGTGAGGGGGCGGTGCCATGGTTCTGCCTGCTACATGCTGGAAACTGAGAACGGGTCAATTTGGGAAGAAGGAAAGTGTTTGGAGTCTCAAATGACACCCCTGTCTGGCCTGAGTTTCCTCATTTGTAATCAAAGGAATGGTGCCACAGGGTCCCTGATGTACTCTTGGGGACATTTTATGAGCCCAAGATTCTACCTCTGCGGCAGGAGATGATGAGGTGGGAACACTTCCTCCTGCACAGGTGACATCTGCCCATCCAACTTTGACTCTGACTATCCTCAAAACCCTCCCCCCCCGCCACCTGCCTGCTCCCGAGACCATGGCTGGTGCCAGGGACCGCTCCTTCCCCGGTGCCCTTGCCTTCTTTTCCTGGGACGGGATGGAGGGCTCTGTCTGGGTGCTCTGTGCACCCACGGGGCCCCGACACATGGCTCAAATGGGGACGCAGGCGCCCCCCCCCCACCCAGGCCAGTCAGGTGCCCTCAGCAGGCAAAGCCATAGGGTTAAAAATGGCACTGCTTCTCACTCACAGCTTTTTCAGGGAAAGGTTAGAGAAATTTAACTGGGAGACGAAATATTTGCATATAGAACGCCACGGGTGCCTTACGGTGTAGAATACAAAATTGGCTAGAATTTTGGAAACAAAACTGGAGAACTCATCGCGGGACAGCCACTGGAGGAAAAGCTGGAGGAAGCAAGGCAGAGGTCCCTACTGGGGGGCCCTGGAGAGGCTCCGCGGAGGAGTTGAGAGAGAAAACAGGTGTATGTTGCGGGACAACCGGGAGTGAGCGAATAGAGGAGACTAAGGGCAAATCTGTGCTGCGTGGGGCCTGGGGGGAGGCGGGGGATGAGGAAGATGCCCCTCCCACTCTCCCCATCTGTTGCCCCTGCTTCGGCCTTGGCCTCCCCCGGCCCTTCCTCCACAGCCTTCACCGGGACCTTGTGCAAGAGAGGCAGATGTTTCCAGATGAGGCCAGATGCTGAGACTCGGGGAGCGGGTTGGCCCCTGTGGGCTCGGAGGGGTGGGGGGGAATGAAGGAGGTACAGGAAATGAGCGAGGAGGGAGTGTGATCTCTAGCCAGGGGTCTCCGCTAATCCTCACCACAACTGGGGAGGCAGGTGTCAGGTCGGTTTTTACAGATGAGTCAACTGAGACTCCGCACGACCCACTTTCCCGCCCCACCCCTTATCACTGAGTCCGCACTTCAGACGGATCAAGCACTCAGGGCCCTCCTGTAAGGCCCCTGTCCCTCTCCTAGTCTCACCATAGACCCTTCCTCTTTACCTCTGGCCCGGCTGCTCTGTCCTCACCTTGCCTCCTCCTCCAGGAAGCCCACCTGAGGCCTCCACTCAGCTCTGTCCCGCTGGACTGTCTGTCCCTTCAATCTGTCAGCCTAGATGTGTGTCCCACCTGCGCCCTCCCCATCAGACTGGGAGCCCATTATGAACTCCAACTGCCCCTCCCATCGGATCACCTAACTCCTCTGAGGTTGAGGGAGGCTCACTTACAGTCCAGGTTGGAGGTGGGGGGCGGGCCGGTCACTATGGCAGGCGACGGGCAAGAGGAGAAGTACAAAGGCAGCCGCCTGGGGCCCCAGATGAGGTGAGAGCCTTGGCTGTGTCCCAGCCCCATAAAGAAGGATGTTAACGGCCTCTTAGGGAGCAGGCGAGGGTCGATCAAAGGGGTGTGCGGGGGTGGGGGGTGCTGGGCTCACTGCTGAGGGAACGAGGGAACGGCTCCTTCCAGGTTGGGGGGGTCAACCCTGGCACCTCCTTTCTGCCCCAGGAAATGGAGTATCTCATCCTAGGAGGCTACTGATTGAAGGAGAATGATTTCTTCCAGTCTCCGATTCCTCCTTCCTGCCAGGGTCTTCATGATCTCGACTACCCCCACCGGGGTCCACCTCTTCCCCTCCCCCACCCCGGGGACACCCAGCAGTGGGTCCTGAGGAGCGAGAGAGGGCTCCGGTGGTATCAGCTGGGAGAGGAGGAGGGGAAAGCATAGGAGGTGGGGCCGGCTTACCACAACCTGTGCCCCCCACCAGCCTGACTATGAAAATCAAAAGCAGTCGGCCGTCCTGCTGGCTGACTGACTCAGAACCGGGATCTGGGAGCAGCTGGAAGGCCTGCTTGAAAGTAGGAAATAGGGAAACAAACGGTGCTTTGGGGAGGAGCCCAGGAGAGCCAGTGTAGACACCCGGGCAGAGGCTCAGATGTGGCAAACAGGTGGGGTGCGGGGGGGCTGAGGCTGCCAAGGCCTTGGTGGGACCACGGGATGAGCCCATGCCAGGCCCATGGTCCTCTGAGCCAGTCAAGAGCAACCTATTGTTTTGCACATGAGGAAAGAGACGCTCAAAGACAAACAGGGACTTGTTCAAGGTCACACACCCCTGAGTCAGCGGCAAAGCCAGGACCAGACCCCAGGTTAGGATTTGAGGTTGGTGGGGCGGGAGGCCTTGCCTCCAGAACCATGTGTCCGCTTGAAGGCGCAGCAATGAAATTTTCTTTAGTTTGCTTATGAGGTCTATGTTCATTGCCCTCCCCCCCCCCCATGAAAGGAGACGCAGAAGGCTGCCGGGCCCCACTCTATTCATTCCCGGGGACTCTCCATGCCCCAGGTCTTTTTCTGTCCCCTGCCTCTGGCCAGACCATTGATTTCCACAATTAACCAAATCGCAAGACCTGAAGCCCTCCTCTCAGTGTGTGCCCGCCCTCCTCTCAGTGTGTGCCCGTCGGGCCTTCTCTCCAACTCCCCTTCTCCCAGGAGCCACCTCCCGGGACAGTTGCTTGTCTACTCTGGGCAGCCCACCCCCAAGGTACAGCTTTTGCTTCTCATCTACCTACCACCTTTCCAGGGCCCTCCGCAGGCCATGGGTTCATGAAGCAATACGTTTACACAGCCTCAGAGCTGGAGGAGAGAGAGAGAACCCCAAGCAGGCTCCACGCTGTCAGCACGGGCCCCGACAGGAGGCTCGAATCCACAAACCACGAGATCGTGACCTGAGCCGAAACCAAGAGCCGGGCGCTCAGCCCGCTGAGCCACCCAGGCGCCCCTGGAAGGGGTTTTATTTTTTTTTGTTTTTGTTTTTTTTCTTATTTTTTTTTTTATTTTTTTTTCAACGTTTATTTATTTTTGGGACAGAGAGAGACAGAGCATGAGCGGGGGAGGGGCAGAGAGAGAGGGAGACACAGAATCGGAAACAGGCTCCAGGCTCTGAGCCATCAGCCCAGAGCCTGACGCGGGGCTCGAACTCCCGGACCGCGAGATCGTGACCTGGCTGAAGTC
This sequence comes from Lynx rufus, assembly GCF_022079265.1. Classification (NCBI taxonomy): domain Eukaryota; kingdom Metazoa; phylum Chordata; class Mammalia; order Carnivora; family Felidae; genus Lynx; species Lynx rufus. Next base: position 23,272,314 of record NW_025814832.1, on the reverse strand, counting down.
GGCCGCTTAACCGACTGCGCCACCCAGGCGCCCCTGGAAGGGGTTTTAGAAATGTCATCTGTCTCTGCCCATACCCTCACTTAACATAAGGACCCAGAGGCACGCAGAAGAGAAATGACCTGTCAAGGTCACGACCTTCAGTTCCGAATCTGGACTGCCTGACTCCAGTCTGTGTTTTCTGGCCCCTGTGGTTCTCCAGATTGGGTACTTGCAGTGACAGGGGTCACACAGACCTTGGCCAACTCCCAGGATCGCCTGCCTTCCACAGGACTCCTTTAACTGGATGGTTTTTCAGCTTGGGAGCCAGGCCAGAAAAACAGGAAGTTGGAGAATAGAGAAAGAGGAGAGAGAGGGCAGTCCACCCATCTATCAAACCTTTATTGACCGTCTCTGATGTACCAGACCCTGTTGGGGAAGCAGAGGTGAGCAAGCCACGGCCTCTGCCTCTCAGACAAGGAGGGGCAGACCCCCGCTAACCGTGGTGCTGGTGTGGAATCGCCAGGCTAGCAGTTTGAGCAAAGTGCTGTGGGAGCACAGAGGAGGGAGCACAGCACATCCTCCTGGGGCAGGGCAGGGGAGGCTTCTCGGAGGACATGTACCTGACCTTGGAAGGGGGAGCACAAGCGTGCCAGGTGGAGATGGGGGGCATTCCTGACAGAGGGACAGCAGGAGCGAAGGCCAAGAGGAGTGAAAACCTGGGTACGTCCTGGGGACGTGAGCCACCCCACGTGGCCACCAGCTCATTGGCTGTTGAGAAGGAAGTGGGTTTACCCAGAGGTGGGTTTAGAAAGGTATGCTGGGCCCGCTGGTAGAGGCCTTGTGATGCTCTATCTTGAAAGCAATGAGGAGCTAACCTGTTGAAGGTAGGAAGTGGCGATTAGCGTGTATTTGGGGAAACACACTCTGGCAGCAATATGGAAGAAGGAATTGACCGGGACACCCGCTGGAAGAGTTCTGGAACTGTCCGGTGGAGAGAGGCCCAGGGCCCGAGCCACACAAGTGTCAGACAGCTGGGAAGTGAGGGCCCAGAGGGGGCCCATTTCATGCAGAATGGATTCTACACTCACAGACCTGGTCACATATGGAGGACGAAGGGGAGAAAGGGGGCAATGTCTCCACGTTGCTGGCTCGGGCAACCAATGACTGAAGGCACCTTTTACAGGAGAGTGGGCTGGGCTGGGAGGGAGGGACGGATAATGAGCTTTGAGTTCGACACATTGAGTTAGAGGGCCCTGTGGCACAGCTGGTTGGCGACAGCAACTAGGCAGCCGTCCAAATGAGGCTACGTTCGGGACAGAATCAGAGTCGGGCGGCTCAGAGGCCGTATCTGCTCACGCACTGAAGTCAGCCAGACGGGTGTTCGAATCCCGTTCCCGTGTTCTTGTTCTGGGACCGTGGACAAGTCTCTGAACCTCTCCAAACCTTAGTAGTCTCATCTGTAAAATAGAGAGAGGAGTAGTGAAGATCAGATGAGGCCCGGTCGTTGGCCCGCACTTGTCACGTGGCACCCAAAGTTCTGGATGTTTCCCCCTCCGCCTGCTCTGTCTCCCCCGCTGCAACTTCCAGTTCTCCGACCGTGATGCCGAGTGTCCCCAAAGAGGGCCCACCCTTCCTCCTCTGCTGCTGCCCAGCCTGGACTCCAGGCCAACCATCGCCAGAGGTCAGCTTTGGGGCTTCAATTCAGCCTGCTGGGCTCCCAAGAGCCCAGGGAGGCAGCTCTAAGGCCCTGGCAAGGCTGACTGGGTGTGTGGTCCACTACAGGCTGAGTTGGGCCCCTGATAAGACCTTTATCTTCTGTGGGCTTCCTCTTCCTCCTCTGTCACCGAGGGGTGAGTTTGGTGATGGGGGCTGACCTGGGTCATCCCTGAAACTGGGTCCGGGGCAGACAACGCCGGATGTAGCCCTCTGTCCCCGGAGGATGGAAGAGAGGGGCCGGGCTCTGGGGTCACCCGCCAAGTCTTTTCTCAGGTCTGACCAGGTGGGCTGGAAGGGTGGAGGGGGCGCGTCTGGGAGCGTCCAATGCCCTCGTGCCATGCAAATGCCATGCAAATGCCATGCAAATGACCGGCGTGCCCCGCTGCCTCCTCCCCCCCCCCCCCCCCCCCCGCGGCTTCCACGACGTGAGGGTCTTAGCGGTTCTAAGACAGAGGGTCTCTGGGGAGGAGGAGGCCCGTCCGGAGGGAGGAAGGACCCCCGCCCTCCCGGCCAGGACCCCACTTGGGTGGGTGGGGGGAGGGGCGAGCCGGTCCGACTAATGGGCTCATGATTCATCGCTGGGCTCTTGTCTGCGCTAATTGGCTCTGCCGGCCGCCTGATTCATGGCAGGGAGCCGGGCTCTAGGGGACCCCGGTGTCCCTCCCCCGCCTCCCGCGCAGGATGGCTGCGTGAGGCTTTTAGACCCAGGATCCGTTCCAAGGGACTGCTGCCCGGCCATCCATCACCGCTGACAGACTGGGGCTCCAAGGTGGGGGGCGGGGGCGCCGGCACCGAGCTGCCATCTGATGTTTCCGACCCCCCCCCCCCACCTCCCAGCCACCGAGGGGCATCGGAGGGCAGCAGGCCCTTGGCCTTGGGTCTTAGGGAGCCACGCGGGGTATTCAGGCAGGTGTGAGCGGGGGGGGGGTGTTTCTAGAGGAGGGGAGAGAGGATGCGGTGGGAGGTGGGAAGGACTTTGGGGGCAGGAGAAAAGGCGCGGAGGCAGGTGAGGGAGGGCCGGGCTCGGGGCTCGAAGAGCAGAGACTCGCGACACAGGAGTCTGGTGACTGCGAGCAGAGATCTGTGGCAACAGTACTGACTCCGAAGCTTCCTCTGAGGCTGCCCGGAAGAAGACTAAAGATACCTGAGGCTTTGAGACCTTCTGGACGACCTATGGCAAGTCGCTTAACCAGGCTGAGCCTCCACGTCTTAGGACCTTTAGAAGAGAAACATGCCCAGGCGTGGGCACTCATGGGAAGCAACCTCTGGCAGGGTCTTCGTCTAGGCGTCCAAGATCCCCAGGAGTAGTGTCTTTCATTCATTATAACCTCGATGACAAAAAGTATACATTGGTCCCTGCCCTCCCAGGTACAGGGATTGGTGGGGGCTGTGCTCCCTGAACAGGGACATCTCCCCCCACCCTCCCCTCACCCTACGATCTCCGCCAGAGCGTGTCACTGCACAGAAGAGTTTTTTCAAGCTCTCCAAGGCCCCTCATGTCTACGCCGCCGCCGCATCTGGGCTGAGGCAGTAGAAAAGGCCACACCCACCAGGCTGACGGGGAAGCAGCTGTCAGCCCTGACTGTCAGAAAAGGGGGCGGGGGTAGTTCAGGGTCAGGGACTGGGGGCTGGAAGGAGCCTAGCCGAAGCTGAAGGAATACCTCCTGCGGGATGAATCCATGAATGAACAACCGTCCCGCAGCCTCCGCAGAGGGAGGCCTGGCCTTGCAGCAGGAGATGAATGGAAAACGGTCCGCAGCGAGGCGCCACCGGCCTCGTGTCTCCACTCCTCCTTTTGACCCGCAGCCACATCCAGGTGTCGGCAGGGCCTGTTGGCTCTACTTCTCAGCCAGACCCCGATCGGGCTCTTCTGTCTGTCCGGGCTGTGGGCCGGACGCTGCCGCCAGCAGTGGGTCCCGTCTCCCCTCCCAGCCTCCGCGCTGGCACCTGTAATCCATTCTCCATTCAGCAGCGGGATCTTGTAAAGACATAAATCAGATCTCATCACTCCCCTACGCGAAACTCTCTCGTGGTTTTCTCTCACATTCAGCAGAAAATTCAGCCTCCTTGCTTTACCTCACAAGGCCCTACGTGATCTGGCCCCCGGCTACTTCTCTGACCACACTCGTTCTGGCCTGCTTGCTCTGGCTCAAAACCATTCCCATTTCAGCGCCGTGGCACTGGGGTTCCTTCCGCCCAGAAGGCTTCCCCCCCCCCACCCAGTTCTGCACGTGGCTGACTCCTTCTTGGCCTTCAGATGTCAGCGGAAATGCCACCGCCTCAAAGAGGCCCTCCCTGACCATCCCATCTGTCGCAGCCCCCAGGAACTCCCTACATATCACGACAATCCATTTGTCTTCGAACCCTTAAAACTACCTGATGAATTCTCATTTATCTGCTTGAAAATCTGTCCTCCCCGGGGTGCCGGGGTGGCGCAGGTCATGATTAGTGAGTTCGAGTCCCGCATCAGGCTCGCAGCTGAAGGATCCTCTGTCCCCTCTTTGCCCCTCCCCCGCTTGCGGGCTCTCTGTCTCAAAAGTAAATAAACATTAAAAAAAAAAATCTGTCCTCCCCCAGAGAGTCCTGTCTCCTGAGGCTTCCCTGCTCCGGCTGCTGTGTCCCCGGGATGTCCGGGTCTCTCCCAGCATTCCGAGGGTCGAAGGAAGGACTCACAGGGCAGGCCTTGCCACCAGCTTTTCCTAATGGAATATTTTTCTTTTTCTGTGTGGAGATATTGTCTGCCCTGCCCCGATGTCCTCCCCCGGTAGTTGGACGGCTGCCCCTCTCCACCAGCCTGCTCAGGGCCACCTTCTCCCTCCCCACTCATCTCACCCCACTGCCTCCCCTTGGCAGGAAGTCTGGGGTCAGAGCTGCGGTGGGGGGCGGGAGGGGAGGGGAGGGGCGATCGCGGGAGGGTGGGGTTGCCCCTCCCCCCACCCCGAAGGGCTCCGTGGCTTTGTAATGGCACAGGTGGCTTGTGGGTTTGTGAAGGTAGTGAGGAGAGACATCCCAGCAGCGTCTGGGAGTCTAGCACCTTCCACCACACCACAGCCTCCCCTGCCCCCAGGGAGGAGGAACAAAACGAGGCTAGTGCTCCCGAGAGAGGATCCCCATCCCAGCGGGAGGGGGGGTGGGGGTGGGGGGGATGGGGGGGTGGCTATGCCCAGCAGGGTCACTGCCGCTAGGCCAGGAAGTCCCTCTAACCTAGCATCCATCCACTCTGCAATTTGAGCTCTCGAGTGACCCTCTACTCCTCACGTAGGATTTATTACCCTCCCCCCCCACCCCGGCTGCAGAGGAAACTGGAGGTCAGGGGTCAGGAGAGAGGAGGCCAAGTTCATGTCCTCAGTGCTTAGAAGCCGGTGTCCACGGGGAAAAGCTCTGATTTACAATTAGCAGTGGGGCCAGACCGGAAAAACACAGCCCCATTTTCCAGATGGAAAAACTGAGGCCTGGAGTGTTCACTCTACCTGTCTAAAGCCAGGGCGCCAGTTTCCTCCTGCTGCTCCTACCCCCCTTCCTCTGGGGACTCCACCTTCTTCAGGCTTCCACCACAGACCCCACTGGGGACCCTGCCCTGACAAGGGAAGCCCCTGAGATTTCTGTGCTCCCTTTTCCCTTCCTCCTCCCTCTCTCCTCCTTCCTGAAGGAGTGTGGTGACTGTTAACCCCGATGAGGGCCACTGCTGCCTCTGCCTAGTGCTGGCACCTAGGGAGGGCTCCTTGCCTCTGTAGCTGACTCAGTGGCACCCCGAGGCAAGTGTTGTTCCTTCTCTGAGCCTCAGTTTCTCCATTTGCGCAGTGAGTTTGCCTTTTGTGAAGTCCGTGTGACTGCGGTTTGGGAGAGGGAGGTCGATGCGCTTGACGAGGGGGTGGGGAGTAGTCATAGAGGGGAGCGGGGTGGAGACTGTCCTACCGTTCTGAGACCTGTCACCGTGGCCACTCTCTGCCCTACCTTGCTGCATTTCTTCACTGACCCCCCTCCTCTCCAGGCCCGCCCTGCTAAGCGGGAGAGGAAACCAGGCAGAGGGCTTATGGAGGAAAGCGGCAGAAGGACCCTAAATCACCCCCCATCTTGCTCTAGCTGCCAGCCAGTGACCTTCTCTCCCTCACCACTGTCAGCTGGAGTGGAGGAAGGAGGCGCGGTCCCGTACTGGGGGCTCCCACTTGTTGGGACGCCCAGTCCCTGTCCCTTTGCTTTGGGATCCATAGGCACAACCCCTGCCCTCGGGTCCTTTTGAAATGAGAGGTGTCCCCGATCTCAGACAGCTCTTGCCCAAAGTCTTCGGATATCAAGACATGAAGGCTGATGTTGCCCCAACATCAGGAGGGACTTGGCACCCACCCCAGCTCCCGGGGGGGGGGGGCTCAGAGAGGGTGAGTCAGGGGTCTGAGACCACCCTGCGAGTGAGCCACTAAGGCTGTGCAGGGTAGGATAAGCCCACTCTCGGGGGGCACCAGGAAAGGGGCAAGAAACCCAAAAGGTTGAATTTCCGAAAAACGCACCAGGATCACGCGTATTTTCCCCAGCCATCCTAAGTGTGGTTTTAAATGGAAAACACAGCCCATCAGGGCAGAAGCATGTTTAGATGAAGCGAGCCCCCTCCCTCCCCCACCCGGCTGGAAGCTTTATTTCTGCTGAGGCAAACATGTGATAATATTTATTTCACAGGCCTGGGAGGCCTGTCACCCCTCCCCTCCACCCAGCTGGGGGCATGAAGATTTAGGTTTCCCCGGTCCGTGGTTTCTTCTCCAGGAGCTTGAGGGTGGTAGAAAGTTGCTGCGGGGGGGGGGGGGGGGGGGCGAGGGGTGTAACCAATGGAATATCCTAGAAATGGCAGAGTGTGATTTCATGTAACTTCCTCCTTATTCTCTCCTAGATCACTTAGTTTTGGGGGGGGGGGCGGGACATTCGCTGCCATGTTGGGAGAACACTCAAGCAGCCCAAAGGAGAGGCCCAGGGGTCGAGCGGCTGAGGCCTACAGCCAACAGCCGGCGTCAGGTGAGTGCGCCATCTTGGAAGCCGGTCCTTCAGTGCCAGTCACGCCTTGGGATGACTGCCGCTACCAGAGGACATCTGACTGGGACCTTTCAAGAGACCTTGAGCCAGAACTACCCAGCTAAACGTCTCCCAACTTCCTGACCCGCAGAAACGATGCGAAATAATACGTGGCTGGACTTGTTTTAGGCCTCTAAGTTGTGGGGTACTTTGTGACGCAGCAATAGATAACTAACGTAGCCTAACAGTCCCTTTTCCTTCTGGTTTGGGCCGCCCCAGCAGCTGCCTTCCTCATCTGTGAGCCTTGGGTGCCCCTCTCCCAGTATTGCCACTGGGAAGCGTGGATCTCCCAGCGTTAGAACCGGCCTTCTTTTGGCTTTTGTCCCCTGTTAGTGTTTCCCGTGAGATTAACAATCAGCTGGGACCCTTGTTTTTTTTTTAAATTTTTTTTAACGTTTATTTATTATTGAGAGACAGAGAGAGACAGAGCGTGAGCAGGGGAGGAGCAGAGAGAGAGGGAGACAGAATCCGAAGCAGGTTCCAGGCTCCGAGCCATCAGCACGGAGCCCGACGCGGGGCTCGAACGCGCGAACCGCGAGATCGTGACCCGAGCTGAAGTCGGACCCTAATCGACTGAGCCACCCAGGCGCCCCTGGGACCCTTGTTAAAAACATTTTGTCCCCCTAGCGGATCTGGGTCACCCCCAGAGAGTCCTCAGGACCCAGCAACTCTGGAAAACTCTAAGCTGTGTAGAAGCTTCTTATACAGCCCATAGCAATGGTTCAATAAGTATCTTCTCAAAAGTTGTTTCTACTGTTCGCATGTTCTCCATCGTGAACACACGTGCCGGGGGACACGCTACGTGTTAACCTGCTTACTTCTCACTCCTCTGAGGTGGGGGGGGGTGGGGGGTGCCAGAGAGCTGGGAACCCGGCTCCTTCCCTCTCTGAAGCCGACCCTAACCACTCTCCCGGGTGAAGCCCAGCCCAAAGTGTCTGGTGTCCCTCAGGAGTGCCTGCGGACCCTTCCCTTGCTGTCATACCAGTTCACCCCGCTCCGGCTCTGTTCCAGCCAATAGGCAGCGCGGCCACCGCCCCTGTGCCGGGTGAGCTCAGCCTGTCGGCCAGCGACTGCCCCCGCCAGGTACTCCCTGCCTCCACCCCTCCTCTGCATCCCAACCAAACTCCGTGGCTCCCTCCACCAGGAAGACCGCCTGGGCTGCCCCTGCCTTCTTGCCCACTGCTTCTCTGTTGCTGCCACGCCCACCTGGTGCCTCAGTCTGGATGCCCCACCCCACCCCTGTCTTTCACAGGGGCCAGGGACTCCTCACTGGGCTTACTCACTTCAGACGCAGTCGGTTAATCTGACCCCTAGCAGCAGATGAACTCGGGGTCAATCGCTTGACTTCTCTGAGCTTCCGCTTCCCCGTTCGTATACTGGACATCTTGCCCCCCTGCCCCCCCCCCGCTTGGGGTGAAGGTTTGATGAGATTGTGACTTTGGAGAGCACCCTGCAGATTATAAAGTGCTGTGTAAACGCGAAGGGTTGGTAAGTATGAGCTTTTTCCAACACCTCCTCTGCCCACCCCACCCTGCACACGTTATCACAGCCTTTGCTACAGTCCAGGGGTTACATTGGTCCCCCCCCACCCCCACCCCCAAATCTGTGCTTGTGTTGCTCTGTTGCCTGGAAGGTTCTGGAAGGCTCTTCCCCCTTTCTCTCTGCCTGGCTTGCTCATAGTCACCCTTCGCAGCCCAGCTCAAGTGTTTCCGCCTCCATGAAGCCCTCTGCTTCTCTCCCTGGTGGGATTGATGCCTTCCATCCACGGCATTCGTGGGTGCCTTTACTGTCCTTGTCACCATGCGTATGTCTGCTTGTATGTCTGCCTCCCCCAGTGGACCATCTCATTCACCTTGGTATATATGCATGCAGCAGGCGCTCAATAAGTGCACGTTAGCTTTGCATTCCCTGCTCTCTGTTCTACTTAATAGCAGTTTGCTGCCCTTCCTAGCTCTCCACAGACACTTCCTCTTCCAGATGAGTCTTTAGCATTCACTCCCTGCCTCCCCGCCCTCCAAAATCTTGATCAATTACCTGCCCTCCGCAAAAAGAACCAAAATGAGGCATGACTGTGGTCTGGCGCTGAGCCTCTCTCCTAGGGCCTGGGACAGACAAGAAAGGCATGGGGAGGGGTGCGGGTGGCTAAGAGGCTCCAGCACCCCACCCCCCACTCATGGGGAATTGGCTTTGGCTCCATTGCTGTGGGGAGGGGGAGTGGGGGTGGGGCCAGGGTTTGGTTTTCTGGCATTTCATTTATGCCTTGGAAGTTGGTTTGGGCTGTCAGGGGATCTGGGGAGGGGAGCCAGGCTGGTGGCAGGGGGTGTCTCCATGAGCGGTCTCTGCCATCTCATTGGCTTCTTCCCTGCACTGAAGGCAAGATCAAACATCAAACGCAGCCGGCTGGTGCCTGGGCTAATGGAGGGAGCTGGGCAAGCATCTTCCAGATGTGTGCAGCTGTTTTCTCCCACTCCCCGTCCGGGTCTGGGATTGGAGACCCATGTCAGCTGCTCCGTGGGTCCCAGGGCCCCAGGTTTTGGGCTGAGGGGGCTGGCCTCCTCCTCTCCCACCCATGACCACAGTTTTCCACTGACGGAGTCTCTCTCACCTTCCTCCGCTCCTCTCCTTCTTTCTAAGGAGTCTTTTCATGCCCTACCCACCCGGAAGTCCTTCTTGCTGTATAGCCTACATCTTTCCTGATCTCAGGGACTATCTTCTGGGACTGGACAAAGGTGGGGGGGGGACCTCTCTCAAGCAGAGAGGAAGGAAAGGGAGACGCTCCGGATGATTCGACAGGGGGAAATGTGGGGAGATAATGAAATATGTGAAGCCCAAGTTAATTTGAAAATGGGAGCACTCCACTCCCAGGCACTCAAGCAGTCAGGGAGGATATCAGCCTCTTAGCCGCCCGAGTCCCTCTTCCCAAATGCTATAAGCTTCTAATAAGGATGTAATACAATTGAATCTATTACGAACTGAATTGTTTACAGAAATTTACCCAGCTGCAGACATGGTCAGGGAAGACTGGCCCAGTGGGAAGGCAGGAGGGCTGGAGAAACAGATGAGGAGCAGGGAAAGGAACGGCGGACGATGGAGAGATGGGAAGGGAAGGGGTAGAGAAGAACAGAGGAGAGGGATGCAAGGAGGAGAAGGAAGGAGGGACGGTGTCTGGGGGCGGAGTGAGGCAGTCCTCATCACTCCGGGCGGTCCCGGTGCCATGTTGGTGAGAGAGAGCTGTGTGCAAGATGGGCCAATGAGCCTCAGAGGGACAGGCTGCAGTGACACCTCGCACAGGTCCAGGTAGTGGCCGGGGGGGGGGGACACCATGGGCGGGGCTTGCGGCAGGGCAGAGTTTCCGGCATTCGTGCAGAGACAGGGATGACTGTGGTTCGACTGTGTGGAATGCTTCTGCAGGAAGGCTCATGGGACTGAGCGGGGCAGTGGGCTGGCTTTTCTGGATCTAGGACTCCCCAGGCCCCTCTGCTCTACATCCTGTTGTACCTTTCCTTGGCTGCCTGCTGCCTCAACGCTCGTAAACACCGGAGAGATAAGCACTCGCTTATTCATTCAAAACGAATGCAAACAAGAAGCAGGTGTCGGGCGCTGCCCTAGGTACTGGGGATTCACCAGCATGGCGCCCATCGTCAAAGAGCTCACGGTTTAAGAGGCAGAGGTAGGGACAGATGTAGACATAGCTCAGGACATTAGGACGGTAGGAAGAACCACAGAGCCCCGTATGTAATAGGTGGCCACGGAATATGAGCCTACCTCCAGGAGCAGAGGGGAGGAGGGGACTCACTGTCTGTGGAAGCTGGCCATAGCACAGAGGGGCAGCATTTGGAAGATCTCAGGTGACTCTGAGCCCCTTGAAGGCAGGGGGCTGTGCCTCAGTCCCCCCCCCCCCGCCCCGCCCCTTGGATTCCACCACCCAGCTCCTGGCAGAGAGCAGGAGCGCAGTGACAAATTAATGGTGCGTTAGTCAGGAGCTCTTGGGTTGTAAGTGACAGAAAGTCATCGCAAACTTTTTAAGGGAAAAAAAAAAAGGGAGAGAGAATATTGTTCAACATCATGGAAATTTCCTGGAGGAGGCAAAGTCCGGCAAAGCCAGGCGCAGGTGCTACCTGTTGTCACTGAGCACCTCTTGCTTCTGTCTTCTTCTTGCGTGAGCTTCTCTCAGACCATCTTAGTCAGGCTTTTGTTCTTAGTCAGGGTCTCCCCAAGGGATGGTAAGAAGGTTTACAGTAGCCTAGGTCAGCATCCCCAGCACAAAGAAAGCACTTCTTTCCCTGTAGTCCCAGAGGAAGCCCAGGACTGACTGTCACTGGGTGGATTCACTGATATGCTCATCCTTGAGCCAATCGCATGACAGGGGCATTGTACACACTAATTTACCAGGTTTGGGTCCTAGGACCCCTCCCAGAGTGGCCAGGGGGGTAAAAGCAGAACGAAAGTAACCCTCTCCCTACAAGAGAGTTGGGGAGAGGAAGTTTCCCATAAGCTAAAAAGAGCAAAGTGGTGCTAGGCAACAGGTGTCCATGACGAATGAATACATGAATGATTGGATAAATGAATTGGGCCTTGAAGGGTGAATAGGAGTTCACCAAGCAGTGAGAAGAGAGAGGGTCACCTTATATGTGTGTGTATACGCACAGAGCCTGCTTTAACATTCTCTTTTATTTTTGTTCCTGGCTGCCCATCCATGTCTGTTCCCATCTGTGTGTTTGGAACATTCTGGAAGCCCCAGAGGGCAGGCATGATGTCCGCCACACTCCATCTGGGCACTGCCCAGGCCTGTCCGTTGAGACACTTAATCAGGGCTGTTTAGGCTCTGTGGCCACCCTCCCCTGCAAGCAGGGTGCTCTCCTCCTCCTCCAGCAGATATGGGCTAGGCCAGGCCACCACCCAGTCCTGGACGAGCAGGTGGGAACAGTGAGGAGCCAGAGACACAAGACGGGGAATGATGGGGAACCCCCTGCCCACAATCTCTCCTGTTCATCTGGGGGTTTCTCCCTGTCCCTGACGGCATCGGAAAGTCCTTAAACAGCCATCTGTGAATTGTAAACACGAGAATCTGACATGAAAGGAGGATTCTTAAAAAAGGAAAAAAACACACAATACAATTGCTCCCTTCTGGCCCTTGGGCGCGTGGCATATTGGGTCGCGTGAGTCGCGATTCTGCTTTTTCCCACTTACTCCTCTCCCTGGGCTGCCCCTTGCTTGCCAATCACGGCGTTTGACAGTCGCTTGAAGTTCATAGAGGGGCGTGTCTTTGACCTCCCCGACCCTCTGCTAGCTGGTGTTTAGGCGGTCAGTACATCTGCTCCTTCCTTCATTCATTCCTTTGTGTGTGCATTCGTTCATCGGCAGTGATCGCATACTTGTCACCCAGGCCAGGAGGACACCAGATGGATAACAGACACAATCACTGCCGTCCCCAAGGGGCTCAGCGCCCAGATGGAGGGAAAAGGCAATCCCCAACCCCGCCTCCGCGGCACATTGTGCTGGTGGCCGGGAGGGAAGCAGGGTGCCTGGGGTCTACGCGGGGGTCACTCAGACTGGAATAAAAGGGAGGGCTTCCCAGAAGAGGTGATTTCGTGTGCTGACGAGTAGGAGGGAGATAGTTCCGGAAGGGGACATGGTGGGGTGATGAGGCTGGAGAAACACCCAGGGGTGATGAACTGAACGTCATTGGCGTCAGGTTTTTTCTTTGGCTGAGTTCTTTCCCCTCCCCTGCTGCCCCGTCTCGGTGCATTTGTTAGCTTGACCATTCGTGCCGCTTACGTATTCCTGCCTGCCTCCCTCAGTGCCAGGCACAGGGCCTAGGCTGCAGCAACCCCTTCACCCTGCCCGGGACTCTGGGGTGTATCCTGCAAGAGGGGGAGGGAAGGACAGGGGGCCCAAGCAGAAGGAAGGGGTGAGAAGGGAGTTATTTTTTTTTTAAGTTTATTTATTTATTTTGAGAGAGACAGAGAATGCACACGAGTGGGGGAGGGGCAGAGAGAGAGAGGGAGACGGAGAGTCCCAAGCAGGCTCTGCGAGAGTAGTGTGCAGCTGGCCCCGGGGCTCGAACCCACGAACCGTGAGATCATGGCCTGAGCTGAAACCGAAAGTCAGACGCTCAACCGACTGAGCCATCCAGGCACCCCAGGGTTATTTTTGAAATTGATTTCTTATTTTATTTTAATGTTTTTAAGTTTGTTTATTTACTTCGAGAGCGAGCGAGCGGGGGAGGGGCAGAGAGGGAGCACAAGCGGGCCCTGCCCTGTCAGCGCGGAGCCCCATGTGGGGCTTGAACCCACCGACATGAGAAGTAACCCGAGCCGAAACCAAGAGTGAGACGCTTAACAGACCGAGCCACCCAGGCACCCCCCCACCCCTTCTCCAGAGTTATTTTTTATTTAGGAAGAAAGGCAGCATTCTGCTCCTTGAGGGTCCGGAGCTGGGCTGAGATTGAAGGTCACATCGTAACCCCCTCCCCATAGTGCTTCGGTGACTCTGTGCTCCCAATGCCTGTCCACTAGAGGAGAGGTCTCCAGAGAAGACTGGGGTGGTATGGGGCACCTGGGTGGCTCAGTCGGTTGAGCGTCCGACTTCGGCTCAGGTCATGATCTCGCCGTCTGTGAGTTCAAGCCCCGAGTCGGGCTCTGTACCGACCGCTCAGAGCCTGGAGCCTGCTTCGGATTCTGTGTGTATGTGTGTCTCTCTCTCTGCCCCTCCCCCGCTCATGCTCGCGCGCGCGCGCGCGCGCGCGCGCGCGCGCTCTCTCTCTCTCTCTGTCATAAATAAACATTAAAAAAAGAAGAAGACTGGGGTGGTAGAGGGACCTCAAAAGGCAGAGGCAGGAGAGAAAAGCCGCCGGGAAATTACACGTTTCCGAAGCCTCCGGGGCTGCAGTAATGAGAACCAGAGAAGGGTCTAATGGAGATCAGATTGCCCCGGGGCTGGCTCCCAGCAGCCCCCTCCCCAGCCTGCGGAAAGGAGAGGCCCGGGGACAGGATGTAGGTGGGAAAGGGGCCACTCTCCCCACCTGGTCCCTCCCTTAATCTCAGCTGGAGTGGAGGGGGTCGAAGCTGGAGGAGTAGGACCAGGTGGGGAGAGCGGCCGCCTCATCCGACGGGGGAGGCCACGGCGGTGGGGAAAGAGGCCGGCCAAAGGCAACCCCCCTAGGGCCTGGGGTTCCGTGGTTTCCCCAGGCCACTCGGTCAACCACCTGCCCCACACGTGGAGCCCTCTGGCTGGGAACGACCAGGGCAGGGCACTTGGAGGGAGAAGAAAGCCCAGGCTGCCCCCCCCCCCCCCGAGGCATTCCCAGTCTGAGGGAAGAGACACAGTCCGGCAAAGCCCCCGGCCTGGGGGGCGGGCCACAGCCCTGCTCTCTGGACCCCAGTCTGGTGGCTGGGCCAAAGCTCCACTGGGGGGGGAAGGGGGGGAGAAGACCATGCGTCCACCCGGGGGGGGGGGCGCTCACAACCAGGGGCAAGACAAGGAAGGGGACATCAGCCCTACTGCAGGACCCCTCTCTCCTCGTACCACTAGGAGTAATGACATAGCCTAATGAGGGTAGTAACAGCAGCCATCTTGAGGTGAGCACTCCTTTCCCGCCAGGCCCCTGGGTGAGAGTTTCGTGCATATTAATTTTTTTTTAACGTTTATTTATTTTTGAGACAGAGAGAGACAGAGCATGAACGGGGGAGGGTCAGAGAGAGAGAGAGAGACACAGAATCCAAAGCAGGTTCCAGGCTCCGAGCTGTCAGCACAGAGCCCGACGCGGGGCTCGAACTCACGCACCGCGAGATCATGACCTGAGCCGAAGCCCGGCGTCCAACCGACGGAGCCACCCAGGTGCCCTGAGTTTCATGCATATTTACTCTCGTTCAATCTTCACAACCACCTTGCGGGGAGGGAAGGGCTGACCTTAAGGCCATTTTGCGGGGAGGGAAGCCGGAGCTCAAGAGGAGCGAAATGCAGTGCTCCCAGCCCTGGCCTCCCAGGCCTCAGCACCCCCTCTCCTTCCACCTCTGTCCCTCTCTCTGTCTGTCTCTCAGTCCTGCTTTTTACTCCTTCCTCTTGTCTCTTCACTGACTTAGTGCCTCTTTCCCCTTCCCTGAGTCTCTCCTCCTCTCAGTTCTGTCCCCTACGCCCCCCCCCCCCCCCCGCCCTATCCAGCAGGGCATTTGGTCCTGGAAGGTCATGCGCAGCCTGCCCCTTCCCCTACAGCAGGGAGCCAGGCTGCTGGGGGCTGCTGGGGGACCCGGGTGGGGCACACAGACCACAAAGGTCACCGACACCCAGGGAGAAGAGGCGCAGAGGGTCTTGACAGGAGGCAGCTGGACACAAGGCTGGAGCAGGTCGGTGGGTCTCCGGCGAGGGTCTCTTGCAAGGTGGGGATGAAAATGCCTCTCCCCCCACCCCGCCCCGCCCCCACCTTCTCCTCCCTGACACTTTCCCTAGACTTGCATTTTCTCTCTTTCTCTCTCTCTCTCTCCCCCCTTCCCCACCCCTCCTCCTCTATCGATCAGTCTCCCCGGCCCTAGCCAACACGGAGGCCTTGGATGGTGCTCACGGTCTTGCTTTAAATTTATTGCCCAGTAAAGGAGGCAGCAGTTTGGAAGCCTCCATCACCCGGCCCCCACCGTCTGCGTCTCCTCATCCCAACAAAAGCCAATCGAGACGCGAACGTCGTCCATCAAATGCACCAATATGGGGTTATTTATAGGCTACCCCCTTCCAAGAAAGCAGAGTGTTTTTCCTCCTCTCTTTTCTCTTTGAGCTTTCGCGTCTCAGGAGCGAGGGGACGGTTGGGTTCGTTATTTGAAAAGGCTGCACAACGAGATTCCCATGCCTCGGATTCTAGGGTAGGGGGGCCTAGAAGTGTCTTGATTGGAAATGAATTAATTAGAAGCGAGGCTCTTCAAGTCTCTGAGTTGGGTTATTTATAGTGTTCGGTTAATTTTGATAATTAACACCGGGGAGGAAAAGCGAGTTCCGGGCAAAGCGGGGCCCGCCAACAGAGACACGCTTCCCGCCCCGTCTGCTCCCCTCCCCACGCTGCTCCATTTGGGCTCTGTCTAAATAGGCTACTCCCTGCCGTGGAGTCCCTGGGTTTTCTAAAAGTAGAAGGAAGGAGACAAAGCCCAAAGCTGGGGGGCTGCTTGGGTGAATAGCTCTCTCTGAGAAGTGGGGGACTCAGGCTGTTGGGGATCCAGGCGTCCTGTCCACCTGGCATCAGGCCAGCACCTCCCCCCCATCCTCTCCCGGCCACGTGTCCTTCCTGGAGGAGCAGGTGCCAGGCTGAGGGTCTGGGTGGCATTCGGCAGGGTAGCCCGTGGAACTGAGAGAGCGGGGAGGGCTGCGCCCAAGAGCTGGGCAAAGACGCCCATTCTACCAAAACAGGCAGGGAGGGAGAAGCCGGGGGACAAGGGCGAAACAGAGACAGCCATTCTCCAGCCGCCTGGTTTGGAAGGAGAGAAAGGGTGGATTAGGAAGATTTTTGGAGAAGCAGGAGGTTTGGACTATGATCCTGCCAACTGCCCCCCCCCCCCGCCAGGAGCAGGACGGGCATTTCAACAAGGAAGGGTGGTCTATCACTAACAATGGAAATGGGACTTCTGAGTGCCCCCAACCGGTGTGGCCAGCTCCATCTGGGCCCATTTGCTCCCCCATCCCTCGCACAACCCCCACACTGATCGCTCCCTGTCACCCCCCTATACCCCCTGTTCAGAATGTCCTCCCCTCCCTGCCCGGGGAAGGTCCTTTCCTTGGGCATGGTTCATGGTGCACGGGACCTCCCCGGGGCACCTTCGCCGAGTTGGTGGTTCTCGCTGCGCCTGCTCCCCTGACTTCGTCAGGTGCCATCCTCGGTGGTGGCAGGGGGCTGGGGCCAAAAGACGGGGGGGGGGGCGACTCTGAAGCGCCCAGCTGGGACCCTCTCACCAGAGCTGAGCAGCGGGTTGGGTTCTGGGCTGCCCCCAGACACCCAGGGGGTTCACCAGGAAGAGAGCGCTTTTCTTCCCCGGGATGAGGACCAAGGGCTGTCCCCTGAGTGGAGGGCAGGTGGGACCACCCAGCACAGGTACCGGAAGCGGTGGGAGGCCTTCCTCCCCCGGCCTGGCGGCTCCTTCGGCAGCCTGGCCTCTTTAGCGCAGAGGCGGTCTGGAACACGAGAGGAACTTCAATGCAACCGTCCTCTCGGAGGGGAGCTCTGCTCCAGGGCTTGCCAGGGGCTGGGGCCAGACCGGAAATGGGATCGGTGACCGAGGGCTGTGGGCTCCTGTTGTTCCCGAAGCCTGTGCCAGCTCCCCCCGCCCCCACCCGCCTTCCTCCTCCCCTGCGGATGTTCTCAGGTGTCTCTACCAAATCCCTTCCTCTGCCACTCCTTCCCTTCTCTCCAGCTCCTGATCCCTGATAGGAGGAAGAGAGAGAGAGAGAGAGAGAAGGGTTGAGTTCTTCTGCTGGCTTCTCCCTGCTCTCTATCTCCCCATCTTCTTAGCAAAATGCACCGTGTCCTGGTCTGGCTCCCCTTCCGGAAGCCTTCCCAGCCTTCCCACCACTGTAGGCTCCCCTCCCACGCGCGTGCACCCCGTTGTTCTTTTCTGTATGCTGGGCCCCTGCTGCGTTTGCCTCTGCGTTGTTGGGAAGCTACTAACCCATCTCTCTCTCTCTTTATTATTTTATTAAAAAAAAAAATTTTTTTTAATGTTTATTTATTTTTGAGACAGAGAGAGACAGAGCATGAGCAGGGAAGGGGCAGAGAGAGAGGGAGACACAGAAGCAGCAGCAGGCTCCGAGCAAGCAGTCAGCATGAAGCCCGATGCGGGGCTCGAACTCGTGAACTGTGAGATCATGACCTGAGCCGAAGTCAGACGCTCAACTGACTGAGCCACCCAGGCGCCCCGAACCCATTTCTTATTTTCTATCCTGTGTTCTCTGGGTCAGACTCCACCCCTTCTTGAAGGCATGTTCCCACCCCAGACCGGGGCGGGCGGTGGGGGGGGGGGGGCAATCGTGAGGGTTTGTGGGAATGGAGTCCCTTCTGCTTCCCAGCCCATCCCCACCCTAGACATGAGGAGCTCAGCTCCCCTGCTCGGTCACCCACCTGCCTGTGTCCCTGCTCTGTTGCTGGGCCTAGGGGACTCCAGGCCCCCCTCTGTCCTCTGCGGGCAGGGCCTGTGGGCGCGTGGTGGCTCTGCAGGCCAGGCCCCTGACCCCAGGCCACCGCAGGCCAACCTTCAGACATCTCTTGAGTGTTTTTCCCTCACTTTTTCAGCCCAGGGGCCTTCGGGGAGCTGCTGTTCTGTCTCCAGCTTCCTCTGAACAGAGAGCCCATTTTTAATTAAAGTGGAAAAAGAGCTGAAAATCTGTTCGCATTTAATCATCTTGACGACCTTTTTGCTTAAGAGTTTCCAGCTGAGGGGGGACGTTGGGGGGTGGGCAAAGGCATTCCTGGAGACTGGGCCTGGGTCAGAAAGGAGGCGGGAGAGCCTCTTACACGGATGAATAATGGAACAGGAGCGGAGGTGGCTGAGGCTCTGAGTGCCGACTCAGCACTTTCCTCCGCCTGCTGGCTCCTCCAGGAGATCCCCCCTCCTCGTCCCCCCTGCACCGCCCGCACCTGCCTCCCCTCCTCCGGGCACCGTGGGCTGGACAAGGCTGGGGCTGGACAGGAACCTGGCTTCAGACTCCCTAGAGAGGGGGAGCAGGGGTGGTCTGGGAAGGACCACTTTCCTCTCATGGCAGGTGGGGAAACAGGTCTGGAGAGGCCCTGGGAGTGGTCTCAGGTCACGGAAGTAGGGGCAAGCGGAGGGGACAGCCCTCACCTCCTGCCTCCTTCAGCTGAAACTGCCGACACGGGTTCGTAATCCCCTTCTTTGCAATGGACCCACTGAGCGACTTGGAATACATCGTGCGCTTCTCGGGGCCTCAGTTTCCCCAATTGTAGACGGCCTGGGGGGGGGGGGCGGTGGTGGCTTCCACTCCTGAGATCCGAGTCCTGGCCTAGAGTGTGTAACTAGGAGCGTTCTTCCAGGTGTGAATCACTGTTTGACTGGGAGCCCCTTAGACTGGGAGATCCCTAAGGCCATGAGTTGCCCCCGCCCGCCGCACCCCTGTCCAGCCCAGCATAGGAGTGGAAAGTGGCGTTGAAGTTCCTCTCCATGTTCCAGACCCACCTCTCCGCTCCCTTGGGCCAGCAGATTGCAGCCTAGAGACCACGTCTCTCTCTCTTTAGAGCAGGGGGACTTCCAGGGCGAGGGCTGGTCTCCTGCCTCAGCAGGAGCTGTCCCCAGGGCAGGGTGGTCTCTTCTCTTTCCTCCGAGGGAGGGGGTGCTCATGGCCAGTGGATATGATAGGACCGAGAGAGGAGGCGGGTGTAGGGAGAGCTGGCTTCCCCGGGGCCCTCTGTTCTTACACGTTCAGCCTCTCGTCTCAGGGCCCCCCCCCCCAGCCTTGGAAGGGTGGGACAGAGAAGGGATACTCCTGCTTCAGCTCCTCCCCCTTCCTGGGCCCTCTTGGGGGTCTTCCCTTGGCTGAGAGACTTGCCAGACTGTGCATTCCTCCCCTTTACCCTCCCCTGCTAGGAACCAACCCAGACAATTGCACTTGACCCTACTTCCCAGACGCGCCAGGGAGAAGATAAGCTCGAGCCTGGGATAGCTCCTCCCCCCAGTGATTCCCGTGGGAATTGTGCGGAGCCCAAGGCCCTGTCACAGGTCTGGCTCTTATCTGCAGCAGGAAGGCCCCGGAGCCTGGGTCTCCAGTGCTGACATGTCATCTCACCCCTCATCCGGTCCCCAGCCTGCAGGCCAGAAGCCACCAGCAGCAGCAGCAAATAGAACGAGAGTAATTGACATCTCACAAGCCCCCTTGACTTTCGGAGCACCCTCACTCAACACCGCTTTGACTCCTTGCAGCAGCTCTGGGAGACTGGGATCTCACACCCATTTTTACAGATGAGGAAACTGAGGCTGAGGGGAGGGGATGTGGGAGGGGACTGGGCCCAGGGCACCGGCAAATAATGGTAGACTGGTACCTGGGTCTTCTGATGCCCCATCCTCTTACCTTCCCACCTGCTGGCTTTGCCCGGCTCCAGCCATGGTGTAAGCCTGCTTAGTTTTTCTTTAAAATGTCTTGACTGTCTTTGGATGCAGGATAAAAAGTGAGACGGACGACTGAGTCCTTCAGAACTGCGGGACAGCGCTGCGATCCTTGAGGGCTGGCAAGGAGGAACTTTCTGGAAGATAGCCACCCACAGGGGAGTGGGTGCTGCAGAGACGACGGCAGAGGCTCGAACAAAAGGCCAGGGAGGCTTGGGCCCTGGAGTTAGCAAAAAAGACCGCCTCCCTGGGGCTTGGGGTACCTGAATCTCTCCCCCGTGCCCTTACCACAAGGCCTGGAACACTCCACCAAGCACTCAGGTAGAGCCTTGCCCTCTCGGGGCACCCCTTCTCCCAGTCCCAAAGTCTGGGGGAATTAAGTCCCTACTGCGGATGATGTCTGATGAATGGATCGGATCTGTGATTCCCTGATGAGAGATATGGATGCGAAACAGGGCACAGGAGAGAGGGTGGTTTCTGAAGGAAAAGACTCCAGATGGGAAGGTAGAAGCTTTGACCAATTTCGCTGTTATGTCAAAGGAAAAGAGAAGACCATTCTGAAGGAAGCGGAACCCAGGCAAGGGCTTGGGGTGGGGGGTAGGGGGCGGCTGATGAATGTGGGTCAGGCGGCGCCCTTGCAGGGGGACGAGTGGAGGCCTCTGAGGCTGGGGCAGGAGGTGAGGGAGGGCGCTGTGAACTGGCCCGCTTTGACACTCCGGTTAACCCAACTGGACTCGGAAACTGGCTAATTTCTCCCACCCCCTCGCATTTACTGACGCTGCTCCAGAATCCAACTGCACTGACCCAAACCAGTCCCAGGGCCCCCACCCTCCCCCTTTGTGGGTCAGGGTCCCCCTTGCAGCCCAGAAGGAGTCAGCTCAGAGGTGATCACTGCATCACACTTCAAAGCCACCACTGAGCCAGCTCCTGATGGGGGGCAGCGGGTTTCACTTACCTTGCCTGGCCGCCTGCCCAGGGCAGATGGGCTGCAGCTGGGGGGGTGGGGGGAGGCCCCGCACCTCCTCTCCCCTCCCCTCCCCCGCAGAAATTGTTGTCTTCTTGCCCATCTCCCTTCACCCCTTCCCTGGCTGGATTTTGGAACCGGGGGTGGTGGTGGTGGGGGCGTGGGTAGGGGAGGCGATTCCCCCAAAGCAGGAAAAGTGAGCGCTCACTGAGAGAGCTTGAAAATCATGCCTTGGAGCAAATGACAAAGATCGTCCCCAGGCTTACCTCCATTCCTCCCACCTGGGCCCCCAAGCCCAGATTCCGTGAACGGGTGTCAGGAGGGGGCCCCTGAGTGGTAGCATGGAAGGACAGAGTACAGTCTCTCTGACATGGCAGGTTCCATCCCCCCAACTCAGGGTGAGGGCTGGAGGGGCAGGGATGGAGGGAAAGAATGACAGGGAGAAGTGTGGCTGTGGGGGCCTTGCGTATTACACTGGTCACTTACCCACTGCTTCCTGCCTGGGGTGGGGGCAGGGGTGGTTCCTTGGGCCAGTGGCTTACCCTCTTCGAGCCTCAATCTCTTATCTGTAGAATGTCAATCCCAGCACCTCCTTCAGGGGGACCCAGTGAGGATTCGAGGAGGTAATGTGTGGATCGCCCTGCCCACAGGACGTCTCCACAGATGCGAGTTCTCATGGTCTGGCTGGGGCTTCAGGCTGGTTCCCCAGGGACTGCTGGGGATGGGCACAGGGAGCTGTGAGTGGCGTCTTTCAGGGGGCCTGAGGTGAGGGGTCCCCGCGGGACGGGAGGACAGGGGGTGTGTATTAGGTGCTTGCCTCCCGGTGGTGGGGGCCGGGTGACGGAGGGGTGGCCAGGTGCATGCGGGGGGGGCCACACATGTTGACTTCTGAAGATGCCGCTTGACCCCCGATGCTACTCCCAGCTCCACGTAGGAGTGCACTGATATCCTCACCTTCTCGCCTCAGGGTCACTATCAGGTCCGGGAAACCTCGAAGAGTGTGTGGTGGGCGTGGGGGCACAGAAGCAGGAAGGCGGTTGGCCCAGCAGTCATGGCGATGATGGTGACGGTGGTGGCGATTGTCCCACTGTCATGGTAGTGATGGGGGTGATTGTGGGTGTGGCCGCGGTGGCCGCGATGGCCGTGCTGGTTCTGGTAGTGGTGCTGGTGTCACGGGGATGGTGGTCATAGTACGGGGATGGTTTTGGCACAGGGGGCCGTGATGGTGACAGTCACGGTGACGGTCATGGTCCCAGCGAAGGAACGTCCCGATCACAGCCACGCTATCTACAGGATGGTCGAGTCAAGGTGCCACCTCATAGAATAGTACTTCACATCAAATACCTAGAACCTGGAAGCCTCCACGAGGGCAGCTGCTATTCACCGCTGTGTCCCCAGGGCCTCCAACAAGCGTGTGGCACGTAGTAGGTGCTCAATAAATATGTGCTGAGTGAGTAAAATGAGATCAAGTCTTTCCTTGTGGTGGACACTGTATTACCTCATTTATTCTTCACCAAGCCCATTTCAGACTTTTTTTAAGTGTTTATTCATTTTGAGAGAGAGAGAGAGAGAGAGAGAGAGAGAGAGAGAGAGAACCTGAGCAGAGCAGGAGCAGAGAGAGATGGAGAGAGAGCATCTCAAGCAGGCTCTGTGCCTTCAGCTCAGAGCCCCATGCAGAGCTCCATTTCATGAGCCACACACACCATCATGACCTGAGGCGAAATCAAGAGTCAGATGCTTAACTGACTGAGCCACCCCAGCCCCCTCACCCACGGAGCTTTTTATTTTTTTATTTTTATTAAAAAAAAAATTTTTTTAATGTTTGTTTATTTTTGAGAGAGAGAGCGAGTGGGGGAGGGGCAGAGAGAGAGGGAGACACAGAATCTGAAACAGGCTCCAGGCTCTGAGCTGTCAGCACAGAGCCCGACGCGGGGCTCGAACTCACGGACCGCGAGATCATGACCTGAGCCGAAGTCCGACGCTCAACCGACTGAACCACCCAGGTGCCCCCCACGGAGCTTTTAAAAAAATTCCCACTTGAGGGGTGCCTGGGTGGCTCAGTCGGTTAAGCAACCGACTCTTTTTTTTTTTTTTAATTTTTTTTTCAACGTTTATTTATTTTTGGAACAGAGAGAGACAGAGCATGAACGGGGGAGGGGCAGAGAGAGAGGGAGACACAGAATCGGAAACAGGCTCCAGGCTCTGAGCCATCAGCCCAGAGCCCGACGCGGGGCTCGAACTCACGGACCGCGAGATCGTGACCTGGCTGAAGTCGGACGCTTAACCGACTGCGCCACCCAGGCGCCCCAAGCAACCGACTCTTGAGCTCAGCTCAGTTCTTGATCTCAGGGTCATGAGTTCAAGCCCCGCATTGGGTTCCGCACTGGGCATGAAGCCTACTTACAAAAAAAAAAAGAAAAAAAAAATCCCACTTGATAGGTGAGGAAACTGAGGCCGAGAGAGATGACATAACCCACCTAAGACACCCGGCAGTGTGTGGTGGGGATGGGATAGGGTGCGTAGGCGCGTACAGCCAGGCCTACCTGACTCTCAGTTCAGTGCTCTTCCATCTACATACTTTGCGGCCCCTCCCCCCGCGGGTTCTCAGCACTGCATTGCGGTCTTGCGCTCAGGCTTAATCATAGAAATGCCGCTAATAATAGTAACAATTGCTGTGTGTAATTGTTCGAGTAAGGCTTAAATGATCAAGACCATGGAAATTATTAATAACCCAGGGCCCAGCCATGGTAGTGTGGGTCATATTAAATCGTGTTGAGATGGATAACCTTAGCAATAGTAGTAACCGGGATCATAAATTAATAACAGGAGTATTTAAATTAATGCCACATTGTCGATACCCTTGGTAGCAAGCAGCTCGATGCCCCTTCCTGCATCCAGGCCCCTTCCTGCCTTCCATGAACTTGGAAAGGAGAGGCAGGGCTGTGAAAAGCTGCCAGCGGGAGGAGACAGTTTGGAGGTGGTCCCTGTTGGGGAGGAGGGATTCCTCAGGGATCTCTGGAGATGGGCTAACCGCCTGGCCTCTCCTGCCCAGCCATGGAGGTGGTGGCTTATCCACACTCGTGCTCAAGGACCCAGGGATGCCCACCTGTTCTTTCTGAGGCTGTCCCCTGGACTTTGTTGGATACACGGGAAAGATGCTCCCAGGGCAGATGCCCCCCCTCAGCCCCCCGATGAAGAAATTAGCTTCAGCTGATCTAGGGAGTCACCTACCAACAGCTTAGATACTCTCTTCCCAAGTGTACTTGATCTTCCCCCCTCTTCCTGTCATGTGGGAGGGCAGAACTATTTTTTTTTTTTTTTCTGAGTCAAAACTGAGGTCGACACATGGCCAAGATCAGGGTGTGGGGACGGGCTTTGTAGATTTGCTCCTTACAGGCTCTCTGTTCGGTGGCCTCCTTGTCTGGGAATCAGGAATGCGTGGGGACAAGCAAGGAGTAGGCATTGAGGTGGGGTGCTTCCCCTCAAAAGACTGGTGGCACCCTCCCTGGGTTGCTGGGGGTGGGGGCTGCGATTGGGACCCGCTATGGTTTGTAGGGCACAGTGAGTGTGGTCCTGGGGTTGCTTACATAGTCCGTGGTATGTAGGTGTGAGCGTATCCAACCCCCTTTCCTTGCAAACCCTTCTACAGACCTTTCCTGAACCAGGCATTCAGATAAGAAACCGAAGTCCCCGCCGGCAGGCAGCTCATAAGCTAATGGAAACACTCACAGTGTAGTGAGGATACACGTGTGCTTGCGTATGGGTGTGCATGTGTGTTCATGAATGTGTGAGCACCCAGCTGGAAGACTGCACCTGCGAGGGCTGGTGTGGTGACTTGCATGGAAGTGTGAGTGTGCAGGTGAGCATGTGTGTTTGCACGTTATGACCACAAGTGCAATGAGTGTGCACCGCGCACGAGTGGGTAGGTGCACATGCATGTGTAGAATGCGCAGGTTTACACGAGTGCCGGAGGGTGGTGTGGACACGTGCATAAGCACGTGTATACGTGAGCTTGAGGGTGTGTGTATTCCTGTGATCTTGTGTGCACACCTGATACCCCCCCCCACCCATCTTTTGCGAATTCAGAAACATCAGGATGGACTCCACCTTGAATGCCCCTGCTGCACGCTGTTGGGCTCAGACCACCTTGCTACCCCTCCCCTCCCCTTCCCCTACGCCTTTGCCCCGGGAAGGGACAGAGGTAGGGATCGGGTGTGGACCAGGAGGTGAGGGGCCGGGCGGGCCTTCCTGCTGAGAACGGCTGGGAAGGGAGCAGAGCCCCGGGGAAAGAAGCCGAAGCTGGAGGCAGAGGAAGACGGGTTAGAGAGTGAACCCGGCGGGGTCTGCAGCCCAGAGGAATGGGAGCCGCGGTGGGGACGCCCCGGTCCCTGAGCCCACAGCGTCCGGGAGCGACACGCCGTAGCGCGGACCGGGCACTGGGTACCGGGGCGGAGTCGGGAGAGGTTCTGAGGGCCCGGGCGCGGAAAAGCGGCCGCGGGGCGCGCGGGCGCGCAGCCCCCCGCAAGCCCTCCCTTCCCCTCCTCTCCCCTCCCGGAGGCGGCGGGGCGGGCGGGCGCGGTTCCGGGGGTGGGCGGGCTGGGCGGGGAGGAGGCGGGGCCGCCGCACTGGCTTCTCCCGGCCCCTCCCGCCCGCAGCCAGAGCGAGCGGAGCCGCGGCCAGCTCTGGGGGGCGGGCGCTGGAGCGCAGCGCCGCGCAGCCCTATCCGTCCGCGGAGCGGACTCAACTGGAAGCCGAGCGCTGCCGCGGGAGGCGGGCGATGGGGGCAGGTGCCGCGGGCTGCGCCATGGACGGGCCGCGCCCGCTGCTGCTGCTGTTGCCGCTGCTCCTGGGGGTGAGTGCTAGCCGGAGGGGAGCCCGCGCCCTCTCCCCGGACGGGAGCCCCAATGGGCTCAGGTTCCGCCAAGGGAAAACAGAACAGAGCGAGGGGGTCCCAGATGCTGGGGGTGGATGGCGGGCGGGGAGTTCCGATGCCAGGATCCACGGAGGAGCGTCTAGGGTTCTCAGAGCGCAGAGGCGACCCTGAGACCGAGGATAGAGATGCGCGAGACAGGGGCGCGGGGATGCGGGTCCTCGGGTACCGCGGAGGGTGTGTACGGCAGAGCCGAGAGGGGCTCTCTCGGATGCCTGGGTTCTTCTGAAGAGGACGCTTGGATGCTGGGATCTCGAGGCGACTTTCCCCCTGAGCATCTTGATCTCTGGAGGGTCGTGGGACGGAAGGAAGAGGAATGGGACGGGGATTGGAGATATGAGGGACAAGCGGGGCTGGGGCGGGGAACCGGAGACGAGGAGATAGAACAATGGGGGAGGAGGTTGGAGGGATTGGAGGCAGAGGGGACCGGGCATCGGACAATGAGGGCCAGGCAGACAATGGGGGGGAGGGGCGTGGGAGGGAGAGCTTCGGGGAGCGGGGGTCGGTTGCAGAGAGAGAAGTGGGCTAGGGAGGGCAGAAAAAGGACGACGGCGAGGGAGATAGATGCAAGCAAATTGAAAGAGGACGGAGAAGGGAGAGCGGACCCTGAAGTGGTCGGGGCCCCGCCTTCTCGCCGAGGGACAGTGGGACCAGCAGACAGCGGAGGGACGGACGTTTCCCGCGCCTATCGCGTGCTCTTTCTCGCGGCCTCGCCCAGTCTGGGAAATGAGGCTGGGGATCCGAGGCTGGGAAGGGAGCGCCCACTTCGCCGGGGCGAACCCGTTCCCTGGTTCCCCCGCGACCCGCGGGCTCCTCCGACGCGCTGATGTTCGCGGTTTGAAGCAGCGCCTAGGACCGACAGGGATGGAGCAGACACCGCGCGACCAGGTCTGGCCACAGCCAAGTCTCAGGACGCAGAGCGCTGGGACTCGCAAAGCTGGGAAGGTCCCGGCGGCGCGCAGCCCCGGGTCGCGCTGGCCGAGGCGGCCGGCAGGGGGCGCTGAGATGCGACGGCTGTGCCACCCGCAGCTTCGGGCGCGCCTAGGGCTGCGCGCCGCGCCCGCATTCCGACCCCGTCAAGTTAAGCAACCCGAGCGCCGCACCCGCGGTTCGCTGGGCTCCAGCGCCCAAGCGGGTCTGGATACCGCCCGTGCCCCGCCCAGCTTTCGGTGGAAGACGCTGGGCACCGAACCAGACGGAGGCGCTCAGGTGCCTCGGATCCTGCCTCCGCCTAGGATTGCGGGTCCTCTTGAGCATCTAAGTCCGTCCGGTAGTCCCAAGATACTCAGGAGATGTGACCTGTGGGGGCCCCTGAACGGCACGGAAGAGGTGTCATCACTCTCCCTGCCATTTTCATCTCTCATCTGACCACTGCATCCCCAACCCCCATCTTACAGGAAGGGAGACAGAGGCTCTGGGAGTGTAAACGACTTGGCCAAGATCTCACAAGCAAGTTAACTCCCCAGTGCTTGCTAGGCCGTCCCTCACCTGATTCCCAGCTCGGTACTCCCCATACCTCGGAAGGAGGCAGCGCGGCGTCCCAGCTCGTTTCTCCGCGGGGGCGGGCTTGAGGCCATGCCCAGAGTGGGCGGGCGGTGGAATGTGGGGGCCAGGGTGGGCAGAGACCCTCTCCGGGCACTGGCCCCATCCCCGAAGCTCAGCCCCTTGGAGCTGTCAGCACCTGTGGCTTCGCCGGAGATCTGGGAGTGACCGTGGGCATGGTTGCTGACTAACGCGGCGGCTTAGAGAGGCATCTTGACTCGGGGGGTGGGACTGGGGTGGCCAGGAGTGCAGAGCTCAGAGGGGCGAGGGCGTGGGCTCCAGACCAAGGCTGGAGAGAGTCCTCCCCCCACCACCCCAGTAGAGAAGGGGCGAGGAAGGAGGGGAGCTGGGCGCGGAGCGCCTGGGAGCTCGGGAAGGTGGACCCCGCGCAGAACGCGGCCCCCAAGCGCCTGCGGCTCTGGCCTCCGCCTCGCCGCGGGGCTGCTGTCTATGCGCTCGCTCTGCGCGCCGCGGCGGTCCGAGGTTCTTCCTGGGCCGCGGCGAGAGAGTGCTGAAACCAGAGCGCGTCCCGGCGGCTCGGCTGGCCGGCCGCGCCGGTAATGGAGGCACTTTGTCATTCAGACGTCTGTAACCGGAGCCGCCGGGCTGGCTAATGCGCCTAATAGGGATGCAACGAGCGCAGCAAATGAGAGGACAGGGCGGCGGGGGAGGCGGCTCGGGGATGGAAGGGGTCCCCTCTCCCCTGTACCCGCCGGGGTCCATTCACACGCCTAGATTCCGCCCTGGGGGTGGGGGGTGGGGTGGGGAGGTGGGAATAATAAAATCGGGCGAGTGCCTACTGTGTGCCACGCACTGCCCTGGGTAATTTCTACTGTGTCATTTAATCCTTATAAAATCCCCGCAGAGTAAATCTAGTTATCCCCTCATACCGTTGAGGGAGTTGAACCTCCCAGACTTTCAGGCATGAAACCAGGCTCCCCCAGTTCGGAAGGGGTGGCGCCCCTGTTGGAACCCGGGATGCTTGGCTTCGAGTTTATTCTGTCCTCCGTGTGCCATCACCACCCCACTCCCCGCCCCCCCCCCCCGCCCCCGCTAGCCTTCTAGATCACGGAGGGACACGAGGTCCTTGACCATCACTAGCCCTCAATATTAGATCTATGTCCTATGTCCTTGGCGCCACAAATCTGGAACTGAGCCCCTGCCCCCCACCCATGGTCTCCCCCTCCCGCCCCCTCCCGTAGCCTTCATGCAGCATCATCCTCAGTAATTAGCTCTTGTCTCCTACCCTAAATTCAACCTCTCTCTAAAGGAGTGGCGCGCATGTGGCAGTGTCTCTCCTGGGTTTGCATCGACCTCAAAAGACCCTCCACGTATTTGAAAACTCTCCAGCCCCCTGGCGGTGGTTAATGGCTCCATTCACCTAAGGACCCCTTTGCGGAGACTGTTGTGAATGGTTAGGGCTCATCCCACTGAAGCAGTCATATAGTTTCAAATTCTTTCACCTATTTAGTGTGTTTTCTAGTTTGTCCAATTAAAAAAAAAACGTTTTAAAAAGCCTGTTCATCTGAGGATGGGTCCACCTTAGTTTTTTGAAAGCCTTGAGATGGCGACAAGATTGCAAAACATTCTCAAAACATGGGATGAAATCACTCCATTAAGTTGGAAGTGAATGAGTGTAATAGATGTACATTTCAGGCCGATGTACATTTCAGGCCAATGTGGCTATCATTTTGGTAAATTGATCATTTTGGAGCAAGAAGCCTGAATCCTGGTCATCCCTCCTTGCTTCCCGATATTGCCCCACTTTGGACCGAGCAAAGGTGTGACACAGGCCATGAGTCAAGCCACTTGGCAGAACGGCCTCTGTGAGCCTCAGTTTCCCCACCTGTCAGAGAGGAGATGAAGGCAGTCCCTCAAGTCTTTCCCCTTCAGCATCTTGGCTTCTGATGTCACTGTTTGGAGTGGTATTTTCTCTCCCTCAAGGGACTGTGACTTCCCCCAGGGGTCAGTGACCATGTCACATTGGAAACTCTTAGTTTAGCGCTCAGTAAATAGTTGTTGACTAGCGAATAGTTGTTAATTAATCAGTTATCTGTAAGGAGAACAACTCCCATCCTCCTTTGGTCCCTGTGCCCTCTTCAGACTCTTCCTGGTGGGTAAGTCTATCTTCGTGCCTATCCCGCCCCCTCCTCTTAGATAGTTTCCTCTCTCTGGGGCTGACTACAACTCTCCCCTCCCACTTGGGCTCAGCAGCTCAGCCTCAGACAAGACACTTCTCTGACGACCAACATCTATTGAACTCCTTCTACACACCGGACGGACTCGCATAAATTATTTCCTGTAATTTTCATGGCGACCCTGAGCCGTAAATATTACGAAGCCAGACTTTTAGGTGGGAAAATGGAGGGCTCAGAGAGACTGCGGCTTGTTCCCAGAGTAGCATACTGTTAAGTAGCAGATCTGGGGTGTTTTGAAATAGGACACATAAAACAAGCACAGGAAATGCCTGGGTACTAATTATGTGGCCTGGTGTCCAAATGCAAGACTTGGGAGAAGAGAGAGGATCGCAGGGAGGGCAGGCCTCGAGGAAGAGGGGGCTTGTACGGGATGCCCAACTGCCATCGACAGACCCCCTCAGCGGGCCCAGCTCTCTGCTGACCTCAACCAACTGGAAGCCAGCCAAAAGCCACAAAAGCAGCAGGAAAGACCTTGGTGGGGGGGGGGTGGGGGGGGGAAGAGGGATCTTGAAGTGTATAAACACCTTCTTCGCTTAATGCCTACAGCAATGTTATGAGACAGGTAATGTCACCATCACCAAAAGATGAAGAAACTGAAGCCCAGAGACACTTCAGCCTGGCCCAGGTCACCCAGCTCTAAGTGATGAGCCAGGATTCAGAGCAATGGACACCTCTGAGGAGGAAGGCAGTGTAGCTTGCCCCTTTTCCCCGGAGAATGGCCCCCTCCTGGTTCAGATCCTACCTACACTCACGTTTTATCCCTCCCTACCCAGGCTAGTTACATGCTTTCTACAGATTCAATTAGGTCTCATAAGTTAGGGCGGTGGGGGAGGGGCTGCTCAGGTCACACTCTGGTAGCAGCGAAATTGACAACTGATATCTTGACAGGAAGGAGGGAGGCAGAAACACTTTAAAAAAAAAAACAAAAGGGCTGACAGAAGAACTCAGACACAAGAGTGTGATAGTTTGGGGTAAAGACACAAGGGCTTCACTGCACGGCAGCCCAGAATAATCACTGGGGTTCAGCACTGAGTCCCTGAGTCCTGGGGAAACTGGGCAGGCATGTTCTGGAGTCAGAAGGGCGCAACCATGATGCTTTACAACGAAAAGCATTAGAGCGGCAAATCCTCTAGTTCATACTGTATTTTCATGTTCTTAAATTCCATAAACATACATGTTTTGAGTCCCTACTATGTACCAGGTGCAGGGGCAACCACAGCGCTGCCCCCGGGTAGCTGACCGTCCAGTAGGGGACTCTGCGGACAAGAGCAGTGACCAGGGAGAACTGTAACAGGGCACCTCCACCTGATCTGAGAGGGGTGGGGGCCACAGGACCACTTCCTTGAAGAAGTGACATTTAAGCAGAGCCCTAGAGGATGAAAAGAAATCCAAACAGACCTTTCTGGAATCTTGCTCTCCTCCTGGGGGAAAGCCTGCATCTGGGACACCACCCACTCCCACCCCTCATGGCTTCCGGTCTGCAGAGATGTTCCCAGGTCGGTGTTCCTACCACCTGGGAGGGGATGGTGGCAATACCCAAGGCCCCCCTCCTGTGCTGCCTGCACCCTCCCTGCTGGTCACTTGAGGACCACGAGCCCCCTCCCAGACTGATCCCACCTGTCCATCCCCCTCCATCCACCAAACCCTAGGGAGACCTCAGAGTATTTTATTTATTTATGTTTGAGAGCGAGCGAGTGGGGTGGGGCCGAGAGAGGGGGAGACAGAGAATTCCAGGCACTGTCAGCACCGAGCCCGATGAAGGACTCGAACTCACGCACCGGGAGATCATGACCTGAGCGGAAATCAAGAGTTGGCCGCTCAGCCGCCCGAGCCACCCAGGCACCCCTAGACCTCAGAATATTTTAAAGGGCTGGAGGGAAAGGGAGTATTCTTGGCTCTGATCTGGCCAGTGTGGAAGCAGAGGGATATCCAAAATGACCTTTAACACTCCCCTCTGGTCCCATGACCCCAGAGCCCATACTTCCTCTTGGCATCAAAGGAGGGCTGCATGGTCTGAGGCCAGGGAAACAGGCTTTGAGTTTTATTAGACATGAAGAATTTTTTTTTTTTTTTTGGTAAGGAATAGAAACATAAAGCAAGCGGCCAGCACTCCCCCCTCCCCCCACCCCAGGGAATCTGGTGCTAAATCGTTCCATCCATGAGCAAAGAGCAAAGATGCCTCCGTGGCAGGAATCTGACTCCCCTTTCCCCCGGTTCCAGCGCCGTTCCCACTGTCTGCATGGGGGGCAGGGAGAGGGGAGGGCTGGTGGCTGGAAATCAAACCCTGGTGGAGCAGGGTGGCCGGATGGTGAGAGCAGCCCCGTTTTCATCATTGATAACAGGCGTCCCTTTCTCCCTTCTTGGCTCCAGACTCTTGCTAATTGGCCCGTTCTCTGCTCTGGCCCTGAGTGGTCTCTGTTGCCATCCACGAGGAGAGGCAGACTCCGAGAGGGAAGGCAGAGATGGTCAGAACTCCAGTGCAGAGTCAGGATTCGAACCCAAGACCCTACCCCCTCTGCCTTCTGTTCTTGGGTACAGACACCTCCCATCTAATATTCAGGATGTGGAAAGGTAGAATTAAGGCCCTGGAGCAGGGCTCTGCTAGCCTTTGTTAGAAAAGGGCTCCCCTCTGGGTAGATGGGGTGCAGGTGCACAGCTTTAGCAAGTGGCATGTGGGCTAGATTTTAGCTTCCAGTTGCCCCGTTGGCTGGGAGCCCTGTGCCAGCTGCAACCTGTACCTGCCCAAAGGCCCGCTGCTGGGTCTCAGGCCGCCTTCCCCAGGTGGCGCATCCTTGGGATTCCAGAAGCTGCCGTAACCCCAAGATGAACTCTGCACAAAGTCAGCCTCCGGGGCTCTGACCTCACACCCCCAGCAGCCGGCAGGGGCGCACTGTCCCCCCCACCGCCTTGCTTCCCCGCCAGCTTTGATGTGCCTGATGCCTCCGTGGTGAGCTCATCCCCAGCCCAGGTGGTTCCAATAGAAGGCTCTAGGAGGGGGGTGTTGGATCCCCCGGAAGACCCTCTCTCTCTCCCTTCTCTTGCCAGTCTGACCTTCTGATCTCCCCCCACCCAGGTGTCCCTTGGAGGTGCCAAGGAGGCATGTCCCACGGGCCTGTTCACCCACAGCGGCGAGTGCTGTAAAGCCTGCAACCTGGGAGAGGGCGTAGCCCAGCCTTGCGGAGCCAACCAGACCGTGTGTGAGCCCTGCCTGGACAGTGAGTACAGGGTGGCGGGGAGGGGGAGGGGCGGAAGGGCACATCGGCCGGGAGGAACATGCCCGCTAGAAGCCTCATGCGCGTTTCTGCCTCCAGGCAGGGTCTCCGGCCCACCTCCGTATGGACACCGGCATGGGGCTGACCCCATAGAGGAAGCCAGGGGGGAAGCGGAGAAGGGATGCGGGGAAGTATGTGGAGGACCTGATGAGGGATCCCCAGGGGGTGCCCCTTCCCAGCCCCCAGGCAGAGAGGCCTGGTAGAAGAATGTGGCCAGGTGGGAGGAGTAGCTGATGCTAAGACCAGCTAAAAATATCATTCGCACTGCAAAATCAATGGCTGCCACTTACCCTCACCGGGTTTGGGGGGGGAGTGGGGGAGGATCACATCCTGGCTGCCCTGGAAACTGACCTTGGGGGATCCTGGGAAGGTGTGGCTACCCTTCCCCCCCCAGGCCAACTGT
Source organism: Lynx rufus (assembly GCF_022079265.1). Lineage (NCBI taxonomy): Eukaryota > Metazoa > Chordata > Mammalia > Carnivora > Felidae > Lynx > Lynx rufus. Next base: position 23,239,164 of record NW_025814832.1, on the reverse strand, counting down.
TCTCCAGCTCTGACCAAGGAAGCGTAGCTTTCCAGAGGGGGCGGGAATGGGGGCTGAATCAATGTCAGGATGTCCTCCTCGCTGTGGGCTGGTGTCAGAAGGGAGAGGGCTGCTGTGGCCTGTCCTACCCGGGATTTCCTTGGGGAGAGGGGAGAACCCCATTTTCCAGGGCTGCTGGATAGGGGATACAGAAGGATGGCAGGTCTGGGGTCTGAATTCTGGGTGCTTTTGACCCAGGAGTCTCTGTCCCTGCGGGATGCCCCCGGCCTCAGTTGCTGCCTCAGGCCATGGGCTCAGTGCTCTCTCCCTGCCCAGAAACCTTTCCTCTCTGCCTAGATTCACATCCTGCCTTCTACCTGGCACTCACTGCCCGCCTGGAGGGCCGGTGGGAACCATCCTAGATTAGGCTTTTAAAAAAAAGTGTATTTATTTTGAGAGAGAGAGCGAGCGAGCGAGCAGAGGAAGGCAGAGAGAGGGAGAGAGAGTCCCAACAGGCTCTGCACTGTCAGCGTGGAGTCCAACAACGGGGCTCGATCTCACGAACTGTGAGACCATGACCTGAGCCGAAATCCAGAGTTGGCTTAACCAACTGAGCCACCGAGGTGCCCTCAGATTATTCTTCAATCGTGATGGAAACAAGAGTATAGGAACCGGGAACCCTGAACCCACCCGCCTAGTCTGACCTCTGGATGCCTCTCCACCACCACCACGCAGGTGCACACACACACACACACACACACACACACACACGAGCGCGTGCGCGTGCACACACACAGCCGATCGGCAACACCAACTCCTTGGTGTCCCAAAATACAGTTTTCCTCTCTCTGTGCCTGTGGATCCTGTAATTCTATCCTGCAGCAGAGAGATGCCTGGACCTCAGGTGGAGAGGCTACGCACGCTGTAATGCCTTTTGCCACCTTGCCTTCTGGCCACTGGCCCTGGCCTAACGGGGTTTCCATCCCAGGGTGGGGGGGGGGTTGGCCAACCATTGGTTACCTGGAACCTCCCGAGTTTGCCTCTCTCGTTTCCTAGACCCCTGCCTAGTGCCTCTCCTCCCTGGACCCTAAGTCTCCCAGGATGGGACCCTACCCCCTTCAGTCAGAGCAGGAGGTAGGGGAGAGGAGCCTAGGAGAGAGGGAGGCTCTGGCATCTGCAGGGAAGGGGAGACAGGAGCAGAGCCCAGCCAGGAGGTGGTGGCAGGAGGAGTCCCTCCCTCACGTCTGCTTCCTCTGTTCCCCTCCCCCCCCTCCCCCACCGCTCCAGCTGTGTTAACAGGCCGCCTTTATAAGCTCACTTTATGGGATGGAGACCCCAGCGGACTTTCCCTCTGTCCTCAAAACGTTTCCACAAGGAAACCCATTAAGCTCCCGCCTTCATTCTCTGCCAAAAAAGGCCACATTTTCCCCACCCCTTAAAACCCCCTCCCAGGAGTTTTCTACTACTCGTTTTCTGTATTTTCCCATGGGCAGGGCCCCCCTTCCCCTCCCCCCTCCAGTGTGATTGAAACCCACGCCCCCTGCCACATGCCAACCAGACAGGATCCTTCTGTTTGCATAAACTGGACATCCTGCTTGACTGTGTATGTTTGGAAGTCCCTTCTGCTGACTATATCCTTGCTACTGAAGTTCACGGGGCTTACCACTGCCCACCCCAGGGGGCCCAACCTTTGCAGGGTCCCTGCTGTGTGGCTAGTGCTTTATGGTAGAATTGCATGTATTCCTCACCACAACCCTGTGAGCGGAGATATTATTCTCCATTTGACAGAGAAAGAAAAAAGCTCAGAGAGGTTAAGTAAAACACCCGGAGTCACACAGCTAATAAGTGACAGACGCAGGTTTTGGGTCCAGGTCTGCCTGATCCCCGGGAAGAGAAACACAGGAGTTCCTCTGCCAGAACAGACTTGACACTGGTCTCCTTTCAGGCTTGTCTTGTCTTCTGTGTTGTCTTCCCCCCTCAGTTTCTCTCCCTTTCATTCGGCTCTGCTTTTCTTTCTTTGCTTCTGCCAAAGATCGTGACCCTGTGCTCCATCTGGACTCTGGATTCCTTTAGACAAGGTTAAGCTCAGAATTGCAGGCCTCGATTTCCCCCCAGTGGGGAAACCCTACTTTACTTCCGCCTCCACATTCTGAACACCCCCTCCTTCCCTGGTTCGCGGTTCCTAAATTCTGCTCTTTCTGCCCTTGAAGCCAGGATGAATCCTCTCGGATTCGGACTGGCACAGAGTTCTGCACCTGGGCGAGCAGGGGTGAAGGATGTGTGCCTTCCCCGCTCCTCGCACACGGAGGAGAGGACCCTGGCATCCCCTGGCGTCCCTCCCCTTATGTGATCAGAGCTCACATCCATTAGGAGAGGACTCTACGGGCAAGTCCTTCTTGCTGTCTAGCGTCAATCCCTCCTATTGTTGCCTTGTCAGGGAGACCATCCCCACCCTCAAGAGCCCAGCCCTTAAGCAGCGTGGGGTAGCGCCACGGGTGGACATTCTGCGGTCTCACCCTAGTCAGGCCACACCTGGGCCCCCATCTGCGCGCAGAGGAATGGAAGGGCAGCGGGGGCGGGAGGCTCCCTAAGCGAAGGCCCGCCCGTGCCTGGGTTGGGTTCGCAGTCCAGCTCTGGCCCGCGGGGAGGGCTGGATGGGAACCACGCTCAGATTATTCCTTAATCATGCTGGGAACAAGGGTCCTGGGCCGGGAACTCTCTAAGAGAATTTAACAAGAAATTTACCGGCTCCAGGCGGTTACCCCGCCTAGCCTCGGGGGGTCCGTGCTTCCGGCCCTGGGGCACTGGGCTGGGGGGGGTGGGGAGGGGCCCTTCCCAGGAGGCCTGGGACCCTCGAGGAGGAGGGTGGGGCTCAGGGAGGGGCTCCTGCGGGAGGATACGGGAGGGAGGGAGCGCCTCCAGCCCCCACGTCCCGGACGCCCAGAGGGCAGGTGCCGAACTTCCGTGCCCACCCCCAACCCGCCCCCACCCTGCCCTTCCATCTGCCCTCAGGCGTGACCTTCTCGGACGTGGTGAGCGCCACGGAGCCGTGCAAGCCGTGCACCGAGTGCGTGGGCCTGCAGAGCATGTCGGCGCCGTGCGTGGAGGCCGACGACGCCGTGTGTCGCTGCGCCTACGGCTACTACCAGGACGAGACGACGGGCCGCTGCGAGGCGTGCCGCGTGTGCGAGGCGGGCTCCGGCCTGGTGTTCTCGTGCCAGGACCGGCAGAACACCGTGTGCGAGGAGTGTCCCGACGGCACGTACTCGGACGAGGCCAACCACGTGGACCCGTGCCTGCCCTGCACCGTGTGCGAGGACACCGAGCGCCAGCTGCGCGAGTGCACGCGCTGGGCCGACGCCGAGTGCGAGGGTGAGCGCGCCGCGGGCAAGGGCGCCCCCTGGGGGTCGAGACGGGCCGGGCCTGCTCGGTGGCCTTGAGCCCGCCGCCGCCACCCTCCCTGAAACCCCCAGGCCCAAAGGACCCCCTCCCACTATTTCCTTCCTTGGGCTGAGTGCTTAGAAAGCCCTCGTCTGGCCCCGAGGCCGCAGCTACTACCCTGGAACTCAGTTCCCGCGGCTTATTCATCTGTGGGACCGGATGGGCAACAGACAAGCAACTCAAAGATGGCCTGTGGGTCAGAGCCCAGTGCGGGACATGTTTGGTCCTTGAGCAGCCTCTCTGGCCTGGACGAGGGGCTTGAGGACCCTCAGGAGTTGGGGCCCTTTGGCTCTGAGGCCTGGTCTCAGTCCAGAGTGGTTTATAGCCTTGGGGGATGGAATCTTCGCTGTCGCTCTTGGAGTGACAGTAGGGAGGTCACCCTTGTCTCTGGACCTCAGTTTCCTCATTGGTCATACAGCTTCCAGGGATGCTGTGGGTTAGGGAAGGTGGCTGGCCCTCTTTAACTTGCGGTGTCTGGGGGAGGGGTCAACAGTCATTGTTACCGTTAGCCGAGGAGGACGTTGGACTGAGGGGACACTAAGGAGGTGGTGGGAGCAGAGGAAGCAGCTCTGGGGCTCAGGGGCCCAGGGACAAGACAGAGCGCTCCCGGAGGGCTGTGGGTCTCCAGGGTGGCTGGGAACTGGGTGCACCCACCTTGGTCAGGCATGGCGCCCCGTGGAGATGAGACAGTTCCCGGGATGGGAGGAGGAAGCGCTGTGGCAGCCAGGGCAGACCCATTTTGGTTGCTGGTTGGTGACATCCATCTCCGGGGAGAGGTTGTCAGTGCCTTTCCTTTCCGTCCATTGCCCTGTGGCTGGGTACCTCGTTAGCTACTTGCCTTTGGCTGCTCTCCCCTGAACAGCCTCCTTCGGGGAGCCCCAGGTCTCACGGGGGAGAGACAGCCTTTGCCCCATTCCGATGGGACAGATAGGGTCCCACGATTTAGTTCCCAGGAAGCCCCCCCCCATTCTGGGGGAGGCAGCACAGCCCCTGCCTTCAGTCAGCCCCCAGTCATTTGTGGGGGGGGGGATAGATTCCCCTGCTCGTGGGGAGCACGCCTGCCTTCCACATCCTGTCATCCCTGGCTCGGGGAGCACACGGTGGGGAGGGTGGTTAAACATGGGCTGAGGCCAGGTATGTGTGTGAAGCTTCACGCACTGGGGTTGGGAGGGGGTGTTGGGGGGGGAGGAGTGGGGCGCAGAACAGAGCGATTCCGGTGGCGATTGCCCTCGGCCAGGAGACAGGCAAGTGGCGTCAGGCACAGGGCAGAGCAGGGAGGGGGTTCCAGCAGCGGGCAGCAGGCAGGCGGGCAGCACGATTCAGGGGCAAGTCTGGACCAGCCGGTGGGGGGACTTAGGGGTGCGGTGACAGCAAAGAGAGGTGGTGGCTGTGGGAGGGGTAAGCTCTCCCTTCCGAGGCGTTCACGCATTCCTCCCAGATACCACCCTACTTTCCCAGCCAGCCTGAAGGAAGAGGGTGCCCCTGAGAGCTGTGTTTATCCCTGCCCCTCTTCCCTTCTCTGAGTTTCTGAAGGGTTAAGTGTCAGCTTGGAACAGAAGGAACATTTCAGGAAATGGAATCGGATTGTGGTTTGGTCACCCCCCCCCCCCAGTGCATTGTACTTTCTTGCATATACATTTCAGGTGTCAACATGGTGACTCACTCAGCCTTGGGGCAGAAGGACACACCCCCCCTTCACCCCCTTGTTCCAGTGAAATTTGGATTTAGGAGTAACCTGCTCCCTCTTTCCACCCCCAAGTCTGACAGCTCCCATTCCGGAAATGGCTGTCAGGACTTGCCAGGGGCTTAGCGGGTTGGAATGCTGGTGGACATGGCCACATCTGGATTTGATCCTGCTGTCCTCCCCCCACCCCCGCTAGAGGGGATCAGAGAGATGAGGAGAAAGTGCCCTGGACAGCCCCGTCTTAGCCCGGTCTGTCCCCTTAATGCCACTATCAACCGGTCCCATTTGAGATTTCTCGAATCTCTGTGATGGCCTGATTCACCACCCCCCCCCACCCCCCCCCCCTGCCAAAACCTTCAGCCTCTGGGGTGGGGTCGGTCCTAGCCAAGTTGTATCTCAGCCTCAGGGCTCAGGCTGCCCCGCCAGTTTGCCCAGTCTCCTCGCAGGGCAAGAGAAGACCCTCCCCAGTCCCAACACCCTGTCTGGGGCTGCCGTGTCTCTTCCACTTCCCGCCCTCCCCCCTCCCCGGACCGAGCTAGGGGAGGGGGACGATGGGGCAACAGATGGCAACCCCCTCCCTAATGCCAGCCAGATGGATTCCAGATTCACATCTGGGGGCCTTACCCCTCAGAAGGTGCTGAAAATGGGGGCCTTTGAACCGTCCACATCTTGAGCCAAAGAGGCCCAAGGGACCAGTGGGCAGCCTCAGCTCCGACTTGGGTGGGCAAACTGGGGGCTGGGGGGGGCAGAGCCAGAGCCAGGGAGCGAAGTGCCTCTCCTTCACCCCACTGGCATGTTCCGTCTGGTTTCCCTCCGTGCCCCAGGCGTAGGAAGCGAGGACGGATAGGGTAGGCAACTCTGCCCAGACAGGTACCCCCCGGGCGGTCTGGAGCCCACAGCCCCCGGTCCTGGCCCTGGCTGGGTGGCAGAATGGAAACTCCCACCCACTAGTGCCCGGAGGTGCCAAGTCCCCTGTCAGGGAGGCTGGCAGTGCCCTGCTGGCATGTTCGGGCCAGGTGGGGGGTAAGGTGCCCCCCCCCGCCCCCGGCAGCGGGCAGTATCTTCTTTGTAGGTCTTTTCTCCGCCAACAGTCTGCTTCTGCCCAGGGAAGGGGTGGGCTACCCAATACCATCTTCTCTGGGTGGCGAGATCAGAAGGTTTGGTTTGGGGGCCGCACAGGGCAGGAAACGGAGGCTAGCCACTGGGCGGTTTAAGGACTGGCTGGAGGGGAGCAAGCCAGCTGGGCACCCCCTCCCCTGCCCAAGCTGAGAGCTAGGACATCAGAGACCGGGAGGGAGGCTGAGTGCCAGCTCCTGGGGAGGTGGTTTGCAGGGAGGTATCTCTCTGTCCAGGCCTGGGTATCTTCATCCTTCCCAAGGACCGGGATGACTGGGGCACTGGGACCAACTGGGACCGGAGACGTTCCAACATTTCCCCAGCGGGGCTTCCCGCTAGAAGCTTCCTGGCGCTCACTCTCTCTTCTTTGTGTGTTTACCTCCCTGCCAGGCTTTTGGGTACCCAGGGCAGGCAAAATAGATTCCTAGGACCGCGGCTACAGCTCAGATGGACGGGCGCCTAGAGACCATCTCTCTTAATATCCCCCTTCTAGAGATGGGGGAATTGAGGTCCTGAGCGGTGTGTGCAGAGTCCCATAGTAAGTCAGTGACAGAGCTGAAGGGGACCCCGGTCCGTCTTCTCCACCGTCATGACTCATCCGCACGATGTCAGCTCTCACCCCTGTGTGCAGCTGGGCACCCTAGCACCTGGAGGCCGGCCGGGGCTGGGGAAGAAGTGGAGGGGAGGGGTTTGGGTGGGGGGGGCAGGCCCTCACTTCTGTAGTTCCTTCTCCCAGAGATCCCTGGCCGTTGGATTACTCGGTCTACACCTTCGGAGGGCGCGGACAGCACCGCCCCCAGCACGGAGGAGCCAGAGGTACCTCCAGAGCAAGACCTCATAGCCAGCACGGTGGCAGATGTGGTGACCACAGTGATGGGCAGCTCTCAGCCCGTGGTGACCCGAGGCACCGCCGACAACCTCATCCCTGTCTATTGTTCCATCCTGGCCGCTGTGGTTGTGGGCCTGGTGGCCTACATTGCCTTCAAGAGGTGAGAGAGGGGATGGGGGACAAAGAGCCGGGTCTTTGCTCTCAAGTAGGGCTTAACTGTGACCTTGACCTGAAAATTCATCCCCTTTTTATTTTTTTTATTTTTTTTTTAATTTTTTTTAATGTCTATTTATTTTTGAGAGAGACAGACAGAATGCGAATGGGTTGGGACAGAGAGAGAGGGAGACGAATCTGAAACAGGCTCCAGGCTCTGAGCTGTCAGCACAAGCCCGACGCAGGTCTCGAACTCACGAGCTGCGAGATCATGACCTGAGCTGAAGTCGGACGCTCAACCGACTGAGCCACCCAGGCGCCCCTCATCCCCTTTTTAAACTCAACCCCAAACCATGGTCATCGTCACCAGCAGCTGCCCCACGCCAGGGTGTGGCAGGTCAGCAGGACGCAGGCAGGGGACGGTCTCTGACCTGTTCTGCCACCAGCCCCACCCCCCCTCCCATGGCGCTCCCCTCCCTGACTCCCCAGGCCCCCGCTGCACACAGAGTTTTCTTCACCAGCCACCTGTGCCTCATCCCTCAAACCCCATTTACCCACAGTCACCTGTGTGTGCCTGTGTCTCTTCCTTCCCATGGCACACCTGGGAAGTTGTGGCACCCACACCCAGAAATTCAGGATGTGCGAGCACTTCTGGAAAGTGCTTGAAATGTTTAAGTGCATTTTCCATTCGTGGAAAAAAAAAAAAATCATCCAAGGAATACATGCTTGTTTGGGTAAATGCAATACAAGGCCAAGGTCTTGTAAAGGAAAAAAGTAAAAGCCTTCTTTTATCTCCTCAAGTCCCACCTCTCTCCTCATTGGAATCTGTTTGGAATGGATCCTTTCCAACCGTTTTGTGTGCCTTTGTAAACACACGTACGGGAAACTTTTTATAGTTATGTGTAAACACGCAGAGGGTTTTTTGGGGTTTTTTTTTTGTTTTTTTAGGGATCAGCGGGATCACACTATACATGCACCACAACTTACGTTTTCACTTAATCTCCCTTGGGAGAGCTTTTCACAGGACATAGGGATTATCTGATTGCTTGTAACCACTCATTCGGTATATGCGTGGATCATAATTTAGTGGAACAGTCTTCTATTGATCCACCATCCATTCCATGAACGTTCTTTAAATTTTTCTAATGTTTATTTGTTTTTGAGAGAGAGAGAGAGAGAGAGAGAGACAGAGCGCAAGTGGGGGAGGGGCAGAGGGAGAGGGAGACACAGAATCCGAAGTAGGCTCCAGGCTCCCAGCTGCCAGCCCAGAGCCTGAGGCAGGGCTCGAAGCCATGAACTGCGAGCCCATGACCTGAGCTGAAGTCGGACGCTCGACCGACTGAGCCGCCCAGGTGCCCCTCCATGAACGTGCATTGGACGTTGGCGCTTTCAGTGCGAGGCCGGTGGGGGCGGGGAGGTTGGGGGTGGGGGGCGAACATCGAGAGAAAGGAGAACCTTAGGTACCATGGTGGGGGGGGGTTGTAGTTGGGTACCTACCGTGGCCCCCGCCCCACGCATCAGAGCACAGATCCCTTAGCCGCCCGGCCAGCGTGGCCCCTCACCCGCTGACACTGGGCCCGTCCTCTGGCTGCAGGTGGAACAGCTGCAAGCAGGACAAGCAAGGCGCCAACAGCCGGCCCGCGAACCAGACGCCCCCGCCCGAGGGAGAAAAGCTCCACAGTGACAGTGGCATCTCTGTGGACAGCCAGAGCCTGCATGACCAGCAGTCCCACACGCAGACGGCCGCCGGCCAGGGTGAGCAGTGAGGCTGGGCGGGGTGAGGCCGGGAGGAAGGTTAGACCGCAGGAAGGACCGCCCGAGGGGCTGGTTCCCAGGGAGCAGGGCCTCTGCGGAGGACGGGAGACGCGGGTAAGAGAGGTCGTTCCAGCGGAGAGATGTGGGAGATGGGAGCTTTGACAGACTAAGCATGCAGACTCATCAAGCTAATTGTCCCTCCTAGGGCTAATTACTCCCCAAAGTGGCTGCAATTAGCCTCCTGCTCCGGACTTCTGGGGAACACGTAGTTAATTATGGACCCTAATTAGTGGCCCAGAGCCCAGCTCCAAGATATTTGCTGCAGTCGAGTCTGGGGCTAAGCCCTGTCCCAGCTCATCGTCGAGGGGCAGGGACGGGGTTACACGGTGGGGTTGGTGCCGAAGCTGTGGGGCGACAGGGGATGTGAGTCCGCACCCCCGGGCCCCTCCGCAGCCCTGCCCCACCCCCCTCCATCCAGGACCTCATCTTGGACTCCTCTGCCTCTGGGCCCTTGGGGCTTCCCTACATTGGGAGGAGAAATGCCTCAGCCCTTCTTGGGTCTTACTCCAGGCCCCCCATGCCCACTGGGGAAAAGGGGGTCTGGAGGGTAGCCCCTGACTCCCCCCCCTACCCCCACCCCTACCCCGGGTTCTCGGCAGCCCTCAAGGGGGACGGAGGTCTCTACAGCAGCCTGCCATCAGCCAAGCGGGAGGAGGTAGAGAAACTGCTCAACGGCTCTGCGGGGGACACGTGGCGGCACCTGGCGGGCGAGCTGGGCTACCAGCCTGAGCACATAGACTCCTTCACCCGCGAGGCCTGCCCAGCCCGGGCCCTGCTCGCCAGCTGGGCCGCCCAGGACAGCGCGACGCTCGACGCCCTCCTGGCCGCCCTGCGCCGCATCCAGCGGGCCGACATCGTCGAGAGCCTGTGCAGCGAGTCCACGGCCACGTCCCCGGTGTGAGCCGACCCGGAGCCCCCCCGCCCTGCCCCCACATTCCGACGACTGATGCTCCAGCCAACCCCCACGGGCCAGCGTCAGAGCTGAGCTCCTCTGGGCAGGGCCTCGGAGCCCGGACCCCTCCACCACAGCCCTGTCCTTGCTCCCGTGGGGCCCCCCTCGCTTCTGCTCACTCTCTCCAGTGCCAGAAGTGCCCCTGCCGCCTCTCCTGCCCTGCCCCTGCTCATCACCTCTCAAACCTTCTGCTCCCTTCTTCTCCTGGCACTTCTATAGGTGGGCCAGTCCCCCCCCCCCCCCCGCTGCCCCGCCGCCCCTGACCTCGACCTCAGCAGGTGTCGGGCCTGGGGGGCTGACACCAAGGACGGTGTTGGGGGTGATGACAAAGCCCCAGAGACTCAAAGGGAGAGACTGAGGAACCAGAGCCATGGGCTCTACACTGTGAACTTGGGGAATGAGGGACCATCATTGTGGCCTACATCCTCCCTCAGCCCCCTCACTCCCCTCTCTGGCCCAAGACGAAGATGGTCAGAGGCTTGTTAGAGCTGGAAGGGGGGTTTTGAAATCTGGTCCGCCCCCACCCCTTGTTTTTTATACAGGACAGTCGGGCCCAGAGAGGGAGTGGCTTGTCCAAAGCGCCCCAGCAATGGAGAGGCCAAATGTGGGCTGCCCCCCCACCCCACTCTCTGAATTAGGGGGTGTGGCCCTCAGGTTTATGTGAGCCTGAGAGCCGGGGGCAGGCGACCCTCTGGGAAATGTCTCAAAGCCAAATCCAGCCTGCCCTCCACCATCTCCAGGCCCGTCCAACCCCCGTGGAGATGGGATGCTGTGCCCAAGGCCTGGCCCGTTGATCCGTCTCGATCAGTGATGGATTTGATCGAGCGTGCTTTGGGGTTTGTGCTTCCCTTTGCTGATCCCCCGCTCAGGCACGTCCGTGTGGCACCCGTGGTGCGGCCCAGCCTGCCGGGTGCCCTCCATGCGGGCACAGACCAAAGCCAAAGGAGGCAGTGTCTTCTAGAGCCGGCCCCGGGGGCCAGGGACTAAGGACCCCCCCCACCTGCAACAAACAGATACAGAGACACAGAGAGGATGAGAAATCCCGCTTTTCTCCACAAGTTCTTTCCCTTGGGCCGGGGCCAGCTCCTGCCCAGGGCAGCTGCCACAGAAGCACAGGGAGAGGGGAATTGGGAGTCAGCTTGCTCCGTTCCCTCGCCCCTGCTCTGGCGGGCCAAAGACGGCTGAGGCCCGAGCTGGCGTCTGCCTTCCGAGGGCCTGCACGTGGAGGAATGCACCCCCATCCTCCCCTTTCCTGCAAGTGTGGGTTTGGCTGGGCTCCGAAGGTTGCAGTGGAGAAGAGTGGACCCGGGTGGGAATGCAGCAAAAGGGAACAGAGGTCGCCTGTGGCCCCGCACAGGGCCTCTCCCGAGTTCAAAGGACCCTGCAAAGGACTGTTTGTTCCCTAGCTTGGTGCCAGAAAGGGGCCATGAGGTCTCCTGAGGTCCCTCCTGGCCTGTTCTGTTTTGCTTGATGTTGGAATGAGTGTGGCGCCCCCTCTATTTAGCATGAACGAGCCCCCACCACCCATCCCCGAGCCCCAGGCAGGGTGTGCGCTGACAGGCACCCCTCTGCCGCCCAGGGTTCTCCCGACTCCGCGTAAGGGACTGGGGGCATTGTAAGTAGATGGCATTTCTCCGACCTCAACCTGATGGGAGGAGGAAACTCACCTGCTGGCCCCTCACCTGTGCACCTGGAGAGCGGGACAGAATCTGAGTGTATTTATTTTCCTCCCCAGCAGCTGGGGAGGGGGTTGGGGTACCGCAAGTATGTTTTAGCATGTGTTTGGTTCTGGGGCCCCTCCTGCCTCCCTTTGGGCTGAGATGAAACCCTTTTGCCCTTCTCCGCGCCCCCCCCCCCCCCCCGCCAACCTCCGCCACCAGCTGGGGGCTGTGAGCTCCAGACTCCCTGTCCTGTCCCCCTTGCATCCTGTGTAATCATTTCTTGGGCCTTCCTAAACCTACACATAAAACATAAATGATGAGCATTAAATAGCAAAGAAAGAAAAACCGCGCCAAGAGATTTTTCTGGAAACGCACGTGATCTGAGCCAGTGGGGGCTGCATGTGCGGCGGGGACCCGGGTATCCTTTTCTAATTGCGTGAACTCCTGTCCTATTGTTCCCGCCACCACCCCCCCCCCCCCGAAACGGGGAGTTTTCGCAGAAATCAAGCAAATTCACTTGGGTAGCCACGGAGTAAATTTAAGTGGGACAGGGAAGGAGTGGGGGCCCTTTGCCCCCAGATTTGGGAGAGGAAAAGTGAAAACAGCCACGCAGGAAGCTCGACCGCTGTGAACTTGACCAGATGTCAGAAGTGAAAGTGACCACAAGGGAGCCAGAGGCTTGCGGGGGGGTGGGGGGGGGGAGCGGGCGGGGTCACCACCCCGCAGCTCCCAGCCACCCACGTGGCCTGGGAGACACACACTCACACCCACACACATGCACATACACAGGGTCTGGCTCCAGATGGCCTGCAGTTAGGCAGACCCCTCCCTTGGCGGCTCTCCGGGGCAGGTCCTAACCTCGGCTCCTGGCAGCCTGGCTCCGAGCTGTGCCTGGCCCAGGAGCTGCAGGGCCTGCGCTCCTCGCCGAGGCTGGCCCGGGAACAGGTCAGAGCTGCTTGGCCTCTGCTGGTCACTTGGCCAGGTCTTCCGGCGGGGCTGGCTTGTGGTTGCTGGGGAGGGCCACGGGAGGCTTGCTGTTCCCAGAAAGGACAGCAAACAAGCCTTCCTGGTCTCGAGATCCTGGCTGGGGCAGCCGAGTAGAGGGGTGTGGGGGGGGGGGGGAGGCCGTCTTCCATTCCCACCCCCAGCCTGTGAGGGCCGTGGGGAGGGCATGTGGAAAGGGGTGGCTCGGAGTAGGTAAGAGGGATGGTCCCGGTGCTTGGATAACCCCCAGGGTGATGGGGGGAGACCGTCTCTGTCTCAAGGGAGCCTCTTCTCGTCTGCTGGAGAGAACACAGTCCAGGACTTTGGGTGCCTCTAATCTGATGAGGGAGGCACAATTCCTGTCCTAACAGAGCCCCATTCTGACAGCGGCGGGGCGGGGGGGGGGAGGAGGGGGGGGAATGCCTCTAATTTGGTGGGGGGAGAGCCAGATGCTGCCCGCGGGAACAAGGGAGACAGCAGACAGGCCTTGCGTGATGTGCAGAGCCGTGAGTGGGGGCGCCCCAGCCCAGACCCACCCCTACCAGGGGTTAGGGAAGACTTGCCAGAAAAGGGACATTGAAGCGACCTTGCGTGGAGTCAACAAGCTGGGGGCGGAGAGTATTCCTGGCAGAGGGACGCAGCTCAGCCAAGGCCCAGAGCACATAGGATTGGGGAGTGGGGAGGAAGCTGGCCCAGGCTCCCTGGGTATAGGAGCAGGGAGCCTTACAGACATCATACCAGACATTTGCACCCTCTCCCTCAGCAATCGTGGAGAAACCCTCTCTGCCCTCCGCCTAATCTCCATCCCTCCTTCTCTAATCCCCCCCCCCCCACCGCAAGGGTAAAAATGCTTCATCACCTTCCCATCTTTAATGTCGCCCTCAGAGGGCTGTGTGAAGCCTCTGCCGACTCCCCCAGATTCACTGCCTTCTGTGTTCTCCCAAACCAGCCTTTTTACAATTCTTCAAGCTTCAATGTTCCCTTTAGCCACAGGGCCTTTGCACATGCTGTCCTTGCTGTCTGGAACCCTTTCTCCTTTCCTAAGTTACTTCGCAGTCCAGTGCTTCCCTGGGGAAGCTCTCAAGTACTCTGGACACAAATCAGGTTTCTTGATTCCACGTCCAGAGGACATCGTCTTCCACTCCTTTTCTTCAGAATTCTTTGCGATCGGGCACCACCTGAGTGATTTTTTGATTGTTGTAAATGCCAGGAATCCAGAGACAGGGTCTGGTTTTGCTCACCTTCTAATCTTCAGCACCTCGCCTGGCATATAGCTGGCACCCAATAAAAATGTGTTGAATAAATGAATGAATGAATGTGCTCTAAAACAGCCCTGTCCAATAGAAATATTGGAACATATGTGATTTTTAAACATTTTCTAGTAGCCACATTACAAGAGCGAAAAGGACCGGGTGAAATGAACTTTAGCCCAATATAACCAAAGCATTATTTCACCATATAATCAATATTTTTTAATTATTAATGAAGCAGGATACATTTTTTTTTCCCCTTACGTGGTTTTCAAAATTCGGTGTGTATTTTCTTCTTACAGCATACCTCAGTTTGGACTAGTCCCATTTCAAGTGCTCGTAGCTGTATGTGGCTAGTGGTTATTACGTTGGGCAGCTCAGCTTTAGAGAGTCATACCCCCCAGAGTAGGGATGCGTTTGGAACCCCCAGTGGGCTCAGGGGACAGATGGATGCTGCTTCTTGTGTCATCAGTATCCTTAGGCCTGAAGCCTAGGGCTCCCCCCTCCCACCCCCGCTGCCCATCCCCACGGCCTCTCTGTTCTCTGCTCAGGCTGGGAAACCTCCCTTTATCTCTTTCATTCTCTGGGCTGGAGGATGAGACCCTTCATCTTTGCCCACCCATCGGGGCCCCTTGTCTTCCCCCAGTGCCTCCTTCCTCTCTTTTCCACGAAGCTGAGATCAGATTAGAACCATGTGAAAGGCCTCTTCATCCAGTGGGGAGGGGTGTGGTGGGGCCACAGAGCCCATAGCCCAGTGCTCCAGGGGGCTGGGCCAGAGCTGGGGTCAGGAGAAGACATTTCCCATAATGCTCCAGGCTGGGGGGGGGGTTCTGCTGACCATATGCCTGGGGGAGGCGGCTCCTCTGATAACGCAAAGCAGATTCCTCTCCAGCTTGGTGGCAGCTGGTGGGCAGAAGGCCAGGGGACAAGACTGAGCCCCCCGGGCTTCTGGGGCATAGAAGAACAGAGGCAAGAGGGGGACCTGCCCCCTCTTTTCTGACTCCCCCCAACACCCCTGCCCTCCTGCCGACCCTCCCAGCTACACCAGACTCCCTGCAGCAATCTGCCTGCCCGGCCCTGCCCCAGCCTCCAGCAAAGCCCCCTAGTTGTCAGCACATGCCCAGGCCAGTCTCTGGGGCAGCGCCTTCATCATATAGGCACCCGGTTGTCCCCCTGGGGGAGACGCTGAGAGGCTCTCTGCGTCCCTGCGGGCAGGGGGAGTCCTCCCAGGCCCCACTGAAAGTTAGGGCTTTGCACAGGACTCCCCACTTCCACACCCCAATGCTATCTGCTCCAGTCCCCCAACCGTGTTAGAGGATGCCAGGAACGTTCTCCTAGGGCTCTTTGATGGAAGAATACTCAGGAACAGTCCAACCCTCACCCCCCAGCCCTCCCAGGGCACTGCGTGCGTCCAGCCCTCTTCCCACAGCATCTGGGCACATCCCAATCCCTGTGCTTCCTTCCCGGCAATCCCTGCTCCCGGCTGCTTCCGGCAACATTCCCAAAGGGCTCCTGGGAAAGGTAGAATCGGGTCTCCTCCCTGCTCTGATGCTCTCTTTGGAAAAGTCTGGGAATACTCCCACCCCCCTCCCATATTTTAGTGACTCATAGAAGCCGGTCGTCCTTCTGCCTGACGCCCCCCTGAGAAGTCCGCAACGTTCTCTGGCCTGGGCTTGGGGCTCAGTGTCCACATTCCAGGGGCCCAGCCCTACCCCGAGGCCTAAGGCTTCCATCGACAGTCCAGATGGTTCTCATTCTACTCCTACGGACCTTGGGATGGCAGCAGTCCGCGCCGGATGTGCGGGCCAGGGGCACGGAGCAGCCACGCTTCCATTGGTCAACCTCGGAGCCGAGGGAGGTCACACGATGACCTCCTGGAAAGTGGTGCTGACGGCCGGGAAGCCAGCCACCTGGGATCTCCCCTCTCCTCACCCCGGGTACCGGTTCAGATTCTCTGTGTTGCAAGAGGGCAAAAACCCAGCCCCGGGTGGTTTAAGGGAATGCACTGTCCATCCGAAGTCAAAGGTCCTGGGGTAGGGCCGGCTCTAGGCACAGCTTGATTCAGAGGCTCCAATGGCATCCCAGGGCCTAGCTTCTCTGTCTCTATCTCTTGCCTTGACTTCCTTCCCCAGACGATTCCCTGGTGGTGAGACGATGGCTGCACAGCTTCAGGTCTGTGGCAATGAGAACACGCCTCCGTTCTAGAAGCTCTGTGAAAGTCTCCAGGCATCCTTGGTTCTAACTGGCCTATCCCTGTGGCCGTGGAGTGGCCACCACTGACGGGCTACGGTGGAGGTCACACGCCCCACCCCCGAGGCAGGAGGGTCGCCCCACTTGAAGCATGGGGACCGAGAGTGAGGGACATTGAGGTACAGTTACCCAAAGGGGGCCCGAAAGGACAAACGTAGCCCCCATCCTAGACCACCATTTGAGTTCCTTCCTCCTCACCAGGTAACCCGAGCGAGACCGCACCCCCAGACCCAAGTGGTTCTTTCTAGTAAGAATCGCCGTGAAACACCACGGGCGCCAAGATTCGAGGGCAACCAAGAGGCACTGGGGTTCTGAAGATGGAGGGAGTCCTCGTGGCTGCAGGAACCCGAGGAGGATCCCCTGCAGAGACCCAAGCCTTGAACCATGGTCAGGATTCGGATCGTGGGGGATGGGGGAAAAAAGGTGGGAAGAATGTTCCAGGCAGAGGAACCGGGTGGAACAAAGACAAAAGAATGAAGGACAGGGAGGAGTCCCCTTTGACCGGCATGAATTAACAGTGGCAATAAGGTGAAAATCGTCCCGGGTCTAGCGGGGACCCCAATGCCGGGCTGAGGAATTTGGACTGACCGGGGAGCTATCTAAGCAGGAGAGTGTTCTGGAAGGAGAGGCAGGAAGCCCAGCTGGGAGGCTGGTGCTTCAGGCAAGAAAACTAGCAGTGGGGAGGAAGAGAGGGAAGCAACTCGGGAAATATTAAGGAGGGGGGAATGAGCCGGCTCTGGCACCGGATCAGATGGGAAACGGCACAGCGGAGAGGAGTCTACACGACTCCCGGTCTCCGGCTGTGACAGCCAAGGGCATGATGGTGCCGTTCGTAGAGTCGGGAGCCCTGGAGGAGGAGCGGGCTTTCACTCACTGTTAAGTGTGCGGGAGGAACAGGTGATCCCCGATGCCAGAACTACGGGGACGCCTGGGAGGGAGGGGGCTGGGATGAGCCTCTGGGCTGGAGGAGGGGGTGCAGGAGACAGATGGCAGTGGCCCAAGGAAAAGGTGGCAGGTGAGATGAGGGAGCCCGCGTGTAAGTCTCCTAGAAGCTTTGCTGGGAGGGGAAGGAGATGGGGTTTGCCTGGAGGAAGGAGGGGATCTCCGTGGTCAAGGAGGGCGGACCTTGAGCCATCCCTCTCCTCTTGGACTCCCTCTTGGGCCCGGCTCCATCAGCCCAGCCCCTCTGTGTGATATTCCACACCCTCGACAGTCCAGGCCAGCAAAGGGGACTGCGCTTGGGTCCTCGGGGCCCTCCCCTTCTCGTCCCCCACCTGCTCCAGGATCACGTCAGATTCATGCAGAAGCCACCTGGACAGCTCTGGGCACCAAGTTCCGCCTCTTCCTGGGGCCACACACGGGCTGAGCACGTGCCCACAGAGTGCCACACGCCTATCAGGCTGAGACCTGCCTCACGCCTCTCGAAGGAGGCCGCCAGAAACCCCGGGGCAAGACAAACCCCCGAACAGTGACTCAGGCGAGGCGGGGGCCTGGGGTGGGAAGGCTGCCTCCAGGCCAGATTGTGGCACCCCCACCCCCACCCCGCCCACAATACCAGGTGCAGTCTGCTCAAGGGACGAGGGGGGCAGGGAGGGTGCCAGGGGTGGGGGCTTAGCTCCCAATCTGGGAGCATGCTTCCCTTAACAGCAGGCAAGCCGGCACGGCAGACTGGCACGGAAGCCGTTTCAGACGGACCCGCACTCGGAGCGGGTGCCCCGATGCCCGGCAACCCTCCGTCAGCAGAGTCTCCGTCGAGGAAGGGCTGGGGCAAGGGGCAGGGCTGGGGAGGCAGGGAGCCGGAAGCGGGGACTGGAATTCAGACAAAAGGATGGAGGGTGAAAATAAGACGACCCCATTCAAATGCTTCCGAAGTCTCGAAGTCTCGTTCCCCTTCTAGAATCCCCTGCCCCCCTCCCGCAGAGTGGCAGGGACAGCTGGAACCCACCAGGGGAAGAAGAAAGGGGATCCCAGTTCAGAGCCCGGTGTCTTAACCTCGATGCCGCCACCGCCACCCCCCTCCCCTCTGCTCCCAGCCCCCAACCCAGGCGGCAGGAGGCTGGCGCCACGGGGAGCCTGGCACAGAGCCACATAGGCCAGGCCTGGTGGAGGGGGCAAGAAGACCACCGTGGCCAGCCTGCAACCCTGTGCCCGGACCCCTCTGCGCGTCCTCAGCTGCCCACCACTCTGCCCGTCCGAGACCTCAATCTGGGGTTCAGCTAAGTCTGCCGTTTCAAGACACCCCGGTCCTCCGTCTACCCTGGGCTCTTGCTGGATCCCCCTGGGCAGCCCCACGGGGACCGTCCCTGGACCCCTAAAATGAAGGCTCCACGGCCCTGCCAGAACACTCCTCCCACCCTTCCTGCTGGGTGTTTCGCCTCCATCCCCCAAGGGACGCAAGTAGAGAGAGCGTAAGGTTTAGAGTCACGCCGTGCTCGGTTCAAACCCCAGCCTTGCTGCTTCCTAGCTCTGGGGTCTCAGGCCCGGCGAGCCTTTGTTTCTCAGCTGTAAAATGGGAATCGACAAAGCTCCCCGGAAGGTGTGCTGTGAAACGTAAAGTTAACACATGGGAGGCTAGAGCTGGCACACCCCTGGGTCACGGTGGATATCTGAGTGGTCGTCACCCCCACCCTGGCATCGGAGATCCCATAGGAACCCCGCCCTGCCTTTCCAGCCTCTCCCCCTGCAGCCAGACGATGTGGCTTGCGTTTGCTGAGGACAGGCCAGACTCCCCATTTGAGGTCTTTCCGGCTGCACCTGCGGCCTGTGGGGCCCCGTCTGTAGCCTCGTCCCTTTTCCAGCTCCTCCAGGAAGCCCTCCCAGATCGGCCTCTCACGTTGCATAGAAAGGGCTCTACTCCGCTTGGGGGGGGGGGGTCCTCACTTCACATCTTTTATTAGATTTTTATCTTGATAGCTTCGAAGAACTCTTCTATGAGATTCTAAGCTGATTCCTCTCTGCAACCCTTTCCCATCCTTACCATGTTCCCCTGTCTCCAGCACCTGGGCGACCACTAGGTTCTCAAAAGCCCGTGGGAGGCTGATCGCCTCCCTTTTCCCTGGAGGGAGCCCAGCCCATCTCCCTCCGGTCTGCACTTCCACATGGAGACTTCACACCACCCAGCGAGGACACTGCCACTCCAGGGAAAACCCGAATGGCGCTTGGGGCGGGGGGCGGGGGGGGGGGGAAGAGAAACGGATTAACGCAGGCCAGCCCTGTGATTTAATCCAGCTTGACACGGTTTGGCAAAAGCCATTCACCGTCGTCCCTCTGGCTCCAGCCAGGCCGGCAGCTTTCGCCTTCCCCCGTTCTTGGCTGACGATGTGGAGAAGGAGAAGCCACCCACAGACACCAGCCTGCAAGACAGACATAGCCTGGCCCTCCGGACGGGAGCTGGAAGGAAGGCTGTGGGTGGGGGGGGTGGGGGGAGGAAAGTCAGGGGGACGATGGCTGAGTTTGGCCGCAGCTGACACGGGACCGGAGACTAATGCATCAGACACCTGTCTGCTTTCTGGGCTGCTGTCCTCCATCTATCCCCCCACACAACCCCTCTTAGACTTCTGGTAAAGTCCCTTCTGCCTTTCACCCGAACCGTAAGCTCAGGAACAAGGGTCTGGCTCTTACTGATTAGTCCCCCACACCCAGCGCTGTGCCTGATGGACAACCATTAGCACAACCGCCCCACTGTACGGATGAGGAAACTGAGGCTCCAGGAGGTAGAGCGACTCTCGCAAGGTCACACCATGGAGATACAGCAGAGGTGGGAACCCCTTTCGACTTGTCTCGTGACTCTTGTCACAATCCCCTTGGGGCAGGGATCTCCAGGGCAAGACGTTTCTACCCACAGACCCACGAAGCTCAACACGTTCTGGAGGATTCTGGGGGCAGAAGCCGGCTCCTTCTGCATGCGCCTGCCCTCGCCAGCATGCACCCCAGGGCTCAACTGACCTCCTAGCTTAGAAGGACCCGAGCGAGGTCACTCACCACCGACCGGGGGAGCCTGTCTCTTGGTTTTACAGCAAACCTCAACCTCTCCCCATTCGCTTGCTGCCCTGGTTCTGTGGAGAGGACCCAGATGCCCGGGGAAGGCTGCCCAGGGGTCTGGGCCCGAGGTTCCAGTCTGTCCCACACTCTGAGCCATCCCAGTGCAAACAGCACAGCAAAGCTCTGCACGCTCCCTCCTGCCTTAGACCCAACCTCAGCGTCTTCTGTCCTTTAGAGAAGATTTTCCAACCGTGTAGAGCAACCGCTAAGAAGCCCCCAGACTGATGGGAAAGGCATGATTCTGGTCTCTGGTCACCTCCCCTTCTGATGGCAGAAGCAGGCCCCACATGGAGGACAGCACGGAGACAAAGAGCGCTGGGCATCCTCCCAGGGGTGACGGGGGAGGCGGGGGGAGGCCGAGGGGAGGCCACGCGGATGGACTGGTCAGCGGCAAAGAAGGGCTGCGTTGGGGGGGAGCGTTTTTGGCCAGGGGAGAGCCCTGGGGGAGAAGGGGAAGCTTGCGTGGGTGGGGGAAGGAGGCTGCCTGCCAGGACCAGCAGAGGGAGCTGAGGTGGGGGGGGGGCGGACCCTGGCCCTGGGGGCCCCAGATCCTGGACCGGGCCCCCGCTGAGAAACCTAAGCCTGGGGGCCCTCCCCCTTCCCCAGGCTCCGGTGCTAAAAAGCCCACGACATTTACGACTTCAGGAGGGTAAAGAGCCTGAGAAAAGAATCGCAGACCATATGGATTTGTTTCCTGGGTTTAAAAAAAAAATCCCTCTAATTAGGCCGGGAAAAGCCATTGGCCTCTGTCTGGAGGCCCCTGGATTCAATTACGGCCGGCTTCCCCCACTCGCGCCATGACCCTCCCCACGTCCTCCACGTGCGGGGGTCAGGGCTGGGCGTGTTGAGCAGGGCGGCCACAAGGACGTCGGGGAGGACACAAGGTTTGGAGTCATTTCTGATGATTCTGTATTAAATCGCAGCCTGGCACCCCCGGTCCCCTGCTCCCCCCCACCCCGCAGCCCCCCTGTGTCCCCCCAATTCCCTCCCCCATTCCAGCCTTCTCCTCCCCCCATCCAGCCCCCGCATCCACTAGGCTCTGGGAAGGCCAAGGTCTTGGGACAGGACCTCCTTGGATTCCCTTCCCTTCTGCCAGGAAAAACTTCTTCACATTAGAAGAAAAGGAATCTTTGAGCAAGTCGAGGGGTGTGATTATGGGAGTTTTCCCAAAAAAATGTTTTAAGAGTTGGTGTAATACCTTTTCCACAATAAATCGAAATAAGCCATGAAAGTCCCTTACTCCTCCACCTGTGCTCTGGATTCTCTCAGAGTCTGTCCCCTTAGTCTATAAACACGCTCCCACTTCCCTCACCCTATAAACACCTTCTCTGAGCCCTGCCGCCCTCCCAGGCCTCTGCCCTCTCACCCTCCCCGGCAAGTTCCAGATTCGGGGAGAAAGCCGTTCACTCCCTTCTCCCACCCCCACCCACTCCCACCCCGGTTGGCCCTCTCCTTGTGGGACCCAGTGGGGCCCCCTGAGACTCACCCTCCGGTCGTCTGAGGGCCTCAGCTCGCCTGAACCACTGTCTCCCCTGTATTGCCCGAACATGGTTACCTGGGCCACCGCCCCAAGGCCAGAGCTTCTGGGTCCCTTTCTGGGCCTGTTCCTCCCTCCCTGTCTTCCCGGGTCATGTGACTTACTGCCACGGTGGCCCCCACGGCTCTCTCACCCCCTCTCTCCTATGCCCGATTTTCTGGTTACCTAAAAATGCCAACATCTCAGACTCGACGCGCTCAAAATGCAACAAGGACTCATTCTTCATCTGCGCTATCCCTCCGTAATCCAAACGGCGAGGACAAAAGTTCTTCCCTTAGTGCTCTCTTCTCTTCTTGTCAATTAAATAAGCTTTGTTTTTTTTAGAGCAGTTTTAGGTCCGCAGCAAAATTAAGGGGGAAATACCAGGTTCCCCCATATCCTCTGTGCTGGTCACACGCATCCTTCCCCACCAACTCCATCCCACACTAGACCTGCGCTATAGTGGCTAAAACTACACGGACACATTGTGTCCCCTAAAGTCCGTTATCTACCCTAGAGTTCACCTTCAGTGGGTTTGGACGAATGTCTAATGACACGAAGCCACCGCTGTATCAAGAAACCGCCAAATTATCTTCCAGAGTGGCTGTACCGTTTGTGCATCCCACCAGCAGTGACTGAGAGTCCCCGCCACTCCACGTCCTCGCCAGCATTTGGTGCTGCCAGTGCTTTGGGTTGGGGCCGTTCCAATAGGTAGGTAGCAGTATGTCACTATTGCTTTGATTCGCGATTTCCTGATGACATAGGCTGTTGAACATCTTTTTGTATGCTTCCTTGCCATCTGGATAGCTTCTCTGAAGAGGTGTCTGTTCAGGTCTTTTGCCCATTTTTGGATCAGGTTGTTCATTTTCTTATTGTTGACTTTTTTTTTTTTAATTTATTTATTTTTGAGACAGAGAGAGAGAGCATGAACAGGGGAGGGGCAGAGAGAGAGGGAGACACAGAATCTGAAACAGGCTCCAGGCTCTGAGTTGTCAGCACAGAGCCCGACGCGGGGCTCGAACCCACGGACTGCGAGATCATGACCTGAGCCGAAGTCGGACGCTCCACCGACTGAGCCACCCAGGCGCCCCTTCTTATTGTTGACTTTTAAGAGTTCTTGGTATATTCTGGGCCACAGTTCTTTGTCAGATGTGTCCTTTGCAAGTATTTTCTCCCAGTCTGTGGCTGGTCTCCTTGTTCTCCTGACATCGCCTTTCACAGAGCAGAAGTTTTAAATTTATTTAGTTATTTTTTATTTAAAAAATTTTCTTTTAATGTTTTAATTTATTTTGAGAGAGAGAGAGAGAGAGAGACAGAGTGCAAGCAGGGGCAGAGAGAGAGGGAGACACAGAATCTGAAGCAGGCTCCAGGCTTTGAACTGTCAGCACAGAGCCCAACGTGGGACTCAAACCCACAAACCGTGAGATCATGACGTGAGCCGAAGTGGGATACTTCATGGACTGAGGCACCCAGGTACCCCGGAAGTTTTAAATTTTAATCAAATCCAGCTCATCAATGATTTCTTTCTTGGGTTGTGCTTTTGGTGTTGTATCTAAAAAGTCATCATTTCATGAAGATGGTGCTGAAGGCAAAGAAGGAAGCCCCTGCCCTTCCCAAACCCGAAGCCAAAGCAAAGGCTTTGAAGGCCAAGAAAGCGGTGCTGAAAGGCGTCCACAGTCATAGGAAAAAGATCTGCACGTCACCTACATTCTGATGGCCCAAGACACCGCATCTCCAAAGGCAGCCCAAATATCCTGGAAAGACCACCCACAAGAGAAACAAGCTTGGCCACTATGCCATCATCAAGTTCCCCATGAGTACCAAGTCACCCATGAAAAAAATGGAAGACAGCAACACACTTGTGTTCATTGTAGATGTCAAGGCCAATAAGCACCAGATCAAACAGGCTGTGAAGAAGCTCTATGACATTGGTGTGGCCAAGGTCAACACTCTGATGAGGCCCGATGGAGAAAAGAAGGCCTATATCCGACTGGCTCCTGACTATGATGCTTTGGATGTGGCCGACAAAATTGGGGTCACTAAGCTGAGTCCAGCTGGCTAAACCTACGTACGCATTTTTTCACTATAAAAAAAAAAAAAGGATAATAAAAAATAAAAAGTCATCAGTGGGGTGCCTGTCTGGCTCAGTTGGTGGAGCATGCAACTCCTGATCTTGGGGTTGTAGGTTCGAGCCCTATGTTGGGTGGAGACATTACTCAAATCTTAGAAAAAGCTAGAAATAAATAAAAAGTCATCACCATACTCAAGGTCAACTAGATTTTCTCCTGTGTTATCTTCTAGGAGTTTTACAGTTTTGCGCTTTGCATTTAGATCTTTGATCCACTTTGGGTCAATTTTTGTGAAGCACCTAATAGATTCTGTCTGGATGCAGGTTTTTGTAGGTGGATGTCTACGTTGTTCCAGTACCATTTGTTGAAAAGACTATCTTTCCGCCATTGTATTGCGTTTGCTCCTTTGTCAAAGATCAATCGACTGTATTCATTTGGCTCTGTTTCTGGGCTCTCTATTCTTTTCCTTCATTTATTTGTCTATTCCTTTGCCAATACCACAGTTGCTTTGATTACTGTGGCTTTATGGTAAGTCTTGAAGACAAGTAGCATGAGTCGTCTGACTTTGTCTTTCTCCTTCAGTACCAAGTTGGCTACTCTGGGGCTTTTGCTTCCCATATTACATTTTAGAATCATTTTGTCGATAGCCACAAAATAACTTGCTGGTATTTTGATTTAGGATGACGCTGGATCTGTAGATCAAGTTGGGAAGAATGGAGATCTTGACAAAACTGAGCTCTGTAATCCGTGAGCATGGAATGTCTCTCCATTTATTTAGTGCTGCTTTGATATCTTTCATCAGAGTTCTGTAGCTTTCCTCACAGAGATCTTACACATATGTTGTTAGATTTATATCTAAGTACTTCCTTTGGGGGGATGCTAATATAGATGACAATGTGTTTTTAATTTCATTCATTGCCGGTATATAGGAAAGTGATTGCCTTTTGTATATTAGCCTTGTATTCTGCGATTTCTTATTAGCTCCGGGAGTTTTTATTGTCAAGTCTTGCAGATTTTCTGTATAGACGATCATGTCATCTGTGAACAAAGACAGTTTGATTTCTTCCTTTTTTTTTTTTTTTAATTTCTTCCTTCTCAATGCCTTTCCTTTCCTTCTCTTGTCTTACTGCAGTAGCTAGGACTTTCAGGGCAATGTTGAAACACAGTGGCGAGAGAAGCATCCTTGCCTTATTTCTTTTCTTTTTTCTTTTTAAAAAATGCTTATTTGGGGGCACCTGGGTGGCTCAGTCGGTTAAGCGTCCGACTTCAGCTCAGGTCATGATCTCACGGTCCGTGAGTTCGAGCCCCGCGTCGGGCTCTGTGCTGACGGCTCAGAGCCTGGAGCCTGCTTCGGATTCTGTGTCTCCCTCCCTCTCTGCCCCTCCCCCGTTCATGCTCTGTCTCTGTCTCAAAAATAAATAAACGTTAAAAAAATTTTTTTTAATTAAAAAAATAAATAAAAATGCTTATTTGTTCATTTTGAGAGAGAGAGAGTATGAGAGAGAGCAGGGGAGGGGCAGAGAGAGAAGGAGAGAGAGAATCCCAAGCAAGGTCCATACTGTCAGGGTGGAGCCCGATGCGGGGAACGATCTCATGAGCCATGACATGTGTCTTGACCTGAGCCAAAATCAAGAGTCAGACGCTTAACTGACTGAGCCACCCAGGCGCCCCATCCTTGCTTTATTTCTGATCTTAATGGGAAAGCTTCCAGTTTCTCACCATTAAGTATGATGTTAGCTAGACGTTTTGGTAGATGTTCTTTATCCAGTGGAGGAAATTCCCCTCCATTCCTAATTTACGGAGAGTTTTTAGCATGAATGGGTGTTGAATTCTGTCAAATGTTTTCTCTGTAACTATTGATGTGATCACGTCACTTTTCTTTAGCCTGTTGATGTGATAGATTACACTAATTGATTTTCAAATATTAAACCAGCCTTGCATATCTGAGAGAAATCCTGCTTAGTCACTGTGTATAATTCTCTTTGTACATTGCTGGATTTGATTTGCTAATATTTTTGGAGGATTTTCACACATATGTTCATGAGAGATATTGATCTGTGGTTTTTTTTTCTTGTCATGTCTTTGTCTGATTTACATATTTGGGTAGCGTTGGTCTCATAGAGTGAGTTAGAAAATATTCCCTCATCTTCTATCTTTTGAAAGAGATTGTAGAGCATCGGTATAATGTCTTCCTTCGAAGTTAAAATTCTCCAGTGAGCTCATCTGGGCCCCTGAACCTCTCTGATCTCAGTTTCCTCATCCACAAAATGATGAGAACTGGTTGTCACAGTCATGTTGGATCACAGCCCACCACGTGGCTCTGCAGTGAGTGATATTTACATGGTCAGATGCTATTTTTTGGTTGTCGTTGGTTTTTTTTAAACAAGGATCAACTTTTAGACAAATGACGGGAGACTTGTCTATGGTTACAGCCTAAGAGGGAAATGTTAACGACTTGACATCAAAAATATAGCTCATAGTGGCTGGAAGGTGGAAAGAGAGGAGCGGGGGTAGGGACCAATGTGGAGAATCAAGAGATCCCGTCTTTGGTGGGCTGGACAAGAAGTGGCCTCTGTAGTGGGCTGATGTGTGATGACTGATGGTGCATAGATGAGGAGTGAAGGGCTTGAGAACAGTAGATCATGACCACATGTAGGAGGGAAGGAGAGATTGGGAGGTTGAGAGCCGAATTCTTACCAATCCTAAAAGGCAACCAGTTGATAATGTCTAAAGTTGACAAGTCAAGGAAGAGAAGTAAAATGTTTTAAAATAACAGTATACTGGAGTTATCAAGAACTCTTGGTCTCAGTTCAGGTCCTGACCTCTCGGTTTGTGAGTTCGAGCCCTGGATAGTGCAGAGCCTGCTTGGGATTCTCTCTCTCTTTGCTCATGCTCCCCTGCTCGTGCTCGCTCTCTCTCTCTCTCTCTCTCTCTCTCTCAAAATAAATAAATAGGGGTGGTTGGGTGGCTCAGTCAGTTAAGCATCTGACTTTGGCTCAGGTCATGATCTCGCGGTCTGTGAGTTTGAGCCCCGTGTCGGACTCTGTGCTGACCGCTCAGAGCCTGGAACCTGCTTCCGATTCTGTGTCTCCCTCGCTCTCTGCCCCTCCTCCCATTCGCACTCTGTCTCTCTCTCTTTCTCTCTCAAAAACAAATAAACATTAAATACATAAATACATAAATAAACAAACAAACTTTAAAAAATTAGAGATAAGAAGACAATCACCAGAGTATCTAAATAAAAATGGTTCACAAGTTTCCCTGGGGATCGGGACTCCAGATAGGACAAGGAGAAGTTGTTTTTCACTTGAATCCCTTCTGTGCTCTTTAATTTTTCAACTATGTGTATATTACTTGGTGAAAAATGTTTACATAAGTTGTCTCAATTAAAAATTTCAGGGGCGCCTGGGTGGCGCAGTCGGTTAAGCGTCCGACTTCAGCCAGGTCACGATCTCGCGGTCCGTGAGTTCGAGCCCCGCGTCAGGCTCTGGGCAGATGGCTCGGAGCCTGGAGCCTGTTTCCGATTCTGTGTCTCCCTCTCTCTCTGCCCCTCCCCCGTTCATGCTCTGTCTCTCTCTGTCCCAAAAATAAATAAAAACGTTGAAAAAAAAAAAAAATTAAAAAAAAAAAAATAAAAAAAAAAAAATTTCAACTGAAGGGTATTTTTAGTCTTCCTTTAAGATTTTTCGTTGATTTATTGACGTGTAACTGACATACAAGAAGCCGCACAGACTCGAGGTGTGCAATTTGGTCGTTCTGACATATGTATACAACCGTACGACCCTCACACTAATATTAATTAAGGCCCACTTTATTCAGATCTCCTTAGTTTTTACCTGATGTTCTTTTTTTTTATTCCAAATTCCCATACAGGTCACCCTATGTAGGAGCCACATCTCCTTAGGCTGTAGCATTTTCTCAGACTTTCCTTGCGTTGATGACCTTGACATTTTTGAGGAGTGCTGGTCAAGTATTTTGTAGAACGTCCCTCCATTAGGATTTCCCTGATTTTTTTTTTTTTATGATTAGACTAGGGTTATGGATTTGGAGGAAGAAGGGTCAGTTTTAGCATATCATATCAAGGGTACATGCCAATGACATAACTTATCACTGTTTATGTGAGCCTCGATCACTCAGCTGAGATCATATTGGTCAGATATTTCCACTGTAGAAGTGCCTCTTTCCCTTCACCCCAACTTTCCATACCGGACTCTTTGGAAAGAGCCCACACTTAGAGAATGAGAAACAATTCTCCATCTTGAGGGGGACACGTATATAAAGTATCTGGATTTCTTCTGCATGGGATATTTGTCTCTTTTCCCCCATTTATTTACTTACTCAGTGATTTATTTCTCTCCACGTGGACTCACGGACTCTTTCAGTTAGGTGCTGATTTCCCTTTGACATACCATGATCGTGAGGGTTTTTTTGTGTCTCTGTTTCTGTCCGTCTTGTTTGAGCACTTTCTTACCTGTGGCGGCACAAGATTCTCTAGGCCCATCTTGTGTCTTTCTTGCCCGGGTGCGAAACTCAGCCATTGCTCCTGCCCCAGGAACCGCTGATCCCTTTTGTTGGGAGAATGGGGTTAGAAAGTAACCTCTGGGCACCAAGCATGCTCATTTCTAAGTTGGTGTGGTTACTTCCAGGGGGCTCCCCGTGGACAGAGCAGGCAAATATATGCACACTAACCCTTGTGGATAGATAGGTCTATAAATAGTTCTAGATGTGACCATTCTGTACCTCTGTGAACCTAAACGGAGAGTAATGTCTCCAACTCTAATGCGTAAATCATTCTAACATTCTCACTTCCTCTCCTTGCTTACTGACACCACTACACAGGGGGAACCCTGGATCTTACAATCTGCCACCCATTGACCTTGTTCAGTTCCAACACCCCGGCATCAGAATTGTTAACCTGTACCTCTGCGAGAAAGAAGCAGCCGCTAGAGTGCGGTGCTCAGGTACGGTTTCTGTTGACTTCAGTCTCGCAGACGCTACTCATTTCCAGAGCCACTCAGAACAGCACCTTTCCTTCCCGTCTCCTTTTGGGGCGTTGCTTCCCACGTTTGTAACAGATTGTTTTGTTACAGGCTGCGCTCTTTCCTGAGATCTCCCAGCCTCCTAAATGATTTTTGAGGCCTGCCACACAACGATTCCCTCTCCGCGCTGTAAAGTTCTAGGGGGTTGACAAAGCGCACACTGTCCTGGGTCCGCCCTCGCAGTGTCATACAGAATAGTTTCACCGTCCTGAAACAAAATTCCCTGAGCATCAACCATTCAACCCTTCCTTCTTCCCCCAAACTCCTTGCAAACATTGACACTTTGCCCGTCACTGTAATTTTGCCTTTTCCAGAAACATATCATTGGCATCACATGTAGCCTTTTTAGACTGGTCTGTTCGACTTAGAAATATACATTTAAGACTCATCCATATCTTTTCTTTTCTCGCTGAATAATATTCCTCCAGATAGATATATCCCGCTCGTTTACCCATTCACCCTTTGAAACATCTTGATCGTTTCCGGTTCGGGGCAGTTATAAAGCTGTTAAAACATGGGTGCGGACATAAAGTTTTCAAGTCAGTTGGGTGAATGCTTCGGAGTGCGACTGCTGGAGCATACATTTAGCTTTGTAGAAAACTGCCAAATTGTCTTCCGAGGTGGCCGTACCATTTTCATTCCCACCAGCCACGAGTGAGAGTTCCTGTTGCTCCCCGTCCTCCCCAGCAATTGCTGTCGTCGGTTTTCTAAACTGGAGCCATTCTAATAGGCTGCCTTGTTTTTGCTTCAATTTGCAATTCCCTGATGACATATGAGGTCGAGTATCTTTTCGTATGTTTATTTGCCATCGGTGTATTTTCTTTGGGGGGGGGAGGCGTCTGTCCAGATTTGTCTGCCCATTTTTTAATTGGTTTGTTTGTTTTCTTATTGTCGAGCTTTAAGACTTCGTTTGTATACTTTGGATACAAGTCATTTTTCAGAAACGCGTTTTGCAAATATTTTCTCCCAGTCTGTGGCCTGTCTTTTCATTCTCTTAACAGTGTCTTCAAAAAGAAGATTTTTATTTTGATGAAGCCCAATTTAGCCACTTGCTTTCTCGTGGATCCTGGGTTTGGGGTCATAGCTGAGAAATCTTTGCCCAACCCGAGGTTATGAAATAAATAAGATTTCAGGGCGCCTGGGTGGCTCAGTCGGTTAAGCGTCTGACTTCAGCTCGGGTCGTGATCTTGCAGTTTGTGAGTTTGAGTCCCGCATCGAGCTCTCTGGTGTCAGAACAGAGCCCGCTTCAGATCCTCTGTCTCCCTCTCTCGCTGTCCCTCCCCTACTCGCGCACACTCCCTCTCTCAAAAATAAACAAACATTACAAAAATAACATAAACAATATGCTATTGATATCAACCCTTCACATTTTGTTAATAAAATTAAAAACACTTTCTCTTCTGTTTTCTCCTAGAAGTGGTGTCATTTTAAGTTTTACCTTAGGCCCATGACAAATTTGACTTTATTTTTGCATATGAGGTGATACATGGGTCAAAGCTTTTTGATTTTTCCTTTTTGTTTGTGTTTGTTTTTGTTTTTGTTTTACATACGATGTTCGCTTGTTCTGGCACCATTTGTTGAAAAGAATGTCCTTTCCCCACTCAGTCGCCTGGGTACCTTTGTCAAGAATCAGTGGCCCATACGTGTGTGGGTTATTTCTGGACTCTATTCTTTTTTTTTTACTATTTAAAAAAAATTTTTTTTAATGTTTTATTTATTTTTGAGACAGAGAGAGACAGAGCATGAACGGGGGAGGGTCAGAGAGAGAGGGAGACACAGAATCCGAAGCAGGCTCCAGGCTCTGAGCTGTCAGCACAGAGCCCGACGCGGGGCTCGAACCCACGGACCGTGAGATCATGACCTGAGCCGAAGTCGGACGCTCAACTGACTGAGCCACCCAGGCGCCCCTCTGGACTCTATTCTGTTCCATTGGTCTATTTGTCTGTTTTTACACAAATACCATATTGCTTGGATTATGGTTTCCTCGCCCATGCGCGCTGATCGGTACTCAGCCTAACACTCAAGGGGTCCCCTCTGCAGGTCTGGGGGTGCCCTCTGTGCAGACCTCTCCTCCTGTCAACTCTAGACGCCATGGACCTTCATTTCTGCCCCCAACTCTCACCTTTACCCCTCCTCTCTGGGAGAACCACCCCCCCCCACACACATACACACATACACAACGCTGGGGTCCTGCCTCAGTCTCTCTCCCTGGGCCACAGTCCAGAAACTCATTCTGGGCAGGAATCTGGGGGTCTTAGGGCCCGGCTCCTTGTTGCCTATCCCTCGGGGATCACTGTCCTTCCTTGCCTGACCTTGTTTCACACATTCTGTCTGGTCGTTTTGGTTGTTTTGAGAGGAAGGGCTAACACGGTCCCTGCGACTCCATCCCGGGCAGAAGCCAAAGGATTTTAAAGTCTCTTCCAGCTTTAAATCTTGCAGTTAACTAAGACTCCCGGCTGATCTCCCTGTGCCACATAGGTCTCCTTGCTAAGTCTAAGGCGACACCTACCAGGGCGCAGGAGGGCAAGGTGGCTCGGACAGGGTGTTTGCGGGGACAGCAAATAGGAAGTAGGAGAGGAGAGAACTCAGGGGAGAGAAAGTCATGTGCCTGGAGAAAGAAAAGAACAGATGATTGGGAGGTGGGACCCAGGGAGGGGCTGAGGCATGAGACCCGGGGTGGGGGGCGTCAGGGAGTCAGCCGGAGGCACAAGCAGGTGCAGGGTGAGGTCACGGCCGACCCTGCTTCTGTCCGACCCAGGAATTCAAACTCTGAACTGCTCGCAACCCTGCCTGCTCTGAGAGCCTGCAAGAAAGATAGAGAAGGAAGAGAGGGTCTTTTATGGTGCCCAGGCCAAGCGACCCGGCCTGAGGCTCGCAGCCCTCCCGGAAGGAGCAGAAAGGGAGGGTGGAACCAGGTTTTCCTGAGCCCAGAGATGCTGCTTCCCTCCAGGAGGCTGAGGGGAGCCCCCTCCCCCGTTGTCTGAGATCTCACAGGAGTCCAGAGCGCCCACCCAGTGCCCCGCGTGGTGCCGAGGGCTGGGGGACAGGGGGTGGCCCATGGTAGATACTTCTTTGTGCCCCTGAAGATTCTGAGGGTGGCCCCATAGCGTCAGCCTGGCAACTGGCCGACTGTGCACCCCACGGAGATTCGGATTCAGTGGGGCCGGGCCTCTGAGCCCCAGGTGATTCCGTTGCAGCCGGTGGTCAGGGGTTCCATCTGGGGAAGCGCTGTTCCATGCAGCGGGTATCTTCCACCCAAAAAAGTTGCGGAGAAGGTGGCAGTCCTCATAATCTCAGTCCTCTGGGAGTCCCCCAGGCAGGGGCCCAACAGGGAGTTGAGGTCTGGGGAGAGCACTGGCAGATGTGGAGGGAAGGAGCCCAGGCAGGCAGAGGTAAGCCTGCCCGCATCCCTTTCAAGTCCCTTGAACCCTGGACTCTCTCCCATCCCAGATCTTATCTCTGGGTGCCTGTCCCCGGGTAGAGCTTTCTCTGGGGCACCTCGGGATCCCCCGGGGCAGGAGAAGAAGGCAGATCAAAGGGCAGGCGCCCTGACAAGGGAATCTGAGAGGCTTTCTTTGTCTGTATCCTGGAGAGGCCCCACCAGAGACAGGATGAGTGGGAGCCCCGGGCCAGGGGCTGGGGAGGGGGCTGTGAGCGGAGAAACCAAATCCTGGTGTATTCACTGTGGACAAAAGGAAGGGCTTGGAGAGGGGGTCAGGCTCCTCTCACCAGCTGCTCTGGCTGGAGGCTTCCGGCAACGTCTTGGGACATGTGGGTCGGGTTCTCCTCAGGGGCAGAAAAGACCCAAAGTGGGTGGCATTTGCATCCCTACTGGTTGAGGACCCAGGTTACTCACGGCCCGGAGGAGGCCTGGGAGCAGAGCCAGCTGGGGAGGGGGCCGTGAAGTAGGGAAGAGACCCCTCCCAAACTCTCCAATCCCAGACGCCCCCCGACACCCCTGTCCCTCCTGGGAGAGCAGAACAGCCACTTGGGTGTAACCCTATCCCCGGGCTCTGGTCTCCCCCACATCTGGAGCCCCAGCTGCCGACCCACCATAGAGGCTGTGAACTCTTCCCCCCCCCCCCACCCCGAGGCCTGCCTGGTCCCAACGATGGCAGAATTGCCGAGGGGCGCAGCAGCTGTCTGGGCTGGGCTGTCTGGGCCACTGGCGGGCGCCGAGGCTCTGTGGGGGGGGAGGGGGTGCTGGGGGGGGGGACGATCCGTGTTTCACCTGCCTCTATGGGAATCCGGGGACTTCAGTTGGTGTTAGGGTGGGGGGCCGTGTTTGGGAACAGTCAACCTTACCCCAACTTTGAATTTATTCAAGGAAACCCAGAGACGAGGACCCCTAAACCACGTACCATCCGCCCCCCCCAAATCCTCCACTGAGAACCAGTGGACTCCACGCAGGCTCACTGGGCCACGTCCCGATAGTGCCAGGCTAGGTCCGGAGGTGGAAATGGGTGGGGGCGGGGTCATGGGTTCCCTCATACCCCATGAGCCCCCACCCTCACCCCCCCCCCCCAGGCATCGCTCCCTGAGGTCAGTTATTCTCAAGCGCCCTGGATTAGCTGCTGAGTGACACGGGACCACGAAATTAGCAGCCTATAAAACAACACACATTTTTCATCTCCTGGTTTCCACGGGTCACGGGTCCAGCTTCACTGGGCGCTCTGCTCAGGGTCTCCCAGTCAGGGTGATGGCCGGGCTGCATTGCTTCCTGAGTTCAGGATCCTCTTTCGAGATCCCGCTTTTCTTGGAAGAACTCAGTCCTGGGGCTCTGGGATTGGCTGCCTTCCGGAGGCTGCCCTCAGCTCCCTGCCACCCGGCCCTCTCTCCCAGGCCCTCTCACTACAGGGCAGGTTGCTTCCTTAAGGCCAACGAGAGGATCTCTCCCACCAACCCCCACTTTTAAGAGCTTTCACCTGCTGAAGCCAGACCCACCCAGAACCAGCTCCCTTCTGATAAGGCAGAAGTCATTTAGAACCTTAATTACATCTGCAAAACCCCTTCACCTTTGTCGTATTTCATCGGCTAGGGGCAAGTCACAGGTCTGTCCACACTCAAGGGAGGGGATTATATGGAGGCAGGATTCATTGGGCATCACCTTAGCCTTGCCTCTGCCACACCATCCACTGAGTGCCTTTTCTTTTTTCCTGTAGAAGTAGGCCTCACGTCCAGCGCAGAGCCCGTCTTGGGGCTTGAACTCACGCCCCTGAGATCAAGACCTGATGAGATCACCAGTCGGACGCTTAAACAACTGAGCCACTCAGGTACCTCTCCATCTCCCTCTCCTTCCGCAGACCCCTCTGCCATTTCTGGGCCATGGGACGGGGACCGCGCCGGTAGCCTGGACAGGTGGCCAGGTGTGGACCCTTTCTCTTTTTTTACTTCCATTCAGCAAAGGGCAGTTGAACGTGCACAAGGCGTGCGGCTTGGTGAGGCCATGACCCTGACCGCTGAGACCCCCATCCTCCAGGGGGAGGCCAACCCCACACAAAGAAGTCGCCTTATACCTTTAGGGAAGTCCAGGAGAGCTTCCGAAAGGACAGATACCCTGGGCTGGCTCCGGTGGGATTTTGGAGGCGACCGAGGTTGGGAGTGAGCGAGGGAAGGGCTGTTCAGGCTCAGCGTCGGCTTGACAGAAGGCAATTTGGGGGGTAATGTGGCTGCTGGCCACAGGGCTTCAGATTGAAAGATCAGACTAGAAAGCCGAGAGGGAGGGCTGAGAACGGGCCAGCTGGGGAGGCAGCAGGGAGCCGTGACCGTGAACTTCTGTGAGCAAGGGAAGGACATAATGATATCTTGTCATGCACACCCTCCCTCAGCGGCTGTGCCGCCCCTCCCGCACGGGCACAGAGACCACCCCCGGGCCAGTGGGGAGCACAGCTGTGCGTCCCCAGCTTCCGGGAGCCCCTCTGTGCCGCCACAGCAGCCCCAGGGGCCCTGCCTCACAGCCTCACAGCTCTGCACACCCAGCCCCAGATGTTCTCACGCCCCGTCGTCCCAGACACGGGCCCCAGACAGTTGCACAGCTGGCCGGCCGGCCTGGGGGACAGCGGGCCTGCCAATCGCCCCGGGGAAGGAGGGCAAAGAGGGGACACCTCAGACAAACAGAGCCGACTCCCTGAGCCAAAGCACATGCCGGTCAAGGCCTGAGCAAGCAGGCTGGGGAGGGGGACTGGGGAGGGTTGGGGGGCAGTTAACCCCATCTCTCCCAGCACGGCCCCCAAAGAGTCCCCACAAACTCATCTCCGCCATTCCTCTGTCCCCACTCCTTAACCATCCCAGCCAGCTCGTCTGACTTCTCCAGCAAACAAATTCATTCATTCCCTCCTTTTTACAGAAGCAAGACACAGGTCTTGGCCCCAAGGAGGCCAGGGTCTGGAAGTTCCTTCTGTTGTCTGACCTTGCTCCCACGCTCTGACTTGGTCACAGCTGTCCCAGACTGCCTCCCCTCTGCCTCCAAGTGGAGAATCGGGAACCGGGGCTAGGAACAGAAGGAGCTGGAGAGCCGGCAGTGTGGCGAGGGCCGGAGGAGGCCTCCGGGGCCTCCGCAACCCGAGGGCGTTGCCTTGCTCTGGAGGCAGCTCAGCACGGGACCCCGAGGCCTGGGCCCCCGTTACAGTCCTCCTGACCCGCTAGCAGCACGTCCCCAGACGGGTTGCTGAGGTCTCTGCTAAGGTGCCTCTCAGGTGGCATCCCCGCAGAGCCCCTAGACCCACGTCGCGCACGGTAACTGCTCAGGCAGCGTCACCGGCTGCCATTCCGACCACAGCAGGGCCCGCGGAGACCAAGTCGGAACCGTCTCGAATTCACGCTCTAGTGGCGGAGGCAGACGCTGACCATGGAAGCAATCAGGCAGCGAGATCATCCCAGACTGTGACAGGTGAAAGGAAGGCATGAAGAGGACGGTGAGCAGAGCCCTGGATGGGGGGGGGGGGCGCGGGAGGAGGGCTGGGCGTTTCCAGGGAGGTCGTTCCC
Organism: Lynx rufus; assembly: GCF_022079265.1. Classification (NCBI taxonomy): domain Eukaryota; kingdom Metazoa; phylum Chordata; class Mammalia; order Carnivora; family Felidae; genus Lynx; species Lynx rufus. Next base: position 23,203,401 of record NW_025814832.1, on the reverse strand, counting down.
CTATCTCTCCAACTGTGTGTCGTGATGTGTGGACAGAGAGTCACAGGGGACCAGGCACAGGGCCCTGTGCCCAAGACTTCCGGTCCCGAAGCGTGCACTGCTCAACGAGCACCTGCAGGGGGGCCAGGTGCTGTGCTGTGCCAGAGAACGTGAACGAGCCGAGGGGGGATCTCTCAGAGAGCCCAGCCGGGGGGGCGGGGGGGGGGGAAGACAGACGTTAAACAAACCGCACTGGGAAGGATGACGGAATAATTATTAAAGTGGGACGGGCCATCTGCTCTTGACCTGGGCTCCCTGAGGGCAGGGGCTGTGTCTCCCCCTCACACTAGAGATGCCGGAGGTCAGGACAGTGATTTCCCCGTGAGACCCACCTACCTCAGGCACACCTCAGGGGTGTGGCCGGTCCTAGGGCAGTCAGCTCCCCACAGTCCCCACTGGGGCTCAGCCCTGCGGCTCCCTGCCCTCCCCGCCACTGTAAGGTCCCCCAGCTGCTCACGGCAGGGGCGAGTGCCAAACAGGGCACTGGGCTGACGCCATGGGTCCACAGTCACCTTTAGGAGGGGCCTGAGGGCAGGACCGGGCCTGGAAGAAGACCCAGGAGAAGTTGCTAGAACAAGGAGGGCCTAGGAACAACCTCTGGGAGACACGGCCTCCAGCCCCTGCCCTGAGTTCCTGTGGGCCCTGGGCAAGCCCTTTCTGTCCTGCTGGCCTGTTTTCCCGTGAGGTGATGGGCCTAGGATGGTCCTTGCGGGCCCTTCCGGTCTTCGGTTCTCCCCTTTTTTATGACAAAATGGACAATACATCTTGGGAAACCGCGAGGGCCGGGGACTTCACGTGAGCCCTCCATGAGGGGACGCGCTGCGGCATGAGAGGCTTGAGGCTGAGACTAAAAAGAACTTCCTGGAAGTGAGTCCCTGGATAGGTCCTGTGTCACCGCTTTCTAGGGCCCCACCTGGCTGACTAGCAGCAGGGACCTTGGCCAAGGCAGCATCGGGGCGATACCTCCTGCCCTTCGCAGCCAGGATGGCAGGGTTTTGTCCTGGTCAGGCTGGGTCACCCTTCCCGGCACTCTGAGGTTTCACCTTTGGCCTTTGGCTGAGTCACACAGCAAGGCTGTTTGTCCCCTCACCCGCCCCGTTAGGACCGTGTAGAGCCCAGTGCTGTCTCTGGGAGAGGCAGACAAACACCAAAGCCCCCCGCTCTGGAGGCAGCTGGACCCCCCCAACTGTGTGGGAGTCTAAAACTGGATCCGGGAAGCCGAGACGGCAGCGTGCCCAGCAGTGAGTGCTGGGGGGCTGGTGGGGGCCATGCAACCGTGTGCCCCTCTGCCCCCCGCCCGTCTGCAGACATGTGCGTGGGCGGAAGGGAAGAGGGTGGGCAGGTGAAGGCCCTGCCTGGAGGCCGTGTGCACGTCTGTGGGCAGCTGTCCTGGGCTCAGGCCTGGGGGCTGGGTGTGGCCAGGCGAAGGGTTCCAGATGCTGGCCAGGACGCCGCACACAGCGCCAGGCGGAGGGTCTGGGGTGCAGGTGCATGGGTCAGGATGTGAGCCCCGGTGACGTGGGGAGCCCGGGCCAGTCTGGGCCCCGTGAAGTCATGCTGGGTGTTCTGCACGCCCTCTCCGGGCCTGGGGCCCCCTGCACACAGAGAGGGGGTCAGAGGGCTGTGTGAGGCTTCCCCACCTCCAACTATCTGTGCTTAAGCTGCAGAGAAAGCCCCAGGGGCCCTGCACGCCTCCCTCTAGGCCCTCTGTCTGCCCTTGATCCCTGTCCTGGCGCCCAGCAACTGCGCCTGACCATCGAATGCAGGCCGGGCCAGCTGTCACTGTGACATCCATTCTCCTCGGAGGTCCCCGGGAGCGCCCACCCAGCTCCCAACCCCCCTCCCTCCCACCTTTCTCCCTTCCCCCTGTGCTCCCACAGCTGGGAATTAGGCTGCTGGTACCTGGAGGCCTCCCTTGGCCATGAAGGCTCTTGGGGTTCTGAGCCTTAATCCACGAGTTGGGAGGGACCCAGGTGACAAAGAGCTCTGCTCCCAGCACCCCCAGAGCCCCCCCTTTCCACTGCCCCTGCCCCGGAAGACTCCTGGGGCCTCAGCCCAGTCCGGGAAGAAGTCCGCTCATTTGCATATCACATACATCTGATTTACATGTGCCTCCGGGTTAGTCATTTCCAAGCGACTCCGGAATTCTGATCTCACAGGATGGTGAGCCTTCTCTACAGCCTTGCTTCGCTCCACTCCCTCCCCTATCCAGATGCCTCCTAAGACGTGCGCGCCCGCGCGCGCACACACACACACACACACACACACACACACGGGCGCGCGCGCACACACACACACACACAGTATACACCTGCTCCTATACACATGCATCAGAATATACCAGCCCCTACTCACATGCAAATAAGCAGAGTCCTGGGTCCCATACCTGTGTACTCTTATCCACGCCCGGCGGGATTAGTGCTTGAACATTTAAGGCCCGAATTCTCATTTCATCAAACAGTACAGACTAATTTGGCTCCAAGGATTTCTGCTTACCCCTCCGTCTCCCCTAGAAGTTCCTTCGGAGCAAGGGCTATGTCTCTAGCTTCAAAACTGGGGATTATGGGGGCGCCTGGGTGGCTCAGTCGGTTAAGCGGCCGACCTCGGCTCAGGCCATGATCTCACGGTTTGTGAGTTCGAGCCCCGCGTCGGGCTCTGGGCTGCCGGCTCGGAGCCTGGAGCCTGCTTCGGATCCTGTGCCTTCCCCTCTCTCTGCCCCTCCCAGACTCATGCTCTGTGTCTCTCTCAAAAATAAACATTAAAGAAAAACCCTTTAGAAAATGGGGATAATAATAGGACCAACCTCAGGTGTTTATAGCAAGGATTAAGTGAGTTAATTTGTGTAATGAGTATAGAAGAACTCCCGTTACGACTCAGAGGTCCCGTTACGACTAGGATGGTTATTATTACACACTCTAGCATTTACTTCTTACAGCAACCTGGTGTTGCTGAAATATTGTTAATCCTACTATCCCTACCTTACAGGTGGGGAAAGCGAGGCTAAGTATTTAGGGCTGTCCTTGCCCAGATTTGAACCCGGATTTGGCAAAGTCTTAACCACCGTGCCCTCCCGCCGCCCCATCGTGGCTCAGGACGTGACAGTTCCGGGCAAGCTGATCCAATGGCCAGCCCAGGACTTCCTGGTCCAGCTTATCTGCACACGTCCACATCCCTCACCGTGTCTCTCCAGCACGTAGGCGTGCACTCCATCTGGACTCGGGGACCGACGACAGCGTAGGAGTAGGACGATCCTGAAAAAGAGCTGCCCATTGGCCCGATCCCCGCAGCTAACTGAGGTTCATGAGTAGCATCCTGAGAAAAGAGTCCATGTGGAGAAGGGGACACAGGGGATGGGCTTGGGGGGTGGGGTCTTGGTCCACCCCGGGTGCCGATCATTCAGTTTCTCCCCACACATTCATTCCACATCCCAGCCCCGAACTCCTGGAGAGACCCTGTCCACCGCCCATGTCATATGGTGAAGCTTGCCCTGGAATCTGTTTTCCTGCAGCCCCATCGGCCAGGCCTCGCTCACGTCACCGGCCCGCCACAGACCCTGGACTGTCGGTTAACAGGGGCCTTCAGTCCTGCTGGGGAGCGATCCTGGGGGCCACAGACGGCTGGGGAGGCAAGGCCACATGGGTTTCCCTCCCTTCTGGTGGCTGGGCAACAGCCAAGCCAGAGAGCGATCCCTCTACCTCACACAGCAAGTCTGGGCCTGCCAGCCCCCCCTTTTCTCTGGCTCTGCTGGGGACCTGGTCCACCTGTGTGTCCAGTCAGCTCCAGGGACAATAGCCCGGATGGCCAGAATCCCAGGAGGGACAAATGAGGCATCTGAGCGGCTGCGGCACGTCTTCTGATCCTGCGACAACGCCCGCCCCAAAGCCTGCCAAGCCAGGGACGGCAGAGCCCATGAGGCATGAAATAGGGAAGGAGGAACTTTCTTGGGATGAGATGAATCGAGACACAGGAGGGCGAGCCTGCAGCCCGGGGCTGATCCTGCCCACAGATGTCAGCGCTGGGGTCCAGCCAGCTCTGGATTTGGGGCTGGCTGCAAGGAGGGAGGGGGAGGCAGGGGTACGGAAGGAATGACTTCTTGAGCCCCTTCAGGCTCCAGATCCAGCCTGCCCTCTTCGGCCCAGGCCCAGAGAACCGGACACCCGAGCCCTGTGGACATTGGGGTGACCGGGGCAGCAGAGAGCAGGATCCGTGGACGGGGAGGCAGTGGACGCAGGGGCGCACCGAGGACCTCAGCCGGCAGCTATCGGCTCCGGGACCCGCGGAGCTGGGCAGGTGCGGTGGCGCCGCAGCGCCCTCTGCTGGCCGGAGGCGGAGGCGGCCCGTTGAGAGCTCTGTTGGCGGGGGTGGGGGCGGCCAGGGCCGCTGCCGGCTCTGGCCCAGCGACGCCAAGTTCCCTGGGTCCCAGGAGTCAGCGCCCACCGAGGCGGCCATCCAAGCTGGGAGAACCTTGGTGACTCCTATGTCAATCCCTATGCCATCATTGGAAAAACTGAAGCCAAGAGAGGGGAGATGACTAGTCCCCAAAAGGGGCTTGGGTCAGGGGCCGGATCTGGGACAGGCAACGTCCCAGAGGCAGCACCAAGGGACGGCCACGGATTCCCGAGTCACCCCCACCCCACCAACCATCCCAAATCCGCCCACATCCGAATGACTCTAGACAGGCCTCCCAGCCCCCAGCCCCCTCCTCGGCCTCCCACCACTCTACCCAGACCCTTTCTATAGCAATTCTAGAATCTCCCTGTCTCCCCACTAACCCCTCCTTCCACCCCACCTTCTATCCTCTTCAGCTCACCCCCACCCCCAGCCTCAGGAGACTACCTGTGCTCCCCGACGCACCAGACCATCCCCCACACGAAGCCTTCTTTTTTCTCACTTTGTCCCCCAGGAAATGAAAGTTTTAATTTATTTCCTTTCTTTTTTGTTTTTATTAACTTTATTGGATTTTCTTTTTAATTATGAGCCATAGTACTACACGTTCTTTGTAACACCTTACACAAACCAGAGGGATCGAGACAAAACTTTTGAGAATCTCCTCTCTCCTTTCGCAGCCCCGCGCCTCTGAGGTCACCGACAGGGTTGAAGAAGTGTCGTCTTTCTTTGCTTCTCCAGGGCCATTTGCCCAACAAGTTGGAAGCAGTAAGACCCACTACGTGTCCACTGCCTACCCCTGCGAGAAGCCTGGGTTCCCCAGGCGAGTCGGACAGCGGCCGTGGTGCCCACTACGCTCACGGGGTTTCCATCCCAGTCGGGGAGGGGAGGCCATAGAGAGGAGATGAGAACATTACAGATGGTGATGCATTCTCTGGGGGGCATGGTGGGGGTGCTGGGCTGGGAGTGCTGGGCTCTGGGGCAGGAACCAGGCTGCTGCTGGAGGGGGCGCTTGCCCGCCAAGGGATCCTTGAGGCGGGACATTACCAGTGGATCTCCACTGGAGGGCACTGGAGGCCACTGGGAGGGGGTTGAAAGCCACTGTCCGCAGGGCAGCATTGCACAAGGCTCAGAGAAAGCTTCCCTGTCTTCTGGGGAGTGGACGGAGGGGGGGATAACAAAGTGCAGAGTGCAAAGTCGGTGGGGACAGGTGACGCTGGGGGAACAGGGGCAGGAGAGGCGGCAATTCCATTTCAGGAAAGCTTCAAGAAGGAAATGATGCCTCAGCCAGGAAGGCCGCACGGGTCAGAGGCGTTTGCAGGTGTTTGGGAGGTGGGGCGGAGGAACAGTGTGCATAAAGGCACCAAGGCCAAATGGGGCACCCGGTGGCTCAGTCGGTTAAGCGTCCAGCTCTGGATTGTGGCTCAGGTCATGGTCGCGAGGTTCATGAGATCCCGCCCCGTGTGGAACCTGCTTGGGATTCTCTCTCTCTCTCTCTCTCTCTCTCTCTCTCTCACACACACACACACACACACACACACATACTAAATAAATAAACAAAAAAAGCCCAAACAAAGCCTGGTGTATCTGGGGAGCTGCATATACAGTCTGAGGCCCCAGCAAGGGGCTGAGGGTAGGGAAGGGAAAGGGAGAGGCCAGCTGGCGAGGTAAGCAGGGCCAGAGGACCCGGAAGCGAGCTGAAGGCTGCACTGTCTCCTGAGCAATAGTACTTTCTAGTGAGTATGCCGACACCCACTTTCTTTTTGTTTGTTTGAATTTTTTTTAACGTTTATTTCAATTTTATTTTTGAGAGACAGACACAGAGTGTGAGAGGGGAAGGGGCAGAGAGAGAGGGAGACAACAGAATCAGAAGCCGGCTCCGGGCTCCGAGCTGTCAGCCCAGAGCCTGACGTGGGGCTCGAACTCACGGACTGTGAGATCATAACCTGAGCCGAAGTCGGAAGCCAACCAACTGAGCCGCCCAGGCTCCCCGACACCCACTTTCCGTGTCCACATTCTGCCTGTGCTATTACACACTTAGTACCTTTCAACTGGCCACTTTTTCCCCCCTAAAATTAAATTCATTTTCAAGGGACATTTTGTTTGACCCCCATAAATGGGAAACCAGTAGCCCTTGCTACAAATAAAGGAAAATATAGAAGAAAAGCCTTAAAAAGAAACATTTCTGGGGCGCCTGGGTGGCTCAGTCGGTTGAGCGTCCGACTTCAGCTCAGGTCATGATCTCACAGTCTGTGAGTTCGAGCCCCGCGTTGGGCTCTGTGCTGACAGCTCAGAGCCTGGAGCCTGCTTCACATTCTGTGTCTCCCTCTCTCTCTGCCCCTTCCCTGCTCATGCTCTGTCTCTCTCTGTCTCAAAAATAAATAAACATTAAAAAAAATTTTTTTAAGAATCTTGATTAAAGAACTATGGAATAAATAAAGAGAAAACCTTAAAAAAAAAAGAAACATTTCTATGAAAATCAAAATCGTTCACCGGTGCTATTAAAAGAAAAAAGGAATCTCCCACCCAACACAACAAATACCTCACCTCAGGACGCTCTGGTGGGTGGGTAAAAGCGTGGGCTCTAAAAGCCAGACCGCCTGGGTTCAAATCCCAGCTCTGAAGAGTATGAGTATGATCCGTGGGGGAAAGTCACCTCATCTCTAGACGCTTTTGTGCTCTCGTCTGTAAAATGTGGCAATCATAGAAACTGGGTTAATCGCTGGGTAGTGCGATTAAATGAGTTTGGGTAATGCTTAGAAAGTGTTCTCGGCGTGGCTTGGCTAGTTTGGGGTTGTGGCAAAACTTGCAAGGATTTGAAAAGGGAGAGGGACGCGATCCTGTTAGCATCTCAGAAACCAGTCTCCCTCTGGCTGGGCGGGGAGGTGAGGAGTGGGGGCGGGGGGCGGGGAGAGACCATTCTGGGGCTGCTGTGGTCCAGTGAGTAATGGTGGAGTCACGAAGCCTGCATCGGGATGGTAAAGGATGCGATTGGGTATTGGGGAGAGAGGCCCAAGGCGAGGCGGGCACCGAGATTCCAAGGAGTTGGAGGGTGGGGCCCTTCGTGGGCGGGGGGGGGGGGGGACACAGGAGGCCACGTGTCTGTGGGTCAGAATGTGATGAGCACGACTTTGCACACCCTGAGCTGGCATCGTTTGTGAAATCCCGGAGGTGGCTGACCTCAGGCCTGGCGTTCAGCAGGGAGTAGGCTATGCTTTTGGGCTGAGGTCGGCCCCGCCCACCTCGGGGGGAGAGGGGTGGGGCGGGCAGGAGAAGGCTGGTGCTGAGTTGGCCGGAAGTGGGTGCGGGCAGCCACACTCCCCTGGTGGTCCACGACACAACGGGGGTCAGGAAAGCATTTCCAGGTGGCATCCCTCCTGCTGCCTCTCCCGGTCGTGAGGCCTCCCGGGCTACAGACGGAGGCCCCTTGCAGGCTGCGGCCATTCCCAGGCTTAGTCCCCACCCCGTCCCCGTGTCCTGCTTTGCACCGCTCCCATTGAAATCTTGGGGCACTGAGGCACCAGAGGGGCACGATGATGACCCCGAGTGGGGTGGACGGAGAAAGCTAGGGGAGTCTTCCTCTGGACTCTCCGGTGTCTCATCTGGGTACGGACCCCAGTCCCCCTCAGTGCCCCCACCACTCCCCCTGCCCCACAGCTGATCTGATTTGGACGAAAGACGCGAGATCCCATCTCCCTAACAGAAGCGCAGGCCCAGGCTGCCCTGGGAAGCTCTTCTAGCTCCTGGATCCCCCTGACGGCGCCTGTTCCCCAACCCCACCCCCCAACTCCTACCCAGCGGTCCCCAGCGGCGCCTAGAAGAGCTTCTCAGTAGGGATTCCTTTGCGGAGCGGAGGTCGTGGTTGTCCCTCCCTCCGCCACCAGGCGTCACCACCGGCCTGGAAATGGAAGGCGCAGCCTGGTGCGTCCGGACGCCCTGGCGACAGATGGCGGGTGAGGGTGAGGGGCAGAAGCGCCCGGCCAGCCCTTTGCGGGTGGGCGGGGATGCTCCCGGACCTCCGGGGATGGCGCTCCGGGGATGACGCGGTGCTCTGGCCCCAGTGTCTATTGGGCGGGGGGTGGTGGGGGTGGGGGGTGGGGGAGGACGGGGTCCAGAGGGGCGATGTGGCCGGGATTCAGGAGGCAAACCCGAGGAGCAGGGGTGCGGGGGAACATGCGGATGCCGGGGGTGCCCCGCCTCTTCGCCCACCCCGCGCCCCTGGCGTGAAAAGGAAGCAGGAACTTCCCACTGCCAATGCTATATTGACCCATTTCATAAATTAAAAGCCCGAGGCTCATTTCCGGGTACCAAGTTGTACGAACCCCCCCTCCCAGCCCCAGCCCCTCCCTGCATTTGAAATTCTGGTTAAACGAGGCACTGAAGGCGAATGTAACAATAGCCAGCATTTATGGGGCACCTACTGTGTACCGCACGCTGTTCTCAACAACCTTATAACGTGGATACTCTTATTGCCCCCACGAGGAAACTGGAGCACAGACAGGTGGAGTCATTTGCCCGAGACACGGCGGTCCCAGGACTGAGATCCAGGCGATCTGCCTCCAGGACTGGGGCGCGGAACGACGCCTCTGGGTAGCACAGGCCACAGGCCGTTTGAAGGCTCTCCAGGAGACCCCTGGGCGCTGGGCACCGGCGCGCGGAGGGGTGGGCGCACCAGCCGGAGCGCGGGGGTGGGGACGCTGCGGGCGGAGGGCAACCCGCAAAGCGCCTACAGGAGGCGCCCCAAGCGCCCACCAGGTGGCGCGCTGACCCCACTCGCCTCGGACGCGACACGCCCGCGCAGTCTCTCCGTCGCCCCCTGCGGGAGTTGGTGTTGACCACAGCGACCCGGGTGCAGCCGACAGGTGGCGGACAGGTGACCTGGTGCCAGGTGTCGGCTCCGGGCCAGGTGGCCTGCAGTTTAGCGGCCCCGCTCAGGCCTTGTTTTCTCCCCGCCTCGTTCCTCGCCTTTGAAGATACTGAGAGGTAGCAGCGAGGAGTCGGGCCCAGAATCCCTTTCTTCAGCGCTTCTGTGTTTACAAAGCACTTGCCACTGGCTCGGTTCGGACAAAAGACCAGGGGTGGTACTAGGCGCCCAGCAGAGGGCCAGATGTTCTCACACCCGTCAGTCTTCCCACCCCCCATGAGGTGGGCACTATGATTCCCGCTGAGGCCCAAAGAAGAGGAGAGGTTCACCCAAGATCTCCCAGACAGCAGATCTCAGAGATGCTCCCTCATCCGGGCCTGCCACGGGCTGGACTCTCCACGCTGCGAGAGCCCCCGTGCGAGCCTTGCCAGCCAGGAGAAGGTCCCTGTCGGCTGGTGAGATCCCGTGAGGGGCAGGGGCATGGACAAAATGACTTGGGATGTTCGTGGGCGGCTTCCCTCAGGGCCTTCGGGGCCAGAGGTCTCCCACCTGCCTCCCTGGCTCCCTTGTCCCTCGCCCTGCCGGTTCCCTCCTCCCCCCTGCCTCCTGCCTCCACCCCTGGCTCTGGTAGACCGCCCCCCCCCCCACCCGCACCCTTGCCATGCTCTGTTCTCTGCAAGCTCCTCGCGATCTCCCCTCCGATGATCCTGCGGGCTCCTGCACCTCCCAGTCTCGTCCCTCTAGTGGGTCCTGCACGCTGCCCCCGGCTACTCCCTGCCCCTGAGCACCCACCCCATGGCACCTTACACTCCTCCTGTTGAGGAGGGGGTGGGGGGCGCTGCATCTCTCCCCCCCACAAACCGGCTCTTTGCCCTGTCCTCAGGGCCAGAAAGCTGGGAGTCACCTTTGACTCCTCAACCGCGTGTCCCGGAGTCGAACTTCTCTCTGTTGCACCCCTTGAACGTTGCGTCCTTCTCCCCGTGGCGTCTGTCCTCACTCAGCCCACGGGCACCTCCCAGGGTCCACTTTTACCCCCTCCCCTCTCCACCCTCCGCACTGCTGTCCGAGTGACCTTTTTTTTTTTTATTTTTTTTAACGTTTATTTATTTTTGAGACAGAGAAAGACAGAGCATGAACGGGGGAGGGGCAGAGAGAGGGAGACACAGAATCAGAAGCAGGCTCCAGGCTCTGAGCCATCAGCCCAGAGCCCGATGCGGGGCTCGAACTCACGGACCGCGAGATCGTGACCTGAGCTGAAGTCGGACGCCCAACCGACTGAGCCACCCAGGCGCCCCTCGAGTGACCTTTCTAGTGATCGTGGCGAGGGCAGCTCTGACCCCTGTTTAAAACTTGTAATAGACCCGAAACACCTTAATCACGGGATGAAACCCCAAATCTTTAACCAGACCCACAAAGCCCTGGGCCACCCGGCCCCGCCCGCCTTGCTGGCTCGCCCCCTCCCCGCTCCATGGCCACACTCACTTCCTTCAAGTCTGTCCGACGAGGTGCTAACACTTCCTCGTCCCAAGGTCCTAGCGTGTACTGTTCCCTCTGCCTGGAAGCCCCCTCCCCAGCTCTGTGGCGGGGCCAAGGCCTCCAGGTCATTACATCCCAGCTGAAATGTCATGTCTCGCAGAGTTTTTCCCCCGGCCCCTCCTAGTCTCCCCTCTCACTGGGGACTTGCTGGGTTCCACTTTTACACCACTGCCCACCATCTGGGAGCTTGTGTTGCCCTGTCTCGGCTGGCTAATCTCCATCTCTCTCTCGGAGCCCAAACCCCAAACTCTCCGTGCGCCCGAGGACTGCCCATCACAGCGGTGCCTCCACACCCAGCCCGGGACATGAAAGTCGGAGCCCTGCGACTGTGTGGGACAAGGCACCCTTTCATGTCGCCTTCATCAGAAACCCACCTCCACTGCTTTCATCTCCGGCCTTTTCAGGAGTTGCTTCCTCTTCCGGAAGGGTTCTTTCCTTCCCCTTCCACCGCCCCCCCCCCCCCCCCCCCCGCCGCCGGGGCCAGGCCGATCCTCATATCACAGGATCACAGGACTGAGTTCTCTGTGATTAGTCCTTGGCCCCCTCATTTGGATCAGGGCTTGTCTCGGGGCTCCCCCCAGTCCCCTGGATGTAGCATCCGTCGTAACACTTGATGCTGGAATTACTGCAAAGTGCAAACTGCCTGGTAAACATGAGAGATTATCGACAATCATGATCGGTGGCTGCCTCCACCCCCCCTCCCGCTACCCCCCCCCCCCGAGACCTCTTGGCTTTGGCTGGCTCAAGGGCATTCACTCTCTGCCTTTCAAAGCATCAGGAACCCCATTTCCCATTCATTCAATAAGCACCGACCTAACCTACCGGGCACCTACTGGGCTGTTTGCTTTCCCCGCAGCACTGGCCTCCCCCCCCCACCAGGAGGGGAGGGGAGGGGAGGCATGGAGAGGGATGCGGACAGGATCCTTCCCAGGGCGAGGCAGAAGCCGGTGGGAGCAGAGGTGCTATAAGCAAATGCCAACTGCACCTGGCAGCGGGTGCACTGAGGAGGCTGGGGGCCGAGGGGTGGGCCCCCTGCACCGGGTGCTGCCCCCTTCCTGGGGCAGGGCAGGGTGTGGGAGGGTTAGCCTGAATGGCAGACCTGGGTGGGGGTGGGGGGGTGCTGCCTCCAGCACGGGGCCGTGCACCCAGCTCACAGAATCTGTGGTCTGTCTTCCCACCCGGGGGAGCAGCTAGAAGGACCAAGGTGGGGTGCGGTTGCCAGAACATTCAGCCAACCCCAGCGGTCGCTTTTCTGGCCACCCCCCCCTTCCCCGGCCACCGTGTTCCTTTGAGCTGCTGTTCGTTTCCCTCTTTCCTGACCCTCCTGACAGAGTTTATCAAAGTGAAGTCCAGAGGCAACCCCCGTTGGCGTCACGTGGGACGGGGGCAGGGGCTTATAAGAATACATGGGGGGGGGCTCCTATCTCCTGAAAGGCTCCCGGGGGTGAGGCCCCCTTAGAATCTGCATGTGTTGCAAGAACCCCCACGCTGCGTGGCACACGATTGTGACAACCCCACGGCGCCCCACTGCTTCCAGGACCAGCCTGCCCCCGTCCTTGCCCCTGCCTGCCAGCTCCTTACTGGGGTCCTTTGGGCACCGCTCTTCCTCTGCCCATCCAACAAGCCCCTTGTTCCCCTTGTCATCCATGCCTTCTGCGCCCCGGGCTAGACTGTATTCTGCCCTCGGGGGGCCCGCAGCACCCAGGCTTGACGTGACCAAAGCTGACCCCGCCATCCTTTCTCCAGAACCCACCTTCCTCCCCCACGCCTTTGGTGCTCACCTCAGCAAGCCCCTTTCCGCCTTCCTCTCTCGTCTCAGCAACAAACACATCCTGGTTATTTTGCCTCCTACAAGATGTCCTCAGTGTCCCCCTCTCCCCAGACCCTTGCCTTTATCCCCTAACAGGTCCCCCCACCCCCACCGCCCTCCCTCGCTCTAGTCTCTCCTCCTTCCAGGGAGTTCTCCAAAAGCTCTCCAAAATGCAAGCTGACTACAATCACCAGCGCCCCCCCCCCCGAAAACCCTTCAGAGGTCTTAACCCATGACCTGACACGTGACAGCCTCCTGTTCCAGACTCTCCTCCCCTCCCCTCTGTGCTCCAGTAACAGCACACCGCCTCTGCGCCCAGCCTCCTCCCTGTGACCAGTCAGTGCCTTCTGCCAGGAATGGCCCTTGCTGGCCGACCCCCTCCTCAAGGCCTCGGCATCCCCTCCTCCAGGAGGCCCTCCCCGAGCCTCCTGGACCCTGCCCGCACCATACTCGGTGCATCCGTGATGCCTGTCACAGGGATCCCTTATCATCCATTCACCACACCGAATTAGAATCATCAGTTTCCACGTCTCGGTTGCACATTCGCCAGTGAGACCCTTGAGGGCAGGGATGTCCCGTTCGTCTCTGAATCCCAGACCCCGGCCCGGCACCTGGCACGGAGGACCGGCCCGACTAAGGGTTGGCGGACGAATGCAGAAGGGAAACTTGAAGGAAGTGAGAGCCAGAAATGGCCGAGAGGGCAGGGAGGGCAAGCCTGGCAGGAGGCGCCGCCAGAGCAAATGTGTGGGAAGTAGAAAAGCGAGAACTTCCCTTGATTGCACTCCCACGACTGCCCGCCAGCCATTGTGCATGAGCTTTGTTTGCACATTTTGTCTCTTTCAGTTCTTGCAACAACAGATCGGGGAAACTGGCATCAGAGAACCAAAGCAACCTGCCCAAGGTCACACAGCCGGGCCTGGAGTGGAATCCAGGATTGTCTGGCCTGAAAACCTGTGCCCTCTCTGCTGAGCCACACGGTTCTCCTGGGGATAGGACCTTCTGGGGACGGACCGGGAGTGGGCCCCGCCACGCCTCTGCCTAGCTGAGCTCCAGAACCAGCTGCCCACGCTCAGGCCAACAGCTCCTTCCTCCCAGCCGGACCCGAGGCTCGGAGGCCAGACAAGGATCTGTCTGTTCCTTCTTCCCCGGACTTTGGGGGTCTCTGATAGACGTGCCCACCCCCCCCCCCTGCCACCACCACCAGGGAGGGGCTCCTATGCATCCTGGTACTGCCTAGGGCGCCTGGGGGAATGCAGGGGGCTCTGCGATGCTGTCTGGGTTCTGCAGAATCTGTCTCCCTCATCGCACTTGGCCCAGGCTGATATTAAGATTCATCTGCATTCCCCGCGCACCCGCCTGGCAGATGGTGGGGGAGGAGGCTGGGTGCGTGCTGGGGGCTGCAGCCAGAGACCAAGCTAGGCTCGGAGGGCCACAGAGCAGAGTGCCCACCCACCGTGCTCCCTCGGCCCAGCCCCGGACTGGGACCACTCCAACCACCGGGGTACCTCCTCACCCTCACAACCTCCAAGGGGTGCTGAGGACTTGACCTTTGCTTTTTCTAAGGACTGAAGGGGTCCTGGAGTTCCGGGAAGGAAACGCGGATGTGCGTGGGACCACGGAGGATGGGCCCCACTTTGGGGAATTCCAAATAAGGGTCCTCCTTGCCCTGGGGGCTTGCGGAGGTCGGAGAAAAGCAAGGACCCCATGGGATAGGAGCACCCTGTCCTGGTGGCTCCCTGGGTCACAGGGAGGGTAAGTAGTGAAGAACGCAGGCACAGCTTTCAAGGAAACCTTGCCCGCCTCGCCCTTCAGCTTCTCAGGAGGCTGCCGCCTGACCCCAGCCCCAGAATTCAGCCTGGCCCCCGGTGACCTTTTCAGCCCAGGGCTCTGGCCAAAGTTTCCCATCACATTAATCGGACGGCGCGGGGGTGGGGGTGGGGGTGGGGTGGTGGTGATCCCAAACCCCCCCTCCCCCCGAGTAAAGTAGAAGAGGAAAGAAACTGACGTTATAACACAAGGAGTACGGGCTAGACACCCAGAAGAACTTCCCTCGGCACAGAAGCAAGTCTGGCAGAGAGAAAGTCACTTTGAGCTTCGGGATAGGCTACTCATTACTGACGTTCTCTCTGGCTGTTGGCATGGGTTTGGAAAAAATAACCTTTCCAAAGTCCAGGTCTCCTGGGGTTCAGGACAGGGCAGCAGATTCCCAGTGCCCGCTGCGGGGGTGGGGGTGCGGGGGGGGGGGGACGGGCACCCTGCCAGAGGGAGGGATGGAAAGGGTAGTGTCCCTATCCCCGGGCCACCACCCTCTCCCCTCCTCGCCCAGACTTCCTCCGCCCCCGCGTCCGGCCGCCTTCATCCTAGGTCCCCCCGCTGCGGGCCGGCAGGGGAGGAGTTAACTCCGGAGGTACCGGCTGGGCTCACCGTACCTGCCGCCGCCGCCGCCGCCGCCGGTGGGAGGGACGAGGAAGCGCGAGCCGCCTGGGCGCCAGGAGCGCTCCAGTCTGGCGGGGTGCTGCGCGGGGAGCGGGCGGCGGGGCCCGGCGCGGCCAGGGGCGTCCGCCAGGGGGCGCGCCGCGACGGGGCGGGAGGGGCCGTCTGGTCTGGGGAATTAGCGCCAGGGACGGGCGCGCGCGCGGGTCCCCAGCACATCTGGGCGAGAGCGGCGCCGCTGGACCGCGGGGGGCGCCGAGCGCAGATCTGGAGCGGCAGAGGCACCGCGCGGCTGGGGCCCTTCGAGGCGCGCGGGGCGCCCATCTGGGACCTCGAGAGGGGGCCGCGCCGCGCGCAGCCGGGCCGGGGGAGGGGGGCGGCGGCGGCCGCACAGCTGGACCGGAGGGGGCGGGGTCGGTCCCGGGCGGCCGGCAGAGGGGAGGGCCGCGAGCCGCCGGGGACTGGAGCATGGGACGGCGCGCCTGAAGGAGCAGGGGCGAGGCAGGGGCCTGGGCGCCCGGCAGGAAAAGAGGAGAGACAGGGACCCGACAGCAGAGGAGGAAGATGCAACTGACTCGCTGCTGCTTCGTGTTCCTAGTGCAGGGCAGCCTCTATCTGGTGAGTGGCCCGCGGGGAGCTGCGCGGAGGGGCGGGGGCCCGGAGGACGGGGGAGAGCCCGGAAACTTTCTCCCTTCCCCACCCCCCGACATCGCCGGGATGGAGGGGAAGCCCGGAGGCCGGGGGTGGGGGGTGGAGGGGGAGAGGGCGGGTCCGAGGACAGAGACTGGACCGCAAGGGTTAATAGGGGCGGGGAGAGGGTGCTCGGCTGGCCCACCCACTCGGCCGCCGGTGGCGGGAGGTGCGACCAGCACGAGGGAAAAGGCCAGCAGCGGGGCGCCGAGGGTTACTCGACCCCGTCCCGGCGCCCCGGGACGCGCGGAAGGGGAGTGGGGGTGGGTGGCGGAGCTGACGACCTGCCAGGTCTGGGGGCGTGGGCTCTCCTCCGACCTCGGGGACCCAGAGGGCCTGGGACCTGGGTCCCGCCAGCGCGCGGAGGCTGTCCAGGCGGGGGGGGGGGGGCGCGGGGGGTGGCCCCCGCGGACCCCGCTCGCGCCTTCCCTCCCGCTCCCTCCCTCCCCGCCTGTTGTTTTCTTCTCCTCTCCCGGCTGCGCGCAGCCGGAGCCCCACAGGACCTGGGCAGGCGGCTCCCGCCCCGGGCGCCCGCGGCAGCTGAGCGGAGCGCCAAGAGCCGGCTCCCCGTGCACTCGCTCGCCGCGTCCCTGCGGCCCGGGACGCCCGGGACTCCCCCCCTCCCCCCGCTTCCCCCCCCCCCCCCGCCAGGGGCTTAACTCCTCTCCGACCGCCCCCACCCCAGTCCTGTCTAGAGAAGCCTCGGCCCCACATCTGGACCTGCCCGTTTCTTCAAAACAACACCCCCCCCCCGCGCGCGCGTGCCACCTCCCCTTTGCCACTATGTACAAGCACCCTCCCCTTCTCGCATCCCCACCTGCGGCCCTTCTCCCCACCCTCCAGCCATTCAGCTTCGACCCCCAGGACCAAGTAAACACAGGTCTGCAGAACCGAGCCCAGCCCCCCCCCCCCCCCCCCGGCCCGGAGTCTCCCCTCCTGGCTGTCCCTTCCCACTACCCTTGGGGCCTAGCAGGCAGGGCCACCCAAGCACACCTCTGCAGGCATGGCCGGGATCAGAACAGGGGGCGTGAAGACCCCAGGCCCCTTGGGAGCCCTCCAGAGCCCAGCCCTCTGGAGTCCCCCATCCTCACCCCAGGGGTCACCAGCAACCCAAATGCTGCCCCACTCTGAGCTGGTGTCCCTAGCACTGGTAAGGAGACACAGAGGGTGAGTACTCTGTCCCGAAGCTGAGTAAGCACACACCGGGCAGTTGCCCTCAGGAAACCTTGCCTACTCCCTGCTGCCCTCCAGAGCTGTCCCGAGTCTGAGCTGGGTCACTCGTCCTGCCGGCCCTCCCCCATGGCTCCTCCAGGAGGCCTTCCCAGGTGGTGCCTGTTGCCATAGCTGGTCCAGCAGAGGCTGGCCGAGCCTTGGCTGTTTGGCAGAAGATTCCGGGTGGGGATGGGGCTTGGATTCAATCTCCATAAACGGACCTACCTGGTCCGAGGGGCTGGGAGTGTGTGGTAGAATGGGAGGGCCAACCCCGTGCGACCTGGCCTTGGAGGGACGTAACCTGGTGGCCTCATCTGTAGAAAGGGAATAAGAAAAACTGCCTCATAGAGCGATAGTGTCCTGGCATGGCACCCTCGGTGGTCCCCAGAGGTTTTGACTGGCCGCGGCTCGGCCATCCTGGGTGTGGAACTCACTCCAGGGATCCCCCCTCCCCATTCCTCGTGCCCAATCCTGAGCTGCCTTTGTACCGGAGAGAGAAGGTCACTGGGCCCAGCTTTCTTATCCCATTGTCTGCTGGTTCTCTTAGTCTTAGAGGACAAAACTACCCCAGGGGAAGGGTCTCATCTAAACAGCCTAGGAAGTGGCAAAAAGCCCTGTCAAACGGGGGGGCTCTCCCAGCGGAGGGATGGCGCATTTTGAGGGCCGTGACTGTGCCTCCATATCACCCTGGGACTTTTACAGAGGCGGGGGGATTTTCCTCTGTGAAACTGTAACCTCATAACCTCTCCTGTAAGACCGGGGGCTCTGTCAGCACGAGGTTATGCTTCCGACATCGGATGAGGACTCTCCCGGGATCGGGAGCTGGGCCTCCCCCGTCAGAATGGGGCCTCCTCAGGGGCAGGGGCTGTGTCCCTCTGGTGCCATGGCTCACTGGAGAGAATTCTCGACCATCCTTCCAGATGCTGAGCGGTAGCCAGAGACGGGACAGTGGGGTGAGGAGATGGGGGTGGCCGGAGTGTCAGAGGGCGAGATGGGACCACGGCACAAGCCGGAGTATGCATCCAACCCCTAGAGTAAGACGGGTGAGACATCACTCGGCCTCAAGTCAGCGGAAGGGACAGGCAGGGAGTTGAGGCTGCTGGTGGGGGACACAGTGACCAGAACTCCTGGGTCCTCTGGGGACGGGGCTGTCACTGTCTTCCCAACTCCCTCCACAGGTCATCTACGGCCAGGATGACGGTCCTCCCGGCTCCGAGGACCCGGAGCGTGATGACCACGAGAGCCAGCCCCGGCCCCGGATGCCTCGGAAGCGAGGCCACCTCTCACCTAAGTCCCGCCTCGTGGCCAACTCCACTCTCCTAGGGCTGCTGGCTCCCCCCGGGGAGGCATGGGGCGTCCTTGGCCAGCCCCCCAACCGCCCGAACCACAGCCCCCCACCGTCGGCCAAGGTGAAGAAAATCTTCGGCTGGGGTGACTTCTACTCCAACATCAAGACGGTGGCCCTGAACCTGCTCGTCACGGGGAAGATCGTGGACCACGGCAACGGGACCTTCAGCGTCCACTTCCGACACAACGCCACCGGCCAGGGCAACATCTCCATCAGCCTCGTACCGCCCAGTAAAGCTGTAGAGTTCCACCAGGAGCGGCAGATCTTCATCGAAGCCAAGGCCTCCAAGATCTTCAACTGCCGAATGGAGTGGGAGAAGGTGGAACGGGGCCGCCGGACCTCGCTCTGCACCCACGACCCGGCCAAGACCTGCTCCCGAGACCACGCTCAGAGCTCAGCCACCTGGAGCTGCTCCCAGCCCTTCAAGGTCGTCTGCGTCTACATCGCCTTCTACAGCACGGACTATAGGCTGGTCCAGAAGGTGTGCCCAGATTACAACTACCACAGTGATACCCCCTACTACCCCTCCGGGTGACCCTGGGCAGGCCACAGAGGCCGGGCCGGGGCTGGAAGGACGGGCCTGCCCGCGGAGGAGGCCATCTGGCTGGATACTGGGCAGGGACACGGGGAGGGACCTCAGGCAGGGAAGGGGGGGTGGAGAGAAGGAGATGCCAGGTGGGGCCGGGGCCAAGTCTCACGTGGCGGTGGGGAAGGGGTCCCAAGTGCGGGGCCCCAGCCTGGGGTTGTGGAGCGGCCGGGGCATAGGAGCACTGGAGGAGGAGTGGGGTCTCTGGGCAGCCCCGCGGGGCTCCCCTGCTGAGCGACAGGAAGGTGCTGGGCCCAGGAGACCGCTGGGGAAGGCAGACCAGTGTGGCCAGATGAGGTCACGGAGAAGAGCCCGAAGCCTCGGCTCCCTCCTTTCCATCCTGAGAAAGAACAACAAGGAGAGGGGTCTCTCATCAGCAAGGGCACCGAAGAATGGCAGAGACGAGACGGGGCTGCCCGGGAGCCAGCCCTGGGTGGGGGGAGGGGCGGGGCCGGAGGAACTCTTGAGCCCCGCTGAGTCAGCCCCCCCACCCCCCGCAAGCCCATTGTCCTGGACGGTGGACTGAACTTGGCTTCAGGCTGAAGTGGTGACCCTTGGAGTCGTTTTGACGTCTTGACGAATAGACCGTCTGCTCCCCGCCAGGCCGTAACCTTCCCAAAATTCCCTCTCCTGCCATTGCCGCTCCTCCCCTCCCCGCCGCCCCTGTCCACCCTTGTGCCGATGGGTCACCCATCCTTCAGCTGCAACAGAGGGTGACTGTGGTTCTCCCACCACCAAGGCCACAGATGGGAGCCCACCCTTGCGCTGTGTCCCCTCGCCACCCCACCCCCCTGCTGGCTCCTCTGGGAGTGTCCTCGTCCAGCCAGCAAGCCTTGCCCGTCAGCCTGGGACCCACCCGGATGGATACAGGGCCTTCAGCAGCTCGGGGCCGCGTGACGCCAGACTGACAAGGGCGCTGGACCTGTTCCGTGGTGTCTGTCTGTGGGTGGGGGAGGGGAGGGCGGGGTGTGCGATCCCCTGATTGTCAGCTTGTGTGCAGAGTCTTGTTCTGGAGCCGGGAATAAAGCTTTCCCAGGGCACTGCTTTCTGAACTGTCCAGGGAGGGAAAGGGCCCGGGGTGCCCCGCCGTCCAGCCAGCGCTGCTCAGCTAGATGGCGGCAAGATGTTCCCTGGAGACCAGAGCTGCGGGGCGACAACAGCTGTTGGGGCTGGTGCTCACGGAGGGCCTCAGGGGTTCCCTCCCCAGCCTCCTTTTCGGGACCTGTTGGGAAAGCTGGGCAGACACTGCTCGGTGATCCCAGGGGGTGGGGGTGGCCCCTGCAAAGCAGCTTGGGGAGGAAGAGCTGGTGGGGGGGGGGGATGGGCCATTGTGTTCCTTGTCTCCCTGGGTTGCCATCCGGGTGGGCCCCCGGGGTGGGGTGGGCGGGGGCCCTTGCTCTGTCAGGGTTTGGCCCCGTGGCCTTGGACAAGTCCATTCTCCTCTCTGGGTCTCTTTCCACTTCTTTGTAAAATGAGGAATATGCCCAACCCAGAGCTTCTCCCGTGCGAGTGGGCATCGGACCCACCGGGAGCGTCGGTTAAGACATGGAGTTCTGGGTTCCAGACGATTTGCCCTTCTAGCGAGGAGCCAGGGAGATGCCGACGCTCCTGAGGGGACACCAAGGACCACTCACGTGACCTCTCTGTTCCTTTCTGGCTCTGGCCCCCTAAGATGAAGAGACGCCTCCGAGGCTCCCTCCCGACTACCTTCCAGCTGCTTCTCCTAGGAAAATCTCCTGGAAGGGTCCTCTCAGAGAGGCAGGGTGTCGGGCTTTGCGTCTGATCATGTGTCAGTGCAGGAACAGGCTGGGTTGGGGGGGAGCGGGGACAGAAGGAGGCTTGAAAGCAGCCATCCCCCCCCCCCCCCCGCAGCCGACAGGAGGGCCTTGGGATGGATTGACAGCCGGTGACGCCTTGCCTGGGAGGGCCAGCCGGGCCCTTTGGGGCTCGGTGAGCGGGATGCTGAGCCCCGAGGACCAAGATCACAGGGCCCTCTCTAAGGTCATCCTCAAGCTGCTCGCTTGGGAGGGCAGCACTCAGGTCCCCTGGGTCCCTCTCGGCCATGCAGCCACAGCGAGGAAAGTCCTAGCACGAGAGGGGAAGACAACGGTCCTGCCGCCCGCAGCCTGTCTCCCTTGCCCGCCAGCACTCAGCACGGCCCAGTGCTCCTCTCGCTGCAGAGCAGAGCTGGACGAGGCCTTAGAAGCCACCTTGCTGTATGAAGTGACCCAGAAAGGGCACATGACTCAGGCTCACACTCCTATGCCAGCGTTCCCCTGCACCGTGCCTCCCGGGGCCACCTCTCCTGAGCAGAGATCTGAGACACGCACCCCTTCTTCCCCGCCCCCCCCCCACCGCCCCTCCACCATATCTACACTCTCCCTTCCCACCCTGACAGGTGGGTGGGAAGGAGGCACAGGTGCTTAGAATTCAGACAGGCCCTGCCCTGGGGGGGGCTTGCCTCGGAGATCTGGTGGGTTCTCTCACCTGCGGATGCCTCCCAGAACCAAGCACCGCCTACGGCCCTGTGGGCACTGGAGGGAGAGACGGAGGGGGGTGGTCCTGGGCCCCCCTCACCCGGCCCTGGCTGGACGATCAGCAGGACCGGGGGACACTCTGACCCACCCCCCTCCGGCTCTTCTTTTGTGGAGAGCCAGATGCTGCTGACAGCTGGAGGGCTGGCCCGCTTGGCACGCATACGGCCTGAGCGGGGGGGGGGGGGGGGGGCGGGAGGGGTTCATTTTAATAACTTCATTTCACCCACGCGCACACTCCGCTGCCTCATCCCTCCTTTTCTGCCCTTCCCCAGTAACCTGGCTGCTCTCCTCGGCTAGGATCTTGCTAATAGATTTTTCTCCCGGATTGTGATTCTTTTGCAATAGACCTCTGGGCCCTGATAGTCTTGCCACCACCAGATATTTTCTACGCCCCCTTGGTCCTCGGAACGTAAGGGGTCTGTCCCACTGCCTCTGGTGACGAAGGTACCAACCTCTGCGCCCTTGGCGAGCAATGTCTGTGACCTCCCCCGAGGACTACAAAAAGGGCTCTCCGGTCGCCTGATCTTGCCGTTCAAGCACTCACGGGAGAGCAGATCCCTCTAGAAGGAGCCTGTCTCCTCTCCCAGAGAGCAGCTCCAGGTCCTACCCCCACCCCACCCCTTTGGCTCCCCCACCGCTGCCCGTT
Source organism: Lynx rufus (assembly GCF_022079265.1). Taxonomy (NCBI): domain Eukaryota; kingdom Metazoa; phylum Chordata; class Mammalia; order Carnivora; family Felidae; genus Lynx; species Lynx rufus. The sequence continues at coordinate 23,181,314 of NW_025814832.1, read as the reverse complement.
CGGTCCTGTGGCCCAGCTCCCCATCCGCTCCGCCTAACTGGGGAGCTGCCCCAGGGCAGAGGCCTCGTCTCCTTCATCCGAGGGGAGCTTCTGGAACAAGCCTCCCAGACTGGATGCCCTTTGAGGTCACAGCCCGTATCTCCCTATGAGACTGAGGAAGCAGGGTCTGTCCCTCCACAACTGACTGAAGAGCCCTGTGAGGACAGCATCCGCCTCTCTCATCTGCCCAGAGTCTCCCTGAAGGCAGGAACCGCGATATGGACACGGGGAAAGCCGGCCCTCGGGTCTGCCCTTCGGCTCTGTGCACCGTACTGCGTCGGCCTCGGTGTCCCCACCTCTGAGGGGGTGAACCTTCCCAGCAGTCTGTGGGGCTCATGAGGGGCTACATGTTGGGTCGAGTGGCAAGGGTCTAGGTCCCTCCTCTGTCCTCCTTCCCCCTCATGTTTCCTCCCTGGGATGAGTAAGCGGGGACTGAGTCACCCCCCTTCCCCATCCTTGGCAGGGATGCTGGTGACCTTGCATGTGGCACTCTCCTGAGGCGAGGCCCATTGCTCAGAGATGCAGGAGGCAATGGGTGGGTAGGGAAGTGGGGGAAGGGTGTGTATGGGGGTGGAGGCGGCTGAAGGTCAGGGGGTGACCAGGGACCTGGATTATCCAGTCGAGTAGGTGTAGGGGGCTGTGGGAGACGCAACGAACCGGTCGCTCTGTGTTGGGAAGCGATCCAATGCCACGGCTGGGAGTGGGAGAGAGAAATGTTACTTCCACAGACTCTGAGTCCTGTGGTCCTGCAAGGAGAACCGGGGGCTGGGGTGACAGGCGCAGAGAGGCGCCACCAGCCCCCCCCCCCCCCACCGGGAGGAGGCAAGATCGGGCGGGGGTGGCACCTGCCAGTTATGCCAAAGCCCCGGAGCGGCAGCTGCCACCATCCTTGAGCACAAATGACAGAAGAGACCTGGTGCTCAGCCGTCGGGGGCTGGGCTCCCGTTACACGGGGGGACCCGGTTTCCGGTTGACCTGGCGAGCTCAGAAGCCGACCGGAAAATCCAAGCGACGGATGGCCACTTCGAAGCTTTCCGGTTCGTCCTCTCGGGGCCACCTGGCTAGATGGTCCCAAAGGGCGAGCTGGCACCTCCCGAACTTGCCACTGCACTGGCAACGTGTGTGGTGCAGGAGTTTGGATCTGCGCCGGTCCCGGGTCTGTCATTCATTAGCTGGGTGGCTTCGGACAAAGAGCATCAATCATCTCCCAGATGCCCTTGGGTGAACACCTAGGGATCTACCCACCCTGGAGCATCGTTAGGAAAAGTTAAATGATTCACTCGACAATATTCCTTCCTCCTTCCTGGGTTTTGGGGCGTGGGGTGTACGTTAGCTTCAGCCTTTCCCTGGGGGAGCTGGGCGAAATGGCCCTGGGCTGGAGCTGGGAGACCCGGGTTCCTGGCCTGGTTCTGTCCCGTAACACCCGAGGCAGAGCGCGCTAACTGTCCTGTGATATACATTGCACCTTTCCCCATAGGAACGGAATCCTCCGTTTTTAGCTGGGCCGAGGGCTGCCTGAGATGAAACACTACATCTCTCTCTGCCTCTCTTGCGCCTAGATGTGGCCATGTGACTGAGATCAGGCCAGTGAGGTGTAAGCCAAAGGTTATTTGGCAACTTCTAGAAAGTTGATAAGACAGCTCTGGCCGCCATCTTAGACAATGGGCGTCAGAGTCACATACTGGAAGGGTCAGAGCAGTGAGTGGCGGCGGGGAAGGCTTGGGTCCCAAACACCTGGTGCGAGGGCGTATTTTGTGCACCGGAAACGCCGTACGGGCTCCAGGCTGCCCACCTTCAGACTTTTACGTGAGAGAAAAATCAAACTTCTGTCTCATTTAAGCCGCTGTGCTTTGGATCTCTATCTCTTACAGGTAAATCTATCACCACTCGACTCAATGGATGTGTCTGAGCAGTTCCCGTCTGTGGACCCGGTTCCTCATCTGTAGCGCCCAGACCTTGCCGTGCACGGGAGACGTTTTAGGGGCTTGCAGGCGACAATGAACTTGGGAAAAGTTTCGGTCCTCCCCCGACTGCCTGCCGGGCACGGAGACACGCAGTCTCCACTTGGGAAGGTGGAGCGTGTCGCTTTTGCATGGCGGGGGGCCCCTGGAGGGCTCTGAAGGATTCTCTACTCCCTCTGAAAGGCCTCCAGTCCCCAAATCCAACCCCCGCACGTCTTGAGTCCCCATCCACATTCTGATGTTGGTGACACACAATCCTCGTTAAGGGCCTGGCTGATCCCAGCCAGATGGGATCCTAATTTAATTAAAACCCTTTAATTACCTGCAACAACACAGCTTTGGAAGTCCAGGGCAGGAGGGGCCCGGGGACGGGAGGGGAGAGGGCATGGCAGGGTGGTGGCTGCCCTCCCACCACTCAGTGAACCCCGGGCTTTCGGGATGGTTCTTCCACCCGGTGGACACAAACCGCACGGAACAGCCGGTGCGGCCTCTGCCTCTGGCTCGGTCTGCAGCCAAGCCGGGGAGCCGGGCCAACCAGGCCCTGGGTGGTGGTGGGGGGGGGGGGAAGGGGGGGGGACGGGCGGGCAGAGTGGCAGGCTCTTGAAACCCACGCTCTCCGTGCTGGTTTTGTGCTTGCATTGGGACCGGCACAGGCCGCCTGAGCCCAGGCCTGAGCTGCCGGAGACCCTGGCCCTGCCCAGGACGCTCTGGGTAAGAGCAGGCGTGGTTCTGTTACCTCCCCAAACGGCCCGGCTTCAGAAACAGGGGTACCTCCACGTCCACCAAAGGAGAGCCATGCCCCTGAGAACAAGGGTCTTCCCTCGAGGTGTCATCCACCCCGGGGAGGGGAACGCGAGCGAGTGGCTCAGGTGGGCCGCAGAGGGCCACGTCGTTTCCCGGGCCCCAGAAAGGACCCCCGGGGCGCTGGGCCTCCACCGGGTCCTCCCTGGAAAGGCAGAAGGAAGGGGCCCAGGCCAGACCGGAGCCCGCCGAGCCTTGGCAGGGGCAGATTCTGAAACCCAGGCTCTGGGAGCCGCACGGTTCTTAAGCCTTGTGGACCTCATCCCCTAATACCCGTCTGTTCTCCCTAAGTACTCATTCATTCAACAAATATTGTTTGATAAAACCTCTGACGCCGAGCTGGGGAGGCTCTACCGGTAGTCGAACACGCTCCCCGGGATCCAGGCCTTTCTGCTCCCACCCTTCCCATCCTTTTTCCTTCCTTCCCGTGCTTGGCCTCGCTCTGTGCTCTGCCTCATGTCCTCTGCCGTCCCGACACCCACCGCTCCCTCTGAGGCCCCTGCTCCTACCTCTGACTCAGGTTGAATCTGGAGTGCTGTGTCCCCGCCAACCTGGGGGCTGTGACAATAGGAAATGTGGATGTCCCCCGTCCCAGACTAATGAGAGACTGGACAGGAGCTGTTGCTGCCGCAGAGTGGAGACTCCTTGAGGGGCACGGGCTGCGTGCCCCTGGCCTGGAGGCTCCCCAGAGGCAGAGGCCCTTCCTCCGAGGCCCGTCTAATGAACCGTCGGCACCCCAGCGTCCTGCACAGCAAACGCCCCACGCCGAGGCAGGACCGCGGCCTGGGAGGGGAAGTGATGACAGGAGGGCAAGCCGCTGTCCCCACCCAGCACGCCTGACCTCCTGGCTGGGAGAGAGGCACACCTCTCCTCCCACCTGTCCCCAGTATTGATTGTTGTCTTCTCTAGAAAGGTCTTCAGAGACCCAGGTTAGCTCCCGGGGCGCAGGGTCTCGCCTTGAATCACCGAGCGTCATGGGAAAGGCCAGGGCCTTCTGGATCCTAACCTAGTACCTGCTCTTTCCATCAAAACAAGCTTCCCCAGAGCCCCTCCATGGCTTACGGGGTAGCCCCCACCTGGGGGACAATGGTCTGCTCGGTCCCAGGGAGCCTGGGCTCACCCATCTTGGGGTCAAAGCAAGGCCATGTCCCAGTTATGTGTTTGAAGAGGGCTGGGTTTAGGTCTTAGTTGCCCTGTGATCATTACCCAGCCTCCCCTGGTTTCTCCGGGCCTTGGATGGCAGTTCTTTCCCCCGCCCGCTCCTCTGGTTACTGTAAGGAACAAACTGTCCCTGTAAATGATGTCGCCATGTCAGGGTACTGCCATCTAGCTCTGCCTGGCCCTCCCACCCACCTACTGGGGCCCACAGGCATCTCAGAGCCTCACAGGTGGGGGAAGAAAGCTGGCTTGTCTTGCTTTTGGGGGGGAGGCTGTGTAGCCCAGGGGTTGACAGCATGGATTCCGAAGCCGGGCTGCCAATTCCTAACTGTGGACCTTGGGCAAGTTACCGAACACCTTTGTGTCTTAACGTCCCCATCTGTAAAATGGGGATACTCTTTACCTGTCAGAGGGCTTTTGTGAGCTGCTCTGAGTGGAGTCCCACATTACAGCCCTCCCGATCTTGGCCAAGCCGGGCAGGGAGGGAGGGGGCGAGGGAGAAGAATGGCCTGCGGGCACACTCATTTCTCACCGCAGGGAGAAGGTGCAGGAGAAAACCCCATAGGAGAGGTCAGAAGTCTGTCACCGTCTACAAGAGATGATGCCTACAAAGGAATCTACTTTTGTTTTCCTTGACTCTGGCTAAGAAACGCGGCCCTTGGTTGCATTGACTACTGCTCCTTGGGCCCAGAATCCCACTTCTGCACTCCAGAAGCCCCTGTGGTTGCACTATGGAGGCTCATCTGTGTATTCCCTGCCCGGGCCCTCTGTTGGTAAACGTAACACGAGGCTCAGAGAGTGCAGGTGGCCACAGGGTCTTTATTTAGAAGCACAGAATTATAGAGCAGCCAGCCAAGCGCACTGAGGCCGCCTGCCCAGGGCCCCTCCTGCCTTACCTCGTCCCTACCCCCGACCTTGCCTGTCTTCGTCACCTCCACCCGTCACCTCCATCTGTCACCCCCGCCCTACGGATCCGTTTCTCATCAGCCTGGATGGCCTGTGGTCCCTTGCTGGTACCCCTGGGACCTGGGCGTGTGAAACATGCCCACCTGGGGCTGTACCCGTGAGGGCGAGTCCCCGAGGACCGGGCCTTGAGTGACCCACTTCTACACTTGGAGAAGCGCCAAGGGCCTGGGGTAGGAGGGGCCCTGCCGCCGCTTAGTCAGGCTCTGCCATCTGCCTCATTTCAGCAGAGATCAGCACTGGAGGGCTCGTTGTAGGCAGGGCTTTTTATTTTAATGCGGCCGGACCAGGCTCAAGATGTCACTCCAGTGAGCGGGACTGGAGACGGGGCGGGGGGTGGGGGGAGAGAGAGAAATGTCTAGGAAAACGGGAGAAATAAATGGAAGCTTCCTTGCTCCGGGAGGAGGGAAGGGCACGGAGGAGAGAGGGAAGGAAAAAAGGAGAGAAGCCCGCGAAGCAAAAATGGTGTAGAGGAGATGGGCTGGGTTTAGCAGCTACGCATCGTCCATCTTCCCCCCCTGGCCCCCCAGAAGCCGGCGACAGCCCAAGAAACGGGGCTTCTGGGTCCCCGAGTTACAGCCGCCCGCTCCCCAAGCCCCCTGCCCACATCTGCAGGCCCAAGGGCTTCTGCCCCGCCTCCTACCTCCCTCTCTGGAATGCCTAACGTCAAGCACGGCTCACTTTCGGAGACTGTGATAGTGGTGACAGGGGTGGTCATACCTGCGCTATCCCAGGTGACTGGAAGATCTGGCGCAGGCTGACTCCTTCCCAAGACCCCTGTGGACTCCCCGTCCTCCACACATGACAGCAGGGTAAGAGCTCAGAGCTCACAGGACGCCAGGCGAGCCGCTCTCTGCAGGTTCTCACTCCACAGGTAATTCTGCTTCAGAAGATCCCCCATGCGCCCAAAGGTGCCCATTTCAGTGTCTCATCACAGATTTCTATTCCAAAGGGTGTATACATATATACGGCTTCGGCTGGAACCAACACGATACGTAGCGATCACATTAACATTAGCCTCAGTTTACCTTTCTGGAGCCCTCGTTCAATAGGCAGTCACTGTATTAAGGCCTTAACATGTGTTGTCTCATTAAGTTCCCAAGAGAACCCTATGTGGTACACCCATTTTACAGAGGAGAAAGCTGAGGTTTACACCGGCAAGTACTTCGGCCAGGACCGTGAGTGGTGGTGGGAGGGCAGGGCCAGGCTCCCGAACTCCAGATGCTGTGCCACCAAACACGGGCCCCAGCTGGACCCTCAGTGCTGCCCTCTTACCAACTCTCTCCCCAGCCGCCAGTCCAGATCACTCCTCCACCCTGCCCCCCTCCCAGGAATTCTCAGCCATTGAGCTCATTCCCTACCTCACCCGGGAAGACATACAAGTCACCAGGTGCACAGTCATTCAACTTCCCCCCTTCCCACAAATGCACCTGTTTCTGCAGGACTCTCCTCACACCCAGGGAGGGCGTCCCTAAGCCCCCCAACCCTCTGCGTGCTCAGAACCTCAGGGCACGGATCATCCGATCTCTCCTGGAGCTTTCCCATCAGCTTTAACCAAACAGGCTCCATCTTTCGGTAAACCCACCTCCCTCTACTCCTTTCCTGCCAGGAGCCACTGCCAGGACCTTCTCTTTACAGCCATGCCTGAAACACGAGCCTGCTCTCGAGGCTCACTGCTCACCTCCCACCCGCTCCCCACCGCACCCCTCCTGGTCCCTTCCCTGAGTGTTCCTGCCTAAGGCCACCAATGACTTCCATGTTGCTACCTCCAGTGGGCATTTAAAATTGAAAAAAGAATTTTTTTTAATGTTTGTTTATTTTTGAGAGAGAGAGAGAGAGAGAGAGAGAGAGACAGAGCATGAGTGGGGAAGGAGCAGAGAGAGAGGGAGACACAGAATCAGTAGCAGACTCCAGGCTACGAGCTGTCAGCACAGAGCCTGACACGGGGCTCAAACTCATGAACTGTGAGATCATGGCTTGATCTGAAGCCAGGCGCCCCCCCCCCCAGGGGGCATTTTAAAATTCTTTCTTATTCGACAGCATTTGACACTTTTAACTCTTTCATGTTGGTACCCTTGACTTTGATTTTCTTCTTCCTCTCTCTCGCCACGTCTCCTGCGTGACCTACCCTCCTTTACCGGCGGCCTCCGTCCCCAGCCCCCTTCTCTCCTCACTCTGTACTCTTCCTTGGATCCAACACACCCAGGGCTTCAGTTCCACCCATAGACCAGTATCTCCAGAACCTTCTCTCCGGTCCCCATCTCCCCTCTGGGTGCTGGGTTCATACATTCAACAGCCTCCATGTGGGTTTCTCAAGGCATCTCATGATCAACAAGGAAGATGAAATCAACGATCCTATTTCCCTCAAGCCTGTTTATCTTCCCATCCGCCTCTATCTTGGCGAATCCAGCCTGCTCACCTCTTCATCTCTACTCCGTCCGACGCCGTCATCGGGTTCTGCCAAACCTGCCCTCTAAATCTCGGATCTTCTAAGTCCGCCGCCTCCCTGTGCACGTTCTGTCAGCTCTTGCCTTCCACCGTCCCCACTGCCAGCATTAACTTTTCTATACTCTCGCCAGGCATCTTATTAAAATGAAATCTTGTCACCCCCTTCCGCTTAAGACTCTCCCACGATTGCCCACCGTTCTCAGTTAAGGGCCTAAATCCTAAATGTGACCTGGGGAGGTCCTCCCCGCTCTGGCATCTTAACTCACTGCCACACTTGTCCACGCTCCGGCCCCCCAGCCTTCCGTGCTCCCGGAGCACATCGAGCTCCCTCCCGACTCAGGGCTTGATGTGTGCCGTTTCTTCGTGCCTTCGGTGCGGAATGTTGCCTCTCCCACCTCACCAGGCTCCAGCGCTCCATCCTTTGGCTTTCGCTTCAAAAGCTGCTTTGGGAAGCCTTCTGGATCTCTCAGATTAATTCCCCACTCACAGGCTCTCACGGTGCCCCACACGTTTCTTTCACAGCGCTCGGCATAGTTTGACAGCACGTTATCTGTGAGACTGGTAAGGACACTCTTTCCTCAGGGACTCTAAGCTCCACGGAGGGCAGGGAGCAGTTTGTGTAACCCACTGTCCACCCCTAGAAACCAGCGCAGTCCCTGGCACATCGTATGCGGAATGTATAAATGAATTACTGGCAAAGAAAACAGAAGAAAATTCATTGTTAAAGGCCAAACCAAGGCAAGGTTCTTAAACTTAGGTCACCACGGGAAACCCTGGGGATCACCCACTGGTATGCTGACCGCTCTCAAAGGCCTTTTTCTCTCTTTAGCTTTGTTTGCTCAGAGGTAATGGGGACAGGAACGATCTTCAGTGATCGCATCCCCATGAATGATGGAAGATTATAAGAGATAATGTTGTCAGGGGATATGCCTATTTTTCATTAGTGTTTCAGTAAAATACTTACAATACTGACAAGAGGTAGAAAAAAAATGTTTATTTACCCAGAGAAATTCAAATGTGTCATATGACTATGGGTCCATGTATTAATGTCAATGTATCTATAGATTTTTTTTTAAGTTTATTTATTCTGAGAGAGAGAGAGAGAGACAGCATGAGCAGGAGAGGAGCGGAGAGAAAGAACCGCAAGCAGGCTCCGCGCTGCCAGCATAGAGCTCAACGAGGGGCTCAAACCCACGAACGAGAGGTCATGACCTGAGTTGAAGTCGAATGTTTAACCGACTGAGCCACCCAGGCGCCCCCTACCTATAGATTTCTTAACGACATGGGTTGGAACTGCGTGGGTCCCCTCATATGCAGATCTTTTTTTGATACAGTGCATTGTATTTTCTCTTCCTTTAAAAAAAATTTTTAGTGTTTATTTTTGAAGGAGAGAGAGACAAGAGTGTGAGCGGGGGAGGGGCAGAGAGAGAGGGAGACACGGAATCGGAAGCAGGCTCCAGGCTCTGAGCTGTCAGCACAGAGCCCCACGCGGGGCTCAAACTCACAAACCTCGAGATCATGACCTGAGCTGAAGTCGGACGCTCAACTGACTGAGCCACCCAGGCGCCCCTATATTTTCTCTTATGATTTTCCTAATAATATTCTTTGCCCAAGCTTACTTTATTGTAAGAATACAGTATATAATACACATACAAAACATGCTAATCAACTGTTGATGTTATTGGTAAGGCTTCTAGGCAACAGTAGGATATTAATCATTAAGTTCTGGGGGAGTCAAAAGTTATATGCAAAATTCTGACTACTACACAGGGTGGGTGCCTCTACATCCCTTGTTGTTCAAGGGTCAACTGCACTTCATTTTGCCATGAAGCTAAATGCCATTAAAGCATTTTCCAGTGCTATGGGATACCAGGAAATGACAGGGCACACTGGAAACCACACCAGTGGTGTGCTGGAGCTGGTTCACACTGGGTCTCTAGGGCCAACCGTTGCACGTTCAGGAATTTTGAGACCTGGTTGTAAAAGAGCCAATTAACAATTAAATTATACTAATGTACAGTTAACAGCAAAGGTAACACTCAAAATTCAAATCTTCCTAGCTCTTTCATGCTTTACCATGGCCTACGCTCTTGAGGTTCTAGACGTCCACCATATCTACATGGCGGAAATACGAGGCAGCGGTGAACTGAGTGCTTTCCAGCTCCGCGTCCGGTAACGTCACCTCGGACGTTTGAAACGGGCCACGGTGGGAGTCTTTAGGCCATGGAAACTGGCAAAGCTACCATGACATTTTGGGGAACCGAATGTTGTAACTTTGGTAAGCTCACCACTGAACCAAACTACTGGCTCCTTAAAACATCTGAAAGGTCTAGGGCGTGTGAAGCAAACTTTTACTTGCAAGACGGATAGGTGAAGAAGTATAGCAACGTATGTGTGTCTAAATTTAGGAAACCATTCTCAAAATTGTGTAAGGGCTGAAGGTGATTGTTTTCTTCTTCAACTTAAAACTGCAGTTATTCTGCATACATCTTATTACAAATATCAGTTACTAAAGTGTCATTTTATGGAACAACCTGTACACCATAACTTCAGGACAAAAATAAACGTGTTGACTAAATTGAGACGGAAGTTCTTAAGAGTGGGTGGGAGACATTCCTCTTCTCTCTCCCTGCCAAACTTCTGCAAAGAGTAGCTTATACTCATTCTATATTTGCTTACCTTCGCATCAGTCTTGGCTTCTGCCTCCACCATTTGACAGAAGCTGCTCTAAGGTAACAAAGGACTTCCTTACCACCCAATTCTAGTCTGCTGTTCAGTCCTCAATGTCATGACCTCTCTACGTTGTTTCTGAGGGCCCCTCCCCCGCCTCCTCCATTAGACGGAACTCACAGAGCGTCCTCCACCCCAACCCTAGCCTAGCACAAGGTTTGGCACCTTCCAGGTGCTCGGCCCTTGTTTGCTGAATCACTGGCCTGAGTGTTCATCCCTGGGACCTTGGACGTGACTGTTCTTTACTTGGCTGGATGCCTGTTTGCTCAGACATCAAGAGAGTAAACCGCGTGGGGGGCCCTTTTTTCCCTTCGGTTTGTCAAGAGCTCACCTGTAAGGGTTTAAGAAAGCCAACGCTCTCCCCGTTTCTCCTGGGCCTTACGAGCAGGTGTGTGTGCCCTTCACTGCCAGGCAGACTCTTGGATTTCCATTTCCTCTCTGGGCCCTGGGCCTAAGCCCCAAAGCTACTCCTTTGCCTTCTGTTGTTTCTTGGCTCAGAGCCAGGTTGAGTGACCTTGAGGAAGCCACATTATCACCTTTGCAAGCTATACGATTGGGATGAAGGGGAACCGTGCAAGACAAGCTGGCAAGTGCTCAAAACTCCTGTGAGATCTGTAAACCGTGGGTCCCGATGCCACGTTGCCGTACTTGAGTTGTGCATATTTTATCTTCATAACGTGTTCCCCCTAGAGTTGATCCCCTTCAACTCCTTAATCATTTCTGTTGCTCGTGCTGAATTCCCTCAAGTCTAAAATTCTTTTCTCCTAGAGCTGCAGGAGTCAGAAGCAAACAGTATTCCAGATGCCACTTTCCACTCCCAACATTACGGGATTTACAGAGGGGGAGTGATCATCTTGCTAATGGCTTAGCGGCATAAAGATCCCATCAGTCAACAACATTCAAGTTTCCGCTCTCATCCGGAGGTCAAAGCTTCTGGTTCTCCCAGCTCATTATCCCAAACACTGATCTTCCTCCATTTGCTTTCTCGCTCACTGCCTCCGTGAGGTGTCCCCCTGTCGGGTCAAAGGCCCCCACGTGGTGCGGTCACCTCTGAAATTGAAAGGGGGAACACACCTCCACCTTATGCAAACGCGTACACAGAGAGCAGCCCAACGATCCTCACCTGAATGTTAGATTAGTCAGCAGGCCATTAGAAATGAATCTAAATGATGTAGGGCAGAGTTCAGCGAGAAGTCATGAGATAAAGGAAACACACGGGGCCCGGGCTGATTAAAAAGATAATTGGTTGTGGAAAATAAGGTTGGGTTCCAGCCAAGACTTTGTCTTTGACGAAGATAAACCAACGGATCCAGTACAGTCGTGTTGGGGGAGTCAGCTGCTGTGCTTTTGGAGGAGTTGAGGAGCTGGAACAAAGCAACAGTTTCAAAGTGCGGCCCCGACTCCCCCTCTGTTTGTTTTTCTGCTCATAAACATACAAGCTGTTTCCTTTCATCTGTACAGGCTCACACAAGACGGAGAACCCACAATAGGTTTCAATCAGATTTACAAATGGATGTGCAGGATGGGGAAGCCAGAGAGATCTTTTGGCCTAAGAAAGGGTCTCCATGTCCCCGGCTAGAATTAAGAAAACAAACGATGACAACAACAAAGAGGAGTCTCTCTACGGACCTGAAACGCCAGCCGACTTACCAGTGACAAAGAAAAGAGAGGCCTCTCTTACCTGAATTGTTAAAACCCATAAAGGTGTTGGAGAGGCCCCACGGCAACACAGAGAGGTTTCATCTCCGCAGAGGGAATGGGAAAATTTTCCACGGATGGCGAGATACAGGGGGGCTGACAACAGGGAGGAGGAGGGGAGGTGGGGAGCGATGCCAGATACTCGATTTGGGCCTGAAACCATAACTCCAAAGGTTCTGTGAAACTACTTGCCTGAAATATTGTTTTGATAAATAAGCCTATACCCTTGTGGAATTGAAATCTCCAACTGTTCCACTGGCACGGACATCTCTGCGGTGACAGCACATGCCCCAGATTGTGGAGTTAACTTGAATTAAATTTCAGATGTGGGGGAGCTAAGGGAGGGGGTGGCGGCAGTGGGAGGTTTATGAACAGTATGCTGGGGCTCTGATGTTGTCATAACCAGATGGCTTCAACTGTATCAGTTAAACAAAAACAAACACGTCCAGAAATAATATCATAAGGACAGGAGAAGCGCTGAGCAGCCTCACCTGTACCCGAAATCCTAACAGCTGTGTACCCACAGTAAAGCTCACATTGGAAATTCCAAGAATATTGGGAAATCCCAAAGAGACCTTCTTCGTCCTGACAGAAGTTCGGTGCCAGGACTGCCTCCTCCCCGAGGACATATTCCCTGAACCACCAGCCCCCAGCCCCCCAGCTTTCTACGAACCAGAAGGAAAGCAAATCTGAAACCGGGCCGGTCCTCCTGGACTCTCTGAAGAACAGGCCGGCAGAGGCCTCTTTCTAGAGCTTTGCTCTCGCTTTTCCCTAAGAAGGAAGCTTTCACTCAGATCTCGTACCTAAACTTTTCAGAAATGGAACTTCCTCCGGTTACTTACATAAGCTCTTCAGGGCACTACATCAGAAGAATTGTCGCTCATGCCAAGACACGCTCTGAGGCATGTCACTTGACTTCCCTGGGGGTCCACTCCTCTTTGCTATAGAACGGGGAGGTGCTATCATCACGTGGCGGTTGGGAAGTGAAATGCTGTACGTGAAGGTTCAGCGAGAACAGGAGAGCTGAGCGAGTGCAGTGGCCCGAGAGGCCATGTGGGTAGAGGTGTGCTGGACCCCTGGGCCCGTGCGCCAACCCGGAAAGTGAGGATGAGGCGGCACAGGGCAGCGGCCACAACACGGAGAACTGGGCACTTCCTCACGTGACACTCGGGAGGAAGCTGAGTCGTACAACGGAGTGGCTTCTAACAAGCAGATCCTGTGCTCGGATCTTATACCGATACCAGAGCAAAGCCAGTCCACTCTCGGACTGGCAAGGTCAGTGGAGACTGCGACACCTGCAAGGGCCAAAGTCACTGGAGGGAAAGGGAGGGTGGGATATGTTGAGTCTCCCGTCTAAGGTCAAACAGCACACACCTCGGCCACATGGCCAATGCATTTTCCAGAGAATCCCACCGTCCTGGCCTGTCCGACACTGCTGTCAGAAAGGCAGAGGAGCCCCGGAGTATTCTTGTGAGCGCACTGGGAATTCAGGCACTAACCCTTCTGGAAACACATCAAGGCAGTGACAGAACCAGTCAGCGATAATAACTTCCCTTTATTTCATCTCCACGTTTGTGTCCCCTTGATCTTTTTAGAATTACCTAGGAGAAGGGAGACTGGGACTCAGGTGTTAGAACACGTAGGGCGTAGCCCCCTCCCATTACTTGCCTCGGCAGAGGTGGGAGCCTGATCCCTCATTAGGATGTGGACTGTGGGACAGATACTCAAGACGGACAAGACACCAGGAGATGCTGGGAGCTCACGGAGGAAGCTCGAGATCAGGGAGACGCGACAAATCCCCATCGACGGACATTTCAAATATCATCTCTGCAAGTTAAGGATCAAACGAGGCCTTCGAAATCCCTTACGGAACTCAGACCCACGAAACCAGCCAGGTGAGTGGAACAAAAGACCAGAGATACCACACGGTACAAAATAGTAATTATTTATATTTTCAAAAAGAAAAAAATTAACATTTGGAAGTTGTCCCCTGTAGGAAAGGGGTGAAGTGGAAGGGACGGGACTGGCTCCTCTGCAGGTGGCAAGTCAGGTGCAAACAGCTGAGCAATCTGGGCTGGGATTCTTGTCACACGGCATTAATAATAAAATCTCCTTTTCTCTTCTTTTTGTTCTGTTTTTGTTTTGTGTTTTGTTTTTTTAGAAAAGGGGGGGAGGGAGGAGAAATAAAATCAGAGAAAAAGGCCAAAAAACATTTTCCACAATATCTAAAAACCGAGAACCACGGTTCTTGTCAAGACAGTAGGAATTCTGGATGAATTGTTTTTTCCAGTTTTCAACACCAATAAAGGTTTTTTGCAAAAGCCACCACATCAGACACTCATCTTCCAGCTCAGATAACCTCCTTCCCCTTTCGCCTTCACTTGTTTTTCATGAAAGGATAAAAGGATGTACTCCGTTCTCGCAAACAGTAAGTGCTAACAACAAGAGGGCTCTGCTGACACTCGCACGGTGGTGAAGAGCTTTCACAAACATCCGAGTTTCCGCACAGTTGGATGGACTACGATTTCTCTCAACATAAATACTACCTGGGATCCAAAAACTGATTTTTGAGAAATTCTGCAAAGATCCTTTCTTCTTGCCTTTTCTTTTCCCTTCTCTTAAAACTAAATGTCTTTTTTTTTTTTTTTTTCCTTTTTGCTCCAGGCACCTGACGATTTGTTCTGCTCAGTCAGATGCAGACAGGTTTCTCCGAAGTGCCACCGCCGGGACGTCCTCAGGGTCGGCGCCTAAACTGAATCCCCACAGTGTCAAACTCGGCCGGGCCAAAGGGAACACAGTGACGCAGCAACAGGGTTTTCATTAGGTTGGACAGCCCCAGGCCCCGGGCCCTTCCCTCCCCCCGTTTCCCCCAAGGTTACTTAGTGCTGTTTTAAAAGTCTGGGGGCCACGATGCAGTCTTTCGCCCCCGCAACGAGTAAAAGCTCCACAGATCGCGCTGTCTACCCGGTGGTCACGGGCAGCAACAGCGGCTGCTGCTTCAGGAAAATGAACGGAGTCTTACAACAGGCAGGATCTTAGGACTGCTTCAGGCGCTTGCGTGGGGGTCCCAGGAAAGGGCACTGTGCTGAAGCCAGAGAGCGGTACGCCTCAGCCACCAAGTGGGGATGTGACACCACCATCGACTTCCACCCAGAGGTCTCCAGGACATCCGAAGCATGACTAGGAGGAACGTGGAGAGACGGGTTACCAAGGGCACGCGAGCAAGAGGGAGCAAACAGCCACCTGGGCGGTCTAACTTCCCGGCGGCCACCGCAAAGGCTGTCTCTGCCGAACGTTTAGGCAGAACCCTTAACGTAGGCTGAGTTCGTCAGACAGCGGGCCGACGGGTGACCGGGCTGTGGCTGCTGCGACTCTGAAATCCTGGGTTTTGAGCCCCTCTGCTTTCAGATACAGAAGGTGAGATGTTCCTCAGGCTCTTCTCTGCTTTATCAATGCTCTTGAGACTGACTGGTGACGCTGCTGATACAGAGAAAGAGCAAGGACTCTCTCCGTCAGGCAGCTCTGAGCTTCTGAGCTCTGAGCTTCTGTGGCTCTGCCGTTTTCTAGTCCCTGACCACAGAGCAGATCACGGCCTGGGGCCTGATGGCTCAAAAAGGAGGGGATCATGACCACACTCTACGGACCGGTTAACATCTAAAAAGCACCACGCCAAGTGTCCAGCACAGAGCGAGCGGTCCCTAGAAGGAACATTTAAGGGTCTCTTCTCTCCCACTTTTGCCACGATTGGTCAACTCCTTTGAAACAATCTTATAAACAGACTTAGTGGAAGCGGATCCTGTTTTGGGGCATTTTCTGTGCCGAGTAACTTTCACTCATCTACCCGGCAACCTCTTAGACCCGCCCGAGCCCAGAACTGCTGCTTGTGAGGGTTTTTTAAGGCCTGCTTCCCCTCTTTGGGTTTTCCCTAACTTTTGTTCTCCAACGGGCGAGAGAGCCAGGACATGCCCCACTGAGAATTACTGCAGAAAGTAATACGGCCAGGTCACTTATCGTTCGGGTGACGGAACAGATGTATTGGAACGAACACTTCTTTCTCCAAACGGTATTTAACAACCTCAACTACTGATTACCCCTTCCGTTTGTCCCCATTCCACAATCCACTGTTGGATGCATTTTACTAACTCCTACAAAACATACTTGGGCTCTCCCAGAGATCTACATGCCCTCTACTAAAGCCTTGAGTGTGCAGCGAGGACACTGCTGTTTGGGGGACACAGCTTTTCCAGGCCAGCAACTTATCGTTTTCATCATTTCCCATCACTGCGAGGAAGTAAGATGCCTCACTCACCAATCGCATTAGCCCCGGGAGAGCAAAACCATCTTCCAAACTGTCAAGCTGAAGGGAAAGATGAAAACCCTCTACTTACTACTAAAAGGGGTTAATGAAGCTACTTGCCCGTTTTCCTCACTAATTCAAAGTCTTTCTCGTCTCTCTAGCTACCCCAACTATCTTGAAAGAACATCTTTGAAGATGCCAACTCACTAGTTGATGAAATCCACTGCCTGAGTTTTCAACTGATCCGCGCTGTGGAGGTCAGCCAGGATGAGAATTTCTGCGGCGTTCTCCACGGAGAGGTTACTGCAGAGGGCATCCTCACACATGACCTTCAAACGCTCCAGGGCATACTGTAAAACACAAGCGCCGCGGCCGTCAGAGTGGGAACGGCTCCGGCTGCCGCTACTGAAGCCGTTTTCTTCAGCTGCACCATCATGGATTCCTGAACAAAACCGCACGGCCCGTGAGAAGGCTACTACTGCAATTATAAAACATAACCATGCCCCCAAGGCTGGAATGAAGACAGCTGAAAAAATGTGCCTGGCTGCCATTCAAGTCCTCAAGTCTGCCTATTAGAAAGATGGCAATTACAGAGTAGACCCCCAACCTCAAGTTCACCCTGCCCCAAGTAGGATGCAAGTGTTCCTTAGACCACCGCCACCCACCCTCCCTTACCACGAGGCATAAAACTCTGCTTCAGGCCAACAGGACATCACGTTTGGCATTTCTGCCATCCTTTATTCGGAGCCAAACTAGGGCGAGGCACAGCCCTTTCTACGCGGGCACTGTCACCAGCCCGGCGGGGAAGCCCAACGGGCCCATCAGGCTGTGAAAAGGAGCCCTGCGGTGACTTTCAGCAGCGTCTGCACCACTAGTTGGGCCTCGATGAGGGTCAACCCAAGGCCTCCTTTGAAAGAGAAAGGGATAAATGGGTCCTCTTTACTGGGGCTGAAGTTAAGATTCTCAGGGCAGAAGGACAAAGTAACAGAGACCCTGGATCCTGTTCCGATCTAAAAGCTTCCTATTTTCCAGAGTAAAGGGTATAAATGTCCCGGAAGTGAAGGTCTAGGTTAATACTGGGCACATCTGACCTAGCTGATCTGTTCTGATGCCGCTGGACTACGTGCTCTCAAATAGGAGATTATCAACATAACTAAGGAACTTCAGCAGCGAGGAGGAAGGGATAAAAGGAGGCACAAAATAAAGTGTAGTTAATCAGTTCACAGGAGAATGGTTTGCTTTACGGGCAGCCACAGTCTCCGTATAGGTCCCACCTTGAGGACCTCAGAACACAATGACACAACACTCCTTGAGGCCGAGTCGTGGCAGTCAGACCAAGATAATTTCATTTTTACGAATCGTGGGTGAGGAGGCATATCTGTTGGCACTGTGATCTCCTGCAGCCAAAAGAGAGTTTCATTGGTTTTGGTGCAGCTTTAATTTTTTACATTTGAGTAACTGGAAAACAGTTTCCATGGAAAACAGGAATGACACTAGACAAGCAAGAAATGAGGTGGCCGTTTTTGTTTTAAAAGGCTGCAAAAGGTTGAGTAGATGGTTCAGTCTTTATACAGTGCTGCACAGAACATTCCTCTTACCCTTTCTCGATGCCTTCTTTTAAAAAGGACTTTTACCGTGAACAATTCTGATCCCTACTGCATAATTAGACAAAAGTAGCCATTCTTGTCCCTTAAGGGACAAAGTTTTTTTTTTTCTTAATTATGCTTCTGAAAAACCTGCCTAATGGTTGTACTTACCCAAGAGATCGAAATTGTGTCTCCCAGGCCTGGCCGACGTGTTTTGTTTTGTTTTTGGTCTAATTACACATGTCCCCAGGAGACTGGAAAGGCTCAGAAGAAGCTGTTTCAGCCTCTTGGGTAAATTCTAGATGTTTAGATCCTTCCATGAAGGATTTCTTATTCTGTTTTCCTGAAGCTCACAACAAGGTGCAAAGGTAAAAATATTTTAAAATAAGCTTGGAGCAGAGACTAATGGGAAATTCTGAATGGAATTTGAAAATGCACCTTCGCTTACTTCTCATTCACAAATTGAAAGCACTGCTGCGATTCAATTACTTTATCTTTTAAAACTGTAAGTTAACGGCACTGTACTGAAAATACCATCCACAGAAGGTCAATTCAGGCTGATCCCCGCGCTCCGTGCGCTCACAGGGGCTTCCCCGGTCGGCTCTCTGGCCGAGGAGCAGGAATGGACACCCCAGGAATGCCGCAGATGTCAAACCCTGGCTCTGAGAATATCCACCGCTGAGCCTTGGTATTTCCGTCTAAAAAGTGGGCCTTTTGATACTACTTGTCCTTATGGGAGCTAGAAGACGAGAGGGATAAACAATCTGGTGCGTGTAAACTTCACCGAAAATCAGAGGGTGGGTGAGGCACAATCATTATAAACTCATGTGTATAAAGAGCTGTGTCTTCTGCTTCCCCAGAGTTCACAGTGTGTATTTCTTATTGCCTCCACTGAAAGCAAGATTCCTGTGGTCAGAGCTGAGCTGGCTAGACTGGGAGGGCATGGCATGTTCACAGTGCTTAACTGTATTAATAAAATCTCGAAAGGTTGATAAGAAGGATACAGCTATTATTCAATCGTTTTCATCAGTAGCACCGATTGGGTTTACATGCCTCATCCTCTACAAACACTCCGAAGAGCTGATCAATAAAGATAAAGCTTCCACTGTAGAAACAAGTACTTCCTCTGTTCCCAAGGTGCAAAGTAAGGTGGAAGGAGACTATTCCTATGGGCCAATCCCGGGAAGGCTCTAGTGCCCTTCGGTCTGAGCCAGCTCTGCCCTCGGATGGGTGCTGCAGCATTGTGGCAGGAAGCGGCAGCACTTCCGGCAGGGAACCGTCCTTCTCACAGGGTCTACTGCTGGCCAGGTTTAAGGCCTTTTAAGGAAAACTTTCACAGGATGAATAGCCACCCAACCCCCCAGCTTGTGTTTCCTCAGACCACAGGGCCTTGGAGGACAGGTTACCGAGCTCTTTCTGATGTATCTACACAATGAAAGTCAGTCTCCCAAAGTGTGTTTTGGGGGCCACTAATCCCCACCGGTCCCTGAAGGAAAGGATTCCAGGGTTAACTAAATTAGAGAAATGCTATCATATTCTTTTAGATAACTCACAGCGCACATTAACATAGTAAAGATTCTGAGAAATCCTGCAGTGAGACAGCAACACACAAAAACCTCAATTTGACTTGATTAAACTCAGTGCTTCATTAACATTTTCCCCCAACCTTATTTTGAGAATCACTGGCCTGTTTTGGTCATCACCTTATTTCCTTGATTCGAAGATCCATATTTTAATTTTCACACTTTAATAATTCTCAAATTGAAGTGTATCTTACAATCGACACACACGTTTATTACAGTAGTATTTCTTTTTTCCCAAGGAGCGACCCATCATCTCGTAATTCTGAATATGGTATATTTCAAAAAATACCTAGGTAGAAGTTGAAAATGCCAACCACGATCCTGAGCAAAAGATTATTCTCTTACTGACAAAGTTGCAAAGAAAGTTAAGGAACTCAGGGGAGGTAGGTGGGTGGAAGGATGAAACCAGTGACAGAGGTGAAAGAGTGTGCTTGTCATGATGGGCGCAGGATGACTTACGGGAGTGTTCAATTACGGGACTGTACACACGAAACTAATATAACACTGTATGTTAACTAACTGGAATTAAAAGGAAAATAAAATCACTCGCTGTTTAGAAAAAAAAAAGTTAACAAACTCCAGAACACTTCATAAATTATAAGGCCAAATCATAAATCCAAATGTTAGCGTCACCTAAAACTTCAGTATCACTGTGCTTATATGTAATCACAACAGTGAAGGGAAGAGAGATAAACATCAGACTTATCCTTTTTTATAATCAGGGTGACCATGTAGTTTCCTTCACTCAAAGCAGGACACTTTGAAAGATAAAAAGGGTTCTACCAATAATTGTGTTGGCACCCACGTGTAACGCAGGACTGTCCTGGCCACACTCAGACACAAGTTCATCTGACGTACTATGTAACGCAGCCGCCCAGTGATGAAACTCAAAAGGTCACAAAAAACTCCTCCTCTTGTGGTTATTTTTCTTGTCCTTCCCTTTCTTTTCTTTTGAGAGACAGAGAGAGAGAGAGAGAGAGAGAGAGAGAGAGAGAGAGAGAGAGAGCGCGCACGCGCGCACATGCGTGCATGTGCTGGGGAGGGGCAGAGGGAGAGAGAGAATCTTAAGCAGGCTCCGTCCAGGCCCAGAGCGGAGCCTGACGCACGGCTCAATCCCATGACCATGGCTCAATCTCATGGCCATGAGATCGTGACCTAAGCCAAAATCAAAAGTCGGACCCTTAAGCGACTGAGCTACCAGGCGCCCCTATTTTTCTATTCTTATCTCACCTTGTCAGCAGCTGCCAGCAAATCATCAGCCATTTTGTCGAGGTTCGGAGCCTTCCCCGTGTAAATGAAGCACATCATTTCCTTAAAAACTTCAGGCTCCACATCATTGATTTCAACCCGATTCTATGCCAGAAAAACTAAAAATGAGAAACATTCCAACAGAACAAAACCCCCAAACAATTTTCATGACTTTAAGCTCCGGTGGGAGTAAGGCGTGTATCATCTGAAACCTAACACGAATGGGCAATCTCTCTCTGCCCTACTTCATGAGAACAGCTTTTCCTCCTATCCTATGTACCACCTTTACCCTCTCAAATACAAGAGTTGTTTTTGTTGTTTTTGTTTTTTTTTGTTTTTTGTGGACTTTTTAGACAGTGGAAACACCTGTCTAAAACCCTCCCTCCAAACTGGATGATCTACCTGGGACACAGTGAGTTTGCTTTACTTAGAATGCTTCCGGACCACCTCTCCCTGCTCTGAGAAAGTGAGAATGCTATGCCATTTTAATAACACGACTGGAAAAATAAATCTGGTGTCAAATTAGGAAATCATCTGGATCTAGCCACCTAGCTACAAAGACATATCTTCATTCCGTCACATACCTTTTTGCTCTCCTCCATTTCATGTTCAAACATGGCACTAAAAACTGGAGAACGAGCTACAAAGTGAAAGGGGAACAGAGACAGATAAGGTTATCACACTGAAACCTCTTGGTTCTTCTGTTATGAAGAGACCACTCTGTTTCCTGTCCCATTGCTATAGGAAAGGGTCTTAGCCTCAAATTGTATCAGAATAATAAAACTCCTTTCTTCTTCTATTATACCAATAAGCAAGTAATAATACATAAGGGGGAAAAAAGAAACCAATACTTTCTTCTCTTTTTCTTTTTTAAATGTTTATTTGAGAGAGAGAGAAAGAGAGAGTGCACGATCACATGCACGCATGCAGAAGGGGCAGAGAGAGAGAATCCCAAGCAAGTCTCACACTATCAGCGCAGAGCCTTACATAGGACTTGGTCACACGAACTGTGAGATCATGAACTGAGCCGAATGCTCAACCAACTGAGCCACCCAGACACTCTTTTTTTTTTTTTTGCTTTTTAAAGATGTTATTTTTTAACTAATTGCTACACCCAACATGGGGCTTGAACTCACAACACTGAGATCAAGAGTTATATGCTCTACTGACTGAGCCAACCGAGTGTCCTGAAATGACTTGCAAAATAATTTCTCATTAGCTCCATTCCAAGCACTCATTTGAAGCAAATGACCTATGCTGGATGACAACGATCTCCTCTGGGTAGACGTGGGGGTTCAAATGGAAGATCCTTCATGTTTTAATACCCGGATTTTTGCCTGAAACCATGACACCGACTTTCTCCAGTTCCAGGGATCACGCGGCAAGGAGGTCAAGAACAGGGCTCGAAGGCATCCATTAACTAGAAGAAGTGCATGCTTGTTGATGGCAGGTTGTCTGTTCCTTCAAGCCATGCACTCACATTAGAGATGATAATGCCCCAAAGAGGCAAAAACAATCTTACAACCACTTGTGGCCCTTCAAAACTCAACCCTTCCTGACAAAATCTTAATCTTTGGTATTTACTGTCTCCCATTAGGAATAATTTGTTTTTCTTTTCCCCTTGGAGGACTGGGGATAATGAAAAAAGGTGAGAAACGGTGTTCGAGGCCATGCCCACTGTAGTCTAATGAACGTGGACAAACAAGTCCACTTAATTTCAACCATGAAAGTGATAAAAGGCCTAAGAAACTCAAATTTTATCACGTTGCCCAATAAATCAGAGGTTTTGGCGAAAGCTGAGACTACCAATCTCCACCTGAGAGGAGGACCAGACGGAATATGTAGTAGAACTCTGAGCTAACAGGTTACTTGAACGCTGGCCTACAGTTTCTGTCCACAAGAACTAATTTTGGATCTGTCATTTTCTAACCACATTATCTTGGGCAAACCACTCAACTCTCTGAGACTCAATATTTTAGTCTATTCCAAAGAGATATTTGTTCTCATTGCTTTTATTTCAGAAGGCTCATCAACTGTAAGGTACTAAAATACTTCACAGAAGTTGAAGATTAAAGGGTTGGTGCTTTTAGTAAAAAGGGAAGGGTACGAGCAGCAACAGGCTTAGAGGGTCTTCGGTGGCTAGACAGAAACTGAGGCTATGCGAATAAATAAAATCACTTGGGGGGAAATAAGTAGAGGAAAAGAGAACTGAGGCGGACCCTTAGGGACACCAGTGTTGACAGGGATGCGTGAAGAAGAGGGAGGCCACATATCAGAAGTAGCCAGAGCACCAGGAGGAAAAACCAGGAGAAAGGAATCAAGTACTATATGAACTAAGGAATCCCTCAGATTTAGGAACTAGCAGGTCACAGAACTTTAGAAAACTGCTTTCGTGGCATGGAGGTGAACTGAGGATAAGTGGGAGGAAAGAAGTTGAGACAGTAAATGTGCTAACTCAAGAAGCTCAGCTCTATTTAAAGAGAGAGAGAGAGAGAGAATAAATGAATGAATAACTAGAAGGAGAAGCCCGAGCCTGTCTGCTTCCAGGCTGGGGGTAAACAGGCAATTGGAGAAAGAGAGACCCAGCAAGGGTATGACTGGCAGAGTGAGGCTTCTGAGAAGGCGGCCTGTGATATGAAACAGAAGTTGAAAAGATAGGCTGCTTTGGCCATAAGGAAGAACACCCCCCCACGGAGAGCGCAGGGAGAAGGCAGGTAAGGCGACAGACAAGAGCGGAGGAAGAAGGGCCTCAATATTCTCTCAGCAGCGGCAGCAGCGGCAGCGGCAAGCATCTCTTTTAGGAGCTGGAGATCGAAGGAGACCAGTAAACAGTCTGAAGTATCTATTGTTATGAAAAAGAAAGGGAGCGGTGTATCTGCAGAAGAGCTCCTGACGGTGCCAAGAGCCTAGCCGAGCGTGGAGACGCTAACCTAAGAGTTAATGACTTCCTTTGGCAATACATGGTAACACCTAGTTGCGAGCAGGAACAGGAAGACGGCTGGATTGAGCCAGACTGAGGTTTTGCCAGGTGTGTGTTTTAGAATGATACTGCTGAGAGTCTTGGTAAGAAATTTGCTGCCTGAAAGTTCACGTGACTTCCTCTTATGGCTTATGGTCTGAACAGAAGTTTGTGGCTGACTGCTATGCCTTCGTGGGAGGTGAAGTCAGTGCTGCCTTATCAGGGGCCGTTCTGTGTCAGTCTTTCTGGTCTTAAGGACCAAGGGCCTCTTATGAGAGCAAGACCTGATCTTCCAAGTCATTCTCATTCTCCTATAGCATAGTCTGTACTGCAGGGAGGGCTAACACTCCAGGGCTGGGGGACTTAGCCAGACAGTGGTTTGGTCCTGGGTCCAGAATCTTCTCCATTACGTCCTAAGTCCCTATCTAGGGGCTAACACCTGCTCTTTACCGGCGTTTTGACATCTACCCTCTAGGTACAAAGGCATTCAATACACATCATCATCCACTGCTCGACAGTGGTGACCTAATATGGACAGTAGTCTTCTGGGTTATGACAACTCACGTCCCCACCATAAAAAAATACATCTAGTTGCAGTTTTTCTGTACCAGTTCGAAAAAGTGATGTTATTCAAAAGGTGATTATGCAGCCACGGTTTTTCTTTGTTTCACCAAAACTAAAGCTTCCCATGAATAAATACCAACCTGCCAAGATAGCTTTGTGAGCCTGGAACTCCTGGCCAGCAACGCACAGACAGCAGTCTGTGAACCGGGAGTTCTCCCACAGTCCTCCCAGCTCATCGGCCAGCCGGCACTCAGGGACCTTCACCATATTCATAGTGTTCTGGCCAGAAATGTTGACGGAATCTTGCACCACACTCACCTGTGAAAGACAAGGAAATCTAGTCCAAAGGTTCTGTTACCAGGAATTTTCTTCCCAGCAGGAAGAGAGATGACTTTTACCTCGATGCTGTAGTACATTCAGATACAAACGTTAGTCATGTTCTCTTGAAACCACCTCCACAAATGAAGGCTTTATCCTGTGGATCAAGTAATTTCCAATCTGCCGTGATCATACTTACTCTACACCATCCTAAGACGAGAAGCACAAAGCCCCACAAATCTCCTTCTCCTCCAACTGCTAATAAGCTCCACCTCCCCTGCCCTGAAAACCTGGGCAAAGCCACAGGGCGGCGGGGGGAAGGAGACACGGGGGAACGGGGACACTGACCTAAACACGTATTAAACCTCAAGTATTTACCTTATTCTGCCTTAAGCAAAAGGTCAAATACAAAGAACTCCTACAGAAACTACCACTTAAAACTCTCTAGAAGCAAGAATCTGATAAGCCTGAAAGCACTTTATTTTAATGAGGTCTGGACCACGAAAATAAAATGCAGCCTCTATTGGGCCTGGTAAATAATTGGCGCTTCCTCATAGAGGTTAGTCTAATAAACAGAACTGGGCTTGGGAAGGTCTTCCCCAGCAGTGATAGCTGGGTGGGTAGCCCACACCATTTACACGCTTTTACTCGGTCCTTTGTGACGATGACATACAAGATGGCTGGCTCCAGCTAGACATGCACTTACTGCTCTGGAACAGAATGAGGACCACAGATTGACGGAGGGATCCAACCTGCCACGACGACTTCAACAGCAGCGTGCTTTAACTAGCTGAATGAACTGTTCAGCCTAGATAAAAGCCCAAGTAACTTCCAAATGGGTCAGTGAAACTCAGATAAATCTGTTAGGATACCAAGTACAAGGATCTATACATCATACAGCATCCCAAAATAAACGGAAGCTACCAAACTGAAGGTAAGACCGAGCAGATCCGTCTTCTGCCTAACAACCACTGCTATGCCTCATCTCCATCGTATGGGGTTAGGAATGTTAATATAAAGCTGAATTCACAAACCTTGAGGATCGGCTCCTCACCCTTGCTACTGCTATGAGTTAGATGAGAAAGACAGCTCAAGGAACATCCTAAATGACCCAAGTTTCTCTCACCCTTCAAGATGCAAGTTACCCCTTAAATGCAGTCACAAACCCAGAGGTAAAATGAACGCCCCATCCAGGTGACCCGTAGTCTCTTTTGCACAGGAGTGAGATATTTACTATCAGCTCAAGAAATTTAGTCATTTGTTTAAAACTAGCCATTGTGATCTCCAGCAATGAAGCAGCCAAGTTAATCAATTATGAATGTACTTAACGTTTGTAGCACATTTATCAGAGCCAGATTATAACGTTATTTTAATAGCTCAGGACCCAGCACAAACTACCCCACAGAGATTCTCTCTTGCCCTAAGACCTCTAGTTTGGTCTAGCCACTTTCTCATACTAACACCAAAAGTAGAAGTTTCCTGTTTCCCGTCATAGCCTGGAAATATGGATTAAAAAAAAAAAAAAAGAAAAGAAAAGAAAGGAAAAGACCAATTAAATCCGACTTCCTCATTGGGAAAGGCTGGAACGTCTTGGGATGGTCAATGAAGGGAACGGAGAACGCTTCTGGCAGTGGGTTCCTAAGCTTAAATTAAACCAGGTTGACAGGAGCCCAGAGTCATTCACACTTGATGGCGATTTACTAGACTGGGTAAAATGAATTGGCTAGAGCTAAGCTGAATTCCGAGCTACGGTTACCGGCGGACCCTCTGCTGGTTGGATGTGCGCTTGGTAATGAGGGAGGCCCAAAGACTATGACTTGTCTCGCTGGGGCCATTCCTCTCTCCAGACACAGACAGGAACACAGCAGGAAGGAGAATGTACCTTTACTGTCTGAGCCAGACTTGTGCTGTAGATATATGGATGCCTGGAGTCTCCAGAGCTCTGAATGTCTGGCACCTCTCACCAACATTAAATACGCTTAATTAAAAATAAATTTTAAATGGCATTCACAAATGAGTCTTCAGAGTCCAAACTTTCAACTCAGGAAGGGATTGTTTTCCTCTGCAAACGATGATGCTAAAATGAGACCATTTTGAGAAAAACTAAAGATTTTTTTTTTGTTAATCCCTGTGAAGTCGACTATGGAGACTCATTCAGAATTGCAGCTGTGAAGATGACGTGACGGTGACATTTATGTCGTCTTAGAAATGACTGCATGAAAATGTCTCAGGAAGGCTGTATACCTCTCTATGTTTCAAGTTGTAAACGGGCCTCACTTTTAAAGTCGATTCCTCTTCTTAGAGAAGAAAATTCCATAAAAGACTAAAGGCTGTGCCAATTCTTGTACATTTTATCTAAACATAAAAAGTCAAGGTGAGACCAATGGAAATGTATTTTGAAGCTTCTATATAATGATAACAACCAAGGAAACAATAGGCTGCCGCACAGAGATGGTCTGTAGCAGCAGCATTACTTCTAATCAAAAGACCGGCAACAATCTAGACATGCGCCAAGAAGAGCACGAATAAATAAACTGTTGCATATTTGTTCACACAGCACACTACTACAGAGCACTAAAAATGAAAGAACCCTACTTATACCCGCCACATAAAGACATTTTAGACACACGATGCGAAGAAAGCAACGTGACCTACGTGACCTGCGTACGTTCTGACACCATTTTTATCAAGGGCACAAACAAGCAAACCTGAACAGGTCGCTGTTCAGGCACACAAATGAACAAGGGGATGATACTCTACAATCTGAAACAGATCATCCTCTGAGTGGGGATGAGGCCCAGGGGAGAGGGGAGAAGCACACAGGCCAGTTCCGAGTTACTGGTGACGCTGTTGGGTCGGGTATTAGGTTTACAACATTATGTTTATAACCTGTAATGACGTTACATGTTAAATCATTTCCGTAGGTCAAGAGCACTCAATATTGGCGTTATCATACAGTTCAACCAATATCTCCAGACCATCCACTAATAAGATGATAAAAAAGAAAAACAGACCCACATAATTTAAAATTTGGTCAAAATACATATTCCCGGGCCATGAGAGGATATTCTATGTTTGAGAAGGAAAGTGCTATTTTAAGACTCCACTAGGGTCTAGATAGTTCATATTTGGTATTTCATTCATATGGTGTTTCACATTTCAACTTTAATTGCAATACTACAGACAGACACCGGAATCTTCTACCTGTCAGAGGCACACACAGTGAGAGAGGGATATATGCATTTTTATGGTTTATAGCTATCCGTTTTCAATATAAACAGAGAGAAGAATCAATAGAAGCTGAAATGCTTCATGGAGATTTTACTGTGAACCAAATTATTAAAGGGAAAATTAAAAGTGTACAGCCTCCACGAGTCTTTCATCACCAAAGTAGACTGTCTCTGTTAAGAAAACGTGGTAGAGCCCACGCTTCCTCGGCCGAACGGCATTCGGCTCCGCGTGGCACCGCGTGGCGGACGAGAGGGGTGAACGTGCAGCTGCCACGGCCCGACACTAATTTGCTGTACAAGGTTAGGAAAAATTACCTGACCTCCCTAGGCACTGCTTCTCCCCCCAGTAACGTGAAATGAAGGTAAGAGAACTAATCCGGCTCCGAGGATTGTGATGAGAGACAATTCAGGGAATGCTTTGAAAATGCTTCCAAATGCGTTAACTAAGCCATAGCGACTTGCAAGAATCGTCCCATTTCCTAATAGACAAGAACGTCACTGAGAGGTGAACCCAGTGTGGCGCATTATAAACGAGACTGCTCGTTCAGCGATCTAGTTTCATTATAAATGTTCATTAACCACTGAAATAAAGCCCAAAGACAAACGTGATTCTCAGCCTTTCACCTCAGGATTCCCTCGTGTGGCCTCTAGGAACAGCCAAAAGAATCCACGGAACAGCCGTACTTTTGTTACCAAGATGCAATAAGCTCCTTTATAAATAATCCACTGACCGATAGGAGGGAAGTACCCAGGCCAAAGGCTGAGTGACGAACAGAGCGGTGGAAGACTCATAACCTAAATCTGTATGTGGACATCGACTGCATACAAGCCTCTGAATAATAAAAAAATACTAACTAAACCAATGATACATAAAATAAAAATATGAACCAAATACCGGTTTATAAATAATCCACTGACAAAAGGGAGCGACAGGTCAAAAGGATAGAGTGTGCAGCAAAGAATGATGTAGCTTTGAAAAGCACTAAGAACTCAGATGAGCTGCAGACATTTTTAAAACCCACACATCCAACACACCCCCCCACGCAACCGTCTTGCAATGCTGAATGCTACTAAGTCCGCGGAGAGCCTGGGAACAGAAACGAGTCTCACTAGGCACAAGCCCAAGTATGAGAAGCAACACTCAGCACCTGTGGCCAACAGAGAAGTGTGAGCGGAACAGATGGCACACCTGGTTCGATGGGAAGAAACCGATGGCATCAGCAGAACTCAGCAGACGTTTCCCTGTTCAACATCTCCTCATTTCCAAAGTGTCATCTCACTTCCCTTCGAAGTCAGTAAGACAAATCTAAACTTAACCACAGGATTTCTCCTGAGAATTTCATTTGGGGAAGTGAAGGGAGAGAATTTCATATGGGGAAGCAAAGCCTTGGACTTAACCACAGGGTAAGAGACTGCCAAGTGAGGGCAGGCCAATTGGTTTCCAAATCGAGAATGGCGATACAGGGGTTGGAGTAGCTGGAAGGGATTTGGGGGGATGGGCTGGAAGGGGGAGCAAAGCAGAAGAGGCTGGACCGACTGTGGACTGGAAAATGTGGCAATAAAGGTTGAGGCTTTGCCTAGAACACCAGAGGCGATATTTAGAGATTTCTCTTCTTTCAGAGAACAGTTCAAAGACTGGCTTTCGTTTCCAAAAGAAAATAGAATTTTCCACTATTTTAAAATCTTTCTGAAATATAGGTCTCTAAGAGAGGTAAGACTAAATTGATGGTCTTAACGTTTCATAACATCAAAGCTCATACAAAACCACCTAATTGTTCTCATTTTTTCACCAGGGCAACTGAGCACGATCTGTAAATAATAGGACTTACACAGAATACAAATTTCAAGTTCACAGACAAAAACAACTGCAACATTTTATGTATTTACAGAGAGGCCGTCACTCTAGTATTTCCTTCTTTTACTTAGCAATGAGAAAGGAGAGGAGGTAGCTATTATGCGACTATTTATGTATTTAGTGCAGTCCTTTAATAAACTATGTGTCCAAAGTTTTCTAATCCCCAGCAACTACTCTGCAGAAACACTCCGCGAGCTGTGACCGTGGAGAGAAGCTGGCGACTGCT
This sequence comes from Lynx rufus, assembly GCF_022079265.1. Classification (NCBI taxonomy): domain Eukaryota; kingdom Metazoa; phylum Chordata; class Mammalia; order Carnivora; family Felidae; genus Lynx; species Lynx rufus. The sequence goes on along the minus strand of NW_025814832.1, from coordinate 23,151,650 downwards.
GGCCTGGCCTCTTCCACAAAAGGGCAGGATTCCGAAGGGACACCCTGCCCCACTGCGCAGGTGGTGATAAGCCTTTGGACCTGTCGTTAACTCATGGTGTGAACCTACCATTATGACAGAGCACACTGGCAGTCGGGGAACTTGCCTGCACCCTCCCCGTGAAAACACAGTGGTCACTCTCAAGTGGTGCTGCTCAGCAAGTGGTTCTTGACCATACAACGCATAGGGAACACAAAGATCCCATCCGACTGGAGGCTTCATTCGTTTGTGACTCTGAGTTTGTGAGGACCTTAAATACACTGATAATGGCATGAAATGACTGACTAGTATATGCTTATTAAAGAAACCACTTTCTACCTCACTCTCACTTTGGGATTTTTACTTCAAGGCTTCTCCTGTAAACCCAGAAAGGCTCCTGGGTCACTGGTGAGAGAAGGACCCTCCTGGCTGACTACACGGAACTCGCCTAGCCAACCACGAGTTAGAGAGCTATACCTACCCTTCACCCTGGAAAAAATGGTTCTCACCTTCCTAATTTCACAACCACTCCAGCAAGACAAAGTGATATACCCAACTCCTGGCAAGAGTCATCCAGTAGAGCAGAAAAGGAAAGTGACTTGGAGTCAAACACAAGTAGCCTTCCCACTTGAGAAGTCGGAAAGGGTAACGGGACAAGTATATATATTGAGTTGCTGGCCCTTCTCCTCGGCTTGCAGCACCGGCCCTTCCAAATTCTATCTGCAAACACCCGCAATGAAAAAGCCAGAATCCTGACCCAAGCAAGTCAAAAATCACTCCTACCAAGATGGTGCACCATCTTTGTTTTTAAGAACGGCAACGAGCAGAAAGCTGAGGTGCCCAACAAGCCCGAAATCACAACAGTTTCAATCACAGAAGTAACACTTGGGTTGCGCCACACCACTTGGGGATTTTTCTCACTCTCCATCCCCGAAACAACATAATGAAGCCTACCGATTCCCAGCAGGTCTGGGAATTGCTTGTCTCACCGTGGGGTAAAAGGACTCACCTCACAGAAAAGGGTAAGCTTGTCATCAGGGAGAAGCCCGTTGGCCTCATCCAAGAGAAAATCTCTACGGATGAATTTTTTGAATCCCCAGTCTTTGCCTTGCACAAACCTATATGCCCGTTGACTCTCTGGAGTAGGAAAAAAAAAAAAAAAGTCATATTTAGGGTTACTCAGAACACAGATCAAATCTACAATTTGTCTGTGTATGAAGTTGCTTGATGTGAAAATAAAGAGTTGCATGAAGAGCAGAACATTTACCCATAGCTTTGGTTTCTTCTCCCTTGGCATTCAGGATGGAGAATTTGAATTTTGCCCGAACTTCACTCTTTGGACAGCTGACCAGTAACAGGTAAAGTGACAGGTAATCTTTGCTTTCTTCATCTAGCCCTTTTGGGTTTACTCGCAAACACCTGCCCAAAACAGACAGGGAAAAAAATATAGGTCAAAAGCATCCATGTTTGTAGGTTTTGTGACGTGACAGGAGATACAAAACATCTATTTCTTGAGAGAAGAAGATGTTAAGAGAACCAATCCAGGCCCCATAGCGGGGGATTCTGATTCAGCAGAAGACTACTTTGGGAACCACTGTTTGGGAGCAACCTGAGTCACCTTCTAAGGAGTAAACAATAAAAATAGAAGGGCATTCTAGAATCTGACACCACATCCCTTACATCTCTGCCTCTTTCCTCATGATCTCCCAAATCACTCTTTTCTCCCCTGAAAACATTTGAAAATCGAGCCTACTTCCACTCTGTTCTAATCCTCAGTCTCAGGAAAGGCTGCCCCTTCTTTGGTCAGGACTATAGTGAAGCCATGAAAAACACAACGTTGTTGAGCCCTTTAATATCACCTTTGGAGAGAAAAAGTATTGCAAAGAAATGTGTGAACAGCACATAATCTTTTAAGGACATTTTATCAATCTGGCAATAATATTCTAAGACTGAAATAAAGAAGGCAGTATGGAGGAAGCACAGACAAAAGCAAACTCCCATTCCACAGGATAGAGTTCCAAGCTAGGCTTCCAAAGAGAGTCAGAGATGACAATCTGTTGCCACTGAATCAAAACAAATTTCAGACAGAATTTAATAGGTTCGACTGAGTTAAGTTGTAAATGTCATTAGTTGATCTGCATGTGGTTCACACTGCTCCTACCACATACAATCCACAGGCCAGATGTATCCTTAGGCCCTGCCAGTGTTATGGCACCTCTCTCAAACAGGTGGCCCGATGCAGTGCCTCTCTAGGGTGTGCAAATGCCGTATACATCACTGTATGTTGTGCTCAAGATGCAAATTTCAACACAATGCCTAAGAATAAAGCGTTCTCTCAGTATCACCTAGTAATACACTGCTTAATGTACACAGCCGACAAACAATGCATGGACGGAGAGTTGTTTAACTCTTCGCTGGGTTATCAGAGATCAAAACTGGTGGCTCACACACGTGTTCCGGTCTTTGCAGCGAGCATATGGTTGTATCCTTAGCTGCCGGCTCCTCAAGGGGACATGTGATTTGGATGGGGCTGACCTCCACACTCCGATCACATTCCTCTTGCCACAAAGATTAATTGAGGCAACACAAACCTAAACCAGTCAGTGGATGTCTGACGTACGCTTGGCCACACAGTTAATTCAAAGCAAGTTCAAAGACTTTTGTCGAATGGCAGGTGTTACACCTGTGGCCACTGCCACTCATCCTTCAGCCACAAGGGTGAAGCCAGACTTCAGATGTTCAATAGCGTGGACAGCAGAGAGAGATGGGGTCCTTAAACTCACCGCTGGGCTGCTGGGTCCAACTACCTTCCAAACCATCCTACACCCTGGACATTCTGATTGCCTTAGTAAATATATCTCCTTTATTGTTAAAAGCAGGCAATTTAAAACTTGAGATTTTTTTGCGCTAACATCTGAATTTCTTGCTTTTCTCGAATCAGAAAATATGTCAACGGTTGGCCCTTACTCCCACATAGCTACAGACAGCTGGAGCTGAGCGGCCACCACCCCTTTCAGAAGGACGCTCACTCATCTGCCAAGGGGTCAACACTCGTACCATATCGTGTATGAGTATCATTTACAACACTGGCCCTCCTTACTCATTTATATTACCCTACAGCCATTTGAGTTTGCTGGTCCCTGACACAGTCATTGAACTAATTCAACAAATGTACAGTGAATACCTATCATGGGCCCGGCACTGTTCTAGGCGCCGGAGAACACGTTAGGAACAAAACAAAGTCTCCACCTTCAAGGATCTTACATCCTAGCTAGGCTGTGTCGTAAAACCAAGAAAATGGGCAACTTTCAGAAAAATTTTTATAGCTAGATATGTTCTTCCTCACCATTTCAGTTTATCATTGGCTCCTGATGAAAAGGTTGAACTTTTAATGACTTCACCCATTTCCTCCCGGCAAAAGCTAAAGTTATTGATGGTCCACATGTAGGAGAATTTCACTACCTTGATCTGTTGACAGAAAACCAAGAAGCGATTAAATAGGAAGGAGGCAACCTAAAACACAGGCTGAAGATCAAATAATCATTTCCCCTCCCTCCCTCTGCATGATTCCCATAGGAAGATAGCCCTGTCTGGCCAGCATGGAGGCTCAGCTTTTTCTGTCCCTCACCCACATCTTAAGAAATCTCACAGTGACCAACTGCTTTCATGACATTTCTCCACTTCTGAGAAACACTGGGTGGAAAGTGAGAAAAACATGGACAGGGGTGGGAAAGCAGATAATAAAGCCGTACCTAAAATGAGCCTTTGCTCAGAGCAGCGTTTGACAATTGAGATGTTGATGCCACTGCCTGGGGTTGCAAATCTCAAACCTGGTTTCCTGTGAGTTGCCCAAAGAGGAACACATTTCCATCAAGGTGGATAGAAGTGGATCTAGTTTCAAAGATTCCCCCCCACCCCTCTTTCAAGCTCCAGTGAAAAACACTGGCCTAGGACATGGAGATTCCATGAGGAAAACCAAGGAATGGAAAGCTGACAAGTACTTTTTCTATCTGCTATTTGACAGTTATGTCCTAGAGAAAGCAGGAAACCCAGTGAAGAAAAGAAACCTTATTCTTTTCATGCACCAAAATCCTCCCAAGGTACAAGATTTACAGAGTGAAAACATGAACCTACCTGTGTGTAGCACCAGCTTTCAGCTACGGGGCCACTCGACATTTCTGCCGGAGGTGGAGGACTTGGAACCCTTGACATCGCCAGTTTGAAGGTTAAACGAGATCTCCAAAGTCAGGGGACAAAGATTTCTGTTACTCTCTTCACCCTGGTTGACCCAAGAAGCATGAGGATTTTATTAGATTAATGGCATACTCTCCTATTTCCGTTTGACCTTGCAGACTGGAAACTTTGTCTCCTGCCTGGAATGCTCTACCTTATCATTCACATGGCTCCTTGGCATTCAATGCTAACCTCAGAGAAGATCACCTAATCTCAAGCAGCCTACTAGTCACGATTCTGTCACTCTATTGTAATCTTCTGCCCGATCCCTAATATTATCTTACAAATGAATTTACTCAAAGGGCACAGAAAATACATTCATGAAAAGGCAGCCAAAGAGCAGCCAGCACAGTGACCACCACATACAACTTTGCCACTGGCTCCTTCCCCAGAGGGCAAAAATACCGCATTCCTAAAAGACAATGACCTTGTTACCACTCTAACTACTACCGCACCTTCTACAGTTCAGTGCAAACTTATTAAGGGTAGTCTTCCGTTCTTCACCTCATTGCTAGCTGCTCTCTCAAAGGGCAACATTTACTTTCTTGGATGTGTTCCTTTCTCTGCAGCAGTAGAGAGCTCACATACATACTCCGTCGGTACCCAATTTTCCAAATTCTTCTCCTTGCTGTTTTCTGACCATTCCTCAATCTTTCTTATTAGATTCTCTTTCTCCAGTGCTATTCCCATGGCTTCATTCTCAAACATTTTCTCAATCTACATTCTCTTTCATTTTATCCATCCCCAGTGTCAAATTTCTGCCTTTATACAAATGATGCCCAAATCTAACTTTGACCCGTCTCCTAAGCCTCAGACCATTTTCAAGTAACTGCTATACATCTCAGGGTGTATACATCACAGGGTGTCCCCGGAGCAAATAAAATCTAAATCAAAATTCTCCCTTTGCAGGGTTTTTCAAAGCACAAAACCATTCGACCACGGGTGAATTTGGTTATTCAATTGTTGAGAGAGAGACAGACAGCATGAGTGGGTAAGAGGCAGAGAGAGGGAGACACAGAACTGGAAGCAGACTCCAGGCTCTGAGCTTTCAGCACAGGGCCCGACATGGGGTTCGAACTCACGGAACGCGAGATCATGACCTGAGCCGAAGTTGGACACTCAACCAACTGAGCCACCCAGGAGCTCCTGTTTTTTAAGTACAATAAACAAAGCCAAAAAACAAACTGAAAAAAAAGAGCTTGTAATGTGTGACAAAAGGATAATTTACGAATTGATATATACATTTTCGACAAAATCCATAAGACAAAAGCCAACGACCCTATATAAAAATATTGTTCACAAAAAAAGGAAATAAAATAGCTCTTAAATAGTTTTACATCTTTCAGACCAGCAAGAAAAAAAATCAACCATATCACATATGGGGATATGGGGACTCTCATACACTGCCACTGAGGCTGTAAATTAGTATGTATATTTTAGATAGGAATTTGCTGTTTGCAATACGTTGAATATACATGCAACCTAAGACTTAGTAATTCTACTTTAACTGTATATGAGCTAGTGGAGGGGTTCTCAAACTTTAGTGTGCAGCAGAATCACCTGCTGGGCCCCATCCCCAGAATTTCTGATTCAGAGGTTTGAACTAGGCCCAAGAATTTGCATTTCTAACAAGTTCCCAAGTGATCCTGATATGCTGGTCCTGGAACCACATTTTAAGAACCACTGCCCTAGAGAAACTCTGCCCGTGGGCAGAAGACGACACAGAGAAGGCTGTTCAGTGTGGCACTGCTTGTAACAGTGAAAAACTAGAACAAACTAAAAATCCATTAGGAGGGAAATAGAAAACTAAATTGGGTTATTTCCATATAATGGAAAACCATATTTCAGGATTTAAAATTAATGAACTAGATCTGCAGCACCACGGAGATGAGATCAAACACAACGCTAATGAAAAAAAAAAAGCAAGTTTTGGAATGGCATGTGCAGTACCTTATTTATGCAAATTTAAGATTTATATATTATTTACAGATATATACATTCAGTAGAAGTTAAAAAACCAAAAAGGAAAAAACAGTGACAAGCTATCCATCGGATTCGCGATGGGAAAGCAGGAGAGAAGAATGAGGCCGGGACAAGGACAGAAGGCAGCTCAAGTTGCTCTCTCTGGTTTCTTCTCAAATGAGGATGATCTCAGGCAAATATGACAATACATATATCTGATGTTTGGGATGACAGCCACTTGAGTCTATACCATTCTTCCTACTGTTCTGCTTCATTTTTTTAAATATACTGTATTGTAAGAATACTATACGGATGTACTCCATTATATCAAACACTGGTTTATAATATCGAAGGCAGACATTTCTTCCCTGGACACCTGGCTTATTTTCAGCTATGCACAATGTTGCCCTCTTTGCTTGGCTACTAGGAAGCTCTGAGACAAATGTGTAAGCCATCTCTTGACACTATAGGATCAGATCATATGCTCATCCTGTAATAGCTTTATTATTTTCTTACCACTGTAATTCACTTTGCTATAATTGCCTCAACTGTTTACTCTTTTATATAGAAGTTAACTACTTCTGGAAACTGTCTCAAATCCTTTGTAGAAAGAGGGATAAATGAACAAAGAAATCACTCAACTCATACACATTCACTGGCCACTTAAGTAATATGCATGGATTAATAAGATACAATTGTGGGGCGCCTGGGTGGCTCAGTCAGTTAAGCAACTGACTTCAGCTCAGGTCATGATCTCGCAGTTCATGAGTTTGAGCCCTGCATCGTTGGGCTCTGGGCTGACAGCTCAGAGCCTGGAGCCTGCTCTGAAATCTGTGTGTCCCTCTCTCTCTCTCTCTCTGCCTCTCCCCCATTGATGCTCTGTCTCTGTCTCTCTCTCAAAAATAAATAAACATTAAAAAAAAAAAAAGATACAGCTGCATCCTCAGTAATAACATTGGTATTACCAGAGTCCCCACCGGTTTTAAACACTATCCTACAGCAATTCACAACTAAAGCATCCCATGTAATCACAGATGGAGTTACCAGTTTTATACACATGACATGCTATTTCACATAAGCTAGCAAACTAAGCAATGCAGTGGTATTTTGGCCTCCCTGATTTGTGCAATTCATGATTCCATGATACACTCAAGAATCCAGATGCTACGCTTGATCACCTATGATCAAAGTGGGCTTCCACTGGATGGAAAACATATTCTCAAGAACTGTTGGTCTAGTTCTCGTGATGAGTAAGTGCACCTTAGGCAATTTTACAAATCCCAATTATCATTATTGCCAGTAGGAGCCAGAATGAAATTTAAAAATTCCCACTTAAAACTATCTTTTGGGCAGACTGGCAACAAAGATGTGAATTCTGCATGTTAAGAGCATAAAATTTGGCTCTGGAGATGTGTGGTGCATCTCTACACTGAGGGAATCATGAAATATTAACAAGTTTATTTTGAAGTTTTAAAAAATACTTCACATTTATCCAACAATTAATTTAAGAATTCTCTAAGCCTAAGAAAAAAGACAAGTTTAAAAACCAGTTTATTTTAATAGCTTAGTTGTTACTGAACCATGGTCCATTATTACAACCAGAAAAAAAAAAGTACTACTTTGGTCTTGGCCATTTTTTTTTCTATCTTTTTTGCTTCTCATTTATTTTGTAGCCAAGTTTTTTTTTTTTTTAAATAATATCACCTTTATTCCAATTTTAAAGAAATGTCCAACCCAGCAGCTAGTAAGATCAGCCTTAGACTCTGAGGAGCTCTAACCACACAACCTGCTGAGAGGGAAATTGACTAGGACAGCACCAGTCTAATTAATTTCACTCCTAGCAGGCACTGAGGGCAAAGTGTTCATCAGCAAAGTAGCCTGGTGTTACATGAACTCTCTAGCACTTCATGCCAACTGCTGCAGATGCCCAGCAGAAAAACAATTTGAGAAAAGAGGAGATCTATTTGAGGGTCATGGGTTGAGAACCTTTGTAGGAGACAACCAGCACCAAAATATAGTGTCCCTGGCTTCAAACCAGTTAGGACAAGACCATCCAAGTTCTCTAGTGAAAAATCTCTTTTCCAAAGCTTTGCAAACTTCCCAGTATGCTGACAACTCTGACGCTTAACATATCTACTATATACCATCTATTTTCCTGTTCTTTCTATTAAGTCCTGAACCATGAGGTGACACTTCTGAGTCACACCAAAAAATATACTTTAAAATATTGGGGCATCTGGGTGGCTCAGTCGGTTAAGTGTCTTGACTCTGGATTTCTGCTCAGGTCATGATCTCATGGTTTATGGGATTGAGCCCCACATCAGGCTCTGCACTGACAGCACAGATCCTGCTTGGGATTCTCTCCCTCTCTCTTTCAAAATAAATAAGGTTTTAAAAATCTGTCAACTGTAATACTGCTCAAATTCCAATGAAGGTAGTACCAAGTTAGCAACCAACAGCAATCACCAACAGACTGCATCTTAGCAAGTATTAGGAGACCATAAAGTTAATCATTTTTGACAAGAGATTCAAGTCAATCAATATAGTATGATTTCTGACTAGAACATTAAACAGAAGTAAAAAAAGAAAATGTATTAATGCTGTCATGATGCACAAAGCTTTCAATCGAACGTACATAGTGCATTTCTTCTCTGTCTTCTTTTACACTTACAAACACTTCTGTTGCTGTCAGTAGACTTGAAGCTCTTTAAAAGGAACCTGCAACTCTTTTTTGTGTCCCCTTATCACCTAGCACAGCCTGCCTAAAACAAGACATTCAGCAAAAATACTTTGATGACTGAAACATTTATCCAGTTGCATTCAAGTTCATTAACTTTTCTGCTTGTTTCTCTCACATATCTCTAAAAGAGCCCTTTGAACAGTGCTGAGTATATTAGGTTTGCAATGTAATGAGAATCATTAATTTGTTCTTTTGGATGAGTTACACACAAAGCCAAAAACTCCTAGCCTGGCACTCTCAAGTATCAGTCCCGGTAAAAGTAAGGTTCTCATCCATTATCAAGTATATCTTCGCTCTACAAGGGGGAGAGAGACTGGATATAATTTCCTTCATTTTAAAAACAGGTTATCAGTAATCTGAACTAAACTCGTACATAATCAGGATTCTTTGAGGACAGAAGATGAATTCCCAGTACAATAAAGGGAAATGTCCCAATAGTTTAACCTGCAGTATATGCAGAGCAAGGCTAGAACACTCTCTGAAAAGTGTTGCAAAGAGAGCTTCTGGGGCGCCCGGGTGGCTCAGTTGGTTGAGCATCTGATTCTTGATTTCGGCTCAGGCCATGATCCCAGGGTCGTGGGACTGAGCCTCACATCAGGCTCTGTGCTAAGCGTGGAGCCTGCTTAAGATTCTCTCTCTCCCTCTGCCCTTCTCCCCAGCTCATGCTCTCTCTTTCTAAAAAAAGAAAGAAAAAGAGACAGCTTCTGAGGTTTTTTTAATCTTTCTTTTATTCCACGTAAGCATTCCTCCATCTTCAATCTAATCCAGTCATCCAGCGAATTAAAGAAAATCAGCAACCAACACAGGCATATCACATACATGGTATCTGTAAGTTAGCCATATATCCATCAGTCTTAAAATTATAGGAGTAAGATTGTGGCATAATAGACTGAACCATGAAACTGTTTTATAAGCCAAAAATAGTCAAAACGTCGGCAATTTCATGTGGTTCAACATAACACACAAACATGCACGTGTTAGATGGCTGGGAACATCACTCCTTAAAAGAATGGTTTGTTAGGGACTTTTTAAAAGCCTATCACTTTTTTTTTCTTTTGATTTAAAGCCTTGTACAGTTTCCAAGTAAGAAAAAATCCCAATGTCATAACTATTTTAAACCTGAGAGACGCTGCCTTCTCCAAAACAGAAGATGCCAAAAAGATTGTAGACCAAAAAAACCCCCAAAAAAACAAAACAAAAAAACGATCACACACACACACACACACTACCAGCAAAAAAAAAAAAAAAAAAAAAAAAATCCACAAAACTACAGGAAGACTTGGATATATTCATTTTTTTGAGAAACTGATGTGATCTCAAGGTAATGTTTATATTTCTTGTTACGGAGTCCTCGATAATATACAGCCTGTGAGGTAACAACTTTTTTTCTCATTACTCTAAGGATAGATTATTACAGGTCATACTGACTTCCTCTGTTGCAAGGTTTGAATGACTTTTGAAAATTTGTCATATGTAAACTTACTGCAATTCAATCTAGTCTAACAAAATACTAAATGCACCTTTTATTAAATTTAGAGATGCTTCTTAAAATGAAACTAAGGACAATCAAGAGAGGCCTCAGTAAACAAAGGAAAGACCGGGGTTTCTCTTATATCCCTTATCAGGTTCATGCTTTATAAAACGTACAAGGCAAAAGATGACTGCTTTTGTCTTTATTGAGATATAACAGACATACAAACACTATCTTTGTTTCTTTTCTTTTTTTTTTTTTTTTTTAATTTTTTTTTTTTTTCAACGTTTATTTATTTTTGGGACAGAGAGAGACAGAGCATGAACAGGGGAGGGGCAGAGAGAGAGGGAGACACAGAATCAGAAACAGGCTCCAGGCTCTGAGCCATCAGCCCAGAGCCCGACGCGGGGCTCGAACTCACGGACCGCGAGATCGTGACCTGGCTGAAGTCGGACGCTTAACCGACTGCGCCACCCAGGCGCCCCTCTTTGTTTCTTTTCAAATTCTTTAACAAAAGGATTTAGTATTGAATGAATCTAAAGATCAAGAAGAAAAAGTCAACAGTCTAATGGAAAAATGGGTGAAGAACAACCAATGGTTTATAGAAATGTAAATACCAATGGTTCTGAAATATATGAAAACATGTTCAACTCTCATTCGTAATAGGATAAATGCAAATTAAACCACATACTGATTCACCCAGTGAATTGGCAAAGATCAAAATGTTTGATAACACTTGCTCAGGCTAAGGAGAACATTTCTGATTAGAGTATAAATTGTTATACTTTCTATGAAAAGGAACGTATATCAGAATGGATAAGAAATATACATACCCTTTGATCCAGCAATTTTGCTTCTAGAAATGTACCCTACTACTGATATATTTAACATGATAAATATAAAAGGTTTTATCACTGTGGCATTATTTGTAATCACAGAATGGAAATAGTCTAAAAGTCTATCAACAAGGGCTTGATTAATGAATTATGATACAAATAGACAATATAGTTAATAAACATCTGTTTAAAAAATGGGGAGGTTCTTTCTATTTAAAGAGGCAAAAAATACCTATTTATTTTAACATACACATAATTTCTCTGTAAAACTATACAAGACCCTAGGGACACTGGTTACTTCCAAGGAAGGAAACAGGGATACTTGAATGGGAAGGAGAATTTCCATCATATTTCCCTTTCTGTACTTTTTGAATTTTAAACCATGTGAATATGTTACCTTTTCAAATAAAATTTATAAAGAGAGAGAGAGGAGAGAGGAGACAGAGAGAGAGAGACCCCACAACTGGGGGAAGGGTAGAGAGAGAGGGAGAGAGAAAGAATCCCAAGCAGGCTCTGCACCGTCAGCGTGGGGCCTGATGTTGGGGCTCAATCTCATGACTGGTAAGATCATGACCTGAGCTGAAGTCAAGAGTCGGACCCTTAACTGACTGAGCCAACCAGGCACCCCTAAAACTTAAAAATTTTTAAAGAAATTAGCAGTCTTTCCAGTTAATTTTTCTAGGTTATGAGATGGCTTATAAATCAGACCCTTATGAGAGGTAAGATAGGAATTCTTCAGTGGCTTCCATTGCTATCCAAATAAAATCTACATTCTGTCATGATTGCCAAGATCTCAGTGTATGTCCCTGACCTCATCTAACACTTACCCTTCACAGTCACGGTGCTTTAGTCACTCAGGCCTTTAATTCTACTTAGTGAGCGTATCAGCCTCTTTCCTCAGCTTGGAAAACCTTCTTCCCCCACATCTTTTCATAGCTGCCTCCTTGTCATCTAAGTGTCCTATCAAGTAATATCTTCAGAGAGGCCTTCCCTGACCACCCGATGTGAAGTAGCCCTCACTTCTCGCCTGCTTGTTACATTACCCTACTTTATTTTCATCATTATCACTACCTGAAATGATCTTGTTTTAAGTTCTTCACTAGTCTATTGTCTTCCCTACTGCAAGTTTAGCTCAATCAGAGAACAGCATCCCTCTGTGCCGAAAATGGTATCATAATAGGCACTGAGTAAATATTTGTTCAATGAAATTGTTGTTGATAACTAGACGGCTGTCTTTTGGGATCCTATTTTTCCTTAATGAGCTCTAGTTACAAGGCTAAAGTTTGGGAGTTGTTGAGTGAATAGGAACTACAGGAATCCAGGAACACTTTTAAAACAATAAAACCTTCTCAAAAAGAAAAGTATTGATTCATCTCACCCCAATTTTAAAGAACTCATTCAATATGTCTCAAAACTATACCCTCCTCTGATTAAAAAAAAAAGAAAAGAAAAAGTCCAAGAAAACTTGGGAGAAAACATAAGCCTGTACAGCTAAATGGGGAGTTCCTAGATCCACAAAACAATAGTAACGTAAGCACATTCTCCAGAACAAGTCAATCATGGTTACAGAAAATACCATTATAGCAGCCGCCAGGAACTCAGGCTAGACCTTGAAGAGAACGTTCTTTCAGGTTAAATTGTTATGTAATAAAATCGCAATATATTGATAAAACTGAATCAGATCCTTAACATTTACTTAAGTTTGATCTTAAATTTGCATATCTGACATGAGGTTTGATTCCCTTAAAACGGGCATGTAGAGAAAAGATACTGAACATTAAATATATACACATATAAACATGTACATCTATAAATATAGAGAGACAGAGCTATCTCTGAAACATGTCTAGACACATAACTAAGTTTTTTCTGTGCCAGACTAATTTGTACAACGTATCTTCTGCCATAGCCAAAAATTTATTAAATTAAGAGTTGAATTATTCTTGCAACTATGTATTTAAGAAAAACTCAGAAACAAGTATACTAGTATGTATGCAGGTCAGTACCGTTAAGATTCCCCAGTTTACAGATATCTTAGGCAAGCAGAGACGCTGAAATGATTTTAAGAGTTAGATACACTGTCGTAACATAAAAAGGCTATTTTGCCCTCTCATCCATCTAAGTGTTACAAGATCGAGATTTGCAGAAGTAGCCTGGCTAGTGAGGTTCATCCAGACAAAGCCACGATGAAGATAAACGAACAAGAAGGTACATGAAAGAATCTCAAGTCGCGGAAAGCAGTGGGATAACCAACAGACAGCTCCTACTGATTTCCAAACCTCGGTGTGTGGGGGCTGTTTACAGCCTTATAGCCCTTCTCTACAGGTTATAAATAACTGCAAAGTGTCCTTGTCCCCAAGGAGACCTTAGCAGCCAGCTCAAAGGTTAAAATATGGAATTATTCTCACTTTGGATGAAACTCTTCCACTTGGCAGAAAAAGAGCAAAAAAAAATTTATTGCCGATTTAACTTAAGGGCCAAGGAATTAATCCCTCTTCCTAAAAACTACCAATTGTGTAAGAGTTGTTGATATAGACATGTTAGCATAGTTCACGATCCCCAAACTATATCAGGGCGAATGCAACGCACGCTCTGTTCCAAACACAAAGGTCTGTCCTGGAAAGGGGCAGATGCCACTCACAGCCTTGTAGGACCGCATCCCTTCAGACCTTAAAGAAAGACTTCCTGCATTTTTGTTTTTTTGTTTTTGTTTTTTTCTTTTAATTTAGGTAAAAATGACTACTGAGCTAACTGCATCTACATAGCAACATCTTGCCTCCACTTGGATAGGGATCCAACACAACAAATCACGGCTGCCACAAGCATGTTTCTCAAGGTCTGGGCTAATACCGTCACGTGATGTGCTGCTATTGTTAATTACTGAACCCTTGCTGGGGGTGGGGTGGGGGGACAATCACCACCAATTCCTCCAACTGCTTTAAAAAAAAAAAAAAAAAAGGTGGGCTGCCTGGGTGGCTCAGTCAGTTGAGCGTCCAACTTCAGCTCAGGTCATGAGCTTGCGGTTTGTGGGTTCGAGCCCCGCGTCGGGCTCTGTGCTGACAGCTCAGAGCCTGAAGCCTGCTTCCGATTCTGTCTCCCTCTCTCTCTGCCCCTCCCATGCTCATGGCTCTGTCTCTCTCTCTGTCTCTCGATAAATAAACGTTAAAAAAAAATTAAAAAAAGAAAAAGGCAGATAGGGTTCACCAGATGAAACTTCTCCACACATCACTTTCAAAATCCATCATTTGGGAGAATGGAATGATACGAATCCAAATCAGCAAACAAACCTGATTATAAAAGGACTATTTCACTTCAAAGTGGATCTCAGTTCTAAAGGAAAACACCTTTAGAAATGAAGTTATATAGACAGAACCAAATAATCAGCAGTTTCTCTCTTTTCGCAAATGATATTAATGTGATGATTCCACCGATGGTTTGGGCAAAAACCTCTAGGGCCACAAAGAGCAAATTTAGGAAAGATGAAGATTTTAACACATCCCACGTGTTATCAAAGATTTCTTCTCTAGGTTGAGAAAATTCATTCTAAAACAAGAGCCAGAACAGAATTTAAAAAAAGAAGGAGGAGGAGGAGGAGGAAGAGGGAAAAAACCTTATGGCTAAGAAGATATGTTTATTATGTAATTATATTCCCAAAGCTGTTTCGAGATTTGGGAGGTTCTAGTTTTTCACCCTCTCCCCTCAACTACAAACTATGAAGAACCTTATAAAATTCAATAGTAAACAGATGAAAGGCTTGGCCCTAATACAATTTAAGTGTGTCCAATCTGCAAGGAATTCAAAAACAGAAGACTCGTTTCATGAAACAAACAGGCAGAGGTTGTGTAACCCCACAGAGTCCTCTGGCTATTCTAGAAGCCAAATTCAACACGCAGTTCTCTTTGGCCACCTATACTTTAGTCAAGCCATTTAAAAAGATTTCTTGCTAACATAATTTGGCCACAGAAAGAGTTCACGGAATACATACCAAAGAACGTCCAAACGGGTCGTAGGGTGTACTATTTAGAATATGTTCATTAACTTAGAAGCTGAAAAGGCCTATCCACCCCCAGGGGATTTGGTATACTACAAGGGCAACCAATTCTCTTCAGCACAGCATTAACTACTACTGTCCAGAAGTACAGAATTCAGTATTCTCTGGAGATACTGTTCCTTATGAGAGGCACTTGGACCTCCCTTCGACTATGAAAGAGAGACCGAGCTAAGGGGTTGGGGGTGGGAAGTGGCTGACTTTATTTCCTTTCCTCTGAAATAAAAGGAAAATTATTTCTGGAGGAGGAGGAGGAGGGAAGAGGAAGAGGAAGAGGAAGAGGAAGAGGAAGAGGAAGAGGAAGAGAGACTGAAGTACATTCTTGCTTTAATCTCCTTTAACTGTGGTCTTAAATCTGATGACTGTTCACACGGATCCACGTCCACGTTCCTTACCTACAAACCATCTGCAGAACATAAATTCTCTCTTCTTCTAAAATTATTAAAAATAAGCCAATCCCTATGTTAACGTTAAGGTTCTAACTAAACTAAGCGGAACAAAGGAAAGGCAGGAAGTTCTCAGCTTTAAATAAATGTTCATTCCAAAATTCATGACACAAGGAAAAAGTAAAACCACACAGGCAGACAAAGCAGGGGAAAGTTAGACAGAATGTCTGTCTTAACAGAATTTCCTGGCTCCCAACAATGTGTGTCAGATTTTAAAAGACTAAAATGTAGTAATACCCATTTTACCCAATAAAACTCTGTAAAAACATGCATAAACATTTGAGGCATGAATCTCATACAAAAAAGTAAAAATTTTAAGATGCTAGCCAGAATGACAGAAGCATTTTTTAAGTTACCCATAGAGAGAGGAGCTCTGCATTCACACACAAAGGCAATCTGCTCAGAATCAAACGCCTTTAACAGAGTAAAATGAAACCCAAGACTTGCTTTAAGGTATTTCCTTTTATAAACTGTAATTTTAATCTCCCTGAAGATCTTTTCTAGGGAGAAAAATAATCTCACTCTAAGGTCTCCGTACCATGTGTTATCAACCACTGATTACAAATTTAAATCCAAACATCTTTTCTCCTTTCCACCATTAGTGAAAAGCCTTATATTATATGCTACAGTCACCAGAGATGTGAACAAATAGCCATGGTTTACTCCAGGAAAGAATATTTAGAATAAAACTTCTTTTGAAGCCACCTGTGAAAAATGGTTTGTTTTTTTTTTTAAACACTGTAATGCTCATTATTAAAAAAAGAAAAAACAAAAAAACCCACAAAAAACCTTACATGTTTACCTTATACAACTTCCAATTCTACATACCATTTGCACTGAAATGAAACAGTAGATTGCACTCAAGACGTGCATTTTCTAAAGTCTTGGTAAATATTTCTGTGCATTTCATTCTGCTTTTTGCCTCATGTTGTTTAAAATAAAACTATGCAAAAACTCAACAAAGTTAAGTCAGTAGAAAGAGTGTAATTTGTCTTGTCTAACAGGAAATCTCCGTTGGAAATAGAGATGATGAATCAGACTTAACCAGATTCTGAATCTCCTACAAGTCTTTACTTACTTTGGCTGTTCTGAAAGGGAAAATCTTATAAAAGCAGGTGATACATTTGCTAGGATTTACTAGTTAAAATTACCATTCTTCTATTTTATCCTAGTTCTGGCTATTCTATCTTTAAGTCATCTCTCAAAAAGATTATACTTAAGATACAAAAGTCCGAAAAATCCAAACGAATTCTTCTCATCCACTGGCCTATGAGTGCAGCAAAAATGAGATAAGCGGCTTGCTCCGTGTCAGCGTGTACAAGGGAGGGTGGAGGGGGGTCACTGCCACTTTTGTTAGTACTCACAAACTGCTGAAAGACTTATTTTGTGTTCATGTAAAATACCCTTTATAAAAAGTGCTCTGTGGGTCAATTACACTAAAGCAAGATACACTTACAAAGCCACGTATCCTATGGTTTCAACAAGTAGTGGCCACAAGGTTCCTGCTGAAGACTGGGGAGATATCTTGGCTAACCACCACCACCCGAATAATCTATCACAGCCTACAAAGTAACTGAAAACAGAAACAGGGATAGGAGTCTAGGGGCCTAACATAAGCAGAAAATTCTAGCACTACCTTCCCCCGTTTGTGGGACACGAATACTGCCTACACTGCGGGTGATTCCTTAAAAACAGAAACTCTGCTTGAAAACGTAAACGCTAACTTTAACTGGTACCCTGGTACAAATAAGCTTCTCTTATTTTCCTAAACCAGTCTGGTTACTATCAATAATGGAAGGAGCCCTCACCAAAAACGGTCCTCCACTACTGACACTAGAACAGGCCAGTTTTGAACAGAAGATTTAAGAGTAAGCAAGTCAGGATGAATGTGTTTGATAAATATTTACTCAACACCAACTGTGAAAGGCACTCTTTCAGACACAACGGTAAAAAAAAAAAAGAAAAAAAAAAAAAGACAGGGTTCCTGACCCCCTAAGGGTAGACAGACAAACACCTCCTAAGACTTCATAAGTACTCCTCGGCAGAAGATGGTAACCAACTCTTAAGAAATGAAAATGCTCTGAATATCGGTGACTGTTAAAACAGAAACCAATACCTTTAGTCCCTTTCTCTCTCTCTCTCTCTCTCTCTCTCTCTCTCTTAAAGTTTCAGGCTTTGGGGCACCTGGGTGGCTCAGCTGGTTAAGTGTCCAACTTTGGCTCAGGTCATGATCCCGTGGTTCAGGAGTTCGAGCCTCGCATCAGGCTCTGTGCTGACAGTTAGGAGCCTGGAACCTGCTTCAGATTCTGGGTCTCCCTCTCTCTTTCTGCCCCTCCCCCACTCACACTTGGTCTCTCTGTCTCTCTCTCTCTCAAAAATAAGTAAGAACATTAAAAATATTGTTTTAAGTTTCAGGCTTTGGCTTCCCAGTTAATTTGCTACAGTGAACATTTTCGGGCCCAATGGATTGGCAAAATTTAGGGAGTCTGACAATGCTGGTGAGGACCCGGAAGAACAGGGACACCTCTTACCCTGTTGGTGGGAGGACAATTTAATACAAGCAGTCTTGAAAAACAGTTTATCATCTAAAAAACTAAAGATCGAGCAATTCCACTCCCAAATATAGCCCAGAGAAATTCCTGCACATCCATCAGCACACATAAACAAGAATGTTCACAGCAGCGTAACAGGCAAACATGCTCTCAAGAGCCAAAAAACGTCAACAGTAGAATGGACACACAAATAACAGTATATTCGTATAACAGAATGCTATATGGCAATGAAATTAAACTAGGGTTCTACATAACAGCATGGATGAAAGTTACAAAAGTATTGTTAGATTCTGGAAGAAGACACAAAAGAACACATATTGTATTAGTCCTTTTATATGAAGTTCAAAACCAGACAAAACCAAACCATAATGGTCTGCAAGGAATCCTAGGTGGTAAAATCATAAAGAAAATGATCATCACAAATGCCAGACTCTGCACAAGAGTATGGGTTATGATCTAGAAGGAACACACGATACAGCAAGCTTCTTCTGGGTGCCGGCAAGGATATATTTCAAGGTCTAGTTGGTGGTTATATAGGTACTGTACCTGCTTTTGAGAATTCACCTTAATGTTTATTTATTTTTGAGAGAGACAGAGACAGAATGCAAGTGGGTTAGGGACAGAGAGGGAGACACAGAATCCGGAGCAGGCTCCAGGCTCCGCACTGTCAGCACAGAGCCCGACGCGGGGCTTGAATTCACGAGCTGTGAGATCATGACCTAAGCCAAAGTCGGACGCTCAACCAACTGAGCCACCCAGGCACCCCGAGAATTCATCTTTATACAGTTAAAGGGGCACCTGGGTGGCTCATTCAGTTAAGTGTCCAACTCTTGATTTCGGCTCAGGTCATGACCCCATGGTCATGAGATCAAGCCCCACATTGGGTTCCACACTAAGCGTGGAGCCTGCTTAAGAGTCTTTCTCCCCTCCCTCTGCCTCTCCCTTGCTTGCACTCTCACTTTAAAAATAAACTATATAGTTACATCTTATGTATTTTCTAAGTTTTATATTTCATAAAAATGCTCAACACATATATTAAAATTAATAGAGTAGCTACATATGTATATATACACGTACATATACATGTATATATCTTCCTACATCTAAGGGTGACTACAATGTTTTCCACAGAATATACCCTTGATTTTTTTTTCTTTAAAAAATTTTTTAAATGTTTATTTTTTTTGGGGGGGGGAGGGGCGGAGAAAGAGGGAGACACAGAATCCGAAGCAGGCTCCAGGCTCTGAGCTACCAGCACTGAGCCCGATGCGGGGCTTGAACTCAAGAACCGTGAGATCATGACCTGAGAGGAAGGTGGACGCTTAACCTACTGGGCCACCCAGGCAGGTGTCCCTTGATTTTTTTTCTCAAGACAATTCATAATGAGAACTCAGTAAAAACACAGGGCCACCTAGGAATGAACACCTACAGACAATCTTTTCTATTATGATTTCTTTTTTTGAATTTAAATGCAATACCTAAGATTTGTATTTCAAGGAAATTTGCAGTACTTACACAAATGTTTAAATCTATGTATGGCTACTCAGCAGCAGCCATTAGTTAAAACCCAAATTATTACAAGAAATAACCCAAAGCTTTTGAAAGCAAAGCCAAGATACAAGTATTTTTTTGGTATTCATGGAACCGGCAATGATTTCCCATCTCACTCTGGGTAAAAGCCAAAAATCCTTGTAATGGCTGAAACGAGCCTGCACAATCTGGACCTCATTACCTCTCTGGCCTCACCTCCCGTTATGTTCTCCTGAGCTCACTATGTTCCAGCCAAACTGCCCTTCTTTGCTCTTGTTCCTGAGGCAGAACAGGCCTGTTCCTGCCGCAGGACTCTGTAGTTGCCTTTTCCTCTACCTGGGTAACTCTTCCCCTAGATGTTCTTCTGGTGCCCCCATCACCGTTGGGTCTTTCTGTAACAGTCACCACCTCCATGAGGCCTTCCTGGACACCCTTAAAGATGTCATCCCCTCCCCCAAGCCCACAATCCTATTCCTCCTTCATTACTTCATTTTGTTCTTTAGCACAGAAAGTCATCTACCCTACTATATCTGGAATGTATGAAGGCAGCCTCTTGTCTTGTTTCCACCCAGACTGTGTCTGGCACGAGGCAGGCCAGAAATAAACACTTATTTAATAAATGGCTGAATTAATCTCTTTTTCTTTTGGATTTCTATTCTTGAAAGGTTAGACCGTAACTAGATACACTAAAAGAAGAATGTGCCCCCCCCATGCCAAATTCAATAACAAAGTTCATTTTACTAATAAGTTTCAGGTTTACTGAGTCACAGATAAAACTTATAGACAGTTGATACAAACTAAGCTGTCGTTTTCCCTAACAAATGTGTAGTACCTGTTTTAATGACAGCAGTGCTGGGAGACCACGGAGACACAAGAACTCTCTCATACTGGCCGGTGCAATTGTACATTGGCATACCCGCATGGGAACTCTTTGACAAGACGGAGCATAGCTTGAAGACCGATTGCTGCCTTTAGTTATGCTTGTTACGTCGTTTGGGTTTTTTTGAACGAGTATGTTTTATTCCTTCTAAGTGTATTCATTGTGAGAGAGACAGAGACAGTGCGAGTGGGGGAGGAGCAGAGAGAGAGAGGGAGAGAGAGAATCCCAAGCAGGGATTCTCCGCACTGCCAGCACAGGAGCCGGATGTGGGACTCGAACTCATGAAACTGTGAGATCATGACGGGAGCCGAAACCAAGAGTCAGATGCTTAACCAACTGAGCCATCCGGGCGCCCTGAAAGTAAGGTGTTTCGAAAAAGAATTATGTAAACAAAATACAATTTCAAGAAGAAAGTTCTTTGTATTTTTACCCCCACAGAAACAGAAGACTTCTGTTATCATCCAGATGAAATATCCCAAGAAGGTGACTACAGTTGGAGAAAAAAAAAAATTACTTTTGGTTTAGATACCAAAATATTTTATGGCAGAGTTTTCAAAGCGAAGGGGAAAACAAAACTCCATAGTGTTAGTGCATCGTGTAAGAACATAATTTTACTCTAAAGAAAGATTTTAAGTAAGAACACTTCTGCCCAGCATAAATTGTGGGACTGATGTGATAAAGAGCGGGGAAAGTACTCCATGCAAACTTAGTGATTACAGTGGCATCCGGGAAATAATTCACTAAGCAAAACCGCCCATTGGGTGACATGACAGATACGGCTGAGCATGCAGACAGAGGCTTATACTTTTGATGGAATACTTCACCCAAGTTAAAGCTGGAGTAAATCTAGATCCAAAGGTTATTTTCTGAACACAGCACTTGGGACCTGAACCATATTGTAAGACATGAACAAACCTGAGAGAAGATACACAGGCATCTGATATTCTATAGTTATACTTATTACTGAGGCTTCCACATTAAGGTCTTATCAATTGTTTAAAATAAATACTTTGCGGGCACCTGGGTGGCCCAGTCGATTAAGCATCTGACTTCGGTTCAGGTCAGGATCTCACAGTTCGTGAGTGCGAGCCCCACGTCGGGCTTTCTGGGGTCAGTGCAGAGCCTGTTTCGGATCCTCTGCACCCCACTCCCTGCCCCAAAAATAAATAAAAAGTTTTAAAAAATCCTTCGCACATAAATTCTTCTCAAATTCTTAAAGATAGTTCACATATTCGTGAGGTGAAAATATCATGACTATCTATTCATATAGGAGGTGGCGGCCCAAATTAGTTGTCAAGCAAGGAAGTCCTACTCAAACGCTTGCGGGAGGCAGAGTGTATTATTAGAGAAGAGTAACAGTTTTCGTTTGTAACACTTCAGCATTCCAAGTGCTCGAAGCTCTGAATAGCATCCACGTTTAAAGGGGGAAAGACATGGAACATAAAAATTAAAAATGTACTCAACCTCGCAATAATGAATAAAGTATAGTGGATTAAAGACTCCAGACCAAAAAACATTACAAATGAAAACCACTGATCATTGAAACATATGGTCCCTCAACAAAAGTTATCGGTAATAATTCTAATATAAGGTGAAGGCTTATTATTTTTTAATGTTTAATTTGGCTGAGAATGCTCCAAGAAACTCTTCTATAAATATCAGCTATGTCTGGATCATGCTGAACTTAGAAACTAACACAAGAATTGCCTGAACTGGATTGGAGATCATTAAACAGTCCTACCCTTAGTAGGGAGGAAGAACTCCGTAAAAAAGTAGTTAAAGAGGAAGAGAGAAAAGGAAAAAGTGAGGAGTTACTGACGTTTATGGAAAACAGCCACTGGATATGAGACAATAAAAATACAAAATAATGAAATGCAAAAGTTGCCAAATTTATCAGATTCCAAAAAGAATCTATAGGAAAAGAAATTTTCAGAGCCTCCAACTCTAATAAAAGAAGCTGGCATTCCAAGTTATGAAAAGTTTTCCTCATCGCTCCTTCTCCCCCAAACGACTGTGAATACCAAAGTGGTATTCGCCAAGGGGGAGAATTCAAATAAGATACTTAGGGGAAAAAAAGAATCAAACCACCAAAGCAGCCACAATAACGAGGAGGAGGAGGAGGACAAGGAAACCATGAAGGATACACAGGAGGCCATTGGAGTTTTGTCTGTAATGGCAAATAAATGGAAACAAGGTAAAGATCCATCAAAAGGTTTAGAAAAACTGAAATAGTCACAGTGAAATAAAAATTGGATGGCTAAAATGAGGGACCTAGATTTATATGTATCAAACGCATAGGCCTTGAAAAACAATAAGAAGCGAAAACACTACAACAGAATTTATATATTCTCTCTCACACACACACATGTGCACACACGTGTGCACACACATACCGCACTGCAAGGATGCACACTAAATTTGTGGTAATAGGTTGTCTCTGGGGAGTGAGGGTGGGCAAAAGAACAGAGAAAATAAATAAAGGGGACTTCAGCTGGAGATGTTTGTCATGATCTATACTTTTTGTTTGCCTTTTTAAAAGACATTTCAAAAACAATGAATTCAGAAGGAAAAGTAAATTAGAAAAGATTTTTAAAAATCAACACTGGAGAAATATTTTAAGTAGACGATAATAATGTAGTCTCTGGGGCACCTGGGTGGCTCAGTTGGTTAAGCGTCCGACTTCAGCTCAGGTCACAATCTCGCAGTCCGCGAGTTCGAGCCCCGCGTCGGGCTCTGGGCTGATGGCTCAGAGCCTGGAGCCTGCTTCCGATTCTGTGTCTCCCTCTCTCTCGGCCCCTCCCCCGTTCATGCTGTGTCTCTGTCTCAAAAATAAATAAACGTTAAAAAAAAATTTAAAAAAAAAGAAAAAAGAAAAAAATAATGTAGTCTGAATCCAGCCCAAAGAAGCCAATGAATTCAGTTCCGATCTTAATATTGAAAAATCGAGCTCTTGTTGGTAAAGTACTTTTCCCAGTTGATGGGAATTACATAGCACTGGGCCTATTTAAGCAGAGGATATAGGAAGCTGACTTCCTGACAGCAAGAAAGCACATTAAAAAAAAAAATTAACATTTATTTACTATTGAGAGACAGAGACAAACAGAGCATGAGCATGGGAGGGGCAGAGAGAGGGGGAGACAGAATCTGAAGCAGGCTCCAGCTCTGAGCTGTCAGCACAGAGCCCAATGTGGGACTCGAACTCCCAAACCGCGAGATCACAACCTGTGCCGAAGTCGGACGCTTTACTGACTGAGCCACCCAGGCGCCCCAAAAGCACATTTAAAAAATAAATTAAGTATTTATTTTGAGAGAGAGGGACGGTGCGTGTGTGCGCACAAGTGGGGAAGGGGCAGACAGATAGGAAAGAGAGAGAGAATCCCAAGCAGGCTCCAAGCTGTCAGTGCAGAGCCCGACGTGGGGCTCGAAGTCACGAACCTTGAGATCATGACCTGAGCGAAAGTCAGACACTTAACCAAGCCATCCAGGTGCCCCAAGAAAGCACATTTTAAATACAACTGATACAGTAATCCAGACTATCTTCAGAGACTAAAGCCTTATATAAAAGGAATCGGGTGTCCACCAAGGACCTCCTCTTTCCTCCCCACCATCCTACCTTCCAACCTCCTGAACACTTCTCCTCCTCCATCCTTCCCTAATTTTATTCCTTCCCCTCAAGGGACTAATCCAAACCCCTCTTCTTTAATCACCTCCAATTTTAGTGCCTGAACTCAAAGACAGATTCTTTAAAAGAAAACTTGAGACTTGAAGCTTTTTCTCCTCTTTCAATTACATTTTTTCCTCCCTCTTCATTTGCTTTTTTCCTTCCCCAACCTTTTTCCCCCCTTCCATTCTCTTGCTGACCAACAGTTGCTCTCAACTGCTAGCAAGCCTCTGGCATATTTTTACTTTTCACTTCTTAAGGAAAAGATACTCCAAGGTAAACCAAACAAAATCCCCCACACCATCGTCCAAAGGTCAACTAAAGGGGAGAACACTTGAAAGTCAAAAATATGAACCATATTTTGCTGCCTTTCATTTTGGAACGAAAGCCAGGAATACGGTTTGAACTACCAAATAAGACAGCGAAACCAAACTTCCTTTTACATTTTGTCTTTATAGCACTGAAATATATCTGGGGTCGTCTGTTTCACAAGACACTTGGGTTAAGAATTCTAAGGCCACTCAATGAGTCCACACAGTTAGGTACTACAACCTAGCGGAAACCACAGCCTCAAGATTCACAACAGAGGTACAACCCACACACTACTACCCCATCCCCCTGGTCTTCGTTATAAAGACCTCCAAGATCCTCCTGTATTTAATGCTTTAAGCTACGTAACCATTTCCTCACAAACATTAGTCAGTGTGCTTCGGTCTCTGAAGTACTTGGACATTCCTGATCTTATTTGGGAGTTTTAACAGCCCTGTGAGGCATGCCCAGCGAGTAATCTTACAAATAAGGAAACAAACTCGGAGGTTAGAATCTGTCATGGTCACATGGCTATGAAGGGGTCTGAATTCAGAACTCAAATCTTTCAACTCCTAATCCAAAACTTCGTAATTCCTGTGACTGGGTGATTCTTGGATCAGGTATGGTCTTTTATTCAACACGTAGGAACTGGAAAAATAACTGATAGAAGATATATTTATATACCCTAGCTTTCAATTCCCATTTCATTTTTTAGGTGGCAACTCTGTTGCAAAAGTATGCTCTTTTATCTAATGAATTCTGAGCACCATTAAGGGAGACCTGGGCTAATCGTTGATAGGCTCATGCCAACTTTCAAGGCCGGACCCTGGAAACAAATCATACGTCCTAATACTTTAAGAAAGACTTCCCAGGGGCACCTGGGTGGCTCAGTCAGTTGAGTGTCCGATTCTGGATTTCAGCTCAGGTCACGGTCCCAGGATCATGAAATCGAGCCCTGTGTCAGCCTCTGTGCTGAGCACGGAGCCTGTTTAAGAGTCTCTCTCTCCCTCTGCCCCTCTCCCACACCTGTCTCTCTCTAAAATAAAAAGTAAAAAAAAAAAAAAAAAAAGAAAAGAAAAAAAAGAATGACTTTCCATACTTTAGCACCTAATAATCATAATTCTTTTCTAAAAGTTTTTCTTAAATGTATTTACTTTTGAGAGAGTACAAGCAAGGGAGGGACAGAGAGAGACGGAGACACAAAACCCAAAGCAGGCCCCATCTAGGCTCTAAGCTGTCAGCACAGAGCCTGACACAGGGCTCGAACTCAAGAGCTGTGAGATCATGACCTGAACCGAAGCTGGACGCTCAACTGACTGAGCCACCTAGGCGCCCCATAATTTCTTTTTTTTTAAATAAAATGTCTCATGTTCTAACATGCCAGAGTAATTTTGTAGCCTGAATCCAAAAAAACTGTCCTCTCCTATAAGCTCAATGAATTAAAAAGCACAGCTTCAGGGTCCCCAGGTGGCTCAGTTGGCTAAGCGTCTGACTCTTGATTTCAGCTCAGGTCATGGTCTCATGGGGTTCGTGGGTTTGAGCCCCGCATCAGTCGCTGCACTGCCAGTGCAGAGCCTGCTTGGGATTCTCTGTCTCCCTCTCTCTCTGTCCCTCCCCTGCTTGCTCTCTCACTCTCTCTCAAAATAAATAAACGAAGTTAAAAAAAAAAAAAAAAGAACAGGTAGGACATCCTGTCTAAATAAATAAATAGCTAGCTAGCACAATTTCTTTCATTCCCTAATATTTATTTGAGATGTCTACCGTGACTAAAATAGGAGACAGCATCGTGTTCTACCCAATTGCTCAAGCCAAACCCCTCTTTTCCCGGCCCATCTATCAGCAGGTCCTGTCAAGTGGTCTTGCTTCCTAACACATTCCACATTCATCCATTTCTGTGCAGTTTTCTCTCACCTGAACTGGTGTTAACTGGTTTCTCACTGATCTCCATTATTAGAAAGGATCCTAGAAACAAACCAGGAAACACACCTAACATTGACGTCCCCCGATCTAGCTTTCTAGTCTTACCTAATGTGACTGTTCAAATTAAATCAACTATCACACTATCCGATCCCACTGCTCAGTCTACATTCACAACAGGACTACAGTGGCTATACAGACTGCATTCCTCCCTAAGGATGTGGGGTTACAAAGAAATATTTGCCACTCTATTTGTTCTTGGCCCTCTATGAACCTCTTCCCTTTCAATTCAACCAAACCTTTGCTGATTAAAACTGCACAGACATTATTTGACTCTGATCCTCCAGATGTTTTTAAAAGGCTCCTTTATTTCCCAAAAACCCTCTCCTTTGAAAAGAAGACTCATCTTATCAGTGTAATCAAATTATTATCAAATAGAGTGCCCATTTTGAGAGGCCTATGGATTATATTTTGGAAGAGTAAATTTCCCCACTTATACAAGCAAAGACAGATATTTATCCTAAATCCAATTACTAATCTTAACACTAATAAATATGTTGCTATTGCTGGAGTCCTAGAGTCAGTCAACCATAAAAAATGTTCACTGAATGCAGTTTGGACGTCCAGTCCCACGGTGAACTTACCAACCAGCCTTAACACTACCAATTTCTTTGTTTGGTTTGAATAAAGAGAAAATGTTTCTGGCCTTGAGGAGCCAGGAAAAGACTCAGCTTACAGTTAAAAGAAGAACTGCACATATTCTCAGGAACTGAGAGCTTCTCCCCAGTATAGAAGTTTTCATCCTTTGAACAATTTTCCTGCCATCTTTTACAGTACACTCTGCCTTTAAATAGCAAGCCAAAAATTTTGAAGTCACAAAAATTATTTCTCCACTTATTCACCCCTAGATACCAGATGGAATGAAACCTCAGTGAAATCAATTTTAAGAATCTAGAAGTGTCAGCTAAGTATTCAAATCAAAAAGGGAAGCCTTCGGGGCACCTGTGTAGCTCAGCTGGTTAAGTGTCCGATTCTTGGTTTCAGCCCAGGTCGTGATCTCACAGTCACGAGATTGAGCCCTGTGTCGGGCTCTGTGCTGAGTATGGCCTGCTTGAGATTCTCTCTCTCTCCCTCTCTAAATTTAAAAAAAAAAAAAAAAAAATTAAAAAGGGAAACTTTGGACTCTAAACACCAATTCAATCAAATATTAAAAACTGACAGAATGTATAAATTAACTTTTAAGGAATCGGGTCTCCAAAGTTACAAAATGTGGGTAAGCTACCACTACATTTTTTCTTTACTGCCAGAGGTAGTTATTTTAAGAACTATCTTACAAAGGTCACCATTTTATTAGGGCTTCCAAAATCAATTCTTCACAATGAGAAATGGACATCAGTTAAATAAATAGAATAAGAATAGAACAAGTCAATATATTCGTAAGCTGCTGCTGTCCTTGGGACCTGAATTCTAGTGCAGGCTTTGCACACGCTTCCCTAAATTTGTGTTTTCTCGTCCTTAAATTAAGGATGACTGTCCAAGGTTCCTTTTAATTTTTTTTTTAACGTTTATTCATTTTTGAGAGACAGAGAGAGACAGAGCATGAGTGGGAAAGAGGCAGAGAAAGGGAGTCACAGAATCCGAAGCAGGCTCCAGGCTCTGAGCTGTCAGCACAGAGCCCGACGCGGGGCTCGAACTCACAGACTGCGAGATCATGACCTGAGTGGAAGCCGGACGCTCAACCGACTGAGCCACCCAGGCACCCCCCCCACCCAAGGTCCCTTTTAGAGTGCAGGTTCTATGCCCTTTGGAAATAATGTTAAAATCATATCTGCTTCTCTTCATACATGCTTTCTGAAAACTAAAAGATATACATATATGTAAAACAAATAATTCAGAAGCTGTAAGAAGCTATAGATGAAAAGTAAAAGTTTCCTTCCAAACACCCAATTCCCTTTTCCAAAGCCTAAAGACAACCATTGTTCTGTAGCTTTAGAAACAAAACCAAAAAAATGGACAAAACCAAAAAAAGGGCATGAACCAAACACACACACACATACACACACACATACACACACACACACTCTCACACTCCCTGGAGGTACACACAGACCTATTCTTTCTAAAGGTTGCAAAGAACTGCAATGTACTCTGATGTGTGGTTTCCAGGTGTTTTCTGCAGCAAACCATCCAGCAAATAGGTGTATCTGAACATACGTGCAAGCAAGCCCAAGAGCCTGTACACTGTTTATTTTGATAGACATTACCACCCTGCCCTACAAATATTTTACTCATATACACGCTCCCCGAGTGATTGCTGAATTGCTTGTACCTTTGAGCATCTACCCACTTGATACAAACAGAAAGACATAAACAAACCTTTAAGCAGAAGAGTCAGTGAGACTCAGACAAAAAAAAAAAAAAGGTCAGAAATATCTTTTGTGAATTAAGTGGACAAACTTCAGCCAAAAATATAGCAAACATGGTATGTGGTACTTGTTTGTTTATAAGATTTAAGTGCTATTTCCTTGAGATGCCTGGTTAAGAAGATACTGATAGAAAATAAATTTGGGGTAGGGAACAAAAGGAGGGTAGGTGAGCAACTCACACTACAGAGTCTATGAATCCCAAGGACACCCAGTTCTTAGACCAGGATGTGGATTTAATAACGTGCGGCTAAATTCCTTCACATATAACCTGGCTACTTTCACCCAGAGAGGCTTATGAAAACAGTGAGATCAGTTTAGTTCCTTATCTTTGTCACTGGCAAAGAGTCCCTATGAATTAAATGGGATAGTATTGATTCCACAGGTGATAAAACTGTTAATAAAGCACATAGGAAGCAACTCTTGGTGTATTTTTAAAGTATTCACCCACTTTGAAAATCATCATCTGGGGGCGCCTGGGTGGCGCAGTCGGTTAAGCGTCCGACTTCAGCCAGGTCACGATCTCGCGGTCCGTGAGTTCGAGCCCCGCGCCGGGCTCTGGGCTGATGGCTCAGAGCCTGGAGCCTGTTTCCGATTCTGTGTCTCCCTCTCTCTCTGCCCCTCCCCCGTTCATGCTCTGTCTCTCTCTGTCCCAAAAATAAATAAACGTTGAAAAAAAAAAATAAAAAAAATAAAAAAAAAAAAAAGAAAATCATCATCTGTAGTTTAATAGAAAGTATTTGCAAAGGACCATGTGGACACCAGGCAACTCTCGAAATGTGTGTGGGGGGGGGGAGGGTACCTAAGTTTCTAAAACAAAATAAATATATACAAAAGTTCTCATTTTACTTTCTTATAATTTGTTATTATAAGCACCACATCTTCAATTATGGTATGCTATCACATTTAGGGGGAAAAACAAAAAATACCTGGGGCACCTGGGTGGCTCAGTCAGTTAAGCGTCCAATTTCCGCTCAGGTCATGATCTCACAGTTCGTGAGTTTGAGCCTCACATTGGGCTCTGTGCTGTCAGTGTGGAGCCCATTTCGGATCCTCTGTTTCCTCTTCTCTGCCCCTCCCCTGCTCGCATTCTCTCCCTCTCCTTTCTCTCTCTCTCAAGAATAAAACCTTAAAAAAACCCCACTGAAATGTGAAAAAAAAAACAAACCCGTTTCTATTCTAGAATCAGGGAAATGTAGTATATCTAATGCAGTATGTTTTGTATTCAGCAGGAGCTCCCTCTACTTTTATAAGAACTCAGGAAAATACAATTTAGGAACACCTACTATGAGATAATTCTCAATACATTCTTTCCTCACCCAATAAAACCACCACACCCAACACTGAATCTCTCAAGAAAATTGCCCCCAGTTTCTATACTTTCAGGGGAACACTAACGAGAACCACACAAAACTTTACCATCTTAAGCATCAATCGGAAGCACTCAAAATCAAGGCCAACCTTACATACACCCCCACACAAAACTAACCAAGGCCAGCACCTCCTACGCTGAGGGCCAGAAGCATCCTTTTCAAAATGAGGGTTTAAAAAAAAAGAGGGTGGTTTTCCCAGCCCTTGCTCTGACTACACTACAAATGCTCAATAGGGCCCAACTCCAGACACTGGACTCAGAGCAGGTTGCTCCAGGTATCCAACAAGGCATCAACTGGGAAAGGGAAGGGGAGCTGAACTAAATGGAACCACAAGGTCAAATACAAGGGTTACCTGGCAAGGGTCCTGCCTATGATACTATCAAAAAATCCGGCGAGAGGTCCGCAAATTCTACTACTAATAAAGAAGCCCTTACCTGTGGGCCTGTGATTTGGGTAGGCCCTTTAAGACTGCAGCTGTAGAAAAATTAAAGTCTTCCAGGTGTTGGCAAATTCCACCTAATGGAGTTCAATGTCCCATCTACCAGACTGAAGTCCACAGATTAGGAGATAAAAATTTAAGGTTAAGAGCTTTCAAATAAAAACTATAAACCAAACAAAAGCAAATATTCTAATCACATAATTAAAGAGGCAGATCTCATACTGAGACAAAATAATTACATCCTCCACGGCAATCTACTATTTCCAAGACACACAAGAATATGTTTCTTGGATTTGAGACTGGTATTAAGTGGCAATGAATCAAGGACAGAAAAACAAATGACTACTTGAAACTAATCCAAAAATCAAATCCAAAGACATTCAATTTAATACTAAGCTTGCACATACTGTCAAGAACAAACTGAAGCAGTATTTGGTTGAGTTGCTATGTTAAATGGCAAACTACTATGACATAAAAGAAAGCAATGGCTTATGACTGGCTACAGACAGTCTGGTAACCAAAGTACATATTTATTGGTTGCTGCCCATACTTGGCACAAAAGTTTATCCAATCAGATCATGTAATGCAAATAACTTCCAAAAGTAAGCAGTCTGGGTTTTTTTTTTCATTGTATCAGTTTTTAATGAACAATATACAAGGCACAGTAGTCAAGGCACCGACCAGTGGAGAAAGGGAGGTGTCTTAGGTTGCTATTGGTGAATAAATTACCAAAATCTCATGTCCAATGTCGTTGAGACTTCCACATAATTTATAACTAACCCAATCACTTCTCTAAATGTCTCATATGTCTATACACTCTTAACTTTTCACAACTGATGTTAAGTTCGCTAATTCAAAATATCTTTATGTTATAGTTGGCAAATTAAGAGGATACTGTTCTCTTACTTATTCTAGAATGAAATTATGACCTCTATTTCAATTCCTACAATACTTGAAGGAGATGAATAAAACTTTCTTTTCTTCGAAAAGAAAAACACTTTTAATTATTTTTTTTATTTTTATTTATTTATTTTTTTCAACGTTTATTTATTTTTGGGACAGAGAGAGACAGAGCATGAACGGGGGAGGGGCAGAGAGAGAGGGAGACACAGAATCGGGAACAGGCTCCAGGCTCTGAGCCATCAGCCCAGAGCCTGACGCGGGGCTCGAACTCACGGACCGCGAGATCGTGACCTGGCTGAAGTCGGACGCTTAACCGACTGAGCCACCCAGGCGCCCCTAATTATTTTTTTTAAATACCACAGATATTTATAGTGAAATCATTCACAATGTATGGGGGCAGGGGAGACTGGAGTCAGTACCGTGCTCACTATCCAGTTTGTAGACTCTTCAGATCCTTTCTTACCTCTCTGCCTTCAAGTAGTGATAATCAAGTAAGAGGAGAATGAATAAATTTAAATCCACCCATCTTACTATTTGTGAGCTTGGTTAAGGCACTGGTGATAAAATTTGAGAAACTTGTTAAAATGAGGTTTTGGGATTATAAAAAGTTCTAACCAGATCCTTTTAAAAGGATCCAAACTCTGGATACACTTTTTTTTTGTTCATACTTTGTGAATTTTGACAAAATTCACATGTAAGCATCACTGCAATAAAAATACAAAACAGGTTTTGTATAAACTGTAAGACAACAACCATAAATAAAAGAGTTATTCAGAGCACTTACTTCAAAAGACAAGATTTCTACCAAGTCAAAAGCAGACAAAACAGGACCTAAAAACTTAAATAAGGATTAACTGAAAATAGAGAAATACTGGCCCTTCTCCACTTTTGCTCTTGCCTTCTAGCCAATCCAGATCACTGTAACTGCCCCCAATTTATTAATTCCCATGGCTTCAGCCACCATGTATATGCGTCTCTCTTCTCTACTGCAAACCAGCTTCCTGCTCCTAGACATCAGATGCCCATCTCATAGGCATCTCAAACTCAGCAAGTCCAAAACAGAAGCCCATCCTCCCCTCCAAAAACCTGATTGTCTTCAGTGATCCTACCATTCACCCAAGTACTCAAACTAGATATAGAGGAGTTAGCCTTAACTCCCCACTCTTTCCACTACCCCCACCTCCACTCCCCACGCCCTAATTTAGTCAATCACCATGTCTTGTCAATTTTACCTCAGAAATATATTTCAAACTCATCTGTTTCTCTTAATCCCCACAATGAACAGCTGGATTAGTTCAAGACATAATTACCTTAATTAATGCAATGCTTTCTTGTTTCATTCCTGGGAAGTAAGCTTGTGTTTGGCACAACATCTTTGCATAAAGTGTTTCCTCTACCCATTCTGCCTTTACTTCACCTTTGTAACATCTATTCTAATCTCTCCAAGTAGGATTTAAATGCTCCTGTCTCTCAATGTGTAAATCTCTTGCTGCTGTAATTATCGGTCTTTCCCACCAAACTGGAGTCCCAGGAGGGTAGCACTTAACTGTTATATTCACCTTGATAAGCCTGGTGTCAAAGTAGTGCCCAGCAAACAGTAGGTGCTTAATAAACGTTTGAAAAAGGAATGAGTGAATATATCATGATCCAGATAAAATGGCCCTCCCTCAAGGATTTTTGCTTCCCTTTGCTAAGATTCTATGCTTACCAAGTGACCTTTTGCTTAGTACAACATAGTAGTTACCAATTGTATGATCTCAGGCGAGATCAAAAACAAAAACAAAAATAAAAAACCCCTCTGTGCCCCAGACTCCTCACCTGTAAAATACAGGTAAGAATACTTCCTTCATAAGGTTATTATGAAGATCAGATGATTTACTTACATGTATAATGCTTGGAGCAGTGCCTGAGACATATAATAAGCGTGCAGTAAACATTAGTGATTATTAGTTTTTACTATTAATACCCTGACACTAGAAGGAGAATGGACTGAGCAGACACATGTTTTTCTAGGTCACAGAAAAGACCGCCCCTCAATGTACATTAATAAAATGGCATTCTGGTTTATGTGTCAGCCCCGTGTGAGATCATTTAGCCACTCCTCCCGGAGATCAATCAACTCTGGTGACACTGATCAGTTTACTTGCAAAACTGCAGAACGAATCCTGAATTCTGAAGGCTGCATCATGTTAAAAGCATCCTGAGAATGCTTGTCAGAAGAGCTATGTGGTCACCTTATGACAGTTTACCTTGAGTCTCTCTAAAAGACGTTTTGGTCCAAGGTAGCACAGCTTAGTGAAAAGAATGTGATGCTAGGTGGGAGACACTTTTTTAAAACTTAAAGTATGCCACGAATCAGCTGTGAACCTCACTGTACGCTTTATTTTTAAGTTTTTGTTTAATTCCAGTTAGTTCATACACAGTCATACTAGGTTCAGGTATACAATACAGTGATTCAACACTTCCATACATCAATCACCCTGTGATGATTGTGCACTTTACTTTTTTTTTTTTTTTTTTAAGTAGGCTCCATGCCCTGTGAAGAACCCAATGCGGGGCTTGAACTCATGACCCTGAGATCAAGAACTGAGCTGAGATCAAGAGTCGGATGTTTGACTGACTGAGCCACCCAGGCACCCCAATGATTGTGTACTTTAAACAGAAAGTCTCTGAGTTTAAAAAGTCCTAGTCAGTTCTCAATTATCCACACAAAAGGAGATAAAAAGTGGTATAAGAAATTCAAAACAGAGAGTAAAAAAGAAATCCTTAACATTTTACTTTGGAATGCATTATGTAATTTTTCCTATAGATTCATATCCAAAATTGTATCTGGTCTAAACTAATAATAAAATGTATTTACATAGCATAGCCATACATTTAAGTCATCATGGGAGTGAATTCAAAATAAAAGGAGGAAGCCAGCATGAAATAAATCCCTACGGATAATTTACAGGAAGATAATTTAAAACTGACTATTACAATAATTCCTCTCAACCTCACAGCATCCTCTTGAAGCTCAATCTTAGCCATAAAATTCTTTCAAATGAAAATCTCTACGTGTCATTTAGAAATAAAAAGTGAGAACAACTGAATTTCCAAAGGTGAATCATTCTAGACCTGGGAAGCCAGGAGACAATCACCCAATCAAAGACTTTTGCTCTCACAGATGTGGGGGTGCATTATTGTGCCTAAGGAGCTAGAAGGTATCAGCCACACAGCAGGCCAATTTATTTCATAAAATCAAGGTATTCTTGAAAGGTTATATAGCAATCTCAGCACCAGAAAGTACTTCAGCGAGCACCTTGTCTAAAAACTCTGATTTTATAGGGGCGCCTGGGTGGCTCAGTTGGTTGAGCGTCCAACTTTGGCTCAGGTCATGATCTCACAGTCTGTGAGTTCGAGCCCCGCATCGGGCTCTGTGCTGATGGCTCAGAGCCTGGAGCCTGCTTCCGATTCTGTGTCTCCTTCTCTCTCTGCCCCTTCCCTGCTCATGTTCTATCTCTCTCTGTCTCAAAAATAAATAAAAACATTAAGAAAAAAAATAAAAAAAAACCCCTCTGATTTTATAGAAGAAACTGAGATCCATGAAAGTTGCCACTCTTCTGTGAAACTACATAATAAATATTTAAGTATTGGGAAGTTTGTTTATGATATAATTGACATGTAACATTGTATTAACTTTAGGTGTACAACCTAATGATTTAATATATGTGTAATACTGCACAATGATCACCACAATAAGGTTAGTTAACATCCATCATCACACACAGTTAAAAAAACATTTTTTTTATTATAAGAACTTTTAAGATCTATAGAAAGTTCATTATTTAAATAATTCACTTACATAAATAAATAACCTTCTCCTATGCTTCTTGTAAGAAAGAGAGTTTAGGGGTGCCTGGATGGCTCAGTCAACTTCGGCTCAGGTCACGGTCTCATAGTTTGTGAGTTTCAGCCCCGTGCCAGGCTCTGTGCTTACAGCTCAGAGCCTGGAGCCTACTTCAGATTCTGTGGCTTGCTCTCTCTCTGCCCCTCCCCTGCTCGCACTCTGTCTCTCTCTCATACACAAAAATAAACATTAAAAAATTAAAATTAAAAAAAAAGAGACTCTAATGCATTCAAATTGGGCCACATCTGTATATCTGCTTTATCTGACAGTTCCATACTGAGTAACTTCAGATGTGCTGAGAATAAAATTGGTCCTCTGGGATATAACTTAATTCCCATACAAGCCCCTCCACGACACCACAACATGAACACTTCTCTCCAATTAGTCTATCAGTTAGACTGCAAGCCCATGTGTCAGCTCATACACACAATCGTGTGCCTTCCTCATATCTGGTCATACTCTTCAGAAAGCCAGGAATGTTCTTCTACCTCCTATTTAAATATTACCCTTCTGGGGCGCCTGGGTGGCGCAGTCGGTTAAGCGTCCGACTTCAGCCAGGTCACGATCTCGCGGTCCGTGAGTTCGAGCCCCGCGTCGGGCTCTGGGCTGATGGCTCAGAGCCTGGAGCCTGTTCCCGATTCTGTGTCTCCCTCTCTCTCTGCCCCTCCCCCGTTCATGCTCTGTCTCTCTCTGTCCCAAAAATAAATAAACGTTGAAAAAAAAAATTTTTTTTTAAATAAATATTACCCTTCTGGATCCAGGTCAAGTTCTGCCTTGCCTTTAAGCATTTCCTGATCACCTCAGCTCCCTCTGAATTCCTATCATACTTATTGTCACTTTCTTGGCAGTTAAGGGGGGTTACTTAGAACCTGATAATTAATGTGGGATGCCAAGTATTTTAATTCTTCTACATGTATGTCCTTCCCTACCCCCAAATTCTCTTTAGGTAGGTCTAGTGAGACCTAAGAATAGGTAGTTACAACACAAAACAAAACAGCTTATCAGATGGAAAGGGGGAAATGGCTGACAGAATAATAAAATAGATTAAAAAAAATTTTTTTTAATGTTTATTT
The DNA here is from genome assembly GCF_022079265.1 of Lynx rufus. Taxonomy (NCBI): domain Eukaryota; kingdom Metazoa; phylum Chordata; class Mammalia; order Carnivora; family Felidae; genus Lynx; species Lynx rufus. Next base: position 23,114,947 of record NW_025814832.1, on the reverse strand, counting down.
ATTATCGAGAGACAGAGACACAGAGTGTGAGCAGGGGAGGGGGAGAGAGAGAGCAAGTCACAGAATCCGAAGCAGGCTCCAGGCTCTGAGCCGTCAGCACAGAGCCCGACGCGGGGCTGGAACTCACAAACTGTGAGATCATGACCTGAGCCAAAGTCGGTCGCCTAACCAACTGAGCCACCCAGGCGCCCCAATAAAATAGATTTTTAAATGTCCTCTAATATGTCTAAGTATCTTTCCAACTAAAAATATCTAAAGACTGACTAGGAAAAAAGTGGAAGCTTGCATACCCTTTAGCACAGCAATTCTGCTTCCACTTCCAGAATCCATCTTAACGAATCAATCTGATCAGTGTATAAGTATTTATGTATAAGGACGCTCATCATAGCACAATTTATAAGCAAAAGCTAGAGGAAAAGGAAGTTCATTAGGGAATTGGCCAAATATGGTGCATTCATACAACAAAACTCTGTCTAGAAGAATTCTGCAGAGTTTTAAAAGATCACTTTTGGGGCTCTGGGTGGCTCAGTCAGTTAAGCATCCAACTCTAGACTTTGGCTCAGGTCATGATCTCACAGTCACGAGACTGCACTCTCTGTCAGGCTCTGTGCTGAGCGTGGAGCCAGCTTAAGATTCTTTCTCTCCCTCTCTTTCTGCTCCTCCTCCCAGCCTTTTTCATTCTCTCAAAACAAAAAAAAAACAAAAACAAATTTTTTAAGATTTTTAGCGACATGAAATTTTTAAAATTTTCTTTCTATTTTTTATATTTTTCCCATTATTTTATAATCAGAAAAGGCAAAGCTTTTTACTCTAAATAAAAATACACTACAGGTTTTGAAATTACACACGCCTTTCTAAGGATTTGTGTGCGTGGTGCATTACTCACAGTTACTGCGATCACCACCACTTAAGGAGCGACACACCAGCTCATGAAGAGAAGCGGTCCCTAACAATGCATCCAAGTCGACACGCAATTAACTTCCCTGCTGTTTTCATGTTGTTTCTTCAAGCCAAAAGTTTCTGAAACAATTTACCAATAGCTTCCACTGGAGGAAGTTTCTCACCTATGCAGAGGGCATTTCTGTAAGCGGTGACGGGACGGCATGAGTCGAGTCAGCATCAGGTCAAGTTTATATTCCAAAGGTCAACCAACCATCACCACCACCACCACCACCACCACCACCACCACCACCACCACCCCATCATCAGACCACCGAGGTGGAGGTAAGCTACCACTGGCTCAGCCTCAACCCAATTTGATTTGAGTGCGGGGGTACACTAAGACCAACATGAGACTCGGGGTCTTTGTGTCGACAGAATTTCAACTTCAATGGCTCCCACAGCCGTTCTACTTCAAATGCTCATCCACACTCTCACACCTAGGCAAGGATCTCCTGGAATATTCTCTGCTCCCCAGGTACCAACTTCTGAAGTTTTTTCTCTGAACTCTTATTCCCTCTACCAAGTGGAAAAGAAGAATCAAGATGAGAAAATGCAAAAGCCCTGAAGGAGGACTTAGCTGGATATACCGGAAAAATACAAAGCAAGCCAGTGCAGCTTGATCACGGTAAACAAAGGAAAGTACTATACAAGAAACAGGCAGGAACCGTATCACAGAGGACCTAACAGGTTATGATAAAGACTCTGGGTGTTTATTTTCATAAAGTTTGCCGCTCCCACGGTGAGTCAATTTCATATAAATGAGACCTAGATGTATCTTTCAAACCTCACCTGCTCTTCGAAAACCCAGTGCAATAGATTCAACTGCCTGCCTGCTAGGCAGCCTCTCCTAAATGTCAATACATGCAAAGCCAAACACGATCTTTTTTTCCAAAGCAGCTCCTCCTGACTATTTTATATCTGCTAACAGACCGATCATTCATCCAGGCTTGATATCTCAAAGCTGTCTTGCATTCCTGGCCTACTGTCCACCCCCACTCCTCACAGGCTCCCAGGGCCTCAAATCTCCAACTTTCTCTTCTCTTCCCTTCACCACAATCCTAGTTCACACGAGCACCAATCCCTATTCAGATTGCTGGAACAGGCTAACCAGTTTCCACACCTCCAGTTCTTTCCATCAAACCTATCCTATGTGATGTCATTTAGATACTTTTAAGACCATCATAAGCAGATGATTTACAAATTTATTACCTCAAGTTCTGACTTCACTTCAAGCCCCACTCGTCTATCTGCCTACTTAACATATTTATACTTAGCCTCAATCGCATCTCAAATTTAACATGTCTAAAATTGAATTCCTGATTTCTGATCTTCCCTCCAAATCCCACACCTACCCCTCCCATTCTTATCTCCCACTCCCATCCCAGTTAAGTGGCACCTCTACACATCCAACTGCTTGAGCCAGAAAGCTGGGAGTCATTCTTGACACTCTTCTTCCTCAACCCCCACATTCAATCTATAATTAAATGGATTCTTTAACATACTTCTCAAATCCATCTACTTTTCTCCAGTGCCTCTGCCACCGAATCCCGCCTGCAAAGATTCTTATTTAAGTGGTGCATGCTGCAGCCCGGGCACCAGGATTCTTACAAGCTCCTCAGGTAGTTCCAACATGCAGCTATGGGTGAGAACCACTGCTCTGTAGGTTCTGGGCTCCCACTAACCTCTGACTCCGTGTCTACCACTTTCTCCCTGGCTCACTTAACTCCAGCCACACTGGCCTTGCTGGTTTCTTGAACATGCCAGGCACATCATTCCTCAGGGCTTCGGCTTTTGCTATGCCCTCCGTCTGGAGCTCTGCTTCACTCCTTCACCTTCTACAGATACGTGCTCAAATATTACCTTTGTAGTGCTTTAGTGAGACATTCCATGGCCATTCCACCTAAAACTGTAACCCCCGTGCCCACCCCAGTATGCCCTATCTCCTTCTTGGGCTTCATTTCCCTCCTTGGGACGTACTGCCTTCTAACATACCATATATTTCATCTTATTTACTGCTTGAATAGGCACTTTGTGAGAGCCGGGACTTTTGTCTGTTTTGTTCCTTATATATCTGTATATCCCCAGTTCCTACAACAGCATTTGGCAGAGGGGAGAGAGACTCGGTTAATAGTTAACTTCCTCAGCAAGGCCTTCCCAGATTCCTAACCTGAAGTACCCCACTATTTCTCAATAGTAATTTATTCCTTTCCTTCATTAACATTTACAGTAATTTGTAATTACATTTGTGTTTATTTGTTGAAGCTCCTTTCCTAGATGGGAAATTCCACGAGAATAGGGATTTTCTGTCTGGTTCACAGTGACATACACTGTTTTTCATGCTTAAGTGGCACAGAGGAACAATTTCAAAAAGTCAATGAATGAATTAATAAATGAATGAGGTTGAACACATTTTCTTAATGTACACTCTGATTGTGTTATTATTCAATCAAAAACTTTCAAAGTCTCTCCATCGCTTACCACATTAACGCCTAACTGCCCAGACTTAGTAGAAGACCTTCTTTGTTCTGGGCCAATTTCTTTCCTACCTTATCTCCTATTATCTCAGGCCTCTTCTTTTGCTTCAGCTACACTGCACCGTTCATTATTGCCAGTACACACCCTATAACAACAAACACTGCATTTCCTCACCTCCGCACTTTTGCCCACGACCTTCCTTCTGCCCGAATTCCCTTCCCATCTCTGCCAATCAAAATTCCAGCCTTCAAAATACCGACCCTTCAAAACCCAGCTCAAAGGTAACCTTCACAAAGACAGTCCTGACTCCCACCCCAACTTCCCCAAATGCATGACCCCTTCCTCTTCTAAACACCAACATAGGTATACTGGTTCAATTCCTCACTCATTTCAGAACATACCCCTTTCCCACGTTTTATAAAAGCTTTTGTTTAGAGTCATTCAATAGACAGTTGTGGAAATGAAGTCATTTAACACCACTGTTCCCTTCTCTATCAAAAAACATATTTAAATGGGGGTGGGGGGGAGGCGGGGGAGGGAGGTTTTCTTTAGCAAGATCTTTAATAACCAAAAGATATAAAGCTGGAATGGCAGATTCCCAGCCTTAACCTCCCCTTCTATGCCTTTTCTGAGAAGGCAAGATCTTCCCAAGTGCAATCTTTGGCTCTGAGATTTTGTAATGTATTCAACTGCTTGAAAAAAAAATGTTAAGCTGCAAGTGCTACTATAAGGACATAAATTCCATAAGCTACATTAAAACGGGTTACCCTCAGATTATCACATACTTGAAAGAATATCTGCCTGAAAATCTGAGTACCTTAAACTCTGCTGTTTGAAAATCGTAATTACTAGGGAAACATTTCTGTTCAGTAAGAAATCTGAAACTTTTTATGATCTTTTAAAGTACTCTATTCATTTCTGCACCATATTAAATGATAAGTAACAGCGGTAGCAATGCAGTAAAATTCTACCATGAAACACTTGTACTTTGAGCAACAGGCCTTCGTCTCCCTACGCACACGCTCTCATAAGGCCGTGGTTCCCAAAATGGAGTCCATGGATCCCTGGAGGTCCCTTTCAAGAAGTCCAGGAAATTGAAACAATTTTCATAATACTTAAGAAATTGTTTGCCTTTTTCACTGCACTGACATTTGCACTGGTGGTACAAAATCAACAATGGGCAAAACTACTGGTGCTTTAGCATAAATCAAGGTTAACGGTGGCATCAAACTGTACTAGAGTCACGTGTCTTTCCCCATCAGGTACTGCCGGGTTTTTTTAAGTCAATTTCACTTAAGAATGCTCTTGATGAAGCAACAAATTTTCTCGATGAAGTTCCGAGCTTTTACTCAAAAGTTAGAATTTTGGAAATCTTGTAGCTGCAGGACAGATTCCCAATACTTACAGACTTTTCTAATGAGATAGGTGGTGATACTAAGCAATGTGGTTTTTTTTTTTTTAATACCGCATTATGAAATGTGTCATCTAGAAAACCCGCTTAACTCAGTGAGTGAATCAGTATTTCCCAAACAACCAGTGCATATTATCAAATCATGAATGGGTAAAAAACCCATTCAAAGGGCAAGACAGACCAGTGGGTTTTAGTATAACAGTAACATCAATGATTTCAGATTCCACACTACAACTTAACTGATAAGAAACTACCAATTATCAAGTTTTGGTGTAGTATCAGAGAATATACACAACCATCTGCAAATACTCCTCCCTTTTCCAACTATTTATCCCCTGTGATTATATTTTCTTCAAATACTTCAATGAAAACTATCAATCATGGGGTGCCTGGGTGGCTCAGTTGGTTAAGCGTCCGACTTCGGCTCAGCTCATGATCTCACGGTTCATGAGTTTAAGCCCTACGTGAGGCTCTCTGCTCTCAGCACACAGCCTAATTCAGATCCTCTGTCTCCCTCCTTCTCTGCCCCTCCCACATGTGTGCTCGTTCTCTCTCTCTCTCAAAAATAAACATTAAAAAAAAATATCACATCAGATTGAAAATACACAAGTAGATATGAAAATCTATCTTCTGTTAAGGCAGTATTTAAGAGATTTGCAAAAGTGTAAAAAAAACCACTCTTCTAATTTTTTGAAGTCATTTTTCATAAAAATATATTATTTATGCTAACGTGAAATAGATTTTTTTAAGCAACTTTTAAAAAAGTTTTTAATTTTAATTTCTAGTTTGGTAAATATCAATAGATATAAACCACATAAACAAAAGCTCTTGGGGTCCTCAGAAATTCTTTAAAGTATAGAACCTTGCAACTAAAAAGTTAGGCAAACACTGCCCTAAGAGAATCTGTCTCTGATTCCGGCCACCTCCAAAACTGCTGTTTGTACCAAATCTTCCCTCCCCGATCCTCAACCAGAGTCGAACCTGGGGCAGGCATCTGGCCCAAGGAAACTCATGCCTTAGGCTGACCAAATCAGACATCATTCAGGAATCTGAATTAAGCCTCACGGATACTGAGGTCTACTTACGGCAGAACACTAGAATCCATTCATTCTTATTGCTGAAGTCCTTGGAACAGTTTTGGTTCCAGCCCCTTCTGAGGTCTTGTGGTTCAGCTTTTCCTTGGATTCTACGACAACTGTTTTCTTTGGTTAAGTCTTTCACTTGTTATTTTAAGTAGGTTTCTTTTCCTTATGCTCAAGAAAGCCTTAACACCACAGAACTTCAGTACTGTTACCAAGAGTGTTTTATTTGGTGTTCTTATCTGAGACACCAAATTATAACAAGGTTCCCTCCATTTGAAAATCATGTGCCTTTACAAAAATGAAAATCACTCCAACAAAACAAAAATTTGAATGGAAATTATAGGCTCATTCAGAACAAGAGACAGCTTAATGGTCACCTGCTAGATTAAGGATGGCTTGTGTTTTTTTTTGTTTTCTCTTTTTTTCTTTTTGGAGAAGGCTATTATATATTATGTCAATGTATTTTAGACAGCAAATGGCTTCGTTAAAATATACCAACCTGACAGGGTTTTTCAAGGAGGCTGATGAACAGAAAAAGAACAAGACGGGGAGACTAAATATGAACAATAAATCTTGTAGTGCAAGATATGCAAACAGACCGATGTTACAGAATAAGGAATGCAGACACAAACCATCATATTATTAGAAGCACGGAAGTGGCATTACAAAGTAGTAAGGAGCAGACATGACTATTCAGTAAATGATGCTAAGGTACTGGGTTATCCCCACGGAAAAAAAAAGTTAAATCCCTCCTGCAGGGTTATCCATATGGAAAAAAAAAAATTAGATCCCTACTTCACACCGAACATCAAAATAAATTCTGGGTGGATTAGAAACCTAAATGTGAAACTTTAAAACTTTTAGAAGAAAATACAGGATCTAAGTGTTATCTCAGTAGAGGGGAGGATGCCTCCTTTAAGACACAAAAAACACACATGCTAAAGGAAAAACATAATAAATCGGACTCTGCTAAAATTTAAAACTTAGTTTCGATAAAGGATAAAATTAAGTTAAAAAAATTTAAACATACCCTTAGAACGGCTACGATCAAAAACACCCCAGAAGATAATAAGAGTTGGTGGGGATGTAGAGACACGGGAACCCTCTGTGCCCTGTTGGTAAGAATGCAAAATGGTGCAGCCCCTATATTAAGCAGTATGGCAGTTCCTCCAAGAAATTAAAAATAGAATTACCATACGATTCAGCAGCTCCATTTCTGGGTATATACCCAGAAGGACTGAAAGCAGAATCTCAGAGACATCCGGACACCCGTGTTCACAGCAGCACGATTCACAGTGGCCAAAAGGTGGAAGGAACGCAAGTGAACGCTGACAGATAAATGAACGAACAAAATGTGGCATATGCATACGATGGAGGATTATTCAGCCCTAAAAAGGAAGGAAATTCTCACACGTGCCACTACGTGGACGAACCTTGGAGCACACTATGCTAAGGGAAATAAGCCGATGCGAGAGGACAAATACTACGTGATTCTACTCATATGAAGTATCTAAAGTAGTCAAAATGACAGAAGCAGAAAGTAGTACCTGTCTCTAAATACCAAAAATTATGTAAATCTCAAATTAAGATGAATGATTACATATACTTTTTTTTCAGGCAGACAGACAGGTGCAACAGACAAGAGGGATTACAGGCTTTCAGAGAACTGCAAGCCCTTCTTTAATTTAGCTGGCGTCACAGCAGGAAGATCTGTGCCAAGCTCAGAAAGAGAGAGTCGAGGGACGCCTGGGTGGTTCAGTCGGTGAGGCATCCAACTCTTGATTTTGGCTCAAGTCATGATTTCGTAGTCTGTGAGATCGAGCCCCATGTCGGGCTCTGCGCTGACAGCTCAAAGCCTGCTTGGGATTCTCCCTCCCTCGTCTCTCTCCGCCCCTCCCCTGCATGCACATGTGCACTCTCTCTCTCAAAATAAACAAACAAACATATAAAGAAAAAGGAAAGACAGCAACAGTCAGGAATAAAGGTCTTCCCGGGCAAGTAAGGGTTACTGTCTGAACATTTAACTCCCACTCTGAGGTCTGTCTGCATCCGGCTCTCCCAAAGCAGCATGACCAGCTCTGCCACACAGAGCAGCCGGGCAACTCTTGCCAATTCTATTAAAACATGACTACAGCTGTAAGAATGAAGGCCCAAGCGTTTCCTGAAGAGGCTATACTTTAGAATCCTTTTTCCTATGATGGAAGCTTGTCAAAAACAAAAGTAAAAGAAGCCACTGGATCTTAGCAGCAAACGTGACAGTGTAGCCTTTCAGAGTGATTCACCGTGCCCGAAAACAAACACAAGGAACAGGTGCGCTTCCCTGAATACACGACCAGAATTTAATATGGGGCCAGTATTGTTACGAAACCAGGTTGAGAATAACCTTATTAAGTCTGGAAGTAAATACGACAAGATGGTTTAAAAAAAAAAAAAAGGGAAAGGATTTCAGATAAATATCAGAATACTGTTATTGCCAGCCTTTGAGTGACTTGAAATCAGTAAGATGACTCAAAATACTGCCACATGGTAAGAGTCTAATAAAGCATTTTCTGCTAAGGCAGGAATTAGTCCAGCCCCTAAAACCAGCTTTAGAATGCAGCTCTACTGTATCTCTTGTTTGTATTAATCTTCATTAGGGTGATGGATTTTAAGAAAACACTGTGGATGTACCAACATTTCTCCTGAGTCTACACTACATGACAGAAATCCACAGGATTCACTGCTGTTGCAGACCTTGAGTTAAAACAGCTAGATATCAGGGTTCATGGCCTAACTGAAAAATTTCCCTAATTAAGGACAATTTGTCTCATTCCTTTTTTTTATGATGAAAATCTAGTGATAATGAAAAAAAATATGCTATCACAGCATAATCTTACATAACGCTCCAACTGTGCAGAGGAACGTATAAATGAGGAAAAGGGAGGAAAGACAAACACATACTTGTGTATATCTACACAAAGATGCTTTTATGGGACACTCAAAACCCCACATCTCCAAGAAAGCTCGCAAGTACAATTTCGGTCTCTAAATTCCATTTTGTGTACCTTTCATCTCGGGGGGAAAAAGCAAGGTTGCTCATCGGAGAAGAAATCCCCAGTCTCTGCTACAGCTAACCTTATACTGGGGAGGTGGGGAGAAGAAATGCGGTCTTCAGAGGTACTACCTGTTTTTCACAAAGTGCATTCAAGACAAAGGTCTAAGAGCCAGAATCCAGCAATGTCAGTGGCACAGAAGTGATTCAAACACTGGGTGCATTGTATTAAAATAAAGGCATCTGCAGTTTTTAGATTTTGGCTTCAGAAGCTCTATAGGGAGATGAACAACATAATAGAAGGGAAGAAAATGTGAGATACATATATCCTATATATGGGTGTGTATATACACACACATGTGTATATCACATAAACACGTGCGCCCACACGCACGCACACAGAAGATGAGGGCTCCACAACTGGGACAGGGAAAACACAAAGTGAGGCAGGAACTTCTTGGACTAGAGGGCAAGGAGGCACTCATCCACCAAGCTTGAAAGGTTCCCACAGGGCGAATATGGAACATTTTGAGCTCCAAGAAATGTCTATAATTGTCAGTAACATGTAGAAATAAATTAAAGTCCACGCATGTATAATGATACTAGAGTAAAGAAAGCTAGAAAAAGAAACAAATCACTTGCCACCATTAGAGGTGATTATTATACCACCTTGTTACTCAGAAAATTGTTAAAGGGAAAATAAGAATTTACCTAACTTTTGGTAGAAACTAGAATTATTTCTAACTGCTGAGGGAAAGATTGAAGGCTAATCAATGTAAAAGGAAGAGAATGAAAAAATCAGCATTTTGCAGCAACCAAAGAAATAACTGGTCCAAACAAGGATCATTATCATTAAGTGAAAGACTGCCGGAGAAGTGGAACAGTATGGCTCCAAAATACCACTCTACAGATGACTAACTACAAAGGGGAAAAAATGTCTACACTGGAGATCTGGTATTTATCACCTTAAAGAAATGATAAAATAAACTCAGCATCATTAATAATGCAATATTATGACATTATGTTTCTCTTATCATGACCTAATATGAGGTACAGAGCAACACCTACGAAGAATTCTTACCCAATGTGTTTAATATGCATCTAACCACGTCTTAGACTTCAATGCCAGTTTGTAGGAAATACATGATAAAGGCGCAAATTAAATGAAACTGTGAGGAAACAATCACAGGAAACGGCCTGGTCTCTTCACAAAGGCAATTTCTTGTAGCTTGTAAACAAACTACTGGAGATGTAAAAAGACTAAAGATACATGTTTGCAGAAAAAAATACCAACAGCTAAAAAGTGTCATCTTCAAGACAACCAGGAAAATCTAAACATTAACTGGGTATTAGATGGTTTTAGGAAATTACCATTAATTGCCTTATCTGTGACAATATATCTTAAGAACAATTAAGTAAACGGTCTCCTTAAGAAAATGCATCTAAAGCATTTAAAGTACAAAAGTATTAGGATGTCATGATATCTGCAAAATAAAAATTTATTTATTATATATATAAAGGCACATGCACACACATACATAAAGCCAATACAGCAAAATGAACTGTGAAATCTAGGGTGTAATAAGTATAAAGGTGATCATTGTACTATTCTTTGACTTTTTCTGCACGTGTAAATTTTTTTACATAAACAGTTGTAAAAGGAGGGGAGGGAGAGGGCTCAAAATGCGCTTCCTCCAGGAAGGCCTCCCAAAGGAATTCTCCTCTAATCGCTCTTTCACAAAGTCCTCTCAACATGGAACACAGTGTATTACTGTTCCCATTCTAACTGTTCCCTTACTATTTCACATACTTAGTAGATTTGATTTTCCAAGACTATGAGCTCCTTCAGGCACAGACATTTTTAAATTCGCTTCTATTTCCTCACAGCTCACAGTGAAGTATCTGCAATCAGCAGACTTTTAAAAAGTACCAGTACCCGGGGCGGCAGGGCAGCTCAGTCGGTTGAGCGTCCGACTCTGGGTCTCAGCTCACATCATGACCTCACGGTTTGGGAGTTTGAGCCCCGCATCGGGCTCTGTGCTGACAGCAAGAAGCCTGCTTGGGATTCTCTCTCCCTCCTTCTCTGCCCCTTTCCCTCCCGCTTTCAAAAACAAATAAACCAACAGTTAAAAACAAAGTGTTAGTACCGGTATTTTGTGAAGGCACTTGGTAAAGTACCTTTAACTAACTGGGTTAGCTTTTCAATTCCTCAACACAATGGCAGTTCGCCTCTACAAACAATTTTGAGTCAAAGCTATCAAAAGATCATGGAACATCACTTATGGGCTTGCAGGATTTTGCAAAAAGAAACCAGCACCTAAGAATGAAAGGAAGCAGAGGTTGTACATGTCCTCCAAGCGGTGTCATGGACATGCCGTGTTATCCAGGCACATGACTTTATTCTCATGACATGACTCTTCAGTCGAACAGTATCTTCCCCGGCCACTCCCATCTGCAAAAACGGCCACGGTTATGTATCCACAACTCCTGGGTGTAATAAGGCTTAACAAGCTACATGATGAACTTGAAATCTTAGCTAAAAGACTGCACAAAGGGAAAAAAAAAATGTTGATAACAGTGCTGGTGAGGAAAGAGGCAGACTCACTGCTGGCAGGAATATAAATTCGTACAACCTCTATGGTGAGTCATTCAGCAGTATCTAACAACATTAAAAATGCATATATCCTCTGATCCAGCACTTCTGCTAGGAATTCACCCAAAAGATACCCATGTACACAAAAAGCACATACAAAGAATTAACTGTAGCCCTGGAAACAGCCTAAGTGTCCAACAATAAGAGCTGACTAAATGATGGTACATCTATACAAGGGAGTATCTGTCATCTTTCAAAACGGAAGAGGTACTCTATTGCTCTATGGAATGATGGCCAAGATATACAAAGTAAAAAAAGCAAAATGCAGAATAATGGCTATAGTGTCTTACCATTTGTGTAAAACAGTAAATAAAATCAGGAACTTCAAACAGTACATAGTTGTGTATGCTTTTGAAAGCCATGACTATCTCTGGAAGGGTAAACAAGACACAGGTAACAACAGTTTCCTTGGGGGGGTGGGGGTGAGTTTAACTAGACAGATGAAAAGAGGGCAGGAGAAGGAAGATTCTTCACCCTCTATGTACCTTTTGAGTTTTGTTTCATGTGTACGTTACCCATTTCACATAGCATTTGGAAACACGGCTCTGCACCAATGCAAATTAATTAATGATGCTCCTCTTAATCCTAAGAGCAATCATGCCTTCATTCCACAAAAATGTTAAACAGGGCTTCAGTAAATTCAACCAGATGAAATGTTTCCAGATAAAAACAAAGCATCAGAGAGGACAGACGCCTCCTGAGAGATGGATACCTACCAACTACCCCCATAGTTTTGTTTCAAGGTTTTTACCAAAACCTGATGCAAGTCGGGACACAGACGACATCGAACATCTCCCAGTACACTAACCACTATGAAGAGCTCTGACGGAAGTCACCAAAGTGCCAATGCAAACAACCACCCTCACCCTAAGTGTGGAGCGATCACAAGAACTTATACCCCTCATTCTTCACACAAGAAATAGAAGATGAGTCTCCAGCCCTTTCCTGGAAACAGGATGAGTTATGCCCCCCAAATTCCTGTGCTTCCTCTGTGTCGTCCCTTGGGTCCCACTGTAACTATGGCAACAGAAAACAGCACAAAAGACAACTGAACCATGCAAAGGCCAGAGTTAAAAGGAGAAGTGAAAAAAATATATACACACTGAGGCCCCAAAACATAAGGTCCTGCAGTTAAGAATGGCAGCTGAAAAAAGCCTTGACAGAATACCAAAGAAAGAAAACTAAGGAACGAAAATAGAAAATAAGGCTTACTAACATAGCCCATCCATCCCGTTATCCAGATAGGAAACAGGGTTGGCAAAGGTAACTGAGAAAACACAAAAAAGCTGCCCCCTCCAAACAAGTCGGCTATTCATTTCAATGCTACTCAGCAAACCTTCTATTTTTAAGAGTTTACCATTTCCTCGCCCTGTTCTGAGGGCAAAGGTAAGCAGCAGCAAAGTAGCCAAGAGTGGCAACACGGCAGCAAATGAAGGACCGTGAATAATCTGCCAACCGAAAACCTAGGTCCTAGATCACTGAAATATTCCTGAGTTCCTTGTTTTATGTTGCTCTTTGTTTTTGCAAATGTGCAAGAACTATCACTCCCACTGCTTAAAGTTAAAACCTCCGCTGGGTAAGTTATCGTCCACTAGTAGGTTCCGATCACTTTTGTTTTCATGTGATGTTCACAGAGCATCAATAATGTACAGCTAAAACGAAAGCGCTAAGGAAGATCCTTTTTTTTTTTTAAAGGAAGATCTTATACCAAAAAAAAAAAAAAAAAAGAGGCAAATAGGTCACACGAACTGGGAGGGCTAGAGATGAGAGAACCCTGATGTCTTGATTTACACTGATTGCTCTAACCCTTACATTGTGTTCTCTTTATCTCTATCTTTATCTAGTTCTATGCAGATAATTAAGAATTTTGCTAAAAGGCAGTCACCCTTACTTTCTTTTCTGTGACCCTTAGTCCTCCTAAGAAAGGCTACCAAAATCCCCTGCCAGAATAACTGAATGGGTTGAGGCACCTACTCGTAAGTTCAGGGGATGTTTGTATTACAGGTACAACATGACGACGGGGGGGGGGGGGGAGCAATGCTGGAACTAGAAGTTGCAGTGACAGTTTCAAAAGAAAGGTCAGCGTGGGGCACGGTTGGCTCTGGAAGGCGTTTGTAGCCTGGGAGTCTCTAGGGCAACACCAGATGCGAATAGTGCTTTGTCAGGAAGTCCCTCGAATCATTTACACTCTCCCTTTCGGATAGGAGCAACAGGCTCACTATCGGGCAGCCCACTGCCTGGGAAAGAGGCGGGCGCATGGTCAAGGGGCTCTTTATCCCGCAGGTCCCTGCAACACAGCGATGCGCATGCGCCCCGGGGGCAGCGAGCAAGCACCCCTAGCTCGTTCACACTCGCGCATGCGCAGTCACCCATCTCGCCGCAGGCGACAGCTCACTATTTGGCAAGGGGGATGGGGCTGGGAAAATGAGGGGGGGGGGCTGAAGGCAGGGGGCGCGTTTGTGTCTCCTGAATGCTTGGGATTGGAAGAAGGAACGGCTGATTAGGCTCTGGCATTCCCAGGCCACGTAACCCAGGATGTAGGATATGGGACAGAGAAGAGTATATGTGTGGCGGGGGGGGGGGGGGTAGTGGGGGGTCAGTCACCTCTTAAGGGAGGCGCCCCCCCCACTCCGACAGGACAACCCTCTCCCTTGACTCTCCTCCCCCCACTCACCTGAGAGCGGCGGCGACAGCTGCTGGTCCCCGTCCCCCTGCGCTCGCTTCATACTGTCCGCAACATCCGGGACCTGCGGGACCGCCGATACACAAATACACACACACTCGGAGCGCGCACACTCACACACACACACACACACCGACACACACCGGCCGGGGCGTCATGGCGTCAGCACGTCGACGCAGCGAGCGCGTACCCGCCGGGCCCCACCCCGCGCGGCCTCCGCCCCTCTTCTCCCCTCCCTGCGTTCTCCTGCCCCTCCTCCCTCTTCCTCAAGACTCCGCCTACCTCCCCTCTTGCGCATGCGTCCCGACCTCTCCCCAGGGCCGGGGGGCGGGGGGGGGGGGGCGAATCTGAGGAGAAGGAGGGGCCTGACAAGAAAGAGGCGGGAACTCAGAGGGGGTGACGTGCCCGGCGCCGCGGGCTGCGCGGAGGTGCGAGGACCGAATAGAGGCCTACCAACGGGGGATCAGGGTGGGCAGCGTAACAAGAGAGGCACTTAACAGTAGCGACGTGTATTTGCAACCAGTTTATGGATCAGCAACAAGCGTAACTTGCGTTCCCTCACTTTTTCCAACCAACTTTGTGTCAGTAAAATCGCCTTTGGACTTTATGACAATGCTGAAGACTTTTAAGTAGCTTTTTAAATTTTGGCCTTTGGAAACGATCAAGAGGGACCGTGCTTTTGGGGCAACGCGGGCATATTAGGTGGCTTAACTGAAAGGAAGCAGATTCAATGGCAGTTTGTTGTCTTGGACACCTGGGTCCCCAGTCGGCCCCACATCCCAGCTCCCAAGGGCCATCAACGACTCTTGAGTTGACTAAAAGAAAAAAAGCCTTGGGGCGCCTGGGTGGCTCATTCGGTTGAGCGTCCGGTTTCGGCTCAGGTCACGATCTCACGGTCTGTGGGTTCGAGCCCCGAGCCCCGCGCGGAGCCTGGAGCCTGCTTCCAATCCTGCGTCTCCCTCTCTCTCTGCCCCTCCCCCACTCTCACTCTGTCTCTCAAAAATAAAGAAATATAAAAAAAAGAAAAGAAAAAAAGCCTCAGCCTCTTGGCCCTGGGAGAAAAACGTTAGAGTGGTAAGGTCCATGACGGGATATTTGTTATTGCTACAATTCTTTCCTTTAGCTTAAACTTTCAAAAATTGTTCTTCCTGAATCCAGCCAGGTAATCCGGAGCGGGGATTGTCTCTTTTCCACACTGAGATAGTATCATCACACACACACACACACACACACACACACACACTCAAATGCCAGAGGCATTGAACCCAAAAGAGCAACCAGATGAACCTGCAGGTCGTGGGGTGATAAGGCGTGGGCCCTGCCTTGGGAACAGCTTCCGGAAGCTTTGCTGCCGTGGGACTGTCTCCAGGAGACTGTGCTCGCTTGTTTCCTGCCACATGTGCCCCGGTGCCAGGTGGCTGGTGTGTCCATTCATTAGGGAAGGCTGGGAGCCAGTGAGCAGAGCTTTGGGGGGGGGGGGGGGAAGAAACCCCTGACAGTTGCCAGGCCGCTTTCCACTTTCAAGTACACAAGCACGCCCCACAGTCCCCCAGCTTCAACCGTCCTAGGAATCACCCACAAAGCACTCCAAGCTCCCAGAGCTTGCTCCGACTGTATTTCAGACACGATCAAGAGACGGAGGTCCTCAATTCTGCAGGGCTGTGAGCCACTGGGCCTCCCTTGCTTGAAACAGAAAGAGCTTGTGTCACCTATTAGGCTGAGTTCACTCATCACCACCCTCAACAAGCATTCATTTCTTCGGCTGAAGCCAGCAAGGTTTTTTGGTGCTGGTGAAAACTCAAGAGTGCCCCGCAGGTAACTCAGTAACCGGGTTCAAGTAACTGACTCCTGGGTGTCCCTGAGGCTGTTCCCTTCCTGTTCTCTTCACTTCAGGATTCACAGGCGGGCAAAGGAAGAACGAAAATGGGTACTCCTCGGAGGGGGAGGCATAGAAGGGGGAAGGGGTGCAGAAAAAGGAAACTGGAGGCACCGACAGCCTCCTTTAGCTCCCTTACAGCTGGGGCTAATCAATGTCATATAGTCAGTTTCTGCCTGGGACCTGGGAGGGGACCCCGCGGGGCTAGTGAGTCTGTGCTAGCAGCTTGTCCAGGCTGGCCCTGAGCCTCCCGAGATCTGGAAGGACATGAGTCCTATCCCCATCTGTAGCCTGGTGCAACGTGGCTCCCATTCTGCTGTGGGGACCACACCGCCCACCTGAGATGTGATCCACCAGCTTCTGTACAAAGGGCTTTGATTTGGTGTGGATCTGATTAAATGACTGTAGATGTCCTTGGAAACACCGTGTGGAAGAATTTTAAACAGCTTCTCCTTTTTAATATGCACTTCCTCTTCGGTTTTAATTATTTTGTTCCTACATTTTCCCTTTCAATTTACTAAAATCTAGAAATGTAATTAGAGCAGAGGCTGGGCTCAGAGAAAGCTGCCAGGATTTCTACAGCATGATTAAATATACTAGGCATCCCTTTAGTGTGGGACTGAAAAATAGGATTCTCATTATTATCTTTCCCTTATCCAGGAAAGAATCAGCACCACGTACAGATACAGATTTATTGAAAACGAAGCACTAATTAAAAACTCACCCAGCCCCTTGACGAGGTGTGGGGGGATGGGGGGGGAAGTGCGGTTATTTAATTATTTCCTCCATTTACTGTTTTGTTGTTATAACTGCTGACAAGCAAGAAGCACCCCCCCCAACTCCTCTATCTTCAAAATAAAATTCTTTTCTTCTCTTGAGGGACTTAATGAGGGCTTTATCTATGCAACAACCATCAAGCTTACAATGGCACCGATTCAATTCGCTGCTCCTTGTGATGGTAGGAAACATACCGAACTCAGTTTTCTTAATTCCAAAACACAAATGACAGAGTATTCATTGGCCATCAGGAGCCAGGTCTGGGCAAGGGTTCTGCCTCAGAAGACTGCAAGACATCTGGTATTTATTCTGCCAATGAAGATTTTCAGCTCCATTTTACAGTCCAGTAAGCAAAGGCATGATTTCCCTTGAAGCTGTAAGGGAGGTGGGGGTAGGCAGGGCTGAACAGAAGAGGAGGACAAACTCGCCTCTTACAGTGTTGTGAGCGCTGTAGCAAGAGGAAGCCCTTCTCTCCTCTGGATACAGTGATTCGGTTGGCCAGTGATTCGGTTGGCGGCGCCCCGCATGGACATCAGAGACGTATGTTCAGGAAGGAATATCCTTAGTGGGGAGGCATGGCCCTGTGCTCTGGAGGCTCCCAGTCTAAAGGAACAGAGACAGATGATAACACTCTGGGACCCAGGGTTAAGACCACACGCAAGGAAGCATGCCATCAAGAACACGTTGATGAGGTCGTGCTGGGGCCACAGTGAGGTTAATGGAAAATCGGCAGTGGAGAAAATATCAATTGATTGAGTAAATGTCACAGCAAGGGAGCTGTGGCTTAATGAATGAGCTCCAGCCTCCTTGTCTGGAGACCCCGGTTCACACCCAACACTAACACTTATTATAATACAAACCCCTGCCAGCCTCAGTTTATCCACCCAGTGGAGAAAATAATGTCCCCCATCTGAGGATTAACTGAAATACTATTTGAACATAGCAGAGTTCCTGGCATAGAGCAGATACACTCATTTATGGGTGTTACTGAATGTGGGTTTGGGGGGGTAAGTGTTCATATAGGTGCCGGTCTTCAAGCCCTGCTCTGACCCGTACACGACGCTCATTCCTCTTCTCCAACTCTTTCCAATTCTTTGGGAAAGCACGGAATCAAGGAAACAGCACCGATTTCTCAGCCAGAACATTGCTACTTGTTAGCTGGGGTCCCTGAACAAGCTCTTTGGCCTTCGAATCTGTTTCCTCACAGACGGGTCAGGGTCTCTGGCTGCCGGAACTGTACCAGCTCTGGCTGTGTCAACCCAAACTGGAAGTTACTGGAGAAATACCTCTGGCCTCCAGAACTGACAGGAGCTGAAGAATCAGATTTGGAAACCCGGCTGAAAACCAAAGGCTTGTGGAAGAAGAACAACTTTCCTCAGCAGGACACTGCGGCCAGAGGTCCCACGGCTGGGCACGGCCACAAAGTGCCACCGCCAGGCTTATGGCTTCTGCTGCTGCTTAAACTTCTTTCGTCTTCGTGCCTCCCGCTGCAAACCCAAAACCCAGGCGGTAGCCACCCTGTTGGCCGATCCTGGTCAACGTCCTGGGCCCTGATCACCATGGGGAGCCGCGAAGAAAGGCCTTGCTGTCATGGCATCCATGGTGTCGTGGTTAGCACTCCTTCTCACTGACGTTATCCACAGCAGAAGGCTCATCTCAAACAGGAAGCTGGTCAGAGGCCGGACGGCCCCTTCTCCCGTCTCACCTGTGAAGCGGGACATTCATCACAGGGTAATAAGTGGCATCAGATGACATGATATTTGTTCGAAAGTGCTTGGCATGTAAAAGGCCTTACGTTACTTTACGTCCCTCTTTAATAAAATGAAAGGCTTATCATGGTGTAGTTATCCGAGGATGTGATCCATATGCTCACAGATGAATCGAAGTTCTGAGTTTTTAACCTGGAAACACGGCTGGGAAACCTGCTTTCGGAGGAGCCGGGTGCCAGGCAAAGACGCAGCCGCGGGGAAGAGAAGAGAGGAAGTGGCAAGTTTGAGCCCTAGCTTTTCTTTGAATGTGGCCTCGGGCTGGCAACACGGCCACCTCGTGCATCTTTAACCTGGTCTGAAAATACCCTTTCGAAGTCGTTGCTTCGAAAGAAGTGTTAGAAGGTTAATATTTGTTTTCTTTTTTTTTTTTTTGATTCTTTCTTTCTTTTTTTTTTAATATTTTTTTTCAACATTTATTTATTTTTGGGACAGAGAGAGACAGAGCATGAACGGGCGAGGGGCAGAGAGAGAGGGAGACACAGAATCGGAAACAGGCTCCAGGCTCTGAGCCATCAGCCCAGAGCCCGACGCGGGGCTCGAACTCACGGACCGCGAGATCGTGACCTGGCTGAAGTCGGACGCTTAACCGACTGCGCCACCCAGGCGCCCCTAATATTTGTTTTCAACAAAGAGCATGTTAGCAAAGACAGATCATTCACTGTTATGAATTATTTTCAGTGATTTTTTTTTTTTTTGGTCCTATTGTGAATGGGATTGCACCGCCTGTTGGCCTTTGCCCTAAAATAACGTATACCCAAATGTAGATAATTAGTTTAGCAAAAACACATTTTTTCCCCCCTCTGCCTCAACTCAAGTAGAAATTAGTCTGGATTTTACAGCTTTAGCTTATTCTTGCCATGGCTCTACTTTATCAAGGTGGGTTGGTTCAACTGAAAGTTTACTCTAGGTTAGAGTCCTAGTTTTAAAGAAGAGAATTTAGGGGCGCTTGGGTGGCGCAGTCGGTTAAGCGTCCGACTTCAGCCAGGTCACGATCTCGCGGTCCGTGAGTTCGAGCCCCGCGTCGGGCTCTGGGCTGATGGCTCAGAGCCTGGAGCCTGTTTCCGATTCTGTGTCTCCCTCTCTCTCTGCCCCTCCCCCGTTCATGCTCTGTCTCTCTCTGTCCCAAAAATAAATAAACGTTGATAAAGAAGAGAATTTAATCTAAAATTAAATTATAGAAGGTCCCTGCCAAAATGAACAGTCAACGAGCACTTAATGAATGTTCCCTGGGTACAGAGCTCTACCAGCATTAACTATGGAAGTCAAAAGAAACAGAAATGTTTTCCCTATTCACATAGAGTTCTCAGTTTAGAATTTAAAAAATTCCCAAACCGGAAGGGACCATGAAGCCTCTCCAACCCAGTGGTTTTCAGTTGGTACTTGCTTCTTAAGCCCTGGGCTTCGGAAGATTTGCTTCAGCCAAGCCGAGCCGGCCTGGTTCCCTTTCCACTCATTCAGGCCAGGAACCAGGCATCATTCTTCTTTTCCCCTCGTCCCTCTTAGCGAATCCATCAGTAATTCCTGGGAGCTCTAGTTGCAAAGTATCCCTTGAAGCTACCCGCTTTTCTCCATCTTCCCAGTCCCGCTCAAGACCCGGCCACCACCCTCTTTTTCCTGAACCGCAACGAGGAGATCTCATTAGTCTTCCTAACATTTGGCTCGTCCCTCAATCCACCCTTTCACTCCGCAACGGGGGCAATCTAATTAAAACGTAAGTCAGATTGTGCTGCCCCCCTTGCTCGAAACCTTTGAATGTTTCTCGTGGTACCAAGAATAAAATCCAGACTTGGTCCCACCGCCTGCCGTAGTCTATTCAACCACGTCTCGTGTCCCTTTTTCCCCTGTCTCTGCTTCCGCCGTGCCGGCCATGCGTCAGTTCCTAGAACTGCTAAAGCCCATCAAGCTCTTTACCTCCATAGGCATTTTCGATTACTGTTCCCTCTGCGGGGAACACTTCCACCCTCGCTTCTCGCATGGCTGCTGCTTTCGGGTCTCAGTTTAATTTCACATCCGCCGACAGCCTCCTCTGACCACCCACCCTATCCCAAGTAAGGACCGTCCGTCACCCTCTGCCATGGCGCTTGGTTGACTTCCTTCGTAACCCTAACAACAATTTTTAATTCTTCGAGGATTTGCTTATTATCGGTCTCCCCTAATCACCTGTCAGCTGCACAGCAGCCTGTTCTGCTCTCCATAATGTCCCAGCATTCAGCACGGTGCTGACACGTGGGTGGAAGGTGCTGAGTACACACTGAACAAATATGAATGAATGAATGAGTGTCAGGGAAGGCTTGAGCAGAGGTTGGTGGCATACATGGAAGATCAGTAGGCGAGGGGTGTGGAGAAGGCGAATGAGGAAGGAAGAGAGCCCAGAGACATGAAGCTTCTCAGGCCAGAGGGAACAGGGAGTCTTTGTGAAACTCAAGGGAAATGAGCGTGGGTTGGGAACAGCAAGCAAGTGGTAGGGGTGTGGGAGGTGGGTCAGGAGGGTCAGGCAGAGCCAGCCAGCATCGCTCCCCTAGGATCCGGACCCCAGGGCCCAGAACAGGGAGGGGTGGATTCTTGAAGGCAGGTCAGGGCACTCTTGCAGCAGAAGGAGGCCCACAGCAGAAGACCATTTTCCATCCTCTTTGGCTGTTCCTTCTTGGTCTCCTTTGGGGCCTCTGTCTTTGGCCATCCTTTTTGGATCCGTTTTCTTTAGATTCTGTTCAGTGCCTCTGTCTTCACTTGCCCCTGGCTCGCTCCCTCCCTCTCTCCGCCCCACCGCCACCCGGCTGCTAAAGAATCTTCCAAATCCGTCTTGAGCCAGGTGTTTCTCTGGAGCTTGCAACTCACACACCCAACCTGCCGTCTGACATCCTCGGGTGGATGCCCCCTAGGCACCTAATGGTGGATCTAAAACGTGCTTCTCCTCCGGGGTTCTCTGTCTCACCACGTAGCTCAAGCCTGGGAACTGGGAACGGTCCCCGATTCCTCTGACACGTTCCCGATGCGACACCGCCTTCTGGCAATTCCGTACCTCGGTTGCCGGCCCGGCGCCGCCTACTTCAATCTTCACGGACGCTGCCCCAATTCTTCCCTGGATCATGGCAGTCTCCTCGCTGGCCTCCCAGCCTCTGGTCTCCCCCTTCCTGATCATTCTCTGCTCTGCAGCCTGAGTGAGCTTTCTAACATGCCAATCCGATGGACTGACTCCTTTGCGTGCAACTTTTCCACGGCTCTCCATCACCCTCAGGAGGATCAAGGCCGCGTACTCTCTGATAGCACGAGAGGGTCTTTACCAGGGACCCTTGCCTTTGTCTCTAGGGGCTGTCTTGCCCTCCCTGCCCCACTTAGCAGCACCGCTCCCCTGCCACACACAGAACTACTTTCAATTCCCCCGAGGAAGCCAGGTTCTCTCTTTGGCACATGCCGTTACGTTACTCCCTACCAGAACAATCCTCCCCACGCCTTTCCCTGCCGCCACCCCCACCTTCCCTTGGCCAATTCTCTACTGATTCTCTAGGCTCTGGTTTACCCTCTGTTCCTCCAGGAAGCTGTGCGTGCCCCCCAACCCTGAGCTGGATCTCCCGTTCCCACTGCACTCGACCCCTGAATCGTGCTTGCCCGGCCCCTCTCTGTGTCCCTGGGTGGTAAGCTCCATGGGGGAAGGGATTTCCTTTTTCTTTGTCTCTATCGTGTCAAGTGCCAAGCGGCTTTCCTAGCACACAGTAGGTGTTTAGATAAATGCTCGTATGATGAATGAAGGGATGGATGGGTGAAATAAACAGCTGTCTCAGGACCTTGGCACCCACGCCTCCAGCAGCTTTTCCTTCCTTCCTCCACTGTTTGGCCACAGGCCGGTCAGCAGGCTGGTCATTGCTGGGCACCCACTCAGAGGCTCTTTGACTCACACCCTCCGCTTGGGAGTTCAGTCTTCCCTTAAAAGGCCACCTTATCGGAAAGTGCCTGTGATGGCATTTATGAGCTCTATTTTTATCTATGTTGGAAAAGCCTCCAAGTTGATTCCCAAGCCAAAGACATTCAACTCAGGAACGTGGATGAGCAAGGAAGCGTCTACGTGATGCCTTTGAGTCACAGCTTTGTTTTCTGTGGCAAAGGCCTCCGGTCCGCCCTGTCACTGGGCCCTTGTTTTGAAGGACCGTCTGTCTCTAAAAAAAAAACCTTTTGATCCCGCGTTCGTTAAGACTAGATCCTGCAGGGGCGCCTGGGTGGCGCAGTCGGTTAAGCGTCCGACTTCAGCCAGGTCACGATCTCGCGGTCCGGGAGTTCGAGCCCCGCGTCAGGCTCTGGGCTGATGGCTCAGAGCCTGGAGCCTGTTTCCGATTCTGTGTCTCCCTCTCTCTCTGCCCCTCCCCCGTTCATGCTCTGTCTCTCTCTGTCCCCAAAATAAATAAACGTTGAAAAAAAAAAAAAAAAGACTAGATCCTGCAGCCCTTCCTGCGCCGTGAAATGATGTCCTCTCCCCGAAGGTTCCCTGACCTCTTCTGGGGCCCTCGGAGTAGAAGGCAGATGGGATCGCCACACATTTCCCAGTTTGTTGCGAACGGTCTTCCACCCCCCTCCCCAAGTGGAAATGAATTATGGGTGATAGCAGCGGCGACAGCAGGAAGGCAGGAGGCAGGGCGGCCAGAGGAGAGGGCTCCCAACGAGCCCGGCCAGAGGGATAATTGGATAGAAACCACAGAATGAGAAGCGTAACCCAGCAGGGCTGGCGAACAAGTTGAGGGCCTGTGCCAGGGAAAGGATTTGCTGTCAGAACCACTGGGAGAGAGACGGAGACGGAGACAGAGAGAGAGAGAAAGAAAGAGGAAGGGAGAGAGAGAGAGAAGGTAGGAGTACGGAGAGAGGAAAATGACAGCAAAAGGACCAAGGAAGGGAGGGGAGGGAGGGGAGAAGCAGGAAGCAGAGGTAGAAGGAATTGGGTAGTTCGTGGGGAAGGTCAGGAGGGTACAAGGAGAAGGGATCTCCTTTTCATCCAAGTGGGGTCATCTGGGGAAAGAGGATGTTGGAGAGTCCGAGAGATGGCCAGTCACCTCACCCCCGCCCCTATCAGATTAGAAACGAGGGCCAGGGAACGTTCCAGATACGTTCTCGTTCCCACATGCAAACTACTGGATTAGCCACCGTCCCTGCCGCCAGGGACGTAGGGAGAAAAGATAGAGCTCATCAAAGGGTGCTGGAACCCAGAGGACTCAAGCCACCATTGGGTCCCCTCCCTCTTTCCCTTGGCAAAAGCCTGAACAACTTTCAGAGTCTGTGCCCCACTGTCTGTGCCCCGGGTTCCCCTCTTCCCAGCAGCTGCCGTGCAGCCCAGGGCCACAGTCCCTTAGGCACCCCTGCTTTGCTGGTTACTCTGGGGACAGGGACCAGACTGAAAGCTTGGAGTCCGGGCTGAGTCAGCACCGCCCGTGGGAGACGTTGCTTCCTGGAAGTCTTGCTTCGAAGCTCCTGCCTGGCCAAGCCCTTGGTAGGGAGAAAGAGGCGCCCTGCCTGGAGGCTGGCAGGTGACCTTGGTGTTCAAGATACGTCTCACCACAGAGAGAATCTTGGGGCCGAAATTCCCTTAGTCCTGCTTGAAGGCTGACGCCAGCGTTCTTCAGGCTGTCCCCAGGACTCTCCACACGCTCTGATTCAGAAAATTGCATTTTCCAGACCTCACGAGAGATTTGGGGGCCGAGACGGAGGCTCTGATTCCTGCACCATCTAGTGAACTTCTCCTGAAAATACAGACAAAATATACTTTCTAAGCCCCGGGTGTCTATTTGCCAAAGACACGGCCTTTTTCGTCGGGGGCGGTTAGAATGCACACGAGATGCGCCACGGGGTCCCAAGGCAATATCCTCTGTCGATTAAAAACAAAAGGGACAGGGGCGCCTGGGTGGCTCAGTCGGTTGAGCGTCCAACTTCGGTTCAGGTCATGATCTCGCGGTTCGTGGGTTCGAGCCCCGCATCGGGCTCTGTGCCGACAGCTCAGGGCCTGGAGCCTGCTTCACATTCTGTGTCTCCCTCTCTCTCTTCCCCTTCCCTGCTCATGCTCTGTCTCTCTCTCAAAAATAAATAAAGCTTAAAAAAAAAAAAAAAAAGGACAGCATTCCATCAGCAGAAATCTGCAGACCTCTCCGGTGGCCAAGCTCCCGCTCTGTCCCCGAGAGGCTGCCGTGAGGAGTCTAAGCCACCTCTGTCCTCCTCACTGCCTTGCGTGTTTTGACTCCCCCCGTGCAGGGTGAAGGGTCATTTTGACGACCCTCCCTCCCCTCCCTCCCCTCTGCCAAGAATGGGGAGGGACGGCTTGGGAGCCCAGCAAGAAAGGAGCTAATGGCCCTTAGGCACATTTTCCAGCTGTCACACCTGCCAACATGGGAACTCACACTCACGCACACACACTCGGCAATAAATTGGTTCAGGCTTCCTTGTTCCATCTGTCCCACGCCTAAAGCAGTGGTACGAGAATTTCCATTAACGAACTGTGGTTCCTGGTTGGTCTCCCTCCTCCCTCCCTGCTTTCAGCCCTTCCCCAAACTGATTGATGGTTGACACCTACTGCCTACCGGTCACCGTGGGTAGGGGCTGATGACACAAAGACACGGTCTTGGGCGAGAAAAGGTACGTAAATATTACTCAGATGCGAGGCTGTGACACAGTGTTGCGACATGGTACGACATGGTATGCGGCAGACTAGTGGCCACAGGCCAGATCTACCCCGTGGGCATGTTTCGTTAAGATTAGCAACACATTTTAAAAATTGAGGGGCGCCTGGGTGGCGCAGTCAGTTAAGCGGCCGACTTCGGCTCAGGTCACGATCCCGCGGTCCGTGAGTTCGAGCCCCGTGTCGGGCTCTGTGCTGACCGCTCGGAGCCTGGAGCCTGGTCCCAATTCTGTGTCTGCCTCTCTCTCTGACCCTCCCCTTTTCATGCTCGGTCTCTC
The DNA here is from genome assembly GCF_022079265.1 of Lynx rufus. Taxonomy (NCBI): domain Eukaryota; kingdom Metazoa; phylum Chordata; class Mammalia; order Carnivora; family Felidae; genus Lynx; species Lynx rufus. The sequence goes on along the minus strand of NW_025814832.1, from coordinate 23,089,321 downwards.
CCTGTCTCAAAAAAAAAAATAAATAAAACGTTAAAAAAAATTTAAAAATTGGGAGACGGGCGCCTGAGTGGTTCAGCTAATTAAGCGTCTGACTTCGGGTCAGGTCACCATCTCACGGCTCATGGGTTTGAGCCCCGCGTCGGGCTCTGTGCTGAGAGCTCAGCCTGGAGCCTGCTTGGGATTCTGTGTTTCCCTCTCTCTCTTACCCTACCCTGCTCACGTTCTGTCTCTCTCTCTCTCTCTCTCAAAAAAAAAAAAACATTTAAAAAAAAACTTTTTTTTTTTGGCTGGGAGAGTTCACGTAAAAATGAGTACTTCTGCCCTTTTTTTTGAAATGACAGATTTGGTGACAATCGGAAAGAGGTGATAAGCCACTGTCCCCTTTGGATGGGACACACCCTCTAGGTCTGTGGCAGGCCACAGCTCGCGTCCCCACCTCTCCACCCCACCCCCTTCTCTCTTGACTTCAACCGGGCTCTCGCTTCATTCACTCGTGCCTTCCTGCCACAATGGTGAAGGTGTTCGAATCTGGGACCCTTCAAATGAAAAGCCATCAGAGGAACCGTCAATTCTGCTCGAAGACGTCAGACGGGTTAACCCCGGAACTGATTTTAAGGAGTTGGTTGATTCGATGCCCGGTGTATTGTTTCTCCCCTCCCACTCATCGCGAGCTGCAGAGGGGAAGGACGGCGGTGGGCCGCCTCCTCCCCACGACCCCCGGCGCACAGCGGAGTGCCTGGGACCCGGCCCGGCTCAGGACACGCTTGCAAAATGTGTTGAATGAATGGAGACTCCAGAAGCACCGGTGGAAAAGGGAATTCCGAGCAGAGGGAGGTGTGGGCACAAAGGCACGGCAGTAAATAGTGTACAGGGAAGCTCAAGTGTGAGGTGGGTGGGATCACGTAGGGGTGGGAGCACCTGGCAGGAGTTGAGGCGGGAAAAATAGACTCCAGGGGGAACCTGAAGCGCTTTTTATGAGGCCACGTCATGACGGTAACCACGGACCCCGAGAAGTGATTGAAGGATCACAATTCTTGTTTCGGAGAGAAGTCTGGCAAGGCGCGAGATGTGGAGAAGTGAGCTCCAGAGGGAAGACAGGAACAGCAAATAGAATTCAATTCAATGCCCCACTTCCTCATTCTGAGGCCCCTGCAAGGCCACCGGGGGATCTATTTTGAGAAAATGGTGCCCCCTGCCGACTGAGTCTAGGCTTGCAGCCCCTCTGGGCCAAAGGGGAAATTACAAAACGTTTGGCCCTCGGGGCGCCTGGGTGGCTCAGTCGGTTAAGGGCCGGCTTCGGCCCGGAGCGTGATCTCGCGGTTCGTGAGTCCGAGCCCCGCGTCGGGCTCTGTGCTGATGCCTCGGAACCTGGAGCCTGCTTCGGAATCGGCGTCTCTCTCTCTCTCTCTCTGCCCTTCCCCTGCTCATGCTCTCTCTCTGTCTCTAAAAATTAAGAGGAACATTTAAAAATAAATAAAATGTTAGGCTTCCTGAACGGAAGTACACAGGATTGCAAGGGGTGATGTATCTAAGAGAAGAAGAGCCCATGAGAACATGTGTACTCAGGACTAATGCCACAATCTTGTCGGATAAATACACAACACTGGCTAACTTGAATCTCAGATAAAAAAACACATAGAAGTATGCCTCAAATATCACACAAGTAATTTTTAATAGTAGTATGGATGAGACATACTTAAACTAAAAAAATTACCTGTTGCTTATTTGCAATTCAAATTCAGCTGGGCATCCTGTGGGGGTTGTTTTTTTTTTTTTTTTAATGTTTACTTATTTTTGAGACAGAGTATGAGCAGGGGAGGAGCAGAGAGAGAGGGAGACACAGAATCCGAAGCAGGCTCCGGGCTCCGAGCTGTCAGCACAGACAGCTCCCCGATGCGGGGCTTGAACTCACGGAGCGTGAGATCATGACCTGAGCTGAAGTCGGAGGCTCAACCAACTGAGCCACCCAGGCGCTCCCTGTGGGTTTTTTTTTTTTTAATTTTTTTAAATGTTGATGCATTTTTGAGAGAGAGATAGAGCGCAAGTGGGGCAAGGGCAGAGAGAGAGAGGGAGACACAGAATCCGAATCAGGCTCCAGGCTCTGAGCTGTCAGTACAGAGCCCAATGGCGGGGCTCGAACTCATGAACCGTGAGATCATGACCTGAGCCGAAGTCTGATGGGGGCTGGAACTCCTGAGGCTGAAGTCGACGCTTAACTGACTGAGCCACCCAGGCGCCCCCATCCCGTGATTTTATTTGCTGAAGCTGACAGTCCCAGATAAAGGGCGCAGGAGGGGCCAGGAGAAAATCGGAAATGAACTTGGGTGGGTTACTCTCCTGGCGTATCTCTGCAACCTCCACTCCACGCCACCTCCGAGAAGAGCTGGAGTTTTGCGGTGATGCCTGCCCAGTTACACCGCTCTCTTTGGGAAAACCGTCTGTTGGGAAACCGTTTTTCATGAAACGAGCCCCCTGATTACGGTGGATCCTATGTACGAACCCCTTTGAGGATCTGAAGAGAGCTGCGGGCTCGTTACAGAAAAGTGAACCCACTGGCTTGACTTGTGTGTGAGCACTGGTGTTATTATGCGTGCACACACACACACACACACACACACACACACACACACACACTTTTATATACAATTTCAGGAAGTCCCAAACTTTCGCATGGGTGACACTTTCCTTCTAGACCTGTGGTCTCTCAATGTGGTAGTTCTAGATCCCGAGTAGGAGGAAACGGTGTCCACCCCGAACCTAACTAAGACGCAGCGCTTTTGCTAGCTCTGGCCACCCACGTACCATGACAACACACAGAAGTGGGCAGGAAGAAGCATTCCGTCCCTCCCCTCCGCGAAGGCCTTGAACCTCTTCCCTCCTCCACCTCTCCCAGAAAGAACAGGGAATCCGGCATACTTGGACAGTGAACCCACCAGCCCTTGTGGACTGGTGCCTCGGCCGAGTGGAAGGCACTGAATGAGATCACTTCCTATTCCAAGACCCTCTCTGTTCCCCCCCCCTCCCCTTGCCACGGCAGGCATAGCCTACCGGTTCCCAGCGTAAGGACTATGCCTGTCAGAAATTGGCCTTCATCAGTCGGTGAAAACCTTCCAGAGTAAAACTCCGGGCGCTCTGGTCAAAGCCATGGCCGGAACATTTGGGGAGTGGATCTTGGAGCAGGATGCCAAGTCTCCCTTTTGGCTCGCTTCTGGGCCCCGTCTTCCCGCGGTCGTGGGTCTTCCGGTTGACGCGCCTGGGTGGGTTCCCGGCTCCCTATTCCAAATGTGGGGAGACTTGCCCTGCCCTAGCTTCTCCCCAGGAGTGTTGTCAGGGCAAATTTTCAGGAACTACAGAGCTTTGGGAAAGGAGTCCAATAAATCTATGAGATCGCGGCTCCTAAAGACAGCTGGCGTGTTCCCAGCGGGAGGGGTTAACGATCGTGGAGAGACCCACGATGACTACTCTGCCACAGCATCTGGAGAAAGCGACCAGCACGCCACCGACTCATAAAACGCGCAAACTGTCCCGCTGACCGGCGGGAGCGGACAGCAGAGGCAGCGGGCCTCCTGAGGGGCTTGGCTTCTCCCTATCTGAGGGCACAGGTCCAAGACGCGACTAGGGCCTGGGGGACTTGAGTTCTAGTTCTCTCTCTCGGGCCCATACCCAAGGACCTACCATGGGTCATCCGGCCTTCCCTAATCTGCTTTTCCATCTCTGTAAGGGACAGGTGCTTGCTCGGTCCTCTCCGGAAGGGTGTGCGGGGCTGTGGGAAAACACACTACCCATTCCTCAGCGCCTCGCCTGAAAAGATTGCCCGTTCTTGTCCCTTTCAAAACAACATAGAATCCTTTTAATGTTTACTTCCGGAATAGCCTGCCCTAGGTTTTTACCCCCAGTCGCACCGGTGGGTCGCTCCCCTCGCACTAGGCTACGAGGCGTCCAGGAAGGAGACGAGCCGCTTTTGCCACCAGCCTGAGCATAAACAGCCGAGGAGGTCGACCTGATGGCTTGACCAAAATAGGCCTAAGTACAGCATACCCCGAACGAAAAACATAGTGTTTGGGGAAACGTGTGTGCGGGCTCCCTCCCTTCTGCACATAGCTGAGAATTAACTGCAGATGAAAGCCCTTTGATCTGTAGCAACCTGAGGCATCAGGCCGCCCAGGGTTAGCGATCAACACTACTTTTGTCAGAACTTGTCTGGTATTTCACAGTCTCAGCCCTAACAGAATGTTGCCGACTTCGGTCTAACCTGGCGCGCTTGGCTCCCGCGATCCTGTAGGTAAGGATGCCCTGCCCAAAACACAAGGGCAACTTACGCCACACCTTCACCTCTGTCCCATTTGAGCCGAGCGACGCGTCAGCGCGGTCACTGCTCCCACTTGAACTGACTGAAGGCAGGAGGATGGCGGGGTCAGGGCGGGGGTGGAGGGGTGGGGGGGTGGGGGAGGCAGGGATTTTAAAACCCCAGTTCCCACTTGGCTCCGTTCCCCCCTCCTTTCATCTTCCCACACTCGGGCTCAAGCCTCACCTTGCCCAGACACTTCGTTGTTAGCTCTGCGTGTCTGAGATGCAGTGATTTGTTTACCTGTCTCCCTAGTAGGCTGTGAACCCCCCCAGAGGGTAAGTACTGGTCCTCCTCAGCTTCCAACTCCCAGCAAGTTCACAGTAGGTGGCACATTAGGGATGGGCTAGCTGGACAGACGGGACTGAACAGATAGGCCAGCACCGTGCTCTTGGCGCACAGCACGTAGGATGTACTTGCCCTGGTGGCAGGTGAGAGCCACGCTGCCCGCTGAAGATTCTGTCTTGCTCTTGGTGCCTAGTATCAGGCATCGCTGGGAAGGGCAGCGGCTGGAGGCGGAGGGGATTGGTCCGAGGGTTGGAACAACAGGCCCACATGTGGATCGCCTGCAGGTTCCCGGCCCCGGTCACATACATGCTCTAGCCACCTATCCGATCCACAGAAGACAGTCTGAAAGAACCATCAGTCCAAGGAGCTAACTGATGCAAACTTTGGGATGGGGGAAAAAAAAGAGAGAGAGGGAGAAGGGGTGGAGAAGGAAGGAAGTTCAGTCAGATGTACTTAAAACCTCTTCTCTCAAGGAGGAGTTCAGAATGAGAGGGGGCCTTTGGGGGCAGAACTGCAGCGACACCAGGGCCCCTAGAGAGCGACAGGAGTGCAAGCGAGGCTGGCTTGAAAGGCTGGGTAGGGGTGGCGAGGCAGCCGCTCAGGAAGGCGGCTGGGCTCCCATCTGGAGAGCCAAGGGGCTGGGGCTGCTGAACAGATGGAGTGAAAGTTGCAGCTGGTGGAAATGCACTTTCATGTGTAAAGTTCGGCCCGTGGAGGATTGCGGTTTCCAACTCTGAAGGCAGCAGTGGGCAGGTGGCTCTGCTCCACGCTCCGCCTTCTCCCCCCCCCCGCCACTGCCACCCAGGAAACTTGACAGAGGCTCTGTGCCAGGCCCCAGCCACCATGCCTTCCGCCAGCATCCCTTTCAACAGGCAGGAGCTGGCATGGGGACACCTTGGCACAGCCTCGGCGGCAGGAGGACCGCAATGCTTTAGCAGCTGACGGGGACAGGGGAATAGGATTAATCCGGCCTCCCCAGGAGGGGACCAGGTGGACCGAGAACAGACGCAGAGACGGAGGGAGGGAAGCGACCTTCCCAAGCTGTTCATGATACATACGCTGGGTCTCCACTCGGGGCTCGTGCGAGCTCTGGCCGAAGGGGAGGCCGCGGGGAAACGTGAAAACGCGGCAGCCACTGTGGCTCTGGACTCATTTCCCTCCCCCGCCCCGACTTCAAGAGAGGTTTCTTGAGGAAAGAAGAGATCCGGAGTTCTTAAAGAAAGATTTGCCCAGCAGAGCTTGAACAGAGGAAGTGATTTTCATAATCTCTGGCTCTAACAGCCAGCCCCCCGTCCTGGCGTGTTTGGACCGTCACCTGTGGGAGCAGAGACCACAATCACAACTGCAAACCTATTAAAGTTCCTCCCGGCAAGGCTTGGGCGCTTGGGGGAATTAGCCACCCAACCAGGGCACCTACAGCCGGCAGGAAGCCTGGGCAAAGAGCGTCAGCTCTCGTCTCTGCCCTGGGCTGTGCTCCCGGTCAGCCAGAACAGAAACTGCCAACTCTGTCCTGTTAAAATCCAAGGGCTTCTTTCAGAATATGTGATTTTTGCTTCCTTTTCTTAAAAAAAAAACAAAAAACAAGACAAAACCAAAAAACCCCAAACAGACTGGAACCCAGTCCCAGTCTTTTTTCCCTATTGTGTCCATTTGCCCAAGAGATGTCCGTATTTGAGATAATAACTTAAATATGCTTGAAGTGAAGGTAGTCTCTCTGTTCCTAGTGGGACGTCTTCTTGGCTCCTTTCCCAAACTTGGCATCGAGACCGAGACCTAAGGAAAGGGAAAAGATGGGCTTAGCTTTCTGAGGAGAAATGCAACCTACCAATGATTTTGAGAGTAGGGGGAGGGGAGGGGATGGTCAGCCTTAGTCTCCCCAACACTGGGAGCTTTAAATAAAACTAACGTGCAAACACCGGTTTTAGTGGACTCCCTCGGAGGAAAAAAAAAAAAATCACCAAGATACAGGTAATTACATATATAGAATAAAATACGGTACAACGAAAAGAAAAACACGTCAAGACTTCTTAGCTAGTTCTCTCAGCGCATCCACGGCAGCACCAATCAGTAGCGAGGAAATATAATGACTTTATCCTGTTCGGTGCATGGGGAAACTTAAGTCGCCGGAGGAACGTCACTAAAATGAAACGTACGTTAGGAAGGGTGGATTAGGCGCGATGCTTCCTTTCCTCTTTTAAAAACGTCTTCTCTAAAATAACGACATAAATTTCATGAGTATACGTTTCAGGGGGGAAGAAAGTATCCCAAGCACTGTCACTCTCTGTGTGCCCAGAGAGGCCAGCTCTGCCGGCAACTTACCCAAGAACACGAGCACGGTGCCCACCCACTGCAGGGGGCTGATGGGGTTGGCAAAGAGGATCACAGAGGCCAAAATGGTGAAGAACTTGCGAGTTGTCGTGATGATGGAGCAGGTCAGGGGGCCAAAATACACCACCGTCATGAAGATGAAACTCTAGAGAGACGGAGAGTGTGGGGGTCGGCCTGGCTCTCGGGGATCTGCCACCAGGTCTAAGGTCTGCGAGGGGCCATCGGGGCTCACTCGGCCCACCCTCTTCCCCCCAGCCGGGTCAGTCTCTCTCAGGGAAGCCACGCCACCCCGTCGTGATGTGCTCACCTGCCCCAGGGCGCTGGTCAGACCAAAGAGCAGGATGTTGTAGATGATGGTAGGGTATCTTTCGGCAAAGCTCAAGAACTCCCAGAGCTCACCAGTGAACAGGATTCCTAGGGAAAGACGTCTGGGGGTGAGTGGCGCACGTCCCATGCCTATAACGGTGCGCGTGCCTGCGCACGACCCACTGGAGTACCCCACAGGAGAATGCGCGGAAGGAGTCTGTACTGTCCCGTCAGGCAGCCTCCTAGTCTTCCGATTAGAGAAACTAACTAAAGACTCTTCCGAAAGAGGCTTGGGAATCGATTCGTCGCTTCTGCCAAAGCCACTGGAATCAGGGATCCTCACGTGTTGGGGAGATACTGCCCCACGCATCGCCAGCTCAGTGGAGCCCCGAGCGCTGGTCACCTCCAGCCATTGGCAGCCTCCTCCGTGAAGCCCACCGGGCTGTACAAAAAATACTTCCCGCGTGTGTCCGGATTTGAAAATCAGGTTAGGAAGCACTGATTTAAAAGCAAATGCGTCCACATTCGAACTATACTTGCTACACGCCAAATACTATCTCATCTCTCTCCCTGGGTTCCTAAGGCACCCCCGTGATCCAGCCTTGACTGTGCAATGAGTAGCAAGCACAGCCTGCTGGGAAGCTTTCTCCAGGAAGGTTTCTCGGGGGGCTGGACAGAAGGGCCCCTTTGAGCCAAGAAAGGCCCTTGGCCTGGGCAAAGTTAGCAACTGGCCTCTGCGCTGGGGGTCAACTGGCGGAGGGTGGTCTGGCCTCTGGTGACACAACGGAAAGAACAGCAAAACTGCTCCTTACCAGCTCCCAGCAGCAATGTCGACCAAAGGTTGATGTTCAACATCATGTGGTTGGAGCCTGTTTGGTAGTGAGCCCGCATGTGGTCCTGAGAAACGCCTGTCAGTCCGTCCAGGGTCAGAGACAGTAACTGGAAAAGAGATGGAGGGTGCAGCCGGCAGTGAGGCCACCAGGCCGCACCGCCACCCCCCGTCCCAGGACACGGTACTCTCAGTTTTCTGAGACCTCCTCACAAAGCCGCTGCCTTAGGACAGAGTCCCTCAGGACAAAATGCTGCCGAGCGGTCATGGGTGGGCGGTCAGGAGAGATCACGCTAGCTCACTCCCCCCCCCCCCCCGGGCACTAGAACGACAGCCTATCTGAGCCCCAACAGTCATAATGTAATCAGAGTACGACGGGACGCCTCCCACTTCCCAACACAACGCCATGAAGCTTCGTGTGCAGGGGCCAGAGGAACACATTGTGATGACGCGTGTGTTTTGTTATAGCAAGGACAGGGAATCTAGTCCTGGTGTGTTGGCCTCCCGGCTTGGAGCAGTGCTCTGGACTGGCTTCTGCAGTCACACCGCCCAGATTGGAACCCCGGGCAAAGTTAGCCATGAACTCTGGCCACTTAATAGCTGTGTGACCACGGCAAGTGACTTAACCTGTGTCTCACTTCCTTCGTATAGAAAACGAAGAGAACACCACGTACGTTGTAAGGTCATCGTTGTAAAAAGTAACCAACGAATAGGTAAGCCACTGGGGGCAATGCCTAATACACAGCAAGCAACGGTTACTGTACTTTTCTTTTAAACTCTGGCTTCCAGGTTTCTCAGAAAAGCTACAGCGAGAGGCACACTATTCCTTCCCTGTTTGCTCTGGCCTCACACCAGTGTTTAAATGCAGGCCTCGGAGTCGTCCCCTTCCCGGGAGGGCTGAGCTGTAGTTAAATATTTCAGGCCTCCCGCTACAGCCTTCGCAGAGCCAGGGGCTACACAGCAAGAGGCAAAGACCAGAAGTGGGGGGCATATGGAGCACCACGATCTCTCTCAAGACGTATAACCCCAGGTGGGGATGCTCCTTGGTTGTGATTACTGGAAAAGGCTGCCTTTCCCACGAGGATCACGTACCAGAAGCAGCTCTCCGTAGCCAACTGTGTGGTCTTCTATCCCAACTACTTTCTTGGGTTTGTACATGAAAAGGGCCACTCCCGCCACAATTAGCAACACACACAGGTACTTGGCCATTGGGTACTTCTTCTTCAAGAGGGTAACTCCAAGGAGCATGACTACAGGGAAGAAACAGTGGAAAATTCCGGTACCCACAGGCACTGATGAGCCTGCCACTCTTCTCTGGAGGGCCAAGAAAAGACTCATGGGAGAAAACAATGTCTGAGAAGGAAGGCCTATAGACGGTAAGAGGAAGGTGTGCAAGGCTGGCTCCCAGATAGAGATGATTGGGCAACAGGGTGAACAAAGGGTATAAGGCAGGGAAAAGGGAGAGAACAAAGGTGAAAGGTCTAAGAAGGAACAAGGCAAGGGTGGGGATAAGGGAAAAGAGTGAGAGATTTAGAGAAAGAAATTGACGATCAAAATGGGATTGAGAGGGGGCGCGTGGGTGGCTCAGTCGGTTGAGCATCCAACTCTTGCTTTTGGCTTGGGTCATGACCAGGGTTGTGGGATCGAGCCCCGAGTTGGGCTCCACCCTGAGCATGAAGCCTGCTTAAGATTCTCTCCCTCTCTCTCCCCCCCTCTGCCCCTCCCCCCGCTCATGCTTTCTCTCTCTCAAAAAAAATAAACAAAAAAACCCCACAACAAAATAGGATTTAAGTTTTTTTTAACGTTTTTTTATTTTTTTTAATTTTGAGACAGAGAGAGACAGAGCATGAATGGGGGAGGGTCAGAGAGAGAGGGAGACACAGAATCTGAAACAGGCCCCAGGCTCTGAGCCGTCAGCACAGAGCCCGACGCGGCGCTCGAACTCACGGACCGCGAGATCATGACCCGAGCTGAAGTCGGACGTTTAACCGACTGAGCCACCCAGGCGCCCCCAAAATAGGATTTAGAGTGTCTAATGACCACGTAAACACACGGGACGCCAAAATGACCGGCACGAGAAGCAGACTAGGTCAGCCTCTAGCTCATGCACCCCCAACGGCACAGGAAGTGATACGGGTGACAGGATGGCAGCAGGAAGGGACGGAGGGGCGACTCTCAAGAGAGCTGAGATGGGATGACGAATCCAAAGGAATACACAGCTCTAGCAGAGGAGTAGAGGGCTTCCTACAGGAAGAGTGAGGACGGGAGATGGGGACCATCTTCTTCTGCTTACCTGGGATTGGCTTGCAGGATTTACCAAGGACCTGCAATTAAATTCAGCAAATAATATCTGAGCCATCGGTGACGTGCCAGGCCCCGTGCTATGTCAGGATGAGTAACTGTGGGGCCTACAGCAGAAACCGCAGCCTATCATGGCCAACCCACCACCGCTAAACCTCAGCTCTCTAGTTCTTTGCCCTCTGAATTTCTCCAACCCATTCTCCTTTTATTTAAGCGAAGGATCCTTCGTTCTTTTCCAACTACTGCTGAGCCGACCCTCCTCCCACCCTGAGGTTTCACCTGAGTCGGATAGTTGACAAACTGTAGTGCTGAGTTGCTGGAGACCATGGCACCCAGATAGGAGACAGAGCAGGCAGCATAGAGCCAGCTCCGAGTGCGATCCACCCTCGCAGTGTCAAAAAACTGGATCACTGGGAGAAGACAAAAAAACATGTTAAGAGAAACCTGGTGGGCCCAGGATGGACTACTGAGCAAAAGTTGGAAGCCACATGAAAGGAACTTGTCAAATAAGACGAGCAGCACAAGGTATTTCTGTCCTCTTAGACTGGGAAATCTCTGAAGATTACGCTCCCCAGTCTCACCTATGCCTAACACAAGACCACATGCAGAGCAGGGATGGGGGCTCATTCAGTTCAAGGGACTAGTTAGCCCTGATGCAGCCCCCAGGGAACAAAGAGAGAAGCTCAAAACATGTTTGAAGCTGACGCATAAAGGAAAATCAAAGGGAAAAAGAAAAGAAAAAAAGTAAGGATTCTCCGTGGGAATCTGGAACACAGAAGACCCATTCTCTGCACATTTCTGACTCAGAAGTTGGTCTGATTTGAGGAAACAGGGTTGTACCCCGTTCCAAAGCCATTCGTTTTGTACACTGAACAGAGAGGCTGCGAAAGTGCTAGAGGGTGGAGGTCTTGGGAGCCGGGTGGGTAGGGAGAGAGCACGCAACGCATTACTATACAGGTACTCACAGATCTTGGCAAACACAGCATTGATCACACATTGGATGAAGACCAGAGTTAAGGCAAAAGTGAATGTCTCCGGTTTGGCTCCCTCCCCATACTTTCCTCTTGTTCTAAGAACGAAAAGGGGGCGGGGGGGGGGGAGGAGAGGAATTAGTGTGTTTCCCTCAGGGTCATCTAGTATGTCCGGAACCACGGAAAGCTTTAAAACGATCTTGCTTCTCTGAACGAAGGGGCAGTTTGGTAAGGATCACTGGCCTCATTCGCAAGAGGGGCTGATTTTACTGGATCTAGAAACCAGAGATCCCGGCCTGCGAATCCCGTAGACTAGGGGATGGAACTAGAGGAAACGTGGCACATCAGACGGTGAAACGAGGTACCCCACGCAGCAGATGAAGGGGTACGGGCTACAGCAGCAGAGCCCAGGGCAAAAGAACCCGCGGTCTGCAAGCATCTGGAAGGACCAAAGAGGAGCCGGCGGCACAGGCACGCAAACCTGTGTGGGGGTAGAATTCTCAGCCTGTAAAACGCAGGCCTTTCAGATCCAAAAGGAAGAAAAACACGGGAAGAAAACTAACTAGGTCCCGAGAATTCGGAGACCAACTTTCGCGTTTTGGAAACCTGAGCAGGCACAGCGGCGGCCGCCAAGGCGTCGGGGTGCTGGGAGGGCGGGAGGGAGGGCACGAGGGGACACCCCGATCAGGGGCGGGAGGCCCGCGAACGCGGCCACAGGGGCGAGACAGGGGGTCAAGCGTGCGCTCCGGCCCCGGGGATCTGCTCACATCTTCTCCTGCAGGATCCCATAGTAGAAATAGCAGACAAAGACGCCGAGGAAGCAGAGCGGCAGGCGCAGCCGGTCGGGCACCAGGGAGCTGCTAGCGGCCATGAGACGCCCGGACGACCCGACCGGAGACCCGCTCACAGCCGGCAGCGGCAGCGGCGGCGACGGGGACAGCTCCAGCCGGACATCGCCGACCGGCGGCAGGGGCCTCATAGGAGCTGCATGCGACCGCTGCTCAGCAGGCCCCAGCAGCCACCTCCAGAGCTGCCAGTTCAGGGCCTCCGAGGGGGAAACGCCTCGGGACCCGGAAACCACTCCCAAGGAAAGGAGATCTACCCTGAAACCTTGGCTGCGACCCTGGTGGCCAAGAGAGCCAGCCGCCCCGAAGTTAACTCCTCGCCCTCGAGCTCTTCCGATCAGGCAACTCCGAGGACAGCTGCGACCCGGAGCTCCACGGGATGGCCTACGAGCTAGGCGGGCGGGGAGTGATGACGTATGAGGATGTGGAGGTCAGCAATTGGCTGCGCTGTGCGAAGACAGACAGGTGAGTGGGAAGGAGGTTGCGGCCAGCTGGGCAAATCCCCCCGTCTCTTTCCCAGTCAGCGGTCAGGCTTCCGCTGGGTCCTAACGCCAGGAAAGTCTCAGTGGAACCTCAGCGCCCCCTAGCTGCTGCCCCGCGTCAGCGCCTCGCCCTCTGCCCGAAGACCAGGCGTTTGAGAGCGGTCCTCCTTCCAGAGCACATCCGTAGGCTTCCAAGGGTTAGGCTAACCTAACGCGTGCTGTCTCCGTGCCAAGCGGTAGTTTTCCCGGCCTCAATTAGTATTAGCCACCTTGTCGCCTCTTGGTTGTTCTGAGGATCAAATGGGCTGAGGTTTGTGAAAAGCGTCTCGTAAACCGTGAAGTGCGCTGTGCGAGTTTAAGGCATTATTCGTCCTGACACTTTCTCAACTCTGATCGGATTTCCTCACCTCCTGGAGGTGGAAATGGAAGCTCACCGAAGTGGCTTTTCTCCAGGGTCTTATGCATCCCCAGCAATGGGCCTGCCACCCTCCAGATTCTTTCCCATTAAAGGACCGCCTTTTTGGACCCCTCCCTCACCCAAGTGTCGGGCCTGCATCAAGAGCTAGGGCAAGACCCCAGGGCTTTCCACTACAACCCCCAAGTGCCACTTAATCAATGGACTCTGGGCTGCTATCTGGGTAGAGCCTCCTTCTCTGCTTCTAACAGCTCACTCCTTTGGCACAGCCTCAGGCAAAGGAAGGAAACTCAGGGCAGCACCACACCCATCACTCCGGGCCTGACTCACTAAGGCTTTGGGGGTAGGCCAAACATCTCTGGGGGGGGGGGGGAGGAGTAAGAGAAAGAAGACAGGGTCTGTCTTCAAACCCCTGTCTCCTTTCTATTAATGAGGGCCCCCCCCCCCCCACACACAATTTGCTCTCTCGCCCTGTGGTTTATTCCACTGAATCAGCCTGTGATTCCAGGGCACCAAACAGTAGCTGGGGTGAGAGACCTAGGTTCCAGTCCCCGCCCTGCCTCTTCACCAGCTGGGACTTCAAACAATTCTCTTGACCTCTGAGTCAAGTTTCCTCATCTGAAATTAATGGGAAAATACTAACAAGCAGGAGAGCGCTGTGGTCAGAAGCATGGGCACCGGATTCAAATGATCTGCTTCCCAATCTTAGCTCCCCCACTTTGTATCTTTGGGGTGAGGCTATACAATCTTTCTGTCTTTCTCTCATTAGTACAGTGGGATTTATCCAGTTCTCTCGCTCTTTGTGTTGTTGCGATATTGCGGTAAGATTTCAGGTCAAGCACTTAACAGGGTTTCTGATGCTCACCGAGCCAATGCCTACAGGGATAGCCTGCCTTAGGAGCTTGTCTTGCGGTCTTACAAGATAGGTGCGATTGTAGTTATTACAACTGCTCTTGGGGTAGTCAACTTTCCGCCCCTCCAGTAGGGATCGGATGCCAGGTGATAATGTTTGTAAATTGCAAAGCGCCATCGGAATGTTGGGGTGGCTGTTTCCGTTTCCCCTCAAAGCTGCTGAGCTCTTACAGGTGCAGCACGATAAAGCTGAGAGGCTGCAAACCCCTCTGTGTTGTGGGTACTCAGGAGGTGGAATGCTCCAGAAAAGCCAAAGCTTCCCTAAAACTGCGCCCAGAGTTTCAGCCTGCTTGCCATTCTCTCGTCTTGTTCCCCTGGCTGGTGCAAGGAGCACCCACGATGTCAAACTTGGTCCCCCTTGCGTCCTCTCTGAAACCCACTCTCTCTAGGGAGCTTTTCCGGACTCATCCCCACTGACTTCCGGCTTCCCCACTGACTCCTTCACCCCACCTCCACCACACCCTTCATCTGGACAGCCTTTCTACGGACCCGCTGCTTAGACGTCCGTGTAAAGAATCCAAGCCTAGTGACCTGAGGACAGGAACACTGTCCATCCACACAACGCCCACATCCATGTAACATCCGCATTCTCACATGTTCAGTAAAGACCCCTCTTGAAGATAAGCAGGAAATGATCAATATAATACCTCCAATCTCTATCTCATTCCCTCCTCCCTCCCCCCCCCCAAATCATGTCTAACAGAACCTCAGGCTGCTGGGAATACTTATTTATTTGGTCTATTAACACCAAGATCTGCAAAAAAACAACTTCTAAACACAGGATAAGAAAACTTGAACATTAACATTCTTCGATTTCGCGTAAGCTCTGCGGTACGGAAAATATACAAACTTCAAACAGCTGCAAAAATAGTGTCTTTGGGAGAAAATAGAGTTTCTACATCGATACAAGAAAAATAGGCATTTTTCTAATCCAACCCAGTCCTGGGGCAGGTGGAGGGTGGAGGGTCGCCACTTGCCACCTGGAGGAATGCCAGCTGTCCCTCTCCCCCACTGCCCACCTGGGGCTGGGCAAGCCGGGCCGCTGCTTAAGACAATCTTAGGGTGAAAGCGAGATGAAAATGCCACTTGGGAAAACGCTTGGTTCCCATCTCTGCCAGCAGCTGCATTGGTCAAGTGTTCTGGCCCTTGAGGGCTGCTTTGGTCGGCTCCTCCAATGAGAGGGAGGCATGGGGAGGGGGGTATATATCTTCACGTCTCCTCCTCCGTGTCCGGGGGGGGGGGGTGGAGAGGGAAGGACATCTGTGGGGTCCCCTCTCCTTCGATCATGGGCAGCTTGCTCCATGACAAGGTCAAGGGCGCCATATACAGCCCTTTGGACTCACACCCAGGGGTGGGGGACCCAAAACCTTCGGGGGTGAGTTTTCCACCAAGTGAGAGAGGCGGCAAGAACACAGGTGTGACTTGTGAGCTGCCCAGCTGCTAGTGGAGAAGGCAGGTCCCCTCACATTCGGAGGGGCCGGTGTCCGCCAGAAAGAGGACCCGGGGCTTTGACACGATAAATGAAAGTGCTCGAAGGCCGGAAGGGAAGGGCTCCTTCATCCCCCACCTCAGGGGAGCTAGGGAGGGGCCTGCCACCAAGGCACTGGTCTCCATGGCGAAGTGATGGGGTCAGGGCCCTCAGACCACCAGGGAACTCTGGAAAAGCACAGGCTCTTCTGATGGCGGGGTGCGCTGCCACGGCTCGAATGGCAGCGAGGAGGCTTTGGTGGCCTCTGGATCCTTCCGAGGCGGTGGCCTGGGGCTGGCAGGGGGAAGGGGGGACCCCGGGCTCGAGGGGCAGTTGCGGAAAATGAAGCCCATGCTGGGGAAGAGGGGCTTCATCAAGCTGACGGGGCAGAAGGCCGAGCCGGTCGGGTTGAAATGAACTTTGTTCTTGTCAGGACAGGAAGTCAGGAAGGCCAGGTCAGGGCCTGGGGACCTGGAGGATGGAGAGAGAAACACACACACACACACAGGGAGAGAAACAGCTAGTGAGAAGGGATGGGGGCATCAGGGGAACTGGGTCTCTGTTCAAACGGGAGAAAACTACAGGCTACTAAGCCAGTCTTTAGGCCCTCCGCTCTCCATTTATTAGGAATAGGGTTAAACCACAGGAAATCTACTTTATCTAGAAACAGGAGGGATTAAAGCTAGACCGGAAGGAGAACTTCCTCACGATGTGATTTCTGAAGAGGAAACCAAGGGATCTTTTCTAAAAACAATTTTTCTAATATTTATTTTTGAGAGAGACAGAGACAGAATGCGAGTGGGTTAGGGGCAGAGAGAGAGGGAGACACAGAATCCAAAGCAGGCTCCAAGCTGTCAGCACAGAGCCTGACGCGGGGCTCGAACTCACGAGCCGTGAGATCATGACCTGAGCCGAAGTCGGACGCACAACTGACTGAGCCACCCAGGCGCCCCCCAAGGGATCTTTTAATTTGAGAGATTTTATCAGTAAGCAGTGTTTTGGGGGCAGGCCACTTGCCCAAAAGCAGAGACCCAGGCAAAGTGATTTTCTAAGACTTTTTGTAGTCTAAAGCAGGGTTTCTCAGCAACAGCGCTATGGATGTGTGGGGCTGGGTAATTCTTGGTGGCAGGGAGCTGTCCTGAGCCTTGTAGGATGCTTACCCGCATCCCTGGGCCCTACCCACCAGGTACCAGGAGCACCTGTGCCCCCCTTAGGCTGTGACAACCAAAAATGTTTCCTGACATTGCCAAATGTCCCCTGGCGGGGGGGGGGGGGAGGGGGGATGTCCCCCACTGAAATCTACTGACCTAAAGAATCTCATTTTTGAACACATTTGAAAGGTGTGATTTTTTTCAAAGCCCTTGCTGAGAGGCAAGGGTAACAACCGTCTGGAGAAGGCAGCCCGACCTTAATAGGAGGTCTGGGCTCTAACTCACCACGCGGTCCTGACCCGCCTATCTCACCTTTAATGTGGAAACCACCGTCCCCACCCTTTTGGTCATGTGGAGGAAACGGAAGGATAAAAGGAGTGAGGTCAGGGAGTTCTAGAGTAAGGAATCCTTATGATAAAGAAGATCCGAGGATGGGGGTGCCCGGGTGGCTCAGTTGGTTGAGCGTCCAACTTCAGCTCAGGTCATGATCTCGTGGGTCGTGAGCTCGAGCCCCGCGTCGGGCTTTCTGCCGTCAGTGCACAGCCTGCTTTGGATCCTCTGTCCCCTCGCTCTCTGCCCCTCTCCCTCTCCTTCTCCCTCTCTCTCTCTCTCTCTCTCAAAGACCCATGGGAAGGCCTGCGGTCCCTGGGGAGTCCACAGCGGCAAGGTATCCCCCCGACCAAGAAGGGTTGAAAAGAATCGGTGTGTGCACGCACACTTAGGGATGGCGACCCAGGAGACCGAGCACCCCTCAAAGGACATGAGGGCATGACCCTGAAGGGCTTGATTCCCCCTCTTCCCTGGGAAATCCAGGCCATCTTATAGGATCAGCAGCTAGGAAAAGGAGAACGTGGCAAAAGAATTGCTAAACACAGGGACTTCCCAATAGGAAAGTTGATAACAATGAAAAGGCCGCAAGGAGCTGGGAATTTCTATCCCAGGGCATCCCGGAAAGCATTCAGTGGGTCACCGCCTCTCTGAAAGGGTTAACGCAGGGGCAGGACGCCGCAGGACATGACTTTAAGACCTCTGCTGGCATCATGAGTCCATGGAAGGATCAGGACAGGCACCAGCCTTATTTCCACAAGCAACCCCAGCTCGGAGTTACTCAAGTATACTCAGCAGGCTGAAGCACCTGCTTCAGCCGCGAGGTGTGGCCCTCTTCCTCCACACCACCCCTGGGGACCCAGGGTTCTTGGAGAGGTACCAAGGCAACAGTGATGCTGGGAGAAAAACCCTGCGGGGGCGGGGGGCTGTGATTTTCTCCATAATTCCCACTCCAGTTTATAGATGGGCCCCTGCTGCTACCATGGACTGTCTTCTCCTTTATCTGAAACGTGAACGGAGCTCTCAAGTCTCAAACCCTGTCCTAGCTACATCTTGGCTCACACGCCATGACTTAAATCTTCCTGAGAATCTGCCCCACTGACGATGAAACTGGCAGGGGGGAATGAAACGAGCTCTTAGGGCACCTGCTAAGGGGCATATGGAAAGGTTTGGCCCTCTCTGCTAATGGGAGGGAGCAGAAGTCAATCAACATCAGAATGGGAAGGGGGGTGAAAAGGAGAGAGGGAAACAGACCACAAGAGACTCTCAAGGATAGAGAACAAACTGAGGGAGGTGGGTGGGGGGTGGGCTAGAAGGGGGATGGGAATTAAGGAGGACACATGTTGTGATGAGCACTGGGCGTTGTATGTAAGCGATGAACCGCTGAATTCTACTCCGGAAACCAATACTGCACCGCGTGTTAACTAACTAGAATTTAAATTAAAAAAAAAAAAAATCAGCACCAGAATGGCTTCTGAGTTGTCCAACCTGGGTCGGGACAATTCCATAGTCCATCCTTGCAAGGACTGGACATTTCTGTCTGGGAGTTCATGACACTCGAACCACTGCAGCCACAGGGTGAAGACTTGACTCAGAAGCCATTAGGAGGCCGTTTGGGGGACTGTCACTGCGGTGGGGACAAGACACCTCGCCTCTCTGCCTGAGAGAACTGGTATGTTCTCTCTCTCTCTCTCTCTCTCCCATTACTGTCTAGCAAGCTCACGCCTTCTGCGGGGATGGAAAAAAAATAGAAGAAACAAAGGGTTTAGGTTTCAGATCTGTTTCCTTTCCACCTCCTGCAGCACTTGTGGCTGGCATGTGGGCAGAGAGCAGGTTTCCATGGAGATAACGATAAGCAAAGATTGAAGGGCTCAGAGTAGGTAATGTCAACAAGTTTGATGGTGGAAAAAGTGCAATACCAATCATCTGAAGTTGACAACGTCCCCGGGACAGAGAGTCCAAGACCGAAGAAGAGCCAGTCGGGTGGGACGGTGCAGGGGCTCCCCGCCTTCCCCAGCCCGCCCCAGCCCGCCCCTGCCCGCCCCTGCCCGCCCCTGCCCGCCCCTGCCTGCCCCTGCCCGCCCTGTCCACAGCAGGTACTCACGTGGCCTCTTCAAACACACGTACTCTCTCGCAGCCTTCCGGGGGCTCCCGCTTAAAGACGTAGCTGTGATTGGGCCGAGGGGAGGCGGCAAAGGCAAGGACTGGAGATGGGCTGCTGTCTTCAAGGCAGGCTGGGTGGCCCGGAGAGGAGGCTGCAAACAGAGCAAGGCTGAGCCCAGTGGAGCTGAAGGAAAGGAAGGTCTCCGCTTCCCTGGGCTCAGGCCTCGGTGGAAAGAGGCGACACTGGCAGACGCGGTGAGGGGGCCGGTGGCCGTTATGCTAATCCCGGCCGTCCGTCCGTCCTCTCCCTTAGAACATCTTTGAGGTGGCCTACCAAAGTCCGTATCTCTTTGTACGGGATTAAAAAATGTACAGCTGAGTGAATGGAAAAACCAGGTCTGTTATCAATTCTGGATTCCCAGGAGGTAGCCTGCAACTGGGGCTCCAAGTCTGACTTTAAAGAATCCTAACTTCCATCTCCCCATGTTCCTCCAAGACTACCCTGCCCTTCTGCGAATGTGCCACATTCGCAGCTGCTTCCTCACCATGGTCTGGAAAAGCTACCCCCTCTTCCAGGAAGAGCTCCTGTGCCGACTCAGAGAAGCCATCGTCACTCAACCCCGCTGGTGGGATAAGATTCCTCTCCCTTTCCACGCGGCGAATGTACTTTGCCTAGGCTGCAAATATTGACCTTATCTGTATTTATCTCACGTTTATTCCTTATTACCCTCTGCTCTGTTTACCTCTGTGTATTGTTAGGTCATGCCCTTGACCAGCCTCCCTCACGGGGTGCTGCGAGGACCCAACCCGGTGAGGCAGTTCCTCGGGGCTCTAGGACAGGACGATCATTATCGCAGGGAGGAAGGGCTTGGGTCTCGCCCTCCCGTAAAGGTTCCGGGACACAGGACCAAGTGGAGATCTGGAGTCAGAAAGCTGGGGTTTCAATCTGGGTCCGTGTGACCCTGGGGGCAAGAGACCACCTAAGCTTATTTTAGATCTTTCGCAACCACCTTGAGACCTGTTGCTGGTGATGTGCACGGTGGACCCCCGAACGGGCTCAGCATCCTGAGCCTTTGCCAAAAAATGAGGATGGGAGACACTGCTTGCCCGGGTCACAGTCAGAAGGAAATACAAGTGCAGGTGCGGAGACTTGATATAAATTATAAATCAGAATCTGGGGGCGCGTGGCTGGCTCAGTCGGTTAAGCATCCCACTTCGGTTTCGGTCGTGATCTCACGGTTCGCGGGTTCGAGCCCCGCGTCGGGCTCTGGGCTGACAGCTCAGAGCCTGGGGCCTGCTTCGGATTCTGTGTCTCCCTCTCTCTCTGCCCCTCCCCTGCTCACGCTCTGTCTCTCTCTCTCTCTCTCTCAAAAATAAATAAACGTTAAAAAAAATTTTAAAAACAATCAGAATCTGTGCGGGAGGACCGTTATTGCTACCGGTGTCACATAGAGGATAAAAATGGTTCACGAAGATATTCTGGTCGGTTAGGAAGGAGAACTCCCAGGCGTGAAACTGATTAGAGGTAGAAAGGGCGTGGAGCCTCCCCCACCCCCCGTACCTCACGTGGGCCCTTCTGCCCCAGCCTCCTCAGCTTACCTTTGTCGTTGGGGACGGACGCCAGCTCCTCGCCTGCACCCCGGTGTTCCTCACGGCTGGCCTGGCCCGAAGGCTGGGGGGATGCCAGGGGCACGGAGGGAGAGCTGGCAAGGTTGCCAGGCTCCAGGAGGAGGAGGGGGTGGTCACAGCTGCCGCTCTGGGGGGGAGCTGGGGCGCGGTGCCCATCAGGGATATCAAGGATCTGCGGGGGAAGAGGGTGGGAAAGGACCCTCAGGCCCCCGTCTTCAGGCCAACAGAGCTGCGGTGACCCTTCAGGCCCTCCCCTCGGTTGGTCTGTCCTCTATTCGTCACACACAGCGACAGCAGGACATGGTTTTCTTAAGTCACTAACTTAAGGGAAAGCCCTTGCTAGGTCTGAAAACAGCACATGTGGCCCAATTTAGAATTACGCGTTTGTTTGTATGGTTTCCTCAAGGTGAGGCCCCCACCAGGCTCTAAGCCTCGAGGGCAGGGGCCTCCTCCGGATACACGAAGATGATGAACGTTCGGGAAGCGCGACGGGGGCAGACCACCGGGCCACTGACCACGCGAGCCAGGGCAGGACAAGCACGCACGTTATGATCACGTAGAATATACCCCCGCCTCGCTTTTTAACTATCAGTGGTACTTGGACCCGCAGCTCACCAAACTGTGTGTGTGTCTGGGTGGGTCTAAAATCCCACATACGCGTAAATTAAAAATCAACTAGCAAGTAACTCATAAACTGAGGTGTGTGCCCGTTAGAATTATATTAATACTGCCCAACTGGCATTCTCTGATTGCACTGTGTCAGTATAAAAATGTGCCTGAGACTGCAGAAAAGGTAGCAAATAATTCTGCCCGGGAGTGAGGGGGGGGGGTGGGGGGGGGAGGATGGGGAGGCTGCACAGGGGCAACTAGGCATATGAAGGATGAATGTGGGTCACCAGGTGGACGTGGGGGGAGAGGTGATGACACTCCTGAGGCACGGGTGGGGACAGTGATGGGATGGCGACGAGGGAGCAGGGAGCTGGTGCCATGGCTGAAGAGCGATGCCCAGCCCCTTCCCCCTGGCTGGGGAGCCCCCTCTCTCCACCCAGCCCGGCCCCTTCCCTTTCCACTCAGCCCCCCAAAGCCTGCCCCAGCCGCACCGCCCAGCTCCGCCGTCCTGAAGGCCAAGCCCATTTGAGCGTAACAGACTCCATTTGTGTTCCTCGCGCAGGCTGGTGTTCGCACTGCTCTGTTGAGGTCTCCGTGGTCCGGAGCCCCCGGAGAGCAAAAGTCCGTCCCCCAACCCCGGGCCACTGGCTGTCCCGCGTCAAGGGCGTGCCCCACTCACCCGCAACAGCTCCTCTTCTCCCTGTTCCTTCACAAACACCTCCTCCAGCTCTTGGTTGAGCCCTTCCAGGCTCCGGTGCAGGCAGGGGCTGAGTCGCAGGACAGGTGACCCTGAGGGGAAGCTGGGAGGGGACGCCTGAGGAGGAGGCAGATGAAGGAATCACGGACCCCCCTCTCCCCCCACCCCCCACTCCCAAGCCCTGTACAGTTACTAGTTCTGATGGGGGTGTGGGGGTAGGGCAGGGGGTGAGGTCATGTCTACACAGCAGGACCAAGGGAATAAAGGAGGATCTGGGGACAGTCGCCAATTGCTACAGGAAAACTTGGTGGCCTTTCCCCCAGAAGTTTAGCGCTTCGAGAGGTCTAGAGTGAGCTTCTAGATAAGTCTGCAGGCTCACCACTGCCTCCATCGGAGACGGGCGCAGGGGTTGAGGGGAGAACCATTCCCAAGGGCAAGAAGCCCATCCGGCCTCACTCAGAGTTCAAGTTTTGGCTAAAACCACCTGAACAGCCACACGACCACGGCACATGCAGGGTGGCAGTCTCTTGTCAACAGCTGTAAGACCCGAGAGGATGGCCACTGGGGGATGACAAGGCCACTGGACAAGGGGCACGGGGCCCTGGGGAGGGGGCGGAAACATACCCTCAGTGCTCCCCGCACGGCGTGGTCCCCTTGGAGTGGGGAGCCCCGCTCCTTCTCCTTCCCACTGCGGCTCAGCTTTGTCCTCTGCAGTTGCTGCTTCAACTTGGTAATCTGGCAGCCCAGAGAGAGGGTGGGGGTGGGGCCGAGGCAGGTGAAGCAACGCTAAAGGGCACCGGGTCCCCCCTCCCACGCGTGGCTCCTGCCCGAGCCCGTGAAAATACATAAAAGGAGGCTGGAAAACCTCTCGTGGTGTTGTTCACAACTGTGATAATACATTCGTTGGGCAAGTTGGAGACCTTATTCACTAGATATTTGTTTGTTTGTTTGTTTGTTTGTTTAAATTACCACGTACTGCATGGATCAGTTGGAAAGATGAATCAGATAGGTCGGTTTCCAAAAAATTAAAAATACGCAATGCCGAAAGCATTTTTGTCTCTCCCAGATTCCAAAGGCGTGGAAATACTACTCTATTAATAGAAATGGGAAATGAGGTTTTTGAATTCAGTCTTCCAAGTACATTCGCAGCCATCTCACAGGCCCCAGGACCAGGAAGGGTGGAAGGATTTCCCCCCAGGTTGAAAGCAGACGGCACTGAGCAAGGAGCAGGCTCTCAAGAAGGAATATCAGATTTTGTCCTGGCTTCCAGATCTTGTACCAAAAACGCGTTATCATCAACGGTTTTGACTATTATCCCCGTCACGTCTCTAACCCTCCACCTCCTTGCCCTCAGCTGGTGAATGCTCTGGAAATGCAGATCTAGTTAAATACGGGCCCAAAGTAAAGAGCATTCAGAGAGTAGACCTGCCGCCCAGAGCCATACAAATTGTGACCCCTGCCAAGAAGAAAGTGGTTTTAGAGTTGCTATCAGACTCGGTTCATGCCGTGACTCCACGTTTAGGGCAAATAACTTGCTGACTCTGACAATTACAAACTCTACATACTTTGTATTTCCCACTAGTCTTTTTTTAATGTTTATTTTTTATTTATTTTTGAGAGAGAGAGAGAGAGAGAGAGAGAGAGGTAGAACGTGAGCAGGAGAGGGGCAGAGAGAGAGAGAGGGAGAGAGAGAGAATCCCAAGCAGGCTCTGTGCCATCAGGGCAGAGCACGATGCAGGACTTGAATCCACGAACCGTGAGATCATGACCTGAGCCGAAATCAAGAGTCAGACATTTAAGTCGACTGAGCCACCCAGGCGTCTCTTTTCTCTTCTTTTAAAAACAAGGCTAGGGGCGCCTGGCTCAGTCGGTTAAGCCTCTGACCTCACTCAGCTCAGGTCATGATCTCACAGTTCGTGGGTTTGAGCCCCGCATAGGGCTCTGTGCTGACACCTCAGAGCCTGGAGCCTGCTTCAGATTCTGGGTCTCCCTCTCTCTCTGCCCCTCCCCCACTTGTGCTCTGTTTCTCTCTCTCTCAAAAATAAACAAACACTAAAAAGAAAAAAAAAAAAAAAAGCTAGGGTCGCCTGGGCAGCTCAGTCAGTTAAGCGTCTGACTTTGGCTCAGATCATAAGCTCACAGTTCTTGAGTTCGAGCCCCACGTCGGGCTTTGTGCTGACAATTCAGAGCCTGGAGCCTGCTTCCGATTCTGTGACTCCCTCTCTCTCTGCCCCTGCCCCACTTGCCCTGTCTCTCTCTCCAAAATAAACAAACATTTAAAAAAATTTAAGAAAAAAAAAATGAAACAAGGCTAGGTGACTAGTTAAGTAAGAAGTGAGGTTGGGGGCTTCCGGTCCCCAGAAACTCACTCTCTTTCTCCAGCCTGACTGCCTTATCTGGACACAACCTCAAAGTAAAGCGAGAACAACGGCGGCTCCCATCTCGCGCTTGGCTGCTGGAGGGCACCAGCAGTCGCTGGCAAAGCCCCAGCCGGCAGAAGGGTCTGGACTCCTAAGCCGGGCCCCCCAGGCCACTGACAGCTTCGAAGGAGCCATCTCATTAGTAAAAGGCTAGACCAAGGCAGGGGGGACTGAAGATGTGAGGCCACGTTGGAGCAGACGCGTCGCCGTGCTGGGTGTAGACAGGACGTAGCTACCGTGGCCAGGGAGGCGGAGGGAGCAATTACCTCTTTTCGGTGGTCTGTGCTGCCCCAGGACGCCGAGCGCTTGTGCGTACAGGAGCTGGCCCGCTCACCTTCAAGCTCTTGCCAGGACAGGGGGGTCTGCAGGGAGAGAAACCCCCGTGAAACAGAACAGCTTCTCAGGCAGGCTCCGGGGAAGCAGCCACACCATTGCCTGGATGGAGGCGGCGGCTCTTGGAAGGCTTCTCTCTCGTCTGTTCGTCAGCCTCCACCTGCCCTGCCTCTCCCCCAATCCACGTCCTCCGGGAAGCCTTCCCTGATGCGCCAGGAAGGCCAACCGTCTCTTTATTCCCTTATGAAGTTTACACATGGATGTGTTCCGGGGGCTCCCCATGGCTGAGGACGAGTGCTGCCCCTCCCCATCCCAACCAGCTTCGAAAGAACAGGGGCTTGGGGAACCACTGGCATCCTCGAGCCCTGGATCCTTTATGGGTCCGGCACGGCGAAAATGTCAGCAGCGGTCCCCCGTCCTCCAACTCTGACCAAAGCAGACACTTCTGGGTAGCCCGGTTTCTCAAGCTCGTTGTGTGATTTTCCCCTGTACACAGAATAAGTGTCGGGGGCCCCAAAGTCCTCCTGAATACACATGGGAGGGGACATTCTCAGCGAGGAGGAAGCCAGAATTCGGAACTCAGCCCCGACTCCTGACCCCTCTTGGCTTTATCACAACTCCTTCTCTTGGGCCCTGTTCTGCCTTTCGTGAGAACAGAGCTCTCAGCCGGCCCTATCCCTCCCCCCAACCCCCGGCCCTGGCTGCATAGAAGGCCAGGGGCCCAAGATCGAGACAGAGGGAGTTGGAGACCCACTTCCTGGGCCCCAACCTGAGGGAGGAAGCTGTTGGCTGAAGCATGAGGCCCAGGAGGACAAGATCACTTCCCACCACCAACACCCCTACTTCCATTCCAAGGGAGAGGCCCAAGGGGGAATGTTCCAGGGGAACCGGCTCTAACTTCTCTGCACAAGCTGCCAAACCATGAGGGCCTGGGAACCATCTCCTCCAACAGATCTGCTGACCTCCCCCGAGAGGCTGTTGCAAACAGAAAAGGGGGAGGATGGGGGGGGGGGGAGAAAAAAACAAAACCCCGCCACCACTCACCATCCAACAGTTTTGAAGAACTGGGGGGTGAGAGGCAGACTGCCCTGCGTGACAGCTGTACGGAGGGGCCACAGGGGGCTGAGTCTCCCTGGCTCTTCCCTGTCCCAGCTGCTGACCAGGACCTTTCCTGGGCCAGGCGACACAGCGGGGAGGGGGGGGGCGGGGGAGAGGGGGAGACAGCGGCCCCACCCTCCCTCCCTGATGCTAGCGCCACAAGGAAGACCGTCCAGGGCTCCAGTCTCCACACCCCCCTCGTTCAGGGAGAGGGCACCCAGCACGTCCTGCGGGCCCCGCGGCCCAAGCCCTCGAGGTAAACCTGGCCGTGACAGCAATACGGCCACCAAGCGGCTGATCTACTTCCAAATGCCCGTGTCTCTCTAAACTAGGGTGTTTATCGATCTCGCGGTCCGTGAGTTCGAGCCCCGCGTCAGGCTCTGGGCTGATGGCTCGGAGCCTGGAGCCTGTTTCCGATTCTGTGTCTCCCTCTCTCTCTGCCCCTCCCCCGTTCATGCTCTGTCTCTCTCTGTCCCAAAAAAATAAATAAAAAACGTTGAAAAAAAAAAAATTAAACTAGGGTGTTTAGGCAGACAGAGCCTCAGGAGAGCTGCCGCTCCTACTACAAAGTAAGGAGAAGGCGCCCCTCTCCAGGAGCCCCCTCGGCCCAGTGGACGCATGGACGCACCTCCCCTCCCGGGGGCTCCGAAACCAACCCTACCGATGGCTGGCTCCGCTCCTCAGAGGGACGGCGAAGGGGAGGGTGGAAATGCCCATCGCCCCTCGGCCGCCAGGAAGATCCCGTGCTCACAAGGGGGGACGGGGGAGACCGGCCTAAAAGCAGCCCCATCCAGGCTGCCGGCGGTTCCCCTAACATCTCTCGTAGACTCTTCGACTGCCTCCTTCCTTCTGAGGCGCGTGAGGGGGTGGAGGGAGAAAGGTGGGCAGGCACCGGAGTTGAGAAAGGGTGTGAAAATTCACGCCCAACGGGGGTCATCTCCCTCAGTCACTGTACCCCAGCTCTCCCCGCTCGGCCACATCTTCCAGCAACCGCGGCCGCCTCTGTGTAGACCATGCTACCAGGGCCACTGCTTTGCCCCAGTGCCCGCCGAGATCACTGTCTTACCGTCCATCCGTCCCACGGGCCCTCCGTACCCGGCACTCATCCCACTCAGGCAAGCCTAGCTCTGCCTCCTTTCTCCCCTTTGATCCTGGATCTCCACGCCTGGCCTCACCCTGGACCTCTATGCCCGGGCTCTCCATCTAAGATGACCTGTCCTACCAACTCTTCCCAGCCTTTCCCTCGGGGAACTCTCTTAACTCGTCCACCTCGTGCCGGCTGCTCCTTTGTTCCGCGTCTGCTCTGGACAGATGGGCCCAGAGTATGTACATCATCCATACCCTCAACAGATAGTTACAGAACGCATACTGCGTGTCAGGTGCCGTTCCAGGCGCCGGGGACACCACAAGGCACAAGACAACAAAAATCCTTGTCCCCTCTGAGTTGATGTTCTGCTTGGGGACATGAGAGAAAATCACAGCAAAAAAGGGGGAGAGGAATGCTGGGCAGGGGAACGTCATTTAAAAAAAGAATTTTTTTTAATGTTTATTTATTTTTGAGAGAGAGAGAGAGAGAGAGAGAGAGAGAGCAGGGGAGGGGCAGAGAGAGAGGGAGACACAGAATCCGAAGCAAGCTCCAGGCTCTGAGCTGTCAGCCCAGAGCCCGACGCGGGGCTTGAACCCACGAACCATGAGATCATGATCTGAGCCGAAGTCGGACGCTTGACTGACTGAGCCACCAGGGGAACGGCATTGTAAAGGTCAGGGACGTCCTCGCTGAAAAAGGAATGTCTGAAGGAAGCCGTGAGGGAGCTGAGGGAGTGAGCCATGTGACTGTCTGAGGTAAGAGTGGGCAAGATGGAGGGAATAGCAAGCGCAAAGGCCCTGAGGCAGGAGCAAGCCTGGTGTGTTTGGGAATGATAAGGAGGCCAGCATGGCTGGAGCAGAGTGAATGAGAGGCAAGGTAGTAGCAGATGAGGTCAGTAGGTGTGACGGCCTGAAAAATGACCCTGCAAAGATACCAGGTGCCAATCCCTGGAACCTGTAAATGTTACCTTCTACGATAAAGTTTTTGCAGATGTGATTAAATTATGGATCTCAAGGTGGGAAGCTTATCCTGGGTTATCCAGACAAATAGGGCCATTACGAGTGTCCTTACAAGAGAGACAGAGGGCAATTGGACACCCAGGGAAGAAGATAAGGTGATGTGACCCCAGAGGCAGCCGCTGGAGTGATGTGGCCACAAGCCAAGGCTCGCAGGGAGCCTCCTCAGAGCGCGTGGCCCTGCCAGCACCTTGGAAGGTGAAACAGAATTCGACTTCTGGCTTCCAGATCTGCGAGAGAACCAAGTGATGTTGTTTAAAGCCACTGAGTTTGAGGTAATTTGTTACAGCAGCCCCAGGAACTGAATTCAATAGGTCATCCCCTGTCTGAAGGTGTTTATGCGCTGGCTTGGGGTATCTGTTGGGCAAGCCCGTGCACGAGTATGGGTCTGGGCCCCTTCGACTGAACTCAGACTGTCAAGAGTGGGGACCACACCCTGCTCCTTGTTTCTAGCGCATGTGGATAGACAGGCCACTTCTCTGGGTCTCACCACGGAGGTCTGGGCCAAAGTCTCCACGGGGTACAGACAAGTCACAGCGAAGGAAGGCTACCCTTCAAAGAGCAACCGTTTATGGCACAACCGGGGTCAAGCCATGCCGCATGACGGCAATGGCAGCAGTCACTCCAGACGATCCTTTGGAAGCGGGATAGGGCTTGAGGTCAGCAGACCAAGATGTCGTGCTTGTCAAGGGGATTCACGCATCGGAACAGATTTATTTTAACACCCTGGCCCAAGGGGAGCAGCTGAGGGAGAAGCAGGGCTACTCGCTCGCCGTGAGTGACATCAGCCAACTGTGCAGATGATGCCTGGATTGGGCAACACTGGATGTGGGTCAAACCAAGGAAGCCTTGCCTGGGCTTCTGGGCTCCCGGGCTCCCGGGCTCACAGAGCTACATGTGGAAGGATGGCTGGGGGTGGGGGTGGGGGACAGCTTTCCAAAGAACGGCCTGGTAGAACAAGAAGGCAGGGGTCCCGTGGAGCTGAAAAGCCTCCAAGCTGGAACTCCTTCCACTGCCCCCAACCCAACTCAGTTTCTACCTGGACTCCAAGGCAAGAGTCCTGGCCATGATGGCTCCAGTCACCACCGGAGCCCTGGGAACACGGCTCAGTACGCCTATGTGGGCACGAAGAACGGCGTGGTGCCTGACCTGGTATAGACGGTCAGCAACCACATGTCGAACTGAAGTTCAGCAGGGAATCAGCTCCTTGGGGACCCTGGCGAAATACAGGCAGGGAAAGGCTCTGAGGGTGGTCTGCCGGCCCACGCCAAGAGCTCGGGCTGCAGGTGGCCAAGGCCGCGGTCTCTGGCCCTCCAGTTGACGACGGAACTCTCAGGTTTTCCATCACGGACCCATTTGCAAATGCGCCGTGCTGTCGTCAAGCCATATGCTCGCCACTTTGGAAAACAGGCGCCGTGCCCAGGCCCCCCACACCCACAAGGAAAGCCTGTGACGGGCACGCTGAATTGTGTGTCATCACTAAGTGCTAAGGTGCTGGCTTGGGAAGAAGAGCAGGGAACAGAAAGAGAACACAGTAGGGAAAAGTCACAGAAGGGGAAGGCTTCCCAGACGAAGTATGCCACTCTGCCTCTGGCCTACAAGACACTCCAATGAGGTTCGTCAGGGACTTAAGCCGGGTTTTTTTCCCCCAAAAGGTAAATCAAGCCTGAAGACAAAAAAGTCTACCATAGAGGCTTCCGCGCCTCACCCGGAGCATATAGAGGAAGCAGGGCTGGGATGCGTAGAACAGGGGGCCAGGAGGCAGAGCAGGTGCCCAGGGTGCCGTCTGTCTGCAGGATGAGACCAACGAGATCACTTCCTTCTTCCAGAAGAGTGCCTGGGGACACTCGTGCTTTGCACAGCAAGAAGGGAGGGGTGACCACAACCACCGGCATGTGTGGCCATCACCCGTCCCCAGCCCCGCCACTAAGAGGGCCAGCCCAGAGCACTCGGTGGCCAACACCGGTTTACCAGCTGACCTGGGAAGAAGGTGGTCCAGAGAGGGGAGAACATTCCTATTGACCTGGAGAATCCTCACAAAGTCCTCTAGGACACCAAAGAACCTCCTCCAAATGACCCCACACAGGAACCTTGCCCATCCTCCCAGGGCTGGCCACTCTGTGCCCCACTCCCGCCGCACCCAAGCTCTCCCTTGGGCCTCACCAAGCTGGTCTCTGGGAGAGCTGGTCAGCTCTCTCCCATCGCTCTTCCTGGCTCCGAACGTGCAGAACTTCACAGAACAACCCACGCCCCCAAACAAGACCTATATCCCCCTCTCTTCCTCCCCTGCCCCAAAGGCTTGGGTAACCGTCTTCTGCCTCGCGAGGAAGACTCGAGAATGCAGCGTGCCTGGCTACCTAAGTGGCGGGTGCTCTGTGCTCGCTGCCCAGGTCAGAAACTTGCTGGGAACAGGCAGGGTTCTTGCTCGCTCTAGGAGGTTCAGAGGGGGGAGCCGCTCAGCCTAACTCTGGCTGCCGCCCTCACTACAAAGCGTGTCCCGGGCACGCCAGGGCTGATGTGGTCTCCAAACCCACACACACACTCTAGCTGCTGGCTCTGGGGCGGGGGGCAAACGAGGAGGCAAAAGTGAGGGCCTGCCTGCCAGGTACAGCAGACGTGCTACGCCGGTGTGGCTGGAAGAGAAGGGGCAGAAGGCAGGGGTGGGGTCAAAGAAATTAGGAAAAGGTTCTGGCATCCATCTGTTTTTTTTTTTTTTTTAATTTTTTTTTTTTTAACATTTATTTATTTTTGAGACAGAGAGAGACAGAGCATGAACGGGGGAGGGGCAGAGAGAGAGGGAGACACAGAATCGGAAACAGGCTCCAGGCTCCGAGCCATCAGCCCAGAGCCTGACGCGGGGCTCGAACTCACGGACCGCGAGATCGGGACCTGAGCTGAAGTCGGACGCTTAACCGACTGCGCCACCCAGGCGCCCCATCCATCTGTTTTTTAACAACACAAAAGCTTGCAAGGACTTCAGTAAATCCCGCCTCCCCACCCTCCCTCTACCCTGGTCCATGCTCCCTTGTCTCTCCCGGGTAAAGGCCCTCCCTCATCTCTAGTCCTTTCTGGGGACGTGCCCGTGCTCTGCAGACAAGGAACACCAATTACTTAGGGAGACGTCAGGAGAGCCTCAGAGCTTCCCAGTGTAACACCAGTGTTGAAGGAGGTGGCTTGTGCCAGGCCAGGGGGCTCAAGCAGGAATGCGAACGGAGCCCAAAACCTGGAAGCAGAAAATTCCCAGAAGGCCCAGGAATCAAAGACCGGCAGGGTGCTTATTTTGGTTCGGATGCCTACGTCGATCAGAATTCTCCCACCTCTTGCCCGCAGCCACAATATTGACAGGTTGCTAAGAGTTCCTCGAGGGCTGGAGCCCATCCCGGGAAAAGAGGAAAGCTGCACAGCTTGGCCTTGCCAGACCCACGGAGGCGCATCGCTGACCTCTGTCTTGCTGTGGCAAGAAGCCCAGACTTGTTATATAAAAGATCTGGCCTGCAGCTGGGGCCCGAGTGAAAACACACAGCCTAGAGCCCAGGCCTCTAAATCCGGCCAGGGAACATCTGAGGGCGGCCCGGCCTTGAGTTGACAAAGAGAACGCTCTCCGAGGAGTGGGGTGGAGGCTTCCTAGAAGGTTGGTGGCCGGAAGTGACAGAGACGGGGAGAGGTGGGCTACCCGGAAGCCTGCGCCTGTCAGAGGGGGATGCGCTCACAAGTTTGCACCCTCGAAGTCCTACCCGACCAGATACGTTATTTGGATTAAACACTCCTCTGAGACGAGAAAGGGAGTGGGTGCTCCAGGCCCGGGAGGGCAAAGCGTAAAGCTATCTTACTCGGCCTTTCTAAAGAATGCCGGGGTTGGGGCGCCTGGGTGGCTCAGTCGGTTAAGCGCCCGACTTCGGCTCAGGTCATGATCTCACGGTCCGTGAGTTCAAGCCCCGCGTCGGGCTCTGGGCTGACAGCTCAGAGCCTGGAGCCCGCTTCGGATTCTGTGTCTCCCTCTCTCTCTGCCCCTCCCCGGTTCATGCTCTGTCTCTCTCTGTCTCAAAAATAAATAAACGTTAAAAAAAAAATTTTTTTTTTAAGAATGCCGGGAACAGCAGTGCCCAGGGCTCCAAAGAAGCGGGCCCCCGCTGTCCTGTCCGCTGCTGGAGCGTGTCCTCCCTTCGCACTCTGTTTGTGGATCTAAAGAGGCCCGCTGATCTGGGCTGCGGCAAACTGTTGTTGGTTCAAGGTGGGGCATTCCCACGAGAATTCCTCTCCTCTAAACTGTGCCAAACATTTGGTCTCATCTCATCCCTTGGCTGTCTGCTCACTGGCCTTCATGGAATGGGCACCCAGACTCACAGAGGCCAAATCTTGTTCTCATTTCCTCATTCTTCATCCCACAGGCCGAGAACAGTACTGGGCCTTCAAACGTTCGCCGGCAACATTTGAAAATGAATCTCATTTAAAAAAAAAAAATAAACGAAAGAAAGGGACCGACGTGATGCGCACAACAGAGGAGGCAGGGGGACGGGAGGACACAAGACGCTTGCGTGCGTGGCGGTCACCCCGCCTGTGAGCGAGCAGAAGAGGCGCACACTCCCAGCTAGCGAAGGGACAGCTGACTTGCCCGGGACCCCCCAGGATGCAGGCCTGCCTCTGAGCCCGTGTTCTTCCCAACCAGTTTCCTCTTTCCTGAGGAACTGCATCAAAATGGAAACGATTTGACTCCTAATGACTGCTAAGCATGGTGAAGTCCCGAATCAGGTTAAGAAGTATCTTTGTACACGGGCGCCTGGGTGGCTCAGTCGGTTAAGTGTCTGACTTCAGCTCAGGTCATGATCTTGACGTTCCTGAGTTCGAGCCCCGCTTCGGGCGCTCTGCTGTCCGCACAGAGCCCGCTTTGGACCCTCTGTCCCAGTCGCTCTCTGCCCCTCATGCGCATGAGCTCTCTCTTTCTCTCTCTCTCAAAAATCAATAAACATTTTTAAAAATGCAAAAAACAAAACTTAAAAAAAAAAAGAAATATCTTTGTATAACTTCACATGGGAGAGGATTCCTTGCTCGGGTGAACGCTATCTTATTCAAAAGCTGACAAGTAGACTGGGTGATCTGCACAGATTCGTTCCAAGTTAAGGATTCCTACTGAAAAGACTGGCAGGAAGACAATGACTGACAGAGGGGACCTGGGCTTCAAAGGACCTGAATGGGCCCACTGAAATCCCACCGGGCTGCTGGCGAGGGGTCAAGTCTTCATGATCTGAGAACTTTCCCCTCCTACTGCTCCAGGGGGATCTCTCCTAGCTCACCACACTTCTTGGCCACCTCTTCCAGCTGTCTGGGGAATGCAAACTCGGCTGAATGTTGGCCTGCTTAAGTTTAGAAAGGTAAAATCTCATCTTTTAGAACGCAGAATAGAGTCCAAAGTCAACTCTTGCTTACCCACACACGAAGACTCACAGCCAAACTGGAAAACCCAGATTGACTTCTCTCTTCCACCAGCCAGGTGGAATGCAAACTTGTTCTCACGTTAAGTTCACGGAGAAAACCAACCTGGTAAATACCAGATGATGAACAGCTACGTGATGCATATTCACAGCCAAACCCCAGGACAGATCATTCCAGTGACAGAGCTGGTGAGCAGACAAAAAGCCTCCTCAGCCAGCCCCCTCCCCCCATCCTTATCCCAGTAGGAGAGCGCGTCATTACCTGGGTGGCCTTGTCATTGGTACAGCAGGTGAAAGCCCCATCAGCATCTCGTGGCCACTGGCCCAGAAGGTAGGAGCTGAGGATGGTGTCCAGGGAGAATGTACGTCGGACCTGGGGTGGCTGAGGCCTACACACTGACTTTTCTGGGGCCACGGAGCACGGGACGCTGGCTGGAAGAGAGCACAGCCCGCACACCTTGACATGAGCACGGAGGAGGGAGACGTGGTAACCAAGCTTCTCTCTCCTAGGAAGCACGTCTTCACCTGTATCCACCTCCCTCCTACAAGAATATGGAGCGGCCCATAAAAGCAAATATAGTCTTGGGACGCCTGGGTGGCTCAGTCGGTTAAGCATCCGACTTCAGCTCAGGTCATGATCTCACGCTTCGAGGGTTCGAGCCCCGCGTCGGGCTCTGTGCTGACAGCTCGGAGCCTGGAGCCTGCTTGGGATTCTGTGTCTCCCTCTCTCTCTGCCCCTCCCCCACTCGCACTCTGTCTCTCTCACTCTCAAAAATGAATACATGTTTAAAAAAAAACTTAAAAAAAAAAAAAAAAAGCAAATACACTCTGACCGGAACTTTCCTGACTTAACCAGCTGGACTTTATCACTGGAAACAATTTATATCCTTTTACTTTGGATGAGGGGTTACTTTATACATGTCTTCTATCTTTTTCCTGTTCTTCATGGACTATGAACGTGAACTCTGAAGCCTCCATAGGGGAGCAGGACTGTTTCCCATCATTAACGAGGGAACTCTAAGTGGCCAAAAAGCAATCTTTTATCCACTGCCCTGCCTCTCTCTGGCACCCACTGCAGAGCTCCTAAGCACTGAACAAAATCAACCCAATTAACTGAAGGACTCTTTATAATTCCTTCAAGACTGGTTAGCTCAGCGAACCTAGGTGACAGAACAACAGAACTCCTTTCAACCACCCAGGATGGAGGAATCCAGCTAAGGAATCCAGCTTAGGAAACTCAGTCTCCGGGGCACCTGGGTGATTCAGTCGGTTGAGTGTCCAAGTTAGGCTCAGTTCATGATCTCGTGATTTGTGAGTTCAAGCCCCACATCGGTCTCTGTGCTGACAGCTCAGAGCCTGGAGCCTGCTTCGGATTCTGTGTCTCCCTCTCTCTCTCTCTGTCCCTCCCCCACTCACACTCTCTCTCTCAAAAATAAATAAACATTTAAAAAAAATTGAAAAAAGGAAAATCAGTCTTTGGGATCCCTCCACTGTCTCCAACTTCAGGTGAAATGGGACAAGCATAATAAAGCAATTATAAATCCATTCATTTACTTTTTACCTCCGTTAAGTTTGGGGAGAAGGTCAAAGTTGAAACCGTCATAAGATGTTAAGAGTTCTGGAATCATGTGTAAGTTTCAATCATCTGGGTTGACCCTGTTTTCCATGGCCACATTCAAAACATTCTACTATCTCGAGATCTGTAAAGGTTCTTTCCTTTAAACAGAGCAAAACACTTTCACATCTGCAGTATTCCCTTGACAATTCATGTGTGCATTAAGCAGAGCAAAAGGAACCGGGGACTGTAGGTATAAATAAACTTGAAGAGCTTTATATTAAAAAGACACCAACTGGCTGGCAGTTCCTAAAAAGTCAAACATAAAATCACCATACAACCCAGCAATTCCGCTTCTAGGTAAATATACAAGAGAATCTATAGCAGGGTCTTGAGAAGATATATATGCACTCATGTTCACAGCAGTCCTATTCAACCACCAAAAAGTTGGAAGCCACCAAATGCCCATCAACAGATGAACTGGATAAAGAAAACGTGGTGTGTGCACGCAATGGATTATTAGTCCCAAAAAGAAACGAAATTGCGATACATGCTACGACACGATGAAACTTTGAAACATTATGCTAAGTGAGGGGCGCCTGGGTGGCTCGTAAACATTAAAAAAGAAAAAAAAAAAAAGAGACACTAACACCATGTATGTTATCCAGATCCATTTACACATTTACACACATTTTGACAGAGTTGTAATCAATATGAAACGCACATTGTGTTCTGCTTTGCTCTACCCATTTCACATACGCATCTCCAAGTATCGACAATCTACATATTTATCGCTTTCAATGACTACATAATGTTCCACCAGGTTGGTATACGGTAGTAGTTTGCTTAGCCACTCCCATATTATTGGACATTTGAGGGGTCTCCCTGCTCGCGATTCGCGTATCACAAATGTTACAACGCGGATAACTTTCAGTCTGTTTTTACTTAATCCCTGGCATATTTCTGAGTCCTCTCCCTCAGCTCTCATATGCGCTCACTTAAAACCCACGAGAAATGGGGCGCCTGGGTGGCTCAGTCGGTTAAGCGTCTGACTTCGGCTCAGGTCATGATCTCACGGTCCGTGAGTTCGAGCCCTGCATCGGGCTCTGTGCTGACAGCTCAGAGCCTGGAGCCTGTTTCAGATTCTGTGTCTCCCTCTCTCTCTGCCCCTCCCCCGTTCATGCTCTGTCTCTCTCTGTCTCAAAAATAAATAAACGTTAAAAAAAAAAAAAAACACATGAGAAATGACATGTTGCAAACGTAGTAAGTGAATTGTGGGAAAGTCAGGAAACAGACAAACAAAAAGAAAAATCTCGAACCTCAGCATCCAAAGAGAATCACAGGTAATACCATGATAGATATAACCATGTCAGCCTTATTGCTGTGTGTGTGTGTGCTTTAAAATAAAAAATGGGCTGGGGGGGGTGGGGCGGGGAGCGCGCCTGGGTGGCTCCGTCGGTAAAGCGCCTGACTCTTGATTTCAGCTCAGGTTATGATCTCACAGTCTAAGTTCGACCCCCCACACTGGGTCCTGTGCTGACAGTGGGTAGCCTGCTTGGGATTCTCTCTCTCTCCCTCTCTATTCCTCCCCCACTTGTGCTTTCTCTCTCAAAATAAATGAATAAAACCAATTTAAATAAATAAATAAAATACAAATACAAAATAGGGGGCACCTGGCTGGCCCAGATCAGTGGAACATGTGACTCTTGATCTCAGAGTAGTGAGGTTAAGCCCCATGTTGGGTGTAGAGATTACTTAAAAAGTGAAAAAATCTTGGGGCGCCTGGGTGGCTTAGTTGGTTGAGCGTCTGGCTCTTGATTTCAGCTCAGGTCATAATCTCCCAGTTCGTGTGTCCAAGCCCTGCCTCGGGCTCTGTGCTGACAGGGCAGAGTGTGCTTGGGATTCTCTCTCTCCCTCTCGCTACCTGTCCCTCCCCTCCCCCCTCAAAATAAATAAACTATTAAAAAAAATAAAAAAATAAAAAAATGTCAAAACACATAAAATTTAAAAATGGGATCATTTTTTACATGTTGTTTTCCAATACGTTTTCA
Organism: Lynx rufus; assembly: GCF_022079265.1. Taxonomy (NCBI): domain Eukaryota; kingdom Metazoa; phylum Chordata; class Mammalia; order Carnivora; family Felidae; genus Lynx; species Lynx rufus. Next base: position 23,052,326 of record NW_025814832.1, on the reverse strand, counting down.
CCTGATACCATAAACACTTCTCCAAATAATACATATTGACCTACAAGCTATCCTTTTAAATGATCTTAACATTTCTGTCAAAACTCTTCAAAAGTTTTCTTTCAATGGATACTACGCACCATTTCCCACCCATGTCCGGAGCCTTCCCTCCTCTGAGGTTTTGCCCACATGCCCAGGGTGGAAATCGGCCCCATGATTCAGGGCCAGCCTAACCACTCCACCTCCACGAAGCCTTCTGGATTTCCTGGAAGGAGTATCTCGGGATTTTCTGATTTTCCCCAGCACTCTGTGCCCTTCTAGTACTTAGCATCCTCTCTCTTGGATTACGAGTATTTTAACTCCTAGATAATAAACAACCTGCAGCCAAGGACTGTCCCTAACTTATCTTTGTACCCCACACAGCGCCTAGGACATAGGGCTGGTGGTTGGGCAGTACCTACGTCTTCGTGTAAAATCAAAACAGATTACTACAAGGGGACGCCTCCTCTAATTATACCGCGGATTCAAAGTCTGTGCATCCATGCTCAACCCACTCCCCGTGAATAAAGCCCCCAGGCCTGCCTGTCTCTTCCTCTCCCCGGCTCAGGAAGGCCCGACCTCTCTCTTCTGCTCCCTGAGCCTTGTTATACCCAGTGAGGCAGCGACAGGCATGCTGGGTTCCAGCCCCAGCTTCATCTTCCACACAAGCCCGTCCACCACTCTTTTTCCTATCCTGGATTTAAGACCAAACGGTGGCAGTCCAGATATTTTGCGGAGACATCACATCGCTGCCCTGTGGTCCGCCGAAAGTGCCCATGAGACCCCGGGGATGAGAAAGCAAGTTTACAGGATGACGTGACCGAGTAACAGAGAGGCAGGTGGGAAGCAGATGAGCAAGAGGTTGGCATAAAGGCCAGAATGCCGTGATCTTGACAGCTGCTTCATCGCTGTGCAAAAGAGGGCTAGGGCTCCTGGGCGGGGGCAGGGGGTGGGAGGGTGAAGCGGCCAGGGGGAGATATCTCTGGGAACTGCCTCGCCCAGCCCCTCGGCAGAAGCTGCAGCAAAAGCATCTTTGGGATTTTTCCTCTACGGGGACCACGAGGACTCGCTGGTATTTACATAGACCTTTCGAGTTTCACCCCATCTGCACGGTGTTTTAATGCAGGTCTTTACTCCCCTGTCAGCCCTGAAAGGGGCTGGGGGGACTGTAAAGGGAACTAAGGGCCAGAGGGGGCCAGGCTCGGGCTAGACTCAGTCACCCACAAGGTCCGAGGTGGTCCTAACACCTAAACCCAAGACTCTTTCCTCCCCAATCACCCCACACAGGCTCCTGGCCCTTTGGCATCAGGAACATCCTGAGAGGTTGCACCTGCAGGAAGGACTGTCCTTTTAGCCCCTTTTTGGGGAAGGAAACCTTTCGAGGGCAGGCACTGCCCAGGTGTCTGGGCTGATTTTCTGTTTCCTGGGTTGGTTGGGTTACTTTTTAAAGTCTTTGAGACCTTGGGATTCTATGATCTCCTAGGGACCATTTAAACCACATCCATTTGGGGGTGCCTGGGTGGCTCAGTCGGCTGAGCGTCTGACTTCGGCTCAGGTCATGATCTCGCGGTTCGTGAGTTCGAGCCCCATGTAGGGCTCTGTGCTGACAGCTCAGAGCCCGGAGCCTGCCTCGGATTCTGTGTCTCCCTCTCTCTCTGCCCCTCCCCTGCTCACACTCTGTCTCTCCCTCTCTCTCAAAAATAAACATAAAAAAATTTTTTTAAACCACACCCATTTGGTATCTGTATGCATTACCCCTCATATCCCACCCCACTCATGAGCTCTGGTAGGAGTCTAACCTCAAGGACAACTATGAGGGATGGGACTGTCCTCCCAGGACTCCCAGGGCGAGGGGGGACCCAGAATCCTGGAGTTTGCTGTGAGAATCCAACCACCCACTTTGGTCAACTCTACATGCTTTTTGGCACCAAAGTTATTCATAAAGACTCTGAGGGCATCATGGGTCCTGATTTACTCCTCCAAGTACACAAAAATAACAATACCAAAAAGAAAGAAAGAAAGAAAGAAAGAAAGAAAGAAAGAAAGAAAGAAAGAAAGAAAGAAAAGAAGGAAAGAAAAGAAAAGAAAAAAGAAAGAAAGAACGAAAGAAAGAACGAACAAAGAAAACAAAGAGTGGGGCAGGGATAGGAATGGACAGGAAGCACCCAATCCAGAACCAACAGCCTCTGATGCCCGCCTCTCTGCCAGACTTGCAAGGATCTCATTGCATCAAAGTCAAACTGGAGGCCTTGCCTCAATTTCTCTTCCTCCAAAGACAACAGGGCCTCAGCCATATTTCGACAGTGACCACATCCTAGTGCTGGCACAGCTCCTACCAGCCACAAGGTGACAGACTCCCCTTCTGTCTCAGAGACCTCAGCAAGGCCCCACTTCCCCTCCCTGACCCCCAAACTCTTGGCATGTCCCAATACCTCTGGAGAGAAAATGCCACGTTCCCTTCAAGCTCGGAAAGAAGGGGAGGAGGGCACTTTGTGGAAAATTAGATTTTGATAGAAAAAGAAAATTTACCACTTACTTCAAAACCCTAAATGGTTTGGAGAGCACCTGCTAATCTGGGGCACCAAAACCAATAAAGGGCAAAACCAAGGTGTCAAGTTCTCCCCACCCCCGCCCCCGCCCCGGCCCCCGCCACTAAATGGAACACCATCCAAAGCTAGAATCAGACAGTGACATGTATTGTGTCACCCTCAAGGGGGCGACAGTCTGGAGCAACGTGGGCCCCGCAGATCCAGAAGCAGCTCTGATGTGAGGGAGCCAGTTAGTTGGGACCAAGGCTCTACCCACCTCGTGATGTGACTGCAGCCACTGCCACCCGATCTCACTGCGCCTGCTCTCCCATCTGGCAAACAGGAGCGCGAGCCCAGCCTACGTTCCCTCCTAGGGATGCTCTAAAGAGCAGAAGATGAGAGGCAAAATTGCTTTAAAGTCTTCACCAGACAGATCAGGTTGAACCAGTTAACGTCACTTAATCCCTTCCTCTTCCACGGTTCTTCAGGACAGAAGGTGGCGGTGGGGGGGGAGGGGGAGGGGAAGGAGCCTAGGAAGAGAACGAGCTCTAGCCACGTTATCCCTTGGGAACGTGCACTACTCCGGCGTCAAAGCCTCTGCTTTATCAATGCCAGTCTAAGCCAGTATGGGCACCACCCTGAATAAATGGAGAGGGACACACAGCCGCTTGGAGAAGCTGTGCTGCCCACGGAGACCTAGCTCAGGTGGGACCGTCCCCTGAGAAGTCCCCCGAGTGAGAGCGTCAGAGCGTCGTCGAAACGGGGCTGAGCCCTCACGGACATACCGGAAAGATCTGGGGACTGGGGTCTGCGAGGCCACTGTGGGAGTACAGCTAAAGCGGCAGCACTGAGAGGTCGCGACGGTTGCTTGCGGTTGGAAGATGAACTGGTTTCATTTCTGGAAAGTACCCCTCTCAGATTTGGGAAGCCGGGGGGAGGGAAACAGGACAATCGGCTCCCCTAGCTGAGAAGCAACGCCCGTATCACGACGGGGCCCGTGACAAAGCAGCAGGCCTTGGGGGGGTGGGGGTGGCGGGGGGGGGGGGACGGGCACCAGCTGGGTGCCTGCGGGAGGGTGGAGTGTCCTGTTTACAGCGCTGTGGGGTATTATCGGCCCATCGCATGTAGCAACCTCCACAGCCCAACCACCTGGCGAAGCACCCTGGCACGGGGCCAGGCCATTTCACCATGCAGCTGAGCAGCGGCGGAGGCTTGGGTTCTTGGGCAACGGCAAATGGAAAAAACAAAACACAACAGCGCACGCCGGAGATAAGAAGCCTCAGGTGCTATCTCCCAGCGCCACTTGGTTCGGTTTCCCAACTGCTGCATTTGTATGGCTTCGGGGACAGGGGCTCCGAGTGGACAGGGCCAGCGGTCAGGTGTCTGTGCGTTGGGGGGGAGGGTCCAGGGGGCGGAAAGCAAAGAGCAGACAGGACGCGGGACCGAGAGTGGCCAAGAGGGGCCTGGCGCACCACCACAGACAGGCGGACTCCTCCAGAGTGCCCACAACACGCCAGTCTATAAGCACCAGTGATATGGGAAGCGGGCACGGGGACAAGGATGAAGGAGGACACTGTCTCTGCTGTTCCCTCCTATCCCCTGGCTGGAGATCAGCTCAGGCCTGACCACACCAGCACCGCCCCCCCCAGGAACCCAAAGAAGGATGACGGCGCTTAGAAGGGCAAGAGGGGGTCAGGGGAAGGAGGAAGGCAGCAGATGATGCAGGAAGTGAGGCTTTTGTGGCTGTCTTTCTCAACGTGGCCAGAGATAGAGCGTGGGGTGGAGGTTTGGCAGCTTGCACGGAGAAACCAGCCGCTGACCAGAGGGTCCCGGCCGGGCATCTGGGCGGGGGGTGACTTCACTCATGTTTCTACCTTTGAAGCAACCAGGAGAAGCTTGGGAAGTAAGACAAGGCTCCTCTCCCTCATCCTCTGTTAACGGGAGACCTACTGGTCCCAAAATACCCCAGAAGGACTACAAAAGGGAGAAAGATAGCCAGCGAGGTCGCACACGTGGCCAAAACTCAACAGCCAGCTGGTCTCACAAGTGAGCTGGGAGTCACTTTCTCACGTCGCTGGGCTTTGGAGCATTACCAGCACTAGCCTTCTCGCCTCCTCTCTTCAAGAGAGATCACATACTGTAACAGAAGCTGTACCTGCATTGGAGGAAATACGAAAATGCAGGTGAGCAGGAACTGAAAAGTAACAACTATGCGTGTCCCCACTCGGGAGATCGCCACCTGTACTCAACCCTTCCTGAGCTCTCGCCACGCACGCGTGTATGCATCTGTCTTTTTAATAAAAATGAGATCAGAGCATACGTGTTTTTCTACAATCTGCTTCTTGCCGGCAGGCATCTTCCTTCAGAAAGAGGAGCTGGCAGGGCGGGGCAGTCTGGGAAGCTGAGGCCGGGGGGCATAAAGCTGGCCATCAAGGGAGCAGGCCCTGCCCCGTCCCGCCCCCCCCTCCGGGCTGTGATGCGGCCCTTTTGTTGGGGGAGGAGGTGGGGGGGGTGATGAGAATCTGGAGAGGAGCAAAGTGAAACAGGGAATCAGAATTTCTAAACACTTCCCCAGGAACAGATTGGCAGTCGGTAGGGGAAGTTCCTTCCAGAAGCTTTATAAGGATTCTTGTTCCATTTCAGTACGTGTGTTGGGATTAAACACTGCAGACAGATCTTCGGAGCTACCTGTATCGTCCAGTGCTGCCGAACTGCTTGCTTAACTCAGGGACATGTGGGTTTTGGAGGGAAGTTGTGGTCAAACCGAAATCCCCAACATGACTGTACAAGAGTTAGAAGCCCTCCTTGGAAAGCCCAAGGAGACCCCAACCATCCCAGCTGGGAAAATCAAACCTGGGGCTTTAAACAAAGCTTCTTTCGGCGCCGAGCAAAGAGCTCATTTTCAACCACGACATGGAGAAGCTACAGAAACCAGATCTAAAAAGAAAGAAGGAAACAAGAGTAACATCACATTTCCCTTACCGTGAAGGCTTACCTAAACAGAAAAGAGCGATGATATTTGTATATGCATGAGAAACCACTCAGCCAGACCCTCAGTGAATTCCTAAGTCCATGGTTAAGTGTGCAGCACAAGTGAGAGCATTTCTGGCCGTGTCTGACTTCCCAGCACACAGACCACATCTATGGGAATCGGGAGAGAAGGGCCAGGAGCAGCCCATCTAGAGATGTCATTGTGGGGGGAAAAAATAAGGAAGAGGCTGACTCTTTGTAGCAGCAAGGAGGAAAAGGGTGATCTCAAGTGTGTGTGTATGCGCGCGCCCATGTGTGTGTGTGTGTGCGCGCGTACAAAAAGAGTAGACAGCAGTTACTCAGTTATTCGATTCTCAAGAACCTGCAGTTAGAAGAAAAGGAAGTGGTGTGAACTTTTCACCTTTTATCTGAATTCTCTGAAGAGTTCTGCAGGATTTCAACATCCTTAAAACAAAATACTAGCAGTTAGTGATTGGATCACGCTTTCCTTTGGGATCTACTTGGACTTTGCACGCGTAGCATAAATAGCACATAGCCTAGCCCTCTCTTACAAACAAAAAAAATCCCCACCCACGGTTATTTGGGAGTGAGGAATCTCTGGGCGGCCTATAAACTCGGAGGACGGGCACAAACCCCTCTGTATTTTCACTTCTCGCAACAATCTGATTCCTATCAAGTCAAGAAGGAATCACAACATCCAGTCAGCTCCCAGGTAGCCTTGTAAGATAAACTGAGGGAAAGGCAGCATCAGAGACTGAGAAGGTTCGTCCACAACAAATCCTACGAGGGGACACCTGTGACTGAAACTCAGCGATTCCCGCTCTGAATGTGTGCACCCCATACTCTCGTGAACTCTCCTACAGAACAGGAGGCAGAGTTTCCGGTGTGTTACGGGTGGGGGGCCTGTGACACACCCTCGCGTAAAGAGGCGAACTGATTTCTCCGGGGCCCCGCAGACAATGGAGATGCGGATCTTTTTAATCCAGGAGAAGACTTTTGAGGGTATAATTCCCACCCCCGTCCTCCACTGTCCGGCTCCAGTCTCTGACTGGCTGGCTGCCTTGATTGAGGAACGGCTTCCACGGGTTAGAAGAGTTCTAGTCCTTTCCCTCGCTAGGAACCAGGGTGATCATACCCGGGTCTCAGGAACACTGTTTTACCCGCTGGGCATCTTGGGCGGGGCCCAGGGGAAGAAAAAGACAATTTAAAAAATGAAGAGATTCCTTTTCTGGTGAGGAGAATGCAAAGTGGGTGAAAGAAAGAAAAGAAATAAGAACTCCAAATCATCAAAATAATGTCTGCTTTGTGAACAAACTAGGACTTAGTTTTAGTTCCATCCAGCCTGCCTTCTCCCTGATCTCAAGCAAACTGCCGGACAGCAATATCTGTGTAAGCAACTATTATTCAATTTAGTATCAGCCCAACTCACGCAAAATACCTAGTCTTCGACGGAATTTGATTGACCCTGTTTTGTTGCCTCCCCCCACTCCCCGCTGACGATTCCAAAACCCAAAAGAATTTTTTTAATTTTTATTTTGGGGGTAGCTGAATGGCTCAGTTGGTTAAGCACCTGACTTTTGATTTTGGCTTAGGTCATGATCCCAGGGTCGTGAGATTGAGCCCCGCATTGGGCTCAATGCTCGATGCTCAGCACGGAGCCTGCTTGGGATGCTTGGGATATTCTCATTCTCTCTTTCTCTCTCTCTCTCTCCCGCAGAGATATCAATGATAATGTAGAAGAATGGCCTTATTCTCAGGAGCCGCCACTGACGTTAAGGGTGAAGTGTCACGATATTTGTAATTTCCAAACAGTTCACAAAAAACAAACAAAACACACATACGGATGCACACGTAAGTCTAGACACACACATACCTAATACACAGAAGGAGAGAAGAGAGATTTGACAATTGTACCAAAAAGTTATCGGTGCCTCTAGATGAAAGATAAACGGGTGTGCGTGGTGCTTACAATTTTTCTGTAGGTTTGAAATTCTCTGAAATAAAAGTTGTGGGGGGAAGAAAAAGAACGGGCTTGATTTGGGAAGACGGAAATTCCGTCCCCTCCTCGGCAAGGATCTAAACCCTTTAACATTTCAATGTTGGCAGGTTGTAGTCAAATTCAATTGGGTCACTGCTCTGGACTTCTAATTTGGGGAAAGGGAAGGTGGGCGAGAAGAAACGAAACAGCGAATGAGGCTTCATCTGAGGCAAGGAATTGAAAGATGTAAATCAGTACGAGGTAGAATAAAGATACCCAATGAAGGAGGTAACGTTAAATTAAGAAAGGTCACGTCATCCCGGGAGCAAGACCATGGGCAGACTGAAGGGGCTCCTCCAGGTCCAGAGACACAATCGGAAGTGGATATAACCTCAGCGATGCCCAGCTAAGTTACCCCTGGGCATCCATTTGCCACAATTAGCTCTGTCACAGGAATGGAGAAACCAGTGAGATCTTGGAAACATAGGTAAAAGTGGCTAAAGGAAAGGTAGCTTCTAAGGCCTTAGAATTCATCAGTCCTCGGCATGGGTACAAAAGCGAAGGAAAGAGAACAGACTTTAGTTAGAATAGGAGAGAGTCTAGCTGGATACAAGGAAGAACCTCCTGGCTCATCATAATTAGATGAGCAGGACTGCCCCCAAGCAGCTCTGGGGAGAGATAACTGTATGCCCCCGGATGTCTCAGGAGTCACCCCCAGAAGGCAGGGAGTGACAGCAGAGGAGTCTGAGCCTCCTCTAGTTCTAGAATTCCCCAACTATTAAAGGGTAAATAAAAGATGGCCGGTGACCAATTCAGCTAAATGGAAAGTTCAGAGCCCACGCTATCATCTGGGGCAAGGTAAGGTAAGTTAAGGGGCAGGGGCGGGGCACAAGTTCACAGATTCAAAGGGAGATTTGGCTGATCAAGACAGCTGTGCTGTGGGCTCCCAGACCAAGCTGGAGCGTATAAACAGTGCTCAGTTTACCTGCAGCTAGCCACAGGCAGAAGGTCTGGTCACATGACCGGGCGAGCAGACATCAGAGCTCAGAGGGCACATTTGCTTGCTGGCTACACCTCACTAGGTTGGAACCTGTCAGGCTCTCTGCTCTTAACACTGACTCAGGTTCATTTTGCTCGGGGTTGAGGGGTGGTGGGGAGGGGGGGCTTTAAGAAGCAATCGCTCAATTATTCAGGGCCAGGAAGTTACGGTCACAGGGTCACAGGATTTGCTTTGCCTTCAGGGTCTAAAACCCTGTTAGGGTCCCTCTGCTCAGCCCTCGCAGCCTTGCAAAGCTTGCATGGACCATGCTGTCCCACTTGTGCAAAATCTTCTCTGGTTACAACCGTCTCCTTCCGCCAGTTCTACTGCGTCCCCCGGCTGCAAAGAGGAGATACCCAAGAGACTGCTACATCCCACCGAGCGGTTCTCCACCCGGCCTCGGACATTCTGGAACTGACCTAGCCTAACCTCAAATCCCAGGCAAACTCCCAGGCTGTTGCCCTACCGGTGGAAAAACCCCAAAGTGTGCTGGGCAACATTCCAGGACAGCCCCTGCAATGCTGCCCTGATCTCTCCGGTTGTTCAGATGGGAGGCTCAAAGGTTATGCAGTGCCTCCCAGGTAAACCTAGTCTGAAAAGCAAGATTAGATGGACCCTCCAGAAACAGCCTCGAAAGGTATGATGATTTTTTCCTACCATCAGTGTATGCCCAAGACCACTGATGACTTCAGAGCAGAAGGACGCTTGCCAGGTCACCTCTCTACACGTGCTTGCACAGACAGAGGTGGACGGGGCAATACGTGTCACTGGGGGGTAAGTTACGCCACCTTCCCCGTACGCGACGGGCTTTGTGCCTGCTCTTAAATCAAGGGCTGTTAAATAGTATTGGTATCTTCTTTTATAAGTCAGGCGAAGAAAAGGTTTAGCCGCCTGAAGCAAAGGAAAATTTGATCCAGAGAAACAGTTTGGGAGGTCAATTACCAAGACGTCCTATCTGTACCTCTGAGAACTGGAACTGAGAGGTGCCCGGGGGGCTCAGTCCATTAAGTGTCTGACCTCGGCTCAGGTCATGATCTCCAGGTTCGTGAGTTCGAGCCCCGCATCGGGCTCTATGCTGTCAGCGCGGAACCCAGTTCAGATTCTCGGTTCCCCTCTGCCCCCCCCCCCCCCGTTCTCGCTAAATATACAAATAAATAAATAAATACTTAAAAAAAAAAAACTGGAACAACAAGGCTCCTTTGCCGCTGTCCCGTCTCAGTAGACAGCTTTTGGCCCCCTTTACACGGCTAAGCTGCACACGACCCAACAGGAATTAGGGGGCGGTCTTCCCCCATCCTCCTGCATCTTGTTCTGACCCTGGGTGTCATCCACCTGGCACTTTTTTAGGGGTAGGACAGGGCCGAGAAGAATCGGAGAATAGCGGGGATAGCCCTTATAACTTGATGACCGCCTTAAGGCAAGCAATCTGAGTCCACAGGCGCTGGGGTAATAATACAGCAAATGTTCATGGGTTTATTTCACATAACTGGCTGGAGCCCACGGGGAAAAAAAAATCCTTTGGTGTCCCACTTAACCAGTCTCATGGCTCTAGGGTGGCCACAGGAAGGCCCTGCAGATAAAGGACACGTGCTAAAACTAAATTTTTGCCAAAACTGTACTCTCTGTGTTAAGAAGTAGAAGAAGACTCACTCGCTTACCCCAATTCTGGAAGCTGGGGGGGCGGGGGAATATCGGTTAAGCAACACTGTCAGGAATAATTCAAGGGGTTCAAGGAGCGCAGAGAGCTGTAAACCATGTGGTTTGGGGTTCGAGCAAAGGGGCCGGGAAACAAATGACAGCGTCTGAACTTCTCCCTCTGCTGGCTCAGCGGGATGTGGTTAGTAGGTTTTCGATGACTGAGAGCGGGCCCTCCCTTTGTGTACGAAGTTGTAACTCCTGGGCACTTGGGAAGACACGCCGCACTGAACTGCATAAATGTCCCCCACCCTCACCCCTCCCCCCCCCAGGTTCCTGAGGGTCCACCGGCCACCTGGTGCTCAGTCGAGAAAGCGCTCTGGCCCAGGCCCGTACTCTGGCGTTGCTTTCTATACCAAACCCGACTGCTCTCACCCTCCGATCGCGGACGTAAAAACTCAAAATAGAATCACTCCACGGCTCTGGCGCAAGACAGGCCTCCGATCTCCTGCACTTTAAGAAACGTAGAGAGCTGACTGAAGAGCAGAGTTAAGAGTGTTTCTTAGAAGAAGGAAAGTGTTCTCCCCGAGGAGGTACCTGGACATCATGAGCGGACTCAGTGCACTTCGGCAGACCGCTGCAGTGCTGCTGACCCCCGGGCTGGGTCAGCGCGGGGCACGGACGGGGCTCAGGCACGCCACGGCAGGCACCCGATCGTTCTTGGACTCTGATGGTCCCCTTATCCCGCTCAGGGAGTAAGGACAAGCCGCGGTCTAGTCTCCTGAGGGGTGGCCTACTACAGTGGTCAATACGTGGACCCCAATCCTGCCTCGCCCCCGTGCGCTACGTGGTCACTTTACTTCTCTTGGGCTTCAGTTTTGCTGTCTGTTAAATGGGGAGAATAAGAGATGTTATAAGATGGAGGGAAGAGAGCATATATTCTACAGAACTCCTGGTCCAGTCACACCAGTCAAGCACGTACTCATGTTTTAAACTTTTTATTTGGAAATAATCTCAAGCTCACAGATGCCAGCACACGAGCAGCATATGGGACCCCCACATAACCTTTACCCAGATTCACCTTCTGTCAGACCCTGGCCCCACCTGCTTCTGCCATTCGCTTTCTGTCACGTGCACTTTTTCACATGCACACGCTTACTCGACACCTACGTGGTCACTCACGCTCCAGACACACACTCACATTCAGATAAACACACATACCGTCCTTTGTTGGGTCTTTGGGTGGTGTTCTGTTTGAAAACAAGGACGTATCGGAGGGTGGAAGGTTCGAGACGAAATGGAAGCCAGGGGGCCCTTGCTACTTGGTGGTGGGTCCACTGCTCCTCTCCCTTCTCCCTGCCTCCAATGCAAACAGCTAGGGCTCAAGTGCCCTGGCTTAGGGATGAACTCATATATGGACAGGGACAAGAAAGAGTACCTGATACAGAAAATAGTCGGTTACTCGTTTCTTTAAACAACAAAACCCACAAAAAAACAACAACAAAGCAGTTATATGAACCATGGAAATAGTTTTATTATACAGAATTGTTTTCGATAATATTTGTCATAATGGGATTCTCCCTTATGAAGTTGAGAAGCACTGCAGGTCGGCATACGGCTATCGGAACATTCAAGAATTCTACGCAAAATCTAGCTTCGTGAGAGAGGTCAGGAGGGAAGAGCTGCCCGTCACCCTCTCGGGAGAGGCCAGGTGACCTCTGTGAAGCAAGCCAGGCAGTTCTCCATGACACCAAGCCCCTAGATGATGGAGCTTTGTCCTGAGTTCCAGTCCCCGATATTCCCCTTTACTGCGCGCACGCTGGTCTCATCAAGGCACTACCACATGTCACAGTGACTCTACTCCCATGTAACCTGAAGCTAGGAAGAGGAGACGCACTCAAATAGAGTGTGGTGGGGGGGGGGGTGGTTTGCACCAGGGATTCCCTCCCTGTAAGGAAGACTAAGCTGTCATCATGGTACCATGCCACCCGCCCCTGCCCCCCACCGAAGGAATGCACCACCCGCACTTATTCCCAGGTGCTCTGTGGGGTTCCAAGCAGTCACATGTAAGAAAGACGCCCTTTCCCATAGGCTCTATCTTAGGGGTCTCTCCCTGACATGGCCCCAAGCTCTCCAGGACTGTGACCCCACAAAGGCAGGAAAACCCTGCCTGCCTCCTGGGTCTATCTGTCCCTGGTTAGCTTCGCATTCCGCGCGGAAATGGTGCCACTATCCTATCACACGTTTAATACACTAACCACCACCTCCCAATGGGCCACACCAAACGGACAGGCACTTATGGGGTGCCCAAGGAACGAACAAGCCTCTTTGCCGTCCCTTTTCCTTTCCAATTCTCTTTGGGTCAACCGAACGAACGAATTTCCACTCCTGGGCTCCAGGCATACACGCAGAAGGGAAACAAAGGCTGGGCGTGTGCGGGGCAGGCAGCAGAGGGTGCCAACCTGGGAGGAAATTCACAATGGGTTCTCCACACAGATGTGGGAAGAGCCCTGAGATCAGGAGCAACAGGGCTTTATTAGTCACGTGGTCTGGGGCAAGTCACTTCCTTTCTGGGCCTCGGTGACTTATCTGCGAAAACAAGTAAATGCCACCTGCACCTACAGGGCTGGAAAAAAAAAAAAAAAAAAAAAAGGCTAGCGCTACTTATACGCTCAACTTCCCTGAACAAGACAAAACCTTGTTGGGATTCACCGACTTTGCTTTCCGTGTGAAGGAGCTGCTTTCGTCTTCTCCTGTGAACACAGAACCACCCAGGCCCGCGGTTCCAGTGAGAAAGAGCCCAGATGCTGCTCTCGGCAGTGAGAGGTGCACACGCCACACGGGTGCGCGGCTCATACCGCCTTCTTCACAATCTCTAAATCCGGACTGCGTAATCCCGTGAGAAAGCTCTCTGGTTGCATCCCCTCCGGCTCGCCAAAGGCCATCGAGCTCCACCTCAACCCCAGTTGGTCTGTCATATCTGATGGGTATGAGTTACAACGACAATCCCCAGACAGAGGCCGCGTGGCAGGTTTACAGCCAGCTCGCAGGTGTGGGGCAGGGAGCACACGTGTTATGGGCGCCGGTCCTCTCCAAGCCGTGTGGGCGATCGAACACGCACCGAGCACAGAAAACTCTTCAAGGGAAGGCAGTAGTGTGTGGGGCAGGGAGGAGGAGAAGGGAGGTCGAGGTAACAGAAGCTGTCTCTCCTTCCTCTCAATCACAATCTTACTCTGTCCAAAGTTACCCGCCCCCACCCCCCAGCTGGGCAGGTGCATAAAACCATTTTGACTAAGCCGCCGGGCCCATGGTTGGCAACTTGAAAGGCAGAGGAACAGTCTCCATGGATGACGGTGCATGTGTCCAGGGCTCGGAGAAGGATGACGGGCATCTCTTTCGAGCATTTCCCCGCTTGCTGGGGGCCTGGGGGGCACAGGAGAAGCGGGATGGTGTCCGGCTTGGGAGAGGGGGCTTCCAGCCTGATCACACCTCTAGGGGAAGCCTGAACCCCGCCCCACCCCCACCCCGGGCCCACAGCCAGTTCTGCTCCCTAGCCTAGAAAGGCCAGCGATTCACACTTTGTTTTTCCGCTTCCCTTTGCTATACATTATAACACTACTAGGAATGTGGTGTAAATCCACCTGGAATGAAAGGGTACCCAGTATTCATCTTGGTTTCCTTGGCCTGTCACCCATAGCCACTTCTAAGCCTAAATAAAGCCAGGTAGTCTGGCTTTTTTTTTTTTTTTTTTCACGGAATCATAACAAAATCCTAAACGTTGGCTGTTTTCATGGATCGACCTGGTAACTAACTGCCCAAGCTCACCCTCTGGCTTTAAGTACGAAGGGAAGGGAACCTACAGGCCTAGCAATGACATCCATGGAAATGCCACGTCTTTGCCACCAGCTGGGCTTCAAGCCCAATGACCAGGATGAATAGGAGACCAGTGATTTAAAGAGAGAGAGAACACTGACACTTCGGGGAGGTGGGGGGCGGGGGTTGCCTTGGAAGTAGCTGCAGAGAGGTATTATAAAGGGGGCACAGTGTGTGGGGACCAGAAGTGGGAAAAACCATTTCAAATGAGCCTGGGGGAAGTGTGGCTCACTCTCCCCACCCCTGCTGCCTTTCCAGCAACTCAATCCAACAAGTATTTATTGAACACGACACTCCCCATCTGCCCTGGCCCTCCCTCTGCAAAAACACTCAAATCTGTTCAAGCTGCAGGGTGAGTTCCATTGCACTTGAACTTGAAACATGAGGTGCCTACCTTTTAAAAAGGCAGGCACACAATTTGCAGCAGGGGCTGAAGGGCCTAAAGAGATCTGAGAAAGTGAAGAAACACAGCTGACCAGACAGGGCCACACCAATGCCACTTTTGAAAGGGAAGGGAAGAGAGGAGAGTAAATGCTTAATTCAACCTTAGGGAGAATAACACATTGGCCAATTAAAAAAAAAAAACTTACTAGAAATATCCCAGTAATTCTCTAATTAACCCTACCTAACACTAAATATTCCTTTATTCTATGCCTCCTCCTGCCTGGCTTTGTACTTTATTCACTTGTGGACGTGTTAGTAATTTGCTCTTGGAGTCTTATGGTTAATCGTACCTTTGCCTCTTAAGGAGGTGAGACCACAAGGCTCTCGTGCATGTTTTCATTTAGGATCAGATGACAGGGGATTCAGGTAACAGAGCTGGGGGTAGACTGGGCCTGCGCTGATTAACACAGTTCCCTCCACCTCCAAAAGCCACCCTCCATTTGCAAGATAGGAAGTTCAGGGCCCGAGAAGAGGCACCCCAAACTTAGAACTTTGCCCTGCCAAATATTGCCCATTCTCTAAGAAGCCACATTCGGGCAGCCACACAGAAGATTCCACTGCCGCTGATCACAGGCCTGCTGCTTCAGATCAACCAAAGCCCCCAGAGGAATCTTCCCAGGCCTCCCCCAGCCTCCCACCCTTTTTATTAGGGAGTTGAAAGTAACAATTGTTCATGTGCAGGCAATGCTGAGCTCAAGGCACTCCATCTAGGGCTCGTGAGCAGGGCAGGGTAAGTATCTGTCTGCACAGAGCCCAGACTTCAGTTCCAGGTTCCTCAAGGGCTGGAGCTAAAAGATTCCCTATCATGAAACACTTTGATAGCATTCTTCTCAGTTCGTTAAATCCACCCTTGATTGGCTGTAGCCTTCAGACACAGTGAAAGTGAACCGAGGCTCATTCGGGCCTGAGGACAAACATTTAAAAGACTCCCGAGTTGGGGCGCCTGGGTGGCGCAGTCGGTTAAGCGTCCGACTTCAGCCAGGTCACGATCTCGCGGTCCGGGAGTTCGAGCCCCGCGTCGGGCTCTGGGCTGATGGCTCAGAGCCTGGAGCCTGTTTCCGATTCTGTGTCTCCCTCTCTCTCTGCCCCTCCCCCGTTCATGCTCTGTCTCTCTCTGTCCCCCAAAAAATAAATAAAACGTTGAAAAAAAAAATTTTTTTTAAATAAATAAATAAAAGACTCCCGAGTTGAGCACGCAGCTTTGTAGTGACCCTGAGGAAGAGGTGTGGAGGAGAGAAGCAAAGCGCCGGGAAGAGTTTTCAAAACCAGGAGGTTTGGTGGGGACCATGAGCTGGAGGCCTGAGTGCGGGCAGCCGGCGGTAGAGAAACTCCCTCCATACAGCTGTTCCCAAGAACAACGAGCCCTTCACAAGCTCCTCACCGCTGGAGAGGAATTGGAGCACGGATAATTTATAACTTCAAATATAATCCAAAACTCTTTTCTCTCAGAGATCAGGATTTGGTTTTGACCTAACAATGTGAATAGATGCGGCTCGTGTTTGGTTAATTCATAACCCTGCAAACCAAATAATGGAGCCCTCTGTGAAGATTCAACTCAGGCAGGGGGAAAAGTGGCCCAAGTCTCCCACTCATCTTTTGGCGGCTTCCACTCCTCCCGGCTCCTGTTCTATCCACCTCAAAGTGGGGTAAAACTTACTAACAACCCAAGAAGGGATTGTCCACTCTCACTCAACCAACGTGCTGGTAGGTACCCACCTTCTCTCTAGATTGGGAAGGAGACACAGGTTTTCCCCTTGCAGCCCCTTGAGAGGGCTCCAAACTGCCTGTAGAATAAGGATGAGCCCAGGTATGACTAGGAAAGCATTTGAGCAGGCGTCAAACAGCACTTGATAAATGGGATTGTGTCAGCCAGACTGAAACAGCAGACCTGCCCCCACAACATATCACACTTTGAAGTGTGAATCCTTATAGCACAAAGGCTCTATGTGAGAAGCATAAAAACCCAGAGGAGGATGCTCGCTTTGTTTTCCTTTTTTAAAAAGTAATCTCTACACCCAACGTGGGGCTCGATTTCACAACCTAGAGATCAAGAGTCACGCGCTCCACCAACTGAGCCAGCCAGGAGCCCCGAGGACGCCTGATTTCTAACACTTCCATTAAGACCAGGGAATACACTGAGTGATGTATAGAATGGTTGAACCATCTTGCACAGCTGAAACTAATGAAACGCTGTATGTTAATTACACTTTCATGAGAAAAAGAGTAAGATCAAGGAAGAACGTGGCCATGGTGCCCATGACACCGTTCGATATAACGTAGCCAAAAATACGGGTAAAGTGTTCTCCGCTATTAAAGCCCCCCAACCACTTTGGCAAAACTCATGTGGCCACCACAACTGGAAGTTTTCCGATCCCACCCCAAATTTTCTGCAGATCTGGCTGCACTTGGAACCAGAGAGAAGCATGTCCTCTTACCACCACACCCCACTTTTGTTCTCACCCCTCCTCCACTGACCTCAGATGGTTTAAAGTATCCTAGCTCTACGTTACGTGAGCGGGGAACTTCCCATATGCAGAATCCTTCGCGATCCAAAACACCAAAGAGCACTTTGACCCACACTCCTTTGCGTACCAGAGGGATAAAGCAGTGAGGCAACCGTGGCCCCCAAATTTCAAGGATGCCGTCACCGGTGATATCATTTAAGAGAGACTTCCAGCAGTGCGTTTTGCTGACCGTGTGCCTGGTGTGGGCAAAGCTGTCAAAAGCAAGTAAGCAGCATCAGGCTAAGCGGTGTTTAACGCTTCCCAGACAGAAGCTGCCTCCATCCCAGAGTTTTCAAGAACAGCTGGAGCTCTTGAAGGATTTTAAGTGCACCCCCAGGCTTCATTATAGCAAGGTGGTTCCTTGGCATAGAAGAATTGGGATTGCTTCTGGTACCAGGGTCCAGAAGGACCAGGAATTGATGAGGGCTGTCTCTCAAGGTCCCTAATAAGGGACCTCCTTTATGAGGTTCCAGACCTATCTAAACACCCATCCCCCAAGGACTAAGTTTCCAAAGCACTGCAAGGAAAGGAGTTTAATAATTACCGATAGCATTGCTAATAACAATGCGGCCTTATATTCACTGACACGGCCATCCAGGAGAACCAAGTGGACATTTGAAGTAAACCCATCCTACGTCCCCGTGGGGAAGCCAGCATTTTAGGGCGGCCATGACTACCGCCGGCTGTTCAGAAAGAGAAAAGGGGTGGAGAAAAATCCCAAACAGGAGATAAACCTAAAGTAATTTCCAACGGAGTTGAAATGCGTTCACTGCAGTTGTTTCCGAGGGGGTACGAAGGGAGGGGGTACACATTTGCCTAACAGTCAAGCTTTTATGTAAATCCAAATTAGTTTATGTCCACTGAACACATGCCACCTGAAGACGGCGGCGGGGCGGGCGGGCAGTGGAGGGTAGAGAGCCTCCATTCACACGTGCTGATCTCCCACAAAGACTGAGAACTGACTAGAGGCAGATGACCCCCCCCCTTTTCTTTTCGCCTAAAATATGAGTGGGAATACAGGCTTGTTACCTTTCTTTATCCTCTTAGAATTTTCTGAGAAAGTATACGCTACATGTATTGAAATTGATCTTTATGTAGGAATAATGGTGAGGAACATTGTCTAAGACAAAGGTATCCCAACTTTTCCTACAAAGTGCTATGATAGTAAATATTTTAAGCTTTGTGAGCCTTATGGTCTCGATCACAACTAGTCAACTCTGTCACCATGGTGCAAAAGCAGCCACAGACAACACTAAAGAAAGGAGCATGGCTGTGTTCCAATAAAACTTTATTTACAAAAACAGGCAGAGGCCTGGATTTGGCTGCAGGCCATAATTGCCAACCCTTGGTTGAAGAAGGTTCTGATGGGCACAGGAGGTACACAGGCGACACTTGGCTCCCCCAGCACCTAGCTGGCCCCAGTAATTCTTCTCCGCTAGAGAAGAATTTGCAAAGCTGGATTAAACATTATCTTCATTCTAGAGATATGAAGACAGAGACACTAAGCAGGATAGGGAAGACTGAAACCCAGAACAGTTCACCTCCTAGTCCCGTTTGGTCCATCAGTGGTCGTGGAAGAACATAAAAGTTAG
The DNA here is from genome assembly GCF_022079265.1 of Lynx rufus. Lineage (NCBI taxonomy): Eukaryota > Metazoa > Chordata > Mammalia > Carnivora > Felidae > Lynx > Lynx rufus. Next base: position 23,033,724 of record NW_025814832.1, on the reverse strand, counting down.
CAGCCTCCAGTTGACATGAGAAGCAAACGAGAATTTAATTAGAGGGGGAACTGCCATAAGAAATGTATCTTGGGTTGCTATTCCCCACTGGTTGATCTTGGCTTTCTTAGAGTTGACCTTCATTTTCCTCTGGGCTTTCTTTTGCCTTCCGCGCTGCTAGCCCAGGCTCAGAAAAGAAGGAAGCCGTTCCTCGCTTTATGAAGACATTCCTTATGGATGAATGGCCACAGAAGGTAAATCCTGTTCTTTACATCGTCACCCTGTGTTACAAGGTCTAACATATCTCGTCAGGAACACAACAGGGTGTGTGGGAGAGAGATAACTGCACAGCCCTGAACGCTACGTCACCTCGAGGTGGGAAACAAACAGTGATGACACCTGATTATCCCGGAAACCCTGTCCCAGCTCACGTGCCCGTTTTCAACAGTTGGGTTCCAGAGCCCTGTTTAGAAAGCTCATTTTAAAAGATGAGGGAATACAAGCGCAGGAGGAGGCCCTGAAATTCTGAAACCTGCAGTACTGGTTTCAGACCAATATAGGTTTGCTCTTTGAAGCCTGAAAGGCAATGGGTTTTGGCCAACACTGCTCTCACCTTGGCTAGGTGGAGGGAAGGGTGACGATCAGCGGCGGCAAACACTGATGGCACCTTCTGCTAGTAAATGGCAGAGCCCGGATCGTAAATGCAGGAATTCTGGCACCCAAAGCCAGGAGGATTCTCTTAAGGGTTTATGAATGCAAGGCGTTTCCTCCTGTCACACATACCCTACTGGCCTAGAGGAAACCATTTCTGCCACTTCTCAAGTGCAAGATATGGAAACAATCTGAATGCACATAGACGGTAAAGTTAACGTGTAGAAGACCTAATGTGCTCCTAAACCAAAGGCCATACACGTTTCCCTTAACGTCTACTCACAAAGAAGTCCACAGGCCCAGACCACTCCTTCCTTCTACCTTTCCTCTGTCCTGCCTCGCTGAAAATCTATACATAATCCCACTAGATACCAGATAATTGCCTCACGAATGCCTCTGGGGTACGAACAGGTGCAGACTTTACCCATCAGCCCAAACCCATACCCAAGAAGCCACTCAACGCGCCCTAAACCGCGCAAAAAGTTAACGCAGAACTCTAGCTTCCTATGGGTTTTACCAGGATCTTAGGGCCCGTGGCCTTATAAAAAGAGGCCATGTAAAGAGCCCAGGTATCCAAACCTACACTCTTCTTTCCACAGCATCCACCAGTGCTTCTGCCTTCAGTGTTAGTTCTGTGGTAGACACAAAATAACCGCTCTTAAAATACAATCGCTACCAGATTTCCAGCTACTGCATAGGCAGGCCTTCTGTGGATTTCTACTAAAAGTGACTAAGGCTCCGGTGCTTGCTGTTCTACTAACTTCCCTGGACTCCAGGGAAGTCCAAACAAAACCAACAGGTTTGTAATCTTGTGGTTTGCTTTATGGCTCAAGATGGGCATGAGTTTGGGCATTGCCCTGCTCTACGCTACCAGATTCTAGGCATACTTTTTACTAGTTGGTCACCATCTTGCTGCCAGATTTGCCCAAGTTTTCTGTGTTCCAAGATGCAGTGTTAACATTCACACTGCCCGTCCAAAAGAGACTTGGACTCTCAACTTCAGAGACCCTCTTAATCCCGTTCCTATCTAGAAAGGCACTGTAGCAACTATAATTTCAGGAGGGGGGAGTGTGGCAATGAGGCTTAGTAATCACAAAAAGCTCAAGAAACTCTGGTGTAGAGAATGTCATTAACCATTAGACGGCAGAGACCACGACTTCTGTACGTTTGGTAGACTCTGAGGCTTTGGAAGTGTGCAGTGATCTTTTTCACATCTGGTGTGAATCAAGTGCAAGCCTCACTTTCCACTTATTGCCAACCTCCTCATGTAAGTGGGTTCCTTTCCCCATTCCTAACTGCCTGCCTTTGTGGGGGATCCATCACAGCTTTGAGTGTGAAAGCAAGGTTAATCTTGCTCCTCCCTAGCTTCCCCACACCCACCACACCAAGCTGCTCTTAAGGCACCGTCTCAGTGCTGTTCAGAAAATGGGGGTATTTGCCACACTGTACTTGACTGTAGCCCTCACCCCACTGCCACGTTGGCTGGCAATGCCTGGGACAAAAACAGCCTTGGTGGGGGTAGGAGGGAATGGCAGGGGGCAAACTGCCCAGGCTCTACACACACACACACACACACACACACACACACACACACACACACACACACACGATGCTTGGAATGAGACAGCCATATTAAGCAGGTCAATGATCTGGGAGCATACAACTTGTGGGCCACACCAAGAGGAATGTAGGGAAATCGGAGCGGAGCGTTTGTACCGTAGTGAACGCCGTTAAACTAACTTATTCCAACGGCTCGGATGAAACCAGCTCCGGGAGGTGGCATAAAGGGAAGTGCACGTGAAGGGCTGGGGAAAGGAACTCCAGAGCTGTGGAGCGGGATGCCGGGGCCAAACTCAAGTTGGAGAAGTAACACATGGCTCCACGGGGCTCTCCTCCATGCCCCTCCCCCTCCCGGTGCAGACGTCCAGCGCCCACCGGCTCCTCGCTCCAGCGCCAGCCTGCACAGGGCGCCCCCTTCACGCGCCACTCATTCCTTCCTCACACCTCGCTGCCACCCCTGCGTCTTCCACTCACCCCCACACGACACCTCTGCCCACTTTTCGGTTACGCCCCCAAAGCCAGCCTCCGTCTGCCATGTCCCTCCCCTCACCTCCCGGCCCCGACTCCCCGCACACTCTGTCCCAGCGGAGGACCCCAGCGTTCACCGCTCCTCGCTCTCGCCGCCCTCGCAGACTTTGCGCGACCCCCTTTCTCTCCCCTCGCCCCCGTCCACTTCCCCCTCACGCTTCTCCCCACACCCCTCCCCCCGTCACGCGCCCCCCCTCCCCCAACGACTCCTCCCCCCGGTACCCGCTCCAGGCCCGGCTCACCTGCGCGGCCACCCCCGTCCCGGCGCTGGTGCGGCTGCTGCAGCTGGAAGGGGACCGTGGCCCTGAGCGGCTGCAGCCCAGCCCGGGGGGAGCCGACGGGGGCTGGGGGAGAGCAACCCCGCCGGAGCCCCCCGGCCCCTCCGCGCCCCGGCCCCCAGGGACCTCCGCCTCTGCCGCCCGCTGCGGCCCCCGCCATCGCCCGCCCGACAGCCTGCCTGCCTCGGCCCCACAGCGAGCCCCACACAGCCCCCCAACCCCCGCTGCGGCTGCTTATCTGCCCTGCGGGGCGGAGACCGGCCCCCTCAGCCCAGAGCTCTCATTGGCCCGCATACCCCCAGACCCCTCCTCCCAACCAATTCGCGGCTTGTTCTTCCCTTTCTAGAGCATGATTGGTCGATATGCCTAGCGATCCAACCTTAGACCCCACCCTCATCCCACCCCCTCCCGCTTTCCTCTGCCCGAGGGGCCGCTGATTGGTCCGTCCGGAAGAGGGCTGGTTCTCCAGTGCCACCAATGAGAAGACGCAGAAAAGGGGAGCGTCACACCCAGTCCCAGGTAGTATGCAAATACTCTGTCACGTGACGTCAGGCTAAGCGGGGGCGGGGCCGGGTGTAAGATGGAATCAAATACTAGTGAAATCATTATGGGGGGTAGGGAGCAGTGTCAAACTTCCAGCAAATGAGCCCGGCAAGCACCAAGAAAGCGATAAGTTCAAAAAGCATTACTTTTGATTTAACCTAAAAATATGAGTTTTGAGTCCTCATAGGATCGCAGTGCTGCTTGCAAGCTCCAAAGTAAGAGTCTACACATTAATACAAAGTTTGCATATATTTGCATGCGATTTGCATTATATTCGTGCACTTAATGCCTACCGTGCCTCATGTGACACCCACATTTGTCTTTCTCCACGTTTCCAAGTCCCTAGCTGGTGTGGGTCCAACCCCCCCCCCCCAAAAAAGCAGCTGCTAGCCTGTAAATTATATTGAGACTGAAAAGGAGCCGGGAATTTCCCTTCAGAGCCGTCCATTCCAAGTCTAACTCAGCAGAGTGGAAGGAACAAAGTGAGAAACTTGCCCAAATTTGCACAGTGACTCCATTAGCAAATCCTGGTCTTCCCGGTTCTATGCTCTCTGACCTACAAGTCAAAATGAGATGAGACGGTCCCCGAAGAGGATGCATGCTTTTGTAAAAATCAATGCTATAGTATATATGAGGATATTTGGGAAGGAAACAGCATTTCAGTTACTATTAAAAACTATTACTCTTCAAAAGAAAAAAAATATTACACTTGGTATTTATTAACTGTTTTGTTCTATATATGGAAGAAGCAAAAGGCAATGAACCCTGGATTGTCTGCGATAAGGGACCACACAAATAATTGGATAATTCCCTCCAGATTTATATTTAGCTATGAATTCTATTTTTGATCTTGCTACAGATTTATCTTTCTATTTCTGTTTTTGCCCACTTTAATGTTAAAATGAAGGTATTCCCTGAAGCCATACTAGCTAATCAGAGAAAAGGAGGTAATCTGGGAGCATCCTGCAAGGCAAGGAGAGGTCATTCTGTGATTATGTATTGAAAACAGATAATACCCAAAGTGGAAATTCAAGAGTTGGTTGAATACTAAAATCAGTTTACATACACAGAGCAAACTGAGGCAATGGAACATCCGGAAGCATGGTTTTCTTTGCAAAAAGTATACTCTAGCGGAGCTGAAGGGTATACTTCAAGATCTGGCATTTGAAATCTTTTTTATTGGCTGGGAAACGCTGTAATCCTTTTCCATGAGGAAGACAACTTTAACACAGGCAGATAGGAATGAACAAAAATTGATGAACTGATAAAAAAAAATCAGAGTCTTTATAAACTTAACTCAGTGTTTTAAAAAGTGTCTTGCAACCTATAATATTCCTCAATTGCAATTAGTTCCAAGTCTTCATATTCTTTTTATCATTTTTTTTTTTTTTTACATTCTCATGACAATCTGGAAGAAGAAAACCATAGATTTTTATTAGGGAGCGAGTAAGGAAACTAAGGGCCAAAAAGGTGAGTCCTTTTGATTTCTAGCTCAGATTTTTATCAGATCTTATGGAACCGCCCTGTCCCACATCTCCATTAACAAAATCAGTAATGGTAACAGCTAACATTCACTGAGTTCCCTTCTCTATGTCAGGTACAAGTTAAGCACTGTGTGTTCATTCTCTCGTTTAATGCTTGTTATCACCCCTGTGAGATGGGTATCATCTCTGATTCAGTGAAGTTTCAGAAAGAAATAGCATGCCCAATGTTACTCAGGCAGCCTGACCCTGCAGTTGAACTATTCTTGTAAAACTTTCTCATGAACACAGATGGATTACTACTTATCTTTTACATAAAGAGTCTCCAAAGATGCAAATTTGGGTGAGATGTTCAAATCAACATTTTCCTACCACTTTATAGCTTTCACATACATCATCTCATTTAATTTTCACCACACCCCTGTAAAGCGGGGAAAAAAAAATGCAGACATTTTGTCCCTATTTTACAGGGACGAACCTGAACCTGATTCTCAGTAGCAGTTGTTCAGAGAATAGAGCGTTCTTGATATTCCTTGGTACCTGGGGGACTAACTCTGAGTTTCCAGGTAAATGTCTAAGTCACAGGTATTAGATGACTTGTTCAAGATCATTCACTCAGTAAATGGCGGACCTGGGACTTACATCACAGGTCGTTTGACTCCAAATTCAAGTACTTTCCCAACCAACTCAACTTCTAGACCACTGGCTGACCTAACAGCCAAAGGATGGTAAGAACCAAAGGATGGCCAGTTGGTCTCTTGAAATCTGTTCTCGCCTGACAACATATCCCATTTCTGGACCCCTCAACAAGTAAATTCTCAGACAGTTTTAGGAGATGATGAGTGATTTTTATTGGTTGAGCCATACACGATGTGTTAGAGGTTAAAGCCCTGGGATGAGGAAGCTTGAAGTACTTTGGGCAGGTGGCTTCCTTTCTCTATGCAAGCATCACCTCTGCTCCATTAACCTCGAAGAGTTGTTCTAAAGATAAAATGGCACAGTATTGGAAGACGCAATCTTCCCTTGGAGAGAAGGGTAATGTGGGCAGTCTCAAGGACGTGGTGTTTAACTTTTGTTCTAAAGCCGAGGTGCCAGAAAATGAGGGCCCGGACAGTGGAAGAAGAGCTAGCGGAGATAGTGTAGCTGGAGAATTGGATCTTCTGAGGCCAGAGAGTCATGGTCCTTCTTGATAAGTTGTTGGCAGATGACATTCAAGCTGACCTAGCTGAAGGAGTGAGAAGGCAGGCATAGGAGATCCCCGTCCGCTTCTTACTCAGGTATCACACCCAAGCAGCTGTCTCTTATTCCCTTTTCTATCACAGATAGCTTCTCCTGGCACGGGCTTGATGGTGAGGATAAAGACCTCATCTGAAGATAAACTCTTGTCTCTTTCCTCCACTGAGAGAAACTATGGCTTTGGGGACGCTGGGTGATGCTACACATATCTTGCCGATGCCTTACAAAGCGTCCTCCAGCTTGCAAAAACAAAACAAAACCTTTGTGACTGTCCCCCCATCGTCCTTGTCCACGCGATTGTCATTCATTAACTTACTCATCACAAATGTATTCAGACAACGACTCCGTGCCAGACACAGAGCTTGGCACTAAGGAATGACCGTGATATTCGGAGACACGCTCCCTACCCTGGAACTCACAACCCAGCAGGCCCGGATGCCGAAATGGTCCTGGGCTAGACGCTATTCCGATTGAGACATGATGTGGCTCCTGCTTTCAGGGCCTTTCGGTCAGAGGCAGGCACTCAAAACCAGCAAGAGTGGAGGATTACTTACGCAAAGCAGATCAATAAATCGTTTCTCCTCTATAGGAGACTTAGTTGCCTCAGAGGGCTCCAACAGCAAATGCTCGGTTCCTTGATCCCAACCTACTTTGGGGATGTCCACAGTTGTCACAAACAAACGAGGACTCAAAGAATTGGAGTCACTTTTCCTACAGGAGTGAGTCAGAGGTACAGCCACTCTCCGAGCAGTCCCCCTAGGGCTTGGAGTCTTCAAAGTTGCAGGAGTCTGAGGGAGTACCGTGGGCAAAAGGCTGTGGGGAATTCCGGCCGATGGGAGGATCAGCAGGGAGGTGTCGTCCTGTTGATTACTGAATTAGGAGAAGGCTGGCGTCCTCAGAGCCAAGAGAAGCGTTCTAGTTTTGAAGGTGCTGTCCAGCCCTAATTCCAGGACACTTTGACCCTCACTCACCCTGAGCGTTTTTGCCACGGTTACCAACAAGAATGGGAACTCCAGATTGCCGTTTTTACCCTCCCGAACCTGTAGCGGTTCAGGTTCAAGTAGTTCAAGCAGTTCAAGCAGGTTCAAGCAGTTCAAGTAGCAGTTGTTCAGAGAATAGACGGCTCTTCGTATTCCTTGGTATCTGGGGGACTGTCTCTGAATTTCCAGGTAAATGTCTAAGTGCTTCCGTCTCTGGCCTTCGGGTTCCAAAATAATAAAACAGAAAATCAGATGACGCAGATACACAGTGTCTCTTTCCGACCTACCTCCTTTCCTCAGCCTCTGTCTGAAATGTCAGGCCCGGCTCCTCAGGGAACGAGATCCTGAGGAAATGGGGTCAGAACTGAAGGAGCAGAGCGGCTGGAAAGGGGTTGGGAAGGAGGGTTGAGGGAATGAATGAGGTTATGGGAACAAGAGCAGGGAGGGGGTCCCAGCCCTCCACACCTCTCCCACTCTGGTGGCCTCTCTCTCTCTCTCTCTATCCCTTCCCTCTTACTCCCAAGGTAACTAGATGGCCTGGATTTTGACCTTCGGTACCGTGTCTGACACATTTCATCCTTTGCTGCGGCCCACCGCTTCCTGTCTTCCGGCTTACTTCTCTCGCTTGCTCACTCGCCTTCTTTCGGACCGGATGACATTGACTCCTCCGTTCTTCGTTCCCCAATCTGGGAATCAGATTTGCCTCCGAAACAGCAGGCTTTTTAAAAATGAAGATTCCTTATCCTTAACAACATAGGATATGGTGGAAGTCTTCAAACCGGGAGAGGGTAAATAAATGTGGGATCAGAGACATCAACATTTTGGAATGCTGGTCCTAGGGGCACTCCATGGAAAATAGAGAGTAGATTTTTTTTTCATTCTACGGATGGAGAAATGGATGCCCAAGACAAGTGGTCAGAGGCCACTCAGAAAAGCAGACACGGGGTAGGAGACCAGGGCTCCTGCATCCCGTTTAGTGTTGTCGGAAAACATAAATGACTTTTGAGGGAATTTAGATAGAATACCATTCAGCAATAAAAATGAACGACCTAGTGATATGTGCCGTAGCATGCATGGACCTCAAACACATCGTGCTAAGTGAAAGCAGCCAGATGCAAAAGACTACATTGTATGCGATTCCATTTATAAGAAATGCCCAGAAAAGGCAAATTTATAGAGACAGAAAGCAGATCAGTGGTTGCCTGGGACTGGGAAGGGAGCAAGGGTTGCCTGAAAACGAGCACGGTAAAACTTTTTGGTGTGATAAAATGATCTAAAACTGGAATGTGGTGACGGTTGCATGAGTCTATAAATTTGCTAAAAATCACATGATGATACATATATAATAAGTGAATTTGATGGTATGTAGTTTATGCCTCAATCAAGCTGTCTCCAAAGAAAGGAGTTAGATATGTTTAAGAGTGAGGGATCTCTGATATGTGCCAACTCTGCTAAACCTTTTTAAAAAATTTTTTTTAATGTTTATTCATTTTTGAGAGAGAGAGAGAGAGAGAGAGAGAGACAGAGCGTGAGGGGGGAGAGGGCAGAGAGAGAGGGAGACATAGAATCCCAAGCAGGCTCCGGGCTCTGAGCTGTCAGCACAGAGCGTGACATGGGGCTCGAACTCATGAGCTGTGAGATCGTGACCTGGGCTGAAGTTGGACACTTACCTGCCTGAGCCACCCAGGTGCCCCAAACCCTGCTAATCTTTTAAGGGAATGTCTCGGGAACCAGCGCTACCCCCACGATCTCCCTAGAAGGTCACTATGAGAGACATAAGATTTGGCTCTTTGGCCTATGGAACACCCAGGCTGGCATTTTTCATTTTTTACAAATGTCCTCCTCTCTAAAATAGAGAAGTTTCCTAAAGAGAACAGGTGCGTCTCACTCATCGCTCTTATGGCCTCACCAGCACTGTGACCGGCATGCAGGTCGTGCCTCTCAAAAAATGACATGAATTCATTCATCCAGAGGCACCTGGATGGCTCAGTTAGTGGGGCGCCCAGCTTTGGCCCAGGCCACGGTCTCCCAGTTCATGAGTTTGAGCCCCACATCAGGCTGTCTGTTGTCAGCGCAGAGGCCGCTTGGGATCCTCTGTCCTCTGCCCCTCCCCAACTTGCACTCGCTCGAAAATAAATAAACATTTAAAAAAATGAATTCAAATGAACTCTACTTCTGCCGCGTGCTGCTGTGTCATGTGACCATGGGCGCCTTGGGGTACCATTTGGCTTCTAGAGCAGCACCTTGGTGGCAACAGGTTGCTTCCCTCACACCCGGACCTCCTCAGAGATCAAAGCCTTTGGAGAAGACAGGTTGGGTTACATACACTCCCGGGTGACTGTGGAGTCTCAGCTCTCTTTATTTTTTTTAAATATTTTTGTTTTTTTTTTAAAGTAGTTGCTATACCTAACATGGGGCTCGAACTCACAACCCCGAGATCAAGCATCACGTGCTCTACTGACTGAGCCAGCCAGGCGCCCCTTAGCCCCCTTTAGATTCCCCTCTTCTCTTCCCATATACCGTCTTCAAGTTGGCCTCAAAAATACAATCACCCCCGGGCAAATAAGCTACAAAACCCTAAACATTCTCCATCTGATTGCACATCCAATCCCTCTCCCTGCCCCTCGCACCATGCTCCAAATCAGGCATCAAGTGTCATGAAATCCAAGTGAAAGATATGCTAAATATAACGGAAGGAAGGAGTGATTGGAAAGTCGGTCTGTAGTCTGATTTCCTTCTCCCCGGTTCTGAGCAAAGGGAAACGTTTGCTCTGGTATTTCTTGCCGGCAACTACTGTGAGCCACTGCAGCCAGCAGTGGTGAGACAGCCTTGGCTGTTTAAGCGATGGATTATTTCTCCAAATGATCCCTCTTGAGTGTTTCTGATCACTCTTGAAAGTTGGGGCTCAAGTCCTGTAGACCGAAAGGAGTGAAGCCTCCAGGTTTTGTGAGGCCTTAATGCTTGTCATTGGGGCGTTCCTCTTTAAGTTACAGAGTAAAGACATTAGAGAACCAGGCACCAGGCCCTAGAAGGTTCTGTACAAATGAGGGGCTCTGACTCTTAAAGTTTCATTAGCTTTATGGTAAACCCGCGTCTGACTCAGAGAGTGAAGTCCGGTTATATCCCGTCCAATTCTTCAAGCCCTGACTGAATTAGGTATCTATTCCTGGTTTTTCCTGTGGATATCCTGTACCCAACACATGTATTCCACAAGATGGCTCTGGCTCAACAAAATGGCTTTGGCAGCTGAGTCTATCTAATGAAAAAGTTCCAACGGGCTGGATGGACACTCCTTCCATTTAGTGACTCATGGCACTTAGAATCGCCCTCTGTTCAGAGTAGATGGTTTCTCCTGCTGTGCATCATGGAGGGTGAGGAACTTGTGCTCAATTCTGGAAGCCCCTGATGGCTCCAAGCCTTGAGGATTTGTGTTGTTGTGCAGCGGAAGGGCCTGGAATGTTCCAGTACATTCCACCAGTGGCCTTTGTGACCCCTGCTTCCAATCAACTTGGGCAAAGGCCTGGTAGTCTACAAAGTATCCTGTATTCTGCTGGGGTAGGAAGCAGCTCGGCCTTGCTTCTTCCATGCCACTCTGATAATATCACACAAGTTGGCACCTTCCTTGGAAGTCCCACCCAGAAGCTCTTTCCAATTCTTTGATCTCCTGGGTGTTGGCCTAGAATGTCAAGCCAGGGTTTAGAACCCAACCCTGCCGATTTCTCGGCCCCTGTACACTCAACTCTGAATTCTTCTGAGGACAGATTGAAAATCCTGGGATCCCTGAACCAGTGGTGGGCCTGCATTCCTCAAAATGCCCAAGAAGCCTGTACCACCTGTGGAGACAGTAACATCAGGACCCCCGGAAGGAAGGGATATAATCAGGATGCTAAAGGCCATGTGACCCTGCTACACAGCATAGAAGAAAACATGCACCTACTGTGTGCTTACTATAGGCTAGGTAATCTGTACACGTAATCTCATTTAATTCTCAGCATTATTATACCCTATACAGTAGGTATAATTACCCCCATTTCACAGGAAGGAAAACTGAGGCTCTGAGAGGTTAGGAAATGGGTTGAAAGTTATACAGATAAAAGTGACAGGCCCACCTGCTTTTAAGGACTGTGTGTATAACCTGCCACTGGGCGCTGGGAGGGTGGGGGTCAGAGGGATACAGACCTATAGGTCCATCCCTTCCCCAGAGGCTGAAGGTCAGAGTTAGGAAAACAGGCCGGACCAGCCATGCCACCCATCAGACCACCTACTACCCTGCCTCCCTGTCACTTCCCCAGCCTTAAACTCTTTCAAATTCTGCCTTTGTTTATATCACAGGAAGCTGTGCTCAGAAATGATGGAGGTGAATCTGGCAGGTTCCAGCTGTTCCCGGTGTGGGAGTCGAACATTTTTTGGAACTTCTCCTTGCCAAAAGCGTGTCTTTCCTTCGGCGGACTAGCCTAGGATCAAATCCATTTGCTTCCTCCGAGCTTCCCAGCTTGGAGGAGGGGAGAGAGATGGGGAAGCTGGGGGGTTTCCGTTTGGAGAAATGGGAGAAAATGAAAGGGGGTAGAAGGGCAGCATTGCTCTCTGATCAAGGCCTCCAGAGCTCCAGAGCCAAGACTCTTAAGAAATTTCTGTAGTGTGGCAGGTAAAGTGGGAAAGCTCTTTGTGGGGTCAAAAGAGAGGCGCCAAGAGGAGGCCCTGTGGAGGCCTCACCAGAGGAGGGTGGGAAGGAGGTCCTGGTAATTGATCCGGGCCCCGGATGCCTGCGTGGCTCTGATGGTTAAGAGTGGACTCTTGGTTTCGGCTCAGGTCATGATCTCACTGTGTGTGAGTTTGAGCCCCACGTTGGGCTCCATGCTGACAGTGCAGAGCCTGCTTGGGATTCTCTCTCCCTCCTTCTCCCTCTGCCCCTTCCCCACTCCCGTGCTCTGTCCCTGTCTCTCTCTCTTCAAAATAAATAAAGTAAAAGAAAGAAAGAAAAAAAAAAAAGAATTGATCCAGGACCAGAAAAGTGTGCTTGAATTCTGAAACCGCCGTAATCAAAAACGAAAGGGACTCGCCCCTGGGACTCTGTCTCCCCATCTCTGGGGTGGGGGAACAAAATAAATTGCACCCTTGCTGGATTGTGCTTCCACGGTCACAACACACCGGCTACACCGCTTGCCCGGCCTGTCCGACAGCTCGGCGGGGAAGCGTGTGTTTGGCTGATAAATGATGAGCACCGTTGCCTGTTGCCCATTTTCTTTTCTCCCTGCTTAGTTTGCTGTAAACTTCTGCCTGGCAGGGAGCCCCCGAGAGAGGTGGGGTAAAAAGGGTCCTCCGGACAGTATTTAATACTCAGTGATTTATGGGCTGCTGGAAGGTGGGCAGGGGGTGGGGTGCAGAGAGGGGAAGCCCCCGGGACTAGCTGCCACCGTGACGCGTCAGCACACCATTGGCAAGAGTCAAAGGTATTTACCTGATACATGTGCCTTCGGTTTCAAGATACCCCTCCTGGGCCCTAAGACTCGGGTACCATCTGGGATGAGACGCGTGCAACTGGCTGGAATGAGTCTAATGGACATACATCCAACTCTTTAGCCTTTCCTGTAAGCCTCCCACTGCTGGGCGAGGGAAGAAATAAGTGAGGTGGAGAAGCTCAATGGCTGTTTTGGGAGGATTTATTTTTTTTTAACGCATAAGAATTCTTTTGAACCCTCCACGGCTCCAAGAAAAACTATTTGAAATGTCCCTGCTTAAGGGGCCAGGGGGTTAAGTGCCAGGGATGGAAGGCTAAACGCCAGAGATGCTGGTCGCAGGGATTCTTGGGACGGGGGCTAATGGCCTCCCTGCTGTGGGCTCAGGAATACCAGGCCCAGGCTTCGGTTGCCCTGAGAGATGCAGCCATTTTTACTTCTGACTGAAGGGCACCACCTTCTGGGATTTTCCCTTCTCTGGTGAAACACCAGAGTAGAATATGCCCAGGGGACCAACAAGGCATGTGCCCAAGAGTCTGGAGGGCCCTGAAGGAGATAACAACGTGAGGTAGGGTGAGGTCTGGGCTTTCTATAGTTTAGAGTTTGGCCCTTGCTGGTGGAAAGAAGATGCATTTTGTGAGAGCGCCTGGTAAATTACCCTTCGTAAGTATGATCTCAAAAGGTCAAGGGATGGGCCTTGAATAGCCCTAATGTCCCTGAAACAGTCTATTGTATAGCTATTGTCTATACATGTAAAGGAACCCTTCTTGGCCCTATTCATACTTCTCTTTCTTTCTTTCATTCTTTCACTCGGCCTTTGGGGTTTCCCAAGTGAATGACTGCTTACTACCTTATCGCCCTGACCCAAGACTACCCGCCTTTAAGCTCTAACAACAAAATAGCTCAACAGGCGTTTCTTGAGCTCCTACTATGTGCCAGGCATCCCACTACGTGCTAGGGATCTAGAGATGAACAACACACACGGTTCATTTCTCTGGGGGAGTCCACAGTCTAGTTTTCAAGAGGTTTTCGTCTGTGCTGACCTTTGGGGATTTGGTAATCAAACCGGCATCTGACCCCTCTCCGTTTTCGTACGCGTGGCTCAGACCCTCAGCCTCCGTCTTTCCAGTCTTTTAAAGTTTGTTTCATACTTAAAGTTTGTCTCCACTTTTCCGTTGCTAATTTGCATGACTTTCTCTGGACTCTGACAGGTCTTCCTTGGGAGCTGAGTGACCAGAATCAGGCACTGTCCTTTGTAGACAAATGCTATGTGAATGTGTGCGCACGAGCAACACTACGTTTTCCGACTTCCTTCATTGGTCTGTTTGCCATTCTTTCAAACATCCAGGAGTCACTGAGTGCCCACTAAGCACCACGGTAGGTACTGTGCTGGGAACTGAGGTTGCAATGGTAGGTGAAACGGACACTCCCCTCACGGAGCCTTAAGTCTGGGGTGTGTGTTATGGGGATAGAAGATAAAGAATCCAAAAGGCACCGAAATAAACACACAATTACAAACTTGAGACCGAGGGCCGCGAAGAAATGTACAGGGTGCCTCAGAATGTCGAAATGGGGGCCTGGAAATCTAGTCTGGAAAGGGTTCCCTGAGGAAACGACATTTGACCCGAGATCTGAAGGAGTATGGAGGTAGGTAGAAGGGTATGAGGGAGAACATTGCGAGTAAAGTGCAAAGGTCCTGAGGTCGAAGGGACCAGCGTGCTCCAGTGGAACTGCAGGCAGGCCAGTGAGGCTACATACAGCACAGAGAATGAGGTTGTGTGGGATAAATGGAAGAAAGACCATGCAGGACACTACGGGCTAGGTAAGGATGCCAGTCGTTATTCTAGAGCAGCACATGAGGCAAATATCTCCGGAAGAGTGGCTCTTTTCCCCAGCTTACTAATGCTGCTTCTACTTATCTTGAAGGAGAACAGGAACGATGGTCTGAACTCCTAAGAACATTCCCGGTGTCCTGGCATGGTGTGGCTATGTTTGCCTGGCACTGGGGAGGCCCAGGACTGATAAGCCAGCCCCAGCCTGGCAGCCCTCGGGCCAGGGATGGCCCCTGCTCCTGTGGACAGAGGAGCAGGGGTGGAGGGTGGGTGGAGTGCTTTGCCTGAGCTATCAGCTCCACAGTGACGCTTGGAACAGCCCCAAGACTATGGCTCTTGTTCCTAGATAATTCTATCAGGTATACATACCCCCATTTAAATGGCCTGCTCGCCCTGCCACCCTTCCTGTACAGCTGTTCTCCCCACCTGATCTGGGGAAGGCCCCTGGATAAGAACTCTGACTGCCTAGAACCTGGGGTCTTGACCTGCTGAGTTCAGGCATCTGTACTGTCTGGAACTGTGTATATTTACACATCCTTGATAGTTTTCCACGGGTACTCCTGGAAGTCATGGGAGAAGAGGGTCATGGTGATTGGACTTAGCCTTTCTGAAGGCCTCTCCTTCCTTCCTTCTTGTCCTTTATTTGGAGAATGTGGTTTGGTGTAGTGACATCTACTGGCAAAGCTAGGCAGGTAAGCAAATGACCAGATGCCCACTCATCCTCAAGCAATTTCTAGTCTAGTAAGACAAATCATCCTAAGCCTCTGATATTGGTTAGAGCAAGACACGTTGGACCACGTACGTGCTGGTTTGCCTTAAATACAGAAATGTTCTTTCTAGTTGCGGTTTCCATCCCTCGCTCTGGCCAGCTGATTCACATTTGGGTACAGTTAGTCACAAGGGAGGCTGGGTAAGCATGTGTAAATGACTCAGAGGGACCCATTCCGAGCCCCCATTCCTGGGAAAGCATCTCCCAACAAAATAAAACGACCCACAGTTTACGCATGGCAAAATCCAGGGTCAGTTTTCATCCTCCTGAAGTTTGACTGGTTTGGGAAATGTTTTTCCCTGGGACTCAGTTTCTCCTAAGTCGCTGGGAAAATGTCGTCTACAGAACCGTCTTCAAGGTTCCTGTAGTTGGCTAAGAGGGACTGTAGTTTTAAAGTGGCTCCTTGACTCTTGCTGAGATAAAACAGAGTCTGCCTCCTCACTGCTTTAACTCCTGTCACCTGCATACTCTGTTCACCGTGTCGTTCTCTCTCAACAGCACGCATACTTGACTGAGAGTTGGCCCCTAGAGGTAACTGGGAAGCCAGAGCAGAGCAGGAGAAAGTACTGGACCAAGGATTACGAAGCGAACGGTCTGCGTTCTTGACACAACTGACTCTGTAACCGGATGTGGCTCGCACGAGGCATCTGTCTGTCTACCTGTCTATACCTCGTTCGGACTTAAAAAGAAAGTCATCAAGGGGCGCCTGGGTGGCTCAGTCGGTTAAGCGCCCGACTCTTGATTTCGGCTCAGGTCGTGATCTCGTGGTTTGTGGGACCGAGCCCTGCCCTGGGCTCTGCTCTGACAGTGTGGAGCCTGCTTGGGATTCTCTCTCTCCCTCTCTCTGCCCCTCCCCGCCTTGTGCTCTCGCTCACTGCCTCTCTCCCTGTCTCAAAAGTAAATAAAACAAACATTCCAAAAAGAAAGAAAAGAAAATCATCAAGGCCTCAGTAGGGAAATGAGTAATGAGTGGGATTTCATGGAAGAGGAAACAGAACTAATAAAGGGACACATGGAAGACTGAAGTATATCCTAACCAGAAATAAAAATCAAAAGCACATTGGAAGGGCGCCTGGGTGGCTCAGCCAGTCTGGCTCTTGATTTCCGCTCAGGGTTGTGGGACTGAGACCTGTGTCAGGCTTCACGCTGAACGTGGAGCCTGCTTAAGATTCTCTCTCTCTCCCCCCTCTCTGTCCCCTCCCCTGCTAGTGCAGGTGCGCATGCTCTCTCTCTCAAAAAAAAAAAAAATAATAAAAATAACTAAATAGGGACGCCCAGGTGGCTCAGTCAGTGAAGCGTCTGACTTCAGCTCAGGTCATGATCTCACAGTTAATGAGTTCAAGACCCGCATGGGGCTCTGTGCTGACAGCTCAAAGCCTGGAGCCTGCTTCAGTTTCTGTGCCCCCCCCCCCGGTCCTCCCCCACTTATTCTCTCTCTCTCAAAAATAAACATTTTAAAAATAAATAAACATTTAGGGGCGCCTGGGTGGCTCAGTTGGTTGAGCGTCCGACTTCAGCTCAGGTCATGATCTCACGGCTCGTGAGTTCGAGCCCCACGTCGGGCTCTGTGCTGACGGCTCAGAGCCTGGATCCTGCTTCGGATTCTGTGTCTCCCCCTCTCTCTATCCCCTCCCCTGCTCAGGCTCTGTCTCTCTCTGTCTCAAAAATAAATTAAAAAAAAAACATTAAATAAATTAACATTTAAAAAAATAAAAAAAAATAAATTTTTAAAAAAAATTTTTTTTTCAACGTTTTTTATTTATTTTTGGGACAGAGAGAGACAGAGCATGAACGGGGGAGGGGCAGAGAGAGAGGGAGACACAGAATTGGAAACAGGCTCCAGGCTCTGAGCCATCAGCCCAGAGCCCGACGCGGGGCTCGAACTCACGGAGCGCGAGATCGTGACCTGGCTGAAGTCGGACGCTTAACCGACTGCGCCACCCAGGCGCCCCAAAAAAAATAAATTTTAAAAAGCACATTGGAGGCACAGTTTTCATCCTGACGAAATAACAAGATCTTTAAAAAAAATGGCAAGATCTTGTTAAATGGTAACACTTAATCACTTCTGGGAACAATGTCTTAAAATTGGCACCCTCACACAATGAGGGTGACACTTTATTTATTTTTTTTTAATTTTTTTTTCAATGTTTATTTATTTTTAGGACAGAGAGAGACAGAGCATGAACGGGGGAGGGGCAGAGAGAGAGGGAGACACAGAACCGGAAACAAGCTCCAGGCTCTGAGCCATCAGCCCAGAGCCTGATGCGGGGCTCGAACTCCCGGACCGCGAGATCATGACCTGGCTGAAGTCGGACGCTTAACCGACTGCGCCACCCAGGCGCCCCTACGGTGACACTTTAAATTTGGGCAAGTGTTTGGGGAAAGAAATAAAGCAATATATAAAGGATAGACACAGTAACAGGACAGACCTATGGAGGCATGCAAACACTCGCTACAGCATTATCTGACCCTCAATAATCTCGAATAGAGGAAAGAGCACATTTTTTATTTTTTAATTTGAGGTAGAGAGAGTGAGAGGGAGCGTGTGCGCAGTAGGGAGGGGCAGAAAGAGAGAGAAAATCTCAAGCAGGCTCCAATCTCAGCTCAGAGCCCAACACGGGGCTCGATCCCACAACCCTGGGAGCACGACCTGAGCCGAAATCAAGAATCGCACGCTCGACCAAGCCCCCCAGGCGCCCCAGAATGAGCACTTGATGTCACAGTACCAAAGCGACATCACACAGCAATTATAATTACAGTTATGAAGACCATAGAGACACATGGCGAATGTTGAGAATATGTAAGAAAATGTGAAATTTCATGTAAACGCTGAGTGCGTCTATGAAAAAAAATGTGCACAGTCATAAAGTGTATGCCTGTGGAGAGAAACTGAACCGCACCCTGCCAAAAGAAAAATAAATAAATAAAAGTAGCTTGGTGGCAGCAGTGAGGTTAAGATGTCTTATTCTCGAAAGTCATACTCTCCTTGGGGCGCCTGGGTGGCGCAGTCGGTTAAGCGTCCGACTTCAGCCAGGTCACGATCTCGCGGTCCGGGAGTTCGAGCCCCGCGTCAGGCTCTGGGCTGATGGCTCAGAGCCTGGAGCCTGTTTCCGATTCTGTGTCTCCCTCTCTCTCTGTCCCTCGCCCGTTCATGCTCTGTCTCTCTCTGTCCCCAAAATAAATAAACGTTGAAAAAGAAGAAAAAAGAAAGTCATACTCTCCCAGCCCCCTCTATACACACTTGTCCTGTGCTCTGGGAGGGGAAGGACCATGTCCGTTTATCCACAGTGTGCACTCAGCTCCCAGTCCAAGCCTAGCACTTATCAGATGCTCAGTAAATATTGGTTGAATGGGTACGCGAAAATGCCTGCAGTCCAAAAAGTCTCAACCCAGGATCGCTGGGTATGTTCCATCCTGGGGAATAAACAGGAACTTGGTTTTGCTCGAATAAAAAAAATGAAGGCGGGGCGCCCGGGCTGGCTCAGTCCGTAGAGCATGTGAATCCTGATCTCCAGGTTGTGAGTTCAAGCCCTCAAGGTGGGCGGAGCTTACTCAAAAAAAAAAAAAAAAAAAAGAAGTCCTATCCATAATGACAATTCCCTGGACTTCTTGATAAGTGAATTTGGGCATGGAGAACCCAGGGAGAGACAGTCTGTTAGAGCAAACCCAATTACCACCCAGGAACATATGTTGCCCTGAGGCCTCCGCTGCTATAACAACACCCTGTAACTATAACTACAGCCTTGGAGGGCTTTGGCCTTGTCAAATGTGGAAAAGGATGTCTTTATCACAGGCAGGCTTTGTGGGCAGATGGACTTCCCGAGGGAGATTGGATCAGGGAAGGGAGGTAGATAAGTAGAGGAAGGCGGGTGATGAAGGGCAAGGGTGAGAGAAGTACTATGGAATCAAGATTAGGGTGATTTTTTTTTTAAAGCCATTTTCAAAATGTGGTGATTTGACTGTTTAGTTTTGGTGGTTATTTATAACCCCAGCTGCAGAGGCGGGGAGTTATGCCTGAGCCCGCTGGGATCTGTCCAACACCTTCCCCCAGGGTGGGGTTGGGGAGGGGTGGTGGCTAAGGGGGATACAAGAACCGAATTCCCAAGTGGCCAAGAAGGTAAGAGAAGTTCCAGGCCACCTCCAAGAAGAGTAAGAAAAGACATGACCATTCGTGGCTGCGCGGACTCCATTTTTAAAAGGCAGCTGTACACAAAAATATTTTAATATGAATTATGGTCACATCAGCAGCCTCTGAGCTTCTCCCAAAGGGATGGAGACTAAGCCAGTACCTCTACTTAGAAGTTACGAGACTGGCCTGGCTACCCTAGCCGCTAAAATGGCCAAGGCATGCTTCTCCACCTTGCAGGTCAGCTTTCTGCACGCAGAGGAAACTGCTGTTTCTAACCCTTCCTAGACCCATCACTGGTCAAAAAGCAGGTTTAAGAGGAGAGAGGGTGGCTGGTTCCTGACTGAGCCAACACTTGGCAGTGGCCACTGCCTTTACTGGGCCCTTTAAGATGTCAGGCGGCAAGGGAGAAGCTGGAGACGGTGTAGCCAGCCAGGCAAGGCTCCCAACCTCCGGGAGCTCCCAGGCCTTGGAAGGAGACAACCACCAACCACACTTTGCATCTGAAATATGGTACCTATCATTTTACTGACAAGGGAGCATTTTAAAGGAAGTTGAGGGATTTTTTTTTTAACATTTTATTTTACTTTTTGAGAGACAGAGAGAGACAGAGCACAAGCGGGGGGGGGAGGCAGAGAGAGAGAGAGAGAGAGAGAGAGAGAGAGAGAGGCACAGAATCCCAAGCAGGCTCCAGGCTCCGAGCTGTCAGTACAGAGCCCGATGGGGGGCTCGAACCCACGAATGCGAGATCTTGACCTGAACCGAAGTCAGATGCTCAACCGACTGAGCCACCCAGGTGCCCCAAGGAAGTTGAGGAATCTTTTAAAGAGCTTACACATGTGACTGAGACAAGATACAGACACAAGAAAGAAAATGCACAAGAATATACACAAAAGACTACCCCCACTTCTGACCTTGCTCTGTTCCTCTTCAACTCAGGGTAAGTTATCATAGAGTCTGATGTTTAACCAACTGAGCCACCCAGGCACCCCAACACAGATGTGAGAGACAGAGAATCTTTTTTTTTTTTTAGTTTTTTTACATTTATTTAGGCTTTTAAAAATTTTTTTAAATGTTTATTTATTATTGAGAGGCAGAGATACACAGAGCATGAGCAGGGGAGGGGCAGAGAGAGGGGAGACACAGAATCTAAAGTAGGCTCCAGGCTCTGAGCTGTCAGCACAGAGCCCGATGCAGGGCTCAAACTCACGAACTGTGAGATCGTGACCTGAGCTGAAGTCGGTCGCCCAACCAACTGAGCCACCCAGGCGCCCCTACATTTATTTAGTCTTTGAGAGACAGAGCATCAGCAGGGGAGGGGCAGAGAGAGAGAGAGAGAGAGTCACAGATTCCGAAGCGGGCTCCGGGCTCTGAGCTGTCAGCACAGAGCCCGACGCGGGGCTCGAACTCACGGACCGTGAGATCATGACCTGAGCCGAAGTCGGACGCTTAACCAACTGAGCCACCCAGGCGCCCCCCATTCTGCTTTAAGTATACATTTTCCTTAGGACCATCTTTCTATCCTATTGATGTTAGTTTTTTTCATCTTTTTTTCCAGAGTGCACATTTTCCAAGGAGAAGAACCATGTCTAAATGAAACTGTACATTCTTTCGTGTCAGCCACAGTGTTGGAGAATCCAGTGTAAGAGATTAACGTTGAACATTCGTAATGCTGGTGTTCGTATGACGAGTGGTTACGTCAGGATAAGATCTTCTAAAGTGCTAATTTCCAGGGAGGGATATTTCACCATCTTTGAGGGCTATCCATTCAGGGACTGTGAAAGGGTAAACATGATTTGATTGACTAGCAAGCATTTCCTGTGCATAGAGGACCGTGTGGGCACTATTAAGGATGACACGCAAAACTGAGATGTGCTTTTAGCATTAAGAGCTCCAACAAGTTCTTATGTCCAATTCAACCTAAAGCAGGTTATTCAGAGGTATTTATACTAAACCCTAGAAGCTAGATACTAAATACTGAAAGCTGCCTGTATTACCACCGGCCCAGAATGCCCCCCCCCACCCAGGAGAGTGCTGGCTAAGGGTCTGGAATTTTAACTCTTCCTAGTTCTCTGTTTAGCGCATCAGTCAGATGTTTACCTTCGGCTGCTTTGTTCTTTAGCTCTGCTCCAGGGGGAAAACTCCATCTTACTTGGCCTCAGGTGAAACTGGGGTCCAGGAGTCTAACTTAATGACTGAGTATGCCTGGATTCCACCCGGTCGCTCTTCGCCAACCTTTGGTCCTCTCAAAGCATTGCCTCCAGAGAGATTACATCCTCAAAGCCTGCTCTCCATTTGCCAGCCTTTTAAAATTGCTCTTCTCCTAGCCTTACCTCCTTGACCAACTCCTCCTTCCTCTCAAGACAGGCCTTATTATTATTATTATTATTTAAATATCCATGCCTTTTTTTTTGTTAAGCTCCAGCTTTACTAAAAATATTCCTTCCTCTCTTCTTCCCTCCCCCAACTCCTGGCTCAAGCATCTACATTTCCAGAGTTAACTTGGGCTAAGTGGGGATCACTGCTTCTCCGACTCTCGCTACCGCACCAGCACCCGCCCCCACCCCCGCGAGCCACCCAGGGCTCTCAAACCCACACAGAATGGGGGAAGGAGATGGGCGCTCACCACAGAGCGAATGTGGGAATTCTCTGGAGCTACAGCCTCTGGAGAATGGTTCTGCCTCTTTCCGCGACCTGAACGACTAACTTACTTGCTGTTCGCTACGGGCAAGGACAATGTCTCCTCTACCAGACAACAAACTTCCTGATGATGGACGCTACCCTTCAGTTCCTTTTACAAGCCCCCATTCCCATCACTTTGAGACACAGGATGGCTTTTAAGATGCAATTTCTTGGGCAAAATATCCCTTCCCAACGTTGAGTTTAGAGGATAAACAGAAACGTCCTTTGGTCAACCAGGCAACCAAGGGGTTAAACCTCAGCCACCTGATGGATTCTGGGGGTTTCCTTCCTCTACTTCAGAAATTAAAACGAACGGGAAGGGAACGGGAAGGGAAATTCTGCCCAAGGTAAAGATGAGAACCGTTAACTTCAATTGTCAGGCTTCAGCCCCAAACAAGAATGGCTGCCCACGTCCACAAAAGGTGCCAATCCCCTGACTAAACATGGCTGGCCCGGGTTTCTACCACCGCGCTACTTTCTGCCCAATTCTAAAATGGCGCTCACTAGCCTCACCAGAAGGAGCGAACCTCCCAGCACCCTCTCTGGCCCGTAACGTCAGGTGACGCGAGCCCCAGCCGGAAGTGAAGGAAAAAGCGCCTCAGCCCGCGGCGCCTGCGCAGAAGGGTCTAGACGCTGTGAAGCAGGAGGCACTTGGGATCGTCCGCAGGATTGGGACTGCTACAGAGGCCGCCACGGAGCCCGCCGGAGCCACCGTTCCTGCTGCTGCTGCCGCCGCTGCCCGAATCGGAACTGTCGGGCCGCAGCCGCCGGCAATGCCGCGAAGGAAGGTGAGAGGAACAGGACAGAGGGATGGCGGGTGTCTAAGGACAGTCGACTGAGCAACGTGACGCAGTTGGCCACGCCTCACGGTGGTTGGGTGCCAACTTCCCGCTTCCCCCAATCTAGCTCAGCAACCCTCTCTTCTGTCCATACCCGACAGAAAAATGTGGGCCCGATCCTGGCCTCGGCCTATGCTTGCAACTATTCCCGCCCTCTGCTTGCCTGGCTCGGAGGCGTTCTTCTCGGTAATTGGTCGCTGAAACGCCTGGAAGCGTATTGATTGGCTGGTGACACCGCCCATTTGGGTCCAACGGTCACCTCCCCGCGTGCGGGGGCGGTGTCGGGGCCTGGCCCTACAGCTCTCCGACTGGCTGTAGAGAACGATCCCTCCTCTCTTGATTGGCTAGACTTGGCAGTCTGTCCCGTGGGGGCGCGGCGTAGCAGTAGCGCGATTGGGGGGCACGAATCCCCGCCCTTCCGGCCGGGGATGCTGATAGGTGCATGGGCGGGGTTTTGGAGCATCCTTCCTCTCCAGGCGGGGGGCACAACAAAGCAGAAGACTGGGTGGTAGAGAACCAGCGCCCACTCCCTAGGGATCCCGCTCAGGCCCTTTTGCATCTAAGACTTTTTTTTTTTTTTTTTTTTTTTTTTTTACTTAGCTGCTCATTTGGATAGCGGCCAGAAAATGCAGTTCGTAAAGTCAAAAACTTTCCACAATTAGATAGGATTTATAAGGTCACCTAGGGACACCCCCATCCCTTTTCTTTGCAGCTGAACAAACAGAGGCCTAATGGAGTGCCCTAAGCCACTCCCATTAGGCAATAGCAGAGCCTGGACTACAGAACAAATCTAATTCAACAAATGTTTATCGACTGCTTGCTACTGTGCTAGTTGCTGGGGATTCACAAATTAATCAGACATGATCCCTGGCTTAAGGAGATCACAGTCTGATGGGGAAAACGGACATATAAATAAGTGTAGAAGGAGCTAGTAAATTCTCTACGTGGAGGTATATACAAAGTATTATGGGAGGGAAGTAAGAGAGCGATTAAGTCTGCTCTGGAGTAAGATGGGAAGGAGGTTGGTGAAAGCCAGAGAGAAGAGCTGAATTCCAGGGTCAAACCAGGAAGGGATGGTCAGGGATTCAAATAACGGGATAACTGGACTAGATGACCTGTAGACTCCCCCTTCATCTTATGACTCTGAAGTCTCTGCTCATTTCTGGGCAGTTTACCCTTGAAATATTTGGAAAGCTGCATGGTGTTCTTGCTTATTTCTGCAGAAATCTTTTTTTTCACAGAGGTTTTCAAATAAAACATCTGAACCTTTTATTTTCTTCTAAAATGGCCTACATTGGTAGGTGGTATTTATTTATATGAAGGCTAACCAAATGCAGGAATAGTGTTGGTGCCTTGGAATAGGTCCACAGTCCCTTTTCTGCAGTTCCCAAATACAAAGAGCTTTTGAAAATGTAAGTGTTTTTAGTAACTTATTTGGTGGCAAAACCTGTCCTAAACTATCCTGAGACTACTTATAGGTTTTGTGTGTCTGATTTGGTGCGATTGTTTCTATATTCTGCTGTAGAAATATTAGTGTGTTTGATTATGGAGTGTTACTTGAGGGATATATGCAAAGTCTTCCCTTTCCAAAAAGCCAAAAAGTTAGGAATTTCAAGCACAACTGGCCCTAAGGGTTTTGGATAAAAAATAGAGGACTTGTGGTTTGAGGCTTTGTATTGTTTTCTAAGCAAATGCTCTTTCCTTCCTGGCTTAGTAAAGGGTGTAGCGGTAATGCTCAACCGATAAAAGTTATCTTTATGGCTAATCATCTTCAGGAGGCTAAAAATTGACAAATGATTATTGAAAAGATGATAAAATCTCTGTTCTTAGATATTTACAAGTCTTCACATGCAAGCCGCTTTTTTTTTTTTTTAAAGCACTTTCAGCATTCACGTGGAGAAACTTCGTAGATAGATAACATAAGAAAGAAGAACTTTTAGTCTTTTCCTTTAAGTTCTCTTGGCATCAGAGTTGTGGACCCTGGTATTTTGAATTAGTATACGGTTAAAAAAATGTGATGGCTGTTCGTGGAGACTTTGAACAAAAGCTACTCCAAAGTTAAAAGGGGTCTAGCGCTGACGTTTTTCTCCCCACCGTGGACTCGAAGTACGTAGTTACGTCAGCCAGACCATTTCGAATTAGGTACTTTTATTTCCAGTTTGTGGTACTGACCTCGAAATGTACTTGTTTCAGAATTAGTGACAATAAAGGAAGAATTAATTCTCTTTTTTATTTAACCAAGGTGCATTACTTGCAGGTTGTTCCGTTTAATGCCTTAAATAAAGGGAATTTGGCGGGGGAATCCTTTCTTAGTGTTTTCAGTATCATAATTCATTTTATTTCCAGTGTTAAGACAAACCCACAGAGTAAATGCTTCTGTGCTAATGTCTGGATCTATGGTGTTACAGAGGAATGCAGGCAGTAGTTCAGATGGAACCGAAGATTCCGATTTTTCTACAGATCTCGAGCACACAGACAGTTCAGAGAGTGATGGCACGTCCCGGCGATCTGCCCGAGTCACCCGCTCCTCAGCCCGGCTGAGCCAGAGTTCCCAAGGTATAAGCATTCATTCTTCCTGACCGTGCCTCATAGCCACCTCGCTGGTCATCATATTCTTGTGTGAATGTGGAAACTGGTCCTTTGGCTTGGTGTAGATGACAAAATCTGGTAAAATGCAGGGTCAATGCCTGCAGAAGTATCAGGTTCTTAAAAATGGTTCTGCTGGGGGTTGTCCAGTTTGTAGACCCAAAAGAACTATATCTGATACAACGACTGTGTGGCGCGTATATGTCTTAAGTCATTTAACTTTTGTTTAGAATAATAGTTTTTCCATGAGTAAAATGGGAAGACCATATTTTTACTTTCTGTTGGAATGGCTTAGACTTAGGCATTTGAAATAGTCTCTTGAACTTGTTTTTGGAGGAGGTTCAATACTTCTAAATACTTCCATAACTTATATGTAATTCTGTAACGTGGTCAGACATGATTCATAGACATAAGTAGTTGCATCCAACTACTTTACAGTTGTAAATTACCCAGAAGTTGGCTTTGGTAGTAAAGAATAGAGGACCTCCGTGTTGGAAGGCAGTTTGAAGGTTCTCTAGTGCGATTAGCCATCTGGGCTTTGATTTAGAAGGTACCCCTCATCCCTCCTGGTTCTGCTCTGGGATTCATTCCCTGGGGAGGAAAGAAAGTTGCAGTTAATACAAAAAGCTAATTATCAGTAGCTGATGAGAGATTAAGGGGGAAAATTTTGTAATATGCTTCAAGCACTTAAATAGTGCAGGTCTAGTTACTGCTTTAGGAGCACGATGCAAAATGAGAGAAAAAACTCAGTTTTTCAAGGGAGAAAACGAGAACATTCTCAACTGTTCCTGACTTTATTTTTGTATTTAACATTTCAGCCAAAGTATAGCTGTTGTCTTTTTGTAAGTTTGTAAGTTTTGTAAGATTCTCAATTTGTAAGTTTTAATTTTTTTAGCATATTGGGAATACCGATAAAAAACTACTGTAATTCAGATACTATGCTATGTATTGGAATGCCATGATAGAAAAATCATAGTTCCTGCCCGTAAGGAGCTCACAGTTCAGTGTGAAATATAGTATGTCAGCTGATTGTAGTAATGCATTGTGGTTAAGAGCTCTGAGATGTTTGTATAGCATATTATGGAAGTTCAGAGCTGGGCCGGTCTCCAAGATGGAAATCTTAAAGGATCTGCTAGGAATTTACAAACTGAAAGGTGGGAAAACATCATTTTAGGTAGAGAGAACAGTATATGTAAAGGAAAGGGAGTAATATTCTCACAGAGCGTAATTGGCTGTGCCCTGGCCACCTGAAAGTTGAAAATATTCCAAACAGCTAGGAAATAACTGGGTCCTGGGTCACTTCTTAGTTGTTCTACTTCATAACTATGGAGTCGGACAACGCCTAGGGGCATCATTCACAATGTAGTCTGTGTAAGGTGGCTCTCTCTAAAGCAAGATATAGACCCTATTATGAATTGGTGAGTCCCCTGGAGGCGTGTAAACTGATAACCTAGCTGTGTGCTTTTTTTTTTTTTAACCCAAAAGTTTGAGAATTTCACTTTTCTTCTTTGCAGAATAAGATGTACATATCATCTTAGGATCTTTTGTTGTTTAAAACACGCTTTAGTTTCAGCTTTGAATCTTTTTCTAATTCTTTTTTCAGTGTCATCAAATTAGAGATGTGAAAAGGCTGCTGGGTGATTCAGAATAGTTTTGTTATCCAAAAGAATTTCAAAAGCTGTGTTCTTGCCTTACCCTTCATGAATCCATTATGACTTTGCTTCAGAGTATCAGACAGGGTAATCAGGAAGAACACAAGAGATGTCTGAAGAAAGGAAATACGTGTATTGTTCTACCTTTAGAAGTAGAGTTCCTGTTTGATGGTGGGTTGGAATAAGGAAAGAAAGAGACGTTGCAGCTAATACTTAGAAAGCTATAGATCTGGGTACCAGGGATTACATTAAACGTTTTTATGAATTATCTTACTTACTTCTCACAACAAAGGTGAGGAATGTACAAATAATTTACTTTTTTTTTTTTTTTTAATAGTTCAGGGAAACAGGCCTGGAGAGATGAATTTGCCCAAGATGTTATAGCTAGTTGGTACGGTGCAGGGGAATTGAATGGGAGTCAGTTTTGATTCCAGAACCTAAAACTATTAATTCTGTACTATATTGGATTTCTATGCCTGATCTAGTGTCTTTAGCTTCCATTTTATTTAATAAAATAGACATTTTAATGATTTGTTGGATTTTGTGAAATACGAAGAGGAGGGCACAGGTGGTAATAAGTCATATGGATGAGAAATAAAACAAATTTCCTTCTTTTCTTTTTAATTATTTTATTATCTTTTAAAATTGGGGATCAGATTCCAGCCCGGTTCGAAATTTGCAATCTTTTGGCACTGAGGAGCCTGCTTATTCTACCAGAAGAGTGACCCGTAGTCAGCAGCAGCCTACCCCAGTGACTCCAAAAAAGTACCCCCTTCGGCAGACTCGTTCGTCTGGCTCAGAAACTGAGCAGGTGGTTGACTTTTCAGATAGAGGTGAGTGAGTATAGTATGAATTGGTCAGTTACAGAGAAGATCTGGTCAGTTTCCTCTTAAGGAAGGCTTGGGGCCACTGCAGGTAGATGCCTGATACTGACGAAATTCAGCTAGGTAAATGCTGTTTGCCGGATTCCTTTCTTGAATGTCTTGCTGAGGACAGTTTTGCTCTAGAGTACTCTTGAAGTTTACAGTCTCTGGAGTATATTGGGTTGGACCTATAACAGGCAAAAGGGACTGTGGCCCTCTTACCCACAGATGAGGAAGGCCTAAACCAGATTTTCTTACGTTCATGCTTGTCTGTCCATTTATCTCTGAAATTCTGGGGAGAGGTGACCTTCGGTAATGGGGGATGGCGAGCTGTGGTGATCGTGATTCACCAGCCCAAATCAGAGGCCTTAGCGCATGGCTTATAGACTGGGGAGCGTCTAGTCTGCCAACACGCTCAGTTGGTTTGCTTGCACAGGGTTCCCATTTTTATTTTTTATTTTTTCAAAGTTTGCTTTGAGAGAAAGAGAGCACAAGCAGGGGAGGGGCGGGGGGGGGGCTCTTAAGCACGCTTCACGCTGTCAGTGTGTGGAACCTGATGTAGGGCTTGAACCCACGAACTGCGAGATCGTGACCTGAGCTGAAATCAAGAGTCAGACACTTAATCGACTGAGCCAGCCAGGTGCCCCACTGTGTTTACACTTTTAAAAGTTTGTTGCCAGCATTTGAAAATACAGAGATTTCATATAAAAACCTGAGTTATTAGTTTCCTTTAAAAAATGCAAATCTCCGGGAACATGAATGAGGTAACCCATTCACTCACAGTATTGACTAGAGCGGAATAGTAGTTGTCTCCTTGAGATGGACAGTTGGGTCTCTGTTTGGCCTTGCCCAGCTCCTATAGGCATTTGGTTTACAACCCGTGATTTATAATCTACATTGTTAGATTACTCACAAGCTATCTCGAGAGCCAAGTTCATTCACACTCACACACCAAGCCTGTCATCCATTTCTCTTCCATCCTGTGTGTCTCCTAGGAGTGGAATGGGTTATTTTATTTTATTTTATTTATTTCATTGCATTTTTATTTTTGCTTTTTGAGAGAGAGGGAGAGAGAATGAGAGTGCATGCGTGCGTGTGCTGTCCAGTGTGGGAGGGTCAGACGGAGAGGGAGAGAAAGAATCCCAGGCAGCCTCCATGCCCAGTGAGGAGCCTGCGGCGGGGCTTGATCCCATGACCCTGGGATCATGACATGAGCCAAAGTCAAAATTTGGACACTCAACCGACAGCCAGCCAGGCGCCCCTGGATGGTAATTTTAAAGAAAAATTTGCCTCCATCTAGTTTTGATTATCCATGGCTGGGGGTCTGTGAGGAACACAGATAAGTGAAATGTATTGGGGAAACTCCAAACTTAATTGTAGTCAGAATGTAAAGTTGCACAAAGGAATGATGTTAGTTTCTGTTCATTTTCATTTATAGCAGATAAGTGGTTAGAAGTTACTGGTTAAACGATAGAGGATCTGGAAAGTCCATAAACTCTTCTGAATAGTAAACCTCAAACAAATGAACTTCATTCATGAGCTCTACCAATTACTTTTGCTTTAGAAACTAAAAATACAGCCGATCATGATGAGTCTCCACCTCGAACTCCAACTGGAAATGCACCTTCTTCTGAGTCTGACATTGACATCTCCAGCCCTAATGTGTCTCACGATGAGAGCATGGCCAAGGACATGTCCCTGAAGGACTCAGGCAGCGATCTCTCTCATCGCCCCAAGCGTCGTCGCTTCCACGAAAGCTACAATTTCAATATGAAATGTCCTACTCCAGGCTGTAACTCTCTAGGTGAGTGCGCCCAGCTTCACGATGCCTGTGTTCTGTGCTTCTCGCCCTCTGGACTTATGCTCCTGAAGAAATGTTCTGTGTTCCCTTGTGACCTCGCTCCTTAGGTTCTTCAGTGGTGCTCAGAGTATCACTGGGTTGCCCACTTGAATATTTTTGCTTCTTGGCCTGTTGTCCGTCCATAACAGATCTGATTGCAAGGAAATTAAGTGGGATGCACCGTTCTGCTTATTGAGAGCTTCCCCCCGTGAAAAATTTCCTCCTTTTTCCTGCAAAAAACAAAACAGAGGACCAGTTACCTTCAGACAACTCATTGTATGGCGCGTAGTTCAAATTCAATGAGTGTAAGCTAATGCACAACACCGGTTGTGCGGCCACAGCTGTTAAGGAAGTGAGAAAAACAGATTTCTTGTTGCGTGGCTTGAAACTAAAAGGGCACAGAGGAGACCCCGGCCTTTTGTGACTTCAGTGGTTTTAGGTCTTGTGTGCTTAATCAATACAAACCAGACAAGTATTTCTTCTCAGATAAATGAGTATGTCTTTGTTTTCTTATGACCTTGACTCCTGGCTGACAGATTCTTATAGTGGTTTAAACCTTATTAATTCTCCTTAGGTGAGCTTCAGTGCACATGTTGGGTGTAAGTTTTTGTCTAGAGTTGGAAGGTGCTGACTTGGAGATCACAAGCATTTCTCCACCGGGTCTACTTCTCAAATTTGTGGACTTTTGAATGTGGCCATCAGGTTCAGAAAAGGTAGAACAGAGTGAGCTGCTGCTTTGTGGGCCCACAGTATGTTTTCCCTAGTATTTAATTTATTTGGATCTTTTCCGGGTCTTGGCACTGGTTTCTCAGATAATTTGAACTCAGAATGCACAGAGCGTAAATTCCCCTGAATGTCATACCAGCCTTCGCTCAAAGAAGCTAATTGGTTCAGGCCTAAATCTGTTTCCTTGCGCAAATAATGAAAAAGTAAGACTAGACCTCATAAACGCCAGTGTTTAAGAGCTAGCTAACATGCTCTAAGAGGGTAAGGGGATCGACTTGCCACACAGCAACGAAAGGGACTCCAGCACTGCTGGTCACTGTCCGTGCATCCCTAAGTTGTTCCCTTTATGTCGTGTGTTTAATTAGCTATTCAGTATATAGTTATTGAATGTTTGCTATGTACTGGACACTGTTTTAGGTTCTGGGGATGTAGCTATGAACATGTCAAAGTTCCTACCCTCACGGAGCTTATAGTCTAACTGGGAAGGTCAAAACAGGTAGGTGTACAATAGGTCAACTAGAGATCATTTTCTGAAGGAAGATAAGATAGTGCTGAGGGGGCAAGTAAGGTGTTATGCATATGTACGGCCATGCACACCCACACACACACCAGTGCAAAGGGTATGGGACGGGAGAATGCTTAGGCCGTTTGAGGCACACTTAGGGGCCACTATGCCCAGGGCGGAGCAGCCACAGTGGACAGGAGGAGGTGAGGTCAGAGTCGGGCCTGACCGTGTGTTATCTTTGCTCAGTACTTAACCCCCTTAATGGAGTAGATGAGCGGATAAATACAAATCTGTTGCATCAGAGAAAGTTGACTTTGAATTTTGGTGTTAATCTGCTGGCAAAGTTTGAAAAGTGTGAACCTGAGCTTCCAAAATTATTTTTGATAAGGCGGCACCCGGCTGGCTCAGTCAGTAGACCATGTGGTTCTTGATCTTGGTCGTGAGTTCAAGCCCCACATTGGGCAGAGATTACTTAATAAAAAAAAAAAAATCCGTTGCCAAAATTACTTTTGATCCTGTTCCACTCTTTATGTTTGGGAAAATAATGTCGTTAATTTGTGTGTGTGTGTGTGTGTGTGTGTGTGTGTGTGTGTATAATTTTGGTATAAAAGTATTATGTGCTTGTACAAACTTACAGGCCCTGAAATGAGTAAGTAAAAGTTCTCCTTCACTCATATCCTCAGATATAAAACTATTCTTGGTAGTTTTTTATGAATGCTTCTAGTAAGTTTGTGTGTTTGTGTGTACGTACGTACACATGTATATGTACATATATTTCCTTTTTGTTATTCACAAAAGGGAAAATACAGTGGTTGGTTTGGCATCTTGGGTATTTTACTTAGGGTTCCATCTATTTTTTTTTTTTTAATATATATATATTTTTAACGTTTATTTATTTTTGAGACAGAGAGAGACAGAGCATGAACGGGGGAGGGTCAGAGAGAGGGAGACACAGAATCTGAAACAGGCTCCAGGCTCTGAGCTGTCAGCACAGAGCCCGACGCGGGGCTCGAACTCACGGACCGCGAGATCATGACCCGAGCCGAAGTCGGCCGCCCAACCGACTGAGCCACCCAGGCGCCCCGGGTTCCATCTATTTAAAAGAATACAGAGCATTCCAATATACTGAAAGCTTATAAATTAAAAAAAAAATTTTTTTTTAATGTTTATTTATTTTTGAGAGAGAGAGAGAGAGAGACAGAACATGAGTGGGAAGGGGCAGAGAGAGAGGGAGACACAGAATCGGAAGCAGGCTCCGGGCTCTGAGCTGTCAGCACAGAGCCTGACGTGGGGCTCGAACCCATAAGCCACGAGATCATGACCTTGAGCTGAAGTTGTACGCTTAACCGACTGAGCCACCCAGGCACCCCTAAAGCTTATAAATTTTTTAAATTGTACAGTATAAGTTGACTTTAGATTTCTCATTTTTAGCTACTTTGAATATTACTATAGTGGATAGTCTTGTACGTATGTAGTTTGATGTCTTGCTAGAAAACCTGTGGAATAAATTTGTAACAATAGAATTGCTAGATCAATAGATTAGCTATCCTATTTATAAAACTTTTAATATAGACTCCTTTGATTGGTTTTAGTTTATTTATTATAAACTAAGACATTTGAATAATTTACTCAGAAGATATAGATGAATAATATCTTAGAATTATCTACAGAAATATTTTTTAGAAATAATCTACAGAAAGAAGACTTTCTAAAACATGGATGCTTTACATTTTGTACATGGTGTTTGATCACTGAGGTTAGTTTTTTGTGTGCAAGATAAATTGAACAGATCTCTAAAATCACATTTTTAATAACACAATCCTGGAGAAATGGCAGTCCGCATAACATGTATTAATTCCTGTCTCTCCCAATACGTGAACTATTGTTCTTTAAAGCTTACTTTATAAATCATATATGATTTTTAAAATCCCATTGTCTCTATTACCCAAAGGTTTTATAAGCTTTTTGGTTAAAGAGACGTATAAAAAGGAAGTAATGTTCAGTTCCCTGTGTGTTTCCCAAAACCACATGAAAAATTAAAAAGTGAAGAGATACCCCTTTAAAGTGAGCTTTTTGTATTGTTAACTCCTCACGTTATCCCCTCATAAGAAGGAGCTTTGTGCTAACTTGTGCCTATGTATTTGTGTTACAGTGGTGTATTAGTTTCAGGTGTATGATACAGTGACCCAGCAATTCTATACATTACCCAGTACTCATGAAGCTAAATGTACTCTTGAACCCGTTTATCTGTTTCACCCCTTTCCCACGTGCCTTCTGTCTTTGGCGTCACCACTTTGTTCTCTGTATTTAAGAGCCTGTTTTTTGTTGTTGTTGTTGTTGTTTGTTTGTTTGTCTCTTTTTTTCTTTGTTACTCTGAAACAATTCCACTTATGAGTAAAATCATATGGTATTGGTCTTTCTCTGACTCACTTATTTCACTTAGCATTATGCCATCCATATTGTATAAAATTTTTTTTTGAGTTTATTTGTCTTGAGAGAGAGAAAGCACAAGTGAGGGAGGGGCAGAGAGAGAGGGAGAGAGAGAATCCCAAGCAGGTTCCGTGCTGTCAGCGTGGAGCCCGATGTGGGGCTTGAACCCACGAGCCGCGAGATCATGACCCAAGCTGAAGTCAGACACTCAACCTGCTGAGCCACCCAGGTGCCCCTATACCATCCATGTTGTAAATGGCAAGATCTCATTCTTTTTTATGGCTGAGTAATATCCCATTATTAAAAATACCATCTATTAAAAAGTCTGATTACAGAAGCCTAAATCTTTAAACAAAATCAGCCCCCTTCCAAAAAAATGAATATATTTAATCTGATTCAAAATTATCAACATATGTTTATTTGCAGAATAGAAGAGTCCATTTTCTTTTTCATTTTCCAGAAGTTTCTTTCGATTATTGAAAGAAGTTCAATTCGGATTGGGTAGCATTGCATCATAGAAAGGAAGGAGCACTTGGTATACGTATAACTTGATAATTTAGCAACGGAAAGTTAAGTTTCACCAAAAGAAAATGTTTCTGTTTGTAATCTTATTCTTTTTATAAATATATGGCTTTATGATTTTTTAGAATTTGAGAAATACATTATCAGAACAGAAGGAACTGGGGCGCCTGGATGGTTCAGTCAGTTAAGTGTCCAGCTCTTGACTTCGGCTCAGGTCATGATCTCACAGTACCTGGGTTCGAGCCCCGCATCCGGCTCTGTGCTAACAGCACAGAACCTGCTTGAGATTCTGTCTCCCTCTCTGTCTCTCTCTCTGTCTCTGCCCCTCCCCTGCTTGCTCTCTATCTC
Source organism: Lynx rufus (assembly GCF_022079265.1). NCBI lineage: Eukaryota > Metazoa > Chordata > Mammalia > Carnivora > Felidae > Lynx > Lynx rufus. The sequence goes on along the minus strand of NW_025814832.1, from coordinate 22,999,312 downwards.
TCTCTCAAAATAAGTAAAAATAAAGTTTAAAAAAAAAAAAAAGAACAGAAGGAACTACAGTTTATATTGAACATACACAAGTATGTTCAACGATTGCCAGATCCCTCCTGTGGCAAAAAAGAATTCATCAGTGGGTGCAAGTTATGGCCCTGGCAGCACTTACTTTTGGTGGATTCAATCTGTGATCAGATACATACTGGATAGCAATGATACAGCCAAATTACACAGTTGTCCTATAGAAAACTTATCACTTTGGGGCACCTGGGTGACTCAGTTGGTTGAGCGTCCGACTTCAGCTCGGGTCATGATCTCATGGTCTGTGGGTTCGAGCCCCACATCGGGCTCTGTGCTTGACAGCTCAGAGCCCAGAGCCTGCTTCCGAATCTGTGTCTCCCTCTCTCTCTGCCCCTTGCCTGCTTGCTCTCTGTCTCTCCCTCAAAAATAATAAACATAAAAAAATTTTTTTCACACACAAAAAAACCCACGTCACTTTATGAGCTTAAATCTTCTGTCTCGAGATTAAGTTTTTTCCTCTTTTAACAGGACATCTTACAGGAAAACATGAGAGACATTTCTCCATCTCAGGATGCCCGCTCTATCATAACCTGTCCGCTGATGAGTGCAAGGTAATTGTATTCATTATTTGACTCTATACTTAATCTAGTTGAGTGCTTTTCCGTTGCCAGGCACTTGGCTAAACACTGGGGATACAATGTGAACAAAATAGGCAAGGTCCTTTTTCTTATCTTCCAGTGGAGGAAACAATAAAAATACAGCTGGGTTTTTTAAAGAAAGATTTAAACAGATAAATAAAAGAATTACAGTATGTAATGACTGCTTCGAAAGAAATTAATAGGGAGATCTGGAACATTTGGAATATCATCCTGTGTGCATTGATATTTTCCATTGAAAATTGACTTCGACGAGGCAGGGACCTTTTCCACGAGGAATTAATTTGCCTAAATATGTGATCTCAGTATTTGTGCATTAAGTTCTCTTCTCGTGAATCTGTGAAGACATTTTGCTCTTTAAATTTTTGCATGATTATTTTCCTTTGGCTCTGTTTCCGCAGAATACGTTTCCTTTTTGTTACTCTCGGTCACACCCACTCTTGGCCAGTTTTTGTCTTAAATTCTTGAAAAATATAGTCCTACGTAACTTTTGGGATTTGGGGGTGATGGGTTTAGGAGAGCCTAAGATCCTATTTTGTGGGCTCCTGTATTGGCTGCTGCTACCAAGGATGAAACTAATAATGGGGAAGCAGGAGTTGCAAACACGCTTAATTAAATGCATTGCGTGGGTAGTGTTTGGACAGGTTATCCAAGCTCATGGCATCAAAGTATTAACTGTTCCTGTGGTTGTTATTTTCTAACAACGCCAAGGTCACAGATTTATTCCTGTCTGAGCCAGTTTCATCCTAAGAAAAATGAGAATCCCTAACTAACAGTAGTTCTTTCCGATTCAGGAATTTGTCCTCTTTTTCTTAACGAGACCACACGACGGGAAGCTTCTTTACATGTTTAGTCTTTCAGCAAAGTAGTAGACTTTGAAAGCTTGCATGGATTTCAAGGTTGAAGACACTGTCATTTTTCTTTATTCCAAATCTCTTGTGTAAGCAGGCTCATTTCTTCTGCTCTGTGTAAGAGTGAGTGGTTGGTCTGCCCATTATCTTCCCATTAGTCTGAGACCAGATCCCAACAGGAGCAGCTCTGCCGGTATCTGCAGCAGAAGCCGACAAGGCTTTGGGTCTTTCGTTCTCTGAAAATAACCGTGATCTCTTTTTTTGGGAGTTGTCCTCTACCTCTTGACTTTAAATATCGTGATCCGATACTAAGCGTGGTCTCGCATTGACGTCTTCCTCGGGTACAACTTTCAAAAATTGTTGGCTTGTAGCAATGTGAACGAGTTACCTTAAGCAATTTATTTTTAAAAAAGAAAAAGAAAAATGCCAGTTTGGGGAAGAAAGTTCTGAAGAAAAGGAAAGCATTTCCTGAATTTTTCCTCTGTCGTGTTTTCTTCTTTGCAAGAGAAAGCAGGCTCAGCATAATCCATCTTGACTACTGGAACTTGGACGATCCAGAGAATTTCTGAAGGATATAGGTTTTTATTATATTTAGAATCCCAAGTGGAAGAATTATAGACTAACTCCTCCCCTAAATTGAAAGCTCTGTCATTTTTTTTTTTAATTTTTTTTTTAACGTTTATTTATTTTTGAGACAGAGACAGAGCATGAGCAGGGGAGGGTCAGAGAGAGAGGGAGACACAGAATCTGAAACGGGCTCCAGGCTCTGAGCTGTCAGCACAGAGCCTGACGCGGGGCTCGAACTCACGGACCGTGAGATCATGACCTGAGCCAAAGTCGGCCGCTTAACCAACTGAGCCACCCAGGCGCCCCGAAAGCTCTGTCATTTTTTTTTTTTTCTTTTTTTTTTGCTCTGTCATTTTTAAAGTACTTGCCTATATGTGGTCACTCTGAGTTTCCCAGTGGACAATTGCAATCAACGTTAGGACCGTTTTTATTCAGTTCCAGATTGCTGTGCCAAACACTGTGACAGATATCTGTGGGTTCTGTGAATGCAGTAAAAGACTGCGTTCGAGGAGCTAACGTTCTCGCAAGGGGAGGCAAAACACATACAAACTAATAAGTGAAGAAGAATTTCAAGCAGTGATAAGTGCTGCGAGGAACCAAAAAACTACAAATACAGAGAATGGCTGTTTGGGGGTGACGGGGATACGGCACTGCTTCCGCTTGGGTTGTTCAGGAAGACCTCCTGGAGGAGTTGGCATCTGACCTGAGACGTGGCTGATGGGCAAAGAGACGGTTGTGTCCGGATCTAGGAGGAGAGACGTTAAGTGGAAGGACGAGCAAACACAGAGGCCAAGAGGTGGGGGTAAACGCCTGGGTTTGAGGGACCAAGAGTAGGCCAGCGTGGCTGGAACGTGATCGGGAATGCGGAAGCCGGATCCAGATCATGAAGGACCTGTTAAGGCCTTGGCGTTGGAAGTGCGTCTTTACTGTGATGGCGGCGGGACGCATTTGGAGGGCTTTAGCAGAGGTGTAATAGAATTTTCACGAGCACTTTTTAAAAGTCACGGCTGGTTCGTGGTGTGGAGAATGGACTGGAGGGGGCAGGCGCTGACCCAGGTAGACTAGTTGGCAGACCGCTCTGAGCTCAGGCAGGAGCTAGTAGCCCGGACTGGCGTTGTATCAGTGGAGATAGTAAGAATTGATTGGACTCGGGATATGTTTTGGAGGGGAGCAGCCTGATAGACTTGCTGATGGATTTTGTGACGCGAGGTGTGAGACAGAGAGAAGCAACGAGGGCGACCTTCTCGTTTCTGATGTGGTGAGTTGCTTAGAAAGCGTTGCTGTTGATAGACGGAATGTTTGGGAGGAGCTGATCTGTGGGAAAATGTCAGTCATTGTGTTTTGACCTGCCGAGTCCTAGTCCTAGCGTGAAGTTGAACAGGCGGTGGGATACGAGCCCTCTCCTTCCGGGAGATGGTCCTGAAACGGTTGGGAGAGCTGATGTGATCCGTCTTAGGATCACCCGACTCCAGAGGTCAGTTTCCCTATAGACTTGACCCCGGATGTCTACCCTTTCCCTCGCACTTCTTCGCCCTGTGTTTGCACTTCCTCACGGTTTCTTGTTTCTTATCCACTGTACGGTGAGAAGGGTCCAGGCTCAGAGTCCTCAGACTGAATTAAAATCTTAGCCTTACCACCAGTCAGTGGTCTTGGTTTCACTTCTCTGACTCTAGTTTGTGGCTGAGGAAACAGACTGTGATGCCTGCCTCACCTATGCTTGTAGAGATTGTGCTAATAAACGCGAAGACCCTTTGAAAGTGAAAGTGCAACGTAAATTCAAGGGATGACCATTGTATTCTTATGCTTTCAGTAAACTTAGTCTTAGAAGCAGGTGGATTTATTGACGTTGTTGATGGTTTCAGGTGAGAGCACAGAGCCGGGATAAGCAGATAGAAGAAAGGATGCTGTCCCACAGGCAAGATGACAACAACAGGCATGCAACCAGGCACCAGGTATGGGCCTTGTTAAACTCTGGCCGCTCACAGTCTGAGAGCCAAGTCTGGGATCTCCTCTGCCCCGTTAATGGTCTTTAGGTCTATCTGTGCCTCTCGTTCCCTGTGGTATTTCTAAATAACTGGTCTTCAGTCATGAACTCAGAAGCGTTTTTGTTTTGTTTTGTTTTGTTTTTCCAAAGAGTAAAATTTCGTGAAACAAACACCTCTGCCTCATAAATGAAGGACTCGTGCTATTTATGATAATGATAGTAACAGTGATAAAAGATAATCCTCATTCTTTGAAAGATACACTTGCTGCTCTGTTTCCTCACTTTGCATCTACGTTTTAGCCCTTTGTTACTTTCAAACCCCTTCGCTCTGCTGGCATGTTTCCGAGGTCACCGGTGACTTTTCCTTAGCATTTGACACTTGTTGGTCATGTCATTTCTCTTCCATTTCTCTCTTCCCTTGGACTCTTAGACGCTGCTTTGCCCTAATTTGTCTACCTCTTTGAACGTTCGTGCTTGTTGATTGCGCTTAAATTCCTAGTTCTTCCACGAATGCCTTTGGTCTTTGGTCTTGCTGTTTTTCTGCCTAACTCTGTGCCTATACCAAGAAGAAATTCTGCTTATCCTTCAAGGCCTTCAGCACCTCTCAGCTGTGGTAGGAATTCTTCCCAGATCTCCTATCAAGAATGAATTTCTTCCTCATCTGTTCCATCGTAATGTTCTCAGAAGGCTGGTTTAGCCTTTATCACAGTTCATCATACGGATGTCTGTTTTTGTGGTTAGACTATAGGTGGATAGCAGAGGAAGGCATGGTGAGGAGGGAGAAGTTTGGGTTTGGAGCCAGACAGATCTGGATTTGAATACTGTCATTCTGTGACTCTACCTGTGTGGTCTTGGGCAGGTCAGCTAACCTCCCTAAACTTTCTGTCCTTGTAACACACCTGGCATTTTTTTGTTAATAACAATGAGTGAAGAAGAATACCTACCTGGTAGGGTTGTCAGCTAACAAAATACCTATATCCCCAGTGCTTGGCAGGTAATACGCACTCTGTAAGTGGTAGCTCTACTTTTTTTCATTGTCTGTCTTGGGTTCTAATCTTTCTCAGTGTAAAAATTGTATTCCTTCTCGTATCAGTACTGGGAAAACAGTAGACGTTCAATAAATGCTTACTGAATTGAAATCATCTTTATTTTATTCGTGTTGCTCTGGTGGAGACGTCCCTCCTTAATATGTGTTCTTTTGGGCTTAATATTTAAAATAAATATGAACTGCCTGTAACCACGGTGTTCAGGGAACGCAATTTGGAATTTTAAAATTGCCGTCATAGGCATAGGGTGGCCCTCACACATCTGGCGTTTTTTTCTTCCCTGCCATGTTTTGTTTTGTTTCGTTTCATTTTGTTCTTCATTTTGAAACTTACTGACATAATGAGCTTTCTGGCTAGCTTCTCAGTTTTCTCCTTCCTTTCAGGCACCAACAGAGAGGCAGCTGCGGTATAAGGAAAAGGTGGCTGAACTCAGGAAGAAAAGGAATTCTGGGCTGAGCAAAGAGCAGAAAGAGAAATACATGGTGAGAAAACGTTGACCATTGGCATGAACTCTTGTAATTGCATGTGATTGCTTTTGGTTTCTAAACTCTGCTTTTCAGATTTGCTGTAAACGGTTAAATTTAGCCCCTTGAACAAATACCAAGATATTGGAGATGTCTGTATAAGGAAAAGTATTCCAACTGAGTGAGAGTCTGTGTATTTTTAATGGGAAAACAAAATTCCTACATGATAAAGAGTATTAATTGGGGGATGTATTCTATATAATAAGATTTCTTTGGTAGTATTTTAATTTTTTTCTAGTTTTAAAAGTAATGCACATTTGTAATAGGGAATACAGACCAATTAAGAAAAGTACAGGGAAATAGGGACGCCTGGTTGGCTCAGTCAGAAAAGCACCTGACTCTTGATCTTGGGGTTGTGAGTTTGAGCTCCACATTGGGTGTAGTGGTTACTTAAAAGTAACCACAGTTAGCGTTTGGGGGGAGAGCCTCCTGACCTTTTCTGACCTTTTACATAATGCCTTATTTATGTCCTTCGGATATTACTGTAAGTACAGCTTTGAATTTCTGTGTTTTCACTTAAATGGTTTGAACTAATTTCCTCAAGTTCATGAAAAATTCTTTGAAACATTTTTGCATAAAATTTAAAGACTTATTGTAAATGTGATACATGAATATATGTAATTGATAAAGATTTATAAACGTGTTCACAAATGCGTACTATTGAAAATACCAAAGGGCACCTGGGTGGCTCAGTTGGTGAAGCATCCGACTTTGGCTCAGGTCATGATCTCGCAGTTCATGGGTTCGAGCCGCATGAGGCTCTGAGCTACCCGCCTGGAGCCTGGAGCCTGCTTCAGATCTTGTGTCTCCCTCTCTCTCTGCCCCTCCCCCACTTGCACTCTGTCTCTCAAAAATGAATAAACGTTAAAAAAAAGAAAAAAGAAAATACCAAAAATACAGAGAATAAAAATCACCCTCTTAGATGTAACCCCCTGGGTGTTTTGCTGTGTGATCTCTGGGTCTTTTTCTGATGTTTATTTTTTCATGGAATTGGAATTTTGGCTTCTTGAGTCATCAGACTAGATGGGTTGTGAGTGCTTAGACAGCGTGGCTTCACTAAGGCCAAAACGTGCCAAACTACGTATTTACTTTATTTGGTGGTCCTCCCTGCCCTGAGAATGAGAATCTTATGAATAAATGGCAACAGCCAGTAGGAGATGGATGGTGGGCTAATTTGTAGCTAAACACCTACACCAGACTGTTGGGTTTGTAGAGGGAAGGCTCTAGTATGAGGCTGACTGCTGCTTCCCTTGGCCTGGTTCAGGGCTTTTATTCACATGTTGGGTAGATGGGGCATAAATAATATGGTGATAGCATTTATCGAGTGCTTGTGTGTTAGGTGTTATGGTTATGTTGTTCCCATCATTTCTAGGACAGCCCTCTATGACGGATGGCGTCTTACCTATTTCGTAGATAAGAATGGAGAGGTTTAGAGAGGTAATTTGCCCAGAAATCACATGGGTATAAGGAGTGTCCGAAGGAAAAGCTCCTGAAATTTATCTTACAAACATCTACTTTGCAATAATTTGAGCTAGGTGATGGGGACCCAACCTTCCTGTTAAAAATGCTGGGTAGGGTATTTTTTTTAACTTAAAAAAAGATGTGTATGAAACTAGAAGAAATACTTTTAATACTGAGAACCTAAATCGTAGATAACAGAGTCCGAATTCAAAATATACTGGTCATATGGGCCCAGAAGAACCTGAAGAAATTGTAATAGCTTCAAGATATTGGTGAATGGTTTTTTCATATGCTAATATGTGTGTGACCTCTATAATGGTCTCCCTAGGATGAGCCATCCACTCCACTTAACAACCATTATCTCCTATTCTCTGGGTGGGAGGTGGAGTCTAGGATCAAGTGGGAAGGGCTAGAATTGGAGGTTTAAAAGGGAAGTTTCCCTCGTGCCCTTCCTTTCCTGCGCAAGGATACTTTACTATCATGGTGAGATTTGATACTTATTAAGAACTGGGTTATTTTTATGCTTCGGGTTTTCTATGAATATTGCCTCTTTCTTCTTGCTTAATATTTAGTAAAATGTTTTTTAAAGAGGCCATCCTCTTTTGCCTGTGCACTTGGGCTGGAGATCTGAGTCGGGAGCTTTGGGCCTTTGGCAGACCGCAGTGGGTGCAGTGACTCGGGACAGAATTTACCAAGGACTCCTTAGCGCAGCTAACCCTTCCCCTTTGCAGCTTTCCCTTTCAGTCTAAACTCTCAGACTCTGAGTGTCAGAGATTTGGTTTTTTGTTTTTTGTTTTGTCTAGGAATGTGTAGTGTCTTTGGGTTTGTTATATTTTTATTTATTTGTACTGTCATGCACATTTTCAGATGAAGAAATGGAGGCATAGAATTCTGATCCTCGAGGTGCTCATTTAGAGATAGAAGAATGAAGCTCCTTTTTGAAGGTGTAGGAGCATTTTCTTTCTAGATTCATTAGGGTGGATAGTGGTGGTTTTTGGCATTAACCTGATAGTGCGTCTTACGCTCAATTCCTGGTGCCGAGTATAATGCCTGGCATATAGTAGGCACTAAGTAAATAGCTTATAGTTGTGCTTGGCCCTCTGGTTGGCATCAGTTGAAATAGATGAAGTTCTTAGAAGCAGAGAGAATCACGCTCTGGCTATTTTCCTAGGAACACAGACAGACCTATGGGAATACTCGGGAACCTCTCTTGGAAAACCTGACTAGCGAATATGACTTGGATCTTTTCCGAAGAGCGCAAGCCAGGGCTTCAGAGGATTTGGTGAGTATGAAAACCTTCAAGCTCTGGACCACTTGGGAAGGGCACGTGGGACTGCCAAGAAGAATGATCAGCCATCAGTTGGCCAGGAATTAAACAAACGTACTTTGCCGCTTGAATCTCTTCCCCCTCCCCCAGCTATCCAGCTTCGAGGTGATCCACCCCATTCATAGTTAAAATTAATTACCCCTCCTCCCTTCTCTTTCCTTTGCCTGATGGGTTTTCTCTCTCCCTTTCACCTCCCGGAAGGACCAGTTCGGGTGTGGAGGTATTGAGGCTGGTAAAGACAATAGGTGCCCCTGGGTCTCAGTTGGGTAATTTGCAATTCTGAGAGCCTCTGGACTGGTTGGTGAGCCTCTCTGTTCTCTTAACCCCCTCCAGGAACTTGGCTTAGGCTTAGCAGTTTCTTCAGCCCTTCCAGGCTAGCTCTAAAAGAACAGTGAAGAGGAATAATGGAAAAGACTGTAGGTGGATATTTTAGAAAATTCAGCGTTGACCTAGCCAAGTTTCATACATGAAGCTGGTTTTGTGTTCTGCTTTTTATTTACAGTTAGTTTTACGCGTAGTTTTGATACCCTAGGCAGAATTTTCAACAACTTTGCTTTTTAAAACTGTGGTACCTCTGATTTAACAGATTGAATGTGTTGAGGGAAACTTAGCTTAAAACCTGAACATCCTGTTAAACCCTTTTTTTTTTTTTTTTTTAAATTTTATCAAACACTTAATTTACAAATCCTCCTATAGACTTATTGGAAACTTAGAGGAGGCAGGGTTTGGTAGCTGCCCTGGGCTGGGCTGGGTTGGGCTGCTGTGCTATGGCTGGCTTTCTCTGTTCTGCTCCGGAACAGAGCATTCCCTAGGTTAGTCTGTTTCACCGCTCTCCACCTGGTTATGCTGACAAATTCTAGCGACTGAGTAGAGATAGATCCCCAAAAGTATTTTCTACTTTATCTGGAGTTTAGATTACAGAATTAAAGCACCCGTCCATGTTTCAGGAATGTTTTTTTTCTCAGGGACCGAGGTTGAGAGGATGGCCCCCTATCCCAGTAGATTTCTGTCCCAACGATCCATAAGCTTTAGAAGCAGATCTCAAAGCACATTCTAGATACTCTCTTCTGTTTCATTTTAGAAGTGTCCAGTAAGGGTGGGGCATTTGCATTCTTGGTAGATTGCTTTAAAATTTGGTTTGGTGCAGGCTGGTTAAAAACAAAATTTTACCAAGGACTTGTTCTGAGGTTCAAGAGACAAGGCCTGGAGCATGGTAGGGGGGAGCAGAGAAGCCGCTTGCTGTCTGTTGAGACCTGTGCCAGGGGCGCCTGGGTGGCTCAGTCGGTTAAGCGTCCGACTTCAGCTCAGGTCACGATCTCACGGTCTGTGAGTTCGAGCCCCGCGTCGGGCTCTGGGCTGATGGCTCGGAGCCTGGAGCCTGCTTCCAGTTCTGTGTCTCCCTCTCTCTCTGCCCCTCCCCCGTTCATGCTCTGTCTCTCTGTTTCAAAAATAAATAAATGTTAAAAAAATAAATAAACTATTTGAATCCTTTAAAAAAAAAAGAGAGAGACCTGTGCCAGGCAGTGTGTAGACAGGAGTATTCTAGAAGCCTTCCTGATTATCCATGCCCAGGTAGGTAGCCCTCCATAGTGCAAATTTCTCGTGAGTTAGAAGCCAGTTCTATTTTTCTCCTAGCCTAGTGTGGTAGTATGCATAGTAAGCTAACTACGGGTTTTTTAATAACAAAGATGATCAATTCTAATCTTCTGACTTTGGATTTCTTCTCCACACTAGGAGAAGTTACGGCTGCAAGGCCAAATCACAGAGGGGAGCAACATGATTAAAACAATTGCTTTTGGTCGTTATGAGCTCGATACTTGGTACCATTCTCCCTATCCTGAAGAGTATGCACGATTGGGACGTCTCTACATGTGCGAATTCTGTTTAAAATACATGAAGAGCCAAACGATACTCCGCCGGCACATGGTAAGTTGTCCGGGTCCGCAATCATGATGGTGATGAGCTTTGGAGCTCTAGATATTGCTGTCTATCTGGATGGCCTTTATCCATGCATCTCTCCGTGGTCCATAGCAATGAGATAAAGGCATAGGAAATTGAAAGCCACATTTCAGGGTTGGGGGATTCAGCCTGTGGCAAGGTGTGCTGTGTGGCACCTGAAACAACTGATGTCCCTTAACCACATCCTGTCATACACATTGCCTGCTCCTTTCTGTTTCTCCTTGAGATATAAATGACCTGCCTGCAGTTTTTATGTGTCCCAAGCTAGATGAAAACAAATAGACTTCATTAGATTGACTTCATTAGACAGAGCAAGGACAACGTTGACTCACCTTTGTATATCCCTAGCAACCAGTGTGGGCAGTAAATGCCCAGTGACTGTTGAATGAATGCTTATTTAAAGGAGGCAAGTTATGAAATTTACAAAATGGGTCCTTTGGTGCCTTCTCAAGTTTAGTGCTTTCTGGTTCCTGAACATTGTCCTTATTTAAATAGGAACAAAGACATGACACTCACTTTATTGGTTACTAGATATTTTGTAGCTTGAAGCCATTTTTCTTTCCCTAGTTGTGGGGTGAAAAGTCTTGTCTGAAACATGGGAATTTCTGGGAGCAGAGATGGGGAAAGACTGGAGCGTTTCCGGCAGGGAACCTTCCTCTCCCTGTTTCTGCAGTCACAGCATATTTGGCTCTAAAACCTTTCAGGGTGTCTTTTCTTCTGTTCCCTCCCCCCTTATTTTCCAGGATTTCCATATGGCCAGCATCTACAACCCAGGGTTTCTGTCTTTCCACTCTTCTCCCTAGTTGGGTTGGGGGATAACTGCATTTTTGTGTTCCCATCGCTGAACACGTGGTCTGTAGTGTTGTGGCCCAGAACCGCCCCTGTGAATTAAGCCATTCAGACCCCTGCACGCTTGACTTCGGGTAGAGAGGGACTGCTGGAGAGATGGGCAGGACTGGTGGAGACACCAGTGTGGGGAGAGGGTGGGGAGCGGTACCAGAAGGCCTGGTCTCCAACCGTTGTAGACCATGAGAAGCTAAAATGCCGTGCTGCTGCGTGAAAGTAAGGCTGGTATTTTTATGGATGTGAACTTCTTACCATTTAAGTCTTTCTTCCTTTTTGTTTGTGGTTATTTAGTGGCATTAACCAATGAAGTAGTCAAAAAGGGCAGGAAATAGTAGTAGAAGGGTAAAAAAAAGGGTTTGGATAAATCTGAAGGTCAGGTAAACATTATGTGTATTTGAGGACCTCCTGCATTAAGTGAGGTGCAAGAATCGAATTTCCAGAAATGAAAACCTGTTTTCGTCCACACCTCCTCTGATTCCCATTGCTTTAGGGGTAATCACTGATGTGGGCCTTCTTTGGCCTTTTGGCCAAGAGTTTGGCTTCTGTTTCTAAACAAATGAGTGTCACACTAATTAGGTTATTGGAAAGAGCCAGCGTGAATAAGGAGGTGGATATAGGAACAGACTGGGTGGAGCTTTCTCGAAGTAATTCCAATTAATACTTGGATTTACATGTGACCAATTGGGCCATGATTCTTGAGTTGACCAAAAGTCACAATAAAACTTGGTAGAAAATGTTCCACGTGCATGCGCTTCACATAAAACTTTTCAAAAGAATTCATCCATGTACAGCAATGGCTGACAGCCTGCATTAAATCGGTTAAGAGGGGCACCTGAGTGGCTTAGTCCATTGAGCGACTGACTTCAGCCCAGGTCATGATCTCAAGGTTCGTGAGTTCGAGCCCTGTGTCTGTGCTGACAGCTCAGAGCCTGGAATCTGCTTCAGATTCCGTGTCCCTCTCTCTGCCCCTCCCCTGCTTGTGCTCTGTCTCTGTCTTAAACCTTAAAAAAAAAATTAGATCTATTAGCCATTGAAGGTGAGGGAAGGAGGGGGGGGTTACATTGTGCCCCCTTGTGGCCAGGTGCCCATCTACCCCTGCAGTTTCTTGTTGCTTGACTTTTTTTTGTCCTTTTTTTTTTTTTTTTTTTTTAAAGCCACAGAAAGGACTTGCTCCTCCTATTCCTTATATACCAAAGGGAACACTTTGGTGTGGGGGTAGTTTTTATTACAGGCCTATTTTCTGATCTGAAAACAAGACTAATGGCTAGGTGGTAGCAAAGTTTACTGGTAAAGGTGAACGTCAAGTATTCTTGCCCTTACTTAGCAACTCTAAGCTGCTGGAAATAAGCTGCTTAAGAATTTCCTGTTGGCACAAGGCGTTTTATAATAAGGGTATTTTTTTATTTATCTGTCTTTTACGTAGTAGATGACTTTAATCTCCTGGGTTGAAGCAGGGCCAGACTACCATCTAGAAATCTTGTTCTAAACTGCTATAAAAATACCATAAAAAAATTACTATGATTTTAGAAGACTTTAATTGTTTTACTGAAACAGAAACTCTCTCTTGCTGTACCTTCTCAAGTGTGTCAGCTGTCTGTCCTCTCCGCTAACTAAAGTTTGACATGTGATTCATTTTCCCTCTTGAGCGGTAGTCTTGAGCGGAAAGCTTGTTTCCCTGATATGAATTCCGTTCTCCTGCAGGCTAAATGTGTGTGGAAACACCCACCCGGCGATGAGATCTATCGCAAAGGCTCCGTCTCTGTGTTTGAAGTAGATGGCAAGAAGAACAAGGTAAACAGTGGTAGGAGGGGCGGCGGTGGCGGTGGTGGTGGTGGTGCATATTCACAGGCTTCAGAAGGCGTGTGTTTGGTCTCCATCTCGCCCTGTAAAGAAGATAAAGTTCAACTATTGACCAAAGTACACTTGCCGTTTCATCAGCAATAACGATCTTTAATTTTAGGCCTTTATCTGATAAGTGTAGGAGTCGCTGGCCCACACATGAATTCTGTTTCTCGGTTTCCAGATCTACTGCCAAAACCTGTGCCTGTTGGCCAAGCTTTTTCTGGACCACAAGACATTATATTACGATGTGGAACCCTTCCTGTTTTATGTTATGACTGAAGCGGACAACACCGGCTGTCACCTGATTGGATATTTTTCCAAGGTCAGCAGGATCTGGAGATTAAGAAGCTAATGGCCACAGCAGGGGTGATTGATGTTGGCATATGGGGACCCAAATCACTGACAAGGAAGAGGCAGTACCCTGGACAGTGATGACTGCCCTTCCCTTGTAGGGGCGGGGGCTCGGAAATCCATGTATCAAAGGTTGTTTAATGAAAATATGCAATTCTTTATTGAAAGCTTCTGGTTTATTCATTTCTGGACTTGTGGGCTGGAGCTGCCTATTAATTATTGGCCAAGGCCCTGCCTGCTAACCCTTAAAACCCACATTTTGTAGTCAAGCCAACCCTCCTGGCTCTGCCCTCTGTTATTAGCCTAAAACCAGGAATATATTCCTTTTGCCTGGCTTTCTAGCTGGGCTCTTTTCAGTGATAACCCCACTGTGCCTTTGAAGACCGAAGGCCAGATTTTGCTTAGGACTTTTTAATATAAACTTTATTGAAGTGTAATCCACATACCATACGAGTCACTCATTCAGAGTGCATACTTAAGTGGTTTTTAGTAGAGTTGTGCGGCAACAGCACAGGCCCCACTGTTTTCGTTACCCTGGCGAGAAACCCCTAAGCGACATTCCACATTTCCATCCAACCCCTCCCAGCCCTCTATCTCTAGAAGTGTGCCTCTTGTGAACATTTGACATAAGTGGAATCCTACAGAATGTGGTTTGCTTGTTGACCAACCCCTTCCAAACTGGGGGCTTACTGTTTGGGGTCTCCCTCCTTTCCAGTGGGCAACCCCCTTTTAAAAAAATTGCATTTACAGAGGGTTGCCCAAGACCAACTCAGCAGTCGAAACCTCAGACCTCCTTGCCTTGCGCTGTGACTATAAAGAACTCTGAGTCCGCCCCCTGAAAATGAGACTGATCCCAAGAGCTAGGGAAACCCTGGGATTAATGGCTTTGGCCATACCTAGTAGGTGTGGACGTAACAGCTGTGAGCCTGCCAGCCACTCCCCGGGACTGGTTAGCCAGATATTTTGCCAGTGCCTAATTCTGAATCTGTGGGACCGCGCACCCCTCTGGTTCCAAACCCTCGTGACCTGCTTCCATCTGTTTGCTCTTGATTTCAGGAAAAGAATTCATTCCTCAACTACAATGTGTCCTGTATCCTTACCATGCCTCAGTACATGAGACAGGGCTATGGCAAGATGCTCATTGATTTCAGTAAGTGACACTGCTAAGGCCCACGCTCCACAAAGGGCGGGGGCTGTGGGAACGTTGTCATCTTTCTGTCCTGTGGTCCCTGTAGTTCTGGGCAGGCATGTAGCAAGTGAATGAATACGTGGAGAAAAATCTGAGCAATTCCGGCCAGCCTGGTATACAATGAACCTTCATTGGACCAACCCGGAGTTGGTACCAGAGTTGGTACCTCTCGCTGAGGAGAGCGAGAGGATAGTGAAGTAAGCTTTTGAGGATTATCCCCGTTTGAGGCTTAGGAACAGCACATACGTGCATAAGGCTTCAAATCTGCTCCTGGATTAGGGATTTCGGTTTTGTAAGGCCTTGTCTAGAGGCAGTCCATACATATGTATACCTGGTAGAGGCTTCGGGCCGCATCAATAGTGTATTCTGTATTTAAGAATTTATTTTTAAACCCCAAATCCATACTCTTGGCACTTTTGCAGTCACTTGTAGACACGCACACAGCAGCAAAAAGTCACTGCATTTTCTCAGCTCCAAACAAGCAGGTGCCTTGTTTCAGCATTCGTGGTGTAAACAGATGTTTGTTTCACGATCCGTTAGTGCTACATTTTTCATATTTTTGTGCTTTTTGTTGCTGGTTGTATTTGTTGTAATTTTTTTTTAACACTTATTTTTGAGAGAGAGACAGCAAATATTTGTTGTAAATTTTTTTTAACACTTATTTTTGAGAGAGAGAGACAGCAAGACAGCATAAATGGAGGAGGGGCAGAGAGGGAGACAGAATCTGAAGCAGGCTCCAGGCTCTGAGCTGTCCACACAGCCCCACGCGGGGCTCGAACCCACAAACCACAAGATCATGACCTGAGCTGAAGTTGGACGCTCAACTGACTGAGCCACCCAGGTGCCCCTGTTGGTGATTTTAAATTGCCCCTAAGTGTAGTGCTGAAATGCCATCCAGAAAGGCTGTGGGGTGCCTCGCAGAGAAAATACCCGAGTTAGGCAGGCTTCATTCAGGTATAGGTTGTGGTGCTGTTGGCTGGAAGCTGGATGCTAAGGAGTCAACAATGTATGTTAAATAAGTTGTGAAACAGAAACACAACAAGGTTACATAATGGCGGGTTGATGAAAATATGACCAAAGGCTCATAGAAACCGAACCTGGTATTTCCCGCAGGAGCGGTGGTGTGGTATTTGCCGTGACTTCAGAGAACATTTAACTTCTTGTAAATGATGAGAATCAACTGTATTCTATGCAGGGTTCACTGTCCTATGACACGTTTTGGTCAAAATTAGAATTCTTAGAGTTAGCCTTCCAGCTTTTCCATGTTTAAACCACCTGGGAAGAGATGAAATCAGGAAGTGGAACAGTCCCACTACCGGGGTGGGGGTGTGTGTGTGCCTATAACTCTGAAGAGGTAACACCTATCTTATCAACTTGTCTTCATGGAAAATTTCAAACATGCGTAAAAGTAGAATCATTGCCTAAAACCCTCTATAATGAATGATTAGCATTTTCTGGCCAGTCTTGTTTTACCTCTGTTTCTACCCTCAATTACTTTGCTGTCTCTAACAGAAAAGATCTATTTCAGGTTAAAACATACACAAAACCAAACCTCCCCAAATCCCTTAATATAACCTAAGTTAGAGTATTCAGATTTCCTTAATTTTATGATTTTGTTCCTTTAAAAAGCACACGTAATTATTTTTACTTCATTCCAGAGGGAATTGACATATTGGCATTGATAGATGTGGCTTGTAAATCACTTGCAGTCTGAAGGTTCCCACTCCATCTGTTTCTTGTTTTTCTTTGCTATTCATTTGTCGAAAGCAGGTTAGTTTCCCACTAAGGTTTCTCAGAGTGGAGTTTGTGGACTGCATCCCCATAACGAGATGTGGGTACTGAGATAATAATCTATTTAAAAAATTTTTAAATCTCCAAAAACACACAGAGTGATGTAATGAAATGGCTTCCCGTCTCTGTGCCCACTCCCCTGTTCCCAACACACACCTACAGGTAACCATTGTTCTAAAGTTTCTACGTGTGAAACCTTCTCGAGTTTTCTTCCTGTCTCGTACAAGTAAATATTAACGTAACGTTCTTTCTTTTGGTTTATCCCGAGGTAGCATACCATACAGCAGCCACACTGTATTTTGTTGAATGTCTGAATCCTAACGTACTGCACAGCAGACGGTTCTCGTTAGGCCTGCCACGTTGGCACAATGTCGTTTGCCATTCGGATGAAATAACAGTGTGTGTGTTCCATTCCCTGGCAGGTTATTTGCTTTCCAAAGTGGAAGAAAAAGTTGGCTCCCCAGAACGTCCCCTCTCCGACCTGGGACTCATAAGCTATCGCAGTTACTGGAAAGAAGTGCTTCTCCGTTACCTGCATAATTTCCAAGGCAAAGAGATTTCTATCAAAGGTTGGTGTTTTGACTCTTGAAGAGGGTTGGTACCCAAGATGTTAATGCCGCTGAATAGTCCCGCTTTTCCACTGGCCCCAATGTGCGTGTAACCTGCAAAGAGAATGCCTCATTCTGCGTTTCATCTGAATATGAGAATAGAAGGCCCACTGAATACGGGGCACTGCAGAGACTCTCCCTAAAGGTGCCTACGGGTTCCAGAGTGTTTGGCCCCTTGGGAATGGTTATCGATTTGGTTTCACAAACCTGGGGTTGGTAACAAAAGTCCAGAAAGAAGAAAAACCTTTATTTTCCATCAAGTCTTTTGGCACACACAGGAGCTGGTAAGACATCCCTGTATATTTACGCCAGGGTGGAAGAATTTAATCAGGTCTGTCTTTGACCTTGATTTCCATAGGGGCCGGAGTGATTTCTTAATGTACTATTCCTCTTTTGTAGTTGTTAGAACCGGTCAAATGAATGTTCTGTAAGCTTTTTCTGAACAGGTTGGGTTGAGTGTCAAAGATTCCAACCATTTGGATTTCCTCTAAGAGGGGGGTGGCGGTAGGGAGGCTCAGTTGGGGGTTTGAGGGTTTGCACTTTGGCCAGGTTCTCAGTAGTGCTTCTATTTCAGAAATTAGCCAGGAGACAGCTGTGAATCCTGTGGACATTGTCAGCACTCTGCAAGCCCTTCAGATGCTCAAGTACTGGAAAGGAAAACATCTAGTTTTAAAGAGACAGGTAAAGTTTTTGTCAGCTGCTGGCTCATGGCTAAATGTCTCTTAAGGCTTAACAGCGAAATGGGGGCTTAAAAGGCAGCCCTCTCTTTTCTTCCTTTTTTTTTAATGTTTAGTGTTTTGGAGAGAGAGAGGGACAGTGAGTGGAGGAGGGGCAGAGAGAGGGAGACACAGAATCCAAACCAGGCTCTGAGCTGTCAGCACAGAGCCTGACTCGGGCCTCGAACTCACGAACCATGAGATCACAACCTGAGCCGAAGTCGGATGCTTAACCGACTGAGCCACCCAGGTGCCCCCCGCCTTCTCTTCTTAAAGGAGGAGTTTGCTTAGATACACCTTTCACTGGGTCTCTCTTTCTCTCTCTCTCTCTCTCTCTCTCTCTCTCTCTCTTTTTTTTTTTCATAGGCAGCAGTGTCTGTTAGGCTTGTCTCCCTCCTATCTTCCCCTCTCAGAAACTTTGGGTAAGCTCCTGTCTCAGATTTGGATGACACAAGTGAAGCCGCTCAGTTAAGCAGCTTTGTGTCCCACAGTACTCATGTCATTGTGTGATTTTCTTCGATTGGAAAAAATTGCCCATCTGTAGAGGGGAATCTTCGTAGACCGCAGGGTTCGTGCAAGTGCTTTTAAATTCCTTTAACAAATTCCATCTCAAGTCACGACCACTTGTAATTTGATTTGGTTGACTCCTGTATAAGAAGGGAAGATGAATAATTTTCACTTCTTACGGAGGACACAGTAGGAAGAAACGGATTCTGCGGGAAAGTATTTTGTAAATCAGGAGATATTTTTATACCTCTTTCGCACCTTAGCATATCATTAAACTTGGGGCGTTTCCTTCCTGACTGACCAGCATTTTGGAATCTGTATGTACAAAGACATTTTTGTTGAACGCGTATAATAATTTTTGCTGTTGTTCTCCCCCAGGACCTGATTGATGAGTGGATAGCCAAGGAGGCCAAAAGATCCAACTCCAATAAAACCATGGATCCGAGCTGTTTAAAATGGACCCCTCCCAAGGGCACTTAAAGTGACCTGTTACTCTGAGCCAGCGAACCCCAGCAGTAGGAATCCGTACCCTAGGGATCTGTCTGTCATTTCTGTTGCTCTTGTGATTGGCAAGTACAGTATCCTCTGGGAAGGCCACGCCCCTCAGGACTGTCCTGGCTCCGAGCCTCACGTACTCTGCAGACGCTGGTTCTGAGGAACTGTTGTTTCGGCCTCAGTGAGGTTGCCTGGATGGGATCTCTAGTAGACTTGAGCACAGATCCCTCGTAGCACTGACCCAAGGTGTTCTGTTTGGTACTGTACCTGTCCAGTCACTGGTTCCCCTCGTGCCCTCTAGCCCCTTCAGGTTGTGTTGTGTCTCCCGAACTTTGTAATAGTGCTTCTTGCTGCCCCGGTCACCAGACTTCCAAATAACGGTTGTCGCCACCAGGACCTTTCCAGTTACTCCTTAACGTGTATTTTTTTTTTTTTTTTTTGGAAGAGCAGGGAAGAGGGAACGCTTGTGAGTGTGTGCCCACTCGGAGGGGTCCATTCCCTTTGGATTTTTATCTCCCTTGCAGTTTTTTCCCGCCACCATTTCTATTGAAAGGTCTGGTTTTGGTCAGCGTCCAGCTGACCAGAGACCAGTAGTTTTTAACTTGGAAACAGTATGTAATTTATCCGAATGAAATGGAGAAGGCGGGTCGAGAGGTGGTGATTCTGTCCCTGGCGTTCACCTGCAGTGAACTTGCAGTGTCTCGGGGGAAGCCAATGAGTGCTTCTTGCCTCCCCGGGAAGTGCCCAGTCCTGAATGTATTCTCCTCCCCTGACTCCCCGCCCCGTTTTATGTACGTCTGCAGGTGCCAAAATGTCCAGTTCGCACGCTCCCTGGGTCGTCAGGCTGCACAGACCTTTCCCCAGGGCCCGCCAGTCCGATCTGGCACACACCCGTACTTCTGTCCGAGTCGCGGTGATTTTTTTTTTTTTTTTTTTTTTTTTGGCCTGGACATCCCTGGAGAAGTAGGAAGTGACCGCGAGGGACTTCCGGATCTCCTCTCAGCCCATGACTCAGCAGGGCAGAGTGGCCACCCCCCTGCCAACGTTGGCTCCTCTTCGACAGTGCCTCACCCTCCCCTCTTGAACTGAAGCACTCCTGCCCTTCCAAGAACTCCTCCTCCATTTCCTTTTTTGGGATCTGCCACCATCCCTACCCAACCCCCCCTCCCCCCCCCATTCTCTGGTCTCCTATTTTTGGTTTCAAGCAAAGGAAGAGATGCTCCCTCTAATTTCTGTCCGGCCCATTATAACCTGCTATCTTGGGGCAGCTTTTGATGTAGGACCCGCCACCCTTCCCAACTTGGTCGCCTCCAACACCGCTGTCTTCGTGTGGAGCCCTCCCCACAATCCCGACTCTGGTCATTTGTGCCTTTCTCCTGTCATCTCTGTACACTACTTATACTCACTGTGGGTTGGGGGGAGCTAATTTTAAGCATGTTCAGTGGCAGCTCCCTGCCAGTTTCAGTGTCACTGTTAAAAGTTTATCCAAAAGCAACTTCACTGGGGGTTTTCTTAAGGGGTAAAAGGCCTTTTATCGAAGCTAACCCTTCCCCACATGTGGTAGAATGTGCTGTTCTATATCTACTCCTCAATAAAGCATGTTCTCTGCTCAAGCCCGTTTTGCGCAGGAGCCTTTCTTTGGACGGGGTGCCGAGGACCCGGCGCTCCTAGTGTGTGCACTTGGCGTTTATCTTCCCCAGCAGTAAGCTGACTGTTGAGGGATGTGGTTTGTGGCTGTGGAATTTTTTTTTTTTCTTCTCTGATGCAGGCTATCTATAGAGGGAGTGATTGCTCCGAACTCTTCTCGGTGGGATGGCTTCTCTCTGCCTCAGTTGCCGCTAATAGGTATGCATAGCAGTGATTGGTCGGTATTCCTTCTTTTTTTTTTTTTTTTAAGTAAGCTGTATGCCCAACATAGGGCTCCAACTCCTAAATCTGAGATCAAGAGTCACATGTGCTACAAACTGAGCCAGCCTGGTGCTTCATTATTATTAGTGCATTTTCCTGTGATTACAAGTGCAAAGGAACCAGCAGGAAGTTGGATAGCCGGGATACAGTGGCTACTTGGAGTGGAATGGGGACAGGTTTCCCTCTCTTCACTAAGCTCCTTTGTTAATAGCATTGTCTCCTCCCGGTCGCTGACTCCCAAGTTGAGAGGATGTCTGAAAGGAGCTCATTTGCCCTGGAACGTTTACCCAGTGCAGGAAAAGGAAGGCTGGCACAGTTGAGTGGCCGACTCTTTTTTTTTTTTTTTAATTTTTTTCAACGTTTATTTATTTTGGGGACAGAGAGAGACAGAGCATGAACGGGGGAGGGGCAGAGAGAGAGGGAGACACAGAATCGGAAACAGGCTCCAGGCTCTGAGCCGTCAGCCCAGAGCCTGACGCGGGGCTCGAACTCACGGACCGCGAGATCGGGACCTGGCTGAAGTCGGACGCTTAACCGACTGCGCCACCCAGGCGCCCCAAGTGGCCGACTCTTGATTGTGGCTCACGTCATAGTCTTCCGGTTTCCAGAACAAGCCCCTGATCAGGCTCCACGCTCACAGCACGGAGCCTACTTGGGATTCTCTCCCTCTTGGTCCCTCCCCTTCTTGCTTACTCTCTTTCAAAATATATAAATTCTTAAAAAAGAGGGGCGCCTGGGTGGCTCAGTCGGTTAAGCGTCCGACTTCGGCTCAGGTCACGATCTCACAGTCCGTGAGTTCGAGCCCTGTGTCGGGCTCTGGGCTGATGGCTCAGAGCCTGCTTCCGATTCTGTGTCTCCCTCTCTCTCTGCCCCTCCCCCGTTCATGCTCTGTCTCTCTCTGTCTCAAAAATAAATAAACGTTAAAAAAATTAAAAAAAACAAAGACTCTTCTTAAACTCTTAGAATGATGTATACCCAAATCTCCCTATTCTAGATATTTGTATCAAAGGGAAATTCTGCTCACTCGCATTTCTTTTTTTTTTTTTCTAATGTTTTTATTTATTTTTGAGACAGACTGAGCATGAGCAGGGGAGGGGCAGAGAGAGAGGGAGACACAGAATCTGAAGCAGGCTCCAGGCTCCGAGCTGTCATCACGGAGCCCGACGTGGGGCTCGAACACACGGACTGAGATCACGACCTGAGCTGAAGTCGGACGCTTCACCGACTGAGCCACCCAGGCGCCCCTGCTCGCTCACATTTCTAAAACATTGGAATGCATCATGTGAGCCATGAGCCTGGAATGCTGAGGTCAGGGCACTAGAAGTTTTCTTGCGCACAGTCCGGATCCCAAGACTCCGCTGATTTGCCACCCAACGTGCCTTATGGAAAAGTAAAAGATTTCTCTGGTTTAAATCCCTTACAGGTATGGGAACAGAGTGTTCACTTCCTGGGCGATTTTGTGTCAGACTGACCCCTCTGACTCTTTTTACCTGCACAAAAGCAACTCGGCTGCTTACGCTCTTTTCTAGCAGAACAAGTCTGGAATTATTCCTGGATCCAGCTCCTGAAACCCTCTAAGTGGAAGCGCCTACTCTGTTTCCAGAGGAGAAGGGAGCCCTGGCGTGTGCTGGCTACTTCCTGTATATGCTTGGCACTGCTATGAGCCTTCCCACTGCCTCTGACCCTCACGTCAGCCCCGCGCAGGAGTAATTCACACTGGTTCTGCAGGACGCCTGGAGCCTAAGGTGACGATAAACAATGAAGGCAGAACATTCATTTTGTAGTCTGTCCAGCGTGAGAACCTAACACCCTACCCTCTATCTTTCTCCACGTTTTTGGTTCCATGATAATCAGTCATCCCCCCCCCCCCGACTTTTTAAAAAAAAAAAATTTTCTTTTAATGTTTATTTTGGAGAGAGCGTGAACAGGACAAGGAGCAGAGAGAGAGGGAGACACAGAATCCGAAGCAGGCTCCAGGCTCCGAGCTGTCAGCACGGAGCCCGACGCGGGGCTCGAACTCACCAACCGCAAGATCATGCCCTGAGCCGAAGTCAGACGCTCCACCGACTGAGCCATCCATCCATGCACCCCAGTCATCCTCCCCCTTTTGGATTTCCTTGCTTCAGCCACAGGCGCCCATACTTCTAGTGGTTTCCGTTGCAAGAAAAATAAACGTGGAAACTTTCAGATGAAGGAAAGGACTTCAGTTGGTCCTATAAGCAGCAGCTGGGGGTCAGAGACCTGAACCAGGAAGCAGAAGCCCTGCCCTGTTCTGGTGCTGCTGATTTTAGGACTGAGCTATTCAGTAAGCATCATCCCTTTCTGAGGTTTCCTTCCCTCCTCCTACCTCGCTCTTCTTCATGGGAAAATTGGAGGCTCAGAGTTCTTGCTGCTGGATTATAGAAACCAAGTCCTGATTCCCTCTGATTCCAGACCCGTTAACGATGCTGTCATGAGCCCCGTGATCCCTCTGCCTGTTATTCCCATTTCTCCCAAGGAAGTAGAGGGAGTCAAGTGATTTTTTTTTTTTTTTAAACAATATGGTTTACCCTGTATAGGCCAAGATGACGCTTGTGATTGTTAGTTTTGTTTTTGTCCCTGTAGTCCTGGGCAGATGGCCTGCCTAGGGTTGGGAATGGTCTTGCATGGAGTTGATGCGAAAAGTAGTTGGTTCAAATGGAGGTTGGGGCTACGTATGAAAGGCCAGTAGGAAAATAGACCACAGCTTACAGTACACATTTCTGGAATATGGAATGGGATGGAAAGCATCGATTTACGGGTGTATTAGTAACTTCACCTTCCTGCCTTTTCATCCAAAGAGCCACTGATAGGCCAAATGGGATCCGGGAAGTGCAGGTTGTGTGACCGGTGCCGGGGTCACACATCATAGCTCTCTGCAGAGACCATCATTTTTTTTCTTCTGACCTTTTGAGAAAAACTAGCCTTGGATCTTCTCGAATGCACGCGATGCTGATACGCACACATTTGTCTACAGTTCAGGAGACCCCGCCTTCGAAGTCCTTTCCTGCATTGAGGTTCAGAAATAAGAAACCTTGGTTTGTGAAAGCTTCTGTGAGCAAGTGTGAACCCTGCCTTCACACCCCCCAGAGCCCTCAACTGGCTTGTGTGTGCAGGCTCAAATGACCGGTCCCACGGAGTAAGGTAAAGTGACGGCTGAGGGAGCGGGCCTGGCTCACTGTGGCTCTCCACTTCCTCCCGTGGCCTCCCAAGCGTGCACATACACAAAATGCGGCACGAGGTTCTGCGTGTTAGGATAAAGTGAAAACTCCTTGGCTAACTATGTGGGGTGTGCTAGGAGTCGTAGACAACGATCTTTGGTCTTCAGCCGGATCATGGAATTCTAAGCACTAGACGTGCTGGATTTGCCCCGGCCCTGTCTGCTCCAAACTTGTATGACTGCCTCTCCCAGACTGTCTCCTGCCAAGGGGGGCAGTGTAATTGCCCACTTCCTTTGTGGTGCCTTCCAACCAAATGCCAGTGAGTGTCACCGAGGAGGAAACAAAGGACCGCCCGGTGGTGACAAATGCCCCTGGTGCTGAAATATATATCAGTTTGTCTCCTCGGCCTTGTGTAAGACCTTAGAGATGCAGGTCACGTGGCCACCATTTGCGAGTTTGGGGGTTTGTTTATTTGTGCCAAGAGTGGAGAAAATAACCTGTGCTGTTGCACAACGCGGGCTCCGTCGCTCGCCCCAGACGGTCTCTGTGAGATATAAACACCTTTATCCTTGACCCGTCACGTTCATTCCAAGCAGCCTTCCCTTCTTCACTGGGGGTTCGTTTCTGGGAACAGCTCACCTTCTATTTATTCCAGAGTTATTAGAAACCTACACTCTGTGTGTGTCTCTCTCTCTCACACACATACACACACACACACATACACACACACAGGTGTGGTAGATCATCTCCAGAGCTGGCCACCAGCAGTCTCTGCCATTTCTGGCTATGTGTTCTGTTCCTCCCAGCAAGAGCCATCCTTTTCCTTCTGGAGAGTGGGCTGGACTCTTCACTTGTTTTGACCCCTTGAATGTGGCAGAAGTGATAGGCTGGCGGCTTCCGCTTTTGCTGTGGGAAACCAGCTGAGATGTTTCCACACCCGAAGCTTGAGCGAAAGTGAAGAGTGAGGGCCGTGCAGAGAGAGACCGGGCGTGGGAGGAGGTGCAGAAGTGGAATACCGAGATCCCAGGCCTCCCTCCTGAATGCGGCCTCGGCAGTGACCCCTGCTGGCACCGCTTGAAACTAAAGAAACGCAAGGGTGAAATACCGTTCGAAGCCCTTCCTTGCAGACGATTTTGACAGCGTTGGGCAAGGGCAGAAGAGAACTTTTCGAAATGCGAGGACAGGAATTGAGTTTGGCCTCTAGGTTGCCTCAGCTGGTTGCCTGTGACTGGAAACCAGATGCGCCTGGCAAAGGGCCACCCCCTGTGTAACTCCAGGGGCACTATTCCTAGGCCTTACTACGGCAGCCTGGGAGCCACTTCGAGCCCGGTGTGACCAGCTTATTTCAGCTGTCAAGTTGCTTCTGAGGTCCCCGCCTGGCCTTGGAATCTCAGCTACCTCCTTATGGAAGCGGGTCAGGAAGAGTGGAGGATATCCTGCTGTCCAGACGTGGCTCGTCGCTTCCCTGCTCATCCACGGGGCTTTCCAATGCTTCTTGGATTAAGGTCACATTCATCCTGGCTTTCAAGTCTTTCCATAAGCTGACTCAGCTCACGTGGCCTTGGTGGTTCCCCTACACACAGCCTCGGAGTGCAGCTGGCTTAGTCTCTACCCCCTCTCCTCTTTCCTGGATAATCCTCCCCTAAGTGTGTTCCACTGAACCCCATAGTATGGGCAAAAAGGATACTGTAGCCACACAAGCTAGGAAATCAACTCGTCAAAAAGTAGCGGTATGTTTCTTGACGTCAGAGCTTCTCAAAACCTCCCTCTTGGGCTTTTCCTAGAGGAAAGCACAGTAACATTTCCTAAAACGATCCAAGCTGGAAGGAGACTCCTGCAAGACTGGTATGCTGGGGCGGCGGGGGGGGGGGGGGTGTTGTTAGACATTTGGAAGTTTCTTCCCCACCAATTGAAATGGCCCAGCTAAAAAGGAGTGCCTTAATTCTGCCTGGGACTTGTCTGTACGGTTATGGGCGTAGACCAAGCGAGTGGAGGGGTTTGGATGTTTGGAGCGAAGGCACCTTGGCTCAAATCCTGGGTCTGCCATTTCCCGTGTAACTTCAAGCGCGTGGCTTATTGTCACCTGCAGAGTGACGATAGTAACTATGAAGGGAAATTGTCTTGCAGAATGCCTGGCTTATACACAGATGTTCATTTGTCCAAAAAAAAAAAAAAAAAAAAAAGGCCTTGCAGTCTCCTGGAGGAGGCAAATAAGAATACATATGATTTCTAATTGTGATCAGTGCTGCAAAGGGAAAAGGACCGGGGGTGGGAGCAGCAGTGGAGGCCGCTGGTTGAGCTTGGTTATCAAGGAATCCCTGAGAAGACCCTTTATCTTGAACAATGAGTTGGCCAGGGGTGGGGAGTGGAGGGATGGGGGCAGCTCTCCCAAAGCAGAGAGAGCCTAGATAAATGGAGCCGGGTGTAGGTGAGCCCTGGTGTGTGTGAGGGCCTGAGAGAAAGCCCGGCTGTGGGGGAAGGAACAGCACAGGGACTTGGAGGCCTTGACTGTCGGGTTTATCCCTGGAAGCTGAACTGCGGCCAGCAGGGGCTGGCGGGATCTGATTCCCCATTTTAAAAGGTCATGCTCTAGGTGGCGCATGGATGGGGGTGGGTCTGGCAGTCAGGTGGGAAAGCAAGGAAGTAGAGGGGGGGGGGTGTCGCCCTCCCGGCAAGGGAAGACCTCGGTTTGCACAAAGGGTGGTCGTGGAGGGGGCAGGAATTTGAGATGGATTTTGGAGAAGCCAAGAACTGGGGGATGTATTCGATGTGAGGCACGAGGAGTAGAGAGAGGGTGGCTCCCAGGTTTCTACCGGGCACGCAGAGGTGCCATTTGTGGAGATGCCCACCACGGTGGGTGGGGGGGCGGGAGCGGGGAGGAGTGCCTTTGGGGCGGTCGGTGAAGAGTTCAGCGTTAGCACCTGCTGAGGTTGAGAACCACACGGTATGTGTGTGATACGCTGTGGCTGCGATTATTTATCTCAGGTACTTGTATTAAGTTTGGCTCCCTCATGGCTCTCTAGAGACAGAGACTCCCCAAGGACAGGAAGTGTGAGCCCTTCTGTCAAAACACTCTCCAAGGACCTCTTAGGCGCCAAGCCCTACTTTGGCTCTGGGATAAAGACGCATGGGATGTGGTCTGCGTGCTTGAGAAACCCTGCTGACGGGAAGTGTGAGCTAGAAGATCCTATATTGAGTGATGTCACGGAAGTATGTGCAAGGTGCTTTGGAAACTCAGAGGTGGGAGTGAATGAGTAGTTCCCAGCTTGGGAAAGCTTTTCAGAGACATTGACCTCTAAGAATTCCCCAGCATGGTAGGTGCGGGAACCAGAAGTTGAGGGAACGTGGTGGGGGGTGAGATCAGGATCAATGGAGAGCAGGGAGTGGCCTTTGCACATCTCAGTCCCCCTGTAAAGTCGTTAGATGTTCAAGGACAAATCTGTGTCCCCCTTCTTCCATCTGAGTTCCTGGCCCAGTGCCGGCACAGAGAGGACGCTCACTAAATATTTGGTGACTCCGGTTTCTCTTAAATGTCCCAAATTTCAGTCTTCTTTGCCACTCCTTCAAGTTGGGCTATGACAGTGACCCGCCTCTTGGGACCACGGCACTGGGTGGGGGGACGGGGGGTAGGAGTTCAGGAGTGGATGGAGTAAGGGGTGCATTAACTGGGGAATTCTGCAGGGGTGTCTGGAGAGGGCTTGCACCGCCCCCACTCCCATCTGGCTCACTGGCCGTGTGTGAGGTGGGAGAAGGAAGAGCGGGGAGACCTGAGGTTGATTCAGGGCTCACGATGAACAGGATGGAGGCTATTTTATTACAGGTCGAATAGGGGGATCTATCTTAACTGGTTGTGCTGACCCCATCTGGCTGCCCCTTACTGGTCTCTGCTTTCACTGAAACCTTCCCTGGCACCCAGATGAAGGGCCTGCCCTCTCCTCCAGTACCGTCTTCCCCTCCCTTTAAAAACAGCCTGGGGGCGCCTGGGTGGCTCAGTCGGTTAAGCGTCTGACTTCGGCTCAGGTCGTGATCTCGCGGTCCGTGAGTTCGAGCCCCATGTCGGGCTCTGTGCTGACAGCTCAGAGCCTGGAGCCTGTTTCGGATTCTGTGTCTCCCTCTCTCTCTCTGAACCCCCCCCCCCCCCGCCCCGTTCATGCCCTGTCTCTCTCTGTCTCAAAAATAAATATTAAAAATTTTTTAAAAATAAAAAATAAAAACAGCCTGGCCACTCCACTCCCAAAAGATCAGATGTACCCCTCCCAAAAAACCTCTAACCCGTTTCCTTCTTTGTGGAGAGAGGGACACAGAAGCTAAATGTTATGTACCCTAGGGAATTAATGAATTGTCTTCTGCTGAGCCCACACAACTCCTTACTCGTCCCTTTACGTAGCCCCTCCACGCTTACTCCCTAGCTTTGCCCTCCGTGGTTTCATTCTGGTTGGCGGGCCTGTTTCTAAGCATCCCAGAGTCCTCTGTGCCCTGCCTGCCTATTAACCCCTGGGGCTGCGACAGTTGTCTCCCCATCAGATTGGGGACTCCCTAAGGGTAGGAAGTGTTTCGTTGCTCCGGAGCTCTCCCCAGTGCTCAGAGCATGAACTAGCTGCCTGTGTCCCAAAAGCAAAGCAGTTACTTGAAGAGCCCCTTTTTATACGTGAGAATTGATGAAGGAGGACCTGGGATCCAATTCCTCTCCAGGTCAGTGGACCCATGGATTCGGGTCGTTGAGATGATGACCTGTGAGTAGGGAAAAGGGTGTCTTTCAGGCTGGGGCTGTCCTGCTTACCTGTGTCCCAAAGGTGGGGACCAGGGCTGTTTAGAATTTCCCTTTGCGGTTCTGGAAAAGACCTCGCCTGCTGCCCTGCCGGGCCCCTGGGCATTCCTGCCATCTACCCTGTGCCAGAGAAGAAACTGCTCACTGTTTGTCCATTTATTGAGCCCCTACTGTGTTCCAGGCACAGGAGATGTGGAAGCAGGTAGCACTTGGCCCTTGCTTAGTTGCCAGATGGGGGCTGAGAGCCGAGGAAGGGCAGGGTCAGCCCCAGCTCACGACTGAGACAACAGTGCCTTTATGCGTCACCATTGCCTAACACTGAAGAGTCCTGGAAGGAACCGCAGTGAGTTCAGTGAGCCGGCTGGGACACGGCCGCGTCGGGGAGTGGGAGACGCACGGAGAAGCACGTTGGCCTGGCCGCTGTCAGCTGTGACGTCCAGGTAAGGAGACGGGGTTTCGGCCCCTTGGGAAGTGTGCGGTGGGCGCTCTTACTCTGACCCGTGGTCCTTGTCCTCTTTGCCTGGGAAGTGTTCTGTGCATGACAGCGGCGGTTAGAAGAGCCTTGTCTGTCCCACCCCACCCCCCACCCACCCCCACCCCTGCCGGAGGGCTTCCCCAGTGACTCCCCTCTGGGCCCTCCACTTCCCTACCCCCCGGCTGTACATATGTTGGCAAATGACAAGTTCATCTGTCGGGTATCGTATCTTCCCGGATTCAATTGTAAGCGCCTCCAGAGCACGGATGGGCCAGCCCTCAGCTATTCTGTCTAAAAGAAGGGCAGTGCTAATCCAGTATTTGAAAGGCCAGAGGCCCTCCTGGAGATGTATAAGGTGCAGCGGACTAGGCAGCAGGAGACCCAGCGTTCGTCCCTGCTGTCCTCAGCTCACTGTGTGACTTTGGGCAAGTTGCTTCCCATCCCTGCAAAATGACGGTCCCTGCCCCACACTCGGCACGGAGGGACACTGATCCCGTGTTGGTACTGAGGTGACTTCCATGGCCCTTTGGATGGAATCGCTCAGACATTTAGAAAAGAGTCTTGGGGTGGGGGGGGGGGAGGTGGGGGAAACAGAGGACTTGCCATCTGGACGGAGAGGGTCCAGCTTCAGGACTACACCTGTCTCGGGCCTGGATCATCAAAGGGACCGCCTCCCTGCACCTCAGCTGCGTTCTTCTATGGGACATCTGCCTAATGGCTGGTGGGGACCCTGCTCTGTTTGTCCAGCTGCTGGGCCCCCACCGTGGAGACGCAGTGAGGCGTCTGGTCGCTTTCTCCTGATGCCCTTGCAGTCCGCTGGAGGCTCTCACCTACCTTCTCTAGAGGGTCCTGCCCTGCCCAGGAGGCCCCACGCTCTTTGTGCCTGCTGGTGGGTGCCCTGGGGGTGGAGCTAGAAGAGACAGAAAAGAAGGAGAGCAGCACAGTAAGGCCGTCCTGGGACCCAAGAAGGGCAGGGCAGGGCAGGGCCAGCCCTGGGGCCTTGTAAATGCAGTCGTTCCTCAAGCATCCTGGGAGTTGAGGAAGAACCGTGGATTGGTTCATTTCGCTCACTGATTTCATTCATTGATTTCCGCCTCTTTCTCCTTCACCGTCCCTCCCTTTGCCGTTCTTTCCACAGACACCTAGGGGGCACCTCTCACTGATGGAAACTCGCGTCGTGGGTACAGAGGAGACAGCAGACCTGCTCCTGCCCGAGGTGGGAGGGGCGCCACTCTGGGGACACCAGTCACGTGACCCAGCAAGGCAGGGCAGGGCAATGTGCCAAGGACAGCACGGCGCCCAGGGTAGGGCAGGCAGTGGGGGAAGGAGAGGTGGGGCTTGGAGTCAAGCCCGTGAGAGCAGCCCGGAGGATGTGGTGAGTCGTCAGAGCATTGGACTTGATCCTGAGTCCTGAGGGTGTGGTGGGTCAAGGTTGGTCGGTTTTCTTTTGATTTTTTTTCCCCCCCTTTTCACCAGGGATTTGGGGCAGGGTACCGGCTGCTCAGATTTGCACTTTTCAGATCCCTCGAGGCTCAGTGTGGGCAATGGATTGGTTAGTTTTTCCAATTCCAGGCTTTAGACCCAAAGTGATTTTGAAACCTTTGGGCAGAACTGGCTGCATCCTGTCTCTTCCTTATCCCTGCAACTACTCCCCACCCCCCGCCGCCCCCGACCCCACACGCACAGACCACCTCTCTAAGGAAACCGCCAGGAAGCCTAGTGTGTGGCCAAACCAGGTTGGCCCCACCCTCCCCGATGCCAGCCTGGCATGCCCCTGGCCAGAACATGTCCCCCACCTCCGGCTTGTTAGTGGCTGGGACAACTCCGCCCTCCCCAGGGAGCATGCTGAGAGGAAAGCCTAGACAACACTTACCTGTTCTTCTCTCTGGCTGGATAGGAGGTATTCCTGGGGGGAAGAGAAAGAAGGAGTGAGAGCCACACTGCTTCCCTGGGGGCTTGGCGAGGCAGGAAGGGTTGGTGGCTCTTTGGGGCTCGGTGCCTTTTTTTTTTTTTTTTTAATGTGCATTTTTTTTTTTTATTACAAAAGCAGCCTTTGAATACATGCCCACTATAAAAAGAGTCAAGTAATGAGAGGTTTGTGGAGTCAAAATTAAAGTCCCTTTCACCCTCTTCCCCTCACCTCCACTTCCCAGCCTCGATGTAACCACCGTTGACAGTTTGATGTCTATCCTTCTAGAAATTTCCGTATCTGTTTGCATATGTATGTAAGTGTGTAGTTGTTAAAAAAACAAAACAAAACAGGGGCGCCTGGGTGGCTCAGTCGGTTGAGCATCTGACTTTCGATGCCCTCACCCTTAGGGTGGCTGCACCCCGACATGCCAGAGGCAGCCCCAGTTTTTACACCTGTAGCCTGGCCTAGTGAACTCTCCATAAAGCGTCGCTGTTTGACGATCATTTATACGGACACCTTATGGCATGGGTGACCCCTACCGGCCTGGTGCCTGGGCTTGGTTTCACAGAACCCGCTCAGAACCACGCCTGTCTGGACAGCGCCCATCTTTGTCACTCACCTTCCACCCGCTTCCCCATCAGCCCAAAGAACTGGCTCGTTTTGCCCCTTTTCACCTCCTGAAGCGTGAGCTGAATGTGGGGGACGACACCGTCCTGGGGAAGCAAAGAGTTCATCGTTAGAGGCCGGAGACGAGACCGGGAGGGCAGCCTGAACACCAGCAGCATCGTGACCCTTGCTCCGTGCGGGCACGCGGCTCTGGCGCATTCTTTACCCAATACTGTGCCTACTAGACGCAATAGATAGCTAACGTTCTGCCTGTTACGTTCCTCACACGGTTCCCGGCGCTTCCGCATATGAACTCATTTCATCCCCGCTGAAGCCACACCAACTAAGAACCGGTATGGTTACCAGGTTACAGACAAAGATGCCGAGGCACGGAGAGATTGGTTTGTCCAGAGACGGAGCCACAACTTGAATCTGGGTCACCTGGCTCAAAGGCCAAAATCTCATTTACTCTTCACAAACACCATATGAAGTAGTGACTGTGGTTTATCCCCACTCTGCAGATGGGGAAACTAAGACTTATGGGGGGGGGGTAAGTGACTTGTCCAAGGTCACACAGGAAGTGGTGGAGGCAGGATTTGAACCCAAGGAGTCTGCCTCCAGGGCCTGGGTTCTGCTCGATCTTAGAAATGTCTCCAAGCATAGACAAGGGGCGGGGGGCAGCTGATGAACTCATGGTGGGTACCTGGTAGGCAAGGCGGGAGACCTCCCCCTGCACCCTCACTCCCACTGCTTCTCCCCTGACTTCCCCCCCCCGCCCCGACGCGTGCCCTACCCAACAGCCTGGGTCTCCCATATGGAACATGGCATGAGGCCTGGGGTAGAGGCCATGACCCTGGGCAAAGGCTCTTTCTTTCTTTCTTTCTTTCTTTCTTTCTTTCTTTCTTTCTTTTGTTTTTTTTAATGTTTATTTATTTTTGAGAGAGAGAGACAGACAGAACATGAGCAGGGGAGGGGCAGAGAGAGAGGGAGACACAGAATCCGAAGCAGGCTCCAGGCTCCGAGATGTCAGCACAGAGCCCGACGCGGGGCTCGAACTCACGAACCGTGACCTGAGCCGAAGTCAGACGCTCAACCGGCTGAGCCACCCAGGTGCCCCCAAAGACCTTTTCATCCTTGAGCTGCTGGGCTGAAAGTTCTGGGCCGAGGGCTATGGGTTGAAGTTCTCATTTTTCCATCAGCCTTCGTGATGTGGGCCAATGTCCTCTCACTTTCTGGCCTTAACCCCGAAGGGCTTGCTCAGCTCTGCCGAGAGGGAGAGAGGCTTGCTAGTGGAGAGAGTGACAATGGGTGACAGTCATTAGACCATCTTCACATCTCTGTGCGCCCAGTACCTGGCACAGAGCCTAGAACACAGCAGGTGTGGGATACAGAATGCCGAAGAGGGGCCCTTTCTCTGGCATTCCGGGAAGAGGGAGGAGGATGGGGGTCTCCTTTCCCAGGAAGGCTGAAGACAGGCAGCTAGAGCCCTCAAGCAACACGAGCCACCTGGCTGGAGTCGCCTCGCCTGGCCTGGAACCGGAAAAGCCTCCTTGGGGATCTGGACCCGTTTCTGAAAAGCTCATGAAAACCACTTTGGGTAAAAGGCGGCCTTCAAAGGCAAGCTGGACAGAATGGCTATCTATGAATTAAACAAGACTCCCCTCGCTCCCACCCTCCTGGGTGGCTGGACACTGGTCCCCATTTACCCGGGACAGACTCCTCCCCCTGCCTGAAGCCCTCCTCATGCATTTAACCCAAATCCCCAGCTCCAGGGATAGCTGCACGTGGGGGATCCCTCAGAGCGGGGGAGGTGACAAGTCACACTGACCCTGCCTTGTTCCTTCCTTCCGTCCCCTCCCTCGTGGAAATGGTTCCTCTACTCCCAGCTCCCGGGGGCTGGGAAGCCCAGCAGACCGGGTGAGGTGCTGTTTCTCGCATGGCTGCGTAGAGAGCTCCCCGTCACGCGGCTCGGTGTCCCTGGGCCTGGGCCAGGTCCCGTGATGTTTGGCACAGATGCTGCAAAGCATGTCACAGCTTGCAGAGAGTCTCGGGGATCATCTTCCCTCGCCTCCCATTTTACAGGTGAGGACACTCACGGCCAGAGAGCAGCCGTGACCTTCCCAGGGTCGCACAGCGTCAGTGGAGAAGCGGAGACTTGAACCCAGGACTGCCCACCCTGCTGTCTTCTCGACCACACTCGGGGACAAAGCAGGGGTTCCTGGAAATCCACCACAAATGGCTGTTCCTTCGATGGCTCTCCCAGTGACCCCAGGGTCCTGACCATCCCGGGACTGGGAGAGCCAGGCTCAGGCTTGCTCTCCTAAAACCCTTCACGGAACACTGGTCCTGTTTGCTCTGCTGGCCTCACTCCCCTGTCTGGGAGCTGCCCAAGGTCAGGGTCTTTGTCTTCCCAATCAGATGGAGTGGGGGCACAGAGGCTGTGTGCCCAATTTTTGGGTTTCTCCCCAGTTTAGTTTAGTAGAAGATACTGGCAATCAAACTCTTATCAGGAAGTAAGAGTTTCTATACAGAAGATGAAACAGTGGTCCCGCCCCAAGTTGGCCCTCCCTTTGAAAGGAAATTCTGGGGGGCACCTGGGTGGCTCAGTCGTTTGAGCGTCGGGCTTCAGCTCAGGTCATGATCTCCCAGTTTGTGAGTTCGAGCCCCGCATCCGGCTCTGTGCGGACAACTCAGAGCCTGGAGCCTGCTTCGGATTCTGTGTCTCCTTCTCTCTCCGCCCCTCCCTCACTTGTGCTCTGTCTCTCAAAAGTAAATAAATGTAAAAAATAAAAAAAGGAAGGAAATTCTGGAAAATGTCCTCTGACGGACGGATACACCAAATCTGACCTTGGGCAAATGTGCAGTTGTGCTGCTGAATCTGCATAACCTTGCACAGACTGTTTGACCTTTCTGTGCCTCAGTTTCCTTATCTGTGAGATGGGGATAGTAATGTTATCTTCTCCACAAGGCTGATAGGAGGATTAAACTGGTGAATATTTATGAAGCATTTAGGCCAGTGCCAGGAACATAGTATATGTTAAGACACACACACACACACACACACACACACACGCTCACCCCCCCCCACACACACACACTCACCCACTGTTCCATGTACATGTGCCCCTTCGGAGGTCTGCCAGGCCAGGGGCCATGGCCCTGAACCTACCCACAGAGGGGAGTCAGACAACACGGCTAACAATGTACAACCTACTCTCCTGGCACCGGCGGAAGGGATCTTCTAACCCCTCCACCACGGACCAGCCCCTGCCTCACCCCAAAGGTACCTCCTCCAGGGTCACGGTTACCCAGGACCCTGCTTCAGCTCCGAGTGCCAGTTTCTCGTCAACTGTCCCGGTGCATGCAGGCAGCCCCATCAGGAGA
Organism: Lynx rufus; assembly: GCF_022079265.1. Classification (NCBI taxonomy): domain Eukaryota; kingdom Metazoa; phylum Chordata; class Mammalia; order Carnivora; family Felidae; genus Lynx; species Lynx rufus. The sequence continues at coordinate 22,964,345 of NW_025814832.1, read as the reverse complement.
AGCAGGGGGAGGCAGGGCAGCATGGTCAGTAGTGTTCGGTCCCGGGACCCTCTGGGAGCCCCTCTCGGCCTGTAGATGCTGCCCCCAGGTCTGGGTCCTCTCTCTGGCTCCTTTCGTGTGTGTGTGTGTGTGTGTGTGTGTGTGTGTGTGTGAAGCTCCACCTATTCTCGGTCCTTCCAGCTACCCTGCTTTTCCTTCGGCTTATCTGACCCCCGAGGCCACTTCCTGTGACTCCCACCCCTCCCTCCCCTGCTGGAAAGGCCAATGATACCAAAGGAGGGACCAGACCTCTTCCATTGCTGCCCCAGCACTTGATCCCCGGGCTCAGCGCTCTGATGCAACACCCGCCTCGCCTTTGGCTGCATTCCCTTGGTGGCAGGTGCACAATGGGGCACTGTGTGGGGCCTGGCTACAAGCCCGAGGGGGCCTTGTCACCCTGGAAATGGTGGGTGACAAGGGAGGGGGACTGTGTGGCTCCTCCCTGCCTGGTGCTCTGCTCCCCTGTAAGAGAGGCCTCTCCCCAGACCTTAGGATCCTACCGCTTGTCTCCCCATTGCTGAACCCCCCCCCTTCCTGCTGTTCCCTTCTGTCGTGTCCCAGGTTGTGTATAGAAACGCACGTCCCGCCCTGAGAGAAGGAACACGGTGCTTGAAGGAGTGGAACTTCTCAAGAGGGAGAATTGGAATTCGCCAGAAGAATGGCCTCCTGCTGAGGTGTCATCAGGGCTAAACTACTTCCCACTGCTGTCAGAGTGATTTTTCTAGACCCCTAACCTGGCCTGTCCTCCCTGCTCACAGCCTTCCAGTGTCTCCCCCATGGCTCCTGGCATAATAATGTTGGAGCTCCCCCAGCATGGCATCCAAGGCCTTTCTCCACGTAGTTCCTCCCTGTCTCCCATCCATCTATCCATCCATCCATCCATCTTTCTGTCCATCTGTCAGTGTAGGGCAAGGGCCATGCGGTCAGAGACCTGAATTCCAATCCTAGCTCCACCACTAAATAGTTATGTGACCTTGACACATTACTTAACCCCTCTAAACCTTAGAATCCTCATCTGTAAGATGAGATTAACAATAGCACTTATTTCCAAAGTTGTTGGAGGATCAAATGAGATCATGAACGTGAAGCACTTAGCACGGGGGCGTGATGATAAATCTTTCACACCTTGAGCTATTATTCCTGTCGCTATTATCGACTGGGTGAGGCACCGGGCCACAGGGGATGAATGAGACCCCAACCCTGTCCTCCAGAATCTCGCAGTCCAGGAGAGGAGACCTCTGGCTGGCAGGTAAGCTCTGTTCAGTTTGGTAGGTGGCCGCATAGAGACGGGAGCCAGAGAAGGGCATATCCCCTCCCCAGTCTGCCCGGAAGCCATTCCCTGGTCCCAGACACGCTGCATCACCTGCTCCCAGGACAGGCTGAAACTCTCTGCCCCGTGCTTCGACCTTGGTTGTTGCTTTGCCTGGGCCTCCTTTCCCACCTGACATAGTCCCACCCAGCCTTAAAGGTCCTGCTTCACCATCACCTCCACAGTAGAGTTTTTCCGCGTCTGTTCCTGACTCCAGCAAGAATTGATTGGCTCTTTTCCTCTGCTTTCCCAGTATCTCCTGTTTACATCTCTTGCAGCTCTGCACGGGGCGGCGGGGGGGGGGGGGGCAGGTGAGGGGGGGGGTACTGGGGAGTGCAGGGTGTGGCCTGCACGGAGTGGCAGCCGATGGAGAGAGCGGATGCGAAACCCAGCCCTCCCCCTCTGTTCACCAAGCTGCACAGTCTGGCTTGGGGCTTTGCACCCCTGGAGGAAGGCACTTTGCTCCCTTTCTCCCAGAGGGGACAGCCGGGCTGAGGATAGCCCTGCTGGTCTGCCACGAGCTCTCTGAGAGCGGGGCTGGGATATACATGTGCTTGACACACAGTGGGTCCTTAAGAAAAGTGCAGTCAAGGGGCGCCTGGGTGGCTCAGTCAGTTAAGTGTATGACTTTGGCCCAGGTCATGATCTCGCGGTTCGTGGGTTCCAGCCCCACATGTGGGCACATGAGGGCTCTGTGCTGTCAGGGCAGAGCCTGCTTCAGATCTTTTGTTCCTCTCTCTCTGCCCCTCCCTGCTCCCCTCTCAAAAATAAACATAAAAATAAAAAAAGAAATGAAGAGAGAAAGGAAGGAAGGAAGGAAGGAAGGAAAGAAGGAAGAAAGAAAGAAAAAAAAAGAAGGGAAGGAAGGAAAGAAAGAAAAAGAAAGAAGAAAGAAAGAAGGAAAGAAAGGAAGGAAGGAAAGAAGGAAGAAAGAAAAAAAGAAGGGAAGGAAGGAAAGAAGGAAGGAAGGAAAGAAAGAAAGGAGAAAGAAAGGAAGGAAGGAAGGAAGAAAAGAAAGAAGGTAAGAAAGGAAGGGGAAAGAAAAAAGAAAGAAGGAAAGAAAGGAAGGAAGGAAAGAAGAAAAGAAAGGAAGGAAGGAAGAAAGAAAAAAGAAAGAAGGGAAGAAAGGAAAGAAAGAAAAAGAAAAAAAGAAAGGAAGGAAGAAAAGAAAGAAGAAAGGAAGGAAGGAAGGAAGGGGAAAGAAAAAAGAAAGAAGGAAAGAAAGGAAGGAAGGAAGAAAAGAAAGAAAGAAGGCAAGAAAGAAAAGGAAGAAAGAAGAAAGAAGGGAAGGAAGGAAGGAAAGAAAAGAAAGAAGGTAAGAAAGAAAGGAAGGAAGGAAGAAAAGAAAGGAAGGAAGGAAAGAAAGAAGGTAAGAAAGAAAGGGAGGAAGAAAAGAAGAAAGAAAGAAGGGAAGGAAGGAAAGAAAGAAAAAGGAGAAAAAAAGACAGGAAGGAAGGAAGAAAGAAAGAAGGTAAGAAAGAAAGGGAGGAAGAAAAGAAGAAAGAAAGAAGAAAGAAAGAAGGAAAGGAAGGAAAGAAAGAAAAAGGAGAAAAAAAGAAAGACAGGAAGGAAGGAAGAAAGAAGGTAAGAAAGAAAAAGAGAGAAAGAAGAAAGAAAGAAGGAAGGAAGGAAGGAAAAGAAAGAAGAGAAAGAAAGGAAGGAAGAAAAAGAAAGAAGGTAAGAAGGAAAGGAAGGAAGGAAAGAAAGAAGGTAAGAAAGAAAGAAAAAGAAAGAAAACAAAACAAAACAAGAAAAGAAAAGAAAGAAGTGTAGTCACTCTGAGTCCAGGCCAGGTTAGGCAGCCATGGATAAGGGCAAGTGTGGGGGTTGGGGGAGGACACCCTGAGCCACCACCTCCACCTCCCCTCCAGGAATCTCTTTGATGGATCCTGATGGCTTGCGAATCCCAGCCTGTGCTAAAACACAGACTCCCTAGCTCCGCCCTATTCTGCAGCCAGCGCCCCCCCCCACCTCGGGTCCGTCTCAACACTCCAGGGGACAATCACTCAGCCTCCCACTGAACTTCCCCAAGGGCAGGGCAATTCCACCGTTTTGACAAGTTCTTGCTTACGGGGAGCAGGGTTTCCCTTTTAATCTCCATTTTACAGATGAGGAAACTGAGGTCGGTTGGGTTTGCTCTAGGTTACGGAAAGAACCCGGGGGCCGACTAGCATCCCAGACCCCAGTCAGCTGCTTCCCGCCTCCCACTGGGGCCTCAGCCTGTAAGGGCAAGCAACACAGGGCTGGTGGTAGCGTGACAGCATGGACCACTGCATGTAGGAGATGGCTTCCCATTTCGCAGTTCCAAACTGGGTGACCTTGGGACTTAAGGAGCTTCCCTGGGCCCCAGCTTCTCCATCTGCAAACCGGAGCTGCTACTCTTTGGGTGGTGGTCAAGATTCCAGGATTTCCCCGCTTGTAAAGAGCTCAGAGCCGTGCCTGGCAGGCACATAGTATGAGCTCAATTAATCCTAACAGGTTTGGCGGGGGGATTATTCGACCTCTGGAACCCTGGGCCTCGGCGTGGACTCCCGGCCCCGCCAGCGGAGAAGCCACCCCGCGTGGGACAGGATGTGGCGGGTGCCCAGCAGGGAGGAGGCGGGGGCGGGAGGGGCACGGGGCAGAGGAGAGGGCGGCGGGAAGAAGGGAGAGAAAATCCCAAAGGTCCGGAAGGCCGGGAGGAAGGCAGGGCACGGGCTGGAAACCGCGGCTATTTGCAGCGTTGCCTTCGGGCTGCGGTCGGGCTGGCGCTCGCGGCCCTGGGGGCCGAGCCCGCCGCCCCGCCCGGTGCCCTCGGCCACCCGGGCACGGCCCCGGCCCGCGCGCCCCGCCGGACCCCGGTCCTCGCGGCCCCGGCGGCCGGAGGGCTGGGGCGCGGCGGCCGGGAGCCGGGACGAGGCCGACGGCGCGGAGCCGGGCGCGACCCCGGAGGGCTGCGTGGAGGCGGGTGCCGGCCGGTCGCGCGGGGCCGGGGCGGGCGCGGGTGGCCGTGTGCCCGCGGGGCGGGTCGCGGCCGTGGCGAGGCTCCCGGGGCGCCGGGTGGGCGCGCAGGATTGCTAAAGGCTGCGGTTTGGCAAAGCCCGCGGAGCCGAGAAGAGAAAGGGCGCAGGAGGGAGGGAGTTTTTTAAAGCTGAGGGCGAGCAGCGAGGAGGGAAACACGAGAGGAGGGCGGGATGCGGGCAGGAAGCTGACGTTTCCCGAGCGCCCACTCTGGCCCCAGGAGGAGGGAGGATGGGCCCCGCGGTGCCGGCCGGCTCCAGGAGGCCGCCCCGGGATTCGAACCTGGTGGGCCTGCCACCGCGTGCTCTGTCACCTTGACTGAGAACGCAGACGCGAGCCCGAGGGGAGCGGCGGGGCCCGGAGAGAGGAAGAAGGGAGGCTGGGAGGGGAGACTGGGGGTGGGGGGGCTCCAGGGAGGGGTCGCGGCTGCCCCGAGGGGACACTTGCGGGGAGAGGGGCGGCCGTCAGGCTGCCGAGCTGGTTCCACCACCCCAGATGACGCCACAGGGGCCCTGCTTCAGTCTTTCCCACGCCCTTTCAGCGCCCCCATGTGGAAGCTTCTCCTGAAGCCTGGTCTCCCCCTCCTAGGTCTCGGAGTGGGCGGATCCAGGTAGGGCAAGAGCTGGGTGCCGGTCCCCCTGGCCTGTCCTCTGGATAGAGGGACAGGAGGTGAAGGAGGGGCTGGGCCGCCAGAGGGGGGCGAGCCTTCTCAGCGGCAGCGTGGTCCTTCTAAGGGAGGGCGATGGATAAGAGTAGCCGGGGCGTGCTGATCTGGTCCGGCACAACCCTCTGAAAAAGGCAACTCCTCCGCACGTTAGAGGTTACACTCGAGCAGTCATTGATTCTGGATTGAGCACCTTGCAGCATGGGAGTTGTTCCAGAACAGAGATGCAGGAAACAGACAAGCATCGATAACAATTTAACCCAGTGTGGAAAGCGCCATGGAAAGGGCATCTGGGGAGAAACGAAGATTCCCGGACCCCCTTTTCCCCGCATTTATGGTGCAGGCACACTCCAGACACTTGTCCTAGACAGGACACCATGGGTTTGGAAAAGTGAGCGTCTACACTCGGAGCGCAGAGGAAGTAGACAGAGCTGTGGCCCTCTGCGCCCAGAGGTTGTGTGGGCGGGTATGTCCGCCCAGAGTCATGGCAGACATTTGGGCCCAAGCCTGCCTTGTTTTTGACATCTAGCCCCTCAGTTGTGCCCCGAATATCTCCGGAAAGGCCTGGGGTTATTGCTCAGTTTCAGAAAGAAAATTCTCCGAGTCCCGAGAATGATTCAGAACAGCCCCTGACCTCACTCACCCTTATCGGCAGGCACCTCCCCCCACGGTAAAAAGCACATCCTGGCCCTGGGAACTTCCCACCCTGTCTCCTCACCTTTCTCCATAGGGCCTTGGCACCCACTTACATTTTTTTTTTTTGCAACCAGGCTCTGTAAGGAAAGACACACGAGCAGAGTTGGGGGGGGGGAGCGGTATTTGTCCCCAAGAAGGATTTAAGTGACGAGTAGAAGCAAACCATGGTTAAGAATAAGACTCCGGGTTCAAATTCTGACCCCCTCACTTACCATCTGTGTGACTGCAGGCAAGTGATTTAACCTTTCTGAACTTCACTTACCTTATCGATAAGGTGGGGGTAATAAGATAGTCACTTCAAAAGGTTGCTGAGATGTTTAAATGAGATAATGCATAGGAGAACTTCACGCAGCACCGGGCACATTGTAAGCCTTAATACATGGTAGCAGTTTATTGCCATTAATCATGTAATTGAACAATAACACTCATCCATGTTTTACGGGAAAGCCCAGATTAAGGAAAGTGATTTCAGGCATTTCCTGATATTTTGCCATCGGACTGAGAGTTTCCTAAGGACGGGGACTGGGTCTGACCTGTCAGACTCGGAGTTCCCTTGTGGCCAGGTCTCTTAGACAAGGTTCTGTGAGCCAGGTTTTAAAGGTAGGGTTCAGGGGTGCCTGACTTCGGCTCAGGTCACGATCTCATGGTTCGTGGGTTCGAGCCCTGCATCGGGCTCGGGACTGACAACGCACAGCTTGGAGCCTGCTTCAGATGCTGTGTCTCCCTCTCTCTCTCTGCCCCTCCCCCGCTCACACTCTGGCTCTCAAAAATAAATTAAAAAAAAAAGGTAAAAAATAATAAATAAGTAAAGGTAGAGTTCAGAAGCTTCAGGCCTGAGAGCCGAGGGAGGCGGGTGAAACCCCCCCTTGTTGGTGGATGTGGGTTCAGGTCCCGCCCCGCCTCGACTGTGGGGTGGGAAGAAGTCTCTTCTGTCTGCTTCTCCCAGAGCCCATGAGCAATACAGGCATCCAGAGTCTGACCCCATTAGTGGGAGAGGCGAAGCTCATGATGTAAATCAGCTCTTTTTTCCTGGATCTTGGTTAGCGAGTGTGGGAGAAAAGTGAACAGCTAATTGAAAATATAATTATAATGCACTGTCCTTTGTCTACCGAGTGGAGCCTCCAGACCCCACTGTCTGCGGAACAGTTTGTTTCTCGAGTCCAGGAGGACCCTGGAGCCAGCCACCCAGAGACAGCACCCACGGGTTGGGTAACTTGGCAGGTTGTGGCAAGAGGCTCAGGACTGAACCTCCGTCCTGCTCTCCCTGACCACTGTCTGGAACACCTGAGCCCATGGAGCTCTCAGAAGAATGCTGAGTTCAGGAAACCCTGAGCAGGCTTCCCTGGGAAGCCGGGAGGAGGGAAGGCTGGGGAGGGCAAATTTCACCCAGCAGACACTGACTGGGGAGTCACTGAAAGCTGGAGAACAAAGGATTTGTATGGGATTTTGTTGTTGTTGGTTTTTTTCCCCCCTTCGTGGGTTCCCAAAGCCGCCTCCTCTCCATGGGGTGACCAAGAGAAGGGGCTGAAAGTGGGGAGGAGTTGGAGACAGGAAAGTCTGTTAGGAGGTAATCAGGATCGTCTAAGGAGACGGGGGCTGGAGGAGGGCTGGCTCAGAGCATTGCAGGGGGGCGTCAACAGGTCTGAGCTCCGGAGGGACGGGGGGGGGGGGGGGGGCACTGGGATGACGAAGAGGAAGGAGAACAGGCTCCGGGAGTGTGGGGGAGGAGCTGGTGGGTGTCAGTTTGGACGGTGACAGTTTGAAGTATCTGTGGATGGACCTGGGGTGGACCAGGAAGGGCTGGGGGCTTAGGGGCCAAGGTCATAGAGCTTCAGGAGGTCACCGTACCACTATGGTGAAGCGAGGGGATGACCCAGGGAAATCTCAAATAAAAAGGCTAAAGCTGGACATCTGAGCAGCCTCAGTACTTAAGAGGCAGGTGGGGGACAGGGCGTGGGGCAAGAGACGACACGGGAGAAATTAGAAGGGTGGGTGTGTGGGAGAGAGGAGAGGCACAGACATACTGGCGAGAGATGCTTATGAAATACACATATGGATGTCAACAAACGTGTATGTTAATGCCTAGAAAAGAGTGCAGCAGAACACGTGTGGTTTGGCGGTGGTACTTTTGGGATGGGCGGCAGGTAATGGGGTTTCCATGGTCTGTTCGATATCCTAACATTGTCTGAATATGTTACAGTGAGATACGTGCACGCGTTACTTTCACAATGTAAAACAAGATAGGAGCGGGGCCTGGGCGGCTCAGTCAGCGAAGAAATGTCGGACTCTGGATTTGGGCTCCGGTCTCGATCTCACGGTTTGTGAGTTCGAACCCTGAGTCAGGGCTCCGCACCGTCAGTGGGGAGCTCGCTTGGGATTCTCGCTCTCTCCCTTTCTTTCTGCCCCTCCACTGCTCGTGCTCTCTCTGTCTCTCCCTCTCTCAAAATAAAAAATAAATAACCTTAAAAAAAAAAAGATTCTCTCTCTCTCCCTCCCTCTGCACCCCTCCCCAGCTGGCGCAGGCGCTCTGTCTCTCTCTCAAATAAAAAGAAGTAAATAAATGAAACAAGATAGGAAGTCCTCAAACTGTCCATTAACAGGAGAAGGGATTAGTCAGTTGTGGCCACGGAATACTCTACAGCAGTGGAAATGAATCAGTTAGAATGTGGATATCAACTCGGATATCAAGTGTTAAGAAAAGCAAGTTGCAGCCTACCTATTGTATGATTCCATCTGTGTAGAATTTAAAAACATAGATCCGTACTATAAATGGATACATAAACGTGTAATGTGTGTGTGTGTGTGTGTGTGTATAATATGGACACAGAAAAGACTCGTGAGAATATGTGATATGTTCAGAAGAGAGCTTGCCTATGGGAGGGGGAGGGCAATTGGGGGACACAGGTGGCTTCGGTTTTCTCTGTAATGACTCATTCAGTAAGCTGGGTACTGAGTATTCATGTGTGCTGTCCTATTATCTGTACATTTAAAAAAAATTTTTTTTAACGTTTATTTATTTTTGAGACAGAGAGAGACAGAGCATGAACGGGGCAGGGGCAGAGAGAGAGCGAGACACAGAATCGGAAACAGGCTCCAGGCTCTGAGCCATCAGCCCAGAGCCTGACGCGGGGCTCGAACTCACGGACCGCGAGATTGTGACCTGAGCTGAAGTCGGATGCCCAACCGACTGAGCCACCCAGCCGCCCCTATTATCTGTACATTTTTATGTGCTGGGTATTATTAATACATTTTGAAAAACCAGAAGGGAAATATGAAAAACCATGGGGGAGAAGGGTTTTATGAAAGAGGGGCAGGGTGGACAGTATGAAAAGTAAATTAGGGGCGGCAGGTGGAGCCTGGGTTACCCTGGGGTAGGGGGGTGCCCACCAGCGTTTCCAGCCCATAGGCAGACGGTCTGCTTTCAGCGTTCCTGCTAAGACCCCTGGCCAGAGGGTTTTGAGACCCCACTCTCAGCCAGTGGTCCAGCTGGGGCCCCCACCGCCTCTGGGACACACGCGGGGACACTGAGGCTCTTGGGTGCTGCTGCTGATGACGCAGGGAAGCTGTCCTCCTCTGTCACCAAAGAGGAAATGCAGTTATCACCCTGGAAAAGACTCCTTGAGGATCAGAGGGGTGACAGGAGGCGTAGATTGATTGGCCCCGAGGCAGGGGGATGACCATGCTACGGCAGGAGTCAGCGAGTCTCTGGCGCCCAGGGGGCGGGTGGGCGAGGACAGTGTTGAGGCTTGAAGGTTTGAGGAGGCAAAAGCCAAATCCTGGTGCCCAGGCATGGAGAGTGGGCGATGCCCAGGCTTGGCAGACAGCGGGCTGAAAGATGCAATGCCAAGCTGGGGAGAGGGGTTGCCAGGGCCGGAGATCAGAGGAGTGGATGGGGGAGGGCCCAGACACTGTCAGGGCTTGAAGCAGGAGGCCGCCGGGGGCAGGGTGGGGGGGGGAGGAGGGAGCCCTAGAGCTCACCCTTTCCCCTCCGTCTCATTCAGTTTTGCGACAAAAACAGATGCCTCTTGTTGATGAGCTATAAAGCCTCTGTTGGTGAGTTTCAGAGTCCACAGGGCCCTCTGGGGCCATCTTTTCCAATCCCGTCTTTGTACAGATGGGGACAGTGATGCTCGCAGTGGGGCGCTGGCCTTTCCGGGGCCACCCAGTGGGAGTAGCCACAGGACCTGGACCCAACCCGCCTGTGTGTCCTTGTCTGTATACCTGTGGGGGTACTGGGTCCGGGGTAGGAGTTGGGGGTGGGGGGGGTGGGTGTGCCCGGAGTGAAGGGCTCCAGTCTTGGCCAAGGGAGCCAGGGGTCTCGGTGGGGAGGCAGGCAGAACAAATGCAAACCCAGCCAGCTGTGGAATGGTCGCCCGCACCCCTGGGGAAATGTTCTGGGGCAACAGCGAAGTGTACCTCCTGTGAGCTGGGACCTTTGGGAGAGGGGGGCCTATGGAAGCTATAGCTTCGGCAGAGCTAAAAAAAAAAAAAAAAAATGGAGAGGCACTCAATCCATTAAGAATTAATTTTCAGTGGCAACCAAATGGCCTACAGTACCAGAAAAGACTTCGCAAGACAAAAGTACATCACGAAGGTGGGATTATTACTGGCTGTCTGGAGCTGACCTTGGTTGACCCAGGGGGTCAGGGTGTGGGTCTTCTGATCAGCAGATGATCCTGAGGCCTGTAGGTCTACTGGGGGACACAGTGAAGTTTTCTCTTAATTTTCCTCCACTGCAGGCCCAGGAACATGTACTGTCAGCCAAGGAGGAGGGTCAATTGGGAAGTGGCCCTGAAGAACATTGATCCCCCTCTTCATTAAAAAAAAAAATGTGGGGGGCGCCTGGGTGGCGCAGTCGGTTAGGCGTCCGACTTCAGCCAGGTCACGATCTCGCGGTCCGGGAGTTCGAGCCCCGCGTCGGGCTCTGGGCTGATGGCTCGGAGCCTGGAGCCTGTTTCCGATTCTGTGTCTCCCTCTCTCTCTGCCCCTCCCCCGTTCATGCTCTGTCTCTCTCTGTCCCCAAAATAAAAAAAAAAAAAAAAAAAAAAAACGTTGGAAAAAAAAAAAAAACGTTGAAAAAAAAAAATGTGGGGCGCCTGGGTGGCTCAGTCGGTTGAGCATCTGACTCTTGGTTTTGGCTCAGGTCATGATCTTGCAGTTCGTGGGGTCAAGGACCCGCGTCGGGCTCTGTGCTGACAGCTCAGAGCCTGGAGCCTGCTTCGGATTCTGTGTCTCCCTCTCTCTCTGTCCTTGCCCTGCGCATGCTCTGTCTCTCAAAAATAAACATTAAAAAAAAAAAGTTTAATTCTTTATTTATTTATTTTTTTAAATTTTTTTTTCAACGTTTATTTATTTTGGGGACAGAGAGAGACAGAGCATGAACGGGGGAGGGGCAGAGAGAGAGGGAGACACAGCATCGGAAACAGGCTCCAGGCTCTGAGCCATCAGCCCAGAGCCCGACGCGGGGCTCGAACTCCCGGACCGCGAGATCGTGACCTGGCTGAAGTCGGACGCTTAACCGACTGCGCCACCCAGGCACCCCTAATTCTTTATTTTTGAGAGAGAGAGAGCACGCGCAGAGGAAGGGCAGAGAGTGAGGGAGACAGAGAACCCCAAGCAGGCTCCCTGCTGTCAGCGGCAGATCCTGACCCGGGGCTCGAACTCAAGAACCGTGAGATCATGACCCCGGGGCCGAAATCAAGAGTCCGAGACGCTTAACCGACTGAGCCACCCAGGTGGCCCTCTCCCTCCTCATTTTACAAAGGAGCAGATTGAGGCCCGGGGAGCAGTAACATAAATCTGCAATACGACCATTTTTTTCAACGCTTCGTTTATTTCTAAGATGTGTCTGAGGCCTTGCATGTGAGCGAAGGCGTGCTTGGCATTCTGGGAGGGCGTTGGCCTGAGCTGAGACGTCCCAGAGGGTAAAGAACGCCCCTAGACGGATGCTCAGTGGCGTGGGCCTGGCTGGGCAGAGACGGAGGGGTGGGGATCTGCCCTGTTGTCCTCTGCTCAGGAAAGGGGACCAGTTTCAGCCTCCACTTCAGGACCCTCCCCCATGGCTCCTTTGCCTGGGAGGGCCTGCTTTGGAAGGGCGGCCCACCGTTGGGGAAGGGTGGGGTGTCCAGCAGCTCCCAGGGGCTGCGGGATGGGACCCATTTAGCTTCCATAGTCATCTGACCCCCATGACTCAGGCCTGGCTGGCCCTGCCCATGGAGGGCAATGGGCCAGTCTGAGCTCATCACCACTGCCTGGAGCAGAAGTGGTAAACAAATTCACCCTCTGCCTCCCTGCCCCGTGAGAGGAAGCAGGGAAGAGGGTGAGGTGGGGAGCCCTCGAACATTCCACCTGGCCCAAGCCATCTGCATAACACAGGTGCACGTGATAAGCGTCCGTGGGGCCTGTGCTGGGCTATTGCAGGTGGGCGACGTGTGCAGAAGTGTGTTTGCCTTCACACACGTCCTTGGAGTTGTGGCCAGATTTTTCCAGGGGCCAAGTTGGCCAGGACTCACGGGGACCATCTCATCCCATCCCTGGTGTCTGGGGCCACCAGTTGAAGGCTCATGAGGCTGGACCTGAAGGCTAAGGGTCCCTGGTCTGAACGGCTGGATCGCGGCCTCCCAGCTTTCAGGTCTCATGGCTCAGACCCGTGTGCTGGAGGGTCTCTGTGGCCTCTGGGAGCCTCTCAGAGGCTGCAGACAAATGTTCTTGGGTTACTGCTTTGGCCTGCCTGGGCCCGCGGCAGCAGGTGAGAGGGCCCCGGCTTCAGCATGTCCTCTCCCCCGCCCCCGTCTTGCTGTGGGCCTCTGGCTCCTTCTCCTGTCCTGCCATCTCACTCTCTCTCCTTCTGTCCTTCTCCGCTCCCTCCTTCCCTTCCCTCCTTCCTTCAGGCCTTTCTCTCTTCCTCCTTTTCTTCGATACCCACTCCCCCCATCTTTTCTCCATCTCTTCGCTCAACCCTGTCACCAGCATTGCTACTGGTGGCCACCAGATGGCAGCAGCGCATCGCAGGTCCCATCCTCGTGGGGGGGGGGGGCTCCTTCCCTTTCCCCTCCACCCCCACCTGCCCCTGCCGCCACACCAGGATGATTAACCACCCCTAACCCTTCACAACACCCACACCCTGCCCAGTGCTTTGCTGGGACTTTAGACATGGAGGAAAAGAGTAGCAAAATACAGGCAGGGCCAGGGTGGGGGCCGGGAGCTCCCTGGAGACGCTCTACTATCCCTGCAGGGTAACACCTCGCAAAGGGTGTTTGCACACATTGCGGCACTTACTCCTGGAGACTGGGAAGTCCTGGAGAGCATCCCCACTTTACACACGAAGAAGACAAGACCCAAAGAAATGAAGTCACTTGTCCAAGTTGGGACAAGTTTCTGTCTTCTCCTTTGTTCTCTCTATGCATCTTGAAGCTGTCTCTCCTAAGGAGGCTGAAATGTACAAGAGCCAGCCCCTCTCTGCCCTGGGAACCCCCAGGCTGACGCCGGAGGCACAGCCCTGTCCCAGGAGCCACAGAATGGCGGAGACAGAGGTACAGCCTTCCGGGAGCCTCTACTGGTGTTGAGCCCGAGCTAGGTGAAGGTCATCAGGGCAGGCCTCCTGGAGGAGGCAGGGGCCAAGACTAGGGGAAGGTAGGCTGAGTAAAGGAATGCCTTCCGTGGCAGCTATCAGGCCAGGAGCTGCTCAGCGAGATCCTCATGTACGGGGAGCAGATGGGGTGGGCTCGCTGCAGCCCTGGAGGCAGGGGAGGGGACCATGGCGGCCCTACCTTGGGCCATGCTCCTTTCCTGGCCCACTGCCCTGCCCCACCCCCTCACTCCCTGTCCCACTGGGAGACCAGCAGTGGGCTGGGGACAGGAGGCCCAGGGTGGGGTCCCTTCCCCAGGGCCTGAGCAGGATCCTGAGCCGGCTGTGGCAGTGCCCAGGAGCCAGAGAGGAGCCGCCCCCCCCTCACCCCCTTGGGCCCCTCTGTAATTAGGGCTATTTTTAGGCCCCTCTTCCTTCCTATTTCAGGCCTCTGGACTGGGCCGGAGAGTGGGGCTGTCCTGGGGCCGAGGGCTGGAGCCGCTAAACTGGGCCCTGGCGTGGGAGCTGCAGCCACAGCGCAGACCACAGCGGGGGCGGAGTCCTGGCGGGGGAGGGGAACCAGGACGTGGCCAGGCCCCGGGGCCGGGCCGGGTGGGGGCGTATCTTGGCTCATCTGAGCCCTCCCCTGTCCCCTCACTGGCCCAGCCCTCTGTCCTGCTGCCCCCCCCCCCCCAGCCCTGCCGGTGTGAGGCGGTGAGCCTTGGGCCCGCATCGAGGCGCATGTCCCAGATCTCACAACCCCAGCACCTTCAGGAGACTGTCACCCTGGGAGGGGTGCTTAGGATGCCCATAATAACGACCAGCATTTACTGAGTGCTTACTGTGTTGTTAGTACTTCACCTGGATTAATTCATGTACTGTCTACAACAACCCTGGGAGGTCAGTGCTACCTTATCCCCATTTTACAGAGAGGAAACCCGAGGCTCAGAAGTAGCCCGTTTGTCATGCCCCGGGCTTGGTCTCATGTGGCCTGCTTTTAGAGGGCCTGCCTGTCTCTTTGATGGGGCTCAAAGAGACGGGCCCCCGAGAGACGTGGCTTTCTTCTTCACATACTTCCGGGCTCCACTCTGAGGATCCCGGTGCTCGGTCAGGCACGGCTCCTGCTGACGATCGGCCCGTCCGTCGGCCGACAGTCCGTGGCCTGTCCTGCCGGCGGAAGGGTGGGTCTTGCCCAGCTGGTTCCAGTTAGGCACAAGAAAGCTGGCGAGGGGTATATTTAGCCCTGGTTTCTGGAGCAGCCAGAGGTCTCTCATTCTTGGAGGCGCTGGCCACAGTGGGGCTCAGCCTGCCAACAGTGGGCTCATGGGCCGGAGGGCAGGCAGGCCTCAGGGCAGGGAGTGGGGTCACGGAGGAGAAGGGGCCGATGTGACCCTGCCCATCTCTGCAGCAGGGAGGAGAGTGGCGATGCCAGTCAGGGCACCGACTGCCACGCTCAGGATGGGTTTGTAGGCTTGAGGGCTTCTGCAGGAGGTGTGGGAGGTCTGGGAGGGGAGGGCAGGCCTGGCGTAGATCAGGCCCGGCTGAGACCCAGTGTGTCCATGGCATGGAGCTCATCTGGGGGGCTTTGCCCTCATCTAGGGATGTGGGGGTCAGGAGGTGGGGGCAGGAGACAGAGCACGAGAAATAGGAAGGGGGGGGTGGCCTTTCTGTGCTCTCGAAAGAGACTGACCTGCTTGGGCGTCAAGGTTCGGAGAAAGTGGGACGCTTGGGGAGGGGGCAGGTAGACGTGCGCGAGAGCAGAAGAAACAGGCACACAGAGCGGCAACCCCGTGGTGCCCGCCGGGCTGGGCCTGTGTCGCTGTGTGTGACTGTGGCTGGGTTTGGGGGGGTGGGCAGGGGTGAGATGACCCGCGGGTGACCGTGGCGTTGCTCCGCTGTGGGGGACCAGCACAGCCTGTCGTGATGCTTCGGGGTGGGGGGCAGCCTACCAGTGCGGTGGCAGATGAGGGGCTAGAGCTGTGTGATTTTGTGGGGCCGGGTAATTATCCCCCTGGATGCTGGTCTCTGTGTGTGAGACTGCATAAACACACGTGTGGGGCAGTTTGGGGCTCTGGCTCCGTGCGTGCGCGTGCGTGCGCGTGCGTGCGTGCGTGTGTGTGTGTGTGTGTAGATTGTCATCCTGGGTGTGACTGGGTGTGTGAATGTGTGCCACTTTAGCAACGACCAGCCTGCTCTCCGCTGCAAACGAGGCCTGCTCCCGCTGGGGGTCATGCCCTGCTGTCCTTCCGGGGACCCCCACCCCAAAGCCACAGGCCCTCTGGGCCCGAGGGAGGGAACCCTACAAGTTTGCAAGCATCTGTCTCTCCCCTAATCCCCTCACCCCACTCCCTCCGACCATCCCCACAGACGGCAGGTAGAAGCCTGCCTGCCCCAGGGCGGGAGGCAGGGGAGAGAGAGAGGAGCCTGCCCGCCTGCCCGCCGCCCCTCTGTGTCTCTGCGCTCAGACAAAGAGCTCACCCTGGTCTCTGTGGGCGTCTGGGAGACGCTGGGGGGATTAGCTGCCCGCGCCGCCCTCTCCCCACCTCGTGCCAGCCCACCCGGCTGGCACCAACACCTCGGAACCCAGGGGCGGTGCCCTCACCGCAACCTCTCCGGCTTGGAGAGTGTGTGTGTGTGTGTGTGTGTGTGTGTGTGTGTGTGTCTCCTCCCCCAGAACCACGGCAGAAGCAGAGGTGCAGCCCATGGAGAAGCGGGGTTCTGGGCTCCCATCTTCCACTGCGGGTCGGGGCTGGGTCCCCCGTTGGTTTCTACTTTCCCGTCAGCCAAGCACATGCCTACCGAGCCCACGTCCTTGTTGGCACCCCTGTGTCTTTGAATATCATTCCTGGACCTTGCACTCCTCCCCCACCGTTGACTGCTGCTCAGACCTTCCAGTTCTTTCCCTTGGCTTTCCCGCGGGGAGGGGCTGATGGGGCCGGGGAGCCTCAGAGCAAGGGAGAAGGAGTGGGCGCCCCTGCTGTGTCAGCACTGGGTCAGGAGGGACGGGCTCAGTGGAGGAGACTTGGGCGTGACCTTGGGTCTGGGTCGTTTACCGTGGGTCTGGAGAGCGCCCTGTGGCTTCTCCTCCATCAGGAAGAATGGCAAGCATGGTTGGAGTCACTGCCTCATGACTTCGAGTGTAGCCCTTGTTTTGGGCTGTGCAAAGCCTGGCACGGTCCTCAAAGTCTTTCGCGTGAGCTCCCATTGGGTTTTCTCAACAGAGAGGGCGGGTATTGTTTCTTTTCCCATTTCGGAGATGTTTAGGCTGAGGCTCTGAGAAGTTAAAGGGTTTACCCGAAGTGAGCAATAGAGCCAGGTTGGACCCCAGGGTCTTGTTCCGTAAGCTTCAGGAGACAACTTCCTGTGGCCTCCTCGGCACCCTGTCCCTGCCTCTCCTGAAGAGTCTGCTGTCTTGGGAAACCAGGGAATGGAACGGGCCAGTGGGAGCTGGGGGAGATGACCCAGCCCCTCTCTGAATCACACCCCACCCTTAAGCAATAAGGCTCCGTTCCCCGGACAGTCCTTGTCATCCCTCCTGTGCTTCTGGGGCTGTTTGTGGAAACTCCCTTCCTCCTCCTGCCAACTGGGTTGGGATCTACTTTGTCCTAAAGACCTCTCCATACGAATGTTTTCTATGACAGCGTTGTTCTGTAGGTTTAGCCTCCTCCTGCTGCATGTGAGGCCTGTCTCCTTCTGTTCAGTTCCATGGGAGTATGCTGCCAAGATGGAAACTGGGATTTCCCACTGACTGGAGGAGGCCTTGGAGGTTGGGAGCTGGCTCGGTGCTTTGAAAATAAAACATGACCAATATGTGTGGATGGACGTATAGTGGTGAGTGGATGGATAAATATATAGAGGAGGGCGAATGCACAGATGAGTGGGTGGGAGGTGCCTAGGTGGGTTGGTGGGTGAGTGGCTAGATGGCTAAGTGAGCAGATGGCGTGGGTGCAGGGGTGAGTGGGTGGTGTTTGAATGGATGGGTGAGTGAGTATTTAGGTACATGGATATATGGGTGAATGGTTGAATGGATACATTAGAAGATGGATGGAGGATGGATGGATAGAAGAATGGATGGATGGATGGGTGGATTGATGGATGGATGGGTGGATTGATGGATGGATGGGTGGATGGATAGACTGATGGATGGATGGATGGATGGATGGATGGATGGATGGATAGAAGAGTGGATGGATGGATGGATGGATGGATAGATGGATAGAAGAGTGGATGGATGGATGGATGGATGGATGGATGGATAGAAGAGTGGATGGATGGATGGATGGATGGATGGATGGATGGATAGAAGAGTGGATGGATGGATGGATAGAAGAGTAGATGGATGGATGGATGGATGGATAGAAGAGTGGATGGATGGATAGATAGAAGAGTGGATGGATGGATGGATGGATGGATAGATAGAAGAGTGGATGGATGGATGGATGGATGGATAGAAGAGTGGATGGATGGATGGATGGATGGATAGAAGAGTGGATGAATGGATGGATGGATAGATGGATGGATGGGTAGAAGAGTGGATGGATGGATGGATGGATGGATGGATAGAAGAGTAGATGGATGGATGGATGGATGGATGCATGGAAGGATGGATAGATGGAAGGAAGGAAGGATGGAGATGGATGGGACAGTGGTGGATAGGTGTATGAGTAGATTTGTGACCGAAATTTGGGAGCCTGGAGGTGCCTTTGGAAGACCGGCCATACAAGGGGAATGAGTTTTCCACAACTACCTTGGTTTTGGTCAGCCGTCAATCATCTGGACTGATGGAGAGAAACCATGTCATGGAAGAATCTAGAAGATGCTGACTGGTCACAGCCCGATTCATGTCATATTCATGGGTAGAGGGCAATCAGCTCTCACCTATGAAGTCCGAGGGTCTGAGCATCTGTGACATGTCAGTCGGACACAGATGTGGCTCCTCTTGGGATTCCAGCTCGGCCTTTCCTCTTGCTCTGCTGTTCTCTTCCTTCCTCCCATGTTGGGAAGGACAGCATCCCCTCGCAGATGGATACAGAATGCCGACAGCACTGGTGTGATTCTCCTGCGTCTCTCTGGTGGGCTCCCTCCTCCCCTATGGTCAGGGAAAAGTGACTGGACCCTCAGAGGGTCCAGTGCCTTCTTCGGGTTTCCCTGAGATTAGCCAGCATGGAGAGGCTCAGAATCGTGGAGATTAGCCTGGCATCTGCCAAGCAGGGTGACGCTGTCCAGAGGGTGACAGCAGCAATGCTGTCCTGACAACAGAAGCTCCCCGAGCTGATCCCCTGAATGAGAGGAGGCGCCTGGAAACTGTAACAAGACACGTAGCTCGGGGACGGGGTGTGGGCATGGGGTGGGCTGTGGAACCCTTTCTCTGTACTGTCCCACGTACCGGGCCTCTTCTTGGATTCCAGAGGACTCTCTTTTGCCCTTCTCTTGGGGGAAGATCTTCCCTGGGCAGTGGGGCGGGGGGGGGGGGGGGTGTCCCTGGTTGGAGCCCTGCTTTCCATGACAATGAAAGGAGCCTCAGGCAGAGTTCCTGCTAGATACATTCTCACAGTATCCTTTCCAGGCAGGGAGCGTTTCCCTCCATTTTACAGATGAGGAAACTGGCTCAGAGGGATTAAAGAACGTGCCCAGGATTACTTGTCTGGTCATCACATCAAGATTCCCATTTAACTTGGCTTGGCTTCTTTGCCTCATGCAAGCTCTCATTTCTGAGACCCTCACCCCCCTCCTGGAGTCTCAGGTCCAGCTGGGGGGAACGGGTCCAAGGACCAGCAGCTTGAAGGACACGTCAGAGAGACACAGGGGAGGCCTCCAGAAGAACCTTCTGGCCTACCAGGTGTAGAACTCTGCAATGGCCAAAAGAGGAAAGGTGTAAAGACATATTCTTTAGAGAAGGTGACCTGTGGTGGTTGCAACCCAGCTGCATTGCTGGCCGGAGGCGGGGTGGCCAGAGGCCATCAGGAGACACCCCCTTGCAGCCAAAAGGGGGTAGAATCTCCTGCCTGGGTGGGACTTGGGAGTCTTGAGAGGGAACTTTTGTAGATCCGAGGAAAGGCAAATCACGAGAACTGATGCTGGACTGAAGCTGGGTGGTTCGGAGCCCATCTCCGGACGCCGAAAGTAGGTCTGGGGGGGATGCCGGGACATATTTTCTGGGAGACGGACAGGATAATGGTAGTTGCAGGAACCGCGAGGGAAGCCTGCCCCCTTCCCAAGCTGGGCAGTCCCGGAGGCCAGAAGCCTGCCATGCCCCTGGGGATGCTGAGAGGGCAGTGGGGCCTCTGGCTGAGGACCAGGTGGCCCGGACCCCTGGCCTGTCATCGTCGTTGAGCCACTGGGTGGAGGAGCACCAGGGGCTGGGGCAGGGGTAGGTGGAGATGGGAGGTCCAGGTGGGCCTGAGCAGAGGGTGGCCCCTCCTGTGTCTCCCCTTGTCCCGTTGGCCTCCCTCCTCTCTCTTTGATGCTTCTCACCACAGACTTCAAACAGACGGCCCTGTGTCTCCACCGCCATCCATAATTAGAGCCTCTCAGGCTGCCTCTCGCTCTCTCCCTTCCCTGCTCTGATCCAATCTGGTTCTGACTCTCCTGTCGCCTTTCTCTCTCCACCTTCTCCCCTCTCCCTGCTCCTGCTTCTCTGGCTCTCTGAGCCTCTCCCATCAGGAACAGGGTCCAGACCGGTCCCCTGGCCGCCCCAGGCTGCGGTCTCCCCCGCTCTCCCCTTCCCTCCTTCTCCGTCTCTTCTCTCAGTCTGACGGCCCACTTGGCTTTTCTGTCTTCATTGTTGTGTCTTTCCCCCACGTCACCAAGCTCTGCCTGTGTCTCCTTTTCCTCCCTCCTTCCTTTTGACATGATCTGCACCCCCTTCCCACACTGAAGGCTGCCCTCGTCTGTGCCTTCCTGGGTTGAGACTGGCTCTAGGACAGACAGGCCCACAGGCTGTCTGCCTCTCCGCTGGTCGGAGCCCTCTGGGCCCTCAGCACAGCCCCAGGGCCTCCCACCCCTCCCTGGACTTCCTTCGGGCCCTTCCCAGGTTTGGTTTTTCTGGCCAGGCTGACCTCCCACTCAGTGGCCCCCTTCATGGCCTTATGGCAGAAGGTGCCTTGTCCTCCTCTTTCCCAAGAGAAGACGCAGTGTCTTTCCAGAACCTTCTCAAGGCCTGGGAAATAGGGGATGAAGAACCATACAAACCTTCACACACACACCCCCCTCGCCCCGTGTCCCATCCCCAGGGCATCTGGTGCCCCAGATCCAGGCCCTCCTGGACAGACTGACCCCGAGGGGCAAACATTAGGCGGTGAGTGGTCTGGGTGTGAATAGACCCCCAAGGGCTGAAGAAGCCAGGTTTGAGCCCTCTCTTAATGCTGTAATTCTGGACTGGCCCTGTCCTCCCCGGGCCTGGTCCTAAGGATGCCGTGAGGGGGTGATAATAAGAAGGACATGACTAACCCTTAGGTTGGACACGATGTTTTCCAGCTAACAGTGCCCTTCCCTGGTCACATGGACCTCATGACCTTCAACATGGGTGGGGAATGAAATGAACACATCCTTTTGACAGATGACGGCTTAGAGGCTCAGCTATGCCCCCCAGGTGCCCCTCCTAGAGGGGGAGGGCAAGCTGGCTGGGTTGGGGGCTCAGCCCCATGGGAGTCCAGGTTCCAGATCATGGGGGACAGGCAGGACATATGGGTGGTTCCGGCTGGTTCTAGGCTCTAGGCAAAGATGGGTGCCCAGTGGGTAGATGGGAGCTCAGGAGTTGAGGGGCGATACAGGCACCCCAATATTGGGCCTTTCCGGACAGGCCCCGGGAAGGACCACGCCTGGCGTGTGTGCTCAGGGGATCAGGAACCTGATGGGCTGGGGGAGCATCCCCTCGAAATTGGCCAGACCTTGGGCAGAGGGGGGCTTGGCCTGGCAGCCCAAGAAAGTGGGAGTGTGTTTGCGTGCACGATGGTGAGGGAGCAGGCGAGAGCGTGTACCCCAGCAAGAGCGAGTGTGTATGCACACTCAGTGTACGCGGGACTGTGTAGGTGGGTGTGCGAGCGGGCGTGCCTGGGTGAGTGCGTGCAGATGTGGGAGCTTGTTTCTGAATGAGAATAGCCCCGGGTGTCCGTGGCTGTGCGTGTGCGCGAATTGCCCGGGCGCTCGGCGCTCCGGGGGTGACAGAATGAGCACAGACACCAACATCCGGAGCAGGAGGGAGCGAACAGGTGTGAGAGGCTGTGCGCGCGTGCGTGCGCGCTCGTGTGTGTGTGTGTGTGTGTGTGTGTGCGTGCACGCGCGCGCATACGCTGGGGCTCCCCCCCTCCCCCTCCCGCCCCCAAGCTTTTGAATAAGCAGCACCACCGGGCCATCCCCTCCCTCCCGCCTGCTATCCTTCCTCCTCATTCCTCCCCTTCCTTCTTCTTCCTCCCCTCCCTGCTCAGCCACCCTTTGAGGACCAAGTGCCAGGACCACTCTTTTCTCCCTTTGCTGGTGAGAAGGGGGTCCTCAGAGCCCAGGTTGGGGTGGTTGGTTCAGGAAGGAGGGGCACGCGGCCCCTATCTCTGAGGTCTGGGTGCAGAGGAGAGGAGGGGGAGGAGGAAATAGTGGCCTCCTGGCCTCCTTCTTCCCCACCACCCCAAGGCCCAGTGTGGGAATGGGAACAAGAGAGACCTTTCAGCACCGGGCGTCTCAGTCCTTGGCCTGTGTGACCATGTGACCGTGCCGGGTCAGGGAGGTGGCTCCAGCCTCACTGGCCCTGCCTCTCCGGGCCTCGGCTCCTCACCTGTGAAGGCTTCTCCTCCTGGTTCCAGCCTCTGGCTCCCTGGGTCTCACCCTCTCCCCCACCCCAAGAACTCTGACCTGTTTTCTCAGCTCTGCCAACTTGGCAGGGCCTCCGGTCTGAGGTTCTTGGCTGGAGAGAAGCCTGGAAGAGCGAGGGAGGTTTGATTTTTTTTTTTTTCTTTTTGCCTTTAGAAATTGGGGATTTGGGCTAAGGCTGGCATGCTCACCCCAGACAGACTTGTCTGAGCACACGGCGGCTGCAGGGAGGGACGGGTTCTTCTGCCACCATGCCCTGGGGGGTGGCCGGCTAGGCAGAAGCCAGCCCTTGCTCTGGGGAGCCCCTTTCTGAGCGGGGAGGAGCAGCCCTGACCCGGGGACCCCTCAGCTTGATGGGAGAAACTGGGGGGGCAGCGCCTGGGTGGCTCAGTGGGTTAAGCGTCATGATCTCGCAGTTTGTGGGTTTGAGCCCTGTGTCGGGCTCTGTGCTGACAGCTCCCAGCCTGGAGCTGCTTCAGATTCTGTGTCTCCCTCCCTCTCTTCCCCTCCTCCGCTCATACGCTGTCTCTCTCTGTCTCTCAAAAATGAATAAATGTTAAAAAAAAATTTTGATGGGAGCGATTGGACACACAAGCCGGAGAGCTGGCTCCCCGCGGTGAAATAAGGACACAATGACTGGCCAGACAGAACCTTGAGATCCATGGCCCTGACCAAGGGCTGGGCTGAATGGAGCCACCCAATTCTTTGGATAAATGAAAGAAAGAAAGAAAGAAAGAAAGAAAAGAAGGAAAGTAGGAAGGAAGGGAGGACGCCAGAGTTGGAGGGGACAGAGGGGACAGGTGGAATTGAGCTGTGAGGCCCTGGGCAGCTTTCTGAAGGCCACCGGGCTGCGGGGACAACTGTCTTCACCCTGAAACTCTGCATGCTTGTGGCTTCTGGCATAGTGTGACCATCGGGGCCTCACCAGGGCCCTGGAACCAACCCCTTGGGACTGACCCTTCTTCATTGTCTCTTTCTCTTTCTGCCTCAGTCTCCCACGAATATTTTGGGGAGACTGCCTACTCAGAGGGCTGTGAAGGGGCTCCCTGCCTGCCCCTCCTTGGAGAGATCACTCAGCTTTTGGGGAGGAAGCAGGGTCCTCAGCACTGGGGGACGGGATGGGAGGGCAGCCTGGGACCCCCACCTTTTCAGCTTCTGGCTCACATCCCCCTGCCCCCCCAACTCCTCCCCAGATCCAGGAGATCCTGGCCTGTCCCTTGGGGCACTCGGCTGGAGGAAGAGGGCAAGGGGGTGGTGAGAGTGCAAAAAGCCACCACTGGCTCATCCCTGTGGGGGGAGGGGGGAGGGGGAGAGCGCCATGGGGAGCTCTGGAGAATGGAGCCTCTGGGGGTATCTGGGACCCACCCATTCCCAGGTAGCCTGCTTGACCGCAGCCTCGAAAACCAGGCTCAGAGAACCCCAGAGGTGAGTGACTGCGTGGGTGGAAACAAGGTCCAGGCCACCCCATTCTGGATGGTTCCAGTACTGTCAACCCTCTCTGCCTTCCTGTGCCCTGTTCTCTGCCTGGGGAATCAGGTAGGGGGGCGGCGGGTGGGTCCCGAGATTGGTTTTTCCCCCATCAACTGAGGGGCTCTTGGGAGCAGGGAATACGTGTCCCCATAGAACTGTTTCCAGCTTCAAGCGAAAGGGAAGGGGTGGGTGTGACCAAGGATAGAAGGGTCTAGAATTAAATCCTCATGGTAGATGGGCCCCTTTCCTTCTCGCAAGAAAGTCAAGGTTCTAAAGGGCTGAGAGCGGGCTGGCCTTTTGCCGGGTGTTAAAAGCTCCATCTGGGGGCGCCTGGGTGGCTCCGTCGGTTGAGTGCCCCACTTCGGCTCAGGTCGGTTCGAGCCCCGCGTCGGGCTCTGTGCTGACGGCTCAGAGCCTGGAGCCTACTTCAGATTCCGGGTCTCCCTCTCTCTCTGCTCCTCCCCTGCTCATGCTCTCTCTCCGTCTCAAAAATAAATAAAAAACATTTAAAAAAACTTTTTTAAAAGCTCCATCCGATCCAAACTGGCATGTGTAGCAATGGCTCAAATAGCTATATTTATAATCGATTGCCACGAACACATCTCAGATAGGAGCTGCTGGAGTTTGTGAGCACTTTACGCGGAGCCCAGGCAGTCCCGAGACACAGGCGGGAGAGGGCTGGTTTCCCTCCCATTGTAGGTGAGGAAGCCGAGGTCGAGCGACACCCGCAGTTCAGGACGAGGGCCGGATTCTGGGCTCAGGGGGCCCCTTTTTCCCACGTTCAGGAGATCAGTTTGGTCCTTGGAGCCAGGAAAGCCTGGGGTCCCTCGTGGGCGGGCAGTGCGTCTGCTTCAGACCAGGGGGAGTGGAGAGGCTCGCCTCAGGCTGAGTCCAGACGGCTCCCCACCCTGACACAGCCGTCGCCCCCCAAGTGCTGAGCCCCCTCAACCTGGGCGCTCAGGCTCCCTTCTGCGGAAGTAACGCCTTCTCTCTAGAGGCTGAGCCTGGCAACCCCAGCCAGCATCTTGCAGCTCTGGGGCTCGCTGGGGGCTGGCGGGAGGCACAGGGTCCCCGTGCGTGGGTGGGAGATGTGAGTGGGAGCCCTTTGATCTGGTGCCATGGTACCCAGAGCTGATGCCAAGGCAGCCCCCCTGCTGGCAGCTGGCCAGGCCACTCTAGAGCACATTTTTCTCTGGGTGACATCCCCCTCCCCACCTGGGCTCCCGGCCTCCCCACCACGCCCACCCAACGAGCCAGACCTCTCCACGGACCATCTCAGAACCCTCTGTCCTCCCCCTTCCTGCTCTGGGCTCCCGCTCGAGCCGGGCATCTGGTAGGTACTTCACCCAGCTGACCTCACTGAGTCTGCCTGAGAATAGGGTGTCCCTAGGCCGCATTTTAGGAATGAGGAGCTGCGGCCCAGGCAGGTAGAGTGACTCATTCAAGGTCACGCAGCTAGGCAGCTGCCAGAGGCGGGGTTCAGCCTATCAGCCTCCAAGGAGGGTAGAGGCAGAGGGAATGCTATAGGGGGAGCTCAGAGCTCGGCAAGGGCCTTGAATGCCTCCCTCAGGAGCCTCAACTTGATTTTGTAAGCGTAGATGTTCCTGTGTTATAACAGGAAAGTTACACAAGAGCAGAGAGCCAGACTGCCAGTTGCAGGCCCTGCTCTGAACGCCGAGCTGTGTGACCTTGGGCAAGTTGCTTAACCTCTCTGGGCCTCGCGTCTTTGTCTGTACAAAGGGCGTGGCAATAGTGCCTATGCTTGCTGTGGAGGTTAAAGGGGTTAATGAGCCTACGGTGCTTTGGGGGAGACAGCAGGGCAAGCACTTTATATTTGCATTCGTCCTGGGGGCTACCAAGGGGACCCCTCCCTTCTCCTTTTCTTGCCCCCCCCCACCCTTCACCATCCCGTCTTTGAGGAATGAGAGACGCCGCCTTGAGTAAGGAACCGAGCCTGTGACCCGCCACCGGCAGAGGCCCCCAAGTGCCCTGCAGGCTGCTCGAAGCCCCTGCTCATCTCTAGGTGTGGCAGGTGGAGGCGGGGGGGGGGGGGCGATGCTGGTGGCCAGGAGGCGGAAGGGGGGCAACATGGAAAAATCTGAAGTGATCTGAAATAGCCTTCCTCATGACCAGACGTGGCTCAGGTCGAAGAGGCACGAAGGGGATGCCTCCTTGTCCAGGCTGTGGGGGTGGAGAGGGTCTTCGGGTGCTCAGTGAGGAGGAGTTGGGGCCGGCTTCCGCCATAGGGAATGGGTGGGAGGTTGAGGGCAGGCCTCCAGGCAGAGGAGGCCCGCCAGACAGATAGGTGGAGACGGCAGCCGCCGCCCAGGTGGGGAGATAAGTGTCTGGAGAGGCTCCCAAGCCACCCACAGGCTTGGTGTCCCCTAATCCCTGCCCCCTCCTCCAGAGGCTGTGGCCTCCTCCCCAGAGTTCCTTGACTCCAAGTCTCCCCCTTCTTGTCTCTCAGGACCCCACCCCTTCACCCCCAGCTGGAGCCGGGAGTGGGGCTGTGGACGAAGGGGCAGACAGAGCCGGCAGAGCACAGGATGGTCCCTTGGGTTGACCCGGCTGACGGGGGTGGGGGAGGAGCGGGGTGTCCCAAGGCCTGAGAGGCACAGGACCTTTCCTGATGGTGGCAGGAGACAGTAGAGTGAGGGGGGCAGGATGAGACCCCAGCTGTAGGCCAAGGGCTTTCTCCTAAGGGGGATTAACAGGAAAGCGACTTGGTCCTTTCTTCCCCTCTTCCCCTCTCTCCTTCCCTTTTATTCTTTTCTAGCACTGAATGCACTGCCTGACACATAGTAGGTGTTCAATAAATATTTTTTTTAACGTTTATGTATTATTGAGAGACAGAGAGACACAGAGCGTGAGCAGGGGAAGGGCAGAGAGAGAGGGAGACACAGAATCCGAAGCAGGCTCCAGGCTCCGAGCTGTCCGCCCAGAGCCCGACGCGGGGCTCGAACCCACAAACCACGAGATCATGACCTGAGCCAAAGTCGGACGCTTAACAGACTGAGCCACCCGGGTGCCCCAATGTTCACTAAATATTTGAATTCGTAAACAGAGCTAGGGGTTATGGAGCCTATGGTTTGGCTAAGGCCAGGATCCAGCACCTTGGGCTGTGAGGACGAAAGCTGGGGCGGGAATGGCGATGGGGTTGGCGGAGGGGGGTGGTCAGTGAGACAAGATGTAGGGGTGAATTCCAGCATGAGACCCAACAGGGTTGGGTCAGTAGCCTGGAGCTTTTCTCATCAGCTGGGATTGGGCAGAGGGAAGTGGGGAAAACGCGTGAAGGATTGGAATATGGCTGGAGACGTGAACGACCACATTCTTTCCTTTTCAAATGCATCTTCACAATTAAAACCGATAAAGAATTAGACACAGAGCTCCGATTATGTCCCTTGAACTCAGAGCTACCCACGCTTCAGCTGTGGGGACACAACCATCCCAATTTCTGCCGCGTGAGATCTCTAAACTTGACTGATTCGTCCTCCACCCACCTCTTGAGCCTGGTTCTTTTAACACTTACTGGCTGTGTGACTTGGGCAAGTCCCTTGACCTCTCTGTGCTTCTGTTTCCTCATCCGTGAAGTGGGTGTAATAATAGTAACCCCCTCATCGGGTTATTGGGAGGGTTGCGTTGGTATTTGGAGAGTGGCTAGAAGTGGGCTCGATGCGTGGAAAGTGCCACGTAAGCGTTTGTTAAATAGAATAAGTAAATAAACACTTCCGCGCAGCGACATCTGTGGACTTGTGGCTTGGCGCACCGGTTGTATTTTCTCGCACATGTTAAAACAGTGAACTATTAACTATTACTCTGCCTGAAATCCTTCCACGCCACCAACAGGAAGTCGGCCCAGACGAAGCCTCCCCTGCTGCTGTCTGCGCCCAGGTATATTTTACATGTTTTTTTTTTTTTAATTTTTTTCACGTTTATTCATTTTTTGATAGAGACAGAGCATGAGTGACGGCGGGGCGGAGAGAGAGGGAGACACGGAATCCAAAGCAGGCTTCAGGCTCCGAGCCATCAGCACAGAGCCCGACGCGGGGCTCGAACTCACGGACCGCGAGATCCTGACCTGAGCGGAAGTCGGACGCTCAACCAACTGAGCCACCCAGGCGCCCCTATTTTATGTGTTTTAATCCCGTGCTAGCCTTAGCTCATGACCTCTTCCTGTGGGTACCACCGCGGCGTCCTTATCGGCCTCGCGGTCACTGTGGCCTGGCCCGAGCTGCTGTGCAGTGGGATGTCAGGCCTGCTTGTATCCCGCGTCCTGCTGATGGCAGTGACACTGCTCCGCGGGGCGTCACCGTTCCCAAGAGGCACTGACTCAGGGGGACACCTGTGCCGGGAATCTTCCCCAGGAGTGTCTCGTCCCGAATCCCAGAGATTCCCTGCTCTGCCCCAACCGAGCCCCTGGAGTTTTAGCCTTTCGCCCTTCCTGAACCTGGGAGGAGAGGAGAGGGAACCCCGGGGAAGTCAGAACGGTAACAGATTTCCGAGACCCGGGCACGTTGCCTTCGATGTACCCTCTGGGCGCCTCCTATTTGATCCGGCTGCAGGACTTTAATTTGCCTGTCGTTTGAGGTTAACCGCCTTCCTTAATGAGGCTGGGGATGGCCAGGGCAGGTGGGGAGAGAAACCCCTGAAGGTTCGAGGGGTGTGATGGCTTCCCTTGGAGGCCCCCGGGGTGGGCATGTGGGGCGGTGCACCACCCCATCCTGTCCTGCCGGGAAAGATCCAGGGGAGGGCATCACAGTTGCCATGGGATGGGGAGGGGAGAAGGCCCGCACGCCCTTCCGTCTACCGGCCGGTTCTGCCCAGGTGCAGGGTTTCGAGACAGAGGGCTGGAATCACAGCCGGAAGGTTCAAGGGCAGACCCCAGGGAAGCCCTCCCACCAGTCCCAGAGAGGGTGGAGGGGCTGGTGGAGGACTCTGAGGGTGTGGGAAGAGCTGTGTGGGTCAGAGTCTAGATGACCGATCACGCAGTGAGTCCTCAGGCTCTGCCGTGGGTTCGGGTCAGGATGGCAGAGTCAGAGAGGGGAGGGCTGGGCCTGCTTCCCTCCAACTACAGTCCAGCTGTGCAGAACGGTTGGCCTCCAACACACAAGTCTCCATGTCCTGGGTGTGTGTGTGTGTGTGAGTGTGAGAGAGAGAGAGAGAGAGAGAGAGAGAGAGAGAGATAGCTGCTTCCTCCCTCAGACTAGGGGCTCCCATAGCAACATTGTATGTCCGCCATAAACTGGGGGCTCCCTGAGGGCAGGGGCAGCGCCTCTCAAGGCAGAGGGCACTCACTCTGCTCACTGCAGGCCTCTGGGCCCTGAGCCCCTCCACCCCACCTCACCCCACCCCCTTGGCCTTCTGTGTTCTCTCTCTGCCCACTCTCCCTCCCTCCCTCCCTCCCTCCCTCCTGTGCACACGCACCACCAGGAGACTCCCTTTGAAGTCTTGCTGAGTCGTGTTGTTCTTATGACAGAGTAAACAGGAATGGCAGAGCCGTGGTAATGAGGCTTTTCCGGGGGAGGGGGCCTGCGCGGGGCTCCCATCAGATAAGACAGTCTTTTGCTGCCTCTCTATTTGCTATTCTAATGAGGGACGCAGCTGAGAGACAGGTGGGTCCCGGCCTGGCTAGGCGCAGGGCACCTGCCTGTCCACCCTGCCCGAGACGGGCCATGTGGCCAGTGACTTCCAGGGTCCCGTGAAGCCCTGCGTCCGAGAAGGCTTTTGGACCATCCCTGCAGTTCCAGCTGAAGGCGGGGGCCTTGGTTGCAGCTGTCCCCCCGAGGAGAGCCTTCGCCGAGCTGTTAGAGAAAGGATTTGGGTCGGACTCCAGGAGGAACTCCCCAGGTCATGGGAGTGCATGACATTAACCGTGCCAGATCCGGACCGGCAGGGGGGCAGAGTTAGGGGATGAATCAGTCCAGCCTTCGAGGGGCCAGCCCGCTGGTGTGGCGCTGGGGATATGGGGAGGTGGGCGGGCAGTGGGCAGGAGAGGGAAGAAGGATGCTCAAAGGGTGAGCACGGAAGAGGCTTGAGGCTCATATATACACAACAGGAGTACGACTGGTCCTTTTCTGGCTCATTTTCCTCTTCCAGGCGTAATCCTCGGGTCGTACGAAAATGCTGGAGAGACAAAGGCCAGCAGCGTGGTCAGCTTTGGTGACAATGGGGAGGGGGGCACGGTCCATCTGCGGGTGAGTTGTAAACTTAAGGGAAGCCTGTAGGCCATGACATCAGTCCTTCAGGAGGGGTCACCGGCCATCCCGGGCCTGCCCCCGCCTCCAGACTGACCTCTCCCTCGTCGTGCCAGGAGTCACATGCCCTGGCTTTGACTCCTGGCATCTCCACTGCCTTTCTGGCTGGTCTTGGACAAAGGCACTCACTCTGCTCAGAGCAGGCCTCAGTTTCCCCATCTTTGACACGAAGATAAGAATTACAGTGTCGCTCTCATTGGGAGAAGGGAGGAGATAATTCCTGCAAGCCCTTAACAGAGTCTGGCACTCACAGGGCTCTGTGAGTCCTCCAAAGGCCGCTTGCAAATCCTCATTTTCACACCTCTCCTTCTGGAAGTTCTTTCTGCTGTCTGCCCCCCATCCCTCCTCTGATCCTAACAACGCGTCGCCCAGTGCAGCCTCCGTGCGGAGCAGGGCGTGTTGGTCCTTTCTGGCCTCAGTTTCTCCCTTCTTAAGTGCTGCCTCCCCACTTCTCCCCCCGCCCCCCGCCGCACCCCCTCCAACCCTGCACGGTGAGATAATGTCTAAGAGATACTTGGAGTTACTTGGAGGAAGAGGCCAGACAGTGAGTGACCAGAGGTGATTATCTGGCGTGACTAAAGCAGTGGTTTCCCTCCCCCCAACCCGGGCAGAAGGGAGGGGGACATCTGAGGTCATGCTCCAGGAGGAACTTCCCCAGAAGGGCTAGGCCTGGGGAAAGCCTAACTTGGGGTGGGGGACAGGGGCAGGAAGGAGGCTGGGAACTCTGCTTCAGGTGGCTTTTCCCAGGGGAAAAAGAAAAACGCTACCACCAACAATAAGGCATCCTTGTTAGGAGGGGCTTCGAGGCAGGGGGCTGGCCAAAATGGCCTTCCCCTCCTCCCCCTGCCCGTCTCCAGCTCAGCCTGCCTCTTCTGTGGACACTGTTGTCTACCCTTGCCCTTGCCCTTTGTCCTTCTTCCCTCCCGCTCTGAGCCTAAACCTAGCTCCCTCTTCGCCCTATCTCCCCATCCCACCCCTTCCCTGGGGTCCCCGACAGCAGAAGCCCAGGTCCCGACGCCCCTTGGGCTAGGGGGCCCCCTGCGGGCGGAGGGCCCACTCTCTGCCTCTCTCTCTGCCCTCCCTCTGCAGTTCCCTTGCCCACCCTGCCCCCAGAGTCCTGCAGAGGAGCCGGGGAGCTGCCCGCCTTGGAGAGGGGGGGACCGTGCAACCGGACTCTCCTCCTCCGGCTCCCCTCCTGGGACAGAGCCCGTTTGGGGAAGGCGTGCAGTTCCCGCTGAGGCCTCTGGGTGCTGCCCGACAGCTATGCTTGGTCCCTCCCCTGAAGGGCCCTGGTACCTGGCAGGTATTTTCACCTTAGCTCCAGCCATCTTCCTGCCTCCCCCAACGGGGCCGCCTGCATTTGGAAAAGAGAAGCAGCCACTGACACGAAATATTTTCACGAACATCACTACGGGGAAAGCAAGGCAGAGAGAGGCCACAGCTCTCATGGAGGGGGAGGAATCCTGACAGACTTACGGAGACAAGAAGGAGCCTATGGAGCTGGGGTTAGCTCAGTGCCTGTGTGTGGGAAGCAGACACTCGGGCTCGTTCTGGTCTCTGGGTACCAGAGGAGGACAGTGCAAGACGAGGACCCACCACAGGGGACAGAGTCTGAGGGTGGTGCCCAAGGTCAGCCTTGGAGTCCAGCCTTGGCTGTGGTCTTGTGTTGAGCTCCGGCGAGGCCTTTCAACTCTTCCTTTGTATCAGACTTCCGGTGTGCTGGGAAAAACTCCTTCAGGGACATTTGGACATTTAAGGGTGGTGGTGGGCCAGCGACCTTTGCTCCCTGAGCTCAGGGGCAGGGTCTCTGAAGGTCCCATGCAGGCAAGGCCTGTCCTGGGGCTGGGTGAGGGAGGAAGGGACAGAGAAGGAAATAGATGGGGGGGGGGAGCTGATCTGTGGGGAGGTGCCTCCCCATTTGACCTCCCCCTCCCGCCCCCTATGCAAGCCCCAGCACCGTCTGAGCTGGACTTGAGGAGGTGACAGCAACTTTGAAGGTGGGGCTGAGAGTGCACGACACGGTCTGATGTCAGCGTGAGCGGGCCCCAGTTTGCGGAGCTGAGAAGCTGTAGGTTTGAGTGTGTGAGTGTGTAAGTGTGCGTGCATCCAAGCCCAGCTGAAGTTCTTTCCAGGCCTTCTTTACTGTAGGAAGGCCCCTACCCGCCCCGAACACTCCCCTGAGACGCGGATGTCCAGTCTCCCCCTCCGGGGACCCTGTGTGTGTCTGACCCTGTGGTCAGACCTGTTGCGTTGCACGGGGGACCACCGAGGCCTGGCCACCCTCACGGTACCGGAGCCCCTGGGGCAAAGATCAGGCTCCTTCTCTAAACCCTGTGCCTGGGCTGGAGCAGGTGATCTGGGAGTATACAGTAGAGCTCAGGCTCAGAATGATAGGGGCAGGCCTCTCCCTGGTGTGAGAAGGGTGTCTCCAGAAGTCATCACCTCTACTGCATTGCCTGAAGGGCAGACAAGACCCCCAGCCCTGCCCTGCCTCCCCACCCCCCACAAAAGGTATGCTTCTTTAAAAAAAAAAAAAATGTTGCATCTAAGAAATCGCGAAAGTGCTACAGGCTTGTTGTAAAATTTAAACAATGCAGAAGTCTGTGGAATAGAAGAGCTGCTCCATAAGCCCAACCCCCCATCAGGTTAACTGTGGTTAATGTTGGTGTGCTTCCTTTCGGAACTTTCTAAACACTAAAACCTTTTCTTCCCTCCCCCCGCCCTGACATAAATGGGCGTTACTAACAAATAGTGATAACGAATAGCTCTTCAACAACTTGTTTTTTAACCTTCCCTGCCTGCATACACAATGTTTTTTTTTTAATTTTTTTAATGTTTATTTTTGAGAGAGACAGAGCACGAGCGGGGGAGGGGCAGAGAGAGAGGGAGACACGGAATCCGAAGCAGGCTCCAGGCTCCGAGCTGTCGGCCCAGAGCCCGACGCGGGGCTCGAACCCACAGACGGCGAGATCATGACCTGAGCCGAAGTCGGACGCTTCACCGACGGAGCCACCCAGGCGCCCCAGAGCCATCTCACGTTTAGGGGCCACGGAGGAGCCCCTGTGTGGAGTCAGTCTAGCCTCTCTTATTAGGGGCATCTAGACGGAATCTGATTTTTCGTCCTCGCAGTAACGCCGAACCAAGATGCTTGTCCAGATGCCTCACCGCTGGTGGGCGCGTGCTTCTTTCTGTAGAACTGACCCCCTCAGACACACAACAGTGGCACCAGTGGGTGTGTGACAAGCAGTCTGACAGACACCTGCCCAAGTGAGTGATGCATTCGCCACCACTTTTAGAGGAGGGCATCCTGCCTCACCCACCCCCCCACCCCCCCCGCTCCTTGGCGATCCAATCTTGGGGTGGGTCTGACCATTTGGGAAGTCCTTCCTCAAGTCTGACCCAAATCCCCTCTGGTTTGTTTTGAACCCTCCCCAGATCCCCCCACCCCGGGGAAGGGTGGCGGTCCGCTGGCTGGGTGGGCTGGGGAAGGCTGCTGTCCCACTGTAGAATGATGCGTGCCTCTTGGGGGGAAGGGGAGCATTCCTCTCCTCTCATTGGCAGCTTCTTGCAGAAAAGAGGAGAAAGTTCTCCTGGGAGGACCACAGAAGCCCTGGATAATCATCGCTGGATGGATTGTGGCCCAGATGAGAGCTGGTGCTGGTCCCAGACGGCACCTTCCTGCCTCCCGGGTCTTAGTCTCTGGGAAGTGCTTGGATGTCCCCTCAAGGCTAGAAATTTCAAAGCACTTCCCAGATACCCAGAAAAGCTTCTCTAGGGAGGGGAGCAGGGGGCTGTCCCTTTCATAATGGGAAGTCAGGTGAAGGTAGAGCTTGGGAGCAGCCAGTCCTCCTCTCCTCGGTTGGCATTAGCTCCAGGCCCGCCCCCCAGCCCCGCCCCCTTCGGGTCAGGCGGGGGGGGGGGGGGGGGCGGGGAGTGTCCACCTGATCCGCAGAGCGGTGGGTTCTCAGCCAAAAACCAGCCAGTGGCTCAGTCGCAGGCGGAACCTTCAGAGCAACACCCAGTTCCTTCCAGAGGCCGTTGCTGATTTCGCCCTTCATCTCTGCCCTCACACGGCAAGGCCTTACTGCGCGGCCAGGTCCTGAGACCCACAGTGGCTCGTCTGCTGTGCGTGTGCCCCCTCCCCTCCCCGAGCAGACAGGAGACACAGCCCACACAGTGTGAGAAGTGCTTTGATTGGAGAAGCAGCAGCAGGGGAAGCATGGTGAGGGACTCACTCACTGATGTGGTTACCTCAATTACCCCTAATTGACACTGCTCTTGGCGATCTAACCAGGCAGGGGAAGTCCCCGGCACACACGGGCACACGAGGCACAGCCCTAGGTGGTTTTCACCAGGAGCCAGAAGGCTGGGTTCGAACTCGGGGCTGTGGCTGCAGAGCCCTGCCCCCTGCCCCCTCACCACCCTGCAGGGGTCTATCGCAGACAACAGCCCCGGCTGGAGAGGGTCAGGCCAAGGACACTTGGTACATGGATGAGCGAATGAGCGAATGAATGAGGGAACCATCGGGAAGTTCCATGTTAGTCGTGCTTTCATGATGGGCCGTTTGCAGTGCGGCGAGGAGGCAGAGAGCAGCTTGGCTCTTCCTGAGAGCTGGAGGGGGGAAGGCTGGGCAGGGACGCCTCTGGGTCCCCAGGGAACCTTAAGAGGTCATTGGGGCCCTCCTCTGGCCTCCATGACAGCCCTCACCCCTCCTTGGCCCCTCAGGCAGGTGGGCAGGGCCTCTCTTGAAATGACCAGCCGCTAGGGCAGAGCCTGGCACTTAGTGGGTTTGCAATAAACATCAGTAAGCAGATGTCATGTGCAAAGAACAGAGACACTGGGGAAGGGTCTTGGTGATGCAGGCCACTTGTCACTGGGGCCCTTTCCCCTCCAGTCCCACTGTTCTCCCTGGGGCTACAGAAGGCTCAAAGGCTCTTGTCCAGCTGGTTTCGGCTTCCCAAACAACATCCACTAGGAGCTGCTCATTGGGCTGGTCTTTGCCAAAATTCTTAAACTTCTGAGAATCTCTGGTGGCCTTGGGGGTGGGGACTTTGTCAGGAAAGCAGTATAAAATGCAGGTTCCTGGGTCCAGTGAATTTCAATGCAGAGACTGTGGGAATCTGCATTTTGGACAAGTGCTCCCCTGATTCTGAGGCAGGTGGGTGATCCGTATGTTGCCCTTTATTTTGATTTTGAATTTTTTTTAATGTTTATTATTTATTTTTGAGAGAGAGAGAGAGAGACAGGCAGACAGACAGCACATGAGCAGGGGAGGGGCAGAGAGAGAGGGAGACACAGAATCCGAAGCAGGCTCCAGGCTCTGAGCTGTCGGCACAGAGCCCGACGCGGGGCTCGAACTCACGAACCGTGAGATCATGACCTGAGCCAAAGTCGGACGCTTAACTGACTGAGCCACCCAGGCGCCCCAAGACAAGTTTTTAAAAAATGTTTATTTTCAAGAGGTGGTGGGGAGAGGCAGAGAGAGAGGGAGACACAGAATCCGAAGCAGGCTCCAGGCTCTGAGCTGTCAGCACAGAGCCCGACGCGGCGCTTGAACCCTCAAACCACGAGATCGTGACCTGAGCTGAAGTTGGACACTTAACCCACTGAACCACCCAGGCGCCCTTCACATGCGCCACTTTAAAAAATGAAAGCGGGCTGCCTATCTCCCTGAAGGCTGGGAAATGACCTTGAGCAGAAACCTGGTCTTTTTCTCTCCAAGAGGAGCCGGGTGTTGTTTCTAGGGAAGATCTGTGGAGCTGTGGAAACTTCAGGGGCTTGGGCTTTGTCCCTTAGAGCCCCTCCCACACCTGCTGAGACCTAGTCTCTACCGGCACCACGGCGGGTCCAGGACAGATGGGTGCGGGGCTCACAGTGCAGAGAGGTGATGGGGACTCGGGTAACAGAGTGAGCCCATTCTGAGCAGTGAACTGGGCTTGACATGTCCCTTGGGCCGCTTTTGGGACTTAAGAAGCACACCTCTGGCCACCAGGGCTCCTTCTTTGGGTCTACACTAAATCTCTTTTGCTGCAAAGCATATTCTTATAGAGGCAGTGCTAGGGGCTGGCCCTAGGGGGCCAGGAAAAAGGAGGGATCCTTGAGGATAGTGGGACAGCACCCCCATCCTATGCAGCCCCCACCCCTGCCCCTTGGTAAGGAAGGAGGGGATGGCGAGGGGGCTGTCACATCCTAGGGTTGCACTTCCTGGGCTCATCCCAGGCTGAAAGCCACTGTCGCCTTTTCTCCTTAGAGAATACCTCACTCCTCCCTGACAATCATCCAATTCATCCGTCGGGGAAGTTCTTCTTGAACTTGCAAGCTTTCCTGCTCACAGGCAGGAAACCTTCCCTTTCAGACTGAGAGGGGGGAGAAGGGGGGGAGGGGATCTGACTTCCGTTCTCCTCCTGCTTCCGAAGTCTATGAAAAATGCCCTCCACCAGCCAGTCAAGCCTCCCTGGCCTGCTCGCTCGCATCCTCCTTCCTCCCCTCAGGTGCTCTCCTCCAGGACTCCCCTCCCATCCCCATCCCCTGTGGAATGTAGGGAACCTCCAGTAGGGAACCTGCTGACACCCTCTCCTCCAGCTCTAGACTCCTGGGGGGGGAGGCAGGGAGACCAGTTTTTCCAGCCCTGGAGACCAGCCTGCCCCTGGGGGCCCTTCGCCCAGGAGGATGGCAACCGGGGCCTCCCCGGAATGTGGTAGATCTGGCTCTTGCTGAAGAGACTGAGGGAGGTCGGAGGTAGCCAGAGTCCAGGGCCAGCGAGAGAGAGACATCCCCTCCCACTTCCTGTCCCCTCCCCTGCTCCGCCAGCGCCCCCTCCTCACCCTCCCTTTCTGTCCAGCCTGACATATCTGCCTTTAGGAGCCCTTCTGGGATCAAGGAAGTCACTGGCCGCTCCAGACTGTAGGCGCCCCAGGCTCAGGGACCCTGACTTTGTCAGGACCCGGCACAGTCAGGGCCCGGGGAATCCACCTCCCTGTCTGCGGGACCGCTGAACTAAATGCATGGGGATGAATGCATCGGGCAGAGGCAGGGGCTGGCCAAGAAGACGGGCTCACTGGTACCCAGCCGGATCCTGCCAGCTCGGGGCCTGGAAAAAGCCAGGGTGAGGAGCCCTCCCCCACTCCCGCATTTGCTCCTCCCGCCTCTCCAGCTCCTACCTCCCGTAACTCCTCGAGCAGCAGCCCAACATCCTCCTCTCCCGAAACTCCCTGGTCCCCATGCCCTCTCTGGCTCAGGATACACAGGGTCTCTGCCCTCTGCCTACTGCCATGGCTCCTGGGAGCTCTCTCCTCCAGAAAGTCTTTCGGGAACACTCCACTGGCTGAGACCCCTCCTCGGCAGCCCTTTCCTCTCTCAGCCCGCCTTCGCCATATGTAGCCAGGAGACAAGGGTCCCCAGCGACCCTTCCTGCCTCCGCCTGGGGGCTTGGAGTGCCCTCCCCGTCGATGGCTGGGTCAGTCTGCATCCTGGGGGCCACGTTGGGGTGAGTTGTGCGTGGAGCAGCAGGTGGAGGGGCCAGCACTGAGTTGCACAAGGCCAGGATGCACTCAGTTTGCACAGGGTGCAGTCTGTCTGGCCCACGGTGTATGTGGTTCTCCATATGCGGTCTCCCCAACTAGAGTAATATTGACAGTCCCCGATGACACCTGCCATTTATTGGCACAGGTTCTGTGCCAAGAACTCTGCATGGTTTTTCATTTAATCCGCACAATAACCTCAGGCGGGAAGTACTATCGTTATTCCCATTTTACAGATGAGCAAACTGAGGCTGTTAGCTTCCCACGGGAAGGGGAAAACACCTACTCTTATTTATTTATTTATTAAAAAATTTTTTTTAATGTTTATTTTTTTGAGAGAGAGATAGAGTGAGAGCGGGCGAGGGGCAGAGAGAGAGAGGGAGACACAGAATCCCAAGCAGGCTCCAGGCTCTGAGCTGTCAGCACAGAGCCCGACGTGGGGCTCGAACCATGAACCGTGAGATCGTGACCTGAGCCGAAGCCGGACACTTAAGCGACGGAGCCACCCAGGCGCCCCTATTTATTTATTTTTAATAATGTTTATTTATTTTTGAGAGAGAGAGAGAGAGAGAGAGAGAGAGCAAGAGCGTGAGTGGGGGAGGTGCAGAGACAGAGGGAGACAGAGGATCCGAAGCCGGCTCTGTGCTGACAGCAGAGAGCCCGATGCGGGGCTCGAACTCACGAATGCTAAGATGGTGACCTGAGCTGAAGTAGGACGCTTCACCGGCTGAGCCACCCAGGCGCCCCCAAACCTTACTCTTTTTGAAAGCCCCAGGGCCTAGCAGACGTTCACCTGACATGAAGTGTGGCTAGGGGGGCAGAGGGCTCCTCTGTCAGGTTCAGGGATTCCAGAATCCAGAGGAGACCGCGTCAGACTGAGGACTGGCCCACCCTCTGCTGTCTTCCCAAGGATTCACAGAAGAGAAGATAGCAGGGAGAATTTGGGGATAAAGAGAGGTGTAGACTGCAGAGGCCCTGGAATCCGGCTCTGTGCCTGCCTGGCCGTGGCGCTCGTGGGTGTGCATGTGGCTGGATAGGCGTGCGTGGCCTCTCTCGGCACCGCACCGGGTGGGAGACCTGCCAGGCCCTCTGTGCCTCGAATCCTGGATCCTGTGTCTCAGGTCTTTCTCCGGAGGCCCCGGGGGGAGTCCCTGGTGGGTGGGGCTGCTGTCAGGCCTGTGTCCTGATGTTCTGAACCGAGGGCGGGGTGCGGCACAAGCCCTGACCCGGTTGGACAGGTTGGCCCACCCTGAGTGGCACCTGGTCACGACCCCACCCACCGCCCTTTGAAGTCATCCAGCCTGTACTCAGGGCTTAGCCCCTCTTCTGGGTCACCTCCCTAAAAAGAATTGGGGTCCTTTCAGGAGAAAGCTCTTTTTGCCCGGGGCCAGCTCCTGAGCACCAGCACGAGAGGGAGGCAGGCCTGGGCCTGGCTGGAGGAGGTGGCAGTCTCCTTAGATCTGTCTCCGCGGGGATTGGCAGGGGCGGGGCCAAGGGCGCCGAGTGAGGGGAGGAGGGAAGGGAGGGGGCTAACGAAGACGCGGTGGGCTTGTGGGGGCGGGGCGGGGGTGGGGGGGGGAGAGCTCGGCCTCGGGGAGGGAGCTCTGCCAGGGCGATGGGGTCTTGTGGGGGAGGTCCCCGTGCCCTCCCACCTACCCACCTCCAGACTCCCTCCCGCCGCCCCCCCCCCAGGCTCAGCGCATGGAAAAATCCCCTCCAGCAGCGCAGACCCGTCTGGGGAATTTCAGTCCCCACCACCTTCATTAGCCTGTCCCCGACCCCCTGCGCCGTGCACTGCTCTGCAGTGGGCATTTCTGCCTTCTGTAAGGTGTTGGGCAAAGGCAGCTTTAAGACGAGCCCCTTGATAACCCCTCCGCCCGCGCACCACTTGGCACGTGCAGAGCCCTGGCCATAGCTGCGAAACCCAAGTCCCTTGCCCCAGTGCAGCCCAGCGACTCAGGCCCAGGCCCTTCCCCGCCCGCCCCGCCCGGCTCCGGGCCGACCTCTAATCTGCCAGGAGCCTCCTCCGAAAACCATTAAGCAGCCCGGCCCCAGCCCTGCGGGCCTCCAGCCCCGCCGTCCCCACACCCCTCCCGTGGCACCGGCCGACGCCGCCCCAACCCTGCAGTCCTGGGCGCCGGGCCGAGCGGACCCCTCTGTTTGGGCTCCACCGCCTGATTTCTACTGGAGGCCAACTCTTCTTAGACCGGGCCCCGAGGCTGGGGAGCCCTGAATCGCCGGGGAGGAAGGGGGGCTGAGCCCTTGCATCTCGGCGTCGGGTCCCCGCCACTCCCTCCCCATGCCACCGGTTTGGGGTGGCGGGGGACGCGCGCCGGCCTCCTGGTCCCAATTCGGGCGGGGCCGGGGTCGCGGGCTGGGGGCGGCGGCCCCTCCCGGGCTGGGGCCCCACGCGGTCGCAGCCCAGGAGGCTTAGGATCACGCTGCCCAGGCCGGCACCCCGACCCGGCCTCCTGCCTCTCTGCTCCCCAGTCGCCCTGCCTCTGCTTCTCAGTTCTGTTCCTCCTCCTCTTCCTCCAGGAAGCCTGCCCGGGAGGGCCGCACCTCTTCGCCTTCTGGTAGCCCAAGTTTCTGTTCACTGCCGCACAGAGACCCGGCCTGTGCTCTGGCCCTGGGCAAGCCAAGCCACTTGACCTCTCGGAGGCTGTTTGCCCAGCTGTAAATAGGGCTATTAACCCCACCTGCCGCGTTAGGGTATTAGATGAGCTTCGCCCGTAAGTGTTCAGTGACCCTATGGTGTAGCCACGAAGGGCAGGGACTTGTCTCTCCCTTCAAACTGGTCAGGGACTGTCACCTTCCAGCTTGTGCCCACACCGGTCACGTTGGGAGAGGGGGGTGGACCAGGAGTGACCTCTCTGCCTCATAATTCATACTGGACCCCAGATGCCACATCCCCTCCTGTCCTAACCGGCCAAGAAAAGGAAGGGCAACCTAGGGACAGGGTGTTGGAGGGTAGGCGTCTCTTAGCATGGAGGGTAGGGGGGGATGTGGCATCCTTCTCCCCAGACCTTTAGGTTGACAGGACTCCAGACTGAGGGAAGCAACTCCCGACGGGAGGCAGGAGAGCCCTCAAAAGGGCCTCCTTCATCGTCCCGGTCTTTATTCGGGTTTCCTGTAGAGAAGGGGAAGGTTGGGGTTCTCAGCCTCCGTCTCCTGTGATTAGCGGCTTTCGGGGGCCCAGGTGGCCCCCGAGGTGACACCTCACTGATGGTCCAAATCGCTCACACGGAGTCTGGATGAAGAGCGCTTCCAGAAGATGAACTGGCAAACGCCGGACAGGCTCAATTTTTGGAGCCACCAACAGTGGAGTCAAACCATCTTCTAATCAAGACAGATGGCGGGAGGCAGCAGCAGAAATGTTTATAACATGAAGCAACATATATATGTAATTTGGGCTGAATTTTGTTTTTCGCCTCATGAAATTCCAATCTTTTTCAGGCAGGCTCCTTGTTGTATGTAAGTTTCTATTTATTGTCACCCGTCAGGTGCCAGAGACCGTGCAAAGCCCGGGCTGCAGTTAGCTTCCGCATCTCTGTTATTCAAGATTAGTTCAAGGAAGTATTTGTTGAGCATTTACTATGTGCCAGGCTTTATTCTGGATGCTGGGACTGGGGATACAGTAATAATAATAATAATAATAGACAAAATCTCTGGCCTCTTTTTTTAAAATTTTTAATATTTATTTATTTTTGAGAGAGAGACAGAGCACAAGTGGGGGAGGGGCAGAGAGAGAGAGAGGGCGATGTAGAATCCAAAGCAGGCTCCGGGTTCTGAGCTGTCAGCATAGAGCCCGACACGGGGCTCGAACTCACCAACTGCGAGATTGTGACCTGACCCAAAATCGAGAGTCAGATGCTTAACGGACTAAGCCACCCAGGCACCCCCATTCTTTTTTATAGTATTTTATTATTATTTATTTTTCAATTAAAAAACATTTTTTTTAAAACGTTCATTTGTTTTTGAGAGAGAGAGACAAGAGTGCGAGCAGGGGAGGGGCAGAAAGAGAGGGAGACCCAGAATCCCAAGCAGGCTCCAGGCTCTGAGCTGTCAGCACAGAGCCCGACGCGGGGCTCGGGGCTCGAACTCACGAACTGTGAGATCATGACCCGAGCCGAAGTTGGCCACTGGACTGACTGAGCCACCCAGGCGTCCCACAAAACTTCCTCTTGAAGCTTACATTCTGGCGAGGGGAGGAGAAAATCAACTCGTGAGAAAATAGGTGTACAATATCCAGTGGGGATAAGCGCTCTGGAGAAAACTGAAGCCACGTAAAGGGACAGAGAGCGGTGGGGTGGGCTTCCTGGAGGTGGTGAGCAGAGACCTACGTGAAAGGAGGGAGCCAGCCGTTTGAATAATGGGGGGGTCTAGCAATCAAGGCCAGAGGAACAGCCAGTGTCATGGCCCTTGAGGGAGGTACTGTTGTTAAGCGCATTTTCCATGGGGAAACTGAGGTACAGAGGTACGTGAGGAGATGGCATATATACCAGGCCACCTCCACTTGAGCTGAGTGCTTAATCACAGCACTCTCCTGCATCCCCCATGTTGGTCTTGGCTCGTCGCAAGGGGCCGGGGCTGTTCACCTCACCTCCGACATACCTCTAAGGCCCACGCTTGAGTTTTGCGCGGGCAAGGAACCCTGCTTGACCCGCAGCCCCCGAAACCTCGCCCGGAGGAGGGCGTATCGTCGTCGCTTAGTACGTGTTTGCGGGAGTGGAAGAATATTCGTTCTGAGGTGGAGACTGATTTTCTAGTGAGGCCTCCAGTTTCTATAAGGAGGTGAGGATTCTCGCCCGTGGGAGGCATCCCTAGAGACCAAAGTTCAGCCCCATCGGTTTGCAGAGGAGGACACGGGGCGGTGTGACGGAAGGTAAACAGTGTAGCTGTGTGGGAAGGCGTGGGGCGGGCCGGGTTCTGTTTTGGTGCTCCCCAGAATTGGAACCGCCAGAGGCCTTTCTCAAGATTGGAGTGAAGGTTTGGAACGGCGAGCCGCGACGGAAAGCCCAGTGCGGAAAAACTCTGAG
The DNA here is from genome assembly GCF_022079265.1 of Lynx rufus. Classification (NCBI taxonomy): domain Eukaryota; kingdom Metazoa; phylum Chordata; class Mammalia; order Carnivora; family Felidae; genus Lynx; species Lynx rufus. Next base: position 22,921,985 of record NW_025814832.1, on the reverse strand, counting down.
AAAGATGGGGCGCGTCCGGGGGTCAGGGCTGGAGAGCCTGGTGTCAGATCAAGCCAGATTAGCAAGGGAAGGTCATGCCCCCCTGTCCCAGGTCTCTCCCACCTGTTCTCTGGGCCCGAGCTTCTCCCACAGGGGCACCGATGTACCCCGGGCCACGGGGAGATCTGCCAAGGAATACCCAAAGCCGTGGCGCGCTTTTCTGATACGTGTATCTAACCCAAAGGTTTGTGGAGGGAAAAAGGAACTAGAAAATGTTTTAGAGCTTGCTTTTAAAAAAATATATTTATTTTGAGAGGGGGGAGAGAGAGTGCACAAGCATGAGCAGGGGAGGAACAGAGAGAGAGAGAGAGAGAGAGAGAGAGAATCCCAAGCACATTCCAAGCACATTCCGCACTGTCAGCACAGAGCCCGGCCTGGGGCGCGATCTCAGGAACTGTGAGATGACGACCTGAGCCGAAACCGAGAGTCAGACCCCCCGGGGCTGAGCCTGGGTGGCTCAGTCAGTTGAGCTTCCGACGACTTCGGCTCAGGTCATGATCTCGCGGTTTGTGAGTTCGAGCCCCGCGTCGGGCTCTGTGAGGACCGCCCGGGGCTTGAAGCCTGCTTGAGATCCTGTGTCTCCTCTCTCTGCCCCTCTCCCGTTTGTGCTCTGTCTCCCTCTCTGTCTCCCACAAATAAATAAATGTTAAAAAAAAAAAAAAAAGGAGTCAGACCCTGAACCGACTGAGCCACCCGGAAGCCCCTGGTCGCGTCCATTAAAGGTAAAACAGAGGCCTGAAATGAGAGTAACTGTGTGAGTTGCTTTGAGTGGGGTCTGCGTGCACAAGTCTCTCCTCTTACAGGCGCCCCAGGAGAAACCTGGAGAAATCCTGCCGGTCCACGACCACTCGATTTCCTCTCCCACCGTTTGGGACAGCGCCCGCTTCAGAACGGGGGCAGGTCAGCCACAGCAGGGAAAGACTGTCTCGAGAGGGCCGGAGCCCTCGGGCCACACCCTCAGGAAAGCTGGCAGAGCCCTCCCAGGACCGGAGTGGGTACGCAGGGAGTGTTGGTTTCTAGTAAAGGTGTTTGGAGCCGGCTTCCTGGCGGCGGCGAAAGGGGATGAGTGTGTGTCCACAGGGGCTGGGAGGTGGCAGGTTTCAGCAAGAGGAGGCCTGAGCCACCGGCCTGGGCTGGTCCTGGCACCCAGTGCTCCTCCCAGGGCCCGCTGTGGACTCAGCCTGCACACCATCGCCACCGGGGAGAGACCGGCCCGGGTGCCAGCCAGAGGGGCGGCCGGGGAGGAGGGCTGAGAGGGAGGCAGGTCACTGGCTGAGAGCAGGGCAGGGACCCAGGAGGGATCGGTCCCGGAGACAGGGCGGGAGGGGAGGGGAAGCCACGCAAACTGGGGCCTGGGTGGGGCTGGGCAGGCACTGAGGAACGTGGAACTTCCTGGAGTTTCTCCAGGCTGGCAGAGAGTGTTTCTGAGAGAAGGAGCTTACCGCGAGCAAAGGGCTTTCTGGTCTCCAAGGTGGGAGGACTGGGCCTGTGGGACAAAAAGACTAGGGAGAGAGGAAGGGCCCTGGGGCATCTTGTTCCTCGGCCATTTGAAGGTAGGGTGGTGTGGGGGAGGGAAGAGCCCTGCTCTGTGCATTGGGGGGTGGCCAACATGGCCTTTAGTCCCGCCATACCACCATTCCTCAGACCCTCCCCAAGACCAGACACTGCTCTAAGAACTTCACCTAGGGGCGCCTGGGTGGCTCAGTCAGTTAAGCATCCGACTTTGGCTCCGGTCATGATCTCGCGGTCCGTGAGTTCGAGCCCCGCGTAGGGCTCTGTGCTGACAGCTTAGAGCCTGGAGCCTGTTTCAGATTCTGTGTCTTCCTCTCTCTCTGACCCTCCCCCGTTCATGCTCTGTCTCTCTCTGTCTCAAAAATAAATAAAGGTTAAAAAAATTTTTTTTGAAAAAAGAACTTCACCTAGATCGACTCATTTCATGATTGCCCCTTTTATGGATGAGGAACACCGAGACCTGGAAGGCTTAAATCCCTGTTCCGATGGAAATCCAGATGGTGTCCAAGAATCTGTAAGGAAATGAGGCACAAGGCATAAACGGAGGGCGCCTTCAAGTCTGTTGGCTCATTTATTCGCGCCTTCCTTCCTTCAGCGTGTCCTGAGGCAGCCCGCTCTGTGTGCTAGGTTTCTGTGAGCGAATGCAGTCCGCGCAGGGATCTGGGGTGATTTTCCCCCCTCACAGATGTGGAAACTGAGGCGCTGAGAGGTTACCTAACAGCTCAAAGTTCTGTCGGACCAGGTCGTGGTCACAGAGCGAGTGAGTAGCGGAACTTGGACTCATGACCCTCCGGGCCCGAGAAAGAGCTCTTGTTCTCAGGGAAGATAAGCCCACGAATCAACCAGAAGCTGCAGGAGAATAGGAGGTGGCGTGTCTAAAAGAAATCCAGGGACTTTCCTGCGTGTGCGTCCCTTCCCTTTTGCGCCCAGCATTCCGGAAGCCAGGTCTCTAACCCTGCCAGGAGGGGGCGCTCTGCTCGGCCAGGGAAGACCAGGGAGGCAGGTGAGGAAAGGAGGAGGAGGCCGTGATCATAAAACAACACCAAGTTGTTGATGGCACCGGACGGACCCTGGGTGGCACTTTGCTCCTTCTCCCCACCCCACCCCCGCCCTTTGCCCCCTGACCTCCCCCTTCTCCCTCCCCCCCCCCCCGCAAGGTGGGCCACCTCTGTCATATCCAGCCCCAGAGCCCCCTGCCTCCCGCTCTGTCCTGCTCCCAGGCTCCTCCCACCAGGAGCGCCACACCTGGTGTCACAGGTTATCACCAGGTGACTTCCCTGCCTTCCGAGAACCTGGCGGCCCATCTCCCCCTCAGGGCCGGCCCCTCCCCCACTGTTTCCTCAAGTGGAATTTCCCCCCAGGGAGCAGCACTGATTGCAACCGAGTTGAACCTTGGGAAGGTCTGGGATTTGGGGTGAAAGGTGGCCTGGAAAGTTCTTGAGGGTCCATCCCCAGGGGCAGGAATGGCTGAGCCCTGGGGTGGGTGAGATCAAGAGTAGGGAAGGGGGTGTGGAGGTGGGAGCCGGCCAGGCTGGGGTGCCCTGAATGCCCTTCACCTTCTCTCCAGCCCAAAGTGAGGGCCCTGGGCACAGGGGCCTCTGCCTTGGGCCCCAAGCTTGATAGCCTTGTTCTGGCCCCCTCCCAGCCAGCTCCCCGCTGCCCCAGAGTGAGAACTCCATTGAAGCCAAGGGAGATTTGACACAATCCTCTTTCCAGACCACAGAACCCCCGACTTCCCTGAGCCTACTCTCAGGCTCTACACGGGCTTTTTCCTTCACTGCAGCTTTTCTTGACCCCGGAGTGGCTGTTTGGGAAGGGGGTGAGGCTGGCGGGGCAGGGGGCGATGGGCTAGGGCGCCCAAACTCATGTGCATGAATCCCTTTCCCGGTGTAGGACAGAGAAGAGAGTTCTAGAGGCTCGGGCCTCCATTTATGCTCCCGGCCTGGCTTACCCCCATCATCCCTCCTATCTTACCTCCCGGAGCCCTCAAACCCTAGTAGATGCCCGTCGCCTCATCACCTTGTGATCTGCATCGGACAAAAAGAGGCCCAAGTGAAGTGGACGGTGAAGTTCACAACATCTAGGGTCCCACCTTCAGTAGTTTTCTGGTAGAAGCATTGAAGGGCTCAGAGTTTGGCTCAGAGTTCGGGTGAGGGGCAAGCACTCTCCCTCCTCTCCCCAGCAGGCTCAGAGTTTGTGGCCCCAATGGGACCCGGGAAAGTCTGCTGCCTCTAAGAGGTGACATCATCTTGCCTTAAGTGATCCCTTAGCCTCTTCTCCCCTCCCTGCTCTTCTCAAGAACACCTCCCACCCCCTAGATCCCCCCCCCCACCGTGCCACCCACTTCCAAGGTTGCAGGTAGCCTAGCCTCCTTCCCCCCTCGCCGCCCCCCCTCCCCAGGGTCCCTAAACTAGGTGGTCCTCAGCACCCAGGGCCCAGGGGGCTGGCAGAGATAGCGGGGAGGCCAGCCCAAGCCAACTCCTGGGGTCCTCCAGGGGGAGAGGGTATATAGATCTGGCCTCATCCCCTTTCCTCCAGCCTGCTGTCAGCTGGCCAGCCCCATCCCTAGAGCCAAAGTGCTTCCATGCGGGAGGGAGGGAAGCCTGCTCAGTGGGAGAAAGATGAAGCCGGTCCCCCCACGTGTCAGTGAACAAATTGGGCCAATTTGGCGTGATTAGTGAAGAATTCACATCTGGCCAGCAGAGTCCACCCCCGCCCCCCCCGCACCCCAGCCCAGCCTGGCTCCTGCTCCCCATTAGAAGCTATTTTCTCTGACGGCTCCATTTGTCTCTGTAGTGGGGGATTTGACAGCTCCCTGCCCAGCCTGGGGGGCCTGGCTCTGAGGGAGAGGCCCAAGGCCAGGCTGCCTGCCCACCCCCTTGACCTGATGCCACGAGGGGTGCCAGGTTCCAAACAGGGCCCAGGCACCTGTAGGTGCCATCTCTCGGCTCCGTGAGCGGGTATGAGTGTCCCTCTAGAGCAGGGCAGGGCCCGGGGGGCCGTATCTCCACATTTCCCCGCCAGATCGTCCTGCACAATAATGGTTATGCTCTGAGATCAACAGAGACGTGTGTGTGTGTGTGTGTGTGTGTGTGTGTGTGTGTGTGAGTGGTGGGTGGGGGGAGGCAGGGGTCTGGTGTTTCCTAAAAGAAAACAGCTGGGCATGTACGAGGGAGGGCCCATCCCCGCTTCCTTCACCCCTTCCCTGCCCCTCCCAGAGACCTGCTGCAGCTACCCCTTAGGAATGCCTGTGGATGGCTGCTTCGCAGCTGGAAGGCTGGCCCCCAGAAGGGGCTTCAAGGTAGTGCCATCGGGGGGTGTGGCCTTCAAAGCCTTGGGTCTTCCTCCCCCAGCGGCGACCCCAGGTTGCTTGTGTCAAAGGCAATTTGGGGCTATTTAAAGAAGCCTGACCTAGAGGTCACCTGGGCAGATCTCTTCCCTGGGGAATTACCACCAGATGGCAACATGGGGCTTGTCTCCTGGAAGGTTCTCCCTCGTTGCTTGGGCGTGCCAAGGCTCCGCTGGTGTCTGGAGTGTGAGGATAGAGGCAGAGGGTCCAGGACCTCAGTCCTTGGATGAGAATTCTCCTCGGCAGAGGGATAACTGCGGGAAGGAAGGGGTCTTAGACTCCAGCATGGTGGGGGGGGGGGGGAGGGCGGTGGGTGCCGCTTTTCGTTGTGATGTTGTATGGTCTTGGGGGTGGGCAGAAGCTTCTGAGGCCTCCAGCATTTTTCCATTGCCATAGAGATATCTAAAGAAAACCGGGCGGAGTGGGGGGATCAGCCATCTGTGATCTCTCCAATCTCCAAACCTGCTCTGAGAAAGGGTGAACAATTGGCCCATTTTACCCCAGACGGAGGGGTTTCCGGGACATGGGGCTTTCGGCGCTAAAGCCACAACAGATGTGGGCACGCTGGGACAGCTGGTCACCCCTACTCCAGCATAAGTCCCAGAGACCACCAGGTGGAGAGATGGGGGGAGAGACCAGTTCTTCTGAGGTCTCTTGCCTGGTGTCCTGGTTTGATTTTATTTCACCCTTACCTGATTTTAGCCTGACGCCTTACGATTTGTGGCCTTCCTTTCATGGCAATGCGTCGGGTGTTGGAAGGTTGTCCTGATGTGGGGGGTGGGGGGGGGCGAAGGGGCCGGGGGTGGGTAGCCTGGCAGTTCATCTCATACATGCCGGGGACCAGGGGCTTGGGGTCCTCGGCTCAGCTGGGCTGCTCTCCCAGGGCACCGACCACCCAGCACCCATTTCTACTTAACAGATGAACCTTTGGGACACCCGCTGTGTGTGGTTTCTGCAGTTATTATCCCATTTCAGAGATGAGAGAACTGAGATGGAGTCATTGGCCCCGGGGCTGAGCCGGCGGGGGCTGGGGGGGAAGGCGCACGAAGCAAGGCACCCCCCCCCCCGGGGAATCGCACTGCCCCACAAGGCACCTCAACCCCACCTCCTGTTCAGGCAAAGCGGGCTGTCTTCTCGAGGTCAGGAATAAGCCCTCAGCCCGAGGTTGGGGGAGAGTCTGCTGCTTCTCCCCCCAAGGTGGCCTCAACCCCACTCCTCAGACATTAATTACATGGTTCACGGAGGACTGAGAAGGGAGAGGAGAGCACCCTGGCAGGATTCCAAAGGCACAGAAGGGCTTCGTTAAATCTAGATATCAGACCACACTTCTGCCTGTTCTCACAGCGGCAACAGGCATCCAAGAGACAGAACCTGAAGAAGCCAGGTGGACGAGAAGGAGGTGCCTGGGAGGCCGCGCGGAGGGAGAGAGGGTGGCAGGCAGAGCCATGCTCCCGCTGTCCTGGGAGTCGAGCCACCCTGGGGCTGGTCCCCACCTGCTCACCCATCTCTCCACACACCCCTTCCCCCTCAGCCTCCCCACCCTCTCCTTGCACACGTGCCCAGGGCCCTGGGGACCCCAACAGAGAGAGAGAGAGAGAGAGAGGCTGGAAGCCAGAGTTGAGCCTTGTACTTCCAATTGGGCTTGAAGTGCCCGCTTGAAGGGGCACTGGAAAATTCTCAGGAGGGTCCTCTGCCGGGTTCCTGGATCTGAGGACTCTGTGGCTACAGAGGCATTTGGGAAGCTGCATAGTTGGGGGCGAGGTGGCCCAGCTCCTTTGCCTGGGCTGCCCCAAACGCCCCTTTGCCAGAGGCCTTGGGTGGGCAAGGTGACCCCGGGGCGGGGGGTGGGGATTTCATCCTGCAGAAGGGGCAAGTGTCCAGCCTTGCACACGAGTCTGGAGGAGGGATGCTGAGCCTTGGGGAGAGCTCCACTTTGGGGACAGGCTCTCCTTTAGGACGAGGACCCCGGTATGAAGCCACTCTCTCTCTAGTCCTGTTGGCCTTCTTGGAGAACCACCCCCCCTCCGCCGGGCCTAGGGGGAGAGGGAGTGCGTTTCCACCGCCTTCTCAGAGGGACTTGACACTTGGTCTCCATCTTGGGGAAGCCCGAAGGTGGGGTGCTTGCCTGTTTACACCCTGTTTGAGTTCGCTTCAAGCCAAGGGCGACTTCCTGTTTCCACCAACAGGCCCCAAGAGAGATCAAAGGCAAGGGCTGGTGAGTTCAGGGAAAAGGAGTTGAGGATGTCCATTCTGCCACCATGTAATGGGAGGGTTGAAATTTATGTGGATAGCTGGAGCCAAGGCAGGACATGGAGGGGACAGAGGCCAAATTCCCAGAGCGCTGGGCCTTGGTCTGGCTGTGCCCACCCTGTCCTGACCCCCTCCTCCAGGAAGCCCGCGTGATTTCTCCATCTCTGAATCCTGACCTCACTGGCGAGGCTGCGTCCTGGGTCCCCCAGCAGGGCTGTCCTGGTCCCTCTTCTGGCACAGGGCTACCTGCAGAGCGCGGGCCTCAGCCAGAAGAGACAAGGGATCAGCGAGCCCGCACTGCGCTCCAGGGGCGGCCGCCCCCACCCCTGCGCTGAGGGCGGGAGGCCGGGCGCCCCGCGAGGGGCTCAGGCGCGGCGGCGGCTGTCACTCACGCACTCACGCGGGAGGAATGCAGACGGCAGGGCTGCCCTGTGGTCACGTCTCCGCCCCACCGACGGAGGTAGGCGCCCAGGTACCCAGCCTGTGGGCCTTGGGAGCCCGCCAAGCTGCTGATGAAAGGCTCTGCAGATTAACCCTTTCTTGGCCGCACCCCCTCACTGCCTCTGGCTGCCGGGTGGTCGCTGGCCGCGGGGGGCGCGCCCGCCCGAGTGAGCGGGCCTCGCTCGCTGGGGGGGGGGGGGTGTGTGGGGGGGTGGGGGGGGCTGAGGTTTGAGGGCCGACCCACCTAAGAGACTGGCCGGGCGACAGATGATAACCCCCCTCCCTCACCGGGACTCTCCTCCCTGCCCATGTGCCCTCTCCTGGAAAGTCTCAAGAGCACTGGACAGAGAGTCCAGAACTTCAAGTGTTCGTCCAACACACATACCTGAATACCTGAGAGGGTCAGCGGGGCTAACTCAGGGAACGTGGGCGCCATTCCTCCAGCGTGCAGTATTTCGGGGTCAGCGTTATTTATTTGTGTCTGTTTTAGTAGCGACCTACACCCCCCCCCCGCCCCGCCCCCAAGCAGAGTCTCAGGCAGATGCCTAGTGTGTAAATCAAACGAATGGAGGCTTTCTGGTTGGAGTAGGGAGTGAGGTCCCCTTTCCCTGGCACCCAACTCATGAGCCCGTCTAGGGAGGACTCCAGGGAGCACAGTTTGGAAAGCTCTCAGATGGAGGTTCCGGGTGAGATCCTTTTCCACTCCTTTTCTCTGCATCTGCTGGGTGTCGGGATGCATCTCTGTTCAGCCGGGGCTTTGCCAAGCAGACATTTGCTGCTTGGCCAGGGCTCGCTGCGGTACATTCTGTGATGCCCTGCGAGCTGGGCTCCTGCTTCTAGGGTCTGGGGGTTGCGTCCTGGGCTCTGCCCTCAACCTGTGATTATCACTCAGGGGCCTGTGCTCCGTCTCTACACCCGCGTGTTGCTGGACCCAACGCCTCCTCATCAACCCCATGTGTCTCCCACACCCTCCTCGTTTGCTCTTCTGCTAAGGGTTGCGGGAACCCAGATGTGCACGGGGGTATCTGGTGGGCAGGGAGACGAGGACGCATCTCTTGGAGCTGGATCTCCCTCAGAGTTCAAATCTCGCCCCCCTCTCCAGCCGCCTGACTTCGAGTGTATCTCCTAGAGACCAAAGCACTCTGTTAACCCTCACTGGACTGGCCCTCTGCCTGGGAGCTCCCAGATCCCTTCCCCATCTTCTCCAGGCTCCCCAGGGAGCCTCCTCCGCACCTAGGAGGGGTGGGAGCTCCCAGAGGGGCAGCAAGCCAGGAGGCCCGGTGCCCAGCTCTAACCCCCCCCCACTCACTCTCCAGTGGTCTCTGTGAGCCTCAGCACCCTGGGGGAAGCTAAGCCACCCTGAAGCTGGGGTTCTGGAGGGCCAAGGGAACCCAGGCTTTGGTGAGACGATTGGAGAGCCACCAGGAAGGACTGCACGTCTGACCTACCGTGTCCAAATAGAGCTCATCTCCTCCAGCACGGTGCCTCGGATATGCCCTATCCAGCCTGAAGGCATCACATCTCTAAGACAGTACGCGAGAATCTGGAAACCTCCCCTCTCACCACCCAGCGGGTCACCAAGCCTCCCCCTTTCTGCCGCATTAATGGGTTTGGAGGTGCCCACTTTTCTTTCTACTTTGACTGCTCTGGACTCAACCGAGGCCTTTTTAAACCAGTCCCCGAGACTCCTGCAACAATCGCTGGTTCCCCTTCCTCCAGGAGAGCACACCCCCTCCCCCCCGCCCCGTCCCTCCTTCCCTCCCCCCCCCCCCCCCGCCACACTAAGAGGGATCTCAGAACACAGGTTGGAACACGCTACTCTCATGCTCAAAAACCTTTGATGGCTCCCCATTGCCAGCAGGATAAAGTCCCAACGTTGCCTGGTATTTACAGCCCGCCCTGATCTGGTGCCAATTTACCTTTCCAGCCTGGGCCCCCGCTGCGTATTTCACCTTCTTCAACTGCAGCCACATCCAGTGGCTTGTTTCACACTAGTCCCGCCACGTACCTCTATGGCCGAGCACCTTGGCTCACAGACAAGCTTGTTCCTGGCACTTCATGGTGTTGTGGGGGAGAGGGATTAATCGCATAATCCCATAAATAAATATATCCTTACAAACTGCGACAAGTTCAGGGTGCTTTGGGGAACACAAGGGGAAGTTACCATGGGGGTGGGGCAGATTGAGTCTGGGGACTCAGAGAAAGCTTCTGGGCAGAAGAGGCGCTTCAGGGTGCCGGATTCGAGTTACCTTTGGCGTTTGGATGCTAGCGGAGGTTATCTTTGATCTTTTGTCAGGACGAAGCTCCCTGTGTGCACACCCAGATTTCCAGGCGTCTCTGCCTCGCTGGGAGTTCATCCTGTCTTGAACTGCAACCTGTCTTGTGTGTCGCAGTCCCTGGATTGTGAGCAAAGGAGGGAAAGGAGCGTTGCTCCGTCACGGTTAGACCATCGCCCTCTGCCTGCTGCAGATCTGGAACATGGTAGGCCTTGAATGGAAGGGTTTTTATTTTTATTTATTTTTATTTTTTTTAACGTTTATCTATTTTTGAGACAGAGAGAGACAGAGCATGAACGGGGGAGGGGCAGAGAGAGAGGGAGACACAGAACCGGAAGCAGGCTCCAGGCTCCAAGCCATCAGGCCAGAGCCCGACGCGGGGCTTGAACTCACGGACCGCGAGATCGTGACCTGAGCTGAAGTCGGACGCTTAACCGACTGAGCCACCCAGGCGCCCCTGTTTTTATTTTTTAAAAAATGTTTTTAAAATCTATTTTTTTTGAAAGAGAGAGTGGGGGAGGGGCAGAGATGGGGGTGGGGGACAGAGGATCCAAAGCGGGTTCTGTGCTGACAGCAGAGAGCCCGATGTGGGGCTCGAAGCCACGAACTGTGAGATCGTGACCTGAGCCGAAGTCGGACGCTCAACCGACTGAGCCACCCAGGCGCCCCCAGAAGTGTTTTTATTTTTGTGGTGGGGATGTGGAGCCCGCTGCATTGAATACTCGTGGACGTAGACCTTAAATCAGGAGACCTTCTCCGAGAGGTATTCAGTGAGGTTTGGTGAGGAAGCCAGGGGTGGGCGAGATGGTCTTCTGGTTGTCCCTCTGCCCAGGCTCTGTCCGCTCTCAGGCTGAATGACTCCCAACAGATACTTCCGAAGTGCCTCAGAATCCTTCCAGAATCCATTTGGCTCAGCTCCCCTCCTCCCTGATCTCTCAAACGTCCCCCCACCTCCAGCGATCCATATTTGGATAGAGTGGAGAGGTCCTGATAGGAGACTGGGTGCCAGTGTCGGAAGCTGTGAGTGTCATCGGCATCCCACCCCCTGCCACATGGTCCCAACCACCCCAGCCTGCCCCCTGCAGGCTGCTCGGTTGGCCTGACTGCAGGTCAGAGGGAGGAAGGTTGCCGTCTTTCTCCCTTGGTGGCACCCCTACCAATAAATGCCAAGGATTCTGGGGGGGGGGGCGCAGAGAACGGAGGGAGAGAAGGGGTTAGCCTGCGTGGATTTAAGGAGGGAAAGGAGGAGGGAGATTGATTTGGGAATGACCTTGATCCAGAGACTGCCTCTGCGCGCGCGCGCGCGCGCGCGCGCACACACACACACACACACACACACACACACACACGGCCCTCCCCTACCTCACCGGTTTCCAGATCACAGGGCAGCGGGCCGTTCCCCAGGTTTTCCAAAGCTCTCCAGCTCCCCCGGGGATTTTCCCATTAGTAGAGAATTTGGGGTCTGAGCAAGGAGTGGGGTGAGGCTGCTGACCCCGTGAAGGTGCCAGGCTGACCCATCCAACCCCTGCCTAGCCCCCTTGGGCCCAGGTAGGATAAGCTCTCCCTTCACGAATCCTCCCATCTGACGGTAAGAGCCCAACTCCTGCCTCTGGGAGCCCCCACCCCCACCCCAGTCTGGCCTAGCCCCTGTGGGAAGGATACTCCCCGGGTGTTGGGATTGAAACCGGGACTGAGATGCTTAGCCCCTCCATGCAGGGCAGCAGCTAGGGAGCCTCAGCAGGCGGTCCCGGTCACACCCGCGCCCTCAGTTCATTCCTCTCCTCGGAGGAGCCCTGTATGGTCGTCTCACTGCACTCTCTCTTGCTCCAGAGGCCAGGTGAGCTGTTCAGGTGGCAGCCAGCAGGTGGGGAGAGCAGCGGGGGAGGAGGAATGTGCCTGGGGCCAGGCAGGATGCCACCGGACAGTCCCATCAACCCCACCCCTTCCCCGTGACCTGCTCACACCACTGCCTGCCCTGCCTGGGTCCTGGTCCCCATACCGGGGGTCACGGCCAAGTCCTGGGTTTTAGGTACCCATTCCTGGGAGGAGCCCTGGCCTCCTGACAAGCGGGGCATCTTGTGGGCCATCAGTCATTGCTGAGACCGCCATTTTAGGAACACTGGCCTTGGACTGGCTTATTTCATCCGCACAGTTAAATGCTGTATTACTCGCATTTTACAGGTAAGGAAACCAAGGCTCAGGGCGATGAAGTCAACTGATACAGTCTACCTTGTGCAGCCTGATATGGAGAAGGAGCGGGTGAGAGGATCCTGGGGGTCAGAGAGAGAGAGACCATCTTGGGGACCTAGAGCCCCCATGAGGTTGAGACGGGGACAGGGGTCCAATCCAAGGACCTTCTCAGCCCAACAAGGAATTTTTCCCTACGGGGAGAGGGATTAGGCATGGGCTGGGAATGGGGACGGAGGGGCCACAGGCCAGCGCCCCACCGCATGCCAAGGACGCTGCACTGAACGGCCTCCACCCATCTCCCCTCACCCCTCCTGAAGCAGTCCAGGGGCAAGCTTCCCTGGGACCCACCATCTGCCTCACGGTCCTCTCTTTGCTGATGCCTCAGAGCATGGGCAGGGGCCCAGACCAGTGAGTCCAGGGCTCGACTACCCGGCTTTGCTCTCCAATCTGTCTGCTGCCTCCCCACACCCTACCCCCCACCCCGCCCCGCTCCCTCCCCACCGGCCTCCCTCCCAAACACTCACTCATTCATTCTCCAGACCACCTACAAACCACCCATTTGCCTGGACCACACAGCTCCTGCCCAGCTCAGCTCCTGGGGATAATGGCCACGCCACCCCCACCCTTCCAGGACCCACCCCCAAGCCTAATTACCACCTTGGCACCTCCGGGGCAGGCGAGGGGGGCATTGACCTGCGTTTATGCTTGGAAATCTCTTGGGCACAGGCGGCTTGTGTTCCTCTGGACATCAAGGGGCAAGAGCAAATTAGAGACCCTCAACCAAGCCCCTCTCCGAGCCCTCCCACCCCACTGCCCAGTCTCTGGGCCCAGGCTACTGGGGCAGGGCAGGAGGACACGATGGCGGAGACCCTGTTCGCTCCTCTGTCCTCTGGGCACCGTGAAAGGATAGAGGAAGGAATGGACCTACGCTGCCTTCAGGTGCAGGTCACGGAGGGCTCCCCAGAAAGAGTGCTGGGCCGGAAGTCAAAGACTAGGGTCCAGTTCAGAGCCCTACTGCTGGCCTCCCCGCCCCCACCCCACATTCGGGAGGAGGAGTTGATGTCCGCAGTCTCTGAGGCTTCTCCTGGCTTGGGACCTTGAACCCTAGGGAGGTGACTGAGGGGTGCACACCGAGGGTCTCTGCGCTGCTGAGGGACCCCAAGCAAAGAAGTGGGGAGAACGATGTGGATGGAGGAAACAGCCACAGGAGGAGGGCAGGAGGGCGGGACAGGGAGACAGAGCAGGGTCGGCCGGGTGGGAGGTGGGACCGGACACCATGCCAGGTAAGGAGTGCAGAAGTCAGGACACCCCTCACAGGCTTCCAAGCCCCCCTGCATCCTTTGCAGCAAGGCGGTGGCAAGGGAGGGCCTCCCTGGAGTGGTTTGTGATCCCAGAGGGGACCTCTGTCGTTCCCTCTGCAATGTCCACACTGACCTGAGTCCCAGGAGCTGCTCCATGAGGGCAGGGACCGGTCTACTTCCTGTGCCAGCACGGGCCCTGGCCTGGAGGAGAAGCCCAGTGAATGTGGGCTGAATGAATGAGGACGGAACAGCTTCGGGGAGATTGAGGCAAAGCTTCCCCGTGGCTCCAGGGGCTGGGGTTGGCGGGGGAGCAGTGGGCAGGGGTGGTGTTGGTGGGTTCAGCCTCACCAGGCAGAGCTGAGCCAGGCTTAGGCCCTGGGGGCCAGGGCCACCAGGGCTGGGCCAGGGCGGATGAGGTGGTCTTTGTGGGGTCCCTCTGAGGATCCCTCCTTCCCCCATAATTACTTCTGATTAGCCTCACCACAACAGCCACGCTGGTAAGAGAGGGGTGTTTGGGACGTGGGGGGAGGGGACAAGGTAGGGCAGAGTGCTCAGGACAAGCCAGGGCCCCCAGCTGAGTGCACACACACACACACACACACACACACAAACACACACAATCTGGAAAATTCCAATAGAGCCTCATCCACCCAGGCCTAAAAGCAGCAGTGATCCAGGGAAATCGGGCCCTTTAGACAACTTACCCTCATGTACTAGCAAAACACGTCCCCTCCAAAGTTCTCGGGAGGGAGGGTAGGTGGGCACAACTTTTAGGCAGAAAGCAGCAGGGCACAGAGGAAGTGCTTTAGGCCAGAAGGGAGCCTTGGCACGTATGTTCACCGGCACCACTCAGGGCCCAACCTGGACAAATCCCTGGAGCCTCTTAACCAGTACTCGGAAAATTCTTCCCCGTGTGCAGCTACCCTTTCGGCCCCGCCTGGGTACAGCCAGGGGATCTGCAGGCAAATTCACTGTGTCCACACCCACCCACTCCTCTGAGACCATTCAGGCAGGGCCTTCTTCCCAGTTTCTCAGCAGGCCAAGCAGGAACTATAGGTCAGTTCCCTCACGTTCCCCCAGTCTGCAAAGAAAGAACCCCTGCCCTCAGGTCGCCTCCAGTCCGATGCGGGAGACACAGTGCACATTAAGAGAACGGACACTCCTGACCCCGTCTCCTCCCCGCTCCCCCAAAGGGGGCTGAGCTTGCAGAGGTGTGAGGGGCCCCAAGGGAGCATCACTTTGGGGAAGGCACAGCGGCTCCCCGGGGTGGCGGTGGGCTGCCTGGAGGAGGCGGCGGGGCGCCGCGCGAGGAGGCCGCCCCAGCGGCGCTCCCACGACCCGGGCAAGGCTGTCTGGGCGCCGTCTCCGGTCTCGGGGCCTGCGGTCGGGGCACCGCGGGGCCGTGTTTGAGCCGGTCAGCTCCCCGCGGAAATTACAGGGGCGCTCGGCGCTGCGGTCGCGCCCCCCGGGGCAGCGCCCGCTGGTTGGAGGCGTTTAAATTGAAAGCAGCTTTGGGGAGAGGGGGCGGGCGCGGGCCGCCGAGCGAGGGGAGGGGGCGGCCGGGCACAGCGACCCCATTGTCTGCGCCCGCCGAGGGGCGGAACCTTGCGGTAAGCGCGGCGCCCCCTCCCCGCGCCTCGCCCCCCCCCCCGGGCCGTCCTGCCGGTTCCCACGCCGCCCCGCCCTCGCCCCTCGCCCCTCGCCCATTCGCCACCTGAGGCTCTCCCGCCCTCCCCCGGCGGCGCATGCGCAAGCACGCGCGCACACTTCCTCCTGGAGGCCCTCCCAGACTTACAAGCCCTGACAGCGTGGGCGCCCCTGCGTCACAGAAGGTCAGGAGATGTGAGAGGCATCCTCGAACGGTCTCTGCGACCTCGGGCAAACCTCCCTTCTCTGGGCCCCCCGGTGTCCTCTGTGTTAAAAAAAAAAAAAAAAGTAGATGTTTAACCCTCTCTGCCTACCTCTTTCGTCATTTTAATGCTTTGAGCCGATACGTGGAGAAGCGTTCTGAAAACTTAAGCGCTGCAAATACCTGAGGAATAATAAATGCCAAGAACACCGCCCCCACTCCTATCCTAATCGCCCGTTCTCCACCGTGTGGGTTCATTTGTACACAGCACAGCTTGTCCTGCAGATCTAGAGAGCTGGGGCTGGGGTGGGGCAGGAGTTCAGCAGCCCACGGCGTGGAGGGGGGACATCATGGTGGGCTGCTCGGAGGAGGGGAGTGTGGAGCAGGGCGAGGAAGGAGTGAAGGCAGCGATACTAGAACGAAGAGAGACATGTCTCTGTCTCTTGGGGAAGTGTCAGGAGGAGAGGCAGGAGGCAGGTAGCAGGAGGGGCTTTGCAAGATGGACAGGTCCTGCCTGGGGACTGCAGCTAGAGAAGTGGCCTGGGGAGAGCTGCTGTTTGCCTCCCTGGCGGGTGATGTGTTTTCCTGGGAAGACAGACTGGTGACAGGGCCTGGCTCAGCCCTGGATGGTGGGTGGGGGCCATGCCTGTGGCCCCTAGGGAGGGTGGGGAGTCCCCCCCACCTCCCCGGCCCCTTCCTGGTGCTTTTCCTGAGGGCTTTGGGTCCCCAGACGCTGGTCCCCGGGCTCAGAGCACCAGGTGTAGGGAGCTTGGCTTGTTGTTGCCTTTGCTTCCGCCAGCAGCGGCGGAAGGTTGTTTGCCAGGCTTGGTGCCCAGGGACGTGCCCGCTTGTTCCGCACCTGGCAGACCCACGTGTTCTTGCTCCACTTCCTGGAAATTCCTAGTGGGCAGCCTGGTATGGGAAAAAGCCCGTGACACCAGCTCCCTGTGCTGGGCCCCTGACGCACACTTGGTGGCGAGGTGGAAGGCGGAGCCTGGCCAGAGGGAAGAAGGTTCGCCCTGTAAAGATTCCCCGAAGGGGAAATCGATGAGCAGCCTTGGAAAGGAGGGAAAGACGAGCGTGAGGTCAAGGTTGGAGGGAGGCACCGGAGGAGCGGGACTGTCACATGGGACCGGAGTTCCTCTTAGTCCTCTCCCCATGCCCGACACCCCTCTCTGGTCCCCACCTCTCTTCCAGGGCCCAGAGTGTCTCAGAGGCTTACAAGAGAGGACTCTGATTTTGCCAGTGGGCTTTGGGGTACAGACTGGAAAGGGGTGCTCGGGGGCTCTGCCTGTCGTCTCTTTCCTCCTCCCCTGGCCTGAGCAGCTGCTGACCCCCAGCCGCCCGGGGCTAGGTCGCTCACTCCCCAGCATGTCCTATGCTCCTGTCACCTAGGCACAAAATGAGGACGCCATGGAAGAGAAGGGGGGGGCCCTGCAAGAGGTGGTGACTGTCCAAAGTGACCTGACTGGTTAGGGCTGGGCCACCCTTATTGGGAGCTGGCCAACCTCAAGGAATCTTCCTGACTCCCAGGCCTGGGACCTACTGGACACAACCTTTCCTGGGGACTGGGGCCCAGAAGCTTCCCAGACACCACATTCGCCGTTCACAGCTGAGTACTAAAAGGACTCCATTCCCCATCCAGGCCGAGGGCCACCAGAAGCCCTCCGAGAGTGTCTCTCCTGCCGCCTTCCTCCTACCTCTACCCCTAACCCTCCCATCTCCACGCCCCCACCACCTCAGGGCCCAGACCGGCACCTGCACATACCACACACCATTCAGACCTGAGCCCACCTCTTACAGGAAGCCCACCGGGTTGGGCAGGGATGAGGAGGTAGGGAGTCAGACACCCACAGGTCTTGGCCTCCGGTCCCCACAATGGGCCAGGCCTGAGAGAGGCAGGGTCCTGTGTTAACCTTGCCAACCCTGCGCGGCCCAAGCGTCCTAGAGGTCAGAGCTTTGAGCTGTGGGGAGAAGGTACTGAGGCTAAGACCTCTACAGGCCCTGGGCCCCAGCTGACAGGCTCAGCGGGGGCTTGGGGGTGGCTCCCCTGCTCCAAACACTTCCTTGGGGCCAGGAATGGACCTTTGGGGAAGAGGGGTCAGGAAGAGACTTAACTCACCCACCTGGGTCACCCTTGTCATCTAAATGCCCACAGGTAGTGGGCAGTGACTATCCCAGAGGAGTCCTTGCTCTTGGGAACTCAGGTCTGGTGGTTCCAGGAAGGGCAGGCTGGAAGAGAAAACCCAGGAGGTGCGAAGGTGAGTTGTTCCAGATGACCACCGCTAAGACCCCCGCCCTGCAATCCTGAGCATATAGGAGCCTACGATGTTATGGTCCTGAGGTATTGCGATTGTAATAGGCAATATTCATAAGCATCGTTGCAGGCACTGTGGTAAAACTCTGCATGCATGATCTTACTTGCTGTTCCACAGTGAGGGAACTGAGGCACAGAGACAGAGCCTGACCCACGTCTGTCTGACTTCAGAGCCTGCTTGCTTAGCTATTTCACCGCAGCTATTGTGACCCAAAACCCTGCTCTTTGTAGGGTCCCTGATTCAGCGAATCACCGAGTCCGAACCCAAGTCCTGACTCAGTGTCTCTTGTGGAAAAGCAGCAGGTGCGAGGGGTGGATCCTGGCAGGGGAGAGGTCTGTGAAGACAGCGGTCATCTGTTCTCTGGGTCCCAGAAGGCTTCCAGAAGCAGGAGCCTGGGCGAGGAGAGGCAGAAGAAGGAGGAGGAGGGGAAGAAGGTATTTCCAGATGGTTAGGAGGCATGGCCATTTTGGGGTTTGGTTTGGGTTTGTTTTACATTTTTTGAGAGAGAGAAAGAGTGCGGGGTCGGGGGGAACAGGCAGAGAAAAAGAGAGAGAGAGAAAGAGAGACAGAGAGAGAGAGAGAGAGAGAGAGAGAGAGAGAATCTTAAGCAGGCTCCATGCTCCGTATGTACCCCGACGTGGGGCTCGATCTCACAACCCTGTGATAATGACCCGAGCTGAAATCGAGTTGAACGCTCAACCAACTGAGCCACCCAGGCACCCATTGTTTTGTGTGTGTGTGTGTGTGTGTGTGTGTGTGTGTGTGTTTAAGTTTTATTTATTTTCTTTAGGAATTTCTACACCTCACGTGGGACTCAAACTCAAAACCCCAAGATCAAGAGTCGCACCCTCTTCCACATGAGCCAGACGGGTGCCCCAAGGCGGTCAGCAGGGTGGGTAACTGGAAGGGAAATGACCTTGCTTGAGAATGGAGGATTGGAGGGCCGCACAGGGGGCAGGGTGGAGGAAGGGAGTCTGGTCTGGCTGCATTCCTGCCTCCATCAGCCCCTGGGCTCAGTATCCGAGGACTCAGACCCCAAGGGGCAAATAGGGCTGTGTCCCATGACCCTCTGAGAAAGCCTCCTGTGTCTTATCCCCTCCCCCAGCGGCTCAGCCCTCTGCTGCAGGCTGGAGGCCACTTTCAGCCGCTCTCAGGCTGAACCCCTAGGGGGAGGGCCCCTGCAGAGCTCCCCCAGGGCTGATTACCAGCCCACAGCTAGACGGGGAGCATCTGCCCCTCTCCTGGAGGAGGCCTGTCTTTGTTCCCTCAAAGGTATGGAGCCCGCAGACAGCATCCCTCCCCGCTACGCAGACAGGAGGCCGGACAGAGAAAAAAAATCCACATCTATCAAGCGCTAGCCACGGGGCAAGCGGGAACGCCCCCATTTTGCAGAGGGGAAAACTGGTGCGGGAAGGGGCGGGCACTTTCCCAGAGTCCCACCGACCTTAAGACGCAGCCCTGGTTGGTCTGGCCCCAAATCTGGCTCTTCTCTGGCTTCAAGGTGCCAGGGGTCTGTGCCCACCCAGCGTGTGCACCTCTCCCCGCTTCTGACCCCACCCCCCAAGCCCCTGCCCACCCTCCCCCCCCCACCCGCTGCAGGGGTTTACCCACAAAGGAGCCCAGAACTCCACAAAGGGACTGTCATGTTGACTGGGTCCCTCTCAGGGACAGATGAGAGAATTGAGGCTCAGAAAGGTAAAATAATGCTCAAGAGCAAATGGGTGTAAGCAGTAGCGGCGGGATTTTATCCAGAACCTTCTCTGGTAAGCTCTGTACCACTCCCTTTGGTGATACAGCTGCTAGGGGTGTGCATCCCCCACCCCCACCGCGCCCCGAATTGGGATCCAGCTAGATTGGAAGAGCAAACCCTTTCTTGGCCTGCCCTCTGAACTCCTCTCACCTCCCTGAGAAGGACTGGCCTGGGCTCTGTGTCTAAGAGCTGAGGCCATCTCTCCAGGGGCAGCAGGAGGAAACCAGACAGGTGAACCCAGCTTCCCCTCCGCGCTTCCGGGGCCACACACTGGGTTCAGCTCCCTCCTGGGTCTGAAGGAAATGAGTTGTGGGGTAGAGCTGGTGTTTGGCAAGTGGGTAAAGGTGCAGGCTCACCTCCTGCTACTTGCTTGCTGCGGGACCCTGGGCAAACTACTTAACCTCTCTGTGCCTCAGCGTTGACATCTATAAAACGAGGGAATAAGAGTACCAGGCTTGTAGGGATAATGAGAAGATTGAATTGCAAAGAGTTTGCAGAGTTTGGAGTAGTGCCCGGTGCACAGTCAATGCTATTATCATTATTACTAGAGAATCAGGAGAGAGAGAGCTGCTTAAAAAGGGAGGCCAGGGAATAGGGGCAAGTCTATAAAAAGGACATGGTGCATTTTGGGGGGTCTAGATTTCCTAATTTTTCGACGCCCAGGGTTCTTGAGAGGGAAGGAAAGGGTGGATGGTTTCCAGGTGACATTCCTCCCTTCCCAGCCCCCTCCCCAGGAGGATGCAAATTCCTCACAGGTTTCTGGGCTTTTGTGTGGAGCCTGCCAAGCCCTGGCCACAGCATTCCTCTGCCCCTCCCGTTGGTTGGGGGCTGGCGGAGGGGGTCATTAGTCCCTTTTACAGCTGTGTAAAGGATGAGGGTGGACGCCTGTACCTGAGGTCCCCGGTGGGACCAGCTTGAAGCAGGTGGCCTGCCCCCCAGCGGAGGGGCTTTGAGGCTGGGGACAGCGGGGAGAAAGCCCATCTGGGTGGCTGTTCAAGGCTGCCTTACACCCCGACACCAGCACCTGCAATGCGTGCTGGTGTCGGTGGTGGGGACAGCTCCGGCACCAGGGAGAACCAGGTCTGGTCGTTTCCTCTGCTGATAGGGCTGCATGGAGACACTAAGGGACATGTAGTGTTGCCCCAGGGGACCGATCCTCCGCTCTTTCCCGGCCCCGTGGAGCTCTCAGGCAGCTGGGGGGGGGGGAGCGGTGGGGAGTGGGCAGGACCTAGAGAGACATCCAACCCAACTGGTCAGAGCTGGGGAACCAGAGGGGATGGGAGGAGGGGCTGCGTAGGCGGGGAAGTAAGGGCAGGCTTCCTGGAGGAGAGGGTAGGAGGGATCAGGGCCCCCCCTCCCCCCCGAAAGGGAGGATCAGGGCTGGAACTTGCACGCTAGGCGTGAGCGATGTGGACACCTGCTCTTTTAACCCTCCATCTCGATGCATACGTGTTCTTCCACGCCCCTCCACCCATCCCTCTCTCCCTTAACCCATTTTGCGTGGACGTGTCCGCACAGGACCGGACGAGGCCCTTTCCCCGTCAATGGGAAACTGTCCCACCACGGGATGGGTTAAATGGCAGGTGATGAGGTTCCCTCCACTGAGGTTTTGTGAGTGTCCATCGCCGGGAGGAGCCCCGCGCGGGGTGAGGGCTCCCTTCGGTGTCCTCCGAGATGTCCTTCCTGCTCTGAAACGCTGTGAGGTCCTCCATCCCCCAGTTGTGCCCCCTGAGAGCTCGGAGCGTGGCTTTCTCCCTCCAGCCGGCGGCTTCCCCCATCTTTTCCCAGCTCCTTCCCCGATACCTCCAGCCCATCCCACCTCCCTGCTTGGCCTGGCCCCACCGCAGCCCACGGGAACTTTTACACCCCTCCTTCTCAGCCTCCCTCCCGCCAGCCTGGCCTCTTGGCTGCAGCCAGGCTCTCTCTGAGGGCCTTGGCTGGGAGCGTGGACTTCCCCTGCTCAAAAGCCTTCCATGGATTCCCATCACCTGCAGAAAAACAACCAAATTCCTTCATCTGCCTCTTGGGGCCCAGGCTCTCACTCACTTTTACAGATGGCCTTCCCTCCACCTGCTGTGCCCTCCTCACCCCTTCGCCACCCAACTCACTCGGGAAACAACTCCCACTTCCGGTTGATGCTCAGAAACTGCCTCCTTGCTGGAGGGGCTGGTGCCCCACCAAGGCTGTGACTGAGCTGTCCTCGAGGGCCGGGCCACATTCTTTCCTGTCAGTACGCCCCACACTCAGAAGGGGCTCGGCACACGGAAACCACCCAGTTGTAGGAGTCGGTGAGTGAACCAACAGTCTTCCTTCACGTTGATATAGCCTCTAATGCTGTAAAAACTTTCACCCAGGGGCGCCTGGGTGGCTCAGTCGGTTAAGCGTCTGACTTTGGCTCAGGTCACGATCTCGCGGTTCGTGAGTTCGAGCCCCGAGTCGGGATCCTGCTTGGGATTCTCTCTCTCTCCCTCTCCCTCTGCCCCTCCCCCGCCTGCATGCACCTGTGCCTGCATTCTCTCTCCCTCTCTCAAAATAAATAAACTTAAAAAAAAAACACCCAAACTTTCACTCACATCCTGTTCAAAATGAATTCAGCAGATGGTTCCGGAACCTCTGTGGCCAGCCTGTGCCGGACGCTGTTCCAGGCCAGGACTCACCGCCGCAGGGCCCCATGGTCCTGTGGGGGAGACAGACATAAACACACCTGCGGAGGTCAGGCTGCTGGGGCCTTCACTCTCACTTCAGAGCTGAATTACTGAGCCCAGAGAGGTTAAATCTCCTGCTGGGTCACCCAGCCAGGGAGGAGGGACACCAGACAGCTCCCTTTTCCCTTGTGGCCCACGGGGCTCTTTTTACCCAGCGCTGCCTGCAGCCCAGGAGCACCCAACTCAGGTGGGTGTTCAATAAAGGAATAAATCCCACAGCGTCGAATTTCTTTTTTTTTTTAATTTTTTTAATGTTTATTTATTTTTGAGACAGAAAGACAGAGCACGAATGGGGGAGGGACAGAGAGAGGGAGAGAGAGAGAGAGAGAGAGAGAGACAGAATCCGAAGCAGGCTCCAGGCTCCAAGCTGTCAGCACAGAGCCCGACGTGGGGCTCGAACTCGCGGACCGTGAGCCGAAGTCCGACGCTCAACTGACTTGAGCCACCCAGGTGCCCCTCTGTTTTAAAATGATAGCAAATGCACCTTCTTCTATCACTTGGGGTCTTTTTTGACTGGGAGTCCAGAAGGTGCCCCAACTAGATGGTAAGCCATTTCTGTTTCTGACGCGAAAAGCCTTGGCAAGGACCGCTCGTTACTTCCTGGATAAAACCAAGGTTGGGCCCCTCTGGATTTTCAACTCGTTTCCTCTGTTGCATCCTAAAGGGAGAGGGTTGGGTCTCACCCCTCTGGGCTTCTTCCCACACTGGCGACTCCTATGATTAGGGGCTTGGTCCCTGATGTTCCTGCGCTGCCTCTCGGAGCAGAGGAGGGCTCCATCCACGCTGGGAAACTCTTCCTGCCCTACCCAGGAATCTGACCCTACTCCCACCTGCTGGGCCCACCACCATCTCCCCCTGCCCTGGCCCCAGAGGGAGCAGGTCTCCAGTGGGGAAATCTCTGCCCTCTGGACCTTGCTCCTCCCTGAGATCTTGCCTCTCTTGCTGTAAAACAGGCTCCCAGCCCCCACCAGGCTCACCTGCTTGGCTCCTGTCCTGGGGGACATAGAGATCTTATCCCTGGGGGTATGGGCCTCAATGGGGGCATTGTTCCCACCAGGTCCAGAGCAGGATCAGGGAGGGACGGGGCAGAGACTGGGAATGTCCCAGGTGTCACACAGGCCGGCTTTGTCCTCCTCCTCCTCCTCTTCTTCCCCCTCCCTCCTTACCCCTCCTACACGGCCCCCTCTCTCTCACTCTTACCCAGACCACAGACCTTCCCTTGGCCCCTCCTTAGGCTCCTCCGTAGCCTGGGGCAATGCAGCTGTTGTGGGGGTGGGGCTCGGGATGACCTTGGGCACTTTTGCAGGAGCAGGGTGTCCCCTCAAAATGACAGTGCTCTTTGGAGCTGGGTCTCTGCTCGGGAAGGTCCAGTTCTGCCTGCCCAACTTGTCTGGCCGTGGCACCCCTGTCCAGGGAGCACCCTGTCCGGTGCTCGCCCCAGGCCTGCCCCATCCTCTCCATGTGCCATCCAGACTCAGTCCAGTCTAGCTGCCCCACGGAGACTTCCCGGCCACAGTCACAGCGGTGGGCCCCCAGGATACAGGATAGGCTGAAATATAAAAATAAGTTGCCGAGAACTGACCCCAGACCCAGGGCTTTCGGATTCAGGTCCCAGCTTGGCTGGTCGCCGTGTGACCCGGTTGAGTGACTGCACCAGGCTTCTCTGGCCCATTATAAAAGGACAGCATTTGGACCATCTTCCCTAAGCTCCCGTTGGCCTCGGTGCAGTCTCCTGGGAAGTGGAGAGGCCCCTGGATACTGGCCGGTAGAGAAAAGAGCCCCCACCACCAGGCCCTGCCTCTCCTTAACCTCCAGCCCGAGCTTTGTCCCCACAGCATGAATGACAGCCAAAGAAAGCTAATGGAAATTCACACGCGGCAAGTGAAACTGATCTCTAGCCCCAGATCCAGTTTTTCCTCCCATACGGCCCCCAGCCCTCCCTCACACCTGCTCTGGTCCCCTTTGTACGTTAGGCCAGGAGCACTCGCTGTCTTTCATCCACCTCCTGCCCCATTCACACCTTAAGCCTGGGGCACCGCCTCCCGCCTCCTGGCTGGGGCAGGCTGCTGTAGGCTGGCCAGACGGGCACCCCAGAGCCCAGCTTTCCCCCCACCTGGAAAGATCACAGGGAAGGGAGATCAGGGTGGGAAGCAAGAGGGCATCGGGGAGGCGGGGTGCCCTATTGGGTGCAGCAGAGTTCTCAACATTGGGGGTTTTGGGTTTTTGCTGAAAAAAGTTTATATCCAAGAGGACTTCTTGGAGGAGGGGCAATTTCTCACATGGATTTAGCAACACCTTTAAGCCCAGGGGTGTCCAGCAGCAGGCCCTGCCCTTCCGTTGGGACGGCTCAGAGCCCTCCATTTATTTATTTAGCACATAGTTATTGATGTGGACTCTGTTTTGGGTGTTGGGAATACAACTGTAACGAAAACCAAGCTCCTGCTTTCACAGGGTTTTGTTTTTTTTTTTTAATTTTTTTTTCAACGTTTATTTATTTTTGGGACAGAGAGAGAGAGCGCACGAATGGGGGAGGGGCAGAGAGAGAGGGAGACACAGAATCAGAAACAGGCTCCAGGCTCTGAGCCATCAGCCCAGAGCCCGACGCGGGGCTCGAACTCCCGGACCGCGAGATCGTGACCTGGCTGAAGTCGGACGCTTAACCGACTGCGCCACCCAGGCGCCCCTCACAGGGTTTTTATATTCCGGAGTGGACACAGACACAGACAGATAAGATGTTAGTCGGTTGTAACTGCTTAAGGAGAGAAGTTAAAGCAGGTTAGGGGCTAGGGAGTGACCAGGTGATAGTTGAGATAAGAACCCAGCAGGCCGCTGAGAGGTTGAGAGGTGACACTTGAGCAGAGAGCCGGGTGGACAGCTCCCGGAAGCTGTCTCAGGCAGAGAAAACTGTAATACAAAGGCTGTGAGGACCAGGAGAACTCGCCCTGTTGAGAGAATCTCCAGGAGTCCCCTGCGGCTGGAGTGGCCTGAATGATGGCCAGGTGGTAGGAGGTCAACCTGCAATCACATCAGGAGGGCCTTGAAGACGGTGGCAGTGACTTTGGATTTTATTCAGAATGAAATGAGGTGATGAGACTAGTCGGTGGGGGGGGGGGGTCCCTGGAAGGTCCTGGCAATCCCCCTTCCTTACTGTCTCCCAGGATTAGGGAAAAGCTAGGCGTTAAATGTGAGGATTAGACAAACCTGGTTGATGCATCTACCCAGCCATCCATTTGTTTAACAGATATTTCCTGCATACCTGCTCTGTGCCTGGAGCTGCCCCTGACTGCTGGGTCAATTGCCCTTATCTGTAAAGTAGGGCCAGCAAGAATTCTTTCTTGCTTCAGAAGCTTGTGAGGACCAAGCAAGAAAAGTGCTTAAATCACTTAGCACAGCACCGGCATGAAGGAAGTGCTGTATACGTGATGTCTGTATGACTAGTTGGTGGTACTTCCAAATTCTCCCACACTAAGCCTCTTTGCCCCGCCCAAGTGAGTCTGACCTGTGGCCACCCCCCTCTGGGGAGCTCTCCCAGACAAGGCACCCCTGCTCTGTGTCCTCAGAGCTTCCCCTGTGCTCCCCTGCCTTCCCGAACTGCCCCAGCCCTGCTCCCTGCCCTCTGCCTTCTGCCCCGCGTGTGGGGTCAAAGCTCAGCAGTATGTTCTCTCAGGGCTTCATGTTCAAGTGTGCCCCCTTTACCGCTCAGCCCGCCCCTCTCTGCCCCAGCACGTGGGCCACCCCCCCCTCGCCACCCTCTCTAGAAAGGCGTTGTGCTGTCTAGCGTGGGACCCCAAAGGGGGGCTCAGAAGCCAGAGACAGAAACTTCACTTCTAGGGAAGCAAAACGTGGAAATAGCCCCAGCTTTGAAGCCCTTGGGAGTCAGACGCGTTGAGCAAACCCTGTGGTTCCAGCTGTTGGTCCCTGCAAGTCAGTTCAGGTCTCTGGGCCTCAGTTTCTTTATTCGTGAAAGGAAACCGTAACACCTACAGGTTCAAGGCTGCGGCGGTGTGCGGATCACGCCCGCAAGACTCCTGCACGAAGAATGTGCTTCACATACTGCCGTTAACCACGGAGGAGTCGGGACGCGCGGCCCTCGCTGAGGTGGGGGTTCCGGGCCCAGGCCTGGGGCGTGAGTGCCAGAAATCGCGTGCAAACGCGAGTGTCCTTTTGTCTGGGGCAAGGCTCCATAGCTGTCATCACCCTCTCCGAGGGCTCCGGAGCCAAAAAAAAAAAGTGGGGACGGAGGGTCGGAAGGATATCATGGCCAAAAACTTAAAAATAGTTGAAGCGAAGTCTAGAATTTGTTCCGTTTTTGACAACTCAGTTATTCAGACAACACGTTTTGAGCGCCTCCTCTGTGCCAGGCCCTGTGGGGGAGTCGGTGACACCCGGGGAAACTCCTTCTCACCAAGGTGCTCCCCCTTCGGCAGCGAAGACAAGCCCCATGGGGGCGCCACACTTTACAGTTTATAAGGGCACCTCATGGGCTCCCCACCGTGGGAGAGGCAGTGCCGGCGTGGGGGGGACTGTTTCACAGATGATAAAATTGAGGCTCGGAGAGGCCGAGTGACAGTCACACAAGCCGATCAGCCAGCACTGAGGGCCCTGCAGCCGTGCCTTCCTCCGGGCACATCCCCCGGCCCACCGGGAGTGGAAAACTACTTCCTGGATGCAGGAAAGCTTCCCTCTCCTTTCAGCCCATATTGTTGGGTCCTCATCCTCCTCCCCTTCCTCCTCCTCCTGGCCTCAGGTGTTCAATACGGCACCCCCCACCCCTGCTCTCTGCCAAGGGAATCCAGCATGGGTGGGGGGGGGGCAGGGTGCCCCGGCCCGGCCAGAGGTGCCCTTCCAGAGACACATATCACTGCCTGCCTTTTCTTCTTCCTGCGGTCGAGAGATGCCATCTGGATTTGCTGGAAGACGCAGGCTGACTTTGGAGTTCAAAGATGCTGACGGAGAAGCGGCTTGTGCGTGAGGCAGCATGGGTGCGGTTGTGAGATGTGGTGGGGGGCGGGGGGGGAGGGTCACCCGCTGCGGGACCTTCCTTCCCCGCGCAGCTTCCCCACCTCCCTCCGACACACAGTCTTTTCCATGCTGCCGAGGACAAGCCAGGGTCAGCCCACGCGAAACTCTTCATACACACCTCCAGCTCCAGGCGGTCCCCGAGACCTCCTCGTCAGGGCTGGCCTGGTGCCTAGGTGCCAGCCCAGGGCGACGACGGGCAGCAGTGAGGGGCGGGAGGCCCGGTGTGTTCCCGTATTTATTTATTTATTTGAGGACCCAGCGTTTACACATACCTGGCTCTGATTACTCCCCCAGGGCCGGGAGGAGGGGGACGCTGCAGCCTGGGCCTTTGATGTGCCAGAGGAGAGATGGGGAGATGGTGCTGGGAGTCCTCGTCCCCGCCGCCGCTGCGGGGTGTGTGCGCGTGGGGGGAGCCCTGTGATGTCACCCCAGGAGGCCGAGGATGGCAGGCGCCACGGCCAGGCCCAGGAGTGAGTAGAAGGGGTCGGAAGGTGGGGAAAAGGAGGGAGGCTCTTGCTGGGTTGGACCGTTGGCTCATAGCCGAACTGCCTTGCCCAGGGCCCACGGCCATTGCCTTGGGTTTGGGAGCACGTACACCCCCCAAGGGAGAAGGGAGAAGGGCAAGTTGAGGAAGACAAGGAGGAAGGAGCCGCCAGGGCCCCGGGCCTTAGCCAACTCCGTCCAGTACCTCCCACCCCTCACCCCACAAAGAGGCCCGGACCAAGGTGACACAGCCCAAAGGAGGTCAATGTTCAGGGGGTCAGGGGCATCAAGGTAGAGGCCAGAGACCCACTCAGAACCATCAAGAACTGCCAAGATGGCTTCTGTGAGTGGGTCCTCCCGTCTGTCCAGGGTTACCAGGGGGAATGCCTGCTGAGTAATGATGGACGCTTATTCATAACTGAATGAATGAACGAATGAATGAATGAATGAGTGGAGATTCTGATGCAGATGCAAAGACAGCAAGACAGCAAGCTCTAGCATATCCCCCACTTACTACTGAGTGACTTCTGTGGGCGAGGCACACTGTTCTGGGGATGACGGAAGGAGTGAGACACGGGGACCTCTCTCCCCCAGCTGTGGGGGAGCCATGCAGGGTGAAGGCGGAGCTACAGCCGAGAGAGCCAGCCCACGTTTCACTCAGATTCATCTATTGGGAAAATTTACCCCATTTGCTTTATCTTTCTCTCCCTCCCTCTCTCCATGTCTATGTGCATGTGTGTATTTTTTAAAATATTTTTTAATGTTTATTTTTGACAGAGAGAGAGAGAAAGAGACAGAGCATGAGCGGGGGAGGGGCAGAGAGAGAGGGAGACACTGAATCCGAAGCAGGCTCCGGGCTCCGAGCTGTCAGCACAGAGCCCGACCCGGGGTTCGAACTCACGAGCCGTGAGATCATGACCTGAGCTGAAGTCGGACGCCCAACCGACTGAGCCACCCAGGTGCCCCTGTGTGTGTGTGTTTTTTCCCCTGAACAATTTGAGGGTCAGTTACATACGTGATGGCCCCTAAATAGTTCAGTGCGTATTTCCTAAGAATAGGGATATTCTCTCCCTACACCCCAGTATAGTTACCAATCTCATCAGTCTGCTTCAGTACCATATTTTACCTAACCGACCACCCATCTATCCGTATTCTGATTTTGACTGGACTTAATAATGTCCTTTCCAGGACTTCCCTCCTACAGCCCACAGGAAGTGAGGAGGTCCCAGAGACACAGGGAGGGAGCCATGCTGTGATGAGCTCTCCCTGCACCAGGGAGACACCAGGCCAGAGGAGTGAGATGCTCAGTGGGATAGAGGGTGGCATGTATGGGGGCAGGAGGTGGTCTCAGAAGCTCCCAGTAGGGTGGGATGTCCAACCCTACATCCTGCAGACCTTGAGAGAGCAAGAGGCCACCCCAGCCCTGGACCCTCAGTCCACCGGACACATAAGGTGCCACCACCTTCGTGGGCCCAGGGGCCCCATGCGGAATGTACTTTGAGGGCAGATCCCCAAGTACCTGGGGAAGCCGCCTCTCGCCCCGGACGTTTGAGAGTCGTCAACACAGAAAACAGAAAAACCCTAGTCTCCAAAAAGTTTACAAAGTTGCACAGCCAGGAGGATCCTATAAATCTCGCCTGCCACCCTCCCCGGGACACACTCGGGGGGTGGAGATGAGTGGGTGGATACCACATCAGTTCTTCCAGATGTTCCAGCCGGCAAGTCCCAGGCTCGGGCAGGCCAGGGGTGGCCAGTGTGAAAGTGATGTCCCAGTCCCAGGGGCCTCTGGGATTTATGGTGGGTGGGGTGTCTCCCGAGAGCTTCCCTGGACCGCTGAACTCCTCCTCCTTCTCTGAGGCCTTTTCTGGAAACAGCCCCCCCCCCCCGCCCCATCCTCCTGAAGGGCTCTGGCCCCTTCTGCCCATTCTTGATCTGGCTAGGGCCTTCCAGGGCAGGGCCCCTGCCTAACTGATGTATCCCCGTGCCTAGAACAGTGCCTGGTACCTAGTGGGTATCCATAAATATTTGTAAAAAGAATGAGTGAATGAATGAATGAATGAACGAACGAACGAACAAACATTTCTTCTTTCTGTGTGGGAGAACCAATTAACACTTGTGTTATATGGCCCTAAGGAACCCCCAAACAAATCGCTGGGCTCCCAACTCTGGGGGCCTTAGGTTTTGCACAGCAGTAGGGTAGAACACACTTACTCCAGCCACTGGCTACATGCAATGACCTCCATGCCCCACCTGTTGGAGGACATAAAAGGAGCTTGAGAGAGAAAGCACGGTGGGGTAGAGAAGGGTCCCAGGAAGGGCAGTGACCTCCTGGTCGCTGACACCTGCTGAAGGCCTGATGGGTGGCGTTTGTAGCAAAAAAGACTCATGATTTGACATCAAGAAGGACTTCCCACTATATGTTGCTATATCTTGGATGGTTTCATTGTTGAGCTGTCCAGAGGCAGGGGGACACCAGAGGTGACTTCTTGACCTTCCCAGATGGCCCTTTGGGGCCTTCCAGACCCATCTGAGGCTCTGCTCACCAGGCGTGGGAGGCCGGACTGTGGATGGTTAGCTCAAGCCTGCATCCTTGGACTGTGCCAACCCGGACAAAGGTGCCCCACACACTGCCTGGCCTGGGATAGTGTCCAGACTTGGTCCCCAGGGTCCTCCCACCCCTGCTGGACAGCGGCCTCTCCCAGTGAGTCAGCCCTGACGTCGTGGAGCGAGCGGAAAGGCCGAGGGCGTGGGAGGTGGTGCTCCCTCCCTCTTGTCCTCACCTCCCTGGGCTCAGTCCCCAAAACCTCCTTCCCTCCCACCATCCCTACCCTCTCTAACTTCCTTGTGAGTTTCCCAGGAGCCCATGCGCCCGGAGCTGTTGCCTTGTCCGTGGAGACATGCCCTGTGTGTGCCTAGGCGTGGGGAACTGTGGTTCTTGGGCTAGAAGCATCACAAAGTGACCGAGCTCGAGGTCTGGATTCCACCGTCCTTCTCCTCACCCTCACAGCCCCGCCCTATTAGGGGGTGGTGGGGCACCAGCTCCTTTCTCAGGTGCCCTGGGGCATTTTTGTTTCCCACCCGGAACTCTCTATGGCCCCAGGCCTTGGGTCTCCTTGTCTACCCCTGCTCTCCAAGGTCTCCCTTAGGTGTGTGATCTCTGCTTTGTGATTCCCCCCAGATTGGAGACTCGCATTGCCACCCACCGCAGGCCCGTGGACTCAGGCCTCTGACTCCGTCCAAGTCTGTCTCTCACCCGCCCAGCCCCCTGCTCTACCCCAACTTCAAAGCCCAGAGCCAGCAGGCGCTAATTACATGCCCCCCACCCCCCTCGCTCGTTAAGTGTTATTAGCCCCAGTTTACAGATGAGGAAACTGAGACTGGGGAGGTGGAGGACGTCACCCCCTGCATCCCCACCCTGGCCCCTGAGCCAGGACTGGCAGGATGAGGTCTGGGGACCCTGCCAAGACTCCCCTTCCTTGGAGAAGCCAGGGCCCATGCCAGCTCCTGCTTCCGGCCTTTCCCTAGCGCTTGTCTGTCCCTTGAAGCCAGCTGTGGGTTTGGGCGGACAGCTGCAGAGCCGTGGGATGTGGTGGGCAGGGAGCCTCTCTGGAATCGCACACAAGCAAAATGCAAATGAGCCCCCCAATTATTATAGAGTCGGGCGGTGGCACTTTAGGTAATAGGACTTGGGGAGTGGGGGTACCCCCACCCTCCTGCTCATCAGCTTGCCAGGGGCCCCCGGTGTGAGGCTGGTGATGCTGTCCCCCTGAGTGGGGATGGGCTGGGTGGGGCTGGGTGGGATGAGGCGGGCTGGGGGAAGGGTGCCACCAAGGATGTTGTCGGCTAGGACCTAGGACGGCCCTGCCTTCAGGGACAAGAGAAACCCTGTATCTCAGCCTGTGCTAGGGAAGGCAGAGGCTACCCTCTGTGGTCTGGGAGCAAGGCCAGCTTCTTGACCCCGTTTGACTCAGCCAACCAGGGCTTAGTGACCTGTGAGATCTTTGAGACACCCCCCCCCCACCCCCACACACACACACACCTGACAAAGGGGGACAAGGCCCTCCTTTGTATAGACAGGAAGACTGAGGTCCAGAGAGCGCAGTGATCTGTCCCATTGGGCCCACACAGCGCAGAGGGAAAAGCACAGAATTCGGAGCAATACGGTCCATGAAATTCGGGCTCCTGAGGGAAAAGCAAAGGCTGGGAGGGGGAAGTGGGTGAGAGGCGTGGGGGCTTTCCAGGGAAAATGTGTCGCTCGCAAAGCTGCGACCTTTCCAAGTGCTGGGATCGTGTGGTGCATTTCTCGCACGGCTGCTGTGGACAGATGGCGGGCTGGGACCGTGGCGGAAGAGAAATACATGCCTGCTCCCTACCTGTGTGGTTCCGCGCTAACGACTCCATGAGTGCACAGGGGTTTGAGTTGCAGCAAGAGAGATGGAAAGCAGACTTCAGGAAGAACTTTGCCCTTTGGGGGATGAGGGCCTCTGAGATATGTGCCTAACAAATAGAGGAGCAGGCATTCTGCTCTGTCTGGTACCTAGATCCTTTTCTGGAGTGTGGGGACATCCACCCCACAGGCTTCGCCCCCCCTGCCCACCCCCCCCCCACCCCCCACTGTCTTCCGCACGGAATGAAAGGCTCATGGACTTTGTCATCATGGGAAGATCCCACATCCGGGAAAACTGGAGATGACGTCATCGCAGCTTTGGACCAGGTGTGCTGCTGCCCGCGCCCCCCCCCCCCCCCCGCCTCCGGCCCCGGCTGCGCCTTCACCCCTGCAGCTGTGAGGGTCTCCGTCTGAGATCTCATGGGGGAGTTGTGGGGAGAGAGGCATAGTCAGGAAGCAGAGGGAACCAGAATCAAAGAGTCTGGCTCCTGCTCCTCCCTTCTGTCCCCACCCTGTCTCCTTAGCAGGCCTTTCCGGAACAGGATGTGTCTCTTCGGGGTCCTTTTGGCCTGGCGACTCTTTGTTAAGCGTTCGGGGCCAGATGAAGTGATTTGGAGCAAAGGGAAGGCAGGGAACGCGGCTCTGTGTGACTCAGTGGGGGTGTCAGTGCCCGTCTCTGCTCCTTAGTCTCCTGTTACTGTTTTTTTTTAAGTTTATTTAGAGAGAGAGAGAGAGAAAGAGAGAGAGAGAGAGAGAGAGAATCCCAAGCAGGCTCCTTGGGGCTCGAACCCATGAACCATGAGCTCATGACCTGAGCCGAAACCAAGAGACAGATGCTCAAGTGACTGAGTCCCCGGGAGCCCCTTTAGTCTCTTGTTTTCAAACGAGGGACCATCACCTGAACCCTGGTTTTCACACTGGCAAGGATTCCACACTGTGGAGACCTGCATAGAAGGACAGTTGGCAAGACAGATCTAAGCAGATTTGCGGTAGGTAAATCAAGGGTGGGGTCCAGAGTGGGCCTCCTGCCCACATCCCCGCCCCAGGGAAAGCCGCCCGGAGCCCCCACTGGGATGCAACTCCCCTTCCTAGGCCCTCATCCGTGGAAGCTCAAGCTTTGCCTAGGACATGGGCTCCTGAGCCTTGTGTTACTGTCAGTGGGCCTCTGCCCACCTTTCCTTTGACACTGTGAAACCTTCATGGCAGGGACCCGCTTGTCAGGGACGGATCGGCCAGCTTGGTGGCTAATGAGGCGGGGGTGCAGGGTCCCGCAGCCTGGGCTGCTACAGCTCCCTCGGCCATCCCCACCCTGGCGGAATTTGGAGAGTGCCCCTGCCTCCCAGAAGGCCCAGCTTCTTCCACTTGGTCGGGTAGACAGAGCTCTGGCCCTGGTCCCGATGCCAACCTACGTGCTGCAGGCCTTAAGTCGGGCATTTCCCTCCCTGGGCCGCAATGTCACCGGGTCATCTCCAAAGTTGCTTCCAGCTCCAATGTGACATCAACTCTGTGCTGAGAAACTCATCCGAGTTCCCATACATCGCCCTGTTTTCTTTATTTTATTTTATTTAATGTTTATTTGTTTTTGAGACAGAGAGAGAGGGAGACACAGAATCCGAAGCAGGCTCCAGGCTCTGAGCGGTCAGCACAGAGCCCGACGCGGGGCTCGAACTCACGAACCGTAAGATCATGACCTGAGCTGAAGTCGGAAGCTCAACCGACTGAGCCACCCGAGCGCCCCATCGCCCTG
The DNA here is from genome assembly GCF_022079265.1 of Lynx rufus. Classification (NCBI taxonomy): domain Eukaryota; kingdom Metazoa; phylum Chordata; class Mammalia; order Carnivora; family Felidae; genus Lynx; species Lynx rufus. Next base: position 22,888,366 of record NW_025814832.1, on the reverse strand, counting down.
TTTTCTGTTCATCTGAACCCCATTTGCATAAACCTGTATGGAGCATCTAATGTTCTCTCTGGTTCTCTGTTGAGCTGTCTTTGCTTCGATTTCTGGGAAATCGGGCGCAATGGACAGAGACCATGTCCTGTCTCTGTGACCCCATCACCCGGCACAGGGCCTGGGACAGACGGTGTGCCCTGTAAGCATAATGGCGGGGAAGGGGAGTCGGTGGGCACCTGGAGAGAAGGGGGAGGCAGGAGGGGAGTGCCTGGGGGTGGCGGCTGATTGGGGGTGGTGCGGCATCAGGGAGGGAGGTGAGTCAATGTCCGCATCCATAGATTCATCGAAATGGTGAAGTGGGGTCCCAGAGGGGTGTGACGGCTGCTCAAGTTCATACAGCTCGTTCTGTGGCAGGGTTCAGACCCGAGTCCTTGACTTCTGACTCCTGCGCTGCCAGGCTGATGCTGGAGAGGTTGGGAGGTAGGAGCTGAGGGCGAAGGTGGGGGTGGGGGCGGGGGGGCGGGGTGGGGAGGGGAGGGCTCTCCCTGTCCTGTTACCTCCCCCTCAGACCGGAAGAGCACTCAGTTCTCCAGTTACAAGGAGCCAGACACCTGCAGGAAGGGGAGGCCCCTCTGGACGCTGAGGGGGGTCCCAGGCTGTCAAGTGGCCAGGGAAGACTTAGAATCTGGTTGGGAAGGTGAACGGGCAGCCTGCCACGGTCCCACCTTCCTTTGGTGCGTCCGAGAGGAGCTCTGAACAAGGAAGTGGGATCCCCTGCCCTAGAAGTCTTGGAGAGTCAGGGGAAGCCTAGTGAGATCAGGCTGGTGTGGTGGCAGGGGACAGGGTCCTGGGGCCACCCAGAACCTCCCCAGCCCCGTGACCCAGGAGGGGATCCAGGAGTCATAGAGAGGGGCCCACAGAGCCCCTCAGAGGGGATTAGAGCAATCACTCCTATGGGAGGCCCAAGGGGGAGAGCTAAGGGCGGGGCTCTGAAACTGGTGGGCATCTGGAAAGCGGTGGGATACATTCTTCAGGGGCTGATGCCAGGGCCCAGCCAGCCTCTCCATCCTTCAGAGCTCTTCTCCAGGCTGTTCACCGCGAGGGGATGGTTGGGGAGCCCCTGGGTCCAGGCCCCCCCTTTCTTGTCCAGGACTCTGTTGCTTTGACCACATACCCCGGGGCCCTCTGGACGAAGGCCTTCCTGAGGGGAGACCAGTCAATCCCCGAGCTCATCAAACTGCAGCGTTTGCCCTCGGTCGGCAGGGAGCCCTCCAGAGGGAAGGGGGAGACGGCCACCAATCTGACGGGGGAGGCACCAGTGTACTCAAGGTATAGATACAGGGAAGGACAGTGAGTATTAAAGGGCTGGGGCGCAGGGAGAAGGGTCAATAGAATTTGGGGCCAGAGTTCCCGGTGTGGAAGAGGGGCTTGGAACCTGAGCAGGGGAGGAGAAAGAGAAGTTGCCTGAGACAGGGGAGAGGCTTAGGAGAAGCGTGGGGGACACCAGGGGATGACAACCGTGAGCTGAGGAGGATGGGAGCCGGAGGAGAACCGCTCAGGGCGCTGAGGAGCTACCCAGAGGAGAGCTGGGAGCCTGGGAGAGAAAGGGAGGAATGGGGTGCAGTAGCCCCAGGCAGAGGGGCTGAGGGGGAGGGGAGAGGACACCGAGCCCTCCCAGGACAGGCGGAGGGCTGGACGGGATGGAGGGGCCAGGAGGCAGGCCTGGCCCGGAGCCCTGACCGCACTCCCCCTCCCCTGTGCCCATCCCGGCCCACCCTGGCGCTGCCCCAGGCCGGCCATATCCTGGCCCCCGGCTCTCCCCAGGCAGAGCCAGCCCCGAGCGGGTGCCCGGAGAGCAGGGTGCCGCAGCTGCCGAGAGCGGGTTCAGCGTGGAGCCTTGGTGGGGGTTGATAGGAGACTGCCAGGCGCCGCTTAATAGGATTTTAATTATACAGCTCCAGCAAGAATTTATTCCCCCCTGGGCTTGGGCCCTCACAGATACCTCCATCCCCACCTCAACATCTTCCCAGCCCTGGCAGCCTGCTCTCCCAGACCCCCCGCTGCCCGCCCCCCGCCCACCATGGGGGACTCTGGCCTGTCTCCTGGAGACTTTTGCTCCTCTGGGGAGCACCTCCGGGAGAACACGGGCCCCCGGGGAGGCCCCCCGCCATGGGGAGCTCCTCCGAGGTCTGCATCCAGGGCCGGGCACGGCCACAGCTGACCTTGGTGCTGGGCAGAGAGGGTGCGCCCGGCTTTCCGATCGCTGGGGACTCCGTGCTCATCTTCCCAGGGCGAGCGTGAGCCACGCCAGGCCCAGCCGCGTCGCGGTTCTCACGGGACACTTAACAACGGCTGGGCGGAGGGAATGGTAGTCCCCATTTTACGGGTGAGGAAACGGAGGCCCCAAGAGTTTAAGCGACGTGCCCAAGAACACCACGAGTAAGGAGTCTGGCCTCCAAGCTCCAGGTTCTGGCCGTAGCCCTGAGCTGCCGTTCCTTCCCCTCCATATACCAGCCGGAAGGAGCTGCCCCTTCTGCCCTGTCTGTCTCCTACCTGTCTCTCAGGCATGAGATGTTACCACGAGTCTGGGGTACGTCCAGCATTTCGCCATCACAATCCCATCGTGCCATGGCGGCTTGCCTGCCTGTCTGGTTTGCCATTAGCCAATCGCTAGAAGTCCCTCGACCCGGCGAGACAGACCTCCCCGATGCCCGCTGGCCCAGCACCCCGACAGGCTGTGCCCTGTAAAATGACCCCCGTACCCTCGCCGCACGGCTAGCCTGCTCATCCTCCCCCAGCCTCCCAGTCAGGCCAGCGTCGGCCAAGGTGGCAAAACGGACGTTCTCCGTGGCAGTCCTTTCTTGGGAGTCTCCATGATACTTTCTTAACATCAACCGGGGTACCTTCGTCCCAGCTAAGAAACAAACATCGGTACCTTACTGTTAACTAAACCCAACGCTTGATTTGAATTTCACCAAGTATTATATTTTTTTAATTCCACAAGTAATGGGTGAATACATTCTTGCAGGGATGAGTCTCAATAATGTAGGAAAATAAACCGTGAAATATTGGATCTCCCCTCACCCCCTCCCTCCAGCCCCTTCCCTCGGAGTGATTCTTTTGCCCCCCTCTATGCACGTCCTTGCTCTTCCTGCCCCGTTTCACCACCCAGTGGGGCTTGAGCTCCGGCGGTCAGCACATCAGCCTCTGAGAGGCATGCGACGGTCGTTCCTGCGGACCCCTCTCCCCGCTGCACTGGGTGCTCTCCTCCTCAGACCCTGCCGGCCGTCTCAGCTCCGCCGAAGCCATGCTTCCTCTGAATCGGGGCTTCAGGAAAGTCACCCGGATGTAACGGGCAGTGGGCAGCGGCCCCCAGTACCGTGGAAGGTACAGCAGACACAGTGTCTGCCCTCAGGAGCCCCCCAGCCTGTGCAGGAGGGCCCCACACATCCTGGCTTGGCTCCTGGATGACCATGGCCCCCAGAGCTCCTGCCGGGCCCACCTGTCTTTGCACAGAGGGTGCCCAAGCCTGGGTGGGGTGCGGTTTCTGGACAAAAGCCTCTGCCCTCCCCTCCGTCGGGTGTGGTTTCTGTTCTTTTCTGCTGGAGGCAGAGGAATGGCCAGGATATGCATTAGCCTCAACTCACCCCGGCCAGAGGAGGAGGCTATATTCTAGCCTTTTCTGTCTCATCTGTACCTCTGGCCACAGCAAGTCCTAGAGGGCAACTCAGAGCTGTCACTCCAGTCTACCTGCCCCCATCAAAAGATCTTCTGGTTCCCTCTCAGCCTCCCAGAAGAGTTCTCTCACAGAGAACTTATCTTGTCCCTCCTCCCCACCTTTGCCAGTCGGCCTCACCCCACGCTTATCCCCCCAGGGCCTTGGGCACAGGGCTGGGGCTGGAAGGGGCCGATCCCTATGGCGACAACCCATCCACCTGAGAAGCCGTGCCTGCCGCCACCAATTCCCGGGAGGGAAAGGGTACCTATTATTCCCAACGTCTGTTCTCCGACAGTGGAGCCCCCTGCCGCGGTCTTATGGCCTCCCCCTGGCTGCCTGGGAACTCAAGTCAGAGAGGACAAGGCAAGAAGACGGCTCTGGAGCCGGGAGGGGTCCCGGGGGGTGAGGAGTGGTGGAGGGAGGAATGGCCAGTGGGGGTGTCCCTGCTTGGTGTTTGCTCCTGTTATAGGATGAGGAGACATGTGCCCCCAGGCCACCCTGTGCAGGGGGGTCCACAGGGGGAAGCCAAAGCCCTGGGGGACACAGCTCACAACCCCACGGGGCCCAAGCCCAGGAGAAACTGTGAAGCTGGACAGCCCGGGGTGGGGGCGCGGGGGACGGCAGCGTCCCGACCGGCTGCTGTGGCACCAGATGAAAGGCCAGGAGCGGGGCTGTTGGCAGACGGACAGGCGGGAGGGTGGAGGCGTAGGGTGGGGGGAGGGGAGATAACCATCTCTGAGGGCTGCCAGGTGTAGACATGGAGTGTGGAGGACGCGGATGGAGTTTTAGCCCTTGGGATCAGGGCAAAGAGCCTGGAGTTGGAAGGGTTCCCTATGAGGTCATCTTGTCCGGCCTGATGCCTCTGGGCGCTGGGCCCCAAACCAAGCAGGCCCTGCCTGGGGATGGCTTCTGGGGCTGGCTGCTCCTCCCCCGCCCCCGCCTGTCCTCCACCTTGCATCCGTCCCCAGCAGTGCCCCCACCCAAAGCCTTTACACTTCTGGGCACTGTCCTCCGTGGGGACGGTCGGCTAGCCCTGGCCTCTGGTCAGTCACTCGCTCGCTGCTGGACTATGTCAAATAGCTCAGGACTGGGCCCATCCTGATCATCTTTTGTCCTTGATTTTGAATTTCCCTTACTTCAGTGGTCTGATTGTTTGTCCCACGTCCCCTCCCCAACCTCGGAGAGAAGCTTCTGGAGACCACAGAAGGAGAAGGAACTTTCTTGCTCCCTAAATATGTCTCGTCACCTCTCTTCGACGTTCCACACCGACATCTTCCTCAGTCCACACGTCTGTCTTTTCTCGCCCAGAAATCACGTCAACGGTGCCCCCCTACTGGTCCCCCAGACTCCTCATTTCCCTTTACACTCTTCCCAGGAGCTTCCACAGCGGTCTGGCTAACACGAGAATCCAACGATGTCTCTTTCCTGCCCCGCACCGTGCAATGTGGTGGTGCCCTTAGAGGCGACAAGAGGGCCCCCGCCCCGGGCGCCTCAAAACAGAAACAGGGCACTGACGTTGGGCTTGAGGAAAAACCCCTGACGTGCCTAGGTCGGGCAGGATCTCGTACCTGGGTGGGCATGGCGCCACCCAGGCCTCGAAACACCTGCTCTTGTCAGGAATACTGCTCGGGCCCGGGATGGGGAAATGGTTCTTGCTCTCAGCTCTTGAGACAAAAAGCGACTGTGTCTGTGCGTCCTCAGAACGCGCCTGGGCCCGGTGACAGAGATGGGCATTGTAGCAGTGGGCTCGGGTGAAATAAAAAATACGTAGATATACCTGCTAAGCGCTTCCTTCCAGATGGCATGCATGCGATGAGCTAGTTTTGCAAACCATTCAAGAAAGGTGCAATGGGTTCTGCTATAATTACGTATCCTAGTAGTGTTCAGGGTCCATGTTCGTAACTCTCTTCGAGTTCCAGAAGTACATACAAATCAGGGTAGTGTTCAAAATAGGCGTGTGCCTGGCGGGCGGAAAACATTTTACCCTACGGAACAGTTCATAGAAATTTGTATAAATAGAGGTCTGGGTGTAATATATGCAAAATTTGAGAGTGAGTCTTTTTTTTTTTTTTTTAAGTAGGCTCCCTACCCAATGTGGGGCTTGAACTCACGCGGTGTCGCATGCCCTACCAACTGAGCCAAACAGGCGCCTCGATATTGAATCTCTATATTGGCAATTTGATAGGCACTCAGTGTTGGAAAAACAAAGCATTGTATTTTATGAACAGATCTCATCATATTTAATTATATTTACAAAATTTTAAATTAAAAAAAAAATTTTTTTTTTGATGTTTGTTTTTCGAGACAGAACATGAGTGGGCGGGGGGGTGGGGCGGCGCAGAGAGAGAGGGAGACACAGAATCCGAAACAGGCTCCGGGCTCTGAGCTGTCAGCACAGGGCTCGAACTCACGAACCGCGAGATCACGACCTGAGCCGAAGTCGGACGCTCAACCGACTGAGCCACCCAGGCGCGCCTATGGTTACCAAATTTTAAGTTAAAAATTTAGATTTTCTTTTTTTTTTTTAACTTCGATTTTCTTCAGTATTCTCATGTACCATTTTGATATTCATTAAGTATAATTTATAGGTTGCTTTTCCATTTTCACAGTCACGTTAGAATGTTTTAGTCACGTAAATGTGAACCGGGGCTTTACACAAATTTTTAAATTCTGTTGTTATGAAGGCCTATCGTCGAAGGCAAGGAGAACATTGTTTATTTAGCAGTTTGGCCTCTAGATCCACTGTTTGGGAGGTGCCTGCTAAATCAGTTCGTCCTCCATGGGCGAGGCTCGCAGGCCCCCGGGGACTGGACCCTCGAGTGAGCAGGGATGGGTAAGGGCTCCGGGACGAGGCAGGGGCTCCAGTGGAAGGAGACAGAAGCTCTGTCTGTGGTGACCAGAGCTCAGCTCTGACCCTCAGTGCTAGGACCACCGAGGCCTCGATACCTCGGAAGTCTGTAGACCTTCGGCCCTAAAGAAACTAAAAATTCTAGGACAAGCTAGCTTAGACCTTAGCCTCTGCCCAGGTAGAAACCACCTGGGGAGGCCCCAGAGAGCCAAGTCCTGTCTGTGAAGGGAACCTCCAGTGGCCTTCTCGCCAGCCACCCTGTAGCCATGGGTAAGGGAGGGATAAGGGGAGGCTAGACGCCCAGAGGCACCTAGAGGGGGTGCTAGGGTTTGGATGGCTGGGAAGAGGCAGGGGTCCACCAAAAAGGCCGACTGGTACCTTCGTCATAGTCTCCGGCTCCCTCGAGGAGGATTCTCGTGTTGGCAGAAATGGGGGGGTAGGTGGACTACGAGGGGAGACCCGTCTTCTCTCTCTTGAGGAGACGGCTTCAAACATGTCGGAACCCCAATGCTGCCTGAGCACTTACTGTGCGCCAGGCACTGTGCTGATGTGCGTTACCTCACTTCCCTAGAGAACCACGGCCATTTGACAGAAGAGGACATTGAGGCTGACGGCGGGCGGGGGAGGTGGCGGGTAGCTTGCCACAAGGTGAGCGAGAGGCAGAGCCCACCCTGGGGTCTGGGTCTCCTGACTCCGTGTCTGGGGTGCTCTCTCACTATCCCTAGGACCTTCAGGACAGACATTCTCTGCCCACAGCCCACAGCAACGAGGACACATCCCAAGTCCCCAGCATGTCGCAGGCCCCGCGGCAGGACTTCTGTGCCCCATCCTTATGTGCGTGGTCCATAATGCAGAGCGGCAAGGGCACTAGGAGGTGCTTCAGTTCAGCCTCAGTTTCCCCTTTTCTCCCATTGGCTGGAGAGCCGGGCCTCCCTGGGCCTTGTCTCCTGCTGACCCACCTGTCTCCTCCCTGGGTCTCTGAGTTCCCAGCCAGGCTTCAGCTCCCCAGAGGCCCAGCCCTCGGGGTGGGGGGGAGGTCCAGCTTCCTTAACCCAAAGGCCAGAACAGGAGTCTGGGACAACCCCCAGGACTGGAAAGTGAGGGGGCCGGGTGCCTCGTTTTACCCTACGTATGTTTTTCATCATCGTTACGGCCATCCGCATCCTCACGACAACGAAGATAACCTTTGGGTGCTCGCTTCGTTCCGGTCACTCTGCTTAAAAGCCGGTACCAGGGGCGCCTGGGTGGCTCAGCCGGTTAAGCGTCCGACTTCGGCCCAGGTCATGATCTCACGGTTCGTGAGTTCGAGCCCCGCGTCGGGCTCTGTGCTGACAGCTCAGAGCCCGGAGCCTGTTTCGGATTCTGTGTCTCCCCCTCTCTCTCTGCCCCTCCCCCGTTCATGCTCTCTCTCTGTCTCAAAAATAAATAAACGTTAAAAAAAAAAAAAAAAAAGCCGGTACCATTATTTGCTCCATTTGTCAGCTGGGAAAACTGAGGTCAGAAAGTGTTAGGAAAGGGCTGACTCCGCGGTCCATGGGTAGGGCAGGATGCCAAGCACTCCCACCCTATCTCCAGTAGCCCTGAGCCATGGCCACTGGCTCCTCCCGCTTCCCTTGGAGCACGTGATCCCATGACCCCAGCCCATGTCCTGCCCAGGCCCCAAGGCTGCCGCTTGGTGTTACCAGAGAAGCTGTCAGGAGCCGGGTGTATGCAGACCCACTAGGGAGGGAGCTGGGTTTCCTCCTCTGCTTCTACCCTCTGGCTCATCCTGCCCATGGCTGGGCCCATGGGGTGTCCCGTGGATGGACAGAAACTCTGCTGATGGCCGCTGTTCCTCCGGCCAACAGACATGGACCTGAGCTCCTCTTGCGTGCCCCACACTGTACCGGGCACTGGGCAGACAGGGCCAGGCATGAACCCCACCCTTCTAGAGCTCCCCGTCCAGTGTGGGGGTGATGGAGGAGAAATCCACGACCTTCGGGGCGCCTGGGTGGCTCAGTCGGTCGAGCGTCCGACTTCGGCTCAGGTCATGATCTCACAGCTTGTGAGTTCGAGCCCCGCGAGGGGCCCTGTGCTGACGGCTCAGAGCCTGGAGCCTGCTTCGGATTCTGTGTCTCCCCCTCTCTCTGCACCCCCCCCGTCTCTCTCAAAAAGAAGTAAACATTTAAAAATAAATTAAAAGTTAAAAAAAAAATCAATGACCTTCATTCATCCTGGAGATGATAAGCCCTGTGTGCCAGGTCATATTCTAGGCACTGAGGATCCACACATGAACAGAAGAGCCCCAAATCCCAGCCCTCAAGGAGCTCAGGTTCTAGAAAAGGGAAACGAAATGGTTCAGAGAAAGAAGCAAGTGATAGAGCCTGTAGAAGGGCGTGTGCTGTGGAGGAAAGTAATGCAGGGAGGGGGTCGGGGAGTGGGAGCGTGGGGCAATCCCCTCACAAAACTAATTGGTGCTGTGACAGCGTGGGGGCTCCAGGAGCGTGGAGAAGGGACCTCAGATCTCTTTGTCAGCTGTGCCACTACCCTGGAGGGAGAGGGGAGGAGAGCTGGGGGATCTGGAGCGCCTGAGTCTCAGGGCAGGGGTCCCTAAGCATCGTGACAAAAGAATGGGAACCATGGGGCCTCCCGAAATGATCTCTGACAGCCCCCTGTGTCAGAACCTGCCGACCCCGGGAGCACCCAGAATGCACGGGGACAGAGCTGCACACACGTGGGCACGCGCTTATCTGGACACGGGTGTGCATGTGGGTACGTGCCATCGAAAAGACACCCGGCGACTGAGCACCTATGCTAGTTCGAGCACCCTGTCCCCAGGAGGCTCAGAGCCCTGTGGCAAGGAAGAGAAGTCCCGGAACAATGGCTCGGGTGAAGGCAGGGAATGCCAAAGCCGGAACCACAGAGCAAGAGATTACAGAAAACGTCCCGGCGGCAGCAGAAGTTGAACCAGGCTGGGTTGCCTTGGCTGGGACGAAGCCCCAGTAACTACAGCCTGCCTGTAATGAAATGAAATGGGCTAGCTCGGAGGGCAGTGGGCTCCTCACTGGGACCTCAGAGGAAGCTTGACAACGACTGGTGGAAATGGCTTCACCGGCTGGACCGGGGGAGGGTACCGATGTCTTCTAAGGTGACTGAGGTCCTGCGAAGTTGGGGAAGCCACCGAAGACCTGGAGGAAGGAATGGCAGGATGAAGGACTTGGGCTTTATCTTAGAGGGCAATGGGGAGCCATGCGGGGTGTTGGAGCAGCAGAGACACGCAGGGAAAGCTGAGTCTCAGGAAGATGAACCAGACAGCGTGGTGCTGGACCAGATTGGAATAAGGAGCGATGCAGAGGGGAGAAGACCGATTGCTAAACTAGCCAAATGCAACAGTGCGTGTGTGTGCGTGTGAACACATGCACAAGGTGTGTGCAAGCAGAAATCTCCAATAACCGGGGGAGCCATCAGTTGTGAGAGTGCTGAATGGTCTCTGGTCTTTTTAAAAAAAAGTTTATTTATCGAGAGACAGAGAGAGAGAGAGAAAACATGAGCAGGGGAGGGGCAGAGAGAGAGGGAGAGAGAAAATCCCAAGCAGGCTCCGCACGGTCAGCAAGGAGCCTCACGCAGACTGGATCGCACAAACCGTGAGATCATGACCTGAGCCAAAATCAAGAGTTGGATGCTTAAGCGACTGAGCCACCCAGGCGCCCCACGTGATTGTTTTAAAAATAAAAACAGTACGGTAGTGAAGTGTGCTTTCTCTACAGTTTTCTTAACAGCACTTTCTTTTCTCTTACTTTATCGTAAGGATACGGGGCATGATGCAGATAACATACAAAATGTGTGCTCACCGTTTTTGTTATCGGAGAGGCTCCTAATCAACAGTGGGATAGCAGTTAAGTTTGGGGGGAGTCAAAAGTTACACCTGGATTTTTGCCCGAGTGGGACGTAGGTGTCCCTAACTTCCATGCTGCTCGAGGGCCGATTAATGTGCAGTTCAGCACCGGCACCCTTGAATCAAGGGTGCCCTGTACGGTTAACAAGGATGCACACTGTGTTGGTGCTGGTGTTGGGGCGGCTTTGCGGGCCTCTCTTTGGGGGTGCGGCTGAGGAGTAAATGTGAAAGGCATGCATGCCCCTATGGGACTCTGCGGGAAGGGAAGTTCAGGAACTCTGCTGGCACGGGTGACACACAGGTCTGTGAGTGTGGGTATGCACGTATAGGGGGAAGGATCGGGGAGGTCCAAATGGTGTGCGAGGTTTTGTGAGTACACTTGGCTCCTGCAGGCTCGGAGGGGCGGGGGGACGGGGTGGCTAACTAGGAGCGTGGCTCCGGTTGAGAATGTGATTTCCATCCAGTCTGGGGAGACCTGCGTTGAGGACCGCTACAAGCCAGGGGCTTTCCTGCACCCCAGCCCAACCTACCACCCTGTGCGGGACGCACTATGGTTCCCGTCTCAACAGGTGGAGAAGCCCGGGATCCAAGAAACTTCCCCAGGGTCACGGTACTCTCCAAAGCCGAAGCAGAGCTCGGGTTTCCTCACTCTGAGTCGGGCACTCCTGCCTCATCGGCCACCTCCAACCACCATCTGGAGAGGTGAGTCACCAGAAGACGGTCGTGGGTGACAGTGCTCCCTTTAAGCATCTCCTCCCAGGCACCCATACATCTTCGGGATCCCAGGTTAAGTGCCCCTGTCTAAGTCCTCTGCCCCCATCCCTGCCGTCACCCTGACCCCCTCCTGCCACTCGCCACAGGCCCCTCTCCCCGCAGACCCACATCCCGCAGCCTCATAGCAGCACCGGAACAGCTCGTGTGTTATCCATACGTTTCCACCCCCAGCCGGGCGCTCAGTTATTGTTCTGGCGCAGGAGGGCGAGGGGGCGGCTTGTGGGCGTAGCGACGCCGGGCTGTCTGCTGGTTCTCTGCTTATTACCTCTTCTCCAGGCTCCCATTAGCCTGCCTGCCCCAGAGGCCTGCGCAGGCTCCCTGCTCCTCGGCACCTTTGTTCCTTAATTATCACTGGGGAGCCCCGCTCACCTGCCTGCCACTTTCTAAAAAGCTGTCTGCCTCCCCTTCCCCACCCTGCTACCCCCAAGACCTAAGCCCCTTTACCCCCTGGGGTGGGGGCATGTGTCTGGCAGCCGCTGGCCCCAGGCTTAGGCAGGCTCCTGGCCAGTCCGGGCCCTCACAGAAGCCCTTTCTTTCTGTCACCTCCTCCCAGAACCTCGCCCAGAGGGATGCTGCCTTGGATCTCGGGGCTGGAAGGGATTTCAAACTATCATGTGGTTCCACACCCGCCTCCCCACTTAAACAGCTTGGATTGGGCCACCTACAGAAGGTACTCTATGAATATCCCGCGAGAGTATGCTTAACCCCCATAGCCTCTACTTGAATGCCTCCCCAGTGGGCAGCTCACCCCCTCCCGAGGCGGCCAGTGCCACCTGGAGATGGCTGGGACTGGTATGAAAGCACTCACCCCCATCTCTCCCCGGGGCCCTCAGATTTTTCACGGCCTTAAATCTAGAGACCACCTTGCTGTGTTTCTGAGTCTGGGGCTCCGTCCTGTCTTTCCTGCTGGGGGCTCACTGAAGCCACCTCAGGCAGGACACCCCCCCCCAACCGAGCTCACTCCTCTTCCTCCTCCCCGCCCCCCCCGCCCCGTCCCCCGTAGGGCTCTGTCCAGGAGGCACTCGATTCCCTTCTTGGGCTTGGAGACTCAGGCCTAGCCTGGCTCTAGCCCCTGGCTTGCCTCCCGTCTCAGGCCTCTGGCTGCTGTTCTCCAGCGGAAGGTAAGGGGGAGGCGGCGCTGGGGTGAGAACCCTCAGGCCAGACAAGCTCTGACAGCCGACAACAACCGCGGGGGAGGGCACTTGCCGCACGCACAGGCCAAGGCTGCGGGAGGGAAGGCCTCAGGGAGTCGGGGCAGGAGACAGGAATCTCCCCTCCCGAGCCAGCCTGCCGCCCTGCCTCCTGACCCTTGCACAACTCCCTGCCTCAGTGCACTGTGGGTACGAGGGGGTCGGAGATGGAGCTTCCAGATGAAGGAGCCAGCGGTGAGCTGACCCACGTGGGCACCAGGGGCCCCCTCATGTCAGGACAGTGCCCGCCCAAGGCTCCCAGGGCACTTGGGAGTGGGCGCCAAAGCCTATGGCTGCCTTCGGACCCAGCCCCTTACCCACAGCTGCACACAGCGGGGGCCCAAACAGGACAGAGGACCACCGTGTTCCCAAAGGGTCTCCGAGCCCCCGGCCTCATTGCCACTGCCCTCCTTGGGGGCCCTTCCTGTCCACGCTCCCTCCCACCGCTGCCATTTTCCACCCCGGTCTCCATCCAGTTGGAGAGTTTTCCTTTATGACCTTGATCTTTGTGTTCTCGAAGTGGGTCTCGGGCATCTCTGAGACCGGGGGCTCCTTGAGGGCAGGGTCGTGCCCCTCCCTGAGTCGGGGGGTGCGGGGGGGGGGCGCTCTGTGGGAAGAGGGTCATGCCTCTCCGTCAATCTGGGCACAAGGGAAGGGTGGAGATTGGAGCCCAGCCACAGCCTGGCCTTGGCTCTGAGCATCCCGTGTCCCAGGAGTGCTACAGTGAGGCCAGGAAGGCGCCTGGCGCATGTCAGAGGGCCCTCTGGACAAACACCAGCTGGGGGTGGAGGACTCGGGTCGGGAGGCCACCTCCAGCCACCAGACTGTGACCTCAGCCAGGCCGCCCCGTGCTGCTCTCCGGATCTGACTCAGTCCCTTCCCAGTGCTGCCGGGCGTCCATCCCCAGGGTCAGCCCCCAGGAGGTCCGCCAGATTCCACAAGCCCCACCCAGACAGAGGCAAGGCCCACTTGGGCATATCCAGGGGCTCCAGCGGGATCTGAGGGGTCAGCAGAGTGCAAAGGTCGCCAGCTCACCCCTCCTTTCCTCCTCATTCCGTTTCTCCAGACCTGAAATTCCCGTCTAGGTGTGGGTGTGAGTCCCGGTCACGGAGGTGCCCCACATCAGGCTGGAAGAAGAGGAACCCCCACAAGGTTCTATGATAGCCATAGACCCTTCGGGGTCTCTCAAAGCCACCCCCAGAACCTTCTCACTACGAGATAATAAATGAAAGGCAGATCGTGGAGAACGTTCCCTGAAGCTTGTGTCCAGATGTGCGGAAGAGGCTGGGGGCTGGGGGGCATCAGGAGCCTGGAGGGGAAGGATGAGAAATGGCTGACTTAGCCCTTAGCCCCTCGGCCAAAGGGATCTTGATAAATGTAAATCAGAACACGTCCTTCCCCGGCCTCAATGCCCCTGCCCCAAGGACCACTCACCTCACTCAGAATAATATGGGAACCCTACAGGCCCTACACCATCTGGACTCTGCCTGCCTCTCATGTCTCATCTTCCCCTACTTTCCCCTCCAGGTTGATCAGCCTTCTTGCTGCTTCGCACATGCACCAGGCCTGCGCCCGCACCCGCCTCAGGGCCTTTGCACTGACCATTCCTTCCAAGGAGAATGCTCTTCCTTATACGTTTCTTCATTTTTGTCATCCAGAGCTCAAGACGTCTCTTCTTAGAGGCGCTCTAAGTGACCCCATCTAAAAGAGCGCCCCTCTGGGGGCGCCTGGGTGGCTCAGTCGGTTAAGCATCTGACTTTGGCTCAGGTCATGATCTTGCGGTCCGTGAGTTCGAGCCCCGCGTCGGGCTCTGGGCTGACCGCTCAGAGCCCGGAGCCTGCTTCGGATTCTGTGTCTCCCCCTCTCTCTGACCCTCCCCCGTTCATGATCTGTCTCTCTCTGTCTCGAAAATAAAAATGAACGCGAAAAAAAAATTTAAAAGAGCACCCCTCTGTCTCCACAACTCTGCCTTATTCTTCCTCACCGCCCCGTCACTACCTGAAACGAGTTCCTCTTTAATTCCTTAGTTATCGTCTGGCTCCCACACTAGAACATAAGCTCTCTGAGGACCTGGCTGTGTCCTTGTCGCCCAGCCCAGGCCTGGCATAGTGGGTGCTTCAGAGATCTCTTTTGAATAAATGAGCGGCCAGGGGAAGGAGAGAGACATGGGCAGAGGGCCCAAGGGCTGGTGGGGTTGGTACAAACAAGGACCGGGGAGCTGGCCCTTTGGTCCCCAGGCCTCAAAGGGCACACAACACGGGCTGAGGCAGCAGGAGGAGGGTGGGAGGTAAGGGAGGCTGCCAGTCGGCGCCTTTAGATTGCCCCCCAGGCTCCATTCTGAGGGCCAGTGGGGAGACTGAGGAAGGAGGTCCCACAGGCCCCAGGCTCTGGGTGTCTCCAGTCTGGAAGGGACAGGAAGAGTGCTTGGACTTCAGGCTTCGCCCCTGAGCTTGCAAACCAGAGCCATTTCTGCCTGACCCGCTGTGTCAGGTTCCAGACCTTCCCGGTTCCATCCACAAGCTCCTGCTCCTCCTGGACAGGCAGGCCCGAAGGCCCGGCGTCACCGCTGGCCACTCCTGGCCCTCCAGACTTCTCCCTGTGTGGTGACTGTAGAGGCGTCCCCTGACTGGTCCCTGTCACCTCCATCGACCCGCTGAGGCAGCTGCACCTTCGCTGGCCCCAAACACTCCCGGCCCCTGAGGCAAACTCCACCACGAAGGGGCGGTGGATGGGGGGAGGGAAGGGAGGAAGGGTCCTGCCTGACTTTGACCCCCATGCCCTGGGGGAAGCTGGGTCGTGCGGGCAAGAGCATGGGCTCTGGACTTTGGCAGACTCCGGTTGCCTCCCTTTCTCCTCAGTTCTCTGATCTCGGGGAGGTTACTTAACGTCTCCACAATTGTCTGTTTCCACATCCAGAAAATGGGGATAACAGTGCACGTCGTACTGGGTGCCTTGGAGGTTAAGTGGGAAAATAAAGAGTAAGCACCTAGCAAAAACCTGGTAATCCCTTCCCTTTCAGACCTCATTCCCTTGCTCGAGACTCTGCTGTAGCTCCCTATTTCCTGCTGCGTCTGACCTCCATTCCTCTACTCGGCACTCAAGGATCTCCGTGTCTGGCCTGACCTTCTCGATCCAGTCTTCACTCCCAAGATTTCCCATACAGGCTCTCTCTACTCCCGTGTCCCCAGTGAGCACAGCATGGTCGAGCCTCTGCCGTGCCCTCTGTCCACATTGCCTTTCTTGTCCCCTCTGCCTCTCCTACTTGCCCTGCAAGGCCCCTTTCTCCAGGAACACCCCCGAACCACACTCCTGCCCTGACCATTCTCTGTCACCTCAAACCCTGCTGTTGACTTAGGCTGGCATGAAAGCCATGCTGTTGGATGTTCCGTGTCTGTGGATGAGCTTGCTCCGGGACTAAACACATAGCAAACAAGTACTCGGTAAATATCTGTCTTTTGATTTGTTACAAAGCAACAAATAGAGGAAGTCAGTATACGGTAAACTGAGGCATTGGGAGGGATTCTGGGAAGGGTGAAGGTGGTGAGCGTCTCACCTGGGGTTAGGAGCTAAGCTCGGTGCTTCATGTATTATATCTTCATTCTCACCACCGTGGGAGGCAGTATTAGACCCATTTCACAGACAGTAAGACAGAGGTTCAAAGAGGGTTAGTGACTTGACCAAGGTCACTTGGCTAGAAACTGGCAAGGGCAGGACTTGATCTGAGGCTGATGGGGGTGTCCTGAAGAGGCTCATTCTCATTCCAGAAAGAGAGTAGCCTGCTCAAAGGCTCAGAGGGGAAGGCTGAAGGGAGTATGTAGAGGGAGAGAGGGGGCAGATAGATTGGAGGGGAGTAAGGGTACATCAGGGAAGGCGTCAGACTGCCTACTTAATGAGGAGGGAGAGGGGTCTAGAACCATCTCTCTGACAAGCTAGAGAACGATTCAGCAAACCCTCCTGGGGAAGTGGTTGCGGCTCCAGAATTTTCCTTACCAGAGAGTGCCGCAGCTAAGCCCCTGAGTCCATACGAGCTAACGTGCTCAGCCTCCTGTCCCCAGGGCTCAGGGACAGAGAGGCAGAGAAGATGGCCTCTCCACCCCCTTCCCACCGAGGCAGGGACGTCAAGAGAGGCTGAGAGTGATGTCACTGGTGACCTCAGGTTTCTCACCCATCTTCCCCAAAGCATTTTCTTCAGCATCACTTGTCTGAGTGACTTGCCCGAGGTCCTTATATCACAGACCCTGCTGCTGTCACCCCAGCACTTGTCCCTGGCGTGGACCCCATGGAGCCTCGCCTACCCCCACCTCTCATCAGGGTGCCAGTCTCGAACTCTCCAGTCGTCAGTACTTGGCACAGAGACCCTCACAGTTCCCCAGCCCCCCACTGGCCAAGCCCTCTGTGCAGGCAGCCAGGCCCAGCTGGAATAACAGCTTCCCTCCCTCCTTCCCTCCCTCCCTCCCACAGACACGGGACTATTTATGGCTCACCAGGGCCTTCACACCCATGAGCTCACTGGAGCATTCCCCACCCGCTCTGGGAACCCAGCAGGGCAGGCGGCCATTAGCCCCATTTTGCAGATGGAGAAACTGAGGCTGCCTTGCCCAGGGATTTCCCCAAAGCCGGGCCTCCTGACTCTTTAGTCTGAGGCTCTTCTTAATCCCTCTGGGACCGTGACCCAAACACCCCTAAATCTGAAGTGGGGAGTTTTCCCACCAGGGCCAGGTGGGTGGAGGGGTGGGCTCTGGTGAGTTAGCCAGTTTCGGGAGTGGGAAGGAGCCTCCGAGGCAGCGGGGCGAGGAGGGCGGCAGTGAAGGGAAGCTTACGAGGCCTCAGTCATGGTAAGAGTCTGGCAGGGGCACCTGCAGGGTGGATGTGGGGGCCCGCAGGCTGGGCAAGCAGGTGGGGAGCGCGGCTGGGGTGTTGGCTGGCCAGGCTGGGGCAGGGGAAAGGGACGATCCCCAGCCTCAGGGCTCCCTCCTGGACAACCAGACACGGGTAGCTGTGTGCCGGCTGCAGCTGGAGGGATGCCGGGGAGACCCCAGTAGGGGATTTCTATCCCAGCCTGCATCAAGTCCCCGAAGCCCTTTCCAGAAGCCTTCTCTGATCCGTCTTCAGACTCTTCTCCCGGCCCAGGGAACACTAGTTTGAATTCTCCTTGTTCTCCTTCTCAGAGCCTGTGCACGGGAGGGTTCTGACTCCCCGGTAAGACTGGGGCGTCCCTGGGGACTACCTCTGCCTCTCTCCCGCCCCACTATGCAGGTCTCCATCCTGGAGCCCCACCCCATCCAGCCAGGGCAGCCTCTGCCCATAGGGGGCGCCCAAACAGTGTTGTGGAGCCAGGGCATCCTTGCCGCTGCGTGAATTACCTGCAGGGACGGGGATCTGAGGGAGACGTCACATGCACCCCCAAAGCTCCGGCTTGCTTTTCAACTGACCTGGTGACGAAAGGGAGGAGAGAGCTCTTAGGACAAGGAGAGAGGCCTCTCGTCCGGGATAGGAGGCAGGGACTAAAAACAACGACCTCTAAAGGAGGCTGGCGGACCCTCCAGGCTCTTGGAGGGGGACTGGCTTGAGGTGCTCACACAGCCTGCAGTGGACCCGGATGCCTTCCTTGGCCCTGCTCTGAAAGCCCCCGGGGCTAGTGGGCAGAGGCCCCAACCAAGCAACCCCTGTTTCCTTCCCCAAGTCTCTCGGAAAGAGTGGTGAGTCAGTTGCGGCCATGAACTCATCTGAGGCAGTAAAAATAGGAAAACAAACAGGCCTGTCCTCCAGGCGGAGGAGAGGGTAAGGGTGAGGGGGAAATGGGTCCCCCACCCACCCCCCCACCCCCCGCTGGGCAGAAAGGACAGCCATCTTTTGAAGTCCTCACGAGTGAGGCAGGCGTCCTTATGTCCCCTAGAGGCTCAACCACATCAAAGCCACCCAAGGAAGGTGGTTGGAGGGGCATGCTGTCACACACAGAGTCACAGTCACACACGGTGACACAACTGAGTCCCCGAGGGACGCACAGTGACACACACAGTCGAGGGCGCCTCACCTCGCTTGCACACACAACACGCCATGCCAGGAACCCACCGGGCAGTGGCACAGGTGCGCACGACCCCACCGCCGGACCCGCGGGCGCACCCGGAGACGGGGTCGCAGGGTTGCGCGCAGGCACACGTATCCGCGACAGCGGCCTCCGCCCAGAGGCGCACATGGATTGCGCAGAGCCACACACAGCCACGCCGACGGCCACGTGCACACACCCAGCACCCAGCCACTCCCACGACCAGGCTCCGAGAGCCACATGGAACATCGCACAGCCAACGCCCGTTTCTCTGCCCACAGTCGTCCACGCGCACAGCCACCCCGACGGTCACACGCAGCCCGCGACCACACGGCTCCCACACAAGACACGCCCAGGAGTCACAGGCACACGACCTCAGTTACGCACTGGTCACGCGCTCCCAGCCGCGAAGGTGACCTCCCCACATTCCACGCGCCGTCCCTAAGACCCACTCGGCTCACGGGGCCTGTCACATCTCCTCTCAGGCTCAGCCTCCCCGGGGGTTAAAGGGAGCTGGGCCCAATCCGTTTCTCACAGGGGGTGCTTATGAATATGCAGATTTCCAGGCCCACTCCAGACCTTCTTCAGCCCAGAATTTGAGACCCTACGGCTCCGGGGGACCTCTGAGGGACCATCCACATATGAGAAGGATGACGAAACTTTGAAAGGGAGCCAAGGGCTGCTCCAGGAGCTGCCGAGGGCCCCTCCTAGCTGGGGGCTGGCACACAGGAACCACTGCCACCCTCCAGGAGGTACGACGTCATCTGGCCGGTTTGGGGGCTTGGGCTGGTGAAGGGCTTGTGGTTAGGACAGATGATGGCCGAATCAGAACTTTCGGGCCCTGTTCTTGGCGGAGGCTGGTCTCTCTAGGGTGGGCCAGGCTGTCTGGGGACTCTTGGTACATTTTTCAGGGCTAATGATGTCCAGGTCCTCTAAGGACTAGGTCCCAACATTGGACCTTGGAACTTGACTAAGATGGGGACAGGCAGGGCAAGGTAGGGCAAGTGCATGGGATGGTCTCAAGTCCCCAGGGACTCTCAATGGGGGTTCTGTTTATTTTGAACAATTTTCTCCCCTGAGTCAATCTGCTTCCTCGTGTCTACTTAGCTCTTTTCCGAATGTTTACAGAATAGAATCATATGCTCTCAGAATTGGAGGGACATTGGCGGGCACCTACCTGGCCTGTGATTCAGCCCCTCGACCACACACATCACAGAAAGGCTGCGTTATTAGCTTTCCATGAGCTGGGTACTCTGCGAGTCCTATGTGGTGCGCTGTTTGATTCTCACAATTTGATGTGGCAGGTATTATCAGCTCCATTTTACAGATGAGAAAAATGAGGCTCTGAAACTCTAAACCACCTGTCTAAGCAGCAGAAGTTAGGTTCCAGCTTTCTGCCGTCTGCTCCGGGGCCCAGGGTGTCAGTCAGCCCCTCGACTTCTGCTTGAACTCCTCCAGTGATGGAAACTCTCAAACACTTTTTTTTTTTCCAGAGACAGAGAGAGAGAGAGAGAATGAGTCCGAGGGAGAGAAAGAGTGAGTCTTAAGCAGGCTCCATGCTCTGTATGGAGCCCGATGCCGGGCTCTATTCCATAATCCTGGGATCGAGACCTGAGCTGAAATCAAGAGTCGGACGTTCAACCTCAAACACTTCTTGAGGGCTGGTTGTACAGGCACATTGGAGGGAACAGAGCTCGAAGAGACGTGAGCCTGCCCCCCTAGAGTGCCTTGTACCAACGGAGGAAATGAGATGTGAAATAATCACTCCATGCAAGGGAAAAGGAGCTGGTGCCTAAGACAGAGGTGGGCAATGTGCCACTTCTGGAAAGCTCCCATTATTAAAATTTTCTTCCTTAGAGTGAACCTACGTTGACGTTCCTCTGACTTCCATTTGGTTCTCGGTATTCCGGCCTCAAAAATCACCCAGAATTAGTCTGAAGCCCTTTCACGCGTTTGCAGACAATTCTCACGTCCCCGCTGCCTGCTGTCGGTGGGGCCACTTGTCCTAGTTCCCGACTCCTGTCATTGTACCACCCCCTGCAGAGAATGGGGTTTCCGCTCAGACCACCCTCCAGCACATGGCCAGAGGCCCTGCGGGCCATGCAACAGCCAGTTGCTGACAGCTCTGTCCCTGTCTCTTCCTTTACCCATTCAGAGACAGCTGGGTTGCTCTGGAAAAACCCAGAGCACCTCAGAGGCAGGAGGCTGGGGCGCTCCAATCCCAGCCTCTGCCCCTTATGGGTTGTGAAATGTCGGGCAAGGCGCTGAGCTGCTCTGGGCATTGGTTTCTTCATCTGTAAAATGGGGACAGTAATAACTTGCCCCACCTGACCGGGTGGTGAGGATCAACTGAGATCCTCCGTGTCAAAGAAGCAGTCCATGTGCCGCCAAGGGGCAGACCCTCACAAGCAGCCCTGAACTTCAGAGGAGCCGAGGGTGGCTTCTGGACTAGCTGGAGAATGAAGGCCGCCCTGAACACCTCAGTGGTCAGTGCGCGGGGAGGATGAGAGGCTGGGGAAGGAAGGGTCTCTGCCCTACAGATTCCTGTCCTGGGAGTGACACCTCCAGCCATCACCAAGTCCTCTGGGAAGAAAAGCGTCTCAGTCAGGTTGGCTCTGGTGCCCTCCAGGTAGATGAAGTGATGGGGACACGCATATTCCTTGTGGGTGGGCCAAAGGAACCAAGAGAAAGAAGGGGAGAGAACATATATAAAACACCTGCTCTGTGCCAGTCACTTAGTCATTCATTGGATCGTCACAACCCTGTGAGAATGGGCTTATTCTCATTCCATGTCATAGGTGAGGAAACTGAGGCACAGGGAGGTTTTTTTTTTGTTTTTTTTTGTTTTTTTTTTTATTTGCCCAAATCAATGAGGCGTGGAGGTGGGATTTGAATTCAGGTCTGCTTGGCTCCCAAACTAGTGTGTTCTCCATGGCGCCCGGCCGTGCCGTGGAAAGGGCCAGGATATAGGGGATGCTCTAGCCTCTCACCCCCGAAGAGCAGCGGGAGGGGAGGAAGGGAGACGAGGCCCTTTGGTAGGAGCCTACCCCCTGAATGTCACCCTCTGGCCTCCTAGAAGCCCCCCTGCCCCTGGGACTTCTTATAAATGCAAACACAGGTACACCATTTCACTCACCTTCATTCATGCGTTCAGTGCCCGTGTACTGAGCGTTTATTAAACACCCAGCCCTGTGCTGGACGCTGTGTTCCCTGAGACGGAAAACCCCATCCTTGCCCTCATGCGACAAGCCTTCCGGAGAGCACGGTAGAGGGACGATGCAGCGGAACACAGGCTCCGGGAAAAGGGGAGGGTGGTTACGGTCTGGGCTGAGGAAGTCAGGGGAACATGTCTTAGAAGCTACAAACTGTCGAAAGAGGGAAGCAAGAGTCCTAAGTACAGTATGATTCTATTCGTGTATTCACGTAAAATCTATCAACGGGAAAAAGTAAGCAGGCGCAGGTGACAAAACCGTAGGGAAAAGCAGGAAAATGATGCCAGGTTATCAAGGAGGAAAAGAGGGTTATGATCCAGGAGGGTCACTTCTTGACCTGAGTACCTAGTTTTTTAGTATTCCTTCCCCCCCTCCCCCGCCCATGTGTGTTTTAATTCACCCTTTTTTTTATATATCTCTTTTCACAATGTTAATTCACTGTGGGGTGGGACCTAGGCCAAACTCCCACCGTGCCCTGCACAGACCCTGTACCTCGTAGGTGCTTAAAAAGAGGGTATTGAACTGCAGCGAGCGTTTAGGGGCTGGAAGTAGGTTGCATGGTCCAGCCAGACGGGAGGGGTACGGTCTCAGTGCTAGAGGCCAGAGCTCAGTCACTCGCTGAAGTTCTTGAGCACCGAGAGGATGAGAGGCATCTTTGCCATGAATATCTAGATATCTGAGGGGCAGCAGTCCCCCAGAATTAGCTTCCCCAGGTCCTTTGGGCTTGTGATCTGGGCCTGAGCTTCGGGGTGATTCCAGGAGCAAGTTCCCCGAGTTGGAGGAAACCCAGCTGGGGAGGTGGCATTCCAGGCTGCGTGTCAGAGGGTGAGTCAGGGCTAGGGCGGCCCTCCCCCTCCCCTGGCTTTGGCGCAGGGCCCGGCCTGGGTTGTTGTCATTTGCATACATCTGCATATATGCAAGTTTCACCCCTGCGCTCTGGCAGGGCCCTCCCCCACCAGCGGGGGAGGGGGTGGGAAAGACACCTGGGCAGGGGCCAAGGAGGGAAACCAAAGTGGCTGCTGTCTGCTGAAGCATCCAAACCTAGCATCTTGGTCCAGGGTCCGTCCGCCCATCATATGCCTCAATCTCTGAACCAAACACGCGGCTTCTTCCCCAGACTCCGCTGGTTGCCCAGGCCAGGAACTTCAGAGTCATTCTTGCCTCTCTGCTCTTCTGGTACAGTCACCGGGCCCAGGAGAGTTTCCCTTTGAGCCACGCTCTAACACTTCCCCTCCTTTCCATCGCCTCTGCCACCAACTGTATTTGCAACAGCCTCCTAACTGGGCTCTCTGCCACCTGACTCTCCCCTTCCTAACGCACTTTGGTACCCGAGATGCTCCGGGGAAGCCTCTCGGCTCCCACCCTGGTCCTCCCCACTGCCCACAACCCCATTCTGAGCTCCTGGTTGGCATTTGAGGCCCTCCACAGTGCAGAACCCCCTGTGTCTGTCTCAGCTCCTTCTTTCCTTTTTTACCTTCCAATCGGGTGAGTGTGGACCCTGCACGCCCCTTTTCTGTGCCTCAGTCTCCTCATCTGTAAAATGGGGGCTAATAACAGCACTCTCTTGAAGGGTTGTCTGAAGATTTCAATGAAGAAATGCATGTGAAGGATTGCACACAAGGCCACAATAGATATTAGCCATTGTTGATATTATTATGTCTCCTACCACCATTCCGCAGAGGATGTTCTTTTCCTGGGGTCCCTTCTGCCTCCTCAGCCTTTCCTCTTGCCCTTGCTGAGTGGAACCTGGCCAGGTAAGACAGCTCCACGGGAGTTAAGAGGACAAGCTGGCCACCATTCCAATTCTAGCTTTTAGGGAAGTCACTCAATCTTTCGGTGCCTCAGTTTCCTCATCTGTAAAGTAGAGATAATATGAATACCTACGTCACACGTCACGGATGTGATAAATGAAATGATGCGTGTAAGGGCTTAGCATAGTGCCTGGAACATAGAAAACACTTAAAGGTGTTATCTATTACGATCATTATCGTTGTGCTACCCAAGACACAGGGCCTCAGATCACTGCTGCTCCCCTATCCCCCCAAGGCTCCAGAAGGTTCCTCAGAGGTGTTTCCAGGAAGCGCCTCCCTCAGGATCCTCCCGTGCTTCAGACAGCCAGACAGCCCCCACCTGGCTCTCCTGTATGCTTTCCTGAGGACAGAATCTGAGGCAGCCAGTGCCCCATTGGGTTGGGGTGGCAATGGGGGTGTGGGGCCGGGCTCCCCCCTCCCCACTAGTTCTGGGGCACATTCCACCCAGATTTTGGGCTGGGGAGGGCTTGTCTCCCCCCAGAATTTGAGAGCCGTCCCTCAGCCAAGGCTGAGGTTGGACAGGTGTGGGTTAGCTCCTAAACTGAGAAGAGTCTTTAGGGGCAGGGAAGGCAAACTGGTCTGAGAAGCTGGAAACCACTAAGGCAGCCTAGCTCGGTTCTCCTAGGAGGCCAGGACCAGTGCACGGCCCCCCACAACACTGCGCAAGCACAGACCCTTCCTCCTCCTCTGCCACCCCCCCCCCCGTTCTTGTTCTCCAGCCTTTTGCAGACAACAGTGGATGAATTTCCAGTGTGTGGTCCTTTTCCAAAGGGAATGAATGAGAGTGACTGAGGACGGAAGGTAGATGCCGGCAGAAGAGGGGTTTGGGCCACCTCCCCCTCCTTAAACACACTTGAGGGGGCCTGGGCCCCTGCTGCTGGCTTAATACCCCCACCCCCCATAGCTGAGCCGGTGGGGGAGGGTTTGGAGGAGAGGAGAAGAGTGGGGGTGGGACCCAGTTGCCTCCCACTCTCCCTCCATATCCTCCCCCTGCCTACCCTCCCCCACACCAGGTCTGACACTGGGAGCCCAGCCGAGCTGTTCACAGAGGGAAAGGGTGCGGTTGTTTTTTGTTTTCTGCGGCTTTTGTACTTGTGATCAGTTTTCTCATTTTGGGGGTGGGGGTGCAGGTGCGTCTAAGGTGCCCACGTGGCCAGCCCTCCTCCCGAGGCAGTATTCCCCTCACTCTGGCAAGCCCAGCCCAGCAGAGGCAAAGGCTGTGCCCTTCTCCCAGACTCTGCAGCCCAGACTAGGATTCAGGGACTGGACCTACCACCACCCCCCCCCGGCTTTTTTTTTTTTAATTTTTAATATATATAGAGAGAGACAGAGCATGAACAGGGGAGGGGCAGAGAGAGAGGGAGACACAGAATCTGAAGCAGGCTCCAGGCTCCGAGCTGTCAGCACAGAGCCTGATGCGGGGCTGGAACTCACAAACCACAAGATCATGACCTGAGCTGAAGTCGGATGGGCTTAACCGACTGAGCCATCCAGGCGCCCCTGGACCTACCCTTTTCTGATGAAAGAAAAACAGTCTGGACCTCCAAAAGGTCTGGTAGGGCGTGAGAAAGTGAAAGCAGCAACCCACCCCCATAGACCTTCCGCTGAACACAGGGAGTCTTGGGCGAGTGTAATGTCCTGTGTGTGTGTACCTGTGCGCTGGGCGTTTTGTGTCTGTGTGATACGGTCGTGTGTATGTGGCAGGTGTCATGTGGCTGCCTCGGGCTGGGTGCTGTGGCTGCTGGATTACAGGAGTGTGTTCTGTGCTACGATGTGCGTGGCTGCGCCCACCCCCCCCCTCCCCCTGCTCCGACCGACCGTGCGTGTGGGCCAGGTGAGCTTTGTCACTCCCTCCAGGTCCTGCCTCCGCCTTCCACCCGGGACTGGGCGAGGGAGACCTCGGCGGGGCGCCCAAGGTTCCGGGCCCGGGTCTGGAAAACTCTGCAGAACCCGGCGGAGCCGCCTTCGTTCGGGCCGCCGCGGATTCGTTGCAGCCGGGTTGGCCTCGGGGCCTCCCGCGGGCTCTCCGCGTGCGGGCGTCTGGCGCTTAGCGCCGCGGTCGTCCCGCCGGGTTCGGGGCGCGGGCTCCACCCCCGGGCAGGCCGGGGCTGGAGCCCGGACAACCGGCCAGAACCCCCGCGCTCCGGCCGCCGCCCGGCGCCCCCCGCGGCCCCCATCGCGCCGCATTTGGCTCCCGCGCGGCCAGATCCGGCTGCGCAGGGCGGCGCCTCCAACGCACCTTCCAGACCGCTCCGTTTTTTTGGTTAACAGTTTCCTTTGTTGCGGGGCTGGGGGGGGCTTGTGGTACTTGGTCCGAGAGTGGCCATAGTTTTGTTTTTAACGTGTTTGGTGACTTCATATGTACGTGCACTTTAAACGTCCCGGTCAATTCCAAATAGGAGACTTTTCCTGGAGCAGAGGCTGGCGTTTGGAAGAAAAGCAAAGACGACGGGAGGACAGTGTGCCTGGGGGCCGAGAGGAAGACTCGTGGGTGTCGTCTGCCGAGCAGTGCCCAAATCTCAAGGGGGGCGCAGACCCTGAGACCTCTTCCCTCCCCTCCCCCTGGGAGCTTCTCCAAAGTTATGTGGAAAATGATAGTGGGGGTGAGGGTGGCGGTGGGGGTGGGGAGGGTCATTCCTGCTCCGCGGAACCTCTCCACGGAGCGTGCAGGTGAGCGCGAACCCCGAGTGCACGGCCAGCGGGGCTGGCTGACCTCAGTCAGCAGCCCGCAGTCCCGCCTGCGCCAGCGCTCATTCACTGATCAGTCGTAAAGAGGAAAAGAGATCATTCAAAATTCCAAGAAAAGTCAAATCGGAGTGTGTGCGGCGGGGCACGCAGGCCTCTACCAACCGTGCCTTCTCCGGGCGTCGCCAAACGTGGGGTCTTCACCCACCGAGCACACGGCGGAGCAGAGGGAGGAATCCTCACCCCCGACCCTGCCAAACCAAATAATTCACAAAGTTTCCCCTCAACGAGTTAGTACGAAAACCTCGCCAAATCGGACTTAAATTCCGCTGAGAGCAGAGGGGACCCAACAAAGATTTCGTTTGGAGACCGTGGGTGGGATGGAGGGCAGAGGGCGCGGATAATCGCGCGACAGCCGCCCAGGGCCGAGGACTGGGGTCCGGTGGAACCTTTATTCCCCGGAGCTGGTTCATACAGGTGCTGCGTGGAGTCTGCACCGGGTTAGACCCCAGCGCCCGGGCAGCGTCGCAGAAGCCCGCCATGTACGGAGCCCAGGGACGATGCGGAGAGCCCCACGCACCCACCATGTGTTGGGGTGTTGACTGTGAACCACCCCCCCCCCCCCAGGGAGAAGCACCGGTTCGGTTGGAGGGGAGAGTCCCTCAAGCAAGGCATACATCCCACCGCCACGGGTATTTATTCTAGGCAAAGAAACGTTACAGGATCCCCTGGGATTGTGTTTTCTTTCCAAGGCAACTGACAAAGAGCATGCAAACCACCGTATGCTGCACGGATCTATCAGGTCGTCGCCGACCCTTGGCTGGCTCTTGAGACCAGGGGGGCGCCGTGTCCCCCTGGGGACCCCACTGTCTTTTCCCGCAGCCTCACTCCGGTGCTGGGGTTCTCCAAGCAGGCCCCTTTTGCTAAGGGAGGGGAGCTGCGTGGGAGAAAAGGCTGGGAGAGCCACTTTGAGCTTGTGTGACAAGCCAGGGGCTGAAGTATTAGTAGTGGCAGGAGAGCATCCGTTTTGTTTTGCTTGCCTGCCTTGCCTCCTCCTCCTCCTTCTTGGTTTTATTACGTTTGGGGGTTTCCATTTTTGCAATCCATTCTAAAGCAAATGGACAAGGGCTGTGCTAAGCAAAGGGACAAGGGCAGCTCCCTTTTTGTCCCTCGGATAAAACGAGTGTCAGAGATGGGCAATGACCCACCCAGGCTATCACAGCCAGCCAGTGTACGAACTGCGACGGAAACCCAGGCCTCAAGCTTTCTCAGGCCAGCCCTCCCCTCCTCGCTTCTGGAACACAACATTTACAGCCCTTTCTAGCCCTCATCCCGGCCCCTTCCACCTTTCCTGTCTCCCCCTAGGCCCGAGGTTGGGATGGCGAGATGGGATGCCAGTCGGAGGGGACCTGTCGGTTGATGAGGCTGCATCCGGGGAGACCACATGGGGTTTCCTAACCAAGTGCCCCAGCTTCAAGCCCTCCAGCATGTGTTCAAAAGGAGCCCGGAAGAGAGAGGTGATGATGGAGGCATAGGTTTCCTCATGTGTAAGCTGAGGATCATAATAGTGGGCTTTTTGTGAAGGTGCACAGAACCTGCCTGTTGTGTTTTATAAATTCGAAACAGCTGTAGGGTGTTTCCTATCACTGCATAGAAATGAGGACCCTTCAGGAAGCCCCCTGGGAGTTTAGGAGAGGCTCTCATGATGGGTATCCTAGCTTTGGAGGATGTCCAAAGTCAACTGCTACCAAGGCCTGCCAGAAAACCCACGCTTGCCTTTTTTTTTTTTTTCTTGCTAGGTCCAGCACAGAAGGGACTCTGGGTACGTGACTGTGGGACAAAATGTCCCTCTACTCGTTCTTTAAGTTCCAGCTCAAAAGTACCTCCTTTGTACAACCTTCCCTGACAGCCAGCTCCACTCCAGAGAGCATTCTCTCCCTTTGTTACGCCCAGAGATGCCATCCTTGGAATCCACCACGGCACTGTGGTGTGGCTGTCTCCTTCCAGAAGAAGGCGGTGGTGGAAGAGAGAAAGCTTTGGAAGGATATATCCTCGTAAGTGCGTAGCCCCAGCTCTAACGAGGCAGCGGCAAGGCTGGCACTGGGGAAGGAAGGGGGAAAAGGTGGTCCCGTGTGAAAACAGCATTTCTCAACTGAGCAACCCTGCATACCTTGTTGGATGAGAGGGAATCGGTTCTCCAGCCACCCAGACAAGGAATCTGCGCTTCGCCTGAAGCTCCAAGGCTTCAGGGCAGAGAGCTCAGATCCAAAGGCTTTCTTGGAAAAACGCATCTCTATCCATTCCAGAAGGGAATCCAGTTCGAAGCTGACTTGCCCATCCTCCCCTCGGGACACCTGACTGGGGGGCTCAACCACCCCAGCACCCGTCTTTGATCTTTCTGTCTCTCCGAGCCTGGCCACCCTCCAGTGCCTTCCTTCTCTCACTCTCCTAAGCCTCCCTCTTTGTCTGATCAGGATCTCCGCCTACTCTCCAATTCTAAGACTGCTGTCTTCGCTATGAGCCCTGATGGAGCGAGTATGTGTGTACAGCCATGCATATGCGCGTCTGAGTTGTGTACTCAGGGGAGAAAAGGTGTGTGTGTGTGGGGGGGGTATGCTGTGGAATCTGTGAGGACTGGTGAGTTTGGGGGTGTAACTGTCTCTCCCCTTAACATGAAGCAGCTTGGATGTGTGTGGACAGTTATCACTCAGAGGGTGGCCACACTTGTGTAAATGCTTATATGCGTGGATTTTCTCATTCTTGAGTGTGCACACCGGCAATGTGACTTGTGGAGTCGTGGGTCTGTGTAAGAGGTAAGGATCGTGCTTTTTTTCCAGGGACATCGCTCTTTATCTTTGGGATCCGTTAGTGGACCTCTCTGTTCATGGAGATCACGAACATCAGTGTAGACACCTGTGTGTTTGCATATATGTTGTAATTGAATGGACCAGCCTATGTGTAGTTGCCTACCTGTGGCCATAGATACTCGTATACGTGGACACCTGCCCGTCAAGTTCTTGGGCGCCTAAGTTTAGAGGCAGGTCCTGCACAGACTGGAAAATGCGGCCACCAGGACAGGCCTGCCGTGTTTCCTACGCTCTCAGAGGAACCATCAAAGTGGACGCTCCTCCTCCTCGCGGATTTTGTCCCGGTTCGTGCAAGACTTCAGCCTCACGCGGCGCCAGGAAAGGCGGGGCGCCGCACGGGCGAAGCCAGGACGGCGGATCCCTCCAGCGGCCTCGGGGGCCCGCTGGAGCTGCGCTGTCGCAAGCGCACCGGGGCCCCTGCCGGAAGCGGAAGCCAGGACGGGGGTGGGGGCGCGGTGAGGCGCAGTCGCGGCGGTCGCGGCGTGTCAGGCCAAGGGCGCCCCGCGGGGGCGTGTGCGCCGCGCGCGTGCGGGGCAGGCTGGCCGCGGGGCGGTACCTCCCCGGACCCGGCGTCTGTTTACCAACAAACTGCCGGGGCTCAGCAGCGACGCATTCCGACGTGCTGAATAAGCTGCGGGCGCGGGCGGTCTGGTCTCGATGCCCCTGCGGGTTGGTGGCGGCGGCATCAGAACCGCGGTGCAGATCCCCAGGAGCTGGAGAGCGCGACGGAGGGTCCCCTGAGCCCCCGCAGCCGAAGCGCCTCGGCTACTGCGCTGCTCCCTTCGCCCTGGGCCATCCCGGCCCCGCCAGCTCCCTCGCGTTTCTTCCATTGAGACCGAGGTTCCCAGACTGCCCCAATCGCCCTGCCACCCCGGTATCCCTCTTGGAGAAGACCCCGAGACAGCTGGGCCTGGAGCGTGTGCACCGCCCCTCGGACCTCTCGGTTCTGAATTTCCCTACCGCGGGCTGCCCCGGGGGGCGGGCCCCGGCCCCAGCCTCCGTGAGGTCACTGCGTGCGGTAGCCAATCCGCGGCGTCTAAGTAGGCGGTGCCACCGTCGGGTCCCGGGAACCGAACCCAAGAGCGAGGCGAGGGGGGCCCCCATGGATTTAGGGGGGAGGGGAAAAGCCATGGGGGGCACCCCTTCGGAACCCCTTTCCCAGGCGCGCGCTCTCCGCTGGAAAAGGCACAGAGAGACACTTTCCCCGGGATCTTAAGTGTGCGGGAGGCTGGCTGGGGGGCTCATCCGGGCTCATCCGGTCCCAACGCCCGAGGTTCGGAAAAGAAAGAGTTGGCAGAGGGAGCGGACTACGTGCCGGGCCATGGCCTAGGCCAATCGGCCCCGGCCCCGGCCCCGGCCGCGATGACCTCTTTGCCCTGCTCCCTCCCTGGCCGGGACGCCTCCAAAGCCATATTCCCGGACATCGCCCCTGTCCCATCGGTAGTGGCTGCCTACCCGCTTGGCCTGTCCCCCGCAACCGCAGTCGCCTCCGATTTGCCCTACTCTGGGCCGTATGGCCACCTCCTGCCCTACTCCTACACTGCGCCGGCGACTCCGGGAGACTCCTACCTGCCCTGCCAGCAACCAGCGGCGCCTTCTCAGCAGGAGCCGAAGGCAGGTAAGTCCGGGCGCCGCAGCTCTTCCCACCTCTGGGGTCCTGATCCTTTGCGTCCCTAAACTTCGCCCTCGCCTGGTTGGGCGCAGCTAGCGGGATTCAGACCTTACTCAGATTCCAAGGGATCTGGGGGTGGGGGGAGGGCGAAGGGATGGGGCGGGAGACAGGGGGGAGGGGCGGGGGCGAGTTGATCTAGGTCTCCTTTCAAGACCGACCTGGTTTCGATTTGCAGTTGTGTGAAGCCGGGCGGCAGGGCTCCCTACCCCACCCCCTGGAGCAGCGGGGTGGTGTGCACCTACGTGTAACGGAAAACTGAAACAATCCAGATGTGGGTGTGGGTGCCTAGCCCCTGCCCCAGGATTCTTTCCGTCGTGTACTCCTTCCCTTCCCCAAGTCGCCTCTCCGGGTTTGTCTTGTCTCCGAAAGCAGTGCTCCAGCCCAAGCCAGACAATTGGAAGTGCGGTCCCAGTTGGAGGACAGTGGAAGTGGGGGCTTATTTGGGGGCCCCTCCCCGTCTCCCTTGGCTGGTGCTTGAATATGCCTGATGGAGGCTGGGAGCTGGCCTTCCAGCTAGGAAGAATCTGGGGCTAGGACCCCACCACCTATTGTTCTAAGAATGTAGCCACAGGTGGGTCAGGCAGCCTCTAGCTATAGATCCTGATGCAGATCCTTCCTGGTGAAGGATCCACCCCTTGCCCTTGTGGGGGACAGGTTAGGGCCCACTTCCTGCTGTCTGGAGCAACTTTGAGTCCCTGAGAAAGTGCTCACTGCAAGGCCTCAAAGAAGCCAAGGAGCTAGCCAGCCTGTCTTCCTGGTCCTGGGCCCGGTATTGGGCAGAACCCGTGCAACTGTATATGCTGATCCGTACTAGCTCCAAATTAGACCTCAGGTCCCCTGCCCTCCCTGCCCCCACCTAACTGTCTTTAGCACAGTCTCCTCCAAGGATGCACATCTACTGGGTGCCTTTGCTTGTGTCAGCCCAGGACCGGGACATCTCTCTCCCTTTCCCTGTTACTCCAACACATGAGCTTATAAACCATCAGAGCCAGAAGTGACCCTAAAGATTTGGGAGCTCAACCTACTGGATTACAGATGGGCAAACTGAGGCCCTGGGACCGGGTGTGGATGCCTCTTTTCCAGGCACTTAGTCCTTGCAGATTGGTGTTCACTGCATGAGGCCAGAAAAGAGGATTTTAGAGAATTTCCTCAGAGCCCCCAAAGTGAAGTGCCTTCTGTGCACGGATGCCAGCTGCCTCTCCCAGGCTGTTGTGTCTGTCCTCCTTAAAGGAGGAGCAGTTGGGAGGAGGTTTGTTTGTTTGTTTGTTTGTTTTATACAAATGACCTACGTTCTATAAATGAATCCCTTGGACTTCCCTTTAGTATATGCTCATATGGGACATTTGTGTCTATGTGTGTGTGGCCAGGTGGGAACGAGATCGCCTCGTCCTTCAGAGAATTGTTTACAGGGTTAGTATTTTCATCCCTGTCCTCCACACACCTTGTTTTCCCTCTGCTTGGTCTAAGGGCCAGAGAGTGGAGAGTTCCTTTTCTTTACAGAATTTCCCCGGATCCAACGAAAACCATACACGTGCTTAGACTAGAATGGTAGCGTTTTCCTCCCGAAACTGGTGGGTTTGCCCATTCTAGACCGAATGACTGGGGGTGTGAGAGAGGACTTGAGCCCTTCTTTTTGCCCCACCGTGTGTCCACCCGCGCTGCAGGGGAAGGTTTGGCTCCAAGGGAGCTTTGGGAGCGGGCGGGTGCGGCGGCGGTGCCTCCAGGGAGGCCTTTGGGCTCCATAATCGCGACCAGGGCAGATCCAGTCGTGACTTGCCACAGCTGGTGTGGAGAAGGGCAGCTGTCGGGGGAAGGCATTTGGAGGGGCGTCCTCTGGGAGAGCTGGGGCACCGAGGGCTGGGGGAGTCCAGCAGCAGCGGGGGCTGCCTCCTAGGCGCTGCGTCACCACCCGAGCCTCGTGGTTCACGCAGCCGCAGCCGGAGAGGCGCGGGTGGTCGGTCGCTGGGCGGCCAGCCTGGGGCTTCGAGCGGTAGGGTCAAAGCAGGGGAGGCCGGACAGGCGCGGGCGGGGAGCGGAAACCCAACGGTTTTTCTGGGAATTGGCAGGGGCGGGGGTCGGGGTGGGGGTGGATCTGAGAAGCCCGCAACGCCCGGGGCCCTGAGTGAGGGATGCGGGGGAGGTGAAGGCACCTGGTCATCGCGGCCGGCCCAGGGCGGGGAACCACACGTCGGGGGGAGCACGACCAGAGGAAGGAGGGGCAGAGTGAGGGTGCGGGACTCGGGCCGACATTAGCTGCGTCTGGGCACCGGGGCCAAGTTCTCTCTCGGCTGAAGTGGCCCGGCAGCCCCGAGTGGAAAGCTGCAAACGTTGCCCTGAGCCCGGGAGCATTTTGGTCATTTGGGCCTCCCAGCCCTATCACCCGAATGGAATGATCCCAGGGTGCCCCCGCAGATTGGCGCAGGTTGGGCTGCTCAGAGGGGAAGAGGAGGACCCCTCGCCCCGCACCTCCCGTATTCTAGGGCCGCTGTTCCCCCGCCAAGATTCCTAGAGTGGCTGGGCCTGGAGGCAGGAGGTGACCAGATCTCACGGGGCAGCACGGCAGGGAGATCCTGCAGCGGCCCGAAGGGCCTGCGCTGGCCGGCGCTGCGTGCTTTGCGAACCTGGGCCACCTTCCCCGTGAGCGGTGAACCCCTCTGTGAGTGTAGCGGGGAGCGGGAGGGGGCTGTCCCACTCCCACAGGGCTTCTAGAGCCCCTGAGCCGCCTCCCCTAGCCAGCCGGCCACGGGGGAGGAGAGGGCTGGTCAGTTTCCCTGCAGGGTGCAGCTCGGGTTGGGGTTTGCGCCTCGCAATAGGGGATGGCAAACCCTGAGGGCACTTTCCACTCTCGGATTCTGGTGGGGGGGCGGGGGGCGGGTGCTCATCCTGGCCTCAAGGCCCAATTGGCCGGGCCCCTCCGACCCCCACCCTCCCCACCCCCGGCAGCGGGGAGGCTGCCACGCAAACACTGGCTCGGGCCTCTGAGCATTGTTCTGGAGTTCCCTCGGCCTGGAATGCCCTGCCCCGGTCAGGCCTCAGCCCAGCCCCCGACCGAGCCTTTTAGCCCCACCCTACCCGGAGCTGGCGCCACCGCACCCGCCTGAACTCTGACCTCCCGGCCCTGGCGCCACCTGTACCCTCGCTCCGTCCCTTGGCGCTGACTTCCTAGGGTCACAGGACCCATGAGTGGGAGCTCCCTGAGGGCAAGAACCGCGTCCTAGCGCGCGGTGGGCGTGGCGCCTGAAGGGGGCGGGGAGCGGAAGGTAGAGGAGGGCCGAGCCGGGTACCCGCGCCCTTTGCTTAGCTGAGGCCTACATGCAAACGAGATGCAAATGAGCTCAGGAAGCCGCGCGACCGACCCTCTCAACGCCCCAAGCACACCGTCTTGTGCCGCCCCCCAGATTCGGAGAAGCCGCCGCTGTCCCCGGAGCCCTCGGAGCAGCGCCCGCAGGCCCCGCCCAAGAAGCTCCGCAAACCGAGGACCATCTACTCGAGCCTGCAGCTGCAACACTTGAACCAGCGTTTCCAGCACACGCAGTACCTGGCGCTGCCCGAAAGGGCCCAGCTGGCCGCGCAGCTCGGCCTCACCCAGACCCAGGTGAGGCCGGCCCGATCCTTCCTGCAGCTAGCCTTCCCCTGATGTGGTCTCTGGGAACTCACCCCTTCCGGGGTGGGGGGAGGGTTGAAAGGCTGAGGAGCCCCCTAGCCTCGTTGTCACAGTTCTCCTGGCACGTTCCCAAGGGGCCTGCGCGCCACTGCTGGGTCCCTTTCCCTGGATCTCACCCTTCCACACGCATTCTTCTCCTCACCTTCTATCCTTTCCCCTCTTCTCCCCAAAGGTAAAGATCTGGTTTCAGAACAAACGCTCCAAATACAAGAAGCTCTTGAAGCAGAACTCTGGAGGACAGGAAGGGGACTTCCCTGGGAGAGCCCCCTCCTTGTCTCCCTGCTCCCCACCCCTCCCATCCCTCTGGGATCTACCCAAGGCAGGGGCCCTGCCCACCGGTGGCGGCGGCTACAGCAACAGCTTTGGGGCCTGGTATCAGCATCACTCCCCAGATGTCCTGGCTTCACCTCAGATGATGTGAGTCCCGGGAAGGGTGGGTCGGCCCCTAGTCCTCCACAAAGCCTAGGACCCAGCCCACCTGCACCCCTTCTGGTCCTGGAGGAAACCAGCTCCAGATGGGTTTTCTCAAGAGGAAAAGGCGCTAGAGAAGAAAAAGGGTGTCTCCCTGTAACCTAAACAGCCTAATCAAGGACTTTGGTCTTCACCACTGCCCCCCACCACTACCATAGACTGGACACCTCCCCTCCAGCTGATGGGAGGCTCTGGAGGGAGAGTCACTGGCTGAAGTGCAGACTCCTCACAGGACCTTCTTCAGGACCTTCACAGGGTCTTCCCATCCCTTCCTTGGACTGCAGTCTACCGCCAGCCTGGAGGCAACACCAACAAGAAACACTTGAGTATTTTTTCCTCTTTGTGTGCCTTGCGCCTTGCCCAACCCTGTTCTGAGCAGAAGCGGAAGTGAAGTGGGCATCCGGTGTCTTCAAGTCGACCACCACCGAGTCCCTCCCACCCTCCACCGATTCTTCCTGGAGGTCAGCGCGTTACCCCCATGACTGATAGATAAACTGCCTCACCCCCCTGGGACGTGGAAGCGATGCTGAAAATGTGGCTTGTGGACCTATGGGTAATTGAAGCTGTTCTTCTAAGAAAGAAAGAAAAAAAAGCCTTCTTTTTCCTGTGTCTATTCAGTTTTAGTAGATACTGGATCCGATTATCCTTTTAATTCAACGGGTATTTATTAAGAGCCTATCGCCGCCTTTCCCACCCTTAATACCCATCATCCCCACACTCACATCCTCTTGGAAACCCAGTAGGGCGACACTTTGGGGAGAATGGGGGACAAGCAGACTCTCTGGATGAGTGTAAGGAGAGACACCCCCAAACAGGGAGGGTGGGCTGGTAGTTCAGCTCCTCACTGCTGTCTCTGTCTGAGGGAACCGCTCCTATTTATAACCCATCTAGCATCCTCCACATCATGAGCTTTCAGAGATTAAATCTGTATAAAAACCTGGGCCCTGGCTGTGAAGTGTGTTTGTTTCCTGACTTCCGGGGGTGGGGGTTGCTTGCCCATCTCTCTCTTGCCTCCCATCTGACTCTTCCAGCAGTGACCTAGAGGATGGGATACTAGTTTTGCCTCTACCCCTAACTAGCTCTGTGCGTGTAGCTCTGGAACGTTCTGATGACCATTTTCATTCGCTCCAGTGTGAAACTGGAAGATGCTAATACTGGGAATGACCCAAGTCGGAGTGGTCCTCACTCGCAAATTCTCCCCTGGCCCAGTTCTGGAGGGAGCCGGGGGCACTTTGAAGTCCCCTGTTGCCCCATCTTCAGCCCCTGCTCCCTGCTCTTGGGGACAGGACACGCCCACTGAGCCAGTCCAGTCCTCCCAGGGTGCTCCTTGGGGCGTAAAGGCCCCAGCCCACCTAGGGGGAGGGAGAGGAGAAGAAAATCCCAGAAGGAACTGGACTTCTCCATCCAACAAACATTGGTGAAGCCTCTGCTCTGTGAGATCCTGGAGATACAAGGTGACTGAGGCAGACCCTGCGGGCAAATGGGGGAGCCAGACAAATGTCCAGCCACTTTTGTGGTAAGTGCCTGGTGAAAGGAAGTAATATGGGCATAGTCAGGGCCCTCAACTCAGCCTGGATCCAGCGGTAGATTCATGGCCTCCACACCCCATCTCTCTCTCTCTCTCTCTCTATTTCTCTCTCTCTCTCTTTCTCTCTCTCTCTCTCTCTCACACACACACACACACACACACACACAGCACCCAGTGGCAGAGAGGCCCAAGGACAGGGCTGCAAATAATTCAGGGAATCCAGCCCAAGCTTGGCCTGAGGGATTGGGGGAGGAGCCTCCAATTCCAGGCAAAAAGCTCCAGAGTCATCTTTCCCTTTACTGTCTAAACCTGTTCCCAAGCACTTCGAACTGGGGACCGCCCTAGTTGGAAAAGCCCACTCAGGCACTTGGAGCCAACCCCCCTGGCCCCAGAGAGGAGCCTGAGTTGGAGTCTCTGTAGGGTAGAGGGGGTACGCAAGTCAGTGGAACCCCCACCCCGGGGGGGGGGCTGCGATCAGCCCCTCCTAGGCCCCTTGTGGGTCAGTGGCCTCCCCCACTCACCAAAACACCATGGAGTGCTATCCTGGGGATGGCAAAGGCATGGGGTGCGCCAAAGCCAAGATCAGGAGGAGTGAGGACTGAGGGTACCAAGAGGAGAAACACTTGCCTCTTCCTCCCCATCCGTGCCTTCCCAGCTCTTAGCCCCAGTCCACAGGAGCTGAGGGGGCAGCCGCAGATCCCTTCCCCAGGGCTTCTCTGAGGCCACGAGGCCTCAGGGCGGCTGTTCCTCCCACTGTAGGCTGCACACTCCTCTTCCACAGACCCAAGATAAGATCTACCGCCCCATCTCGGAAAGCCTCCAAAGGCGAGATTAATTGGACAGCCCAACACGAGTCGCATCGTTAAAACAACAGCCCAGGTTGTAAAGTTAAGTAGCAGAAGGAGTGTAATTACTCTCCCAGCCAGAGGCCGGCTGCCCCCCCCATCCCAATTCCCTACCCCCATCCACCCGACCATTCCAAAGGAAACAGGAGCCCTTTCCCCTTGGGAGTTGGTCTAGTCTCCCTGGGCTCCTGGGTGATGATGGGATTGAAACCCCAGGGGAGGATGAGCTCCATTCACCTCCCTCAAGCCATCTAAGCTGTAGAAGGGGAACCTGTGGTTCCTTACCCTGAAGACTCCCCTCTGAGAAAACTGGGTCAGTAATGGAGCGGGGCGGGGGCGGGGGGGGGAACAAAACTGATCGGTTCAGAATGGGGATTTTGGCCTCCAAAGAGTCCAGCTCTGCTGTGTGGCTTTTGGCAAGTTACTTAACCTCTCTGTGAGCCTGGTTTTCCTCCTCCATTAAGATGAGAATGCTAATAGGACCTGCTTCCCGGTGTAGCTGTGATGATGGAATGAGATAGTGCTTGTAACACGCTTGACACGGTGCCTGGAACTTAGTACGCGCTTCACAAATGGCATTTATAGCTGCCGTGTGATTATCAGGGAGGAGGGGTCACGGCCGGGGTGAGTTCAGACTGCCACTGCCATCCATTCACCTCTCACCTCTCTGCCTCCTGGGGGTAGGGAGGAGGAAGGGGGCCCGGAGGCTGGAGCACGGCACACATTCCTTGTCATCACCATTTGAAAGCAGGACACCGGCAAGGTCCTAAATGCAAAAGGGCATCTGAAATCAGCTGAGGCTGGAAAATGGAAACCGGGAGGCCAGGGCACCCTCTCTCACCTACAAGGGTCTCCGCCACGGGAAAAACTGGGGGCTTCCCTTCCCTCTCCCCACATGCTATTTTAAGACGTGCCCCCCCATTCTCTCCCCCAACAAAATGAGATTCAATTAATTCAATTAAAGCAATTTGGGGAGCAGCTCCTGAAGGTTTTCAGTGTGAGATAATTACAAGTAATTTGCTGCTGTGAAGAGGAAAAGGGCACTCGGGGTCTGGGGTTGGGGGGGGGAAGAGGAGGCAGCCCCTCCCCACCAAACGCACACAGATCTAGAGGGATTCCACACTGCAATCTTAACTGCCCTCCCATTGGCCAAATTACTTGCAGGTGGGAAGTAGGAGAACGGGGTGGTGGGAGGGGGCTGGGAAGCCACGGAGTGACAGGCTGACCCTCCCCCATCCCCAAATCTGCTGTGCAAGGTGGGGGTGGGGAGCTAGTTGTTCCCCCACAAAATGTCTGTTTAGCCCTAGCAGCTGATTACTCAGCTCCAAACCTCATTGGAGTTTGGATGCCTGAACTTGCCTCTGGGATTGTATCCAGAGTCAATGGAATGTTATCCGGGTAGCTGAGGCCTGTGTAGACGGGGTCTTGGAGATCCAGGACTTCCCCCTGAAACCCTGAAAGCGTAAGCCATGTGGGTAGGGAGGGGAAAAGCCAGAGGAGGCTACACTGACTTCCTGCTTCCAAGGAGGTGATGAGACACCCACTCTCTCTCCTCCCCTGATCGCTGTTTGCTAGTTGGGGGGGGGGGAGTCTAAGCTCCATTCTTTCCATTGTTGTGGTGGCAAATCTCCTCTCAGCTTTCTGTCCTCAGGGCCACTGAAGCCTCTTCCTTCAGAAAAGCATCCTACAGGTGTCTCCCGCCCCATTCACCTGGATAACCCTTTCCTTACCGGGAGTCCTGCGGCCTAGGAAGGGGTGGGGGTGGGACTACAGGTCGAAGGGCGGAGGGGGGAGCTAAGACCAGGCGGTGAGGGTGGCTTCAGGCCTCTGCAAAGACCCCTCTAAGCCCTGCCCACAGGCAGCTGGTTTTCAAGGGACTAGGATCCCCCTTTCCCTGGGAGCCCCTGTTCCACGAGGTGAGTAATATTTTAGCAGTTATGGTGGAAAAGAAAAACTCTGTGGCCCACAAAGTATTTCTCTCCCATGCCTTCCCTTCTCTGCTATCTCTTTCCCTGCTTCTCCCAGTGCAAGGCTGGGCGAAGAGATCTCCTGCTCTGGTTTCTTTCTGCTCCAGCCTTTGCCCCACCCCTTCTCTGAGAAGCTTGCCTGTGGGTCCCCGGGGGGGGAGCCACTGAGTCCCCGGTGACTATGGGGTGACTGCCACCTCTCCCCTTCCAAGCTGTAAAGCCAAAAGGCTTTCCTAGAGAGGGACAAGTGACCTCTTGTCCATGCCTCTGCTTCCCCCCTTTCCTGGCCGGCACAGATGGGTTCAGGAGGGAATTAAAGTCCCTTCCAGCGCAATTCTCGAAACACAAAGGCCACAGACAGTGCAGAGAGCCAGGCAGGTGCAGGGACCCCGGCCCGGGGACTCCCCCCATGCACACACATTTCCACTGAAGAAGGTGCACACGCAGGCAGGCAGACACATGGCCGCATCGCTGCGGTGTGCAGAGCCGCGCACAGAGGCACGCGTGAGGCCACGTGCGTGGAGCCTTGCCAGGGCCGTGCACGGACACACAGAGAAATACACTCACAGGTTACATCCTCGCCACACACAGGGGTGAACCAAGAAGAGTCACAGGGACTTAACACATGCAGAGACGAGGTGAAACACACCCAGAAATACACAGATTAGCCTCCCCAGCTGTGAGTGCGTGTGGGGTGGGGATGGCTGTCTTGCTCTCTCTCTCTCTCTCTCTCTCTCTCTCTCTCGCTCTCTTCTCCCACCCTTTTCTCATTCTGGCCCTTTCTGCTAGCTCTTTGTCTCCTATTTTCGGGGAGTATTTCCCTGGTGAGCCCTTGGGGAGGGAGACTGAAGGGCCACAGAAACCCGATCATTTTATTATGACTTTATCTGCTTTGTTCCCTGAAGGCTTGCCTCCTTCTTTTCCTGAGCTCTGGCAAGAGCTCCCGGGTGGGCTAGCCCTTCCTGGCACACCCCATGGCTCCCAGACACGGCCAGCGATTCCAGCCGAGGCCCAGGACCCCAAAGACGGTCCTCTCCAATACGCCTCACTGATCCCTCTGCTCCCCAGCCCTGAGGGCAACTCCAGCTAGCAAAGAGGGAGCTGGGATCACAGCCTGATGAGGAAAGTGCTGCTCTGCCACTCCTTGCTGTGTGACCTTGGGCAAGTTACATACCCTCTCTGAAACTCAGATAATTGCTCTTGCCCTTGCCAGATCCCGTGTGTGTGTGTGTGTGTGTGTGTGTGTGTGTGTGTGTGTCTAGTGGTTGATATGTGCCTACCAGCACTTTCCACTCCAGTCTGGGGCTTTGTCAGACAGACCCCTGTCTCCCATCAGATTGGGAGCTCCTGAGTATAGGGCTTTGCTTCCCTCATCAGAGTAGATGCATTCAGTAGCATCTCTCCAGCCCCATAGCTTGATGACTCTAAGGTACGCAGCCCCATTGGCATCCTGGGGGACATGTCTGGCCAGTCCAGGAAGGGAAAGGAGTCGGCTCCAAGCTTCCTCCAAACATCAAGGATTCTGATTCAATGCCTCACAGTGCCAGGCCTTCGGCTTCTCTGGCCCTAAAATGGAGAGATTACTTCATTTCCAGGGGAGGGAGCCACTCTGTATGGAATAGATGTGGAATACACTCCTCTCTGCTTCCTCTGAACCATCCCCTTTAAAGTTCGGTTAAATTGGGGGTCCGATGGAAGAAAGACCCTTTGGCCAGCGTGAGGGATTCCACTCTGGCCTGCGGCCCCCACTCTCTTGTCCTCCCCACATCAAGCTCCTGAAGAACATAGAGCCCGGGGCATGGCATGTAGATTATCCGACTTAGATCTCAAGGCTCCCCCGGGGAGGGGGGGACCTCATTCTTTCCCCCTCTGCTCGGGAATCCCCTCGGCCGGCCTAGAAGCCCACTCCCGTGATCACCTTCTGTGTCCTGTTTTGCCTGACCCCTCGGGACTGGTACTCCTCCCTCAGACTGGGTTGCTAGCGAACAGGGCACTGGCCTCCCCTCTCAGACTGGGGGCTCCCCCACTCAGTGGTTCCTTCCTCTGCCTGACCACCTCTCTCCCAACCCTGGCACTCCCGTCCTCTTTGGAGAGGAGGGCCTCAGTGCCTGTGTGCGGAGGAGCAGAGGACTGCTCGTGGATGAGGGCACGTGACTCCCGCCCAGGTCCCACCCCTCCCACTGCCCGCCACACTGGCGGACCTCCTCTCCGCCGGACCTGGACCCAGCAGTTGCGTTCTCGGTCTCTGCAAGCCGGGGCCTGTTGCAAACTCCTCCTCCCAGCCCTGGAGCCACCGGGAATTCTTTGCGCCAACAGATCCTGGGGGAAGCCAGGCTGCAGGAGGCTCCTGACAAGCCTCTGCTGGGCTCCTGTCACATTCTCCAAGCCCAGGGGGATCAGCTGGGTCCACCAAGGCAGGCTTCGTCCACCCCTTGTGACCTCCTCAGGGGATATGGTGACTTATTTCTTCACTTCGGCCATACCAGTCTGGTGCCCAAAGTGGCCCTCTCCCCCCACCCACCTAAATCCTCCTCTGACTCACCAGCTTACCATGTAGTGGTGAAGAGTTTAGTTCCATCTCCAGGAACACAAAATAGTAAAGAGCCGGGGCCTGAGTTCAAACCCAACTCTGTGACCTTGGGCAAGTTTCCTAACCTCCTTCTTCAACTGCAACATTAAGATAATGATAGCATGGTCTTCTTCAAGGAACTGTTGTGAGGACGGAAGGAGTTAAGACACAAATGGTATTATGATAATACAGTTAGGATTCCGGGAGGATTAATTATTATCACTGTCTCTGGCCGCCAAGCAAGAAAAACCTTCTCTGTCCATAAGAGATCTTACCCAAGCACCCTTGCTCGCCTGTTGATCTCCAGCTCCGATTGCCTTCCCCAGAAACACAGCCTCACGAGTGGTGGGCTGGATCAGAGCTGCTTTGAGAAGAAGGAAGGAAGTCCTGCAGAGGGCTGGCCAAAGGGTGGGGATGTCTGAGTGCGCTCCCTGGACAGGGCTCTGGGCACCCCAGATGAGAAGGTACCTGGAGAGGTGAGACCATCCGCGCCTGCCTGGGTCAGGGCCAATGCCTCTGAGGCCCCTGACTCCTGTATTCACGAAAGGTTATACCTCCTAGAGCCCCAGAATTCCTTCTACTAAGCTAAAAACCACCCGTAAAACCACTCCTTTTTACCGATATTTGACTGTATACCTAGAAAACTCAAGAGGGGGTGCCTGAGTGGCGCAGCTAGTTGAGCGCCGACTTCACTCAGGTCATGATCTCACCGTTGGTGGGTTCGAGCCCCATGTCGGGGCCTGCTTCCGATTCTGTATCTCCCTCTCTCTCTGCCCCTTCCGATGCTCGTGTTCCCTCCCTCTCTCTCTTTCTCTCTCCCAAAAATAAACATTTAAAAAAATGAAAAAAAAAAAAAGAAACCTCAAGAGACTCTAGGGGAAAAAAAACTTTCAGAATTAAGAATGCTTT
Source organism: Lynx rufus (assembly GCF_022079265.1). Lineage (NCBI taxonomy): Eukaryota > Metazoa > Chordata > Mammalia > Carnivora > Felidae > Lynx > Lynx rufus. The sequence continues at coordinate 22,845,734 of NW_025814832.1, read as the reverse complement.
GGGGGCGCCTGGGTAGCTCAGTCGGTTAAGCGGCCGACTTCGGCTCAGGTCATGATCTCGGGGTCCCTGAGTTCGAGCCCCGCGTCGGGCTCTGTGCTGACAGCTCAGAGCCTGGAGCCTGTTTTGGATTCTGTGTCTCCCTCTCTCTAACCCTCCCCTGTTGACGCTCTGTCTCTCCCTGTCTCAAAAATAAATAAAACGTTAAAAAAAAATTTAAAAAAAATGCTTTGGTATCGTGGCCTATAAGACACTGTAGGTAGCTGTTTTCTAGCAATAAATAAGGGGAAATATTCCTGTTATAACGTAAATACAAAATAGTAGAGTACTGTAAGTGTGTCAGTGTGGAGAGCGGCTCTTAGCTGATGGGTAACTGAAAAGTATGAATCCCTGCCCTTTTCCCTTCTGCTGGCGCTAAGGCCCAGCACATGGCTCTGTCCTTAGTGGCCATCCTTCCGTGACATCTGAACATGGCAGACTTAGTTTGAATCAAGAGAGCCATTTCCCAGTAGGAGGAATTCTCTAGTATGAGAGCTCTCCCTGCCCTCGGAGGAGGAGGGGTCAACCGTGGGCTCACTGAGGGTGCCTAGAACTCTCTAGGCCAACCGAAGAGTGTCCTAACTGCACACAGTCTGGTTTCATGGAAAACTAAGTGTATAGTTTGTTCAGCGCCCATCATGGTACCAAGCTTTATGCTAAGCCCTTTATATGTATAGTCTCATTTCCTCACCAGCCCTGCAAGATAGTTCTATTTACATTTTTTTAAATGTTTTTACTTATTTTTGAGAAGAGAGAGACAGAGCATGAGCGGGGGAAGGGTCGAGAGGGAGACACAGAATCTGAAGCAGGCTCCAGGCTCCGAGCTGTCAGCCAGAGCCCGACGAGGGGCTTGAACCCACGAACCGGGAGATCACGACCTGAGCTGAAGTCGGACGTTCGACCGACTGAGCCACCCAGGCGCCCCGGATTAGCTCTATTTTATAGATGAGGGAAAGTGAGGCTCAGAGAGGGCAAGTGACTTACCTGAGGTTACCCAGCTAACAAGTGTCAAAGCCAGGATTTGAGCTCAGTTGTTGGGACGTGTGTGTCTGAGTCTAATGAAGGACAATCCTGGGGCTCTAAGGGCACAGGGCAAGTCTGAGAATGAGGGGAAAGGTTGAGCCTGGCCCCCTACGCTCCTCTCCATTTCCCTCTTGGAGGCTGTGGGGTGCTAAGAGGTTAGGGATCCCACAGGTTAGGGATTCAGAATGCTGAACCCTGCTTCAAATCCACTGGGGGACTCTCGGGGAAGCTATTGAAACTCTCTGAGCCTCAACGATCTCACCTGTGAAATGGATTAATAAGGGCACTAACTTTTCTATGCAGTTGAAAAGATTAAATGAGACAGTGCCTGTGAAAGTGCCTGGCATGTGATTTGTGCACAGTAGGTTCTTAGCATCTTCCCTGCCCAGATCTTGGGAGGATCCGAGTCTGTGCTTGGAAGCAATTTTCTCTTGCTTTCCTTCCTTACCAGCCAGCCTCCCACTCCCTCTGGCCTCCTGTTTTCCTCAGCTTCCTACCTACCCTCCGTTGGCCAAGGGTATGTCTCTCCCCGCACCCACCCGCCGCACCCCCCTTGGTGATTCCTGAGCTCAGGACAGGCCTGCCTGGCCCCAGGGGTGGGTGTGGGGCAGTGCCACACGCGTTGCATGACGTGGCCAGGCGCTGTCAGTGCGCAGGGAAGGGCACCCTGCTGCCGTTTGCCAGGTTCAAGGTGAACTGCCCAGGGTGGGGGGGATACCCCCTCCCCTGTACCAGCTAATCTTCCAGGGTGTGGAGTCTTTATTCCCTGCTTACTCAGCAGACATTTCCAACCCTGCTTCAGTTTGCCCCAGCAAACAACCGAGAAGTTTCAGCCTCAAGGCTCCGCCCCCTTGTCAGCCCCCTCCCCAGGTTTGCCTCCTTGCAGGGTGCTTCCTGGCCACCTTGGGCCCCTAAGTACCCCCTCTCTCAGACTGCCGACCTTGGGCAGAGCAGTTACCAGACTCCAGACTCCTCCCAAGTGCTTCCAAAGCCTCCGAGCTTTTCAGGGGTTCCAGAGGCCAATTCCATACCCCCCCCTGCCACCCCCACCACCCCCAAGCAGGAGCTTCCAAGACTCACCAGCCAGTGGACTGGACCAACTGAAGACCCTGGGTGGGGGTGGGGTGGTGCTCAGATCATTGGGTCTGACCCACTTGTCCAGAGAACATTCTTCGTCCTACAGTCTGGAGGCCAGGGTTTCAGAGCCCACTTAGCAGCGCCTGTCCAGCTGTGGCCACCGGCACTCATCGAACGGCCCCTCATTTGCCGTGTGACCTTGGGCAAGTCACATAGTCTCTCTGGGGCTGCTTCCCAGCAGTGAGATGGGATCATGCCCAGCGAGGGTGTCATCACGGTTGAGTTCCTGCATTTGCTCCGGGGCGGGTGACTGGGTGTTGGGCTTTCCTCTTCTGGTCTTATTTAACCCCCGACAACCGAAAGACAGAGACAGTTATCTTTTTCCCCCTCCGGTTCCCCCTCCTCTGACGGGAGTGGAGGCCGAAGCCAAGAGGGTTTGTGTGAGGGGCCCGAGGGTTCTGTCACCTCGTTGATCCGTTCGGGCATTCCATGTTCACCGGGCATCCTGCGAGGCATCTGAGGTGGGAGCGTGTCCCAGTGAACACGGCCAAGTCCCTGTCCTTGTCCCTGCTGCCCCCGGTGCAGACCCTCTCCCAGCTCTGCCCCCACGGACCTTGGCATAAAGACTGCCACTTGTCTCCCAGCCCAGGGTGAACACAACAGTCACAGCCATGCGCTGTGAGCCGGGGACAAGGCCGAGGACAAGGTGAGAGATAGGCTGTGCCTCTGCAGAACTGGGACCAGGAAACAGGGCTGAGTGACAGAGGAGAAAGGGGGGGGGGCTGGGGACCCGGGCTGGTGTCAAGGAAGGGTCGCCCAAGGAGCTGACTCCAGAGCCTCTGTGGGAGCCGGCTGGGCCTGTTGGAAGAGCTGGAGGTTGGCCTTCTGGACTCCCTGGTCCCAGCCTTCTCCACCAGCCTCCACCTGCCCCCTCTGCCCCAAGCTCCCCAGGATCCCCCCATCAGCACTGCCTCCCCTCCCCCGGGGCTGCCGGGGAAACTCATCTCCAAGCACTTTCTGGCTTCTAAGTCTCCCAGTCTCAGGCTGCTGGATGGCTGGTAAACAGCTTATTAAGGTGATTAACGCTGCAATTAAAGCTGGAAAAACAGAGGCCAGGGTGCTGGCTGAAGCGCCCCCTTCTCCTCCCCACTCCGTTCACCCCTCTGCCCCTCCTCCCATCCTCCTCCATCCCCCACCACCTCCCCCTCCTTCCCCGGGCTTGGTTGATGCAACTCGCCCAGGGGCTGGGGGCTGGGGGGCTGCCCGTCAGGGGTCCTGTCTCAGCTTCCCAGAACTCCCTTCCCCTCCTTCCCCTCGGAGGTGGAGGGCTCTCCTAGACTGGGGAGCAGGTGGTGTGTTGCCGAGGCAGATGGTGTATGGGGTGAGAGCTCTAGGATCTCCTGCCTAGGACCCCTTAAACGGAGGGGTCTCGGGGACCTGTCTTCCCCCAGAAGTAGGGCAAGGAGCTTCCTTTCCCCAAGCTCATGGTGCCAGAGTGGATGTCAGCTCATCCGAGGGGCTAGGAGCCGTCAGACCCTGCCGTTCTCGGAGCCCTGCATCCCGGGAAGGACTTAGCGACCTTCTGGACCCCAGCCTCCCCCCTTCCTTCCGCATCGCTCTAGCCAGCATCTCCAGCTCTCCCATAAGCCCCCTTCCTCCCCACCCTGAGCCCCGGGGAGTTATTCCATAGGTGGTGCTCCAGGGAGCAGGTTCCCAGGCCCCAGCTCTGCCTGTCATGCCACCCGCCTTCTCTCAAAGCATCATTCAGGTGCTACCCTCTTCCATGGAACCTTTTCAGGTTTCCTTCCCACCCACTGCTCCTGCCCTTTCCCCTTACAGCCCCCTCCAGGCCTCCCGGACCGTGTCAGGTCTGCCCAGCTGGGGCCTCTCCGGGGTTGGCCCCGCTTCTGACCCTGAAGCACCTCGTACAGGTGTGTGCCTTCCTCCCCCCGGGCTTTGGGCATCTGCTCTGCCAGGCTCCTAGAACTGCCTGGCCGGTAGCAGGTGCTCAGTAGATACTGGCTGATTTACTCCTTTTGGGAACACACTTATTCCTCCTAGCGATGGCTGGATCATGGGTCTGAGTTGGGGGTATGCAAGGGTGGGGTGGGGCGGGAAGCAAGGTGGGGAGTCAGCCCCTTCTCCCCCCCTCACGACCGTCACCGTCGTCACCATCGTCAACAGCAACTCTCATTACCTGAGCAGTACTCACAATGTGCTGGGTACCTTATTAAGCATTTTGTTCGCATTATACTGCTTAATCCTCTCGACAACCCTACCAGACAGGTAGCATTATCCTGGCATTACCAATGAGGAAACTGAAGCTTAGAAAAGTTAAGTGACTTGTCCAAGATCGCACAGTCAGTGAGGTTATGGAGGCAGGATTCAGTCCAGGTCAGCTGACTCCCGGCAGGAGCATTCCTGACCACAGCCTGAAGCTTTTCCTGGGGCCGGCCCCTCCCCCCTCCACTTCTCCTCCAGGGAGGAGCCTGGAAGGTGGGCTGGCCACCTGGGGTGCGTGGAACCTGGGTGGGGCGGGAGGGAGATGGGGGGGGCTCCAGCTCTCTGAAGCTCTGCCCTGGGGCCCCTCAGTCAACTCAGATCCAGGAAAGCCCTTTAAGAGCACCCATCCTTCAGACAGACCCGGGTGCAAACCCCAGCATCGCCACACATTAGTTATATGACCTTGCCAGAGATTGAACCGCTCTGTGCCTCAGTTTCCCCCCCCGAAGAGTGGGTACTCCATCACCCACCCCACCCCCCAACCCCCCAGCCTGCTGTGAGGATCCCATGCAAAATGCCTGGCACAGAGTAGGACTTGAGCGAGCGTCAGCTGTCGCTAAGGCTCAGAGAACAGTGACCCTGGGGGCAGACTGGGGTGCCCCGGGCCCCCCGCGTCCCCGCACCTTGTTGCGAGGCAACGGGTGTAGTCAAGAAGCACCTGGCAGAAGATGGGCGCAGCAGCCCCGCCCTGGCACCCTGCCAGGTCCCCTCCCACCCAAGCCCTTTCTTTGCGGCCCCCAGCCCAGGGCCCCTGGACAGAGTGGAAGACGGCCACTGGGCAGGCCGGGAGGTGAGGAGAGGAGGAAGGGGAGGTCAGGGGTGGGGCTGACCCCCACGGGAGGTCACCCGGGCAGTTAATCCAGCCTGACCGAGCAGGGATGAGCAGGGAGGAATTAGGGAGTTTACAACACCCTTTCATCCCGGAGCAGCCCGCCCGCCAGCCGGCCTGCCCAGCCTCCTCCTTCCTTCCTCTCTCTTTCTGCCCTTTTTTTTCCCCCTCTCCCTCCCTTTGCTGGCAGCCCAGCCCTAATAAAATGCAGTGTCTCCAGTAAGTCTGCCCGGCTGCCGCCTCGCTGCTCCTGCCTGCACGCAGCCCTCAAACCAAACTGCTCAGCTCAGCCCCGCCTGGCAGCTGCCACTTAACCCTTGCCAGCCCGGCTGGCGTCCGTGGGCGGAAGGCCCTCCTCCCTTCCGCCTCCCTCGGGCAGGGGCGGGGGGGGGGGGGAGGGTGGTGGGGAGGCAAGGCTCGCCTCCTGGGAGGTAGAGGGGCGCGGTGGGGGGGCGGGTGGGGGGTCCCCACTGTTCTGGAGCCCAGCCCAGAGGACCCCCAGGCCAGGTGCCTGTGACCGCCGGAGCCCCTTCCCTCTGACTTCTCATTGGTACGCTGCTTGGGACCTCGCAACAGCCCCAGGGGCCACCAGGGCGGGTGGGGCTTGTTGTCCCCGTTCGACGGATGAGGAAAGCGAGGGCCCGGCCTGCCGGGGAGGTTTCAGGCTGAGCCGGGTCACCTCTGCGGCTGGGTGGTGTTGCTGACTCTCGGTCCGAGACTTTTTTTTCCGGCGCAGGGAGCTGTCGCCGCCTCGTTGGGCGCGCGCGCCCGTGCCTGTGCGTGACCCTGGGATGTGCGACCTGAGGGATGCGTGCGTGCGCACCTGTGTGTTGGGGGGGCTCCGTCTCCCGGAGGCTTATGGCTTCGGCTTCGCACGTCCGTGCGACGCCAAGGGGTCTCGGCTGTGCGTCTGTGTCTGTGTCGCCGGTGGGAGTCCGTGTAGGTGTGAGGGCGGGGGAGAGGTCATCGCGTGTCCCGGAACGTGCGCGTATGAGAGAGAGAGGTAGCTCACAAGCGAGTGCGTGCATTCACACTGCCTCCTGCCTGCCACCACCACGTGTCCCTCACACACCTCCATCCATTCCACCACCTCCAGTCCCGGAGTGGAGCCACTGGAATGGCAGGGGGGTTGGCAGTGCTGGGCCCAGGCGGGTCAGTGGCACTGGCGAGAAGGCTCCGAGTCAGGGCTGAGCCTGAGAAGGTAAACACAGGACCCCCTTCGTCTGTTCGCTTCCGTCACCCAGCTCGGATCCCCATGGCCCGGGGTCCCTGCCAGCTCCGGGAGCGAGCGAGCGAGCAGCGGTGTCCCCCCTGCCCCAGGCCCCACCCTCACCCCAAGCTGGAAGGGACAGACCAGAGAACGAGGGACTGGGGAGCGCCTGGGCATGGAGTCAGGGGGGTTACACGCGTGTGCAAGCATGTCTGCGTGTGAGCCCAAGATCAAAGAGCAGCCCTGAGGTGACCCGGCGGCGGCAGCAGTGGCGGAAGGCAGCTGGCTGGCAGGGAACGCCAAGCCGCCAAGCAGAGTGGAGTCAGGGAGGCCACAGCTGGGAGCCTCCCACCCACCCAGACCGGCCAAGTTGGGGGCCGCCACAGGGTCAGGAACACCTGCCACCAGGGGCCAGGCCCAGCCCAGCTCCTGAGCCCAGAGTCCCGGCAGTGGGTCCTCAGGGCTCTGACTCCCCCAGGAGCTCCTAGAGGCTCACAGGCTTCTCTGCGCCAACTTCCCCAACTCCCAGACCCTCCCCAAGAGCTGTCTGCCTCCAGCCTCCAGTTCAAAGAGCTCAGCGGTTAGTTTCTTCTTTTTTATTAACGTTATATATAAAGATGGGTCCAGTAAGAAAGCAGAAGGGAGAAGGCTGGGAGGGAGTGGGTGTTGGCTTCGTTCCCGTCCCCCTAGGGTGGGACTCTGAGACCTACCAAGTGTCTCCTTGCTCCTGTACCTCCCACCAAACCCCAATCCAGCCGGAGCCCACATCCCTGTTTCTCTCTGCTCACAACGCACAGGCAGGTACGTCCAGGAGGCAAGGGCCACATAAATAGGAAACCACAGTAGGGAGGAGGCTGCTTCTCTCTGTTGTTCTTAAAAAAAAAAAAAAAAAATACATACTGTATATATAGCTACAGTCCTCCACCTCCCCTTTTCTTCGACGTTTGACCACATCAGGGTGGAGGAAGGTTAGCTCTGGGGGGGACGTCTGGGCCAAGGAGGGGTAGTGCTACCAGCCCTCCAGACAGCCACCCCCTCACCCCTAAAGGCACGGAGCCGTAACCCTGCCCTCTCTCTCCGCGCGCCTCACACACCGTTCTCCATCTGCGGGAGCAATCTGCTTCCAAAGCCACCGGAAAGGGGATGTTTCGGGGGGTCTGTCTTGCCTGGTAGGTTTCCTTGGAGATTTGGGGCTTGGCGCCCAAACTGCCAACTTACTGGAGGAGAGGAAGAGGTGGGTGGGGGTGGGGCAGGGCAGAGGTGCCCATGCAGGGGAGATTGGTCCTATCTGTTAACAATGCCCTTTGTTTTCCTAGTTTTCAACAGCTTTTAAAACCAAAGTTGTGCAAAGTCCTGTACACGGAAGAAGAAGTGGGTCCTTAGGAAAGACACCTGAGACCCACCACCCCTCTCTGACCAGAGGGGGAGAGAGGAGAGAGACGGCTCCTTGGGCGCTTCCCTCTAAAGCCACAAATATTAAAAGATACCCTCACTTGGGGGGGTTTCTTTGGTTTAACCCTCAAATCTGAAACGAGGGCTAGAAGTGCGGGCTGGGGGTTGACATCCCCACCCTGAGTCCTGGTCACCATGTCCAATGTCTTTTTGGCAGAAGGGATTGCTCAGGAAGTGGGGAGCCACAGGTGGCTTAGTGACTTAGGAGGAACCAGGCCTAGCAGGTCCCGGGATCCATGGTGCCTGGTGCCCCAGCCCAGGCCTGACCTGCAAATGCTGCACAGTGTCCCCGGTCCCCGAGTTCTCCAGTCTGCGGAATGAGCACAAAGTTTTAGAAGCTGGAAGGTGACGGGCCATGAAAAGCCAATCCAGGCTCCCGGAGCGGAAGGGGAACGGCTGTCCCAGCTGGAGTGGAGTGCCCCAACGTCTGGAGGGGTACCCTGGTGTCTAGGCAAGGGGGAGGGAGGTTCAGGGGACATCCTTGGTCCATGCAAATTTCATCTGGAAGCTCTTGGATCTCTGGAGGAAGGGGCAAGGGAAGGGGGAAAGGGGTGCCCTTTCCCCTGTGCTCCTCGATGATTCCTGAGTGTCGGCTAGGACAGAGGCGCCTTCTGCCTGGTCCCGGGTCCTTCGTGGGAGGTTCAGGTCAGGTGGGGTGCTCAGTACACAGCCCCAGGGTTGGGCGGGGGCCCGGGGGAGGCGTGATGCAGGGCGGCCGGCTGAGACGGCTGCTGCTGTAAGTGGGGTCCACTCAGGTTCTGTGCGTGGTACCAGGAGTTGGTGGGGTCGTCCAGATAGCTTGGGGAGGCACTGTAGGGGAGCGGCGGGGGCAGCTGGCTTCGGGCAGGGGCTGGAGTGGAGTGGGAGGAGGTGTCCCAGAGGGCAGGTGACGGGGGTGAGTTGCAGGCCATGGAATCACTATTGTTGGGACTATGCTCCAGGGGCACCTCCCCGTTCTTATACAGCTTCTTGAATTTGGAGCGGCGGTTCTGGAACCAAATCTTCACCTGCATGGGAGGGGAATGGCAAAAAAAAAAAAAAAAAAAGAGGGGGAGCTAGTTAGCCTCTCAGAACACTTAGTGAAAACCCCAAAGGGCCCCAGCCTAGAAAAGGCAAGTCCAGCACCCCACCTTACACAAGACCCTGGCAAAACCTAGGTGTCCTGACTCCCCGGCCCAGTACCTTTTTTCGATCGGTCAGGGTGGGGGGGGGCGGTGGGGGGGGGGTGGGGACTGCAGTTAGGAACATCCTGCACATGGGTCCAAATTCCTCTCCACCACCTATTCAGTGTGTGACCTTGGGCAAATCCCTGGACCTTTCTGATTCTTGCCTTCCCCATCTGCAACATGGGGATGACAGCCCTTACTTCCTAGGGTCACCAGGAGGCTCAGATAAGTTACGATGGGCAGTTGGTGGCATTTTGTTCACATGAGAAACCCATAAGCAGAGGCACACAGGTACCCAGAGACAAACCCACACCCACATAAGCATTTCCATGTGCAGGAATGTACCCACTCACAGCTTCACACTCAGACACCAGATTACAAAGATACACACACACACACACACACACACATGCGCGCGCGCCCGCACAGATGCACCCAGATAAACGCCCCGTGAACACGAGCGCCGGCGTTCACACACTCAGGCGTGGACGAGCCCTCGGGGGCTGGCTAATGGGGGTGACCTGGGGACTCAGGAGCAGGTGAGCCATGATTCTCTAAATTTCCCTTGGGGTATCTCCCCCTCCCCCTGCTGCTCCCCACCCCGTGACTGATACAAACAATGAATCAGCTCCTCACTGGGTGACCCAGATTCCCAGCGGACAGGGCCCCACGCAGCCAGCCGCCCGCAGTAACCCAGGCCCGCCTGTCAACACCTGTAGGGAGCCAGGCATCCACCAGCCACTCCGCCCCTGAGCAGCGACAGGCTGCTGGGGGCTTTAGGATCAGGCTGGGGGTAGGGGTGGAGCTCACCTTTGCGTCCTATCCCCCTTTGGTGGGGAACCTCCCTTCCTGGCTTTGGGGCAGAGGAAGGGGTGAAGCATTTAGATGCCGAACATGAATGGGGTGTTTTGAGACAAGTGCACATTTTTGTACGTGCACTCACCAGTGTGCACAGTCATGTACACGTGTCCCTCCATCTGTAAACACACTGCCCCCTCCTTATGCGACCACTCCCCCGCGCACCCAGACCCGTTAGCACGTGTGCAAATATTCATGCATATACACATATACATCCACTGCTACACACACATGCCTGGCCTGGGGGTGGGGGAAGACACGAAAGGGACTCCTATTAAGTGAGTGACAGGCACTGCGTGGGAGCTGGGGAGTCTGGAGCAAGGGGAGGAAACTTCTCCCGGTGGCAGACACACACGGTTGCACAGGTTCACAAATATGCACGCCTGTACACGTTTTAATGCAGAGACTTCCGACAGCAGCTGAGACTTGGCATGGGGGAGGGGTGGCCTTCCATCTACAGGCCAGGGTTTCGAGGGCCTGCAGGGGATTTCAAAGGCCAGCCAGGTTCAGCGGCGCCTACCCACCCCCCACCCCATCCCCGGGGTCCTGCGCGGGGCCCCACCGAGCACCCCCCCTCCCCCCCTTCCCCCGTCCTTGCTCGCCCGACACTGACCTGTGTCTGCGTGAGGCCCAGCTGCGCGGCCAGCTCCGCGCGTTCGGGCAGCGCCAGATACTGGGCCTTCTGGAAGCGGCGCTGCAGGGCGGCCAGCTGGTAGCTGGAGTAGATGGTGCGGGGCTTGCGGACCTTCTTGGGCTTCCCGTTCACCATGCGCACCTCGGCTTCCGGCTCCTCCTTCACGGACACTGCGGGCAACGCACCGGTGGGGGGGCGGCTCAGCCTGGGCCTGCGCGCCCCCGCGCCCCCCGACGCGCTCCGGGTTTCCCGGCCGCGCGCGCTCCGCCGCCCGCGCCCCGCCGCCCGCGCCCCGACAGGCGGCGACCGAGCCGGAGCCGGAGCCGGAGCGGAGCCGGAGCCGGCGGCCGCCCACGACGCGCGCTCCCAGCTCGCAGCTCCGCGCCCGGCCCCCGGAGCGCGGTCCCCGGCGCCGGCCACCCGGGCGAGGACGGGCCGCGGCTTCGCTCCGACGCCTTCCCGGCTCGCCACCCGCCTGCTGGCCGCCTCCTTCTCGCCCCCACCTTGCTCTCGGTCACCTCTCTAGCTCTTTCCCTCCGTTCTTCCTCCCCCCTCCCCCCTGCTTTTTTTTTTTAACTTTTTAAATTTTAGAATAATTTTAGATTCTCAGAAAAGTGGCATAGTACGGATTCTCTGTTCCTTCCTTCCCTCCTTTTTTTTTTTTTTTCTTGTCCTTTCCTCTGCTCCTTTCCCTCACTTTGTCACTCCACGTTTCTCTTCTGCTCTTTCTCCACCTTTCTCTTTTTCCGCTTTCCCACTTCTCAGGCTCTGCTTTCTGGGGTGTGTGTGTGTGTGTGTCTGTCTGTCTCTCTCCATGTCCCCCTTACCATTCCCCCTCTCCCGGCCCATATCCAGACGGCCCCTGGAGCTTCGAGTCCCCGCTGCCTACCCCCAAGCCTTCGGAATCCGATGGAAAAGCTGAAGGGCTTGCAAAAGCACCCGATTCGGAGGTCCCCTGACACCCCACGCTCTTCCCCTTCCTCCCCTAACTGGCCCCATCCTCCCTGAGACCCGGTGCACAGCTTCGGGACTGGAGGGTCATCTGTCCCCTCCGGGGGGCTTCTAGCCCACCTTGTCTAACTTTATACAGCACTTTTTTTTTTTTTTTTTTAACCCTCGACGTTTCCCTAGATGTGGGCTTCAATTCCCCGCCTTTCTCTCCCTGGGGGAACCCTCCAAGGTCTCACCTGGATCCTGGGCGGGCAGTGGCTGCTCCCGGTACGCCCCGTATTGCCGGTAGGAGGCTCCATAAGTATATTCCGACTTGGGCGAGTAAGCGCCCGTGCCCGCAAGCCCGTTGAGATTGAACTGGTGGTGGTAGGTGTAGGGGTTCACGGTCTGGCCGTAGGGCTGGCCCGAGTAGTAGTCGTGCTGGGGAGCGCTGTAGTAGCCCAGATCAGTGACAGAGGACTCGGGCAGGGTGGGCGAGTCCTTGGAGCCTGCATGGCAGCTTAGCGAGCTGGAGATGTCGGTGAGGATGCTGCTGAGCTTGCGATCGAAGGAGCCACTCATCCTGGCGGGCGCCGCGAGTCCTGGGGCTGGCCTGGGCCGCCGAGCCGAAGCCGGCAGGGGCGCGGAGGAGGCGCAGGAGACGAGGCAGGGGTGTGCGTTGGGGGGCCGAGGGGAGGGCCCGCAGGGTCTCGGGGGAGGGGAGGTCGAGGGGCGCCTAGACCATGGCAGGCCTTCGGGCGGTCGCTGCGCGCCTCTCGTCGCGTCCCAAGCCACAGTCAAATGCTGCCAGCTCCGCCCGGCCAGCCGGTTATAGACTCAATAGTGGAGTCTCGGAGGGAGGCTCCAGCGCTCTGATTGGCTGCAAGTCTTGCCTTCGAGGCAAAACATGCTCTTGCGCTCTTTCGTTCTCTTTCTCTCCTCTCTCCCCCCCATTCTTTGTTGTTACCCAAACACACACACACACACACACACACACACCCCTTGTTCCCCCTCCTGTGGTTCCCGCCCCCAGTCCAGATAACTCCCAGCGTCTCTGAAGGAAGGAGTTGGGGGGAAGAGTGTCTCTGCCCGGCCCCCAGGATTTGTCAGTCTGTCTGTCTCTCTGGCTGCGGCTGGGAGGTGGGCTCAGGTGCGATGGGGAGGCAGGGGAATTTGCCTATTGGGTGTTCGCGGTGGGGGGTGGAGGGAGGTGGTCCAAGGTGGTGTGTGTGTGTGTACCCTGTGCAAATGACAGGCAGACAAATGTGCCCAGCGTGGGAAGGCCCCAGGGTTCTGGAAAATATTTTAATTTCTTTTAAAATCAGAAGAAAAGGGGAAGACATTTTAGGTTGAGGAAAATGTTTCAGTGTATGAGATTAATATATTTACAGCAGTGCAATCATAAAACGTAATCTTGAATGTCTTTATAGAGGAAGGGGCCCATCAGGGAAAAGTGCCTCGGGCCCGTGAAAGTCCTAATGGGACCCAGACAGGGTCCTGTTTTGGGGGCGGGGGCAGGGGTGTGTGGATTTAGGGGCTTAGGCAGCGGTTGGAGGTCCATAACCTGCCCGTGGTGCAGCTTCAGAAATGGCCCAGGCTTGCTAGAGGGAGCAGAGGATCTGGGGTCCCCATGAGGTTGGGTGAGATAAGAGGCTGGCTCTCTGTGGTTTAGTAAGTTTGAGGTCAGAATCTGTGCACTGGGGACAACACTGGGGGAATGTGGGCCTTTTTAGAGATGAGGTATGTGGGACGGGTGTAGTTGAGGTATGTGGTGTGAGGGTTACACGTGTTCTGCAGTATACAGCGATGCACATGAGAGCAGGCCCGTGTGCGTGTGTGTGTGTGTATGTGTGTGTGAACGTGCGACCGCAAGGGTATAAGCAGTGTGAGTGGAGGGCCACGGGAGGGGGGTGTCTCCGTGTGAATGTGTCATTGTATGCCGATGTGTATAAAACTTTTAGCACCTTCTCAGTCGACCCATGATGCTCCATTGAGTCCTGTCTCTCCAAGAAGGCCCTGGAAAAGAGGCTCCCCTTCCTGCGGACGGGCCTCTCCTAAGTCCCGTCTGGCCCGCAAAGTCGTCCAGGTTGTTCCCAACGCCTACAGCATTTCTCCACGCCACCCCCAATGCTGCTCTCCGCCTTTCTTTGGGGGGGGGGGAAGAGGGGGAGCTCCTCCAACTCTCAGTTCCCGGCCGCATACGACCTTCACACAGGGCAGCCTCGTCAATTCTCATGTCCCTTCAGTCTGCCCGGCGGTGCTAAAGCGACTCAGGACGCGCAGTGCCAGCGCGCCACCTTGTGGTCATTTCTGGGCTCTGCAGCCTCCCCAAGTCTCGCCAGTCCGGGGGAGGGGCTTCCTACCTAGACTCCTAACGTCCCGCAGGGAAGGATGCAGGGGGCTCTGTGGCCCCTTCCAAAGTCAGACCCTGCGGACAGGATGCCAGGCAAATCCCCGGGGCTTAAGAGCTGCAGCTGGCGGAGGCAAAAGGCCCCCGTCCCCGGGCGGAGGGGCAGGAGTGTCCGCCAGGTCTGAATCGCTCCGGGGAGGCCGCAGCGTGGGAAAGGTGGGGGCGGGGGCCGGGCGAGGGGAGCGCTATCTGCCCGTCTATCTCCGCGTCCCCCCAGCGCCTATCGCCCGCCGCTCCGAGCCCGTGGCGGGGCGAGTTGCCACCCGCTCGGGATGCCCTCTGTTCTGTTGCCAAGAGGGCGCCTAGAAAGCCCGAGGCGTTGGGGGCAGCGAGGGCACTGGGCCGGCCGGCTCCCCTCCCACAATGCGAGAGGAGGAGGCGGGCAGGGCCTGCTTTGGAGCCCCCTGCTCCCCACAGAAAGGGGACAGCCTCTGGCAAGCCCCTTCTCGGGGGTTCATTCATTCATTCATTCACAACCGAGAAAGAGGGCCCAGGTGAGTCACTCCCGTTCCCTCCTGGTCGCCACCCCAGCCTGCGGCTCCTGAGCTCCGCGAGTGAGCACTGGACTGGGAGTCCGGAACCCTGGAGTCACGACAGGGTGGTGGTGGCGGCGGATGACAGTAGCATAGTTTCTACGCTCCATTCTGCTCTGAAGGTCTGAAAGAAATGGACAAAAGCTGCAGCATGAAAGACTGAGGTGAGCCATTAAACAATAGTTGGGAGCGTGCAATTGGCATCTGGTCCTCCATTGCACTGTGCGCTCCGAGCCGCCAGGGACTGTATCTCCCAGCTCACTACCACCTTCCAGATACCTACAGCAGCCCTGACACACACCACTTCAGCGCTCAGTTGATGTTTGTGGAATGAATAACGGAGACCCTCTGGTACTGGAGAGGGGCTGAGCATCTTGGCTGAGTGTGCGCGCAGGGTTAGGAAGAGGGGAGGCACGGGGCGGGCACCGGGATGAAGCTACCCCGGGCTCGAGGATAAGAGCAAGAGTAGCTTCCCCGAGAGGGCCATCCGCTGGCAGGCTCAGGGTGGTAAGGTGGCCAGAGGATGCAGTGGGACCAGTTGCCACCTGCTGCACCTCATCTGGGCCGATGAGATGAGCAGGTGGCCGCCGGGCGGAGTCCTGCTCCCCGGGATGATGCAGCCTTTTAGGGGCCTCTGGGAGGCTGGCAGGACGGAGGAGCAGGGTTGACCAATGTACAGGTCAGACTCCATCGTCCCCCCTCTCCCTGGGCACGAGAAAAGGCATACTCTTGAAGCAGGCTGTCTCCTGGAGCCCGGTGTCGTGCTCTCTGGGCATGGCACAGCCACTGGGCGTCCAGGGTGCGGGGTCTGAGGGGAGGAACTCGGGAAGACGGAGCCCAGCCCTTGCTCTCTCTTTTGCCTGGGGAGCTGACGCCATCTAGTGGTCAATGTAAGGAGGCCAGAGTCCGGCTCCCCTGGGGAGACCTGCTCAGGGGGCCACGTGCAAAGCCCCCACCTTCAGACCCAGAAGGAATATTCTCTTTACTGGTCTTAGGAGCCCTATCAGCACTAAATAGTCACTCTTCATCATCACCTTGCCTTACTCCGCAGCGGGTGCCTCTCTCCCCGCCCACCCATCCTTGACCAGCCTGTGGCTCCTTCCCTCAGGTTTCTCGTTTGTAAATCAAAAAGTGGAGGGGCGCCTGGTTCGTGAGTTCGAGCCCTGCATTGGGCTTTGTGCTGACAGCTCAGAGCCTGGAGCTGCTTTAGATTCTGTCTCTCTCTCTCTCTCTCTCTCTCTGCCCCTCCTCCACTCGTGCTCTATCTCTCTCTGAATAAATGTTAAAAAAAATTTTTTTAAGTGGATTATTAGATGGCCTCTGAGGCCCCTTCAAGCTTTGATTGTAAATTCCCAGATTCTTGTCACTCGAGGGGGAACTTTCCTTCACCTTCTCACCAGCTGCCTTGGAGATACATCCCAGGCATCCAGAACTTCGCAACCTGGAGGTCTTCTGGAATTCTCCATCCACCCAATAAATCCTTCCTGAGCCTCCATTGTACTTGGTGCCGGGGATGGAACGCTGAGCAAGGCAGACACAATGCTCCCTCGAGCAGGAGCCCAAAGTCCAGCAGGAGAAGTGGACACAGAAGCAGCCAGTTTCACTACCATATGACACATAATGGGACAGGGGTAGCAGGGACTGCCGTGACACGGAGGCAGGGAGGTCTCTGAACTGAGACCTGAAGCATGTGTGAGACTCAGCTGGGAGAAGCAGGGATACGGGGAAGGGGGAGAGTTCGGGGGAAAGTCTGCGCAAAGGCTCATGGGCCAGCCTGGGGCATGGCGTTGGGGAGGGTTGGTTAAAGGCGAAGCTGGAGGAGAGCTGGAGGACACAGGGCCCTTAGAACCCCAGAGCAGAAGAGTGGGCTTCATTTAGCGGCTACAGAGAACCACTGAAAGATTTTAATCAGGGGAGAGCCATGATTGGATTTTGGTTCTAGAAGGATCCCTCTTGCTGCTACCTAAGGATGAGTCAGAGGGGCAAGATTGGAGGCTGGGGGGACTGTGAGGAGGCTCCTGAAGGAGTCCAAGAGACAAGGCAGTTGGGTCCAGGTGAAGGAGGTGGCAATGAGGGTGGAGAGAAGCAGATCCGTTTGAGAGACAGTGGGGGAATAAGCCCCAGGCTTCTGACTTGGGTAACTAAGTGGAAAGAGAAGACCATTCTCTGAGAGAGAGAGAGAGAGAGAGAGAGAGAACCATGGGCTGCTTGATGAAGAAGAGGGTGCTTCCGGTTTTGTTTTGCTTTTTAAAACTTAAAAAAATTTTTTTTAACGTTTATTCATTTGTGAGAGACGGAGACAGAGCATGAGCGGGGGAGGGGCACAGAGAGAGAGGGAGACACAGGATCCCAGGCAGGCTCCAGGCTCCGAGCTGTCAGCACAGAGCCCGACGCGGGGCTCGAACTCACAAATCGCGAGATCATGACCTCAGCCGAAGTCTGACGCCCAAACGACTGAGCCACCCAGGCGCCCCTCTTTTTAAAACTTTCATGCAGAAAAGTGCACCAATCACAATCGACGAATTTGTGGAAACCAAGCACAGCTGTGTAACTGGCACCCAGGGCGAGAAGCGACGGTCCCAGCCCTCAAAAGCCCCCTCGTGCTCCCTTCTGGTCACTACTCCCCAAGGGTAAACAGTCTTAGCTTCTAGTGCTACTGGTCAGTGTTGCGTATTTTTTACTGTTTTGAATGTTTATTTATTTATTTTGAGAGACAGAGGGAGAGAAAGAGAGAGCAAGAGGGAGAGGGGGGCAGAGAGAGGGAGAGAGAAAGAATCCCAAGCAGGCTCCATGTTCACTGCAGAGCCCGATGCGGGGTTCAAACTCACGTCCGTGAGATACCAAGAGTCACACTAAGCCACCCAGGTGCCCCATATATATATATATATATATTTTTAATGCTTATTTATTTTTGAGACAGGGAGAGACAGAGCATGAACGGGGGAGGGCCAGAGAGACAGGAAGACACAGAATCCGAAACAGGCTCCAGGCTCTGAGCTGTCAGCCCAGAGCCCGACGCGGGGCTCGAACTCACGGGCCAGCGAGATCATGACCTGAGCCGAAGTCGGACGCCCAACCGACTGAGCCACCCAGGCGCCCCTATTTTTTATTTTTAAATAAATGGAAGTAAACAGTGTATACTCTTCTATGTCTGGCTTGTTTTGTTCAACATTATGTTTGTGTGGGTTTGATGTTACTGGATATATTTGTAGATCATTCATTTTTCACTGTCTTATGCAGGTTTCTGTCATGTGAACATGCCGCCATTTATTTATCTGTTCTCCTGTTGATGGGCGTTTGGGTGGTTTCCAGTTGGGGGCTATCATGAGTAGCACTGTGAACATTCTTGTACGTGTCTTTCGGTGCACACATGTGCGCACCGCTGTTGGGTCCCTAAGAGTGGAATTGTGGGCCATAAGGACGTCTGTCTGGCTTCAGAAGATACTGCCAAATCATTCTCCCAAGCCCTTGGGCCCTTAGCTCAGTTCTGACCATGTTGAGTTTGAGCGTCTTTGAGGCGTCTACGAGGAGCTGTCCAGCAGGCAGTTGCCTTCATGGATCTGAAAAGTCAATAAAGAAGCTGGACTGGAGACACACATTGAGGGTTTGGGGCATCCTGTAGTAAGCGAAGCCACAGGCGCAGGTGCGATGGTCCAGGAAGGGAGGGAGAGAAGAGAGCCAAGGAGGGTTCTGGGTGGCCCCTGTGAGAGAGTGGCCAGATGGGTGGGAGGCAGCGCAGAGGGAAGTGGTCCTGAGTGTGTGCTGGGGAGTGCTGAGAGAGTGTCTGGAGGAGAAGGGGGAGTGGTCGGTCAGCAAGGTCAAATCCTGCTGTGGACATACGGTCCAGGCAGGATAAGGACTGAGATGTGCCCTTTGGATGACATTGCAAGGGAGCAGTCAGTGATATCAGGGAGAGCGGGTTCAGTGGAGGGGAAGCTGGAAGGGTGTGTGTGTGTGTGTGTGTGTGTGTGTGTGTGTATGTGTGTGTGTTAAATGGAAACAAGCTTGTTTAGATGTCAGTGATGACAACCAGTAGAGACAGGTTAATCAAGACTTCCATCCCTGAGTAGGTGGGAGGGGAAGGATCTGGAACCCCACCCAAGGGGTTGGCCTCACAGCAGATTCTCCCTTGTGTTGAGTTAAGAGGGGAGATGAAATGATAAGGGCTGGCTTTCATGGAACACTCACTGGGTGCCAGGCGCTGTTCAAAACAGTCTACACATGAGTTCATTTACTATCCCACTGCTCTGAGGTGGGCATTCTCATGTCTACCTCTTAACAGAGGGGGAAACAGAGGCACAGAGGAGCTAAGTAAGTGGCGCATTCGAGATTTGAGCTCAGGCAGTCTGATTTTTTAAAAAAACATTTTTTAAATGTTTATTTATTTATTTATTGTGTGTGTGAGAGAGAGAGAGCACAAACAGGGGAGGGACAGAGAGAGGGAGATAGAGAATCCCAAGCAGGCTCCGTGCTGTCAGCATGGAGCCTGACATGGGGCTCGAACTCATAAACTGCGAGATCATGACCCGAGCTGAAATCAAGAGTCAGACACTCAACCGACTGAGCCGCCCAGGCTCCCCGAGGCAGTCTGACTTTTAACCTCTATGGGGTGGAGGTACGTTTGCAGGTTTGGAGTCAGAAGTAAATTAAAAAAAAAAATTTAAGTAATAGCTACACCCAACGTGGGGTTCAAACTCAAGACCCCAAGATCAAGAGTCAGATGCTCTACTGACTGAGCCAGCCAGGTGCCCCTCAGAAGTACATTTAAAACAAAAAAATTTTTTTTACATTTATTTGTTTTTGAGAGGCAGAGTGGGACAAAACGAGAATGGAGGAGGGGCAGAGAGAGAGGGAGACACAGAATCAGAAGCAGGCTCCAGGCTCCGAGCTGTCAGCACAGAGCCCGACGCGGGGCTCGAACCCACAAACCGTGAGATCATGACCTGAGCTGAAGTCAGACACCTAACTGACTGAGCCACCCAGGCGCCCAATACAGAAGTAAATCTGATAGCGTTGGGTACAGGACACATGGGTACTTACTACGCCATTCTTTGTACTTTTCTGGGTGTTTGAAACATTTCGGAGTAAAAAGAATGACTCGAGGTATTTGGGAGCTCCTGTATGGGTGTGTGTGCAAGGTAGGTGTGAAGTTAATAGCTGAGGACAGGGGAGGTGATGGGATCAGAGGCTTAAAGAAAGTGCAGAAAGGTGAGCAAGGCTTACGTGTAGCTTCTGCCATGGGAACCAGGGAAAGGACTGACCAGGGAAAGGAAGAACTTTGGGCTGCCACAGCCCTCTCTGTGGAGGGAGTCTATGACGTTGTAGAGACCCCAGGGTGCATGGTGGGGACCATCCCAGGTGGTGGCCTGCTCTCCCCTGGACTTCGTGACAGGCTATGAGCAGACAGTTGGGTTGACCAGGATGGAGGTCTGTTGGCCGTGCAAGGGAGAAGCATCCATTAGAAAAGTGGTAGTTCAAGTGGTTTGTAGGGGAGTCCAAGTTGAGCAAAGGAGGAAGTGAAGAGTCGGGTGATTGGTGGAGAAGTGGAAGAGAAGTCCAGGCTGGAGATCCCCACCAGATAAGAGGGAGGCCGCAAGGGCATCACAGAGGGAGCACTCTTGGGGTCAGGGTGCAGGAGGTTGGAATTTGTTCAAGCTACAGAAAACCAAAGAAGAGAAAATCTCGAACAAAGCCGGGAGGGAAAGCACCACCTTATTTATAGAAGCATTTACATGAATTATGGGGGTGCCTAGCTGGCTGAGTCAGTAGAGCATGCAACTCTTGATCTCCAGGTCATGAGTTCAAGCCCCATGTTGGGTATACAGCTTACTTTAAAAAAAATAAATGAAATAAAAAATAAAGTTAAAAAAAATACATCAAATTGTATTGGATGTCTCAGAAACCACGCAAGCAAGAACAGAGTAGAGTGACAGCTTTAGTGTTGAAAGAAAAAAACCAACATAGAATACTGCATCTAGTGAAAATATCCTTCAAAGGTGAGCATAAATGAATACTTTCTCAGTCAAACAAAAGCTGAGGGAATTTGTTGCCAGTAGACTTGCCTTGGAGGAAATGGTAAAAGAAATTTTTCGGAAAGAAGGAAAATGGTAAAGGTCAAAAGCTCAAGTTCCACATAAAGAAAGGAAGAGCTTAAGAGAAGGAATGAATGAAAATAAAATATTTTAGGGGTGCCTGGGTGGCGCAGTCGGTTAAGCGTCCGACTTCAGCCAGGTCACGATCTCGCGGTCCGGGAGTTCGAGCCCCGTGTCAGGCTCTGGGCTGATGGCTCAGAGCCTGGAGCCTGTTTCCGATTCTGTGTCTCCCTCTCTCTCTGCCCCTCCCCCGTTCATGCTCTGTCTCTCTCTGTCCCAAAAATAAATAAACGTTGAAAAAAAAATTAAAAAAAAAAGAAAAGAAAATATTTTATTTTGCTTATTCTTAATTTATCTAAGAGAAAAAATGTTCATATAATCATAGCAAAAGTATATTGGGTAATTATAGCTTATGGATAAGTGAAGTGAGTTACATCAAAGTGATAAGGGACAGGAGGAAGAAATAAGGGAATATTCTCTTAAAAGTACTAGCCACGAAGGAGAATAGTATTATTTGAAAATGGATCTCGATCAGGCTAAGTGTGTGTCACAAACTCGAGGGATGCTACTAAAAACATTTTTTAAGGCTTTTTCATTTATTTAAGTAATCTCTACACCCCATGTGGGGCTTGAACTCATGACCCCAAGATCAAGAGTCACACACGCTCTTCCTACTGAGCCAACCAGGTGCCTGTAAAAATATTTTTTAAAGTAGGTTCCACACTCAGCATGGAGCCCAATATGGGGCTTGAACTCACAACCCTGAGATCAAGAGTCAGACACTTAACTGACTGAGCCACCCGGGAGCCCCTAAAATATTTTTTAATGTTTTATTTATCACTTTTTAGAGAAAGAGAGACAGAGCATGAGCAGGGGAGGGGCAGAGAAAGAGGGAGACACAGAAACCCAAGCAGCCTCCAGGCTCCGAGCTGTCAGCACAGAGCCGGACGCGGGGCTTGAACTCATGAACTGTGAGATCATGACCTGGGTTGAAGTCAGACACTTAACCGACTAAGCGACCCAGGCACCCCTAAAATATTTTTTTAATTTTATTTTTTTATTTTCTTAATGTTTTATTTCTTTTTGAGAGAGAGAGAGAGAGCGAGAGAGCACCAGAGGGGGAGGGACAGAGGCAGAGAGACAGTGGGGACAGAGGATCCAAAGTGGGCTCCACGCTGATAGCAGGGAGCCTGTTGTGGAGCTCAGACTCACGAACCATGAGATCATGACCTGAGCTGAAGCTGGTTACTCAACCAACTGAGCCACCCAGGCGCCCCAAAATATTTAAAAATTTTTTAATTTAATTTTAGTATTTTTTGAAGTGATCTCTACTCCCAACGTGGAGATCGAACTTATGACCCTGAGGTCAAGAGTCACACGTTCCACTGGCTGAGCCAGCCAGGCACCCCAACCCCTAAAATACTTTTAAAAGAAGTATAATTGGTATGCTAAGGGAGAAGAGAAAATGGAATAATATAGAACGCTCAACTAAAGCCAGAGAAGGTAGAAAAAGTGGGGACAGATTTCAAAAACAAAGCAACAGAATAAGTGCAATAAACAGAAAACAGCCACTGATATGGAAGGTATTAATCCAACGCTGTCAACAATCATTTAAATGTGAATGATATAAGTACATCAATGAAAAGACTGACAGGGTGGATAAAAAACAAAACAAAACCCAACCCAGCCCCGTGTTGTTTATAAGAAACCCACTTCAAATATAAAGATACAGTCGATTAAATGTCAAGGAATCAAGAAAAATATACCATGCTAACACTAATCAAAAGAAAGCTGGAGTGGGGTGGGGCACCGGCTGGCTCTGTTGGTGGAGCATGTGACTCTTGATCTCAGGGTCATGAGTTTGAGCCCCACATTGGGCGTAGAGCTCACTAGAAAAAAAAAAAAAGGAAAAAAAAAAAAAAAGGAAAAAAAAAAAAAGAAAGCTGGAGGAGCTATACTGGTTTCAGACAAAGCAAACTTCAGAGTGGGGAAAATAATCAGGGATGAAGAGGGGCATCACATGATAAACGGGTTCATTCTCCAAGAAAGCATGACAATCTTTGATGTATATGCACCCAACGTGAGTGTCAAAACATGCGAGGCAAAAAGCAATTAAACTACAAGAGGAAAAAGACAAATCCGCTCTTAGAGTTGGAGACTTCAACACACCTTCATTAGTGGTTGAGTTTGAATTATGGGTTTGAAGAACCGCAAGGAGGCCAGTAGGGTTGGAGAGAGAGTGAGCAAGAGTACCAGAAGACAAGACAAAGAGGGGACGTGATGGATATGGAGGGATCACGTAGGGCCTCGCAGGATATCGTAAGGACTTTGACTTCTACTCAAAGTGAGATGCGGTGCATCAGAACAGAAGAGTGGCACAGTTTGACTTCTTTTTTACTGGAATGTGTGTCGGTGTGGATTTTTCAAACTTATCCTACTTGGAACACTTTGAGATTCTTGGAGGTGTCGATTCATGCCTTTCATCAAAATTGGCCATTGTTTCTTCACATACTCTTTCTGCACCCCTTCTCCGTCTGGGACTCCCACAGTGCATGTGTTGGTGAACTTGATAGTGTCCCACAGTTCTCCTAGGCTCTGTCCTTTTTCTTTTTTTCTTTCTGTCCATTAGGCTGGATGATTTCAATCGACTTTCCATCACTGATTCTTCTTCTTGTTCAAATCTATTGTTGAACCCCTCTAATGAATTTTTCGTTTCAGGTACTGTACTTTTAAGCTCCAGAATTTCTATTTGGTTTCATTTGATAACTTCTATCTCATTGATATTCTCTATTTGTTCAGACACCGTTCCCTTGGTTTCCTTTTGTTATTTGTCCATGCTTTTCTTTAGCTCTTTGGGAATATATTTTTTTAATTTTTTTAAATGTTTCTTCATTTTAGAGAGAGAGAGACAGAGACAGAGACAGAGTGTGAGTGGGGGAGGGGAAGAAAGAGAGGGAGACACAGAATCAAGAGCAGGCTCCAGGCTCTGAGCTGTCAGCACAGAGCCTGACGTGGGGCTCGAACCCACGAGCAGTGAGATCAAGACCTGAGCCGAAGTTGGACACTTAACTAACTGACCCACCCAGGCACCCCCTCTTTGGGCAAATTTTAAAAACAGTTGAAATCTTTGTCTAGTAAGTCCAATGTCTTTGTTTGTTTATTTGTTTCAGTAAGTCCAGTATCTATGCTTCCTTTCTGTTTTCCTGTGAATGGGCCATATTTTCTGTTTCTTTATAGGCCTCGTAATTTTGTTGTTGAAACTAGGTATTTTGAATTTTATAATGTGGTACGTCTGGGAATCAGATTTTTCTTCCTATCCAGGGTTGTTGCTGTTGCTTGCTGTGGGATACAGTGCGTTCATCCATTTGGTGACTTTTCCAAACTATTTTTGCAAGGACTATATTCCTTGTCATGTGTGGTCACTGAGGCTGTGCGCAGTGAATCCTGTGCACAATGCTGCTGAAAGGGGAATGATGTACTTACTTGGGATGCTGAAGCTTTCATAACATTTTTAGCCATGTTTCAGTTTCCTCAAAATGTGCAGAAGCATTTAATGAGATTACTGACTTTATACACATGGAAGGAGATACTCCTTAGACACATGCCTACCTACAAGATGACTATCAGTATTGCTGTTCATGGCAGAGATGTTAGAACGTTGACCCTTAAAGTAATTTTTTTAAAGTAGACTCCACGTCCAGTGCGGGGAAGGGGGGGGGGGGCTTGAATTCACAACCCTGAGATTAAGAGTTGCATGCTTCACTGACTGAACCAGCCAGGCACCCCTGTAAAGTCTTTTTTAAAGGGTGAGAGAAGAGGAATGTCCTCCTCTAATTTGGACGTAGATGAAAGATAAAAATGGAGAAAGGGATCACAATAAACAGAAATTTTTATGCTATTTCTCCAAAACTGTTTGGTGATCTTTGGAGAGGTCATAGGGAGCCAAGAGAAGAATAAACTGACTGCATTTGAGTTGTTCAGCATCATGTGTAGATTGTGAGAAAAGCTCACACGGGGGGAAAAAAGACTCATATTTAGGAAATAAGACTGCCTCAGACTTAAAAAAAAGGGGGGGGGAAGTCACCAGAAAAGGGCAGTCAAGTTAAACAAGACTTTCTTAATTAAAAAAAAAGTTTATTTATTTTTTGGGGGGAAGGGGCAGAAAGAGAGAGGGAGAGAGAGAATCCCAAGCAGGCTTCACGCTGTCAGCACAGAGCCCCACGCAGGGCTTGAACCCACACACCATAAGATCATGACCTGGGCTGAAAATCAAGAACCAGACACTGACCCGAGTGAGCCACGCAGGTGCCCCAAGACTTTCTTAAAATTTTTTTAAAATAAAAATTGTAACTTATTGGAAATCTGCATTAGTCTGGGTTCTCCGGAGAATAGAACCAATACGAGATATCTAGCTAGTGAGCTAACCTGTCTCTCTCTCATCTATCATCTATTACAAGGAATTGGTTCATGTGGTTATGAAGGTTGGAGTCCCGAGATCTTCGGTTAGTAGGCTGAAAACCCATGAGAGCCGGTAGTACAGCTCCAGCCTGAGTTCCAAGGCCTGAGACTCAGGAGCACGGATGATATAAGTTCCAGTGTGAAGGCAGGCAAAGACTGGTGTCCCAGCATGAAGACAGAAGAGAATGTCTTCTCCCTTACTCGGCCTTTTATTCCATATAGGACTTCAACAGATTGGATATCCAACCCCCCCCCCCCAAAACCACCACAATGGGGAGGGTGGTCTGCATTACTTAGTCTACTGATTCACACATTAATCTCATTCAGAAACATCCTCAGGAACACACCAGAATAATGTTTAACCAAACACCTGGGCACCCCATGACCCATTTCGGCCGACATGAAATTAACCGTCACAGAATCCGACTTGGATTTCACAGTCTGGATCACCTCTGTGCCTTAAAACCATCTTTCCCAAGAAGGAAGTCAACCTTCTGCTGGCATCTGAGTATTTAAACACGATGGACGTTTTAGACACGGCTGGTCTGTGTGATAAATCCGTAGATGCAAAGGACCAACTGATGAACAATTGGTCTACCAAAACAAGCCTGTAAGATACAAAGCAAGGGACATTTTTGAGGAGCTTGGATGGATTCCCAGAGGTCTAAAAACCTGCCATGGCAAGGAAGTGAAATCCTAAGCATTCCGTGCCCACGGGTTTTGTTGAGGGGAGATTTAGTGGATGTCCTCACAATGGACCGACACAGGGAACAGAGCTGTGGGGCCGAGTGAACTTGACATGTGACTCTCTGAAGTTTCGGCGCTGCGTAAAAGAAGATGAAGCTCTCCTAAATAAAGGCTGCAGGCAGTTCAGAGAAATATTATTGGAATAGAAAAACAAGACTCACATCATGCTACCATGTCACGGGGCAGACAGAAACATGCCATTGCTTTATTACTGTTATTATTATCCCTTAATACGAGCAATATCGCCTCAATTTGTCCTATTATAGGTATCTTTTTCTTTTTGCCGTCTTACATTTATGTATCTTAAGAATACACAATAAGGGACACCTGGCTGGCTCAGTCGGAAGAGCATGTGGCTCTTGATCTTGGGGTTGTGAGTTCAAGCCCCACGTTGGGTGTAGATATTCTCTCTCCCTCTCTCTTTTTTTTAACGTTTTATTTTTTTGAGACAGAAAGTGACAGGGTGTGAGCAGGGAAGGGGCAGACAGAGAGGGAGACGCAGAATCCGAAGCAGGCTCCAGGCTCTGAGCTGTCAGCACAGAGCCTGACGCGGGGCTCGAATTCACAAACCGCGAGACCGTGACCCGAGCCGAAGTCGGACGCTTAACCGACTGACCCACCCAGGCGCCCCGGGTGTAGAGATTCTTAAATACATAAATGAATAAACTTAAAAAATAAAAACAGAATATACAATCCTATAGCTCACAGAATTTAAACGTCCAGCAAAGAGTTCTGAAGAGTTAAAATAAATTTTCCTACATCAGACGAAAAGAGATGACCTAAGAATATTGTTATATTTTTCTTACACGTATTCCTTAATTGGCCCTGTTATCAATCAGTACTAATTACCTCTTTCAAGTAGTCCTGTTGTTTTGTTTAAATAACAGCATTTATGGACGAGGAAAGAAAATAATAAAAGAATCACACAATTTTGAGTAAATAACTACTTTCATGCTTTTATGTTAAAGTCATAAAACATGCTTAGGTTACAAATGGTATTATTGAGTTTTAATTTTTTGTCTGGTATGGCTGTGTCCCTCTAACAAGATTGGCTCTCTACAAAGCTGGTCATTGGGGCGCCTGGGTGGCTCAGTCGGTTGGGCGTCTGGCTTCGGCTCGGGTCACGATCTCACGGTTTGTGAGTTCGAGCCCCGCGTCGGGCTCTGTGCTGACAGCTCGGAGCCTGGAGCCTGCTTCGGATTCTGTATCTCCCTCTCTCTCTGCCCCTAACCCACTCGCATTCTGTCTCTGTCTCTCTCAAAAATAAATAAACATTAAAAAAATAATAAAAATAAAAAATAAAATAAAATAAAATAAAAATAAAAAGCTGGTCATTGTGGGTAAGGGACTTCTGAAAGCCGGAGCCCAGAGCTTCACAGACGTCAAAGGATGTCACCATGTCTACTTATCTATCTGTCTGCTTTCCATGTGGCTGCCCCCCCCTCCCCAGCCTGTGCTTACATTATCTTCACCTAACGATCTTAGCCAGGAAAGCGCTTCCCCAGACACAGTCCTGGGATTGAGTCTCAGTGGGTGCCCTTAGTTCACACGCCTGTCCCCAAACCACTCACTGTGTCCAAAGGAAGCGGTGGAGCCTGGGTTATCAGCTCACCCAGGAGTGGGAGGGAGGCTGGAAGGAGCCAGTTCCCTCAAAAACAAATTGAGAGTGGAGAAGTGGTTCCCCGAAGGGAAGCCTGGGACTCTTCCCAGAAGAGGGAATAGATGCTGTGCCGGCGAAAGCGTCCTCAACCATCCATTACTCTGTCGGCGGCCAGCCAAAGTGCTTTCCGCTAAGTCGTTTGGGGCCAGCTCCCTAGAGCCACACAAACATGCATCCATTTTATCACTTACCATATTATATTGAGATGATCTGTTGCTGTGTCTCTCTTACTGGTCGGACAGCGAGTTTCTCGGGGACAGGGGCCATGACTGATTCCTGCTCCGTCCCCTGCACCTTGCGCTCGGCCAGGCACCTGAGGGATGCCCTGGGATTCTGTTCTTGCCTCTGTCCTTGCACACTCTCTTCCACTCCTATGACTTTCAACCACAGCTCTGGTACAGATCTTCCCCCTGAGTCCAGAGCCGGGCATCCCTTGGTCTTCCAGACGCTCTAACTTGGACGTTCCACAGGCAGCTCAAATATACTGGAAATTGAACTTGCTGTCTTCATCCCTAAACGCTAAAGATTCTCCTCCACTGCTCCCTTTCTCAGCGACACCCCGTCATTCGATTTACTTTGCTCTCACCTGCCACCATCCGTCCATCCCCAAGTGTTATTGATTCTCCCTCCCAGATACCTCTCGGTGCCCCCGCTCTCCTCATCCCACTGGCGGGCGTCAGCACCCCTCCTTGATGATACAGCAGGCATCCTGTACCAGGCCTGCCTCAGGCTGTTCCTTGGTGTTTCCTGTCACTTTCACCTTCAAGCCTGCAGCTTGAAGCCTTCAACTCTGCAGCTCCCGTCCTGCCCCAAGCCTTTCTTGGTGTCCACTTCTCCTTGTCCTGGGAGACCAGCTTATCTCCAAGAAGTTCTCCATGAGGACTCAGCCCCCATGTTTTTGCTCTTCCCTGCCTTCTAACACCCGTATTCATCCAGCCCCCTTTTCAGCGGTGCATTTAATTGTGTGACCGCTCTTGTACTTGAGGGCAATTTGGCTTCCTGTAGTAAAGCCTCTGCGGTTGACAGGTGGTCGCTTTTACTTACTCATTTCTCCCTAGAGACGGCGAGTGACAAGGGAGCAGGCGCGATGTCCTTTATCTCTGTGACCCTGGCCAGAGGTCACCCCGGGGCTGGAATGTAGTAGGTGCTCATCAATTGTTAAGTAAGCGAGTCAGCAGGGCAGCTACAACAGAGGTTGGCAAACTTTGAAAAGGGCCGGATAGAGACTATTTTAGCTTTTGCAGGTAGCGGGGCTTCCGATAAAGAAAGCAACCACAGATAATATGTAAATAACACTGTAACTTACAAAATCAGGCGGGCGCTCTCAGGCTGAGCTTTCAGCCTGGGTGAGGGGTAGGGGGAGCCCTCTGATACTTTCTCTGCCTTGAGGACAAGAGGGAAAGGAGAAAAACATGAAGGTCAGACCGTAGGTCGGATTTTCCAAGGAGAAGAGGTTAGGGAGGAATCTCTTTCCTTGGAGGTTTTAAAGATGAGAAACTGCCCAAGTGTGCCGGAACACAAGGTGGTGTGGCCTGGAGGCAGGAGGAGGGACAAGGCGGCCCCTGGATCAGTCATGATTGTTACAATCCGGGGTTCTTTCTGCCCTTTGGAGAGGGGCGCTGGGCACTGACCATGGGCTGCAGTTAGCTCAATCGCCACCAGGTGGCGGGCCTGCCCATTCCTAAATGCTGAGGACTCTGGCAGCTGGGGACTCAAATTGGTTGACAGATTTGTTTATTTATCCATCATTTATTCATTTATGATTTGTATTCCCCAAGCACTTTGGACTCCTCCTACAATGCCAGCAGGCATTGTGCTAAGTGTGGGGAGGAAGCAAGTGGCCAAGACTAAGTCTGGGTTCTAGGCCCGTGGCCTACCTCCTCCCTACGCAGCAGCAGGTCAAACGCCCAAATAAGGGTCCACAGTGGTGACCAGGTGTCTGTGGGACAGGCCTGCTGCTTGGATCTGTTCCCACTGCAGCCTCGTGGAATGGTGCCCCTTGCCTTCTGTTCTCGTTCAGCGAGAGCCAACGGGCAGCGGGCCCTGAGCAAGGTTTGGATCGCCTCCCGCCCCGATCTCAGGTCGCCCACAACAGGTCTCAGGTGCAGCCGCACACTGGTCCCCAGGGCTGAGGTTTTCTCCATCTCTGATCCTCTTGCAACCAGGCCCAACCTCAAACCACCAGTCCCTCCCCTCCCCCGTTCCTCCCTTCCCTTTGCTCTGTTCTGGTAGCTTTTCTCAGGCATGTCCATCCAGTGCCAGTGTTAACACCAGTGCCTGTCTCCCATGGTCCGGAAGCACCCATGTCTTGGCTATTTACCCCAACCCCACCTGAAGTGTAGCCGCAGGAGGGCAGGGACCTCTTGTTCACTGTCAAAGCTCCAGGACCCACACAATGCCTGACACCTAGTAGGTTTGAACAAATGGCGGCTGAGTCACTCGGTGGAGGTGAGTGGATGCAGCTTTGCAAAAGTTTTGAGGTCTTCAGAGGGAGACCCCGCAGATCCACAAAAAGGCAGGGTGGGCAGGGGTAAGCCTGGAGGCCAAGAACATGCCCGAGAGTAACTGCCCTGAATGCAATCGGAGGACCCCCTGGAACTGCTTCAATGAGGACCCAGGCTGTTCCTTATGCACGGGGACACCAGACCCAGCAGGGATGGGGCAGCACCTATTGGGGTCGCTCTTTGGACGAGCTCCCAGATGGCTTCCTCAACCATCAGCCATAGGGCTCCATCCTGTGGAAGAGTGCCAGCCACTGTTCTGCCTTATTTCCTTCTCCTCTCTCCTCCTGCCCCGCTTCCCTGGCAACCGGGAACCCCCTCCCTCAACCCAGGCCCCGTGCCTTCTGACTCACTGTGCAGCTCAGCTGGAAAGCATCTGGCCATGCCCATGGCCTTGGCATCTGGCCCATTGGTCTTGCATGAGAGGCACCGTGTCCTCAGACCTTCCATGAAGTTCCTCCATTAGGATCATGTCCATTGATGTCCCACCCCATCCCCGGAAAGATCCCCTCGGAGAATTGGAGGTGGCAAAGCACCCCGCCCCCCCCCCCCCCCCCCCGTGCCAGGTGGAGTGGGAGTCCCAATCTTAGCAGCTCATCACATTCCGGGCATTCCCTGTGGGCGGGGGAGGGGGCGGCCAGAAGAGGAGAATGCTGCTTGACTTCAATATCCCAGGTCTTGGTTTGCTCCAGTTTCTGCCCCCTGCCCGCACCCCCCCCCCCCCCCGCCAGGGCTCAGGACCCCTCCCTGTGCCTCCCAGGCCCCTTGCATCTTGGTCACCATGTCTAACTTGGACAAAGTTGTCCAATTCCTAAAACCCTCACACACACATGCCTCTACCTTCTGGCCACCTCCCAACTCCTGACCACAGAGGTGGTTGAAACGGGGCTAGGATCTGGCAACCGTGGGTTCTAATTCTGGGTCTACCACCAACCTGCCGTGAAGCCTTACTCTGAGCTCTGGGTTCCCTGAGAAATGACAAGACCAGACTGGTGGTCTCATGTTCTAAAGCCAAAGAGGAACAGTGAGAGACCTAGACTAGACTGAAGTTTCCATAGAGGACGGGAAGGGGAGTCATCATGGAGGTGTGTCCCTTTTGGAGACAACTCCTTTTTGGTTTTTGAGTGAGGAGCAGGCTATCCCTAGGGACTCCCCTCCTCAGTAGCGTTCCCTACCCCAAGCCCTTAGCCCATTCTCTTATCAGCAAAATGTCCAAAAGAGTAGTACTATGAAGAGTATCTCCAAACACGCACAGCCACCGTCAAACTTCATGGTAAAATGTTGAAAGCCTTTCTACTGAAAAGGATCTCACTATCCCCACTTCTGTCCAGCACTACACTTGGAAGTCCCAGACAGGACACTATGGCTAGAGAAAGAAGTTCTGAGAATTGTAAGGGAAAAATAAAACGGCCAATATTTAGATGACTTAATGGTATACAGAGAAAATCCAAAAAATGTACAGACTCTTTGAATAAATAAGTGAATTTAGCAAGGTCACTGGATACAAGTTTGGTATAAGAAATCAAATGTTTTCCAATTTTTTAAAAATGTTTATTTATTTTTGAGAGAGCGAGCGAGACAGAGCGCAAGCAAGGGAGGGACAGCAAGAGAGGGACACATAAAATCTGAAGCAGGCTCCCGGCTCCGAGCTGTCACCACAGAGCCTGACGTGGGGCTTGAACTCACAAACCATGAGATCATGACTTGAGCCAAAGTCGGATGCTTAACCGACTGAGCCACCCAGGCACCCCCAAATTCTTTTCAATATACAATCAATGCACAGTTAGCAAAAGGAATTGAAAAGACAGCATCATTTTCATTCGTATGTGGAACTTGAGAAACTTAACAGAAGACCATGGGGGAAGGGAAGGGGAAAAAATGGTTTCAAACAGAGGGGGAGGGAGGCAAACTATAAGAGACTCTTAAATACAGAGAACAAACTGAGGGTTGATGGGGTGGGGAGGGAAATGGGTGATGGGCACTAAAGAAGACACTTGTTGGGATGAGCCCTGGGTGTTGTTTGTAAGTGATGAATCATGCGAATCTATCTCCCAAACCAAAAGCACACTGTATACACTGTATGTTAGCTAACTTGACAATAAATTATATTTAAAAATAAAAAATAAAATATATTAAAACAAAAATCAATCTAACAAACAAACAAACAAACAAACAAAAACCCCAGAAGACAACATCATTGGGGCTCCTGGGTGTTTCAGTTGGTTAAGCATCCAACTCTTGATTTAGGCTCAGGTCATGATCTCACAGTTCTTGGGGTCAAGCCCCATGTCAGGCTCTGTACTGACAGTGTGGAGCCTGCTTGGGATTCTTTCTTTCTCTCGCTCTCTCTCTCTCTCTCTCCCTCTGCCCCTTCCCCTGTTCACTTGCAAGTGCACTCTTTCAAAAAAAAAAAACTTAAAAAAATTGCAACATCATTTATGTACCTTAAAAATATCAATTTCTTATTGAGAAATAAATCTAACCAAAAAAGTACATGATTACTTAATACATAGAAAACCACAAAACATATTGAGAAATACTGTAAAATATCTACATTAACAGAGGGGTATACCATTTTCATGAATTGGAAGATTGTAAAGGTATTAATTCTCCACAAATCAATCTATAGAGTCAATGCAATCCCAATCAAAACCTAGCAGGAATGTGTGTGTGTGTGTGTGTGTGTGTGTGTGTATCAACAAGTTGACTCTAAAATTTATATGGAAATACAAAAGACCAAGAATAGCCAAGATACTCTTGAAGAAGAGAAAAGTTGGAGGACTTCTAGCACCAGATATTAAGACAGTATGGTGTTAGTACAGGATGGACCAGTAGAACAAAATAAAGATCCCTGAAACAGGTCCACACAAAAATGGCCACTTGATTTTTGACACAGATATTGCTGCTTTGCTCTAAGGAGAAAAGCATGGTCTTCTCAATAAATGATGCTGGGTTGATTGGATGTTCACATGGAAAAAAGGTATCTTGATCCCTACTTCACATCACACACAGAAATAAATTTCAGCTAGAATATGAATCTAAAAAGAAAAAGGTATAACAACTAGAAGGAAACATTGAGATATCTTCATAAGTTTGGGGTAGGCAAATTTCCTTAAACAGGACACAAAAATCACTAACCATAATGGAACAAACTTGATAAATTATTCTCCATTAAAATAAAGAATTTCAGTTTATTGAAAGTCACCATCAGGAAAGGGAAAAGCAAAGCTACAGAGTTGGAGCACATATTTGCAATACATAGGGATGGCATCCATAATATAGAAAGAACTCTTACAGATCAATACAAAAAAGATGGACAGTCCAATAGAAAATGGGCAAGAGACTTGAACAGGGACTTCACAAATAAGGCTTTCCACATGGCCTGTGAACGTAAGGGAAGGTGTTCAATATCTTGTCACTAGGAAAATACAAAAGCTACTAGAAGCTAAAATGAAAAGACCAACTAAATATGGTAGGGATATGAAGCACATAGCACTTTCATACCCAGCTGGTAAGAGTGTCCATTGGCAGAATCACTTTGGAAAATTTTATGACAGGATCAGTTAAAGCTGAACATATTCAGCCCCTATGGCCCAGCATTTCCATCTCTGGGCATGTGTCCAACACGAAAAGCATACATTATGTTCCAAAAGACACACACAAGGATTTTCACCACGGCACTATTGTCAGCAGCCCCAAACTGAAAGCCTCAGATGCCCATTGGCAACAGACTAGATCAGTAAGGGATGGTCTATTCATATGATAGCATACTACACAATGCAAAGGAATGAAATACAACTGTAAGAGACAACACAGATGAATCTTGGGCAGTGGGAGTGGGAGGAGCCAGAGACAGACAAAGCAGAGAACAGAGAACCAAGGTCACAAGGCGCTGGGCAACCAGGGTGAGAAGGAGAACAGCCATGGGAGGAGAGGCGGCTGGGTGCTTGGAGCAGTGTCAGGTAGGTGGTGATGGATGGAAACAGGCCACCTCCCTCCTCCATCACCCCTACCTCTCAGGAGGAGTGACACCCCACTCACTGCTCGGTGAGCAGTATTTAGGGAGGAATTAAAGCACAGAGCCAACAGCCCACAGGTGAGGGGCAAAGAGGACATGGAGAATTTGGCAAAAGGCAGAAAGCAGAGGTAGAGGGGAGCAGCCGGGACTCTTGGGGTGAGGGCTAAAGCTTAAAACCCCAGTATGGTTTTTCACGTGGGAGGGGAAGACGGAGTCTGGAAGTCGGGAGAGCTCAAGACCCCGGGTGATCACCCTGGGGTTTCATGTGAAGCGAGCAGGGGGAGATTAGATGTGGTGTAGGGCCATCTGCTCCGCGGACTCCCCTCACCCCTTCCTGCGCTGGTGCAGGGCTGCTGGGCTGCCGGAAGTCAGCCCCTCTCAGCCGGACACGACACAGACACGTGGAGAATGTCAGTGGCCCAATGTGGAGATGGCTGGAGGAGGCCAAGAAGAATCACCTCACTGATATCCAGAGGCTTGAAGGAGAGACACCCCCCCCCACCTCCCTCCCAAGTCTTTGGGTGGAAGGACTGTGACCTTCAAAGAGCCAAGGGGTTAGACGCAGGCCACAGGTTCCAAGGAGAGTCAGCAAGCCCTGGGGAGCGGGGAACGAGTGACCGGCTGCCTTGCAAATCAGGGGCCGGCGCTGGGGAAGCCGACACTAAAGAACAGGGGGCTTCTGCTCCCCACTCCCCAGGGCTGGTGGAGGACAAGGACGACAGTGGTTCCGTTTGCCTCGCACAATTTGGAAATCCTGATCGTCTTGCAGCCTTTGCTTATGCTGTTTCCCTGTAGGTCTGGCCCGTCTGGAGGCACACGGTGCAAGACCGGACCTTTCACGGAGCTGTCACCAGCACGGCCCCAGTCGGTCAGCAGCAAAACCACGGGAGACAACGTCCTATTGCCTCGAGTACACGGATGAGCCTCTATCACAGGCCCAAGGGGCATGGCTGGGAAGCCATGGGGGTGGGCGGCCTTGGGAGGGAGGGACGGGGCGGGGGGAGCTGTAGGGAAGAGGCAGCGCCCTAGGTGAGTAGGCAGGAGGGCCAAAAACACGCTCTGCCCCTGCGGTTAGGGGGGAATCAGTTCGGTGTGGGAGTGAGGGGGGCGGCAGGGGTGGGCGCAGCCCCGAAGAGAGCAAGCCTTCCTGGATGCCTTCATCAGGCTCTCCCTAGTCTCATCCCTATCCCCCCACCCTCCCCAAATCTAGACCACACCAGCCCTCCAACCCGAGCGAGCGAGAGCGGGGTGCCTGCTCTGCCTGTACCCCACGCAGCTGGCTGACAACTGAGCAGCAGGGGTGGGGGCTCCTCTGGGTCTCTCCCAAGGAGTCCTGTGTGGGCTTCGCACAGGGGAGGCGAGGCGCTCACTAGCACTTTGTGAGTCAGCCTGAGAAGGGTCAGCTCCTGGAAGACTTCCTGAGGGAGGCGTCCCTGGAGCTTGGGAGAGGCTGGTGGGCCTTCCAGATGTTGCTGTGGGGGGTCGGGGGGGGGGAGAGGGGGCCTTAGAGCTGGGAAGGAGTGCTCAGGTTTCCTGTGACCGCCACGTTTCCCACCGAACACCCCAAGTCTAGGGCCAACCTGCCCTGGCTGCCCTGGCCGGGAACCCCCAAAAGGGGTGGAATGACCAGCCCACTTCCCTGACCGGTCCCAGCCAGGGAAGCCGGGGACTGGGGAAGGAGAGGCAGTGGCGGGGCAGAGGGCCCGTCCTTTACGGGAGTCCTGGCCCCCACGGGACCTGAGCCTGTCAGGACTGAAGGCTGACGCCCCTCTCAGCACTGACCTGAGCAGACGCGGGCTCCTCAGGGGGCAGGTAGGAAGCCTCGCCCCCTGTCTTCAGGGGTGTTTGTGGGGAAAGCGTGGCCTTGTGGGAAAGGGGAGCAGGGGTTTACCTGGTCAGGAGAGGCTTGGCTGAAGTTCAGATTTAGCTACTTAACGCACACCACGAGGGAGAGACACGCTGTTTATTCCTGTGCTGCAGCCCCAAACCTCCCGGGCATGGCATGGCAGAGCGGGGGGGGGGGGGGGTTGGTGGTGGCAGGCAGGGACAGAGAAGGCCGAAGGTCTGGGTCTTCAACTCCCTCGGAGAATCCGAGACCCCTCCTGGCCTCGCCCCACTCCTCCCACCGAGCCTTTTTCAGTGGGAGGCCCCTGGGTTCCTGTCCCAGCCTGTCTGTGCAGACAGGAGAGATGAGGGTTCAGAGGACAGAGACACGGAGGGAGACAGAGACGGGACAAGGGGGCGGAAGTAGGGTGATGAAGCCAGAGGAGGGGGCGAGGGAGAAGCCTCCGGAAGGAGCTTGGGCAGGGGCCTTGGTGGGGGGGGGGGCGGGCAGAGCTCCTGGTCCCTGCGCACGGCCCAGAACCCGCGTCTTAACTTTCCGTGGGCCGCCCCACGCCTGCGGGTGGTTCTGGGTATGTGTGTAGCTAGGGGCTAGGAGGTGGGGGCTTGTCGGCTCTCCCCCCCACCCCCCCACTCCTGTCAGGCTCCTTGATTATTTTTTCCTGTCAGCTCTGCCTCCTGGGGCTGCCTCCCGCCCAGGATGTAAGGCAGGCAGCAGCTTATCTGACCCAGCCTAGCCCTGGGGGAGCCCCCGCTCTTGGGGGGGGGGCCTGGATGATGGGAGCCAGAGAGACCAAAGAGACAGCTCCCACCCCCCATCCTAGGAGCCCGAGAGGCCCCCTTCCTGCCCCCAGTTTCCCAGCCTCTCCTCTGAGAGCAGGCCTGAGCCTTCTGGGATGCAGCCAGATCCCCGCCGGAGGGTGAGCTGTGGGAGGGATCAGGAGGCGATATTCACTGTTCTACAGGGTCCCATCCCCCACGCAGGGTGAGCCAGGCTCCTGCCTCCTCCGGCTTCCCCTCCCCGCGTCCAGGGTCTGCCTGCCCGAGGGAGACAAGAGTAATGGACACAGCCAGGGCCTGACCCAAGAGCCTTGGCTCTGGGCCCAGCACTAAGAACACTGTCCGTAAATATTTGGGGAGTGAACGGTACCCGCCCCTCCGCACACAGCCAACTCTTTTCCTGCAGCCACAGAAGGCTTACGGGAGCGGGAGGCCACGGTGTCCATCCCTCTGCCTCAGATCCGCATCAGGGATCTGCTAGGCCCTCGAGCGGGTCTGGCCACAGACAGGAACCCCATCTTCTTCGTCACCCACGGTGGTACCATTTCAGCCACGCCCCCGCCTCTATGCTCACCAGAGTCTGGCCCAGCCCGGAAACCCCAAGCCTTTACTCTCTCGACTCCAAAATCCTTTGCTGATGGGTGTTCTTTCTGAAATCTAGCTTCTGCCCTTCGGGGAGCCCTTGACTTGGTGTTGGGATGGAAGTGAGTCCCGTTCTGGCCTTTGGAGAATAAACTTCGGTCCTCGCCCTGCTCTACCGTGTCTCTTTCTGGAAGAGCTGTCTACCGGCCGTCACCCTGGCTAGAAGGGCTGAGTGCTGCTGGGAGGATGCCCTGAGACTCCGTGGGGGGTCCCCTTCCCTGCCCCACTGGGAGCGGGAGCCTGGAGGGGGACGCACAGCCCTCAACCTTCCCTGTGACCTTTCCACCCTCCCGTGGCCTCTGTCTTTTGAAGGACATCTCTGGACAACTCCGACACCAGGCAGCTGTGAATTTACCTGCTGCAGGGGGATGGCCGAAGAGTCTCAGGGGTGCTCCCTGTCCCAACTCCTAGGACCTCAGGAGAGGCCGTGGATGCAGGGCTGCTCTGGGCTGGGCTGGGGGACCGGAGCGCTGGAGCCAGGCCTGGGAAGAAGGCCACCACGTGCACTTTTCCAACCTTGCTCCCGTGTCTATGGCTCGATATCTAACCTCGTTCCATGAGGCTGCCTTGGCCCACTGTCGCGTTGTGTAATATCAGGCAAGTCATCGCAGGGCTCTAGAGCTCAGTTTCCTCATCTGTAAAATGGAGGTAATAATATTACCTGCTTCATAGGACTGCTTTAAGGATCAGATGAGATCATGCAGGCGGGGCACTTAGCACGGGTTAGAGACTAAGGACACAATAAACACGAACCATTATGACTGAGGCTTTTGAGACTTAAAGGCCAAGTTCTCCAAGTTCTCTCGGCCCTGAGCTCTGGGTGTGCTTCTCACGGCCTGGGGGAGGGAGGCTCTGTGGGAAATAATGTGTTCTGAGGC
Organism: Lynx rufus; assembly: GCF_022079265.1. Lineage (NCBI taxonomy): Eukaryota > Metazoa > Chordata > Mammalia > Carnivora > Felidae > Lynx > Lynx rufus. The sequence goes on along the minus strand of NW_025814832.1, from coordinate 22,807,675 downwards.
CACACAGACAACCGCTCCAGCCTGGCTCTGATCAGGTCAACTTGCTCCTACCCACTATTTTTCTCCGCCCACCAGGCTCCTGTGTGTCTCTAGATCTGGTGCCTTCCCCGGACCCCCTCCAGCCTTGCCAGGCTGATGCCCATCCCCCTTCCAGGAAAAGGGACGTAAGCACAGCTGGGATGAATGACAGTCCCTAACATCCTATCCGGAAGCACCAGGGTGGTGGGGAGCTCCTGTCTGGGTCAGGGAGGGTCTGGGAATTCCTAGGGCTCGGGTGGGGGAGCCCAGGGAGGAGGGAAGCACCCCTTCCAGGAGCCAAAGAGAGGTGAGGCAGGATGGTTTTCCCCACCCCTTCCACAGTGAAGGCCACGTTCAGACCCCTGCCACCCTGCCTGCACACTTAGTGGGTGCGAAGTGGTATCTCATTGTGGGTTTGATTTGCATTTCCCTGATGACTACATCTCCTTAAGTGCTCATCTGGCCTTTTGTGTATCTTCTTTGCAGAAAGGTCTATTCAGATGCGTTTTAACCACTTCGTTGGCCCCAGGTCACTAGGCTGTCCTTCCTCCTTCCCTTCTCCCCCCCACCGCAGCCTGTTCTCCCTCTAAGCCCAGCTCTAGCCGGGCCCTCCCCCCTGCTTGAACCTTCAATGGCTCCCCATTGCTTATGGCCAAACTTGCCATATTGTGTTCTGTGAAAAGCGTTTTGGGAAAAGCAAAGAGACGTTCCTCTGGAAATGGTTCTGTGGTTAAACTATGGCCATCATTTTGGGAAATGCCACAACACTCAAACGTGGTCCAAGCTTGCCAATCAATGCGTGTTAGCTCAGAGAATTCCCAAAGCTAAACCAACAAACAAACATAAACAATCCCCTCCCGGACCCAGAATTTCCCCCAATGAATATGATGTTAGATTCACACCCTGCCTGTGTTTCCTTTTTCTTTACAATTTATTGAGATATAATTCGTGTATCATAAAGGTTCAGTCATACTGTAACGTGTATCAACGCTTCATTCCTTTTTGTGGCCAAATAATAGTCCCCTGTGTGGATGTGATCCATTTTGTTTGTTCATCAGTTGGCGGACATTTGGGTGAGTTTTACTTTGGGGCTGTTACGAATAATGCTGCCACGAACAGTCGCGTACAAGCTTTTGTGCAGACATATGTGTTCATCTCTCCTGGGTATATACCAGGGAGTGGAATTGCTGGGTCAAATGGTGAGTCTATGTTTAGCTCTTTGAGGAAATGCCAGACTATTTTTTGAAGCAATCACATCATTTAACGTTCCCACCAGCCATGCCCAAGGGCTCCGAATTCTCTGCGCCTTCACCGACACTTATTTATTTGACTTTTTGGTTCAAGCCATCCTCGGGAGTATAAAGTGATATCTCATTTGTGGGTTTTTTTTTAAGTGTCTATTTATTTTTGAGAGAGAGGCAGACAGAATGCGAGTGGGGGAGGACAGAGAGAGAGAGAGGGAGACACAGAATCCGAAGCAGTCTCCAGGCTCTGAGCTGTCAGCGCAGAGCCCAACACGGGGCTCGATCTCATGAACTGTGAGATCATGGCCTGAGCCCAAGTCAGACGCTTAAACGACTGAGCCACCCAGGTGCCCCTCACTGTGGTTTTGATTTGCTTTTCCCTAATGATTAGTGATGTTGAGCATCTTTTTATAGGCTTGTTGGCCATCTGTATGTCTTGTTTAGAAAAATTTCTATTCAGATCCTTTGCCCATTAAAAATTTTTTTTAAGTTTATTCATTTATTTTGAGAGAGAGAGAGAAAGAGGGAGAGAGAACATCCATGCACAGAGAGAGAGAGGGAGAGAGAGAGAATCCCAAGCAGCCTCTGCACCATCAGCACGGAGCCCAATGCTAGGCTCGAACTCACAAACTGAGATCATGACTTGAGCCATAATCAAGAGTTGGCCACTTAACCAATGAGCCACCCAGGCGCCCCGATCCTTTGCCCATTTTTTTTAAATTTTTTTTTCAACGTTTATTTATTTTTGGGACAGAGAGAGACAGAGCATGAACGGGGGAGGGGCAGAGAGAGAGGGAGACACAGAATCGGAAACAGGCTCCAGGCTCTGAGCCATCAGCCCAGAGCCCAACGGGGGGGACTCGAACTCCCAGACCGCGAGATCGTGACCTGGCTGAAGTCGGACGCTTAACCGACTGCGCCACCCAGGCGCCCCGATCCTTTGCCCATTTTTAAGCTTGCCTTTTTCTTATTGGGTTGTAAGAGTTCTTTATATATTCTAGAAACCAATCCTTATCAGATTTATGATTTAGAAATATTTTATTCCATTCTATGGGTTATCTTTTTGTTTTTGTGAAGGGGTCCTTTGAAGCACAGAAGTTTTAAATTGTGATGAAGTTCAGTGTCTTAGTCCGTTCGGGCTCCTGCGACAAAATACCACAGAGTGGGTAGATTATAAACAACAGACGTTTATTCTGGAGGCTGGAAGTCAAAGATCACGGCACAACAACAGTCAGGTGAGGACGCTCTTCGGGTTGCAGACTTTTCCCTGTATCCTCACATGAGGCTGGGGGGCTCTGGGGAGCTTCTTTTTATAAGGGCACTGATCCCAATCCGGAAGCTCTGACCTCCCGACCTAATCACCCCTCAAAGGCCCCACCTCCACCTTGGAGATCAGCACTGTCACATACAGATGTGGTGGGGAGGGGGACGGGCCTAAACATCGAGACCATGGCATGGTCTCGATGGGTTTGCCTATATTTGCCTATATTTTCTTTTGCTGCTTCCCTTGGTCACATCTGAGAATCCATTGCCAAATCCAAGATCACGAAGATTTACCCCTCTGCTTTCTCCTAAGAGTTTTTGGTTTAGCTCTTGTATTTAGATCGTTGATCCATTTTGAGTTAATTTTTGTACCTGATCTGAAGTAGGGGTACAGCTTTATTCTTTTGCAGGTGGACATCCAGTCATCCTGTCCTCTCCCCCATCCCCCACCCCTTAAATATTTATATATATATATTTTTTTTAATTTTTATTTTTTTAACGTTTATTTATTTTTGAGACAGAGAGAGACAGAGCATGAACGGGGGAGGGGCAGAGAGAGAGGGAGACACAGAATCGAAAGCAGGCTCCAGGCTCTGAGCTGTCAGCCCAGAGCCCGACGCGGGGCTCGAACTCACAGACCGCGAGATCGTGACCTGAGTTGAAGTCGGACGCCTAACCGACTGAGCCACCCAGTCGCCCCTATTTTTTAATTTTTAAATTTTATTTATTTTTGAGGGAGGGAGAGAGAGAGAGAGAGAGAGAGAGAGAGAGAGAGAATGTGAGCGGAGGAGGGGCAGAGAGAGAGAGGGAGACACAGAATCCGAAGCAGGTTCCAGGCTCTGGGCTGTCAGCCCAGAGCCCACTGCGGGGCTCGAACTCGCGTACCACGAGATCATGACCTGAGCCGGAGTCGGATGCTTAATTGACTGAGCCACCCGGGTGCCCTGAAATATTTATAAAACATCCAGTAACGGCTCATGGAATTCTGGGGAGCAGCAGTTGGGAAATGCCAACCTACAGGATCAGATCCAAGTTTCTTAGCCTGACCAAAGCCGCTCACCATCTGCGCCCAACTTACCCCTTCCCACTTAGTCTGGACGGGTCTCTTGGTGCTCCTCGGCAGTACTGGATTTTCCCGCCTCTGTATCTAAGCACATGCTGTTCTGATGCTTCCCCCCACCCCTACCCCTGCACCCACACAGCAGCCCCCTTTGTCTGCTGGAGTTCGCTCGCCTTCTAAGGAACGGGAAGAGCTAAGACTTGTTGGGTGCCTGCTGTGTACTATTTCCCTAAGCAACTTATTTGTATTATCCCATTTAATTTTTACAATAACCCTATGAAGTATATCCCCCTATCATCTCCATCTTACAGATGAGGAAGTCCAAGTTCAACGTGAGTAAGTAACTTGCCCAGGGTTACTCAGTGAGCAGGTCATGGAGGGAGAATCTGAACCCAGGCCATCTGACCCCAGAGTCCCTGCTCAAGAGGGGGACCCGTCACTATCCCCCCACAAGCTTTGCCGATTGCCGCCACTCTGCCCACTGCCTCATTAGTACCAAAGTATATTTCTCGGACTCTACGATGTATTTCGCTGAGACAACAAATTAGCGAGTGAGTAAAAGAATGAATAGAACTGCATTGTCAGAGCTGGAAGGGACCCAAGCGATGGTGCACATTCCAGGATAACAGCTTGATCTGACGGATAGGGACGTTCTGAGACTCGTCCAGGGTCACGAGTCGGGGGCAGAAACCGTGTCCGGACCCGGCCTCTTCACCTCCAGCCTCGCAGTTTGGACGGCACACCTGCTGTACCTCCTTTCGACACACATTTATTGAGCGCCTTCTCTGTGCGAGGCCCCAGTCTGAGCTCCAGCTGAGACAAACAGGATGAGACCCCTGGGATTTCTATCTCTCTTCCCAGGACAGGGGGCGCTTAGGCCTGGCAGGGCTCCTCCTGGGCTTCAAGACCCTCCTGGTCCCCCCCCTCCCCCCGTGTAGGGCCATCCCTGGGCTCCGGCCCAGCTTTCTCTGTTCTCTTGCAGGGAGAAGCCTCAAAGGGAGGTGGCAGTTGGCCAGGGGCACAGGGCGGGCCGGGAGGAAGGACCCTGGGTCCGGTTCATTTCCTGGCACCCTTGTTTGCCGCGTGCCCCTGGCTTCTGGTGGCTGTTTCCACCCCACCCAGAGCCTCCCTGAATGCAGGGGCAGCTGACCAGAGTCTGGAATTCTCCCACCATCCTCGGCCTGGCCCTCCCCTCAGAGCCCAGCAGATCAGGACTAGAATCCTGCTCCCCTCTGGAATGGTGTGACCTTGGGCATGTCGCTTTGTCAGTCCGGGCCTTTGCTTCCTTCTGGAAGCAGATTCTTCCTTCTGACCTCACAGGCTCCTCCTGAAAAATAAAGCTCGCAATCTACATAAAGAGCTTGGCGCAATGAGACTCCCCGTGAAACCTGTCACCCCTTTTCTCAGCCTAGCTCTCCCCATTTTCCTCCTCCAGGAAGAATTCCAGGATGCCCACTCTCCACCGGTCCCCATCTCTGTGTTGGAGTCCCACTCTGAGCCCCGGGGAAGGTCAGCCAGGCTCCTCTGTGATGGGGGTTCCCCAGGAGCTGATAACTCCACTAGCTCTTGGGGGTCCATTTCCCAGGCACAGAAACGTCCACGCACCGCAGTGAATGGAGCCGAAGGGAACCCACAAAGGAGCACTGCGATTTGTTTGATGGGCCAGAGAAGCTTCAATCTGAGGCATATCACTGACCTCCACTCCCAGCAGAGCAGTGTCGTAGGAGCTACGGGCAGGGTGGAGAGAGAGGGGGGCGGCCTGGGCTTGCCTTCTCTGAGAGTCAGGGCTGTTGGGAGCCCTGTCGTCACCCCCCCCCCCACCATCTCAATAAAAAAAAAAAAAACATTTATTGGCCTATTTACTCTGCGGCGGGCCCTGTGCACGTTCCTATCTACTCTCCGCAACGACTCTAGGGTTAGAGTGCAGTTATTAGCTCCAGTGCAGACAGAGAGACTGAGTCACAGAGAGCTTAATGGCGACATATGGCCCAATATGGCGAGCGCTCTATCCAAGGGAAAAACAGGGCTGTGCCAGAGCAGAAAACATCCGTTGAGGCCCGGGGAGCTGGGACTGGGCCTCGACTGGCCTTGATGGAAGGGGAGCTGTCGATGGGCAGGAAGATGCTGGCATGTCGCTTTCAGGCACTCCGGGCAAAGGTCTCGAGAAAGGGGCGAGCCGGATTTGGGGGATGATCTCCCTCCCCCACAGGCTGGAGCCAGGGGGAAAGGATGGGAGTGGGGGGTGCAAGGACCAAAGGGAAGCAGGTGGTCGTGGAGGAACCTCAAGCCCCGGGCTGAGCAGCGAGTCGTCTAAGGTTAGTTTTGAATAGGGTCAGGGTAGTAAAGCCCTGGGGCCAGGTAATGATTGTCCAAGGGAAGAGAAGGGAAGGGCACAGGGGGTGGTCCCATGCCAGGTGCGCCTCAGGTATGGTCTCAGTTATGTCCCAACTATTCCCAGAGTTGGGCATGACCGTCACCTCTTTGCAAAGAAATGAGGGTCAGAGATGACTAAAGGTGAGTCAGAGGCTGATGCGCGTTGGGGTAGGGGCTCCACTGCCCGGCACCCTGGCAGCAAGGATAGCTGTGCATTGTTCGGACGTCTAAGGGTGTCTGTGGGGGCAGAGAAGAGGGTAGGCAGGGAATGAATGAAGCGGGGGCCTCTGGGGTGGTAACCAAGAGAGTTAGAACAAGAAGGGGGCCAGAGGGAAGAAAGGACGGAGCTGAGGCCTGGAGTCCAGGGTGCAGGTGGTGAGAGACCCTGGGAACTATCTCAGGGGAGTCTGCTGCGGGCCAAGCCTGACCCCAAGGAGCCCGGTTGACATCCAAGCTGAGGCTAGTGCTTCTGGGGAAAGGCCTCTAGGATCTTCCCTCTGCCGGAAGGTTTGGCACGCGCCACTTTGGGGGGCCCTCCCGGACTCTGGCCTTGTCTTCCTCCACCCCTGTCCCGGGGCCTCTGGCAGATTGCCAAACACACCTCCACCTAGGAGGCCCCGGAGGTCCCGCGGACTCGCCAGCTACTGGCTACTGACCTCTCCCCGCATCCCCTGCACCGACGCGCCACCGGCTCCTGCCCCCGCGCTCACCCACGTATCTCTCACGTCCATGTACATCTCTGCAGCAGGGCAGGTCCTCGTCCTTTCTCGGGTCCATCCCTGCATCCGCCCCGGATCGGTCTTTTGAAGCCGCAAAGGCTCTCGGCTCACTCCCAGGGGTGAGGGAACCCAGCCGTTGCCTTCAGTTCCAAGGCCGGCAAGCCGAAGCCTTTCCTGAGCGTGTCCCTTGCAGCCTCTGTGATTGCTGCCCGGCTGCCCCGCCCGTGGCCCCTCGCTGGGCCCGTGTCCCCGTGCGCATCTGGTTGTCTCCCCCCACCCCCCCCCACACCGTACCCCTGAGTTCCATCTCATTCGGCAGTCCAGATGGTCTGTGCCCGCGCTCCGCCTCCGAGCCACGGTCAGGAGTGCTGCCCAGAGCAGCTGTGCCACCGAGGAGTGGCCGTGACGTCCCCCAAGCCCTTACAACTCTTCTTCCCATCAGAGGAGCCCAGGACAAGGCAGGGAAGGGACCTCCAGAGGGAAAAGCCCAAGACTCGGGGGCACTGTTTTGCAGGAAAGTGAAATCCCTTCTTCACTGCCCATCATGCTAACTGGGAACCAGTAAGGACAGTGCCAGGGGCCTGCCTGCCACCCTCCTCCATTAAATCATTCTCTGTCCCAGCCCTGGCCTCTTCCCTCCCTCCCCCTACCTTCCTGCTGCCTGAATCATTTATAACCCAGGGCCCTGGGCTCTGTGGGAGATGCTGTAACATCCTGCCCCATCCCTGCCAGGGAGCCCACGTGCTACCCTGCCAGGTGAGCTCCCTGCCTTTTAATAAGAACGTTCGGGAGACAAGGCCTTAGGGCAACAGGAAGGTTGCCTCATGGTGAGAATTTCTGTGATCCTGGCAGGAAAGGAGAGCGCCCGTTATGAGGAGGGGAATTTCTGGTACCTCCCAGGTCAAACTCCAGAGGGGTGCTCTGCCTTGCACATCAGGCTCGGGGTCCTGAGAGCAGAATTTGTTCCCGTCCCCCACCCCCACCCCCTGCTCCCTAGCTCACCAAAACTTGCAAGCGCATTTCAGATCAGGGGTAGCTGGCGTCACTGCCCTTCCACTCACGGGTGAGGTCCTCAGCGAGGGCTGGGGGGTGGAGTGCTCAGATGAGGGGCACGGGCAGGGAGAAGGCTGCAACCTGTGTTACTCAGGGCCCGGCTGGGTCTGCAGTGGGTGGGGAGGAGGAAGTGAGTCAGTGGGCACAGCAATTCATGCCTCAGAATTCTGACTTTCCTTTTCAACCCACTGAGCCAAGACATTTGTCCCAACAGGATCCCAGGGTGGGGGAGGGGACGGGAGCAAGAGAATATTTACGAGACCGAGCTGGCCTCTCACTCACCTCTACTGTGTTCTCTGATTTAGGGCCGTACGGAGCATGTGGCCAACTGAATTCAGCTGGACACACGGTGGCTGAAGACGCACTACCGCGTGTGAGTGACCGTCACGGGTGCTGGGAATACAAGTGTAATCCACAGTGCAGCACAACTATCTCGTAGTGAACGACTTCTGGGCCTCAGCTCCACTGTTTTCCAACAAACCTGTGCGTCGGGTTTCTATAATCACACTGCAAGCCCAGACTGGAAGTCACCGTAAGGCCTGGAAGATTCAAGAGTGACTGCGTGGCACCCCCATTGCCCGTCCACCCCCCCCCCCAGCCCTAAAATACAATGTGGTGCAGACTTAGGCTGTTTACATTTGAGAGCTCTCTGAATGTGGGGTCAAGGTGAAAGCTCGAATATGGGGCCAAGGTGAAGGCCTCCCTGGAAGATGTTCTGGTTCGTCTCTGACACCCCTGGAGGTTCTCAGCTCTGTGCCAGGCCATCGTAGGTTGTCAATGAATGTTTGAGGCTGACAGATTCTGAGCCGGGGACCAGGCGCCTGCCGGTATCTAGGTCACAGGAGAAAGGAAATCTGATAAACCCATTCATGCTTCACGGCTCCTCCCTCCCTCCTCAGTAATTTGCATTTCCAATTCAGATCAGAGATAGAGACCTGAGTCTTAATTCAATAGCAGAGATCTCATCCACTTAGTTCAACAAATATTAGGAGCCTTAGGACACACGGGATGCCGGCGAGGGAATAATGAGAGATCTCCTCCAGCCCTTTCGTTGCACAGATGGGGAAATCGAGGCTCGGAGGAGGAAAGTAACTTGCCCAAGGTGAGAAGGCCGAAAAGAGCCTGCACTCAACACACACACGGCACCCCAGTTCTGCTCCACCTCTCTCCCCAGCTGCCTGTGCACACCCCATCTGCGTGCTGACCTTGCTGTGAGGACTGAGCAAGCCTGGGGCTCTGGGCGAGCGAGATGGGGTCGGGGGTGGTCACCCAGAGGAAGGCTAGCGCAAACCCAGCAAGCGCTAAATAAACCGAGGCGCCTTTATAGGATCTTGACGTTGTCATTGTTGCGACTGAGGAAATTTTACCCCAAACCAGGCCCGGGTCTTCTGCCCTCTTCTGTCCTGAGGCCCCCGTCTTGCTAGTCCTTCCCTTCTCCCTTGTCCAGATACTCCTCCTCCAAGAAGCCTCCCTGCCTTTACAGCACAACCCAGAGTTGGCTTGTTGCCAGGCTCCCCCAGAGGCAGACGGACCCCACCCAAGGTTTTGCTTGATCTCAAGACTGATGACGCCACACACACGCCAAGAGGGCATGAAAAGGTTTGTTATTTACATAATTGAGGTCTCTGGGGGAGAGCGGGGCTGGCGTGTGGAGCAAGGTCTGAACCAGCCAGGGAGAGCAAGGAAAGGAGATTGCCTTCTTGTGGTTGGGGAGTGAGATCAAAGTGAGCGTTTGAGCAGAGAAGGCCTGACGGAGTTCGAATCCTCCATGGATGCCAAAGGAGGGAACACAGCCCCCCAGTTTTATTGTCAGCTTGTCCAGGTGTGGGGCAAAGGGGAAGAGGGAGAGGGGGTGCTTACAAGCTGTCAGCAGCCAATCAAAAACAGGACTCCGAGGGGTGCCTGGTTGGGGGGGCTCCGTCGGTTAAGCATCCCACTTTGACTCAGGTCATGATCTCACTGTTTGTGAGTGTGAGCCCTGCCTCGGGCTCACTGCTTGTCAGTACAGAGCCTACTTCCGATCCTCTGTCTCCCATTCTCTCTCTGCCCCTCCCCTGCTCGCTCGCTCTCTCTCTCTGTCTCAAAAATAAATAAACATTAAAAAAAGTTTAAAAAATGGACTCTGGGTCCTCCTGAGGCATGTTATGCATGTGTCTCTGTTTTTCTCCGTCTACCTTTGTAGCTACTAGGGCCCCTTCTCCACAGAGCAGAGCTGACATGATAAAGTCAACTGACGAATGAGACGAAGCCGTGGATGACACATCACTGGAACCAGAGGACTTCAGAACTTTGTCATGAACTTACGGTTTCCCTTTCTGCATCTCTCTAGCCCAGAGACCCTTCCAGCGTCCACGTCTCCCTCCATCCCTGCTCTGTCTCCCCCAGACCTATCTGACACTCCCCCACATTCCTTAGCTGGAGTCCCCCCCTCCCAGGCGCCCTGCTCTGGCTCCCACATTCCCTCAGGATACTCCCCTAGAGTGGAAACACCATCCCTCCTCCCTTTCCTGCTCCCAGCCCTGGGATCGGACATGCTGGTCATTCCTGTTTGGGATGGCCAAAGAGATAATGCCTGGCATAGAGCCCATCTGTCATCACAGGACGCTCAAAGCTGTGTCAGGTGGGACCCCTGCCCACACCAAGCGGCCACCCTGGCCCCTGCTCTCCTGGCCCTGGACGTCTCCCCTCCTCCAGGAATGCAGTGGAGGACCCAGCAGCCAGCCCAAAGGGGAACAAGGTAACTGGTCAACTTCCATCCCGGTCAGCTTCTTGTTCCTTGACCTTAGATGGCCCTATGGGCGCTAGACTAGAAGGCAGACTACGGGGAGAGGCTGGGTGGCTCTGGGAGTCACAGCCTGGGAACAGATGCTGTCCTAAGGGCAGACAGGGATGGATGTCGTCTCGCAGAACATCACAGAGAATGCTGTTACTTCAGCTGCTTTCATTTAGATGCATCTGGCTGTCTGACCAACATCTGCCTGGGACTCGTCTCTTAAAGACATAGGTGTGGTCAGGGGCTTCCGGTCCTAGCTCCGACTCAAATGAGCTGTGTGACCTTGGACATCCAGACTCCCTCATAAGTCAAGTGAGGATGATAATCCTGACCTCACAGAGAGGCCAGGAGGGTGAAATAAAAGTCTGCACGTGAAATGATTCATAAACTATAACGTGCAAGTCCCTTTCCAGCCTCTGAATCTAATTTTGTACTCCCAGCTCTTTATTCCTCTCCTTAAAGAGGGCTCCAAACTGTACAGGCTTCAGGCTCCCCCCCTCCCCCCCAAACCTAGAGCTGCCCCAAGTATTGTACAAATGTTAATGATTAGCATAAGTGGTCAAGGAGGACTCTGAGGCCAGATAATATAGGATTAAAATCCGAGCTGTGTGGTCTTCACCAAGTTGCTTAACCTCTCTGAGCCTCGGTTGCCTCATCTTTATTAAAACAGATAATCTTTTTTTTTTTTTAACGTTTATTTATTTTTGAGACAGAGAGAGACAGAGCATGAACGGGGGAGGGGCAGAGAGAGAGGGAGACACAGAATCTGAAACGGGCTCCAGGCTCTGAGCTGTCAGCACAGAGCCCGACGCGGGGCTCGAACTCACGAATCGTGAGATCGTGACCTGAGCCGAAGTCGGCCGCCTAACCGACTGAGCCACCCAGGCGCCCCTAAACAGATAATCTTTGAAGATTGTTGCGAAGCTTTAATCTAATAATCTTTGTAGGGGCACCTGGGTGGCTCAGTCGGTTAAGCGTCCGACTTCAGCTCAGGTCACGATCTCACGGTTCGTGAGTTCGAGCCCCACATCGGGCTCTGGGCTGACAGCTGGGAGCCTGGAGCCCGCTTCCGATTCTGTGTCTCCCTCTCTCTCTGCCCCTCCCCCGTTCATGCTCTGTCTCTCTCTGTCCCAAAAATAAATAAATGTTAAAAAAAATTTAATAATCTTTGTAAAGCACTTAGCATAGTTCCTGCTGCATGAGCACTTGCTACATAGTAGTTTTCTTCTTACTATTATAAACTCTCAGAGATAGGCCCTCTAAGTCAAATTTCAAGAGAGCGAGTGCGGAGTCCTGAATTTCTGGGCCAAAATAAGAACGTTCCTTCAGCCTGGAGAAAAGAATGTTCAGCGGAAGTGGGTCTTTGTGCTTCAATATGAGAAATCTGAGTCAGATTCAAGAAAGTAGATAGTGACCTCTTGAAGTTCCCTTTCGGTTAGATTCTTCTGAGGATAACGAGACCTTTGGGCCCCGCCCACCAACCTCCACCTGGCACCACCCATCACGCACCTATGGGGGCTCCGTCCCCGCCCAGTCTCCAAACACTCCGTCTGAGCCCGAGTAGGAGAAGGAGACCTTTGGGATTCTGCTGGGCTGGGCCCTGAAGGCAGGAGTGGATGAGATACGTGTACGGTCTGGGCCCAGCTCCCTGGCCACACAGTGCGTTCTAAGGAGAAGGGACTCATTTCCACCCCGACGAGCTTATAAGGGAGACGAGAAGGCTCAGCCCTTTGGAGGAACTGCTGTCTTGTGGCTTACTACAACTAGCAATGCTTGGTTATTACCACTGCTAAATATCCGTCTGGCTTTGCTGAGGGACCACTCCCAGCCCGGATCAGGGTGGGCGAGGGCGGGTAGGCAAGAGAAATCAATCTCGACAAGGACAGCGAAGGGCCTGGGTGCGAGGAAGAACGCCCAGAGACCGCCAGCCTCCTCTCGGGGACTCACAGCGCCGCGGAGGCGAGCCGGGCGCATTCCAGCCAGCGGCGCGCGGACGTCGGTTCCCAGATACGCCAACGCCGGGGCTCTCCAGCCGGGCCCGCAGAGGTGGCCGCGCCTGGAACTGCCTTTCCAGCAGCAGTAGCAACCGGAGCAAAGCGGCCGGACAAATCCCACCCCCGGCCCCGCCCGTCCAATCCATCTTGCTCGGGCGTGGGGGTGGGGGTGGGGGGTGACGCTTCTTGGGAGAAGCATGGGGCGGGGAAGGGAAATCCAAGCCTTTGGGGGCTCCCGACAGGTGTTTGGGGCTGAAGGCGGAGCCTGGTGAGGGAGGATGAGGAGGGAGGGGCGATGCTGCCCCTTTAAGAGGCGGTGGCGGAGCCGGGACCTTTTCTCTTTCCCCGGAAGGAAAGCGGAGCCCCGGCTGGGCGCGCAAGGTGGGGAGGTGCGGGCTTGGGCGTGGGGAGGCGGGGCGCGCGCGGAGGGAACCCCTCCCTCCGGTCTTCCTTGCGGTCCACCGGTCTGCGTGCCCAGAGCCGCCGCCGAGCCGGGATCGAGGGCCACAGTGCGGCCAAGGGGGCGCGGCCAGGACCAGCTGGGGGCAGGGTGCCCGGGGCGGTGGGGGGTGGGGGGGCGGTGACCCGGCGGCCGGGCAGGCGGGAGAACCGACCCGCGAACCTCGGAGAGGAATCTGAGAGCGCAGACCCTGAGAGGACTTGAGACTGACCGGGGCCGGGGGCCAGAAACTTAGCGCGGCGCTGCGGCGCTCAACGACGCGGCCCGCGCGACTGTTCTGCGGTGGCGCGGGCAGCAGGTGAACAGGTCCTCACTCCCAGCTCCGCACCCTCACGCGCTGTCGCCCCGGCCCCCGCTCGCAGCCATGGGCCCCGGCCCCCGCCGCGCCGCCTGCGTCCCGCGCCCGATGCTCTGCGCGCTCGCCTTGATGGTGGCCGCCGGGGGCCGTGTCGCCTCCGCCTTCAACCTGGACACCCGATTCCTGGTGGTGAAGGAGGCCAGGAACCCGGGCAGCCTCTTCGGCTACTCGGTCGCCCTCCATCGGCAGACGGAGCGGCAGCAGCGCTACCTGTAAGTGAGGCTGGCGGGGGTGGGGTGGGAGGGTGTGCGCAGGGTGCGCGGATCCTTAGCCGAGGCGCAGCCGGGCTTCCAGGCCCGCGGGGCCGCCGCCGGCTCTAGGGAGTCGGGATTAAGGGGGCGGGGACCTGGGCAGCCCTTCTGTTGCCAAGGTCTGGCGGGAAGTGGAGGGGTTGGGTAGGGGATGGGGTCGGTAATCGCTGGCAAGGGCTGACCGGGCCAGAACCTGCCTAAACTCAGCCTCTGGGCTCTTCACACCTCTCTTGATTAGAAGTGGGATCCCCGTTTCCTGGGCACCCTCCCATTCTGTAAACCGAGGACCTCATGTAAACCGAGTATTTCTCTCCAGGGCTGGGACCTGGGGAAAATAAACACCTAGTGGATCCCTCTTCCCCCGTTCCTGGGAAGAACCCGTGGGCGTATGTATTTAAGTCCTCCCAGGCCTTTACACCTCGCATTTTAGTCGGCCGGCCATGCCAGCCACACCCTCCCTCTGCAGAGCCGGACTGGAGGGCCTCCTCAGCTGCTGGGCAGTTGCTGGGTGAAGTGATGGGCCAGTGTGGGCGTTTGGAGCTGTCCAGGAGCTCCCTCTGACCCCTTGAGGATGGGGAAGTCGAGGGAGCTGTCCCACCTCCTGCTTGGTCTCCTGCTCCCCAAGCCACCCCCAGCAGGGACGCCCTCCCACCAGACATCTTCCCTGCATTCCACAGATTCATGTTGAATCTTCAACCCTGAGTGTGTTTGTTTTGGTTTGAAGAGGGAAAGAGTGTTTTTCTCTTCTGGTCGCCTTCCCCAACAGCTGTAAGGAGAAGGAGGGGGAGCAGCTAGCCACAGGGGAGAGGAGAGAAGGAGATTGCATCCAGCTGTTTGTGTTTCCTCCCCCCATCCCCCCTGCCATGGTGCACACTCGCGTCTAGAGGGGCGTGTGCAGGTTTCAGAGGGTTCTCTGCCATGGGCTCTGGTGCTGGGGTTGGCATTTGGGAGAGAAAGGCAGCTGGGGCCGGGGAGGCCACTCCAGGAGGGAAGGAGTTATGACAGGTGGGCAGGGCCCCCCCCCACCTCCTTGGGCTGGGGGACCTGCCAGACATCTACCCCCACCTGGTGTCCAACTCCAGCTGAGCGAGAGGACATAGGCACATACAGGGTGTTATTGAAGCCTTTCCCAACGTTGGCTGGGGCCTGCAGAAACTTGAGGAAGCTTGGAATATCCAAAGTCCAAACTCTGCCCCGGCCTCAGCCTCTGCCCCTGCTGGCCCAGCCCCAGCCCAGTCTACCTACCTCCTTGGCCTCCATGTCGCTTCTGCAGGGGCCCAGTCCACCACACCCTTCCCAGCACAGCGCCAGCAACTTCGGGCTGCCCTTCGTCTTTTGGAGACCCTAAGTGACCGTCGGCACAAGTTTCTATATTGGTGCTCTTTCCGCCCCAGCCCCAAAAAATATTTTCGGATTTTTCAATCCTGAATCTGCATGATATAAGGCAGCATAGTGTAAAGAGAAGATCAGGAAGGCAAGATTAAATAGTGAAAAGCTGGAGTAAATAATGAATTCTGTAAGCCCCACCCCACCCCCACCCCCATGTGGCCTTGGGCAAGATATTTCCCTTCTCTGGGCCAGTTTTCCCCAAAGAGGGGTTGGACCTGGATCTATATGCTCCTTCCTGCTTCTGTTGGCCTATAAGAGGCAACTTGGCATGGAGGAGAGAGAAAAGGTGCCAGAGTCCCACTGCCAGTTTCCAGTCTTGGATCTGTCACTAATATCTGAGTCTTAATTTCTCTGCATGTCAGGGGGAGAACAACATGACTTCTAGTTCGGCTTTCGTGAGATAGTGTGTATATCTCTGCGCTGTGTGTATGCCTACGTCTCCAAGGAGCAGTTTAGGGCTCTTGTGCCAGAGCCGGGCCCTCACTGACCAAGATGGCTGAGCAGAGGACCTCTACTTTTCTTCCTGGGCAGCTGGAGATGGCATTAGGCGTGCCAGGAGCCCAGAAGGTTCTAAAACGACTGCACCTTGGAGAGGCAGGTAGTTCTAGATAGAGTTCTGGGCCAGTCTCTCGGATGTCCTGTCTTTCCCGGGGGTGGCTCTGTCTCTTGGCTCATCTCTCCTCCTCTCGCTGAATTCTGCCCCTTGGCCCTTGGGGAGAGCCAGCCGGGCCAGCTGGGTTTAGCTGCGGCCAGCTGTGGAGCCAGATGCGAACAGCTGCTTGAGGGGGACCGACAAGTCAAGTCTTATATTCTGTTAGCCGCAAAGCCCCTCAGAAAGGGGAGAGATTTCATGGTCCTGAAAAAACTCTTGGCCTGGGGTTCCTAGAAGGTTTCTGGGAGATGCAGGGGCCCCTGAAAATATCGTGTGTCTGTGTATTGTTCTGGGGGCAGAAGGAGGGGAGGAGTGTGGTTTTCATCATATTCTCAAAGAAGGCCTTATTCCAGAAGCGGTTAAAAACCCAGGTGTGGACCTCTTTGTTCACCTTTATCTCTGGACCGGATTTCCCCGTCTGCAACATCAGAGCTCTCTCCAACCCAGCTTCCCAGTCTCTGGAAGTGAGGGGTGTGGAGCAGGGCCAAGGACTAAGGACTTTGGGCTTCTTGGCGAGACGCATGAGGAGCCTGGGGGAAGCAGAGGGACTATTCCTCTGGGAGATGGCCCCTGCCCCCAGCCCCCTGCACCTGCTCTGTACTTCCCTCCTGGGAATCCAGTTGTCCTGGTCTGGCCTGACCTTGTGGGCTATGGAAGATACCTCTGGGGCTCTCTCTCCCCTTTGCCCTTGCCTGGAAGTGAGGAGCCTGGGGCAGCGGAGGTGGTTGTGGCTCCTGGCAAATGAGGTCATATCTGAGGTAGGTAGGTAGGAACCAGGCTTGCCTGCTGTGCTCTCCTAAAACATGTGTCCCGGGGCAGGGCAGACGCCTGGCAGCTTCCAAGCCTCGTGCCAGAGGAAATGGGCAGAGCAGCCGTGGCTGCGGGAGAATTCCCGCATGCGTGGTACCCTCTTCCTCTGGCTCTCTCCAGTGACCAGTCCAGGCCAAGGAGGTTTAAAACTGGGCAGGAGGCAGGGGAAGGCTGATCTGGTAGAAAAAGAAGTGGAAGGGATTTGGCCAGAGCTAAACAAAGGAGGAAGGGGATGTCTGACGCAGTGCAGGGGACTGAGGTTAGATGGCACGAAGAACGCCCTAAGGAATCAAATACGGAAAAAATACTAAGGAGCCAGCAAGAGGGAGATGAAATGAGAAAGACTCCTTGTTTGGGGCCAAGGCCTCTTTCTCCTGTCCTCTCTCATTGTCTCGCTGCCTCCAGCTTATTGCTCTGGTTCTTGGGCTGAGTCACCAGAAGGGAGAGGGGGCAGCGTAAGGCAGACGTAGGGGGAGGACGGAGAGGGCCACGGTTCAGCTGCCACAGGAGCAGCCTCTGGGGAGATGGCTAATTCGGGCAGCAGGATGGGCGCAGAGCTGGGATCCTGCGTCTGGGAGCTGCCCCCACCCGCACCCCGCGGGACTCAAAGGGGAGGGGGTGCCCTGCACGACCCGCTTCCCGGCCTGAGGAGTAAGGCACCGGGCCTGTGGTCTGAGTGCTGGCCCCTCTGGTTCCTCCAAGGTAACTGAAAGCTTCCCACCTGAGTCACCCCAGCGCCCCCCCCGAAGCCAGGGGCCTGGGAAGTTGAATCTTACAGGCGGTCTCTCTGAGCATCAGCCCACCCCAGGGCCCCCCAGGGGGCCAGCCTGGTGCCTTAACTGCTCCTGGATCCCATTCCCCAGCCTCCTCCCATTCTGCTGCTTTCTGCTTGGCTGTTGCATTAGCTTTGAACCGCTCCGGGAAGAGTGATGGGATGGGGGTGAGGAAGTGCTTTGATGGGACTTGGAGCTCGAGGGACTCCCCAGAGGCCAGGAGGGGGCTGTCTGGCTGGAGCCAAAGGAGAGGCTGAGGAGGCAGCTCTTTGAAAGCCCTTGAGAGGTCATTTCATCCATCCCCCTAGTTCCCAGAAGGCCCCAGCCCGGCTCCAGGAGAGGGGCTGTCCGATCTCCCTCCTTTCTTCTGTGCTCCCAGAGCTAGGTAAAGCATCCCTCTAGCTTCCCTTCTCTTCTGACTGCTGCCCGGAGGGTGGGCTCGGGGGTGGTCTGGGAGGGGTCAGCTTTTGGACTCACTGATCTGGACCGGACCCAAAAGCAGGTAGCAGAGGTGCTCATTTGCATGGTATTTCACACTTCAGTTTACGTGCCAGTAAGGTCTCTCCCACACACCTGGCTGTGGCTAGAGGAGGCCGGACCTGACCTTCAGCACAGGCCTTCCCCCATCCAACTCCCAGTCCTCTGGCTATAGACCCACTGGATCGCGGGCTGGGAGCCAGAGGGCCTTAAAGGGCCTCCGAGCAGGCCAAGTAGGAGCTAAAAATACTCGAAAGGGTTGGGGGGGGGGGCTCCCTGTGGAATCTCTGGGAGAGGAGGGGCCTAGGATGTGGGGCTGGAATTAGGGCACCAGCCCTGCCCCACTGCCCATCAGTGGGCACAAGGCTGGTGCAGGGTGAGGGCTGAATGGGTATAGATGGCAAAGGGATTTCTTTCAATCTAGTTGCCATTCGTGCCTGGCTCTGCCTGCTCGGTACCCCAGGGGGCTAAGGGGAGGGGCCCCTCCGCCCATGCCCTCTGAGATGAGCAAAGCTAGGAGGTCACGGTCACCCGGCTCCTCAGCCACCTCACCACCCCCCCCCCACCCCAACAACTTGGTCAGGGCTCAGCGGGGGGCCAGCAACACCGCCACTGCATTTCGCGCCCTGGACTGCAACCGGGGCTCCCCAGGGACTCCTCGCCCACCGAGGCCTGGACCTACCCCTTCAAGGTCACGGTAGCCATCCCTCAGCCTCTACCTCCAGCCAAACCTGAGCGACCGTGCTAGAATGCCCCACCCCCACCTTAGTGATTCCACCCCCGTGGAAGTGCCACTTAGGTCCCGACCTCTGCTCCCTCTAAACCGAACTAGTCTGCTATTTGCCCTTGGTTCCAGGTCCCCTAAACCCGGTGGGGCAAAGATTCCTGGGTGCTTGGGTGGAGGGGGGGACACCTGGGAGTAAGTTAAGGCCAGTCCCTGATGCCACAAGGAGTCAGACGGACGGTGCTCACGTTGGCCATGACTTCATAGTCAGAAAGCCCTCTTGAAGAATGAACCCCTTTGTCCCCCCTCCAGGGTTGGTGGGACAGCTGCTGTCCCCATTTTACAGATGAGGCACTCACAGCTCAGAGAGGGAAAAGAAATTGCCGCACAAGGCGGAACAAAGCCCGCGAGCAGGCCGTCAGGTTTTTTTTTTCCCCACAGGCTGGCTGGAATGTTCCTTTCCCACGGGCTTTTGCTTCTGTCTCTCACCTGTCAGTTGCGCCGGGGGCAGATGTCCATGGGTGGTCAGGCAGCGGACTCACCGGGCACCCTCTCCGGCCCAGACAGTGGATGACTAACCGGGCCTGGCTGCCACCCTGGTGTCCTGCCAGCCTTCCTGCCCGCACCTCCTAGCACTGCTCTGCTTAAAGAAGCCGCACCCCCGCCCCCAGCCACACTTCCCAGGGTGAGGTCTGAGCCCGAGGAGTGAGGTGCAGGCAGAAGTCCCGCCCCCTTGCCAGCACCCCCAGGCAGCGCATTCCTGACATCAGTGGGCGGAGGCACCCCAGGTCCCGGCATGCCCGGGCCCTGCCCTGCCCCCTCCTTGCAGCCCTTGCTTACAGGTCCCAGGAAGGAGCTGCAGGTGGGGCCGTTGCTGTGCACCTCCAGACTCTGGCAGGAAGCCCAGAGCCCAAGTTCTGAGCCGGAAGCCTCAGGGTGATAGTGTTGCCGGGGCCAGATGGAGGGGTACCTAGGAGGTACCCGTCACCCAGAAGGCTGCGTCCGTCAGGGTCTGGCAGGCGGGCCTGGCCGAATGTCCAGAGGCTGCCGGGAGATGATGCCCCAAGAGCAAGGGGGACGTAGAGCTGTCTTCTCAAACTGAGGTGCCCATGTTAGACATGCAGGTTCCAGGGCTCCACCCCCAGATGCAATTCGGACAGTCTGTGGTCGGCTGAGGGCTTTGCTGTTTTAACAAACATGCCAGAGATTTCTGATGCTGGTGGGCTAAGGACCGTCTTCTGAGATCCTGCTTCCAGACTGATCTGCCCTCCTCTCCAATAGCCACCTCTCTGGGACGGGATGGGTGGCCAGGGCCCTAAGCACCCTTGGAGGAACTTGCGGTTAGCATCCCCAAAGACGGGTTCTAGGCAGGCTGGGGGCAACGTGATTGTCCTCGCCCATCCCCACGCTGGTGCCCACTGCCAAGAACTCTGCCCTGCGGCCCCATTGTCCAAAGTGTCAGGTACCCAGCCCCCCGCACCTTGTATGCCTGTCTCAAGGTGGTGGTGGTGCCGTGTGGGGGGAGAGTAGGTATCACCCAAGTCACTTCAGGGCCCTGCTGACCTCGGCTCATCTGGCTGTGGTTTAGGGGACACTCGCTGCATTCACTCGTTACCTCCTATTCTTTGTTGCCAGCCCCTGGACCGAAGTCCTCATATACTTTAGAGGGGAAGGACCCAGTCCTCCAGCAGCCCACCCCACCCCTCACACGGTTTCCCCTCAGGCCCCCCGGAAGTTGACCTGTGCCAGGATTCCTCCAGACTTTCTTCCAGTCTACCTTCACCTCAGAAGCCAAAGCATTCCTTCCAGAAGCCAGATCCGACCGTGTCACTCAGATGCCAAACATTCCTCCCCAAACCCAGATCTGCTCCTGTCACTCCCTTGTTTAGAAAAATCCTTCTGTGGCTGCCCTTTCCACCCTGCCCTCCTGTGTGGCCCCACCCCGCCCCCTGCCCCCCGCTGTACTAGGGGCCTTGTGGATCCTGAGTCACCCTGCTTGCTCATACTTCCTGGCCTTTGCACATGTCGCACCTTTGCCTGAAGTGCCTGCCCTCATCGTCATCGGCACAGGCCGGGCTCCCCCTTCTGTGTGCCTCCCTGACTGCTCCCCACACTGGATCTGGGCAGATTTGCTCCCCGCTTTCGTCTCCTGAGGCACTTACTTAAGATGTCTGTTTTCTTGCCGGCCTCCCCTGCACTGGCCACTCCTGGAGGGAGGGGGCCAGCATCCATTCATCTCCTGACCCCAGATCCTGGCACACAGCCTGGCACCTGGGACCCGGCAGATGCTCTGGAAACATGGTGAACAGGGAGTTGTTTGAAGCAGGCCTTGGGGAGTCTGAGCTCGGGTTCACCAACCTCCTTGCCCCCCAGGCTCCTGGCTGGTGCTCCCCGGGACCTCGCCGTGCCTGATGGCTATACCAACCGGACCGGTGCTGTGTACCTGTGCCCGCTCACTGCCTACAAGAATGACTGTGTGCGGATGAACATCTCTGAGAAAAGTGAGGGGAAGGCGCTGGGGGTCAGCGCTGGGTCAGGGGTCTCGTGGAGGGGGGTAGCACAGAGAGAATGATCTGGAGGAGCTATCAGGCTTACCTGGGCAGTTTCTAGTCCCTTCTTGTCCAGCTGGGAGGAGGGAGCTCTTAGAGGAGAGTGGGACCACATGGGATTTGTGGAGCTGAGATTAATGGCGGGCTGGGGGAGGGGCACGGGGGGGGGATGCTGTCTGCAGGAGCAGAGGTCCAGAAAGACCAACCCCGGCCCTCAGAGGCTCCAGGCACAGGGAGGATGAGTGCCCCGGCTCATGATCCCTCCCATGCCGACAGGTGACCCTGATCATCACATTATTGAGGACATGTGGCTCGGGGTGACTGTGGCCAGCCAGGGCCCTGCGGGCAGAGTCCTGGTAAGTGGGTACTCACTGTCAGCTCCCCCCACCCCAGCCCTCTCCTTCATTTCCCAGCAGCTGGGGAGGGAAGCAGAGGGCAGGGGAGGGGTCTTGGGTAACTGAGCTGGGACCTTGCAGATGTCCATTTCTATGCCTGTATGTCTCCAGGGGCCTGAGTGTCCCTTCGATCCTACTCTTATGTGGCAGTGGGGTGGGGGGAGGGGTGCTGGCATGCGCCTAGGGCCTGGCATGGCTTGGGTCCTGTCTGAATCACCCACTTCCTCTCCCCCCATCCCCACCGCCACCCCTCCCCCCGGGGTGCTCACCCTTCGTGGGAACGAGCTGAGGGAACTGTGAGGAGGAAAGGGCAGAGAAGGCCTGGGGCAGTGCGGCCTGGGCCCGCTCCTTCCTGACAGGCTGCTGGTGGAAGAGGCACAGCCCTGCTGACCCCAGCTCACCCGGCTGGGGTTTGGGGGCCACTCCCTGCTGTCACTTGCCAATTCCTGGCTGCATTCTTCAGTGTCGGCCCCTGGGTGGGGGGGGTCTCAATTTCTGAATCCCAGATAGACCGTTCTTTTTTTCATAAAAATTGATGTGAAATTTACAGCGAAATGTACAGATTTTACCTTTTAGTGAGTTTTGACACATTAAACACCTGTGTCAACAGATACCCACTAAAGAAATATTTACATCACTCCGGAGAGTGTGTCCCCTTCCAATCAATCGCCACCCCCATAGTCATCCCTGTTGCAATTTCCGTTACCTTTGAGCACTATTTTAAACTCCGGGTTTGCATCAAATGCCGGAGCTTAAAACTGAGATGCCGTTTTAGAACTGTGTTATGGATGGTGTGGTCTGGGATTCCATTTAAGGCAGTCCTAGATCCTGGGCGCTTCGACAATTGTCTGCTGACCCGTCTGTTCATGCCACAAATGTTTAATGAGCACCTACTGTGTGCCGTGCAGTTTGCTGGCACCGGAGGCTTAGCAGTGACTCAGGCCCATGGCTGGAAGGAGACACAGAAACCAAGCACACGAGACCCAGGCCTAGTTCTGGATTTCACCTGACCCCTGGTTGTTTTACAAACACCTTGTTCTCATCGATTTGCCCCACAACTCTTTGTCGAGCCCCTCTAGTGTGCTGGGAGAGGGTATGACAGGGGCAGAGCAGTCTAGCCCAGTACTGAGGAGCTCAGACGCAGGAGCCTGACAGCCTTGGTTGGAGTATTCTCTGCTTCTGTCTGGGACCCGAGAGCCTGGATCCCACATCCCCTCATCCTTTCCCCTTTTCCTTTTGCCAAGATCTGTAAGCCACTCTCCCGCCCAGGACCTCCCGGCCTTCCAAAACATGTTCCCAACCTTCAGAGCAGATTTCCAAATCCCAGAAAGGAGACGCAGGTCCAGGTGTCACTGTGGGAAGAAAAACAAGCCAGGAGACCTCTTCCAAGTCCTCCCTAGCAAAGCCAGAGGTGCACAGGGCCAAGGAGACAGCGGGTCTTCGGTCCCTGCTACGGGCTCAGGCTGTGTGTGTTGTGGGGGGGTGTGTCCCCAGGTCTGTGCCCACCGCTACACCCAGGTGCTGTGGTCAGGGTCCGAGGACCAGCGACGCATGGTGGGCAAGTGCTATGTGCGGGGCAATGACCTCCAGCTGGACCCCACTGATGACTGGCAGACGTACCACAATGAGATGTGTAACAGCAACACGGACTACCTGGAGACGGGCATGTGCCAGCTGGGCACCAGCGGTGGCTTCACCCAGAACACTGTGTACTTCGGCGCTCCGGGTGCCTATAACTGGAAAGGTGGGGACCAAGGGGGACGGGAGGAGGAGCACCCACTCCCAGCCAGCCCCCCCCCCACCCCCACCCGGGACAGCCAGCCCAGACCCTCCCCACCAGAGGGCAGAAGAGATCTCTCTGCCCATATCAGCAATCGCCAGCACCTCTACTATTTTAAAGCGCCTACTATGTGCCGGAGGCTTTAGACGTATTATGTTAAGTAATCCTCAAATACTCTTATGAGGCAGGTATCATTATACCCATTTCATGGAAAGCTGAGCCTCCGAGAAGTAAAGTAAATTGCCCAAGGACAACAGTAAGTTACGAAACCTGGACTGGAGCGCGGGTCCATCTGACTCCACTTCAAGAATTTGAAACCTTATTAAAACCATAAAACACGCTCCTGGTACGACTGCTGACTGGGGCGGAAGGATTTGGTAAAACAAAGAGTTTAAGTGCCCCTCCTCTCCCACCCACTTCCCTTGTCCTGTTTCCCTGTGCAGATTACTAAGTGTCTCACGGAACCGCCGATTTATTTTAGGATATATAGATCTCTCTCTCTCTTTTTTAATTTTTTAATGTTTATTTATTTATTTTGAGAGACTGCGCGTGCGCGTGTGAACAGGGGCAGGGACAGAGACACAGGAGAGAGAGAATCCCAAGAATCCGCCTGACAGCACAGAGCCCGACGTGGGGCTCGATCTCACAACTGTGGGATCATGACCTGAGCCCAAACAGCCACAACCAAGAGTCGGATGCTTAACCGCCTGAGCCACCCAGGCGCCCCCAGGATATGCAGATGTCTTTTTAAAGATACCTTTTTAAAACACACACGCAAACAGAATCACAACTAAACATGCTGTTCTGTTACTTTCTCTTTTGCACTTATCAACAAGCTATGGGCATTTTTTCACATCGGTACTTATAGGGCAATCTTTTGGGGGCCTGTAGAGTATTTCTTTGTACCAAGAGCCGTGCTTGTAACTGCTGTGCCCCACACTGCCGCTCAGGTGTCTGAGGGCTCCCGTCCCTTCCACGTCTACCTGTGTCCACCACACGTGTTGTAGCTGCAGTGAGCCTTCTGTCCTTACTGCATCGTTATTGTAGAATCAACCGGCACAGAGAGGCCTTCCTCTTGACCAACAGGTAGCCCAGGGCATGGTTGTAGCTCGGCTCACCTGAGACTGAGGCCTCTGCTCAGTCCTCTGGTCCTGCCTCCCCTGCCCCCTGGTCCTTTAGAACCTCAGCAGGGCAGTGGCTACTCTCCAGCAGCAGACCCATGGAGCAGGGGACAGGTAGGCAGCCTGAGTTTGGGGGCAGAACCAGGAGATAATAGCCTGGCGTCTGGCCTCGGGGTCTAGAGTGAGGGAAGAGTCATCTAGTATCCGGGAGCCTGGATGACCAGATTCTAGCCGTGTCTCTTGCAACTGCTTCCCATCCCCGTGCCTTGTTTTTCTCATCTGTAAAATGGGCATCATCATTCTACTTCACAGAATTATTAAAATAAAGGGGACGGGTTTCGCCAATGGCAAAGTGCTCACAAATAGAAGGGGTTATTATTGTCCTTATTGGGGTAGGGGTGGCAGGGGGACCTCGATAGGGAGGACGAAGACAGTGGTGATCTAAACTCCTCTCCTCCCCCTCCCGGAAATTCTTGTGAAGGAAACAGCTACATGATTCAGCGGAAGGACTGGGATTTATCCGAATATAGTTACAAGGAGCCAGAGGACCAAGGAAACCTCTATATTGGTGAGTCCAGCTGTGGTGGCTCATTGGGTGGTAGAGGAAGAAGGGGGCTCAGTTCCTAGCCTGCTGGCCTCTCACCTTCAGTGCCTGGTACGACAGCGAGGCCACGGTGCAGGCGTGAGAAGGGCCGTTGAGTTCAACTAGCACACGCCCGTTGAGCACCGCCTATATGCCGGGCCTCTTCTGAGCACCCGAGATGCAAGGTCTCTACCTTCACGGAAGTCACAGTCCAGTGTGCGGGCGGGATTGGAGGCTGGGCGTCCACAGTCCACTTTCTTTCCCAACTTGGGATAGAGGAATAGAAGATATCTGGGGGATGTGGGGGGGCTGGGTCCAGAGTGGAAGGGGACAAAGTGTACTGAGCCTTGACTGACCACCCTCCCCTCGTCCCAGGGTACACAGTACAGGTGGGCAGCGCCATCCTGCACCCCACGGACATCACGATTGTGACGGGTGCCCCACGGCACCGACATATGGGCGCTGTCTTCTTGCTGAACCAGGAGGCAGGCGGAGACCTACGGCGGAGGCAGGTGCTGGAGGGCACGCAGGTGGGCGCCTATTTTGGGAGCGCCATTGCCCTGGCAGACCTGAACAATGATGGGTGAGAATCCAGGGACATTCTCGGGGGCCAGGGGGAATGGTGAGGGGGGCAGGCTTGTGCAAGCCACAGGGCAGAGAAATGGAGGGTTGTGGTTGTTCATTTGCTTGCGTGCTGTTTACAGGGATTTGCAAGTCAAATTTGCGTGTTGATTTGCAATTAGACACTAGGCGATTCCGGGTATTTACATGTCAATTGCACGACACCTGCGTCTCCGTTTGTCAGTTTATGGTTCTAGTGGATGTGGGTTGTTTGGGTGTGATCTGCGGCTCCATGGCTTCTCCAGGACACACGGTTCCTCTTAAAGGGTCATGTTGGCCTTCCCATGTCCTTCACGTGACCAGAAATGCCATTTGTATAGCCGTGTGTTCTGGCACAATTGTACCTGCTAAACAAGAGTTCTGTTGTATATTGGAGGCTGACCCCACACTCCCATTTCCCCTCCTTCTCTCCTGTGCAGGTGGCAGGACCTCCTGGTGGGCGCCCCGTACTACTTTGAGCGGAAAGAAGAGGTGGGGGGTGCCGTCTATGTCTTCATGAACCAGGCAGGCACCTCCTTCCCTGCCCACCCCTCCCTCCTCCTTCACGGCCCCAGTCGCTCTGCCTTTGGCTTCTCTGTGGCCAGCATTGGTGACATCAACCAGGACGGATTCCAGGGTATGAGCCAGCACTCCTGCCCCAGCACACCCACTGACTGAGTGCCAGCCGCATACCAGCCTTGGCAGGGCCTGAAGAGGAGACTGGGGCCCAGGGCCAGGGAGCTCACAGCAGTCATAGAGAGAGGCCGTGCGGAGGGAGCCACCAGAGGCAAGCTCGGTGGACCTCCTGGAGGAGTGGATGTACCACTGGGCATCGGAGTCTGGGCTGAGTGTGCACACTGGAGGGGAACAGAAGGGGCAGAACATGAGCATGGGGTACTTGCCCTCATCTGCCCAAATTGAGCGGATGTGGGGTGTTCACATCAGAGATGAGACCGGAATGGCCTTGTGGAGACGGGGTAGACGCTGTGAAAGCCGGGCGGAGGAACTGGGGCTTTACGTGTGGGTAATGGCAGAAGGGTGTCCAGAGAAGGTTTTGGGGTAGGGATGTGATCTGATAGCTTGGTACCTTGAAAGATGATTCTGGAGGGTGATATGGAATGATTGGGGGAGAGCAAGGCTGGGGTATTAAGATCAAGAATGTATTCTTTTTTTTTTTTTTTTTTAATTTTTTTTTCAACGTTTATTTATTTTTTTTGGGGGGGGACAGAGAGAGACAGAGCATGAACGGGGGAGGGGCAGAGAGAGAGGGAGACACAGAATCGGAAACAGGCTCCAGGCTCTGAGCCATCAGCCCAGAGCCCGACGCGGGGCTCGAACTCACGGACCACGAGATCGTGACCTGGCTGAAGTCGGACGCCTAACCGACTGCGCCACCCAGGCGCCCCAAGAATGTATTCTTTTTTTAAAACTTTTTTTATGTTTATGTTTGAGAGAGAGACAGAGAGACAGAGTGCAAGGGGTTGGGGGGGGTGGGGTGGGCAGAGGGAGAAGGAGACACAGAATCCGAAGCAGGCTCCAGGCTCTGAGCTGTCAGCACAGAGCTTGACGCGGGGCTCAAACCCACAAACCGTGAGATCACGACCTGAGCGAAAGTCAGATGCTTAGCCGACTGAGCCACCCAAGTGCCCCAAGAACGTATTATATCAAATGTGGGGTGTTAAGGGCTGGGACAAAATGGGAGCCCAGATATAGAGGGTGTCCAGTGCTCTACAGGACTTGGGGACCAATTAGGCCTAGGGTGTCAAGGAAGGGGGACAGATTAAGGAAGAGCCTGGTTGCCATGAGAGCACCCGGCTTATCTGGAAACCACTTTTTCTGACAACCTTGATTTCCCAGAACATCCCTGAGAACTGAAAGGAAGGCAGAGGAGCCTCTAAAGAGCCAAAATAGGTGCTAGAAAGTTCGGTTAGCAAAGCCTAAGCATTTACTGATAGAAGAGTTGTCTGGTTTCTACTCAGGACCTACTTACTTTTCCTTTACGTACTTTTCTAACAAGCTTCGCTTTCTGGTTACCTAGGCCTTGTCAAATCAAAAACGGCAAACTAGAAAGAGTGTAGTAAAATTTAAGAAGATCATAAAACATTCGGGGCTTATTTGTGGAAATACCGGTTAGAATTTAAAAAAATTTTTTTAATGTTTATTTATTTCTGAGATAGAGAGAGACAGAGCATGAGTGGGGGAGGGGCAGAGAGAGAGGGAGACACAGCATCAGAAGCCTCCAGGGGGCCCACGGTACCCAGAGTCAACCATCCTGCCTCTCTTCCCCAGACGTTGCTGTGGGAGCCCCATTCGAGGGCTTGGGCAAAGTGTACATCTATCACAGCAGCTCCAGGGGGCTCCTCAGAGAGCCGCAGCAGGTATGGATGGACAGGGACAAAGGGGGCTTGCCTTCCTTCCCCGCAGACATCTTCTCCCTCTTCCCCCTCTGCCCCACTCCCCAGAGCTCACCCTGAGCCTGTCCCCACCGCTTCCCCCTGCCCCCAGGTGATCCCTGGGGAGGAGCTGGGACTGCCTGGCTTGGCCACCTTTGGCTACTCACTGAGTGGACGGATGGACGTGGATGAGAACTTCTACCCGGACCTCCTAGTGGGGAGCCTGTCAGACCACGTTGTGCTGCTGCGGTAAGCCAGGGCAATGGTAGATGGGGGCCTTTCTCTCCTCCAGCCCTGTCTGCGTGGAGCCCCATCTCTGTCCACCATCTCTGGGCACCGGGTCCATGCAAGCGTGAGCCCCAGGCCTGGCCTGACAGGGGGCAGGCAGGAGGCACTGGTGTCTGTGTGTTTTCCCTGCAGGGCGCGACCGGTCATCAACATCCTCCACAAGACCTTGGTAGCCAGGCCATCCGTGCTGGACCCTGCGCTCTGCACAGCTACCTCCTGGTAAGTACTCTCGGCCCCTGCTCTGTCCACCCACTTCTCTATATATGAGCACGCCAGGAAGGACCCTGGCTCCCAAACCCCTCCCCTGGCAACTCCCGATATCCCACCGTTAGAGGGTTGGTTCTTGGGGTAAGCATTGCCCCTCCTATCCAACCTCATTAAAAAGCCGACTTCTTTGCAGGAGGTAATAGGCAAATTACCCACTTTGGTCGGGGCGGGGGGGGGGAGGTAGTCAAGCATGGGTTTGGAGTGGGAGCTCTGGACTGCAGTGTTTGAATAAATCCCAGCTATGCCTACTGCAGTGGTATACAGGGGTGGGCTCTGGGGAGTGGGTTCCTAGAGGAGGAGGGGAGAGGGAGACACTTAGGGGGACAGGACAGAGAGCCACCTTGGGCAAACTGTTAATCCCCCTGAGTCTCAGAGTCATTGCCTATAAAACAAAGTTAACAATAATAACCAACTTGCAGGATTGTTGTGATAATTCAATGAGATAACGTACACAAAGCCCTTCACACGGCACCTTGTACACCCTACGTGCTCAGAACGTGTTAGTTGCTAAAATGGTGACAGTAATAACAATGGTGATGACCCCGGGGTCTGTGCGTGAATGAGGCCTGGATCAGAAGGCAAAGGGCCACAGAGCAGAGAGCAGGGGTGAGTGGGAGAAAGAGATCTGAACAGCAGGTCCTATACAAGACTGGGCAGGGCACCAACCAACGGGTGACTTCAGACAACTCTTTCTGCTCTCAGGGCCTCAGTTTCCCAACTGGTGACCTCTAACCCTGTGTTCTATGGCTTTAATGGGAGTGGGGAGGGAAGAAACCAGGACACCCCAAACCTGCTGTGTGGACTCCCCAGTTTTGTCCCTGCCTTTCCTTCTAAGGGCCCTGGTTTCCCCTTGCCCAGTACAGGGGTGAGAGCCAGGGCCTGGATAACTGGGTCCCGCTGTGAGCAGGCCCTCCTATGTGTCTCCCGCCTCCCAACAGCGTGCAGGTGGAGCTGTGCTTTGCTTACAACCAGAGTGCTGGGAACCCCAACTACAGGAGAAACATCAGTGAGTGTGGGGGTGCAGGGCGGGGAGGAGCGTGGTTACCTGGCCGCTTGCTAACCACCCCATCCACCTCCAGCCCTGGCCTACACCCTGGAGGCCGACCGGGACCGACGGCCGCCTAGGCTTCGCTTTGCACGCAGCCAGTCAGCGGTCTTCCATGGCTTCTTCTCCATGCCAGACATGCGTTGCCAGAAGCTGGAACTGCTCCTGATGGTGAGGGAGGGGCGAGGGGTGGGACACTGATCCAGGATCTCTGCAGGAGGTGGCTAGAGTCCCACCAGGTCAGGAGGGAGGGATTGGAATCTCCCCAGAGGCAGAGGAGGGGGAGGATGGCCTGGAAGGCCATTGGTCTGCAGGGGGTACAGGGAGCAGCATATGATAGACCCTCGGAGGGAGCATGGGCGCCAAAGGGCTTATCGCCCCTGAGAAAAGTGAGGGGCGTGAGACTCTTGGCTTAGTTTGTGTCTGGGAGAAAAAGAGGCCTGTGAGCGGGGGGACCAGCTCAGCCCTTCTCTAGGATATCGTGGCTGAAAAAGAGAGCACGGGGGCGCCTGGGTGGCTCAGTCGGTTAAGCTTAAGCGTCCGACTTCGGCTCAGGTCATGATCTCAGGGCATGTGAGTTCGAGCCCGGCGTGGGGCTCTGTGCTGACAGCTCAGAGCCTGGAGCCTCTTCAGATTCTGTGTCCTTCTCTCTCTCTCTCTGCCCCTCCCCTACTCACACTCTGTCTCTGTCTCTCAAAAATAAATAAACATAAAAAAACAAAACAGAGAGAGCACAACCTGGGGACCTTGGGGATGAAGGGAGGCTCAACAACTCCCCCCCCCCATCTCTGGGGAGGAGGAGTCCCATCGGGGTTTTTCAGTGCGGAGGGGCCTCAGTTTCCCCTTGAGGGTTCAGTGTGGTGTGAGGGTTCAACCCGGGGCGGGGGGGGGGGCGGGGAAGGGGAGTGCAGCCCTGGGCTCAACCCACCCGCCTTCCCCAGGACAACGTCCGCGACAAACTCCGTCCCATCATCATTTCCATGAACTACTCTTTACCTTTACGGATGCCTGAGCGCCCCCGGCTGGGGCTGCGGTCCCTGGACGCGTACCCGGTCCTAAACCAGGCACAGGCCCTGGAGAACCACACCGAGGTGGGTGGGGCCAGGGTCGGAAGGGCGGGGCCCGGGAGGGCTGTGGAGCGAGAGAGCGGTATGGGTGGTGGGCCCTTACGCCTCCGGCCTCCTCCAGGTTCACTTCCAGAAGGAGTGCGGCCAGGACAACATATGTGACAGCAACTTGCAGATGCAGGCGGCCTTCGTGTCGGAGCTGGGGCAGCCTCTGAGCAGGTGCGCTCCAGGCCAAGCTGAATGGCCAAGGGCGGGGCGGGGCTTCATTGGGTAACTGAAGATGAGGGGCGGGGCCCTTTAGGTCAGGGATCAGAGGGACCCCGGAAGATCTGAAGGGAGGGGCCTCAGGGAAAGGCGGGGCTTTAATTGACCTTGGGGGTGCTCAGGCTGGCCTTCACCGGCCAGGAAAGGGGCTTTCTTCTCCGGGGGAGGCTAGAGGGCCGGGCCTTGCTGTCCCGAGAAGGAGCTTTCCTCACCAGCGGGCCTGGGGGGCGGGGCTAGTTGGCCTGGAGCGGGGCTCTGGGCTCACCCTGGTCTCCTTCCCGCCTCAGGCTGCACTACAGCAGAGACGTCCGGAAACTACACCTGAGCATCAACGTGACCAACACCCGGAGCAGGGAGCGGGCTGGGGAAGACGCCCACGAGGCGCTACTCACCCTGGAGGTGCCTCCCGCCCTGCTGCTGTCTTCAGTGCGCCCCGTGAGTGCCCTCCGCGGAGCAAAGAGCCCAACTGGGGCTCCGCCGAGCATTTGCATGCTTATATGCATGTCGTTTACATGTGTTCTTATTTGTCGTGTGTCCACCCTCCTTCCTCTGGGCTGGGCTTCCTCAGGTGCTTGCAGCGTCCCTAATGCTAGGGGAACCCGGTGCTCAAGCCTCTCCGGCATCAGACCCAGTGTCACAGGGAAGGGGCTGACCTGATTTGTCCTCTTTCCTCAGGCTGGGACGTGCCAGGCCAATGAGACCATCGTCTGTGAGCTGGGGAACCCCTTCAAACGGAACCAGAGGGTGAGTGCTGGCCAGACCTTCCCAGCCCTGTGGGTCCCAGGCTGCTACTCTGATGAGCACCTTAACCTTGCTTCTGCCTGCCTGCTTCCCAGGCCTCCTTGAAGCAAAGAGCCAGGGTAGAACACAGGGAGATACAGGGGGGCAAGAGGAGAGACCCAGAGACAAAGAAAAATGGGGCCACTAGGGAGCTACACACAAAGCTAGAGCAGGTGGAGGTGAGGAAACTGGATTTTGCTGAGCACCTACTATGTGCCGGGCCCTGAGTCCAACACTTGGCACTTTTTTTATGCTGTAATTCTCACAACCTTCTGAGGAGGTAGATACTGTTTTATAGAAAGAAAATACAGGCTTAGAAAGTACAGTATCTTGCTGAAAGTCTTGTAGCTTGAAAGCATTGGAGATGTCATTGACAGAGAAGAAGGGGAAAGGGAAGCAGGATGAGGCTAGCAAGGCAGAAGAGTGGACACAGGTGGCCAGGTGGAGACCCCTTGCTCACAACGGGGGGGGGGGGGGAGGCGGCCAGAGACCCAACTCCCTAGGGTAGGGTTCAGTCCCTCTGTCCCCCGTGGCATTGCTCCTGCCCGGCCCCAAATGCCCCTCTTTGCCTTCCCGGCCCTTGTGGCAGATGGAGCTGCTCATCACGTTCGAGGTCATCGGAGTGACTCTGCACACGAGGGAACTCCAGGCGCAGCTACAGCTCTCCACGTGAGTGACCTTGAGACCAGTCTGTGTCAGGAGTGAGGCGCCCTGGGGCCTCCTCCTGCCCCAGCCTCAGCTGACACATCTCCCCTACCCCCTGCGTTCCCTCCCAGGTCAAGTCACCAGGACAACCTGTGGCCCATGACCCTGACCCTGCTGGTGGACTACACGCTCCAGGCCTCACTCAGCATGTGGGTACCACGCCTGCCCCAGCCGGCTGTGCCTGGGCTGGGGCTTCTGTGTCCTGAATGTGGCTCCCAAGGTCCTCGGACACACCTCTATCGACCTGGTGTCCTCAGGCCTCTACTTCCCCTGGGTCATCCCTTCCTTTACCAACAACAATCACTATTATTATTATTATTATTATTATTATTATTATTATTATTCTCCTTGCAAGGCAGGTAGCAGTGGAGGAATCAGTAACCCTGGGGCTAAGGTGTTGGTGTGGCCCTACCATTTCATGAGAGCTCATTGTGCTAGGAATTTTATATACATCAGCTCACTGACTTCCCACAACAGCCCCGTGATACAGCAAGTGTTATTAACTCCATTTCACAGATGAGGAAACTGAGGTTCTGAGAGCATAAAACACTCGCTTGAGCCATAACTAGCAGACAGCTAGTAAATGCAAAGCAGGGATTTTTCTCAGGTCTGCCTGATGTTGGAGGAGCTGTAGTTCACCTTCCTCGGTGCCCAGCCCCTCTGCCAGGGCCCCTCCCACCCCCTCACTCCAGCGTCTTTCTTACCCTTAGGGTGAGTCACCGGCTACAAAGCTTCTTTGGGGGAACAGTGATGGGCGAGTCTGGCATGAAAACTGTGGAGGATGTGGGAAGCCCCCTCAAGTATGAGTTCCAGGTAAGGGGGCCACTGGGACCCTGGGCGGGGACTGCTGGGAAGTGTGTGGGGGGGGGATGGGCCTGGGGTCTGAGGGTGTGAGGGTTGGGATGGGTGAGATGGAGGTGGTCTTCCAGGAGGCGGTGGCCATGACACCCCTTGTGCCCACAGGTGGGCCCAGTGGGGGAAGGGCTGGCAGCCCTGGGGACCCTGGTCCTAGGGCTGGAGTGGCCCTACGAAGTCATCAATGGCAAGTGGCTGCTGTACCCTACAGAGATCACCGTCCACGGCAATGGGTCCTGGCCCTGCCGACCACCTGGAGACCTTGTCAACCCTCTGAATCTCACTCTCTCGGTAAGGACACCATCTCTCTCGGGGATCTTTCATTTACATCTCATTTGCCTTGCACCTCATTTGCATGCTGCAGGGAGGAAGGCCGGTGTCTTGCCCTCCCTCTCCTCATACCCCTTTAGGAGCCTACCTCTCCCCCTTCCCTCCCCCCTACTCTGCTCCCACCCCTTTCTCCTAGCCGACCCCTTCTTCCCTCTTCAGGTCCCTGGGGACAGGCCGCCATCTCCACAGCGCAGGCGACGACAGCTGGACCCAGGGGGAGGCCAGGGTCCCCCGCCAGTCACTCTGGCTGCTGCCAAGAAAGCCAAGTCTGAGACCCAACTGGTGAGTGGCCGGGGCAACGTTGGAAGGGACCATCCCCACCCATCACAGCCTATGTGGGCACGAGGGGGCACTGAAGCAAGGCTGATGGGTGCTAGTCACCAGGAGCCCCCAGTCTGATGAGGTGATGTGACCCCGTGGCTTGAGGAGCCCCTAGTCGGAGGGAAGAGACTCATCTCTTGCCTCAGTGGTTATCCTACTCTCCTTGCCGCCAATTCAGCGGGCCAAAGGAAGAGACACTGGCCGTATTCCTGAGAGCCCCATCCTGTTGAGGGTGACATAGCGGCTTAAAGCCTTGGACATGAGGACTGGAGAATGGGGAGAGGCAGGATGAATGGCAAGGGGGAGGGGGGGGCGGTCGGGCAGGGAGATGTGGGTGGTGCGGGGCGCCCTCTGCTGGAAGGGAGAGAGGAACAGGCCTGGGAAGCACGTTGAGGACTAGCTGGGGGACGTAGGGGGTGGTGTCCCAGGTGGCAGGAGCTGGTGAACAAAGGCTCAGTGTGGGAGGGGCTGAGAAGGGGGTGTTGGGTGTTGGGCCCCATTTGTATACAAAGGGATCGGACTTCATGTGGAGGCCCAGACCGTCTCATGTCCTGTATTCCCTGCCCACCTCAGAGCTGTGGCAGTGACCGCACCCGCTGTGTGTGGCTGGAGTGCCTCATTCCCGATAGCCCCGTCATCACCAATGTGACGGTGCAGGCACGAGTGTGGAACAGCACCTTCATCGAGGTCAGTGCCTGGATCTGGAGGTCACTGCCCCCTGCCAGGGTGGGGAGAGCATCAGGGAGAGAGTGAGGCCAGGGTCCCAGCAAGGCCTTAGGTGCACATGCGTGCCTGTGCGTGCGTGCGTGCGTCAGTGACAGCATCGTATTTAACATGCAGCGAATGGGACACCTGTCACTGTATGCCTGTCAGCGTTAGTTCGTGTGTCTGCCTGTGGACATGACCTAATGTCCGTCTCCAGCCAAAACGACCTTCTCTCGTGTGTCCGTCATTCTGTTTGGTGTGTGTGTGTGTTGCTTTCCCACGTCCACGCCTTTGCTGTGCTGGTCCTTCCCCCTCTGTTGTCGCGGCATGAAAACTCCTCTTCGGCCCTCAGGCTCTCCCCAGATGCTTCACCACCAGTGAGGTCTTCTCTGACTTTTCCAGCTGCAAACGCTCTCCCTGGACACCCACAGAACTTTTTTTTTTTTTCTTTTATGTTTATTTATTTATTTTGAGAGCAAGAGAGCTTGGGGGAGGGGCGGGGAGTGGGGACAGAAATCCCAAGCAGGCTCTGCGCTGTCAGCACAGAACCTGAGTCAGGGCTCCAACTCACAAGCCCTGAGATCGTGACCCGAGCCGAAATCGGTAACCGACCGAGCCACCCAGACACCCCCTACCCACAGAACTTTCTCAGAAGCTGCACATGCCACTGGTCACGTTCTACTCTAGGTTACAGTTACTCCTGTACCAGCCTCCTCAGGCCACCTAGACCATATTTTTCTGTAAACGACTGGATTATGAATCTTTTCAGCTTTTGTGGGGCAGACGGTTTCTGCGGTAACTATTCAATTCTGCCATTGTAGCACAAGCTGCCATAAACAATATCTAAACGGATGGGCATGGCTGTGTCTCAAAAATATTTTATTTACAAAAGCAAGTGACGGGCCAGATTTAGCCCAGAGACCTGACCTGGACTGTGACCTTCCTTGTCTCTGCTGTCTGTAGCATCCGGCATAGGACCTGAGGCAGAAATGAATGGGTGAGGGGCGCCTGGGTGGCTGAGTCAGTTAAGCGTCTGACTTCAGCGCACAGTCTGTGGGTTCGAGCCCCATGTCAGGCTTGTGCTGACAGCTCAGAGCCTGGAGCCTGCTTCGGATTCTGTGTCTCCCTCTCTCTCTGTTCCTCCCCTACTTGTGCTCTGTCTCTCTCTGCCTCTCAAAACTAAATAAAAAAAACCTTTAAAAAATTAAAAAAAAAAAAAGAAATGAATGGGTGATGTGCATTTGTGTGGAGACGCCTGGCTCTCAGGTCCCTTGGGTGCCTCTTAAAGATTCTGTGTCGGGGGAGGGTACCCTGGTGGGGGGGGTGCTCGGGGTCAAGAGGGAGGCTCAGAGGGGCTTCAGCTGCTTCTTTTAATGCATCCCTCCCCCTCCTCCTGCTTCCAGGATTACAGAGACTTTGACAGGGTCAGGGTAAGCAGCTGGGCTACCCTGTTCCTCCGAACCAGCATCCCGGCCATCAGCATGGAGAACAAGACCGTGTGGGTGAGTGAGCGTTTTGGAAAGCAGGGGTACCTGGCCGGGGCAGGGGAGCACAGCGCGTCTTCTCTTCAGCTGTGTGGTTCTGAGTCGTGGCAGCACCTGGGAATCCTCTGGAGGGCCCCTGGGGTCTGGACTGCACCCCTAAGCAATGAAATCAGAGTCTGTGGGGGTGGGGACCCCGTTTGGGTATGTTTAAAAGGCCCCTCGGGGATTCTAATGCGCAACCAGGGTTGAGAACCCTTGCCTGAGCTTACTGGACCTGCACAGCTTCTCTGGGGAGACCTGCCATCCCGTGGAGACTTGAGAACAAAGTTCTCCAGCTTGGTTCTGAGCTACATCGGGGAGGGGAAAAAAAAAAGGCAAAATTGTTAACAATTTGTTGTGAAAAGGATTTAGTGGAGGACATACACACGGGAGCTGAAGGGAGGGTTGGCTAAATATATTATGGTGTATTTCCTAAAGTAAATTAAGGTAGTGGGGGAAGGGCCAGAAAGACCGATGGAACAGAACAGAAATTTATGTTATTACGCAGACGGCACTTTTAAGCAGCGGAAGAAGTTAGGTTATTAAGCTGGGTTGGGAGAACCCATTTGGGAAGTAAAGACAAACCCTTACCTCACATGATAACCAACTATACAGTTGAGTTAGAGTAGATATTTAAATATAGGAAATAAAACTTAATATGCCAGAAGAAAACTCAGAAAACAATTTAACAGTAATCTTTAGTTATGGGGAGAGGGAGTCATTTTACTACACCCAGAAGTAGCAAAGGAAGTATTTGACAAGTTAGAACATGTGAAGTTTTAAAAAAATTTGATGATAAAAAAACTAAAAGGGCGAATGATAGATTGCTTTTATTTTTATTTAAAAAAAATTTTTTTTTGATGTTTATTTATTTTTGAGACAGGGAGAGACAGCATGAACGGGGGAGGGTCAGAGAGAGAGGGAGACACAGAATCTGAAACAGGCTCCAGGCTCTGAGCTGTCAGCACGGAGCCCGACGCGGGGCTCAAACTCACGGACCGGGAAATCATGACCTGAGCCGAAGTCGGATGCTTAACCGACTGA
Organism: Lynx rufus; assembly: GCF_022079265.1. Classification (NCBI taxonomy): domain Eukaryota; kingdom Metazoa; phylum Chordata; class Mammalia; order Carnivora; family Felidae; genus Lynx; species Lynx rufus. The sequence continues at coordinate 22,770,669 of NW_025814832.1, read as the reverse complement.
GCCACCCAGGTGCCCTGATAGGTTGCTTTTAAAAATGTTTTATGGTGAAGTGCTGGTATAGATGTATTTAAATTTTTTTTAAATGTTTTTATTTATTTTAGAGAGAGAAAGGCAGAACGTGAGCAGGGGGAGGGCAGAGAGAGGGGGAGACACAGAATCCGAAGCAGGCTCCAGGCTCTGAGCTGTCAGCACAGAGCCCGACGCAGGGCTGGAACTCACAAACCGTGAGACCATGACCTGAGCGGAAGTTGGACGCTTAACCGACTGAGCCGCCCAGGCGCCCAATTTTTAATATGTAAAGGTAAATAGGGCAGCATAAAGATAAATGGACAGTGTACAGGGTGAACTAGAAATAGTCACCTCAATAGTGAGGACATAAAAGTAACAGCAGCAAGATTTTTTTTTCTTCCTATCAGATTGGAAAAGATTAAAAAGAATAACGCTGTCCGTGCTGACGAGGTAGAAGGAAATGCTGTTGGTCAGGGTATAAATTGATGGATTCTTTTTGGAAATGCATTTGTCAATATCTATTAGAGTGTAAAATGCACACTTCTTTCGAGCCAGCACATGATACTACGTCTTAAAGAGCTAACAGGATGAATAGGCGAATGTAAATATACGAGGATATTTTAAAGCGTTGTTTATGATGGCATGAAATTGGAAACAGTCTGCATGTCTTTCGCTAGGATGTTGGTTCAATAAATTGTGGTGCATGTTCTAGAATGACTATGCAGTCCTCAGAAGAGATGAGGTTGATCTTTATTAATTGACATCACAAAATGATGATAATAAAACCGAAAGAGGAAGCAGGTCGCAGAAGAACGTGCAACACACAGAGACCCCATTTCTGTGAGAGAAAAAAGTGTGTATGTTCAACATATGTATTAAAAAATACGGAAAGAGGTTCACTGAAATGTTGAGGAGAGTTATTTCTAGGAAGTAAGATTACTGGGAACCTTTCGTTTTCTTTATATCATCTGTATTTAAGTTTTTTTTAAATTTTTTTTAACGTTGTATTTATTTTTGAGACAGAGAGAGACAGAGCATGAATGGGGGAGGGGCAGAGAGAGAGGGAGACGCAGAATCAGAAGCAGGCTCCAGGCTCTGAGCCATCAGCCCAGAGCCTGACGCGGGGCTCGAACTCACGGACCGCGAGATCGTGACCTGAGCTGAAGTCGGACGCTTAACTGACTGCGCCACCCAGGCGCCCCTGTATTTAAGTTTTTTTAATGTTTATTTATTTTTGAGAGAGAGAGACAGAGACAGAGAGAGTGCAAGTGAGGGAGGGGCAGAGAGAGAGGGAGACATAGAGTCTGAAGCAGGCTCCAGGTTCCAGCTGTTAGCACAGAGCCTGACACGGGTTTCGAACCCCTTAACTGTGAGATCATGACCTGAGCCGAAGTCGACGCGTAACTACCATAAGTTGCCCCATGATTATTTCTTTAAAAATTATTTTGATTATTTTTGTTTAAATACAGATGATGGGTGCCTGGGTGGCTCAGTCGGTTAAGCGTCCAACTTCAGCTCAGGTCATAATCTCATGGTTCCTGGGTTCGAGCCGCGTTGGGCTCTGTGCTGACAGCTGGAGCCTGGAGCCTGCTTCCGATTCTGCCTCTCCCTCTCTCTCTGTCCCTCCGCCGCCTGCACTCTGTCTCTTTTTCTCTCTTTCTCTCAAAAATAAAGAAACATTTAAAGAAATACGTATTTTAATTTTTTTTTAACGTTTATTCATTTTTGAGAGACAGAGACAGAGCTCAAGCAGGGGAGGGGCAGAGAGAGAGGGAGACACAGAATCGGAGGCACGCTCCAGGCTCTGAGCTGTCAGCACAGAGCGTGATGCAGGACTCGAACCCACCAATTGCAATATCATGACCTGAGCCAAAGTCAGACCCTTAACCGACTGAGCCACTCAGGTGCCCCAAGAAATATATTGAAAAAAAAAAAAAAAGAAAGAATGATATATAGTCGTAGTCAGAAAAAAATTTTCTCTATTTAAATATATATACATTGTGTATATAAATAAGTAATGTAATATAAATATATAAATATAAATGTATAAAAATATATATACATTATGTAATATAATTTTATAATATAATACCATATATAACATTTATATGCTATGTATGGTATATTATATTACAATGTTATGTATTATATATCATATTATATATAATGTTACATATAATTATAACAATATTGTATAATATATTTTATAATATATACTTTACATTGTATATAATATATTATAATGTATTATTATATAACATGTTGTAATATATGTAATATAATTTTATATTATAATATACATACACATTGTAGGGGAAGAAATATGATGCTATAAGCTCTGCATTCTTTATTTTTTTGTAAATATTTGTGGAGTGCTTGTTACGTATCCGGCAAACACATTTAATCTTTCCCAGTAACCTTTGAAGTAGGTATCATTCTCAGAGTCTCCATTTTACAGAGAGAGGTTAAGTAACTCTCCCAAGGTCACGCAGCTAAGGAATAGCACACGTGGGACTTGAACCCAGGTAGTCTAGTTCCAGAACCCATGTTCTTGGCCACTCTGCCGTCCTGTGAGGTAGGCATGATGATCTCCCTATTAGAGAGCATGAAATGTACATTCCAAGGGGAGGAATTACTTGTCCAAGGCCACACACACAGCTCATCCAGGATGGGGCTGGGGCTCAAGCCGGGATGGGTAGGTTACAAACCCAGATTCCAGGCTGCCTCCCAGATCTGATGCTGGTCCTTTGCTGCCGGTCTGCACCTAGGGAAAACCAGAGAGAATGGAGGCCTCTGCCGCCGTCAGTGGGCGGGCAGGGGCTTTCTCTGGTCCCGGAGTGCCCCCTGCTGGTAGCAGGTCAAACAGCAGGGTCCTGGGCCCAGCATGGGGCCCCAGGGGGCAGACACAGGGCTGAGCCTCTTCCCACGCTCGCTCGCCAGTTCTCCGTGGACATTGACTCTGAGCTGGTGGAGGACCTGCCAGCGGAGATCGAGCTGTGGCTGGTGCTTGTGGCCGTGAGTGCCGGGCTGCTGCTTCTGGGGCTGATCATCCTCTTGCTCTGGAAGGTGAGGACCCCAGACCACCACTGGGACTTCCACTCTGGGACCTCCCGCCAGCAGACCCTCGCCAGCCCTCCCTTCACCCCATTCCTCACGTCTCCCCCACCCTTCCCCCATGTCATCCCCACCTTTCTCCCCAGCTGCCAGTCGCACCCCCTGTCCCATCCTGACCTCACTCACCAGGATATTCCTGCCTGGCTAATGGGGGGGGACCTGCAAGCTGGAAAGGAGAAGCCAGGAAGCTCTGGCTTCCGGCCACACCACCAAGCTGGGGCTGGGGCCGGGGGCCTAGGCATCCGGGCTCCGCAGCCCTAAGCCCCTGCCCATGAGTGCTGCTGGCAAGGACCCCCCAGCTCCCCCTGATGGCCCATCCCCACCTCCTCCCCTCCGCAGTGCGGCTTCTTCAAGCGAGCCCGCACTCGCGCCCTGTATGAAGCTAAGAGGCAGAAGGCGGAAATGAAGAGCCAGCCGTCAGAGACAGAGAGGCTGACCGACGACTACTGAGGGGGGGCAGTCCCCCGCCCCCCGGCCCACCCGGGTAACGCGGCCTCCGGGCCCTCTTCCCTGAGCCTCGCAGCTGGCCGGGGCCTCTGACTCTGTCCTATCCGCTCCTCCTCCCCATGGGCCCTCTCTGCACTTCACTCTGTCCCCAGCACCACCCCTAAAAGCAGGCCACTGGTCTCCCTCCACTCCCTGGGAGAGCTCAACGTGTCTTCTCACTGCCTCCCCTGAAGACTTGGGGTCCCAAGAGGGGGCCATAAAATGCTCCCCATGCCCCTTGGCTTTCTGGGAAAGCTTTCTTGGAAAAGGATCAAGGCCAAGGCGAGGCCCCATCTCTAGGCCACACAGCAAACTTCCGGAGTGAGTCTACACCTCCTGAGAAGGACGGGACTAGTATAGTCCTTCTCCTGGGAACTAGTACTTTTCCTCCTTGGAGCCCCCCCCCCCCCGCCCCCAGGTGACAAACTGGCCCCACCCCCACCCCAACGGCATGGTCAGGGGAGACCACCACCCATCCTGGCCCTCTCATCAACAATCTCAGTGCCCCGCCTCTGTCTCCATCTGCCTCCCTTCTCCTCTCTGCCCTCCTCAGCTCCTCCTTCCTCTGGGGCGTGGGGTGGGCAACCTCGCCCTCCCTGTCGCGGTGCAGGGAGATGGCATGTGTTTGGGTCAGGGGGTCCCGGCTTTGAGGGCCTCTGGGTGGGGGGAGGAAGCGGCTGGGCACAACTTACTGCAGCCCGGATTGCTGGATCTCTGATACCCTTCCTCTTCTCCACCCCCCACCCCAATGCAGTGCGACTTCTTTAAGCGGACCCGCTATTACCGGATCATGCCCAAGTACCACGCGGTGCGGATCCGGGAGGAGGAGCGCTATCCGCCTCCAGGGAGCACCGTGCCTACCAAGAAGCACTGGGTCACCAGCTGGCAGAGTCGGGACCGATACTACTGATGTCCTCCCCGATCCCACCCCTGCTCCCCCTGGTGCCCCCTTCTATTTATCATAAGTTATGCCCCAGACGGTCCACAGGGGCCACTGCCTTTGGCTGGCAGCAGCAGACTCAGGCACATGCACCTCTTCGAGCACGCGCGTGGGCTATCCGGCCACGGGCTCCCCGCAGGAGGGCCAGGGTCGCGGGCCCTGCAGTGCTCACCGCAGCCCTGGGCCCTGGACACACGCGGGCCCCCCTGCTTGTGGCCTGTGCTTGTGCCCCACGGCTGGCGCGTGGACATGCGTGGCCCTGCCTCTGCCTGTGCCAAAACCAAGCCAAAGGGCCTCCACCAGAGCCAGGAGGAAAATGCCCCCGCTGTGGTGACACCTCCCCCATGCACACTGGACCCATCTTGAGCCATAGTCACTGGATTGACTCTGCTATTAAGTCTAAAACTACTGACAAGGAACGGCGCGCCGGGCCCCCAGCTCCCAGCACCCATGCCAGAGGGCGCGGGGGCCTGCCTCAGGTTGCCCACCGTGGCGTTTGCAGGACTGGGCGTGCTCAGACCCAAGAGCAGAGTGAGCTAGAAGGAAGGCCCCCGAGATGGCTTTCCTTCACGGACCTCTGTGAAGCCTCTCTCCTCGGCCACGTCCCGCACTGGCGAGGAGAGCAGTCTGGAGGAACAAAGATGGACAAAAGCCGCTGGCCAGCTCGACACGTGGCGGCGGGACTGCCCTGGGAACTCAGTGGAACGCTCAGCAGAGGAGGGGACCAGTCCTGGGCCAAGGAGACGTTGGACGTAGAGAGGAGATAGCACTTCTTACCCACCACTACCGCGCAGGCCTCTGAAGGCCTGGAGAGACCATCTCCCCCCCCCCCCCCCCCCCCGCAACACACGCAAGATCACAGAGGGAGCGACACTTGAATGTAGAACAGGGAGGGAGCCCTGGCCCTGCCCCCTGGGCAGAACCTATTCTGCCCTCACTGACCATGGGGAGGGGACCTAGAAGGAGAGTTCTTGGCTGTCCTTGGCTTTCTCAGAGCCAACCTAGCTCTGCCTCCTCCCCCGTGGGTAGGTCCTGAGGCCCAGTCTAGAAGTTGAGGCCGGTTCCAGGGAACCTCTCCTGACCCCTGCCTCTTGGCGGTTCCCTTTTCCAGTCCCTGTCCCCTTCCATGGTACTGTAGCGGGAGGCTCCCTCCCCCTCCTTGTGCCTTCTTTGTATATAGGCTTCTCAGGCGACCAATAAACAGCTCCCAGTTTTTATGCACTGCATCGGCCTCCATTCACCCCCACCCTGTACCAACCCCAGTTCGGTCTGTTGGATAGTGATGTCATCTAGCTGACCCCTGGGCGGACAAAGCCAGGTGCGGAGAGGGATCTTAGAGGTGGGGAGGGGGACATACCAGCCCCTCCTGTCAGTGATGTCCTGGTCTAAGGGATGGTCGTGGACGTATAACTGAGATCCAGAACCTAAAGTCAGGGAGGGGACCTGAGTGGACTGGATAGAATCCCAAACGGCTTCTTGGTGCGCAGTGTGCTGGCCCTGGGGAGGGAGGAGGGAGGGAGAGGTGGTGATGTGCAGGGTCCGGAAGAGGCAGAAAGCTACTCTGCTGTATAGAAACAGGTAGTCCTGGATACTGATGCAGGGAGGCTGAGTGCGAGGGCGGAGAGCCAAGAACCTTCATCCAGTGGCTGGGTTCAGATAAGAACCCGCTTTTCTGCTGCAATTGCACCCAAACCCCCGCCCCTAGGCACCATGTTGAGTAGATCAGAGGGCGAACCAGGGACCCAAGACTGGAAAGACGGAAAGGTCCTAGTATCTATTGCGCAGACTCTGGGCAGGGGTACCTGCAGTCCTAGTCTTGTGGTCACTGCTCCAGGGCTGCTTCGGTACTGAGCCCCCTCGGCCCACATTATTGGCCCAAGCCCTCCCTAAGGCCCCCTTTCCATATGAGCCTGGGAGGACTGGGAGGACGGAGCTTTCCCCATGACTTCTTTGTCCTAAATTGTGGTTTGGGTCCTTCCGTCAATCGTCCTCAAAGCTATGGCCTTTGGAAGACTTCCCCGGAGGCTGAAAATTACACTCAGTGAAGCCTAGAGGCAGATCCTCTATTCAGCCGCTCTGAGAGCGCACAAACCCAGGCTTTTCTCCCAGGACCCCCTGCTGATGTCTGCCTGGGTGTCTCCCAGCCTGCCTCACTGACTGCCCCTCACTTTCTGGGCTGGGATTGCCCCTTTCCGGGATGATTGACAGTGGAAGCTCCAGTTCCTCCAGGAAAACCCCAGCCACTACCCAAAACTCTCAGAACCAATAATAATCGGAACCCCCAGTTCATTTTCCAAAACCTGGGTTATTCGCTCAGTCGGGAGTAACACCACGCGTGGGGTGGCAAAGTCCAGCTGCAGAGCTCAGTCCGGCTCACTCCTGTCTTTTGCAGACACTTTCTACTTATGAAAAAAGGTGGGATCTAGGGATCTACGCTTTCCTCTGGCCACCTTCACAGGCTCAGCCCCCAGTCTCATATGTGTGTGTGTGTGTGTGTGTGTGTATGACAGACTGTTTATGCTTGGATGAGAACACAGTCTCTCTCTCTGTCTCTGTCTCTCTCTGTCTGTCTCTCTCTCTCTCTCTCACACACACACACACACACACACACACTGCAGTGTAAGTAGTCATTTTCAGGACTGGTGCTACACTTTTATGAAAGAAACATCATGGTAGAGAGGCGGCAATACCCACTTTATATAAAAGGGTCCTCGATCATGTCAAGCTTCTGGAGCTCCTTGGAGTCGTAGCACCTCCAAACTGTTCCCCAAGAGGGTCTCGGCTTTTGTGTCACTAGAAGGACCCATAAGGTGATTCTCCCCCTCTGGGCACATGGCTGCATGGCACTTCTTGGGCCTTCCTGGTTGGATGAGGTCATGTGACTAATATTGCCCAGTGAGTTGTGAGCAGAAGGGAAGTGGATCGATTCTGGGCTGAGAGAGTTAATTGCTGGGTGAGGCCCTCCCCGGCTTTCCCTCCTCTGCTGCTGCTGCTGTAGAAGCCTGGATTGAGAGCCCCCCTCCCCGCCCCCCACCAACCTGCATTGTATATATAGTGGGAAATCTGGGCATGGGGTGGGTGGAGGTTACCTCAGTATCACCTAAACCTAGCTTGACCACACCATGCCACTCCCGTTATCACCCTGCAGCAAGCTTTGCAGACCTAAGCACAGAGGCCACATTACAGAAGTCCAGCACTTTGGGGCACCTGGGTGGCTCAGTCGGTTAAGCGTCCGACTTCGGCTCAGGTCATGCTCTCGCGGTCCGTGAGTTCGAGCCCCGCATCGGGCTCTGTGCTGACAGCTCGGAGCCTGGAGCCTGTTTCAGATTCTGTGTCTCCCTCTCTCTCTGACCCTCCCCCATTCATGCTCTGTCTCTCTCTGTCTCAAAAATAAACGTTAAAAAAAAAATTCAAAAAAATAAAAAAATAAAAAAAAAAATTCAGAAGTCCAGCACTAAGGAGAGGATCACGGGAAATCTCTCTCCTACACCTACCCTCAGGGCTTACAGCCTTCTCATTATTACTTAAATTTTGACAATAATAGTAATAGCTGCTATTTACTGATTATTTACTATGTGCCAGGCCCAGGGCCGGGCTTTTTTTTTTTTTTTTTAATGTTTATTTATTTTTGAGACAGAGAGAGACAGAGCATGAACAGGGGAGGGTCAGAGAGAGAGGGAGACACAGAATCTGAAACAGGCTCCAGGCTCCGAGCCGTCAGCACAGAGCCCGATGCGGGGCTCGAACTCACGGACCGCGAGAGCGTGACCTGAGCCGAAGTCGGACGCTTAACCGACTGAGCCACCCAGGCGCCCCCAGGGCCGGGCTTTTTACATGTAGTATGCCACATACTCTTCCTGGCATCTTGAGGACTGCACTCACCAACATCATCAATGATGTAATTGCCAGCTGGAAGGATGTTTCGTTGTTCCTCCCTGGTGCCTCTGTGGCATATCTCCCTGGTGACCCCGATTCTATTTTCACATTCTTTTCCCTTCTGTGTGCCAGGTGCTATACCTGGGGCTGGAGATTGAGCAGTGAATTACACAGACACAGACATCCCTGCCCTCCTGAAGCTTCAAGTCTAATGGGGGAGACAGAGGAGTCAGCCGACGATTTCCACTCAGTGTGATAAGACCCAAATAGTGCTAAGGTTGGGAGATCCAAGGAGCCCTTGGAGGGAACCCATAACCCAGCCTGGTAGGGTCAGAGACTTGAAGAAGGAGCAGGTGGTGAGAAAAAAGAATGATCTCGGCAGAAGAGACAGCCTTTGTAACGTCTTGGAGATTGGAGGCTGGTTCAAGGCAGTAGATGATTATGGCTGGGAGTTAAGCAGGGGAATACGGAGAGATGAACCTGGAGAGTTAAGCCAAAGCACATCATGCAGCAGCAGGAAAGGCGCCAGTGAGAAGTGGAGTGCCACTGAACGGCTGTGAGCAAGGGAGGTAACAAGTTCATGGCCAGCTCAGTTGGAAGAGCATGGGACTCTTGATCTCCGGGCGGTGAGTTTGAGCCCCGTGTTGGGTGCAGAGGTGACTTCAATAAATAAAACTAAAAAAAACAAACAAAAACAACAACAGAAAACAAGTTCAGATTTGCATTTGAGAAGGATCCCTGAGCCTCAGTTTCCTCATTTATATAATGGGGATAATAACAGCACAATCGAGCCATCTGGAGAATTAAATAAAATAACGCATGCAAACAGTGCCCAGCACATAGGTTATTATTATTCGTTCAGCTAAGAGTCCCTGCCATTGTGAAGCCTTCCACATAGCTCGGTGGTGACTGTAATACATTGTTATACAGCAACTACTTACTTAAGCAGCTACCTCCCAAACTGAGAAATGAAACGATCAAGGGGAAAGACTACGTCTTTATTCTTTCTGTGTTTCCTGTTCCCAGCACAAAGCCCAGAGCCTATTGGGCACTTGGTCAGTGGGGCCCAAGAACTGAACAGTGAAAGAGTGAAAACATCAAAGGGGCAAGGCGGGGTCAGGACGTACCACCACGAGAGGGGGCGCCAAGTTCTTATGAGAGCTCAGGGCTACTGGGGAAGGGAGGGCTCCCCAATCCCCAGCACAGATCACCTGCCAGGACCTTTCTCTAAGGAAGCCCAGGGCGAAGATGGTCGCTTTCTCAAGTCAAATGAGTAGAGAATAATAAAATTAAGTGTTTTGTAAACTGCACTCATAGCGCCGATGCTAGCGGCTGCCTCCGCCGCCGCCAGTCCTTAGGGTTTTGACTCTGGGTGTCGCCTTTTCCCGAGCCGCTTGGATCTGTGTGGAAGCGGGTGGGGGCAAATCTGTATGAGGGGTGAGCATGGGCTTGCATCTTGATCCCGAAGTTTGCAAACATTTCCAGTCTAAATCACTGTCATCCGGACTGGGAACCCACCAGACCGTCCCCCTCGGGGAGCGCAAATGCGGATCCGGGCGGGTGAAACAGGTCCCTTTGGGAGGGAAGGGATTCGTTGAAAACTATCCGGATAATTTCAGGGAAGGCGAGCGAAGGAGATTCGGGGAGAGCGCGGGAAAGGAAGTGGAAAGGAGGAATAACGGACCTCTGGGGAGGCAGGGGTTAAGCGGGGCTTGGCCCGGAGGAGGAAAGGGCGGAACGAACGCTCGGGGGGCGGGCCCTCGGTGCTACCCAAGAAAACAACGGGCCTCGCCGGGCATGGACGGGTTAAGGGGGCGGGTCCAGGGGAAGCCACGTGCCGGGGCAAGAGGCGATTGGCTCTGCCGGGGTTGTTTGTGAGCGGCCATTGGCGACGTCAGAGCACCTCGACGAGCCGATTGGCCGGGGCTTGGAGGACTGCCGGGACCTGGGCGGGGAGGAGACCGCGGGCCCCAGTCCCTGGGCCGGGCTGGGCCGCCGCTAGAGCCAGCGCTGACCGCGGAGGGACTGGAGCCCGAGCCGGAGCAGCGGCCGCTGCCGCCGCAGCCGCCGCCGCCGTCGCCACCATGCGCTGGGTCCGCGCGCTGCTGAAAAATGCGTCCCTGGCAGGGGCGCCCAAGTACATCGAACACTTCAGCAAGTTCTCCCCGTCCCCGCTGTCCATGAAGCAGTTTCTGGACTTCGGTACGGAGTGCGCGGGGGGCGGCTGGCCGCGGGGGCCCGCGGGGCGCCGGGGGGCGGTAAGTGAAGAGGCCCTGGTCTTGAAGGATCAATGCGGAGGAGAAGAAAGGCCCTGCGTGACAGCGAAGGGTTGCTTGGAAGGGTACCAGGCAGGAAAGGGTTAAAGGGAGGGGGCCGGGACTGGCCCTGAAAGGGTTAAGGTGCCCTGGGGTAGAGCTCTGGACTAGGTCGTTAATGGGAAGTGGGAGCACTGACAAGGAGGGGTCCAGGTGTCTTGCCGGGCTTTGCGAGAGGTCTTGGAGTAAGGGGCAATGAGGCGATGATGTTAGGGCAGGAAGGGAGTGGCATGTATCCAGACAGAAAGGGTTAACGGTGGTTGCCCTAGTGGCTCAAAGGGTAGGAGTTGGAGAGGAAATAGGGCGGGGATGCTGGTGGCAGTAACAAGGCAGGATTGGGAGGTGCAACCATCTGGAAGAAGACCTGGCCTGGGCTGGGCACCCTGGGGTCAGGTGGGGCCCAGGCTCTTTCAGAAAGTGTCAACAGGAGGGAGGTCGCTGGTCCCTATGCCTCTACCCGCTGAAGGAGCTGGCCCCCAGCTGTCCCAGTGGGCAAGGACACTTGAAGAGCAAATCTGTTTGGGCCTGGCTCCCTGTCCCCAACCGGGCCAAGGCCTGGGGCACCATGAGGTGGAGTCAGGAGGCTTGCAGCCTTGGCTCTCCCTAGGTTTCTGGGCCAGGATCACCCACGAGCAGCGCACTGGGGGCGCCTCTGGAGCAGAAGCAAAGCTGTGCCAGTGTGGCGACTGAAACAGGCATTGTGTGGGCCCTGTCTGTCTACGTGTATTTCCGTGGTGCCAGCTGGGGATTAGGAGGGGATGCCCAGGTCTCTCAAGAGTTGAAGAGACAGTGCCTGGCTCGAGTTACAGCTGCGTCACCGATGGGAGGGGGTGGGGAGGTGGCAGCCAGGACACAGGGCCCCTGTTCCCCAGGACTTGTCTGCCTGTCCCCCTGCCCTGTTCGAGCCGTCCCCGTGTAGGAAAGCCTCCTGGGCCCATTCCCAGCCACCAGCAGTTGTCCGGTCCAAACTGGACTCCAGTTATAGAAATGGGCTAGGTGGAGCTCATAGTAGGGTTGGGTCCACTTGTAGTGCAGTGGGGGAAACAGATCTTCAGAAGGACGGTGACATACCCTTGGTGGCGGAGTTGGGAGCAGAACTTGGACTCGAATCTAGGTCTTCTGACCCTAGGCCATGGCCTTAGTCTATCACTTGGTCTTCATCTTGAAGCCAGACCAAGGACCAAGGTATTTGGGTTCCCAAGCCTGGGCCCTGCTTGCCCCACAGGCAGGCATTAATGCAGGAGCAACTCTACAGTGGTCATCAAGACCAGCCTAGGTGAGGACGGACTGGGCCCACAATGACACTGGGCCCCTGCAGCTGCGATGGACCAGGCTTAGCTCCCCTCGGCCATTTCCAGCCCCGGGAAGGGGTGGTTTTCCCGGGCTCCTCTGCCCACCTGGATCAGCCCCACCCCACCCCCCCTACTCTGCAGTTGGAGCTTCTGCTAAGAGAGACAGAAAGACACAAAGTGAGGTCGCTTAGGCCAGAGGCGGCTCCAAGAGTGCCTGGGAGTGGCCCTGTCCCCTGTGGTAGAAGGCAAGCAGGGGTCAGTGGGGGCTGGGGAGAGGACGCAAGCTTGAAGAGGGTTCGGAGGGGTGGTATGGAGGTGAGAACAGTGCAGGGGCTTAGGGGAGCTGCTTTGCTTTGTGCCCCTGGTCGCTTCTCTGCACTCTCAGGAAATGAAGGATTTTTTTTCCACCTGACCCTGAGATGATCAGTGGCTCCAGTGGTTTGCAGCTGGGTGGGCTCCCCCCTCTCTCTCTCCCTCTAGGGTCCAGCAATGCCTGTGAGAAAACGTCATTCACCTTCCTGAGGCAGGAGCTGCCCGTGCGCCTGGCCAACATCATGAAAGAGATTAACCTGCTTCCCGACCGGGTGCTGAGCACGCCCTCGGTACAGCTGGTCCAGAGCTGGTGAGACCCCTGGCCACTCCCACTCCGCTGCCCATGCCGCTGCCAGATGCCCCTGGGCTCAGAGATGGAGTCTTTGTGCTTCCAGCAGCCTTGAGGGAGGTGGGGACAGTGGGGAAGCACAGAGGCTCCAAGAGGCTAGAGAATTGCCCAAAGTCAAGTGGAAGGCGAGGCCAAGGTAAAGCTCCTAGCCTCCATGCCTGTGGGCCATCCCTATCCTTCACCACTCTCCTTCCTCTGGAAACCCAGGATCCCCCTGGGAAATCGTTTTCCGCAGCCAAAACTCAAACCAAGCTCATGTCGCCATTCGCCACTGGCCCTGGTTCTGAAAAGCCAGCACCTACCGGGTAACGTTTATCTGGGGCAACATTGTAGGGCCAGGGAAACAGAAAGAAACGAATTTTCAAATTATGTAATCCAAGCTACAAGTCAGACTGTTTTGGATGTTGGGAAACACTCAGACCCAGGCCTAGTACCTACCCCCAAGAACTTCGGAGGGGCAAGGCCCAAAAGTCGTAGCAGTAGCAGAGGGAAATCCTCAGCAAAGCTCACTCTAGAACTCTGTCCCAGGTTAAGTAACTGGATGGCATCAATCAATGGCCAGTCACGTGAAGAACAAACAGGAGTTTGTAAGGGGCACGAAAGTGGCTAATCATTGTTGGTCTTTGGTGGTACCTGTGCAGAAGCCCTTTGCTAGCTCTTCTTGCAATGGTGTGATGTGGCTGTTGGATTCAGGAGCATGGGTCCACACCTGCTGTGAGCCCAGGGCCGTGCTGGGTACGGGAAAACAGCAGCAGCAACTGCCCTCAGGGAGCCTGCGATCTGGTAGGGAGCAGAGTGGGTAAATTAAGAGCTCCATAGGTAGTGGTGGGAGCAATGAGCTGCTGAAGAAGAGTTACTTTTACTTAAGAACCAAAATATTAAAAAAAATTTTTAACGTTGGTTCATTTTTGAGAGGCAGAGAGAGGGAGGCACAGAATCCGGAGCAGGCTCCAGGCTCCGAGCTGTCAGCACGGAGCCGGACGCAGGGCTCGAACTCACGCACCGTGAGATCATGACCTGAGCCGAAGTCGGACGCTCAACCGACTGAGCCACCCAGGCGCCCCCCAAGAACCAAAATGTTATTCAAAAGTAACATCGGTTAGGTTTTTCTCCTCATTGTAGAAGCATAACATGCCCACTTTGACATTTGGAAAACACGGAAAAGCAGCTGGAAGAGAATGCCAGCCACTACTCTCCACCCCGTAACCAAACACTGGTAGCGTTTCATAAGGTTTTATTGGGGCCTTTCCAGCATTTTTGCTACGCGTGGATAGGCACACGCAGGACTTTCTCCAACTTAATGAGACGCAGTAAGGAAAGCGTTTTGTGCACAAGGCCAGGCACATAGAAGGTGCACACTGAGTCAGAAAGTTGTGGGGAAGGGGCACCTGCCTGGGTGGCTCAGTGTATTGGGCGACTCATGATCTCGGTTCAGGGGTTTCGGCCCCGCACATGCCTCTGCGCTGGTGGCACAGAGCCTACTTGGGATTCTCGCTTTCCCCTCTCTCTTTCTGCCCCTCTCCCTCGCATGCACATGCTCTCTCTCTCAAAATTAACAAACGTTTAGAAAAAGAAGCAGAAAGTTGTGGGGAAGTTGAAATGGACGCATAGCGGAGGCAATACATCCCTGGGCCTTATAGGGTGCCTCCGTGAGCCTAGAACTAGAAGGAAGGGAAGGGCATTCCAGGCCTTGGAACTGCCAGTGCCAAGGTGTAGAGGCAGGCCTCTGAGACCTCACTCTGTGCCTATAGTGCTTTGGATACAAACTGTGAAGGGGGGGTGGGGGGGGAGGGCGGAAACTGGTCTTCCTATAGCCCCACCAGGTCACCCCTCGCTGGGCCCTGTCCCTCTGAGGTGCAGGACATCTGAGCCAGCCGGTATTTCCCACCATGGGGCGTGTGGAAGTCGCAGGGAGGAGACAGAAGGTGCCATCTGGTCCCCCGCTCCTCCTCCGGCTCTGCCCGGCTGACTGGCTGACTGCCTCTCCAGCAGGTCCCTGACTCCAAGACAGGCCCTCTCGGGCCCCTCCCGGGACGCCGTGTTCCTAGGAGAGCCGGAGGATGTCTGTCAGGGTGTAGGGGAGCAGGGAGCTGCTGAACTGCCCGTGACGCCCCCAGGCTCCTGCACAGGCCACTCCTGAAAATGAATTGCACATGGGCGGGCTTGGCCTGGCTTTTCTTCCCTGAAAGCTTGGAAGTGGCGTCCAGCAACAGAAGGTGGGAGCGGAGTTAGACAAGAGAGAACCCCTCCCGGTGGATGATTTAACTCACAGGAGAGCAGGCGACGGGACTGCTAGAGTGAGTGTCCTGGTGCACTGAAGAGAAGCCTGCTGAGGTTTTTTTTCCAGAGAACGGGCATCGGCCGGCTGCAGCAAGAGAAGCTGAAGTGTGAGGGGAGGAAGGACTTTCCGATGGGGACGAGGTGGCTGCCTGTGAGAGAGTGCATACCTCCTCCAGGAGCTTGGACGCAGAGGTGGAGGTGGGCAGGGTTCGCACGACAGCAGGGGGACAACATACCAAGGAGCCTGGCAGGAGGGCCACTGTCCTCAGAGTCTGATGGGTAGGGAGGAAATGCCGTCCCTTGGGAAATGGGAGAGGCCTGTGCAAATGCGATCAGAGGCAGTGGTGCTAAGATGTGGCGATAGCTAGCGAGTTTCTCAGCTGCCGAGAGAGTCTAGGCAAGGGTGGGGGGTCAATGTGGACAAGCTGAGCATTCCTGGTTTTAAATAAACCTGATAAATTGTTTCAACCAGACAGACCTGGTGCAGAGGGCGCCTGTTTTGGAAGCGACTGGAGGAGAGTAGAAAGCCCTGGTCGTTGGTGTCGGTGTCAGCACACTTGACTTTGAGGCTTGGCTTTGCTGCTTGCTGGACCCTTCATCCTTGGCAAGCCTCTGGCCTCCCTGAGCCTCGGCTTCCTCCCCCGTAAAATGGGGATCCATCCTGTTTCTAAGGGCAGATGCCACCGTTAGATGCCCCGAGCTCCGGGGCGGCAGTCCCTCCAGGCCAAAGATCTGTGACTGTGGCCGAGGTTCTCTTAGACAATGTGGTAATAATAGCGATGGCAATGACCAAAGCAAACAGACCCGGAGGGCCTGCTGTGCATCAGGAACTAGGCATGTCCGTGTATTCCCGCACTTAGCGCTCCCGACCGCCCGAGGAAGGAGGCCTTGTTTTTATCCCCATTTCATAGATGAACAGGCTGAGGTTCAGAGAGGTGAAGACACAGGTGTGAGATCACTCAGGCTGCTGGTGAGAGAGCCGGGACTCCAGCGGCGGCCTTGTGACCTGGTGGCTGCGTTCATGAGGGGAGGGGAAGAGTGCTGTGTTTGGCGAGGTGGGGGGGGAGTGGGCAGCGACGTGGATCAGAGGTTTCCACACTCACGAAGCGAGTCCTCCACAGACAGTAGGGCTCCCCTTATCGGAACGTGTGCCGCCTAGGGATGCTGAGCACGGAGCAGGAGAGAAAGCCAGCCCAAGGAGGAGGGCGTGGCGCTGGTAGGCGTGTGCTTCCAGAAGGTAGGGGGTTAAGTGAGGTTAAGAATCTCCTGCCACCAAGGGGTGGCAGGGAAAGGGGACGGGGGCCGTATGGCCAGCACCTTCTCATGAACCTCCCTTGCCCGTCAGTGAGGTGTAGACCCTGCACCCCAACCCTACAGGAACCACGGCCCTTGAGAACCCAGGGCCCGCCGTACCCCAGGCATGGGGCTGGGGCTGGGGCCAAATCATCACCGACCCCTCACCCGCTCCTTCCAGGATCAGAGTTAAGACTGAGAACCTCAGAGTGCTATTGCCGCGAACCCCACTTTATAGCCGGGGACCTGAGCGGCTCAGCGGCTTCTGTAGCCACAGGACCCGAGTCTGCCTGGCTCAGGGATTGCACCCAGCACCCCTCCACAGAGCAGCTTCCATCTGGACGATGCAGGACAGGTCTGTCACCTCCCCCTCCTCAAATGGCCACGGCCTCGTTCACACTTCTTATTCCCAGCGGCTGTGGACATTATTGCATGGTGTGCGCTCGCCCCCTCCACCTCGTCACACGTTCTGCCACCCCCACCCCTCCCCCGCCTCCCAAATCCAGGGCTCTGGGCAGGCTGGAAGGCCCCAGAAGGCAGGCGCCCCGGGGTCTGATTTGCTGAGGTCGGCAGGCCCAGGCCTTCCCTAGGGCAGCTGTGTCGGGCCCCCGCTGCCGGCTGGGCCTGCTCTGTCCGGCCATGGGTTTGGGGGGGCGGATAAACCTGGAAGTGAAGTGGCGTGCCTGTCGTTGCACCACCGCTTTCAGGCCTCCCGGGTCCGAGCCCAGTTCTTTTCTCCGGCCCTCGGAGCGGGGGGGGGGGGGGGGGGGGGGGGAGGGCAGCGCAGGAGCCAGCAAGCCTCACTCCTTCCCCGGTGCCTCTCCCTTTAGGACCCGATCGTGACATCCGGTGCAGCAGACCTTGCAAGGCTTCAGGCGGGGGCCGGGGTCCTCTGGGAAAATCCTTCCCATCCTCTCCTCTCCCCTCCCGAGAGTCCACCGGGGAGGACTACTCCCCGGAAGGAAAGGCCCTGCAAGGCAGGCCAGCAGGGGTTCTAACCCAGGGGTTCTGGGCTCCACTCCCCAGCTGGTTTCCTCCCCTTCCTCTCTTCTACGTACCCCAGCCTTGCACCCTTGCAGGTGTTCTCCCCAGATCCCCTCGCCCTCCCAGAATCCTGAGCGTGAAGCTTATCCTGGGCATGGCGGTGAGGGGGCGGAACAGGGATCTGGCGGCACACAGCCTGCGAGAGAGAGAGAGAGAGAGAGAGAGAGAGAGAGAGGCCCTGCTCTGCACGGTAGCCCCCTCATCTGTGGAATGGGTGCAGCAGGAGCACCTAGCTCCCAGGTTAACGTGGAGGCTAACGTAGGGGAGCAGGCAAGCACAGGGCCGAGCCCTGTCCGAGCCTGGCCCCCTGGAAATGCCGGCCGCCATCACATCGGCCCCAGCACTGTGAGGACCAGTGTAGGTGGCGAGCAGCTGGCCACACGGTGTGGACTTGAAGTCAGACAGACGTGGATTTGAAGCCCAGCGCGACATTTAAACCTCCACTCGTGACAAGGACGCACATCTAGAGAGTGCTCACTGTGTGCTAGGCGCTGGGCCAATGGTCACGTTCGACCCTCACTGAAAGGTAGCAATGGCAGTAGGTACAAGACCCTCCGTTTTCCTGAGGCGGAAACTCAGGCCCAGAGAGGCTGCACGACTTACACAGGCAGCACAGCCACGAAGTGGGAAAGCCGGGACGGCGACTCAGTAGAGCCAGCCCCCAAGCCAGCTCTCCCACTCTCTCCTCCGCTGTCTGAAGCAAGAGAGGGAAGACAGCGGTTGGTAGGTGAAGGGGGAAGGGTATTCTGCACAGAGGGACCCGCGGGGACACGGAGGTGAGCGTTTTGAGCAGACGGCACTACGGGGTGGCAAGAGTGCCGGAGGCTTGAGTCTTCTCTTACACCACCTCCCAGCTGTACGGCTGCTTCAGGCCTCAGTTGAGGAACCTGTGAAACGGGGCTAATTCCTGCTCGTCATACCTGTCAAGGTCAAAGCACTGTGTACAAAGGAATGCTCCTGCTGCGGAGGGGCCTCTCCTAGAGACTGTTGGGCCCCACAGCCCTCTGCCCCAGGCAGCCCCTTCCTGCTGGCTAGAAGTGTTTCTCCCGGAGAGAGGCTCCGTTTGGTGGCCTTCCCCAGGAGAACAGCCTGTGGACTGGGCATGTCAGCCGGGGCACAGCGGGGGTCGCGGCTCACAGGGGCTCTAGGTTGACACAGGCTCTGGGTTGATACCCTCTGCTGCCACGGGTGGGCCTGACTCCCTTTCACCGGCCGGTCCCCTGCTGCCCCGAGTTCAGGACTTCCTAACACTCCCCCGGTTACCTAGCTCTTTTGTAGATCCTGAGGAAATTGGCCTCCCAACGAGGCCTGTGGATGGGAGCAGTAGGCGGCCACGTACCCCTGTCGGGCCTTTGGAGTGGAGTGAGCTTTCCTGGCTCGCTGGGGGCTCCAGCCCCACCCATGGCCAGGGCCGGGCCTGCCTGCCCCACTCCTGTGTCCTTCCCACCTGCCCTTCAAAATCCACTCCCCTGGGCAGACTGCACGGCTCCCGTGCCCAGCCCAGAGTGTTAGGCTATAATCCTCACTGAGCCTGGGCTCCGACATGCCCCGGGCTGGCCAGCCGTGCCCCGTGGGATGAAACAGCAACCCGACAGGTCAGATGTTACAGTCGGTTTCCGTGAAGGGCGCTCAGGGAGGTTAAGTGACTTGCTCCAGCCTCCTCTCACTGCAGAATCTTGGTCCGTAATCCATGAGGCCCCGGGGGTGGGATGATCTCCAGTGCCCTCCTGAGACTGCCATTCTTAGATCCCAAAGCAAAGGTGCTATATGGGGGACCAGCAAATGAGAGATGTTCTTGCATAACTTACTGTGTTGTCAGGGAGATTCGCATACAGATGAAACGCATTGGGAAAAAGTGTGGTGCGGCCTGTCGACCAGTGCCGGCCGGGTCCGCCCACCGTAGGGGCGGGGCAGGCACGGGGCCAGCTGTCAGGTGGGAAGGGGGGCCGGGCCTGGCCTGGAGCTGAGGCCATGTCCCCCCTCCCCACTGCACACAGGTATGTCCAAAGTCTCCTGGACATCATGGAGTTCCTGGACAAAGACCCCGAGGACCATCGTACCCTGAGCCAGTGAGTGAGGGCCTCCACCGGGGGCAGGAGGGCAGGTGCAGGCGAGGGGGCGAGGGGTCACAGCCCAGATGCAGAAATGCCAGGAGGATGGAAGAAATGACCTCTGTCCTCAAGGCTATCTAGTCTGAGGGGGGAGTTGGCCCCTGGCCTCGGTGTCCCTGAGTCTGACTGGGGGATCCGAGCCCCTGCCCGTGAAGAGTTCCCAGCTGTCAGACAGGCGGTGGGAGATTCAGGGCAGGCTTGGGAAGCAGTGGGGAAGGCACCGTGTGTCCGTCAGGTTGGGAAGGGTCGAGTGAATGAAGGCTTGGCGAGAGGAGGTCAGAGGTGGGGAGGAGCCCGAGGGGGCCCAGGGTTGGGACAGGGCGGGGGGCCGACAGCCGCCGTGCCCTACAGGTTCACCGATGCCCTGATCACCATCCGGAACCGCCACAACGACGTGGTGCCCACCATGGCGCAGGGCGTGCTGGAGTACAAGGACACCTACGGCGACGACCCGGTCTCCAACCAGAACATCCAGTACTTTCTGGACCGCTTCTACCTCAGCCGCATCTCCATCCGCATGCTCATCAACCAGCACAGTGAGTAGGGGCTGGGGGAGGTGGCTCAGGACCCAAAAGAGGGATCCTGGCTCCACGGCGGAGAAGGAACACGGCAGCAACGAGGCGTGTTGTTCTCCGTGTTTGTAGGATGCAAAATCATGTTCCCTCCCTACACACTGTCCCGTGTGGTATTCGTCAAAACCCTCTAGTACTTTCGGCAACAGTTTGCTGTTCTGAGTCCCCCAGTCCCAAAGTATTCACTGTGATTGTTGAGAGATTGTAACCAGTTGAAAATCAAATGAGTTCCTCATGCTCAGATCATTTCTGACGCGGGACAGGGAAAATCATTTTTGTAAGTGGTTTAGCAGAAGGAGGAAGAAATGTAATGTGGGCTGTGTGGGGGAGGAGGCTCTCTGAGCAGACTTCAGGTCTGCAAACAGTCCAGACGGGGAGGAGGTGGGGGGGAGAGGTGTTAAGCATAGGGGTGGAGTCAGAGAGCCCTGGGGACAGGAGGGGAGCCCCACGGACAGCACCCTTCCTTCCTGCCTACAGCCCTGATTTTTTTTTTTTTTTTTTTTTTTTTACAGCCCTGATTTTTGACGGCAGCACCAACCCGGCCCACCCCAAACACATTGGCAGCATCGACCCCAACTGCAACGTCTCCGAGGTGGTGAAGGGTAAGCCGTGCCCGCCGTGCTGACCCAC
Source organism: Lynx rufus (assembly GCF_022079265.1). Lineage (NCBI taxonomy): Eukaryota > Metazoa > Chordata > Mammalia > Carnivora > Felidae > Lynx > Lynx rufus. Next base: position 22,750,046 of record NW_025814832.1, on the reverse strand, counting down.
ACGGAGGAGCCCCAGAGACCCCCTTCAGGCCACCTGGCCCGAGGCTGAGCCATTCCCCGGTGGGTGGAGGCCTCGTCCCCTTGGGTGTAATGTTAGCGATGCCCACCCCCCCCCCCCCGCCCAAGCCAGTGCCAAGAGGGCCGGCTGCCTGCCGGGACCGCTCCATTCCCTAAATGGCCCCTCTCTTCTCTCAGATGCCTATGATATGGCCAAGCTCCTGTGTGACAAGTACTACATGGCCTCCCCTGACTTGGAGATCCAAGAGATCAATAGTGAGTGAACAAGGCCGTGTGTGTGTGTGTGTGTGTGTGTGTGTGTGTGTGTGTATGTGTGTGTGTTTGTCTAAGGGCTCCGGAGTAGAAGGTGATATGGGAGAGTCAGGAAAAGACCTGGGGGGGGGGGGGAGAAAAAGGAAAAGCACTGGATGGGGCAGAAGCAGAGCTAGTATTGACTTATTATTAGCAGTATCATTACTAATTTATATTAAGCATTTATTAGGCAGTAAACACGCCAGGCGAGGCACTCTGTTCTCGTGGAGGCTACGTTCTTGGTGCTGGGTGTTAGCCAGTGAACAAATAATAAACAAGCTAATTTCAGATGGTGACAAGTGATGGGGAGGAAGCAAGATGAGGTCACACGACAGCGATGGCGAGGAGCGGTGTATTTAATAGGGTATCAATTTGGCTGCCCTTCCAGAATCCAGACAACAGTGGCTTAATTAAAAGAGAGGTTTCCCCCTCTCCAGCCCCTGGGGCAGAGCAGTCAGAGCTGGCCACCCACCCTGAGGTCTCAGTTCCAGCTGGAGAATGGGGAAGAAGATGTAGAAGGCAGGGCTCAGGGGGTGGACAGTCACTCCCTTAAGTCACCTGGCCATGCCCGGCTGCCAGAGAGCCTGGGAATTCAGTCTAGCTGGGCAGCCATGTGCCCGTTAAAACTTTGGGGGAGGGGGTGTCTATTACCAAAAGAGGAAGGCAAGAGGGGATACAAGAAGGTGGCTGCAAGGGTCCTACTTTGGATGGGGTGGTCAGGGACCAGCAGGACCAGTGAGATGGGCGGGAAGGGGTTGGAGACAGAGACCAGGGCACGCAGGGCCCATGGCCACAGACAGGAGCTGGGATTTTGTGTGCAGTGGGAAGCCCATTGGAGGATTTGAAATACAGCGATGCCAGGGTCTGACTTACGTTGCGAAGATATTTAGAGGTTGGAGGGGGTGGGTGAGACCTTAGGAAGACCGGTTAGGAGGTCACTGCAGGAATCCACGGGAGGAGGGCAAGGCAGCAGAGACGAAAAAAAGAGGGTAGATTTGATAAAAAGAAATAGAGAGGCCAGGACCTGCTGATGAATCAGGGGCATAGGAGAAAGGGCGATCAGGGATCTGGAAGTTTCTATACCCTTCCCCTCCCCCACCTGCCCCTTAGCCACCCCCTACCTGGGTTCCAGAAACCTAGGTAGGTATTTCATGCCTGGAAGTCATGCTGCCCACATCCTTAAGGCCCAGTTCAAGTTCAGGTCCTCGGAAAAGCCTTCCTGCACCTCCTAGAAAACATGGTTAGGCACCCACCTACCTCTGTTTGAATTCCTTGGGGACAAAGATAGAAGGGCAGAGACAGGCTACTTTACTTCAGTATCCCTGGGGTCAAGTTCAGGGCCTGGCACATAGCTCTGGGTACCACACCCAATGTGAAAGTCAGTTGTGTGTTTGTCCAGACTTGAATTTCCAAGATGGTAGGGCTGAGTTTTATTCAACTTTATGCCCCACTGCCCAGCGCAGGTCCTGAGATTCCTTCATTCCGTAATCCACTGCACACTTTTTGAGCTCCTGCTACAAAGCTCTGTGCCAGGTACCTGGAAAAGACACCAAGAAACTCTCCAGGCCAGAGCGATTCTTGAGGGGCAGAGTGCTGCTCTAAGAGTCATGTGCAGCACCTCTCCCCTCCCCCCACTGGATTAAAAAATCTCTCCAGGGGGCGCCGCTGGGTGGCTCAGTCAGTTAAGCATCCAACTTCGGCCCAGGTCATGATCTCGTGGTTTGTGGGTTCGAGCCCTGCGTCGGGCTCTGTGCTGACAGCTCAGAGCCTGGAGCCTGCTTCAGATTCTGTGTCTCCCTCTCTCTCTGCCCCTCCCCCACTTGTGCTCTGTCTCTCTCTCAAAAATAAATAAACATTCAAAAAAAAGAACTCCCAGGGATTCTGGTGTCCGGGTGAATGCTAGGAGGCTGGATATGGGATGGATAGATACTTCTTGAGTGGATGGGTGGCTCGATAAACAGTGGATCAAGGGCAGGATGGATCTGTACCCTCTGAATGCATGGATAACTGAGAAGGATAGATGTTTGAATAGATGCATAGTTGAGGGACAGTTGGATGGTTGAATGGACACTGGATGGGTAGTTGGAGGAATTCATAAATGTTGACCATTAAACATCAGTGGTTGGATGGATGGATGAACAGACGGATGGACGGACATTTTATAATGGATGGATACCGTATGAATAGATAGATGGTTGAACGGACGCCGAACGAATGGACAGCTGGGTGAACAATTGCCGGATGGGTGGGCCAGCAGATGGTTGGATGATAGATGGGTGGTTGAGTGCCGGGTCCTAGGTGCTGAGTGAATGAATGCAGAATGGTGACCTCTCGACAGTTTTCTGATCCTTGGTCTTGACTTTCCCCGCAGCCTCCAACTCCAAACAGCCAATTCACATGGTCTATGTCCCTTCCCACCTCTACCACATGCTTTTTGAACTCTTCAAGGTAAGGGGGCGGGGGATGGCCCTCCCTCTGTGGGGTTGGGGGTGGTTGGGCCAGGCCGCTCCCACTCATCACTTCCCCCTTTCCCTTCACAGAATGCCATGCGTGCAACCGTGGAAAGCCACGAGTCCAGCCTTGTCCTCCCACCTATCAAGGTCATGGTGGCCTTGGGTGAGGAAGATCTGTCCATCAAAGTATGTGGCTCTTGGTTTGGGGCCGGAGGACAGCGGGGTGGGAACTTCCCTCCCACCATGAGATGGGCTCAGAGAAGACCCTGGGGATGGGGACGACCAAGAGAGGGTCAGGGGTGTCAGGGTGTGGGCGGCGTAGCACTGACGACATATCCGTCTCCCCCAGATGAGTGACCGGGGTGGGGGAGTCCCCCTGAGGAAGATCGAGCGACTCTTCAGCTACATGTACTCCACAGCCCCCACCCCCCAGCCAGGCACTGGAGGGACCCCGCTGGTGAGACGGCTTCTCTCCAGTCCCCCCCGCCCCCACCTCCTAAAGGATGCCTGTCTTTTCACCTCATCAAACAGTCACTGTCCCCATCACTTGCCTCCTCGATTCCCGTGGTCTTTGTTCTTGTATGGCTGTGTGTGGTGTCAGTCACCTTTCCCAGTCTGGGGGGTTGGGGGGCGGGGGAGGGTACCTCTCCCACTCCCCCCACCCCCCAGCCTGTGGCTGCCTTCTGACCTGACCTGCAGGTATCTGTCTGTCACCTTTCCTCAACTCTCCCTCTCACACTAGGGCCCCACGAAGTTACTGCCTCTCCCTCTGCTTTGTTCACTCTCCAGCACCTCCCTGCCTTCCCAGCAGAACAGGAGGTGTGGGAACGGGAGCCCCTGGACCTGTCCAGACCCACTGGCTCCCAGGGCCAAGCTCCTCTGCCTCCCCTGCTTCCTACCAACCCCAGCTGAGACGGCTCAGCCTTTCTGGCTCCACCAGACCCATTTCCCTCACCCCTGGGGGATCCTGGGAATCCCCTGGCCCTAACCCCAACTCAGCACATGGGTCCCTGCAGCTCCAGGAGGCCCAGCACCAGCCTCCGCATCACGCTCCCTTGCTGCCCCCTTGTAGGCTGGCTTCGGGTACGGGCTCCCCATTTCCCGCCTCTATGCCAAGTACTTCCAGGGAGACCTGCAGCTCTTCTCCATGGAGGGCTTTGGGACCGATGCTGTCATCTACCTCAAGGTGAGGCTCCTAGACCGCAGGGCCCGGCTTGTGGGGTTTCCTGGCGTGTCGGCCTGCTGTTGGGTTTCTTCTCCATCCCCCCAGTCCTCTCCCCATTCCAGACCGGGAATCAGAGCAAAGCTATAGTTGCCCAACCCCCAGGCATTCCCAACCCGGCAGGCAATTTAAGGAAGTCCACGGTCTATGACCAAGACCCCTGTTCTGGGGGCCTTTGACTTCTTATACCCAGGAGGAAGGGGCGTACCATAGAGAACTTGTCATTCAGCTCAGGAAGAGACTGAGGCCCAGCGTCCGTGACCCTGTTCAAGGTCACAGCCTACCCTCCCTCTGCCTCCCTGACCCTTTCAGTGAGCAGCCTCCCTGAATGGGCACGAGCAAGGCGCAGAAGGGACAGGTCCTTTCGTGGGTCTTTCTAGGCCAGGGTCAGTTGTCTCAGCCAGTGTCTGGCACCTGGCTGGGCTGACTCAGACATGGTCACGTTCAGAGGCCACCACAACCCACCCGGGGGGGAAGGGCGATCTCCTGAGGAGTGGGTGAGGCGCTGGGAAGCGGGACGAGCTGACCCTAGTGCTCTCCAGGCCCTGTCCACGGACTCCGTGGAACGCCTGCCCGTCTACAACAAGTCAGCCTGGCGTCACTACCAGACCATCCAGGAGGCGGGCGACTGGTGTGTGCCCAGCACGGAGCCCAAGAACACGTCCACCTACCGTGTCAGCTAGGGGCCGCCTCGCTCCCCTGCACCTGAGAGGATGGACTGCTGTCTCTGGGACTGGCCACCACGGTGACCCTCCCCAGCACCCCCCCAGGTGGGGGGGAGGCTCCCCCTGATGACCAGCTTCTGTCTCTGTGGAAATCATGGTGACCAGTCCGTGGGGGGCCCCTAAGTGCCAATCTCTGTCTCCACGGAGACCCCTAAGTAGTCTCCCTGGTGTTCAGGCTCGGTGGGCGATGCCTGAGGACGGGGGACCGTCTCCATCCTGATGGGGTGTCCCAGAGCTATGTTTCCATGGCCGTCCTCCTTCTGAGACCAGGGCTGCCACTTTGCTACCAGGGGTCCTGGGTCCCCCTCACTGCCCTCCACGGCCCTGACCTTCCAAGTGGACACCCTGCTTGCCTTCTCCTCCTCCCCCAGCCCGTGCAGGCACCCTGGCCCTCGTCCAGTGTCAGCATTAGGAAGGAGCCGGGCGTCCCCAGGTGGAGAAAGGGCGTTGCACCCTTGGGCCCCTGGCTGGGGACCTGGTCCGACAGCGCCTCCCTCCACCCGGAGCTTTGAAGGTCAAGGTTAGGAGGCGGGAGTTCTCACCCAGGGCTCACCCTTAAAGTGGGAGACCCTGGGAGGCCCCAGAGATCAGCTGCCCTCAGCCAAGCTTCTCAGAGCCCCTCAGGCACCTCCCAAGCCCTCCCCTGGCATGTCCTCACATGCACACACCCACCTGCCGGCCCCACAGCCACACGGTTCCACATGAGCTCCAGACCCCACCTCCCACTGTGCCTGGACACGCAGGTGCTTGGGGTGGCTTTCTCCCTAGAATGCTCTATGTGCATAGCTAGTTTTATAGCCCTGAAAGCCCCCACCCTTCCCCTTAGCACACAGGGGGTTAAAGTTGTGTGTTCCTCCTAGTGGCTGTGATGATGACCGTGACATCCACAGTAAAGAGGAGATTGAATGAGACCATGTCCTGGCTGCTTTCCTGGGCGGGGGGGGGAAGGAGATCCACATGCATAAACAACACACGCAGACTGCGGTCCCTGTGACTACCGTATGACGCGCCCAGGACACCCGGCCCAGGGCATGACTCAGTGTCTACCACGAGCACAGCACCAGGCAAAGCCATCCGTTCAGAACGCCCGACAGTACAGCACCTGCTGACACCCCACCACCCTCAGGGCCCAGCGCAGCCTCCCGACCCAGCCCAGCTTCCCACCTGGGGCAGACAAAGGTCACTGGCACATCATAAGCGTTTATTGAAATAAATTGAGTACCACCCCCCTTCACATGCAGGTGGGCACCCACATAGCTCCTGATAGCTTCAAAGGCCTGGGTGCCTTCCACCCTCCCCACCAGCCCCTCCAACAGGCGCAGATGGTGCCGGTGCCCCCGTACCTCAGTTTCCTCTGAAGCCCCTCTCCCAGCACAGACAGCAGAGAGGAGCAAAGGGCTGAGTCCCACGGACAGGACCCTGGCCATAGCAGGGGTGGCCTTGAAGCCTGAGCCCCTGAGCAGGAATGAGGGGTGTTGGCATGCATTGGGTCCCGTCCGCCACTCCAGGCAGGGGGAGATGGAGGGGGACTTCTAATCAGAGCCCCCCTCCCCCAGCCCCACTGATAACTGGCCAATCCTCCAGAAGCTGGGCCAGCTGCCGGCCAGTGCTGCTGAGGACAGGGGACCGTCTGAAAGCCCCCTCCTTCCAAGGACAGATAGAGGTCATCCCTGGGCCGCCGGGGATAGATCCCGCCCCTACCCAGGGGGCTGGCCCCACCCTTCCTTGTGGCCCAGCGACCCAGAGCCTGCACTGCCTGCCGGTTTCTGGAACCCACTGAGGCCCAGACGGGAACCAGAGCAGATGGGGGAGAGTGGATGAACCCTTCCAAGAGATTGCGGGGGGACTCCTAGATGGTGCCTCTCTACCCAGCTAGCGTGAGGGTTCACCTGTTCAGTACCACCTAGGCACTGGTTGGGGGTATCCTGTCCCCCCCCCCCAGCTCCCAAGTTTGCTCTGTCCCCAGAGAGGTCTCAGGTGTCCTCTGAGGGAGCAACAGACGTGTGCCCTGTGTTAGAGGGCAGGTCAAAGACCAGGCCTTGAATGGGCCCCAGAGGGACAGATCTGTATGGCTGTCATCTCACCACTGGGACCCACAGGACAGGGAAGGGGAAGGGGAGGTTTTCATCCTCCCTTCCTGCCCCTAAGGTCCTTGCAAAGATCGCGTGGGATGACCATGCCGCTTTCTCCGCACTCCCGTTCAGGAGTGTAGACCGGGAGTCTACCCTGAGTGCAACTTGCTGCAGCACCTCCCGGCCTCCCTGGGGAGCACGGAGCTCTCCCAGCACACCGCCACCTCGGAGAGCTGGAGAGGGACAGCTCTATCCACCCACTCCTGCTGAGGTGCTTCCTACCTCCCTCAGCCCTGGGACCCTGGCCCCATCTCAGGGCCTCTAGAAGGCAGGCAGGCAGGCCAGGCAGGTGTCCCAGCTCACTGCCGGCCAGCACCGCCATGGCCTGAGGGCAGAGGGTCAGACTTGACCCAGGTGCCTCAGGGCTCCCAGACCTGTTCAGCCCTGGCCGCTCTGCCCTCTGCCCATAACCTGCCAGCTCCCCTAGGGACTCCTTGCCAAACGTCCTTAAAATTGGATTTATCACAGGGCCCTCCCCTGGGGTCTCCCTTTCTGGGGGATCTGGGTCCAGACCGAGTGACAGGGTGGGAGAGGGCACGTACCCCCCTGAGAGTGTGGGGCCAGGCCAGCCCAAGCTTGGCGCCCAGGCCCCGCCTTCTCGCTGAGGCCTGTGCCCACCGAGCCCGGCGGCCGCCAGCGCCTGGGTGCCGGTGCCTGCCCCTCGCCCTCCCCTAGCTTTTCTTGGCCTCCTGCTCCCGGCGCCGGAGTTTCTCGCGCTGCCGTGCGGCCTTCTCCTGGGCCTTGCGCTCCTTCTCAGCGGCCGCTGCCAGCTCCTTCACCTTCCGCTTCACTAGCGCCCGGTCATGCGAGTTGCTGAGCCCCAGGCTCTGGGGGAGGAATTCAAGGGTGAGGGAACGAGCCCCAGAACCGCCCGGAGCCCTGGCCAACCCGAGCCCCAGGTTCTCTGTGCCCCAGGCGTAAGCTCTCTTCCACCCCCCAGACTTGCCTGTGGACCAGACCCCGCAGGGCAAGAATTCGGAAGGGGAGCCTTCGGAAAAGATGCCAGTGGAGGATCTTTCCAGACCCTTACTTGGCCCCTGCCCCCACCCCTGGCAATCCTCAGCCCCCGTTCCGCCACTCTGGATTTCAGCCGTGGCACGACCCCAGCACCCCCGGGGCCCACAGAGAGCAGGTGATGTGCCCAAGGTCACACAGCTAGTAAGTAGCCGAGGCCCCTCCCCACTCAGACTCCCTGGGGACTCTCCTCACCACCCCTTCCCCAAGCAGGGTAACAGAGGGTGGGGAACAGGCCAGAAACTTCCCAGCACAAAGATCCGAGGTGCGCCCCCTGACCCCCCCTGACTACCAGCACCCTCCCAGACTGAGAATCAGACAAGGTGATCAGGGAGAGGCCTGGTTTCTTAGGACACCGGGAGACTCGGAATCAAGAGTCAGGTGATACGACAGTCGTGGAGGTCAAGGTCAACCTGGAGACTGGGGCTGGAGCTTGAAGGTCAAACTGAAGACCTGCGCTTGAGTTTCGAGGCAGACTGGGGACCCATGCTCGAGTCCAGAGATCAGGCCATGGACCTTGCCCAGGGGTCAGAGGTCAGGGAATGGCCTCGAAGGAAGTGAAAGGAAAGGTCAGGGTGAGGGGGTCCCGATCCCGGAAGGTTGCCTCGGGCTCCAGCTGGATCACGGCTCTTCTCCTCTGACCCACCTTCAGTTTGCTTCCATCCAGCTGCAGGAGCTGGGGCCCATCCACCTGCCGCGCGGCGAACTCAGCGGCGTACTGCTCCAGGTTGAGGCTGTGCAGCCACTGGCCCACCTGCTGGCTGGTCCAGTGGTGGACAGTGGGGAGAGGTTCGTCCAGGAACTGGGGTGGAGACCAAGGACAGTGAGGAGGGGTGACCCGGCCTGTGGCCCGAACACCCGACGCTCCGAGGTCAGGGCTTACTCACCTCATCCGAAGATTGGGACAGCGTGTGGTAGGGGTAGGAACACTTGGTCTCCTGCCGGGGACCACTGGGGATCTTGGGGCTGCTGCTGGGGGGTGTGGAGTCATCACTCAGGGTGGATTCCTAGACGGGGGGGGGGTGCGTGCTGAAGACAGCTCACCCGCAAGCCCAAGGGAGCCCCCCCCCCCGCCCCGCGCTCCCAACCCCCTGCCCCCTGTCTGCGTGGAGCTGAATCTGGGGACGGGGCACCAGTGCCTCCTAGGCATGAACCAGGAGCCGGGCAGGCACATATGACACGGTGACTCACGGGAGGCATCAGGACGTAAGGCTTCTGGGAGCACGTGGGGCTAGAACTGAGGCAGAATAGTTAGCAGGAATGGAGGAGGTGTCACTTCTTACAGGCAGCCAACCAGGATTCCCCCAGGCTAGGTCAGGGGTCCCCCTTTGTGCCTCCCCACCACAGCCTCCGGCACCCTGGCTGCTAAGTGCCTGAGTAGAGACCACAAGCTCTCTGAGGCCCTGGGCTGTGTGTTCACTATGTCATCCCAGGGCTCAGCACAAGGGAAGGAAGAGACGCAAGGAGTCCGTGGAGGGAAAGAGGCAACAAAGAAGCGCCGGGTCCGAAGGAACTCTTTCTCCCCCGAATTCCCAGCTTTCTGATCTCCTCTGCCCCGGGAGCACATAAGGCACAGCCACGGAACAGGCTTGGAGCCTGGCAAGCAACCCACGCGGTAAGTCCTTCTCTCTTCGCCTTATTCTTTCATCTACTCGACTGGGGCAGCGTGCCTGCGCTTTGGGACAGCAAAGCAAAAGCATGCACTTGGAGCCTTGCAAACCGTGGAGGGCGGCACGAGCATGAGCATAAGCAGAGACTGTTGCTTCTGTCCCCCGGTGTCACTTCTCCCAGAGGGCGGCGAGCTTCCTAAGCACTGGCTAGTCTGGGCCCCACTCATCTCTGTCGCCTCCAGGCCTCACCCCACCACACGGGGAGCGTGGGGCTAGAGCCGAGCCAGGCAGGAGACTTAGCCCGAGGGGAGGAGGCCTCAGGCTGGGGCGGGGGCTGGGGATACACCAGGGGAAGCCCAGTGTTCACTGACGCGTTGAATTCAGTAAATGAAACGACGAAGGAACGACTCAGCGTGAGCGAACAAGTGAATGAACTCCGAGAACGAGAACGGACGAACTAATGAGTCACCGGATGGCTCCGTGGGTACACAAATGGACTCGAGGAAGGCCTGGATCCCAGCCCGAGCCAGGGTGAAGCGTGCCCTCGTGTCACCTGAGTCTGGGGCCGGCACGAGGGCAGGAAGGCCACGGGCTCACCTGAGAAGCCGACTTCTTCGGGCTGAAGCCCTCGTGTTTGGGGGAGCAGGCGGGGGAGGTGGTGTTGCCGGAGGACGCCGAGCCCTTGCCGCTGTCTGTGAACCAGGAAAAGGGCAGGAACGGGGAGCCCCCTGACCTGCCGGACCCCTCCACTGACTCCCTGCGGAGAGAGCACCCTGCATGGGTGGGGGGCACCGAGCCGAGGGCCGGGCCCACAGGGAACCACGGGCGGAAACCGTGGCCGAGGGGCTGTGGGCACCACTCACCTGCTGCCCATGGACAAGCGGTTGCTGCTCTTGTCCTTCCGGCTCTTGCTAGTGGATGCTCTGCGTAAGGTGACCCTGTGGGGAGGGCAGGTGGGGAGTGGGGCAGGGCGGCCCGCCGTGCTACCCTGTACCCCACAGCCCCAAGCCTTTGCTGCTGGCCCGTTCTCCACTCACCCCAGGTCCAAGAACTTGCGGCGAGTCTTCTTATCCAGGCCGATGGTGGGGCTGGCAGGCTCAGGGGGGCTGGCGTCCCGGCTGTCATCTTTTGGAGAGGAGAGGGAAGGACATTGCCTGTGGGGTGGCTTACCCGCCTCCTTGAGCTGCCAGGGTGAGGTGATGGAAACCCTTCTGACTTAGGATCAGGTAACTTGGCTCCGGTGCCCTTCGCTAGCTGTGCGACTGAGGACAAATCGCCCTACCTCGCTGAGCTGCCTTTATCTCAGACAGGGGGATGATCACACCTGATCTACAATAACACCTGTTTCACGGGACCCGTGATGACAGCTGCCTGTTTCAAGGAATGTGTGCAAAAAGCCTTATGCAACCCACGGACGCGTAGGGGCCGCTGCTAGTCAGGGTTCAGTTTATCCTGGCCAACTTCTAACCAGCCTTCCGATCTTGGCTCCCATGTCACGCCCTCAGAGAAGCCTTACAGGATGCTCCCCGCTAGGTCCTTTCGCCCTGCTCGGTGTCGCCCCCGCCACCGCGCACGTTTCTCCCATAGCGCTGATTACAGCTTGTAACCCGCATGTTTAGTTGAGAGATGATTTGATCGCTTCCCCCCTTAACCTGTAAGGAATTATTAGATGGCCTCTCCCCCAAACTGCAAGCCTCGCGAGGGAGAAGGCTGCATCTGCTTCCCCACCTGTGTGTCCCCAGTGCGCAACAGAGTCTGGTACACAGGAAGCGAATGCGTGAGCCGTGATGTGTCCTACCCCCCCCCCCCCCCCCCCCCCCCCGTCGCCAAGGTGCTCGGCCCTGCTTGGTCCGCCCGCTGCAGTCCCGGCGCCTGCCAGCAGGGGGCGCCGCCACCGGCCAGAGCTCACCTTCGCTGTGCGGCTCCGCGCGCGGGTGGCGGCGCACGAAGCTGGGCGAGCTGTCCGAGGAGGGCGCCGAGCGCGGCGGCGAGCAGGAGGCGGCGGCCAGGCCCTCGTGCGAGGTGGCGTTGTGCAGGGGCCGGTAGCGTGTGAGCGGCGAGGGCGGCGGCTCGTCTTCGTCCAGGCTGCGCCGCAACCCCGGAGGCTCCAGGCAGAAAGAGCCCCCCGCCGGGGACCCCGGGCCCGAGTGCAGAGGCGAGCGCAGCCGGTGCAGGGGGCTCCCGCAGCCGTCCGTCACCTGGGGGAGGGGGCAGCCGCTCACTGCCAACCCTCCCCGCCTCTTCCCCGAGGGGCTGGGAATTGGTTTCACCCCGCAAACTGCGAGGGGGCCCCCTGAAGGGGCTGGCTGGGCCGTGAGATGTGGGAGATGGGCGGGGGGGGGCAGGGGGGGGGCTTCGGTCATGCAGGCTGGGGTTGAATCCCGCCCTCCTCACTTCCTAACTGCGTGCATTTGTTACTGAACCTCTCAGAGCCTCAGGTCCCTCACACGCATGATGGGAATGATCACACCTTGCGTAAAATTTGACGTGAGCCAGATGTGAATGTTGGTGCTACTACGTCAGAAGTCTGGGAGTGGGGTTTCCCTGGAAAGGGGTTTGGAGGGATGGGGGGGGGGGCGGGGCGGGCCAGAGGGGGGTGGGTAGGGTACGTGTGATTGGGTGGGCTGCCCCGACCTTGCCTCCGGGCCCATCGGAGCCTTCGCCGTCCTCTGCAGAGCTGGCACTGTCCCGAAGCCTGGAGCGGGAAGGTCGGTGTCTCCGGCCCTTGGCCAGTAGCTGGGCTCGGGCCTTATGTAAACTGCTGTCCAGTCTGACGGTCTCTGGCACGGCCAAGTCCAGGTCTGTGAACCAAGTGCGGGGCGGGGGGGGGGGGGACACAGACCAGACCCGTGAGGACAGCAAGCCCAGAGGCCCACCCACCTCAGGCAGCCGCCTGCACTCACACCCCAGACATTCAACCAATGTTTGTGAGTGCCGGGCCCCGGGAGTACGAATGAGACGGAGAACAGGGTCCCGGACGGTCGCCGGGCAAGCCAGACGCGTCAGCACCTGAATGCGGCCGTGTGGGGCAAACGCTCACGGACACCGAGGAGGACAGGAGGGTCCTGTCTGGATGGGTCAGGGGAGGAAGCACCAAAGCTGGTCTAAGGTCTGGGTGGGAGTTTACAAGAGAGGAGGTTTGGCAACCTGCTCTCCGCACGGCGGGAGCACCTCCGGGGCACTTGCGGGGTCGCTCTGTGGAGAGGAGGGCTGGGGATGAGGCCGGACAGATCACGGTAATAACAGCTCCCCTTGAAGAAGCCCCAACGACATGCCAGAAGGTTCACACCTCGCCCCGTCCGCTCAAAACACCCCAGTGAGCGAGGGACAACTATTACGCGCGTCGTACAGCCTTGCAAACTGAGGCTCAGGGAGGTCAAGTTCTTGAGGGCAGCCACCAGCTGGCAGTGGTCCGGGATCCGAGCCTGACTCGTCTGGCTCCAGAGACGGGCTCGCCGGGCCACGCCTGGGGTTGGCGCTCAGACACAGCACTGCCGAGAAGGCTCGCAGCTGAGCCGGAAGATTGCAGCGGCGTCAGGGGGGAAACCCAGGCCCCGGGAGGCCTGTCTCCGCCATCCTGGGGGCGGCGGTGCCGGGCTGGGCCCCGGATGAAGACGTGGAGGAAGACGAGGCAAACCCAGCGGGTCATGCAAAATCCCAACTGCTCCTCGTTTTCCTTCTCATCTGTTCCACCTGGGAACGAAGCCCCCCTCCCGCAGCATCTCCAGGCTCGGCACTGGGGTCTCCGGGAAGAAGATGTCCTTCCCAGACCTCAGGATGGGTTAAGACATTTTCTTCCCCCCCCCCCGCCCCCCCACAATCTCAGGGTCCCCCATCCCATCACTCATGCCTGCCTTGCCTTCCCTGCTCCTCTTTGTCCTGTCTGCAGACACCCCCTAAGCCACCCCAGTTGCTGGCCTGACTTAACTACCACCTCCTGGTTCACCCCCGAAGCCCGGGGCGCCTCGGCGCCGGCCAGGGGACTTGCCACGTCCAAGGCACCCAGGTTCCTCAAGGAATCCACCCAAATGAACCCACCGCCTTGCCTCACACCGGCTTCCCCTTTGCTCCTCGGCTCAGCAGAAGGCCCCGTCATCCACCCAGCCCCCCAACTCAGCCCCAAGCTACCCTTTGCCCTCGGCTGTTAGCTCCACTTTCGACATACCTCTAGACACACTGAAATATTTATGGTGAAACGATGCAATGTTTTGGATTAGGTTCAAAATAATCCAGGGGAATAGGAGTGGAGCCTGGCATACACACGGAGAAGAAGGGGAGGGACAGCAGAGGAAGAAGGGGGAAGAAGTGAGGCAGGGAGAGGATGGGAAGGCAGGGAGGAGAGGGGGACACACAGCCTCCCTGGTCTAGGTCACTATCACCTCCTGCCTCAATTATCGCAAAAGCCTCCAAGCTGATCTTCCCTTGTCCTCCCTTTCCCATTTACGGTCTATTTTCAACACAGCGGTGGCCAGAGTGATCCTGATAGAACATGTCAGCCCTTGTCACTGCTCTGCTCAGAACCCTCTGGGGACTTCCACCTCGCACAGAGTAAGCGCCAAGTCGTCCCAGTGGCTTTTCCAGACTCACTCCGTGCTCCCCTTACCTCTCTGAGCTTCTCCTTCTCCCCCTCGTGCTCCCTCCACTCCTGGCCATCCCAGCCTCCTGGCTCTTCCTCACACAAGCCTCGCCTGCACCTCAGGGCCTTTGCACTTCCTCTTTCCCTTTCCTGCAAGGCTCTCGCCACGGGTTTCTGCGTGGTTCTCTCCTTCACCTCCTTCAGGTCTTTGCTTTAAATGTTTTCTGTCACCGAGGACTTGACTGACCACTCAACTTATAATTCCCTCCCCCCGCCCCAGAACCCCAATCTCTGTTTTTCCCTATATCATGTATCATTCTCTGGCATGCTGTGTATTTTGCTTAGTGTATGGTCTCTCCAGTCATTAGAATGCCAGCTCCGTGAGGGCTGACGTTCCTCTATTTTGTTCACTGCTCTAACTCAGGATGGATGCTGGCACATAGTAGGGTCTTGGTAAATATCATTCTAATGGAAAAGCCGTGGTTCTGTCCATCTGCCTTCTTCACACCTCTGCAACCCGACCTCTTCTCTCCCTTGGGACTGAACCGCCTGAGCTCAGGCCTTCACCAGCCACTTCCCCGAAGACCCAGCCAGCTGAGCACGGCCTCAGCGTCCTTCCATCCTGAGCTCCCTGCCAACGGTCCGCCTCCCTCCCCACTTGTCACGAGCCAGAAGAAACTTCCTAAAGCGCATTTCTGACTGTGTCCCATAATTGCTTGCTTTTGAAACCCAGGGCGGGGCGGGGGAGGGGGGAGGGTTCCAAAGCCAACAACATAAAGCCCATGCCCCTCAGCCCTCCAGGCAAGGCCAGAGGGGTCCCAGCTCCCCCTTTCTGTGTTTCCCACATTTCCTCTGCACAGCAGGCTCTTATAGGGACCATGGTTAAGAGCTGGCTGGCCGGGGCTGAAATCAGTTGTGCCATTTGCTGGGTGACTCTGGACAAGTCACTTACATTTGGATACTGGCTTCCGCGTCAGCAAGACGGGGTCATGGCAGGAGTATGTTCCTCGCAGGGTTGGGTGAGCGTTAAATCAGATCACTATATAAAGCTGTGCCAGAATGCCCGTGGCTAAGGGCTCAGAGAGCACGAGCTGCGGGTGGCGTTGGCGGGAGCGGTACTAACCTGCCGGCCGCACCTGGGTCCCTGTCTCCACCTGCCTCTGCCTGGGCCGCTCCTGCAGCCCTCCTCTGCCCCACCCCTCCTTTGTCCGGCTGCCAACTCAAATCCATCATCCCGCCGGCCCCGCAGGACCGCTGCCCCTCTGCAGGCCTGGCCCTAGGGTCTGGTCGGAAGTGACTGTCCCGTGCCAGTCCGCACGCGGCAGAGGGTCGAGCCCTGCGCCGTCCGCCGTGTTCCGTGAGAGCTGGCGCAGGGCCCGGCAGAGAGGAGGTGGTCAGTCAGTATTGAAGCTAAGTCACCCTTTGGGGACCAGCGCAGAGCCGGGCAGAGACGGGCTCAAGACACGCGAAGGTGGTGACGTGCACGCTCCGCACTTAAGTCCTCTGCGGAGCGCTCCGCACCGTGACACGTTTCTTGTCTCGTCGTGTGGCTGCTTCCGTGTGGGTCCCCCGCTTGCCCCCGCGCTAGAACGCAAGCTCCTCGAGGGCAGTGACCTTGTCTGGCGTGTTCGGTGCTGTCTCCCTGGGGCCTGGAACAGAGCCTGGCACATGATAGGGGCCCAGTGGTATTTGCGGAAGGGACGAAGGCAGGGGCTGGGGGCTATAGGTTCGGTAGCCGGGCTGAGGTCTGGGAGACAGTGAAGAGCTAAGGTGGTAGAGAGAACAGGGAAGAACTTTCCAAGGAGAAGGGATGGTGTGGGCCAGTGGAGGCCGCAAGGAGAGGGGACCGGCCCGGACACCGGGGAGGGTGGACCCACGGGGACGGTCACAGTTGTCCAGACGCAGTGGCGGAGGCTTGGCGAGGGGAGAGGTCCTGCCAGAGGACTGCTAATTGGGACCCCAGCCTTGACGCTGCGCCCCTAGTTCCTTAGCTGCCCCTGCGTCGCTTCTGGGGTTTTCCAGAGGGAGCCCTCTGCCCCCTGATCCCTGACACAGACTCTCCAAGCGTTATCTGCAAGCAGCAAGGACTGAACCACAGAATAAGAATGGCTACCACTCACGGGGCTCTCGCTGTGCCAGGCACCCGTTCTAAGTGCTTTCCGATCACTAGCTCATTTAAACTCCCCACAACCCTAGGAGGAAGAGACTCCGGGAATCCCCGGGGCAGCCTTAATTTGCCTCAAGGCCCACGGCTGCCGCCGAAGAGAGGGGCCAAGGTTACAGGCAGTCTGGCTCCGGAGGCTCAGTGTGTAAGTACTCAGCCCGCTCTACCTCCCCTGAGGCGGAGATGGGAGCACCTTGTGGGTCCAACCTCTCATTTTATAGGTGGGGAAACTGAGGCTCAGACAGGCAAGGTTTGGCCAAAGGTGCACGGGGAGTTCAGGACAGCATCCAGGCCTCCTGGCTCCCAGACCAGTGTTCTCACCGTTCTGGGACGCCTGGACGGCTGGTGCCCGGCCGCCCCGGCCCAGTGAGAAGGGCCCTTTGCTCCTGACTCTGGGCCACCTCAGGACTGCAGGCAGCTTACCTCGAAGGTTCGGAGGTTCGAGGGAGCAAAGGAACTTCTAGGGGGGCTTAAGTGTTTTTGAGACAAGGCGGGGCCCGTCTCTCCTCTGGTCCCTGTTCTACCTGGCTCCCTGGCTTCCCTCCATCTCTGTGTCTGTCTCTCTGTCTCTGTCTCTTTCTCTCCCCAGCAGGGAGTTAGCCCAGCCCTGGGCACTGGGGAGTCATGAATATTTAATTGCCTTTCGAATCAGGAAGCAGGGAAGGCGGCCAGCTACCTCAGCAGGTCTGGGAGCAGGAAAACAGGCAGAGTTGGGGTTAGGGGGTGTTGGGAGGCCCAGAAGCCGAGGTAAGGGGGCGCTCACTTCTGTCAGGCCAGGCCTGGGTGCAGATGGTGAGACCCAAGAGTCTGAGGCCCAGAGGCAGCTGGAGGCTGGAGGAGTCCAGGAGGCAAACCCTTCCTTCCACGGGCCCCAGGGAGGCCAGGAAAGCAGTTTCCCAGGAACCAGGAGGCAGGAGTTCCTGGCATTGCCAGGGCATGTGGCCACACGGGGGAGAACCGGGTGAGCAGGAGAGGGCGGGGAGAGGAGGGGAGGGCAGGTAGAGATGAGAAGGCAGGGGAGGAGAAGCTGGGAGCCCCTTGAGGCTTGTGCACACAAATGTGAGCGTCCTGGGCTCCACACCTGCCATCGGCTTCGGGCAACCGCTTCTGTCTCCACCTCTCCCTCCATGTTCCTTCACCTTCCCTGCTCCCTGACTCCTCCACCAAATCCAGCTAGGAAACAGCCTTTCCACCCCAGTGCATGCTGGGAACTCGGCCCTGTCAGGGTGGTCTCTCCCCATATCACACAATAGAAAGACTGCAGGGGGTAAATGACGGAAGGAGCAGGTGCGCGCATGCACCCCAGTGTGTAAAGAGGGGGGCCAGCCTGGGGGTACAGAGGCTCTGTGCCCTATGCTTTTGATTTCCACGCACATCCTGCAGGCTAAGGTCCCTCACTATGTGATGTGGAGGTAACGTGTATCACCTGTGCTGGGGACACGGGGACACGGAGAGCAGGGAGTCAGGCGGTCTGGAGTTCTAGTCTCAGCTCTGCCACTAACCTGCCATGTGATCTTTAAAGCAAGTCACTGCAGCACTCTGTGCTCTCGGCACCTTGTCTGGACAAAGGGCACACCTCTTAGCATGACTGGGGGGAGTAAATGATATAGCGCATGGGAGACTGGGGTGTTAGCCTAGTACCTGGCATGAGACAGTACTTGATAAATGAAGACCCTTATTGTTGTTGTAATTGGCATAGATAGTAATGACAAAGACCCAGGTTGAAAGGCCACAAAGCGCGCGCGCACACACACACACACTCTGACACACACTGAAGTCCCAGAGGGAATCCCCCCAATGCCGATGGCCTTGGATAGAGTTAGAGCAAACAGAACTTACCAAAAACCTCGTCCGCAGGTTCTCGTAGCTTTGAAGAAGCCATGACTCAAGGAAGCTGGGAAGGATCGGGTGGGAGAGAGAGAGAGAGAAAAAAACGACCATGGATAAGAGGTTCAGGTTGGTGGAGACCAGGGAGCTGCCGCTGGCTACCTGCTCCTGATCTTATGGCCCCTCACCTTCCCTTAGAACTCTTCCTCCAGCTCCTTGGAAAAGAAGTCGCCTGAACCATACTCTGGACTGTGAGAGCTAGGGCAGGAGGCAGAAATAGAAGAGTGGATAGGCGCAGGAGCAAATCCGGGGTGTAGACACAGGCTGAGTCCTATGGTTTGTGGCCAAGCTGATTTGCTGTGTGCCTTCACACAGCTCACTGAACTGCCCCCCTTCACTGTGCTGGGCCTTTCTATCATCACCATTCCCTAAAAACTTTTGATCGTCATAAATTGTCCAACATCAAATCTGGGAGAAATCTTGGGGATTATTAAATCTAATCCTCTCGTTTTACAAATAAAGAAACAGAGGGGAGAGTGACTGTTAAGGTCACTGTTAATTTAAGGTCACGTGACAAGCCAATGGCAAAATCAGGAGCAGAACCCAGGTTCTTCCATCCATCCATCCATCCATCTATCCATCCATCCACCTGCCCACCTACATAGCCATCTATCTACTTGCCCATCCAACCAACCATTCACTCACCTATCCACTATCCAACCATTCATTCATCCATCCACCATCCAACCATTCACTCACCCATCCATCCATCCATCCATCCATTCATCTGCCCATCCACCATCCATCCATTCACTCACCCATCCACCATCCATCCATTCACCCATCCACCAAGCATCCATTCATTCGCCCATCCACCATCCAACCATTCATTTGCCCATCCACCATCCATCCATCCATTCATCCGCCCATCCACCATCCATCCATTCATTCGCCCATCCACCATCCATCCATTCATTCACCCATCCACCATCCATCCACTCATTCATTCACCCATCCACCATCCATCCATTCATCCACCCATCCACCATCCATCCATTCATTCGCCCATCCACCATCCATCCATTCATTCACCCATCCACCATCCATCCACTCATTCATTCACCCATCCACCATCCATCCATTCATTCACCCATCCACCATCCATCCACTCATTCATTCACCCATCCACCATCCATCCATTCATTCACTCATCCACCATCCATCCACTCATTCATTCACCCATCCACCATCCATCCATCCATTCATTCATCCATCCACCATCCATCCATCCATTCATCCGCCCATCCACCATCCATCCATTCATTCACCCATCCACCATCCATCCATCCATTCATCCGCCCATCCACCATCCATCCATTCATTCGCCCATCCACCATCCATCCATTCATTCGCCCATCCACCATCCAACCATTCATTCGCCCATCCACCATCCATCCATCCATTCATCCGCCCATCCACCATCCATCCATTCATTCGCCCATCCACCATCCATCCATTCATTCACCCATCCACCATCCATCCATTCATCCGCCCATCCACCATCCATCCATTCATTCGCCCATCCACCATCCATCCATTCATTTGCCCATCCACCATCCATCCATTCATTCGCCCATCCACCATCCAACCATTCATTTGCCCATCCACCATCCATCCATCCATTCATCCGCCCATCCACCATCCATCCATTCATTCGCCCATCCACCATCCATCCATTCATTCACCCATCCACCATCCATCCACTCATTCATTCACCCATCCACCATCCATCCATCCATTCATCCATCCATCATCCATCCATCCATCCATCCATCCATCCCTGCATCCATTTGCTCATACTATCTCTGCATCCATCAGTTCATCTCTGCATCCATTAGTTCATACATCCACCCATCCGTCTTCCCATCTATCACCCAGTCCTACTTCACCCCCCGTCCCCCACCCCTGGTGTGCTCACCACCTGCCTTCCTGAACATGAGCTGTTCAGGAAGCTGGCACCATCAGCAGGGCCACTGTTCTTGACAAACTCACAGTTCTCACAGTTCCAGACAGACTCACAGATGCAGAAGGGTATGAGGAGTACTCACAGCAGAACAGTGGACAGCCAAATCTCTGTGATACATCAAGTATGTTCCGGGAAGAAGCGTGATGGGTAGGGGTTTGGTTTTGTTTTGCTTTGTGGGGGGTGGGGGAAGCAAGAAGGGAGGCAGGTGGGGAAGCAGGATGTGCAATGCATCTGAAACTATGTGGGCAGGCTCCTGAGCAGACGTAGGATACCAGCAGCCCTAAACCAAGGCCTGGGTGTTAGAGGGGAAGGGGAATACCAGACAGGGTGAGAGAGAGAGGACGCTCAGGGGCAGGGGCACACTGCAGGGCTGGAAAACGATCTCCAGTTACTGCTAACACTCAGGTCCCGTGAGCAGTGCAGGGCACTGGGCTAGAAATGCATTTGACAGGTATGGGGAAGCTTGGCCTCATGCTTGCTGGAGTCTTTTCCAACTTTCCTCTTCTGTTACTACATAGACACCATCTCGCTGGGAGCTGTCCAGGCTTGAGATTCTTGGTATCCCCACTGTACACACGGGAAAACTCAGATGCAGGGGATAAGAGGCAGAATTCAACCTCAACCTGTCTCCTGCTCCTCAGCCCCATCCTGGGTGACGATTTGCAGTTTGGGAGGGTGCGACTGAGGAAAGGCCCCTGCTGGGAGAAGGGAGAGACTTCGTGGAAGGGGAGCTGGTCCACACAGTCTAGGATGGGAGAAACTTCTAAACCACCTCCACCCCTAGCTCCCCTGCTTGGGGCTGAAAGCAGGAAGTGAGGTATGAGAAGGGGTCCTCCAAGAACTCTCGTGCCATTCTTGACCTCTGGGTGCCAATAGCAAAGAAATTCTAGAACCTCTCTTCCTGCCTGAAGGGCCGCCTTGGAAGCAAGGCTGCCCCTAAGAATGAGCACAATTCCCTCATTCAATCACAAAGCCTCATCTGCCCAAGACCTGGCCGACCCCTCCTTCAGAAAGCTGTCTTAGACAGCCCTCCTTCCTCCCATTTGTCCACATAATTTCTAAATCCGCCCTTCCCCAACCACTGGGAAATGGGGGATTTTTCATACTTCACTGATTCCCTAAATAGGTCATGGCTCCCCTGCATCAGATGGGAGCTCCCTGAGGAGAGGGGAGGGTATTCCCCATCCGATTAGGGACTCTCTGAAGAGAAGAACTGCCTCTCCCATCAGAATGGAGGCTCTCTGAGGTCAGCAGCGGTGCCTCCTCTCTTAGACGAGCTGAGAATGGAGATGCCCCATGTTCTGCACTCCAAGTCCCAGTCCTGGATGGAGACCCTCTTGTGGATGGAGCCCTCTTTCAGGCACCCTCTGGGGTAGGCCGGGCCTTCCAGTTCGCCCTGTGCCTCGTCCATCCTGATTCAGCACAAACGGCTTTCCTTCCCTCCCCTCAACAACTAACTCCCTGGGGTGTGTATGGGGCGACCCGTGGGGAACTCTGGGAAGCAGGCCATCCAAGAGGTCACCAGACCCCTCTCACCAGAACTGAGCTTTGGAAAACCACCCCCCCCCTTCACACTCCTACACACACACACACACACACACACACACACACACTCATGCGCAATTTCAACCAGCAACTGCCACAAGGTGGAAATGAAACGGGGCACAGGCTGGGGACTGGTGCTACGGGGCCACTCCTTCCTCCCAAAGCTTCCAGTTCCCAGGGGAGCAGCACCCATGACCTTTGACTCTTCTCTGGGAGTAAGGGAGGCTTTCTGGGAGCCCGGGAAGGAGAAAGAGAAAGGGGGACGAGCCCAGGAGGGAAGTGGGAAGTCGGAACAGGGGCAGACAGGTTGATGGAGAGTCAGTCCACAGAGCTGCAGAGCGGAGGAAGAAAGAGCTGGGAAGAGAGGAGTGGGGCCGGGGAAGCAGTGGTGGAGACGGGCTCCCTGGGCCGGGAGTGAGGCCCCAGGAAGGGCTGCAAGGAGAGACCCAAGGGGTGGCTGTCGGGAGAGGGGCGGGCCCCAGCGGGAAAGGGGCCCGGGAAGAGGAGAAAGAGACTAAGACAGAAGTGCGACTGGGAACGGCTGGGAAGGAAAGGCCGGGAGGGGAGGTTGGAGGTGGGGGTGCGGGCAATGGGGAGCCGGAGAAAGCGGCGCCCCCTCCCCTAGGCCCCGGCTGCGGCGGCGGGCGGCGGGCGAGTCGGAGCGCGCTCCCAGCACCGCGGAGGCCAGGGCACCTACCGCACTCCCGGTCGGGGCCGGGCGGCTAGTTTCTCCCCGGTCCAGCCGTCCCACTCCGCGCCGAGCAGGAAGGAGTTAAGCCCTCTCCCCCTCCCCCCCCCCACCAGTTTTTTTAAAATTAATTTCTCCGGGAGGGAGAGGATTAGGGACACAAATCCCATCTCCACCCCCTCCCCCCCCGACAGCCCCAGCACCCCAGCTCCGCGCGGCCCCCCAGGGCTGGGGAAAAAAGGCCCTATCCGACCCACTCAGGGTCCCGCCGCGATCCCCAGTGACCCCCGCTCTGCTTCCCGGTCCGCGTCGGGGTCCTCACCTCCAGCATCAGTCATCTTCAGCGTCCGGCGCCGCGGGAGCCCCTCGGGCCCATGGTCCTCCGGGCGCGGGCCAGGCGGGGAGGGGCGGGGGACCGTCACCCCGGCCGCGGGGGGCTGCGGGCGGGCTCGAGCCGCTCCATCCCGGGAGAGGGGCGGGCGCGGAGAGTCCCGGAGCCGGAGGCGATGGGGGGAGCGGGAGACGAGGAGAGGGTTTGCGGGGAGCGGGAGGCGCGGGCGGGGCTGGACCAGAGCCCTGACGGGAGGATGCTCCGTGCGCGCGCGCGTGTATGCGTGTGCGCGTGTGTGCGCGCGTGTGTGTGTGTGCGCGTGTGTGTGTGTGTGTGTGTGTGTGTGAGTGAGAGAGAGAGAGAGAGAGAGAGAGAGAGAGAGAGAGAGAGAGAGAGAGAAGGGAGGGACGGAGGGAAACACCTCCCCGCCCCGCCGCCCGCCGGGCCCCGCCGGATGCAGGCCCCCAGCCGGGCAGGCCGACACGCGTCGCGTCGCGTCCGCTGGGGTCCGCGGGGGTCTCCCGGGAAGGGGCGGTGCGGGGGGCGCGTGGCGGGGAGGCGGGCGCCCGGAGACAAAGAGCAGGAGGGAGGGAGGGAGGGAGCGAGAGGGGGCGGAGGCGGCAGGACGGGAGGGAGGCGGAGGCCCCGCGCGGTGGTCGGGCGAGGGGATTCCGAGTTGCAGCTACTCGTGGGGCCTCGGAAGTCCGGCGGGGAGGGGGAGGGGCGGGTGGGAGAGCGGCCCCGCCTCTAGACCCACGGGGCTTCCGCCTCCTCGGCGAGGTCTGTGAGGGCTCCCGATTCATCCATTCAACAGACGTCCACCGAGCAACTTTGGGCGCCAAGGCCTGAGGGCACCGAGGGGAACGGAACCACCAGGGCCCCGGCCCGTCGGGGCTCGCGGCGTTGTCAGGGGGACAGACGAGCCCGGGTGCCGTGAGCCTCGGTTCATAGAGGACACTTCAGCGCCACGAGTGCGCACTGGAGGACGCAGGCCAGGCCTGGGGGTGGATGAGGGTGGAGGTGGTGGCGATCCGGCAGGCTTCCAGGTGGAGGTGTTGTGTTGGCTACCCCTGCCGGGCAGCATAGGGTAGGAGTGCTAGTGGGGCTAGGGGTGGCGGGCTAAAAAAGGAAGAGGAGTGAGGCTGCAAAGGTGCAGAGGGAGTGCTTGCAGTTTAAACGGGGAGCCATGGGGGGGGGCAGTAACAGAGGAATGAGGGGCTCAGATTTGCCTTTTAGGAAGCACCCTTTGGCTCCCCTGTGCAGAGTGGATTGGAGAAGCCAGCTGGAGGCAGGGAGAGCCCTGGTGAGGCCGAGAGGTGAGGGCAGGAGGCCTGAAGATCACAGGTCAAGCTGAGAACTGTTCGGGATAGAGAATGAAAGAAATTGGCCAGATTTGGGGGACCACTGGCCACTGAAGGAGAAGGAGGCCTGGCTTGAGGTTCGAGTCCTGGAGTCGGGGGTGGGGGGTGGGGGCAGGGATGAGATCACACTTGGAGCAGTGAGCTGGAGTTGGTGGCAGGCCAGCCCCGGGGGGGGGGGGGAATAGTGTAATAGTCAACAACTAGCTACCATACTGTGATGGCGTAGGAGCCGGGCGCTGTACTAAGCACGTTTTTCCCTGATAGTTAATGTCACCCTTACAATAAACCCATGAGGTAGCTGTTTCTATTACCCCCGTTTTAAGAGGGGGGAAACAGAGACTTTGAAGAATGAAAGTGGCTTCTTCCAGAGCAAATAGGGGGTCCGGAGCTCAAGGGGGAACTGTGCAGCCTGTAGGGATAGAGTTCTCCAATGGCCGGCTGGAGTATCTGTAGTCACAGGTCTCTGAGGGGCTGTGGGAAATGGCATGTTGAGCCCGGATGGCCTGAGGGTTGTGGGTGAGGACAGAATTAATAAGCCTTAAGGCTGAAGTTGTCCTAGGAAATCTGTGGGCATTTTAGGGATCTCTGCGTCTGTCTTTGGAATCTGCTGGCAGACATGGAGTGTTGGCTAGACTGTGGGGAGCGGAGGAGGGGGCCGGGGACTCTGGGTGACACCCTACAGGGCTGAGTCTGGGATCTTTCAAGAGGACATGATTTTCAGGCATCTGGTGAGGTCTGGGTGATAGGGTGGAGCGAGGGGCTGATTACATAGGCCCTGTAGGGAGTGGGGACATCATGGGTGTGGAACACCAGTGTTGAGGGGTGCGGGTTGTGTGGGAGAGGGTGTCTGCTAGGCCATAGGACCTGGAAGGAGCCCTGTTTCTAGTGATGCCTAAGCTTCTGGGAGTTCAGAAAACGCCCTTCGTTTGATTTCCCTCCACTATGGCAAGTGTTGGGGTTGTGGCATCCGGCTCAAGCAGGCGATAGAGCAGGGCCGTGGTAACAAGCCTCACGTAGGCCTGCCCATAGCCACTTGACATAGCCCCAAACATGGACATACGTCATGGTTATGTCACACCTTAGGGCTGGGAGACTCAAAGCAAAGCCACACATAACACCCCCAGCCATACGACACACTCAAGGCTTAGACATGGGGAACCACTTGGCCCACCTTTTGGAACATGCAGTGTGCAGGACCCTCACACAATGCACAGGACAGATGGGGGCACCGGGAGCCCACCATATACACGTAGCCCCAGTCAGACCAGCAGAAGGTGTCACAACCCCATGTCTGCCTTCCCACCCGTGTTGGTCCGGCCACTTCACTTCTTGGGATTTCTTGGCTAGGTTCCCTGAGCAGGGCCTCAGTGACCTCTATCTCTGGAGCCATGACCTGTGGCCTTGTGGTCTGGTGGTCTCTGATCTTGGGATTTGGTTGGGCACCTGGATCTTTCTTCCCAGAAGTATTCTAAGGATCCTTCAAGGATGATCCACCTGGAGAAGACAACTTGAGAGGCATGGTCACCATCCCTAGGTTTCTAAGTACCCTCCAGGTGGGTGGCAGGCTGGATGGGTGCTCTATGGTCCTGAAGTGTAGAACTAGGATTTTTGAGAGGAAGGAGTGGGAAGCCAGAATTTGGCTTGACATGAGACTTGTGTGACAAAACCCTCCGCAAGGGAGTGCCTGCCTCAGGTGCTGACTGCCACCAGGGGTTCTGGTAGAGGTCAGTCATCTTGGGTATCGTCAGGGACCCATCAAAGTGACCTTAAAGGGCCCTGATGTTGGGACTTCATTCCTTCAGGCAAAGGGGAACATGAGAATCCCCTTGGGGGCCAGGCCACTGAGCACAAGTGCCTCGTGCTTCTGTTCTTTCACATATACACGCACCAGCGCCCACAGCAAGGCTAAGGCTGGTGTTGGGGACTGCCCCAGCCTTGGCCCTACTCCCCCCTGCTCTCTCCACTCTCTGGGACTTCACCAAATCTCGTCCTAGAACCCTGGTATCTGGACTGCCAGACCCATTCTATAGCAATCAGACATGCTGGCACAGAGCTGGGGGCTAGAACGACTTAAATTTTCTAGCACCCGGGGGACAAAACTGCTCTGCCATGTCCCCTCCCACCTCTAGGAAACCTTTGATCCTTCAGGTACCTCAGGTAAGGTGCCTTGTGAGAGTAGGGACTGGGTATCCCCAGCAGGTTAGACTTCTCAGGGGAGGGACCTGCGCCTCGCCTGACCATATCATATCTAACCCATTCTCTGAACTCAGAAGGCTCCTAAAAAGAGGAAATGCAATAGGCCTAAGGAACTCTCTGGAAACCCCAGGCCTGACCAGGAGAAATGGGTAAAAATGTATGGGTGCTGATGGAGGAGATGGTGACAAGGAATTTGCTGGAAGCGGGAATATATGGGATCTCTGTAGAAGGAGCCTCACGGTCAGAGGCAGCACGGGTAGGAGGGGACCACGGGGCACAGACCGACAACCCTGTCCCTCCCCCACAAAACAAGATACCAGTCAGCGAGGCTCTGGGGGCTGCTTTTATGGGGGCGACTTGACAGAGGGCATGGTCCGTACAAAACCGGGAACAATACATACATATATATATTATATACAGAGACGCAGTCCTGCGGGGGGGCGGGGCGGGGGCGGTGCCGGTTGGAGAAACCGGAAGCGCCCCGCGGCCCCGCCCACTCCATCTGCCGGGGCGAAGGAGAAGTGCGTAGGTCTGGGCACTGAGACAGCCAGCTCTTTCAGGGGGTAGGGGCACGTCTTGGGGGCAAGGGGGGGTGGCGAGAAATACTGATCGATGGCGTGGTCTATTTACAGGGGTCGAGAAGCCCAAACGGATGTGATGGGGGTTGTCTGTTTTTAAAAAATGAACAAAAATCCAGTCTGGGGCAGGGGCATGAGGAAGAGGCAGAATGAGAGGTGGATCCTGAAAAGAGGAGGGGACCTGGGGGTGGGGGTGGGGGTGGGTCTCACCTCCCTTGGTCCAATCCCCAATTTGGGGTTAGAGTGGGGAAACGGAGTGGATTTCACTTAGAAAGCAGGCTGCCAGCAGGGCAGCCCTGGTCTCCAAAAAGATGAGTAGTAGTAAAATTTTGCCCTCCGGTCAAAACATTGGAAAACTGTGGGCGTGGGTGGAGCGAGGCGGAATTTGCGATGTTAGTACAAGGCTTCCAGGTGTGGCCCTGGGCAGGGCAGGGCCTGGCTCTCCGGTGGGTGGGTGGGAAATGTTCGCCTTGCCTAAGCTGCAGCCAGGCCCCCTAAGCTGACCTCTCCTCCCTGGTATTCCCAGGCTCGGCCAGGAAACTCGGAGCCCAGAGAGGCCACAGAACAGTTCCAGGAGGAGGTTATGGCTATTTGGCACCTAGGGGTCGGGAGGCACAAGGAAAAATTGAGGGCTGCTGCCCCAGGGAAGGGGGAGCTGGGGACCAGGTGTCCTGGACTCTCCCCTTTTCCCGAAGGATGCATGAGAAATCAGTGCAGGGCCAGTCCCAGCCTCCAGGCTCCAGGGTGGACTCTGTCCCTCCTGGGAGGAGGGACCAGGATGGGAGGACGAGGCGTGGAGGCAACCCCTCCCAGCAGGAGGGTCAGAATGCAACAGAGACAGCACAATGATGGGGGATGGGGAAAGGGGCCAAGAAGGTAGAATCTCAAGTCAAGAGGCCCAGGGGCCACGTAGGAGCCCCGTGGGCAGGGAGCAGCCTCCAGGTGGTGAGATGCTGGGAGAGCCCCCAGCCCCATTCCAGTCCAGAGACAAAGGCTGGAGGTTGTAAAGTCTGGCAGTATGGTCTGCAGGTCCTTGTGTCCATCCACCACCCAGGCCAAACCCTCGGCATCCCTGGGCCTCCGTGCCTCAGCCCCGCAGGGCGAGCAAGAGGCCGTTCTTCCAGCCACCTCTGTCTGCCCAGGCCCTCTGGTCCCTGAAGCTGGGGGAGGTGGGGCGGAGGGTGGGGGAGTCGGGGCACCTGTCCCCAGGCTGGTAGGGGGCGGGGTGAAGTATTGAGGACAGGGGAGGGAGGACAATGGGAGGGGATTAATTATTGTCCCGTCAAGGAGTGATTCCTGTTAAGTAGAGTTGGAATTCCTCAGTGATTGCAGGTTTCCTTCCAGTTCTGAGATCTGGCAAACAAAAGGGAGAGGGGTCAGGCCTGATACCAGGCACAGGCCCTGCCCCTCTGCCCACCCTGGTGGTGGCAGGACCCCGAGCCAGCAACACGACTCTGTCTCCCTCCAGGATCCACAGGGAGCCTGAGAGGAGGGGTCTACCTGCTGTCCCCTCCCCCAGCGCACCCCTGGGCCTACCTTGTCCAGGAGCTTGTCCATTTCCTCCTTCCTAGCCAGCTCTGACTCTTCCAGAACCCGGCGCTGTGCGGTCTCCTTTTTCAGGAACTCGATCTCCCTAGGGGTCAGCAGGGGGCAGCCCATGGGTGAGGGTGTGTGGTCTGACTGCCATCCAAGGAGTCTCAGGGCCCTCAGCCCTGTCCTTAGCCCCACCTGAGCAGCTCTCGCTCTCTCGCTCGCTCTCTCTCTCTCTCCCCCTGTTCTTAGGTCGGGAGGCCCCAGGTCTTTCCAAAGCTTCTGGGGCCTGTGCTGGCCCCGGTGGCCAGTCATCCTGGGCTCAGGCACCCTCACCAGGGCGCCCTCCAACTTCTGTGCTCTTTGCCTCTCTACTCAGGTGGCGGTGGGGAGGTTCTACCACCAGAGGCCTCTCTCAGTCCACCCTGGGCCAGGACCCACCCCCCACCCCCACCCCCTGCTCCTAGTGCCCCAGCCACGTACTTCTGCTGGTAGTCTTTGATGAGGCGTTTGGCCTTGCTGTACTTGCGCTCCAGGGCCTGGTACTGGGCCTGGGTCTCCCGCAGGTGCTCGTCCACAGCCTGGCACAGGCTCTGGGCCTCCCCCCAGTAGCCCTCCAGCTTCTCCATGCGCTCCTTGTTCTCCTCCACGCTCTGCTCCAGCTGGGCCTTCTCCACCCGCCACCGCCCCTTCTCCTGCTCCAGGCTCTGTAGCTGAGGAAGGAGCAGCCATGGATTGGTGCGGGCCAGAGGCAGCCGAGGAGCGCCCCCATCCTGGCCCCGGGGCCAGTCTCTGGAGGACGCCTGCAGGTGTGAAGCCCGCTGCCCCCCAACTAGTAACTCTCCTTGGCCGAGCCTGAGAACCAGAGCCCGGAGTGGGGAGAGGCGGGAGCTCAGCCTCAGAGCCCCCAGCCAGGGCCCCTGTGCCGTGCACGCGCCTCGCGGGCCAGAGGCCCGGGTCAGTCACTGACCAGCTCTGTGACCTGCGGCAAGGCAACTTCTGTCTTAAGCCTCCGGCCTCCCATCTGTGAAATGGGACTGCTTCCTGCCTTGCCAAGCTCACAGGGCCACAGGAAGAGGGTAGGTGTAAAAGAGCAGGGCCAGTGAGGGTTGCCATCGCCCTCTGTCCCCTCCGCAGCTCTGGCCCTGCTGACCAGTCCCTGCTTCAGTGGCTTCCTGAACAATCCCGGCTCCTCTGCCACCTTGTCTCCCGCTTCTCACGGTCACCCCACCCGCACAAATCTAGTCCTCCTTTCCGCGGTCTCACTGCCACGCCAGCGCTCAGCCTCAAGCCCCTGCCTCCCCCTCCAGCCTTGCTGGTGGCAAATGCCACCTGCTGTCCGTACCCCAGCCGCATGGGCCTTCTTGGAGATCCTCAGACTTGCCACGTTCCCTCTTGCCACAGGGCCCTTGCCTGTGCTGTTCCCTCTGCCTAGAATGCACCCCCCCACCTCCTCTCCCTCTTGCCCCATTATCTCCCCCTAGCTTACTCGTTGGCTCTCTGCTCAGTGTGTCACTTCCCCACAGAAGTCTCCTGTGATTCCCTCCAACAGCTCTGCCCCCCGCACCCACCCGCCCCTACACACACTCGGGCTGGATCAGGTTCCCCTGCTCTAGGTGCTCGGCACCCCTGTACTCTCCTCCTACAGAGCCCCGTGTCAGTTGGTAAGGACACAGACGTCACTGTGCACAAGGGCAGGCATCAAATCTGCTTCTGCCCACCACGGGGACCGGAACAGTGCTGGGCACTTAGAAGGTGCCTTATAGGCTTTTACAGATTGAACGCACGAACAGACCTTTGACTCGCTTTCATGCTCTGCATGGGGTGTGGCCCATCATCTCCACCTCAGAGATGCAGCCCCAACCCGTCCTTCCTATCCATACCCTCTGCCGGCACTCTGGGCAGCCCTGGTCACCACGCCCCCAAGGACACCACCAGGGCCTCTAATTGGCTGCGAGAATGCACGCGTCCTGTGACCCTCTTCCCGAGGGAGGGTCGTGCCTCTGTGTCTCGGAGACGGATGCCGAGGGTGTACCTATGCAGGCTGACGCACCTGCGTATACGGTCACGTGAAGCCCGAGTCCAGTGTCTCGATGTCCACACCGAGGGGGCGTCCCTAGAGATCTCGGTGAGTGACCCCACTCCCCCTGCCATGCTCTTACCTTCCTTTTTAGCTGCTGGATCTCTGCCTCCGTCACAGCGTGCTTGATCTGGAGCTGTGGGGGCAGAGAGGCAGACGCTCAGCTCCGGCTGGAGTTGGCCGTGCTGTTGGGAGGGATAATGGCCTGCCTTTGCCCGCCACCAGCCCAGGGACCGCCCCCCCCCCTTCTTCCCACCTCCTTGAACTTGTGCACCAGCTTCTCGGGCTCCATGTCCACGGGGGACAAGGCGTCCTCGTTTTCCGCCAGCTCGAACACCTCGATGGCCATCTCGCCCCCTGGGAACGTGGGGCTGAGCTCCTCATCCTCGTCGGTGGCATATTCTCCTGTCTGCGAAGGGAGAGAGGCGACTGCACATCCTGTCCACCCCGGCCTCCCTCAGCCCTGATGAGCGGGGCTTAGACTGGCAACGGTCTGCCCAAGTCAGACTGGGGGGCTACCCGGGGGTGTGGTTCATGCCTCCCCCATCAGACTGGGGCTACGCCAGTGGGCGTGGTTTGCGTCTGCCCCCAGCAGCCTGGGGAGTCCCCTGAAAGCCCAGGTAGTTCCCCTGTAAGACTGGGAGCCCTGAAGAAACAGCCTGTGCTTTTTCCCTTCACTCCATGGGTCCCCTGAGGCCTGGAGCCCCATCTCCTTCCTTAGATTAGGTCCCCTGAGGGTAGAGGCTATGTATGCCTTCCCCTCAGAGTAGGGACTCTTTGAAGGAACTGTGTTTTCCTTGTAGGAGCAGGAAGGGTCTCTGAAGACAGAAAGTGTGACCCCTTCCAGAAGACTAAGTGTTCTTTGAAGGAAGGGTCTGCATGTCCTCCCTCCGTCTGGGGACTCCCCCAGGATAGGGACTGGTGTGCGCCCGCCTTCTTCACAAGGCCTGGGAAAGCAGGGTCAGAGGATGGTTGTAATGCTCCATCCAGCCACCAGGGGGCGATGATGCCACCGGCCAGGCCGGCAGTCCCTACCTCCTCGTCGTCCTCCCCGTACTGGGCGTATCTCTGCTCCATCATCTCCCGCTGCCATCGCTCCTGTTCCAGGGTCTGCTGAATTAGCTGGGCCACCTCACTCTGCTCGCCTGGCCGCTCCCGGCCAATCATAAATCTGCAGGGGCACTAGCGTCATGCCTTCGCCTCTGTCTTCGACTGGGTGATGCCACCATCCTCCCCGCTGGCGCACCACCTCCGCCCCCCAGACCCTCCCAAGGGAGGTGAAATGAGAGGGTTGAGTCCAGAGGCCGTGGAGTGTTAATAATGAATGGGGGAGCTGGGGGCCCTTCTTGGGTTTCCTTCCCCAGAGAGGCAGAGGGCCCGCTAACCCTCGCGGCCAGTTTTGGGGGAGGGGTGATGTCAGCCAAACCCCCTGCTGGGCTGCAGGGGACAGGAGCTCAGAAGCCGCCTGGGCAGGGGGCTCTTCCTCCACCACCGGGGGAGAAATCGGGGCCCTGACCCATCCCAGCAGCCGGCTTCCCCACTCCCCTGCCCTGGGGCTGTGGGGGTGTGCCTTGTGTGAGCTCCAAGCCCCCAAGCTTCAGGAAGGGGCGGGACGATGGTGAGTGGAGATTGGGATGGAGAGGAAGTAGTGGAACTTCCAGGCACCAGCCCCTCCTCTCCGTGGCCACCCACATCCTGTTTCTGTCCACCACCCTTTCCTGGGGGCAGTGCCCCTCTTGGAGGGGGCAGGGAGTGGTCCCCGAATGTTATGCCAGAGAGGGACGTAAGGAGCTCCTAGCCCAGCTCCCTTCACCGACAGGCCCGGGGAGGAGAGTCGGCCAGGATTACACAGTGGGTGAGAGAGAAGGATGGGGTAGGTGCCCGGTGGGGGAGACTCCAATTTGGATGGCATTCTCCCTGCACATCTTGGTTCTTTGGTGAGTTAGTCACGGACAAGCAGGGGAAGAATAAGTCCAAGAGGCCAGTTTGGAGGTGCAGCGGGCCATAGGCCTTGAAGCCTGTGCTGGTGGCCAGCAGTACTCAGGGGCTTGGGAGAGGACGGCAGGCGTAGGGTAGGGATACGGGCAAAGCAATTCCTTTGGGGAGGGAGGCCATGAAAGCTCCTCTGTGTGGTGAGCCGCCCAGTGGCTCGGTCGGTCGGTTAATCATCTGACTCTTGGAGTCGGCTCAGGTCACGATCTCAGGGTCCGTGAGTTCGAGCCCTACATCGGGCTCTGCACGGACAGGGCAGAGCCTGCTTGGGATTCTTTCTCTCTGTCCCTCCCCCGCTTGCTCTCTCACTCTCAAAATAAATAAAAATAAATTTTAATTAAAAAAAAAAAAATAAGGCGGGCTGCCCAGAACCTTACCTGGGTACGGCCAGGTGGGCTGAGTGCCGGGATGAGGGCCAAACCTCCCGTCCGCTCCCACCTCCCCCACCCAGCCCCCCCTGCTCCGGGCCCTTACCGCACTCGACCCTTGGTGTTCCGGAGCACGGAGGCTGCAAAGCTCTGGGTCACTCCCACCAGACTCGTGCCATCCACCTCCACAAGGAGATCATTCACTTGGATCCTGGGAGAGGCCACACTGGTCAGCGGGGGTCACCGGGGAACCGGAGCTGAGGTAGAGGTGGTCCCCCTCCCATCCGAAACTTGAGGCTCAGTCCCCGCTGGGCCCTGGTACTTTGTCTACTTGCATAAAACGCATGAGGCCAGAGCATCCCGTATCGCCCCAGACTCACCAGCGGGCAGGGAGACCCGGGCAGGCAAAGCAGACACGGGCACGCAGGACCAGGAGTGGTGGCAGGCACACGTCCTGCGACAATCACACCCCTGTCCCTCCTCCGTCACACCCGACAGAGCGAGTGTAGAGCATCCAGAGTTCATTACCACCACGGACGCCGGCAGGGGCCCGAAGCACAGGTGACACACGGTCCGCTTCTAAGTCCACGTCTACAGACCCGGGTCTGCCGAGTGGCTCCCAAATGCCCGAGACCCACGTAGGGGAGCAAACTGCAGTGCTCACGTGCTGGCCCGTAGGCTCACGGCACCCTCATACGGGGACACAGCCCCCACCACGTTCTCGGTGTGGCACGAGGGGCCCTGCTTCTCGGCACAAGGAGAGAGACGGGGGTGTCCAGCCCAGCCTGCCGAGGGGGACGAAGGGACTGGCGGGACCCTTGGCCACCTCCTTCCTCCACTCCCACCTCCCTGCAAGCTCCAGGCCTTCTCCCCGGCCTCCTATGCGGAAATGGAGGAAATGGCCTATTGTGAAGAGCTCACCCCCGCACGCCCCACTTGTGGCCACACTCAACATGGGCACACACTTCCCACACCACCAACGGAGGACCACAGGGAAGGCTCTGGAAATTCAAATGAGGGGGTAAGGGAAAGGGCGGAGACCGTCACCTTCCTTTTGTCTGCCCCCCCGAGCTCCCAGGACCACAGCAGGCAGCAGCACCCTGAATGAGGCAACCCAACCTCCAGCAACATGACCCCAAGTCACCCGGCCCTCACAGGGACACCCATTCACCTCTGTCACACTGAGGGGGTCCGGGTTGGGAGGTACCACCACAAGGCACCCCTGATTATCAACCTCCAACTTCCGACAACCCCGGGACACCCTAAAGCCCGTCCCACTTCCCCCCTGCGATACACACACATAGTGGAGGGGCCCACAGTGGGGTCACTGGGCTGCCTGGGGCTCCAGGAGGCCCTCCCTGAACCTTCTGACCCCTCCAGCTTCAGACGCCAAGCAGAGCACCCATGCGCACACATGCACACGCACGCACACAAGGAGCGTCTCCCCTCCAGGCACGGCCCACCAGTCTTTCTAGCCACACCACGCACCTGGATCCCCCTTGCTTGCTATGCTCCCGCCACACCCGCCTGCTTTCAGTCCCCTTCCTGGAACCTGCTGCACATTCTACTCCCTCAGCCTGGCTAACTCCTGCTCATCCTTCAGGTCTCAGCTCCAACGTCACTTCCTCCAGGAAGCCTTCCCTGCGAGCCAGAGAGAACAAGTCCTCCTTTTGATGCCTTCGTGGCACCCCTGTGCTACTTTTCCCGTGGTTTCTGTGCGTCCACTTGGATGCCCGTCTGCCTCAACATACCGCATGCTTCTTGAGGGCAAGGCCCTCATCACTGACTCCCCAGGGCTGGCTCCAGCCCCGCCCACAGAGCCAGAGACTCGGTATTTGCTAAGTGAAAATCAAAAAGCTCAGAGGTCTCCGCCAGGAACACAACCTCCACGCCTGTGCTCTCCCTACCGCGGTCCAACACACACCGAAAGCCAGGACGTACGATGCCTCCGTGCAGCCCCCCTCCAAAGAATGTAAGTGCCTTGAGGGCAGGGGTCCCATCAGTTGTGTTCGGCGCTGTACCCCCTGGACCAGCATCTAGCACAGTAAGGCTCCAGGAATACCTGAGCCCCACACAAACAGTGGCCTGCCCCGCGGCTGGCAGCCAGTGGGGGAGGGGGAGGCGGTACCTGCCGTCCCGATGGGCTGCACCACCCTCGGTCACGGTCTTCACAAAGATGCCCAGCTTCTCCAGGCCCATGTCCGCCCCGGCCCCCATACCGATGATGCTGATGCCCAGGCCCTCAGAGTCTGTGGAGCAAAAAGTCGTGAGAGGCTGGTGTTGGGAGGTGGGGGTGGGGTGAGGCGTTCCAGCCAGGGCTTGCAGGGGGACAGAGAGAGAGAGACGCCCCCCCACCCCAGTCTCCAACCTCACCCCAGGGCACGGCCCGACCCCGAGCAGCAGGCCCCGCACTCAGGGGATGTCCGCAACTAGGGAAGGGACACCGTTCTCTCCGCTCTCTTTGTCAAGCCAACCAGGAGGCTCGTGGGTCACTCCCTGCTCTGTGCTCTCCACCCCCAAGAACCACTG
The DNA here is from genome assembly GCF_022079265.1 of Lynx rufus. Lineage (NCBI taxonomy): Eukaryota > Metazoa > Chordata > Mammalia > Carnivora > Felidae > Lynx > Lynx rufus. The sequence goes on along the minus strand of NW_025814832.1, from coordinate 22,714,791 downwards.
GGCAGCAGGGCAGGCCGAGGGTGGCCCGGGGGGTTGGCCAGAGACAATTCTGCATGCAGATGAGGGGTGCAGAGGGATGGGATGGCGTGGGGGTGGCCACGATGGGGTTGGTCTCCTCTACACAGACTCACCCATACTCACAGCCTCAATGACTGGGGATTTCCCGCTTTGCTCTCCGCAGCTGCCCCCTCTCCTGTCTCACGGGCCTCTGACATCCAAACTCTTATCTTCCCCCACAAACAGGCTCTTCCCGTCTGCCACTCCCTCCTGGGGCCTGGGAGTCACCTGGATTCCTCCCTCCCCCCTCACGGCCTCAGCCAGGGCCAAATAACCTCTAGATCCTGCAGATTCTGCCTCGCAAGGAGGCATCCACTTCCACACAGCCATCGTCTGGTCCACACCACTGTGGTCTCTCCCCATCCACTTATGACCCTTCTCCCCACAGCACAGCCTGCGGCGGTCTTTCTAAAATACCTTTCCCATGCCCTGCCACGGTTTCCCGGTCCATCCACGGGGACCACCTGTCCTCCACGTGGTCTACGAGGCCCCGCATACCCCCCTTGCCCTCGTGATCAAAATCTAGCCGAGTCTCTCTTTTCTCTTTCCTGCAAGCTCTCGAGTTCTACCCACCCCCCCACCTCCACCTTCAGCGCTCAATGCAAGCATTCCTTCCTCGGGGACCCCACTGACCTGAGTCTACATGCTGTTACGGCGGCCCCTCCCATCCCTGCCTGGCACCCATGACAGCCTGTGAGGACACAGTTGGCTGGGAGTGTCCCATCAGTGCTGGCCTCCCATCAGCGCGAGGCCCACACAGTGCCCAGAGCCCAGCCCCCAGCGCCCCCCCGGGGACCTGGCAGCTGGGCTGAGTGAGCACAGAGTGGGGCAGGACAGGGTCGGTGGTGGGAGCTCCGGCCGCAATGGAGTCCGTGTGGCTGGGGGCGCTGGCAGGGGTGACACCAAAGTCCCCGAGGAAGCCCCCCCACCCCCACCCCACGCCAGGGCCCAGGGCAGAGCTGGCGCCAGTGGAGAGACCCCCCACCCCCACCCCGCGGCCGTGTCTCACCCTTCTCCAGCTCCACAGGGAACAGCTCCAGCCTCTCTACCCGCTTCTCTAGCTCGTACTCAGCGGAGGCGGCCATGGGATCCACGTCCTCGTTGCGCCGGTCGTAGTCCTCGTTGGAGTAGGTACTGAACACCTGCAGAGGGGCCGCTCGTCAGAGGGCAAGGGCAGAGCTGGTGCGGAGAGGCCGCCAGGGCCGGCTGAGGCCACCCGTTGGCCTGCTCCAGGCCTCCCCCAGCCCCAAGATGACCCCAGCTCGGAGGGAAGGGCCTGCTAGCGCTTGAGTCCACGGGGCGAGAGACAAAGGGACGTCGTCGCCCCATCCACACCGTCACTCTCTCCTGCAGCCCCAGCTGGGCATGAGCATGGCTGCTGTGGAAGGAAAGGAAGGGCAACCCTGGAGAAACCGTCAGACTCAGGAGGCCAGGAGGCCAGGTCAGAGGCAGACTAACAGACTGGGGCAGAAAGAGACAGAGGAGGACCCAGAGAGCCAGACAAGGGCAGACACAGACGGCAGCGGGAGAGTCCGGGAGAGTCGAAAGAACAGGCTGAGCAGGAGCAGAGGGGAAGCGGAGGAGGGGAGTAAGAATGGAGAAGATCCGGGAGGCTGCCAGATGGGGAGAGAGGGGGGAGCGGGTGTGAGACGCAGGGAGAGGGGAGGGAGGAGGAGAGAATGGGACAGAGAGGCACCCAGGACCCCAGGCCCCAGCTGACCTGAACTTGAAGTTGAGGCTGGGGTGGGGGAGGGAGGCAGGCAGGATCACCCCAGCCCCATGGAGAAAGGGCAGCCCTCTACTTGAGGTGCCCCTCAGGTGACGGGAGGTGGGAAGGGTGGGGGGAAGAACGCCAGGCCCATGTGGCCTTGCCTGCGTGGCCAGGCCTCAGTTTCCCTCCAGAGAAGCAGCTCTGAGGCGTGCCCCTTATCCCCAGTGCACTAGGAGGCCCAGGCCAGAGGCTCGGGGCCCTGGTGACAGCAAGGAGCCCGGGCAGGCAGCAGCCTCTCTGACGTGGTCCACAGTGAGCCCAGCCTGCAGGGAGGCCCCAAGGCCAGCCCTACCTTGTCGGCCCCTGTACCCTCTGCTGTCTCCTTCCTGTGGCTCTCTGTGAGAAGGAGAATTCCGACCCTCCCCCAGAGAACAGAGAAGCTAGGGCAGGGGCTCTGTGGGAGTGCCTAATTCTGGGTCCAGGCGGGGGTACCCCCAGTGGGAGGTTAATGAGCACCATTTGGGGTACCATGACGCGTTCATGCTTCGTTGCCTGCAGCGACAGGTTGGCACCACTTGGAGCTAAGCGGGGGCGAGGAAGGGTGGGAGCAGCTCTATCTGACGGCTGGGCCTGAGGCCTGAGCAGCTGGAGTGGAGCACCGTGTCCCCCGAGGCCCCTGCCGGGGCCCTCTCTCCTCCAGGAGCAGGCCCAGGGGCACCCTGGCGGGCAGTAGACTTGTGTCCCAGCCTTTGTTCGGGCTCGCTCGGTGTCATCCTCCACTCCCCACCGGAGCCTCGCTCCCACGGTGGGGTTTCATAGGATTAGAAGTGCAGCTGGGAGGGGCCTGTGGTCACTTAACTCACTCCCCTCGATTTCGCTGCATCAGAGAAACTCGAGCTCAGGCCCTTAACGCTCATCGTCAATTGTGCAGTGGCCCCCTGACATCTGGCCGCTGGCCTCCAAGCCCCCTGGAGGGAGGGGCCACCCAGTCTGCAGACAGAATAAGATGCCAGGTCTGCCGCTAAGGTCACTCGGGTTGGCCAGTGGTCGGGCAGGATGAGACTCCACCCGGTGGGCCCTGGCAGGTGGGTCACCTGTGACTTCGTCCCCGTTGCACTCATGCCCCCGGGCCTCGCAAATCGGCTTTGGCCCACTTTTGCACGAGTCCCTTGACCCTCACCCCAGGCCCCAGGCCACCCCTCACATTGCCCACCACGATGTGCTGAGCCTATCAGAAGGCCCAGTCCCCCGCCCCCAACGGGCCATGTGGAATCGGGCTCTCTGTCCTCAGCAGAAGCCTCTGTAGAGGCAACAACCGGGTCATCGGTAGGACACAAGACCCTCCAATCAGTGTCAGTGCAGAGTGGGGGCAGGGAAAGGGGAAAAACAGGGACCCACTGCCCAGGGTGGGGAGGAGGAAATCCCCAGCAAGGTCAAAAGTCACACATACCACGGCGGCACCACAGACCACTGGCTCCCACACTCCTGCGAGCGACGGTCACCAGGGAGTCGGGAAACACTGCTCCAAATCATGCGCTATTTTTTACCCAAAAATCAGGGTAAGGTGTCAAATATAGACAGTCAGAGGCCCAGGACTGAAAAACCAAACTCCACCTCTGAAGGGATCAGGCCACTCAGAGAACTGGTTGGGGATGGGAGGGTCCTGACTCCCTCCGTGGTCCCCACCTCCTCCTCGGGTCCCAAGAAACACCATAATCTTCCTTCCAGACCATCCAGGATCCTGTCGCCCTCAGGAGGGGGAGGGCTGGGAAAGGACACGTAAGGTCGCAGCCCCAGATGGGGGAGGGATGGCGTGGCTGGAGTGGCACCTTTCAGGCCTCCGCTGGGGTGGGAGCGGGGAGGTGGGAGAGGGGCAGCCGTCGATAGGAGGGGTGGGAGGAAACCTGGGCAGCTTCAGTGTCCAAGAGCAGTTATGGAAACTTCAAGCAAACAGATGAGGGCTTGGCAGGGGAGGGGTAAAGGCAGGGTCCAGGCCTAGGAGAGTACAGGGGCCCGGACACCCCCCTGCAGCAGACCTGGTGCTGGGCACAGCTGAGCCTGGGGTGGTGAGAAAGAGCCATCTAGACTGGATGTGCTAGCCAAGATTGGAGGGTGGCAGGAAGTGGGGGGTGGTGACCTGGGACTCTTAATTCTTCCCAGGGATGTCCCCCTACGCAGACCCCATCGGCACTGTTCTGAGGAGCTCAGGGCACTGGCACAAGCCACAAACCAATCACCAAGAGCGATGGTGGGGAAGTGGGGGGAGGGGGGGGACTGAGACCCCCAAAAGGGGCAGCTCCCATCCCTCTTTTAGGGCACCCAGAGAATGTGGCAAGAGCACTGGGAGTTTGCCAAGGCCATGAGAGTCTGTCCTACTGAGCAGCCAAGAGCAAAGGCATGTGGGCAGCTGCCAGGCATCCTGGGGGCTTTCCCAGCCCCACCCCCTCTCTTCGTGCCCAGTCCAAGGCCCAGCCCCCTCATGGGCCAGGCAAGGTGCCTGCTCCCTGTGGAACCCAACACCTCCACCTCCCCAGATGGCCCAGCACCGACCCCAGGAAACAGGGCCCCAGCGCCAGACCTTTCCCCCACCCCCAGTCACATGGGCCCGGCCCAGCTCACCCTCATAGACCTGCTTCCCTCTTTCACTTCTGCAAACTTGGGGTGGGGGCTACAGACAGGATGAAGGGCTGCGGTCCCCTACACCTTCGTTTTAGGAAGTTCTTGGCTCCTCCCTCCTCTATAGGGGAAAAGTGGGGGTGGGGGGGGTGTTTCTAAGCTCCCCCCACCTCTCCCGCCCAGAGTGGAGTAAGGACCGATGTGGGGAGGGTCTCCTGAGGACACACACACAGACGCACACCTCCCCACCACCCCAAGTCCCAGCCTTAGGCAGCCTCCGGAGGAAGCGCGTCTGGGAGAGGAAGGGAAAGCAGGTGTCCCAGGATGCGGGTGCGGCGGAGCCTGGGCGAGGTAGCAGGCAGAGGAACCTGAGGGCAGGTCGGGGCAGGCCGTCCTGTCTCAGGCCTGAAAATCGTGCCCCTCTGACAAACAGCTGGAACTCCCCCACGCCCCCCTCAGGGTGGTAACTTCTGGGAAGGGGGCTGGGTGGCAGGGGCTGACTCAGCCTGCCAAACCCGGCTTGGCGAGGCGGGGGCGGCGCGGGGGCGGGAGGGGGGCTCACTTACTTGGATGGGCGCCGTGCTGAAATGGATCTTCCGGCTCGGGGCCGGGTCCTCTTCTTCCGAGAGCCCCGGGATCTCCACGCACCCCGACTCGGGCTCGTAAGGGGGCTCCCCATCCTCCTCGTCTTCTTCGTCGTCCTCGTCCAGGGCACTGCCCCCAGAGTCCTCCCCCAGCCCACTGTAGGCGCTCACGTCCACCAAGTCTGCCTCCGAGAAGTCCTCCTTCTTGGACTCATCCGCCTCCTCGAGGGCCACGTCCGGGGCCCGGCCGTTGCCCACCCCTCTTTCAGGCGCAGCCACGGTCGCCGTGGCCTCCTCCGGGGCCGCCTGGGCCTTCTTCTGCTCCTCGGGCGCGGGGCTGGCTGTGGTTGCCAAGGTGCTGCCATTCTCCAGGGCCGCGTGGACCGTCACCTCTGCCTGAATCACCTCCCCGGGCGCCGCCTCGGCCTCCGACTCCCCGCTCTCCTCCACCTCCACGGGCTTAATCTTGCGCACCTCCCGGGGCTTGGGGGGCGGCCGGGCAGGGGCCACTCGGTGCTGCGGAGGCTGCTGCCCTCCAGGGCCGCGTTCCTTCTCGGCCGGTGCATCCCCCGACGGGGCGGGCGGCGGCGGCGGCGGCGGCTGCTGGAACACCCGGGACCGCTTACTGACCAGCTTCGAGTTGACCTGGGGAACCCCGGCGGCCGCGGCCCTGGGGAGCCCGGGCCCACGGTGGAGGCCGGTCCTCGAGTCGGCCTTCTCGAAAACGGCGCTGAGCTGGCTGACCGTCGGCGACACGGCGTCGGCGTCCAGCTTGTCCAGCGCCTCGGTGCTGCCGTTGAAGCGCACCACGACGTCCAGCTTCCGGTCCTGCAGGCCGGCGCGCTCCTGCCTCAGCAGCCGCCGCGCCACGGCCTCCTTGTCGCCGCCCGCGGCCGCCGGGACGCTCCGTTCGAACAGCTTCCGCGTCTCCTGCAGCCGGGACGGCGGGTGCGGCGGCGGCGCGGGCTGCGCCGAGGGCGCGGGCTTGGAGTCGAAGCGGCTCACGCGCTCCGACACGCTGGTGCCCAGCTTGAGCAGGGCGCTGTGGTCCACGTTCTCGTTCAGGCTGCTGGCCCGCGGCAGCGACAGCCGCACGCCGCGCTCGGGCGCCCGCGGGGCCTCGGTGGGGCCCGCGCCGCCGCCCGCCTCGCCCGGCGGCCCCGCCGTCGTGCCCATCTGCAGGAACATACTTTTGATGCGGTGGACGTTGGAGCCATATTTCTTGTGGTGGGCCGCCTTGGGTGCCTCGTCGGGCCCGGGCGCGTCCGGCGGCTTCAGCGCCTGGATGCCCGCCTCGTAGGCGCTGCGGTGCGGGGAGGCGCTCCGGAGGGGACCCCCGGGCCCCCGCGGCTCCGTCTTCATCATGGTGGGGGGAGACGGGGGCGCATCCCCTCGCTTCCCGCTCCCCCCCTCCAACAGGCGGCTGGCCAAGTCGGGACCACCGCCCCCCTCCCCCCCGAGAAAAGAAACCCCGGAAGGCCTTTTTTAGGCTCCCCCCAAACCAAGCTGCCAAAAACAGTTAACCCCGCTTGAAGAAAAAAAAAAAAAAGGAAAAAAAAAATCTCCGAGCGCCCTGTGTGGGTCGCCTCCCCCAATCCAGCTGCCACAGACAGCCAGCCCCTCTTTCAAAGCCCGAGAGAGCGGCCTGCTACGGTCGCCCCCACCCAAATTAGAAAAGCGGCGGCCGGGGCCGGTGGGACCGCGCGCCCTGCCCGCGAAGCAGCGGCGGAGGCGCCGGCTCACATCGTCCGAGGCGGTGTCAGCGGGGCTGGCAGCCCGGGCGTCCCCCACCCCGGCCGGGGGCCTCGGCTCTCGGGGGGCCCGGCACCCCGGCGCCCATGGCTGCTCGGCCGGCCCGGGCCGCTCCGCCGCCGCGCCACCCTCCCTCCCTCCCTCCCCCCCGCGCCCCGAGCCTCGGTCTTTCTCTGGCTCTGCCCGAGCGGCGGCTGCCCGAGACCGAGCGGCTGCCCTTCTCGCCGCCGCCGCTGGGGGACTGGCACCTCTGGGTCCTAAAGGGATCGGATTTCCGGGGCCGGAGTCTGTGAGCCCTCCCCTTCCCCTCCTCCCGAACGTATCCCCTCCCCTGCCGGTCCCTCGCCGACCGCCTGACGCTGACCCCAGTTCCCGGCCTGTCCTCTTCGGCCCTTCCATCCCAACCTCTGCCTGCGGCTTATCCCGACGCTCAGAAGCACACCCCCACCAAATATTGGGTGCGGGGAGGCAATCCAGCCCCAGTGGTCTCTGTGCGGTCCCCTCTCCATTCCAAACGTGAGGGGAGATTAGTGGGGCGGGGCAAAGGATCCTTCATGGTCCTTGGAGTTCCCCAGTAGGGTTCAAGACCATCAGCATCAAAATCTATGGGCACTTAATTTTTTTTTTTTAATTCAGATTTCTAGGCCCTCCTCCAAACTTTGTGAAACAGAATCTCAGAAGCCGGCGCAGGAATCTGCATTTTCACAAATTCTCGTGTAGAACCGTTTGCGCTCTCTCAGGTGTGAAAGCTGGGTCCAGTGTTGCTGGCTTTGTGGTGGAGGAGGAAAGGAGAAAGGAAATGGTCCTCATGGCCCAGGTGGCAGCCCAAAGCTGGCCTTTGCCCTTTGGAAGTCTGAAAGGGGTGTCAGCCTGCCCAGCACCCAGGCTGCAAGAGAGGGGGCGGAATCCCTGTCTTCAAGCCCCTGCTAGGGCACTCTTGCCTCTCAAACAAGAAGGAGTTTGGGAGGAGGAATTCTGGAGGCCTGGGGCCAAAGTTTCAGCAGTGAGAGGTCTAGCTTGGGTCTCTGATCTAAAGGATCCTGGCCACTGTGTGCAAGTGTGTGTTAGGGAGGCAGGGAGAAATATGGTAGTGATCTGCACATCCCCTGTCCCAGCAACCCAGAAAGTTGTTCTGATGCTCTCCCCAACCCCACATATACAACAAGGAGCCTGGGTTGCCCTCTACCCATCCCCAGCTGCCAGGGCTGGGAGTAAATGTCCACCCAATAGACCATGACAGGTCCAGATGCGCTGCCTCACTCCACAGATCCCAGAAAATGCTGAACAGTGTGGACCCTAGGACCCAGGGAACGACTCAGGCACAAAGCCTCCCCCCACTCCCAGCTGCTTCCTGCATCTAAGGCCTTCCTGCGGTCTCTGCCTCCTCCCCCGCCCTCCTCTCTTCCATCCTCTTCCTCTTCTTCCCAATCTCCCACTCTCTCTCCAGCTCGCCTAGAAGGGCTGTTGTAGGGGATCCTCCCACCCCTCCACTGTAGGGGTGTGTGTGGGTTTTGCGGGGATATAAGCCGGTTAACACGTGCAAAGGAGCATGGGGGATGGGGTGTGGGAAGCTGCCTGGGAATCCTGAATATTGGGACAGGGAGGGGCCAGGAACCACAGGACTGGGTCCAGAGGCTAAGGGAGAGGGAAGATTTGGGCTCCAAGCAGGAACCGGAAATGAACCCAGACCTCAGGCTTTCCAGTGACACCTGCCTCCTTTGCCCAGCTGCCCGGGGTTGCTTTCTGCCCTTTCCCCCCCTCCTCCCCCTCCCCTGCCCGCCCCCCCCCCCCCCCGCTGGCAATTTTACACTTTGGGATGGGACAGGCTGAAGAAACCATCCTCAATCTCCCCTCCCTCCTAGCCCTTTTAAGAAGACCTCTTTAAAGAACAAGCTTTGGGACTTGGGTTTCCAAGTTCCAGTCTGGAGCTGGAATCCTGCCTCCCCTCGAAGGTCCCCCGACCCCTCTGTAGAAGTTGGGTGAGACAGAAATCTCACCTAGCTGAGGGATGGAAGTTTGGACAGTGTCCCCAGAAACTCTTGTGTGGACTGGAGGAGGGCGCAGGCCCCTGGGTGTTCTGCCCAGAATCTCCCACACCCTTTGGTGAGTCATCTTAACTGGTCCCAGCCCAAGGGGTCTGGGCCCACGCTTCTGGCCAGGTGGGGAAGTTGGCTTCTAAGGGTGGGAGGAGGAGCTGAGAACCAGCAGTCAGGACCAGTGACCCTGGGACCCCCAACACCGCCAGCAGCAGCAGCATGGGGGCAAACTGGATTACTGAGGTGCTTGGATCTCCCTCGTCCTGAGACTTCCAAGGGTGAAACCCTTTTAAGTGCTTTGGGATGTAGGAGGGTGGAGTCAGCCCAGAGCTTGGAAGGCTGAGGCTAATGAGCGGGATTATTATTTCATGGGCTCCTGGTTAGCTCAGCGACACCCCCAGCCAGAATTCCTGAAGAAGCTTTTAAGGAGCAGTAAATGCTTTACCATCACTCCTTCCCTGGGGTCAGGCACCAAGCCGGCTGGCCTGTGAGATTAGGCTAGACGGGTGCGGAATGGGGTGTAATCTCTTCCATCCCCCTCCCTGCCTGTCTGGAGCAGTAATCCCCCCTGCAGTGAGGGTACTTTTGGAAGGGTTACCATCCAAATGGAAAGATTTAAACCTAATTTCCATCCTGTCACCGTGAATCCTCACCTCTCTCCTTCGGATCAGCACCCCACCCCCCACGGTAATTTAATCATTCTTTCTGTAGTCCTGTGTGGAGAAGGCCTTGATGGCCAAGTTGTCTGGCGGTCTTTAAGTGGAAGTTCGGCTCAGGTCATGATCTCGCGGTTCATGAGCTCGAGCCCCACGTCGGGCTCTGTGCTGACAGCTCAGAGCCTGGAGCCTGCTCCGTTGTCTGTGTCTCCCACTCTCTGCCTCTGCGCCCCCCTCCTCTCAAAAATAAATAAACATTACAAAAAAAAATGTTTATAGGGGCGCCTGGGTGGCGCAGTCGGTTAAGCGTCCGACTTCAGCCAGGTCACGATCTCACAGTCCGTGAGTTCGAGCCCCGAGTCAGGCTCTGGGCTGATGGCTCGGAGCCTGGATCCTGTTTCCGATTCTGTGTCTCCGTCTCTCTCTGCCCCTCCCCCGTTCATGCTCTGTCTCGCTCTGTCCCAAAAATAAATAAAAAACGTTGAAAAAAAAATTAAAAAAAAAAAATGTTTATAAATGGAAGTTCCTTCTTCACCTTGCACTGGAAGAGAGGGTGAAGCGGTTCCCAAAGTTGACCCAGGAGCTAGGCTGTCAGAGATCAAATCGGGGCTCTTTCTCTTGCCAGCTCTGTGACCTTGGGAAAGTCACTCGGTGTCTCTGCTCTGAGAAGATAAACAGAATAAAGTAGCTGGAACACAGAAAGTAGGGTATGTGGGGAAGGAGATGCCTTTCCGGGTTCTTGATCAAAAGGCTGGGGGCTTCTACAGGGAGAGATCATCTGCCCTTGACCCTTCTGAGAGAGCCCCTCCCCATTTTCCACCTAGCCTCAGATCTGATGAGGGCCCCCTGAGACTGTTCCTCGAGGCTGGCCAGTTTTAAACACCAGGTGTCACGGGTGATGAAGGCAGGGAGATCTGTGATAAGTCCCAAGCCCTCAGTGCCCTGGGCTCAGGCCTGGGCTGGGCGCCAAGGCTGACTTCTCTTCCCAGCCCTGGGGCCTTGAGACTCAGCCTGTGAACGTTGTGTTTCTGTGGCCACAGTCATCTGAGCAGAGGCCGACCTAGACCCTGCCCTTCAACCATTTTGTGGGGAGCCAGTGGTCCCCGCCCCAATCACTCCCGTTCATTTGTCCTCCTCTGCCAGGGGCTTCAGCAGATAGGAAGCTGCTGGGAAAGGCGTGTGTGTTCTGACATAACATAAATCCAGGATGTCGGTGCTGCTGCGGGGGGGGGGGGGGGGCTTTAGTGGCCCTTGGTTGACCGCTTCCCAGGGGAGTGAGAAGGACTGAGACACAGGGAGAGGGAAGTGACTTACCCGGTTTTAGAGGAAAGACTAGGCTGTGGTTCAAAAGGTCTGAACTGAATCATAGCTTCGTGCATTTGCCGGGTGACCTGGGGTTAGTCATTTTCCCTCCCTAAGCCTAATTTCCTCAGAAAGCTCAATTTGTATGTCTGAGTGAGTCTCCTGAGCACAGGGGACCCTGGGGCTCCCCCACTCTCTGTGGAGCCAGGCAGAATAGGGGCTCTGAAGCCAGACTGTCTTTGTTCCCAACCTGCCACTTGCCAGTTAAGGGATTTTAGCAACTTTCTTTATCTGTAAACTGGAGAAAACATAGCAACCTCAGAGTGTTAACGATTAAATGAGTTCTGTGAGTGCTTTATGCATTTAGAACAGCTCCTGGCACAAAGTAGGAGCTTGGTAAGTCTCCTGTTGTTGCCTGCATGTGCATCTGAACATGTATGGAGGTGTGTGCACATGTGTGAGCAGGTGTGGCCAAAATTGGGTGTCCACGTTGGCATCTCCGTGCGGGTCTTTTTTTTTTTTTTAACGTTTTATTTATTTTTGAGACAGGGAGAGACAGAGCATGAACAGGGGAGGGTCAGAGAGAGGGAGACACAGAATCTGAAACAGGCTCCAGGCTTTGAGCTGTCAGCACAGAGCCCGACGCGGGGCTCGAACTCACGGACTGAGAGATCATGACCTGAGCTGAAGTCGGCCGCTTAACCGACTGAGCCACCCAGGCGCCCCATCCGTGCGGGTCTTTATGAAGCTTCCAGCCTCTTGTTTCCTTCTAAGCTGTATTTTTTTTTATTAATTTTTGTAATGTCCATTTATTTTTGAGAGAGCGAGAGAGAGGGAGAGAGAGAAAGCAGAGAAGGGGGAAAGGGAGAGAGAGAACCCCAAGCAGACTCCACGCTCAGCCCAGAGCCTGATGCAAGGCTTGATGCTGAAACCGTGAGTTCATGGCCTGAGCCAAAATTAAGAGTTGGACGCTCAACCTACTGAGCCACCAGGGCGCCCCTCCTTCTGAGGTCTATTGTGTGGACTTCTGAAATATAAACGCCCCTGCCTGAAAGTCCTCCAGATCTTTTGGGGTCATCCCTGAAGTGAAAGTGACCTCCCTTCTCCACTTCCCAAAGGGTTTTTCATTCCTGCTGTTGATGCCTCAAGAGTCCCCCATTGCCTAAGCAAGGACAGGGGTCCTTTGGGGCCCACCGGTGGAAGGAGAGTCAGTGTGTGTGTGTGTGTGTGTGTGTGTGTGTGTGTGTGTTGGGGAGTGGGGAAGGGATGGGACAGAAGAAAGATTTCTCCAACTCATCAGTTGCTTTAAAAGAAAGCCTATATTTAGCCAGGCTTAGAGGGCCTGTAAATATGTATTTTGCAACGCAGACAGCCATAGCTGTGGGAGCTCCAGAGACATGCAGGGAGGTCAAAGAAAAAAATTAACCGGAAGGATTGGGCAATATAGTTGGTCGGCAGCAGATTCGAAGGACGCCAGTGCCTGCTCCAACTGCTAATAATATACATTCCTGTGTTTGGATGGTGGCTTCTGTTTTTCATCTGCTCTCTGGATCTTGTGCAGTGGGTGCCTGAGGAGGAGACCGGCTCTCAGAGTTCCCTTCCTCCATCCGCCTTTGCCTCACCTGCTCTGGGTCAGGGAAAAGAAAATGTTGCCCATGCCGGCCCCTTTCCCACCTGGCTCTGCCAGGCTCAGCCTGGTGTGGCACCCGGCATAGGTACAACCTCCATAGGCCAGCTCTCCTGCTTTTCGACACCTTGTGCTTCGGGTGACCTCGAGGGGACAAATCCTGCCACTTCAGAGCAGTTCTATTTCAGAAAACTCTTCTTTCTAAAAAAAGAAGTGTGACGATATATGTGATATCTATGATATATGAGATATATCATATATGATATGTATGATCTCATATATGATATGTATGATCTCATATATCATATATATGATACACGATGTATATAATTTCAGTTTGAAAAGTTTCTTTAGCAATAAGAAAAGTTCAGAGAATCACCTAACAAACAGAATTTACAGATGCTAGCCTTGCATCATTTTTGCTTCGGGTTCCTTCATAGAAGAGAACAGAACACAGAAGCTGGTGCTTTCTCTTTCTCCCGGGTCCCCTTGCCCACCCTACCCACCGTCATAAATTTGGGATGCATCCTTTATAGCCCACAAGTTATTATTTTTCTAAATTGTGAAATATGGAAAATAACATAAAATTGGCTCTTTCAACCCTTTGAAGTGTTTGGTTCAGTAGCGTTGAGGACATTCACACTGTCCTGCAACCAACCAACACCACCGTCCATGTCTAGAACTTTCTAGTCCTCCCAATTGAAACCCTGTACTCATTAAACACCAACTCCCCGTGTCTTCCTCCCCTCGGCCCCTGGCAACCACTGTTCTACTTCCTGTCTGTCTCTATGAATGTGACAACTGTCGGTACCCCATGCAAGCGGAATCATATACAGCATATGTTCTTTTGTGCCTGGCTTATTTCGCTTGGCACAACATCTTCGAGGCTCCTCCGTGTTGTAGCATGTGATCAGCATTTCCTCGCTTTATTAAGTCTAGCCCGTAATTTGATATTTCCCCTACACATTGATGTCTTCCTAAAGCAGGAGACAGTAACGCTTTTTCCATTATTGGGATGTATATAACCACCCTCCTGTCGTGCGGATCATTTTGTGTCTTTTTCTCATTTGGCGGGACTTTCACAGCGGAGCCACACCGACACGTGTGGCTTCGATTCCTTCACTTTAACTTCTGGTTGTCATGTCGGCAGGGGAATAAGCCACAATTTATCTATCAGTTCCTCTCTACTGAAGGGCGTTTGAGGTGTTTCTGTGTTTCGTCATTATAAACAGGGCTGCAATGAACACCCCGGTACTCGCGTGAGCCCGTCCGGAGAAGGTACACCTCGGAGCAGAGAGCCGGAGGCGTGGGCAGGCACACTTTCAACTTGTCTGGTTCCGCCCCACTGCTCTCCCCAGCGAGGGCTCCACTTTGTGCCCTCGCCACCAACGTTTGTACAAGATGTCCTGTCTGACCACATCCTTGCCAACAGCTGCTCTTGGGAGACTTTTTATTTTTGTCGGTCTGATGGGTGTGAAGCAGTATCTCATCTGAGCCTGCGTCCCCTGCCTGCGAGAAGTCGAGCACTCTCTCGTCCTTGTTGGCCATCTGGGTTCCCTCTGGTCGAATTGCTTCTGACCGTCTCCTTTGCTATCCATTGCACCTTTTTTTTTTTTAACGTGTTATTTTATTTTTGAGAGAGAGAGTGCACGTGCAAGTGGGGGAGGTGCAGAGAGGTGGGGGAGCGGGGGCAGGGGGGACAGAGGATCTGAAGCAGGCTCCATGCCAACAGCAGAGAGCCCGACGCGGGGCTTGAACTCCTGAACCGTGAGGTCGTGACCTGAGCCAAAGGCAGACGCCCAACTGACTGAGCCACCCAGGCGCCCCTGTTGCACCTTTTGATACAAGTTATAGAAAGCCCAACTAGATGTGCTTTAAGCAAAAAAGGAATTTTGTTGCCTCCTTATAGGAAGAAGTCCTAGGGTTGGTTAATTCAGAATCTCAGCTGTGACAGTCAAGGACCAGTTTCTTTCCATCTTTCCACAATATCCTCCTCATCACGGTGGCTTGCCTCTTAGGACCAGCCCCTCATGGTCCACAAAAGTGGCCTCTGCTCCAGGTGTCGTGTGCCGACAAACGTCCAGAAGGTAGAAGGAAGTGGACGTTTTCTTCCAGAGGCCCCACAGGAGATCTCCCTTCTGGTCTTGGCGGCCAGAATCGCATACACGTCCACCCCTAAGCCAGCCACGGACCGGAGGAACTGAATTATGCTATATGTAGACCGATCGCCGTTCACCTGACGCAGCTGGGGAAGGCCCAGCCTTCTCAAAAGCCTAGACTCCTGATTCCTGAATGAGACCAGGGTTCCATGAGCAGGGAGGAAGGGAAAGAATGCCATTTGGGGTGGCACTCGAAACGTCTGTGCTTTCCTTATTGGCTTGCAGGAGTTCTTTCTCTATCTTGGACGCTAACCTTTTGTTTATTATTATTTTAAAAATTCCAGACCCTTTTTACTACATAGCCTATTCCCTCTCACGGAGTCGCAATGCCGCTGACATCATAAATCACGTTCCCACATATGCTTGGATCTGTTTCTGGGCAGTCTCTTCTATTGATCTCTTTGTCTAGCCCGGCACTGATACCACATTGTTTTCATTAATATCGCTTTCAAAGAAGTCTTGGTATCTGTCAGGGGCTTATTCTTTTTCAGAACTGTCTGGCCTCTTGGTCCCCAGCTCTTCCGTATGAATTTTAGAAGAGCCTTGCCTGACTCTGCAAAGTCCTATTGGCGTATTTATTGGACTCGCATCGAATCAGAAGATTAATACGGAGAGAGCTGTTTTCAGGACACTGAGGCTTCTCACCCCTAAATTCAATACATCTCTCCGCTTATTCCTCTTATAGCCTAGAGTTTTTATAGTTTTATGGCTCACAGTTTTTCTTCATAAGGATCCGCGCGGTTTTTTCAGGGTTCTGTCCAATCTTAATAGTATTGTTAATAATTTATTTTTAAAAAAATATATTACAGTTTCCAGTAACATTGCGAGTGTCCAGGAACACCATAGCATTTGGTATTTTAATCGCATCTGGATGTTAATTTTGGTCTAGCAACCTTGTTGATCTCCCTTAATAGCCCTCATAACATGCCTGTAGTATCTCTTGGATTTTCTATATAAATAATCATACCATCCGCGAAAAATGTCAGAGAGTTCCTTTCTTTTATTTTCCCTAATCCTTCTATCACTGAGCAGTAGCTGCTAAATCTGACTTCTTCCAGCTCTCGGGCTGTGCCAGTGGGCTGGCCCTGGGCAGCTATTGTCTTGCACCGTCAGCTATAAATAAATAAAAGACCCCTTCCTTTCTCCGGAGCTTTATACAGTTTACAAAGCACTTTGGCTTCCATTATCTCATTGGTTCTTATTACCCCCGCTTTCCAGGGAAGGAGTGTCTCCCCTCCGCTCCGTGTCCGTGTCCGGAGAGCTAGCTGGGCAGAATGCTGTGCTGTGAGACTTCTGACTGTCCCCTCCCCTTCTCTGTTTCTCCTGTAAGCTAAAAAGTTTGGTCAGGGATGGTCTCTGGGATTCTCAGACTCAGGATTGACTGCCCTGGGCGGTCACAAGGCTTCAAGAAACCTCTTTGAGGGCTGAAGTTCAAGGATAAAGGGCGGATTCTGGGTACCCTTAGGTCCTCAGACTGGTGCCCCCAATGCCGTGGGCAAAGACAGACGTGCCTGAAGTCAGATGATCCTCAACAAATGATGAGGATGGTGGGGAAGAGGGCATTGTGTCCAGTTCCCTGCCTCCATGCGGATTCTCCTCCCCACTTGGAAGAACATCCTCTGGACCCGGAAGGGGAGGACGAGGTAAGGCTCGAGGCCGTCGGCCTCCTCCTGCGTCGCCTCCTCTAGCGTCGCCTCCTCTAGCTGCGGTTCTCAGCCAACACTAGTGACGCGCATCCCCAACCCGGGGCGGGGCGCTCCCGCCCCTCCCCCCGCCCCCCTACCCGACCCCTCCCCCCGCCCCCACCAGGCCCTGCTCTGTCCCAACAGTGCGCAGGCGCAGGTCCGGGTCGCAGCCGCGAACGCGCCCTCTCGTGGCAGACTGACAGATCACATCCTTTGTTGTGGGCTGGGGGCGGTGAAGAGGAGGGGAGGAAAGATGTGGGTGGAGTCTGGGAGGCAGATGCGACAATCAGATCACAATGATGAGAATCCCTTTCCTTTGTCCCTCGTGACAACAAATAATCCCCGGTTGCAGATACAGACGAAGAAAATATGGCCTTCAGAAATCAAGAGGCTCACAGAGACAGAGTAGATTGAGAGAGTTGGGGAGATGATGCATTGATTCATTCAATCATTCATTCATTCAGGAAATATTCACTGAGATGGGCAGAGCCAGGGACAAAGGACCAGAGGACTTAAACTGAGACATTGACAGGCGAAGGTCAGGTGGAAGGCTGGGGAGACAGGTGCGGGTGGCACAGGTGGAGACCAGGCTGAGACACTGAGATGCAGAGATGACCCAGAAGGATGCAGTCGCCCCAGAAAGATGCTCCAGCGGGAGGGGGCCACAGCGGGAGCTCATGAAGGGACAGTATGAAGGTCAGGAGCGATACCAGTCACCGTGGATTGAAGATCAAATATGTTTAAAGCCATAAAGTCATAATTGTGCTACTAACGTTTTTTAAAAAAGCTAACCTGCCAAAGTTCGAGGGATGCTAGAGAATCAATTCATGATCTCAAAATTGGTAAATACAAGAACAGAATCAAGTATTTATCCCACCTTGCCTTCATACCACTCAGTAACCAAACAGTAAGTGAGGGGCAATTGCTGGGTCTAGAATTATTCCAGCCAATAAAGGAAGGAGTGATTGAATGGGAATATCACCATTTTGGGGAGGGGGGCGGGGAAAGGCTGATAGATGAGGCACAGAGCATCAGTGGTTGCCCGTGCTTTGGGATGGAAGAAGCAATACCACCATCTGTGAAGCGGTCTTGCTAAAGAAAATAGAACCTACGCCTGATCAGGACTCTCAATCCAACTACAATTTGCAGGAAATAACAATGTACAGGAAATACAATTTACAGGAAGTACAGAGGCCAGAGAGACATGTTAAAGAACACCCTAGAGATGCAAATCAGCAAAACCCAGACTGGAAAACTGCACGACAAATGACCTGGTTCCCTCAAGGAAAAAGATAGGGAGAGAGAGAGAGAGAGAGAGGATTGGATAGAGAACCAATGGATTTAAAGAGATATAAAGGAGACACATTAATCAGTTGCAGTGTGTGTACTTATTCAGATCCTGATTCAAACAAATGCATTGTAAAAAAAAAAAAAAGACATTTTTGACGGATGGAAATCTGAACATTATAGATCTGATTTAAGGAATTATTATTAACTTTAAGGAATACTAAGGCACTAGGTGTAACGATTGTGCTTGTTTAAAAAAAGAGTCATTATCTTTCAAAGATACATGCCAAAGTACTGACAGAGGAAATTAGGAGGGAAAGTCGGGTGTCGTATATATGACGGGAGATTGGCCACGAGCTGCTAACTATTGAAGCTGGGGGATGGGTACGTGGCAGTTCGTTCTTAAATTCTGTAGACTTTGGCTTTGTTTTTGGTTTTGCTTTAGTTTTTTTTTTAATGTTTATTTATTTTTGAGAGAGACACAGAATCTGAAGCAGGCTCCAGGCTCTGAGCTGTCAGCACAGAGCCCGACGCGGGGCTCGAACTCACGAACGATCACGATTGGTCATGACCTGAGCCGAAGTCAGTGGCCCAGCCGACTGAGCCACCGAGGGGGGGGGGGGCCTGTGGACTTCGGTTTTAGGTAAAATTTGCAAAGTAAGAAGTTGAAGGATGTGTGACCCCATTCTCTGTCCGCCCCCCCTCCCCCGTCCAGGCTCCCAAGGAACACAGGTGTTGAGAGTTACAGAGGCAGGTTACCATCCAGACAGTGCTGAGTGGGAGAGGTCCTCTGGTGGGCCACAGGGGACTTCCAGCTGACCCCTGGCACAGTCCCTGGGTCCCCTGGTTTGGAGGCGGAGGGGAAAAGGATCCGTAAGGAAGCTGGCCTCTGTGGGCCTGGCAGCACTGGGTTCGGGCCCTGCTACCTGAAAACAGCGGAGGGTGTGAGTGGGTCGCTCCAAATATAGCAGAGGAGTCACATGGAGCCACGGAGGGGCTGAGGCCTGGGCCGCTGGCCAGTCCTGGCACCTCTGCCTCCCCCCTCCCCCGCCCAGAGCCCTCTGACTTTTTCGCTTTCTCCAGAACCTTTCTCCCTCGTGCCCTCCATCTCTGAGAAGGCGGACAGGTGCCAAGGTGATTCTGGGACAAAGCCTGCCCTGCCTGAGAGCCTGAGTGGACGCTGACTCTGGAATTTGGTGGCTCTCCAGGGACGGGTGGGACGGTCAGGTGGAGAGACAGCAAAAAAGACGAGGACTAAGTAAGCTGCCCACGTGCTGGTCATTCCCGCCGGCAGGCCGACACCCTGTCCCTCGGGCCCCACCACCCTTGCTTGGGGTGTTGGGTATGGCGGTGAGATGCCAGGGCCCTTCATCTCAGGGCCCGGGAGGGGTGCTCACCGAACACAGAGCATTTTGGAACCCTGGCACCTGTGGGTCTCTGCCTCCTCCTCAGGGCAGCTGGGGAGAGTCCCCTCTGTCTGCTCCAAGAAGCCCCCAAAGAGAAGGGCCTCCCTTTTCGCACCTGAAAATGGGGATGAAATAACACTGGCCTCACGGAACTGCTGGGGGAATGGAACGAGTTACTGCCCGTAAAATGTCCGTAAAGCCTGGAGCAGAGTCGCAGGCGGGGGATTACCTGTCATTACCCACCGGTGGTGTGCAAGCTCCGTGGGGGGCAGGGTGCTGCCCGTCGAGGCTTCCTCTGTGCCTGGCACGCGGTAGGTGCTCTGTACGCATGCGCCAGAGTTCATGATGTTGAGGCTTCCTCACAAGGGCGTCGAGAGGTAAGCAGTGTCCTGGCCAAGTTGTAGTTGCCAGAACAGAGCCTAGAGAGGGCAATTGAGTTTTTCACGCCCCCCCCCCCCCCCCCCCGTCTCCAGCTGAGTGGTCAAGGGGAGGATGTGCGTCCAGGCCTGCAGGCCGCAGTCTGTCTTCCCAGACCTGGGGTACACGCTGGGAGTACTTGGGTCTGGGGACACGGGCTGGGTGAACAGGCACCCAGCTGTTCAGCGTACTTGTAAGGAGGCCGTCACCTAGTCCCCTAACCTGCCTGCGCCAGATCCAGGGATACAAAGATAATAAGACTCTGGTCCGCCCCGTGATGCTGTGCACAGGGGCCAAGGGGCCACCCAGCTCAGCCTAGCGGAAGGAGGGGGCAAAGGGAGACTTCAGGGAGGAGAGGAGGCCTGTGCCGTGTCCTTGCGAGATGATGGAGTGTGCTGGCCGGAGGAGGGCAGGAAGGGAACCCTAAGCTTTTGCAAGGCACTTGGGAGGCTTAGGGGAGTGTGTCAGGGGTGGGGCGAGGCTGTGCAGAAGCCCTGGGGTAGTGTGTGTGTGGTCGGTAGTGGGGAGAGGAGGGGATTCTGGACAGGAGGGCCAGGTACAGTCAGGGTCTGAAAGCCATCGACAGCCGGACACTCAGGGCAAGGGGGAGCCCTTAGTGTTTTTAGGGGGGAATCAGGTTAGTGGCTTAGAAAACATTCTCTGACCACCTGGAGGGGATCGTTGGAGGGACCTTGTCATGTGAAGAGATTGTCCACCCCAGGGTCAGTGCCTGCTCTGGGTGGGAATGGGGAGGGACCCGCCGGCAGAAGCTGGGGCCAGCTGCTCTGGGACACCTCCCCATTGTCCCTCCCTCTCTCCTCCCCTCCCTCCTCTCCTCCCTCTCTCCTCCCCACCGCTCCTGTCTCTGTCACTCACTGGGGCCGGGCAGGCTGGGGCAGCCATGGCAGCAGCAGTAATCTGGATTCTTCTCCTTGTGGGCAAGTTGGGGCCTTCTTCTGGGAGGAGGCCCAGGATGAAGGGACAGGATTTAGGGGTGGAGAGACGAAAGTACAGAGGTCCCTCAGGGGAGGAGTCTGGGGGCAGGAGCCAGAAGGACTTTGGGGTGTTAATGCTGTGTCCGGTGGGAGGTCCAGGGAAATGGGGCTGGGAGCAGGGCTCCGGGAAGTGGGGGGCCGGGAGCTCTGAAGGGTGGGGTGCCCTAGGCCGAGGTGGGCCTGACGGCACAGGCCCGGAGCGTCGTGGGCCCTTTAATGGGCTGGCTGGTCTGCCTTCTTTCTGGGCCCAGGCTAAATTTGGCCGTGAGGGTGTGGGGGCCCGCTGGGGCAAATACTCTCCCTGGGGCACAGGATCCTACTGGCTCAGCTTTTCCTGGCCTCTCCTGTGGGTCCCTCTCCCTGTGTATGCGGGGAAAGGGGAGAGGGTTCCAGAATGGCTACCCACCTCCTCCAAAATTTCCTTCCCTCTCCCCCTCCCCTCCAGCCTCCCAGACACCCAGCATTCTTAAGGGTTCTTTTCCAAGTGCCTTTAACACACATACACCACCCCCCCATCTCACACCCCTCTCGGGCCGACAGCAGTCCCCGCCCACTGTGACTCCTCCAAGGAAGCCTAAAATGAGTGGGGGAGGGGGCTCCCACGAACCCAAACCAACAAAGGTCTAGGACTTGTCACAGCCAGGCCCCACCCTGTCCTTTCCTGAGAGCCCCCCCCGCCCCCCGGCCCCCGCCACCACCACTTCTGTCTCTTAGGGGCACCAGGAGCTTATCCCCTGCCTGATACTAAGGCTGATGCGTGTGTTTGGGGGTTCTGGGGTCCCCACAGGTCTCTTGGCAGGGCTGGGGGACACCGAGGCCCAGCAGACCACCTTGCAGCCTCTTGTGGGCCGCGTCTTTGTGCACACCTTGGACCAGGAAACCTTCCCCAGTCTTTCTGAGCACGTTGGTGAGAGGGGCCCCAAGGGCGTTGGGCGGACGGCTGGGGACTGGCCAGGGGCTGGCGAAGGCTCCGGTCATTTCTCCAATCTCCTCCCTTTCACCAGATGTCCCACCCACCGTCCCTATCACCTACCACGCCCACCTCCAGGGACACCCAGACCTGCCTCGGTGGCTCCGTTACACCCAGCGCAGCCCCCACCACCCTGGCTTCCTCTACGGCACCCCCACCCCAGAAGATCGTGGGCGCCAGGTCATCGAGGTACCAGCAGGGACCCCAGTGGCTGGGTCCCATGTGGGCATTCGTTCATGTTCATGTACATAATTTAGATGCCTCTTAGGTGAGGGCGTCTCTGTCCTCTCCGCATGTCTTGTCCCCTAACCCCGTCCCTCAGCCCTCTTCCCCATCCCCTCCCCCTGCCAGGTCATAGCATACAATCGGGACAGCTTTGACACCACCTGGCAGAGGCTGGTGCTGTTGATTGGAGACCCAGAAGGTACCACCAGCCATACCCCTGCCCCACTCCCACCCACCAAGCCCATCTTGGGGGATTTCCCTTGGAAGGAGGGAGGGGGATGTGAAGGGGACACTTGGGCATAGTGGGAGCCGGGCATCATGGGAGGGCTCTAGAGTTGTATAAACTGGCTGTTCTGCTGACAGTGCGTGGGGCCTTGGGCAAGTCGTTGAGGCCACGGGGAGGGCATTTGGGGCCTGTGATGCATGGGGATTTTAGGGAGGAAGGGAGGAGTCAGGGGGCATGGGGAGGGGCTTGAGTGTGGGTTGGTGGGGAGGCTTGGGAAGGATCCATGCAGAACTGGGTGCCAACCTGGCATTTCCAGGCCCCCTGCTGCCTTACCAGGCTGAGTTCCTGGTTCGAAGCCACGATGTGGAGGAAGTGCTGCCCTCGACGCCCGCCAGTCGCTTCCTCACAGCCTTGGGAGGGCTCTGGGAGTCAGGGGAGCTTCAGCTACTCAACGTTACCTCTGCCTTGGACCGTGGGGGTCGCGTCCCCCTTCCCATTGAGGGTCGCAAGGAAGGGTAAGCGTGCAATCCGGGAAGGCCACCTGGAGGAGGAGCCCAAACCTTAGTTACCCCAAACGGCGCACTCCCTGGTACCCTACGAGGACATAAACGATCCAGCTATCCAAAGACATTCGTGGGAGTGTAAGGCCCCCTAGAAGGATGTGGAGCTATGTACTCTCACCCATAACCCAGGTCTCAAGGTGGCCCTGCAACCCCCAAACCTCCAGTGCCCAGTGTACATCCCCTCCCCAATTTGTTAACCGTGGCTTCTATCTGGGCCCAGGGTTTACATCAAGGTGGGCTCGGCCTCACCCTTCTCCACCTGCCTGAAGATGGTGGCATCTCCCGACAGCCATGCTCGTTGCGCCCAGGGCCAGCCTCCGCTTCTGTCCTGCTACGACACCTTGGCACCTCACTTTCGTGTGGACTGGTGCAATGTGTCCTTGGTGAGGAGGGGCCCTGGCTCTGGGGATGGGGATGGGGCATGCCCCCCATCACAGTCTCCCCCCTACCCTTCTTCCCCACCCCATCCCTCTGTTCCTGTTTCTTTCTCTGAGTAGACACTGCGCGCAACAGCAACCCCCCCCCGCCCCCTCCCCACATCCCGCCCCCTCCCCCCACCCCGCCGTGCTCGAACGCGCGCGCTCCGAAGTTCCACCTCGTCCCACGAGAGGGCGACAGAGTCCATAATCCAGGAAAGGCATCTCCCGGCTCCAGCAGTCTCCAATAGTTGGAAACTTCGCTCCCGTAGAGCAATTCCAGCACCCTTTCCCCACAAGGGTACTCTTTGGGACAGCTCTGTCTGCTTCCTTCCAAGGTGTCCAAATCTGCCTGGGATAGTTTCCAGATAGTTTCCACCTCCAAGTTATAAACCAAAGATGCTCGCTACTGCCCTTTGGGATATTGAACAGAATTATCTAGGGTTCCTAGAGACCCCGGCTCCCCGGGCTGGGAACCCCTGGAATACTCTGTCCCTGTGAATTGACCGACAGTGCGGCCAAAGACTGATAATCAACAACTCTGAGCACTTGCTGTGTGCTAGGCACTATCCAATCAACATGTCTTACCCTCCCCACCACCCCAGAGACAGGTACCACTATTAGTATTCTGACTTTGCAGGGGAAGAAACTGAGGCAGCTGGAGGTAAGTCATCCAGCATAGCATTTGTCTGAATCAGGATTCGAACCCAGGCGGGAGGACCCTAGAGGTGTGCTCTAACCACTGTATGGACCTGCCTCTCCTAGATTTTCTGTCTTGGTTCTTATTCCAGTGCTTGTCCTGCTAGGTCAAGCTGGGGGAGGCAGCTGCCCTGGGGGCACCCCTGCCCTCTCCCCGTGGGGTCTCTGTGTCTAGCCAACTGGGCTCTCTGAGCAGGTGGATAAGTCAGTGCCAGAGCCTGCAGATGACGTGCCCACCCCAGGCGATGGGATTCTGGAACATGACCCGTTCTTCTGCCCACCCACTGAGGCCACGGCCCGAGACTTCCTCACTGATGCGCTAGTCACCCTCCTGGTGCCACTGTTGGTGGCTTTGCTACTCACCCTGCTGCTGGCCTACATCATGTGCTGCCGGCGGGAGGGACGGTGAGTGTGGGGGACAGAGGGCAGGGAGGGCACTGTGGCTGCCCAGGTACGCAGACCTCTCAGGGAGCAGGGTCCTCATCCAGGAAAGGAGTGGGGACCTCTTGCCTGGCCTGGAACCAGGAGAGGCTTATGGGTAATAACTAATCCCTTCCCTTGCTTTCCCACAGGCTGAAGAGAGACCTGGCCACCTCTGAGTGAGTAGGGGAAAGCGGGGGGCTGGGTGGGAGCCCCCCTAGACTGTTGGGGTGGACCCTCTAACCTCCATGAGCAGCACAGACAAGCCAGATTGCTCTGGGATGATGGGGTCCGCCCCTGGCCTCTGAGCTCCAGTTCTGGGCTGACTGGTTGCTGGGCTTGACCTTTCCTGACCCAGCCTTCTCATTTCCTGGTCTCCACGGAGGACTTTAACCTGGGATGGGCAAGGGTGGGGAGCCAGCCAGGTCTGGGGGCTCGCTGCCACCGTGGGGGCGGGGGTTGAGAAGCAACCTAAGAGGCTGCGCGCGCACACACACACACACACACACACACACAGACACTCTCACACCACGTATGGTTCCAGGCTGGGTTCTGTCACACAATTACCATGACACTCTCTGGCCCTGGTTTCTCCACCTGCAGCATCACTGATGTTGTCATTGAACTAGCTAATGTCTGTGGATGCTTTCAATTCCCCCAGCCCTTCCCAAATCCGTCTCACCCTTATTTTGCCCAGGTGCCCGCTCCCCACGGCCTTACCCTCCTCTGTTCCCAGTCTTCTTCCCCTCCCACCTCCTTGAGCCCCAAAGATTCCAGGAGGCAGATGTGAAATAAGTTAGGCTCCTTTTATTTCCACTGCACTGAGCCTTTGGCGGGCCTGGCACCCCTGCCTGCTTGCCTGGCCTGCCTCGTTAATTGCGGCGACATCTGGCCACCCTGCGGACCCCCTTGTTTAGTCGCTTGTGCCCCTTCTGGGAGCCTGCTTGCAACCTGCGCTGCCCAGGCCGGCGTTGCCCGGCTCGGCGCTGCCCAGACCTGCGCTGCCCAGACTGGCGCCGGCTCTGGGACCTGCCCTTGACCTTGGAGGCATACTTGTTGCCAATGCGGAAGGAGCCCAGGGCCCCCTTGCCGGTCACCTGCTTGAGCATGCCTTTGTCCACCAGCCCCTTGACCGCTCGCTTGAAGCGCCAGGCGTTTTGGGTCATGTTGTAGCCTGCGGTGGCGACGGCCTTCTTCAGCGTGGTCAGCGTCACGTGTCTGTGCGCCCCCTTGTGGGCCACAACCCCCAGGATCACCTTGGATATGCTGGGCTTCTGGCGGACTTTGGGGCTGGCTGGGCACTCAGTCTCACTCTCGCTAGGGGCTCCGGATGGGCTGGCCTGCCGGCCCGCACCCTGCAGAGCGTTCGAGGCCAAGGGTGGAGATGTGGGCAGCAGCGAAGTGTTTTTCTGCATCTCTCCCTGGGGCGGGTGAAGGGAACTAGGCGCAAGGACCTCCAGGGTGGTGGCCGAAGTCTCCCCTCGGTCTCTCCTCGGTGGGTGAGGTGAGTCTCTGCTCCTGGTTCCCTCAGAGGCTTCCGCCCGCAGAGGGCTCCGGCCCAAGCCTTCCCCTGGGTGGCCAGAAGGAGGACCAAGGATGATCACCCACGGCTGGCCTCACAGACTTGTGCCTCAGGTGCAGGAGGCGGCAAGGTTATCTCTGTGGTGACCTCAGGGGGACATTGTGAGGTCACCAGAATCCCGTGAGGGTCACAATAGTCCCATCGTTCCCTCCTGGGAGGTGCAGACGGGAGCTGCCAGATAGTGTGGGCATCTGACAAGCCAGGTACCCCGGGAAGAAGGGCTGAGGTGTGGGGCCTCCCATCCGCATGCGAGTTTTGAAACGAATGTGCCAGCTGATTTCAGGGTGTTCTGAGACCCTGGTTTCCAACCCACCATTTTGACCCCACCATCGCAACCCATTGGGTTGAGGGATAGAAACGCTTTTAGAATCAGAATTATACCAACATTTGTGAATTTTCTTTAAGTTTATTTATTTATTTTGAGAGGAGGCGAGGGGCAGGGAGAGAGGGAGAGAGAATCCCCAGCAGGCTCTGTGCTGTCAGTGCAGAGCCCTACGCGGGGTTCAAACTCACAAACCATGAGATCATGACCTGAGTTGAAATCGAGAGTCAGACGCTTAACCAGCTGAGCCACCCAGGTGCCCCATCAACAGTTGTGAATTTTTATGGGGAAAATATTTTCCAGAGTGAACGGAAATGTACTTCTTCAACTTACCTAGGTCGATTTGATTCCTTGGTCATCTTTGACCACAAGGCAATGGAAAGCCTCTGCTTTTTTTTTTTTTATTCTCATTTTTTTAAACTTTTTTTAACGTTTATTTATTTTTGAGACAGAGAGAGACAGAGCATGAACAGGGGAGGGGCAGAGAGAGAGGGAGACACAGAATCTGAAACAGGCTCCAGGCTCTGAGCTGTCAGCACAGAGCCCGACGCGGGGCTCGAACTCACGGACCGTGAGATCATGACCTGAGTCGAAGTCGGACGCTTAACCGACCGAGCCACCCAGGCGCCCCTCTTATTCTCATTTCTATTTGATAGAATTTTTTCCCAGAGAGGTGGAGGATTTTCCATGTACGTTTTTCAAGGAAGATTTCATTCTTCCATTTTTTTGGCCGTGCCCAATTTGATCACTCACATCTTCTGCCATTGTGGAAATTCTCTTCTGACCAGATATTTCCACCAGCGGCCAGCTTTCCTGGGTCGGTGTTGTAGCTCCGAAGGTATCAGAAAATCTTCATCAAGTTTCAATCAATCCCCGGGTTTACCAGGTGCCATATTAGCCCTTGTTGGTTTGCGTCGATTTATTTCCACAAATTCAATTCTTGTTTTTGCTTGTTCAATGTCTACCATTTTTTCAAAAGTTTTTTGAAACTACCTTTTTTTTCAAACCGCAAATTGTGATTCTGCTGTCCGTATCAGATTTTGCTGGCCAGAAAGCCGTCCAGCCTGACCCTCTCGTGTGGTCTGTGTGCCAGAGACAGGGCTCGAGCGTTGTGTGTTGGTAGTGGGCCGTGTGTGTGTGTGTGTGTGTGTGTGTGCATGTGTAGCAATGCCTGCCCCTTCGTTCGTCCGTTGTGTGTTGGTAGTGGGCTGTGTGTGTGTGTGTGTGTGCATGTGTAGCAATGCCTGCCCCTTCATTCGTCTGTCCAAGTGCTGATGTGGAAGGACTGTGGGAGAAGGCGGTGCGGGTCTGGCTTCTCCTCCTGCTCTGGAAAAACATCCCCCAGAACATTTTCCACCTGTGTGTGTTGCCAGACTAATGAGACCCAGATGTGGGGCTGGGGGCAGGGAGGGGGCCCGTTAACTCAGGCCCTTCTCCTACCCAGGGCATTACCTGCCCAGCTGCCTCCAGCCCTAAGCATCCACATGTTTCTTACTTCCTTTCTCCCTCAGCCTCCCCTTGCCTGGGAATGGAAAATTGTGTTTTGGACAACTCTGCTTGCCAAATTCCAGACTCAAGAGCTCATCTGGATCCTACCCTGGCCTTCTAGGGTGACCCCACCCCCTCCCGCCAACCAGACGGGACTTGGTCCTACTCCCCCACCCCCGAGGAGGAGTGTGGCCCGTTCGGCGTGAAGCTAGAGAGTCTGATCTGTCGTCTCATCTGTCAGGTTCTAGCCGGAGTCTAGCTGGAGTCTAGCTCAGTCCACTAACTGAGACTTGGACAGGGGTGGGGGTCATTGCCCCTTCCCCATTTGATCAGTAGCCCAGAGGCAAGTAGGGTAGCTTCCGCCCTGCCTAGGGCCCCAGCCCTTTATTGTTTGTGATGAAAGGTTCGTGCTGTCTCACCTGGCAACCAGTAGTCTGGGAAAATATCTCCAAGCTGGACTCACAAATGTGGGTGGGTTCGTGGAAAGGGGCTTGGAAACATCCCTTTACTGGAGGCTAAGCACAGCAGTGGGCCCGCTATAACAAAACAACATTGATAATTATGATAGCAACAGCAAGCTCCCTGTAACATTAGCTGCCGCTTGCCGTGATGCTGACCAGGCGAGATTTGTTTTCCCTGCATTAACTCATTTAATTTGCACAGCAACCGCATTACAGTCGGGGAAATCGTGGCACAGAGAAGTTAAGTGACTTGCATAAGGTCACACAGCCAGTAAGGAGGAGAACTCACATTCGAACCCAAAGCAAGTCTTCGTGCTAGGTTACATCGTGCGACCCTCCTTCTCAGAGTGAACTAAAGCTTGCCCCAGACAGCGGAAAGCAAGCTCATGAGACTTGTCAGATGAGAACGAGGCTGAGCCTTCTGGGAAGAAACTGAGTTCAGGAAGGACGCGGGGATTCCAGGCCCATTGAGCCCGGGGCTTGGTGCAGGCCTCAAGGAGCCTTGGTCTGAAATAAAGACAGAAAGAAGAGACTCGGTGTCCAGAGCTAGTTGGTGCTGGGGGCAGACTGGAGCAGGTTGGGAGGGGTCAAGGTACAAAGGCAAGGGAGGCTAGATGGGAGGAGCCAGAAGATGAGACTGTCAAGGCCAGGCAGGAGAATGCGTGAGCAAAAGTGGGAGGTGGGAAGAGAGAGGGGGTAGGTTTGCCAGACTAAGACAGGGATGAGGCGGGGAGGGCTGGACGGTCAGTGGTAGGAGAGAGTATTAGGGGAGGGAGCTGAGTGCTGGAAGGATCCTACAGGGTCATCAGTATATAAAGCCCAGCAGACACCGGCCTCTGGAAATAATATATCCACCGTGGGTATCTCTTCATGTCTTAGCATCCCGGAAGCTCTTACCATGCTCCAGGCGCCTTTCTTTTTTTATTTAAAAAAAAATTTTTTTTTTTGAACGTTTATTTTTGGGACAGAGAGAGACAGAGCATGAATGGGGGAGGGGCAGAGAGAGAGGGAGACACAGAATCGGAAACAGGCTCCAGGCTCCGAGCCATCAGCCCAGAGCCCGACGCGGGGCTCGAACTCACGGACCACGAGATCGTGACCTGGCTGAAGTCGGACGCTTAACCGACTGCGCCACCCAGGCGCCCCTCCAGGCGCCTTTCTAAAAACACTTTTCTCCCCTAATTGCTGCTACAGCGCTAGAAGGTAGTCCTGTTATTATCCCCATTTTACAGTTGGGGAAACTGAGGTGCAGAGCGGTTAAGCAACTTGCCAGGGACACAGAGCTTTGAACCCAGGCCGTCTGCAGCCACGGCTTCTGCTCCCATGACTGGCCGCTGAGCTGTCACCGAAGACCTTCCAGTTTGTCCTCCCCTCACCTGTCGTGTGTGCGAGCTTCCCCCTACATACCAGGTGGGGGAGGTGGCAGGGGGGCTCGCAGCCAGCGGCACGCTGCGTCTCACCGGGGTTGACTCCCAGGGCTGATGACTCTGCCGGCTCTGTGCCCCCAGCATCCAGATGGTCCACCACTGCACGATCCGCGGGAACACGGAGGAACTACGACAGATGGCATCCAGCCGTGAGGTGCCCCGGCCGCTTTCCACGCTGCCCATGTTCAACGTGCGCACGGGCGAGCGGCTGCCCCCCCGGGTGGACAGCGCCCAGGTGCCCCTCATCCTGGACCAGCACTGAGGGCACAGCCAGGTGGGTCTGGGTGGGCGGTGCCAGCCTCATTTTGGGGAACAAGGTGGCTTCTGTCTCCAGGCTGGGGCAGACGGTGGGGAGGGTGAGGTCCAGGGAAGGGGCACACAGACCTGCCCGCTCCTCTGAGGTACCGGTGGGGGTTGCTCGGCAGGGCCAGGGCTGTGCCCCACAGGGCCAAACACTCGGGGTCAGAGGTCTGGGGTGGCCAGGAGGGCAGGAGGACCAGGGCCTGGGCCTCACGGCCCCTCATCCCTTCCCTCTGCCGTTCCAGGTCCAGAGCCTCATCCTCCTTTCTCCCCCCATGCACAGAGCAGCCGACTCACAGCCACATCCTTCCTCCTGATTCCGGCTCCCGGCCTCATGGCCCCCAGGCTTGGAACAAGCAGAGAGACGGCAGTGGGGGAGGTGAGGGTGTCTGGGGTCAGGACCCCCAGAATAAATAGCTGCCGCTCTGCTCACCTATTGCCACCAGCACCTTCTTCTCAGCAGCCTCCCACCAGCACTCGCTGCCTCAGTTTCCCTTTCTGCCTCCTGGGAGCCCTCAGAGTCAGCCAGGGGCTGCCAGCCTGCCCTTTGGACTCTTGGCGTTTTACTGTTTTCTCGCCTTCTCTGGAAGAAAGAGGGAGGGACCAGCTACCTGTGAATCCTCACGTGAACCTGATAGTGATGCGTCATTATCCCCATTATATAGATGAGGAAACTGAGGCCCAGGGAGAGTAAGCAACTTGCCCAAGGTCACAGAGCAAGCACGTGGCAGAGTTTGGATTAGAACCTGGCATGTCCATCTCTA
This sequence comes from Lynx rufus, assembly GCF_022079265.1. Taxonomy (NCBI): domain Eukaryota; kingdom Metazoa; phylum Chordata; class Mammalia; order Carnivora; family Felidae; genus Lynx; species Lynx rufus. The sequence goes on along the minus strand of NW_025814832.1, from coordinate 22,684,638 downwards.
CCCTGCCTTCTGGAGGGCTGAAGGGTTCTGGAAGCAAGAGGCTCTTACCTGTCAAGATCCCCTAGGGGAAGAGCCCCTTTGTAACGCATGCTGCCAGGGAACCTAGTCTGTATGTGGAGAGAAGGGGTTGAGCTACAGGACCCCGAATGCCCGGGCTCAGTGACCCCCTTCCTAGTGGGCTTTTCCAGGGACCGAGGTCCAGAGGACACTGCACGACCTGGAACCCTTGAGCTGAGCGTCACCAGCTTGGCCCTGCAGAGCTCGGCTGGCTAGGAAGAGGCCCGAGCTGGTTTTTCCCAGGTGGCTACAACCTCGCCGGGCCACCGGGCCCCTGCCCACTGCAGGGGCCTACATCCAGGCTCACATCTGACCACTCCCTTCCGAGGACGAGCCAGAGACTAGACCCGAGGGGGGACCCAGATAAAGGAGGGATGGCAGAGGGGCAAGGACTTGTGACCTAGGTCCCAGGCCCCTGGCTCCAGGTGGCATCTCCCAGAAAATCCAGACAAGGGCAAGACATCGGCCACGGTGGCCTCTAAACCCCACCAGGCCTGGGATCTACCCATTATCCTGGAGCTGACTCTTAACCATCCCTCTCCCTCCCTGAAGGGGGCTGCCATGGGGCGGTGGAGGCGGGGGCGCTGCACTTGGGGTTTTCCCTTCCCTGGAAGCAGGGGCCTGGGCTTGGGGGCTGATGGGGAGGGTCCCCAGTCTGATGGTGGTGCCTCCTGGGCCAAGGACCCCTGGGTTTGTGACTACTGCGTCCGGGTGTCCCGAAATGTACAGGCAAAGGGGTGGTGAGGGTGCCCTTGGACCCCCTGCCCTTTCTCTCATTCCCTGGAATCCCCACCTTCAAGCGTGTCCTGAATCGGCTTCTCTCGGCCTCCACTCTGACCTTCCCGGTGCAGCAGCAGGATCTGGCTCCCGGGGTCCCTGCACAGCGCCCCCCTGGCTCCCTGCCCCTCGAGCCCCTCAGCTCCAGCAGGAGCCGGGCCGTCCTTTCAGGAGAAAGATCAGATCGGGAATCTCGCCCCCTGCTTTTGACTCTCCAACGTCTTCCGTCTTCCGGTCACACTGAGAGTGAGATCCACGCTCTTGACCAGCCGTGCTGGCCCTGCCCAGCCCTCTGACCTCATCCCTGCTCTTCCCACGCCCACCGCAGCCCTACTGCCTCATAACATGCTCCTGTTCAAGATCTTTGCTGGGAACTCCCAGTGCCCCCCCCCCCCCGCCGCCCCCATCCACGGAACTGCGCTCTCACTGTGCTTGTTTTGGTCTTTGCCCAAATAGCAGCTCCTCAGAGAGCCCCCCTTCCTCAGAGAGCCCCCCTACTTCCTCGGAGAGCCCCCTCCGGCCCCCCTGCCTCCAGCGCACCCCGCACCCTCCCTGTGGGTGTGCTGTGTCTGGGTCCCTTGTTCCAGGTCGGCTTCCCACCCTAGACCTACGCTCCAGGAGGGCAGGATTCTGGTGCCCACTGGGGACGGGGGAAGTGCTGCACACAGTAGGTGCTCGGGGCAGAGGTTCTGAAGGAATGCTCAGGTCTGGGCGTGCTCAGAGCTCTTAAGAAAGTCACTCCTCCTCTCTGGGCAAAGCTGGTAAGCAAGGCCATTGCAAGTGCTTCTATGGTTATGTTCGGCCCCCCTCCTCCCCCCCTGCTGGGCATCCCATACCTGTTGGTTGGTTGGTTGGTTGGTTAGCTGGTTAGTTATCCCATAAGCATCGGCGGAGGCAGGTAGAGGCTCAGGGCTGGCACACGGGAGGCGCTCGGTAGACGTTTGTTGACGGACTGAAGGCCTGTTGGGGTGGCCACCCCCAACCACATGGGTCCTCTGGTAAGACAGTGTTTCTGTCTCGTGCGTCATTTCCTCCTTTCCCTTGAGGCCCCTCATCCGGTGGAAACCTGGAGTCGTGCCGAATCTGCTCAGGTTGGAGGCTCTGAGCTGCCAGCCTGCCATCTGGGGTCCTTGATCCCTGCCCCCTGGAGGCAGGGGCTGTCCTCTCCCCGTCTCTGTGCTCCTACCCTGGCAGCCAGGCCCGCTCAGTGTTCTTCCTGTGCACCAGCCAGGGGTGGGAGAGTTCCCGGGCCAGCCCCCTCGCTCCCCTGGGCTTCCCGGCTTTGCCTTGGGATCTTGGCTCCAAGGAGCACACGGGAGCCTGGCTGCCGGCCTGGGAGAGAGTGGCCCAGACAAATAGCCGGGAGGATGGCGTGAGCGCACCCAGGCGCCCCTCGGCGGCACACGGGGAGGGCGTGGAAGTCCTCGGCCCCTCTCTTCCCACTGAGGGGCAAGAGTCCAGCGGTGGTCACGCCCAACCCTCCACAGCCAAGGAAAAGTAGCCACGGTGTCCCCCCAGCCCCCGCACCCTGAGACTCAGCCTCACACCCGGCTCCGCCCTCGGCTCCGCCAGTCCCACGGCGAGCACGGCCCCATGACCCGTGGGTGTGTGGGGCCTCCACTGTCACCCTCAACAGAGCCCCGCCACGGCTTGCCTCTAGATGTTCCCTCACCACCTCTCGATCCTGGAGGAGGATCTCTGCCAGGGCGGGGACCCAGGGCCCTGCCTACAGCCTGCCTCAGTCCCCATATGGCGTGTGTCTCCCTTTCTCTTGACACACACACACACACACACACACACACACACACACCATTTACAGGCTGTGTTGTGTTGTTGGGACTTGGGATCAGAGCGAGCGGGACTCAAATCTCGGCTCTGACGGCTAGTTTACGCGGAAGACATTAATCATAAGTGCCCCGGGGCCGTTGTGAGGATTGGTGATAACGATCAGTGTCTGGCATCTCGCAACGCCCAGGAGTGGAGAGACATTATCACATACAAGCACTCGCATGATCACCCCTGCACCAGAGGCCCCGGGGGGTCCCCCTGGCCCCCCAGGCCCAGGTTACATGAACTCGGTCTACATTCTGCACCCTGTGAAGGGTTCAAGCTGCCCTTGCAAGTTTGGGGCGGGAGGCTGAAATTCCCATGCTTCCTGGCGCTGATCTGCTGGCCAGTGAAATGTTATGTGGGGGTAAATTGGGGTTCCATGAAATCTGTTATTAAAATTAACGTCACCTGTTTTCTTTTTGTGGTCTCACGACGGCTGCAAAAAACCGAAAGATTACATGTGCGGCTTCCCTTCTGTTTTCACTGGGCAGCGCTGGCTTCATGGCTTTTCCTTTATCTCCACTCCAGATCGCCCCAGACCCAGAGCTCGGCCCCTTTCCTTGCTTCCTCCAGAACGCCAGCTTATACCAGACCTCTGTGCATGCATGAGTTTTCCAAAGTCTTGAGGAGTTGGCAGGGGGGGGGGGGGAGGGTCTGCCCACAGCAGTAAAGTCACCTAGAACTTGAATATGTGGCTTCCTTATTCTAAAATGTGCTTTGGTCCCCATCCCACCCCGTCCTCCTCTTCCTCCCACTGTCTTAGGCAGAGAAACCCCCACTCTCTCCGGCACCTGCGCGCGCCAGACTCACCTCCCTCCAGGCAGTGCGCATGCTCCGAAAAGGTATCGAAATCTCCGTGTGTGAGGGTCTGCTTACCCTTAGGGATAAGGGCCATCCTTCTTCCGGGGTCTTGCCTCCCGGTCCGTGGACATCTCTCAGCTCTGCTTGGTACCCTCTGGAGGCACACCAGGAAGAGGACAGAGACACAGCTGCTCACCAGTGCTAGGGCTCCACTGGCCCTGGGACAATGGTCTCCCCCAAGGACAATGGTCTCCCCCATACCCAAGCTCTCCTGGTTTTTCCCAGCTCCTTCCTGATCAGCTGCCCCCATTCATCAGCAGGCCCTCCTGTGCCCTCTGTCATGCCTAGGCACACGCACGTCCCCAGGGCTTGACCCTTATGTTCTCAGTTCTCAGTCATCTCTTCTGCCGTCATGTGTGGGGGGAAGCGGTCCCCCCCCAAAAGCCCCCCATCCACCCCCACACACCCACACGTGTGTAGGGCCCCTTCAAGCACAGACATATGTGTTCACGGGTGGGTGGGCACCAGAGAGTGAGACGCACTCTCATCCACACTGGGACGGCTGGGTGGCACCCACCTCACCCATTCACACAGCGGCCCACACTCCCGGCGTCCACGCAGCCTTCCCTGTGGGTCCTAGTTTTGAGAGCAGCCCCACGCTCGATCCCATCCTACACACAGCCCCGCGTGCCCCCTCACCTGAGGCTCCCACACTCCAGCTAAGCGGCCCCCTCCCCAGCCTCTTCCCCGCTCACGCTCACCCGTGTCCATCCAGAAAAGTCTTGGAGGCCCCCAGGCAGCCGAGGAGTAAAGAGCTGACCCCCAAAAGGAGGGGGAATCCGCCATATTTCGGTCGTAAAACATCCTGCCAGGAGGTGGGCTCGCAGCACCAGAGGGACCCAGGATTCTGAGAGCAGCAGCAGCAATAACACATCCAAACGAAGCCTCTTTCCTTTCTAGAATTTTCCACCTGAAGTCGGCTGAGAAGTCAGCCAGGGCAATGTGGCCCGGCTCGTCACAGAGAAGGCAAAGGTGAGTCCCGTGGAGCGGTACTGGGGACGGCCGGCTCCGCGCCACGATGCAGGGGGCAGCCCGGGTCTGGGGGAGCGGGTCTGGGCAGCTCTATTTAGGGCAGCCGTGATGTCAGCGGAAAGGAGGGCTTGAGTTTGGGAATGTGGCACAATGGCCCCTTTGTCCCCCTCTCCTCCTGTCCTGCACACACACCGAAACCACATTCTGGCCTCGCACCCACGTGACCCAGGCACGGAGCACCAGCGCTGTCACACCAGGCCCGCCACCACAGCCCTACTGGGCGCTGTCACCTCAGGTGCCCTCAGACACACACACGCACACACACACACACACACGCACACACACGCATGCCCCCATGTGCGGATTTGTACATACATAGCAAGAGGCATATTCTCTCGTTCGTCCGGAGATGTGGTGGCCACGGGCCCCTTGTCGCTGTTAAAATTAATCCCAGTTATATGGAAACCAATTTGACAATAAACTTCATATATTGGAAAAAAAATAAATTAAAAAAAAAATTAATCCCAGTTAAGCACAACTTAATACTGAGTTCCTCAGGGGTACCACCCACATGTCAAGGGCTCCGTAGCCACGTGTGGCTGGTGGCTGTGGTACTGGAAAGCACAGAGAGAGTGTCCTTTGTTGCAGAAAGCCCTGGCCCAGGCCCTGGTGCCCAGCCCCATGTGGCACGCACACCTGATGTCTGGCCTCAGTCAGCCCCTGCCGGGCCGTGTCTGCCGGTAAGGCTGAGATGAATTTTGCAGGTGTGGAGAGCTTGGGAAACTGAGAGGGGGCAGACCGGGGCCTGGGCTGGGCAGGAGAATGAGGGGACATGAGACGTTTGAGCGTGGCCTGGACGGTGGGGCTAAGCGGGCATTGAGAAGGGCTGTCCGCTCAGGCAGAGGAAGAGACACAAAGAAAGGCCTAGAGGTGGAAAGTGTGGTGCCTCTGTGAGAATTGGAGTCACCCCTTTTGGCTAGCGTGACAGGTGCGGGCGAGGGAGGGGGCTGTGAGGACAGGTGGGTGGGGCCTTGGTTGGCCCCAGAGGGGGAGGGGGCGGGGGCTGAGCCAGCCTGGAGGCCCCCTCCCCACAGGTAGAGGGGGGGTTACCAAGGCCTCACCCGTCAATCAGCGCAGCGGCTCGGGTGGTTTGCATAGGAAGAAACCTTCATTTCTGTGTCATGATTTCTTAACCACTTTAGACTAATCCCCTTTCTACACTGTCCAGATTGTGGTGGACGTGCTAATGATGAATTATTAAAAGGCACAATTAATCACCACGGCCACTTAACGACAGCGATGGCATTAGTAAGCAGGCGATGGGCTCTGTAGACTTGTCCATTTTTCTGAGACCCGAGGGAGGGACTTGGGCCTTTCCTGCCTTTGAGGTATCGGCCCTGAGACCTTGGGTGCCTGGGTGGGGCACAGCTTCAATTTCTCCCTGTCTCCAAGTCTCTGGGTGCCGAGTCTGCTCCAGACTTCTGACCCTCTGGATACCTCTGTGTCCCCGTGACTGCTCACGGCCGTCCCCCTTCCCTGAGACTGGGGAGCTGACCAGTCACCTTCCTTCCAGGGGCCTCAGGTTCACCAGCAGGCAGGGAGGGGCAGGCAGAGGGTGAGAGCAAAGGGAAAAGAGAGAGAAGAAGGAGGAAGAGGAAGCAAGAATTTTTTTAAAAAAAGGATAAGGAATGGGCAGGAGGCAGGGGCCTGGGCACAATGACCTGCCAGGCCACCCTGCACCCAGGTGTTACAGGGACTTAGAGGGCCAAGAGGGACCCATGCTCAGAAGGGTCAGCACCTGTTGCCTTCAGGACAGCACCTTGTCAGTGCCTTGACTGCAGCTCTCCGAAGGCCCTGGGGAGGCTCCCTGCCTCCTTCCCTGGGAACCCTGGAGGAGGAGCCCTTCCTCTCTCTCCTCACAGGCCCTCAGGACAGGCTCAGGGACTCTCCTCAGCTGGCCTGCTTGTTGCTCCTATGGGGGGGGGAACTCAGAGTGAGCAGGAGGAAGGGGAGGCCAGATGAGGGGCTCCCGGGTACTCCCCACCGGTCCCACCTCCCTCAGCCACAAGTGGGCCTCCTAGTGCCCTGTGGGCCGTGCCTTCCGCAACCCCCCAAGCCTGCAGGGTGCCCGGCGGAGTTGATGGTGTTGGTGGAGGGTGGGCCTGAGGTTTGGGTGGCCGGGGATCTGAAGGGAGGCGCCTGCTGGGGGGGGGTTGCCTGTATAGCAGGAAGCCTGCATGAGTGGAGGTGAGGGGGGGGAAGGGTTAGGGCATAAGAAAGGCAAGAGGCAGGGGGAGCCCCCCCCCCCGTGGAGGGTGCTAGATGAGGAGGAGGAGGGAAGGGGCAAGAAACAGGAGAGCCCATCCCCCAACCTCCCCCACCCCCGCCAAAGCCCCTTCCCCAGGTCTCCCCTCCCCAGACTCCAAGGCAGGAAATTAGGAGGCCACTACCGATATGTTTGGGTCATTTCCACATGCTTTATTCCAGCAATCAAAATAATTAAAAACATCTCAAATTATTATACACATACAAAATAGGTACAGAATCTTGCTTCCTCCCACCCCTAGGGGGAAAAAAACTGCTTTGTGCTTTGGGAAGTTGTGCTCTGGAACCCAGAGAGAGGACACAGGACAGAGAGGCGGTGAGGATGGGGTGCAGCTGAGGAGGAGGGCTTCCAGAGAGAGAGAGAGAGAGAGAGAGAGAGGTGGAGAGAGAGAGAGGCGGCCAGCGGGGTGGAGAGGGGGTGGAAAGGAGCGCGCAGAGCTGCGACGCTCTCTCCCCCCCAAGTTAAATAGCACCTTTAGAAAATTCACGAGTCCCCATCCGCAAGGAAAAAAAAAAAAAAAAAAAAACCAAAGAATAAAAAAAGACTTTGAACAAAAAGGAACATTTGCTGGCCTGGGGGGTGGGGCGTCTCAACTTCTTTAGCACCAGTGATTCCTTCCCCACCCCACCCCATCACAGAGATGTAGCACCTTTGATATAAAATGGGGAGCCCCCTCCCACCCTGCCCCCATCCCCGCCCCCACGCGGTTGCCCCGGTGACACAGAAAGACACGAAGAGGTAGTCCTTCAGCAACACAATTACACGCGGAACAGAGCAGTCTCTCCCGCCCAGCCCTGTCGCACGGGGGATTGACACGTGTCCCCGAATGAATCCGATGTTTCCTTCCGCTCTGTCGTGGCCCCTCCTGACTTTCTTCCAGACCCGGCAGGCAGGCAGCGAGGGGCCAGTGGTCCCCCCGCATGCCCCCTCAAAAACGAAGGGGGTATGTTGCTGGAGCCACGGGGACGCCAGATGGTGAGGCTTCTTTGGTAGTCTGCGAACCTCAGGTCCCCCCAGGGTTTGGGGGTTGCTGGGTGAGGGGAGTGGGCTGGGAGTGTGGGGCGGGGGTCACTTGGGTGTTTTAGCATTGCCTTTGGTTGCTGGGCAGACAATGCATTGTTTCCTGTGTCTTTTTTGGGGAGACTTAGATTTGGGGAGCGGTGGAGGGGAGGCCCCAAGGAGGGATGGAGAAAGGAGCAGAAAGGGCAGTGTTGGGGTATCATAAGCCCAACGGGCAGAAAAGGACTTACCCCCATATGGGTCTTCAAGCAAGTGGACCAAGCTTCCTTTTTTAAAAAGTTATTTATTTATTCTTTTTTTTTTTTTTTTTTTTTTTTGGTAAGGTTGAATGTGCTTTTTGGTTTTTGGTCATGTTCGGTTGGTCAAAGATAAAAACTAAGTTGGAGAGATGAATGCAAAGGAAAAAAATATTTTCCAAAGTCCATGTGAAATTGTCTCCCATTTTTTGGCTTTTTGGGGGGTTCAGTTTGGGTTGTTTGTCTGTTTCCAGGGTCAGGGGCGAGTGGGTTGGGTGGGAGGGAGCCAGGTTGGGTGGGAGGGAGTTTACAGGAAGCAGGCAGGGCCAATGTCGATGCCGAATTCCTGGTCTGGGGCGCCAACGTCCAATGGGGCCACATCGATGATGGGCAAGCGGGAGGTCTTGGTGGTTTTGTATTCGATCACTGTCTTGCCCCAGTTTCCGGTGTGACTCTGGGGTGAAGGGGAGACAACGGGAGAGGGGTGTCACCAGGTGGGAGTGAGGGGGTGACGGAAGTGTGGCCTGCCAGGAAAGCCAGAGCCCGGAGAGGGGCCCGGCCAGGGACTTACCGTGCAGCCGTCGTAGGTGACGCTGTAGGTGAAGCGGCTGTTGCCCTCGGCCCGGATCTCGATCTCGTTGGAGCCCTGGAGGAGCAGGGCCTTCTTGAGGTTGCCAGTCTGCTGGTCCATGTAGGCCACGCTGTTCTTGCAGTGGTAGGTGATGTTCTGGGACGCCTCGGTGGACATCAGGCGCAGGAAAGTCAGCTGGATGGCCACATCGGCGGGATCGGAGCCCTGGCCACCATACTCGAACTGCGGGGGGAGGAGGAGAACGGGTGAGTGACCACGATGGAGCCTCTAGTCCTGGCCTCCCTCCCTGGAGTCCTCCGACGGCGTCCCAGCGGACCTCTCCCCCATCCAGAAGTGGCATCATGCATGGGCACCGGATGTCTGAGCCAGCATCGGGGACCCAGGACTCCAGCCTCCCCACCCAGCTCCGTCTGCCCCTAGCCCGGCGCGGACCTCCCCTCCCGCCCCATCTTGTGAGAGTGGCTCCAGGGCCAACTTCCTCACCTGGAATCCGTCGGTCATGCTCTCGCCATACCAGACGTGCCTCTTGTCCTTGGGGTTCTTGCTGATGTACCAGTTCTTCTGGGCCACGTGGGGCTGAGTGGGGTACACGCAGGTCTCACCTGTCTCCATGTTGCAGAAGACCTTGATGGCATCCAGGTTGCAGCCTTGGTTGGGATCGATCCAGTATTCTCCTGCAGTGGGACCGAGCAGGATGGAGTCAGGGGAGGTATGGCAGCGGGGACACACATGGGCCCCTGGGCCCCTCAGGGCTCAGGCCCGTGCTGGCAGGAGGAGGAGGACGGGGGAAGGAAGAGGAGGAGGAGGAGGAGGAGGAGGAGGAGGAGGAGGAGGAGGAGGAAGGGCACAGCTGGGGCAGGCCCTCACCGCTCTTCCAGTCGGAGTGGCACATCTTGAGGTCGCGGCAGGTGCGGGCAGGGTTCTTGCGGCTGCCTTCGGGGCTCCGGATGTTCTCGATCTGCTGGCTCAGGCTCTTGAGGGTGGTGTCTACCTCCAGGTCACGGTCACGGACCACGTTGGCATCATCGGCCCGGTAGTAGCGGCCGCCATCGTGAGCCTTCTCTTGAGGTGGCTGGGGCAGGAAGCTGAAGTCGAAACCACCGCTGGGAGGACCGGGAGGACCGGGGGGTCCAGGAGGGCCGGGGGGACCCTGCACAGAAAGGGAGAGGAGTCGGGATTACCAGGGTCCAAGCGCCCATGGGGCTGGAGGGCCCCGGGCAGACGGGCTGAGGGGCTACGTACAACAGGGCCAGCATCACCAGTGCGACCACGAGGACCAGGGGGGCCGATGGGGCCTGGGAGACCGTTGAGTCCATCTTTGCCAGGAGAGCCAGCAGCACCGGGGGGACCCTGCAAAGGGGAAGGTGGTTGGAGAAAGCCTGCCAGAAAGCACAGGACCACCAGCCCAACTCTTCGGAGAAACCCAGCACCCTCCCTGCCTGCCTCTGGTTCCACGACCTCATCATCGGCCATTCCCACAGTCGGGCAAGACTGTCCAGGACCCTTCTTCTCCCGACCCCTGCCCCCAGACCCTTCTGCAGAGAGGCGGGGACACCTGTATACCAGGCAGAGGGCCCTGAAGGGAGCCTGGGCTTGGGTCCCAGCAGGAGAAGATAGACAGAGGCGTGACTTACTCGGGGACCAGCAGGACCAGAAGCTCCAGAAGGACCTTGTTCACCAGGAGAGCCCTGAAGGACAGATGCAAAGGCAACGCAGGCTCAGTGGGGGTCACACGCGGCCAGCAACCTGCCCCCCGCCTCGTTATTCCGGACGTCTAGTCCCAAGGTGTCCACAGGCTAAGACGCCTCCCACAACCCCTCTTTGTGAGCCTCGCCGTCTCAGAAGCCCCTTGGAAATGCCCATAACTCTTCAGACCCCGGTCCCTGCTAGGGAGGAGTGAAAATGACTATCAAGAGGGGAAACTGAGGCAAAATCGCCCCTCATTGTGTGGCAGGGCTCAATGGCAGCTGGGGGCTGGAGGGGTGCCGAGTATACTTACGGGAGGGCCAGGGGGACCCTGGAGACCGGAGAAGCCACGGTGACCCTTTATGCCTCTGTCACCCTGTTCGCCTGTCTCACCCTTGTCACCACGGGGGCCTTGGGGTCCCTAGGAGAGAGGAGAGGACAGGCTGTCAGGCGGAAGATCCGTCAGCACCAAGTCGGGCATAGCCCATCTCTGGGCCAGGTTCTGAGGACACGAGGGCCAGAGCAGGGCACTTACAGCGGGACCACGAGCACCGACGGGGCCGATGGGACCGGCGGGACCAGCGGGACCCTGGGGAGAGTGAAGAGTGTGTTAGATCCTGCTACAGCCTGAGCTGCGGGACGAAACCACCCCTCGGCCACATGCACCCTTCCTCACACCCTTCCCCGCCGTGCCCATCCCTCCTGAGCCCCACATGAACCTTCATGTGAATTCAGGCTTCACGTGAGCTGGGGCAGGCACCTGGGGACGAACCCCATTCCCCGGGGGAATAAGGGTGGTTCGGGAGGGGCCTTGGGACTGGGGGAGGGGCCTCGGGACTGAGCTCTGGCTCAGTTTTCTCAGGAAGGCCAGGGGCCCCAACGTCGTGTAAGACCTCCTCTCCTCCCCCAGCCTAGGTGAAGCCAAATGTCCATCTGCGGGCCCGTAGGCAGGCCCGGAGAGTCCCCGGGGCCTGGCTACTTACAGTCTCACCACGGTCGCCATTCTTGCCAGCGGGGCCGACGGGACCAGGGGCACCAGGAGCGCCAGGAGCACCAGGGGGGCCAGCAGGGCCGGTCTCACCACGGTCACCCTGGGAAGGGGAAGGGAGGGGGCTATGAATCAGTCCCAGCTCAAGAGGCTAGGCTGGGGCAGGGGAATGGCAGGTGGGGCTGGGGCCCTGGGATGCAGCCACCTTACCTTGGGGCCGGGAGAACCATCTCGTCCAGGGGAACCTTCAGCACCAGGAGATCCCTGCGGAGAGAGAGCGCGAGGTGAGTGTCAGCCAGAGGAAGTCAGGCTCAGGCAGAGGCCAAAATGGCCATGCTGAGGGCGCGGGTGTGGGGCTAGCGACCGCTCACCTCACGTCCAGACTCGCCAGGGGGTCCAGCCAATCCAGGGGGGCCCATGGGACCAGGGGGGCCACGTTCACCACTTGGTCCAGAAGGACCTTGTTTTCCAGGTTCACCCTGAAGGAGAAGAAGGAGTCAGGCCAGAGATGGGCTGGGGGGAGGGCCCGAGGGCCCCCAAACTCGTCTACCACACCTGTCCTGTCTGGCCCCAGCACACCCCCCCCCACCCCCTGCAGCCTCCAAGCCCCGTGATGGTTCTTCTCGGGGTCCCCCAAGGCGAGGGGGGCACTCACAGAGGGGCCGGGAAGACCAGGGAAGCCTCTTTCTCCTCGCTGACCGGGCAGGCCAACCACACCACGCTGTCCAGCAATGCCTTGAGGTCCGGGAGTGCCGGGAGCACCCTGCGGGAGGGCGATGAAGGTGAGGCGCCTTGCAGGGCCCCGGGAGCGCGGCCCCCGCCCCGGGGCCCATCCGGAGCACTTACAGCAGGTCCGTCAGCACCAGGAGATCCTTTCTCACCGGCAGGGCCGGGGGGACCAGGGGGACCGACTTCCCCGGGACGCCCAGCGGGGCCAGTCTCACCGCGGGGGCCTTTGCCGCCTTCTTTGCCGACAGGGCCGGGAGGGCCAGGGGGTCCAGCGTTTCCCTGGATGGGGAGAAGCGGGGCCGTCAGGTTCCGGTGGATTCCGGAGCGCCGCTGAGGCCTCAGATGGGCCCGCCACCCTCCCGACAGTCTGTCCCCCGCTCCCCAAGCAACAGAGTCACTGCCACGATACTTACAGAGGGGCCGGGAGGACCGACTCGGCCAGCAGCACCAGGGAAACCAGTAGCACCCTGGCAGGAGAGGACAAAGGAGTCAGGAGGACAGCAGCCCCCTCACCTGGCGCAGCGCCCCCATCTCTGAACCCAGGTTGGAGTGACAGTCCCAGCGGAGGCACCGAGGGCGATACTCACAGGGGGACCGGCACTGCCTCGAGCACCTTTGGGTCCAGGAGCACCAACGTTGCCCTGTAGGAGAGCACAGAGCCATGAAGACTGGGCCAGGCCCAGACCCAGGCCCAGGCCCGCCTGCGGCTCGGGGCTCAGAGGGTGGGACACTCACGATGGGGCCGGGGGGTCCAGTGGGGCCAGCGGGACCAGGGGGACCAGCATCGCCTTTAGCACCAGCGTCTCCGGGCTCGCCTTTAGCACCGGGTTGGCCATCAGCACCCTGGGGGAGGAAGGGGTGTGGTGAGCGGGGGAGGGGGATGGGGCAGCGTGGGGAACTGGGCGGTTCTGCGGGGCTGGGGAAGGGCGGTAAGTCCAGGCACAAAGATGCTTGAACGGGACACCGTCCCCTCTCCACGCCTCTGTCCTTATGCGGTCACCCGAGGCCCCGGGTCCCAGGCGGTGATAGAAAACGATGGGGGTCTTGGTACTCACAGGGGGGCCAGCGAAGCCAGCAGGGCCGGGGGGACCAGGCTCACCACGGTCTCCCTAGAAGAAAAGGAGGCGGACTGAGAGGGGCTCTGACCTGGGGGAGGCGGGGTGGATGGCGCAGGCAGGAGGGGAAGCGGGGCCCTGAGGAGCATGTCCCAGGGCCCAGAGCAGGTGAGAGTGAAGGCGGACGAGGCACAGAAAGAGGGCCGGGAAGGGTGAAGCAGATGGGCGGGCGGCGTGTGGGTCTTCGGTACTTACGGGGGCGCCACGAGCTCCAGTGGGACCAGCGGGGCCACTGGGACCAGCTTCACCCTGAGAGGGAGGGACAAGAGGCACAGGTCAGCTGCGCGCTCTAAGCGCTCCCAGCAGATGACCCCGGGAGAGTCTCCCCTCCTTTCTGGAACCTCCCACCTTCAGGTCACCAGCTCAGAATGGCAGGACCTCCCTCCCCCAGGCCGGAATCACGCCCAGGTTCGCCGGAGAAGCTGTGTGTTAGGGAAGATGGTGGGGCCACCTCACCTTGTCACCGGGGGCACCAGCGGGGCCAGGAGGACCAATGGGGCCAGTCAGGCCACGGACACCATCTTTGCCAGGAGAACCATCAGCACCTTTGGGACCGGCATCGCCCTAAAGACACAGGGAAGGCCTGAGACTTCTGGCGGGGGCAGGGAGGTGACCCATAGCATCCTGCTACCGGCTTCCACTCCTCCCCAGCTCTGCCCTGCCCCGACCTGTGCTCGGGACTCGAGATCTTTCAGGGGAGCCTGGTGGAACCTAGGTTAAGAGGCCCATGCCTTGTGTGGAGGGATGAATAAGGGATTCCCCCATCCAGGAGGCCACCCTGCTTCCCGTTACCATGGTAATTCAGGGGGAGGGAAGAGCCTGCATAGCTGGTGGAGGATTTATCAGTGAAGAGGCCAGAAGGGAAGAAGGGAGGATTAAGGAGAAGAGGGAAAGACCCCAGGGAGGGTAAAGAGGGAGGCTGAAGCATCCAAAGTAGAGGGAGACAGAGATGGGAACCCTACACGGATCAGGGGAGGAGGTGTGGGACTGTGGGACTTACTCTGTCACCCTTAGGGCCAGGAAGGCCAGCTGCACCTCGTTCACCAGGCATTCCCTGAAGGCCAGGAGCGCCCTGGCTACCGGGGGCTCCGGGGGCACCAGCATCACCCTAGGTGACAACCGAGAGGACGGCCATGAGCTTTGGGGTCCCAGGAGTGGGTCACAGCCCCGAGCGCCCTCGTGAGATCTCCCAGGCTTGCTTCCGAGGATAAAGATGAGCCGGCTAAGAAGAGGAAAGGCTCCCAGCCTGGAACTTCAGGCTGCTGGGGGACCCCGCCCAGTTTTGTCCCCCTCCCAGCCCTCCCCCACATCTAGGTGGCTTTGGCCATGGCCAGGCGCCCCTGCCTCGAGAGGGGCTAGACCCGGTCCCCGTGCTGGCCTCACCTTAGCACCATCATTGCCAGGGGCACCGTTGGCTCCCCGAGGACCGGCAGGACCGGGGGGACCTTGCACACCGCGTTCACCAGGGAAACCTCTCTCTCCCTGGAAAAGAAGGACAGGGCACGTGATGGCTGCTCGAGAGACAGGGCCAGGCGTAGGGCATCTTGGCGGGAACAGTGTTACTTACTCTGGCTCCAGAGGGGCCGGGGGCACCAAGATCTCCAGGAACACCCTAAGGGGGAGGGAGGGACAGACAGTGAGCAACCCCTCCCCTGCCCCCCCCCCCCACTAGAAAGCATTCCTGTTCTCCTCCTGGGGGCTGGCCCTTGGGGTCTGTCATTAGAGACCATCCCCTTCTCACGACCTGAACTGGGATGCTTTCTCTACTTCTCCTGGGGATGTGTCAAAGACTGCCCTCTTTTCAAACTCTGAGCTGAGGGAGAGTCAGAGGTATCCCTGCAGCTCTAAAAAAAAGTCGTCCAGACTGGCAGCCATGCGGAAACTTCTAGATCATATCATGCTGCTGTGCAGCGCCCAGCTTCCCTCTGTGTGGCTCCCTTCATGAAGGAAGTCCTCTGGGGAGGGGGTCTAACCTTGATCCTAGCCGAGGGTTATCTGATCAGCTGGGAGGACTGACCTCTCCCTCTGAATGCCCCGCATTCCCCACCTGCTACCTCTTACCTGTTCGCCAGGTTTGCCTGCTTCACCGGGAGGACCCGCGGGGCCAGGAAGACCCTGGAGGTGGGAAATGGGGGAGGGGAGGGGGTGGGATTAGAATCTGAAAAAGGACAAAGGGGAGCCCATACCTTAACCCCCCCCCCCCCCCCAGCCTTGAGGCCTCACCTGGAATCCGGGAGAGCCAGCAGGGCCCTGTTCGCCTCTCTCACCAGCGGGGCCCTGTCACAGAGAGAACGCTGCGGTCACCAGAAGACCCAGGAGAAAAGGGGTGGGGGGGGGTATCTCCACAGTGCGGCCTCCCCAGGCTGTCTCTTAGGGACACTTACGGCAGGGCCGGGGGGTCCCTGAGCTCCAGCTTCTCCATCTTTGCCAGCAGGACCCTGTGGGGAGAGAGCAAAGGATCAGGGAGGTGAGGAGGGCAGCCAACAGAGGGAGCAGGGCAGGTGGGGTGCCGGGGAGGGGGTGGGGGGACAGGGCAGACCCCGCTGGGGGGCCTCTGATGCCCTGGTGATGGCTGTGGCCTTCTGCGCCCCTCCTGCAGGGGAGGGGACGTGTCACGAGCAGGGGCAGGAAGGGGACAGGGGACCATAGGGCGATACTTACAACAGCGCCAGGGGGCCCAGGAACACCTCGTTCTCCTGCTTTGCCAGGCTCTCCCTACGGGCAAAGACAGTCAGGGAGTTAAGAGGGCTTAAGTGGGAACACGGGTCCCCTGGGTCCTTCCTGTTTACCCTGAGTGGTTCTTTTAGGGGTTTTCTTCTCGCCCAGCTCTGGGCCTGGGGAAACGCTTTGCTGGCTTTTTCTGCTGGTCCCTTGGTGTCTCCCTGAGGCCTCTTCCCTCTGAGACCACATGCCCCTTCAGGCTGCTGTCCCCCCGCCCCCCCTTTCCTTCTCGCCACCATATGCCTACGGTGACCTGCTTGCAAAGGACTTTCACCTCCTCTGGGACCTATTTTTATGGATAAGGAGACTGAGGCCCAGAGAGGGGCAGTGAGCAGCCTGAGGCCACACAGCAAGCCAGCGGCCAAGCTGGGACTGGCGCCCAGGCCTTTCATCTCCCGGGAGTGCCTGTCCCTGGCTCTGCGACGTCCCTTGAGGAATACTCACAGCAGCACCTTTAGGCCCAGGGAATCCCATCACACCAGCCTGACCACGGGCACCGGGGGGGCCTGGGGGTCCGGGGCGACCATCTTGACCAGCGGGACCCTACGGACGGACGGAAGGCACAGATGGGAGGCGAGGACAGAAGGTGGGCGGTCGGGAGCGGGGGAGGGGCCCCGGGGGAGCGGTACTTACAGGGGGACCAGTTTTGCCATCCGGACCGGGGCTGCCGGGGCTTCCGGTCAGACCCTAGTGGAGAGGGGACAGAGACATGTGAGTGAGGGTGACAGAAGAGGCGAGAGGGCCCTTCAGAGGGCAGATGCGCGGTCCCGCTCCGGGTGCCTCATTCCAGCCCCCACACAGGGCAAGGGTCTCGGGGCAAGCGGGGCAGAGGGACGGGGGGCTCACCTTGGCACCAGGCAGACCAGCTTCACCGGGGCGACCAGCTTCACCAGGAGAACCTTTGGGGCCAGCAGGGCCAGGAGAACCACGTTCACCGGCGGGACCCTGGTCGGGGGAGTCACAGGGACAATTAGGGGCTCGAGTCCGGGCTTCTTTTTTACCACGGGCCGGCCTCTTATTCCTCCGGTGGGACAGGGTCAGGTGGCTCAGACGGTGGCAGGGGGAAGGTCAAGGCAAAGCCGAGTATGAAGAGAGAGTGCGCGGCCACGGCGCGGAGCACTGATGGGGGCGGGGGGGGGGGTGGTGACTACATGGGGAGGGGCAGGTGATGTCCACAGAGCAGGGCCAGCACCCCAGCCATGAAGAGAAGTTACCTTGGGACCAGCCACACCATCTGCGCCAGGGAAGCCACGGCTACCGGGTCCGCCCTGCAGGAGGAGAAGAGGCCAGTGAGCTCCGACACGGGGGGCACCGGGCTGGCCTTGGGGGCGAAGAAGGGGACACTTACGCGCTCGCCAGGGGGTCCGGGCAGGCCAGTGGGGCCGGGTTCGCCTCGGGCTCCTCGCTTTCCTTCTTCCCCAGCGGGGCCAGGGGGGCCTTGGATACCAGTGGGGCCCTGGAGAGGGGCAGAGAGGAGGGGAGGGCCCGCGGTGAGGGGCTGACCTGAAGGCCCCCTCCCGTCCTCCGGGGTTCCCTGGGGGCAGATGGGCTGAGCTGTGGGGGGCGGGCAGGGGGACTTACGGGCTCTCCCTTGGCGCCAGTGTCTCCTTTGTTGCCGGGGGCACCAGGTTCGCCCTGCGGGAGGGAAAAAAAGATGAGCAGAGAGGCGGTTGCGGGGAGGGGGGTGCTGGTTCGCGTCCTCACGCTTCTCAGGCGGGGCCACACCGGACGGAGCCGGTGCGCGGGTGGGCACCAGTGAGAGAGTGATACTTAATACTTACACTGTTACCCTTGGGACCGGGAGGGCCGCTGGGGCCCTGGGGTCCAGAGGGGCCTCGGGCACCAGGGAAGCCAGGAGCGCCAGCAATCCCAGGAGCGCCCTGTGGGAGGCAGAACAGGTTGAGCCCCGGAGCGGAGGGCGTGGGGCAGGGGGGAGGGGGGCGCCGGGGGTGGCTCTGAAAGCTGCAGGATACTCACGTTGGCACCTTTGGCACCAGGCTGTCCGTCAGCACCGGGGTTTCCCTGTGGCCCGGAGAGAGGAGGGTGAGTGACAGGAGAGGACTCTGAATTAGGGGGTGGCACGGGGGCACTGAGGAGCACTTACAGCAGGGCCAGCAGCACCAGCAGGGCCGGGGGGGCCGGGCTCGCCACGCACACCCTGGGGACCTTCAGAGCCACGGGCTCCTTGGGGACCGGCTTCACCCTGGGTAGGAGACAAGGACAGGTCAGGAGCCCAAGCGCGTCTTTGGACGCCGGGAGGTGAGGGTGGAGGGCAGGGACAAGAGAGCAGGAATTAGGACTCCAAGATCACAGAAGAGGACCTGAGGACAAAGGTGCTGGGGCATGGGCTTCTCCGGGTTTGGAGAGCAGGGAGGCGCCCATCCCTTGGCCTGTGGGTGCTGGGCTCAGAGCGGGGGCAGGGATCTCACCTTAGCACCAACAGCACCAGGGAAGCCGGGAGGACCAGCGGGGCCAGTGGGACCCTGTGAATGAAATGGAGCTGTTAGTGAGAAGGAAAATGGCCACTGTGAGTCACCCCCGGCGGCAGAAGAGGTCCTGGGATTCGTGGCCACAGGGCCCACCCCCGGTGGGAGCCCCAGGAGCCCTCGGGGCTCCCAGGCACAGAGACCCGGGGGCTGTACTCACAGGGGGGCCGGCGGCACCGGTAGCACCGTCATTTCCACGAGCACCCTGCGGGAGAGAGAGGGGTGGCCCCAGTCACGTGCACCGAGTGCTGGCGGGTCGCCGCAACCCCTCAGGAACCCCTTCCAGTGCCCCGGGATCCCCCCAAGGGGCCAAGAGGACTTACAGCAGGGCCAGGGGCTCCGGGGCGTCCTCTCTCACCAGGCAGACCACGGGGACCCTGACGACAAAAGCCAGGAAAGCCAAGTGAGATCAGAGACACACTCTTCCCCCCAAATCCCATCTCGCCCCTCTACCCTGTTCCATCTCTTCCTTCTAGAACTGGACACACTCACCATCTGGCCAGGAGCTCCATTTTCACCGGGGCTACCAGGCTCGCCCTAGAGAACAGAGAATGAAGTTAGGAATTTGTTCGTGGTGGGACTGGGTGATGGGGGCCCCAGATACTCAGGCATCCTCTTACCTTGGGACCAGCAGGACCAGCATCTCCCTTGGCACCATCCAAACCACTGAAACCCTAAGATAGGGAAGAAGGGCCAAGGTGAGTTCTGTTGGAAGGGGTGGACCACCTTGGCCCTCATGTTGACCTGGCAAGGTGCCTCAGGGGGTCACCACAGCCATCCCCCTGTCTCTGCACTAGACTAGACCCCAACTGGCCTAAGATCTCACCCAATCCTATGGAGATTTCTTTCCCAATGGAGGGAAGTTCTTTTGGGTGTCTACTCTCTATCCCTTGGGACTTCTGTAGCTGCCACCCCACCTCGACACCCGCAGGAGGATCCTTTGGGGGAAGGGGTAGGATGGTGGGGTGCTACAAAGGGGACTTACTCTGTGTCCCTTCATTCCAGGAAGGCCAGCAGTTCCAGGCAATCCCCGGGCGCCCTGGAGAGAAAAGAAAAGGAGGAGAAAGGCAGGGCCATTAGAAGACGCCACTGTGGACCCAGTGCCCAAGTGGAGCCCCCCTGTGGCAACGTCCAGGGCCGGCCACGCATTCCTGCTCACCTGAGGTCCAGGAGGCCCACGCTCACCAGGACGACCAGGCTTTCCAGCTTCACCCTGAGAGGGAGAGAAAAGCCCATGATGCCCATGCCTTGGAAACGTGTGGAAGGTCTGAATTTTCTTGGCATTGTTGAAGGTCAGGTTTAGGAGCCCAGAATCTTGTCTTTGGATTTAGAGCACAGCTTAAATCTACAGTGGAATCCTTGCTTGGTGAATTTTGAGTCCCTCCGAGGGAATTTCTGTTTATTTCTGTATAGGGAGAGCAAATCTGAGGTGCCCAGGGCAGTCAAGCCTCAGGAAGTCATTCACCCCGAGGGACAGTGTTGGGGATTGCTTTGAAGTGGCTGGGGTGAGGGGAGGGTCAGTCACCTCCACTGGGGAAAGGGGGAACATCCCATAAAGGGTGAAGATCATTGTTCAAGGGCAGTCCCATGCATCAGGGAGAACTTGGCCTCCTTTCTCTGGGTATCACCTTCAAAGGTGGTGGGGCACTGGAGTGGAGATTACAGGAACCTAGCCCATGAAGGCATTGGGGGCTACATGGGATCATCTTGCCTGGGTTACTTACGTCATCTCCGTTCTTGCCAGGGGGACCAGGGGGACCACGGGGACCCATGGGACCCTAGAGGAAGCAGGAAGAAAGGAGATTAGAATGACCAGGATAAGGGGAAAAAAAGAAGGGGGAGGCTGGGATTGGAAGGAGGAGTCAAGGAAGACTTCAGATGGCAGGGGTGGAGGAGTCCTTCAATAGGACAATCCACATGTTTGTAGAAGGAGTATGTATTTGGATAGAGTACAACTTGTGTGTGGGGGGGTGGCACTTACTGAAGCTCCAGGCTCGCCAGGCTCACCAGGGGGGCCTTGGAAACCTTGGGGACCCTGGAGGACAAGGAAAGAAGGATTCAGTTAGGACAGGTCCCCGTCAGTCTTTCCCCATCTCACCAAGAGATCTCTCAGAGCACCTGACCTGCCCTCATCCCCATCCTCCCTTCAAAAGACCAAAGCCCAGGGTGGTGTATGATGATATCCTGGATACTTACAGGTGCGCCAGGGGGACCAGGGAGACCACGAGGACCAGAAGGACCCTACAGAAGGGGGAAAAAAAAAGAGCGGCCATGTTGATACCTCTGTAGGAAGGTGCAACATGGGTGTGATCTTGCTGTCTTACAGTGGTTCCTGTTGAGTGTTCCCACTCGTCTGGCATCCTCTCTGAATTTCCACCATAAACCACCTCTGAAACCACCTCTGAAATCCCCCCATAAACCACCACTGGCTCATCCTGTCTAGATTCCCACGGGCTCCTCTTCTGTCATCTCTGCACCCCAGTGGCTCACCATGGGGCCAGGCACAGAGATTCCTCCAGTTGACTTCTCATCGTAGCCGTAAGACATTTGGGGAGCAAAGTTCTAGAAGAAACAAGAGAGAGGAGAGGGCATGAGAAATCAGTGAGTTGAGAGGCAAAAACATCACTGACAATGGGATATTCACATATGCCTCCTGGCCTGATGCACTAAGAAAGTCAACAACATCACTTGTGAGATATTCCTGCCCAGAAGGCACGGCCCAACTCCAATTATGGGGACACATCCGGCCAACCTGAGCTGAGGGCCACTAAGATAATTGGCCTTTACGAAGCAACTGGCTTCTTCAAAAAACTCCAGGGTCATGAAAGGCAAAGGAAGTCTGAGGAATGTTCCAGAGTAAAGGAAACCGAAGAGCTATGACAATTAAATGCAATTTATAATCCTGGATCCAGAAAAAAGATGCCACAGAGGGTATTATTGGGATATTGGTGAAATTTGGATAGGGATTGTATATTCAGATCATAGTTATGTATCAGTGTTAACGTTCCGAAATGTAATCACTCTACAACGGTCACGTAAGAGAAAGTTCTTGTTCTCGGGAAATACAACCAAAGCTAAAGTAGTTTGGAGCAAAAGGACACAACATCAACTGATTCTGGAACAAATGGTTCAGAAAGAAAAATAACGACGATTATATGTATACATAGAGACCGACAAAGCAAATGTGACAAACTGCGAAGGGTATGTGAGAGTTCTTGGCACTATTCTTGAAGCTCTTCTGTAAGTTTGGAACCATTTCAAAATACAAAGTATGCCATCTGCCAAAAAACACACAAAAAACCAAAGAACAGGAGGTGAGGGGAGCACTCAGGGCCGGCCTGCCAGGAGTGTGTTGAATCTTCACTTACTCCTCCGAGGCCAGGGGGTCCGGGGGGTCCGGGAGGGCCGGGGGGTCCAGGAAGGCCAGGCTGTCCAGGGATGCCGTCGCGGCCAGGGGGGCCGGCAGGTCCCTGCAGAGGGAGAGGGCGGGCGGCGGTGAGCGCAGGCCTGGAGCCACGCCCACCTCCAGCCCCGACAGCAGAGAGCGCAAAGCTTACCCTTGGGCCTCGGGGGCCAGTGTCTCCTTTGGGTCCCTATGGGGTAAGGGGGAGAAGAAGCAAAAGAAGTCGAGTTAGAGAAGGGAGGCGCTCGAGGACTCTGGGGGGGGGGGATGGGAGGGGGGCAAAAGTCGAGGGCAGAGGATTACCTCGACTCCTGTGGTTTCTTGGCCGGTAGGTGACGCTAGGGGAGAAGACACGCGGGTGAGCGGCGGGGTTGCATCGGGTGCTCCCGGCGGCCCCGCCCTCCCCCAGCCCCAGGCCCCTCGCCGTACCCTCGCCGTCGGGGCAGACGGGGCAGCACTCGCCCGGGGGGACATGAGCGCCGGGGCAGTTCTTGGTTTCGTCGCAGATCACGTCATCGCACAACACGTTGCCGTTGTCGCAGACACAGATCCGGCAGGCCTCGGGTTTCCAAACATCTCGGTCATAGTACCTGAGGCCGTTCTGTACGCAGGTGACTGGTGGGACTGGGGCAAGAGGGGAAAGGAGGGGCTGTCAGCGGCGCTCGAGCCCCCCCCCCCCACCTCGGGGCTCCAGGGACCCCCAGCCCTACCCTCCTTTCCCGTTTGTCTTAGAGACACATTTAGATTTTTTTCCATTTCCCGCCGCCTCCTTCACCACCGCCCCGCCCCCCAACCCTTTCCCCAAATCCTTAAAAGCTCATCTGCTCCTCATCAGGGCCGGTGACAGCGCCGAGGCGCCCGGCCAGGGCGGCTATAACTCTTTCCAGTTCTCAGGAATTTAAACAAAGCTTTAGGCCGGAGTTGCTTCCAACTCCAACCCCAGCCCATCGGCGCTGAAGCCAAGTGAAATAAAAAGCCATTGGGTGGGGGAGGGGAGTTGGGGGACTGGGGAGGAGAACAAGAGGGGCCCCAACCAGAGGGCAGGCTCCTGGGGAGTGGTTTGGGTGGAGACGGGGGCGGGGACGGGTAGGAGGAGAGAAGGGAGGTCCAGCCCCCATCCCGCCCATCCCGGGGCAGGTGGGATGGCGTGGGCGGTGCTAGGAGGATGGGGCGGGGCCTATTGGTCTGAGGTCCCGCCCAGAGACTTGAATTATACCTCCAAAGTAGGATACACCCCAACCTCCAGCCTCCAGACATCTCAAAAGCCCTCTCTCGGGACAACCCCCATTTCCAAAACCTACCCAGGACCTCTGGGTCACTCCTTGGCCAAAGAACCAAAAAGTCCGCAAATAGTAACGAAGTTAGCTAACCACGCCCACCGCGCGAGCGTCTACCCAGACAGCCACTAGGTGGCGGGCAACACTAAGCAATTTCCTCGGCCTCGGCCACTTCTTTCAGAGACTGAGGCTACCGGGTCCCCAGTTTTATTTTCCAGGTCTAGAGGCGGGGTCCACAACCGGCAATAGCGCCCGTCCACTCCACGCAGCCCCTGCGCGGGGAAGCGCTGGACGGGGAGGCGCGGGGCTCCGTGCGGATCAGCAGAGGGCGCAAGGACCCCGCCCTGTCAACTCCGCGCCAAAGTTTCTCGTCCTCCAACCCGCCCACTCTCCGCGCCCCCTCCCCCCTCAGCCCAGCACCCCCGCAGCCCCAGGAACACTGTCTAGCCTGCAGAGAGGGCAAACAATCTTTCCTTATGAATCATCCCAAGCCTTCCTGATCCCTTTTACATCTCGGGCTCCAAATTCCCAGCACGGCGCCCCCCATCCCATCTCCGACGTACTTTCCCCTCACCCGGCGCGCAGACCCCCATTTCCCCCGTGGTGCTCCACAGAGCGATCCCGGGACTCCCTCCTGTGCCAACTCGGGCGGCGCTCCATTCTCCCCTCTCACTACCGGCGGGGCGGGGGGGGGGCGCGTTCCTCTACACCCCCCACCCAGGGTACACTGCCTTCTCTCCCGGGGCGCCCAGGAAGAGCCCTCGCCATCTCCCTTCCGTCCCTGAGTCTCCGGAGCATCCCGAGTCTTAGTTTAAGTCGCGGACCCCCGGGACAGAGCGCAGGGCGAGGTACCAAGTAGCCTTGGACTCCCCAAAAGTTTACGACTTACTGTCTTCTTCTTCTTGGCCCTCCTCTTGGCCGTGCGTCAGGAGGGCGGTGGCCGCTAAGAGGAGCAGGAGCCGGAGGTCCACAAAGCTGAACATGTCTAGACCCTAGACATGTAGACTCTTTGCGGCTGGGGTGGGGGTTAGCGTCCGCTCATGCGTGGCCTCACACTCCGCGTGCCTCCTGCTCCGACCCCGAGGAGAAACTCCCGTCTGCTCCGACGACTGGCCCGGGCCCTTTTTATACCATCCTGACGGAGTGCGGGGAGGAACTCGGTCCCTGGGAGAGGGGGAGCCGGCCGCCCGCCCCCCAGCCAATCAGAGCTGCCTGGCCCGGCCCCCAATTTGGGAGTTGGAAGGGAGAGGGGGAGGGGAGGACGGGGAAGGGAGTCCACCACGCATTTCCCCCTTCGAAGGGCTGCCTCCCCAGCCCCCCAGCCCAGGCTGGGCCAGAGGTGCTGCTGCGGAGGGACGGCTAGGTCCTCAGTATAGTGCGGGCTAAAGACCGGGTCGTGGGGCCCCCTTGGGCTTTCTTCCTGGGATCCCTCCGTCTGGGGGATCTGGAACTGAGGGGCTGGCAGGGGAGCCTTCCCGAGGTGGAAGGACTGGGGGTGATTGGGAGAGGGCCGTCCTGGCCATGCCTCATTCGCCTTCCTGACCTGTCCCGCCACAGCTAAAGGATGGGTAGGAAGAGACCAGGTTCTCCCTCTAAAAGATGTGCCCGTTTAGGGGTGTCTTCTGGTGTGGCTGGAATATGAAGCTTAGGCATATTTGGGGAACACGTTAGAGATTCCTTTGCAGACATTAAGAATCAGATACTTGGGGGGGGTGTTGGCCAGAGGGGGTTTATCTTGAGGATGTCAATTCTGCCATGCTTGAGGCTTCAGGATGGAAGCCTGGAACGCTCTCCCCCAAACCCGAGGCGTGACTGAGAGAGGATGGAGTGGGGAGGTTGAGGCACTGGATGAGAAATTTGACTGCGTGGTCTCTCCAGAAGGAGGCTTGGTGGTTAAGTGGCCGGGCAGCCGAGTGGTCGTGGGAAGTTGCTGGGACTCTTTTACCCCCAGGGGAGTGGGTTTGCACCGGAGCGCCAAGATCACTAGTGACCTAGAAAAGGGTCCTCTGGGGGTCGGCCCAGGCTGCAGCCAGGGCCTGGTTAGAGACCCCCCGTACACAGCATAGCGGAAGACTTGGGTGGAAGGCACTGGGTCAGAGAGAGGGTGCTCCTTCGGGAGCTGCGGAAAGCCGCTCACTGCTTGTACCTGGACTTGAAGTTGGGGACAGAGGGAGAATTTGGGTGTCTGGGGGGGGGGGACTAGGCTTTGGGGGCTCGGGATGGAATTGAAGGGGAGGTTGATGACTTTATTTTAGAGGATGTTTCCCACTGCTGTCCCTCTTTCCTGAAAACCCGGGGCATTGCTCTCTGCCCCTGGCACCAGGAGAGGTTCTTCTGTACCCTGCATGGAGGTGAGGATCCCAAGAACAACAGGCTCTATTGGGGGGGAGATGCCCCCAAAGCTAGTGTCCTCCCCTGCCCGTGTCCCAACCTCCCGACGGCACCCTACCCTTGGCTCTACCACAATCTGTGGGCCCAAGAGAAGCCAGTTGGGGTCCCTTGCAATGCCCATCAACTCCAGGCCCTCCTGCCTTGGGGCCCCCACCCCCATCGTTCCAGAGCTGCTAACGTGGAAGCGGGGAGTCCCCGCCTCCCCCAAACCATCCAAGATTCCATTGCCTCCCCCCCACCCCGCCCCTCTCCACGCCCTCCCCCAGCTGGTTTTGTGCAACGAAGGCAAAGGAAAAAAAAAAAAAAAAAAGACCAAGGGAACAGAAGGGGAGGGAGCCACGTCGGCGTGGGCCGTGGGCAGCCAGGATGAGCGGTGCGGGTGGGGCGGCAGAGGGAGAGTGCAGGGGCTATAATTAAAGGGAAAATATAGAGTTTCCAGAGAGGCAGGGCTGCAGACAGCAATGGAGGGACGGGCCTTCATCAATTATCCTCACCATGTGGCAGCAGCTTGTGGCCCAGGGTCTGCCCCCGCCTAGTGCCAGCGACTGCAGGGCAGGACAGGGGCTGAGGTGCTGAGATGGCAGTTTCTGCACCCCCCCCCCCAGTGTGGGTCAGGGTCAAGGGGCGCCCCTCCCCAACAGAGGACAAGGGTCCTGTCGCTTGGCAGTGATCGCCTGGGGCAGGGCGTCACAGGCTTGGGGTGAGGGTTGGTGCCTCATGCCAACCTCCCTGACTGACTCCAGCCTGCAGTCCCCTGGTCCAGGCTGTCCCACGCCTGTCTTAAAGAAGAGATTAAGCCTCGGATGAGAAGTAGGAGCTTGGGGTTCTTGGGCCCGGGGTTCTGAAGGATGTTCAGGGACCCCTGAGGTTGGCGGGTGGTGTGTGTGTGTGTGTGTGTGTGTGTGTGTGTACCACTGCCCCAACATCCAGTTTCAGACTTCTGTCCCCGGAGCTGCGGGGAGAGGCTTTCCAAGCATCCTTTACACTCTTTTACACGTGGCACAGAGCGGAGGCTCAGGGCCTCCTCTGCCACTTTCGACTTGAAACGCTTGGCGGGCACCCAGCCCAAAGATGTGTCTTTAATTTCTGCAGCATGACAGCGAGAGGAAGAATGTGCTTGGGGTCTCCTCCCAGCCTGGCTGGGCCTCCTTGGGTTTGAGACTTGGGGGGGGAGGCGGAGGGACGAGGGAGGGAGCTGGGAGAGGGGAGGAGACGCCACCTCATCTTTAGGAAACTCTGAAGCTCTGGCTTCTTCTGGAATGTTAGGCTTTGTCCGGCATTTGGAGTTGGGGGGGGAGCAAAAGCCAAAAATCTCCCCCCCCCCCGCCCCACACACACACCCCAAGCAATGGTAAAGTCATCAGCACTCAGGGAAAAAAAATTCCTCAAGAAGAAAAACAGAAAGAGGAAAATGCTGAGCTCTGAGTTCTCTGCTTCTCCAAATTTCCCCAAGTGCCCTCCCTCCATGAGAGAGAGGGCAGGCCTGGGTGCCCCAGCTCCCCCCCTCCCTCGGGACCCCCCCACCCAGGTCCCCCGTCTGGACTCTGTGGTGTGGGGCAAGGACGCAGTGGTGCACCTGGGGGGAGTGGGGGGTGGGGATCAGCCCTTTCCACCTGCTTTGACTCTCCTTCCCCAGTCTGACCCTCCAGAATGCCCCTCTACCCCACCCTGGCCGCAGCTGGTGATGGAGGGACCCTAGGAGAGGGTTGAAGAGAGAGAAGGCGAGGGGTTCTGAGAGTGTGACTGCAGCGGAGAGCTTGGTCTCCACGGGTCCCCATCACAGAGCTCTGCTCGGGTCCTGTCGAGGGTCCCTGGGGACAGAGTCTGGGGCAGACCCCAAGTGTGTGGGATCCTCTCTTCCTCCCTTGGGGCCCTTGGGGCCTCAGCGAAGTTCTTTGGCTTCCAGGCGGGGCTCTGTTCTCTCTCAGCCTCAGCCTCCATCCAAGTCCCTCAGCCTTCCGAGATGTCCCTCCGTCTCTTCCATCCTTTCCAGGCTCAGGGGGAAGGTGAGGAAAGAAGCCTGTCCACGTGGAGTGTTAGGTGCCGCGAGACGTCCGGTCAGCAAGGTGCGGGAAACCCGTGGGTGGCTGGGTCTGGAGCTCAGAGGAAAGCCCTACGTGGGACCCCAGGATGGTGGTGTGGAGGGAGTCATCATGGAGGCAGGAGGGTTAAGGGCTGGGATGAGCCTGAGGACCCTCATGGCTGCACTCGATCTTAGCCAAAAGGCCGAGAAGTGATAAGGACCCTCACGGTTGAAGGGGTGGGAAGGGGTGGAGGAGCCCCGCAAGGGAGACAGGACAAGAGTGGGAGTAGGAAGGCGCGGAGGACAGGGTTGGTGGGTGCAAGGGAAGATTGTTCTAGAAGGAGGGAGAATTAGATGCTGCAGAGAGAATTAGTACAAGGGGTGGAATGCTCCCTGGGTTTGGCAACATGGCGGTGATTGATTAGCGCCCTAAGTTTCGGTGGGTGGCAAAGCCACACTGGAAGGAGCTGGGGAGCAAGTGGGAGGCCAGGAAATGGGGTCGGAGAGCTCCCGGCTTGGAGGAGGAGCTTAGCAGAGAGGGGAGGAGAGTGAGTAGATGCCCCATCCTCCCTCCTGTCCTTCTTTCTTTGCCTGCTCGGAGCCAACCCCACTCTTGTCTGTCTGTCTGTCTTCTGCCTCCCTCCTCTTTTTCTTCCAGGAAACTGTGTTTCTTTCCCCCACCCTTCCCTCTCCTGAGCTCTTTTTCTGGATCCCCCTTGCTTTTGGCCCTCTCTCCCCTCGGATACCCACATCCAGGCCCAGCCGGCACCCCATTCTCTTCTAGAACGTGCCCTCAGTCCGGGCTCTTGAAGAGAACGCTTGATTTCTAGCCCTGGCAACTATTCTTGGGGTGAGGGGCCCAGTCCAGGAGGGGAGAAAAGGGAGGGGCAGGGGAACCAGGGAAGGGGCTGGAGCGTGAGCCACCAGTGACATCAGGACTCCCGAGGCTCACTCTGGCCACCCCTACCAGGTCTCCTCCAGGTCCCAGATGAGCATAGTGTGCTGAATGGGCTCTCGCCTCGCTCCGTGGTGAACTCAAGTGAGGAGTCAATGCCCATCTTCCCTGCTGGAGCGTGAGCTCCCCGGAAAGGGACCTGGCAGGGGCTCCGCCCCATCTCTCGCCCTCACCTGGTCTGGGGGCAGAGAAGGTTCTTGTCAGAGGTTGGGTGAGCCAAGGAACTGAATGACTTTTTACTCCTTTCTGGTCTGGTTCCTTTCTGTACTGGTGTTAGCCCCATTCTCTTTCCCCACTTCCTTCCTGATTACTGTTCTTTTATCCCCCCCACCCCCACCCCCCCATTTCTCCTGGTCACAGATTTTCCTTCCTTTCCTTAGATCTTTTCCTTCCCGTGTTCTTTCTCTCCTCTGCGTCTGGCCGCCCCGTTGTCCCGCCCCTCCACCCACGCTCTCTTCCTCCCTCCCTGCTCTTTCTCTCTCATTCTCTTCCGGTATCTCTGGCACCTCGATCCCATGGTGGGGCTGTCTCCTGATGCCGCGTGCAGGCCTCCACCCCAGGAAAGCTGCCAGTCTGGGGGGGGGGGGAGAGTGGGGCAGAGGGGGGCAAGGCTCTCATCACAACCAGATGTCTGATCCAAGGGCCTAGGAAGTAGGTGCAAAGGCTCCTTGGAGGCTTAGATTTGAAGAAAAAAAAAAAAAGAGCAGGGGGGTGGGGAGCCTCTGTGAGATGGAGACACCTGTCCAGAGCCCATCATCTACTTTCACCCCACCCCCGCCCCCACAAGGAAGCCTCAGCCACTGGTTCCTCCTGGCAAACCTGGGATTCTGGAGTTTCTGGGGTGGGGGTTGAGTGGGGGGGAGGCGTGGGGGATCCCAGTTTTTTCACTTGTTCCAGCCCTGGGCAAGGCACCCCTTTGGACAGAGCGTGGCTTGGGCACAGAAAGGGTCCAGAATTACTCATTCAACAACACTTACATGTCAGGCACTTTGCACTGGGGTCTGGCCCGTCGGTGCCCGCCCTCACGGAACTTATATCTGGTAGAGACAGACGCGGATGAAATCACACAAATAAATAAACACACGATAGCAACTATCAAGGTCTTGAAGGAAAGGAGCCCAGAGCTCTGAGTGGCAGGCATCCCAGGGAGTCATCCCTGGACCTGGGGGCCCAGTAAGCCTTCCCTGGATAGGCTGGCAGACGAGTGGGGAGACCTTAGGTAAGGGGTAGGTGACAGCGTGGGGGGTTTGCAGTAAGAGTCACCACATATGCGCAGGCTCTGGGGCAGGAGGGAGCACGGCAAGTGCTAGATGTCCAGGGAGCCCAGAGAAGGCCAGCGTGGCTGGGGCACAGGCAGCCAAGGCCGGCAGGCCGAAGAAGCCACATCAGGGGGTTTAGCCTTGTCCCTTAACGGCCAGGGAACCCGTTAGAGGGTCTGAAGCAGGGAGGGGGACGATCAGGTCTGTGTTCGTAGGAGACCGCCGTAGTCACTCGGTGCAGCGGGTGCAGACAGGAGGGCTGTGGTACAAGTCAGCTGCGGCAGGTGCCCAAGTGAGAGAGGAGGAGAGCCTGGACCAGGTTGAAGGGGGGGTAGAACCAGAGAAAAGCATGGCTTCAAGAGGGAGGGTTTACAGGTGGATGTGGGAGCGTGGTGGTGAGAAGCGGTCATCCTATGACTCCTGCCCTTCTGACTGACGGACTGGATGGTGTGATACCCTGGAAAGGAGGAGATTGGGTGAGGGCCCCATGCACGGAAGGACATCCTGAGTTCAGTGCCCACTGCAAATACTCCAGTCAATTCTGTTCAGTGGAGGGTTACTGCGGACCTCCTGGGGCCAGCTCCTGTCCTTAGAGAATGGGGAGCCAGGTTGGGGAATAAAAGAAAGCTGGAACTGTCTCTCGCCCAGGGCAGCACTGGCTGTGTGATTCTGTGTAAGGTTCTCCATCTCTCTGATCCTCATTTTCCCAGTGTGTGAAAGGGGCCGTGGGAGGCCACCTTGCTGGCCCTATGTCATGCTCAGTAAATGGAGGCCTCCAGAGAGATGCAAAGGTGACGAGAACGCCAACGGGAGATAAGGCAGGTTTCAGAGAGGAGTTGCTTTTGAGCCGAGCCTTGGAGGTGGGTGACAGGGTTTGAATGCAGGGCTGGAATGGGAGGGAGGGTGTCACCAACCTGGGAAACCTCCCCTGACTCCAACAGAGAGAGAGAGAGAGACAGAGAGAGAGAGAGAGACAGAGAGAGAGAGAGAGGTGGTGGGGAAAAGGTGCCTTGGGCAGAGGAAGCATGGAATATACAGCTGGAAAATCAGGCTGGGGCCAACTTCTAGAGGCCTGGAGTTCTAGCACAAGAATTTCAAATCTATTTGGGGGCCAGAGAGCCAGTGACTGCTTTTGAGTAGGGTTTGGTCGTAAGCCTTTTGCCAAAGGGCTTGCCCAGAAAACCTATCCCTTGGTAGCCGCAGAATTCAAGTTTGAAGTCTGGAGCCCCTGGGGAAGGGGGGAAAATGCGAGGAGAGTGGGTGGGACTTACAGGTCTCAGACCATCAAGGAAACGCCACTTGGGAGCACGCAAAGAGGTAGACCAGATGACTCCTCTGAAGTCGGTTTCTACTAGATTCTAGAGCTTCCTGTTCTTGTAAAGTGGGAATATGATACAACAGATGTTCAGGTGGAATGAACTCATTCCACCTCTGAACTCCTTCTGCCCTGCTCTCTCCTCCCTGCACGGATGAGAAAACCAAGGCTCAGAGTAGGGAACTGACCTGCTTAAGGTCACACGGCTGAGATTGAGGGGTCAGGGGTAAGATCCCGGCTCCACCTCAAGATCCTGAGTGGTGAGGGCCGCTGGGGGGCTGGAGGGGCCAGGGAAGCAACTGGGGATGGGGGGGAGGGCGGTCAAGAGGCACAAGGATCCCACATGATACTCATCCAGGCCTG
The DNA here is from genome assembly GCF_022079265.1 of Lynx rufus. Lineage (NCBI taxonomy): Eukaryota > Metazoa > Chordata > Mammalia > Carnivora > Felidae > Lynx > Lynx rufus. The sequence goes on along the minus strand of NW_025814832.1, from coordinate 22,653,256 downwards.
GGGGGACAGGGCAAGAGAGCTGCTCCCCAACTCTCAGCTGAGCCGTGTGGCCAGAGGGGGAAGGGAGCCCGGTGGGCAGGGTGGAACTGCCACATGGAAGAGGCTTGATGGGAACCATCTGGCCTGGCTGGAGTGTGGGCTGCAGGGAGGGGAGGAGCAGGAGCCGGGAGACAGGCCATGGTGGGCGGGTGGATGGCGGGTTGGGGCTGGGAGTGGCCGGCCCGGAGGCCCCTACCTTCCAGACTGCTGCAGCCCAGATGCCTTCACAGCCACAGCCTGGCCCATCCAACCCGCTGACCTCATTCCCAGCTCCCCTCCCTCGCAGGCCCCCCTCTGCCTGCCACGTAGACCGATGGCTTTACTGCTTCCTCTGCTGGGGGGGGGGGCGGGAAGGAGGAACTGAACAGGGGCACCCTGAGCCCAGAGCTCTGCCAGGTCAGGCAGACCTGGGAGGGAGCAGTTGCGTTCCCCGTACCCCCTGGACCGCTCTGGGCCTCAGTTTCCCCTCTCCATAGATGAGACCGAGCAAATGGAAGGGGCTGGGGCCCCTGGTGGGGCACGGCAGCGAAGAAAGTTGGGGTGGGTAAGAACTAAGGGGGGGGGCTCTGTGGAGACCATCCAAGCCACCCCCCTGCCTCCTTAGGGCAGGAGGGTGTGATTTTCAGACCCAGGAAGGGGTAGGGGCAGATCGGTTTCCTCTTCTCAAGCCATTCTCCAGAAAGGGTGTTCCCTGGAGGTGGGGGACGGGCGTCTCCTACAGCGCCCAGCCTTCGTTGTTTGTTGCCGCTGCCCTGGGAGAGACACATTGTCCCCTCTTCCCTAAGGCACCTCTCAGTGACTGTCCCGGAGCCTCTCTTGGGTTCTGCTTCTCGACCTTCCGCCTTCCCCTCCCCCCCACCCCCTGCTGGGGCCTGGGTCTTCTCAGGCTGCCCCCGCTGAACAGAGGCTGCCCTGCCGCCTGGAGAGGCGTTCCGGGCCCGTGAGTCATCGGGAATGTCTGCTCTGGTTGCAGCTTCCCTCCTCTGGCCGTGGACCCTCTCTCCCCTCCTCCCCCAATCTAAGGGCCGAGGGCGCTCCTCCCTTAGGGCCGAGGCAGGGGGCTCAGGGAGGAGGAGCAGGGAAGCCATATGCCAGACCAGGGTGAGGCCCTGCTGGGAGATTCCATTTCGCCCCTCACCGCTAGAACGTTCTGCCCTTTTCTCCCATTTCCCAGGTGGGGACACTGAGGAGGGCCAGGTAGGGGAGGGCCGGCACTTTGGAGGGCTCAGGCTCCTCCCCGCCCCCCTCCATCTTAGGGCCCAGCTTTGCCAGGCTGGGGATGTGCCCAGACGGCTTTCCGAAGGGTCCTCCCCACATTCGAGGCCGGGTCTGGCAGGAAAGCTGGAGAGAGGCTGCAGCTACTGTCACGGGCTCCAAGGATGACACATCCCTGCTGGGGTGGGGAGTCCACGTCTGCAGGAACGTGGGAGGCTGGATGCCTGGCCCCTTCCCACGGGGGCCCTGCACCCTGCAAGGCTGCTTCCCCCACCTCCTCTGGGGCATCCCTGGGGGTGGTCTCCTCCTCCAGCCTGAGGAAGTAGCTGGGGGCTGGAGGGGAGACCGAGGGCAAAGGCAGGAGTTAGGAAGACTTCCCAATCCTCTCCCCACCCCCCGAAACGAAACGTGTGTTCTCAGCCCCCTTCCTCCTCATCTTCCCACCCCCAGCCCGGGATTAGTTGTCTAGAGACCAAAGGTCTGGTACCCGACTTGCCCAGCGACTGGGCGTTTCATTCCTCAGCCTGTTCGTCCCTCTGCACAACAGGAGTCTGGTCAGAAAATGTCCCTGCTGGTGGCGTGGGTCTACGATTCTGCCCCTTCCCGGTCAGACGGACAGACAGCAGGGCACAGACACAGGTACTGCGTCACACACATCCGCTCACGCGCTCAGGCAAACACCCTTCACGAGCTCGTGAGCCTCTGCCTGCTCCGGTCACAGCGCCCCCCCCCCCCCACATTTTCCATCTCCCTCTCTCTGACAGCCCCTCATTTCTCCTCCCATCCCTATCACCCCCACCCCCTCCCCTTTACACGTTCCCACTCCTGAGGTCACGGGCAGGGCAAGGGCAGAAAGGAACAGTGGGAAGGGAGACCTGACCCTCAGAGGGTGAGACCTCCGTCCCTGCCAAGGGCGATTCCCACCGCCCCCTCAGGTCACTTGCCTCTTTGGGAGGTTCTGGGTGGGAAGGGGGCCTGGGAGGGGGAGGAATAGAGCACAGAGGAGCCTGCTGTGTCCCACCCGGCCGGGGACCTGCAGAAGCGTGTCCCCCAGCTTCTCTTTCCAGAAACTCACTCACATTCACTTTCAAAACTATCTGTCCCACCGACATCCTGGGCCTCCTGTAAGTGTGATTATTTTAGCAGCTTGTGCTGGCTGCTTTGCCTCAGGCTGCACCCTTCTAGGAACTTCTGCCTACGAGAAACTGGTCAGAACTCAGAAAGGGCTGTTCCAGCGGATGAGCTATCTGTTTGGCCAGGAGAGACATGGGAACTGGGCAGCGGAACGCACCCCCACAGACCCAGTCCCGCTCAGGAATAACCACAAACATCTGTACCAGGCTCTGCCCTGAGCACTTTGCGCGCTTGAACTGTGTACTCCTCACAGAGCCCCCTGAGGGGGGCGCTGTTGCTGTCTCCAATTTCAGACGAGGAAAGAGAAGCGCAGGGAGGTTAAGTCAGTTGCCTGGGGTCACAAAGCTAGGAAGTGGCCGAGCTGGGATTCAAACCCAGGCAGCCTGGCTCCGTGGGCTTAAGCGCCACTGGACGGGTCCAAGAGACCCAGGATGGATGCCAAGGGATATCCTCCTCCGTTTCCTGAAGATCTGGCCCCTTGCGCAAACGGCACACTCCACTTGCGCGCACGCATGGGAAGGCTCACAGTGTCAGGCGGCCGGAAGCGAACCGCAGCACCGTGGCGGCCGGAGAGCTCTTGAGAAGGGCCGTTGGCTGACGGCACCTCACGCATCATCTCATCTCATCCTCACGACAGCTCTGGGAGGTCAGTCTTGGCACGTCTCTGGTACAGATGGAGAACCTGAGACCCGGGGGGATCAAGGCGGGGCCCCAGGATGCTCTTCCTAGAGCTGAGGCAGGCCCCAGGTGCCCCGACAGCTGGATCAGGCTTCGTTCCATGGTCTCATGCCTCCCATATTTGCAAATCCATGCAAACGGCTGGAACACGCAGAGCCGCGTCCAACAGACCACGTCCAACGCGGGAAGGAGTACGGCCCTCAATCGGGCTTCAAGTGGCACTTGGCTCCTCCTCCCTGACCACCCCCCGCCCCAGGAAGATCTTACACCCATTCTGTAGAGGAAGAGAAGCCCCTTGCTAGGGACCCTCGCCCTCCCCTCCCCCCCTCCCCCCCCTCAGCCAAGAGGTGGTGAATCTGTGACTAGATCCCATGCCTGCCTGGCCACAGACCGAGCGCTCTTCCCACTGCATAACCTCACCGCCACCCTCGCCGCGTTCCAACCCACGAGCACCCTTGCCCACACCACTTCCACACTGAACACATATGCATGTGACACAGGCAGGAAAACCATACCCGTGAGGCACCCCCAGGTGTTTGGTGTTTTCTGTATGCCAGGCACTGTCCTAAGGGCCACAGTAGCTCACGGAACGGCCACAACGATCCTACAAGGCCGGGTTTTGTTAACATCCTTATCGTTGCTTTACAGAGGAGGAAACCGAGGCTCAGAGAGGTCCAGGAACGTGCTCGAGGTCACACAGCCAGGAAGTCGTGAAGCTGAGATTTGAACCCAGGCTCTCACCACCGTGCCATCACCCATTCTTTAATATTGACCGGGCAGAACTCGTTCGGCCAGTCAGGAGCCACTGCTGACCGCCCCGTCGTGCCCAGCACTGGGCCAGGCCCTGAGCACACCCAGAGGAGCAAGGCACAGGTCCTCGCTGCCTCCTCCACCTGCCCCTGCCCCTGCCCCGCACCGCACAGTGGACGGGGGCTGTGCCGCACTCACTCGCTTCCCTTCCCAGGGAGCCTCCTCCCCAGCCGGCTAGGACACGTGGATTTTGGCTCTAGCTTGCATTTGATACCTAGTGAGGGAAAACACTGGGGCAGTGCCAGAGGCTGAGAGAGCCTGGAGGCAGGCGGATGCAAATGGGGCAGGCCAGCGGGGGGCCATGGCTGGGTCGGCTGGAGGCCGAGGCCTGGGCGGGGCGGGGACAGGGGCGCGGGCTCTCTGCCTCTGCCCCTGTGTTGGTCTTAGGCTCACATCCATTCTGTGTCTCTCCATCTCAGATCTTCTGTTGGCATCTCTGGCTGTCTCTCCCTATCTGTCTCTTCCGTGTGTATCCATCCATCGCCTGTCCCTCGCTGTCCCTTCACTGCTTCTCAGCTGCTCTCAGTCCTTGTGAGGACAAGGGATCAGAGGCTTGGTGGCCCCCGTTGTCAGAGCGAACATCCGAACATCCGTATCTGAGCAGGACCCCCTTCCAGGGGGCCTATCAGCTGTGTCCCAGGACCCTTCCTACTGGTTTCTTTGTACAAGAGCCACAGTCCTCTTCTCTTCGAGCCTTCCTCCCAGGCTCTCCCTGTCCCTGAATACCAATATCCACAAGTTAGCTTAGATATCGCTGCATGTGTGGGATGTATCCTGCCTCCTCCTTCAGACTGTGTCCCTCCCATCGGGCAGGAGGCTCCCAGAGGCAGGAACTATGGTCTCCTCATTCAGACTGAGATTCCCTGAGAGCAGGGACTGTGTTGTCCCCACCACATTGGGGTCCCTTGAGATAATAACCCTGGCTTTTTCCATCAGACTGGGGGCATGGCCTGTGTCTCCTCCTTTGTCTGACTTCTCCTGGCCTTAGCTTGGGCCCCTAAGCAAGGATGAAGAGACCGAGGCACAAACCAGCCTCTCGGTCTCCCTTCAAAGCCTGTTCGAACTTTAATATTTCAATAGTTTCACCCACCCCAGTGAGCCCAACTTCAGTTCCCTCCTTTCCAGATGGGTCCTTACGTTCCTGGAGAAGCTGGAGATAAGGAAAGACAGGAATATGGACATCCAACATTCCACAGAGAAATCTGTGGGCAGGAAACTTACCCAATCCTGACATCCCAATCCCACCCAAGATCCAAGCTTGGCCTCCTCCTGGAAGCCTTCCTAGATCAGCAAAGCCCATCTGTCTTTTTATTTCTGGAAATATTTGGAACTCATCTGTCTGATGGGCTCCTAATGCGATTTTTTCCAGAAGAGTGTGTTTATTCTGGAACAATTTTAGACTTACAGAAAAGTTGCAAAGGAAATACAGAAAAGTCCCATTTATCCCTCACGCAGTTCTCCCCAGCATTCACAGACTACATCACCACGGTGCATTTGCCAAAATGAAGAAGTCAATATTGGTTTGTTACAATTAATTAATCTCCAGAGTTTACTTGGGTTTCACTAGTTTTTCTGCCCGTGTCCCTTTTCTGTTCCAGGATCCCATCAGGGACGTCACATTGTATCTGGTTGTCATGCCTCCTTGGTCCTCTCTGGTTTATGACGGTTTCCCAGTATTTCCTTATGTTTCGTCGCCTTGATATCTTGAGGAGTCCTGGTTAGGTATTCTGCAAAATTTCCTCGTGTTATTTTCCAGCAGCAAAAGATTTTCCACAAACAAAACTTTGTGCAGAGAGCCCTAGTGTATCAGCAGATGACAATGGAGCTGTCCTGGTCACAGCAGTGATGGCAAGGGGCGCGGGATGAACCTGAACCTGAATCTCCATGCGGCCCCCTGAGAAGTCTGAGAGACCCTCGAGGTGCCTTGGAACCCAGTTTGAAAACTGTTTTTTTTCTTTAATTAATTTATTTATTTATTTTGAGAGAGAGAGAGAGAGCACAAGCAGGGGAGGGGCAGAGAGAGAAGGAGAGAGAAAATCCCAAGCAGGCTCTACACTATCAGCACAGAGCCCCATGTGGGGCTTGAACTCACAAACCTGTGAGATCTTGACCTGAGCTGAAACCAAGAGTCGGGTGTTTAATGGACTGAGCCACCCAGGTACCCCCTGAAAACTGTTAATTGAGCCCAAGCTCTGCTCGGTCCATGCTTTTTTTCTGTAAGACCCGAGACAGGTAATTATAGATTCAGGCTCACATACTTCTGGTGACAGGGCTGTCGCTATTTTTCAAAGAAGCTCTGATGGCCGGAGGCGTCTTTGAAATCTGCCTTTCCCCAACCTGTGCCGTAGGCACTCCTGGGATGTGCGTCCAGGCACCCACCGCAGGACTGAGACACCCATTTCCCAAACGGATGGCAATGTGGGAGCCGCTGACTCCCCAGCCCTCTCCCAGAATCACTGTCCGCCAAAGGGATTGCCTTTGCCACAGATCATGCTTCCTCCTCGGAGGCAGTCATCCTATGACTGGTTGACGTGTGGGTACAAACGCCCAAACCCTTGTCTCCAGGGGGGACAACCCCGAAGGGCCATCTCAGCTCCAGAACTCTTCGTGGGATTGGCAGAGATGTCCGTGATGAATGTATTGCAGTTAAAGATCTCTCTCTCTCTCTCTCTCTGTCGAGCCCTGATTGATTCACTCCCCAACAAATTCCTGCACCCAAATCTCCATTTCAGAGTCCGTTTCCCAGGGGCTTGTCCTAAGACAGTTGGTGGCCAGGAGTGGTCCAAGGAAGCGGACTTTATTTATTTATTTTTTTAAGTGATCTCCAAACCCAGTGTGGGGCTCGAACTCGCAGCCCCGAGATCTAGAGTCACAGGCTCTACAGGCACCTCAGGAAACAGACTCTCTCACAGGATTTGGGACCTGGATCACCTGCGGGCCGACTTCACGCCGAGTGCAGTGGAAATGCTCGAATTGCCAGAGCGGACAGGAAAGGATCAAAAGGCGCAGAGAAGTGGGCTTGCTAGGGTGGATGTGTCACGCAAAACCAGAAAGTCACCAGACAGCTGCTGTCAGACGACGGCAATGGACGCCACCAAGTGCTAGTCTCATTGCCGCCTCTGGGCCAGGTGGGATGGCTTTACTAAACCGGATGAACACACTGCGGGCGTATGGTACATGGCCATTGGTCCCACAAGTGCATTCTTTTTTCCTCCCTATCAAGAGGAGCGGAAACAATTTGCATTCACTTGGGCTGGATTGCAGCACGCCTTTGAGGTCTTGTCTCCGGGTATATTTCACTCCCACTCTGTCATAACGTAGCCTGGGGGGACCTGGATCATCTGGACTGTCTACAGAGTATCAGTTTGATCGGCTGTTTTGGACGACCTACACTTAACATCATGTGTACAAAAAATTTCTTTCACGTTTATTTATTATTGAGAGACGGAGAGACACAGAGCGTGCGCAGGGGAGGGGGAGAGAGAGGGGGAGACACAGAATCCGAAGCAGGATCCGGGCTCCAAGCTGTCAGCGCAGAGCCTGACGCGGGGCTCGAACTCACGAACTGTGAGATCATGACCTGCACCAAGGTCAGACGCTTAACCGACTGAGCCACCCAGGCACCCCCGCAAGTAAGTACATTTAGTAGGGCTTTGCTAGTGCTGGAGAAAACACAGTCTACACTTGGGAAGATGGCTCTGACCCATTTACAGGTAGCGTGAGAGGCTGCCAGATTTGGGTGAGACCCAGAGCAGGAAAGAGCCCTGTGACAGTTCCGGGTGTGGCCACTTGGACCGTAAGACCCGCAGACCCTATGGTATCGTCATACCATATCTGTGGCGTCAGAAAGGATTTTGACACCCCAATAGGAGGACCACGATGTAGACCCCTGGGGTTCTGGAGAAAGACCGTCTGCGTTGGAGAATTAGGCACTGTTGGAAAAACAGCTTCTTGTGTGCCCTATAGAAGGGCCCTGGCAGAGGCCGAGTATCTAAAGCCGGGACATCAGGTGACCACGTGGCTGGAGTTGCCCACGACGAGCTGGGTTCTGACAGGCCCTTCATGTTTCCACGAGTCTCCTTCAAACTGAGCTGCCCGGGTTTCCGGTCATTACATTGTCCTAGATCTCTCTTGGGTGGCCGCTTATGTGTCTATCAGCGTTCCTCCCACGTAACGTGTCGCCTGGCCAAAAACACTCACTTCCAGCCAGAGGTGGCCAGACAGCAGTGTAACAGGACACCCCCCCCCCCCGCCCCGTCCCCTATCATGACTCAGACGGTAGGTAGGCTTGCTGGCTACAGAAATTTTCCTAAAGTGTGGTCCATGGACCCCTGGGGCTCCCTCAAGCTCAGGTGTTGGAGATTTTCAAGGAAAAAAGGAGGGACTTCTTTGACTCCTAACATTCAAATGCAAAACTCGGGGCGCCTGGGTGGCTCAGTCGGTTAAGCGGCCGACTTCGGCTCAGGTCATGATCTCGCGGTCCGTGAGTTCGAGCCCCACGTCAAGCTCTGTGCTGACAGCTCTGAGCCTGGAGCCTGTTTCAGATTCTGTGTCTCCCTCTCTCTCTGACCCTCCCCCATTCATGCTCTGTCTCTCTGTCTCAAAAATAAATAAACGTTAAAAAAAATTTTTTTTTAAAATGCAAAACTCATTAAGATTTTCACCGCGATCCCATTATGCCCTTCATTAACTGTCACATTACTCCACACCGCGCACGCACTACCGGGTTTGGATTTGGTCGATCCATCTCGGCAGTTTGTGTCAGGCGATATATCTTCATGTCATTTATGGGTTTTGGTTATTCGTTTTGTGATGTGTAATATCCTTAACTCAAGTAAGTCAATGGTTCAAAAGTGGCTCATTAAAAGCTTGAGAAGGAGCGATGGAAATCGTAATCCAAATACTACAGCAGAGAACCGCGTTGTAAGAGTAGATCGCGAACAAAAATCTGGTTTTAAAAAATGTAAATGTCCAAGAACTGGGACACGTGTGACGATTTCCCACAGGCAGCTGAGAAAGAAAAGTGTAAATAGCGAGCACGATATCGAATATCCAACCCTGGGCTTCACTAGACTTGCTAACTGGCCCATCTTAATCCCCAGAGCGTTGTGTGTTATGAAACTTTGTCAAATAGTGGCATAAAGCCATCAAGCCTTTAACATCATTTTCAAACAAAGTACAGTGACCTTTCTGGTAAACCATTAGAGCCCTTTTTTTTTTTTTTTTTCTTTTCAGAACAAGAGTAAAATAAGCTTTCCAGGACAAAATGGACGGATTTTCCCCCCACCAAAAGCAAGAAGAAAAACAAAACTACACAGGCAGCATTTAAAATTGCACGCCTCTTAGTCAAACGCAGATCCCCGTAATACTCTCTGAGAAGCTTGTAAAAGAACTGTTTATTCACGACACGCATTTTTCTCTGAGAGAATGCAGAAGTGGCTTTTGGCAAACTTCCTTGATGGAAAGACAGCGTTGGACGTCACATCGTACCAGAGGCGTGCATTATGAGAAAATGATTGGGTTTTGATGAGCCCGGCCGCCTTACGCTCCTCCTTAGAAGTCGGACCCTTGTGCTGTTCTAAGGTTAGGTCTGGACTGTCACAAGGGAACCTGTCGCCATCTGAGCAAGCTGTTTAAGATCTTAGAACTGGGAACCCCGGTCTTGGGCGTCTGCGTCTGACTCAGCTCAGGTCATGATCCCAGAGTGGGATCGATCCCTACAGCAGGAGCCTGCTTGAGAGTCTCTCTCTCTCTCTCTCTCTCTCTCTCTCTCTCTCTCTCTCCATCCCTCTTCCCTGTTCAATCTCTTTCTCTCTCAAGTTAAAAAAAAAAAGGACCTTAGAACCGGTCTCAAGCGGCATGATCAGTGACTTAAAGAGATGTTTTTATCTCGTCTCTCTTTTCATCCGGGCCTGTGTGTGTGAAATTGTTATACATTTTTTTTTAAATGTTTCTTTCTTTAGACAGAGAAAGCACGAGCAGGGGAGGGGTAGAGGGAAAGGGAGAGAGAATCCCAAGCAGGCTCCAACCTGTCAGCACAGAGCCCAGCCCAGGATGCGGTCTCACCAACTGTGAGATCACGACCTGAGCTGAAATCAAGAGTTGGTCCCTTGGGGCGATTGGGTGGCCCAGTTGGTGAAGCGTCTGACTCTGGGTTTCGTGATCTCATGGCTTTCATGGTTTCGTGAGTTCGCGCCCCACTCTGGGCTCTGAGCTGACCGTGCAGACCCTGCTTGGGATTCTCTCCCTCCCTCTCTCCCTGCCCTTCCCCTGCTCATGCTGTCTCTGTCTCTCTCAAAATAAATAAATAAACTTAAAAAAAAAAAAGAGTCGGTCACTTAACCGACCGAGCCACCCAGGTACCCCTGTGAAATTGCTTTAAATCAATGATGCACAGGGGTGCTTGGCTGGCTCAGTCGGAAGAGTGGGAGGATACTGATCTTGTGCCTGAAAGCCAATTCCCATCTGCTTCCTGATCTTTCTCTCACATTTGGGCAATGCCAGCTATTGCCCCCCCCCCAATATTCCTTGTTCCCATTCTCTGTCAATTTTTTAGCAGGCTACATGACCACTCAGAACAAAAACTACACTTCCCATCCTCCTTTTCAGCTAGATGCAGTCATGTGACAGTGTTCTGGCCAATGGGATGTGAGCTGAAGGGGGACTTGCAGGTCTTTAGAGGCAGTGGGCGTGCCTTCCCACTCCATTTTCCTTCAACTCCTGCTTGGAATCTCAAGTCACGGCGAGCCACCTTGGAGCATGCCAGTGAGGGCAAGACCCAAGGGTAGCGGAACAAGAACATAGAAGGAGCCTGTATCTCTGGACAAACCAATGGGGAAGAATCACCTCTCCACCCCCTAGACACCTCTCTTCCACCCTGAAGTAGGCTAGCTTTGGAGAAAAAGGTTCCCACAAGTTGTGAAAAAGAATGATGACTTAAAATCATTTTTTGTCATTGATAGTGCCACGTAAGACCACTTCTAGGCTCTGAAGTGTCTTAGCTCAGTTTCTTCAAACCAAACTGCCTTGTGACTGCTCCTTCATGGAGTCTGGTTCTCAACACTTGGCGATTTTTTGTTTCTGAGCACGGGAACGGAATCAATGACATGTTATTAAGATTAATGTAAACCCACATCCAAATATTACATCAGAACCTAAAGAATTCAACCAAAGAGAGGATTAAATACCTCGTTTGCCACACGCACTCTCTCCCAAGGGGAAATAGTCAGCCTTCTAACTTTCGGAAGCTTTGTACCTGTTGACCTAGTGTCCAGAGGAGTAGAAAATAGCCTGCAGGGAGAGACAGCTCTGTGATTTCTGGATTCTTGTTTGGTCTGAAGCCACAACCGTCTGACAGCCACCAAACGTTTGCTGCCATTTCTAATGACCTGTCATTGTGGTTTGGGATTTTCTAACTTAGCACAGATAAGGAGTAAGAAAAGAAGCTGACAGGATGCGAAAACCCTCGTGGCGTCTTATGGTCACAGGGCGAAGATACCACCGGTGCAGATTTTCAGAAGGTACCCCCCTCTCTCCTGATACAAAACAATTACCTTTGGTACGACTTCCCCCGAGTTGCACTTTTATCATGTTAGAAACACAAGGTTCTCTTAAAATTTGCTTAAACTCGGGGGTCGGTCTGTGCGCTCCATGCCCGTTAAGGGATTGCCGATGTCAGAGTGTGAGAAACATTCTTCTCTGACTGCCAGCACATTCCACCGCAGATAAAGAAATCCCTACAGTGAATCCGGGGAGGCCCCGAGGACCTAGTGGCCTGCTTGTCCGGTGCAGGCCCACGTGGACCGACCCTCTCACAGCCCCTCCCGGTGGGTCACCAGCTCCGGCTCACCCAACATCCTATCTACTCCACTCTGAGTCCAGTGTGGACGGTGACCCAGAAGCCCCAGGGAGCTGCCCCTGCACATCCACCCCGCTTGGGGGGGAGGACTAGGACAATAACCCAAGACTTTTGATGCCCCCCAAAAGGCTCTTTCCTGCAAAACAACCTAAAGTATAGACGAACGATGGCTACGGTTTACTTAGGACTTAGTACCAGCCCCCTTGCTTGGGTTGCCTTTAGGATAAACCGATCATTGTCCCCGCTTTACAGATGAAGAAACTGAGGCTCGGGGAGGTTGAGAAACGTGCGCTCGGTTGCCTTGCTGGGGGAACGGCAGCATCAGTCTTGAACTGGGCAGGCTTTTAACACCCCTCCGCTCAGACTGCCGTCTCTTGGGATCCAGGTTCTTCTCCCCCTAAAATCTTGATCCGGGGGCTGCGATCTGCACCGCCCGTGGCCCTCTGCGAATCCCCCCAACAGCTTCCTATTCTTCCCCCTGCCCCCGCCTTGCTCCTGTCCAGCCCCTTCTCCAAAAGGCCTGGGTGGCCTTCTGGGCGCGTGCCTGCTCATTCCTCCATGCTCTGCCCCCCCCCCCCCCCGGGGCGCTGGTCTCCCAGCCTGGGCAGGACCCTAGCCCTGCCTCCCACGGGTCTGGCCTCCCCAGCTCCAGACTCGGAACGTGCGGGGGGGGGGGGGGCCCTGGGCGTTGCCCGCCGGCCTGGATACCACCCCCTTCTCCGTCCAGCCCGGTTGGATCCCGCCCTGCCGGTGTCCCCCAGCCAGGATTCCCTCTGCCTGCTTCCCGCCCAACTGGATTCCCCCTGCCTGGATCCCGCTGCCTGGGTCCCCCGCTCCCCCTCCTCCAACCCACCGCCCGCATCCTGCCCGCCTGGATCCCCCAGCCCGCCCTTCCTGGGCCCCAGGGGCCCAGCTCGTGGGGCTCCCCCGCGGACCCCCGCACCCCTTGGGGGACCGGCCTCCTCCCAGTGAGCTCCCCATGACCCCACCGGCTTTCCTTGGTTTGAATCTTGTGCCTAGAAGGCCCCCGTGGCTCATTCTCTCTCTCTCTCTCTCTCTCTCTCTCTCTCACACACACACACACACACACACACACACAGGCTTCCACCACCGTCACCTCTCTTGCCCAGTCACTTCTGTAGACTCGTTTTCCTCGGTGTCTCTAGAATCCGTTGGCTGTCCTGCCCATCCCCAGGTCCCTTGTGCCCTACCTGCATTTCGGAAACACGCACCCACCAGTCCCCAGGCCGGCACACAGGGCTCCAGGCCTCAGGGTGAGGTCCAGGAGCCTAGCACCGCAGGGGCCCCCTTAACCTTGCCCAACCCCCCCCCCCAGCGCTTTGAGGCCTTCTTGCCACCTGCCCCTCCTGTGCCTGGAGCACCCCCTTGTCACCTGCTGGACTCCCCACCCTTCCGGACTCGACCTGGCTACCGCCTCTGGGGGACGCCGTCCCTGACCCGCCCCCATAGGCTTCTCCCACGGGACCCACACCTCCCCTAGAGAGCCCACACCTCGCGTGGCTGCTTGGCCTCTCCCATCCCATCTTCCAGCCCCGCAGCTCTGGGAGGACTGGAGCGGTCTGTCATGTTCACCCTGGCTCCCAGCACGGGGCCTAGCTCTGATGACTGCTCAGCGAATCTGGAAGGAGCAGGACAGTGGAGCTCTTGAGAGCTTGGGCTCATTCCAGTGCCACCCCAGCTCCTCCTTTTCCAGCGGCGTGGCTCAGTTTCCTCGTAGCTAAAATGGGGGCAATTGACAGATCTTTGTCATAGGCTCGTTGTGAGGACTTAAAGCACTTAGAACAGTACCCGGCGTGAGTAAGCGTATGGGTCATGCATTAGGTAATATGCAATTATTGTTAATCTTATTTGTGTGGTTGGTTTACTTTTTCTCATACGGGTCTTTCCCGTCACCCAGCAGGCTTCTTCCGCGTGGGGTCCAATCTAATCTTTTCTCAATTCCCAATTCCTCAGAGCGCTGCCCAATCAATGCATGGCCTGGAGCCACCTCGTGGGTCCTGCCCCTGGAACGGAGTGCTCTGTGAAGCTTCCCTACCCTGCCCCAATCAGCATCCTGACCCCTGAGAGTATTCCCATCTCACGCCCCTCTCCGTGAAAGCCTGACCCCACCCCACCCCCCCCCTCACTCAAGGGCATTCCCAGAATCCAACGGGAGAGCTTCTATCTGCAATCACACGTCCCATATCAGGGTAGAGGAGCCCTCCCTCAGCCCCAGTTCAGGAATTCCAAAGTTCGGAGAGCTCTAGAGAGAGCCGTGGGCTTAGAGAGGTGAGCTCTGTCCCCTAGTCCCGGCCCCGCCGCTGGACGTCGGTGTAACTTTGGGCAGGTTGCTTTCTCCCTCTGAGCCTTACCTTCCATACCTGTGAAATGGGAATCATCCCAGACCGGCCGCCCTCATCGGGTTCTCCTGATGGTCAATTGCACAAACCGGAGAAAAGCTACCTTGTACACGGAGGCAGTGTGGAGAAATGCGAGCCACAGTTACACAGTGGCACTGGAAGTGGGGAGCAGGACCAAATCTACAAGTGGCTCTGGTCAGGGCTATGCCAAGGGTGTGACCCCTGGGCTGTGGGCTGGGCAGCAAGCTCTTAGGAGGTGGGGTTGACTCAAGCTTTGTCCAGAGTCACCCAAGGACTTCTGCTCGGCCATCGTCTCCCTACTACCTGCTCACGCCTTCTCCAGAATTACCTTCAAGTGCGCCTGAGGGCGCCGCTCCCACTGAACCCTGATGTCCGGGGGCCCTGTCATGTCTGGCTGGCGGCTCCAGTGCCCCACCCCCCTTCCTCCCCCCTGAACTCCAGCCCAGCTGGAATTCCTAACATTAGTCATGATTCTTTTAGTGCTAAGTGCCAAGAGCCTAACTCAAAGTGGCTTAAGCAGAAAATTAAAGATACTTGGCCTAGTTAACCCACAAGTCCAAGTACAGCTGGATCTATGGGCTAAAACGATACCAAGAAGACACAGTTTCTCGATCTCTTCTCTTTCTTTTTCTCTGAAATGACTCCCCCCACCGCCCCTCACACACACACCCGAACCCCTGAAACAGTCCAGCTCCATGCAGTGGTCTCAAGCAATTCTAGGTTTATTTTCTAAAAGCTAAGCAACCCCAGGAGAAAAACAGAACCTCTTTCACAATAGTGTCAGGAAAAAATCCCAGTGTTGACCTATATTGGGCTGACTGGAGCCCTTCCCTCGACCGATGACGGTGGCCAGGCGGATAAAATATGCTAGCTGACCTGGGCACTTGCCCACACCAACAACACGTGAACCAAGTGTGGGGGAGGGGAAGTCCCCCCACATAAAATCTGGATGCTGTTTCTGGAAGAAGGAGGAATGAATGCAAGGGAAGGCAGGAGCAGTAGATGTCTACAACATTCTACCCTTTGGCTGGTAGCATATATACACGCACATACTTTTTCCATACACATAATTCTTTTTTTTTTTAATGTTTATTTATTTCTGAGACAGAGAGAGACCGAGCATGAGCAGAGGAGGGGCAGAGAGAGAGGGAGACACAGAATCCGAAGCAGGCTCCAGGCTCCGAGCCATCAGCACAGAGCCCGATGCGGGGCTCGAACTCACAGACCGTGAGATCATGACCTGAGCCGAAGTCGGTCGCTCAACTGACTGAGCCACCCAGGCACCCCTCCATACACATAATTCTTATAAGCTTTTTTGTCACCATTTTTTTTCCCCCTCTTGTTTGGAAATAATTTCAAATTCACAGAGAAGTTCCAAGAATAGCACAACGATATTTTTTTTTCCCCCTAGAGCGTCTGAGAATAAATTTTCAACGTGATGTCCCATCACCCCCGGATAGTATAAATCCTGCAAACAGTAACGTTCTCCTAAATAACCACAAGGCAACCGCTGAAATTATAGATGCATTATCGTACTTTATCCATATTTCCCCCATTGTCCCCATCAAGTTCTTTGTAGCAAAAAGATCCAGTCCAGGACTCTCGTAAGGCAGAATGGCTCTTCAGTCTTTTCCTTAGTGA